>NC_091766.1:46417939-48917939 GCF_029378745.1 Bos indicus
TAAGCTCTTTAGCACGGGTTACCATGGACTGTACAGTCCATGGGGTTGCAGAGTCGGACACCCCTGAGCAACTTTCACTTTCACTTCATTGTTACAGAACCGGCAGCAAAGCCTGCCTGGCTATCTGCCCTCAGACCGATGCAGACAGACTGAGATGGGACCCAGATCACCTGCGGCCTCATTCAGTTCCTTCAGCATGAGAGGCTGTTGGATGCGAGCTGGGTCCCTCAGCCAGATGTATGACAGGAAGTGCGGAGGGGCCTCAAGAGCCCTGTTGGCCACTGCACGGTGCGGGGAGCAGACCAGGGGGAGCACTTGAGGGCAGGGGCCGTGTGGGGAATCTGTGCTCATACCCTGAGAAGCTGAACAATGAGCCAGGCAGTTCCTGCCTTTGCTCACAGAGCGGGAGCACAGGCTGAGGGGCACGGGGTGGGAGTAGGGCTCAGGAGTCAGGGGCCCCAGCTGAGATGGAGGGGGCGCTGGGTCTGGGAGGATGAGTGGGAGTTGGGGGGTGAGCTCTTCCTTCCTCAGGGAGTGGGGTGAAGAGCACTGCTGCTGGGCAGAGGAGTCCAGAGGTCTGTTTGGTGAAAACCCCAGCTCTGCTGAGTTCATGACCTTGAGCAATTTAACCTCTCTGTGCCTTTCTGCGTCCTGCAAATAAAAATAGTCCATGTGGCATGTGGTTGTTTTGAAGACCAGATAAATTAATGCAGACAGAAAGCTAGGTCTGTCCTCAGTAAACTGTGAAATGACCATGCAGGCTCTGGGCTGCTGCTGTTCTCCCAGCTGAGAAATACTAGCAGGCACAACCTTTGTGCAGAGGTGGAGGAAGGGGCCCAGCTGCGTGACCTGCGAGTGGGCAGGTTGCCCGTGTCTTACTGCCCTGGCTCCCCTGACTCCCTCACTTCCTACTTGTTTATATGGGTCTTCCCAGTGTGACATGTCAAGTGTTGTCCAATAGAACATTTTCCAGGGTTGGTGGTGCTCCTCTAGCTTGACTAAGAGTTAGTTAAAGCTTGTGGGGAGCACCATCCCAAACAGTGGAGAGGTGCTTGCTTCTTTCAACACACTGTCTTTGATCGGTCTTGGTCTTCCTGGTGCAAGGCACCAAGCTAGGCTCTGGGAGAACAAGCCAGTCACAGTCCTTGCCCTTGAGAGCTCACAGTCCACGGAGAAGGCATTATTCATTCATTCATGCATTCACTCAGCCACCATTTACCAAGCACCTGCTTTGTGCCAGCGACCTTTCTAGACATTGAGAACTCAGTGGAGAACAGGACAGTCGGCAACTGCCCCCAGGCTACTCTTGTGGTTTGGTTTTCTGGGATGGCAGCAAGATGCAATCAGTCTAGAGTGATCGCCATGACCCTCAGTCCCTACTATGCGCTGGGCACTGGGAATCCACTGTGGGCAGTAGGGCAGAGTGGTTAACAGCTGGGTCTCTGGGTCCCGTAGCCTGGGTTTGTATCTTAGCTCTGTTTACTGGCTGTGAGACCCTAGGCAGGCTGGATCTGAGTCTGCTTTGTCTGTAAAATAGGGATGCTAATGGTACCTTCCTCATGGGGTCACGGTAAGGATGAAATGCAATGAGGTGTGAAAGGCACTCAGCACTTGGCACGCTAACTGCACTTACACAACACCCACCTGTTGGGACTGTTGTCATCACCCTCCTCCAGCTTTCAGGGGCTCACCTGAGACCCTGGGAGGACTATCCTCTCTTCCCCGTCAATTGTAGGATTTAACATGCAAGTACTGTTAGAAAAGTCATGCATGTAATTCTGGTTCAAGGTTAACCAATCTCCTTTTCTAAGTAACCTTTAAAAATCAATTAGACTCTGTAAATGAACTATATGGGAATACAATCTTGACAAGTGTGGATACATGTATATGTATAGCTGATTTACTTTGCAGCACAGCAGAAACTAACACAACATTATAAATCAACTATACTCCCCCAAAACTTAATTTAAAAATAAAAAGAAATAAAAACCAATTAGAAAAAGGCAGACAGCCCAGTGGAAAGATGGGTAAAGATTTGAGCAAATAGTTCACAGGAAAAGAAAGAAGAACAGCTTATTAGCAAATGAAAAGTTCAATCCTGTCTATATTTTTTAAAAATATCTATTAACATAGCAAGATACAATTTTCACCTTGCAAGCACATGAAGGTTTAAAATTTTGCTGATACCTTTTGTTGGAAAGGATATGGGGAAATAGACATATTCACATAAGTGAGTGGGGAGTGTGAATTGGTGCAAGATCTGTGGAGAAAGTTTGGAAGGTTCTATTAAAAATGCACCATCCTTTTGACTTAGCATTTCTATATACAGGAACTTATCTTATGGATATGTTAATAAATTAATGCAGTGATATGCATCTAAGGACATTTACTACCTCCCTGTTTATTGTAGAGAAAAAAAAAGAAAGAACTATAAACATCCACCAATGGAGGACTGGTTAAACTAAGGTACTTGAATACAGTGGCATACCCAACAGCCGTTATAAGGTACCGGGGCCCTAAAATGTATCTTGCAGATCTTAACATATTGCTAAGATATGTTTTTTTTCAAGGTATAGAAAAAGGAAAGTGTAGAGCAATATGCCCATTTGGTTTACTCTCATTTGGGTTAAAAAGTATAAGCTGTGTAAAACACATGTTTATATGTACAGAATATACCCCAAGGAAATGCGTAAGAAACCACTCACAGTGGTTTCCTTCAGACAGAGGTCCCCGGAGCCTGAGCAGGAAGGGAGATCTTCATTCTACCTTCTTGTATTCTCAGATTTTTTTTTGTATCTGTGAATTACTAAAATAATTACAAGGAAAAAATCAAGCCAACTGAAGCTACTCATTGCTAGTTACAACATTCATAGTTAAAAGATGAAATCTTGTTCCAAGTTTTTCTGGTTTGTGTTTTTGTGTGCGGACTGATATAGTATTCTTCCTCTGAAATCCTCCTGATTAGCTAAGAGATGGCTCTCAGGCAGGGCTGCCCATTTAGATGGTTTCAACGTAAACCAGCGTCCTGCCATTGCTTTGATCGAGGTGGAGGAGAAAGCCCAGGGGTTGAGCCTGACCTAGCTGGTGACGAGGGACCCCTCTCCTTCCTGAGTGTTTGATCCTGCATTCTTATCTCCCCCCGTAGGATCAGAATCCAAAAGCCTCTAGGGTGAGGCTTGAGGTTCTCAGAGCATCCTCAGTACCAACCTTACCCCTGTACTGGTGAGTAGGTAGGTGTTTTCTAGGAGCGAGACCACACACCCAGGTGGTCCTGGAGTTGTTGTTGAGTCGCTAAGTCATGCCTGAATCTTTGCAACCCCATGGACTGCAGCACATCCACTTTCCTGTCCTTCACTACCTCCAGAAGTTTGCTCAGACTCAAGCCCATTAAGTCAGTGATGTCATCCAACAGTCTCAACCTCTGTCGCCCCCTTCTCCTGCTCTCAATCTTTTGCAGCATCAGGGTCTTTTCCAATGACTCTGCTCTTTTCATCAGGTGGCCAAAGTATTGGAGTTTTAGTATCAGTCCTTCCAATGAGTTTTACAGGTTGATTTCCTTTAGGATTGGCTGGTTTGATCTCCTTGGAGTCCAAGGGACTCTCAAGAGTCTTTTCCAGCACCGCAATTCAAAAGCATCAACTCTTGGGTGCTCAGCCTTCTTTATGGTCCAGCCCTCACATCCATACATGACTAATGGGAAAACCATAGGTTTGACTATATGGACCTTTGTCAGAAAACTGATGGCTCTGCTTTTTAATATGCTGTCTAGGTTTGTCATAGTTTTCCTTCCAAGGAGCAAGCATCTTTTCATTTTGTGGCTGCAATCACTGTCCACAGTGATTTTCAAACCCAAGAAAATAAAATCTGTCACTGTTTCCACTTTTGGAGGTATGGCTAAAATGAATCCTTCCAATCGGTGAGAAAATCTATTTTTTGTGAGGGCTATTAGGACAGCTTTCATGTGTATGGAACTTGGGGCACAATCTACTGTTTGTCCCTGAATCCTTGGTAGCTAGAGGTGACTTCTGTCAGAAAGTAGAGAGGTAGGAGCTTTTGGAGCAAGCAGCCTGCAAGCTGACTTGTAACTTCTAATAATAATTCAGAAGCCAGAATGCCCATACTTTTTTCTCCCTCATTCCCTCTCACCCCTTCTTCTTCCTTTCCTTTTCCTCTTTCTCACTGTTTTCCTGTTTAAAATTTTTATTAGTTTTTGTTTTAAATTTCATGTAAAAAAATAAAAATTACATTTGCAAATGGTTTAGAGTCAGATGTTACTAGACTTGTGTAAACACACACAGGCACACACCCCCCATATCCTGGTTCTGGACTTCTGCCCACCTCCCTCATTTTCTACTTCTCAGAGGCCACTATTGATACTACTAGTAATCTAGTGGATTCTTTTGATATTTCCCTCTGTGTCTCTAAATAATGTACTTATGCTGCTGCTTGAATTCTTCCATCTTTGGCATTGTTGATTGACTTTCTGCTGTGGAAATGAGGATTTAACTCTCTTTTCATCATCACCTGCACTTCTCCTCTCCCATTGTTCTAAAATAGTTAATAGCATAATTTCATTATATCGGTGTTTGGTGGTTGAATTATTGTGACCCTTGAAGTTCTGTTCATAGCTGAACTATGATGACTCGTACTTTCCTGACCATTTCCTCTCGTCAGTTACCTTTTTTCCACCTCTGCTCAGTGTTTTGTTATAGGTCACTAGTTCAACACCAAACTCCTCTCTGGCTGAATAAAGTCTGTCTTAAAATTGTTTCCACAAACTTTATTCTATCGTGTCCACCTTCTGAGAAAATCTCTCCCACAGCCTCTGAACTTGGTCGGGTGCTTTCTAGATCTGCTATCCAGTTTTTGTTCCAGGTTTCTTCATTAGCATATTGGCGATTCCCTCAGTTTTATTTTTCTGCTGATCTTCTATTTCCTGGATCCCATATCCTCCTCTTTCTTTGGTTTCTTCTTTGCTTTAGTGGAGCGCATTTTTTTCACCATTAACTTATAAAGAACTAAGTATTTTTTGTACCCTTGGATATTTTAAAATGTATTTATTCTAGCCTCATGCTTACTTGATGGTTTGGCTGGGTATAGAATTCTGGGTTGGAAATAATCTTTCAGAACTTTGATGGCCTTGTGCCATTGTCTTCATGGTTATAGTGTTGCCAAGAAGGCCATTAGTGAAATCTGTTTCTCTCTCTCCCTCTCTACTATAGGAAATTTTCTTTGCTCTGGTTGTTTTGAAATTTTGTATGCAGTTCTTTAGAGTAGATATATTTTTACTCATCCTGCAGGGCACTTTGTGAGCATTTTTGAAACTTATATCCTTCAATTCTGGTTGTTGCTGCTGCTGCTGCTGCTAAGTCGCTTCAGTCGTGTCCGACTTTGTGCGACCCCATAGACAGCAGCCCACCAGGCTCCCCCGTCCCTGGGATTCTCCAGGCAAGAAAGAACACTGGAGTGGGTCGCCATTTTCTTCTCCAATGCATGAAAGTGAAAAGGGAAAGTGAAGTCACTCAGTCATGCCCCAACTCTTCGCTATTACCTATGAAAATTGTTTCCTTGATTATTTCCACTTTCATTTCCCCTCTTTTTATTTTCTACCTCCCCACCTACTCCCTGAAACACCTATTATTTAGAGGTGCATGTATTGAACTATTTCCTCAATATTCTCATTTATTTCTCTTCCATTTTTTTGTTGTTTTCTCTATTTTCTGGGCTGTTTATCTTTGAAATTTTTATGCATTGTATTTCTTCCATCATTTAAAAAAATTTCCAAGATCTCTCTCTTGTTTTCTAAACATTCCTTTTTAAAATAACATCTTGTTGTTGATTCATAGATATAATATTTTCTCTAAGGTACTGTGGTTTCACTCAAGTTTTCTTCTCCTTCCCTACTTATTTTGGTCTCTCTGTTTCATATTATATAGTCTCCACAAGTGCCTTGTTATTCTTGATTGCCTGATCACCTTTAAGAGTAGAGGTCATTTAAAAGCTGACTTGAAAGCTCTATGTCCTTTAGGTGGGGCTGTTTAAACTATGAACTTCATGTAGCATAATCTAGGTAGGCTGTTTTCAAGAGAATCCTCACTGTTGATGCCTTTTGAATTTGTCTCTTGCACTAGTCAGATTGTTCAGAGAAATTGTCTCCAGTCTTCTGCCTAGAAGATATACATTTGGCTCTCAGCATTCATGGACTTTAGGAAGGAAAGAAGGCTAACTATCTCCTTAGTATGTGTATTACTAGTCTGCTCAGGCTGTCATAACAAAATACCACAGTCTGGGTGGCTTAAACAACAGAAATTTATTTTCTCACTGTTTTGGAGACTAGAAGAGCAAAGACAGAGGCTTGGTTCTGGTGAGGCCTCTCTTCAGAAGGCCACCTTCTCCCTGTACCTCACATGATCTTTCTACTGTGGGCAGGAGGAAGGAGAATGCTTTGGTGTCACCCCTTCCTCTCCTTATCAGGACAATAGTTCTACTGAACAGAACCCTAACTTATGACCTCATTTAACCTTAATGACCTTCTTAAAGGCCCAAACTCCAAATATGATAATGTGGGGAGTTCGACTGCAACATGCCAACCTCCCTGTCCATCACCAACTCCCGGAGTTTACCCAAACTCATGTCCATTGAGTTGGTGATGCCATCCAACCATCTCATCCTCTGTCGTCCCCTTCTCCTCCTGCCTTCAATCTTTCCCAGCATCAGGGTCTTTTCAAATAAGTCAGCTCTTCACATCAGGTGGCCAAAGTGTTGGAGTTTCAGCTTCAGCATCAGTCCTTCCAATGAACATTCAGGACTGATTTCCTTTAGGATGGACTGGTTGGATCTCCTTGCAGTCCAAGGGACTCTCAAGAGTCTTCTCCAACACCACAGTTGAAAAGCATCAATTCTTCAGCACTTAGCTTTCTTTACAGTCCAACTCTCACATCCATATATGACTACTGGAAAAACCATAGCCTTGACTAGATGGACCTTTATTGGCCAAGTAATGTCTCTGCTTTTTAATATGCTGTCTAGGTTGGTCATAACTTTTCTTCCAAGGAGTAAGCATCTTTATTTCATGGCTGCAATCACCATCTGCAGTGATTTTGGAGCCCAAGAAAATAAAGTCAGCCACTGTTACTCCATCTATTTGCCATGAAGTGATGGGACCAGATGCCATGATCTTTGTTTTCTAAATGTTGAGCTTTAAGCCAACTTTTTCACTCTCCTCTTTCACTTTCATCGAGAGTTCTTTATTTTATCTGCCATAAGGGTGGTGTCATCTGCATATCTGAGGTTACTGCTATTTCTCCCAGCAATCTTGATTCCAGCTTGTGCTTCATCCAGCCCAGCATTTCTCATGATGTACTCTGCATATAAGTTAAATAAGCAGGGTGACAATATACAGCCTTGACATTCTCCTTTCCTGATTTGGAACCAGTCTGTTGTTCCATGTCCAGTTTTAACTGTTGCTTCCTGACCGGCATACAGGTTTCTCAAGAGGCAGGTCAGGTGGTCTGGTATTACCATCTCTTTCAAAATTTTCCACAGTTTATTGTGATCCACACAAAGGCGTTGGTATAGTCAATAAAGTAGAAATAGATGCTTTTCTGGAACTCTCTTGATCTTTTGATGATCCAGCACATGTTGGCAATTTGATCTCTGGTTCCTCTGCCTTTTCTAGAACCAGCTTGAATATCTGGAAGTTCACGGTTCACGTATTGTTGAACCCTGACTTGGAGAATCTTGAGCATTACTTTACTAGCATGTGAGATGAGTGCAATTGTGCGGTAGTTTGAGCATTCTTTGGCATTGCCTTTCTTTGGGATTGGAATGAAAACTGACATTTTCCAGTCCTGTGGCCACTGCTGAGTTTTCCAAATTTGCTGGCATACTGAGTGCAGCACTTTCATAGCATCATCTTTTAGGATTTGAAATAGCTCAACTGGAATTCCATCACCTCCACTAGCTTTGTGTGTAGTAATGCTTTCTAAGGCCCACTTGACTTCACATTCCAGGATGTCTGGCTCTGGGTGAGTGATCACACCATCGTGATTATCTGGGTTGTGAAGATCTTTATTGTATAGTTCTTCTGTGTTTTCTTGCCAACTCTTTTTATGGGGAGTTAGGCCTTCAATATGTGAATTTGTGAGGGGTATAATTCAGTTCATAATGGTATGTAAAATTTCACTTAACTGTTCTGTTTTCATTCTGATACTTTCATCTTCTGCTGTGTTTGATGATCTCAATTCTGTTTCATCCTCTCTAGAAAATAATCTTCGAGTCTACTGCTGGAGTGGTGATTAGGCTGCCACCCAGGTACATTGAATGAGAATGGGTCTCTGAAGGTCTGACGGTTCTTAAATAGATTATAAACCAATTCTTCTTTTAATAGGTGCACATTCACCACCACTTCTAATGTTGCTTCTAATTCCTGACTAGTTGACTTTTGGCCTGCATTACTGTTGACTTAGGACTCAGTTTTTCAGGTCTGCTAAATTGGTTACCACTTATCCAGCTTCCAAAATGTTCTTGCTTTTGTAATCTCTCCTGTTTTCTCTCTCCATGGGAATTATATCCTAAAAATATCTTTCTGTTGTCAGCTTGTGTTTCTGGAGGAAGTAGAGGTAAATGTATGTTTGTCTCATTCTCCATCTTTAACTGGACACCATATGTCTCCTTCCCTTGAAAGCAGTGGAAGCCCATCTGAGGAGTTAGCTTTGGTTCCCAGTCCATTTCTCCACCAACTCTGGTGTTTCCACAAAACATGTCTGTAGCATCCAAATGCATTTGATTTTGATGTGTTGAGTGATTTCTGGGGACCAATAGTCTGACATCACTTGACCAAAAGATAGAAATATACTCTGAGCTCATCACAAGTATGCCAACAATTTTAATACACTCAGAAAATGATTTGTGCTTCAAGTTCAACAAAGCTTCCACATTTTCCTGAACAGCATTTCCTTACATTTAAAAACTTGATATATTTCCAGGGGAATCTAATCCATATGTTTCCTATTTTTGTTTTTTTTTTGTTTGTTTGTTTTGCTTTTAATGCATCTTAATATTGTTTCATAAAGCACTATTTAAGCTAACATTCTTTATTAGCTTTTTTTCCCTTAAGTAAGCCTTTTCCATTAGCTTTTATTTAGAACTGTATTTTTTTCAAAACTTGCCGACCACCAAGTTGAATTGAACCCCTAAATGTCTTGAGTTTCACTTGAAAGTTTGACTTGTCTTGGCGTCTAGTTAGGGCAAACCCATATTTTCTAAAATCTTGTGTTTTCTGTCTGTGTTTCCCAGCTAAGCAGATCTGTACCCAGAACCCATTCCACAGAATCCTATACTCCATGGTAATTTGGACCAGAAAGAAAGTACCTACATGCAGCATACCTCTTGTTGTGGTCAACCATGCACTGGATAGATAAGAGTAGAAGGAAATATTCCCCTGCCTTGGGGAGTTCAGTCTACTTAGGGAGATGAATAAGAAAAGAAAGCCTTTCATTTCCTTCCTGTATGTCAGATAATGGACACTTGGCCATGATTGTCCTATTTAAACCCAATGATACACATGTATTTTATCTAAATTAATCCTCTTAATAAGTCTTTAGGATGAATATAATTATTACCCCAATTTACAGAATAAGGGCACTTGAGACTCCAAATGTTGCTGAGCTTGCCCGAGATTGTACAACTATGAAGTGGTAGAGAGGCTGGTTTAGAAGGTAGGCAGAATTCCAACATATGAAAAGCAGGAACATGATTTAGGTACCTGGTTTGGAATGAGTATTCAATAGTGGTTGTGAAATAAATATAACAGGGCCAATGATACATCCTGTAAAGCTGAGAGAAGACTTATGAGGGCTGCCACCACTAAGAAAGATGTCCTAGAGGAGACTGTTATCCCAAACCTGTCTTCACTTGCTCTGCTGCCATGTCCAGGTGACTGTCGTCTGTTACCTGGATACCTACTTTGCTGCTGTTGTTCAGCCACTCAACCATGTCTTGACTCTTTGCGACCCCATGGCCTGCAACACACCAGGCTTCCCTGTCCTTCACTAGGATACCTATTGGAGCCTGTCAACTGCTCTCCCCACTTTCCTTCTTGCCCCATTACTAACTGTTCTCCACACAGCAGCCAGCGTGATCTTTTTTTTTTCTATTCAAGGTAAAATTTATCTACAGTGACATGCATACAACTTAAGTATTTAATCTGACGAATTTTAACAAAATGTATATACCCATGTAACCAACACCACATTCAAAACATAGAACATTTCTATTACCCTGTATTCCCTTTTTGTCAATACCTACCTCTGATAGGCAACTAAAATTCTTGTTACTATAACCATAGATTAGTTTTGTATGTTTTGAGTTTCATGTAAATGAAATTACACATTATAACTCATTTGTGTCTGTTTTTTTTTTTCCAATCAGGATGTTTTAAGATTCATCCCTGCTGTTCTGTGTAGTTGTACCTCATTTCTGAAATTGTGAAATAGTATTTCAGCTATAAAAATATCAACTTTATTGATTGATTTTTGTGTTGAAGGAGATTGTTACAGTTTGGAATTATTGTGAGTGAAAGTGCTACATTCTTGTACAAGAGAGTTAGTGAACATACATTTTTATTCTCTTGAGTGACTAAGAATGCAATTGCTGGTCATACATAGATACATATTTAATATTTTAAGAAAATGTAAAAATGTTTCCAAAGTTCTTTCACTGCTTTATACTTCTATCAGCAATGTATGGGGGCTGTGTTTGTTCTTTTTCCCCCTGAGACACTAGGACAGTGAAAAATAAAAAAGATAACACCCAGTGGTGGAGAGACAGAGGGAGCTGGAATAATTGGATATGGACATGGGGAAAATACAGCTTGGCCTATTCTCTGTGTGAGGTAGAAGTCAAGGCTTGCTTTTTTCTCATTAGCAATATATAGGTGTTCCAGCATTATTATTATTATATTACTATGTAGCATTAATTTTTAAAAAAGATTTTACTTTTGCAATGGAATTGTCTTGGCTCATTTGTCAAAAGGCATGTATGTTAGAGTCTCTTTCTGGGTTATCCATTCTATTCCACTGATATATTTGGTGATCTTTATGCCAACACTGAAAGGACAACATTGGAAGGACTGATATCTGAACATGAAGCTCCAATACTTTGGCCACCTGAGGCGAAGATCTCACTCACTGGAAAAGACCCTGATGCTGGGAAAGATTGAGGGCAGGAGGTGAAGGGGGCAACAGAGGATGAGATGGTTGGATGGCATCACCAAGTCAACAGACATGAATTTGAGCAAACTCCAGGAGATAGTGAAGGACAGGGAACCTGGCGTGCTGCAGTCCATGGGGTCACAAAGAGTCAGACATGACTTAGCGACTGAACAACAACATGCCAACACTACACAATATTAATTTTTTTAAATTATTTTAACCGAGTTATAATTGATATATTAGTTTTGGGTATACAGCATAATGATTTATTATTTGTATGTATTGCAAAATGATCACCATAATAAGTCCACTTAGCATCCATCACCATACATAGTTACTGTTTTTTTCTTGTGATAAGAACTTTCAAGATCCATTCCCCTGGCTACTTTCAAATATGCAATATAGTATTATTAAGTACAGTCATCATGCTGTGCTTAACATTCCCATGACTTACTCATCTATAACTGAAAATTTATACTTTGTGACCCCTTTCACTCAGTTAACAACCCCTAACCCTCACTTCAGGCAACCACTAATCAGTTCTCTACATCCCAAACTTGGGATTCGTTTTTCATATTTCATGTATAAGTGAGATCATATGATGTTGTCTGTCTCCTCTGACTTATTTCACGTATCATAATGCCCTCAATGGCTTCCCTGGTGGCTCAGACAGTAAGGAGTCCGCCTGTGATGTGGGAGACTTGGGTTCGATCCCTGGGTCGGGAAGATCCCCTGGAGAAGAAAATGGCAACCCACTATTCTTGTCTGGAGAATCTCAAGGACAGAGGAGCCTGGAGGGCTACAGTCCATACAGTCACAGAGAGTCGGACACAACTGAGCGACTAACACACAATGCCCTCAGTGTCCACCCATGGACCTTGTTCCAAATGAACCTTTTTTTGGCTCAGTAATATTCGTGTGTGTGTGTGTGTCCCCTTTATCATTATGAAATGACCCTCTTTTTCTGGCATTATTCATCACCTGCTTTCTCCTGATTAGACTTTGCCTGATATACCTTTTTATGTATTTTTACTTTTAATGTATCTGTGTCTCATTTTGAAGTCCATTTTTCCTTGAGAATACATGGTTGTGTTTTATCTATATTGAGAATTTCTGCTTTTAGTTGGACTATTTAGAATAAAATTTAATATTAGTATATATATATAGTTGAGTTTAAGTATATCATCTAACTATTTATATTCTATTTGTTTCTACTGTTTTAATACCTTTTTAATAATATATTTTCCCTGCTTTGTCAGAGTTTTTAAATGATTCTGTTTTCCCCTACTCATGGCTCATTATGTTAACCTTCATTTTACTGTGGTTTTTCACTTGTAGTAATGCTGGGAGGGACTGGGGGCAGGCAGAGAAGGTGATGACAGAGGATGAGATGGCTGGATGGCATCACCAACTCAATGCACATAAGTTTGGGTGAACCCCAGGAGTTGGTGATGGACAGGGAGACCTGGTGTGCTGCGGTTCATGGGGTCACAAAGAGTCGGACACGACTGAGTGACTGAACTGAATTAATTTTAGTTTTTAAATGTTTGTATTTAACTTGCCACAGTATATTTTAAAATAATTTTATATCATGTTATTTATAACCTAAGAACTTTACGACAGTATAGTTCAATTTACCCACTCCTATTTCTTTTGCAATTTAAAAAAAAAAAATTAAACTTCACTTCCAGATATGTAATAATGCCAAAATCTCTCTTCTCTCTGTTGCATTAAACAGTCAAGTCTCTCTTAAAGGAAATCGGAAACCTTTTTATTTTGTAATAACCTGAGACTTACAGGAAAGTTATAAAATGAGGATGGAGATTTCCTATGTACCCTCCTACCCGGCTTCCCTTAATGTTCACTAACATCTTACAAACCACAGTACATATGTTAAAAACTAAGAAATCAACACTGACACAATACTGTTAAGTAAACTAGATTTTATTCACATTTCATTAGTGTTTCTGATGTCCTTTTTCTGTTCCAGGAGCCAATCCAGAGTCCCACCACGCACTTAATTATCATCTCTCCTGGGACAGTAGTGTTAGTCTCTTAGTCACATCCTAGTCCTTGCCAATCACCTCCCCCAGTCCTTACCAATCTGTGACAGTTGCTTATCTTTACTAGTCTTTCATGGTCTTGACACTCTTAGAGAGTTGTTTTGTAAAATGTCCCTCGCTCTGGGCTGAGTGTTTGCTCATGATTAGGTTGAGGTTGTACAAAGATACCCCAGTAGTGATGCACCCTTCTCCATTACCCCATCATGGGGCACGTGATGTTAATACTACTGGTGGAGCTAACAGTGATCACTAAGCTGAGGCAGTGTCTGCCAGGAGTTTCCACTGAAAGTTATTTTTCCTTAATATCTGGAAGAAATACTTTGAGACTATGCAAATATCCCATTTCTCCTCAAACTTTCTCCCACTAATTTTAGCATCCATCAATGGATCTTAGCTGTAACAAATTTCAGGATGTTCTAATGGTGGTTTTCAGTTTCCCTTACCCCTTCTAGACTTCCCTGGTGGCTCAGATGGTAAAGCGTCTGTCTAGAATGCAGGAGACCCGGGTTCGAGCCCTGGCTTGGGAAGATCCCCTGGATAAGGAGATGGCAATCCACTCCAGTACTATTGCCTGGAAAATCCCATGGCCAGGAGGGCCTGGTAGGCTGCAGTCTATGGGGTCACAGAGAGTCAGACACAACTGAGAGACTTCATTTCACTTACCCCTTCTGCTTGTGTTAATTGGAATTCTTGAAAGAACCATTCCTTCTCATCCGTGTCTCCCTCTTAGTTCTGGTCCTTGTATATATTTTTTATCCTACAGGTTATTCTGTTGTTATACATTTTATTGCTTAAATTATTTCAACTTTGGCCAAGGAGAACTCTTTGATATTGATTCCTGAGCCCTTTATAGGTATCCTCATTTTTTTTTTTTTTTTTTTTTGAGCACCTTGTCACTTTCTGGCACACAAGAAGCTCCAGACTCCTCTTGTATTTTCTGTGACCCAGGTTTGGATTTAACCACTTATCTAAGAATGCTTCCCTGGTAGCTTAGTTGGTAAAGAATCCGCCTGAAATGTAGGAGACCCTGGTTCAATTCCTGGGTTGGGAAGATCTGCTGGAGAAGGGATAGGCTACCCACTCCAGTATTCTTGGGCTTTCCTGCTGGCTCAGTCAGTAAAGAATCCGCCTGCAATGCAGGAAACCTGGGTTTGATCTTTGAGTTGGGAAGATTCCTAGGAGAAGGGAACAGCTACCGACTCCAGTATTCTGGCCTGAAGAATTCCATGGACTGTACAGTCCATGGGGTTGCAAAATGTTGGACACGACTGAGCAATTTTCCCTTTCACTTTCCAAGGATCCCTGGTTGTGGTGGTGGTTGTCTTGGGGTTTTTTGCTTTTTAATTGAAGAGTGATATTTAGAAGCTAAAATCTGTGCAGTGAAGTCCTCAGTAGTATTGAAATGTCATTGTTTCTAGTGTCTGTCAGCACCAAACTTGGATATATATATACACTAACTTATTCATAGACTCATTTATGTTTATTTTTGTATCTGTCAGAGTGAATATATTTTAAAAACAATTGATTTCTTATTGAGTTCTTATTGATTCTCAAACAATTGAGTTCTTATTGATACTTTTAATTGCAACCCAATACCAGTGTCCCTTCTGACCTTCCCCATTTGCTTCTTTGTAACTGCTTTTATAGAAAGTTAGAAACAGAATTTTCATTATTTACCCTATATCTGTTTATTTGTTCAACTCTAGTATACATTGGAAGTTGCTTCAAAATTGTTAACCCATATCTCTGTGAGAAACAAATTTACCAAATACAAACTGTATTTGAGTACAGTTCTTTTTCTTTTTAGCTCTATAGTACCTAATTCAAATATGGTTTTTGAAAGTTACTAAGGTTAGTTCTTCACTTTTCAATTCTCTCCAGTGTGCTTATGCTGTTCATTAGTAATGCTTAGATTATATATTAAGATTACAATTTATATTCCATCATGTGTTCCCACCACATCCTGGTTGATTGTATTTTATATAAATTTACATGCAGTGAAACTTCCTCGCCGCCACAACTGGTGAAAGTCCGTGTACAGCAACGAAGACTGAGCACATCCCAAACCAAACAAACATATACAGAAAACTTGCTCTTTGTAATGTACAGTCCTAAGGGTGCATACAGTCATGTCTTCACCACCAGACTTGTGATACAGAACAGAAAAGTTCTAGCAACCCGTACATTCTCTCTTAATTTGTATTATATCAGCCCCTTCACTGTCCTCTATCCCTGACAGCTACTTGTCGTGAGTTTGTTTGCCTTTTTCAAAATTCGTAAAAATGGAAGTGTAGGATATATAGATTTTAGGTCTGACTTCTTCCATTTAGCCAAATGCATTTAAGATTTATCTATGTTGCATGAATCAGTAGTTAGTTTCTTTTCATTGTTAGCTTTTATTTATTGTTTTTTATTGTATGGATGAACCATCGGCATGGTGATTATCCATTCACTAATTTAAAAGTGTCTGGGTTGTTTTCAGCTTTCGGTGATTATGAGTAAAGATGGTATATAAATGTATAGGTTTCTGTGTGAAATTAAGTTTTTACCCAAGAGAAATAAAGAGTCCTGGACTGTTTGGTCTTATGGTAGTTCTACATTTAACTTTATATATTAAAAAAAGCTGACAAATTGTTTGCAGCAGTAGCTTTCTTATTTTGTATTTCTACCTTCAAGGTATATAAGTTCCAGTTGTTTTGCACCCTTGCCAGCATCTGGTTTTGCCATAAAAACAGAGCAAACAAAAACCCCATAGGCATTCTTAGTATGTAGTGATTTCACTGTGGTTTTAATTTGCGTTTGCCTGATGACTAATGATATGGAGCATCTTTTTATGTGTTTATTTTCCCTTTGTATATCTTTGATAAAGTGTTTAAATTTTTGGCAATTTTTAATTAGATTGTTTTCTTTCTAAGTTAATTTTTATTGGAGTATAGCTGATTTACAATGTTGTGTTAGTTTCTGCTGTACAGCAAAGTGAATCGGTTTTACATGCACATATATCCACTCTTTTTAGATGATTTTCCCATATAGGTCATTACAGAGTACTGAGTAGAGTTTCCTGTGCTGTACAGTAGGTCCTTATTAGTTATCTATCAGTTCAGTTCAGTCACTCAGTCGTGTCCGACTCTTTGTGACCCCATGAATCACAGCACGCCAGGCCTCCCTGTCCATCACCAACTCCCGGAGTTCACTCAAATTCATGTCCATCAAGTCGGTGATGCCATCCAGCCATCTCATCCTCTGTCGTCCTCTTTTCCTCCTGCCCCCAATCCCTCCCAGCATCAGAGTCTTTTCCAATGAGTCAACTCTTCGCATGAGGTGGCCAAAGTACTGGAGTTTCAGCTTTAGCATCATTCCATCCAAAGGACACCCAAGGCTGATCTCCTTTAGAATGGACTGGTTGGATCTCCTTGCAGTCCAAGGGACTCTCAAGAGTCTTCTCTAACACCACAGTTTAAAAACATCAATTCTTTGGCGCTTAGCCTTCTTCACAGTCCAACTCTCACATCCATACATGACCACTGGAAAAACCATAGCCTTGACTAGACGGACCTTTCTTGGCAAAAATGTCTCTGCTTTTCAATATGCCATCTAGGTTGGTCATAACTTTCCTTCCAAGGAGTAAGCGTCTTTTAATTTCATGGCTGCAGTCACCATCTGCAGTGACTTTGGAGCCCCCCAAAATAAAGTCTGCCACTGTTTCCACTGTTTCCCCATCTACTTCCCATGAAGTGATGGGACCGGATGCCATGATCTTTGTTTTCTGAATGTTGAGCTTTAAGCCAACTTTTTCACTCTCCTCTTTTACTTTCATCAAGAGGCTTTTTAGTTCCTCTTCAGTTTCTGCCATAAGAGTGGTATCATCTGCATATCTGAGGTTATTGGTATTTCTCCTGGTAATCTTGATTCCAGCTTGTGCTTCTTCCAGCCCAGCATTTCTCATGATTTACTCTGCATATAAGTTAAATAAGCAGGGTGACAATATACAGCCTTGACGTACTCCTTTCCCAATTTGGAACCAGTCTGTTGTTCCATGTCCAGTTCTAACTGTTGCTTCCTGACCTGCATACAGGTTTCTCAAGAGGCAGGTCAGGTGGTCTGGTATTCCCATCTCTTTCAGAATTTTCCACAGCTTATTGTGATCCACACAGTCAAAGGCTTTGGCATAGTCAATAAAGCAGAAATAGATGTTTTTCTGGAACTCTCTTGCTTTTTCGATGATCCAGCAGATATTGGCGGTTTGATCTCTGGTTCCTCTGCCTTTCTAAATCCAGCTTGAAATCTGGAAGTTCACGGTTCACATATTGCTGAAGCCTGGCTTGGAGAATTTTGAGCATTACTTTACTAGCATGTGAGATGAGTGCAATTGTGCGGTAGTTTGAGCATTCTTGGCATTGCCTTTCTTTGGGATTGGAATGAAGACTGACTTTTTCCAGTCCTGTGGCCACTGCTGAGTTTTCCAAATTTGCTGGCATGTTGACTGGAGCACTTTCACAGCATCATCTTTCAGGATTTGAAATAGCTCCACTGGAATTCCATCACCTCCACTAGCTTTGTTCATAGTAATGCTTTCTAAGGCCCACTTGACTTCACATTCCAGATGTCTGGCTCTAGGTGAGTGGTCACACCATCGTGATTATCTTGGTCGTGAAGATCTTTTTTGTACAGTTATTCTGTGTATTCTTGCCACCTCTTCTTAATATCTTCTCTTAGGTCCATACCATTTCTGTTCTTTATCGAGCCCATCTTTGCATGAAATGTTCCCTTGGTATCTCTAATTTTCTTGAAGAGATCTCTAGTCTTTCCCATTCTGTTGTTTTCCTCTATTTCTTTGCATTGATTGCTGAAGAAGGCTTTCTTATCTCTTCTTGCTATTCTTTGGAACTCTGCATTCAGATGGATATATCTTTCCTTTTCTCCTTTGCTTTTCACTTCTCTTCTTTTCACAGCTATTTGTAAGGCTTCTCCAGACAGCCGTTTTGCTTTTTTGCATTTCTTTTCCATGGGTATGGTCTTGATCCCTGTCTCTTGTACAATGTCACGAACATCCATCCTTAGTTCATCAGGCACTCTATCTATCAGATCTAGTCCCTTAAATCTATTTCTCACTTCCACTGTATATCATAAGGGATGTGATTTAGGTCATACCTAAATGACCACTAGAATGGTCTAGTGGTTTTCCCTACTTTCTTCAATTTTAGTCTGAATTTGGCAATAAGGAGTTCATGATCTGAGCCACAGTCAGCTCCTGGTCTTGTTTTTGCTGATTGTGTAGAGCTTCTCCATCTTTGGCTGCAAAGAATATAATCAATCTGATTTTGGTGTTGACCATCTGGTGATGTCCATATGTAGAGTCTTCTCTTGTGTTGTTGGAAGAGGGTGTTTGCTATGACCAGTGTGTTCTCTTAACAAAACTCTTATTAGTCTTTGCCCTGCTTCATTCCGTATTCCAAGGCCAAGTTTGCCTGTTACTCCAGGTGTTTCTTGACTTCCTACTTTTGCATTCTAGTCCCCTATAATGAAAAGGACATCTTTTTTGGGTGTTAGTTCTAAAAGGTCTTGTAGGTTGAACGGTCTTCATAGAACCGTTCAACTTCAGCTTCTTCAGTGTTACTGGTTGGGGCATAGACTTGGATTACTGTGATATTGAATGGTTTGCCTTGCAAATGAATAGAGATCATTCTGTCGTTTTTGAGATTGCAACCAAGTACTGCATTTTGGACTCTTTTGTTGACCATGATGGCTACTCCATTTCTTCTAAGGGATTCCTGCCCAGAGTGGTAGATATAATGGTCATCTGAGTTAAATTCACCCAGTCCATTTTAGTTCACTGATTCCTAGAATATCAACATTCACTCTTGCCATCTCCTGTTTGACCACTTCCAATTTGCCTTGATTCATGGACCTAACATTCCAAGTTCCTATGCAATATTGCTCTTTACAGCATCGGACGTTGCTTCTATCACCAGTCACATCCACAACTGGGTATTGTTTTTGCTTTGGCTCCATCCCTTCATTCTTTCTGGGGTTATTTCTCCATTGATCTTCAGTAGCATATTGGGCACCTACTGACCTAGGGAATTCCTCTTTCAGTATCCTATCATTTTGCCTTTTCATACTGTTCATGGGGTTCTCAAGGCAAGAATACTGAAGTGGTTTGCCATTCCCTTCTCCAGTGGACCACATTCTGTCAGACCTCTCCACCGTGACCCGCCCGTCTTGGGTGGCCCCACATGGCATGGCTTAGTTTCATTGAGATAGACAAGGCTGTGGTCCTAGTGTGATTAGATTGACTAGTTTTCTGTGATTATGGTTTCAATGTGTCTGCGCTCTGGTGCCCTCTTGCAACACCTACCGTCTTACTTGGGTTTCTCTTACCTTGGGCGTGGGGTATCTCTTCACGGCTGCTCCAGCAAAGTGCAGCCACTGCTCCTTACCTTGGCCGAGGGGTATCTCCTCATTGCAGCCCCTCCTGACCTTGAACGTGGAGTAGCTCCTCTAGGCCCTTCTGCACCTGGGCAGCCACTGCTCCTTGGACTTGGGGTTGCTTCTCCCGGCTGCCGCTCCTGGCCTCGGACGCAGGGTAGCTCCTCCCAGCTTCTGCCCCTGACCTCGGACGTGGGGTAGCTCCTCCCGGCTTCTGCCCCTGACCTCGGACGTGGGGTAGCTCCTCCCAGCTTCTGCCCCTGACCTTGGACGTGGGGTAGCTCCTCTCGGCCGCGCTTGTGTGCCATTGCAGCTGCCCGCACCGCCGGCTCCTATAGATACTGTTAGTTATCTATAGTAGTGTGTATATGTCAATCCCAATCTCCTGATTTATCCCTCCTCCTCCTTTTCCCCTTGGTAGCCATAAGTTTGTCTTCTATATTTGTGACTCTATTTCTGTTTTGTAAATAAGTTCATGTGTATCATTTTTATATTCTTTTTTTGAAGTGTTGATTTTAGTGCTTTCACCTGAGCATCACAGTGACTTGGCGTGTTTACAGATTGTACTCCATTAGAAGTTATTACAAGACAGTGGCTGTAATTCCCTGTGCTATACAGTGTATCCTTGTTGCTTATCTGTTTATACATAGTAGTTTGTAGCTTTTAATTCTGTACTCCCTCATTTCCCCTTTGGTAGCTATTAGTTTGTTCTCTATGTCTGTGAGTCTGTTTCTGTTTGGCATATACATTCATTTGTATTATTTTTTAGATTCTACATATAAGTGATATCATAGAGTAGTTGTCTTTCTCTGACTCATTTCAGTAAGCAAGCTTCATCCATGTTGCTGCAAATGGCAGAATTTCATTCTTTTCTATGACTGAGTAATACTCCATCATGTGTATACATACCACATCTTTATCCATTTGTCTGTTGATGGGCGTTTGGGTTGCTTCCATATCTTGAATATTGTAATTAGTGCTACAATGAAGCAACTCAATATAGAAAACACAACTCCCAAAAATGGGCATAAGACCCATTTTTGATTGCAAAAACAATTAAAAAATGGGCATAAGACCTGAATAGACTTTTTTCAAAGAATATGCATAGATGGCTAACAGACATATGAAATTATATTGTGTTGCTATTAGAGAAATGCAAATAGTAACAATGAGATATAATCTCACACCTGTCAGAATGACTATCATCAAAGGTCTACAAAGCAAGAATGCTGGAGAAGATGTGGAGGAAAGGGAAATCTTTATACTGTTGGTGGGAATGTAAATCAGTGTAGCCAGTATGGAAAACAATCTGGCGGTTCCTCAGAAGCTAAAAATTGGAACTACCATATGATCGAGCTATTTGCACTCCTGGGTGTATGTATGTATGTGTGTGTGTGTGTGTATATATATATATATATGTTTGGAAGAAAATGAAAACACTAATTTGAAAAGGTCATTTGTTTTCTTATTGTTGAGTGTTGACGGTACTTTACATATTCTGGGAACAAGTCTTTTATTAGATATGTAGGTTCCAAATATTTTCTCCCGTTCCATGGCTTGTCTTTTCATGATGTTAACAGTGTGGTTCCTATAAAAAGCCTTTTTAACCTTGAAAGAAGACAGAAAGAAACCCTGACAGCCTTTTAACCTTGAAAAAATCTAATTGGTCAATTTTTCTGTTATGAATCATGCTTTTGGTATAGCTAGAACATCTTGGGGAAAATTAACATTTGAATAATATTGAGTCTTCCAACTCATAAACATGGCGTATTTCTCCATTTATTTAGGTCTTTGATTTCTTTCATAAGTGATTTATAGTTTTCATCTACAGATCCTGTGTGAATTTTGTTATATTTACACCAAAGTGTTTCATTTTTTGGTGCTATTATAAGTAGTACTGCTGTGTGTGTGTGTGTGTGTGTGTGTGTGTGTGCGCTCAGTTGTTTGACTCTGTGTGACCCCATGGACTGTATCCAGAATGAAGCAGGGCAAAGGCTAATAGAGTTTTGTCAAGAGAACGCACTGGTCATAGCAAACATCCTCTTCCAACAGCACAAGAGAAGACTCTGCACACGGACATCACCAGATGGTCAACACCGAAATCAGATTGATTATATTCTTTGCAGCCAAAGATGGAGAAGCTCTATACAGTGAACAAAAACAAGACCGGGAGCTGACTGTGGCTCAGATCATGAACTCCTTATTGCCAAATTCATACTTAAATTGAAGAAAGTAGGGAAAACCACTAGACCATTCAGGTATGACCTAAATCAAATCCCTAATGATTATACAGTGGAAGTGAGAAATAGATTCAAGGGATTAGATCTGATAGAGTGCCTGAAGAACTATGGACAAGGGTCTATGACATTGTACAGGAGGCAGGGATCAAGACCATCACCAAGAAAAAGAAATACAAGGCCTCCTGTCTGAGGATGCCTTACAAATAGCTGAGAAAAGAAGAGAAGTGAAAGGCAAAGGAGAAAAGGAAAGATATGCCCATTTGAATGCAGAGTTCCAAAGAATAGCAAGGAGAGATAAGAAAGCCTTCCTCAGTGATCAGTGCAAAGAAACAGAGGAAAACAATAGAATGGGAAAGACTAGAGATTTCTTCAAGAAAATTAGAGATACCAAGGGAACATTTCATGCAAAGATGGCACAATAAAGGACAGAAATGGTATGGACTTAACAGAAGCAGAAGAGATTAAGAATAGCTGGCAAGAATACACAGAAGAACTATACACAAAAGATCTTCATGACCCAGATAATCACGATGGTGTGATCACTCACCTAGAGCCAGACATCCTGGAATGTGAAGTGGGCCTCAGGAAGCATCACTATGAACAAAACTAGTACAGGTGACAGAACTCCAGTTGAGCTCTTTCAAATCCTGAAAGATGATGCTGTGAAAGTGCTGCACTCAATATGCCAGCAAATTTGGAAAACTCAGTAGTGGCCATAGGACTGGAAAAGGTCAGTTTTCATTCCAATCCCTAAGAAAGGCAATGCCCAAGAATGTTCAAACTACCATACAGTTGTACTCACCTCACACTAGCAAAGTAATGCTCAAAATGCTCCAAGCCAGGCTTCAACAGTACGTGAACCATGAACTTCCAGATGTTCAAGCTGGGTTTAGAAAGGCAGAGGAACCAGAGATCAAATTTCCAACATCCACTGGATCATCAAAAAAGCAAGAGAGTTCCAGAAAAACATCTATTTCTGCTTAATTGACTGCACCAAAGCCTTTCACTATATGGATCACAACAAACTGTGGAAAATTCTTCAAGAGAAGGGAATACCAGACCACCTTACCTGCCTCCTGAGAAATCTGTATGCAGGTCAAGAACCAACAGTTAGAACTGGACATGGAACAACAGACTGGTTCCAAATTGGGAAAGGAGTACATCAAGGCTGTATATTGTCTCCCTGCTTATTTAACTTACATGCAGAGTACATCATGAGAAACACTGGACTGGATGTGCTGGAATCAAGATTGCTGGGAGAAATATCAGTAACCTCAGATACGCGGATGACACCACCCTTATGGCAGAAAGTGAAGAACTAAAGAGCATCTTGATGAAAGTGAAAGAGGAGAGTGAACAAGTTGGCTTAAAGCTCAATATTCAGAAAACTAAGATCATAGCATCTGATCCCGTCACTTCATGGCAAATGGATGGGGAAAACAATGGAAACAGTGACAGTCTTTATTTTTCTGGGCTCCAAAATCACTGCAGATGGTGACTGCAGCCATGAAATTAAAAGACGCTTACTCCTTGGAAGGAAAGTTGTGACCAATCTAGACAGCATATTAAAAAGCAGAGACATTACTTTGACGACAAAGGTCTGTCTAGTCAAAGCTATGGTTTTTCCAGTAGTCATGTATGTATGTGAAAGTTGGACTATAAAGAAAGCTGAGCATGAAAGAATTGATGCTTTTGAACTGTAGTGCTGGAGAAGACTCTTGAGAGCCCCTTGTACTACAAGATCAAACTAGTCCATCCTAAAGGAAATCAGTCAAAGCTGAAATTCCAATACTTTGGCCACCTGATGAGAAGAACTGACTTGTTGGAAAAGACCCTGCTGTTGGGAAAGATTGAAGGCAGGAGAAGGGGATGACAGAGGATAAGATGATTGGATGACATCACTGACTCAATGGACATGAGTTTGAGTAAGCTCCAGGAGTTGGTGATGGACAGGGAAGCCTGATGTGCTGCAGTTCATGGGGTTGAAGAGTCGGACACGACTGAGCGACTGAACTGAACTGGATAATTAAAGATGTTAAGCATCTTCTCGTGTGCCTCTTGGCCATCTGTATGTATTCTTTAGAAAATGTCTATTTAAGTCTTCAGCCCCCTTTTTTTATAGGTTGTTTGGTTTTTTGATATTGAACTGCATGGGTTGCTTGTATATTTTGGAGATTAATCCCTTGTCAGTTGCATAGTTTGAAAATATTTTCTCCCATTCTGTGGGTTGTCTTTTTGTTTTGTTTATGGTTTCCTTTGCTGTGCAAAAGCTTTTAAGTTTAATTAGGTCCCATTTGTTTGTTTTTATGTCCATTACTGTAGGAGATGGATAGAAAAACATATTGCTGTGATTTATGTCAGAGAGTGTTCTCCCTGTATTTTCCTCTAAGAGTTTTATAGTATTAGGTCTTATATTTAGTTCTTTAATCTATTTTGAGTTTCATTTTGTGTATGATGTTAAACAATGCTTTAATTTTACTTTTTTACATGTCCGGTTTTCCCAGCATCATTTATTGAAGAGCCTGTCTTTTCTCCATTGTGTATTCTTGCCTCCTTTCTTGTGGATTAATCAATCATAGGTGCATGGGTTTATTTCTGGATTTTATATCCTGTACCATTGATCTCTATTTCCTTTTTTGTGGCAATACCACACTGTTCTGATTGCTGTAGCTTTGTGCACGCATGCGTGCTCAGTCATGTTTGACTCTGTGACCCCTACAGACCTCTGCTCTATAGCTCTCCAGTCTCCTCTGTCCATGGAATTTTCCGGACAGGAATATTGGAGTGGGTTGCCATTTCCTACTCCAGAGGATCTTCCCGACCCAGAGATTGAACTCATATCTCTTGTGTCTCCTGCGTTGGCAGGTGGATTCTTTACTACTGCACTACCTGTAGCTTTGTAGTATAGTCTGAACTCAAGGAGCCTGGTTCCTCCAGCTCCATTTTTCTTAAAAATTGCTTTGGCTATTTAGGGTCTTTTAGGTCTCCGTATAGATTAATTTTTTTTTGTTGTTCTAGTGAGAATGCCATTGGCAATTTGATAGGGATTGCACTGAATCTAATATTGCTTTGGATAATATAGTCATTTTGACAGTACTGATTTTTCCAATCCAAGAACATGGTATATCTTTCCATCTGTTTGTGTCATCTTCAGTTTTTTCATTGATGTCTTATAGTTTTTGGATTTCAGGTCTTTGTCTTCTTAGGTTTATTCCCAGGTGTTTTATTCTTTTTGATGAGATCGTAAATGAGATTTCTTCTTTAATTTCTCTTTCTGATCTTTGATTGTTAGTGTACAGAAATGCAAGAGATTTCTGTGTATTTAATTCATATCCTGCAACTTTACCCACTTCATTGATGAGCTCTAGTCGCTTCCCGATAGCACCCTTAGAATCTTTTATGTATAGTATCATGTTGCCTGCAAATAGTGACAGTTTTACTTCTTTTCCAATTTGGGTTTCTTCTATTTCTTTTCTTCTCTCTGATTGCCATGGCTAGGACTTCCAAAACTGTGTTGCATAAAGGTGGAGAGAGTTACCTCCTTGTCTTGTTCCTAATCTTAGAGGGGATGCTTTCAAGTTTTTCACCATTCAGTATGATGTTAGCGATAGGTTTTCACAACTGGCCTTTATTATGTTGAGGTATGTTCCCTCCACGCCCACTTTCTGGTGTTCTCTCTCTGTTTGGCTCCTCTGTATATAATTTCATGCCTTCTTTTGGATTAATTGAATATTTAAAAATTTTTACTTTTGTGTTGGCTTATTATATCTTCATATATATCTAACATTATAATTATATATATATATAAGTGATTACAAATGATACAACATAAACCTAACTTTGCAGTCTATTTAGAGTTAACATTTTACATTTTTAAGTAAAATACAGAAAACTTACAACCTAAAAGGTACTTATTAGCCTCCCCACTCTGTTATAGTTGTCATAGATATTATATAAACATACATTGACTCCTTTTTTCAGGGCTCTGTAGATGATCATTTTTTCTTTCAATAGTCATGTATTTTTGAAAACCTAAACAGAAAACAAAATAGTCTATTACATTCATCTTTCCTGTTTCTGTTTCTTCATTTCTGAGGACTGAAATTGTTTCCTTTAACCTGGAAAGCTTCCTTCAGCATACATCTTGTAGCAATTCTGCTGGTGACAAATTCTTTTTGGTTCCTTCTTTGCATTTCTGAAGGTGATTTTCCCTTGACACACAATTCTGTGTTAACGTTTCTTTCAGCACTTTGATGATGTTATTTCACTATCTTTTGGCCTCCACAGCTTCTGATATGAAGTAAGCAGTCAAATAACTAATCTCCTACATGTAATGTGCTTTCTCTAGCTGCTTTCAAGACTTTTTTCCTTATCTTAGTGTTTAGTAGTTTGATTTTAATGTGTCTGTATGACCTGTGTTTTTTTTTTTTTTTCATTTATTCTGTTTTAGATGTATTTGATTTCTTTGTTCTGTAAGTTTATTTTTTTTGCCAAATTTGCTAAATTGGACAATTTTTCTTAAATATTTTTTTCTCTTCTACCTTGGGGACCCCAATGGCATGAACATTGGACCTTTCAAAATTGACACACAGATCCCTAACAGTCTGTTCATTTTTCCTCTCAGTAATTTTTGTCTTTTCTTTAGTTTGGGTAATTTTTATAGATCTATATTTATTGATCTTATTCTTTTTTTTTTCTTTCATCTCCATCCTACTATTGAACCTATCCAGTAGTTTTTAATTTCAATATCCTTTGTATTTATCCTGTTTTTGTATTATCCTTGTACAAAATCCTGTTGTATTTATCAGTTTCAAATTTTCCATTTGATTCTTTTTCATAACTTCTATTTCTTTGCTGAACACATCTATTTTTTCATTCATTTCAAGAGAGTTTGTCTTTACTTCATAGAGAATGATTATCTAGCTGCTTGAAAGACTTGAATATTCTAACATCTTATTCACCTTGAGGATGGCACCTGTTGAGTGTCTTTGCCTTTGAGAATTGGTCAAATTTTTCTGGTTCTTGGTAGGTTGAGTAATTTTGTATTATACCCAGGGAGTTCTGTATATTAGCTTGTGAGGCTCGGGTCCTGTTAAAATATGCTGCAGAATGTTAATTGTTTTGTTTTAGCATGCCACAAGTCTGGTTGGCTTCAGAGGACAAGTTCTGCCTCACCTTCTGTGGGGAGCCTTTCTCACCTTTCCCTAATCCCCTCTCCATAGGATTCCCCCCACACTCTCCAGCTCTCAGAGACGCCCTGGTCTGGTCCTCTGTCTAGAAAGCTGGGGTTCCCTTGTTGCTTTAGCTACTGACACTGTTGCAGCTTTGCATGATTGAACCTATAGAAAATACTGATATGGTCATAGAATAGAGAAGAAAATAGCGCACTTTGCTCAACAAGATTCCCCTTGGTCAAAAGGACGGGCTTCTTGCAGGGGGTTAGGTGCCTGCATTATGTCCTTTGCGTGGTCCTGCACTTCTCAGACTGAAGCTGGCCTTGTGGTGGGGCCATGAGAGGAAAAGGATATTAAAAACAATGCAGACTCCTCCACACTCTTTGGCTTAATTTAGGAGCCATGTTGGCCAAAAGGGTCATTTCTTAGAGTTTTTGTTGCCTGCAATCACTTTGCAGTCTCCCAGTTTGAATCACTTCAGTTAAAGCCAAGAGATAGGACTTCCCTGGTGGTCCAGTGGCTAAGACCCCATGCTAGGAAGACGGGGCTGTGGGTTTGTTCCCTCCTCAGGGAACTAGATCCCACGTGCCACAACTAAGAGTTTGCATGCTGCAGCTAAAGATTCCATGTGCAGCAATGAAAAAAGAAGATCCCGCATGCCACAACTAAGGCTTGAAGAAGCCAAATACATAAATAAGACAAGAGAGAAAGGGAGAAAAGATAAAAACACATAACTCATTACTATCATACTGATTATACTTCAGGTTTTAACTTTCCTTCCCATACCATCTGCTCTTATTTGCTTTTCAAGATCCTCAGGTAGCTGCTTTCTGAATTATATCCAGCATCTTTAGTTGTCATCATTTGGATAGACTGTGGTAGACGCATTCCATCATAGTTGGAACGGGAGTTAAGCCAGTTTTCACTTAGGGGCTTTAACCTCTGGCTTCTGCATTTGACAGCTCATTTTTGGAAACTTACACCTGCATGGTTCATGCAGGCTCAGAGAACTCAGGTTGACAGACAGAAAGATTTTGTTTCTGTGCAACAAGGAGTACATTCTTGCCTCCTAGGTTCATGCAGGGTTGATTCTCTGTCTCTGTTGCTTTGATCTGTGTCAGGGCATTAGCGATTAACTGGCATTGGTCTCATTATATTTGGGGTAGATAGAGCCAGAAAGACTAAGTACAAGGCTAGTCTCTGTTATACATTCAGTTCAGGTGCTCAGTCGTGTCCAACTCTGCAACCCCATGGACTGCAGCATGCTGGGCTTCCCTGTCCATCACCAACTCCCAGAGCTTACTCAAACTCATGTCCATAGAGTCTGTGATACCATCCAACCATCTCATCCTCTGTCATCCCCTTCTGCTCCCACCTTCAATCTTTCCCATCATCAAAGTCTTTTCTAGTGAGTCAGGTCTTCGCATCAGGTGGCCAAAATATTGGCGTTTCAGCTTTATCATCAGTCCTTCCAATGAATATTCAAGGCTGATTTCCTTTAGGATAGGCTGGTTTGATCTCCTTGTAGTCCAAGGGACCCTCAAGAGTCTTCTCCAACACCACAGTTCAAAAGCATCTATTCTTCGATACTCACCTTTCTTTATAGTCCAACTCTCACATCCATACATGACTACTAGAAAAAACGTAACTTTGACTAGATGGACCTTTGTTGGCAAAGTAATGTCTCTGCTTTTTAACATCCTACTAGGTTGATTATAGCTTTTCTTCCAAGGAGCAAGCATCTTTTAATTTCATGGCTGGAGTCACCATCTGCAGTGCTTTTGGAGTCCCCAAAAATAAAATTTGTCACTGTTTCCATTGTTTCCCCATCTATTTCCCATGAAGTGATTGGATTGGATGTCATGATCTTAATCTTCTGAATGTTGAGTTTTAAGCCAACTTTTTTACTCTCCTCTTTCACTTTCATCAAGAGGCTCTTTAGTTCTTCTTCCCTTTCTGCTATAAGGGTGGTGTCATCTGCATATCTGAGATTATTAATATTTCTCCCAGCAGTCTTGATTCCAGCTTGTGCTTCATCCAGCCCAGCATTTCTCATGATGTACTCTGCATATAAGTTAAATAAGCATGGTGACAATATAGAGCCTTGATGTACTCTTTTCCTAATTCGTACCAGTTTGTTGTTCCATATATGGTTCTAACTGTTGCTTCTTGACCTGCATGCAGATTTCTCAGGAGGTAGGTAAGATGGTCTGGTATTCCCATCTCTTTCAGAATTTTCCACAGTTTATTGTGATCCACACAGTCAAAGGCTTTGGCATAGTCAGTAAAGCAAAAGTAGATGTTTTTCTGGAACTCTCTTGCTCTTTTGATGATCCAGTGGATGTTGGAAATTTGATCTCTGGTTCCTCTGCCTTTTCTAAAACCAGCTTGAACATCTGGAAGTTCACGGTTCACGTACTGTTGAAGCCTGGCTTGGAGCATTTTGAGGATTATCTTGCTAGTGTGTGAGATGAGTGCAATTGTGCACTAGTTTGAGCATTCTTTGGCATTGCCTTTCTTAGGGATTGGAATGAAAACTGACCTTTTCCAGGTTACACACTAGCTGTTTGATATTGCAAGGGCCATTTTACTTCTCTGAGCTGGAATTTCCACATCTATAAAGTATTAGAGGAAAATGCCTGACTTGAAGGCTAATTCATTGAACAATTATTTAGTATATGTCATGAGTGAGACTTTATTCTAGGCACGGGGCATATAGTAATTTAAAAAAATCACACAAAAAATTCCATCTTCATGCACCTTATATTCCAGTAATGGGTGGATAGTAAAAGATATAAATGTGGAAATTACATGTAATTTATTAAAAGCAAGACTAATAACTGCTCACTATACACTCCTCACGTAAACATGGAAAACTTAAATAGCACATTTCTCATGAAGCAGCTGCCAGTCAACTTTCCCTGGCATAGTGAGCTCCAATTAGTTTGACTTGAAATGACCCTTGGCTTACCTCTCTGACCATCCAGTTGTGCATATGCTTCCTGTTCATGTTCAGTGTTGGAAGTGCTCCAATCCTGGACAGACCCCATTGGAAGCATTGCCCAGTTGTTAACCACTCTAGGCAGAGCAGTTATATGTAAGAGATGAGGCTTTGTTTAGAAAATGGGCCTGGAGTAAAGTCAGACCCTTGATGACTATGAGCTTTTTAAAACCTTAAGACCAAAAGGTCATTGTGGTTTCATTCTTGTGGCTATTGTAGCTGAAGAATAGATAACCTACATTCCCTGATTTATACAGATGGCAGAGTTACAGTAAGTTAAAATTTTCTATGTGTACACTTTCCTATCCATGATCTCCTTTAAGGCTCACAATATCCCTGGAAGAAGAAGGAGAAGAGAGAGAAGAGGGAAGGGTAGGTGGAGGAGGGAGATGATGAAAATGATAATGGTGTGATGAGACTAATAGTTAACATTTATGAAGCAGCTATGAACTTAGCACTTTATATGGATTGTCTCATTTAATAAATGAGCAGGACCAAGATCACTTAGTTTCATTGCAGGGAAGACTGAGACTTGGGGAGTCACTGGATGGAATAGTCTGGGCCTCTGGCCCAGTCTGGTGCTCTCTGTGCTGTTCCCTGTCTGCCTGGAGGATGGGCAGTGCCAGGGTCCTGTTAGTCATGTGACTCCAGCCACCTCCCAGGGTCCCCCTGCAAGGTTCTGCCAAGCACTCCTCCCCTCTCCCCACCCACCCCCCACCACCTCAGGCACAGGCAGGTTCACAGCAAGGCCCCTGGGATGCACACATTTCCTGGGTGGTGACCTCTCCCCCGATCTGGGAGCCTGGGCTGTGGATTAATGTGTCCGTCACACTAACTAGTTATCACCCAGGAAAGTGTGACGTTGAGCATCATGTCATGGCTGACTCAATGTGCCGAACAGATCTGTGACTTGTTGGTTTGGCTGTTTTGACACTGGCACATTTTGACATGGTATGAAGAAAAGCGTTGAAAGTGTATGAAAACGTCAGCTTATCGTGTTTGTTTTATTACCTAATGATGTGAAGGATGTCCCTGACTCCTACCCTCTTGCCTAAGTATGAGGTTCTAGAATAGATGGGGCCCTGGGCTGGCATGAGGGTAAGGAAGATGTGATTAAATCTTTACAAACTGTATTTCTTGGTGGTAGGCTGGGATGAAGACTTAGCTGATTTTTTTTTTGAATGCCACCTCAACAAACCCCACATTCTTGTGAGAGGCCACTCTTCACTGGCCACCCAAAGGGCAAGTTGGAGCATCCAGACACTAGAGGGAACCAAAGCCAGGGTGGTCCCTGACCTAAAGAAAGGAGTCCTCCAGAACATCACAGCTCTTGCCCCAATTCACCTTTATTTCCATCTACTCAAGCCCCAGGCTCTGCTGCCTCTTCCTCTCCTGGCATTTCCATGAGAGCACTTGGATGGGGTGTGTGGACCCAAACACTAGGCTCTTTCTTAAAACTGCTTTGGGTTTTGTTTGCTCAAACAGTTTTCTTAAAACTTGTCTCAAGGTTTTGATTGCTCATCTTTTGGCTTTCCTCAGTGCTTATGCTGCAGCAGTAAAGGCAGGAGCTAAAATTGAGAGGCTGTCTCAGATCCTGGGAGATACTGTCTACTGAGAATGTGAGCTTTCAAGTCAGGTGGACAAGGGGTTAGCCTGGCCTCTACTACTTAATTAATCAGGCAGGATAACTTCTCTGAACTTTGGTGCTATGGACCGAATTATGTCCCCACTCCCCTCCCCACCCAGGAAATGTCAATCCACTCCAGTACTCTTGCCTGGAAAATCCGATGGACAGAGGAGCCTGGTAGGCTACAGTCCATGGGGTCGCAAAGAGTCAGACACGACTGAGCGACTTCACTTTCTATCTCCCCCCCAATTTACATATTGAAGTCATAACCTCTGATGTGATTATATTTGAAGATGGGATCCTTGGGGAGATATTTAGGTTTAGATAAGATCAGGCTCTAAAATCACTGCAGATGGTGACTGCAGCCATGAAATTAAAAGACGCTTACTCCTTAGAAGAAAAGTTATGACCAACATAGATAGCATATTGAAAAGCAGAGACATTACTTTGCCAACAAAGGTCCGTCTAGTCAAGGCTATGGTTTTTCCAGTGGTCATGTATGGATGTGAGAGTTGGACTGTGAAGAAAGCTGAGCGCCAAAGAATTGATGCTTTTGAACTGTGGTGTTGGAGAAGACTCTTGAGAGTCCCTTGGACTGCAAGGAGATCCAACCAGTCCATTCTGAAGGAGATCAGCCCTGGGTATTCTTTGGAAGGAATGATGCTAAAGCTGAAACTCCAGTACTTTGGCCACCTCATGCAAAGAGTTGACTCATTGGAAAAGACTCTGTTGCTGGGAGAGATTGGGGGCAGGAGGAGAAGGGGACGACAGAGGATGAGATGGCTGGATGGCATCACTGACTCGATGGATGTGAATCTGGGTGAACTTGGGGAGTTGGTGATGGACAGGGAGGCCTGGTGTACTGCGATTCATGGGGTCACAAAGAGTCGGACATGACTGAGCGACTGAACTGAACTGATTGTCAGTCTCTATGTCTTTAAAAAAACATCTATTCAGGTCCTCTGCCCATTTTTAATTGGATTGTTTGCGGGTTGTTATTACGTTGAGCTGCATGAGTTCTTTGTATATTTTGAATATTAACCCCTGTCAGATATATCATTTGCAAATATATTCTCCCATTCAGTAGGCACCTTTTATTATTTAGTTGATGATTTCCTTTGCTGGGCAAAAGCTTTTTAGGTTGATGTAACTCACCTAGAGCCAGACGTCCTGGAATATGAAGTCAAGTGGGCCTTAGGAAGCATCACTACTAACAAAGGTAGTGGAGGTGATGGAATTCCAGTTGAGCTATTTCAAATCCTAAAAGATGATGCTGTGAAATGCTGCACTCAATATGCCAGGAAATTTGGAAAACTCAGCAGTGGCCACAGGACTGGAAAAGGTCAGTTTTCATTCCAATCCCAAAGAAAGGCAATGCCAAAGAATGTTCAAATTACCACACAACTGCACTCATCTCACACACTAGTAAAGTAATGCCCCAAATTCTCCAAGCCAGGCTTCAACAATACGTGAACCATGAACTTCCCAGATGTTCAAGCTGGTTTTAGAAAAGGCAGAGGACCAGAGAGATTGCCAACATCTGCTGGATCATGGAAAAAGCAAGAGAGTTCCGGAAAAGCATATATTTCAGCTTTATTGACTACATCAGAGCCTTTGACTGTGTGGGTCACAACAAACTGTGGAAAATTCTTCAAAAAAAGGTAATACCAGACCACCTGACCTGCCTCCTGAGAAATCTGTATGCAGGTCAGGAAGCAACAGTTAGAAATGGACATGGAACAACAGACTGGTTCCAAATTGGGAAAGGAGTACATCAAGGCTGTATATTGTCACCCTGCTTATTTAACTTATATGCAGAGTACATCATGAGAAACGCTGGGCTGGAAGAAGCACAAGCTGGAATCAACATTGCCAGGAGAAATATCAACAACCTCAGATATGTAGATGACACCACCTTTATGGCAGAAAGTGAAGAGGAGCTAAAGAGCCTCTTGATGAAAGTGAAAGAGGAGAGTGAAAAAGTTGGCTTAAAGCTCAACATTCAGAAAACTAAGATCATGGCATCCGGTCCCAGCACTTCATGGCATATAGATGGGAAAACAGTGGAAACAGTGGCAGACTTTATTTTCTGGGGACTCCAAAATCACTGCGGATGGTGACTGCAGCCATGAAATTAAAAGATTCTTGCTCCTTGAAAGGAAAGTTATAACCAACCTAGACAGCATATTAAAAATCAGACACTACTTTGCCAACAAAGGTCCATCTAGTCAAGGCTATTGTTTTCCAGTAGTCATTTATGGATGTGAGAGTTGGACTATAAAGAAATCTGAGCACTGAAGAATTGATGCTTTTGAACTGTGGTGTTGGAGAGGACTCTTGCGAGTCCTTTGGACTGCAAGGAGATCCAACCAGTCCATCCTAAAGGAAATCAGTCCTGAATATTCATTGGAAAGACTGATGCTGAAACTGAAACTCCAACACTTTGGCCACCTGATGTGAAAGAGCTGACTCATTTGAAAAGACCCTGTTGCTGGGAAAGATTGAGGGCAGGAGGAGAAGGGGACGACAGAGGATGAGATGGTTGGATGGCATCACTGACTCAATGGACATGAGTTTGAGTAAACTCCAGGAGTAGGTGATGGACAGGAAGTCCTGGCGTGCTGTGGTTCATGAGGTCACAAAGAGTCGGACATGACTGAGCAACTGAACTGAACTGAATTCTCTTTTTTTATTTTTGCTTTTGTTTCTCTTGCCTGAGAAGGCAGGTACGAAAAATATTGCTAAGATTCATGCCACAGGGTAAAACTGTCTATATTTTCTTCTAGGAGTTTTATGGTTTCAGTCTTACATTTAAGTGTTTAATCCATTTTGAGTTTATTTTTGTGTATGGTATGAGAGAGTAGTGCAGTTGCTTGTTTTGTATGCAGTTGCCCAGTTTCCCCATCACCATTTATTGAAGAGGCTGTTGTTTCCCCATTGTATGTTCTTGCCTCCTTTGTGATAGATTAATTGACCACGTAAGTATGGGTTCATTTATGGGCTGTCTCTTCTCTTCCATTGATTTGTGTGTCTGTTTTGTACCTATAGCATACTCTCGATTACTCTAGCTTTGTAGTATAATATGGAACCGGGGAACATATCTCCAGCTTTGTTCTTTTTTCTCAGCCTTGTTTTAGCTACTCAAGGTTTTTTGTGTTTCTGTAGAAATTTAGAATTATTTATTCTAGTTCTATGAAAAATGCCATTGGTATTTTGATAGGTTTTGCACTCAATCTGTAGACTGCCTTGAGTAGTGTGATTATGTCAACAATAGTAGTTCTCCCAGTTCATGAGCATGGTATATCATCCCATTTGTGTCATCTTCAATTTCTCTCATCAGTTTCTTATCGTTTTCCAAGTACATGTATTTTACCTTGTTAGATTTACTCCTAGATACTTTGTTATTTTTGAAGCAGTTTTAAATGGGATTGTTTTCCTAATTTCTCTTTCTGATAGTTCATTGTTAGTATATAGATTTTGTGTCCTGCAACTTTATTGAATTACTAGTTCTAATAGTTCTGGGGTGGTATCTTTAGGATTTTCTTTCTTTCTTTTTTTTTTTAGGATTTTCTATATTATAGTATCATGTCATCTGAATATAGTGACAGCATTACTTCTTCCTTTACAATTTGGACTCTTTTTCTTATCTGATTATACTATGTTGAATAAAAATATCAAGAGTGGGCATCTTTGTCTTGTTCCTGATCTTTGAGGGAATACTTTAAGCTTTTCACCACCAAGTAGGATGTTGGCTGTAAGTTTGTCATATATCACCTTTATTATGTTGAATTATATGCCCTCTATATATACTTTGTTGAGAGTTATCATAAAGAGATGTTGAATTTTGTAAAAAACTTTTCTGCACCTATTGAGATGGTCATATGATTTTCATCCTTCAATTTGTTAATATAGTGTGTCACGAATCATTGTTTTGTGAGTAAAGTAAGTCCTCTACATACTGAACCTTCAAAGATGTGAATGTGTATTCACATATCCAATCATGTAAGTTAGTTCACGTGTCTGACGTATGTTGCCATACGTGCATCTTCTACAGGTGGTTGTGCCTTTGTGTAATTTACTGTAAATTACCTTATAGAGAATGGCAGGACAGTATCTTTATTTCAAGCCTAGGAAACAAGGGTACAGTCAGTGTCAGTGTAGTTGGTACTGCTAAGAAACACTCAGATAATGATGGAAACCAAAGTGAAAGCAATTGAGTTAGTGGAGCAAGGCGATAATATGGATTTGGAGGCCCAGAGCAAAGATGAAGAGAGACAAGGGGAAGAAGGAACTGAAGAACTGAAGAGATTCATGCTGCAGGAAATGGCAAGGGGACTTTCTTTATTTGAGGTGGCACTGTTTGTGAGGCACTGCTGCTGCTGCTGAGTCGCTTCAGTCGTGTCCGACTCTTAGCGACCCCATGGACTGCAGCCCACCAGGCTCCTTCATCCATGGGATTTTCCAGGCAAGAGTACTGGAGTGGGGTGCCATTGCCTTCTCCGTTGTGAGGCACAGGACCTGAATATAGAATGGTACATGAAGGTTGCAGCAGCTGTTGAGAATGCAATCCAGTGCTGCCGTGTCATCTGTGACAAGGAAAAAAGAGCTACTACCCAGACAACACTACATCACTTTTTCCAAGAGGCTAGCTGTTATTTTGTTGGGTAAGTTCTTTGTCCCTTTCTTTCTCTCCTCTTCTTCTGGGACCCATATAGTATGTACATTAGGGTTAAGCCTCTTGATGAGAGTGAAAGAGGAGAGTGAAAAAGTTGGCTTAAAGCTCAACATTCAGAAAACGAAGATCATGGCATCTGGTCCCATCACTTCATGGCAAATAGATGGGGAAACAGTGGAAATAGTGGCTGACTTTATTTTTGGGGGCTCCAAAATCACTGCAGATGGTGACTGCAGCCATGAAATTAAAAGATGCTTACTCCTTGGAAGGAAAGTTATGACCAACCTAGATAGCATGTTCAAAAGCAGAGACATTACTTTGCCAACAAAGGTCCGTCTAGTCAAGGCTATGGTTTTTCCTGTGGTCATGTATGGATGTGAGAGTTGGACTGTGAAAAAGGCTGAGCCCTGAAGAATTGATGCTTTTGAACTGTGGTGTTGGAGAAGACTCTTGAGAGTCCCTTGGACTGCAGGACATCCAACCAGTCCATTCTAAAGGACATCAGCCCTGGGTGTTCTTTGGCAGGAATGATGCTAAAGCTGAAATTCCAGTACTTTGGCCACCTCATACGAAGAGTTAACTCATTGGAAAAGACTCTGATGCTGGGAGGGATTGGGGGCAGGAGGAGAAGGGGATGACAGAGGATGAGATGGCTGGATGGCATCACCGACTTGATGGACATGAGTTTGAGTGAACTCCGGGAGATGGTGATGGACAGGGAGACCTGGCATGCTGTGATTCATGGGGTCACAAAGAGTCAGACATGACTGAGCGACTGAACTGAACTGAACTGAAGCTTGATGTTGTCCCAGTGGTCTCTTAAGCTGTTCTCATTTGTGAAAATGTGTTTCTCTTTAAGGTTCAGCTTGAGCAATTTCCACTACTCTGTCTTCCAGTTTGCTGATGTGTTCCTCTGTATCATCTGTTGTCGATTCTTTCTAGTGTATTTTTATTTCTGTTATTGTATTCTTCAGTTCTGTTTGATTCTTTTTATATTTTATAGCACTTTGTTATACTCACTGTGTTCACCTATTCTGAATTTGTTGAACATCTTTATGATCATTACCTTGAACTCTATCAGGTAGATCGATTATCTCCACTTTACTTGGTTCTTGTAAGATTTTATCTTATTCTTTCATTTGGAACATATTCCTCTGTCACCTCATTTTGCATAATTCTTTGTTTTTATTTCTATGTATTAGATAGGTTGGTTATGTTTCTTGGAGAAATGGCCTTATGTGGAAACTCCCAGTGGGGCCCAGCAGCACATTCCCCTCTGGCCACCAGAGCTGTATGCTCCAGGGATGCCCCTTATGTGGGATGCATGGGTCCTTCTATTGTGACAAGGCCAATTACTCTGGATACACTGGTAGGTGGGGCTGACCCTTGAGGTAGCTGGATGATGGGCTTGGAGGTGCTTAGGGATGGTGCTGATCTGGTGTTCATGGGATTGAGTTTCCACATGTCTATGCAGCAGGATCCTGGGACAAGTGCTGACTAGCTAATGGGAGGGTAACCCCCAGCACTATAGGATAGAGGAAGGGCTCCAGGACAGCACTTGCCAGCACCCGCGTCCTTGTGGTAGGACAAGTTCTCTAAAATGGTTGCTGCCAGCATCTGTATCTCAGGGTGATCACAGCTGTCTTCTCACTCTTCAGGAGACTCTTCAAGATTGAACAAGTAGGTCTGACCAAGACTCCTCTCAGATTACTGCTTCTACATAAGGCCTTGGAGTGTATGGGATTTTGTGTGCACTGTTTAAGAGTGGGCTTCTCTGGTGGCTCAGACAGTAAAGAATCTGCGTGCAATGCAGGAGATGCAGGCTCAATACCTGGGTCGGGAAGATCCCCTGGAAGAGGGCATGGCAACCCACTCCAGTATTCTTGCCTGGAGAATTCCATGGACACAGGACCCTGGTGGGCTACAGTCTATGGGGTGGCAAAGAGTCGGGCACAACTAGTGACTAACACTTTCACTTTAAGAGTGGAGTCTCTGTTTTTTAAAGTCATCTGGTTGTCTTGTAAGTGTGCTCTGCTGGCCTTCAAAGCCAGATATGCTGGGCCCTCATCTTCCTGGTGTAGGGCCCATGGGCTGGGGAGCGTGATGTGGGGCTGAGACCCCTTACTCCTTAGAGAGAACCTCCATAATTGTGGTTGTCCTCCTGTTGTGGACCGCCTACCCAGGGGTGTGGATCTCGACTATACCATGTCTTCATCCCTCCTACCCGTCTCATGGAATTCCTTCTTTACATCTTTAGTTGTGGAAAATCTTTTCTGCTAGCCTTCAGGTTGTTCTGATTGATAATTGCTCTGAAAATAGTTGTCATTTTGGTGTGTCTGTGGGAAGAGTTGAGCTCAGAGTCTTCCTATTCCATCATCATGGTCATTTCCCTTAAAATTTTGATGAGTGACAATGCCAAATGTTGGTGAAGATGTGGAGCAGTTAGCATTGCTCTGCATGGTGATGCAAAATCATGCAGCCGCTTTGGAAAAGAGTTTGGCTGTGTAAGTTTAACATATGTTTACCATGTGGCCCAGCAATTAAACTCCTTGTTACTTACCCAAGAATAATGAAAATATGCACCCCCTTTAAAAAAAAGAGTTGTACAAGAACATTCTTAAAGGAATTATTCATAATAGCCCCAAACTGTAAATAATCAACTGGTCATCAAGTGGTGAATGAATAAACAAATTGTAGTGTATCCATGGGCTTCCCTGGTGGTTCAGCAGTCAAGAATCTGCCTGCCAGTGCAGGAGATGCAGGTCCGATTCCTGGGTCTGGAAGACCCCTGGAGAAGGAAATGGCAACCCACTCCGGTATTCTTGCCTAGGAAATCCCATGGACAGAGGAGCCTGATGGGCTATAGTCCATGGGGTCACAAAAGAGTCAGACGTGTCTTAGTGACTAAACAACAGCAATGGAATACTACTTGATAATAAAAAGGAGTGAAATATTCATATACACAACAAAGTGGATGACTCTCAAACAGCATGAAGCTGAGTGAAAATACTACATACTGTATGATTTTATTTGCATGCAATTCTGGGAAAGGCAAAACTGTAGTTACAAAATGCAGATCAGGGGTGACTGAAAATCAAGGTACAAGGGAGGGGATCGACTGCACAAGGGCTCAAGGGAACCTTTTTTGGTGATAAAAATGTTCTGTATCTTGATTGTGGTGTGGTTACATGACTATATATAATTACCAAAGTTAATCAAACTGTATCCTTAACATAGGTGAGTGTTATTGACTGTAATTTATGCCTCAATAAATCTGAAGAAAAAGAAAATATTTCAAATACCAAAAAAGCTGACATTTTCAAATGCTAGGGAGGATGTAGGGTAAGTGTAACTCTCATATATGGTTGGTTGAGGTGTAAAATTGTACAGCCTCTCTGGGAAACGGGTTGGCAGCTCTTTTAAAGTTAAATATGCACTTAACAGTATCCCGTTCCTAGGTGTTTATTCAAGAGAAATGGAAACATATGTCCACCATGAGACATTTATATGAATATTAATAGCAGTTTCACTCCTAGGAGCCCCAAACTAGACACAGTCCAAATGCTCATCAGTAAGTGAATAGATAAACAAGTTGTGGCCATTCATACAATGAAATAAATACCACCTAGCAATAAAGATCAGGAAGCTACTGAAATACACAGCCTTGTGGATGACTCTCCAAAACATTATGCTGAGTGAAGGAAGAACACATCTTCCAGGATTCCATTTACATGACGTTTTAGCGCAAGTAAAACTATCGTGATTGAAATCACATTCAATGCTGGCTGGAGGTGAGGGAAACTGACTGTAAAAAGGGTACCAGGGAACTTTTGAGGGTGATGGAATTACTCAAGATCTTGACTGCAGGTTTACGTATGTGTGTGTATACATACATATATAAATATTTTATATGTATATATAAAATACATGTATAAAAATGCCATCTCTCTCTTTATATGTATGGCCTAATATAAGTTCTGACTAAAGATCCCTCAGTTTGAGTTTTTAGGCTTTCTGAGTTATAAATAGTAGAAAAAAAATTTTTTTAACCTTTTTTCTCCAAAGACATAACTGTGTGCACCCTTTAAAAGTGGGCTTCCCTGGTAGCTGAGGGTAAATTCACACTCATTACAACCTTGAATTGTTACCATTTTAATGTGATTATTTTACTTTTTCAGGGATTCTCTTTAGCTTGCTTCCCTGTACTGAGAGAGTATTGTGAGAATTACATTTTTAGTTCTAAGTACTCATCTTACTCTCTGCCAAGGCTAAGTTGTCCTTCCGGCTTCTGGAAATATGATTAGGGGCTGGCCTTTCGTCCAGGGCCACTAAGTCCCTTGTTTACCAGTCTGTGTCTGCTGTACATGTCAGAAACTTCAGGCCATTTAGATAATTTCCATGGGGGAAAAAAACAAAAAACCTTGTTATTTCAATTATCTAGTGGCATTCATTTAAAAAAAAATGATTTTTGCTCTATCTAAGCAGTTGATCCACTGGCCCACTTTGAGAAGAAAGGTGCAGATTCAAAAGTGCACACTGTTATTGGGAGCAGGGGATGCATATTATGAAGTACCAGGAATGTGCCAGGCACAGGGCTCAGTCCTTCATGAGCATTGTTTTCCTTCATGAGCATTAGTTTTTGCCCTCATATCAGGTACTCAGGCAGCTCCCATCAGCTCCATCTTTCACCAGTGCCTGAGGGGGTCAGCTTAGGGAATTAATGCTGCTTTCAAATTGTGGAACAGAATTGAAACCTAGAATCGTATCCCCAAATCCATGTTCTCTCTGCGGCATCTCTCCATCAAAAATAAATTATGGTGCCCAGATGGCCAAGGAAACTGTCCCACTTTCATTGTATCTGAAATGGCATCTTGCCTTTGTTTGTCCAGAGTACATGTTCCTGCCACATGTGAATGACTGAGGACCGTGGCAGGGGACAGGTCCCCGCTGTGTCACCATCCAACAAGCAGCCAGCAGGACTGGTTTCTGAAGTCCCTGAGATTCTGGCCTGATCTGGCTCCCCTCTAAGTCCGCAGAATGTGTGCCTCCTGACCTCTCAGCCCACCTGGAAGATCCCACAGTTTTCTTGTGAAAAGATCAACCCAAAGTTCTCAGGGTTTCAAGGGCTTGTGTTACCCACTGCTCTACCAAGCACATTTTACACTGGATTGAATTTCCCCTGCTTTATGCAGGAACTCTGCCCTGTGTATGAGCACACCACCGGAGTCATAAATATTAAGAACAAATTTTTCTTTCTTTTTTTTCCCACTGCCCAGTGGTGATAAGAGTCAGCGAAAACAGGCAGGTGGATAATTCTGCATGGATCACCTCAGTTCTGCAGGCTCCCCATGGGCAGGGTGACTGGGCTGGGTGGCGCTTGCTTTGCTGAGGCAGAAGAAATGCTTTTGTGCGTGTTGGAGGCTGGGGGAAGGTTCATGGCCAGGTCACGGCGCCAGCATTCTTGCCTTGGCCGCAGAGGCAAGGCAGCGGTGGGCCCCAACCCGAGAAGCCCAGGCCGGGGTGGGGAGGGGGCACGGGTCCTGGGAGGCAGAGCTGCAGCTGCTGTGTTTGGTTTCCCTTTGGTCCCAGGGATTTAGATAAAAGGGCTGCTTTTATTGATTGGGGAGATTGAGAAAGGGAGGGAGGGGGCTCTAGAATCAGTCTTTGTCTTTTTGTTTTTCTAAGCAAACATTTATTGAGCATTTACTGTGGACCAGGCATCATGGTGAATGCTTTTCATGCATTATCAGGTCGAATCCACGTGACAGTCCTGCTGTTAGAGTCTCATTCCAGCGAGGAGGCGACTAAAGCTCAGAAAGGTTAAGTAATCTGCCCAAGGTCACACAGCTTGTAAACGGGTGAAGAGTGTGGACCCTGGAGCCCTCTCTCACCTGAACTATTGCAGTAGTCTCTTTACTGCATTCTTCTTTCTATGCTGCATCCCCAATCCACTTGCCACTCTGCCCCCAGAGTGATCTACTTTTTAAGAATTTTTTTAATACATGTAAAATATCATGTATGAAACGAGATGCCAGCCCAGGCTCGATGCACGATACTGGATGCTTGGGGCTAGTGCACTGGGACGACCCAGAGGGATGGTATGAGGAGGGAGGAGGGAGGAGGGTTCAGGATGGGGAACACATGTATACCTGTGGCGGATTCATTTTGATATTTGGCAAACTAATACAATTATGTAAAGTTTAAAAATAAAATAAAATTTAAAAAAATTAAAAAAATAAACTTTTCATTTGGTATTGAGGCATAGCCAATTAATAATGTTGTGATAGATTCAGGTGAACAGCAAGGGAACTCATCCATATATATATATACACACACACACACACACACACACACACATACACACATATGTATCCATTCTTCCCCAAAGCCCCTCCCATCCAGGCTGCCACATAACATTGAGCAGACTTCCATGTGCTGTACAGTAGGTCCTTGCTGGCTGTCCATTTTAAATATAGCAGTGTGTACACGTCCATCCCAGAGTCCCTAGCACGACCTCTTCCTCCTGGCCACATAAGCTTATTTTCCAAGTCTACGAGGGTCTCTGTCTTTTAGGTTCATTTGTGCCATCTCGTTTTTGATTCCACACATAAGGGCTGTCATGATATTTCTCCCTCTCAGTTGGACTGACTTCACAGAGTGGTCTTTCCAGAACTCAGGCCTGCTCTCCAGCTGCCAGTGGCCCTGCTTTCCCATGGTGCAGAATTCGCAGTGACCAGAGCACTACTTACCCTGCCCCCGGGACGCCCACTGAGCTGGGCCCTTCCCCGCCCCGGCTTCCCTCCCTCACACCGGGCCGTCCCCTACAATATCCCCACCTCCTGCCCAACGCTCAGAGCACCTCCTGAGGGCCCTGCTGTAGGGAGCCCCTTTCCCTGCCAGTCACCACTCCTCTGCCGGCTCCTCCTGGCCCTGACAAGCTTGGCCGTGGTCAGACAGGGTTCCGGAGGGGACAGCCACGTGTTGTTTGTCTTCCCCCGTGGCCCGTGTGGGAACGGGCCATGCAGTGGGTATTCTGCTACTCCTTGTTAAGATGACTCTTGTGGGAAAACCTGCCTTTTCGCCCCTTTGTTCTCAGCACCCAAGGTGCTTCACAGTCTCGGGGATCTCCAAGACCCTTGTCCCACTTGGCAGCGGACCCATCCCTAAAGCGGGGCTGGCCTTAGTGGCCATTTCCTGCCTACTAATAAAGTCACAGGAAAAAACTGGCTGTTGATTTGAGAGGAAGGTGCTGCCTCTGGGTGGGATAAGGCAGGCAGAAAAATGACAACCTAATGGGCCACCTGGGGAGGGTCTGGGTGGTCCTGAGAGATGCTGGGGTAGTGTATGGGGACATTTAGGGACAACATCGGGCCCCCACAGGGACGCAGCATGAGAGCAGGTGAGGGGCCTCTGAGAGCCCAGGTGTTCCCTGGCCAACAGAAAACCAGAGGGGCAGGGATTATCCCATCTGAGATCACAGAGACAGAGGTGCTTTGGATGCCATTTGCTAAAATGAATTAGGGCCCCAGTTGGGTATTCAAGTTGTATAAAAAACCTCCAAGAGGTATTTCTGGGGGATCAGTGTTACCCACTCTAGTTAATGAGCAGATAATGCTTCCATGGGAACTCCTCCACTGAGTGCTATTGAAGAGATCTCCCTGGCCTCGGTTTCCTTGCCTGTGACAAGAGGCCCCGGCACGGCGGCTTCCATCAGGCAGGTGATGGTGTCCAGGAGATGAGACTTTCCCTGTGCAGTGGGCAGTGAGGGCGGGCTGCCTGAAAAGTGTCAGGGATCTGTAGTGTCAGCGGTCACGCTGTGGGATAGCACAGAACACAACTTGCTGTCGGTTGCTTGCATTTCCTTATAGGTTCCATCAACTCAGAGTTTTCACAGCAGTTTCTAGGTGGGGGCACATCTCCTGCCCCACCCATCCTGCATGTGGGGCACAGAGGGGCTCATGGTGGATGGTGGAGTTGGTATTCCCATTTTTCAAGTGGGTGTGACGTGGCTCAGGACAGGTGACGGTCTCAGGTCACACAGAGTTGTGGGGTTGGGGGTGGAAGTCAGGTCAGGCTCACTTGAGCGCTTGTGCCCCCGGCTGCTCCATTGGTGGCCTTGCTCTGACCTCAGTGACAGAAAGGCCTCCCAACTGCACCGCGTGGGACAGCAGCCTGGGGCTCATCCTTTGTCCGCTCTTCCTGGTCCTCCCAGGACACAGGGATCATAGAATGTACCAACCATGTTTCTCTGCAGCCACCCCTTGGTGAGGGCCAGCAGATCATGGGTGGGGTGGCCCTTCCCTTCTTGACCTGATGGCCCCCGTGTGTTGCAGGCGGCTCTACCCTGTGCAAGGCTCACTCAGTCTGGAAGGCTCTTGCTGGAGGCAGCTGGGGGCAGCATTTCGTGGTTTATAGTTCCTTCCCAAGCTTACTGGTTCAGGTAGAAACAAAAGAGAATGACGCTTTGGGCGATGGCACGGGCTCACAGGTGTACATAACTCCTTACAGAGCACTGCTCCCCCAAGGTCATGTTGAAGAGGCTCACAGGCCTGATGTCTCTGCTGAAGGACGCAGGAAGGGCATCTGGGACAATGGCTAGGGCTTGCGGCTGGCCAACCACGGCTGCCAAGGGCCAAGGGAGGACTAGAGTGCACACAAGAGCTCAGGCCTCTGTGTCAAATGGCCTGGAGCTAGCTCCCATTACCTTCTGCAGTCTGAGCCTGAGCCAAGGTTCTTCGGGTCCCTGCCCCCTCGTCTGTGCAGCAGGGGGGTGATGGTGGTGGTGATGGTGGTGGTGATATTGATGATGGTGGTGATAGTAACAGGCTCTCTCCACTGGGGCAGGCGAGGCCCTGCAGGGACCCTGGGCTGTGGAAAGCAGCCCCAAAGTGCTGGAAGCGGTTGACGGCCACTGTTACGGCTCTGGTGGAGTCAGGTCCCCCCAGTCCCTTCCCTTGGCAGGCCAGGAGGAGGCCGACTGGCTGCTGACCCCGCAGGACAGGTTCCTCCACAAGGTGGGTTCTGCGCCTGTCCAGAGCCCTCTCTGCTCGGGAGACACATGGAGATCGTGTTAAGGCCCCAGCGTCCATTGTTCAGTCAATCAGGCTAATCTGCCTGGCCCTCGATAAGGGCAGGAATCAGGTTTCAGGGAGATTTTCCTGGGATTACTTCTAGTAGCCGCTCAGTCTAGACAGGCCTCTCAGTTACAGAGGTGCAGACAAAGGCGAGGACCGGGAGTGCCCGGCCACGAGGCGGGCCCAGAGCCCTGCCCCAAGAGCCTTCCCCCACAGTTCCTGCTTTCTTCCTGGGGGGTCAGCGCAGGGAAGGCGTCACCTCACTGGCAGACAGCCCTGGTCTGTCTGAGAGAGGGTCCTGAGCCCCTTTCGTGAGTCCAGGCGGGGCCCTAACATAGTGTGAGTGCCTGGTGTCCATGGAGCCCTCGCGCTATATGAAAGCACAGCTCACACTTTGCCCCATTCAGTCCTGCAGGGGCTCATGAGGTGGCTGCTGATGACAATGGGCTGTCCCCACACTGAAGAGGTGGGCAGGGAAGTCTACCCACCTGCTCCTTCTGGTTCCTAGCCTGTTTTTTCCCCTATTTCCTTGCTCTGAGACTTGGGTGGTTGCTTTTGGACATCAGTGTGCCCATCTGTAGAATGGGCATGATACCTACCCCGCCAAACAGAGTCATTGTGTGAGTCACCAAGAGAACGTGTGTGAAATGGTTTTGGAAATTGTGAAGTGCTGTGCTCATGACGGTCACGGGTTCCTAGTGTGCTGCCTGCCACGGAGTTGACCATAAATAAGTGGATGGATGAATGAGTGAGTGTGAATGACCCACCCTCTAACATAGAATTGCTGAATGTCAATTGCTCCCGTTCTCCGCCTCCCTCACTCCCCCAACCCTGGGAAGTGTGTGGAGCAGCCTGAGGCTAAAAGGGACAGGGAGCTGCAGGTCCAGCCTGCTCCTCAGTTTTTCTGGAAGACGAAGGGGACCCATGTCCTGCCCTCACTGGCATCCTGGGGACATTGTCGGTGTGACCACTCCAATGTCACTGTGTCCAAATGGGATGTGTCTGCTCTTCTTGAGCCTGGGGAACAGAGCCTGGAGGGGCTTTGAGGAAATGTCCTTTGGGGCTGGATGTCAACTTTGGTCACATACATGTGCACAGGGCATGGGGGGTGGGAGGAAAGGAGGAGACAGATAAACAGTTCTTTGTTTCCTGGCTCATCTACCTGGGGTTTGAAACAGGCTCTCCATTACTTCCTGGTTCTCTTCAGCTATACCTATGCCCTCTAAGAGAGCTAGATTAGGTTTAAAAGTACAAAGTATCACTCATTTAATGAATTGGGTTTTCTCAGAGTAGCATTGGAGAAGGAAATGGCAACCCACTCCAGTGTTCTTGCCTGGAGAATCCCAGGGATGGGGGAGCCTGGTGGGCTACCATCTATGGGGTCGCACAGAGTCGGACACGACTGAAGCAACTTAGCAGCAGCAGCAAAACTAAAAGTCAAAACAGAATGGAAATACAATAACAACAGGAAAACTTACAAGTTCAGTGAGACTTTCAGGCATTGCTCTCTGGACACATGGAACCTACCTCTTAGGGTTATTTGATTTAAAGCCTCTGATCCAAAATTGACCTCGTACGTGAAGCTTGGAGGGCAGAGGCTACACAGTGATGACCCTGGTTGGCTGACTTGCACACCTCTTACTCAGTGTTGGGCAGTTATCCAGTCTGTCTGCTCTGTTCTTCAGATCAGAGTGTAGAATGAACAAGGAAGGTCTCTATAGCCAGGACCCTCAGGAGAGGCGTGAGGAAGGCATGAGGACCTTAGGGAGCTTTGAGTCTCAATGACCTGAGTTTAAGGCCTGGATCCACCATCTACCAGCTGTGTGACTTAGGCAAGTCAGTTAACTCACTATGAACCTCTGCTTTCTCATCTATGAAATGGGGCGAATGATAGCACTGACATCATGAGGCCATTGTGAAGGTATGTCGGAGACGGTGGGCAGGAAAGGGCGTGTGGGGAGAGCAGGCCCTCAGAAGGATCTGCCTTTGGGAGGATGAGTGTGGGGAGCTGCCAGCAGGGCTGTGAACCCAGCAGCAATGCCTTCTCTGTGCGCTGCGACAGGTGTTCGACTTGTCCGGCCTTGGGTGCCTCGACTCATTTCCACGTTCACAGATGTATTGAAAAACGCCAGTGGGCTCAGGACGAATGCCAGCTGAACCCTTGGAGTCTGTATCTCCACCAAGCCATGCATGGCTGCTTCCAGAAAGACGAGCAGAGCTATAATAAAATCAGCACGTGTTCACAGCCATCAACTGGGTTAATAGCCTCTTTGGATCTGGTAAACCCAACTCTTTTCCACAGTCCCTGAGCAAACCACGTTGGTGGAAGGGAAGTGGGGAGCGCGCAGAGCAGGAAATGGTAGCGGCTCTGCCACGGCCTCTCTGTAGGACTTTGAATGGACCACTTGACAGCTCTGGGCCTCAGTTTCCATAAGCTGTCACACGTGATCATTCCTGTCTGTCTACCCACTGGGCCATTTTGAAGACCAAGTAGAAATATGTACAGAAAAGATGTCAGAATCTTATGCAAACATCTTGAGTTGTTATTAATGGAAGAACACGGTGATGTATGGATAGTCATTGGCAACAGTTGATTTATAAAATTCTGTAGTTAAATATTAGGTTTCTGAGCTCCATGGGTAACTTGGAAAATATACCAACCACAACAAACATTTGCCTTTTGAGGAGTCTACACGTTGTGTGTTTGACATTTAATTGCACATCCTTCTATCTTCCTAAATAGAGCAGAGAAGACAAAATTTAACCTTTTCTTGTTGACCTGGCCATTATAAACATTATCAGCAGTGGTAGCTCAGATCAGATCGGATCAGTTGCTCAGTGTGTCCGACTCTTTGCGACCCCATGAATCACAGCACGCCAGGCCTCCCTGTCCATCACCAACTCCCCGAGTTCACCCAGATTCATGTCCATGGAGTCGGTGATGCCATCCAGCCATCTCATCCTCTGTCGTCCCCTTCTCCTCTTGCCCCCAATCCCTCCCAGCATCAGAGTCTTTTCCAATGAGTCAACTCTTCACATGAGGTGGCCAAAGTACTGGAGTTTCAGCTTCAGCATCATTCCTTCCAAAGAACACCCAGGGCTGATCTCCTTCAGAATGGACTGGTTGGATCTCCTTGCAGCCCAAGGGACTCTCAAGAGTCTTCTCCAACACCACAGTTCAAAAGCATCAATTCTTCGGCGCTCAGCCTTCTTCACAGTCCAACTCTCACATCCATACATGACCACAGGAAAAACCATAGCCTTGACTAGACGAACCTTTGTTGGCAAAGTAATGTCTCTGCTTTTGAATATGCTATCTAGGTTGGTCATAACTTTCCTTCCAAGGAATAAGCGTCTTCTAATTTCATGGCTGCAGTTACCATCTGCAGTGATTTTGGAGCCCAGAAAAGTAGCTACTGGAGACCAATTAATGAATATACATTTCCCATGTATTATCTTAATTCTTGCCACAAACGTGGGAGACAGAGCACATTATTTATTCTGTTTTATACTGAGAAAACTGAACTCATAGGAGTGAGATAACCCACATCACACTGCCAATAAGAAGAGGGACAGGTGTTCGAGACCCTGAAATCTATTGCCCTCTAGTATTGCCAATAAGTCATTTAAAAATACTTTGCCTCTCTTCCCTTCTTCTCTCTTTTCTTCCTTCCTTCCTTCATCAATACCTCAGTCAAAAAGCCATCAGGCATTGGTATGGTGGGAATGAGAGACTTGGCAAATCCTTTCCCCAAATAACACGGAACCAAATTGTCAAAAACAACCATTTCAGGGCTCTAGAAACTGACCAAGATTACATGTTTCCGGTAAGAAGGTAAAATGTTACAGCAGCTTTGAAAAACATCGTGGCAGTTCCTTAAAAAGTTAAATATAAACACACTATGCAACCCAGTTAGGTATCTGCCTGCATTGGTTTCCTGTCATTGGTGTAACAAATTACCACAAGCTTAGTGACCAAAAATCACACAAATGGATTATCTTACTGTTTAGTAGGTTAGAGGTCCGCCAGAGCCTGACTGGGATACAGTCAAGGGGTCCACAGGGCTGCATTCCTTAGGAAGCACTGGAGGACAAACTGTCCGGCTTCTGGACGCTGCCCACAGTTCCTTGGTACATGGCCGCCTTCCTCCACCTTCAAGCCAGTCAGTAACAGTGGGTTGAGTCCTTCTCACATCACTCTGACCTTCTCTTCTGCCTCTCTTACTTTTAAAGACCCTTGTGAGTAAACAGGACCTACCCAGACAATCCAGGATAATCTTGCTTTCTCAAGACCAGTTTATTAGCAACCATAATTCCATCTCCAACCTAAATTCCCCCTTGCCATGTAACATATATTTACAGGTTCTAGAGATTAGGACATGGGGGCTTCCCAGGTGGCTCAGTGGTAAGAGTCCGCCTGCCAATGCAGGAGACACAGGAGACGGGTTTGATCACTGGGTCGGGAAGATCCCCTGGAGGAGGGTATGGGAACCCTTTCCAGTACTCTTGCCTGGAGAATCCCATGGACAGAGGAGCCTGGCAGGCCACAGTCCATGTGGTCACAAAAAGTCAGACATGACTGTGTAACTGAGTGTGAGCATGGAGGTTTAGGACATAATATAAAATAATCTAGGATAATCTTGCTTTATTCAAGTTGGCTGATTACTAAATTAGACTTCTTTGGGAGCCATTATTCTGCCTACCATACCACCCAAGATAATGAGAATATGTATCCACACAAAGACTTGTGCATGAATGTTCATAACATTATACATAATGGCCCCAAACTGGTAACAACCTAAATGTCTGTCTACTGGTTAACAACAGATAAACAAAGTATGACGCATTCTTAAAATGGAACATGGTATGGAAGTAAAAAGGAGCTATGGATGTCTGTTACCTCATTATGTAAAAACATTGTGCTAAGTGAAATGAGATGCAAAAGATATATAATTCTCCTTATATGACATTTCCAGAAGAGGTAAATCTACAGACAGGAAGCAGATGTGTGGTTGGTCTGGGGACGGGGAATGGGGTCTGGCTGCAAATGAACACTGGGAAGCTCCCCAGAGTGATGGAAATGCTCGGAAACTGAATTTAGACGATAGGTGATGGTTACACAGTTCTATGAACTCCCTGTACAAACCTTTGAATGATATAAGGTGGGTTAATTTTATGGTAATTTATAATTCACTGAAACTCTTCAGGGAGAAAAGTGTTTATGCAGGTCCAACAGGGTTGTGGCCTGGTAGGAGTTCAAGGCCAGGTGAGGAAGGCGGCTGAGTCTGGTAGCAGCCTAGTAGACCTGAGGGTTTGATTATGCACGGGATGACTGAGCAGATAAGTAAATATATTAGGATAATCGAGGCTGGTTTTCTCACTATTAGAGGAAGGAGTTACAGATAAGGAAAGGGGAAAGTGAGATTGAACCCAGTGTTGTCAGCCTAGAATTGGAGGTATTGGTATAAACACTTGGTTTTAAACATAGATAAGTTTAGAAATTAGCATATATGTAAATATGATGTATATATATGTATTCACATATGTATATATTACTGAGCTCTTTCTACTAGGAGGGCATAGAAACACCTACATAGCAAATAGCATACCTGGTTGCTAAGGTAATGGTTTCTAATGCTGGTTTTCACTGAAGAAGACCAGGACTGCTTGGAGAAATGGCTGATTCCAGGGGTGGGGCAGGAAAAGAACACAATGAGTTGGAAATACCTCCTACCAGAAAGTATGGAGGTGATCAGAGAATGATGTGGACATGTCCGAAGAACATGGAAGTCAACTTGAAAGGACTCCCACTGGTGCAATCTGGGACATTTGAGCATCATATTATATAATAGTAATGGGTTAAAACCTAATAGCATTCCATGAGTCCACACTGGTTTAAATTAATGCAGAAAAGAAAGCTCTTTATCATGGTAGAATGCCAGCTGATCAATGTAGAAGGAGTGATGGGGTTAGAAAAAAATCTCCACTCGGCATTCATTATAGTGGTAATGAATTCAAGTAAAACTCATTCATTAAAGTAGTTTCCTATTAAAACATTCAGGGACTTCCTTAGCAGTCCTGTGGTTAAGACTTCACCTTCCAATGCAGGGGGTGCCAGTTCTATCCCTGGTTGAGAGCTAAGATCCCACATGGCTTGTGGCCAAATACCAAAATATAAAACAGAAACAATATTGTAACAAATCCAATAAAGACTAGGAAAAAAAACCCAAAACATTACAAAATATATTTGCATGCAATGATGAGCCAGGCCTTGCTGCTGCTGCTACTAAGTCGCTTCAGTCGTGTCCAACTCTGTGCGACCCCATAGACAGCAGCCCACCAGGCTCCCCCGTCCCTGGGATTCTCCAGGCAAGAACACTGGAGTGGGTTGCTGCCTTGTTCTGTGCTAATCGGATATGTAGCACCGTCCGTTCCTGCCTTGAATGGTCACAGGCTACTTTTTAAAAGTTTATCTGTTTCATGGCTCTGCATTCTTTTCCTGGGTGTCTGCTGTCAGTTAGTAGCTGTCTATTTTTTTTTTTTTTGCTGTGGCCTGTATTCCATCTGCAGGTAGTCCTGCTTGATCTTATTGGGAGCTCCCACCTATAATTTCCAATCTGTTGTGGCTTAGGACAGCATAGGAACAAGCTTGTTAGGGGCAGCACCACTGGCTCTGAGGGACTTGTGCATGAGGAGAGGGCATGGGCTTTTGTACATGGAAGATGGGACAATATTTTGGCTGCTCAGAGACCTTGTGGCCTATTTCCTGGCTCCTACGATACTTCGAAGAGGTAAGATTGCCTGAGCATTGGATATAACTAATGACCGCCTTTGGTTTGGGGGGACATCGGGTTTCTTTTCCTAAAGCAGAGTCACTTGACAGGTCAACATGAGAATACACACTCTCTGGTCACCACTGGAGCCCGTAGGTTGCCCAGTGTTAATAAATTGGCTGAGGCCACCTGCAGAGGGAGTCAACCATAGACAGACGCTTGGGAGATGGCTCCGGGGGGAACACCAGTCAGATGATCCTTTTAGTGAAAATGAGCAAACTCTTGGCTGTTAATGAGCCGAATAATTGCCCCAGTCACCTATCCAGACTCAGACCCTTTTGCTCAGAGACGAATGCTGTTTCTTCACTTGCCAGTCCACACATTCCACAGGCCTCTTCACTTCCATGTAGGCTGGGTCATCATGAACCCTGCAGCTGTGTCTGTCTTTAGCTGTCAGGGCCTGGGAGGAAGATACTTGCAGGGGCATATCCTCCAGACAGCTGTCATGGGGCCAGAGCCCTCATTGACAGTGACACCTCTGGGACTGGGAGTATGGGCAGGACAGATGGCCCTGGGCTATGGGAACCTGTCCCAAGATGTTTGGTCTACCACCCACAAATGGACATCCATCATCCTGAAGCTGGAAATTTGGTTTCTGTACTCATTTTTATGTGTGTTTATGTTGGCTGCTCTCCTCAAAATAACCTTGGCCAGCTGAGGAATAAGGGAAGTCATGCTGTGTCCACTCTGAGAGGGTAATTCCAAAGGGATGGGTGGGATGGTCAGGGACTTTTCTGATAGGGTACGACATGCCTCTGCTTGGCTGAGCTTGGTTTTAATGTGGGCCGAGTGCTGTCTTGGGAGTGGTAGCGAGGGTATGTCATTCCAGAAGAGGCCCCAGAAGCCAGCTGGCACCACGTGGAAGGCAGTTTCTTCCAAGGAGCAGCCATCATGGGCCGAAGAGGGTCTGGGTCTGGGGCCCATGCAGCAGAGCCCTCAGTGGCCCTCCTTTCTTCTTCTGAAAGTGAAAGTTGCTCAGTCGTGTCCAACTCTTTGCGACCCCACAGACTAGAGTTTATGGAATTCTCTAGGCAAGAATACTAGGGTGGGTAGCCTTTCCCTTCTCCAGGAGATTTTCCCAACCTAGGGATCAAACCCAGGTCTCCTGCATTGCAGGCGGATTCTTTACCAGCTGAGCCACCAGGGAAGCTCAAGAATACTGGAGTGGGTAGCCTTTCCCTCTCCAGCAGATCTTCCTAACCCAGGAATTGAACTGGGGTCCCCAGCATTGCAGGGAGATTCTTTACCAACTGAGCTATCAGGGAAAGCCCTTTATTCTTCTAGGCCCTGTCGTATGGATTTGGGAAGTACCTGTTCTTTGTGTACCCCTCTGTACTGGGCTGGGCACCTGCAGCCTTCTCTGGTAGGAAACACAGGCTGGGAAGTGACGCTCTGGACTCTCACATCTGCCAAGAGAAGGGGACAAGCTACACAGTCACTTCCTCCCTTTGCTTTGGAGCCCCATGTCCCCATCTGTCATTGAGGGGGCCAGATTAGAGACCCTCTAAGGTTCCTTCCAGATAACATGATACTTGCAAAGCCACCTGCCTGGAAACTCTCCTCAGTGAAGGGTGTGTCTGTCCCCAGAGGTAGACCCCTAGGCATGGAGTTCATGCAAGGCAGGGGATCAGTGGCATCCTTGCTGGCAACTTTTAAGATTTTTTTTTTTTTCTTTGAGTTTATACTTGGTCACTGTGGTAGGTCTAAGTGTGAGTTTCTTTTTTTCTGTTCTACTTGGGATTCATTTGGCTTCCTAAATCTGAGGGTTAATATCTTTTACCAATCCTAAAAAAGGATCGGATGAGATATACACAAATAAACTTTCTCAATCGATATTCCATTAAATTTTGCAAGGAAGTACTTATGACAGAACCATTTACTTTTTGCTCACAGATTCGTAAGTTGGGCTCTGGTGGCTCCACTCCACATGGAGGGTTAGATTTGGATCTAATCCACATATTGTCATCCCAGGATCCAGGCAGAGGGGACAGCAGTTACCGGAGACATGTGAGAAGCCAAGGCAAACCACAGAAGCACATTTAAACTCTGTACTTCATGTCCACTCACAGTCCATTGGCCAAAGAAAGTCACATGGCTACGCCCAGAACAGTGGGTGGGAAGTCTCGTTCACTCAGGGAAGGGGCTGAGGAAAGATGTTTTTTTTGCTGAGCAACAATGCACTGTATCACAGTCTGTCCACCTAGTCACAAATATCCACTTTAAGCCTCAAGCAGAACACACTTCCTTTCTCCCCAAGACTGTCTGAAGTTTTACCCAATGATAGAATCCGGCTCAGAGTCTTGTAATCTCCATGAGGTCTCTTGGTCCAGAGTCTTGTGAACTAAAGAGATAAGTATTTGCTCTCTACCCCAGCCCCTTCCCCTGCAAAAGGAAAAACTACACAATGTGTAATTGAAAAATGGGGACAGTGACCACAATTATTATTCCTGTTGACTAGGGGAAGAATGGGAGGCCCAGAGCAGTGGCCCATGGTAGATTCCTCTTTCTGGGAAAATACAGAGAGATCCTCTTCTTGGGAGGGTAGGCAATAGTCCTTGATTCTTTCTTGAATATTCCTGGATTCCTTGATTCTTGGAGCAGTACCCACATCCATTGTTCTCCGTGGCTCCTGGTTTCACCTCCTGGGATTTTCTCCCTCTTCCATTAACCTCCTTGCATCCCTCCAAAGAGAGTGTTAGAATGTATGCCTTCCTTCCATGGCCGAGAAACTTGCTATGGAAAGTGGGGGTGGGTAGAGGCAAAGGCTTTTTTTAAAAATCTATCTACGTTTGGCTGCGCTAGCCTTCGTCGTGGTGCGCGAGGCTTTCTCTAGTGGTGAGCAGGGGCTGCTGTCCAGTCGTGGTGTGGAAGCGTCTCACTGCAGTGGTTTCCCTTGTTGCAGGGCATGGGCTCTAGGGCTCCCCGGCTTCAGTAGTTGCAACACATGGGCTCTAGAGCGCAGGCTTAGCAGTTTTGGGACACAGGCTTAGTTGCTCCGTGGCATGTGGAATCTTCCCAGACCAGGGATCGAACCCATGTCCGCTACATTGGCAGGAGGATTCTTAACCACTGGACCACCAGGGAAGTCCCAGGTGCATTTTTAATGGTAATATAACACTCTCAGAATCATGTTTTAAAATGTGTTTGATTTTATTGTATTTTTATTACTTACCTCTAAAAATGTTTTTGAGTTCCAACTGCATACGCCACAAGCCTTTGGAGGACTGCCCCTCCCTCTCTCCTTCCCTTTCCCTCTGCCTCTCTCTTTTTCTCTCTCACTTTAATTATAGGTATGCTGAGTTAATCAGGCTTCCACAAGAGGAAAGCCTGATTTTGTTCTTTATCTACCAGGTATGATCTTAATCCCCTCAGATTTTAGCAAATGCTATGTGATGGTCACATCTGTGATTCGATCTGTGCTCTGAGACAGTGTCTTAAAGCCTGTGCCCTTGATTTGGTCTTTGACCTAAGACTGCATCTTTATGGCCATACCCTCAACTTGGTGAGAAAGCAGTTCCATGTTGCAACTTTGCAAGTCCAGGGATTTCGGGACCCTCTCCATTCTGCTTGCAAACTGGTCCCATGGTCAGTTCTTCCCTGCGCTCACTTCTCTCCTGTGCCACACTATGAAATGCAGTGAGTAACATCCAACTCACTCACAGAATCATCTTTTATGACACTTCTTCACGGGAAGCCATAAATACACGAGGTGAATCTCTTTCCGGGTTTCCAGGGCAGCAGTTTTCCCACCACATAACGCAAGTGCCGTTTCTCCAGCCCTGCTTAGTGTTCCTTACCACCTGCTGCCCAGTCCCAAAGCCAGGGCCACAGACTTTAGGTTGTCATAGCAGCCCTCACCTAGGCACCAAGTTCTGTATTAGTTCTAGCAGCAACAATACTTTCTGATAACTTCAGGGCTTACAGCAAAAACAAATGCTTCCTTTTAACTCTGGGATGTGCAGGGCTTTGTTCTGCTCCACGCTGTGGGTCAGGTCTGGGTCCATGCCACTCTTTGAATATTCTGGGCTCCAGGCTGAAGTGCCGACCGCTATGGAGGGTGTGCTCATCTCATGGTGTATCACAGAGTGTGAGCACTGGCTTATTTTTACACAGCGGTTCTTTCATTTCCCGCCCCACCCCACCATCCCATTCTATCTTTGTGCCGGTCTCTAAGTTATTTGTTTAGATCTTTTCCAGTGAGTTAATTCTCACATCATCTGTGTTTTAACTGTTCATTGGGCATTTAATTTTATGTTTCATTTCTGGAAATTCTAAGTTGATTCTTTTTCAGGTATGCCTGGACAGTTTTGAAATGTTCTTTTTGCATTATGTTTAAGCTCACTCGTCTTAATTTCAGTTTCATGTCTACAAATTTAGTATCTGGTCCTTGGGGCCCAATTTTGCTGCCGTTGTTCTTGCTGACTCTCACTCCTGGTGCCTTCTTTGGGTCCTTGGTAATTTTTCATGGCGAGTTCATAGCTGACTGATTGTAATCTGCAAGCTTCTTGGGAGGCCTGGGCTGAACGTGCATCCCCTAAGGAGCTTTTGTGGGTGCTTCCTCTTGCTGCCTGAGGATACCACTCTCTGAAGTCACTTTTCTTTTGTTTTTCTTTTTCTTTTATTTTTTTAATGTGGGCCATTTTTAAAAAGCCTTTATTGAATTTGCGACAATATTGCTTCTGTTCTGTTTTGGTTTTTTGACTCAGTCCAAGGCATGTGGGATCTTAGCTCCCCAAACAGGGATTGAACCCACAGCCCCTCCATCAAAAGGTGAAGTCTTAACCACTGGACCATCATGGAAATCCCTGAAGTCACTTTAAATCAGCATACCTTCCAAAAGTTTCCCAGACTGAGAAGGTGTTGTAAATTCATGTTCAGAGCCAAGCCTGGAGACGGCCACGTTTCCCAGTTCTCTTGTCCCAGGGACCGAATTGGAGGAAGTAGATCTCTTGCAGAGTCCTGGGTCTGGGCAGAGGTCTCAGTTCAGACCTCCCCCTTGTGTCTGCTTCTGGGTTTGGCAGAGGCCCAGGGACAGCTCATGGCTTTAGTGTTCACATGGCCTTGGCCTCCATATAGCACTGTCGCCACATCTGTTAGCATTCCCCACATCTGTTCCTTGCCTCTCTCCCTGCCTTCTTGGCTTCCTCTGCTTCGCCTTTGCATTTAAATTTATCTTTATTGTGTCCAATCCAGCATTTCTGGATGTTTATAGCGGGAGGGTGGTCGGGCACAAGGGTAGAAGGTCTCCCCTCCGTGGGATACTTACTGCTTCCTGGGTGCACAGCAGGCCCTGTTTCTCTAGAGGCCTGGGGGGCACAGTCCTGGACGCAGCCCAAGGACCACCCAGAGGAAGGAAAAGGCCCACGTGCCCTGCATTCTCATCAGAGGACAGGGTGGATGGGCAAGGAGGGATGATAGAGGAGTACTGACTGTGAATTTATTGAGTGCCTCCTGTGTGCAAAAGTCCCATGTTAGTGCCTCTCTACTCATATTTCATCCTATTTAAATATGGATTTAAATCCTATTTAATCCTCACATCAACCTTTTGATAGGCTTATTATTTAAGCCTTATATAATCCTCACAACAATCTTTTGTTTAATCCTTCTTATTTAATCCTCACAACAACCTTTTGAAAGGCTCAGAAATGGCAAGGGATGTACCCAAGGTCACACTTGTAGTGGGCAGCCAGGTTGAGAAGCCAGGCCTACACCATTTTCGCTTCTTTAGAAACCAAGGCGCAGGTGGGCCTGGCCATCTGTGACGGGCCGTAGGAGAAGCAGCCTGACCCGTCATGTACCGCCCTGTGCAGCTGGGTCTGAGTGTGCATGTGCAAGCTGACAGGGGGCACCCATGAGGGGGGCCTTGAGGGGACATTCCCCCTCGTCCCTTTTCGTGATGGTTGTAGAAACTCAAAAGTGTGCTTTTTAAATGAGGTAGAGAGATGCTGTATTCTCTGGGGGCAGGGGGCTGTGGTGCGGTGGGGGCTGGCAGGACGGCCCAAACCCTGTCTTCTTTAAAGTCAGCGTGTGGAGTCACTGGTGACTCCAGCATGGACTCTTCAGGTTGAGAGGCAGGGGTTGGGGGTGGTGTGGATGGGGCTTGGCCGTGTGGTGCTCACTCTGCAGAAGTCCTGACTGCTCCTGAAACATTCGCCAGCCAGGACTCAGGGGGCCCTGGATCCTCAGGTGTTTTATTATTTTTGAAATCTAGATTATTTCCCAAGGATGACAGCAGCTTTGACACACAAGTCTGGCTCAGACTTTCTCCCCCAGCCCAGCAGTGTCTGCGTACACCTTTGCCTCTGAGCAAGCCACGTTTCCTGTCTCCTCCTCGGCACTGCCCCAGCCCCCAGGCAGTCTGCTCCTTTGCAGCAGGGTGTCCCCCTCACTGAGAGGGAAGGCTTCAGCAGATGTTGGAGGCAGAGCAGAAGGAAGCTGCCCTCAGCGGATACTGAGACCTGTGCGGTGCTCACCTTGGCTTTCCCAGGCCAGCAGGGGCAGGGTGCTCTGTCTAAGGAGGGGGTGGCCTGGGGGCTGAGGGGCAGGCTCAGCTGCTGCATAGTAGTGCCCTGAGCTGACTGTAGGTCCACAAAAGCTTTCTGGGCACAGCAGCCTGGATGCTGGGCCTCTGGGCAGAGTTCTGTGGTGCGAGGGCAAATGCCAGGGCAGGGAGCAGAGAGTTTCAGAAAGTAGATCCAGGATACAGATGAGCCTATTTGCAGGGCAGAAATAGAGATGCAGATGGAGAGAATGAACATGTGGATATGGGAAGTGGGAGAGGGGCGGAAAGATTAGGAGACTGGGAATGACGGACGTGCGCTGCCATGAATAAAATAGACAAATAGTGGGAAGCTGCAGTACAGCACAGAGAGCTCAGCTTTGTGCTCTGTGGTGACCTAGAGGGGTGGGATGGGGGTGGTGGGAGGGAGGGTCATGAGGGAGGGATGTATGTATCAGTTCAGTTCAGTCGCTCAGTCGTGTCCAACTCTTTGCAACCCCATGAATCACAGCACGCCAGGCCTCCCTGTCCATCACCAACTCCCGGAGTTTACTCAAACTCATGTCCATCGAGTCAGTGATGCCATTCAGCCATCTCATCCTCTGTCGTCCCCTTCCCCTCCTGCCCCAATCCCTCCCAGCATCAGAGTCTTTTCCAATGAGTCAACTCTTTGCATGAGGTGGCCAAAGTACTGGAGTTTCAGCTTCAGCATCAGTCCTTCCAATGAACACCCAGGACTCATCTCCTTTAGGATGGACTGGTTGGATCTCCTTGCAGTCCAAGGGACTCGCAAGAGTCTTCTCCAACACCACAGTTCAAAAGCATGAATTATTTGGCACTCAGCTTTCTTCACAGTCCAACTCTCACATCAATACATGACCACTGGAAAAAACATAGCCTTGACCAGATGGACCTTTGTTGGCAAAGTAATGTCTCTGCTTTTGAATATGCTATTTAGGTTGGTCATAACTTTCCTTCCAAGGAGTAAGCGTCTTTTAATTTCATGGCTGCAATCACCATCTGCAGTGATTTTGGAGCCCAAAATCCACTGTTTCCCCATCTATTTCCCATGAAGTGATGGGACCAGATGCCATGATCTTCGTTTTCTGAATGTTGAGCTTTAAGCCAACTTTTTCACTCTCCTCTTTCACTTTCATCAAGAGGCTCTTTAGCTCCTCTTCACTTTCTGCCATAAGGGTGGTATCATCTGCATATCTGAGGTTATTGATATTTCTCCCAGCAGTCTTGATTCCAGCTTGTGCTTCTTCCAGCTCAGCGTTTCTCATGATGTACTCTGCATAAAAGTTAAATAAGCAGGGTGACAATATACAGCCTTGACATACTCCTTTCCCAATTTGGAACCAGTCTTTTGTTCCATGTCCAGTTCTAACTGTTGCTTCCTGACCCGCATATAGGTTTCTCAAGAGGCAGGTCAGGCAGTCTGGTATTCCCATCTCTTTCAGAATTTTCCACAGTTTATTGTGATCCACACAGTCAAAGGCTTTGGCATAGTCAATAAAGCAGAAATAGATGTTTTTCTGGAACTCTCTTGCTTTTTCCATCATCCAGCAGATATTGGCAATCTGGTTCCTCTGCCTTTTCTAAAACCAGCTTGAACATCTGGAAGTTCATGGTTCACGTATTGCTGAAGCCTGGCTTGGAGAATTTTGAGCAGTACTTTACTAGTGTGTGAGATGAGTGCAATTGTGCGGTAGTTTGAGCATTCTTTGGCATTGCCTTTGTTAGGGATCAGAATGAAAACTGACTTTTTCCAGTCCTGTGGACGCTGCTGAGTTTTCCAAATTTGCTGGCATGTTGAGTGGAGCATTTTCACAGCATCATCTTTCAGGATTTGAAATAGCTCAACTGGAATTCCATCACCTCCACTAGCTTTGTTCGTAGTGATGCTTTCTAAGGCCCACTTGACTTCACATTCCAGGATGTCTGGCTCTAGGTGAGTGATCACACCATTGTGATTATCTTGGTCGTGAAGATCTTTTTTGTACAGTCCTTCTGTGTATTCTTGCCACCTCTTCTTAATATCTTCTGCTTCTGTTAGGTCCATACCATTTCTGTCCTTTATCGAGCCCATCTTTGCATGAAATGTTCCCTTGGTATCTCTAATTTTCTTGAAGATCAGTGGAGAAATAACTCCAAAAAGAATGAAGGGATGGAGCCAAAGCAAAAACAATACCCAGTTGTGGGTGTGACTGGTGATAGAAGCAAGGTCTGATGCTGTAAAGAGCAATATTGCATAGGAACCTGGAATGTTAGGTGCATGAATCAAGGCAAATTGGAAGTGGTCAAACAGGAGATGGCAAGAGTGAATGTCAACATTCTAGGAATCAGTGAATGAAAATGGACTGGTTTGTGTGAATTTAACTCAGATGACCATTATATCTACTACTGTGGGCAGGAATCCCTTAGAAGAAATGGAGTGGCCATCATGGTCAAAAAGAGTCCGAAATGCAGTACTTGGATGCAATCTCAAAAATGACAGAATGATCTCTGTTCATTTCCAAGGCAAACCATTAAATATCACAGGAATCCAAGTCTGTGCCCCAACCAGTAACTCTGAAGAAGCTGAAGTTAAACGGTTCTATGAAGACCTACAAGACCTTTTAGAATTAACACCCAAAAAAGATGTCCTTTTCATTATAGGGGACTGGAATGCAAAAGTAGGAAGTCAAGAAACACCTGGAGTAACAGGCAAATTTGGCCTTGGAATACGGAATGAAGCAGGGCAAAGGCTAATAGAGTTTTGCCAAGAGAACGCACTGGTCATAGCAAACACCCTCTTCCAACAACACAAGAGAAGACTCTACACATGGACATCACCAGATAGTCAACACCGAAATCAGATTGATTATATTCTTTGCAACCAAAGATGGAGAAGCTCTATACAGTCAGCAAAAACAAGACCGGGAGCTGACTGTGGCTCAGATCATGAACTCCTATTGTCAAATTCAGACTGAAATTGAAGAAAGTAGGGAAAACCACTAGACCATTCAGGTATGACCTAAATCAAATCCCTTATGATTATAAAGTGGAAGTGAGAAATAGATTTGAGGGACTAGATCTGAAAGATAGAGTGCCTGATGAACTATGTATGGAGGTTCATGAGATTGTAGAGGAGACAGGGATCAAGACCATTCCCATAGAAAAGAAATGCAAAAGAGCAAAATGGCTGTCTGGGGAGACCTTACAAATAGCTGTGAAAAGAAGAGAAGCAAGAAGCAAAGGAGGAAAGGAAAGATATAAGCATCTGAATGCAGAGTTCCAAAGAATGGCAAGGAGTGATAAGAAAGCCTTCCTCAGCAATCAATGCAAAGAAATCGAGGAAGACAACAGAACGGATGTATGTATGCATATAGCTAATTCACTTGGTTGTACAACTTTATAAAGCAACTACACCCCAATTTTTCAAAAAGAAGAGAAAATGGACCCTGGGTTCAGGTTGTGGTCCATCGCTTGCCTGTGTGACCTTGGGCAAGTTGCTTGACTTCTCAAAGGCTCACTCTCCTCCCACCTTGTGAGTGAGAGTAACAGCAGTGCCCTCCTCTGTGTTGTTGCTGCTGCCTTTTGCACAAGGCCTGACACGTGCTAAGCAGTCAGTTAGTGCTCCCTGTGGTTGGTGTCATTGTGGTCGGTGTTAAGGAATCCTGGAGTCCATGGTGCTGACTTCCATTGGCTCTGGTCTGAGCGTCAGGATGACAGCTCAGACCATAAAGCCCAATAATTCAGAGCACCAATGTAGAAAGTGAGTTGCCAGCCGCTAGTACTGGCGCAGTGACACCCCTCACTCTGGGAGGAGGGCATTTGAAAGGCCAAGTGGGATGAGCAGGTGGTTGAAGGGGGAGAGCCCTCCTGGTAGGTTCTCCAGCGAGCCCGGCAGGTGAGCCAGTCTTCTCCTGCTTCTCACTCAGAGGCAGCTGGTCTACCCTGCCTGCCTCCTGGAGGTCAGGAGACAAGGGCCTTTCCTGGAAGAAAGCTGCAGAGGAGCCTGTGCTGCCAGGGATGAGAATCTGGAGAAAGAGCAGGCATACTAGGACCTCAGAGAGAGTTAAGAGAAAGCCACCATGTCTGACATTTGGAGGAGGGTAGATACTTACCCACTAGGCTGCACTGTGCCTGGGACTGGGGTCTGGTCAGGATCTGCAGGCTCAGCCAGCTGCAGAGGTGGGCATTGATCCTGGACTCATGGACTCCAGAGCCCGTTCTCAGCCTGCTTGCTGTGTGTATCCCACTGGAGCTTCAGTGTGTGTCTGCTCAGAGCCTGCTCCTCCAGCCCTCTGTGGCTCTGCATCCCCTACATCACCGCCTGGCATGGGCTTCACAGGGTCAAAAACTGGTCCAAAACCAAGTGGCTGGAGCCCACGCTTGGAGCTTTGTTAGGTGGCACCATGAAATATTTGAGTGGGGGCACAGCAGCCTGATGGGGGAAGGTTTGGGTTAAGTAGTGGAGGGCCTGGGTTCTATTTCCCAGTAGGGCTAAGGGCATGCCTGACCTTGGAGCCAGCCCTGGCCCAGAAGAGGGGCCTTGTGCCCCTGGGCCCTCAGAGTCATGTTCATCGGGTGATGCTGGGAGAAAGCACTTTGCAGGGAAAGCTATGTTTCATCTACTGGATTTCCTTCCTTGCATGACACACGTGATTCCGCTAACCCTTTCTTGATGGCAAGTCCATCTTTCCCTGTTCCTGGGGGTGTGTGGGCCACTTATGCCCCCGAGATCTATGAGGACAGACTCTTGTAGATGGAATACAATACCCCACTCCCACCCAAAGGTGCTCAATCCTAATCACCTTTACATGGCACAAGAGACTTTGCAGATGTAATAAAGTTCAGGATTTGGAGATGAGGTTACATGGCTGGGTCCAGTGTAATCATAAGGCCCCTTGTAAGTAAGGGAGGAAGGCAGGAGTGTCAGAGACAGAAGGGGTGGGATGACAGAAACAGAGGTCAGAGAGAGGCAGAGAGGAGTTGGAAAGTGCTACACGGCCAGCTTTGCAGATGGCAGAAGAAGCACGAGCCAAAGACTGCAGGCGGGCTCTTGACACTGGAAAAGGCAAGGAAGTAGGTTCTCCCTCCGTCCTCCCCACCGCCCCCAGAAGAAACACAGCCGGTGACACTTTGATTTTTCGTATAATGAGACCCATTGTGGACTTCTGACCTCCAGAACCGTAGGATAGCATGTGTTGTTTTAAGCCACTAAGTTGGAGATAATTTGTTACAGTAGCAATGGGAAAACAACTCCAGACACTAAGACCTGAGGGCCTGAAGGAGACGATGAGCACGGGGCCTTCCTGGATCTGCCCCAGAGCCTCTGCCTGGGGCCCTGGACACTGCTGTCTGCATTGGTTTCCACTTCTTCCCTTGCCACGACCGGACACTCTGCTGGCGTGTCTTTGTGAGCATCTTCTATCTTCTCGGTGTTCATTTCCTTCAGAGTTGAGTCCAACAGCCGATCAGGAGCAAACAGAAAAGATAGCAGGCCCCTGAGGGAAGATCAGGCCTCACTGACGGGGAATGGAGCCCCCTTTTCCTACCAAGTCATAACTGTGAGCTTTGTGACAACAGTTTCTCTCCATTTGGCTGCACTTCATCAACAATTTCTGGCCTTATATCAGTGTTCCAGAGGGCAGAGCTCCCAGAAGGCTGAGTGCCAGCCAAAAATGGGTTCCATGTGCTCTCAGGGAACACAGGACAGCTCACTCCACTCTCTGGCCTTTAGAGAAAGCCAGCACAGGAGTGGAATCTGTGAGTTTTTATCAGAAACGCCTTTGGCTTTGGTGTGCTCAGAGAGCAAGCCCTAAAGACGGCATCCGATTGGCAGCTGGCTTTGTTAGAGGAACTGGCAGGCTGTGGTGATAGACAGCGGGTGGGAGGGGGGTGCATCAGCTTTGGTGTTTTGCTTTTTTCTAAGGCCTTAGGAATCTTCCATGACTAGGCCAGCCTTTGCTCCTAGCGGGGGCCTCCTCCCAGAACCTGATTGATCCACACATTCCTTGACATTTTAGAAACTTGAAAAAACAAATCAGCTCTTTATCTAAAGAAAAATTTAGCACAGACAATTAACCTTGGGATATGGGCATTTCACGGAGAAGGCAATGGCACCCCACTCCAATACTCTTGCCTGGAAAATCCCATGGATGGAGGAGCCTGGTGGGCTGCAGTCCATGGGGTTGCGAAGAGTCGGACACGACTGAGCGACTTCCCTTTCACTTTTTCACTTTCATGCATTGGAGAAGGAAATGGCAACCCACTCCAGTGTTCCTGCCTGGAGAATCCCAGGGACAGGGGAGCCTGGTGGGCTGCCATCTATGGCGTCACACAGAGTCGGACACGACTGAAGCGACTTAGCAGCAGCAGCAGCAGCATGGGCATTTCAAGGCTGTTATAAAGGAGAGTGAGGCAAAGACAGAAAGGCAGATGGACCAAGACAGTGGCGCTTACCTCCCCAGAACTGACATGAAGCTGGTAGCTGGGTCTTGAGTGGTTTCTCTGCACTGGGGCCTCAGTTTCCCCACCTGCTACCCAGGTGGTTCCCCATGCACCCAGCCACTGACTTCTACCTCATACTGCCAGTTGATTCTAAGCCTGAGTATTGCCACAGGCCTGTGTTTTACATGACTTTACAGTGAGGAGGTCTTGCTTCATTCAGAAACAAGGAGAAAATATTTCATGAATGATTTCAAGAAATTCTCCTAGAAACTAAGAATTCCCTGAAGGTGGTTAGCAGACAGTTCTCAGAATTTGCAAAGAGATAGTCACTTTTCCAGGTGCTTCCAGACTAGGGTGTGGCAGAGAGATGTCAGACCTTTAAGAGGAATGCCAGGCGGCGGGACTCCTACCTCAGTCCCTCCCCACCCCACCCCTTCCTGAGGGCACTGCCAGAGGACTTCTGTTGGCCTGGCCTCCACTGCTGGCTGCAGGGCTTAGGCTCTTGGAGCCACGGTTAGTTAACTCTGGAGTTTGAGCCCACAGAGAAAGTTTGATTTTCTGCAGCAGGTAGTAAACTGTCCCCACACACTAGACCAACTCCCTGAGCCCTGAAAGTGTTGTAATAAAACCACTACCTTCCCTCCCCAACAACCATCGCCAACTCAAATGAAAATGATTCCTTTGTAGAGTTGCTGATTACAAAATTCCAGCTAAGTTTCTTGACACCAAGTGTTTCTTACTGATTAAAGGACCTGCTTGGCTTTCCAGCCTGGAGTGTTCTGTTCTAAAGAGTTCATGGTCATGGCCTTTGGAGTGTGAACAAACTGAGATTTAAACCCAGTTCTGTCTCTTTCTCCCATGTGAGCTTCTCACTTCTCTTGTTCTTCAGAAGGGGAGACTGGTGTCCTCCTCATGGACCTATTAGGCTTGAAGCTGCCATGTATGGAGTGCCTGCATGTGTGTGCACGCTCGGTGGTGTCCGGCTCTTTGTGACCCCATAGACTGTAGCCCGCCAGGCTTCTCTGTCCATGGGATTTTCCAGGCAAGAATACTGGAGCCGGTTGCCATTTCCTACTCCAGGGAATCTTCTCGACCCAGGGATTCAACCCATGTCTCTTATATCTCCTACATTGGCAGATGGGTTCTTTACCATTAGCGCCACCTGGGAAGCCCAGGTGGGAAGCCTGCACTAGGGCATAATAGTCACAGCAATCATGGTGGGTGTGTGTGTGTGTTGGGGACATCACTGTTCCTATCTTAGAGACAGATTATAGACTCAAAGAAGCTAAGTGACTTATCCAGGGTTATAGCTTATAAGTGGCAAAGCTGGAACTTGATCCCAGAAATCGACTCAGATGTCTGCGTTCTTGACCACTGAGTTCATGCTCACCAAGTGCCCAGGAGGCCTTGTACTTAGTAGGTGCTCATGCAGATGAGTGAATAGAGAAAGAGGTGTGTGCATGTCTGCAAACCTGACCTGAGAAGTCCTATCACAGGCGTGAAACCGTGGCTTCTGTGACCTTGGCATGATGGCAGGCACACGGTGCCCTTGGGGATTGTTCCAGGGAGAGGCTGGGCAGGAGAAGGCCCTCTGGGATGCCTGAGCTGTCTCGTCCTCTTCCTCCTGGGTGAGCATCACTGGAGCTCGAGTCCAGATCCCGGATCCTGGAGGCGGGCACAGAGGTGCTTAGATTTAAGGGGTAAGTTCAAAGCAGAAAGGAAGCTCTCTTAAAAATGAAGGGCAGTGTGAGTGTCGGGGCCAAGGGAGGATGGTTGAGAATTCCTAGTAAAACTTTACAGCTTCCGCATTTCCCCTCCTCTAAATCTTCCCATGAAAACCGTGCGTCTGGGGGGGCCGTCTCGGCTGAGTGAGGGCAGGAGCCACCCATTAGCCCAGCTAGGGAGGGCTTTCCGGCTTCATTAGTGCTGCCCGTGGTCTGGTGGACAATGGCATGCTAAGTGGGTGCCCCGCTACAGGCCCAGAGGTGAGGAGAAACAGCTACAGATGCCCGCGGCAGCCGGGTGGTACCCACGCTGCCCTCCAGCCCTGCTGGACCGCATCTGTGCAGAGGAAGCTCAGCTGTTGTCCCTTTTATGCGTATTGACTTAGTGGAGTGCAAACATGTTAAAAGTTCACTTTCTCCTTTATAGAAGTCTATAAAAAGGCTCTTAAACTGGAGTCCTAGGGCTTCAGCGAGACACACGTAGGCTTGGGCCCTGGGGAGGGCAAGGTCCATCCCTCTGCCTCCAGCATGGGGTGTGATCCCCTCAGCACGAAGCCTGAAAGCCCTGGTTTAGCCAGCATGGCTGCGGTGGACGCGTGACAGTGGGCAGAGAGGTCCCGACTCAGGGGCTGCCTGAGGCCTGTGGGCTGTCTGAGCCCAATGCCTGGCAATTGTTCAGTGACTTATAGACAAGTGAACGAAGGCTCTGGGGCTCATGCCAAGCGCCCAGCCACCGTTGCCCTGTCCTGCTCCCTGTGCCTCGGCATGGGCCACAGCTAGGGCTTGGGGCAGGAGCGCCTCCTGCTCGCAGGTGCATACAGTGGCATGTCCGCCTGACACCCGCTGCCCCTTTGCACCCTGCTGACCTGACCCTGCAGAGGGCCGCGCTCCCTGCAGGGGCTGGCAGCACAGCTTGGGGCTTCCTCCATTGTCTGCCCCCATGGTCCACTGAGCTGGTCCCTCAGGAACTCGGGGGCCGGGTGGGCTGTGGCAGCCCCCCTGGCCAGGAGGGGTCTTCGCAGATAAGGCTGGGCTTTCCTGAGAGGAAGAAACATTCAGAGCTACGTGAAAGGCCAGAGGGAACTGGCACTTTTGGGAAAGAGCAAGCATTCCTCTGGGTGCAAATCGAGTCAAAGCACAGAGGGTCAGACGGAAATCCGCACCTGAGGGGAGGCTGGCTGTGCAGTTGGAGCTGGTTGTGCCCCTCTGCCTTGCTTGATTGAGCTCTTAAGTCCATTTTGTCTTGAGTAAAATGGAGATATGTCACTAACTGGAGCATGTTTGGAAGGTGGGGGTTAAATGTAATACAAGTATGAGGCATGCAGCAGTGCATGGATTTTACTGTTTCCACCATCACGATTATCAGTCCCTGTCCCTGTCATTATTGGCAGTATAGAAACATTTGCTGGTGGAAGTGCCTCGGCCACGGTTGTCGCTCCACACACTAAATGGTATGAAAAGCTTGGGGTGTTGCTCGGAAGCGCTCCGTGGACTGATGTTCTAGAACAGAGCTGCCCGATACAGTGGCTACTGAGTACTTACAAGGTGACCAGTGAAAACAAGGAGCTGAATTCTTAATTTTATTGTGTTTTAATGAATTTAAATTTAAATAACCACATGTAGCTAATGGCATAGCTACATTGGATGGCACAGTTTTAGAAGGTTCCCCCCAAACTGGGCATGGCCCAGCTCCTCTCTGTGCTGTGGTAATACAAGATGGGGAAGGGCTTGCCAATGACACCAGCCCCTCAGCCATACACAATGCTGGGTTACAATTGACCATGGTATTGATAACCACGTGGCCACGTTCCTTTGAAGCTGGCCGCATGGAGATGAGCTGGCTACTGTCAAACATTGACCCTAGCCAGAGTTTGGATTCTAGCCATGACAGCCACGAGGCTTCTGACCTTTATGGGAACCAGAGCAATAGAAAGAAGCAGCTCATTTTGATGGAGCATCTGTCCCTGACACTGGGCTGCCAACTCCATTTTAACAGATGAGACCACCCCTGGAAGAGGCAGGGTGACCTGTCGGGGCTTCATCCCCTAGCAGTTCCTCAGACCACAGAGATAAAGACGAGCCAGGTTTTGCACTGACTGAGGAGACACCAAAGTACAGAGGCTCAAGGTCTCAGGCTGCAGAGTGGAGCTTTCCTGGCCAGGCAAGGCATGGTTTCCCATCAACAGCTGTGGGGATGCAGGCTCAGAGGGTCAGGGGGACCAGCCCAAGACCCCACAGGGAGGTGGACAGCCACTGGCAGCAGGATGGAGATCAGGGGCTAGGTCTCTGAGCGCACTTCTCCCATGCCCCCCTCCCCGGTCCCCCCGCAACCCTGCTTCCACTTCCTGCGGCCACCCTCAGCCCCTGAATGGACAGGCCCCACCCTGGGGCGCATCCTCATGCACTGGAGGGTGGGCGGGGCCCAGAGTGGGGTGGTCCTGCCTGCAGGGGGCGCGGTGTTTGGTGGGGTGGGGGCCTGACAGCTGACAGCCTTAATAGGCACATTGTCCCCTCACTGCCGAGAGCGCCGCCCGGCCACTTCCTCACACGCCGCGCGCTGGATGAGCTCATGTCTGAGGCCGCGGGCGGCGCGGGGCGGCCGAGCTGGGCTGCAGGGAGGCCCGGCGGCCGCGAAGCCCGAGCGGCTGGGGCGGCAGAGTCGTGAAGCGGAACGTTGTAATGAGCGACGCCGGCTGGATTTATGGGGCTGCGCACGTGCGCCTGGCCTTCCTGCGAGGGCCTCGCCTGGGAACAAAAACAAGCCCTGGCCCAGGCACGGCGCGACTGGGTCTTAACAAGAGCCCACTAATTACTGGAAGGCCTCGGCCAGGTCCCCGGCCTGCAGAGGAGCAGAGTTGGTGCTGCTTCCTGTGTCAGCGTAGGCTTCGCTGGAGCCGGTCTCTTCCCAGGAGGACGTCCAAGGCCAGCCTCTCCCTGGCTCTATGGCCTCGTGGAAGGGGCTGATTCCACCCGCCCCCATCCTCAGTTTTCCTCATCTGTGAAATGGGATAACGCACCTTATGAGGCCATTGTGGGGCGTTCTAGAAGGAGCAAGAGTTGACTTGAGAGGGACTTACTCCTGGTTTTGAATCCTGTTCAGCCAGGTTCCTACTGTGTGGCCTGGCCAAGTCACTGCACCTCTCTGGTGCAAGTCGCCTCACCTAGAGTGTGGGGAAGGCTTGTTCACTGTCAGGGTCATTGGGAAGGTCTGCCAAGAGGACGCATGCAGGCTCCTTGGTGTTCCTAGCATTCATACTGCTGCCGCTTCTCCGTGCATGATCACATCCCTGGTTGTGGTGTTAGTGCGGTTTCCCCCGAGCGTGGAGGTGGCAGACGGGGTCTTGAGCGGCTGGCATCAGGTGATCCTGCCCTGCGCCCTGGTGGTCTGAGCAGCTCAGGGTCGGACCCACGTCCTGTCCAGGGCATTTGGAGACTCACCAGGGCCAACAAGCGCCATGAGCTTGTGATCACAGCCTCTCTCTGCTGGTGGGGAGCCTGATGGGACCAGGAGCCAGGCCTTGGACTGAGCTGCAGCCTGTTGTCCTGTCCCGGGGCCAGGGCTGTGAGAGGCTTCCTGACTCAGGCCTGTATGTTGGGGTCATCAGGAAATGCTGCCCATGGCCCACCCAGGACACCTGCCCAGGTTAATACCCTTGCCTGTGAAAGGTGTGACCTCAGCCTCACTGGCACACAGGCCAGGGCTCTCAGCCGCCGTCACACAGAGGTTTCTCCTGCACACATTTCCCGCTGCTGTCCCTGTCTATTGATACTGTGGATTTAGCATCTAGCCAGAAAGTTTCCATGTCCACACCCTTTTCAAATCAAGATCCAGGGAAGCGGAAACAGCAGATACCACGAGATCCAGGCTGCCGTTAGCTGTGCGGCCGGCTGGCTGGTGTCAGCCGAAGTCTGGTGCCAACATCAGACTTGACTCTGAAGCCTCTCTGTGCACACACGGAGCCAGAGACCCAGTAGGGTGTTGCTCCAGAACCGGAGCTCCAGGAGTGGGTGTATGCACCTGGGTCTTCCTCCTTCTTCCCCTCTGAGTCAGGCACTCTGACAGCTGGCTTGCTTCTGAGGGTCCCAGCAGGCTCGGCTTGACCGTGATTTGTGCAACCCTGAGAGAGAGTCCCTCTTCCCTTCTTCTTCCCTGGGGTGAGGCACTGAGGATGCCACAGGGCACTCAGGGAGGGTGGGGTCTTCTTTGCTTGCTCACTGCTGTACATCAGAGCTGAGGGCGGTGCTCGGCCCAGAGGGCTCCGGGGCTGTGTGTGAATGAACAGTACTTGCTGTCTGATGGGGAGATGGCCGTCAGCGCCGAACAGCTGTCCAGCAGGTACAGTGCTGTCACTGGTGGGTGTGCAGGCTACACCAAGGAAGGACACCCAGCCGGACGATGGGGTCAGGAGGGCTTCCTGGAGGAGGTGGAAGGGCAAGAGAAGAGACCCAAAAGGTCAAGCAGGGTTACACAAAGGCAGCAGTCATGTGTTCGGGGCTGAGGAACTGACACATGCCAAGTCTTGCAAGCAAGATATGACTGGCCTGACACAGAGTCAGGACAGGTATAAAGAGGGGCGGAGGTGGAAGGTGAAGCTGGAGAGAACAACCAGCCTTCCTCCATTCTCAGGCCTTTATCGACTTCGAAGACAGCTTTTAAAACTTCCATGGATGGTCTCATATCCTTAACCATTTTATAAATGGAGACATCGACCATCACCTCAGGTGTGTTAGGATTGAACCCTCTGTGTGTATGCAAGTCTTGCATGCTGGAAAGGGCCAAGTGATGGGGTATGGTGATGGTTTCGGGGTGCTGCCCTCTGAGTAGCCCTGGGGTTACTGGGGACACTTGAGGCAGAGGAGGGTTCAGCTGAGGGGCCCCTGGAAAGTGAGGCTCCCTGGGGGTCACCTCAATGGATGCTGTCTGCATCCTCCAGGTGTTAGGGTCTGCTCATAATGAAATCCTGGAGGGGCCATCAGTGGCTGTTGGCAAGCATGTCCTAAGTACTTGGCTGAGCCTAAGTTCTCTGAAGTTGGTCCAGCCTTTGCCCAAGGTGGCATCTCGTTACAGAAGCTGTGTGGCAAGACCAAGTAAGTAAGTGGAAGTGGCTTCTCTTCTGGGGCTCGGAGGCTGTCTCAAGGTGGGAATCCGTAGCTCAGACCTGAGGGGCCCTAATGAGGAGCTGCCAGGGTTCAATTAGGCGCGCGGCCCCAGCTCTGCAGTGTTTGACTGACAGCTCATTACCCTGCTGCCATTTTGGGGCAGTGGAATTTAATCTCCCAGATGGGAAGCAAATCAATTTGCCCATCGGCCGCAGCTGAGCCTCCTTGAACTCAACTCTAATTTATTCTCCTAAGCTTAGGAAGCTTTGTCGTTTCAAGGTACAGAAATATCAGGTTTCCCAGCCAGCCTGGGCATGGTGTGCATAGGTGAACATGTCGAGAAGGTCAGGCCTGGAGCCCAACCTCCTGTTGGTTGGTGGGGACTGTGCCATCAGCCTGGCTAGGAGGAGACCAGGGTTCTTGCCCGGGAGGCCAGGCTCATCTGTGGGAAGGTTGTATATGGAAATTGAGGGCCATGTGACATCCCAGGTCATTGGGATCAAGGTCGCCTGCCCAAGAACTCAGCCTGGAAGGGACTCCTGCCAGCAAGGCACATGTGACCGGCTCACCTGGGCCGCCTGCATCCTGGGGCCACGTTCTTCTGTGTTGGGGTCATGGCTCTGGTTTCCTAGATTTAGACACAAGAAGATTCAGAGGGTGTCGTCCTGGGACTCTGAGCTTTCTGCCCTCCCTAGTGAAAAGTGAAAATGTTAGTCACTCAGTCGTGTCCGACTCTTTGCGACCCCACCAGGCTCCTCGATCCATGGGATTCTCCAGGCAAGAATACTGGACTGGGTAGTCATTCCCTTCTCCAGGGACTCTTCCTGACCCAGGGATCAAACCCAGGTCCCAGCAGATTCTTTACCATTTGCGCCACCAGGAAAGCCTCCAAAGTGTCATCATAAACCCACAGTGCAAACAGGGACCTTTACTTTGTAATACCAGGTCTGTGCTCAGGACTCAGGTGGCCTCTCGCCAGTGATGACATTACCTGTGGCATGTGCGCCAGGACATGTGACGGTGCCCCCTCTGCTGTGGGTGCTGGGCCCCAGTGGGCTCTGGCAAGCAGTGGGTGCCCCTTCTAAGCATGCTCAAGGGAGAGTTAGCAGAAGAAGCACATTCAAAGGGTGAAACAGGCCAGGGAGGGCTTTGCTGAGCAGGAAGGTAAGCTGTCTTATAGAGCAGAGAGTCCTGGCTGATTCTGTTCAAGGTGGATGTTTCTCTGCTTGTCCCTTGATTTTGCCCCCTCTGACACACAGGGCCTGGAGTCTCCTGCCTTAGGTGAGTGAGAGTGAGCACATGCACGTGTGTGGGAGGGTGTGTGCATACACGTGTGAGCATGTGTGTGAGTGAACATGTGCGTGATGGTGGGTCACTTGAGTGGGAGCAGGGGAGTGAGGGGAAAGTGCCGTCTATGGAGAGAGAGTTTCTGAGATTCTTTCTCTGAGTTTGACAAAGGCGCCCGGCTGGGTTGGTTTTCAGGGGTCAGGGAAAGGCCAGTCTATTTACACACCTTTGCTGAGGAGCATGGAGGGGCGGTGATGGGGGCCGGGATTAATGAGCAGTTTTATTGCCTTGCCTGTCAGGAGGGTCATGCGATATTATTTTGATATCGGGGCCCCCAGAAGCAAACACAACGGGCCAGGTTATAAATGGGAGAAAAGCCAAAGAAAAGGCGGCCTCACCCTTTGCCATTGAGTGTTTCCCTTTCTTCTCGGCCAGGGTTGGCCTGGGACCCTCCTCCCACCCCCAGTGCCTTCAGGTGGATCGCTTCGAGGCGGCACTGAGGCCAGCTCCCAAGATAACACCGGTCAGTGGCGCCTGGCCATGAAAATTAAACACCATGGTTGCTAAAGAATAAATGGGCCATGCCATCCCCCAGCCACCGTGGCCTCTGATGAGAGCTGGGCCACTCAGGGTGACTGAGGATACAGCCTGCATGACACAGAAGGAAACAAGGGGGCTACCAGCACCCTGAATCGACTGGTCCAGGCTGCTACCGTCTCCAGGAAGGCCAGACTCGACAACAGACCAGCCATGGGGCCTCAGGGTTTTGAGGGATGTGATGGAGTGAGAGAGGGCAATTACTGCGCATCTCTTATTCCCATCCCTTCCCTTTCCTTTTTCTCTTCTTTCCTTCTTGCCTTTTTTTCTCTGTCAGGGCTAACTGTATCTAGGACCAAACACAGTCACCTGACCCAGGTAAACACACCCATGGATGGACAGCTCCACATGCTGGGGGCAGGGATGGGGCAGAGCTAGGGCTGGCGTGGCTGCCTGGCTGTGAGCAGGCCGCAGACCCGGACCTCCCAGCACAGGGACACGGCGAGCTTCCCTGGCTGGGACAGAGATGCCTGTGTGCCGTCCGGCCGCTCGTCCCTGTCTCCTGGCTGTCTTGGCTTAGAAGATTCCAACCTTCCCCACACAGCCTGGCTGTAGGTTGTCTGCTCCCAGAAAGTCTCCCTGAGCACTGTGAGCCCGTGGGTGCAGCTCCCCCTGCCAAGCCCCTGCCCATACAGTGGCTAAGTCTGTGGGTCACCCACACTGCTGGGCAGAGGCAGCGTCTCACCTGTCCTTGCAGGAGGCCCTGGCCTGAGCCTCGTTCAGAGTAAGCGCCCCATGAGTCCTTGAAGCCCACTGCGCATGTATGCTATGTGCTCAGTCGTGTCTGACTCTCTGCGACCCCGTGGACTGTAGCCTGCCAGGCTCCTCTGTCCATGGGATTCTCCAGGCAAGAATCCTGGAATGGGTTGCCATTTCCTACTCAAGGGGATCTTCCTGACCCAAGGAATGAACCTGAGTCTATCGCATCTTCCTGCACTGGCTGGCAGATTCCTTACCACTGTGCCACCTGGGAAGCCACTGGATTGTTTTAAATACGTGTTTCTGTTTGCCTATCATCCGGGTTCTGCGTATACCCCCAGGCCAGCTGCATAGGACCTAGAAGTTGAATAGGCAAGAAGCCATGTCTCACTGGAGTAAAATTTGGGAGTGCATACCATAGGAGGGGCCAGTCCCCAGGGCAGAGGGGATGGGAAGAACTCCATCTATAGACATAGACAGTTGAGGTCAAACCCCATTCCACACTGATAGCTTGGGGGATACACTTCACCTCTCTGTTGTAATTTTTTCATCTATAAAATAGGGAGGGTATGATCAACCTCCTAGGCTTGCCATGAGAAGTAGATGAAATGATGTATATAGAGGACCAGTACACACACATGTCCACATGCACACGCACACACACACACTCACACAGTAGTTGTCAGTGTGGTCCCAGTTGGAGCCATGGCACTGTGTTAGATCTCAGATGTCATTTAAGGAAGCTCATAGGCTTTCTGACGAAATCGTCTGGATTATTCGGGGCAGAGCCCAGCTGCTGAGGGCAAAGGTTGCTCCTCAGAAGTAAGCAGGAGGGGGTGTTGTCTGCCCAGCTGCCGGCACAGGCTGCGTTGCCGGCTGCATCCTGAGGTCGGGCTGGGGCTCAGGCGTGGTGGCCGTGGGGTGAGTGGCTCCCTCCCTGCTCACTGCAAGCCTGCCTCCAACACAGCTCACAGCACCAGGGAGACGAGGACAGCCCTTACCTCTGCAGAGGCTGCAGGTTTCTCCCTTCCCAGAATAATCTCACTTCTGGTAAATTTTACTAACTGCAGACTTTTCATTTGAGGTCTGTGTACGTTTCAAGTGGTTCCTTGCACTCATACCATTTTTTTTTTAAAGTAATGAGCTGTTTTCTTTTTTCCCTGTAAACATGAGGCCGACATCAGAGAACAGTTTTTGATCTCAGTTTTGAAAACAGACAGGGTGGTTTAGAGATAATGGGGATCCCAGGCGAGGGGTTGGCGTGCTTTCCCTCAGTGTCACTGAAAAGAATTTCTTCAGTGAGCCCACATTTCAGGGGCACAACACACTCTGGATTATCGAAAGTTTAGAAACACTTAGGTGATTATGGTAAATAATTCACACAAATCCTGATGAATGCAGTCTATTCTTTTGTGCACAATCGAAGAGCAGAAACCTGCAGCGCTCTCCTCTCTTGGCTTCCCATCCTTTGAGTGACATCTAGTGGACGATCTCTGATAAACACAGGACTGGGTTTTAAGGTGTTCCTTTTCCAGGGCGAAGGAAATGCCATTTACCTAGAAACTACTTAAACCTCTGTTCCATCTGTGTTTCAGTCTCTGAGTTGATAATGGCACCAAGGCCAAGTGGCCTCTCTTTGTTGCTGATTAGTGTGCCATCTTGGGCCTTGTCTTGGTGGTCAGCATTTCTGTGTTTAAATCTGGTTATCACGAATTAGCAGTGTGATCACAAGGTACTCAATCTCTCCCAGTCTGTGTTCTCAGCTGTAAACTGGCTCTAACAAAAGGACCTGCCCTTCAGGGCTGTCACAAGGGCAGAATGGATACCTGTAAGAGACTCAACACAGTGCCTGGCACACAGCAAATAACCAGCTCCTAGAAGCCAGCGTCATCACAGGTGTCATCTGCACAGACAACACTCTTGGGTGAATGGATACTCAGTATGGTTTGTCCAGGAAGACGTGTGCAGATATTACTGATGGAGTGATATCATTTTTAAGATGCATCTTCTTTTTTTCGTATTGTTTTAAAATTTTTTATATTGGACTATAGTTGACTAACAATGTTATGTTTCAGGTGTACAGCAAAATGATTGTTATACATGTATTTATTCTTTTTCATTGTTTTCCCATTTAGGTTATTAGAGCATACTGAATAGTTCCCTGTGCTATATAATAGGTCTTTCTTGATTATCTGTTTTATATATGGTAGTATGTATATGTTAATCCGAAGATGTATCTTTAAAAAAAAAAAAAAAAACCTTTCTTTTTGCCAAAATATAATTAATAAGTAGGAATATGTGATCTAGACACAGTAAAGATCTTGGGGGGAAATGTAAGTCTTAATAACACCTTATGTTTAGGAAAATTTCAAAAAATCTTTCAGGTTTGAGTGAGAAGTGTTGTAGTTGCTTTTTCATTGAAAAGGCTGGTTGTGTGATGGCTTAGGAATTCTATTTTTATTTCATTAGGCACAGTTTGGAAAGGAAAAATGATCCTTTACATTCATCCAAGATATGCAGCGTGCTATGTATTTCCTCCTGGGTAAAGTCTGCTTTAGAATCAGGCACGTTTCTTTTCTAAAGTGACAAAAGCAGTCTTCTGTGCCTTTTAGGCAAATTTAGATTAAGGTGAATGTACCTTCTGAAGCACAGAGTGTCTGCATTTTGCTAACAAGTTGAGATAGCCAGAGCTTCGCTACTCTAGTGTGGCAGGGATCATCCCTAAACACCCACCGCTATGAAAGCGGACAGCATGATGGGGGCCTTGGTGTGGCAGGGATCATCCCTAAACACCCACCGCTGTGAAAGCGGACAGCATGATGGGGGCCTTGGTGTGGCAGGGATCATCCCTAAACACCCACCGCTGTGAAAGCGGACAGCATGATGGGGGCCTTGGTGTGGCAGGGATCATCCCTAAACACCACCGCTGTGAAAGCGGACAGCACGATGGGGGCCTTGGTGTGGCAGGGATCATCCCTAAACACCCACCGCTGTGAAAGCGGACAGCATGATGGGGGCCTTGGTGACAGCACCTTCCTTGCCTTTGGAGAGCTCCCAGTAACAGGGACCCCATCCTGTAGGAAACAGCATGGCCCGGGTTGAGGGCTGAAGGCTTCTGTCACTCCATCTGGCAAGTAAGTGGCCCAGGGGCTCTGGGTCCAGCCATGAGTCAGAGAGATGGTCAGGAGGGAGGAGGTGGCAGGAGAAAGCGGAGCTCAGAGTCTAGAGATCCAGGCTGGAGGACCAGCCTGCCACCTGCCACCCACATGGCTGTTGGAACATCTGCTTTCTCATCCATGAAATGGGATCGCACCCTTGCCCGGTGTCATGGGATGAAAGGAGACTTTATACGAACTCCCCCCTAGAGACCATCAGGGTCTGAGGCTGCTCTCCCTACCCCAGGGTGCAGTGACCACTGTAATATTTCTCAGGGGTGGGCTGCCCCACCCAGGGTCCCCCATTCCTGTGATGAGAGAAACCGACTTAGGACTCAAGGGCACAGTAAGTTGGAACACACCAGTCAGAACAGTTTAACATTTTACTAAATCAATTCACACAAATTCCAAATTGCAAATATAATTAAGGACAACAGATTCTGTTCTGCCTTTTAAATCTTTCATTTTTCAAATCCAACATTAAGACAGAAAGTAAACAAAAATTAAGTCTGCTGCAAATTCATGATTTTTCTTCTTGAGGGGAGGAAAAAAGGAACATTATAGTAAAAAGAACGCCACTGGGTGTACAATAAAGCACCACGACACACGGTTACAAAACGGGCTTCCTGCGCTCTGCCCCACGTAGAAGACTGCTCTCCCCACTGCTCTGCATCAGGCAGGATTCCATTAAAATAAAACTATAAAATCTCCTAGGTTACACTAAAGTCAGACACGGTCTGGAACAGTGCTTAACAACAGTAATGTCAACTATCAGTGCTAACGTAAAAACATTTTAGAAGGTCAAACACAATTAAACTGGAAACCAAAACCTTATTTTCCCTAGATGAGCAAAACTGGGGGGAAAAAAAAATGAAAGGGTTCCCGCCTCCCACTAGGAGTGGAGGGGATTTCTTTTTTTCTTTTCTTTCTTTCAAATTGGAGGCGGGGGCACGGTGCGGGCTGGCCTGCAGTTCCTCAGCCTAGTTGGCGTCCAGCTTGGCCATTTCCTGCACGTATATGCCTATACTCTCACTGTCGAAAAGCACAAAATACACCGTTTTGATGGAGGAGGACATTGTGGACACGAAATAACTGGAGATGGCCTTCAGGATCAGCTGAGCTGCCGTCTGCTTCGGAAAACCGTTCCTGTGAGAGAGAGAACGAGGGCTCAGTAACTACGGGCCCACGGCGGCCACCGGTCCACCCTCCCCAGCCACCTCCTCCCTCCAGGAGCCCCTCGAGTTCCCTGTGCCATGGTGGCCTGGTGCTGTGTTGGGGTTCACGAGCGGCCCTCAACCTCTGGCTGCTCGGACACAGGTGTGAGAGCCCAGGGCCACCAGGCAGGGGGAGGATGAAGCGGCGGCAAACTGTGTCCTGCAGGAAAATACGCTGTGTGCTCCAACAGGGGGCGTGCCATGATGCTTTCTGAGAGGCAGTTAGCAAGGCGACAGGTCTGTGTTTCGTGGCGTGTGGGGTGTGTGCTATCTCTTGTGGGCGGTGTGAACACTCACAGTTCTCTTCCCAGCATCACTGGGACTAGCATGGGGCTTGAGATACAGCCCAGGCTCCCAAAGGCTCTCCGGGGGGCTCAGTCTCAGGGGTAATGGAGGCTGGAGCTTCTCCAGGAAGCACCAGCCTCTGTCTTGTCCACGGTAAAGGGTTGCACCCTCCCCATGGGCCTTCCGATTTCATGGGTGCCGAATATCCTCCTCCCAGTACACACCAGCTTGGACACCCCATAGGCCCGAGTGTCAGGGAGCTGTGTAAGGGAACAGCCCTGGGACAAGTAGGCTCTTCATCCCAAGGGACAGCATCCAAGTCTCCACGCCAAACTGACGTGAATTCACATACAATTCCATTTAAAGTAAATGTCACGTGGCTCAGAACTCAGGCAAGAATCTGAAAGGCAGGACTAACAGGATAAGCACTCTGCTCCGTGTGTGCCCGGGGCTGTTCCTGGGCAACATTGCAGGTGCGGACCCACAGGATCCAGGACTGTGACTAGGCTTAGTATAGGGCAGATAATGGCCCTGGATTCAGGCTCTTACTGACCCGTCTACAGTTCAGGATACTGAGGGCAAGAGTGAGGGGCTGGAATCCACGGGGATTTCTTTGTTCATCTGCAGGTCTACCGTCTTCCATCCGACCGGACCTTGGAGTGTGAAGTGTGGGGCCAACTTGACTTTGCTTCGAATGGTGTGCCTGCTGCCTGGCGAGAGGCTTTCAAATGTGTCAGGTACAGGATTTCTCCCTGGCTCACTCGCTAAGCGCTGTGAGATGTGCACCACCTTAGCTTCTTTTGGAGGATCGCACTTAATCTCGTCAGCACTCAGAGCCTTTCAGGGCCGAGGAGAAAGCCATTCTTGCAACTTGCTTTCGATCAAACAGGGCTTCACTCAGCTTGATAATGGACCCCTACTAACTCCTGAATGCTTCAGAAGTGAAGTTCACTCTTAGATGACACGGGCATCACCCCAGACCTGTTCCCAGTCTGTGCAGAGGAGCCTGCAGGCTGTATGTAGTAGGTGCACCCCAGAGTTGGGGCTCCCTCGCAGGTTCCCCCGCCCCAAGCACAGGGCACTCCTGGCGGCAGCCAGCATACACGAGCCTGTAACCAGACCAGGGTCAGAAGCTGAGAGAGCGCTGCAGAGGTGTTCTGGCCAGGATGGTGCTCCAGACAGGCAGCCTCCACCTGAGGACCCCCTGGGGGCTCTCTGCACCAGCAGAGTTGGGGTGACCAACAGGCGGCCTGGGGTGGAGGGTGGTGGGAACAGTGCAGGAAGTTTCTCATCCCCACTCCGGGACCTGCAGGCTCAGCCTGGCAAGAAGCTGTTCTCATAAGCCTGGCTCAGCTGCCTTGACTCTCCTCACAGGAGTCAAGAAGCACAGAGGCCATGCTGTCCAGGATAAGACGCAGGCTGGAATGACTGCACGAAGTAAAGCTGACCTTCTATTTCGGCGCTTCTCTCTGGTGAGTGTGCTGTGGGGCACCCAGCTCATACCCTGGAGGGGCTACCCTTCCTTCCCCACCCCCCACTCTTGAAAGGGGGACCAGGCCCACTTTGGGTGCAAGCGTGCAGGCACAGGGTCCCAGGGTCACCCGAATAAGGGCCCCCTTGAAGCATCTCACCAAGAGCAAATGTTTATTTTCCTGCTGTAAATACAGATGCTGTCCGGAGAACTCATCAATTAAAACGATCCCACTTGTTCTGATCCTGATGAGAAAAGCATGAGGAGGCAGCTGCCGCTGGGCAGACAGGCAGGAGTGGGGTCGCGGGGTGGTGGTGGGGGGCAGCAGCAGGACCGCAGAGCTCCACCCACCGCTGGGGGCAGCCTGCACTCAGGCCAGGAACTCCAGGGGCTTCTGACCAGGCAGAGCTCGGCCTGTACACACCACCTGGCTAGGTAGGGGCCGGGCAGCACTGGGAGGTGTTACCTCTGCACTGGAAGCCCAAGACCAGGCTCCACAAGCCCCAGACACCCTACTAACGATGCCCTCCTGGGTGTCCTTGCCTGCACAGGTGAGCTGGGCCGAGGTGAGGGACTCTGTCGTGTGGCCTGATGGTCACAGCTCACCTCCTCTGGCATGTGCCCCACTGGAGCTGGCTCTGGGCAGGGCTTCGTGAGCTGCCCTCGTGCCACTCTGAGGCTGCTCTGCCCGAGCCAGGGGAGATGGTGTGGTACAGAGACGTGGCGGGGCCTCTCTGGGGCGCCCTCACCAGGCCAGCCACTGCACCTGTTGTGCCCAGCACTTTCTGACACAGACCTTCTCCCCCAGCTTCCCATTCCTCTGCCCTGGAGGATGTGTGACTCTGACTGAAGGGATATTAGTCCCTGTTCCTCTCAGTCAACAGTTCTCCACTTTAGCTTCTATCAGGATTACGGAAGGGTGGCCAACATGCAGTTTTCTGGGCTCCAGCCAGGAAGTCTGATGCTCTGAGAGCCACTGTTCTACACACAGTCAGGGTAGACTTGATAATCTGAACTTGTACTGTGGGCCCAGAGGTTAAGAACCTACAAGTGGGGAGCTACAGTGCCCAGGCCTGTATGCCCCACTGTTAAGGGAGCACAGGCTGATCTGGCTTGTCCTGCAAGGTTGCTGTTGGGTGACTATGAACATGATCTGTTTCCAGGAGACCTCTTGCTGACAAACGCAGACCTGTGTCCGAGGCAGTCACAGCCTGAAGAAGAAACCCAGCCATGGGACTGTGGCCACTCTGGACCACACAGGCCACCAGGAAGGAATGGAGGTGGCAGCAGCTTTCCTCTTGTCTTCAGGTACGGCCTCAAAACAATTTCTAGTAGGCACACTTAGAAGTATTTGTAATGGAATGGAATGTGTAAGACGCAGCAGCCTGGAGCCCCACAGGACTTGAGTCTGGGCCCTGGCTCTGTGCCTTGTTTCCCCACCTGGTGAAATAAGGCGGGTAATCAAGTATTTATTACCTGGAGAGGCTGTGCACATTGAACAAGACACTACACAGAGCCCTCAATCAATAGTGTCACCTATAAAGTGGGAACAGGGTCTTTCTAAAGGTACACATGGTGGGAAATGGCCTCCCAGGCCCTGTGACAGCTGGGATTGGGTGACTGCTGCTGTCTCTGCTGACAAAGTTGTAGTCAAGGCACCCAGAGGGCCGCCATCCAGGCCTGCAGCATCCAGTTCTCGTGGAGGGCCGTCAACCGTTGACTGCTGTGGTGTGGGCAGGGGCTCCATCGCCCTCCTGGTGCAGCTCCGACCAGTTTAGAGAGAGGTGCTCACCTCTGTGTGTCTCACTCATCTCTTGGCTTAGTTGCTGGCTGGCTGGCTGGGCTCCCTTGTGGGTGGAATAACCGCTGCCTCTCTGCTTGGCTGGGTCTTCCTCTCCAGTCACTCTGTTCTACCACTGCCACGCTGTGTCTGCCTCCTGGCTGAGACCAGTTGCCACCGCTTCTAGAGTGAGGGTGGACACGGGCTCCCACTCCAGTCAGATCCCAGTCTGAATCGTGCCAACCTCTCTCAGCACAAGCTTCCTCCACTAGGAAGCAGGTTCTGCGTGGTGCTGACGATGGGGATGCAGGTGGGCTTCCCCGAGAGCTGGGAGCCCCCCATGTTCCATGTGGCCCCTCAGTGTCTTAAGGTGCTTTGTGAGAAAGGGCTTCCCACCCCTCAGAGAGTTTATCTTCCACTTTGACCTTTTTTATTGCCTTGACCAGACTAAGAAGGTGTCTAAGCTTCCCTGAAGTCACTCCAGTTGTGTCTGAGGCCTCAGTCTCCATGACTGTTGCAAGTGGACTCCATGGGCTACCTCCGTGTGGTGCCCTCCCAGGTCACCTGCTCGGTGATGGCTGGGGGCTGTCTGTACACACTGGTTTCCTGTCCACTGTCCCATCTGGATGGCAGAGATTCGGGTTCACAGAAGAGGGTTTCCTGCCTCCAGCTGGGCTGAGCCCCTCTTCATTTAGGGCTTTGCCAGGCGTCCCTGCTTCCAGTGAGCTTGGCCTCCAGGCCTGGTAAGGCAGGCCTGCAGGCCAGGGGCAGTGCTGAAGAGGCTGACCAGGGACCCAGAGATTCCTGTGGGGAGAGGCTGTGTCTTGGGAGCTGGAGAGCCCAGGTGGATTTTCTGGAGGGCAAAGACTAGAGGCCCAAGCCTGAAGGCTAAGAACAAAAGTGGCTTCTAGATGGACTCTGGTTTTCACGGACCAGGCTACCTGTTTAATTGTCTCGGCTGTTTGGAAGATGGCAGGGTAGCTTGGGTGATGCGGGCAGAGTGTCTGTCGCCCCATGTGGATCCCGTCTGCTGGGAGTAGGTCTACTTCACACTGTGCTCCTGGGCCTTCCTGTGCTCTATCTGGCTTTGAATAACTCTCCAACCAGAGAGAACTCTATCCAGAGGTAAAGACCAGGCTCTCAGGGTCTGAGCTGAGAGCAGTAGGTTACAAGAGGGTGAAGCTAAAATTCAGAAGGCATTGGCATCCAACGCAGTGCCTCCAAAGCCAGAGAGAGGCCAGGGCAACACAACCCCCCCAGAGGCCTCTTACCTTCTCTTCAGGGCTCATGTAAGTAATTCTCCCCAATAGAGTTTGTCTCTTCTTTGTATTTGTCTTCTAAGGCCCATGCCCAGGGAGCAGGGAGGCTGATGCTGTGGCTGGGCAGGTCAGGGAATTCCAAGCAGTGTTTCCAAGGTTGTCTAAAATCTCCCACAGAGAGTGCGCAAGGAGTGGTGTGATCCTCTGGCAAGGCTGACCAGAGGGGACACTAGGTGGGGGTTCCATGTGCCTAATATCAAGAGCACTGAAGCCAAGGGCCTTGGATGAAATGCTGGCTCTGCAAGTACATGCTGTGTGACCTCTGGTGAGTGACTTAACCGCTCTAAGCTTCCCCTTTGCCTTTGAGTTGAATTAACAGTGCTGCTCACCTTGTGGGATTGCTGTGAGGATACTGCAGATAGGAGGTTTAGCACCACTCCTGAAACTCAATGAACAGCCATAAATGGTAGTTTGAAGAAAACAAACTGGCTTTCCTTTTTAGGCTCATAAATCTAAGGAGAGTTTAATCAAAGCCCCACACTAGCTGTTCCCCAAGTGCTGCCCCTCCGGAGAGGGGTCGTCCTCTAATGTCAAACAGAGCAGAGGGAGTCGGGGGGAATCCATAAATACTGTGAGCAGGATGCCCAAGGACAGGAGGGCCAGAGGCGGTTTCCCAAGCCCAGGGCTACACTGTGGGTCTCATTTGCCTTCAGTGGGCTCTAGGATTGGCTCCTACTCTTAGGGGCTGGAGGAAGGCAGTGCAGGGGTGTGGTCAGCCTCCACATGCCCGTGACACCAGGCCTTGGCTGAGAGAAAGTGATCCCACAGCCCTTCACCAACATGTTTGCATTTATATTGTTTTCATTCCAGCATGACTTTTATGCTGGAGACACTGGATGCCACAAACAAGCTGTTTTATTTCCCCTCCTAAACCCCACTGTGATTTACTGGCCGGCTCTGGTGTAATCCCATTCTCTGCTCATGAAAGGGAGGGCAGCTGTTTACACGGCTCTGTGGGGCAAGGTCTGCCCCACAGATGTGGGGCCAGGCGGCAATGCACATGTGCTTGTCTTTGGCATTCTGCCCTCTTAAAAGCTTTCAACTGATTATTTTTTAAAACATTTTACTCCGTGAAAAATGTAAATAAGTTTGTAATAACAGATGCTCTTTTTATGGGCATGACTTTTATGCTTCAATTAAAAATTTCCCAATAGTCATATGAAGGAGCGTGAAATTATTACCTCCAATAAAGACTCCTCTATTGCTTCTCTCCTCGGAAGCACCTTTCATCAGAGTAGATCAAAGTGCATCTGAAACGCTAATTAACTGTGCCTTAGAACCGTCTGTGAGGAAGGGCAGTCCCTTAGCCTCACTAGCTGATAAGGCAGGCCAGGGACAGAGAGGGTGATTCACTTCCCAAAGGTCACACAGCCATGCCAAATAACAGAATTTCTGTGGGAGGATGGGTAAGTGGGAGAAGCAGGAAGCTGGCTAATTATGCTCAGATCCAAGAGCACGTTGTAAAAAAAAAAAAAACTTGCAAGGGCTCTGGGACTGAGTAGGGTCAGTCCCTGGGGAAATTCACTGCTGGGTGCTTGCTGACTGCTTTATGGAGGGTGCGTGTCTGCCGGGTGCTCTTAGAACCAGCCGAAAGGGCTGTTAGATGCTCGAGCTCTGTCAGCTTTGCTTTCTTTTCAATGTGTATTTACATGGTATTGGCTTTTAAAATGATGGTCAAGTTTTGCTTCTGGCAGAAGAGAACAGAATGAAGACGTATGGCAACTAGAAAGACAGACGACAATCCAAAACACCAACAGCGTCCGTTCTGGACGTACCTGCACTTGGAGGTGATGGGGCCAGAGCACGGGGCAGGGTGAGCACGGGGACTCGAGGCTGGGGCGGCGTGCACGTTCCCTTGTCCTCTGTGCAGGGTCCCTCCTCCCACACACCAGCTTCGCTAGTAAGCCCCAGAAGAGAGCCCGCTTCTGCCCTTGTGCCCCCTCCCACTGCCCAGAACTGCAGGGCCCGAGGGGAGGTGTGGCACCCGTAGCTCAGCTCCAGGAGGGGGATGCTTCTTCTGTCCTTGCTGGAGAGGGACGGGGAGAGGCAGAGGCTCCGGGGAACAGTTTTCCCGTATCAGGCCCTCTGGTGTGACTACTGTGACCCTGGCACACGGTGCCTGTCTGCCTACAGGCAAGGCCTTCTGCGTATAGTGGCTAAGCTCCGCTCAAGCAGACATCCCAGGACCGCTCTGGCACGTGGGCTGTGGGCCCCTCAGTGATGGCACTGTTCAGGGAAGCAGCATTACAAGGTCTGCACAAGGGTACAACCAGCCAAGTCCACTCTCTGTCCTCCTCGTGGGTTTGGAAGGGGAATGTTTGAGAAGAGCAGCTTTCTATGTGCACAAAGAACGGTTCTGGCCCAGGAGGACAGTGTAGCTGGCCGCGTCACGGGGCGTCAGTGTGCTGGACCCATGCTATACTGCACAGCCCGCCTTCCTCAGGTGTTGGGAGGCACTGATGGCAGAGACCCTGCAAGGCTCTCCGTGTGCGCAGGATGCCCCAGGGACTGATACCTGCCGACACAGTGCCCTGGGCTGTAGCAGCTCTGAAGGCCACTTTCCACTTGCTACTGTGCCCTGTCCAGAGGGTGAGGCTTCTAGAGGCCTGAAGCTCAGACCCTGGGGAGGGAGGAGCCTGGAGATGTGACGGGCAGTGAGACACAGCCTCAGAGGCAGCCATCCCACCTTCTTCATGGCAGAGTTCTCAAAGCATGCTCTTTTCAGAGAGCACCTTAATGTCTGAGCGGTCCTGAGATGCTGCATGATGAAGGGGACGATCACGTTTCTTTTACAGGGTAGGGGGTTAGAGCCAAAGGCGGGGTTCGTCTGCCTGCTATCACTCGGCTGGTTAGCCAGGCCCAAGCCCGAGTGCAGTGCTGCTGACAGGCAGGGACCTTACGGGCTATGTGCTGACATCTGGGGTGTACCACCTGGGGTCGGGGGGTTGTGGTTGGGGGCTTGTGGCTGAGTCCTACCTGCCTCATTAGAGGTTCAACAACTCCACCCTTCCAGGGCTGCCGCTCTGGGTTGTGTGTCTGTCTCAGGGGCAGTTGTACTGTTCCCCACAACCTCTGTAAGTCTCCCTGGGAAGATTTCAGGGCTGGGAAGAGGGGTCAGCCCTGTTTCACGTACCTGCCCAGTCAGATCCACCTCATGCGTAGGGCAGTGAGACACAGGTAGAGAGGAGGGTGGAGAACACTCGGGAATCCCACAGGGAAGGGGCTTTGCCTAGAGAGTGCTGGACGCAGCCTCAGCTGACCGTGTGCACGGAGCTCTCTGCCAGTGTGGCCCACACACCCCGGGGAGAGCGCCATATGCCCTTACCTGCCGCTACCGATGGATGGAAAGGCAATGGACTTCAGCTTCTTGTCATCCGCCAGCGCCAAGCAGTTCTTCACCGTCTTCTCCAGAAGTTCCTCACACTTGTCTGCACCCCAGATGGGACTGTTACAGTGGATCACAAACTTGGCGGGCAGGCCATGGCCTGCGCTGACAGCAGCTGCAGGGGACGAGCGAGGAGCAGTGAGTGGGGTTCCCACACAAAGCGCAAGGACCACTGTCCAGCACATCCCCCCAGACGCGTGGCCCCAGAGCCTCCTCCCTCTAAGGGGGACGTCCACCCCCACACCTGGGAAGCCGGCGTTAGGATGCATCACCATCAGGAACTTTAGCCAAAGTCACAGTAAACACTCTCCCTACCCTCCCAGAAGGCAGAGCGTTAACCATCTAACTTGACCAAATGTGTCAGAATGTTTGTAGCCTCCAATTAATTGCCTTCTGGGGTCTCCAACCGCCTTTCCCTCAAGTGGATTCATGTGCATTTAATTATGATGTATCTATAAATCTCTCAGACATGGTTCAGAATAAACCTATTGGGAAAGTAAATAGCATGTCTGCTGTTCTAGTCTTCTCCCTGACCAACCCATCCTGCTGGTTTTGACAGAATTAATTGGACTGTGTTTTTAGGATGGAACCGTTTCCCATCTTACTCTCTTCCTCTCCTAGGAGAAGCCTCTCTCCAGCTAAAGACAGTGGTCTGGGTCTGCTCCCACCAGGAAATGTGACAGGTCAGCCCCTGGCTCCCAGAGCATGTACCAGGGTTCCCATCCCAAAAGCTGCAGCGCAAAGAAGGTGGTTCTAGAACCAAGGCGTCTGATGAATGCTGCCTGCCAGATTTCTGTACAGGAGCACACTCACGTCTCCATCCACCGTTCCACTAAGACACCCAAACCTTTTTGATCAAATGTTCCCTAAACCCAATTTGTGAAGAACACCCAAGTGCTATCCAGGGGTCTTGGTTGTTACTGGGTCTGCTATTTGACTAGCAGAATCCAGAGAAGAGGGATTTGTGAGAAGTGTCTCATGCAGGAGCAACAGTCTGAACCCAAAGTCACAGGTCTGACTTTGAGTCCTGGCTCTGCTGACTGGTTCAAGAACTGCGGGCTTGACTGACACCATGGGACTTAATTCACAGGTCTGCCCACATGAGAAGTAACTGCTAAACCATGCTTGGAAAAGATAAAACCTCTGTTAGCAGTGATTATCTATTTCCTTCATACTTAAAAATATTTTAAAACATTTTCTAAAATAGATCTTAGAATAAAGATCAAAATGTGTTCGCATTTTTGGAAACAAGCAAACGTACCTTTAGTTGTGCTAAGTCTAATGGGTTGGCACCAGCTGTGGCTCCTCTGTCACCAGCTACGATGGTATGTAGCAGCATCAGGGCCCCCCTCTCATCACACCTCCTGCTGAGGGCCACCAAACGGGCTTGAACTGAAGTACCAATGGGAAGGACGCCGGGCTAGCACAGAGAGGCGCCAGGAGGGGACTGAGGAAAGGCCAGGAGCCCCTGGCTGGGTGCTTTATGCTGTGCGTGTCCTCCCTGTTCAGTGTGGGCAGTTCCAAGGGCAACTTCCTGCAAGAGCTTGGTAACTTGCCCCAACAAACTCTCTTCAGTGCCTTGCCCTTTGCAGGCAAAACTGAAATGAACTGGCAGAGCAGAGGTCAAATGCAATGCCACCCTCTTATTACCGCTCATGTGCAGGCACTGAGGAAGGAGGCGTAAGGCCTGGGGGACCCTCAGAGAAGGCTGTGTGGGTGTGACCTAGGAACCATTGATGCCCATACTTAATTAAGATTCATTTTAAAAATCATAAATAGGATGTGGAATGGGCACTGGGGAACCATCTAGTAAGAAGAGGAAACGAGCCCAGAGAGAAAGGAAGGGAATGGTCTGTTCTCACACAGTTGGTGGGTGAGTCAGCCTTGCCCCCTGTCCTGACTCTCAGGTGCTCAGGAAACCCTGTGTCCACCTAAAATCCCCCGGTCCAGGCTGGCAGCAGGGAGCAGTGCCCTGCCTTGAGTTCTCAGCAGTAATTCTCCTCATCTCACACTTCATTTTCTTACCCCTCTTATCAGGAAAGGTATAATTGGCAAATGAGAGATGTGTATTTATATTACTCCCATTAAAAACACAGATGGCTGAATGGAAATGATTCATTTGCATCTCTCATCAGCAATTTTGCAGATGGCTCAGTATCACTATAATTCTCAGCTCTCAGATTTGCCAAGTTTGGCTTCTGTAACTGCTTAAAATTTGAGGACTAGACATCAAACATTTAGAAGCTATTTTAAGTAATAAGGAAAAAACTTTAGAAAGGCAATTTTCACAACCCTTAACTCTCCTGACAATTAGTGTGTGATAAAAAGTCTACCAGGCTTTCTTCTGCCTCCATCTCGGAGACACCCATACACCTCTGAATTCTAATCTGTCCTGTAAAATGGTTTCCATGATACAGCATGTACCACTCCCAGATAAGCAGGGTGCTGCCCCTCCTTACCTCCAGCTACTTCCAAGGGCCCGTTCTTTTTCCGGAGTTCCAGGACAGCTTCCACAAACTCCTTGCCACCCTTCTTCTCTAGCGTGTTTCCTAGACAAGAACAGGGCGAGGTCAGATCACCATCCCCGGGTCCCAGGGCACACACAGACACTTAGCATGTCAGATGATTACATACTAAAAATGATCTGACCAGCTAAATTCCCAGGCAGCTGCAAGATAGGAACAAAGCTGTGGCTGAGTCAGAAAAGTGAAACTGAGAAGAGATGCACTATCAGCCAGTCACCACTCTGCACGGCTGGTCACTGGGCCACCTCTGCTGCCCCTTTATGTGGGGGTGACGGGGTGACCCTGGATGTGCCAGAGATGTGAAGGCGACGCCTGTTCTCTGCAAGCATGCCTGTCTCGCATGCTTTCCACCAGCGTGAGAAACCAGATGGTGCTGGCTTCCAAGGCTGATGCCTCCCCCTGGATTTTCTTCCCTGTCTCTGGGGAGAACCCCCAAATAAGGAGGTTTTAGAGGAAGCATAGCAGGCCCCCATCAGGCAGCTAGCTCTCCTCTTGGCAGCAGGCCCAGAAGAAAGCATTCAGATTTGGCCACCTTTGGGCTAGCCCTACTACCACGCTTAGTTTCTATTTTGCAGCTTTGGTGTCATGTGTGAATTACAAAAAAAAAAAAAAAAAAAATGGCCTCAGACAGTATTTCCTTAATCACACTAATGACTCAGAATCGTTTTAGGTAAAGGAGGGCAACATCAGAAACAGAGCTTAAAGATGAACTTAAAGCTTGGAAAGAAGGATGTCTGTTCAGGACCAGATTTTAAAAATCAAATGGGATTTGGGGAGCACTTCTTCTTAAATTAGGGTACTTACTAAGTAATCAATTCCTCCTATGAAAGCCAAGTTCCCAAATATGATTATCGACACCTGTAATAAGGTCTGTGGGTTAAATGTCTCACTAGGGAGAAGCACTCAGAATCATCCTTTTAAGTTTGGCCAGCATGGGGCCTCGGTCTTCCCTAAGCTCTGCTTCCTCAGCTGTGCACATTTTAAAGTACATTCCTCACAAGAGGATAAAATACTCCCCTTAAGATTCACCGTTTGTCATGGAAAATTCCAGGTGCCCCCGGCATATTCTGTTATGGGTCAGTCAGGGTGCACTGGGATGCACCAGCCCAGATTCTCTTTGGATTCACCCTGGAATGACTAGGTCTGATTATCTTAGAGAAACCTGCCTCATTAGCATGTTATTGTGGAGGGGTGAAGTAACCCCAGGAAGTGTCTAGAAGGAAAAGCAGATGGCCTGGGCACTGTCACAAATAAGTCAGCACAAGGGCTACTGGCAAGCACCGCCTATAAGCCGCCCACTCTACGAAGTCTGGGGGCCTGAATGGTTGTGAGCAGCAGGCCATCATCCATGAGGAGCTCTCAGCTAGGGGAAGGCCTGGCTTTCAGACAGAGATTAATGTGGGATCCCTGAGGTGGGATCCAGTGCCCCTCCTCGTTAGCCCGCACTGCCCACAAGCCTTCACCTGTGCTGGAAAGCAGTGAAGTGGGCTTTAAATGGCAGAGGCGTGCAGAGGTGAAACACGTCCGCCCGCTTCAGAGACTTTCACTGACAGCGGCAACGGCCTCTGGTGTTTGTGACAAAGTTCAGCATCCAGGACAGTGCCCAGTGGGCTTAGGGGAGCAGGCTTGGGCCTCATGGCTCAGCTTCAACCACCGGGAAGTGCAGAGTTTGAGGCTACAACCCAGGTGAGTGAGGCCTAGTTACAGGATCACCCGAAACATCCATGCAACTGAGAGAAATGAATCTGAAGTCTAAAGTCGCTGGATCCCAAACACTGCTGACCAACTACACCTGGTCTGGCCTTCCCTCCTCATCCATCCTCCAGCTTGAGGGATGGATACGAACATGCTCTAGGCAGGACTATTTCAGGACGCATTCTCTAGTCTTCCTACTCTTTACGAGGAATGGGAAATTTGGAAGGTAATATCAGTGCTGTATTGATACTACTGACACCTTTCTGAAATAGAAAATTTAAGAAAATGGGCTGATTTATAATTAAAGGTGTTTTATCTTAGGAAGAGTGTTTACTTTAAAATTTTTACTTATAATTAAATCTTGCTTTAATTAGAAGTGAAATTTGCACGTTAAATTACACTTAATGCATTTCCCAAACTTAAAAATTGAATCCTAGATTGCAGGCAATCAACCCGGTCAGGACTTGACTCCTACACACACATATGTATGCACATGTTCATGTAGACACACGTGTACTTTTTAACAAGAAACAGGCCCATTTCAACTGTATTGTCAACACTCTTAATGTAAGACTCTTGCTTTTTAGGCTTAACTTCAGGGTTAATCATAAAGCAATTGGCTTATTTGCCCCCAAGCATAAACATGTGTTACTCCCATGAGAACAAGAACATTATTTCATGCTTAGAAAGCAGGCATAAGTATCAGTGTTCAAAACAGCCTAAGCAAAAATTTAGGCTTGGACAAATGTCAGGCTCAGCCTGTGGTCTATTTCACTGTTAGAAAGAACTTTTTGATGGGTAAAAGTTAATCACTGGGGCTAAGCATTCCTGCACTCGCATTCCTTCTTCCAGCAGTCTCGGGACTCGGGAATTCACACCAAATATGAGAAGTGGAGTGATTACATCCTCGCTTCCTCTTTTCCCCTCTCACACATCAAAGTGGGAGCTGGAACCAATTGAGACCATGTGTGAATCTGGTTGACCATTATTTTGGTATTGTAAGAGATCTGGGTTCAGTTCTAGTTTGGACTGGTTCAGAGAAAAAGCACAGAGGTGGGCTTTGGAAGCCCTGAGTTTTAGTCCTGGTACAGTCTTGCTCCTTGGCCAGTCAGGTTGTCTGGACCTGTTTTGATAGTGTCTGGGAGTGACGTGCCAGGTAGCCTTGGCAGAGCTCTCAGACCCAGGTTAATTACATGTCACTGAGGCTACTTTTCCCTGCCCTGTGCACATGAGTGAGTTAAGGGCATGTGTGTCAGAGAGAAAAGCACTAGCCCTGTCATTATTCCAAGGAGACCAGTTCCATGCATGGTTTATGAAGGACTGAGCTCTTGTGGGGTGGGGACAGTTGGCTCTGCCTGTTACCCCTGCTGGCCCCTGCTGGCCTCAAAACCTCCAGCTCCACCTCCTGGTGTGGCTAATCCTGAGGAAAGACTTCCCAAGCAGCAGCAGGCTGGCCCTTCCTTTCTCTCCCCTGGGCAAGATTTTTTTGCCCAGCAAGTTTCATAATTTCCATTTCACCCAAAGTCTGGGACGGCAGGATGAACCCAGGCTTTAGCCAATCCTGGCTGAAAAGATAAGCCCTTAGCTGTTTGTTTATTTATTTTCCTCCAAATCAGTACTTCCCTCCCATCAAGTTTTCACTTGGTTAAGAAAGGAAGTATCTTTCGCTTAAGCTGCCTGACTTAGGAGCTCTTAAACTCCTCCAAAATCTTGAGAAAGGGGAGTTTATTTTAATTGCCTACAGCCTGATTTCATTTCGGCCTAGCAGGTTTGGCAAATCCCGACTTTCCATCCAGTTTGTCTTTCCATCCTTATCCAAAATCCAAAATGCCCAGGAGAGCAATCAGCCCAAATCCCAGTGGCTGGGGCTGACTGTGAACAGCGGGCTTTGTGACTGACACTGAGCAGAGTTGGACAGCTACAGATTGCTAAACTGCTGTGCTGCTAGTATCTGGGACACTCTAGTGTCTGGGACACTCATGCAGATCCCTACAGCCTCATCCTTCAAGATGACTTCACTTCTGTCCTTAATAGAAACGTAGCCAATTCTCTTTGGAAGCTGGTGTTGGAGTCTACACTCAGAAATGCTGCTCTCAGGATCAGCACGCTTACGTAAGAGTCATACGTGCACCTGAGAGCAAGACGACAACAGCGAGCCCCTCTCACGAGCCAGACATGAGGCGTGGTGCTTCGCTTACGTGACTTAACGTGATTCAACACAGTTCTCATTGTTCACACTATTATGGACAGGGAAACCGAGGCACTGAGGAGGAGTCAGGTGACTTGCCGAGGCCCCAAATCTGGGAGATGGTAAGGTTAGGATTCAGGATCCTACCTCCTACCTAGCTCCAAACCTGCGCTGTTTTGCCATCACTCCCCGATGCCTTCACACCCACATTACAGAAGCCCCTCAACACATTGGTACAGCAGGGCACTGTCTATGCCAGTCTGCTCACTCTGCCTTGCCCCACCCACAGCTACTTAGGGCCAGATGCCAGCTACTTAGTGCCAGATGCCACCATGTGGGTCAGCTGCTGGGGAGAGGAAGGGGCTCTCTGGGTCCAGGAGAGTGTTTCTCAAGAGTGTCTAGAAACACAAAATCAGAATGAGGGGACCTTCGTGCACTTAAGGTCTGAGAACACGAGAGTGGGAGAGGGTTGTCAAGTTCCCCCAGCGTGCACTTAAAGTTGAAGGCCACTGTCAGGAACGAGTGTGCTTCTGACACAGACCTGTGAACAGGCGTTGCTGTGTGTCTGGTCCACAGAAGGGCACAGAAGCGGTCATGGATGCCACGCAGCGCATTGGGCTGCATCCCCCTGGCAGCTTAAAGCTGTGCCTTAGGAAGCAAGTGAGGACATGATGTTGCTGAACCAGTTTCCAAACCAGAAGTGGGCCCAGCTGGGAGCGGCATGATGTAACCTGGCTGACAGTTAGCTATACTTCTCGCATTCACGACCCGGGGACGGGAGACCCGGGGAAGGTCAGGACAGCTGGAAGTGTGAAATGAATGCAGCCCTGCATAGCTGTCAAAGGATCAAGCTGTCTGCGGCGGCCGACTGACCATGCACACACACACTCGGCAGCACCCAGCTAGGCATTACCTACTTCACCACCGGTGTAGAAGTCAGTGTTTGTCGGGTGAACGACAGCATCACTGTCGATCGAGGCAATGTCAGCCTGTACAACTTGCAACTATAACAGGTAAACAAATGTATATCAACTGTGTTGGACCGAGACCCACGCACAGGCACATTTACTAAGGCCCCAGTGGCAGGGCTGGCCTACCTGGTCGATTCCAACATACGAGCCAAAGGGCAGTCAGTCCACGAGGTGTGCGCACGTGTGGGTGGGGGTGAGCGGAGGAGGGGAGGGATATCAAATGTGACATGTTTAAATTAAACATTTGAATGACAGGTCCAAAAAAAGAGAAACACACACGAGATCATTTCCAAAGGTTAAAAGAAAGAACAACGAATGCCCCGTTTCACTTCGCAAAAGCCTGTAAGACTGGCACCCCACTGAGAAGGCTACTAAAACATGGCATCTGGTTTTTTTTAAATGTGGACTATCAGGCCGACCAAAACAACAAGTTTCTCCATTTTCTCGGCAGCAGTCACCGTTTAGGGTTTGATTTTTATTCCTGTGAAGTTCATCATTTTGTCTACCTTCAAGGGACATTTCTTGAAAACGGAGAAAACAGTATAGGTGTGCACAGAGGAATTTTTATTCTTTATTCTTCCCCTTAGATGTGTAAAAATATTTTTCTAGGCCTACCTCTTATTCTAATCTTGTTTTTATGTATATTGTGAATAGATGAATCCTCACCTTTTCTAGCTTGTGGGCACTTTTTTTTCCCCCTAAAAAAAGAAAGTATCTGTTTAAGGCAGTTGGAAAACAAGTTCAAGCAGGGCATTTTTGAGTCCCAGTTTTCACGTCTTCAGCCCATTACTGCACCCAGTTTGTGTGGGTCGGGCCTGGGCTCTGGCATGGGCGTCTCTCCCGGTAAAGAAATCTGCCATCTTACAAAGGTGGCCAAAAATGAGAGCTAAAGGCACACAAAACATACCTAAGTCAGTATCAGATATACAGCTGCCTTGGTGGGCGCCTGCTGCCCCCGCAAGGCCCACAGCTAAGGAGATAGAAGCCTTCATTGTGCCCTGAGCCGACGGCTCCTCTCTGCAAAGGTGAGACCACAGAGTGGGACTCCTGAGGGCTACCTCTCAGCTTGTCCTGAACCGTCCACCCTCCTGGACAGGGACTCCACAGCTCTGGCATAGTTTTCCTCTGGAGGAACTCACTCAGAAAGAGAATGAGTGCCTTCTCTCTAATATCATCTCAAGCCAAATAATTCATGAAGGTGGCACCCAGTCATATACTGTTTTCAGTTGTAGGAAAAGTTGAAGTGGCAGTACGTGGTAAATTTGGGGGAATCCAATTTGCTGGTGGATGAAAGATACCTAATAATATCCTGATGTGCAGCTTAACCATCTCCCTTCTCAAGTGTTTTCATGCTTTAACTGTCATTTCTAATTAAGGCTTAAATGGAGAAACTCATTTTGTAGTGACCTGAGATGTTTCAATTCTTAAAAAAAAAAAAAACAAACAAAAAAAAAACACAGTTTTAAAAAATCCCCCCCAAAGTAACCAGCAGTCAGTGTGATCATTATGGAAGAGAATTTAGATGGCAATATATTTATAATCAAGGGGAAAGCAGCCAATAGGGCTTAACAAAACATAATCACATCATTCCCAGTTGGAAGGGCTTAGAGTAAGTAGACATTCAGTGTCTACTCTCAAATATTAATCTCGGTTTTGGGAATTTAGTTTGACCATTTGTAATTTGAGAAGATGAAGAGCCTAAATTCTGGATTCCATAACTTTTCAACTGACAGCTGATGGTGCCAAACCCCATCCCCAATTACCTAGGTCATCTTTAAGGTCAATGTCAGCATTGGTAGGATTGATTATGGCCTCCACCTCAAAGCCGGCTAAATTACTGATTTCACTGTGAATAAGGTTCAGCTGAAAAGAAAAGCATGAGGTGGGAAATAACAGGACAGCTGGGAAGTCACAGAGATGGGAGCCTTGGGATATAGATGAAGGGCAGGGGATACTCCAGGTGCACTGGGCACAAAGGGGAAGAGGGACTCTGGCTAAAATGAATCCGTTTCAAACAAAAGACTCAAATGCCACTCAGGATGCTAAAAAGAAGCAAGCTAGGCTGAGGGTCTAGAACCTGTTTGGTGATGCCTGGGGCCAAAGGGAAGCCTAAGCCAAGTCAGACTGAGGGGGTCTACCTTCGTTTAAAAGGTGGGTGCCAAGATCTGGGTGCCAAGGTACAGCAGCTGTCAGGACCCAGAGTCAACTCCTCAGGGCTGGGTAGGGTCAGGGGGTATATGGAGCCATCCTCATTTTTGAGCAATGGGATGCTGCAGAAGTCCTAGCTGGTCTGGGCAAACCCCTAGCAGCTCTGCCATTCTCTTCCAAGCGGCCATGGGTCTCTCAGGCTCTTCATGTCACTGTGAACACTGGCTAAGTGGCTCCCGTGCCCTGCTCGGGGGTGGTGAGGAGCAAGAATGGTCTGTTATTTAGTAATATCTAATTTTATATGCCTGTTAGCTATGTGATGCTGAAGATCTGGCCAAACCCAGGAAGAAACACAGCAGTTCTCCATCAAGACAGTATATCTTTTAAACTGGGTTCACTTGTTGGTGAGGCTACTCTGAGGCGCAATGGGTAGAGTGTTTTCCTTGAGTGACTTTTATGAATATCCCACCAGCCGAGTCCTTGTAAAGCGCCACTGCATGTCCTGCCTCCCCGCTGCTATTCTGGTGCCACAGCAACCCTCACTCTGAGAGGAATCTACGTTCTAGACTGGCTGTCAGAGGTGCAGGGGGATTGAGCTGACCCAGGACTCCCCTTCCTGCTCTCAGGCCCAAGGGCCTGCAGCGGAGTGCTCACTCTCTCCCAGGGAAGATGGCTGTTCTTCAGTGACAGAAATTCCGACCAGCTGCACAGAGAGCCATGCCCAAGCGGCCCCCAGAGGAGCTGCTGACCAAGACAAACTGCAAGCCTGGCTCGGGGAGCTGACCACACCCCCTGGGCCCAGGCGGGGCAGGCGTTCACCCCCCAGGAAAGGGCCGTGTGCGGACACTCGGCCGGGATGCTCCTGGCCACAAGCTCCAAGTGACTGAATTTCTGGGGCCAGACCATTTTGTGCAAACAAAACTAAACAAACAAACCAAACCCTGGCATTCTATAAGCAATAGAAATATTGCCCCCCATTTCTAATTCCCAGAAGCAATAAGCAGATTCTCAAAACAGGGACCTGCTTAGACTAAAAGTTGTGGAAATGAACTGGTCTTATGGCCAGGGAAGGACCCTGGCTAGACCTCACCACAGTGAAGGGAGGCCCATCTTTAGTTAGGGCTCAAAGGGAGAAGAAGCCCAAGTTCTCTCCACTTACACTTTCTGCAGTGTGATTCTCAGCACTGCAGGGTGATCGGGGGCCCTGATGTTCCTGCAGCTGGAGGATGCCCACTGAGGCAACCTCACATACTGACCCACTCAGAAGCATATGTAGGCCCTGGTGCCAGGACAGAGGCACAGCAGGGGATGGCATCGGGGCGAGGATACTCATGGTTGTGCTCAAGGGGAAGGGGTGTGGGTGGGGTGTGATCTCAGAGTAAGGCAAGTGAAGCTTCAGGACAAGGCAAAGGGTTTGATTATGTATCATGTACGTATTGCATATGACATCAAGCAAAAGCTGTTTATAAAAGCTCAAATTAAGCCAATATTCTCTGCTCCCTCCACCGAAAATAAAAACTCACACTGTGTGAAGCAGCAGGAGGTTCTAGCAGGAGGAATGGAAAGGAGAAAGGGGGGGTGAGCAGGGGAAACAGTCCACTTGGTTTTATGGGTGAATACGCTTTAAAGACATCTGGGAGATTTTTTTTTTTTTTTTTTTTTGGTTTGTTTTAAAGTCATACATGTTTAAATCTTTAAAACTCATGCTGTTTTTCCCCCCAATTGTATAGATGCTTCTGGATTTGTATTCAGAAATGCCTCAATGGAAAATCAGCTATTTCCATGGGCTCTGATTCAACTAGCCGGGGAGACCCTGGTAGATTCTCCCTGTCTCTGCCTCTGCCTGGGGAGAACTGCCCCCTGCTCTTTAGGGGGAGGGGTGTTCTGGGGAAACCATAGGGCTTCAGGGCCTTGCTGAAGTGAGGGAGAGGTTGCAAACAGAATTCCGAGTTCTCTCTGGGCTCACCTTCCCTCTGAGTGGAAGCAGCCCCTTCTTGGAATCACAGAATCCTGCCTGTCAGGCAGCCACTGCCCCTAGCATGGAAAAGCCCTAGCGAACCAAGTGCACCTTCAGTCTCACCCACATCCGAGCCTTGATTTCCCAACTCTGTTCTGCCAGGTGCCAGGCTCAGCAGAAGTCCTCAGGGTGAGGGGCTGAGCCACAAAACAGTATTGCTCTTAAAAATGTTTGTGCCTGGGGGAGGCCCAGTCCGTGTTTGTGTCAGGGAGAGGAATGGGGAGGGGAGAGGACAGATTGCTTCAGGCACTCTGGAAAGGTACATGGGCACTCAGCTTGGCTTGGGCAGGCTGGACCAGGTGCAGAAGCCGACAGTGATCTGATCATCTGATCACGAACAGGGACAGAAGCTCCCCTGGACAGGAGGACAAGTAGAGGCTGCGCATGCACATGCCTGGAAAGGATCTGGATGTGCAGAGGACATATGCCAACAGGCCTGGCAGGCCCAGAATAGATGTCCAGTAGTAGGAGGTCCCAGGACCGCCCCCCCAAGACCCACCCTGGGTCAAATCCTCTTGGGCCTCTCACCCAAAGGGATGCCCAGCTGTCTGAAGCACATGGCAGAGCAGGGGTGTTTGTGGGCTGGGAAATCAGATGTCTGGGGCACTGTGAACATTCCCAAGTTGAGTCTGATTTTCTGGGAGTGGGGAGGCTTGTTAATGATTTTGGAATGGGAGTAAGATGACCACTTCCTTATCTTAATATTGGGAAAGATGGAAAACTAAGTTTTAAATCCCAGAATGGTGAATTTAAAATATCTGTGAAGACTACTGGCCACTGGAGAAAGTAACCAAAGAGCATCACCAGGTATACAGCAGAAAGGGGGTCCCACCTGGCTATGGGGCTGGGGAAAGGGGACTGAGCCAAGGGTCCTTCAGGATCTCCTCCACCCTGGGGACCTGATGATGCCCAGGTCACTGGGCTCTGCTGGAGCCAGCCTCTGATGTCTAGGGTCCCCAGTCTTCCCTCGAGGAGTTATGCCTAGTGAATCCTTGTTGTCTACTTCTGATGTGAACTCGTTAAGGTGTAAGCTCCTTGAAGGCAGAGAGAGGGCCATCCAATGTCTAAGACAGTGCTCGGGTCTCTGTAGGCCCACAAACAGAGCTGGGATTGAACATCAAACATCCAGACACAACTCTGTGATGAGATGAACAAACTGCTTCCCTGAAAGCAGGGATATGGAGAGGTCAGAGCTCAGAAATTTCCCTTGTCCTGGCTGGGACCTGGGGTGGCTCAGAGCTGACCTGGCCATCCAGGAGCTGGCTGGAAGGCAGCCTGCCTGTGGTAAGGAAGGAGCTGGTGGCTTGGGGCTACTGCAAGGACATCTGGGATATCTTGACATGACCTCCTTGGCTAAAGGAAGCAGTACAATCCTTTTTTTTTATTTTTAACATATGTGATCAGAAATTCAATTTTAGGGAATAACAGTATTAAAGATTATCTGAGTGACTCACTGAGTATAGACTGTCATAGTCCAAGCTTTGTCTCTCTCATTCCCTTACAATGGACAAGGAAGAAGACTTCTTTCCCTGTATCCGCCACATAAAATGGAACTCTTCTCCTGTCCCCAGGGTCTACTTCAACTAAGGTGGATGGAGAGGCAGAGGTCCTCCACAGAATTGTCTCCACCTCCTCACAGAGCACAATGTGTCCCCGGGGCCTGCTTCAGGACCCACTCCCGCCCCGGCCTCTCAGGTGAAGGGGCTTCCTCCTCTGTGCTATGCTGCCCAGCCTGCAGGTATGCCTGGTCCGAATCCCCCAGAGGCTCAGGCCTGGTGGTGGCATCTGGTGCGTTTCAGGCTAGCATGGGCCACCCGAGGATAAGGACTCAGGACACTGCCGGAGGAAAAGCATGGGATCGCCCGTGCCCTAAACTGTCTCAGAAGCCAACTGTCTGCCATAGGATGGAAGCGGGTGGTGGTGGGCCTTTCCTCCATGTTGCTGCTTCAAGAGCCCTCTCTCTCTTCACTATTCCCTAGCCCCCAGGACTAGGGTGTCTGGATCCGAGGAAGAAAACCCCTGGTGCCTACCCCTGCCTCAAGCAGCCTACAGGGGTTTGGCTGCAATCCTGATAGTGTGCGGCGTGGGCGGGGAGGGCACGCACACAAGCCCTCCTGACACCGCCTTCCCAGCCGCTTCTAGTAACACTGACTCTTCCAGGGAAGTCCACATCACTTACCACCACTGACGAAGATTTATAATACACCTTGGAGGTACTGCTTTTGAACACAAAGCTTTTTAAATCTCTGAAAAGACGCTGAGAATCTCCACTGAATCACAAAGCAAACACATCTAGTCAACTCGGATTCGCAGCACTGTTTCCCTTTTGAAAACAATTCAACAATGTGTGTGAACACTGGGTAAAATCAAAGAATAATGAGAGTGATTACTCCTGAGACAGCTGTATGTGAAATACTTCATCATCATCAACAATTAGAGCCCCGGCTCCTAAGCCCTGGGCCGGCTTCTCCTGTGAGTAGCTTAGCAACCATGCCTGTCAGGACTGTAGTGAGCACAGTACCACCTTTCTGACCTCAGCTTGCCTGCACTACTCTAGCATTGGTGTCATCGTCACAGGTGGAAAATAAGACTCGTAGAACATAGGGTACCATACAGCCATCACTGTGAAGTACCCTTTCTGAAACATTTCCAAAAATCCAAGTCAGAATTAATGCCTGTACTAACGACATTTTAAAATGTGCTTTGTGTGAAAATTCCTGTGTGTCAGTCTGACAACTCAGGCCCCTTTTGCACTAAATGCCATGATTTGCACCCAACAGTAAAAACTAACAGAGGGCCAGAAAGTACTGCTTCAAAGTAATGCTGCTAACTAGGAACATTTACTCCCTTTCTCACGCTGCAGGGGCTCAGGGTTCCAAGGACACTATTTTCTAAGAGGGTGCCCCGGCCGACTTGAGATGCTGATTTACTCTGTGACAGCACTTTTGGGGAGACACAGTTTATTCTGCTAAAGGGTGCCTACAGGACTGGGTCTCGGGTAGCTCATCCTGGATGTGTGTATCTTGGGTCATGAAGCTGGACGGGAAAGAAGGTGGGTGTTTCTTCCGGCTCTGCACTCAGCCCCTTCTCTCACAGCTGACCATGTTACACTGGGCTCCAGCTCAGCCCATCCTTTCAGGCTTTCCCTCCAAAAGTCAAGATATCAAACAGCCACGTTAGCTTTACTATCAAGCCCACTGCTTCCTTCTTCCTGTATTTCCTATATAGTATTAGATAACACACCTGTAAATTACTCTAGAGTATCAGTGCCTCTCTACAGCATTTTGGACTTCCCCTTCCAACCTAAGTCGGGTGTAGTAAGTGTTCACTGGATTTGTACTTTCTGGTACTTTCCTGCCTGTGGTGCTGCCCTGAGGTCAGAGGCCAGACTATACCCATCATGGAGCAGGTGGCGCTGCTCGGTCACAGCAGTGCTAGCCATGAATCTACAGCCTTTGCTGGCTCCCTCCCAGGCCTCATATGTAGCACATGAGGCCCTGATCCCATGGCCAAGAAGAGCATTTTTATGTGTACACAGGTGCCGTATGGCCAAGTACTGCCACTGTAGGGATCCTGCAAGGGGGTGCGAGGAGTTCCGATCTGAGGCTGGTTTTGGAGTAAACAGCAGGAGAGAGCAAGAAGAACACAGGGAAGGGAGAGGCACCCAAGGGTGGGGCAGGGGAAGGAGTGAGGGAGAGGGTGGCCCCTGGGCTGAACTGTTGTACCTGTTTAACAGGCTTCCAAGTCCCGGCTAATAGCATTGGGGATCTAAAGCACACTGGAGCTAGTCCTTAAATTGCAGAGCGTTTTCACACTTTAGTTCAAACGAAAGCAATCTGGGTGACAGGTCACATTAACTTTCAATATATTACCCAAAGGACAGGTTAAAGGGTGAAAGTAAACCCAGGTGGTTGCCTTCACTGCTGTGCTGAAATTTTATCAATAAAAAATATTTTACACAAACTTTCAAAGCCCCAGACCTTAAGATGACAACTAGTGCTGCGTATATTTTCCCTTTGAAAAATGCATACAAAATACAGACAATGGTTATAAAATGTACACTGTAATGGTTATTTGCTGGAACACAGAGTCCACCACAGGAATTGCATCATGAGAGCCTGAGTGCAATTAGTGACAGGAAGTGGGAGGAGGAGGAGGAGGCTTGCAATGAAGTGAGCAGGAGGACTGTGTCACTGAGATGCAAAAGAAAACTGACGGTGAGCTTTTAAAAATGATGCAGCTTCAGGACCAAGTTGTTTACCACATTCAAACTAAATGCAATTTACGTGGAAGTTCAAATCCATGCCTTTAATACTTTTTAATGTAGGATTAAAAAAAAAAAAATCAGCCAAGTAATTCCCACTGTCTCTCCACCCCCTTTTTTGGTGTTAACAGAGAAATTTAACCCTCCTTCTGAGGTCTTAAAAGCCTTTGCATCATTTTTATTTTCAACAAAAGTGAATCATCTGTTACAAAACCATGTAGTGTCCTGGCAAATTTGCACCACTGGGGCAGCCGAAAACACACTGCCCACGGTGAAAACAAACAAACAACTGGCTTGAGGACTCCTCAGGTGGCACGGTGTGTCTAGCAACAATCTCGGCCCCTGGATCAAGGCTCCACCTCCAGTATCCACCAGAATGCCTGGGCTGCCAGCTAGATCTTTCTCTTTCCAGGCCCTGGTTTTACTTTCTGGCCAAGATTATAGGATGGCCAGGTCCTCCCATGTACGCAGCTCCTTCCACAGACCGAGCCCAGGGTGTCTCCAGCCCCACAGGAGCTCCTGTCCCTCTTCTTCACCACATCTCCTCTCCCCACCTGCCAATCTCCCCTCAGCACCTGGCCCAGCCCTCCCCGAGTTGGTTCCTAAAGCTGCCCGCCCCTACTCTCTCTGCCAGCCCACAAGGCCAGAAGTGGTCCGCAGGCAGGTTTTCTGCTGGGAGAGGCACCCTTCAGTCCCAGGGCACGTGAGCAGACTGGGGAGAGCGCTGGCCTACCTTCTGGCCGAGGAAGAGGCTCTTGGTGGAGAGCACGGTGAAGCCGTCGGCTGGTGTGCCCTCGGTCGTGCTGTCGGCGCTGGCGGCCTTGCTGACTTCTCCCTGCTTCTTCTTACACAAACAGAAGAGTCAGTATGAGGCCCGCACAGGTGGAGGCCATGTGAATCTGGGCTTTTCCAACAGACAGGTGAAAAGAAAGCCTCGCCCATAATACTTAAGAGAAAACAGAAAACTAAACCACTACCAGCTCTCAGCATTTGGGGGCTGCAGGCCTGCATTCAAGCCCAAGCATTCCATACAGAGTGCTAAATTGTATTTTCATCACTTCAGAATCTTAAAAAAAAAAAAAAGCTACTTAAAGGCAAAACTTCACAGTGATAATTTACAACAGAAACACTTGTATAACTGTAGACCAAGTAAATGTCTCTTAATTCAGGGTCTTCACTTTCTAGATGCCTGTACAGTATTCACATCTGAGAGGAAAAAACAAACTACTCTGGGTACTTAGTTGTCAAAGAGCCAAAAAAGCAGATCAAGGACCATCACCCTCCAAGCCTCCCCAGCTCATGAGGTAAGATTCTCCCACTTTCTTTCACTAAGACCCGCCTTGGAGAAGCCTCCATATGGGGGCTGTTGGTGAGCTGATCTGCCCCCTTGAAATGCTCCAATCCCCAGCAGTGGGCATGAATCTTGGCAGGCTCCTGGGCCTCTTTCTGGCGTCATTCACATTGAAGGATGTACACCCTGGGGTTTCCAAGAGCCTTGGCAAGGGTATGTTGTGTAGAGAGGTTTAATTACTCTCCAGATCCTCAGCTTCATCAAGTGTTTACCTCTTCCTGAAATGGATCAGTCCTAAGAGTGATCTAAGCAGCAATCAAGGCTTCATGCTGGGCCTCCCCTCACAGCCACTTCTCAGTTCCCAAGAGTGGATATTGTGTGGCGCACCACCCTTCCAGTAGGGGTACGTGCCTTTCTCAGTCTTTCATTTCTCTTAAGGATGAGGCGTGTATTAGAAACGGATATTTTGGCTCATTTGGGGATTTATTTTATATTCAGATATATTGTCGAGTGAGCAAGGTGAGCACAATGGCAATTTTTGTTTAAGGTACTTCACTTTTTTTTCTTCCCCCAATTATTATCAAAAAGGACATCACTCCTGAAGGATGGTCTAATGGAAGCAAATCAAGAAAGTAGGGGGTGAGAAATATAAATGGCTATGCCTTCCTGAAGGAAGGATCTGGACAGTAAATTCAGGGCAAGGCCCGTGCCCTATCCATTTGCCCTTTTAATATTCAAATCCATTAACATATTAACATTTTTTACTGACATTGAAAAGTAAGGTCTAGTTTTACTAAGTGCTTTAAAAATAAGGACTGGTTTCACATTTAGGTTACATGGCTAACCTGGAATATTTTCTATAAATTAAATGAGCTAAATTTGATGCTCCAAGGTGTTTATATAAATGATAAGACAGAAAGCATTTTATTAAGAAACATGGTATTAGCAAAGATCTATTAAAATTATCGCTATTCTGGTTCTCCTAACAATTTGAGTGTATCAAATTTGACAAGTAAAAGAGAAACACGTATAATCAACAATTACATAGTAAGTCTTAGTAAAGCCTTTTTTGATATACTTTCCAGGAAACAAGAAAGGCAAAGGCTGGATGACAAATCCTTTCACAAGTCAGATGTTTCTAATTCTGTGCTTTCAACAAAACTGAAGAAATACCAAACTGAGTTAGCAGCTGATTCATCATTAAAGAAAGGACTGATGGAGCTTAATTAATAGTAGAGTACCAGTGCAGGTTTCTCAGTTGTGATGAATGTACAGGGTTATGGAAGATGTTAACAACAGTGAGACTAGGTGAGGGATATTCAGAAATTCTCTATACGCGCTTTGTAACTTCTATAAATCTAAAACAATTCTAAAATAAAACATTAAAACAAAGTGATGACAGATTACTATGTGATTGTTGGCATGTAACTCAGAAAGAGTTCAGAGGATTGAGTGATGTTGCTATAACAAAATCCTTTCCATTCCCATTTAATTATTTTTGTGAGCAAGACTTTCCAGGCACTGTACCTATAAGTATAAAAATATAGGATGATGATTCATTTTTACAATAAGCAATGTTCATCTTAGGGTACTTAAGTTAACTGAAAAAAACTATCTCCTTGAATCAATCCTATGACATGATACTTCTACTTTCTCAATAGTTAAAATGTGTCGAGTATTTATCAGCTTGATCAACTGTGTATTATTAATAAAGATGATAACTATCCAATCCTGTGCAAACCATAACATTTAATGCTTTTAAGATCACAGGAAATTTTTTCAAAACGAATTTAAATTTATGTTAATTATTTTTGTTGTGCAAATCACTAACACAGTACAAGCAAAGAAAAATGTATTATGTTAGGATAACATTTTCTGGAGAAAGGGAAGGGAAACAAGGGCTCAAAGGAGAAAAATGATGCAGATTTTCCAACTGTTAAAAAAGAGCCTGCTTGTGTATTTTATGGTATATCAAACCATCACAGTAATTAGATTTACTTGGATACATTTAAATGAGTGATGAAAGAGCTTTCTTTTTAAATTTCAGTATTTATATCAAAATTATGCCCTTTATAGATATTTAAATTTATTAGTATGAGAAGTTTAGTTGTCAAATTTTAGATGTATGAGATATGAAGATTTTCAAAACTGCTTTAGGAAGTATGCGAGCAAAAAACTGTTAAAGCCAATGGTCTACCCAGTGACCACCACTCATACAGGAGATATTCAGTAAATGCTTGGGAATGGAGTGCAGTTGATAAGTAGACAAAGATTTACTGCTTCTGTCCAAGGATACATGAATTTTAAGAGATCAGAAAGCCCTAAATGATAGAATTTCAGGCATCTGGGAATTGGAACTGGTTTTACTGGGAGGAGGGGCCTGAAAGGCTCCCTGTGATCCTCATACAAGCCAGCAGCTGCCTATGCAGTCAGGTTACAAAGCTTAGCCTGTGGTAATTAAAACTGGTAATTTTCAGCAAGCATTCATTTGCATATGGTCATCTGCACTAAAGCTGTTGCCCCATACTGTAAATTGGTCCAGTCACTACGGAAAAAAAAAATATAAAGATTCTTCAAGAAATAAAAAATAGAACTACCATGTGCTATAGCAATTCTACTTCTGGGAATGTATTCAAAGGAAATGAAAACATTTTATGAGGAGATATCTGCACCCCATGTTCACTGGAGCATTATTTACAATAGTCAAGACATGGGAACAACATAAGTGCCCATCAACAAATAAATGGATAAGGTAAATGTGCAAACACATACATACAATGGAATATTATTTAGCCATAAAAAAGAAAATCCTGCTGGGAACCTGAAAGAGTTCCAAATAAGATGAATGCAAAGAAATCCATGCCAAGACACATTATAGTTAAAGTGGCAAAAGTTAAAGATAAGGAGAGAATCTTTAAAACAGCAAGAAAAAACAACTTGTTACCCAAAAAAACCCATAAGATTACCAGCAGATTTTTCAGCTAAAACTTTGCAGGCCAGAAGGAAATGCCTTGATTTTCCTAAGTGCTAAAAGTTTTAAAAAAAAAACTTCCCACTAAGAATACTCTACCCAGCAAAGCTCTACTTGAGAAGTGAAGAATACAGATAACAGTTCTCCAGAGAAGCAAAAGCTAAAGGAGTTCATCACCACTAAACTCACATTACAAGAAATAATAAAGACTTCTTTAAGCTCAATGGAAAGGGCACTAATTTACCAACAGGAAAATCTACAAAAGTATGTGTCACTGGTAAAGATTTACAAATACATAGCAAAGGTGGTAGATTATTAACTTATAAAGCTAGCATAAAAGTTAAAAGTACTAAAAATAACTAACTACAGTAATTAGTTAATGACATACGCAAGAAGAGGCTTCCCAGATGGTGCTAGTGGAAAAGAATCTGCCTGCCAATGCAGGAGACACAAGAGACGTGGGTTCTATCCCTGGGTTGGGAAGATCCCCGGAAGAAGGTATGGCAACCCACTCCAGTATTCTTGCCTGAAGAATCCCATGGACAGAGGAACCTGGCATGGACAGAGGAGTCCACAGGGTCGCAAAGAGTTGGACACGACTGAGGCAACTTAGCACGCATGCAAGCACACACAAGCAAAGAAATGTAACATGGAGGGAAGAGTAAAAGTGTAGAGCTTCTGAATGGGATCAAACTTGTTATCAATTTTAAATAGACTGTTATGTTGTTATACATAAGACTCAAGGTAAAGAATAAGCCCATAAGAGAAGGCAATGGCACCCCACTCCAGTACTCTTGCCTGGAAAATCCCATGGATGGAGGAGCCTGGTGGGCTGCAATCCATGGGGTCGCTAAAAGTCGGACACGACTGGGTGACTTCCCTTTCACTTTTCACTTTCACGCATTGGAGAAGGAAATGGCAACCCACTCTGGTGTTCTTGCCTGGAGAATCCCAGGGACAGGGGAGCCTGGTGGGCTGCTGTCTATGGGGTCACACAGAGTCGGACATGACTGAAGTGACTTAGCAGCAGCAGCAGATACGCAAAAAGAAAGAAATGTAAGCATACTACTAAAGAAAATCATCAAACCACAAAGGAAGAAAGCATGAAAATAAAGGAACAGAGGGACTACAAAACAGACAAAAACAATTAAAATGGAAATAAGTACATACCTATCAATAGTTACTTAAAATGTAAATGTACTCAATTCTACAGTCAAAAGACAATGAGTGGCTGAGTGGATGAATACATAACACCCATTGACGTGCTGCCTACAAGAGACCCATTTCAGATGTAGGAATATACACAGACTGAAAGTAAAGGGATGGAAACACATTTTCCATGCAAACAAAAATCAATAGAAAGCCGAGGTAGCTATACTTCTATGGGACAAAATAGACTTTAAAACAACAGACAATGAATGACATTGCATAATGATAAACAAGTCAACCCAACAAGAGGATATAATATGTGTAAATATTTATACACCTAACATAGGAGCAAATAAATTTATAAAACAAATATTAACAGACCTAAAGGAAGAAACAGACAGCAACACAATTATAATAGACTTTATATCCTATTTTCATCAATGGACAGATCTTCCTTCCAGAAAATCAAAAGAAATAATCTCATTCACCACTGCAATGAAAAGAATAAAACACTTAGGAATAAATTTACCCAAAGAAACAAAAGACCTATATATTGAAAACTATAAAACACTGATGAAAGAAATCAAAGATGACACAAATAGATGGAGAAATATACCATGTTCGTGGATTGGAAAAATCAATATAGTGAAAATTAGTATACTACCCAAAGCAATCTATAGATTCAACACAATCCCTATCAAGCTACTGAAAGGTTGTTGCTGAACCATGCAAAGATGCCGGGATTCTTGGCCTCCAGAGGAGAAGAATTCAATCCAGGGCCAGAGATGAGACTTGATCGCTCAGAGCTTTTGTATAATAAAGTTTTATTAAAGTATAAAGGAGACAGAGCATTATCCTACCAAAACAAGGACACCAAAAGAAAATTAAGGGGCAATACCCCTAATGTACACAGATAAGAAATGCTCACCAAAATATTAGCAAATTGAATTCAACAATACATTAAAAAGATAATACACCATGATCAAGTGGAGCTTACTTCAGGGATAGAAAAATGGTCCAACATCTGCAAATCCATCAGTGTGATACACCATATCAACAAATGAAGGATAAAACTCATGATCACATCAATAGATACAGAAAAAGCAACTGAAAAACTTCAACATCTATTTGTGATGAAAAACCCTCAGCAAAGTAAGTACAGAAGAAGCATACCCCAACATAATACAGATCATATATGCCAAGCCCATAGCTAATATCAGATTCAATGGTGAAAAGCTGACAGCTTTTCCTCTAAGATTAGGAACACAACAAGGATGCACACTCTTGACACTTTTACTCAATGTAGTATTGGAAGTTCTAGCCACAAGCAATCAGGCAAGAAAATAAAAGGTATCCAACTCCAGAAAGAAAGAAGTAAAATTGTCACTATTTGAACATGACATGATATTATACACAAAAAGCTCTAAAGTCTCCACCAAAAAAAAAAAAAAAAAAGAATAAATGAATTCAGTAAAGTTGCAGGACAAAAAAAATCAATACATGGTGTTCTGCAGTGTTTCAAAACATACACTGATAATGAGCTATCATAAACAGAAATTAAGAAAACAATTTACGACCACATTAAAAGGAAAAAAAATACCAAGGATTATTCTTAAACAAGAAGGTGAAAGTCCTGCACAGTGAAAACCATAAGACATTGATGAAAGAAATTAAACACACAAATAAATGGAAAGATATTCTATGCTCAAGGATTGGAAAAATTAATACCATTAAAATGTTCATACTACCCAAAGTAATTGACAGATCCATTACAATTCCTATCAAAATTCCAATGGAGAGAGATCTCTGCGAGATGGTGGAATAGAAAGGCCTGAGCTCACCTCCTCTCATGAAAACATCAGAATCAAAACTGTTGAGCAACCAGTGACAAAAAATACTAGAATCCAACAAAAAAGGTATTTTCAAAGAAAAGAAGAAGCCACAACAAGATGGTAGGAGAGGTGCTTTTGTGATATTATCAAATCCCAACCTTTAGCCAGACTCAGCAAGAAAAAAAGGGAGAAGACTCAAATCAATAAAAGTAGAAATGAAAAAGAAGTTACAACAAACACTACAGAAATATAAAAAATTGTAAGAGACTATTGCAAGCAACTATATGCCAGTGAAAATAAACAATCTAGAAGAAATGGGACTATTCTTAGAAAGGTACAATCTCCCAAGACTGAACCAGGAGGAAATAGAAAATATGAACAGACCAATCACAATCACTGAAATTGAAACCATAATTAAAAACCTCCCAGCAAATGAAAGTCCATGACCTGACTGCTTCACAGGCGAATTTTATCAAATATTTAGAGAAGAGTTAACACCTATCCTTCGGAAACTGTCCCAAAAAGTCACAGAGGAAGAAAACTTCCCAACTCATTTTATGAGGCCACCATCACCCTTATCCTAAAACCAAACAAAGATACCAGAAAAAAAGAAAATTACAGGCCAATATCACTGATGAACATAGATGTAAAAATTCTCAACAAAATACCAGCAATCTGTATCCAACAATACATTAAAAAGATCATACACTATGATCAAGTGGGATTCAACCCTAGGATGCAAAGATTTTTCAACACCTACAAATCAATCAATGGGATACACCGTATCAACAAATTGGATATGATCATTTCAAAGACACAGAAAAAATTTTTGACAAAATTCAGCACCCGTTTATGATAAAAAGAAACTCTCCAGAAAGTGGGCATAGAGTGCACATACCTCCACATAACAAAGGCCAGTTACCTGGAGAATCCCCATGGACAGAGGAGCCTGGCGGGCGATAGTTCATGAGGTTGTAAAGAGTCGGGACACACTGAGCAACTAAGCACAGCACACACGACAAACCGCCAGACCTACAGCTAGCATCATATCCAGTGCTGGAAAGCTGAAAGCATTTCCTCTAATATCAGGAACAAGACAAGGATATGCACTGTCACCACTTTTTTCAACACAGTTTTGGACGTCCAAGCTGTAGCAATCAGAGAAGAAAAAGAAGTAAAGGGAGTCCAAACTGGGAAAGAAGTTAAACTGTCACTGTTTGCAGATGACATCATACTGTACAAAGAAGACCCTAGAGATGCTACCAGAACACAACTAGAACTCATCAACGAATATGGTAAAGTTGGAGGTTACAAAATTAATACACAGAAATATGTTGCATTCCTATACACTAACAATGAAAGATCATAAAGAGAAATTCAAGAAGCAATTCCATTTACCACTGCATCAAAAAGAATAAAATACCTAGGAATAAACATACCTAAGGAGACAAAAGACCTTTATTTCAAAAACTAAGATGCTGATGAAAGAACCTGAAGAAAACATAAACAGATGGAAAGATATACCAAGTTTGTGGATTGGAAGAATCCATACTGTCAAAATGACTGTACTATCCAAGGCAATCTACAGATTCAATGCAATCCCTATCAAATTACCAATGGCATTTTCCATAGAACTAAAACAAAAAAATCCTCAAAATTTGTACGGAGACCTGACCCTGAGTAGCCAGAGCAATCTTGAAAAAGAAAAATGGAGCCATAGGAATCAGGCTCCCTAACTTCAGACTAAACTACAAACTCACAGCCATCAAAACAGTATGGTACTGGCACAAAAATAGAAACATAGATCAATGGAACAGGACAGAAAACTCAGAAATAAGCCCATGCACCTATGGCCAACGAACCTATGACAATGGAGGCAAGACTACACAGTGTTGGAAAGACAGTCTCTTCAACAAACAGTGCTAGGGAAAACTGGATGGCCACATGTAAAGAAGTTAGATCATTCCTTAACTCCATACACAAAAATAAGCTCAAAATGAATTAAAGACCTAAATGTCCGACCAGACAGTATAAAATACCTAGAGGAACACATAGGCAAAACACCCTCTGACATAAATCACAGCAACATCTTTTTTGATCCATCTCCCAGAATAATGGAAATAAAAGCAAAAATAAATAAATGAGACCTACTTAAACTCAAAAGCTTTTGCATAGCAAAGAAAATAAACAAAAAGACAACCCACAGATTAGGAGAAAATATTTGCAAAGGATGTGACTGATAAGGGATTAATCTCCAAAATTTACAAACAGCTTATGAAATAGCAGCAAAAAATGGGCAGAAGACCTGAATAGACATTTCTCCAAAGAATACATACAAATGGCCAATAAACACATGAAAAGATGTTCAACATCGTGTTATTAGAGAAATGCAAATCAAAGCTACAAGGAGATATCACCTCACACCTGTCAGAATGGCTATCATCATAAAATCCACAAACAACAAATGTTGCAGAGGATGTGGACAGGAGGGAACCCTTCTCTGCATTGTTGGTGGCAATGTAAATTGGTATAGCCACTATGGAGAACAGTATGGACGTTCCTTAAAAAACGAAAAATAGAGCCACCATATGACCATAATCCCACTCCAGGGCATATATCCAGAGAAAAACATGGTGTGAAAAGATAAATGCATCCCAATGTTCACTGCAGCATGGTTTACAACAGCCAAGACATGGAAGCAACCTAAATGTCCATCGACAGAGAAATGGATAAAGAAGATGTGGTACATATATACAATGGAATATTACTCAGCTATTAAAAGCAATGAAATAATGCCATTTGCAGCAATATGGATGGACCTAGAGAGTGTCATATGGAGTGAAGTAAGTCAGACAGAGGAGAAATATCATATGACATCTCTTATATGTGGAATCTAAAAAGAAATTATACAAATGAACTAACTTACAAAACAGAAGAGAGACTCACAGACTTCGAAAATGAACTTATGGTTGCCAGGTGGACGGGATAGAGACTTTGGGAAGGTCGTGTACATGCTGCTATATTTAAAATGGAGAACCAACAAAAACCTACTGTAGAGCACATGGAACTTGCTCAATGTTATGTGGCAGCCTGGACGGGAGGGGAGTCTGGGGGAGAATGGATACATGTGTGTGTATGGCCCAGTCCCTTCACTGTTCACCTGAAACTACCAAAACACTGTTAATCAGCTAGACCCCAATACAAAATGTTATTGCTGTTAAAATTTTTTAATTAAAAAAAATCACAACTGCTGAGCAAACATTGACAAAAAATAGAACCTACCAAAAAAAGATATTTTCAAAGAAAAGAAGAAGCCACAACAAGGTGGTAGAGAGGTGCTTTTGTGATATTATCAAATCCCAACCTTTGCCAAACTCATCAAGAAAAAAAGGGAGAAGACTCAAATCAATAAAAGTAGAAATGAAAAAGAAGTTACAACAAACACTACAGAAACATAAAAAATCATGAGAGACTATTGCAAGCAACTATATGCCAGTGAAAATAAACAGTCTAGAAGAAATGGACTATTCTTAGAAAGGTACAATCTCCCAAGACTGGACCAAGAAGAAACAGAAAATATGAACAGACCAATCACAAGTACTGAAATTGAAACTCTGACTTAAAAACTCCTTACAAACACAAGTCCAGGACCACATGGCTTCACAGGTGAATTTCATTAAAAATTTAGAGGAAAATTAACACCCATCCTCCTCAAATTCTTCCAAAAAACTGTAGAGGAAGCAACACTCCCAAACTCACTTTACAAGGCTACCATCACCCTGATACCAAAAACCAGACAAAGATATCACAGAAAAAGAAAATTACAGGCCAATACCACTGATGAATATAGATGTAAAAACCCTCAACAAAATACTAGAAAACCAACCCAACAATACATCAAAAGGATCATATGCCATGATTAGGTGGGATTTATCCCAGAGATGCAAGGATTTGTCAATATCTGCAAATCAATCACTGTGACATACTACATTAACAAACTGAAGAATAAAAACCATATGCTCTCAATAGGTGCTTAAAAAGCTTTTGACAAAACTCAACACCCATTTATGACTAAAAAAAAAAAAAAAAAAAAAAACTCCAGAAAGTGGGCATAGAGGAAACCTACTTCAACATAATACAGTCCATACACAACAAGTTCACAGCAAACATCATTCTCAATCGTGAAAAACTGAAACCATTTCCTCTAAGACCAGGAACAAGGCAAAGGTGTCCACTCTCACCACTATTATTCAACATAGTTTTGGAAGCCCTAGCCACAGCAATCAGAGAAGAAAAAGAAAGAAAAGGAATTCAAATTGAAGAAGTAAAACTGTCATTGTTTGCCAATGACATGATAGTATACATAGAAAATCCTAAAGATGCCACCAGGAAACTACTACAGCTAATCAATGAACTTGGTAAAGTTGCAGAATACAAAATCAATGCACAGAAATGTTTTGTTCTTATACACTAACAATAAAAGATCATAAAGAAAAATTAAGGAAACAATCCCATTTATCATTGCAACAAGAAGAATAAAATACCTAGGAATAAACCTACCAAAGGAGGTAAAAACTTGTACTCAGAAAACTATAAAACACTGATGAAAGAAATTAAAGATGACCCAAACAGATAGTGAGATAGTCCACGTTCTTGTATTGGAAGAATTGATATTGCAAAAATGACTATACTACCCAAAATAATCTACAGGTTCAATGCAATCCCTATCAAATTACCAATGGCATTTTTTCACAGAATTAGAGCAAAAAATTTTATAATTTGTATGGAAACAGAAAAGATCCCAAATAGCCAAAGCAAGCTTGAGAAAGAAAAATGGAGCTGGAGGAATCAGGCTCCTTGTATAGCATAAAGCTAAGTCATCAAGACAGTGTGGTGCTGGCACAAAAACAGAAATATAGACCAATGGAACAGACTAGAAAGCTCAGAGATAAAGCTACACACTTAATCTATGACAAAGGAGGCAAGAATATACAATGGAGAAAAGACAGTCTCTTCAACAAGCAGTGCTGGGAAAACTGGACAGCTATATGTAAAAGAGTGAAATGAGAACATTCTCTAACACCACACTGAATGTCTAAGAATTGATGCTTTCAAATTGTGATGCTGCAGAAGACTCTTGAGAGTCCCTTGGACAGCAATTAAAACAAACCAGCCAATCCTAATGGAAATCAGCTCCGAATATTCACTGGAAAGACTGATGGTGAAGCTGAAGCTCCAGTACTTTGGCCACCGGATGTGAAGAGCCAACTCACTGGAAAAGACCCTCATGCTAGGAAAGACTGAGGGCATAAGAAGGGGACGATGGAAGATGAGATGGTTGGATTGCATCATCAACTCAACAGACATGAATTTCAACAAACTCTGGGAGATGGTGAAGAAGGAAGCCTGGCGGGCAGCAGGAAGTCCATGGGGTCACGAAGAGTCAGACATGACTGAGAGACTGAACAACAACAACAAAAACAGCATACACAAAAATAAACTCCAAATGCATTCAAGACCTAAACATAAGACCTGGCACTATAAAACTATCAGAGGAAAACATATGCAGAACACTCTTTGACATAAATCACAGCAGATTTTTTTTTTTACCTACCTCCTAACGAAAATAAAAACAAAACTAAACAAATGGGACCTAATTAAATGTAAAAGCTTTTTGCACAAAGATAACCATAAATGAGACAAAAAGACAACCTTCAGAATGGAATGAAATATTTGGAAATGAAGCAACTGACAAAAGATTAATCTCCAAAATATATAAACAGCTCATGAAGCTCAATAACAAAAAAACAACCCCATCAAAAAATGGGCAGAAGACCTAAACAGACATTTCTCCAAAGAAGACAACTACTGTCGTTTAGTCACTGAGTCATAGCCAACTCTTTTGTGACCCCATGGACTGTAGTCTGCCAGGCTCCTCTGTCCATAGGATTTCCCAGGCAAGAATACTGAAGTAGGTTGCCATTTCCTTTTCCAGGTGATCCTCCTGACCTAGAGATTGAACCCATGTTTCCTGCTTGGCAGGCAAACTCCTGCATTGCAGGCAAAGTTTTTGTTTGTTTTTTTTTAACCACTGAGCCACTAGGAAGCCCATACAGATGGCCAAAAGGCACATGAAAAGATGCTCAACATAACCAATTATTACAGAAAGTGCAGATCAAAACCACAATGAGTTATCACTTCTTGTCAGTCAGAATGACCAAGCAGGGAACTTAGCTCAGTGCTCTGTGGTGACCTAGATGGATGGGGTGTGGGGAGAGGTGGAGGTCTAAGAGGGAAGGGATATATGTATACATAGTTTGTTCACTTTGTTGTATAGCAAAACGAACACAAAATTGTAAAGCAACTGTACCCCAATTAAAAAAATAAAAGAACAGGTATGTGTATAACAAAAATAACTTGGCTGTACACCTAAAACTAATACAACAATGTAAATCAAATATACTTCAATATAAAATTTAAAAGATAAAAATGTGCTCTTAAAAGAAGAATGCATATATAAACGTGTGTGTGTAACTGAATCACTGTGCTTTACAGCAGAAATTAACAACATTATAAATCAGTAATACTTCAGTTAAAAAAAAAGAAAACAGTAAAATGTGAAAAAGATTCCAATGGCATTTTAAAAAGAAATAGAACAATCTTAAAATCTGTGTGGAACCATGAAGGACCCTCAACTATCCAAAGCAGTCTTGAAAAAGAACAACAAATCTGGAGGCATCATGTTCTCTCATTTTCAAACTACATAGGAAAGCTGTAGTAATGAAAACAGTATGGCACTGGCAAAAAGCAGACAATGGAACAGAATAACAAGCCCAGAAAAAAACACCGGCACATATGGTCAACTAATTCACAGCAAAGGAGCCAAGAATATACAATGGAGAAAGGACAGTGTCTTCAATAAATACTGTTGGGGAAATTCAACAAGCAATGGAAAAGAATAAAACTGCACCACTATCTTACACTATACACAAAAATCAACTCACGACAGACTAAAAACTTGAACATAAGAGTTGAAACCATAAAACTCCATGAGGAAAACAGACAGTAAGCACTTTGATATTTGTATTGGCAATGATTTTGGAGTTGATGCCAGAAGAAAAGGCAACAAAAGCAAAAATAAATAAGTAGGTCTATATTAAACTAAAAGGTTTCTACACAGCAAAAGAAACAATTGACAAAATGAAAAGGCAACCTATGGACCTATATAAAAACTCTGACAATGCAAGAGCTAAAAACTCAAGAGCACTTTTCCAAAGACGACACACAAATGGCCAACCAGTACATGAAAAGGTGCTCAACATCACTAATCATGAGGGAAAATGCAAATCAAAACCATAGTGATATAGCACCTCACACCTGTTAGAGTGGCTATTATCAAAATGAAAGGAAATAACAAGTGTTGGTGAGAATGTAGAGAAATGGGAACCCTAGTACACTGTTGATGGGAACATAAATTGGAGCAGCCACCTTGGAAAACATTGTGGAGGTTCCTCAAAAAATTAAAAATAGAACTACCACATGATTCAGCAATTCCACTTCTGAGTATTCATCCAAAGGAAACAAAAACACTAACTCAAACGGATATAAGGGCTTCCCTGGTGGCTCAGCTGGTAAAGAATCCACCTGCGATGTAGGAGAAATGGGTTCGATTGCTGGGTCAGAAGATCTGCTGGAGAAGGACAGGCTACCCACTCCAGTATTCTTGGGCTTCCCTGGTGGCTCAGCTGGTAAACAATCAGTCTGCAATAGGACATATGCACTCCATGTTCACTGCAGCATCACGTGTAATAGCCAAGATACAGAAACATGGAAACAACCAGAATGGCCATCAATGGAAGATGGATAAAGTATGACACACTTTATAGTATAGTTAATATATAGGGGGCATAGTTAATACCCCCCATATAAACAGAAAGAAGTATTAATCAGTCATAAAAATGAAGGAAATTCTGCCATTCGAGACAAAATGGATGGACCTTGACAGCACTGCTAAGTAAATATGTCAGAGAAATTAAAATGCCATATATACCGTATAATCTCTCTTATATGTGGAATCTTAAAAAATAGTAACAAGAAAACCAAACTCACAGGAAAAAAAGATCAGATCTGTTACTAGGGGCAGAGGGTTGGGGGAGGAGGGATTGCAGGAAAGTGGTCAAAAGGTACAAACTTCCAGTTATCAGATAAGTACTAGGAATGTAATATCCAACATGAGGACTACGGTTAACATTGCTGTATGAAACACAGGAAATTTGCTGATAGTAGGTCCTAACAGTTGTTATCACAGGAGAAAAAACTTTTTAATATATGAGACAATGAATACTAACTATACGAATAGCTGAGAAAAGAAGAAAAGTGAAGGGCAAAGGAGAAAAGGAAAGAGATACCCATCTGAATACAGAGTCCCAAAGCACAGCAAGGGGAGATAAGTGAACAATGCAAAGAAATAGAGGAAAACAATAGAATGGGAAACACTAGAGATCTCTTCAAGAAAATTAGAGACACCAAGGAAACATTTCATGCAAAGATGGGCACAATAAAGGACAGAAATGGTATGGACCTAACAGAAGCAGAAGATATTCAGAAGAGGTAGCAGGAATACACAGAAGTGTACAAAAAAAGATCTTAATGATCTCGGCCAAGTCTCATCTGCTCTGATGTATGAATTTCTGGAAATTTCATTAAAAAGTCAGCAAAATTTTGCAAGGATGGCATCTTCACAAAAGAACCATCCCTTTCTTTGGCATCCCTTACCAGAACATTCATCCCTCATTTGCAGTTTAAAATATTTCTCAAAAAAGAAAGAGGCACTCTCCCAAAATCATCTTCGGCTTTTCGCCAGGCAAAAAGGAGCAAATGTATTTTCTTGATCAAGGAGAGTGATTCACACATGAGGGTGAAGTTCAGTTGAGGCGGTAGCATGGATATATATTTGAAAAATCTGAGGTGAGATAACTTTTTATCAGAATTTTTGGCAAAAATTATCTTCCTGGCGATGCCCTAAATATTATCCTGTGAATCTTGGCGAACCTTCTGACAAGGGGTCTCAACCTAGAAGATTTAGGCACAGTTTCCTTTGAATCTTCAGTGTTCTGTTTTGAGAACGGTCCCCAGGTTTCTATGATGTGTTGGGGACCCCGCACGAAGGCCTGCCCCCTTCTCTCTGGGAGGAGTCAGGCGTGCTCCCGCCCTGTGCCACGAGCTCTCTTCTCTGTCACTGGAATGCCTAGATACCTCCTCCTCCAAGTGTGGCCTTCCCAGAGAAGCCTCCCCTGACCAGCTATGAAAGGCAACACTGCCCTGCTGTCACTGCACTTGGCCATGGGCAGAGAGCCACGCACCCCCACCCCGCTTCTGTAATGACTCTGCCTCCCTCACCAGACCAGAGCTCACTGAGCACCGAGGTGCTATACCCTCGCTACCAAGAAGGGGAACAAGCACACGCTGACGAGAAAACACGCGTGCATCTCCCTTCAACAACTCAAGTGTCAAACGGGAAAACAGTAAGGCAACTTTCAAAATTTCTTAATGGGATAATATGCTGTATATGTGAGTAATAGCCATCAAGGTTAAAAATACACTGTCTCCTTCAGCAAGTCCACTTGGAGGACTTTCTCCTACAGATGACTTGCACACAGAGACCCAGGCACAGTGATGGTCACTATGGCACGGTTTCTCCGAGTGGACACAAGGAACAATCCACGGAGAACTGGGTACACTGGTTCTGTTTACAGTATCAGTAACCGGGGTCACACCATGAGATACTGAAGCAGCTCACATGCCAAGATGAACAACAACTGCCAAGAGAGCAAGAGAAACAGTCGATGTGCGCCAGACACTGCCGCAGGCATTCCACACGCCAGACACTGCTGCAGGCATTCCACACGCCAGACACTGCTGCAGGCATTCCACACGGGTTCTCTGTTAAGCTTCCCAACCACCCTGTGACATACCTCCAGTTTACAGACACTGCTGCAGGCATTCCACACGGGTTCTCTGTTAAGCTTCCCAACCACCCTGTGACAGACCTCCAGTTTACAGATGAGGAAACTGAGATGCTACAGAAATAACCTTTCCAAAGTCACACAGCCAGGAACTATCAGAACTGGAATACAAAGCTGGCACCAGTAACCACTGAAACCACACTGCCAAATCACTGGGGAATAAGATTCATAAAAGAGAAGCGAAAAGCAAAGGACAAAAGGAAAGATATAAGCATCTGAATGCAGAGTTCCAAAGAATAGCAAGGAGAGATAAGAAAGGCTTCCTCAGCGATCAATGCAAAGAAATAGAGGAAAACAACAGAATGAGAAAGACTAGAGATCTCTTCAAGAAAATCAGAGATAACAAGGGAACATTTCATGCAAAGATGGGCTTGATAAAGAACAGATGGTATGGACCTAACAGAAGCAGAAGATATTAAGAAGAGGTGGCAAGAATACACAGAAGAACTATACAAAAAAGATCTTCATGACCCAGATAATCACGATGGTGTGATCACTCACCTAGAGCCAGACATCCTAGAATGTGAAGTCAAGTGGGCCTTAGAAAGCATCACTATGAACAAAGCTAGTGGAGGTGATGGAATTCCAGTTGAGCTATTTCAAATCCTGAAAGATGATGCTGTGAAAATGCTGCACTCAATATGCCAGCAAATTTGGAAAATTCAACAGTTTGGAAAACTCAGCAGTGGCCGCAGGACTGGAAAAGGTCAGTTTTCATTCCAATCCCAAAGAAAGGCAGTGCCAAAGAATGCTCAAACTACCGCACAATTGCACTCATCTCACACGCTAGTAAAGTAATGCTCAAAATTCTTCAAGCCAGGCTTTAGCAATACGTGAACCATGAACTTCCAAATGTTCAAGCTGGTTTTACAAAAGGCCGACAAACCATAGATCAAATTGCCAACATCCGCTGGATCATCGAAAAAGCAAGAGAGTTCTAGAAAAACATCTATTTCTGCTTTATTGACTATGCCAAAGCCTTTGACTGTGTGGATCACAATAAACTGTGGAAAATTCTGAAAGAGATGGGAATACCAGACCCCCTGACCTGCCTCTTGAGAAACCTATATGCAGGTCAGGAAGCAACAGTTAGAACTGGACATGGAACAACAGACTGGTTCCAAATAGGAAAAGGAGTACATCAAGGTTGTATATTGTCACCCTGCTTATTTAACTTCTATGCAGAGTACATCATGAGAAATGCTAGGCTGGGCATGGAAGAAGCACAAGCTGGAATCCAAATTGCCGGGAGAAATATCAATAACCTCAGATATGCAGATGACACTACCCTTATGGCAGAAAGCGAATAGGAACTAAAGAGCCTCTTGATGAAAGTGAAAGAGGAGAGTGAAAAAGCTGGCTTAAAGCTCAACATTAAAAAAACTAAGATCTTGGCATCTGGTCCCATCACTTCATGGGAAATAGATGGAGAAACAGTGGAAACAGTGTCAGACTTTATTTTTTGGGCTCCAGAATTACTGCAAATGGTGACTGCAGCCATGAAATTAAAAGATGCTTACTCCTTGGAAGGGAAGTTATGACCAACCTAGATAGCATATTCAAAAGCAGAGATATTACTTTGCCAACAAAGATCCGTCTAGTCAAGGCTACGGTTTTTCCAGTGGTCATGTATGGATGTGAGAGTTGGACTGTGAAGAAAGCTGAGCGCAGAAGAATTGACGCTTTTGAACTGTGGTGTTGGAGAAGACTCTTGAGAGTCCCTTGGACTGCAAGGAGATCCAACCAGTCCATTCTAAAGGAGATCAGCCCTGGATGTTCATTGGAAGGACTGATGCTAAAGCTGAAACTCCAGTACTTTGGCCGCCTCATGCGAAGAGTTGACTCATTGGAAAAGACCCTGATGCTGGGAGGGATTGGGGGCAGGAGGAGAAGGGGACGACAGAGGATGAGATGGTTGGACGGCATCACTGACTCAATGGACATGGGTTTGGGTGGACTCTGGGAGTTGGTGATGGTCAGGGAGGCCTGTCATGCTGCAGTTCATGGGGTCGCAAAGAGTTGGACACGAGTGAGCGACTGAACTGAACTGAAAGATGTATGTGTGTGTGTACATATATATTTAAAGCTAGTAGTATCGGGAAGGCTTTATATATCCACATGCTTTCATGTGCTTAGACTTTCTCAAAGGGCGCATGAAAACTCTGCTCTGGGGAGAAGTGGGAGGACTGTGGTGTGAGTGAGATTTTATTACCACATACTCTTTCATACCGTCCAAACTCACACACACTACCCACACAAATATTCATTAAAGCACTAAACTGTAGGGCTGGAATGGAACCCACTGTTTCACTAGGGGGGGTAAACTGAGGCACAGACTCACCTGAGGCCACCCAATTAGAAGGAGAAACCCCAAGACACTTGCAAGGGCCCTGGACGCCCAGCACCTGGTGCGTTGTGTCGCCTTCTCTAACAGTTTCCACTATAGCTGACTCAGCTGTCACAACTGCAGACTTTCAAAACCTTCCAATTACATAGAATTGGGGGAAAAATTATGATTTGGAATTCAAGTGTTGACACTTGAAAAATACCAACTCCCTTTCACTACAAGTGCTTTAGCATGTAACTAAAGCTTTTTCTGCATGTCTCTGGAAAGGTTATTTTCAGAACATTCCACTTAAACCTGGAGATGCAGGGTTCTCTGCTGTTTCTGGGAGCTGACACCACAATTTACATTAAACAAATGTTTTGAAAATTAGCTGTTCACGGTTCCAATTTCAGCTTCCCCCAGGGTTTAATGTTAGCCAAATACTGGTACAGTAAGCAGACAATGTGTTTTATTGTGTAGAAGAAAAACAGACCACCATAACAGACTTCCTGCTTTTGTAATCAAGGGAGAAGTTGAGTGTTCAAGTGATTATTGGCATATGGTTATTAGAAACACCGAGTTCCAAATATAGCTACTAGAAGCTAAAGACATACACACACACACACACATGCCCTCTGTATTTCGAGTCCAAAAAGAAAGAAAAAGCATTCCCAATGTTTGGTAGGTTGTGGAGTTCATAAAGTCATGGGGCAAAAACTATGGCAGTAGACTGGGGATGATAGGGAATCAGGTTCAACCCAGGACTGCCAGACACACTGGAGTTGAAGAGGCGCTCAAACATCAAGAAGCAGTGGCCCATGTGAGCAAGGCCACACTCTGGCCACGGCACAGGAAGGCTACGTGCAGGGACGCAGCTCTGCCCCTACTGGCCCCTGGGCTGCGGGCAGCCAGCTCCCTGAGGCCCACAATCGAGAGATGATGGACTTGGCATCTCTGTTTTCTTTTTCAACATTTAAAAAAGCCAGGATGCCCTGGCTTTGCCCTGTCCTGCCCCTCCTCACAAATGCAAATGTTGTAAGGGGAAAAAAACAAACCAGTTCAATCTGTTAATTTTATAGTTAGCAGGAATGAGTAACAGCATTCTGTGAAATCCCCTGCCTGCCCCTAGCCTGCCCCAAGCCTCCTCCAGGACTTGTGAGCTGGGTGGAATGCAGTGTCTGGAAATAACTTATAGGACACTCTCCAGTATTAGGTTTCTCTCTCAAAGAAGTGGGAGTGATTCTGAGCCTGGTGTGCGGGGTGGGGTGGGGTGGGGTTGAGTGGCTCTGTGGGCAAGAAGAATTTTGATTTTGTAGTTTTCAGGAAAGTGAAGACTGAAGGCAGAAGGGGATGGCAGAGGATGAGATAGCATCACCAACTCAATGGACATGAGTTTGAGCAAGCTCCAGGAGTTGGTGATGGACAGGGAAGCCTGGCATTCTGCAGTCCATGGGGTCGCAAAGAGTCGGACACAACTCAGTAACTGAACTGAGGGAATGAGGGAAGTGACTGTCTACATACAGACGGGTGAACAAAAAATATAGCCTCTTAATACCTTAGCTAAAGAGTCCACAAACAGTGTGGGTGGGAGGTTAGAGGTCTCAGAAGGTACCCCTCCATTTGGTGAAGGCCTGCCTGATCTCTGGACGAGCTTGGAGGAGGGGACATGCTGGGAGCGTGGGCTGGTGTGTGGCTCTGGGTCAAGGCTCCTAGACCTGTCCTGGGAAGGTGTCTCACCATCTCACTCCGGTGAGGCCTCTGGTAGAAACGTCCTGACACTGACACTGCATTAGACCCCTCACAGCATTTCCAAGGGGATATGACTTACAAAATAGGAAAGCCACCTTCTGCCACAAAGAATTTCCTTAGTCTGGCTGGGGGGCCGGAAGGATGACTCCTGAGACAACACCATAGGACAGGGCAGCCTTCAGATTCCATTTTACTAAACGCAGAGCAGCACTGGCCCTAGCTTCCTGGAGTCTGTGACAACAGCAGAGAGGCAGGGCCCAGCAAGGAGGAACAGAGAGCATGCGTCCCAGTTACCCGGGAGTCTCAGACGGCTGAGTACAACCAGTTAAAGGCGTGGGCCTCCAAAGGGCAGATGAGCCAGATCCTGGCTTGGGATCAGCTGGCCCGCCCTACTCCAGAAGACATTAGGTCACACTCACGAGAAGGTTTCGCTCCCCACAAGATCAGCACCTATGGCCTAGTCTCAGTTCAAACTGGGTCTGGCAGGAGGAGCCCAGACAACACATCCATTTTCCTCCTAACAAGGCAATCATTTCAAAGAGCTAACTGTCTGAACCATTCCTGCTACAACAGGCTCGGAAGACGACATGAAGCCATGGCAACACAACAGCAGTTCTGACGTGTCAAAGGCAAGCGTTGCAGCCGGCACCTCTGGGCAGGACTTGATAGTTGCTTGCACAGGGAAGCTCCTGCACACACAGGTCCCTCCCCACAGGCGTGGGCATCTCCTCGAAGGGCAGGCACCGGCCCCTTCCAGCCTGGGGCTATCTGCCCCGGCACCTCCCCACATGACCTCTGCCTAGGGAAATCTAGTTTCCCACTTGCATCCAGACTCTGGCCACTTGACTCCGTTTGTTTCCATAGGCCCCCACCCCGAGAGGGGAATGAGCCCTCAGCAGGAAGGGGCACCCTTGTGACCCCACCTACCTGCACCTGCCTGGCCCCACACCTCACACATCCCTGCCAAATCACATACTCACCTTGGATTTCCGGGCCCCTTTCTTGCCCCCCGTTTTCTTAGACACGGGCTTCTTCTGGGACGGAGACTTGGCCTTTTTGGCTGGGGGTGGTGTGATGATGGCTTCCAACTTCCCTTTGGATCCTCGTTTCTTCGCTAGCAACTCTGGATGGATGTTTGGTAACACACCCCCACTGGCTATGGTGACTCCTTTTAGCAGCTTGCAGGAAAACCAAATGAGCAGAAAGTGAGCCGGACCACCCCGTCCATGACCTTCAAGAAGTCAATCCTCCCCACCCATGCTCCTGCTCTTGGTTGGCAGAGCTCTCTCCTCTATGGCATCTACAAGGATGCTAACAGGACCCTGGCTCACTACACAGGGAGCAGGCCTTCAGACTCCTTCACTCGGGTGGAGTTTCCAAACCATCTTTCTTCCAGGAGAGTCAAATATCTTTATTTATTCCCCCCACCCCCAACCAATAAAGTCTTGGGGAAAAATTGCCATGGGGGGTGGGGGGAGGGCAGGGAAGTGGCTAACAGTCACAAGCAGTCCACACCCTTGACAGCCAGCCAAACACCATCCTCCCTCTGGACAGACAGCTCTTGGGCCGCAAGACCACCTGCTGGGGTGTTTGGGTCAGGGAGGCAGAGGAGAGCCCATACCTGATTCAGCTCTTCATCGTTGGCCACAGCCAGCAGGATGTGCCGGGGCGTGACCCTGCCCTTCTTGTTGTCTCTTGCTGCGTTGCCAGCCAGCTCCAGAATCTCCGCTTTGGGGAAAGGAGAGGAAGGGCGTATGGTCACATTATAGCATCAGAGAGCTGTGTGCACCCTTCCAAATCCTCTGTTCTTGGTGTCGGGAAGGGGAGCAGGCAGCAGTGTCCTGACCCTACCCTGAGCCATGAAGCTGCAGGCGGTCTGCCTGGAAACACTTGGTGGCAAGTCACAAAGGTGTCGAGAGGCAAAGCTGAGGGGATAAGGGAGACCCCTAGCCCAGCCCATTTGTTGTGGACATGCAAAACTGAGGTTTAGAGAGGAGAAAGAACCACCAGCTAAAGGCCCTCAGTGAGGGGTGGTAGAGCTCAGATTTGAACTCTCTTCCCAGAACAGGGCTGCCCACAGCCAGCATGCCAGATATCATCAGCATCAACCCCATGGGGCCAGCAGTGTGGCCCCTGAGCTAGGAGTCATGAAGGGGTTTCTGGGATGTCAGGGGGAGGTGGCATGTTACTCAGTACATTTCTGTTAACAGAATCAATGTAACAGAATCAATGTTGAATGCCTGCACGCTCAGATTCAGAACTAGAAGGATATGACTGCACCCTTTACAAAGTCAACATCATAAAAACATAAAAGAAAAGAGGTGGGGTGTAGTAGATTAAAAGAGGCTACACAGACACAACAGCCAGATACAAAGTGTCAATACTCAATGGGATCCTGATTGCAAAAGAAGTTATAGAAGTCATTCTGGTGACAACTGAGATTTGAATGTAGGCTGGATAGTAGACACAAAGGAATTACTGATTTTCTTGGGTGTGATAACAGTATTACCACTTTGAAGGGAGCATCTTGTCCTTAGGAGATACATGCTGAAGTATTTAGGGGTGAAAGGCTCTGGTATCTGCAATTTACTCAAATAATTCTGAAAAAGTCTACAGAGGAAAACAAATGTGGTGATGTAACAAAGGTGTTAAAGTTAACACCTGTTAAGTCCAACTGTGACGTGAGAGAGTAAGACATCAGAGTTCCTCTCTTAACATACTGTATATTTGACATTTTCCACAAAATAATTAAGAACCCAGAAGGAGATGAGCCTGACCTATAGTTGGTGCTAAGTTAGAGGTTACTAACCAATCTTTTGGGACAAGGTCTCAGCAGACAAGACGACAGGTCTCCAAAAGCACCAAAGATGGGAGAAATGAGGAAATGCCCTTCAGGAAGAGATTTTTTTCCCTCCTTGGTGGCCTAGTTCTCTTTGTGAACTGTCAACCTCGTTACTTTCGTCTCATTTTCTTAATGAGAAATGCAGACTGTCCCCAAATGTGTCTTACATCCCCACTTCTGCAATTCTGTCCACACCACAGCCCTGCCTGCAATATCCATCTAGCCCACCCTTCTGGGCTCAACTCAAGTCTGGCCTCTTCCTAGTACTAAAGGAATTATAATATTCAAAGTTATGTTGTAAACACTAGACTTGTCCAGCAAAGTTAAAACTTGGCGGCATTGAAACATGTAAAATATCATGAAAGAAAAGAGTTGCCAGTCCAGGTTCGATGCACGATACTAGATGCTTGGGGCTAGTGCACTGGGACGACCCAGAGGGATGGTATGGGGAGGGAGGAGGGAGGAGGGTTCAGGATGGGGAACACATGTATACCTGTGGTGGATTCATTTTGGTATTTGGCAAAACCAATACAATTTTGTAAAGCTTAAAAAAAAAAAGTTAAAACTTGGCATCATTATAAAATAACTGCGGAAAAAAATTCTAGCTACATTAAAATCACATATTTAAATTTTACAATATTACATGGTTTACTCTGGAGAAGGAAATGGCAACCCACTCTGGTATTCTTGCCTGGAGAATCCCATGGACAGAGGAGCCTAATGGGCTATAGTCCATGGGGTCGCAAGAGTCGGACACAACTTAGTGACTAAACCTACGTGGTTTACAATGTTAAACCACTATTACAGATGAACCCAATACAAAAAGGAGTCCGTGTGTCAAACTGCAGCTGCTTGGCTACCCATAGCTGGATCAGGAGGGTTCCCCTCAAGCCAAGGCAGGAACTCCATAATCGCTGCACTGATGACAAGTGGACACCAGGGGCACCTGAGGCTCTGCCTGCTTGATGCTCCCAGGTCACAGGGATCCTTATGTGCATGTGCTTGGCACCAGAGTGAGGCCCAGGGAGGAAGGGGATGTAATCAATACACCTCCCACCCTCATCCATTAGCTTCAGCAGGACTGTTCCCCAAACAGTCTGAGTACCAGGATCCCGTCAATTTTACTGAAGCTTCCCTGTAACTGATGGTTGGCTGCGTGTGCCGAAGCCCAGAGGAGATGACCCTATCATGACCAAGCAAGAAAGAGTGCTTGGGATGCTTAAGTGACCTGATGTCCAGCTGCAGAAATGAGCCCAGCTTGAACTCCACTCTGCCCCGTTCATGGAGGAGGCAGTATACCTACAACACTATTGTCCAACTCACCGCCTGGAGGAAGCCAAGCAGAATCCCAGACCCTAGGAGTCAGGGCACAGGAAGGAGAGCCACCACAGCCAGCCCATGTGGCAGGAAGGCTGGAGAGGGGCTGCTGGCACCACTGGGCTGCAGCCCGCTTGGCTGGCTTCCTGACCTCTCCCACCCCTCACCTCCCCAGCCTTTCTCCACTGTGAGGCCACAGGAAACATGGGGCCATCACTATCTACAGCAGGAATATACAGAAGGGGGCTGGGGTATTACAACTTTGTCCCCATAATGTGCTAAGAATCCGTTACCAGGCCCTCATTAAAAAAGAGACAGAGAGAAAGAGACAGAGAAACCCACAGTAGTGCCCTAAGCCCATCCCTGTGGTAAGAAGATCGTTTGAAATTACGGTTTCTCGGGAAAGTGGAGGTGGCCTGTTTCCTCTTCCTGCCCAGAGTACTGGTGCAGGCTCTCCCCTAGAGAAGGCACAGTGGCCGTTGGTGGGGGTAGGGGGAAGAGGGATGTGGTCATTTTATTTTTGGCATCACTACTTTAGCTTTTTTCCTGTGGGGAAGGTGGTAACGATGAATTGCAAAGACCTGGAGGGTGGGGAAGGGTCACCAGAACTCCAAGTGTGTTCCAGCATCTGGGTGAGGGACAGGCAGTATGGAACACAAGCATGAGAAGCAGCGTGCTTCCCACTAAGCAGCACCCACAGCTGAGAAATAAGATCAATTCTCCAGGAAATCCCCTGAACTGCCACTAGTTTCACAGCCCCCATACACCCCTACACTCTCACATTATGGGGAAAATCTCTAATGGCCCAAGTCTCTCCACTTGCAAAATCTCAAGGATTGTGCTGACTGGTAATTCAAGGCTTCCCCGGTGGCTCTGTGGTCAAGAATCCACCTGCAATGCCGGAGACGTGGGTTCGATCCCTAGGTTGGGACGATCTCCTGGAGAAGGAAACGGCAACCCACTCCAGTATTCTTGCCTGGGAAATCCATGAACAGAGGAGTGTGGTGGGTTACAGTCCACAGTGTTGCAAAGAGTTGGACACAACTGAGCAACTAAATAGTGACAACTGCTAATTCAGCCTGGACTCAGGGATGCCAGACAGGATCCATCTGGGAGTGACGATGAGATGGACATGGAGGCCTTGGGGAGGTGTGTGGAGTGCGGCGAGGAGTATCTAGCACCTTGGAAATAGCTAGGCTGAAGTGTCCTTTCTGTGTCATTCCTCTGCCTTTTCACCAAGGAGCCAGAAAACCCCTTTCTTTTTGCAAAACTCCAGCTCACTTTTGATCTGTGAAGACCAAGATAGCTGGCCCTCCCACTCCCTGTCTTCAAAGAGTGGACCCTCAGCCCTGTTGGGAGGGAGGGAGCAGCATCAAATGGGGTAACAAAGAAGGGCAGAGGTTCACAGTTTGGTTGATTGAGCCAGAGCTTTATCTTCTGTTTACTCCTGCATGTTTTCCAGATGGATAGTTACCATAGCAACTCCTTCGTCAAGGGACACACAAGATGGAGCACCTCAGAGACACACCTTTTATGAGAAGTGTGTTCCCGGCTCCACCCTACCCCTGCACTGCGGCAGGCAGAGGGCTGGGGCAGTTGACAAGAGACCAGAAAGAAGCAGGAACCCAGAGCACAAACTCGCCCCTTGCCAAGGATTCAGTAATATGTTCCCCTCTTTCATCCTCAGTCCAGTTTTAGAAACGGCAATCGTAAAGGGCTTTCCTGGCTAAAAGAGGGCTGCCTGCTGCAGGGGGGGAGGAGAGGTGCAAAATGCCAGCAACTCAACAAGATGGATCAGTTCCCATCTGCTCTCCAGGGCCTGTTTGCAGGAGGGCGGGAGAGAGGGCGCTGAGTGCTCAGGATTTGGGGCAGGGCACATGCCACTAAAGGAGATTTCCTGATTAAGTTTCCTTCCTAGTTAAGTGATCCTTGGCTTTGCAAATGATAGCAAGGACACATCTGTGGAAGCCCTGCGCTCAAGGCTATGCCTGGGTTCCTGCCACTGTACCCATTGCCCAGGGGGACGGGCCCCTCCTGGGCCAGGCCAGAGCCAGCTTCAGCTCTACCTAGACTTGAATGGAATCCATGCCTTCCTACCAGGGAGGGTTTGCTGCACTTGATTCATCTTGTATTTCAGAAGGTTTTGTGTGTCTCTAAATTTTTTTGCCTCTGTCTATTTTGAGAAAAGGGATTCTGAGAAAGAGAACTAGACAAGCACCACATTTACAGACGAAAATTCTTTTCTCCATGGTTTGCAGTGCTCTGTGCTTGGATCCTGCCTCAGAGGGAGTTTCAGGAGCCACAGTGCAGAGACTGTAAACGAAACAAATGGAATCTGTAAGAAATCAGCAAAGAGTGGTTAGCAGGAAAAGAAACAGACCCCTGACCAGGGTCTGCACCCCCTCTAACTTTGTCACCAATGACCAACGCTGGGACAGGTTTAGGGCTCAGAGCCTGGGGGGTCACCTCTGAGACAACTCAGCTTGGTGAAGTTCTGCAGTGACAGACCCTGCAAAGGGGTCAGGTCGAATGATGAGTTACACTAGCCAACTCGTGTGCCAGTCTCCTGTTCTAAGATCTTTTTAAGATCTAATTGGTAAAACACCTGAGTATCTCTGGCTCCAACTCCTGGCCAGTCCCTGGCCAGTGGTACTGGCTCCATCACATGCCTAGTGATGCAACCTTACTCTCCCCTCAGAGCAGCAGGCAGGGCAGAGGCACCCCTGGGCCCACCATACCCTGGCCACGAGGAATGCGACCATTTTAGGGCCACTTGACGAGATCCCCACAGCCTTGAGCAACAGCATTATTTGGCAGCCTTCTCGGCTACAGCCCAGCTGTCTGAACGTTAATGCCTCTGACAGGTCTACTTTCCAAGTTCACTCAGAGACCAAAGGCTTAGTGTCTTTTTTTTCCTTCTCCAAGCGTCTTGCATATAGTCCTATCTGTTGTACTGAAGCATTGTGTCTATCTTCCTTCAGGGAGATGAAGTCATGGTTTGCAGAATTAGACCCCTAACAACTAACAGGTGATGCGTGGAGGCTGCGCCAAACTTTAAACACAACTCTTGCAAAGGAAAGAGTCAGGGGCTCCTACAGAACTGTTTGAAGCGTCTTCTCTCACAAAAGAAATATTAAAAAGAACAACCAGAAATCAAAGAAAAGCAAATGTTCACGTAATCCCAGGGAGAACACAGATATTTGCTATGAAGCCAACAACGTGACAAGGAATCTGTTTATTGTATTTCCTTCCATTCATCAGGCTGCCATCAGCAGTTCATTGAGTTCAGAGCTGTTTTACACTATTCTGGAAGGCCTTAACCCAATCAACCCCAATCGGAGACTGACTGCTAAGTGTTTCCTGCATCTTGACTGCACCAGTTTCCTCCAATTCCCTCGGCAGCCCAGAATCCACCTTTTCGAGTGATGAGTGGCAGGAACTGAAGCCCACTGAGCCATTGGCCTGCAGCACCAGGGCCTCGCCTGTGGGCCACAGCAAAGCTCTCCACTCTGCTTGTCCCAGGGGCCTCCAAGGAACCAGTGATTCCACAGGGAAAATAAAATACCTTGTCTTCTGCCCAGAACAGCAGTAACTGGGGGTGTTATGTTCTGGGCAGAGGACAGGGTATTTTGCAGCAATGAGCCATTCTGTCACTTTTCTGCAGATATTCTGAGTCTCACACAAACTCAGCCATTGCTGTTACGCCCACAAGACAGACCCCCCCCCCTCAGGGTCCAGGTGGCAGCATGTAGTCCAGTATCCCACCTTCCCCACAAAGTCTCCCAGTAAGAAAGAAATGCAGCTTAGTATCAAGTTTCTAAAGTAAGCTAATTCTTTTACACATTTTAAAATAAATAATTAGTACTTTTGCATTATACACATTAACAAGAAAAAGATTATGATTCTTGGCAAATATTACCATCATCTAACCCGCCAACCCAGTCTGGTGCTTGAGTATCTTGCCTCTCAGGAAAGTCTTCCTCTTCCTTCCCCAGATCACTGGAGGGTCTGTGTGAGCTCACCTCCTGGGTCCATCTTCAATGGTGGCTGCAGCCCCACATAGCACCATGGTTAAGCGGGGGCATGCCGTCAGACAAGCTGGGTGCGAATCCCAGCTCCTGCCCTGAGCTGTGAGATTTGCCAAGAAACACCCGTGCCTCAGTTTCCCATTCTATAAACGGGGCGTGAGGTCACCTCTAGGCTTGTGAGGATTAATGAGTTACCAAATTACATGCCTAGAACACTTGGTAAAAGTCAACTTCAAATACTGACGCCACAACCACACACTTTTATCTCTTAATAGAGTATAGCAGGCTTGATTTCTAGGAGAAGAAAACTCTTTCTTTTCCTCGATGTCCTCTATCAAAATAACTGGCTGTCTGGCTAGGTGGATAGATGGGATGTACGTGAGAGCTGAGAGGAGGAGGAGAGATGCAATATGGAAAACCTGGTGTTTCCTCCCCTGATAGTTTACCCTTTGCTGTTACACTTAACAGTTTACATATGTTTGAAAAATGCACTTGAACCTGCTTAACCTCAGTGCTGCCAGACTTGCCTTGATATTACGCAGCACCCAGGGCGGCCCCACAGGCAGCCTCTGCCTAGGGATGGGGTCTGGGGCTTTTGTCTGACCCGGCAGGGGGTGGCGTGGTGCGCAGGAGCAGAGCCAGCTGCTGAGGCAGCACAAGTTGAGGCCCCAGGAGGAAGGCAGGAGGCCAAGGTGGCTGGGGAAGGCCAGAGGAACCTGCTCTAACCGGAGGCCTGGCCAACAGCCGGGCAGGGCCCTCTCCGCACGGCTCACTGATTTCAAGGACTTGAAATTCATTTACAAGGAGATGGTTAATATGTATGTTTGTTTTTGATATGGAAAATCATAGCCATTTGTTCTTAATTTATCTCAGAAAGGGGTGAACAATCAGAGATGTCTGCTGAAATGAAAAGATTTGAGGAGTGTGATGTAAAGAGGAAACTCATTTAAAGAACCCTGACGTGGTGCCATTTCTGAGACAGACTTCTGAAGTGGAAACAAGGAGCGGAGCGGGGCTTTGGTGGGCTGCCATCCTACGGGGAGGTGCATGCCTGTCACTGGCGATGCCTGTCGCCCATGCTTACACATGGCATTTAGGAGCTATGGCACAGCTCGGCTGCCTGGGAGTGGAGTTGGCGACCAGGTCTGAGGGAGACATTTGGCTCTACCCACTTGGGCGCTGACTGAGCTTATCTTGTGTGCAATTTATCTTTTCAAAATGTAAGAAATAAACTGAATACATAGCATAAATGAGAAGAAGCGACTACGCTAGATGCCACCCCACTGGCCTTGGCAACTGCGTGTCATAAGCACCCCCCGCCTTGACATCTGTCCTGGCATGCTTAATCATGCTTCTGGGATTAAAAAAAAAAAATCTGAGCACGTGAAGACTTTTTAGGTTCTTTCATAAATGACTTTTTAGAGCCATACAAGGGTGTCATAGTAGGGGAGGTCCCCTAGAAGGGGCCTGGGGTCACCTTTAATAGCCCTGCCCCAGCTCTATCTGTCCACACGGATTCCCAACGCGAGGCCCACTGGTCTAAGGACTTGTCTAAGCTCCGTCACCCAGGATTCCACCTCTCGTTCACTAAGAGGACAGTGAAGGGACATCAGGAATAAACCTTCTGGCTCTCAGTTGGCTCTCAGTCCACTCTCGGTGCTGCTGAGCACTACAGCCACCCACACTGACTGGGCACTGCCCTCCGCTCGCCTCACTGCGGCCATCTGCAAGCTTCTCCCAGAGGACCTGTGTGTCCTGTTGCTGCTACAGGCAGCTCCTCCCACACTGATCAGACTGCCCCTTCCTAGAGCCCAGCACCCGTCACTCCGATATCATCACCCCGCTTGTGCTCATGCACTTCCTTCCCACAAGCCCTCAACTTTCCTCCTTCCCGTCAGGGACTGCGTGTCCTTCCAGGTTCATCCTTTAGGACCCCTGTCCTCTTTGCCCATGCCAGGCCACGGGGTTGTCTCCCGCCTGGCACATCCACACCACGTGCCCTCTAGCGCTCATGTGAAATTACAAAGGGCCTGCCTCCCCAGCTGGGCTACGAGGACAGGAGCCAGTGTGGAGGCCTGGGCATATCCCACCTTCTGGAGACGTCCGCTGAAGCCAGAGGAGAGGCAAAGTGGACTAAGTGCTCCCGAGTCCAGTGCTCTCCTTTTAACAGCTAAGGTTTCGGCCCCATTGAGAGCCTACAGAAATGCTCTGCTAGAGGTGAGTTAGGAGAAGGCACTGGCACCCCACTCCAGTGCTCTTGCCTGGAAAATCCTATGGACAGAGGAGCCTGGTAGGCTGTGGTCCATGGGGTCGCAAAGAGTCAGACACAACTGAGCAACTTCACTTTCACTTTTCACTTTCATGCACTAGAGAAGGAAATGGCAACCCACTCCAGTGTTCTTGCCTGGAGGTTCCCAGGGACGGGGGAGCCTGGTGGGCTGCCGTCTCTGGGGTCGCACAGAGTCGGACACGACTGACACGACTTAGTAGTAGTAGTAGAGATGAGTTACTGTGCTCAGTGACCTTTGAGAAGTACTTCAAACTCCTGGAGCCTCAGTTTCCTCCTAAGCAAAATAGGTGGTTTGTGGATTCAGTGAATTACTCAATGTCAAGCACTTAGCCAATGCCCGACACACAGTAAACGCTCCATGTATGGCAGGTATTTTATTACCTAAACCGCCCTGCCTTTGCCTGCACTCAAACACTGCCCTCTGTGCCCCCAAACTCACATTTTGACAAGCCACAGTTTTAACCTGGGAGGGAGACTGCCAGGGCCTGGGGCAGAGGTGGAAGGGCAAAGAAAACAATGCTACTGGAGTTAAGGACTGGCATTTTCTGAATGAACAGCAGACACTGACTTTTGGCAGTCAACATCCAGATTTACAGAGCCAACAGAGAGCTGTTAACCAAAGACTACCTCAGGTACCAATTACCACAGGGAGCATCAATCAGGACACTGGCAGCAAGGGAAACTGAAAGCTAACCTTTTCCAGAGACCCTGGATTTCCACGAGGTTCTCACAGTTCTGCAGGCAAGAAATGTGGGCTCTGGCAGAGATGGAGCCGCCTTCTCTAAGGAAGACATATATAAAAGTCTTCTATCAAGGCAATTCGATACAGGTCCCCCGGGAGACCCCACAGGCCTCTCGAAGTACCAGGGAACATAACGCTTTCTGGCCACTAGATGGAGGGCACTTGTCTGAAAAGGAAGAAGGTAGGGTGGAAGATGAAGGGAGAGAGAGGGAAGGAGGGAAGGTGGAGGCAGGTCAGAGCTGTAGGCTGGCTGAGCCTGGCAAACCAGAGGAGAATGTGTGTCATCATCGGGCACCAGAGCTGGAGGGGGTGGTGGGGAGAGACAGGCCGGGAGACAGAGGGAGGCCGCCTGTGGTCAGTGCCCCTTGGCGTTTGTGTACTTGCTAGAACTTACTTATAGCTCTGAGGAGTGGCTTTTTGCTCTATAGTATTTTCTGCTGGATTGACTAGACACAGAAGCCTTGAGACAGGGAAAGAAAGTAAGAGGGCTATAAATATGCTTTATTAGTTGCTGATAATTTTAATAGGAAGATATTGAGAGAAGAGATATTTGTGGAATTCTTACTCACTTCCTCCTCTCAGTAAGTTAGCAGGTCCTTTAAAGCCATTCTTGATGTTCATTCACAGGGGGACCCGGGGGTATGTATACTTTGAGCACCCCTCCTGGGACACTGCCACTTTAACCAGACCTCCTGGCTCCCTCTGCGATGCGAGGTACAGCTGAGACATCCTTTTCTGGTGGGAGTGAGAGATCAACTCTTGAAATACCCCCAGTGCCTTCCTGTTTGCCACCAACTGTTGCTCTGCCACTAGCCTATCCTCAGGCTGGGCTGGGCCATGATGCCCTGAGGTTAATCCTAATTACTCATCATTAAAAACTCCAGGAGTCTAGTTCAGCTCTCATTCTTACCAATTTCCTGGTAGCATCTGCCATTAGCACCATCCCCTCCCCTCCAGAAACTCATCCTTCCCCTAACTGGTCTTCTTCCCCTTCAACAAAAATCCAAGTGCTGAGCAACAGAGTCTACAATGATGAGAGAGGGGTGAGAACAGCACAGTCCCAGACCTGGGGTCACTAATATGTCCTCTGCAATGTCTGGCCCGTCAGACAGTCAATACACATCTGTTGAAATCAACAGTGATTCTTCAGACGCACCCCCTGCCCCACCCCCCCACGCAGCACCCAGCTCAGAATCTTGTACCTGGTCAAAGCTTGGTAACTCTGTCACAAATAGGTCATTACAGATGAATTACTAAACCACTGAACAAGCACTGCAGCATTCAGAGGGTGATGCAGGATGAAGTGCAGGGACACTCTCTGAGGCACTGGCCTGGTTTCATGGATTAGAACAAACACTCAAGATCCATGGCTTGCAGTGTGAACTACAAAGCTGTCACCCCAGGGGAATTAGCCCCTGGATGGCCCAGGATCCAGGCAGGCCACCCTTCACAGTCTCAAGTCAGGATGTGAGGTTGGCTCAGCGGGGTGGGGGTTGGGGGGTGGGATGGAACAGGGATGCTGGGGCAGGTTAGAGGCAGATGAAACACCCTCAGATTTGGGCTCAGATACAGGTACACACATCAGTCTCTGCATCTCACATGCACCTATTATTTTTTGGCATTACATTTTCTAGATGTATTTCAAAATGAAAAGGGGGAGGAATATATTTAGAAACATATATTGCATATATAAGAAACTGGCAATACTGATTGTCCCCTGGGAGGAGACCTGGGTGTGCAAAAGAGTAGGGAAAGAAATGCATGTCTCACTGTATGCCTTTGGGGAACATGATTTTTACCATTGGTATATATTACTTATTAAAGAAAATAATGTGCTGCGTGCTTAGTCACTCAGTCATGTCTGACTCTCTGTGACCCCATGGACCATAGCCCGCCAGCCTCCTCTGTCTGTGGAATTCTCCAAGCCAGAATTCTGGAATGGGGAGCCGTTCCCTTCCCTAGGGGATCTTCCCAACCCAGCAATCAAACCCAGGTCTCCGCACTGCAGGCAGATTCTTTACCATCTGAGTCACCAGGGAAGCCCAAGAATACTGGAGTGGGTAGCCTATTCCTTCTCCAGGGATCTTCTCCACCCAGGAATCGAACCGGGTCTCCTGCATTGCAGGTGGATTCTTTACCAAATGAGTGAGCAGGGAAGCCCAAAGAAAATAATTACTTTCTATATTTAAAAATTAAAACAGTGAAAAACCTGCCAGATATGAGAAACATCTTATAAAATGCATAACAAGATAAACACACCATTGAAACAAAAGAAAGTCCAGAAATAGCCCTATGTATATACAGAAATTTCACGTATGATAAAAGCAGCCTCTTCGATCATCGGGGAAAAGCTGGAATACTTAATTAATTGTGTTGAGATAAATGGGTAACCATATGAAATAAAATTAAGCTGATTCCTCTCTCACACTATATCAGGAAAAATTCCAAATGGGTCAAAGTAAAAATGTAAAAAATTAAACCATAAAAAGTACTAAGCAAGAGCATGAGGGAATTCCTTTGCAGCCTTGAAGAGAGGTAGACACTCTGAACAATAACTCAAAATCCAGCAAAAACAGTCTCATAAAAATTTCTGATACTAAAATTATTCAGATAAAATAGCTAATCATTTCACTCATATTAAGTCATCACTTTTGTACGTTTTAAATATATACAATTATATTTGTCAATTATTCCTTAACAAAGCTTGGGAAAAAAGAATTATTCAGATAAATACATAAGAATGTGTGTAAAATACAAAGAAAAATATGTGTAAAATACAAAGAAAAATTTGACAATGAAGAGAAAACAAGATATCATGAGGAATGACCAAGTACATTCACAAAAGAACCAAACAGAACTTCTAGACTAAAAAATAACAAAACAAATTAAAAATTCAGTGACTGAATTAAATAGCAGATAAGACACAGCTGAAGAGAGAGTTAGTAAAGTGGGAGATAGTTTTACAAGACAGACCTGAAGTAATTATCCAGAAAGTAATTTGAAAAGACAGAAATGAAAAATATGAATGAGATAAACAGATATGGAGCTTAGAAAAACCACTAACAAATCGTTAATTTGCGTTCGATAGGGAGAGACTAGAGACACTGAAGAAATAACAGCTAAAAACTTTATGGATAAGATATAAAAACATGTTCAAAATCAGAGAAAATTTACCACCAGAAGACCTTAGTCAATGACATTTTAAAGGATGTATGTATGTAAAGTGAACCCAGGCAGAAGGCCTGAAGTGAAAGAGGCATGCACATTTTGGCTCACACACTTTTCCTTGCCCACATCCAGAATCAGTTTTGTAGCGCTCTGAGCCTTCCCACTAGCCTAGGCAAAAACAGAACCCCTCATGAGAACTCATCTAAGTACATGCAGACCCCAATGACAGAAATGAAAAGCTGCATACCACCCTTCAAAGAGAAATCATGGAGTAACAGCGAGACTCCTTGACCACTGAGGTTTACTAGGCCACGCAGCTTATCTTCAAGAAAGCAGCTGTTTTCAACCAATGGTGGTAGAACAATCGCACATTCGTATGCAAAAAACTGAATCCAGACACAGACCTAACACTCTCTGCAAAAATTAACACAAAAGGGGTCATAGACCTAAATGTAAAATGCAAAACTATAAAACTCCTAGAAGATAACATAGGAGAAAAATCTAGATAATCTTGGGTTCGGTGATGCCTTTTTAGATACAACACCAAAGGCACAATGCATGAAAGAATTGAAAGTTTTTTTTTTAATTAAAAAAAAAAGAAAAAAAACCACCCTTCTGCTCTGTGAAAGACAGTGTTGAGAGAATAAGATAAGTCACAGAGCAGGAGAAAATATTTGCAAAAGAAAGCAATGAGATCTTTCCTTTCTCTGGTCTAACCCATAGGGCTGGGAGAGCAGGGGACATGGGGCCATTGTTTTATGAAGGTGCCCAGATCACACTTACACTCTCCTGGACAACCGCATGGCCTCCTTAGGAGGACTGGGTGAAGGACCAGATAAAAATTCAGGTTTTGGCCTCTGCAGCAGATTCAGGAGGCCCTGGGAGAAGCGCGTCCTCAAGCAGTGCTGCAGGATGCCACCTCTGTGGATGGAGAAGCGGGGCACTAGGGTGCCCCACTCCTCAGTGCTTTCCACGCCTGGCCTCGGCCCTGAGGTCCGACTTACCTGGGTAGCTAACAAGCTGGCCATCTGACAACAAGTCACCAGGGAAATGGCAAATGCTAAACTGCTGCTTCTCCAAGCACCTCCTGAAGGTTCATCCACCACGGAATCATCTAGGACTGCCAACGTAGCTCCCCGCTTAATGACTTCATGATTTGCTTCATATGATCATGTACAGTGATCAAGAGCAGATGTTAATAAAAACAGACTAAAATCTAACTCTCTTTTGTGCATGTACACATATACACAAAAGGCATTTGGTGCCAGCTGCTATCTCTAGGCACTGAGATTATGAGTTTTCGCTTCTTAAATTTTCAGACATAAATTACTCACATAACTGGAAAAGGGAACATACATTTAAATATAGTCTGCACACACTGGGTACCCAGCACACTGGGGTTTCAACTTCTGTGTTTCCGATTTTTTTCTGGTTGTAACCCTCTGGCTTATTAAAATCCAGTCCCCCTGAGACCCCACTTTCATCTGCTGACAGGCTTTGCAGAACAGTGAGCCCTGTGGGGTTCTGGGAGCCTCAGGAAAACATGAAGTCTCTAGCAAGAAGAGTTAGCTGGGTCCTGGCCAGAAGTTTAAGTCTAAGGTTGGGTGGCCACGGAAACAAGCGAGAGACACAGCCATTCAGAGGGCTTCGAGCATCACAGAGCCAGCCTGTCCTGTTCTCCCTACCCTATTTTTAGCTGTGTGAGTACAGGACACACTTGGCTGTTCCGGATAGGAAAGCAGTAACAAAGGCCAGGTAAGTGACAGAGCCAACTGCAGGCTCTTCCTACCCTAATCTTCCAGGCTTGTCGGATCCTTTCTTTCCCAGGCCAGAAATGCCAAGTGTGATGGATGTTTGTTGAAATGAATATCTGTGTAACAGGGCACACTGCTGACAGAGGAGGCCTCTCCCTGTCATACCTACAAGAGAGGGGGGCAGGGATGGAATGCAGACAATGAATACCACCAAAGGGATATGCAACAGCTGACCTGAGTTATAGATCAGAAAGCAAGCAAACTGAAAACCTGGATGAGGATGATCACTTTACTAGCTAACATGAGGCAGAGGTGTATCTTTAACACCATCCCTTTTCCCTGGGGTTTTACTACAGGATGTAGTCAGGCACAAGGGCTAGGACACATCCAGTCTGCAGAGTGGCCATAAGGGTCCCCTGGGTGAACCCTGCTTGTTCCCCAGGTCAGGACCTGACCCTGAAAACTTCACCGTGGTTAGCCTAGTACCTACGGACAGCTTCAGAATGGAGCACCTGCTGTGAGAGACGCCAGGTGCCTGCTAGAAGTGTGTGGAGGTCCTTCCTGGTCACCAGCAGGAGATAGGAGAGAGAAGACTGAGGTCTGAAACACAGGGTGTGGGGAGGGGCAGGGAATGGGGAAATGGAAAGGGACTGGTAGGTGAAGAATATGCAAACCTGGATGTCTTCATTATTTTGTAGATTAGAGCCAAAGACGACAGAAAAAGAAAATTGTAGGCATGGCCTTATCCTATAAAAGGTGGAAATATACTATGACCGTAGGTTTTAAACAGACCAGAGCAGGGTATCCAAATCAACAGATCTCTCACAGTGATCAACTTGAGAGGGTCTACACTTATTACAAAGTGTCGACATTCAGTCTTGAGATGCAAATTCCCATCCTCCTTACTGTCGAGAAATCAACTGAGAATAGATTTGATTTTTGCAAACAGGCTTACATCCTAGGAGGCAGGTTGGCAGCTGTGTGATCAGGCTATGTAGCAGTCTCTAGACTCCCCCACCCAAAAAAAGATGTCATTGCACATCCCTTTGGATTTGATGACCAGGAACCAGGTCTGTCCTCTCAGGAGTTGGGTAAGCAACTCCAAAGGCACTTCCCTCCAGGGTAAGCCCAGTGGGCAAGGACTCTCATCTGGCACCTCAGTGACGAGCACAGCCCTCAAGAGTGGTGGGCCCTCCCCAGGTCAGCAAGTGAGTGGTTCAGCTTAGCAGAATAAGCACACAGCGTCCCCAGGCCACAGCCTCACGGCACAAATGCTGAACACTTTCTAACGTGTTGAGCCCTGTATGGAGGCGGCAAACCTAGCCCTCCTGATCTATTAGACAAGCTCTGCACCTCAGTGCCACAAGCCAGACCTCAGAGCATCCTCCATGGTGCCTTAAGCTTTGCTTCTTTAGCTGGCATTCCTCATGGTCCCATTTTCACATCCTAAACCACCAGTGTCCCCACACTACATCATGCAAGGTGTTTATAGGATAGCTGTTTCTTGCAAGGCTTTCTGATAAAAGTTTGGGAACCACTATATATCTAAGTTTCTCCCCTTGGGGATTCAGAAGGACACCCACATGTTAAAGGCTCCCAAACATGCTGCAGTAAAGAAAGCTGTTTCCCAGTGGTTCCCAAACTAAAACCAGTTGCTTTACTGAGGAACTCAACAAAAGGTATTCACATATCCATCTCAAAACAGGGAATGTGAATACAGCCATCTCCCAGTTTCACCCACAGAGCCCTACGTTTTGGTGGACTACCTCTTACATTTCACCAAATACCTGGGCTCTGCTGAACACAGTTTGAGCAATGTTGACCCAGGGTGCTTTGCATCCATCTAGTCATGGCATGCTTGCTTTCTACTCTTCCACATATACTTTTCATCCCCCCTACCACCCCCACTGTAGGACTCCAGTGCTTTTAACTTGCCCCTTCAGTTCAGTCGCTCAGTCGTGTCCGACTCTTTGTGACCCCATGAATCACAGCACTCCAGGCCTCCCTGTCCATCACCAACTCCCGGAGTTCACTCAGACTCACGTCCATCGAGTCAGTGATGCCAGCCAGCCATCTCATCCTCTGTCGTCCCCTTCTTCTCCTGCCCCCAATCCCTCCCAGCATCAGAGTCTTTTCCAATGAGTCAACTCTTCGCATGAGGTGGCCAAAGTACTGGAGTTTCAGCTTTAGCATCATTCCCTCCAAAGAAATCCCAGGGCTGATCTCCTTCAGAATGGACTGGTTGGATCTCCTTGCAGTCCAAGGGACTCTCAAGAGTCTTCTCCAACACCACAGTTCAAAAGCATCAATTCTTTGGCGCTCAGCCTTCTTCACAATCCAACTCTCACATCCATACATGACCACAGGAAAAACCATAGCCTTGACTAGATGGACCTTTGTTGGCAAAGTAATGTCTCTGCTTTTGAATATGCTATCTAGGTTGGTCATAACTTACCTTCCAAGGAGTAAGCGTCTTTTAATTTCATGGCTGCAGTCACCATCTGCAGTGATTTTGGAGCCCAAAAAATAAAGTCTGACACTGTTTCCACTGTTTCCCCATCTATTTCCCATGAAGTGATGGGACCGGATGCCATGATCTTCGTTTTCTGAATGTTGAGCTTTAAGCCAACTTTTCACTCTCCACTTTCACTTTCATCAAGAGGCTTTTGAGTTCCTCTTCACTTTCTGCCATAAGGATGGTGTCATCTGCATATCTGAGGTTACTGATATTTCTAGCGGCACTCTTGATTCCAGCTTGTGTTTCTTCCAGTCCAGCGTTTTTCATGATGTACTCTGCATAGAAGTTAAATAAGCAGGGTGACAATATACAGCCTTGACGAACTCCTTTTCCTATTTGGAACCAGTCTGTTGTTCCATGTCCAGTTCTAACTGTTGCTTCCTGACCTGCATACAGATTTCTCAAGAGGCAGATCAGGTGGTCTGGTATTCCCATCTCTTTCAGAATTTTCCACAGTTTACTGTGATCCACACAGTCAAAGGCTTTGGCATAGTCAATAAAGCAGAAATAGATGTTTTTCTGGAACTCTCTTGCTTTTTCGATGATCCAGCGGATGTTGGCAATTTGATCTCTGGTTCCTCTGCCTTTTCTAAAACCAGCTTGAACGTCAGGAAGTTCACGGTTCATGTATTGCTGAAGCCTGGCTTGGAGAATTTTGAGCATTACTTTACTAGCGTGTGAGATGAGTGCAATTGTGCAGTAGTTTGAGCATTCTTTGGCATTGCCACTGGTCTATGGACTTGTGTGTTCCCAACATCAACTTTCCCTAGGGCAAAAACCACGTCACATGTTCCTATTTCATATCTCCTAAACCTCCCAGCACTGAGCAGGGCTGTGCTGGGCACAGGGAAGAGATTCCAAAGAGGCTTTCTGAGCTGAACTGAATTCAAGTTCCTCTAAATATCACTTAAGAAAAAAAGTACCACAGTAATACCAGAGCAAAGACAATGCCTCAAAGAAACTACCTCAGTTTCCCCATGATAATACTTCTTTTTATCTATAATTTATTCAGTGTTTACTAAGAATGCTGGCGAAATTCACAAGATGCAATACCAATCTTCACAGCAACCTGAGAGTTGGGGCTACTATCACCACTTGGCTGGAAGGTCAAGGGCCCTGGGGTGGAGAATGGACTGTGCTGGGGCACCGGGAAGCCCAGCAGACAGCATAACATTCCTTGGGAGGCGCTCTGGGAAGAGTCAGCAGGGCTGCAGAGCCAGGCACACAGAGAGCTGGGGAAGGAGCTGTCTGGTCGCCAGACTCAAGCCTGTTCCAGATGTTGCCTCTTCCTTTTAAGTTTGGCAGATGATTGGGCTCTGCACCCAAGAGGAGAAACAGATGCCAGCTTCAAGTTTCAGAGAAGCGCAGGCCCCATCCTCCTCCCACAAGCACCCCAGCCTGGAGCAGACCATAAGGAGGAGTACTCCATGGTCCCTCACCCCTGAAGACATGCTCTTCACAGGGGATCGTCTATCTGGACTCTGATGGCCCCTGGTCTGCAGGACTGCTGTCTGTCCTGATGCTCTTGTGCTGGTCTGGCCTCAGCTCTGGCCTAACCCAGGCCTAGGGCTGGGCATGCTCAGCTCCCAGTTAACTAGAAAACCCCTCAAGGTTTTCATGAGCATGCCAAGAGCTCAAGACAGAAGTAGCTTTCAACACCAGACAGAATAAGAGTTTGGTAATAGGGCACCTTGGTGTTGAGGGTGAGTCTGGCTTTAGGGGTGTGTGTGTGTTAGCTGCTCAGTCATGTCCAACTCTTTGCCACCCCATAGACCATAGCCCACCAGGCCCCTCTGTCCATGGGATTCTCCAGGAAAGAATACTGGAGTAGGTTGCCATTCCCTTCTCTGGGGGATCTTCCTGACCCAGGGATTGAACTTGAGTCTCCTGTATTGGCAGGCAGATCGTTTACTGTCTAAGCCAGCTTGAGGAAGTGGAGTCAGATGGCAGCTTGAAATAAACCAGAGGGAGTAGGCCTGTAACAGCCAGGGCGTTCTGCAGGTGCCTGGTCAAAGGATCCCACAGCCGAGTGGGCAGGGACAGCCCCACCAGCATCCCCAAGGCAAGTGGGCGCCCTCGGTCACCTCAGCAGCCAGAGCAGGACTACTCCCTCTCTGCCGTCACCCTAATGTCACCAGGTTAACAGCTGGGCACTTACACTGTGCAGACACAACAAAGCACTTTGCACGCACCCTCTCATCCCCACCTCACAGTAAGTCCATAGCACTCACTGTAACCCCCATTTCACAGATAACAGAACTACAGCTTGGGGATGTGAGTGAGCTACCTAGGCCATAATGAGGAAATGGCAGCTCTGACACCAGGGTCCCTAGGCTTAACCACCTGGTTCTGCTGCCCCTACCAGATTCTACTGGACAGCATGGCACCCCAAGTGGTGCCGCAGGCTGGCCGGAGATGTCAGCTCCCTGCTCCAGAGCTACCTGGCCCTAGGTGGGCCCTGCAGCTCAGGCACCCGAGCATCCAGACCCCTCCTCAACTCTCCACCAGAGTGTTCTTATAGGAGGCCAGGTCAAGCCATGTCAGAAGAGCACTGGGTGGCACCCCATCACCGTGCCTGCAACTGTGTGCCACCTGTCAGAGAAGGAGACAAATCCTCCAGGGGACCTTTCAGGTGACAACTAGACCAGCAGGGCAGCTCTGGTCAGCAGGTTAACACACATCCTCCAGGAAAAGTTTTCTGAAGCCTGATCTCAGCACGTGTGTTCCTGCATCATCACCGCCTTTTCCTGGTTTGTGCCTGCCTCTGGACAAAGCTTCTGGGGGTCAGGGGAGGTCTTGCTCTGGCTTGACTCTCAGCACTGGACACAATGCAGCTCTCCTGAGGACCTGTGGAATGGGTGGCACTTTGCTCAGATGCCGTGTATTGGAGCACAGTGTCTGAGCCCGAAGCTACATTAGCGTTTCCCAGCTCTGGGAAGAGGCTGGCACCCAGTAGGTGCATTGCGAAGGTGGCAGAGCTCTTTCCTATCCCTCACAGGGCTGGTTGGCACCACCTCACTTTCCAGGTCTCAGCTGATTATGTCTCCTCCTCAAATAAAACCCTCCTGGGTCAGTTCACCTCCAGGCCCCCAGGCACTGGGGCTCCTTGGCCTGTTTACAGCCTCCACAGCCCTTGGCACAGTCAGGAACCATCTGGGTTGGCTGGTTCTTCCTTCCAGACTAGAGCATGAGCTCCATGGAGCAGAGACTATTTCTGCCCCAGCTACTCCTGTGCTCTGGAGCTAGCACAGGGCCGGGAACAGAGCAGGTACTCAGTAAGCATGTGAAATGACTGGAAAGGGTCTTCTGTGAAACAGGAGCAGACAGCAGAGCAGAAAGAGAGCTGGGCCACCTCTGCTTCTCTCTCAGGGACCAAAGCCCAAGTTCTGAGCAGGCAGATGGGCTCCCACAGCCCAGCCCGAGGGGCTCAGGACGGATCACCTCCTGAGAGCAGTCATGGCGGGGCAGGGCGGGTGGAGTGCAGCAACGCTCCTGAAACTCAGCTCCTGCCCATCAGACAACCGGAAACAAGTGGCTAGCAGTGATCGAGTATAGCACTGAGGGCCCAGGACGTCTCCCAAGGCCCCATCCCACTGACCAGATGACAAGTCAGGGCCCCGGGCAGTGGTCACTCCAATGACTCAACACTGTGTGTAGGCAGAGAAGACGGCTCAGATTCACCTAACTATAGCTCTTCTGGAAGGACTTGGTAAAATTTCAAAATATGTATTACTTTTTAATACACAGGGGTTAACATGGCTAGTGCCAGAGTAAGGATTTGCCTTCAGTGACTTGGCCAGCTCTAGCACTGGACTGCCCTGATCATTCCCACCCCACTTTGGGACCACTACTGAACCCAGGACAGTCAGAGACGGACACAGTTGCGGGGGTTCAGGGTCAAGGTGCCCGGCCCCCATGAGAACAAACCTGCTGACCTGGCCCTCACGTGCGCTGCGCTCAGTTTCAGAGCCAAGCAGACACAGACAAGGAAAACATATGGATTTTCTGTGCGGCACAGACAGCTGTTGCCTCAAACGTGATGGAGCAGCAGTATGCCCCCGCCAATGCCCTGCTAACTAACAAGAGGGAGCTTGATGGAAGAAATGAAACTGCTGTGGTACTTGACCTAATGAATGCGTCTGTGAACATCCCAGTGTCATGCCTGTGCCAGGGGCATCATAGGATTCGGGAGCCAGGAAACACAGGTTGGCAGGATTTACACATCATGTCAACTTTCCCCACTGTGCTCAAAGTCCCTTTGGATCTCACAGCAGCCTGGAGTTGGTAAAGCAGGGACTGTTGTCTCCAAATGAGTTGAAAGGAAATTGGGATCCGGAGAGGTTAAATGACTCTCTCTGGGTCACACAGCAGTAAACTGCCGAGCCAGACCTTAAAAGTCTCCTGTGGGTCCCACCCAGTGGCTTCTCCCCTGGTCTCCCTGGCCAACTGCCAGCATTACATGTGGTTTTCCTGGGTGTGACACCTATGTTCTGGGCTTCTGTTTCCTCATCTGCATTGTGAGAAGAACCATGCCTATGTCATGCTACCAGGCATGCCACCTATAAGTCTCTGACAAGCACAGGGTCCAAGTTCCAAATACATGCAAAGGCCTCACAACTAGAACCCCAAATACTTTTTATGCCTAGACACTTTTAACAGAACACAAAAACTCTAGAACCCTCATGGTTGTGAGGGGAAGCCTTGGGTCTTGTCTTAACGAGAAGGCTGGGAGAGCAGGGAGCAACCCAGCCTTGTCTTGCTGAGTCAGTCTCTCCTTTCTCTCTAGAGAGATAGCTGTCCCCACCTGCCACTTGCCCTGATGATGTATGGAGAAAAAACTGGTAAAAGCATTACAAAGGGACAGCAGGATGTGCCCCTTTGCAAGTACTTCCTGGTTATACGTGGCAAATTTTTTTATGCCCTGAGGTTGGTTTCCTCAATACTAAAAATGGCGGCTGGGGTTGCAGGGGGGTGGACGTGAATCCTGCCCAGCTGACCTCCCACAGTTGCTATGGAGTCACCAATAAGACCAACAACATTTTATCTGGGAAAAGGACCAAGGACCCCCCACCCCCCGCCACCTCGCCCCAGAGGGATGGCTGATTACTAGACTGGGACAGGGGAAGGTCAGGAGGAGATGAGAATATCTCATTTTGTTGGAAAGAAAAGAAATGTACAGAGTGATGGAGAGGGGGAAGAAGGGCATAAAATCCAGCCTGAAGGTCAAATTTGAGACAATATGACCAAAATACTGAGTAAAGACATGGCAGTACATAACATGTTAAATTCTAAAAATCCACGAACCAGCATTAATAGAAAAAAAAAGAAGGGAAGGGCAGAAAGAAAGCTCTTCTTAGCAGAAGAATGCCAACTAATAAATGTAGGAGAAAGACAGAAATAGAAAAACCACTATTTTATAACCACCCTAGTGATAACAGATCCTGGTAATAAGATCATCAAGGAATGCTAACGCCATGGGTGAAAGGCTGAGATCCAGGATGTGCAAAAATGCACAGACACCACCTTAATCCAATGACCAAAGTGAAGATCACCAGTGACAGGACAAACCCACAGCAGGGGCTCCTGACACGATGCCAGAGAAGGATTCAACATCGCTTACGGAATTCTCCTGCCAAAACATTTAACCTGAATCCAAGCCTGAGGCCCACACAGATTAAAGGGCATTCTGCAAAATATCTAGCCTGTGCCCTCCAAAAACATCCATGTCATCAGAGAGTTTTTTTGAAAAGCTAGGGAATTTTTTAAAATGAACCTAAAGAAACCTGACAGACAAATGCAATGTATGATCCTAAAATGGATCCTGGATCAGGAAAGAAAATAGAACAAAATCATAAAGCACATTATTGGGACAATTGAGGAAATTTCAAAACAGACATTATTATAATAGGTAACAACCAAACAGGTAACAGCCAAAAATAAACAGGTAACAGCCAAAAAATAAATGCATGCACACACACACACACACACTCACTCACTCACACACACACAGTGGAGAGAGATAAAGCAAGTGGGGCAACATGTTAACAGATGGTGCATCTAGGTAAAAATGTGCACTCACTGTTCTTGTAACTTTTCCGTAGGTTTGAACATTTTCAAAATAAATGAACAAGGTCCTCCCAATCCTTGGAAGCTGTGTGTCCACAGTGACTCAGGCACACTCACCTGTCAGGTACTCCAGGACGGCGGCCATGTACACGGGCGCCCCCACCCCGATCCTGTACTTGGGGTGGCCTTTCTTGATGTACCGCAGCATCCGGCCCACGGGGAAGATGACTCCCGCCTTGGCGGACCGGGAGGTTTTGGTGGACTTCTTCTTCCCGCCCCGGCTGGACATGGCGGTGGCCCTGGAGATGGATCAGCAAGTACACTGTGGAGGCAAGCGAATTCTCGGGTCAGGATTACTGGGGACATCGCCCCTTTCCCCACACCCTCTGGCCCTGGAAGAAACGGGCTGTGCTGGCAGATGCCACCGCCTACAGTCGCGGAGCCCTGCGAGCCCAGTTTCTGCATTCCACCCATGTGCTTCAGCCCTGGAAAAAAGAATGGCTTAGCTTTTCACATTTTATACCATGACATCAATTTTATCAGCCACTTCCATTTAAACGTTACTCTGACAACGACTGCTCTTAAGTGCCTCGCCTTTATGCCACATGATGTAAAAGAAAATGGGGTTTCTTGGCTGAGATCTATATGCTTGTTTAATAATTGTATTTTCATACACTGGAGACCAGGGCTGATACATTTGCTGAACACTTGATAAAAGAAAACTATGTCACCTGCCTCTACAATGAAGACGTTAAGTCAGACACTTAGGTTCTTTGATGAGAGCAGCCTCTTTCCCTTGCAGTCCTTTATCTGTGAGAGGCAAGAATTGCCCACAGGAGTTAATTGGGCAGCCAGGTTGGAATATGAGGCCCTCTGAGCACTTCCTGACTGCTAGTCAGGCCTGTCCTCAGAGAAGCGAGTCCTTCCTTTCTTCTCCGACCCACTCACCATCCAAAATGCCCCATACCTCTTGTAGGGTCCTCTCTTCTCCACCCCGACTGTAACTGGACCCAGGTCACCACTATTTTAACCAAATGATCACACATTTGGTCCTGAAAAGGTCTTCCCACCACAGGCCACACTCTAATCCACCTGCTCTCCACTGGCTGAGCTGTCTCCATGCACACAAATCTGAGTATGCTGTGGTACTGTTCTTAAGTTTTCCCTGCTGCCACAATTCCCAAGACGCAATCAGAACCTTTGGCCTGTCATGCAATGCCCTAGAAATCTAGGCCTGCCACACCCATTGAGCTTCACCTGTGCTTCCTGAGGTCTAAACGCAAACACAGGGAGTACCCCCAAATGTCCTCCTCCACAGTAGTCGTGCCCTTTAGCCAGGACCTCCTCTATCCTTCACGCTTTTCTGCCTTCTGCCCACCCTCCCGCGTGCTCCGTCCTCTGGGTTCCCATGTGCTTCACACCACGGCACTGACGTGCGCACATACACACTCCCCCGCCCTCTCTCCCTCGTCACACCACGAGGTCTCAAAAGGCTGCCCCTGACTGTATTCCTGGCGCAGTACCACACAGCAAGGTCGCAGACGTTTACTAGGAGCATCGAGTCATTCACGTATGCACTTAAGGAATCACGCTTGGGACGGAGACGACAATGCACAAGGCAGTTGGGGCCTTGTTCTCCCAGAGCTGGTGGGCACAAGAAATACTACATAACCCTCAGTCACTCAAATGGGAACTGTGAAAAACCAGTGCAGGGCACTGCGGAAGGGGCTGTGAGAGGCCCTAGCCTGTTCCAGGGCACCAGACAAGACTTCCCTGGAAGACACAGATGCTCAGACCACTGAACCAAACAGTCAGGTCTCCCATTTACTGGTAAACTGAGGTCAAGCTCCAGTGTGGGCTCCTCCGGCTCTAACAGTCCCTATCTCTGTGACCGTGGAAGTCACAACGTTAGGAGTCCTTGTTCCTGACACCCGACCCTACATTCAAGATATACATGGTCCACATCTAACATCAGTATGACCCTCAAGACCATCTTGGATGGTCGGCCTGACAGAGACGGCCAAAACAGGAGAAGGCAGAATTTCTGGGTACTCTGACAGGCTCATCAGAATTAAGGGGGCTCAAGGCCTGTGTGATGAGAACCCTGTATTTCACCCTGTCAAGGGAGATACCTAGTCTTAATTGATCATTGATTGCTAAAGAGAGTCCCAGAAGGGTCTGGTTTTTCTGAAACAAATAGTTGGCTCCACTTCTTCTGTAATGAGCTCTGTTTTAAAACATTCCTGGCAAACAGGTGCCCACGCTCACTCTGAGCAGGAAATGGTATTTGTACTTGTGTGTGCATGTGTTTGTAGGGAAAAGTTGGATCTGGGCTCCCAGCAGTCTTTGGCTTTAATACAAATATGTTGCACAGATTAACCCCAGACCTTTAGACTGAGAGTTTTAATGGTTCCCCTCTTCCAGCAGGAGAGGCCAGTGACCAGGGATGGTTTATGCAGCTCAGCCCTGTTCTTCCTGGTGCACAGACTCCGGCTCTGTCTCTGGGTGGACCTGCCTGGGTATGTTTGGGGCTGACTTTGTGGGAATCGGACAATGTCCTGTCCCAGACAGGAGCCACTAGTACCCAGGGACATGACACGCCTATTCTTCAAAAGTAACATTCCTGGGGATCCCCTCTGATTCGAGCTAAGAGTCTTTAGTCAACAAGCTGGTGACTCCCGAGTCCCTATCCCAGCGTACACCTGGCTGCCGAGCCCCAGGGCTCTGTTCTGATTGCCCTCAGCAGGGCCTGCTTTTAAATCCCATGTGAACTCCTGTGGGTTTCTCAGCCCCAGCGGTGGCAACATCATGCATCAAGCTACCAATCAGGGGCCAGTCTGTCCCTACTTCTCTGCCCACCTCCACAGCTCCCAGTCATTAGCCAGGCTCCGTTGAACCCACTTCCATAACTTCACAAGCCTCTTCCCGTCTCTTTGTCCTCCCTGCCTTGGTTCAGCTCCTGCTCCTCGCCTGTTCTCCACAGCACTAGTCTCTCTCCATGGATGCCAGAGGATCTCTGCCACTTTGCTGGCTCTCCAGCTCCCAAGCCAGCCACAAACAGCATCCTTTACTTCTTCAGCACTGCTTCCCATCACCCCTGCCTGGGCTTAGATGCCCAAGTTGCCCTTGACTTCCTGACCTGTGAAGCCATGTCCAGAATGTTTTTACACATGCTGCTTCTCCTGCCTGAAACACCCTTCGTCCTCTTGCCAAACCTGAACTGATGCTCACACCACCTCTCCTCTTGGTCCCGACCATGGACTGGATTGTTCACTGCTCCGTATTCCCACAGTACATACCCTGGCACCTCGACGTGTGCCTGCCTCCCTAGCTCGACTCAACTAGGACCTACTCCATGCCAGGTGCTGCAGTCATGTGCAGATCCCCAGGTTCCAAGAAAGACCTTATACATCAGTGCTTAAATGTCAGAGCCATCTTCAGGTCTCATTTGGAACCAGACTCCTCTGATAAAACAGCCCTGAGTCTTCATTCCCTCCCCAAGACTGCCCTGAGGAAGTTCTGTTCCTTGCCCCTCCTCATGTTCTTGCTGCACTTCTAGCAGTAAATCCCTAAACTGTAGCCACAGCTATGAAAGAATTCTAACTGAGCCACGCAGCTTCATGATATCCAATAATGTGTGGTGATTTTAAAAACATCATTTGGAAAATCGCCTTGTAGCGGTGCAAACTCCAGATAAATCCACGAGTGTGGCAGGTCCATCCTGCTCTTCAGAAGTCTAGGAGACAAGGTCGGTTACGGCCAAGCACCAGCATGGGGAGGCAGGGTGGGAAGAGTAACTGTGACATAAGTGGCTGCTGAGCACTGCGATTAATAACTTGAGTTCCAAAGTCAGACTAACCCAATTCAAGTCACAGATCCACCACTGAGAGCCTATATATCCTAGGCCAGCTGCTGTAACAAATAAGCCCCTACTTCTTATTTCTTACCTGGGGAAAGTCCATGACTGGTGTTTCTCTGCAGGATGATTCATGGGTCCAGACTCCTCCCACCCTTCAATGCACAATTTGGGGTTACCACTGGAGGTAAAGGGCCATGGAGGAAAATACCCGGCGGCTTTCAGAGGCAGGTCTGGAAGTGGAGCACACCACTCCTGATCATGACCTACCAAGTACAACATGGTCACCTGGCCACACCTACTGCAAGAGAGGTTGGAAAATGTCCTCCAGCTATTTCCTACAGAGAAAAGAGGAAACAGCCAGTCTCTGTAACCTGACAAACCAACTTGAGAGCTGACCCTGAAGCCAGGGTCTGAGTGACCAGTCAAAGCCTACTTTGAACCATGTCCTGTGTCAAGCCTTTTCTGAGAGGTAGACAGTCCTTTGTCATGCAGAAAGTGGCTTCCCATGCATTCAGCTTCTCATTGGGGCACTGACCTTGTTCACAGGAGAAACAGCAACAGTACCCTGCCAAACTGACAAAACTGTGTCCTTCCTTCCTGGATTCATCAGCCAGGAGGGCAAGCCATTCAGCAAACCAGAAGCCCTCAGCCCTGCAGAGGGTTCCACATGCTTTGAAGACAGTGATAGGTCTTCAGGCAACCCTGGCATCTGTTCATTACTGAACACTAGCTTGACTGTTATCAGATCAGGAAATGAAGATTTTGTGGTTGATCCTGAAGGGATCTCTGTGGTCTTTATCTCAGCTATAAATCAATCACAATAGACATGAACCCTGTTTGCAGAAACCCAAAGTTCACGCAGACACCGAGGCGGAGGGGGCTCTACAGAGAAGAGCCAGGCTCAGTGAGAAGCAGGTCTTTGACAACAAGCCCCTCAATGATCAAGATGTGACTGTGACATCGTGATCTGTCCTCAAAGCACAGGACAAATGAGATGCCTGGCTGTGAGGATCCCGTGAATAAGACAGACAAGAAAACAAAGGGAAGGGGAACAGAGGCAAGGAGGGCAAAGGGTCACCCTACTACACTGTTGTTCTCCTCGCCAACAGGGCACCACAACTGGCTCCTCCGTGTGCCGCAAACCACCTTCATCCCCACTTCCACCCTTTGGGACATGCCGCTCACTCGGTGTGGAACTCTCTCTCCTGCCCTCAGGCAGGGGCGATTCTGCCTAGTGGATCCAACATTTCTCTGATGATGGAGATTGATCAAGGAGCTCCCTCCTCTGCCTCCCTGCTGTGGCTGAGCCAGGTGGCCCCCAGTTCTAGTCTAGTGTGCAGCAGTCCCATGCCCAGACTCTGGCTTTGTACAAGACCCAACCAACTCTGGCCCATCTTTCCTATTACCAGCCATGAGGGCTCCACCAGGCTGAATCACTCTATTTACTCAGTAGACATTCCTGCAGTGGCCCCTGAGTCCAGTGAGAAATCCCTTTTAATGAACCTCAGCCACCATTGAAATATGCACAATTGTTTTTCTCAGTCTTATATAAACGGCTCTCTATAAGCAGTTTCCAGCCCTTCCCTGACTGTCACGCTGGATCCAACTTATACAAATATTCTAAAGCCACCCACCCCACTCCTAACACTTGTTACACTGTATCACCACTGCCTCTGTTCTTGCCTGTCTTGATGGGATGGACCAGGCCACTCTGCTCACTGACTGTATCTCTTAGAACCTACCACCCTGTCTGGTTCCTGCTGCTGCTGCTGCTAAGTCGCCTCAGTTGTGTCCGACTCTGTGCGACCCCATAGACGGCAGCCCACCAGGCTCCCCCATCCCTGGGGTTCTCCAGGCAAGAACACTGGAGTGGGTTGCCATTTCCTTCTCCAATGCATGAAAAGTGAAAGTAAAGCTGCTTAGTCGAGTCCGACTCCTAGCAACCCCATGGACTGCAGCCTACCAGGCTCCTCCATCCATGGGATTTGCCAGGCAAGAGTACTGGAGTGGGGTGCCATTGCCTTCTCCATTCTGGTTCCTGAGAGGTCCTCAAGTGCTAGCTGGGTGGTAAATGATAAGTTACAGTGGCTGGGGGCTCTCTTGACAAAAATGAGGGCTGCATTTGCAAGGATCACAGGACTCAAATGTGACAAGTGAGACACCAATCCGGGAGCTTCTCTGGGACCATTCATGTGGGAGACCAGACCCACAAAATTCAGGAAGCTTGTGGGGCTACCCTGGGGATTCCCAAGAAGGGACCACCACCATTTCTCTGATGGCTGAGGTATGAGCATGCAGAGGCCTTCGGTGACCATCCTATGACTCCAGCAATCTCCCTTTTTGCCGTTAAGACAGGCACAGTAACACAGACCAGTGGAAAAGACTTACCTTCCTCATATCTGTAAGATGCTGACCTCTGTTAAAGCTGCCGCCTAGAAAACTCTCAAAAAATCAGGGCACTCACGAAACCATTGGAATGGTCAATGGTAAAGTCTTTTATATCTAAGCAATGAATGTGTGCATATTGATCTTGAGCAAAATATTGATTAGAACTGCTGGGGGGCTGCTGGTCAGACAGCCCTATCTCTGGCCCCCAAAGATGAAAGAATCTGAGTTATCAGCGCTCAGGTCACTGTTACAGAGTGAGGACTGCCCCATCCATTCCCTGCCAGTGGATAAGTGCCCGCATGTCCACATGCATCTGTCACCTTCCCATCAACTCGAATCACCAAGGCAAACCTGAGACACTCAATTCTGACGTGCAGGACACTAATCCTGTTTACAGCATTCTCTTCCATTTACTCCCATCATACCAAATGATTAACAGTGACACTGCCATCATGTCCCCAGAGGCATGTGGATATACTACACAACTATCACTTGCAGAGCTGGGGTTCACAAGATGCACTCTGATTGGCTCAGAACAGAGACTTGTTCTGGTACTTTGGCCAATCACGAAAAACATCTCTCTCCATTCATAAAACACTATACCACAAAATGAAAGGGATTACTAAAGAACTTACGGTCCATCCTCAGTGAACCAAGGGATTGCAAACAAGAAGAAAAGGACAAATTGAGCTAATAAATAAACCTTAAACTGAACACTTTGTTCCAGCAGATTTTACTCATGTGTCAGGATTTTAGTGGTGGGAAAAAACAAAAGCCAAAATGAAGAGTGTTATTTACTACAAGCAGGAACAGTTAGCAGGAAGGCAGTCTGGGATTAAAACGTTCACCTCTGCAAATCCACTCTGTGGTATGCATCCTGAGCGACACTAAAGGAACCAGCACTACATTCCAATAGTTGGTATGGCACTGCCTGCCTCCTTCGCAAGGAAATTTTCCTTCAAACCTCCTCTCCCTGTTAAAGGACGTGCCAACTAGGAGACAGTCACCCCAGTGGAAGGCCATCAGAGGAACATGTGAGCTTCAGAAGGGCAAGACCCTGGTCAGGCTTAGCATCTAGAAGCTATTCAATGTTTGTTGAACAGATGAAGCATCCCCAAGAAAAGACATCTTCCTCCTATCCAGAGCCTTTGCAGGCTTATTATTGCTCTTGGGAAGAAGTTTAAATCCCTCAGTGTGTTTCTGATCAGGTTCCCCCTCTGTGATTTGGTCTGTTTGGCCCTCTGGCTTCACTAGTTTCCCTCTAGAACCACGACTTCCTGAGCCTCTGGCAGTTCCCCCATGTGATCTCTACTCTCATTGTTCTCAGACTTCGCACAAGTGGGCCAGGTCTCAAACACTTGTCCCTACCTGCCCTCCTTTGCCCAGTCAACTCTTACTTGGTCTTTCCGTGCCTAGTAAGGGCTTGCTCCTGGCTAGGTTACTGTCCTGGGAGCTGCTATGAGAGCTACTGTGGCTTCCTGCACTGACCTTGCAATGGACACTTGCCTGCCTTCTGCTCCTCATGTCAGCTTCCCAAGGGTAAGAACTCGACATTTCTTCTTTTCTTTTCAACTACATACCAGTTTATTAACAAAAGGATATAACTTGGGAATAGTCAGATGGAAGAGATACATACATAGGGTGGTGCAGGCAAGGGCATGCATGGAGCTTCCACGCCCTCTCCAAGTGTGCCATTCTCTCTAAATCTCCACTTGTCCATCAACCTGGATGCTCTCTGCACTTTGTCCTTTGGGGGTTTTACAGAGATTCCATTACATAGGCGACATGACTCACCAAATTACTGGCCACTGGTGATTGATTCAAGCTCCAGCCCCCTCCCCTCCTAGGAGCCAGGGGGACATGGCAAAACTGGACTCTTTCTTGATCCAGTTCTGTCCCTAGTGCTTGACCCCCAAAAAACCTGATTCCCAAGAAATATTCCCTGAAGACTGCAAGGCACTGATCTAGAAGGCTTGATCCAAGCTAACAAGCTATACAATTCTCTGGAATGAAGAATTAACCACTTGGGCTCACTCATAAGAGCTGAGGTAGGGCCCAATGTATTTCTAAACCTACAGAACTCGGGAAGGACCCATAAGACAGACGTGGGCCCCACTGACCTCTGCCCTTTCCCAGCCCAAGAACAGGGATCTGAAAAAGCTGACACAAACCCAAGGGCACAATCCAAAGAGAACTAGAAGCTGCTGCCATTCTGATGAATACCACATATAGATTCTTGTTGGGTTTTGTCAAGTTGGGCTTTTGTGAGTTTGGGCTTTTATTTAAGTAAACCTCCTTTGAATGGCTTGGGGTAGCATTAACTTTGAAGATATTAGAGGTAGGTCCCAAAATTCATGTATATAGTCCAAGCCTCTCTTGGAAATAAGAGATGAAAGGGTCTTCCAGAGATCTGCTATCTGGAGGACCAGAAAAAACGGCAGCCTGAGAGGTACCATTCTCTGACCCTGGCCCACTGGGTATAGACCAAGCCAGTGACTTATAGTTGTATGTAGTACAGAATGTCATGTGTGATGGGCTAGACAACTCAAAGTTTAGTAAAACGTAAGCCATCCCATCCTCATTCTAAAGGCCCTGCCTCAAACAATTTTCACTTATTTAACCCCCTCCCTCCTCCTAAATACCTTTATCGAAGGATCAGTATTAACAATGGTAAGAGATCAAAACAGTAACAAAGTGGAGAGATTTCCTACTCTCCTCCTAAAAATAGAGTAAATAAGATTTTTAAAGTCTTGAGGATTTAGGAAGAGGAAGAAAGAAAAATAGGTTGAAAAATACATCTCTCCTCACTGGGGAGCCTCTTGTGCAAGACTGAGATGCTGCCGCCCAGCTTTGGTTAGTAGTGTACATGGGTATTAATTCCAGGTGCAGCAGAGAAGTGTCCATTTCAGAGCTAATAACGCCTCTGAAAGCAGACCAGTAATCTAAAGGTGGCCTGGAGTAGGTGGATTCCATCTAATTCACAAATAGAGTCTCCCACTCATTGAAATTTAAAACTTCAAAATTTCCTGAGTCCTTGGAGCAGGAAATCTTGGAACAAAGCGCTTTCCCCCTCTTTAATGATGAAACCTCAAACCACATAGGTAGAAGAGAGAGAGAAGCTAGCAGGAGCGCCCCTCTTAATTGTCTATTCTTATACGCTGTTTATTGGATCATTAAAGTCTTACAAGGACTTCGTGGTAACTGTAATTGTTGAATTTAAGGCTTGTCTCAGCTGTGTGTCTCTTATTTCCACACTCGGGAAAGTACGTTTCAAGCAATCTGCTGACAAGATTCTTCGTGAGTGATCTGTGGTCCCGGCACTAGTGCAGGTGGCACGCGCCGTCCCGCACACCTGTTGTCAGGTGACTTGACCAGCAGCACCCTGCGCACTCACCTCCTCTTTCCACCCCACCCCCCAGCGAGAGACTTCCCTCCTGGCCTTCTCCACTCGAAGAGCCTACAGCCTTCTGGAGTTACCTTGGGAAAAAAACAAAAACAAACAACACCTCCCAACCACAAAGCAAACAAAAGGCTGATCACAAAACGAGAGGGCAGCGGGGGTTCCTGTGGCCCCTCTCCAGCCAGTCCCTGGACAAATCCCTCCCCGCCCCGCCTTGGTTCCACTCTTGCAACTATCCCCCAAACCCCCATCCCACTCTCCCAGCACACCACCCAGACGCCTACACCACCGCCACCTGGGGCTCGAGCCCCACTTATTGTGCCCCGGGCAGGCAACTCGCGAGCGGGCGGGCGCCTCACCAAGTACAACTCCGCGCACAACAGCTCCCGGGCGCCCAGGCCCAGGCCGACCGGCTCCCGCCGCGACGCCTCCCCCGGCCTCGGGTCCAGCCCGCCCGCTGTAGGAAGGGTCGCCGGGGCACGAGCCGGGGCTGTCTCCTGCCCACAAAAGCGCCCAGGCGCGGGCAGGAGGACGCGGTTCTAAGACAAGTTGGCTTCCGGGTTTGCTTTTTGAACAAAACCAGAGGATCCCGCGCGGCCCGGGCAGGGCCTGGGAGGGCCCCGTGCGCGCGCGAGGCCCCGGCGTGGGCCGCGTTGAACCCAGCAGCCCGAGTCGGCAGTGCGCCGCCAGGTGCCCGCCAGGCCCGGCCGCTCCCATGCACTCTCGGCAGGAAGAGCGGGGCAGCCGGACCCGGGCTGCGGGGACGCGGCGCGGCGAGAGGGCCGGGGGGCACTTACGGGGCGGCTCGGCGGCGGCGGCGGCGGCAGCTGCAGCAAGGTGTCCGGCCTGTGCCCTCTCGGCCGCTCGCGCCTTTTCTCTCCGCGCTCCTCGCTGGCCCGCCCGCCCACCTCCTCGCTTCCCGCCCGCGCGCCCCGCGCTCGCCCCCTCCGCCCGGCTCCGCTGCCGAGTGAACTGGAACCAGTCGCCGCGGCCCCGGGATTCCCACAATGCACAGCGCGCCGCTCGTCACATCCCATCCCGTCCCCGCGCGTCCGGCCACCCCTCCCGCGCCACCTGGGCGCCCCAGCCTTGACCCCAAGCCCGCAGCCGCGCGCGCGGGGGCCCTCCGTGCTGTACCTCCTGGACGTCGGTGGGTTAGTTCCCCGGCTGCACGGCGGCCCCAGCTCTGGTCCTCTGTCACCTGGCCTGGACGCCGCACGCAGGGTCCCGCCCGAGCCGGGGACTCGCCCTGAGCTAAGTCCTGGCAAAGGGTCGGGACCCTGGGCAGAGGCACTTCTCCAGCGTGCGTCCCAGCCTGTGCGTCTAGAGGAACGCTTATTGAGCGCCTACTGGGAGTGGGTGGGGTGGGGTGGGGTGGGGAGGGCGGTGGGGGAGGGCGGCTTTCCCTGCCGATCTCTAGAAGCCTTCTCATTGACGCAGGGCGGGAGGCAAAACTGCTGTTATCAGCAAGCATTTTCCCCTCCCCAACCAATGCAAACCTCCCTCGCACCTCAGAACCTCCCGCTGTCTTTCGACCCAAGCCCTTATCAAACCTGGTCTTCCCCACGACCAACTGTTGTGCATCTGGCTCCCCTGGAGTTCTTCGCAGTGACCCCTAGAAGTCTGGATTTGCTTTGTTGCATGGAAGCCTTTTACTTAGATTCAGCAAATGTTCGCTCTTGGACCCAAGTTGAGATTTACTGAACAGTGATTCTCTATCATCACACACATTTTTGTTTGTTTGTTTTTTAATTATTTTCCCTTTCCCTGTATTTTTAAAAATTAATTTAGTTTTGATTGAGACAAGCAACAAGAGGGGGCCGCTGCAAAACCCAACTTGTATTTCTAAATTGGTTTTGGGCCTTAAGACCTTAGTGACCCATCCCAAGAGCCCTCCGGCTCCTCCTCCTCTCCCCTCCATCCACCAAAGGCGGAGGGGGAGGGGGGAGGCATTAGCACCCAGTTGAACCAAATTTAGATAATAATACAGACCCTGCAGAGTTGTTCTGAGGCTGCTGAGTTGGTGGTGGAAGATTATGAGTCATTAATGACCACTCCCTTCCCTCAGGTTGCCCCTGTAGCAACGCTGGTAACCTCCCTTCACCACGATGCTTTACACTGTACTGCAAAAGTCTGCAAAGCAGTGTCCAATACATGCCACTCATACATTCATTAATTCATTTAACTACTGTGGTCATACTTCGTGCCATGCATCAATTTGGGTGATGAAGATGAAGCAGTGAATAGAACAGGCAAAAATCCCTGAACTCCAGATGTTTGCAGTCTAGCTGGGAAAGAAAGATTATAGGCAAAAGAGATGATGTATCAGATGGTGTAAATGCAATACAGAAAAATAAAGCTGTAACTGGGAAATAACTTTTGTGTTCTATTACAAGTTAATCACTAAAGGAGTGTTGTCTATAAGCTTAAATTATACAAAATGGCCCATTTCTGGTAACTCTGTCTTAAGATTTAACTCAAGGGAAATATCCTGACCAGGCCCACCTGTGAATGGCTTCTTGGAAGAAGAAATTAACACATCCCCTTTCCAGGCTGACCAGAACCAGGAAATGTTTGACTTTACTCCCTCCCCTTTTAGTATAAAAGAAGCCTGAATTCTAACTCAGGTAAGATGGTTCTTTGGAGGCAAGAATCCCCCATCTTCTTGGTTTTCTGGCTTTCCAAATAAGTCGCCATTCCTTCTCCCAACAACTCATCTCTCGATTTACTGGCCTGTCATGTAGCAAGCAATATGAGCTTGGGCTTGATGACAAAGCAAGGAAGAGGGATAGGGGTATAAGTTGGGATGGGGCTTCAAATTTTAGAAAAGGCCTCATTGAGAAGGAGACATTTAAGGAACTGAGTGAAAGTGAAATTCGCTCAGTCGTGTCTGACTCTTTGCGACCCCATAGACTATACAGTCCATGGAATTCTCCAGGCTGGAAGAAGGGAGCGGGTAGCCTTTCCCTTCAGGGGATCTTCCCAACCCAGGGATAGAATCCAAGTGTCCTGCATTGAAGGCAGATTCTTTTATCAGCTGAGCCACAAGAGAAGCCCGAGAATACTGGAGTGGGTAGCCTATCCCTTCTCCAGGGTATCTTCCCAACCCAGGAATCAAACTGGGGTCTCCTGCATTGCAAGTGGATTCTTTATCAACTGAGCTATGAAGGAAGCCCAAGGAATTGAGGGAGCAAGCCAAGTGGATATCTGGGGGATTGGGCGGGGGAGGTATTCTAAGCACAGGAACAGCAAATGAGGCAGACAGAAGCATCTCTGAAATCAAAGTACAGTGAGTGTGTTCACAAGAAAAGATAATGTGTAACATGTTAGAGGTGTTAACTATGTAATCATATGGCAGTATATAAGTGTAACAAATCAACAGGTTGTACACCTTAAACTCACACAATGTTATAATGTCAATAATATCTCAACTTTTAAAGTGTGAGGCTGTTGTGGAATGAGTGAAAGGAGAATTACAGGAGATGAAACTGCAGAAATGATGATTCTTCGGGTCTAAAAACAAAGCATTAAGGATGTGTGAGGATTCCCCCACGGAAGCTGCAGAGAGGTCTCAGAAGAGGGACAGAGACCACCACCACCCACCTTTGCTCTGTGCTTCCCTTCTCCTTGGGGACGTCCCTCAGTTCTGCAGGGGCCAGCTACCAGGTGAGGCTTATGTAGGCCACAGCGAGTCAGGAGGATGCCAGACTCAGAATGCCTGCTGTGGACCAGTCTCCTTCCAGGAGAAAAACCCTCTAGGTGCACTGCCACATTGCCTAGGTTCTGGTCTGAAATGTAAGCAGTACAGTACCCCTGGAAACCTTAACCGGAGAGACCAACCAGGCTGGAGGAAAGCCCAGGCGTGTGCGGAGACGGGGAGACACCTACAGCCTGCTGCTGCCCTAGTCGTTACAGACCTGAGGCTTCCTCCTCCCCAGGTCCGTAAGTGATGTTGAAGGCCAAACACAGGGCAAGATTGTCTTAGAGATCTGCAACCCTAGCGGACCAAGAAGTAATTCGCTCACCTCGACCCCAGCTTTGGTCTCTAAGTTGGTTTCCCTGGTGACCTGGAAGTGGGTCAAGCCTACAAGACTGGTTTTTCTTCCATCCTATTGCACATTCACCATGTGTCAAATCAGATATATCCCATCATTTCTGTTTCACAACAGCCCCCAGCAGGCACACTATTTCGGGGACATTTCTACCCCCATTTTACAGATGAAGGCACTATAGATTCGGAGAGCTAAGAAAAATCCTGGGGTTAAGACAGTGGGTAGGCTGGCTGCTGCTGCTGCTGCTGCTAAGTCACTTCAGTCATGTCCGACTCTGTGCAACCCCATAGATGGCAGCCCACTAGGCTCCTCTGTCTCTGGGATTCTCCAGGCAAGAACACTGGAGTGGGTTGCCATTTCCTTCTCCAATGCATGAAAGTGAAAAGTGAAAGTGAAGTCGCTCAGTCGTGTCTGACTCTTAGCGACCCCATGGACTGCAGCCTACCAGGCTCCTCCGTTCATGGGATTTTCCAGGCAAGAGTACTGGAGTGGGGTCCCATTGCCTTCTCCGGGGTAGGCTGGCACTGGGGTTCAAATCCAGGTTCATCCAGGACCTGAGTTTTCATGACTCAGTCCTGAATAAAGCCCTTCTAGGCATGCCCTTCCTCCACACCCAGTATCCATCCTCCCCATGCTGCCACTCCCCCAGTTCAGAGTGGGTCTTCTTGTCCCCAAAGTCATGCAGCACTGTCCTTGGGTTAGAGTCCTCACCCCTCCAGAGCTGACCTCGGTGCTGTCCTCGTGCCCCTCATCCCTCCACAGTGTGCCATTCACAGAATCACTGGGAATATTGTCCCTGGGAGAAGTTCAAGATTCCCTCTCTCTTCCTCTCTCCCAAAGGCTCCACACCCCCTTTCTCTTCCCTCTAATTTGTCTATCCTGTTCTTCCATGTTGGGGGCATGCCCTCTCCCCCAGTCAGGCTCAGAGTGTTCCATCAGATTTTTTTCTTTACAATTGCAAAATAAATGCATGCTCAGTATGTAAAACTTGGAAAATAAAAGTGCACAAAAGCATAAAAATCACCCTAAGTATACCTAGGAGAAAACCACTGCTTCCTTTTCAGTCTTTGTATCCATATCTACTTAATATTAAATGTATTTGTGTTTCTATTGCATTTAGGACTCATCACCTGCTTTTTAAACTTAATTGCCCTTTATAAACATTTAACCTGTTGTAGGTATTCTACAATAGCAGTTCTCAAACTATTTGAATTGAAAACACCTTTACTCTCTTAAATTATTGAGAACTGCAAAGAGCTGTTGTTTTACATGGGTTGTATCTGTCAATATTTGCTCTATTAGAAATTAAAACAAAAATCTTAAATATTAACTTATTCATTTTTTAAATGTTAATCTGTAAACAAGTTTCATGCTAAAACAATGTATTTGTATGAAAAAAACTATATTTTCCAAACAACCAAATTTTAGTGAGAAGAGTATTACTGTCTTCCAACTTTGCACATTTCTTTAATGTCTGTTTTAGCAGAAGATAGCTAGATTCTCATGTCTTCTGTATTCAGTTATTGCTATCTATTGTTCTAAGTATATGAAAAAATACAGTCTATATAAAAAATACAGATATGTATTTCGGAAAAATAGAGGATTTTAATAACCTTTTCAGATAATTTTGGATATTTTTCTTTGATACTACTCCAAAACCCCAAAAGTAGTAGTTTCTTAAAGGTTAATAACAATATAGAATCTGAGACCAACTGATTTGGTAACATCCATTAATCTACATTTTTATTATTTTTAATGGATTTATTAATCTATCTTAATTTTTATCCATTATTTTGATGGACCATTTAGCAATGCATGATTTGATATAATCACTCATTGGTTGTTTGGAAAATAGTGGTTCACTGAGTTATACAGATCTCCTAATCTTCCAAATGTGAACTCCTTTCATGGTATAATGAGGAAATCACATTTCTGATATCCTTGATATCAGCAGAGGTTTTTAAGTACTGAGAAGTTTCCAAGCTCATGGTGGCAGATACAAATTTCCCAATACTGTAATTTTTGGTTGAAAGTTCAAATTTATCATTGGCAACATAACATCACAGTTACTTTTCTTGAAGTGACAAGTTCATTTCATTTCTTTTCAAGAAAACGTCCACCATATTCTCAGGGCTGCATTGTGACTTTCCTGGGCCTCAGGCATTCTTACCTTCTTGGGCTCATTTAAAAACAAAAATCCTCCAGCACTGGTGTAAAGACAAGTATATTAGCATGAAATATACAACTATGCCTAGTGGGGATTTCAGCCTGGTACACACCAGAGTCTGAACAGTTCAATCACAGTTCATCTGTCAGGCAGGCTCACCTTCGCCATAAGGAATAGAGCCAAGGCCCACATGACTTTATGGACCATGAAAGTGTTCCCATTTCTTTAAAATCAGAAGAAGAAAATGAAATTCACTTCTTATAGATCAAATATTTTAATATATAACATTCATACATTTGTCCCTATGCCAACACAGTTGTAAAATATAATCTTTATATCTTTTTATAAAGGGAAGGGCCCGCAAAGACAAAAGTGCCTAGAGCTGATGAAAATATTAACATAGCCCTGCTGTCTATTGTCGTTTCAAGTAAAATGGTGTTTCGTGAAAAAAGCAGCTAGTTTAGCCCACAATTCAATCACACAAATGCTTTTCCTTAAGGCAACCATCCTAGTGTGTTAAATAGCTGAACATGAAAAGTGAAAGTGGTTCAGTTGTGTCCTACTCTTTGCGACCCCACGGACTATACAGTCCATGGAATTCTCTAGGCCAGAATATTGTAGTGGGTAGCCTTTCCCTTCTCCAGGGGATCTTCCCAACCCAGGGATCGAACCCCAGGTCTCCCGCATTGCAGGTGGATTCTTTACCAGCTAAGCCACAAGGGAAGCCCAAGAATACTGGAGTGGGTAGCCTATCCCTTTTCCAGCAGATCTTCCTGACCCAGGAAGTAATTCACATATACTTCTCATGTGGTCACAGAGAACATTTTAAAATGTAAAGTATGTTCTGAAGGGTTGAGATCAATAAAATTAGTAATTTTTACTGCTTTATTGTGGAGAAGGAAACGGCAACCCACTCCAGTATTCTTGCCTGGAGAATCCCCATGGACAGAGGAGTCTGAAGGGCTGCAGTCCATGGGGTCTCAAAGAGTCAGACATGACTGAGTGACTAAACAACAACAATTGCTTTATCAAGGACATTCTTAAATGAACTACTGGGATTTTTTTTTTCTGGCAGTGCTTGGCAATAAAGGATAAAATGATTATTAGTACAGTTTGGTGTCATTGCTGATATGTGCTAAGTCATCAGCAGTTTTACCCACAATTGTTTCTGCACCACTGGTGCAAAGATCAAGACAATGAAAAAGCTTAATACTGTCTTAACATTATCACAAAAAGTTTGAATTTTGTGAACCCCTGCAAAGGGTCACAGTGACCTTCAGCAATCAGCAGACCCCATTTTGGGAACCACTATTCCAAACATCCTGGGTTGTACCATCACTTTAAGTGAAGTCGCTCAGTCGTGTCCGATTCCTTGCAACCCCATGGACTGTAGCCTAACAGGCTCCTCCATTCATGGGATTTTCCAGGCAAGAATACTGGAGTGGGTTGCCATTTCCTTCGCCAGGAGATCTTCCCAACCCGGGGATTGAACCCAGGTCTCCCGCATTGTAGGCAGCCACTTTACCATCTGAGCCACCAGGGAAGTCCAATCACTTAGTTAACCGATTATTATTGGTTATTGCTGTTGTTACTGTTTTTCTTTCAGGCAGTTTTGCATTCTATTAGAAAAACCTGATGCATGTCCTTAGCAATACATCTTAGTGCACATCTGACAGCTGAAGGTTAATTCTTAGAAGTGGAACTGCTGGATCAAAGATCCACAGTTTAAAAGCTTTAACGCAGGTAGCCAAGTGGCCCTCCAGAGATCCTGGGACTGGGCTGGCAATGGGCAGGGCTGAGCATTCCTGCATTTTCCCAGCACCTCTTAGCCCCGCCCTGACTATTCTCCAAGACCTTTGATGATCTGAGAGTCAAATGGTGGGGTGTCACCATTCCCCTGGTTTAGGTTGACCTTATTTGTGACCTTATTTGTGGGCAGAGAGAGGTCTCTAGTTAGTTCCCAAGCTTCTGATCAAGCCAAGGGGTGGCTGTGGGTGTGTGGGTGTAGATGTGCACGTGTGCGCGTAGGAATCCCAGGAAAGAAAGAAACTGCTCTCCACCACCCTCTGCCTCCACAAGCAAACAGATGCACCCTTTTCTACGGAACAGATGCACCACTGTCTCTTCCATTGGAGCCTTTCTAACTTACTTGATTACTTCAGAGATAAGTTGTCTCACTTTGATCTGTAATTAGCGGCAACATCTGACTCTTACCCCGGTTCTCAACAATCCCCACCCCCTCCTGTCTTTGTTAAGCATTTAATGCCTTTCTTTAAGAGAAGTACAGGTGAATATTTACCCTTGATTGAAAGTAACAAAGGGACCAAGGAAAACCATCCTCTGGTGTAGGAGGGGCTGTATTACTTTTTTCCAGACCTACAGGCATCTCAAGATTTAAATATTTTCCCACCCACCCCCAAGTTAGAGCTGGATTGAAAATATGGTTTGAAAAATTCAGGCTACCAGAAGAGCAGTGGTGCTCAAAGAGACCTTTGGGGGTCCCTGAGATCCTTTAATGGGGTCTGTGTGTCAAGACTACGTTTATAATAATACTAAGGCTTTATTTGCCTTTTTCACTGTGTTTACATTTGCACTGATAGTACAAAAAGCACTGGTGGATAAGACCATGTCTTAGCATAAATCAAGACAGTGTCCCAAACTGTTAGCAGTCATAGAATTCTTTAACACACACACAGTTTCACTTAAGAATTAAAAGTGTCTTTAAATGAGCAGATTTAAAATTTTTGAAAGCTTGTGTCTGCTACCATGAGCTTGACAGCTGACAGCTTCCTGAAACTTCAGAACCTTTCTGATAATATTGGTGATGGTATTTTAAGTAAAATAATTTTCTTATATTGTATAATAAAAATCTGTTAACATTGGGAAAAATCTTAAATATCTTAGAGATATATAATATAGTACAACTTAGTGAACTAATATTTTCCAAATGACTAATGTATGATGTTACAACATTATGCATTGGCTAAAAAAAATCCATCCAAAGTGAAAGAAAAACCAATGGGTTTAATGGCACAGAGTATGAAAAGTCCAGTGATATGCTTTAATATCACTACCTTTAAGAAACTACCATTTGTTGAGTTTGGATGTAGAATCAGAGAACAATATCCATAATTATCTGAAAAGGTTATTACTGGGTTGGCCAAAGAGGTCTTTCAGTTTTTTCTGTAACACCTGATGGAAAAACCCAAATGAACTTTTTGGCCAACCCAATATAATACTCATCTCTCGACTACATTCAAAACAAAACAAAACTTTGCATGGGAAAAGAAAACCACCATAATAAAGTCAGAAGACAAATGACAAACTAGAAGAAAATACTGGCAAGATATAACACAGGTAAAAGTTATTATCCTTATCTTAATCTGCTTAGGCTGCCATAGCAAAATACCATAAACTGGGTGACTTAAATAATATAAATTTTCTCACAGTTCTGGAAACTGGGAAGTCCAAGATCAAGGTTTTGGTACAGGTCAGTTTCTGATAAAAGCTCTCTTCCAGGTCACATGGCCACTTGTCTTCACATGAATTTTCCTCTGTGCATATATACAGGGAGGGAGGGAGAGAGAGAGAGAAGAGGTTACTCTGGTGCCTCCTGTTATAAGGACACTAATCCTGTTGGATTAAAGCCCCATCCTTATGATCTCATTTAAACTTAATTACCTTCTAAAGGCCTTACCTCAAAATATAGTCACATGGATGGGGGGTTAGAGCCTCAATATGAATTTGGAGTGGGGGAGACACAATTCAGTCCATAGCAGTCATATAAATGTATCTTCAGAAAACTGGGGGAGGAGATTTAAAATTCTATTGAAAAATGCTCAAATGATACAATCAATTAACAAAAGAAATAAAAATGGTGCTTAGACTTCTCTGGTAGTCCAGTGGTTAAGAATCCACCTGCCAAGGCAGGGGACTTGGGTTCAGTCCCTGGTCTGGGAAGATTCCACACGCCATGGGGCAACTAAGCCCATGTGTCGCAACTACTGAAGCCCACAGGCCCTAGAGCGCGTGCTCTGCAAGACGAAGACACTGCAATGAGAAGCTCGTGCACCACTAGAGCAGTCTCTGCTCACTGCAACTAGAGAAAGCTCGTGCGCAGCAATGAAGATCTAGCCCGCCCGAAAAGAAATAATTTTTAAAATGGTGCTTAAAATATGAAAAGATGTTCAACTTCACTCATAAGAAAACTATAAATAAATATACACCTAGATATTTCTCACTTATCAGACTAACAAAGGTTCAAAAGCGTGAAACTGCATTCTGTTGGCACAGCTGTAGGAAATAGGCTCTCATACATTCCTGGTAGAGATACAAACTATTACAGACCTATGGAGGGGAATTTTACAATATTTAATAAAAGTATCTCTGCATTTACCCTTAACCAAGCAATTCTGCTTTTAGAATTTACCCTGAAAATGCACCCCAGTGATACAAAAATGCCTGCTCATGAGATTTTTCACTGCTTCATTATTTGTAATTGCAAAATATTGACCAATACCTAAGTATCCAAGCATATAAGATTGGTTGAATCAACTCTGATATATGTACATAGTATACAGTACACACTGTAAAAATTAAGGATGAAGATCTCTATGAACTGATTATGGGGTGATTTCCAGGAGATATTGTTAAATGAAAAAAACAAAGAGCAAAGAAGCATATATAGTGTGCTATATTTTGTATAAGAAAGAAGGAAAACGAAGAAAACATACATAGGGGCTTCCCTCGTGGCTCAGTGGTAAAGAATCCACCTGCAAATGCAGGAAACATGGGTTCAGTCCCTGGTCCAGGAAGACAGTCCACATGCTGCAGAGCAACTAAGCCCGCACCACAACTGCTGAGCCCCTGCTCTGCAACAAGAGAAGCCACTGCAGCGAGAAGCACATACCACAACTGGAGCTTAGACTCTGCTCACTACAACTAGAGAAGAGTCCACACAGCAATGAAGACCCAGCACAGCCAAGATAAATAAAGGAAAATAGTTAAAGGAAATAAAAACATACATATATCTCTACAAATAGAAATGAGCATGCATGCCTACTTAGTTGTGTCCAACTCTTTTGCAATCCCATCGACTGTAGCCCATCAGGCTCCTCTTTCCATGAGATTTCCCAGGCGAGAATATTGGAGTGGGTTGCCCTTTCCTTCTCCAGGGGATCTTTCCCATCCAGGGATCAAACCCATGTCTCTTGCATTGGCATGCAGATTCTTTACCATTGAGCCACCTGGGAAGCCCACAATAGAAAACACAGAAGGGATAAACCAGAAAACAAAGAACATATTTACCTATAAGGGATAATGGGTAGAAAGCAAGGGAGATGGATAAAATTTGAGTATATTTTGCACACTTTTGGCTTTTGGAAGTATGTTAGAGTTCTATATATTCAAAAACTAAAATTATTATTTATTAGAATGAACAAGGAGAACATTCCTAAAACTGAAATCAAACTAATACCAATGAACTCAATTGTGTTCCAAATGAATACCATAATCGTACTGAATGCAGACGGCAAAGAAACAATCAACTTTCCATGGTGGCTCAGTGGTAAAGAATCCGCTGACCAATGCAGGAGATGCAGGTTCGATCCTTGGGTCAGGAAGATACCCTGGAGAAGGAAATGGCAACCCACTCCGGTATTCGCACAATTGCACTCATCTCACACGCTAGTAAAGTAATGCTCAAAATTCTCCAAGCCAGGCTTCAGCAATACATGAACCGTGAACTTCCAGATGTTCAAGCTGATTTTAGAAAAGGCAGAGGAACCAGAGATCAAATTGCCAACATCCGCTGGATCATTGAAAAAGCAAGAGATTTCCAGAAAAACATCTATTTCTGCTTTAGTGACTATGCCAAAGCCTTTGACTGTGTGGACCACATTAAACTGTGGAAAATTCTTCAAGAGATGGGAATACCAGACCACTTGACCTGCCTCTTGAGAAATCTGTATGCAGGTCAGGAAGCAACAGTTAGAACTGGACATGGAACAACAGACTGGTTCCAAATAGGAAAAGGAGTACATCGAGGCTGTATATTGTCACCCTGCTTATTTAACTTATATACAGAGTACATTATGAGAAACACTGGGCTGGAGGAAACACAAGCTGGAATCAAGATTGCTGGGAGAAATCAATAACCTCAGATATGCAGATGATACCACCCTTATGGCAGAAAGTGAAGAAGAACTAAAGAGCCTCTTGATGAAAGTGAAAGGAGAGTGAAAAAGTTGGCTTAAAGCTCAACATTCAGAAAACTAAGATCATGGCATCTGGTCCCATCACTTCATGGCAAATTGATGGGGAAACAGTGGAAACAGTGGCTGACTTTATTTTTCTGGGCTCCAAAAATCACTGGAGATGGTGACTGCAGCCATGAAATTAAAAGATGCTTACTCCTTGGAAGGAAAGTTATGACCAACCTAGACAGCATATTCAAAAGCAGAGACATTACTTTGCCAACAAAGGTCCGTCTAGTCAAGGCTATGGTTTTTCCAGTGGTCATATATGGATTTAAGAGTTAGGCTATAAAGAAAGCTGAGCGCCGATGAATTGATGCTTTTGAACTGTGGTGTTGGAGAAGACTCTTGAGAGTCCCTTGGACTGCAAGGAGATCCATCCAGTCCATCCTAAAGGAGATCAGTCCTGGGTGTTCATTGGAAGGACTGATGTCGAAGCTGAAACTCCAATACTTTGGCCACCTGGTGCGAAGAGCTGACTCATTTGAAAAGACCTTGACGCTGGGAAAGATTGAGGGCAGGAGGAGAAGGGGATGACAGAGGATGAGATGGTTGGATGGCATCACTGACTCGATGGACATGGGTTTGGGTGGACTCCGGGAGTTGGTGATGGACAGGGAGGCCTGTCATGCTGCAGTTCATGGGGTCGCAAAGAGTCGGACATGACTGAGTGACTGAACTGAACTGAACTGGTATTCTTGCCTGGGGAATCCCATGGACAGAGGAGCCTAGTGGGCTACAATCCATGGGGTCGCAAAAGAGTCAGACACAATTTAGCGACTGAACAACAACAAATCTGATACTTTGTCTGTGGTGAGAAAGGGAGTTATGGAAGATTTACAAACAAAACCTGAACCATTTTTATTGAGTTTGGTATTTTGCAGTGCTGTAGGAAAATCGATTCTAAAACAATTTTGTATCTATTATAGGTTTTAGGAAAAACCTATAGGTTCTCAGCAGTAGGGAAATGAGGGATGTAAAAATATAGAATGCAGGAAGGCAAGAAACAGCCCTACAGGGATGAATGGGAACTGGAAATACCAGGTGAACTCATTTCTAAAATAGGTGTATGTAAATGTGCATGTGTCTATACCTATATATGTGCACACACATATATCTACATCTGTATATAGATATATACATGTGTCTTACACATGCATATATTACCTAGCTCTGTATGCTGAAAAGAAACCCCTGGGGCAATTACCATATCTATCATACAGATCTTGATTCTAATACCATTTCCTACTAAAAGCAGCTAGGGCTCCTTGGAGAAATGGTTCATTCTAGAGTTGGGGCCGGAAGTACATAAAATGAGACTGGAATATCTTGTTATCCTTAATATAGGGAAATATACATGCACAGGTACACACACTCAAAAAACGATGGGAGCCAGTTTAAGAAAGAGGCTCCCATGGGCCAAATTTGGGACAATTGAGGGATTCGTGAATCCACACTGATTATAAAAAGATAATACATGTACAAATATGTAATATTTATTTATAATATAATATATACATATATTGTTGTTCAGTCACTAAGTAGTGTCCAACTCTTTGCGACGCCATGGAATGCAGCATGCCAGGCTTCCCTGTCCCTCACTGTCTCCCTGAGTTTGCTCAAACTCATGTCCATTGAGTCGGTGATGCCATCCAACCATCTCATCCTCTGTCACCCTCTTCTGCCCTCAGTCTTTCCCAGCATCAGGGTCTTTTCTAATGAGTTGGCTTTTTGCATCAGGTGGCCAAAGTATGGAGATTCAGTTTCAGCATCAGTCTTTCCAATGAATATTCAGGGATGATTTCCTTTAGGATTGACTGGTTTGATCTCATTGCTGTGCAAGGGATGGTCAAGAGTCTTTTCCAACAAATCCCAAAGCATCAATTTTCAGTACTCAGCCTGCTTTATGCTCCAATTCTCACATGTGTACATGACCACTGGAAAAACCATAGCTTTGACTAGATGGACCTTTGTTGGCAAAGTAATGTCTTTAATTTTTAATATGCTTGTCTTCCAAGGAGCAAGAGTCTTTTAATTTCATGGCTGCAGTCACCATCTGCAGTGATTTTGGAGCCCAAAAAAATACAGTCTGTCACTGTTTCCCCATCTATTTGCCATGAAGTGATGGGGATCAGATGCCATGATCTTAGTTTTCTGAATGTCGAGTTTTAAGTTTACTTTTTCACTCTCCTCTTTCATCAAGAGGCTCTTTATTTCTTCTTTGCTTTCTGCCATAAGGGTGGTGTCATCTGCATATCTGAGTTTATTGATATTTCTCCTGGCAATCTTGATTCCAGCTTCTGCTTCATCTGCCCCAGTGTTTTGCATGATGTACTCTGCATATACGTTAAATAAGTAGGGTGACAATATACAGCCTTGACATACTCCTTTCCTCATTTGGAACCAGTCTGTTGTTCCATGTTCAGTTCTAACTGTTGCTTCCTGACCTGCATACAGATTTCTCAAGAGGCAGATCAGGTGGTCTGGTATTCCCATCTCTTTCAGAATTTTCCACAGTTTATTGTGATCCACACAGTCAAAAGCTTTGACATAGTCAATAAAGCAGCAGTAGATGCTTTTCTGCAACTCTCTTGCATTTTCAATGATCCAGCGGATGTTGGCAATTTGATCTCTGGTTCCTCTGCCTTTTCTAATCCATCTTGAATATCTGGAAGTTCAAGGTTCACGTATTGCTGAAGCCTGGCTTGGTGAATTTTGAGCATTGCTTTGCTAGCGTGTGAGATGAATGCAATTGTGTGGTAGTTTGGACATTCTTGGCATTGCCTTTCTTTGGGATTGGAATGAAAACTAACCTTTTCCAGTCCTGTGGCCACTGCTGAGTTTTCCAAATTCCCTAGCATATTGAGTGCAGCACTTTCACAGCATCTTCTTTTAGGATTTGAAACAGCTCAACAGAATTCCATCACCTCCACTAGCTTTGTTCATAGTGATGCTTTCTAATGCCCATTTGACTTCACATTCCGGGATGTCTGGCTCTAGGTGAGTGATCACACCATCATGATTATCTGGGTCATGAAGATCTTTTTTGTATAGTTCTTCTGTGTATTCTTGCCACCTTCTGTTAGGTCCATACCATTTCTGTCCTTTATTGTGCCTATCTTTGCATGAAATGTTCCCTTGGTATCTCTAATTTTCTTGAAGAGATCTCTAGTCTTTCCCATTCTATTATTTTCCTGTATTTTTTTGCATTGATCACTGAGGAAGGCTTTCTTATCTCTCCTTGGTATTCTTTGTAACTCTTCATTCATATGGGTATATCTTTCCTTTTCTCCTTTGCCTTTAGCTTCTCTTCTTTTCTCAGCTATTTGTAAGTTCTCCTCAGACAATCATTCTGCCTTTTTGCATTTCTTTTTCTTGGGGATGGTCTTGATCCCTGCCTCTTATACAATATCACAAACCTCTGTCCATAGTTCTTCAGGCACTCTGTCTATAAGATCTAATCCTTTGAATCTATTTGTCATTTCCACTGTATAATCATAAAGGATTTGATTTAGGTCACACCTGAATGGTCTAGTGGTTTTCCCGACTTTCTTCAATTTAAGTCAGAATTTGGCAACAAGGAATTCATGATCTGAGCCACAGTCAGCTCCTGGTCTTGTTTTTGCTGACTGTATAGAGCATCTCCATCTTTGGCTGCAAAGAATATAATCAATCTGATTCAGGTTTGACCATCTTGTAAAGTCCATGTGTAGTGTCTTCTATTGTGTTGTTGGAAGAGGGTATTTGCTATAACCAGTGCATTCTCTTGGCAAAACTGTGTTAGCCTTTGACCTGCTTCATTTTGTATTCCAAGTCCAAATTTGCCTGTTACTCCAGGTATCTCTTGACTTCCTACTTTCCTACAGTTATACATATATTTATTCTTTTATAGATTCCTTTTCATTTTATTTCTTTAAAAAACTAACATTAGTTTTTTTTCTTTTAATAAAGACTGCTGACAACTAATTCTCTCATATTTTCTTCCTTAAAATCTTAAAATGTCTTTATTTCATTTTCATTAATAAATTCTATTATGCAAAAATTCATACATTTACAAAGTAAGCAGGAAAATACAATTAACTCCAGTATATTCATCACTTATCTACAACAATTAAATTCTGTCATTGTCTATACTTCCAAACTCCCCAACCTGACGGTGATTTTTAACAGTTCTTTTAAGGTAAAATACACATGCATAAAAGTGCACACATTTTACTGTGCAATTCTGACAAGTGCATACATCACTTAATTGCTTCCTTTACCATGATACAGAATATTTTCATCACCTTAGAAAATTCCCTTGAGTCCCTTTGCAGTTAATCTCTACCTCTGGAGGCAACCATTGTTTTGATGTTTTTCTTCGTATTGATTTTGACTGTTTTAGAACTTCATAAAAGTGAAATTAGAGAGTATGTCTCTTTTGCCTTCAGTTGTTTTTGCTTAGGATATCAATCCATGTTGCTGTGTGCATTGATTGTTTTTACTGTTGAATATCCCCACATTGTATAAATATATCATGATTTGTTTATCCACTCTCCTGTTGATGAATATTTGGTTTTGAAGGGTTTTTTTTTTCCAATTTTTTGTTATTGTGAATAAAGACATGTGGCACATTCTTATACAAGTTGGTTTATGGATGTATGTTTTTTTAATCTCTTGGATAAATAAGTAGGATTGGAACGGCTAGGTCAAAGTGTTTAAGTGCATATTTAACTTGCTAAGAAATTGCCAGAGTTTTTCACAAAATGGCCATATTCCTTCATGTTCCTACTAGTGACATGAGAGATTGGGTAGCTCTACATTCTTGCCACTTTACTGCTGCTGCTGCTAAGTTGCCTCAGTCGTGTCCGACTCTGTGCGACCCCATAGACAGCAGCCCACCAGGCCCCGCCGTCCCTGGGATTCTCCAGGCAAGAACACTGGAGTGGGTTGCCATTTCCTTCTCCAATGCATGAAAGTGAAAAGTAAAAGTGAAGTCGCACAGTCGTGTCCGACTCTTAGTGACCCCATGGACTGCAGCCTACCAGGCTCCTCCGCCCATGGGATTTTCCAGGCAAGAGACTGGAGTGGGGTGCCATCGCCTTCTCTGGCCACTTTCCTAATGTCTTGTAATGTTGAGCACTTTTTCACAAACTTAATGGCCATTCAAATATCTTCCTTTGTGAAATGCCTGTTGAGTCTCTCGCTTATTTTTATGGGGTTGTTTTTCCTTTAAATTATTAACTTATAGGAGTTTTTATGTTTTCTGAATATAAGTTCTTTCCAAGTTATCTTGAAGATATTTTCTTCCAGTCTGCGACTTGCCTGTTTATTTTCTTCCTGGTGTCTTTTGATGAACAGACAGTTTTGCTTTTGATAAACTACACTCAATCAATGATTTCTTTTATAGTTATATCTTTCTAGTTCTGAGAAGTCTTTGTCTAGCCTCAGATCATGAAGATATTTTCCTTACTATTTTATAGTTATAGCTGTTACATTTAGGTTTATGATCCATGGCAAATTAAATCTTATATATAGTGTGAGGTAGGGAGGTAAAGTTTCATTTGATCTCATATGGATATTTAGTTGTTCTAACACCGTTTGATGAAAAGACTTCTCTTTCCCCACTGGTTTGATTTGGCATCTTTACCGAAAATGAATTGACCACATACATGTCTCTTGAAAATAATGTGGATTCTGAACTCATTTGGTAAAAATTTCTCCCCTCAATAAATCTTATATCCTTTTACCTCTATTGCCTCTTTCTCTAATGCTTTTGAAAATGATTTTTTTATAAGTTGTCTGTGTTTCCAGGTTTTTGTTTTTTTTTTTACTGCGAGCACTGCCTTGCCACAAACTACTTCACGCATCTGGAAGTGGACCTCTTAGTGTTGAATATGCTGTTGATATTCTAACTTCGTGGTGACAGATGCTCTTTTCTCTTCTATGAATTCTGGGTTAACAATTTCCTTCTAGGTCCAGGTTTACTATATCCCATAATATCTTAGCTGTTCCATAACAAAATTCTATAGCCCGGATGGATTAAACAACAAACTGTATTTTCTCAAGTTTTGGAGACTGAGATTCCAAGGTCAAGGTGTGAAGAGATTTAAAGCCTGGTGAGGGCCCTTTTCTTGGTCTATACACCTTCCTTCTGTATCCCCATGTGGTGAAAACAGAGAGGGGTCTTGTCTCTTCCTCTTCTTCTAAGGGTACCACTCTCACCATGAGAACTCCATGTCAGCTCATCTAAATCTTAATTACCTCCCAAAGGCCCTGCCTCCAATACCATCACACTGGGGATTAGGGCTTCAACCCATGAACTCTGAGGAGACACAAACATTCAGTCCACAGCTCATGAGTTTTAGTATGTTGTATTTTCATTATGATTCAGTTAGTTTCTCCTCTCCCTTGTGACATTCTTCTGACCCAAGATTTATTTAGAAGTATATTGTTTAATTTCCAAACATTTGGGTATTTTCTAGTAAGTTTATTGTTATTGATTTTTAGCTTAATTCTACTATGGTTAGAGAATATCTTCTGTATGATTTCAGTTCTTTGAAATTTGCTTTATGGCTCAACATATGTTCAATTTTGGCAAATGTTCATATACACTTGAAAAGAATGTACAGTCAACCCCTGAACAACCAGCGGGTTAGGAGCACTGACTCTGCACAGAAGCACAAATCCTAGTATAATTTTACAGTCAGTCCTCCATATCCAGTCTTACATCCTTGGATTCAACCAACAACAAACTGTATAGTACTGTAGTGTGAAGTGAAGTGAAAGTCGCTCAGTCGTGTCAGACTCTTTGAGACCCCATGGACTATACAGATCAGATCAGTTGCTCAGTCATGTCCGACTCTTTGCGACCCCATGAATCGCAGCACGCCAGGCCTCCCTGTCCATCACCAACTCCTGGAGTTCACTCAGACTCACGTCCATCGAGTCAGTGATGCCATCCAGCCATCTCATCCTCTGTCGTCCCCTTCTCCTCTTGCCCCCAATCCCTCCCAGCATCAGAGTCTCTTCCAATGAGTCAACTCTTTGCATGAGGTGGCCAAAGTACTGGAGTTTCAGCTTTAGCATCATTCCTTCCAAAGAAATCCCAGGGCTGATCTCCTTCAGAATGGACTGGTTGGTTCTCCCTGCAGTCCAGGGGACTCTCAAGAGTCTTCTCCAACACCACAGTTCAAAAGCGTCAATTCTTCGGCGCTCAGCCTTCTTCACAGTCCAACTCTCACATCCATACATGACCACTGGAAAAACCATAGCCTTGACTAGATGAATCTTTGTTGGCAAAGTAATGTCTCTGCTTTTGAATATGCTATCTAGGTTGGTCATAACTTTCCTTCCAAGGAGTAAGCATCTTTTAATTTCATGGCTGCAGTCACCATCTGTAGTGATTTTGGAGCCCAGAAAAATAAAGTCTGACACTATTTCCACTGTTTCCCCATCTATTTCCCATGAAGTGGTGGGACCAGATGCCATGATCTTCATTTTCTGAATGTTGAGCTTTAAGCCAACTTCTTCACTCTCCACTTTCACTTTCATCAAGAGGCTTTTGAGTTCCTCTTCACTTTCTGCCATAAGGGTGGTGTCAACTTTGTATCTGAGGTTATTGATATTTCTCCCAGCAATCTTGATTCCAACTTGTGCTTCTTCCAGCCCAGGGTTTCTCATGATGTACTCTGCATATAAGTTAAATAAGCAGAGTGACAATATACAGCCTTGACGTACTCCTTCCTATTTGGAACCAGTCTGTTGTTCCATGTCCAGTTCTAACTGTTGCTTCCTGACCTGCATACAGGTGTCTCAAGAGAAAGTGATAGTGAGAATGAGAAGTGGTAGTAGATCCATTATTTAGGTCAACTTTTTTTTTATTATATGGCTCAATTTTTTTTAATCCTGATTTTTATCTACTTTTTCTAACAGTTGCTGAGAGGAGTCTATTAGTATTTAAGTCTCCCATTGTAGTTGTAGGCTTGTCTTTTTAGTTCTGTCCAGTTTTGCTTTTTATGTTTAGAGCCTCTGTTGTAAAGTGCAGACAAATTTGGAATCGTTATATATTTCTGGTGGATTGACCCTTTTTAAAAAATTCATAATCCCTCTTTATTTCCTATAATGCTTTGTTTTGAAGTCTACTTAGCTACACCAGTTTTATTTTAGTTATTGTTTGAATTGAGTGTCTTTTTCCATCTGCATTTTAAAAATACTTCTGTATCCTTATAATTATACTATTTAAAGAAACATTTGGTTAATGTTGTTTCTAAATCTACTCTTAGACTTTTACTTGTAGCATTTTCTTCATTCATACTTAATTTTATAACTGATATTTAGGTTTCAGCATTACAACTTACTATTTATTTTCTATTTGTCCTACCTCTTTTACATTCCATTTCTTTCCATATTCTTTCATATTAACTATTATTTTTTTTTCCTCTCTATTGACTGTGACACATTCAGTTTCTATTCTGTTGGTGATCAACCTAGAGACTCAACATGTCTTCAGTTCAGTCGCTCAGTCGTGTCCAATTCTTCGCGACCCCATGAATCGCAGCACGCCAGGTCTCCCTGTCCATCACCAACTCCTGGAGTTCACTCAAACTCATGTCCATTGAGTCGGTGATGCCATCCAGCCATCTCATCCTCTGTCGTCCCCTTCTCCTCCTGCCCCCAATCCCTCCCAGCATCAGAGTCTTTTCCAATGAGTCAACTCTTCGCATGAGGTGGCCGAAGTATTGGAGTTTCAGCTTTAGCATCATTCCTTCCAAAGAATATCCAGGACTGATCTCCTTTAGAATGGACTGGTTGGATCTCCTTGAAACATGTCTTACGATTTATTAAAATCTAACATAAATAAATATTTTAGCAATTTTCCAGGCAATACAAGAATTTTAAGATATCTTAACTCTGTGTATCCCCATCCTTTTGCCTTTGAGCTACTGCTGTGCTTTAATTATGTAATATATGTGTTTATTAGTATTTAATATGCATAGAGTTTAATTACAAGTGATGTTAAATGTATGTTTATAATCCCACAAGTCATTATTATTATTCATGTTTTCAACAGAGAAAATTCATTTGGTTTAACCTACCTGTTTACTTTTTTAAAAACAAAATTGTATTTTAGGATAGTTTTAAATTTACAGAAAAGTGGCAATGATAGTACAGACAGTTCTGTATACCTTGCTCCCACTATGCCCTATTGATAACAATTTATATTACTGAGGTATATCTGTAACACTTAAAGAACCAACACTGGTACGTCACTATTAACTACACTTCACACTTTATTTGGTTCCCATTAGTTTTTTCCTAATGTTCCTTTTCTGTTCCAGAATACTACATTTAGTCATCACATCTTATCTGGTCTGTGACAGTATCAAATTTTCCTTCTTGTGGACGACTTTGGGAGTTTTGAGAACTGGTGTTTTGTAGAGTTCAGTATACCCTCCTTTACACACATTCTCCTTTCTCTGACTCACTCCCTTTCTTCCTCACTCCAGCTTCCCCTGCAAGTGTGTTTCCTAGCAAAGTGAGAGCATGCAAGTTTTTGCCTCTGGCTCTGTCTTCTAGAAAATCTGGGCTGAGACCTTCTTGTTCTAGGTAGCAGATCTTTGAAATCCCCACTGAAAACCTGGGCTGTTCATCGCATCTTCTCCTGACTGGCAGGTCTGAGTCCAACTTTTGTTCCTGCAACCTGGTGAGAGGCTATCAACAGTTCTATGCTTTCTCATCAGCGCTTCAGTCAAAAAGTCCCAACTGGCAAACATCTCAAGGAGATAGGGATGCCAAATACTGGGCTCAGATTCCTGGCTTCCCCTTCTCTTTGAGATCTTGCTTCTGGAAATCTTTTGTTGATCTTTAATGCCATCAAACAGTTTAAAATATTATATATATATATATAATTTCCGTCTCCTTTTCTAGTTATTTTCAGCTAGAAGCTTGGTCTGGAAGAAAGCTGGTCCCCCACCCAACCACCCATTCCAGGAAGCAGAACTCACAGCCTTGGGTTTTAATAGGAAACCACAGGGCATTGCTAGAGAAACTGCTGTTTCCTTATAAACTCTTGCAGGCCCCCAGCCCAAGTGAAAACAAAATGGGACTCTGTCCTCTCATGTGCTTCTCCTTTTATTTCTGTTTTTCCCCCCAGTGCCTGTTTTCTAACAGCTCTGTATGTTTATTTGGTGGAAGGTAGCTTCAGCACAATTTTTCCTTATGTCACGCAGCTGGATCTTTCGGTGGGAGAATTTTTAGATATGAGGGGAAAATACAAGCAGAGCTAGTCCTTGGAACAACTGCAAGGGAGATGGAGGTGGAGGCATGTATCTCAAAGAAGCTTTCCTGACTGTTCCCCATCCCATCACCCAGAGACCTCCCACAATCCTCGTGTCAGCTTGACTTTTTTCATAAATATTGACTTCACTTCTCCATTTCACAAGGACTCAGTTACTATACGTACATCAGCTATTATATAGTATTGCCCTCTGGTGGTACAGAGCTGTTAGCCCTGTAGTGAACGTATCCAGAATGCAGCTGTTCTGAGAACTTTGTCAACAAAGGAGATGGCAGAACAATTTTAAAAAAAAGAGACAGAGGACTTGCCAAGTCTCATATCTTACAATGAATCTTATCTCTTTGCTCTCTTGCCCTAACTCATCTGGGAATCTAGTAAACAGTACCTATTACAACTGTTTCTGAATTAAAAGTCAATTGGTAACAGGCAAGAGGCCACTTTGGCTTCTCAGATTTTTAAAAATTCTTCAGGGATGGCTCTATGTTGCGAAAATAGGGGCGATCTGGAGACCAGGATTTGTCTAGTTTCAGAATGATTCTTGTCTTATTTAGACTAACTGCTGTAACAAGTAAGCAATGCATTTCAACACTTTACACAATAAAGTTTATTTCTTGCTTGTGCAATGTCCATCATTGGTTTACCTGATCAGGTGACTTTTCTACATGGCTTTCCTCCACATTATGTCACAGGGACCTGGACTCCTGTCTTACAGAAAAGAAAGTCCTCTTCAGAGAACTCTTCAATTAGCCAGTGGACATGAAAAGTAATCAAGGGTTGTACATGGGAGGGTTTATGGGTCAAACAAGGAATCTGTATCCATCACTTCAACCCACTCAGGGTATTCCACTGGCCAGAATCCAGTCACATGACTGCACCCACCTGCAAGGGTGGCTAGGAAGTATAGCTCAGTGCTTGCCACAGGCCTCATTTGTATGTGTATGTGTATGGGTATGTGTTTGTTTTTCTGCCTTCTGAAGCAAAAGTAAAAGCAATGTCTTTGCTTTTGCCAAAGAGCCCCTAGACCTTCTTGGCTTTTTCACTCCTCAGTTTTAAAAAACCGTGAAAAAACAGCAGCACTGGAAATGGTTTGTTCAGGCTTTTAAGACTGAAAGGAAAATACTTCTAAATTAAAACATGGAATAGTTTCCTGGTCCTGCGTGAAGTCTAATCAGTCAACACTATTTTATTTTTTATTAAGGTAACATTGGTTTATAACATTATGTAAGTTTCATGTGTACAACACTGTATTTTTACTTCTGTATACCCTACAGTGTACTTACCTCCAAAGATTTAGTTTCCATCCATCACTATAAAGTTGGTTCCCTTTACCCATCTCTCCCCTCCCCTTGCCCCTGTTCCTCTGGTAAGCACTACTCTGTTCTCTGTATCTGTGTGTTGTTTTCACTTGGTTTGGTTAGTTCACTTATTTTGGGGTTTTTGTTTTGTTTTTTAAATTCCACATGTAAGTGACCATACAGTATTCATCTTCTTCCATCTGACTTATTTTACTAAGCATAATACTCTCTAGGTTCATCCATGTTGTTGCAAATCAGCCCACATTATTTTTTAACTAAACTTTTTCATTGAAATCTATATAATATTAAAAAAAGAAAAGAATCCATAAGTAACCAGCTCGGTGAATTTTCACAGGGTCAATACAGACATGTGACAATCACCCAGATCAAGAAATAAAAAATGAACATGACCATGATCTCAGAAGCTAACAAGTAAGGGTTGGGGAGGATTTCTTAGTGATGAAGTAATTCTAGCAGCACTGAGTTTGGGCTATGATACCGCCTCCATTAAATATTAGCTCCAAAGTTGAGAAGAAGATAAAGAAGCCTGGGTTCTGCCCTCCCCTTGATTCTAACCAAGAGAATTACCTTTGGCAGGTCACTTCCCCTCTCTGTCTCTTTCTCCATGTGTACAATGGAAGGCTTAACTAGCAAGCCACGAAGGTCTCTCAAGCTGAAACAATGAGGTTTTAAGACTTACCACAAACCCCACAAGATGGGGTGTGGTGGGGGCAATACATGACAGATCACAAAGGAATCCCTGGGGTAGAGAGATGCTCAAGTCCCAAGCTGTCCCCAGACCTGATGGAAGCCACCTCCACTGAGTCCTCCAGATTGACATCCTGGGAGCAGGTCACCACTGCTCTGTTACAAATGGTGTCCACCCACTTGGTGTTCAGGTTTTTTTGCCTTAATTCAGTTCTGTGTGTACTGTGAGGGGTGACCTTGGAGGGTCAGGGAGGTGTACACATAGCCTGTGTGTGCTCAGTTGTGTCCGACTCTTTGCGACCCCAAGGATTGGGGCCCACCAGGCTCCTCTGTCCATGAAATTTTCCAGGCAAGAATATTGGAATGGGTTGCCATTTCCTTCTCCAGGGAATAGCCTGGGGCTAAGGATTTCAGAATACGGACTTAGATAGACTTGGGTGCAACTCTGACTTTACCACAGACTGACTATGTGACCTCGGATGAGGCATTTATTCTCCCTGAGACTCAATGTCCTTATCTATGAAATTCAAAGGATACAGTCACCTACCTTAAAAGTTCTTGTGCAGGTGACATGAGCCTAATCTCTGTAAATACGCTTGGCATTATGCCTGGAATCTACATGCTAGTGTTAGTTGGGAGAACTGCCCTTCCATGCTAATCCTCCAACAAGGCTGCTGTAACTCTTCCCCCATGACAAAGGGTCAGAAACCTATAGCCTGGAAGACAGACATAGGAAAATATAGGTTTGTTCCACAGTGAAGTCCAGAATAGTCCCCTTTATTTTCTCTTACCACTCCCTCCGAACCCTCTCTCCCCTGGTACTGGAACAACTCATTTCTCATGATTGCCAGAGTCATTTTATCCATAATAATCTCCTTGCAATTTAATCTGAGATCTGATAATAACCACTGATGTAATTATAATTAACAAGAATGCTTAGAACATGTAGAGTGTTTTTTCTCCTATGTTTCCCAGAAAGCAGTGAGAAAAAACAGGCTTCCAGGTCTTGCAATCTTGAGCTTAAGTAATGGCTCCACTACCCACTAGCTGTGTGACCTTGTACAAGCGACTTAACCTCCTTAAAAATGAGAAGATGAGGCGGACTTATTGTCAATTCAACCCTCCTTCCTTGGAGAGCCTGGGAAGTTCCCCAGGCTCCCTTGCAGCTAAAGTTATGGATGGGAAGTAAGTCCCACTAGTTGGTGGTTCTCATGGGAGGTTTGGAGCTGAAGGAAGGAACCGATTCCTCTGCCAAGGCATGCTTGGCTGTTGTGAGTCTAGAGGCAGTCAAGAAAGAGGGTCATCAGCTTCAGGCTGGGAGAAGTCATGTGACAGTAGCCATGTTGGCAGCTATAGCAGCTTCCTGATGTCCCACCAATGTAGTGGGTCCTGATAGATACAGCTTTTATCACCCCTTTGCATATGCAGCTCTTACCATAATCTTATTGGCACTTGATTTCTGATACAAAAATCCCCCTTTGCTCAAAATACCTAGAACTTATTTCTTGCACTGAACCTGACATAGGATGATGATACTGCTAATTTTTTAGGATCACAAGGATTACGCAAGCTATTAAATATAAAATACCTGTCACAGAAGGAGTACTCAGTCAACAGTAGTCACTGATACTTATTATAATAAGACTGTGTAGGTGTTAAAATTTGGGGGAAACCAGTTCTGTAAATTGCATCTTGCCGCCCACTGATGTTAGCAGGATTTAACACACACACACCCCACCCCCCGCACCCCCCTCTTTTTTTCCAAGCAGTCAGCAGGCATCTATAACAAGAGGAAAATGATCCTTGGCTAATGTTGCTTTCCCCTTATGTTCTCGCCAACAATTCATGTTGCCTTAAGAGATTAGGCCTTTTTATTGCTTGCCTCATTGCCCTGCTGTCTGCACCAAAGTTACGTCTTGGCTGGCTGGGCGTGTCCTTCTGATGGAGTCCAGGCCTGCTGCACAGAGAGCAAGGGGGTTATTTGATCTCCTGACTGTGGCTCTTACAAGTCCCATTGAGAGTGTGCTTACCCACAAAGCCCTGCTATGCTAATTGGCCCAGTGTAGCCCAAGAAGCAAAATTTCACCTAAAATGAGTGTTTTTTCTGGCAGGATTTGGCATTTGGGAGAAGGCAACCTCTATGGGGACTCAGGGGTTAGCTCTGCAGCCCATCCACCGCTTCCCAGACACTCAGAACCCCCATAGCTAATAGGCAGCAGCTTCTCAATGAGGGTGATGAGGGGTCATGGGGGAGGATCCCCTACCTCCAGATAGACTTTCATGCCCCCTGGACTAAAGTCCTGGAATACAAGAAAACTTCTCTGATTGGACATCTCTCAAAATGGATCCAGAGCCTGATACCTTGCCCACTAAGCAGTGTTCCACAGACACTGTGGTTGGAAGGCAGAGGAGCTATTCTCTCCATCTCTGTCTCACATGTTTGTTTGCTTTTTATTAAAAAGCTGGATGACATTCTTCCCACTGTTAATTCTCATTAGGGTGGTGGTGGTTTAGTTGCTAAGTCACATCCAACTCTTGTGACCCCATGGACTGTTACCTACCAGGTTCCTCTGTCCATGGGATCCTCCAGGCAAGAGTACTGGAATGGGTTGCCATTTCCTTCTCCAGGGGATCTTCCCGACCCAGGAATCGAACCTGGGTCTCCTGCACTGCAGGTAGATTCTTTACTGACTGAGCTATTAGCAAAGACTATTCTCATTGTCAATCAGTCAGTCAGTTCAGTCACTCAGTCGTGTCCGACTCTTTGCAACCCATGAATTACAGCACGCCAGGCCTCCCTGTCCATCACCAACTCCCAGAGTTCACTCAAACTCATGTCCATTGAGTCAGTGATGCCATCCAGCCATCTCTTCCTCTGTCGTCCCCTTCTCCTCCTGCCTCTAATCCCTCCCAGCATCAGGGTCTTTTCCAATGAGTTAACTATTCCCATCAGGTGGCCAAAGTATTAGAGTTTCAGCTTCAGCATCAATCCTTCCAAGGAACACTCAGGACTGATCTCCTTTAGGACGGACTGGATGGATCTCCTTGCAGTCCAAGGGACTCTCAAGAGTCTTTTCCAACACCACAGTTCAAAAGCATCAATTCTTTGGCGCTCAGCTTTCTTCACAGTCCAAATCTCACATCCATACCTGACCACTGGAAAAACCATAGCCTTGACTAGACGGACCTTTGTTGGCAAAGTAATATCTCTGCTTTTGAATATGCTGTCTAGGTTGGTCATAACTTTCCTTCCAAGGAGTAAGCGTCTTTTAATTTCATGGCTGCAATCACCATCTGCAGTGATTTTGGAGCCCCCCAAAATAAAGTCTGACTCTGTTTCCACTGTTTCCCCATCTATTTCCCATGAAGTGATGGGACCAGATGCCACGATCTTCGTTTTCTGAATGTTGAGCTTTAAGCCAACTTTTTCACTCTCCTCTTACACTTTTATCAAGGGGCTTTTTAGTTCCTCTTCACTTTCTGCCATATGGGTGGTGTCATCTGCATATCTGAGGTTATTGATATTTTTCCCGGCAATCTTGATTCCAGCTTGTGCTTCTTCCAGCCCAACTTTTCTCATGATGTGCTCTGCATATAAGTTAAATAAGCAGGGTGACAATACACAGCCTTGACATACTCCTTTTCCTATTTGGAACCAGTCTGTTGTTCCATGTCCAGTTCTAACTGTTGCTTCCTGATCTGCATATAGGTTTCTCACTGTAGCTCTTCCTAAAAAGGCAAAGTCATCCTTCAAAGACAATACACAAAATCATTAGATTCTGGAGAGAGAAACAGATTCTGTCCCTTCCACTGGTAAGAGCTTCACAAGAGTGGGTCCCCGACTGCAGGGCTTCACTGTCACTAATCCTGCACCTCTGCTCCCAGGTCAGTCACTGTCTGCCCAGTCTTCTTAGAAGATCTCACGCCCTCCCTCCCAACTCCCAAACTCTTCAAAGCTGCTTCAGGACTATGAGGTGCTGTTGATGGGACACTGAACTCAGCACTAGGAACCAGTGTTTGTTTAAAACAACAAAGAAGAAAACTCACTCTTTGAAAAACTGACAAAGATCCCCTTCCCTTTACTTGAGTCCTTATCTCTCTCTGTTGAAAGTTCTGTCTCCTTTTTAAACAGTAGAGTTCTCCAACTTTAGTATGCATGAGAATTATCAGAATAAAACCACAATGAGGTACTACTTCACATCTACCAGGATGCTTACAAAAAAAAAAAAAGCCACATGGAAAATAACAAGTGTTGGTGAGGTGGGGGATGGAACCATTGTGCATGGGGATGTAAAATGGAACATATGGTAGAAAATACCCTGGCATTCCTCAAAAAGTTAAACATAAAATCATCTATCACCCAGCAATTCCACTACTAGGTATATACACCAAAAAAAAAAAAAAAATGAAAACTGGGACTTAAACAGATACTCAAAGACCAAAGTTCATAGAAGCATTATTCACAACAGCCAAAAGGTGGAGTGTTTGTCAATCAATAGAAAAATGAATGGGAAAATAGCATGTGATACATCCATGAGATAGAATATTACTCAGTCATTGAAAGGAATGAAGTTATGATACATGCTACACTGTGGATGAAACTGAAAATACTTACATTAAGTGAAACAAGTCAGACATAAAAAGACACATATTGTATGATCTCACTTACACGGAGAAGGTAATGGCACCCCACTCCAGCACTCTTGCCTGGAAAATCCCATGGACAGAGGAGCCTGGTGGGCTGCAGTCCATGGGGTCACACAGAGTCGGACACGACTGAAGCGACTTAGCAGCAGCACTTACATGAACTATCTAGAAAAGTCTGACTCATAGAGACAGAGAGTAGATTAGAGAAGATTACCAGAAGTTTGGGGAGTTATTGCTTAATGACTACAGAACTTTCGTTTGGGGTGATAGAGAAGTTTTGGAAACAGATGGTGATGACTACACAACAGTGTTGATGTGATTAATGCCTGTACAGGATTCAGTTCAGTTCAGTCGCTCAGTCGTGTCCGACTCTTTGCGACCCCATGAAACGCAGCATGCCAGGCCTCCCTGTCCATCACCAACTCCCGGAGTTCGCCCAGACTCAAGTCCATTGAGTCAGTGATGCCATTCATCCATCTCATCCTCTGTCGTCCCCTTCTCCTCCTGCCCCCAATCCCTCCCATCATCAGAGTCTTTTCCAATGAGTCAACTCTTCGCATGAGGTGGCCAGTGTACTGGAGTTTATTATTCATTTAAAAATGGTATAAATGTTGGGCTTCCCTAGTGGCTCAGTTGTAAAAAAAATCCACCTACCGATGTGGGAGACACGGGTTCCATTCCTGGCCCGGGAAGATCCCACATGCCTAGGAGCAACTAAGCACGTGCACCACGACTATCGAGCCTGTGCCCTACAGCCCGGGGAGCTGCAACTACTGAGTCCACGCGCCACAACTGCTGGACGCTGTGTGCGCCCTAGAGCCCACACTCTGCAACAAGAAAAGCCACCGCCACGAGTAGCTCCCATCTCGCCACAACTGGAGAAACGCCCCTGCAGTAACAAGACCGAGCATGGCCAAAAGTGAATAAATAAAATTATTTTTTAAATGGTTTAAATGCATATTTTATGTTACATATATTCACCACAGTTTTGTTTTTTTAAAAAAGAATTACCTGAAGAGCTTGCTGAAATGCATATTCCTGAAATCCACTCCTAGACTTGACTCAGTAAGTCCAGGTTGCATCCCGAGATGTGTCTTTTTAACCGTGTTCTCAGTTCCTAGAATCTGACCCGCGTCTGGTTATCTTCGTGATAAACTCTTTACCGTGAGCAATTTTACCGCACCGGTTGGCCGTTAGGCACTTCTGCCGTAAAGTACGGTCAAGTAAGTGATTGGTTTCAATGTCGTAAAAGATAGTATATAAGAGGCCGCTAGTCACTTCACTCTCACTTTTCACTTTTCTGCATTGGAGAAGGGACAGGCAATTCTCCAGTGTTCTTGCCTGGAGAATCCCAGGGACGGGGGAGTCTCATGGGCTGCTGTCTATGGGGTCACACAGAGTCGGACACGACTGAAGTGACTTAGCAGCAGCAGCAGCAGTCATTCATAACGGTCTTCCAGAGCACTGATTATTGATTCTTTTGGCTAATTTAGATTAACTGTTTCCTAATACCATCTTTATCAAATTTACACAAATTTTTTTGTTTGTGGGACTCAGCATGTGGGATCTTAGTACCCCCATGAGGGACTGACCCCAGGCCCCGTGCTGTGGAAGGACCGAGTCATAACCATTGGACTGTCAAGGCATTCCTTCTCTTGCAATATTAGAAGTTGGGGGCAAAAAAAGAATGGAGCACTTCCTACCTCCCTGCCCCCTCATAAATGGTTACAGGTATTAAGTTTCTTAAAAATGGTGGGGAAAAAAGTTGCTATTTCATAGTAGGTAACTTGGGAGAAGGCAATGGCACCCCACTCCAGTACTCTTGCCTGGAAAATCCCATGGACAGAGGAGCCTGGTGGGCTGCGGTTCATGGGGTCTCTAGGAGTCAGACGCGACTGAGCGACTTCACTTTCACTTTTCACTTTCATGCATTGGAGAAGGAAATGGCAACCCACTCCAGTGCTCTTGCCTGGAGAGTCCCGGGGATGGTGGAGCCGGGTGGGCTGCTATCTCTGGGGTCGCACAGAGTCGGACACGACTGAAGTGACTTAGCAGCAACTTGATGGAAGGAATGATGCTAAAGCTGAAACTCCAGTACTTTGGCCACCTCATGCGAAGAGTTGGCTCATTGGAAAAGACTCTGATGCTGGGAGGGATTGGGGGCAGGAGGAGAAGGGGACAACAGAGGATGAGATGGCTGGATGGCATCACTGACTTGATGGACGTGAGTCTGAGTGAACTCCGGGAGTTGGTGATGGACAGGGAGGCCTGGTGTGCTGTGATTCATGGGGTTGCAAAGAGTCGGACACGACTGAGCGACTGAACTGAACTGAACTTGACGGAGGGACGTCCCTGGTGGCTCAGATAGTAAAGAATCTGCCTGCAATGCGGGAGACCTAGGTTGGGAAGATCCCCTGGAGAAGGGAAGGGCTACCCACTCCAGTATTCTTGCTTGGAGAGTTCCATGGACAGAGGAGCCTGTCAGGCTACAGTCCTTGGGGTCACAAAGAGTTGGGCACAACTAAGGGACTTTCACTTCAACGTGATGTAGACAGAGTTGTGGTACTAGCACAGAATTTGCCTTAGATGATTTGGTGAAACATAAAGACTGTACATGTGATGAAACATTTAAATATAGTCCAATAGTACTACCAGTTATATGGGCTATACATATTGGTTGAGAAATTGCAGAAACTCTTAACCTATTTGTTTCCAGGGAAATTTGAAGAGGTTTACGGCAGATTATTTAATATTGTAAAGAATTGCATACATCTGACATTAGATCCTGAGCACTTAGTGATCAACTTTGAGAAAGGAAGATCTCTAAGATATACCCAGGTACAACTGTAATCATAAACCTACACACATTTTGGGCTACCTAGGTGGCGCTAGCGGTAAAGAACCCAGCGACAATGCAGGAGAAGAGACGCTGTGTTCCATCCCTGAGTTGGGAAGATCCCCTGGAGGAGGGCATGGCAACCCACTCCAGTATTCTTGCTTGGAGAATCTGATAGACAGAGGAGCCTGGAGGGCTACAGTCCATGGAGTCTCGAAGAGTCAGACACGACTGAAGCGACTTAGCACACACGCACACACATTTTAAATGTATTCAAATAGTTATTGTATTTTCATTTTCCACAATAAAATCTTTTAAAATCTTGGTTATTAATTTTCATGTTTCATTATGTATTATCTAATGTCCTCTTTTATTTTCATTATTTTATCTTTTATGTTATTTCATGGCCAATTCACTGTGCAGCGAAACTTCCAGCAGCAAAGATTCTTAGGAATATTGGTGTGAAAGAAGACAGCATGACCAACTCCAGGAGGTGGCTGGAACCCAAATCATCCCCTGCTCCTGGCTTTTGCCAGACTGAGCAGAAGAGCCTTTCTGGAGTAGTGCAGGGTGGAGAAGAATACAGGACAAGGTTCTGAGTGCTGGTATGACATCTTAATCTGGACTGTATCTTCTAAGCAGTGGAGAATAACAGAATACTCTGAGCAAGAGGGCCATGTGATCAGATTTGCAGTGGTTTTTTTTTAATGTATGAAAAATTTTGTAAGAAGTGAAAAGAAGAGTATAATGTACCCCCCTGAACCCATACTGAAATTGAACTTTAGTTTTTTTTACACAACTGCACTGCCTTATCTCACACAATTAACAGTAGTTTCTTAATATCAAATATGAAGTTCATATTTCAAATTTCTAAGATGGTCCCCAAAATGTTTTTGTTTTAAGGTTGATTTGTGTGATTCGGGATTCCAATCAGGCCTACATATTACATTTGTGACTTTGTTTCAGAAAGGTCACTAAAGAAAGTGAAGTTTGAAAGCTCAAGTGTCCTGGCTTGGGAGAGAGGCCAAGCTGCATTGTTTTGGTTAAAAATACGGATGTGAAATTCAGGAGAGCAGTCTGGGCTGGGATCATCTCTTGTATTTCTAGGTAAGAACGGATGGGGTCTGAGCCCAGGGAAGGACCAGCCCTGAAAGGTGGCAGGCACAGAACTCTTAGTCAATCTTCTAAGAGAGATGGGGGAGAGGTGCCTGTGGCCGAGGTGGCTGACGTGTCTGAGGGTTAGGTGACCAAGCATCAAAAAACAACCTTGACATTTGGTTCAAAGGGCCTGCAGTAACTCTGAGGAAACTCTCAGTGGAATAATGGGAGTGGGGAATCCTTTTGTGGTGCCCTGAGCACTGGGTGGAGAGAAGGATGAGGGATATGGACAGCTCTTTCAGGAAACTGCTGAGAAGGGACCAGAAAATGGGCCATGGTGAGAGAGGGAGTCCTGGCAAAGAAGGATATCATTAGGGATGGGAGGTCCATGAGCCTCTTAAAGGCTGAGGCCTGGGAAGGATCAGGATGGTGTGGATAAATAAAAACTGCCTTCTGGAGGACAGACTAGCAGTACGTATCCAGCTCTTCAAAGTGGCTACAATATGGAGTTTCTCTCACAGAAACTGATGCACAGGACATAATCAGAGGTGCACAACATGATTTATCTAGGAGGTTTGTTGTTGCCTTATCAATAACTTATTATTACTTATTAATTACTATCACTAACATGGATTCGCAACCTCAGCACTATTGACATTTGAGGTTAGATAATTCTCTGTTGTGGGAGCTGTCTTGGGCATCATGGGATGTTTAACAGCATCCCTAGCCTCTTCCCACTAGATGCCAGTAGCCACCACTCGCCACAAGTGGTGACAGCCAAAAATGTCCACAGACATTGCAAAATAGTCCCCGAGGGAGGGGCAGAATCACTCGGCTTTTTGAGAATCACTCGGTTAAAGGATGGTATGTCCATTTGGTGGCATTTACAGAGTCATAAGGATAGCTTTCAAGAGTCATTAAGGACATGTTCACAAGTCCTTACAGTATCATATTGAGAAAACAAAAGTCACATCTGTACTTTTAAGTTCAAAAATAATACTAAATATATAAAATACACACGCATCATACATGGCAAGAGGTGGGAAGGAAACAGACTAAAAAATAAGTGAAAGCAACTTAGCATGGTAGGATGAGGGATCTGTTTCCAAGTTTCCACTTTAAAAAAAAAAACATTTTCTACACTGAACATGAATGCCTTATATTAGTTTTTAATACAGTTTTGCCATGGACCTGGCAATTTATTTTAATGAAATTTATTATGGAATATAACAAAAGACACACAGAAAAGTGCCCAAATCACAAGTGTATGGCTTGGTGGATTGTCACTAAGTGGACACACCTGTGTAACCAGCACCCAGCTCCAGAAACAGAACGTCAGCAGCCCTTCAGAAGTCCCCCTGTCTTCCCGTCCGGTCACCACTGCTCTCAAAGACGACCTGCTTCCTGATTTAAACACCATAGATTCCATTTCCTATTTTAAAACCTTATATAGGTGGTTTTGCATGCAGTGTGAACTGTTTTCCTGTCTAGCTGCTTTTGCTCAACATTGTTGGTGAGATTCACCCATATTATGGAGTATAGTTATAGTATATTATAATGAGCATATAGAGATTTTAAATCATAAAGCTATTTGTTAAAAGATGGCAGGTGGACGTTGTTAAAAATCTGAATGCTTTCACTTCCCAGTGAGGGCTCTACAGTGCTTCTTCTAGGAAGTTGGTCGTGTCTTCCAGCCCCCAGCCCACTCCCCTGAAAGTTCTCTCTCCCAGTTGCTACTCCAGGTCTTGGATGGATCTGTGACAGTCCCACCAGGCCCTGGCTCACTTGCCATCACCGATGACACATATTGGTGTCTGAATTCCTTGAAGAAGAAACCAGTCAGACAGGGTGGGTGGGAAGGGGGCGTGTGTCTCTTGCACAAGACTGAAGATGGCAGGAAGTGGGGCCACGGGTGTCCAAGATGGGGTCAGGGCCTCCTGAAGGGAGAGTCTTCACCTCTGTTCCTGAAGTGACCATGGCTGATATGCCACTGGCAGAAAACCAAAAGTTTCCCGGCAAAAGCAGCCTCATCTGGTTGCCTGGCTTGTCACATTCCTCAGCACCAAGCACCCTCTGGGCCCTTTATTTCTCACACCAGCCCTATAAAGGTGGGGCTATCATGAGTTCCCATTTTATCACCATGAGCCTGAAATGGAGAGAAGTTAGCTTGTTAAGAGCCCAGTCTGGGCTTTGAGCTCAGGTCTGTGTGGACCCAAGGATCGCCCCATCAAGGCCACTTCCCTACCTTTTTCATCGCTGGCTGACATGGGAAGAGGGGAGTCGTGACTCCGTCTCCAGTGATAGATTCAGTCTGGCAGCCTGGTCCCAGCCAGCTATAATGTCAGGCAAGCCATTATCTCTGATGATGCTTCTGTGGGTTTAATCATACAACAGGTAGCTCAATATCTTTTGCTTCAAGCCCTACCTCCTCCAACCAGCGGGAATCTCTGGAAAAATGTTCTGGGGAAAAACGGAGGCATTTTTACGACTCTCTCCTCACCTAAACCCGCTGGGCCAGGACAGAGCACAGACCCTTGGGCTCTGACCATTACCCTACACTTTGGACCCAGCCGCCCCTGGCTTTGATGTTGTCTTGGTAAATGTCCCCCAGTCACCAGTGGGCTCTGATCTCTCCAGCACCTAATAATTCAAACAGCCTGGGGCAGTGAGCAGCTAATCAGCTGGACAGGCCTTGCAGCTGCACGATGAGGTTGAGGGAAAAGGGGGTGCTTCTCTTCTTAGGGTCTCATTCCACAACCTGATGGCCGTGGCAGACGCCCCTGTCCGCCGGCCCAGGGTTGAGGTTAATTCTCTCAAGGACCCGTGTGGGGATGTGCCTGGCTGTGGTGGCCGTTACGCAGTTTGAATCATGGCTGTCCCGGCCAGGCCATCGGGTGGAAATTAAAATTTAATTTAGACAGTCCTGTCTCTGCGGCCCTGGTGGCCGTCGTCTGGGTGATTGACTGGCTGGTTTCTTTCACCTTTGCACGCCTTGGGTTTTTACTGGCGGAGGAAATGAAGGCTGAACTGGGGCAGGAAATTCCATGTACACAGGTGTTTCTGGTTAGCCCCATGCACCTCACCCAGGGGCACAACTGGGGGCCAGGGATGCCTGTGTGAGCCCGGGGGCCTCTGTGGTGCGGCAGCTGTGGCAGCTTCGCATCTAGAGAAGGCTGGGCAGGATGATCAGGGCCACAGGGCAGACAGAGGTATTCACAAATGGGCCCCCAACTGGTCCTAGGAGCCCAAAGACTGCCTGCCACTGCCATGAGATCGCATCAGCACCTTGGTGAGAGTCACCCCGGCCCCTGTGCCTGCAGTGGGTGGCTGGTGGCACCAGGCCCTGACCTGGGAGATTAGCAGCGCCCTGAGGTGGTGTTTACACGTTGTAGCCAGCACTTCATGTGGCTGACCTGCCCCCATTTTCACATCTTCTGAAGGGCTTAGAGATCCAAAAAGCATGCCTTCCCTTGCTTAAAAGGTCCCCGGAGGGATTGAGGAGGGAGGCCTTGGGCTTGGTCAGACACAGCCATCTGCAGGCTTCTTTCAGAGGCTGAAGAAGTGGTGTTCTTCGTCCCATAATTATCTCCATTCTGCCATCTGGACACTTCCACCATTACTCACTCATCACCCTGGGTAAAGGCACTCAGGGCTCCTGTTAAACTCAGAGTGCCCCAAGGGGGAAGAAAGCACATGCTGGGAAATGACACGGGGAGATACCCACCCTGCACCTCAGTTTTCACAACTGTAAAACGAGAATTAGACCTGGGGTCTTCTTCTGGGTTGGCACATAGATAAATAAGAGGCCATTCATAGAACATCGGGCCCACAGTGGGTAACTAGCGCACAGAGAATATTCACACCACTTTCAACTGGGCTCTAGCCCCTGGGAACATGTCCAAGGGAACCATTCAAAAGGAAAATTATTTTATAAATAGTTTAGAGTATTATCTTCTTAAGTCATGAAATTAAAAGACACTTGCTCCTTGAAAGAAAAGCTATGACAAACCTAGACAGCATATTAAAAAGCAGAGATATCATTTTCCCAACAAAGGTCCATATAGTCAAATCTGTGGTCTTTCCAGTAGTCATATATGGATGTGAGAGTTGGACCATAAAGAAGACTGAGCACTGAAGAATTTATGCTTTTGAACTGTGGAATTGGAGAAGACTCTTGAGTATCCCTTGGACAGAAAGGAGGTCAAACCAGTCAATCCTAAAGGAAATCAACCCTGAATATTTACTGGAAGAACTGATGCTGAAGGTCCAATACTTTGGCCACCTGATGCAAAGATGCAACTCATTGGAAAAATCCTGACGCTGGGAAAGATTGAGGGCAGGAGGAGAAGGGGACACCAGAGGATGAGATGGTTGGATGGCATCACCGACTCAGTAGACATGAATTTGAGCAAACTCAAGGAGACAGTGAAGGACTGGGAAGTCTGGCCTGCTGTAATTAATGGGGTTGCAAAGAGTTGGACATGATTTAGCAACTGAACAACAATACTTACTTTAAGCACACACACACACAAATGTAACCAATGAAAATACCCATCACTGGTTATACACTGAGGTATGTCATTAATGAACAGCCAATAAGATCAGTATGACAAGTATAAAGCCAAGTCAAATGCTCAGGAAATAGCTGAAGAAAGCAAATCTACACCGCTAATTATGACTGTGGGAAAATGCATGGCAAGTATGAAGAAGACTGGAGGGAGATGTGAGTAATTGCTTATTTAAATATATTTAAGTCATTCAATATTTAAATGCATAATAAAAATGAAAATGAAATGAGAACAGAGATAGATATGAATGTGTCTACGTTATCGAGTTTCTTCTAGTATGAGAGCCCTCCTCAGGAGTCCAGGACACAAAGTATGTGATCACAAAGGCTGGAGAAAAGCTTACAGCTGGGGTCTTGCCCACGCAGAGGACACAAAAGCAGGTTCATTAAAATGTGTGTGGCCACCCGCGTGAGCTTCCAGGGTTAGGCAGGGAGTCCTGAGGGAAATGGGGCTGAGCCCTCATCAGTCAGCCTCCTTTCACAGCCCAGGATCCCCACATACACCCGCTGCCCCTGTCGCTTAGAGAGGGTCCTGGGCCCGGTCCTCAAGATTCCGACCGACGCGCGGCTGCCCCTGGAGGTAGGGTGGGGGAACTGCATTTTCATTGCTTTTCGGCGTTCCCGGTCTGGGCACTATTATGGAAAGGACCTTGCTGTTTTGAGTGAAGCATAAATGAATGGCTGCTGTGTGGGACCAAGAGGATTGGAAGCTGGAGGGAGCCTAAACTGAGAGCTCCCTGCCTTATCTTCCGGCCCCTGCCTGGTGAGCTGCAAGGCACAGAGGGTGGGCGTCTCTCTATCTCAACAGACTTCCCGTAGTTCAAGTCACAGTTTCATCCTCCTAGCAGAAACCTGACCAGTCCAGTCCTTGTTGTCTGAGCTCAGAGCCCTTCTAGAATCTGGCTGTGGTCCTGGGTCCCTCACCCTTTCTCTGTTACACCTCCCTATCCCTCCAGGCTTTCATAATGGACTTCAGTTCATTCTTATTGAATTGCCTTGGATGCAAAATAATGGTTGGAATACCAGCAACCAGCAATGGTTGTGAATTTCAATTCCTCTTCTAAAACCACTTGTAAATATTTCTGCAGCTTTCCTCCCCTCTCCCTCCCACCCCTTCTTCCCCACCCCACCCCACCCCACCCAACAGACAGGAATTACAAGACAGTAATTCACAACCCCTCCCTTTGTATCTCCTGCTTCTTGTGGTTATCAGGATGGTTACTGCAGGGAGTAAGCCTGGCTCTGACCTACCTTCCAGACCTCAGACCCCACAAGCACCATCAGATAGGAGGCTTGTCATCTTGAAAAGAAAGGCAAAAAAAGATAACTTCCAAATGTTGAGCACTTGCTGTAAGTCAAGTATCTAAGTATGCTAAGTGCCACATCCACCCATTTCCTCCTCCCAAACACCTTAGGAGACAGGTATTTCTGCTTCACAGATGGAAGAAACTGAGGTTGGGAGAGGTAGTAAGTGGTAGAGCTGAGATCCAGATGTTGGCTATCTGACTCCAGAGTCTAGGCTTTTCTTTGCTCTAAATCCTTTCACTGAACCTTCTCTTTTGTCTGTGGAATTCTAGGAAGTGTCGGTTCTGTTTCTCATCAGCAGGGCCTCCCGCTCCCCATGAAGCAGGGTCTCTGGGCATTTGCGCATCATCCCTAGAGGGGAACCTTGGGTGTGCAGAGCCTCGTCTCAGGATCCAAAATGTCCAGAACTAGCTGGAGTCAGAGGCCTTCTGGCCTCTCTCCCCACCACATGGAAATGTCATTTGTAGTCAGCGGCTGTAGTTGGAGAACTGCCTTTTAGGTGCAGTGAGTCAAAGGACCACATGGAATCACTTTAGCCTGAGCCGGCGCTGGAGAAGCCCTGGCTCATGGCCACGAGTGGCGGCATGTCCAATAATCCTGAACTCCAGGCGTGAGTGTTGCCAAGAAACCAGGGGGGGTTGGAGACTGACCAGCTCTCCCATTGCATGCCAAGGTCCTGCATGGTGCTGGGAGTGTAGGTACTCAGGAACATAGCTTCCTGTTCTCTGTTAGGGAAGGGCCTTGGTCCTGTGGGCTGAGGGTCTTCGTGATATTAATAAAATGCCCTGTACTATAACCATCTTGGGGGATGGAGGGTCTTAATCATGGACCATAGGCCTCTGTGACTGTATGGAGCTTTATGTAGGTTTCTGTGTCCGAAGAGGAGCCACAGCTTTCTCTGCATTTTCAGAGGTATCCAAGACCCACAAGAGGCCAAAGACCACACTGTCCAAAAAGACTGTAGTAGGAACAAGGGGATTACACCATTCAGCATGCTGAAATGTATAAGCCCATCCCCGGCACTGCTAGTGGGGTGAGATGTGCCAAGCTGGTGCAAGTATGTGAGGATGGGGAGTGGGTACCCAGGTCAGGTTGGCTCCCTGAGCAGAATGGAGCTCCTCCTGACTCCCTTCCCACGCTGACCACACAGGCTGCAGAGAGCATACCCACCCCCCAGGCCTTTGGGGAAGATGGCCTCCCCCACCATCATCTGTGAACCTCATCTCCAAGCTTAGGGCTTCCTCCCCCGGTGGGGTTGCCCCCTCTCTGAGCTCCAATTTCCCCACCAGCCTGGGGCCGTATATCTTCTCCTCCTTTCTCCTGGCTGCTTTATAGCTTGCTGGAAACACCTTCCCTTAGCACTTCGAAATGTATCACTTGAAAGCATCTTAACGTTAACCAATGTGATTCTTTTTTAATTTGAAGGGGCTTATTTCTCCGAATGGCTTTCCTGATCATATAGGAGGGCATGCTCCCTAATATTAAACTTTTTCTTTATAAAGAGCAAAAAAATGACTCACATCTGTTTGATATTTAATTCAAATTGAATGGCAGGACAGGAACAAAATTACACTGCAAAAGGCCATAAAGCGTGATGTTTAAAAAGGCCAAACATACCAAACCTACATGTCAGAAAATTTGAAATGACACAGGATTGAGGGGATATGGCCTGGGCAATGGGGTGTCTCCTACCCAAAAGCCAGAGAGGTGGTAGCCAAGCTGGGAGAAGGTGAGAGGTGGGAGAAGCTCATGATGCACTGGAGGATTTTGTAGGGACAGGTTTCTAGCCACATATGAGTTTGGAGGTCTTGATGCCATCTCGAAACCACTGCTAGTTGTTCTGGGTTGACGGGTGGCCTGTCTGGAGCCTCCCAAGGGGCTGCTGGGTAATGCTCACACACTGCCTAGGGGACCAACCAGGCACTGCCCCACTGTCAGCATCCAGAAGGCCTTGGGGTTTGCCTACAGCTCAGAGACTGAGTGGGAAACCCCTATGCTGATCAGTAAACCAGAGGCTCCAGTATCCTTTATCTAAAGGGGATGAGAAATGGGGTGGGGCCCAGAGAGCTGTGCTTTCCTTCCTCTAAATACCAGGCAATCTGTCACCACCCCAGACTCTTAAAGAGTTCCCAGGAAAGAAGTGAGCGTGGTCTCCTACTTATCACCCCCGTTGCAGAGCCCCAGCACAAGCAGTCCAGTTGTGAACCATCTGGTGACATCTGTGAGATGGGCATTGACAATGGGGCTCTGCTACCCGAGCTTGACCGGAGCAGATTTGGTGCCCCTTAATGAGTGTACACAGAGAAGGCAATGGCACCCCACTCCAGTACTCTTGCCTGGAAAATCCCATGGACGGAGGAGCCTGGTAGGCTGCAGTCCATGGGGTCACTAAGAGACGGACACAACTGAGCGACTTCACTTTCACTTTTCACTTTCATGCATCGGAGAAGGAAATGGCAACCCACTCCAGTATTCTTGCTTGGAGAATCCCAGGGACGGTGGAGCCTGTTGGGCTGCCAGTCTATGGGGTTGCACAGAGTCGGACATGACTGAAGCGACTTAGCAGCAGCAGCAGCAGCAGCAATGAGTGTACATGGAGGAAGGGGGTGGGGAGAAGAGTAAGGATCTAGAAGAAATCAGATGCTGGCTCCCTCACTGACCAGCTGAAGTCACTTGGGCATGCATCTCCTCTCTTAGCCTTGGTTTCTTAATCTGTTGCATGGAATGGTTTAACATCTTCATAAGGTTATTTTGAATATCTAATGTTTTAAATCTAAACACACATTCACTTTTTTTGGGGGGGGGGGCAGCTGTATCTAAATCCTTCATTCTTTCTGTTTAGATTATTTCTTTGACTCTCACACAGAATCCAACAGTGCTGTACAGAAACTACACATTTTAAATCAATGAACAGATATTAAAGTTTTGCTCTTGTATTTTTTAACCTGTCTTTACAACCTGCATTTTACTGATTTTTTATTGATATGTCTGTGGGTGTAGCTATAGTAGAAGCATCTATCTCTATGTTACCTTTTTTTCTTTGTTGTGTTTTCAAACATTCATGCTTTTAAGTACCAAAGCATTGTACGACTTTCTTAGAATAGTTACTCTAACCCCTCTACGGCTTTTGTACAGTAGCACCTTTATTTCCAAGGCGTTTTCACGTCAGTTATTTTGTGTCTCTGGCCCACAGTTGAGCACAAGAGGCTGGCACTTTTTTCACACAATGGTGTGCTGGAGCTGTCTCATGCTGTCTTCCAAGAGATAATTGTTACACAAGTCACTATTAAAAATTCAATTGTATGAACTCACAGTTAAATAAACCATATTATATACAAAGTTAATAAATAATGAAAACTCAGCTTCCTAATTATTTTACTGTATTTTAGTATACCTATGCTCTTGTAAATTGTATCTGTATGATGGAAATTCTATGAAAGGGTGTGCTCACTGTGCATCTCTTTCCAAATTCAAGTTCAGTGATGTCATCTTGATACCTTGAAACTGACCACAGTTGGAGAATGTACGCCATGGAAATCAGAGAGTGGTCAACACTATACCCAGACTTCACGAACCACTCAGAGAGCCGATTGTTGAACATTAACCAGCACATCCCCGATTGTTGAGATTGGCAAAGTGAGGCATGTGGAGCTTTTGGTGACTCTAACAGCCACAGTGAAAGTCCTCCTCTCAACCCACTGCTTTCTCCATCAGACTTAGCTCTTCAGCATTCCCAGGACCACGTATCCAGGGTATACTGCTGCTGCTGCTAAGTCGCTTCAGTCGTATCTGACTCTGTGCGACCCCATAGACCAGCAGCCCACCAGGCTCCCCTGTCCCTGGGATTCTCCAGGCAAGAACATTGGAGTGGGTTGCCATTTCCTTCTCCAATGCATGAAAGTGAAAAGTGAAAGTGAAGTCACTCAGTCGTGCCCGACTCTTAGCGACCCCATGGACTGCAGCCTACCAGGCTCCTCTGTTCATGGGATTTTCCAGGCAAGAGTACTGGAGTGGGGTCCCATTGCCTTCTCCGATCCAGGGCGTACAGCATTTCGTTATCCAGAACACTATGATCTTTTCCGAATGTCCCCTACCATTCCTCTTACGAGATCTCCTTGGCTTCTCAATTTCTCCTGAACTGAGCCAAAACATCCACTCTAGTTTGTAAAGCATGCTGAGACTCTCAAGTGAAGGCATTTTCTCTTTCTTTAACTGAAAGGAGCAAAACTCACAACTCATCATCACCCCCTCAGTTTTCTAACCAACACATTACCTGAAGCGCTTGACAAAGCCCAGAGGCAGGCGTATGCGTGTGAGTATATGTGCGTGCGTGCGTATGTGTGTGTGTGTTGGGGAAGGAGAAGTCAGACCACAGGAGGCTTTCCTGATGATGCAGCTTGAAGTCTGCACAGCAACCGCAGACCCAGGGGAAGAGGAATGTAAAACCGAAAGATGAAGCCCCCTGATGACTAGCTTCCCTCTCTAGCCTCCAGCGAGTGCCACGGGGGACCATGTGTTCCTCAGTAATGAGGCCCAGCACTGGTTCTGGAAGCCTCCAACGTCAAGCGTCCAGCTTGCCTGCTTCCAGGGTTCCTGGGTCAGAGCTCCAGCGTGGGAGCCCTGCACTGTATGTGTATGTTTCTGAGAAGCAAAAGGCTTAGTGGTCTCTTTGCACCACAGACGCTTCTAGAAACAGAAAAACCTGTTGGACTCTTCTCATTCTGATCAATTAGTTGTTAAAATGCATGTTAACCTTTTAACCAGCATCTTTGTTGTGGTTTGACCTGTTTCTCAAAGCCTCATTCCCTAAAAGTCTGCTTTTACCCCATGCAAATTCTTGAAGTTTAAAGGCACTTACCAAGGACCTACTGTGTGCCAGATGGCTGTTTGATCTGCAGACAGTTGCTGTCAGGGCTCTGCTGGGGGTGGTGCCAGCATGTACACAGCAAGTACACATGCCCTGCTGAGGAAATACCTTTTGTTCAGTGGATCTCACCTGGAAATCCCCTCTGAGTGTCCCAACACTGTCTTGGAACTGGGAGGGAGCTGGCTTTTTGTGGAGAAAAGTCAAGGAGGCTTTTGGGAGGGAAGAATGTTTAGGGATCAGTGGTGGTTCATGTTGAATAAGAAATGGCTGGCATTTACTGAGCATTTCCAAGGAAGGTGTGAGATCTTGTACAGACTGTGTTTCAGTCTTCACAGAGGTGGAGTAGGTACCAATAGTGTCCCCACGTTATACATGAAGGAAAATGGCCTGGGGGAGGAAGGCAGTTTCAGGGTCAGTAAGTGGAGGGCGTGGGGGTCTGGACCCTGCTCTACTGCCCTCAGGTGGGAGAGGAGGGGCATGTCAAACCAGACACCCCGGCAGGACTGTGTGCTCCAAGCCAGGCCACATCTGTTGCCCTGGACATGTCCTTTGTGCTTTCCACCTTCCTTTCTTGCAGACTCTGAAGGTCACACACGTTGGGGTGACAGTGGTGGAGGGGGATTTGTATTTGCCAGTTGCCTTCAAGATGTCCCTGGGAGCCCTCTGTGCTGTGCCCCCACCCCCATCTCCTCTCCATTTTTGGTGGCCACCCTAGGGCTCTAGGGCTTCCCTGGTGGCTCACATAGTAAAGAATCTGCCTGCAAAGGGGGAGACCCACGTTCGATCCCTGGGTTGGGAAGATCCCCCTGGAGAAAGTAATGGTTACCCACTCCAGTATTCTTGCCTGGAGAATTCTACGAACAGAGGAGCCTGGTGGGCGTCCATGGGATTGCAGAGTTGGACACGACTGAGTGACTAACACTCTCACTTTCACTAGGGCTTCGGGGTGGGGGGCTGAGGGAACTGTGATGGGTACACTCCTTGATCGAGCTTTCTTGCTCCCCCTTCCCTCCTCTGCTCTGTCCTGCAGGGGAGCGGACCCTGCAGGTTGCAAATCCTAGGCTACTCATTAGCCTCTGGTCTCCCATAGGAGAGGGAGAAGCCCGCATGCTTTGCACTTTCTCTGGGCACCTTGGGGAAGAGTATCTGGCGGGGGCTTCAGCTTCCTCTGGACAACTTCTGTCTCCAAGTTCCCAGCTTCTCGTGCAGTTCTAGCTCCGTGCTGCACGGCACCCTCTCTGGTAACACGGTCTCTTGCAGGTGACCATGCAGCCCCAGGATGGGGGCTAGCAGCAGTAGCACTTCCTGTTCCTGTTGATCTCTGAACTGCAGTGCCTATGTGGCATTTTGGCCATTCCACTCCCCGTGTGCCCAATGTCCTGATTCAATTCTTTTAAATACTCAAGAGTGTTTTTTGTTTTTTGTTAATATTTTCTTGACTGGATCCTGACTGATACCATCCCTAACACTCTCTCCCCACCTCCCCCACACGCAAGGTGAACATAAGGGTCCATCTTCCCAGCCCATGTGAGCAAGAGGCCAGCGAATGAAAGAATATCACAGCATCCTCATCCCTCAGAGAAGCAATTACGGAAACCCTGTGGCTGGCTGCCTAGCTGAGCTTTCTCTCCAAAGGCCCCTGTCTCTGCTTTTATTCTGAAGATTCCCCACCCGCTACCCCCTGCCCCCACATCTTTAAAGGAAAGTGAGGCAGACAGCCCAGCTGGGGTTCCTTGCAGCAGTTGGAGCGCTTGGCTCAGAGCCGGGGCGTCCTGACGGCGTTGCCCAGTACCTGCTCTATGTAAGCTCTGTGTCAGGTAACACCGAGGGGATCAGAGGACCATCAGAGGGGGAAGGAAAGCCCCTCCACAACTCCAGATCCCACGGTTTCTCCCTCCCTTCCGGACTGTGGTTTGATTTTGACTCATAAGTGCCCTTTCTCGGATCTCTTCTTTCTTGTTCCCCAGTGACTGGCACTGAGCCCCTTAAACAAGCTGGCATCGTGGGGAAATGGAGGCAGAGATAGGAACAGCTCGATTGTGCTGACATTCCTGCAGGAACACACATTTTTGTGGCTCAAGCCCCCCTTGCCAAATGGCAATATAAAGCCCTTTCAACTCACGTGCGTAAAGAAGAAAATAATTAAACTCTTCTGTCGAGGATCACCTGGCTCCCCCCATCCATTCACTTAGGATGTTTTGTTCCCACTGGAGCGTATGATTGGAAAACAAAGGTAAATGAGAGCAATTTATTCCCGGATCACTTTTTCCCCCCCGCTGCAGGATTAAAGCTGCCTCAGCCATAAAGAGTTTACAAACTCTAAAGAAAGATAATAACTTCCCTTCTCACGGCCCGGTCACGGGGAGGTAACGCATGTTTCCAATCAGCTGAGAATGGAACTCAAATGGTAGATTTTATTTCACTTTAATCCGCCTGTGAGTTCACTTTCAAGGTAAGAGGGACCACAACCTGCAATGTGAACAGAGTTTATTAACTTCGAAGTCTCCTCCTAAAGGTGGAGGAGCCAGCTTAGTTTACTCCTCGCCCCAAAGCCTTGCCTGGCTTGGGGGCCTGGTGCGGTTGGTGCCTGCCTGGGGCACGGGGTGAGTGCTGAGCAGGTAGAGGGGCCTCAGCGATTCAGAGCCCAGCTAACCTGATGGCAGCATCAGCACCGCCAAAGGTCATGGAGGTGACAACAAGCCGTTCCAGCGGCATGGAGCTTACTTGCTTCAGCACGTCTGTTTGCTGCCTACAGGACAGCCTGGCCGCTTGGTGGGCTGCTGTGGGAAGAAGCCATTCTCAGGTCCTGTCTCAACTCTCTCTGGTCACATGGCAAGCTTGACCTAGCCCGCTGTCCCTGTCCTACTTCACACATTTACGAAGTCATCGTCCATTGGAAGGGAAAAGGAGCTGTTTCCTTGATTGGCCTACTGTGGAACCTTTAATGGGTAAGGTTACCACTGGAAAGCCCTGCCCTCCCCAATTCTTCCCTTGACAACGTAGATGCCTCCAGCAGGGAAAGATCTTAGGAGGCTTCCCTGACTCAGATGGTAAAGAATCTGCCTGCAATATGGGAGACCCGGGTTCCATCCCTGGATCAGGAAGATCCCCTGAAGAAGGAACTGGCAACCCACTCCAGTATTCTTGCCTGGAGACTCTCCATGGACAGAGGAGCCTGGAAGACTAGAGTCCATGGGGTCACAAAGAGTTGGGCACGACTGAGCAACTAACACACACTCAGACACACACACACACACACACACACACACTACAGGGAATCTCTTTATGACACAATCTGGCCCGTGAGGAGTCTTGCTTCAGGGAGGCCGTGTTTCCTAGTGTATGTTTGGGGGAGGAGGTCTGTGTGGACCCCAGGCCCAGACTCAATCCAGCCTGCCCAATCCCTGACTGCTATGGTGCGGTGGTTGGGTGCCCACCCAGGGTGTCTCCTGGGGGCACCCACATGCCCTGTTTGGGGCAGGAAGTGCTAACTGAGAGCTGTCTGCTGGTGATCTGGGGCCCTGTCAAATCAGTCAACCTTCTCTGTAGTCATCACACAGAGTTCAACAACCCAGAGTCTGGGTTAAGTTTGGGCACAGAGGCTCAAGAACTAGGCAGAAGATCCAGCCTTGTCCTGTCCCAGCCAGAGGGTCTGGGCTGCCCAAGGCAGACCCTCTCACCAGCCTCGCAGGTGAGACTTACTGTCTGCTCTCAGCTTTGTGGCCTTCCTGCCCCAGCCCTACCTACTGCAGGCCTTGGGCCTGCCCTCCCTGGCCCTAAGAGGCTCAAGCCCTAGCACCGTCAAGGTGACTGCTTTCCTGACCACGTCTGCCTGTCTGCCCACACCTCCCTGCCTGGCTCTATGATGGCCATCAGGAAATCAGCAGCAACAACCCAGGGTTCTTGTCTGAACGGAGCTTGGGCTCTCACAGGAGAGAGAGCTGTGGACTCCGTGGGCACAGCACTCTGCTGGTGGGAGGGAATGGCGGTGCTGGGCCATGGCCAGGACCACACTGTCTGCTGCATTTGCTGCCACGACAACGTCCCAGGCTTCTTCGTGGCGCGGAGCCCCACCCTGGGGCTGTTTATGGAGACTTCTGCTCCCTCTTGTGTCATCCCTCCTCGAGGCGGCGCAGTGACTCACAGATGGGTTGAGGAGACTCTCATTTTTGGAAAAGCAGAGGAATGTAGGGGTTACAGTGCCTGAAAGGGCACAAGGAATTATTTCTAAATTTCCAGATGTCTTAGAGAATTGTAGCACTCTGGGATACACCTGAATGTAATTGATGTAGCACTTTGTGTGTGTGTGTGTGTGTGTGTGTGTGTGTGTAAGCTGAGTCCATGGTTCTACATGCATTCCATTCATTTCACTAGATCGAACGTTGAAAGCCATCTTATCGAGCACTTCCTGTGTGCCAGACACTGCCCTAGGTGCTTTGTATGCTGTGCCTCACTTTACCTTCTCAGAGCTGTCATTTTCCCCATCTTACAGAAAAAGAAACTGAGGTACCAGGCGATTCAGTCACTTGTTCACGATCACAGCGGTGGTAAGTGTGGAGCAAGAATTCTCACCCAGACAACAGCCTGACTGCAGAGCCCCAGCTTGGACCCAGCACAGTGTGAGTGTGTGTGTGTGTGTGCGCGCACACTCATGCATGCCTCTGAGCCATGTGGGCTGCCCTGTGTATGGAAGATGAGAGAATGCAGAGGACACTGTTGAGAGGGACTCACCACCCTGCTCAGTCTGAGCAGCAAAGAGAAGGGGTATCACGTTCATGGACCAGGGCCTGAAGCCAACCTGATAGCTCTAACTAGTTGGATGAGATAGCTAGCTTAGATAGCTAGATGAGAAAGGGGGTGGGTGTCGGGCTCTAGTGATTGAAATGGTTTCTACCCAAGAAAAGTGGAGGCTTGCATGGAGTGGAGCTTTGCTGTCTTGGAAACATGCTAGGAGGCAGGCAGTTTCTGGAAGGGACTTCACGAACAGGTGGGGTCTGAAAACAACAAGCTGCGTGTTTCTTGGCTCCCTTCCACCCTGTCTCTGGTCTTGCCCTCCTCCGGCCTGCTGTGTCATCTGTACTGGGGCCCAGAGGGCCTCACGGACTTCACTACAATTCAGAAACTCCTGAAGGGAGGAGGCAGGGGGACTCTGCTAGGCCCCCAGCTGCGATGGGTTCACTTCTTCCTGGAGGGCAGAGGACTCTCCATGTTCAGCAAAGGTTCCTTGGTGGAGCAGGGGAGCTGCACCCTGGGGCCTCTGGGGAGCCACCAGCCAGCTTCTGCTCTTCTTCCGCCTTTGATGTTCAGTCTCCAGGCAGTGGCTTCTCAGTTCTGCACAAGAGGGGCTGCTGCTCCCTAATGCATAGTTTGAGGGACACTTTGGTCTCCGGAGGGATTGTTGTGTAAAAAATAAAGGCAGCTCCAAAACAGTGGGCTTCGTCAGACCACACCACACATGGCTTCTGCTGCTCACCAGCCTTGACCCTTGTGTTTCCCATTCTACAAACTCCAAAGAGTGGGCCTTCTGGTGCCAACATTTATGATAGTCAACCCAGTCCTGACTGCCCACTAGTCCATGGCTAAGACAAAATTTTTCACTAGGGAATCACAGAATATGGATAAGTCCTCAGGCTCTGGCGCCAGTCTGCCCAGCTCCCAAATTTCTCCCACTCCATGTACCTATTTAAGTGAGCCCCAGGTCAGCACCTATGTTGCCTTCTCTCGGGTCTCGCAATAGAAGCTAATGCTTACTGAGCGCCCACTGTGTGCCCGGTGCTGCCCTAAAGGCTTTATGCATGCCACCTCCTAACACCTTCGCAACAGCTCCAGCAGGGAGGTGCTATCATCTTACCCATTTTCCAGGATAAATGGAGAGACAAAAGTAGGCTAAGTCATTTGCCTGAGATCACATAGCTTGTGAGTGGCGTGATGTTGAGCAAGATATTTCACCTTCCTGAGCCTCAGCTTCCTCATTTGTACAGTGTGTCTGTCTGGGTGTTGTGAAGATTGAATGGGGGAATGCACATAGCACCTAGCAGAGTGCTGAGCACATAGCAAGTACTCACCAGACACGGTCACTTAAGCGTAGAGCTGAGGTTAATAACCCCAGTGTGAAGAGAGAGAAAACACGATGTCTCTAGCATTGCCTACAGTGAGTTAACTCCAGAATGCATGTCTTTACTGAGTCCCCTGTAAACTCCTTGAGGGCAGGGGCTTGGTCAGCCTGTTCATCGCTGGTTCCTGGGGCTTTGCACAGCATCTGACACAAGGTAGGTGCTTGGTGAAAGTCTGATGAATGACTGAGTGAAGGACTGCTTTGCGAGCCCCCTGGGCCATTCACAGCTTTGGACAGCCCCTTTCTCTTACACCACTCATCCTCTCCTGCTTTGTGGGTGTGACTTGAGTGTATCTGCCTCACTCCCTGTAAAATAGAATCTTCCCAAGTCAGAGCAGCCTGGGTTCTGCCTACTGCTATCTTTCCCAAGGAGACGATGTCAGACCTGGCAGTGCAGTGGAAATTCCTTGCAGCCTGGGTGCAAAAGCATCTCTCTTCTTGGGCAGGAAGTGGAGAATGTTGAAAACCTTGTTGAAGGTGGTTACAGACTTGGAATGTGAGCCAGCCAATGGGCAGCTTCAGGGCCTTGGATATCACAGAGCAGGGTCTAGGCTGATGGCAACCATCTGGGTCTGAGGCCCCTCCTTTCATTACACAGGTGAACATGGTTTCTAAACCACACTCCCCATCCCCATGGCATGGAGTGTGGCTGCTTATGCTCTGCTCCCCAGCACTTGCTTCCCAACATTTGCTGAGAAAATGAGCCCATGCTTGATCCCCTGCTAGTCCACCCGCATGGGCACATGAGCCACCCTTGAGTGAAGTAACCGCTGCACTGCATTCTACCAAAACCTCCCACCTTGCCTTCTCATAGAGTTAGTCCTGGAAGAGCCCACTGCTGTGTGAAGCCACCTTCCCCTGAAGACCTCTGCTCTCTGGTCCTCCAAGACTTCGATCCACAGGTGAGAGTGAGGGACCATGAGGATGAGGCGGTTACACTGACAGTGAATTCCCAAGCAGGCCCAGCCCCCAGCTCCCCATCCCCAGGAAACCCTGGACTCTACCTTCGTTCTTTCCAGAGATGTGAGCCCCCACCTCTCCAATTTCCTCTTACACCTCTTCTCTATTTCCCACCCCCACCTCTGCGTGACGACGTGGCGTGCATGCGGCCCATCTGGGGGATCAGGGAATCCTGTCGGGCATGCCAGCTTAATGAAATACTTGCAGTTTATTAAACACAGGCTTCCCTAAGCCCTGAGAGCCTGTGGGTATTTGAAAGCCCAAGGTAACCCCGAGCTACCACAAACGTAATTGTTACATGTGTCCCTGCATTCCTGGTGCAACCTCAAACTCCAACTCTTAAACAGCACACAAAATTAGCGACATAAAGTAACTCCTAGTCAGAGGAGAGGGGGAAATGTGGGGAAACACTGAGGGAGGCTCCCAGAATCCCTCAGGGCCTTTAAAAGTATATGAAGTTCCTGTTACCTCGCATAGCTGTGGCCATGGCAGGCGCTCCCCTCACCCCCGGCCATTCATGTTTGCAGAATCAGTTCATTATTATGTGGGCCTGGCCTGTCAACCTGGCATGATGTAGCTTGAATATTTCAAGTCCTGTTTCAGCCAAGGCGTGCTCCAGGGTGGCCGGCGGGGCTAGCTGAGCGAACCGTCTAGGGGCTCCCTCTGGAGCGGTATTTCTGGCACTCCTCCAGGGCTGGGCTGGAGAGGGCTGTGGAGAAACCCCAGGTGATCTGGAGCCCCATGCCCAGCACCTGGGGGAGGCTGCTCCTGGGGCACGCTTTCCCGTTCGTCCGTCTCCTCAGCGCGGAGCCTGTAAATCAGAGGCGAGGGGCTGAGATGGAAGCAGCAGACAAAGGCCTCCAGGGAGGTGCCTCCCTCGATGCGGACCACCATCTGGACGCCAGAGAAGGCCACTCTGTTGACGGCACCCAGGGTCACCTGCTCCAGGAACCTCAGCGTCAGTCCATTGACCCACACGCTGCCCTTGCGGCTCAGGGCCTTCAAGCTGAAGGCCAGCCGGGTGCCGCCCTTCTCCAGGTAGGGCTCCAGTGACAGGTGCTGGCGGGAGAGGCGAGGGAGCTGCAGCCGGAGGTGGGCGTCCGGGCCCCTGCCCACCAGCAGTGGGCTGGCGTCGTGTTCCAGCTGAGGAGGGACATAAGCAAAGGTGGCAGAGCCCGGCGTGGGGTGGTGCAGGCTCACCCGAAGGACTGTGAGGGGCCTCTCCATGGACAGGAGCCTGGGAAAGATGGAACACAGATGCACAGGCCTGAGTGGTGGCAGTCACTCCCTCTGTGACTCCTTGAGCCTAGACATGCTTGCTGCCCTCAGGGATCCCTGGTCACCTCCAGCCAAGCAGAGCCGGGCACTGAACGTGAATGTGGTCACTCTGCTCCAGCCAGGCTGCAGCCATGGGCAGAGCTGGTGAAGCTCAGGCCCACTGTTTCTAGCCTCAACTTCATCCCTAACACACTCTGTGAGTTAGTGGGAAATGCCACTAACTCTCTAAATTTTAGTTCTCTTTAACATAACATAGGTACATCCATCCTTGTCTTTGCAAAGTCCAAGGCACACCAGCCTGTGTGGTGGGGTTTTGGTGGCATATTGGCATTTGGGGACAATTTGCCTGGCTTCCTGGGAAAGGAAGAATGGAAGACAGGATCCACCTTCCTTGTATCCGACAGTCACATGACAAACGCTTGCTGAGCCCTCCTCTGAGCCAGGCACTGACCAGCTGCTGGGACGAGCAAATCAACAGGAGCACCCAGCTGCATAAGGAGAAGGGGCTTCCAGTTCCCAGCATTAAGGAGGGACCCAGAAGAGGGAAGCCCTGCCTGCTCCTGGGAGATGGGAAAGGCTGCCTGGACACACCAAGGAAGAACAAAGACACCTAGCACATTCCAGAGGACGAGATGGTTGGGTGGCATCACTGAGTCAATGGATGTGAGTTTAAGCAGGCTCCGGGAATTGGTGAAGGACAGGGAAGCCTGATGTGCTGCAGTCCACGAGATCTCAAAGAGTTGGACAGGACTGAGCGCCTGAACAGCAGCAACAAGCACATTCCAAGTGCTCCTATGGATGCTAATGCTGCGAACATCTGCTCCTCACTGCCTAGGGCAGAAGACGGGTCCTGAGGATGCACTTGGCAAGAGCTGAGATCTCTCTCAGAACTGATAGGGGCTCCCTGGAGGTCGACTGGCCATACCCATGTGCAATGCACACGTCCCTTGCCCCAGCAACTTCATTGCCAGAAATTTGTCCTTCAGAATCTAACTGGAACATGCAGGGAGTCTCTGTTCCCCCATGGAGCTGAGGAACATAAACTCCCTGGCATGTGTACCAACCCCAGATGGCCCAGGACCTGCCACCACCTTCTGCAGGAACTGAGGGCTGAGTGGATCTGAATAGCTAACTGTATGCTTTTTCCAGCTCCAGGCTTTTGCTTACAGTACTTTCTTTCCTGAAAACGCATCTTCCATCCCAAACTGCTTATCTTTAAAGGCCTGGTTCATATGTGACCTCTCCCATGCAGCTCTTTTCCTCTGTTTACACTCTGACCCTCAAACAAGAAGACTCCCCCGGGGCTGCCCCCTTTCCATTGTGTATCAGTGATGTGGGTCCTTGTCCCATCTTCTCTGTCGTTCCTGAGACCTCCTGAGGGTAGAATTGCCTCCACGCCCTGAGTCCCACTGCCCAGTACAGACAGGACCAGGCGACAGCAAGTGTCTGGAGGCACATTTGCCAAATAGCTAACTGAGAAGAGGCTCACACACATGAAAATCATGTGAAATCAAGTCCAGAGCAACCCCATGTGAGTCTGGTCCTTAAAAGCTGTGGGACAGGCTTCAGTCCTCTACACACTCTGGACCCCCTGTCTTTTGGTGAAGTAATGGTGAGAGCCTCTCAGTCTGACAGTGAGTGGTGAGCCCTTAAGAAACCCCATTTTCCCTCATGCATACACACACACCGCCCCCACACACCCCATTCACATTCCCTGTCTGGCCCCAGTATTCCTGCAGAAAGCCTCTCCCTCAGGTGTGTGTACACCGGCCCTATTTACTTTCATTTATATAAGTACAAGAACAGCTGAGCTGGATGTCCAAGTCCTCAGGCCTGGCCAGAAACTCGGGGTTCACTTCTAGGAACCAATCCCATGGCCTAGGGACCCTAAGAGAATCCCTTGGAAAGAAGGGTTCACCACTGTTCCTGTGACCTTACTCTGCTTCGCTGGGAACCCCAGAGCCCGTAGCAATCCCCCTGGCCTTGCAGAGCTCTTCTCCTGTTTCCAGTTATTCTGGGGTATGTGCCTGGCGAGCAGCCTGCAGGGGCCCTGCTCCCTGCCCCGCCGCCCTCAAGTTTAAGTTCAAGCCCCTCTGATCTCCACCTACCTTACTTCCTGGGGTGCATCTAGCTCTGGGACAGCAGCTGTGAGCTCCCCGAGGTTGGGGGGCATGTGAGTCTGGGCTGGGCAGGCCTGGGGATGGCAATGACAACTGTGGTTTGGGGAGGTGATGCGTCACCATGCCCATCGACTTTGTTGCTCTCTTCCTTTTTCCCTTTAGGAAAGAAACTGGAAGTGTAATTTCCTATTGCAGAAGTGCAACCCTGCTGCCAAGAGGTTGAAAACCCCGTGGGACTGTGGCTAGGAGAGGCCGCTGAGTTCCTTCCTGGGTTTCATCTCGGCAGGCCCGAGGGAATGTTTACAGGGTGTCAGCTGAGTTCCTCTTCTCCCCTGGCAGGTGTGGGGTGTTGAGGGGGGGAAGGCATCCCAGACCTGTTAGAAAGGGGAGCCCTTTTGGACAGATGGCCAGTGAGGGGCATCCCCACTGCATGTGGGAGGCTGTGAGGAGGCCACTGTGGCTGGGCTGGTGGTGGCCGAGGGAGCTGCGAGGGACATGGTAGTCCACTGAGCGTCTCAGGAAAGGACAGGGCCTCCAGGGAAGGGGAAAACAGCTGCTCACAGCAGGTGGCCTCTCCCACAGTAGGACAGCAGGAGGGCCCCCCCTATGTCCACCCATCTGGAGTCATTCCCGCTGGCCTTTGGGAGCAGCCTGGACCAGACCAAGATGGACGTGTGCCCAGTGCTGTGGGGGCTGGCCATCCTGGAAGTGACCCAGCGTTACTACAGTGTAACCCTTCAGTTGGTGCAGTTCTACCTAGTCTGCCAGTGTGGCCTTCCTTCCATTGTACCCACCGACCAGCTAAGCTGGCAAGAGACATGGGCCCATCTTATACAGGGGGCGAACAAGGGGCCCAAGGTCCCAGAACAAGTAAACAACATCATCCTTTCACTTTTTCCCCATCAAACCCTGGCTATCCTGAGGATTCTTGGAGATTATACAGGTGAGTGTTGTAGGCTGGGCCACTCCTATCAGCCAGCGGGTGCCTCTCCAATCGGCCTCCTTGACCCCCAGGCCCACTGCTCACTTCCTCCTCATGTTACCCTTGTGGCCCCAGAGATTTCAGCAGGCCGCACACTGGGGCTAAGTCTCTGTGGGTACTATTCAGGATTCCTAGCCTGCCCCTCTATTCTCAGCAAGTTGTTTGCTTCATTTGTAGGAAGGAGAAACAGAGAGCTCTGAAAACAATCATCCATCCCTGCCCGCCCCAGCCTGTGACACAACCACTGGGGCTCGCCCAGAGATGGGAACTGTACCTGCCCCAGGAATGAACAAGCTCTCCCCCTGTACTCCACCTCCTCCACGTGCTCTCCCGGAACTGTACCTGCCCCAGGAATGAACAAGCTCTCTCCCTGTACTCCACCTCCTCCACGTGCTCTCCCGGAACTGTACCTGCCCCAGGAATGAACAAGCTCTCCCTCTATACTCCATCTCCTCCATGCGCTCTCCCTCTCTGAGCCCCAGTCTGCATCGGCTGTGCCAGGCGTGTGTGAGGCCCGCCCTCAGGGACTGTACCTTCAGGATACCCAGGGTGCCAACATTCTCAGTGGGAGCACATGGGGATCTTGGCATACACAGTCGTTGCAATAGAAGAGCAGAGGTGAGAGAGACACTTGGAGTATTCTAGGAGGGCTTCATGGAGAAAGGAGTCCCTAGAGCCAGCTCTTAACCTCAAAGCTAGACTGGAGAGGCTGGTTGTCTTATCAGTTAAAGGTTGGCTTTGGTGTCAGTTATATCTGGATTCAAGTTCTGTATCTTTTTTATGATTGCCTGATCCTGGGCAAATCTTTTCACCTTTTCTGACTCAGGTTCTCCACCTGTGAAATGGGGACAGCCATAGCACCTACCTCAATGGTCTGTTCTGAGGATTCCTTTTTTGAAAAGCATGAAAAAGCTTAGGTATGGTACCTGGAACACAGAGCCAAACTCAACGAATGGGAGCTGAGACAAATAATCAATGATGAGACTTCAACTCCCACCATGAAATAGGTGGTGACAGACTAACCTTCCACTAAGAGCAATTATAAGTGGTAGGTTTTTTAAGATTTGTTTGAAGATATTGGAGAGCAACAAGGCAGCTAGACTCGAGGGTCCAGGACCCCACTGAGAAGAAAAGCCCATTTACTTTAATTTTTTTAAGATTTATTTTTGATGCAGACCATTTTTAAAGACTTTATTGAATTTGTTACAATGTTGCTTCTGTTTTATGTTCTGCCTGTTTTCTTCTTTTTGGCCATGATGCATGTGGAATCTTGGCTCTCGGACCAGTGATTGAACTCACACCTTATGCATTGGAAGGAGGTCCCAACTCCTGGATAGCCAGGGAAGTCCCAGGAAAGCCCATTTATTTAAGCCTGACTTGCTACCCCTCTTCCTTGTGAGACATTTGCTGGTTTGAAAGTGATCCAGGCCTTCAGGCTGAGGCAAAGAGTGGCCACTGAGATTCTCAAGGATCTCCCCAGACAGGGGAGGCACAAACGGGGACTCAGCCCTTGAGAAGCCAAGTGAAAGTGAAAGTCTCTCAGTCGTGTCCGACTCTTTGCGACCCCATGGACTGTGCAGTCCATGGAATTCTCAAGCTGAGCACCTGGATAAAAGCGCACGCAGAGAAGTGAGCTCATATTCTGTTCAACCTTCAAGATGCCTTGCTGGTCTCAAAGCAGGAGGAATGAGAAACCAAGGAGCCAAATAAATGTAAGAGCTCAAAGGCTAAGAGGCTCAGCAGAGGGTGTGGCTGTCTCTTGGAGGTCAGGTCGAACCAGGGAAGAGGAGCACCCTGCTGAAAAATCCCCCAGACTTTCAAATGAGACCCTGTACAGTACATGGGGATTAAGGACAAACTAAATTAGACCAGGTCTTAAGAAGGTGGAAACCTGGCCCCGGATGATCCCAATCTCTCTTCTCTAACTGCCTTCTAGAAGAAAAAGAAATACTTGCTAGACCAAGTTAACATCATACAGAGCCTCTACAACTTCTCATTAACAGTGTTCTATGATGAACAACAACAAAAAGTACTAGGCATGCTAAGCTACAGGTTGTTCAGTCACTCAGTTGTGCCTGACTCTTTGTGACCCCATGGACTGCAGCACATCAGGACTCCCTGTCCATCACCATCTCCTGGAGCTTGCTCAAACTCATGTCCATTGAGTCTGTGATGCCATCCAACCATCTCATCCTCTGTCATCCCTTTCTCCTTCTACCTTCAATCTTTCCCAGCATCAGGGCCTTTTCCAATAAATCAGCTCTTCACATCAGGTGGCCAAAGTATTCAGCTTCAGCTTCAGCATCGGTCCCTCCAATGAATATTCAGGATTGAGTTCCTTTATGACTAACTGGTTTGATCTCCTTGCAGTCCAAAGGACTCTCAAGAGTCTTCTCTAACACCACAGTTTAACTGTCAAAAAAAAAAACAACACAAAAAAAACAAGAGAAAAACACAGAAACAATCTCACTACATATGCCACAAAAGACCTGAACAAGAATGTTCATAGCAGTTTTATCCTATTAACCCCAAACTGGAAACAGCCCAAAGGCCCATTAAAAAGGAAATGGATAATCAAATTGTATAATATGTATACAATGAAACACTACACAGCAGTAAAAAAAGAGACTGAGCCAGTGATACATACAACAATGGAGATGGATCTTAGGACCATTTTGGAGAGCAAAAGAAACCAGGCACAAATGATACAGACAGTATGATTACATGAAATGCAAGAACAGATAAAATAGCCTATGGTGATAGAGGCCAGACTGTTGAATGATCTCTATGGAGAGGTACTCACTGGTATATTTGTTTACTGGGACAGCCATAACAAAGAACCACAAATGGGGTGGCTCAAATAGAGAAATGTATTGTCTCAAAATCCTGGGAGCTAAAAGTCCAAGTCTGTTTCAACACAACTAGTTTCTTTTAAGGGAGACTCTGTCCTTGGCCTCTCACCCAAGTGCTGAGCTTTGCTGGCAACCTTTGGCTTTGCGTGGCTAGTAGAAGCATCACCCTGATCTCTGTCTTCATCATCACGCGGCAGCCTCCTTGAATGCAGTGGTTCCAATGGCAGCGTTTCAGGCATGCTGATTGGCTTGTGAGGGAGAGGGACCAGGGGCAGGCAGTCAGGCTAGACTCAGGGCTCTTGCCAGCACCATAACCCTCAGTACAGCTTCACCTCCCGGGTGGATGGTTGGATAACCAGAAGTCCAGATGGCCACTCTGGGGTGCTTTAAGGTCTGCAGACACACCTGGGACTGAGCCTGCTGAGTGGAAGGTGGCTGGCCACGTTCCAGAGCCTTTCCTCTCAGCCTGTAGGTCTGCCTCGTCCAGACCACCAGCCAGCTGCATGTCTCTGAACCATGGCCTCCTCCCCATGGTTCCTCACACACACTGCCTTCCCGTCTTGGTGATGCTCAGGTATTTCTTCCCGCCAGCAGAGATGGGCTCCAGGAAGAAACCTGGAAGGGGCTGTGCTGTCCCTAGGTGTATGACCTCCGTTGAGTCCTACCCCCTCTCCACGCTTTAGTTTTTTCCTGGGGCATGGGACACCTCTCCTCGTTGCCCCCTGAAAACAGACTTCAGTGAGAAAAAGGCTGTGTCCACAATCCCAGCCCTGGCACGGGAGAGTGGGTGGAAGAGCTTGCTCATGGCCCCTGAGTTCCCTCAGAAACTCCGTTCAAAGCAGTTCCTGGCAAGACAGAGAACTGAAACAGCCAGGGAATTTATCGGACAAGAGGAAGAACTGGGGACTTCCCTGGTGGTCGAGTGGATAAGACTGTGCTCCCAGGGCAGGGGTCCTGGGTTCAGTCCTTGGTCAGGGAACAAGATCTCACATGCTGCAACTAAACCCCTGTGCAGCCAAATAAATAAAAAAAAATTTTTTAAAGGAAGAACTGCTCAGGCTACATCTCCTGAGGGCCAGCAGGAAGTCGTGCTGGTAACCGTCTGTCTGGCCTTTCCCCGGGGGGCAGGGTGAGAGCCAGGGAGGGTGAGAGTGGGGGAAGTGGAAGTGCTGGCTGCTCTCTGCTCGGCCCCCTTGGCTAGGATGGCCTCCCTCAGTTGGTGCTGTGGCCCTGGGGAGAGTACATTAGTGAGCAAATGTCCCTAGTTGTGCTCCTTGGAGAGCTCAGGGCCGGAAGGGCACCTTCCAGGGCTCCTACTGTGGTGGGCAGGAGAGGACTCTGGTGTCAGACTCGGGTCTGAGGCTTGGCTCCTTCTTGTGGCAACTGTGTGCGCTCAAACAAGTTACTCGACCCCTCTGAACCTGAATTCTGGCCTGTAAAATGAGGATAATCTGTTGCTGCATGAGGGCTAAGTGAGATGTGTCCAAAATGCCAAGCACGTGGAGAGGGCTGGTAGAGGAGCAGAGTCCAGTGAAGGTGCATCCTGGGGAGAGGGGCTGGCAGACCCAACTCACAGCCTGTATGAACCCCAGGTTCTCAGAAGCCTTCAGGTTTTGCTTAAAACAACCATGATTTTTGAGTTGAATATATAATAGAAATTCCATTTTTAAATGATAATGAAGTAAAATGGATGCTCTAGAAAGAATCTCCAGGTTATGGCAGGGGCACACGGCTCTAACCCAGGAGGAGAAGGCTACTCATTATACAGACAAAGCTGAGGTTCACAGCAATTAGTTGATTAATTAAGATCACAGGTCTGGGAATGTCAGAAGCGGGATTTGGGCCCAGTCTGTTACACTCCAGCTTAAACATGAAGCCATTGTGCCTCATGGGTGATGTTCTCTGGGGTCCAGCTGCCCTACCTTCTCTAAGTGTGTGCTCCAGCTGTCTGGCTGGCAGTGCACTCAGCCCGTCAAGTCAATGGGGCTGCTCACCGCCCCCACCTCCCCAACCCCGACCTCCACCCCACCTCATGTCCTTATAGCTTCTGGCCACCAGGGGGCAGCATCCCAAAACCCAAGTGACTGGCTCTTTTAGGCGGACCAGGTGGACAGTGCAAGTCCAGGGGAGCCATTTACGGGCCTGCTAGTCTTCAAGAAAATCAGAGATACCAAAGGAACATTTCATGCAAAGATGAGCTCGATAAAGGACAGAAATGGTATAGACCTAACAGAAGCAGAAGATATTAAGAAGAGATGGCAAGAATACACAGAAGAACTGTACAAAAAAGATCTTCACGACCCAGATAATCACGATGGTGTGATCACTCACCTAGAGCCAGACATCCTGGAATGTGAAGTCAAGTGGGCCTTAGAAAGCATCACTATGAACAAAGCTAGTGGAGGCGATGGAATTCCAGTTGAGCTCTTTCAAATCCTGAAAGATGATGCTGTGAAAGTGCTGCACTCAATATGCCAGCAAATTTGGAAAACTCAGCAGTGGCCACAGGACTGGAAAAGGTCAGTTTTCATTCCAATCCCAAAGAAAGGCAATGCCAAAGAATGCTCAAACTACCGCACAATTGCACTCATCTCACACACTAGTAAAGTAATGCTCAAAATTCTCCAAGCCAGGCCTCAGCAATATGTGAACGGTGAACTTCCTGATGTTCAAGCTGGTTTTAGAAAAGGCAGAGGAACCAGAGATCAAATTGTCAACATCCGCTGGATCATGGAAAAACCAAGAGAGTTCCAGAAAAAACATCTATTTCTGCTTTATTGACTATGCCAAAGCCTTTGACTGTGTGGATCACAATAAACTGTGGAAAATTCTGAAAGAGATGGGAATACCAGACCACCTGATCTGCCTCTTGAGAAATCTGTATGCAGGTCAGGAAGCAACAGTTAGAACTGGACATGGAACAACAGACTGGTTCCAAATAGGAAAAGGAGTTCGTCGAGGCTGTATATTGTCACCCTGTTTATTTAACTTCTATGCAGAGTACATCATGAGAAACGCTGGACTGGAAGAAACACAAGCTGGAATCAAGATTGCCGGGAGAAATATCAATAACCTCAGATATGCAGATGACACCACCCTTATGGCAGAAAGTGAAGAGGAACTCAAAAGTCTCTTGATGAAAGTAAAAGTGGAGAGTGAAAAAGTTGGCTTAAAGCTCAACATTCAGAAAACGAAGATCATGGCATCCGGCCCCACCACTTCATGGGAAATAGATGGGGAAACAGTGGAAACAGTGTCAGACTTTATTTTTTTGGGCTCCAAAATCACTGCAGATGGTGACTGCAGCCATGAAATTAAAAGACGCTTACTCCTTGGAAGGAAAGTTATGACCAACCTAGATAGCATATTGAAAAGCAGAGACATTACTTTGCCAACAAAGGTTCGTCTAGTCAAGGCTATGGTTTTTCCTGTGGTCATGTATGGATGTGAGAGTTGGACTGTGAAGAAGGCTGAGCGCCGACGAATTGATGCTTTTGAACTGTGGTGTTGGAGAAGACTCTTGAGAGTCCCCTGGACTGCAGGGAGAACCAACCAGTCCATTCTGAAGGAGATCAGCCCTGGGATTTCTTTGGAAGGAATGATGCTAAAACTGAAACTCCAGTACTTTGGCCACCTCATGCGAAGAGTTGACTCATTGGAAAAGACTCTGACGCTGGGAGGGATTGGGGGCAGGAGAAGGGGACGACAGAGGATGAGATAGCTGGATGGTATCACTGACTCGATGGACGTGAGTTTGCGTGAACTCCGGGAGTTGGTGATGGACAGGGAGGCCTGGTGTGCTGCGATGCATGGGGTTGCAAAGAGTCGGACACGACTGAGCGACTGATCTGATCTGAGGGAAAGGGGAAGATGGTCCACGCTTCTCTGGCTCAGAATGCCCTGAAATGGCCCAAAGGTGGATTTCTAGCAAATCTCACGAGAGGACACCAACTCTGAGCGTGAGATAAAGCAGGAAGCCAGGGGCCACACAGAGCATAGCAGCGGTCTGTTACATGGCAGGTGCAGGGACAGACAGGCCCAGAAAGGCGAACCACCTGCCCAGGGTCAAACAGTGCACAGCAAGGCGAGGGTGAGAGGCCAGGCCTGCTCCCTTATCTGTAAGATGGAGCAGTCATGATTCTCTTCAAGGAGGGCCACCACATGGGGAAATGAAGACGCCACACTTAGCCCAGGCCAGCACTTGGCACTTAATAAGTGCTCAAGGACAGGCTTCCCCAGTGGCTCAGCAGTAAAGAATCCACCTGCAATGCAGGAGACGGGTCCAATCCCTGAGTCAGGAAGATCCCCTGGAGGAGGGCAGGGCAACCCACTCTAGTATTCTTGCCTGGAGAATCCCACGGACTGAGGAGCCTGGCGGGCTACAGGCCTCTAGGGTCATAAAGAGTCAGACACGACTGAAGCGACTTAGCACCCATGCAGGCAAGGGCTCAGGGCATTGGATAGGGATGGAGCGGTAGTTCCATGACCATCAGGACAAAGTGTGCTCTGCCCCCTCTGAGTTGTCAGGTAAGAAAACAATTATGTGTCACTTCTAGAGATGATGCTGTGAGGGACGCACAGAACGTGAAGCCCAGGAGGGACATCTATACAGCCAGTGTGGGGAGACCGGGGCAGCCCTCCTCCAGGGGACGCTGTGTTGACTCGTGCAGAATGACTCCGAGCTGGCCAGGTGGAACCTGGTGGGAGGTGCCTGATGGAGGGAGGTGAAGTCAGATACCCAGCCACTGGAGGGGTTCTGTCACGCCTTGCTCTACGCACTTGGCTAACACGAATGGTAACAACAGCAGTAATGGTGCATTTGAACTTTAAAACAATAACGAAGTCAGCACTGAGTCCTGACTAGATGCTGTGTCCTGTGCTAAGCCCTCACATGAACTGTCTTATTTAATCCTCACTGCCTTTGTGAGAGAGGTCCCAGTATTAATCCTAATTCACAAATGAGAATGTAGAAGCACAATTAAGTAACTCAAGATCACCCATATAGCAGGACGTGGAGCTGCCTCTCAAGCTCACATCTGATCTTCAGATCATTGTGCTCAACTCCTGTGCTTCCAGGGGCAAACCCTTCCCCTCCCTGGGCCTTGGGTCCCAACCTTCTGATGGCTGGTCTGGGCTGGGTGAAGTGAATGGCTATGGGGATGGGGGAGGGGAGGGGCAGCCCCGGTTGCTTATTCCTGCTGCATTCCCTCCCGGATGGAGGAGGCCTCCTTGCACAGGTGGGGCTGGCCAGTGTGGCCGTCGGGGCCTCTACCTGCTCAGGAGTCAGAGACGGTGAGCATTCTGCCTGTGCTCACTCCCCTATTCCAGGGGTCATTGCTAAGCCCACAGTGATTGCAGCCAAAGATGGAGAAGCTCTATACAGTCAACAAAAACAAGACCAGGAGCTGACTGTGGCTCAGATCATGAACTCCTTATTGCCAAATTCAGACTTAAAAAGTAGGGAAAACCACTAGACCATTCAGGTATGACCTAAATCAAATCCTTTATGATTATACAGTGGAAGTGAGAAATAGATTTAAGGGCCTAGATCTGATAGATAGAGTGCCTGATGAACTATGGAATGAGGTTCGTGACATCGTACAAGAGACAGGGATCAAGACCATCCCCATGGAAAAGATATGCAAAAAAGCAAAATGGCTGTCTGGGGAGGCCTTACAAATAGCTGTGAAAAGAAGAGAAGCGAAAAGCAAAGGAGAAAAGGAGAGATATAAGCATCTGAATGCAGAGTTCCAAAGAATAGCAAGAAGAGATAAGAAAGCCTTCCTCAGCAATCAATGCAAAGAAATAGAGGAAAACAACAGAATGGGAAAGACTAGAGATCTCTTCAAGAAAATTAGAGATACAAGGGAACATTTCATACAAAGATGGGCTCGATAAAGGACAGAAATGGTATGGACCTGACAGAAGCAGAAGATATCAAGAAGAGGTGGCAAGAATACACAGAAGAACTGTACAAAAAAGATCTTCACGACCCAGATAATCACGATGGTGTGATCACTCACCTAGAGCCAGACATCCTGGAATGTGAAGTCAAGTGGGCCTTAGAAAGCATCACTATGAACAAAGCTAGTGGAGGCGATGGAATTCCAGTTGAGCTCTTTCAAATCCTGAAAGATGATGCTGTGAAAGTGCTGCACTCAATATGCCAGCAAATTTGGAAAACTCAGCAGTGGCCACAGGACTGGAAAAGGTCAGTTTTCATTCCAATCCCAAAGAAAGGCAATGCCAAAGAATGCTCAAACTACCGCACAATTGCACTCATCTCACACACTAGTAAAGTAATGCTCAAAATTCTCCAAGCCAGGCCTCAGCAATATGTGAACGGTGAACTTCCTGATGTTCAAGCTGGTTTTAGAAAAGGCAGAGGAACCAGAGATCAAATTGTCAACATCCGCTGGATCATGGAAAAACCAAGAGAGTTCCAGAAAAAACATCTATTTCTGCTTTATTGACTATGCCAAAGCCTTTGACTGTGTGGATCACAATAAACTGTGGAAAATTCTGAAAGAGATGGGAATACCAGACCACCTGATCTGCCTCTTGAGAAATCTGTATGCAGGTCAGGAAGCAACAGTTAGAACTGGACATGGAACAACAGACTGGTTCCAAATAGGAAAAGGAGTTCGTCGAGGCTGTATATTGTCACCCTGTTTATTTAACTTCTATGCAGAGTACATCATGAGAAACGCTGGACTGGAAGAAACACAAGCTGGAATCAAGATTGCCGGGAGAAATATCAATAACCTCAGATATGCAGATGACACCACCCTTATGGCAGAAAGTGAAGAGGAACTCAAAAGCCTCTTGATGAAAGTAAAAGTGGAGAGTGAAAAAGTTGGCTTAAAGCTCAACATTCAGAAAACGAAGATCATGGCATCCGGTCCCATCACTTCATGGGAAATAGATGGGGAAACAGTGGAAACAGTGTCAGACTTTATTTTTCTGGGCTCCAAAATCACTGCAGATGGTGACTGCAGCCATGAAATTAAAAGATGCTTACTCCTTGGAAGGAAAGTTATGACCAACCTAGATAGCATATTGAAAAGCAGAGACATTACTTTGCCAACAAAGGTCAGTCTAGTCAAGGCTGTGGTTTTTCCTGTGGTCATGTATGGATGTGAGAGTTGGACTGTGAAGAAGGCTGAGCGCCGACGAATTGATGCTTTTGAACTGTGGTGTTGGAGAAGACTCTTGAGAGTCCCCTGGACTGCAGGGAGAACCAACCAGTCCATTCTGAAGGAGATCAGCCCTGGGATTTCTTTGGAAGGAATGATGCTAAAGCTGAAACTCCAGTACTTTAGCCACCTCATGCAAAGAGTTGACTCATTGGAAAAGACTCTGACGCTGGGAGGGATTGGGGGCAAGAGGAGAAGGGGACGACAGAGGATGAGATGGCTGGATGGCATCACTGACTCAATGGACGTGAGTTTGCGTGAACTCCGGGAGTTGGTGATGGACAGGGAGGCCTGGCGTGCTGCGATGCATGGGGTCGCAAAGAGTCGGACATGACTGAGCGACTGAACTGAACTGAACTGAATGTACTGTTCAAGATTCTTAATACATGTCAGTTTTCCTTAACACTAAATCCAACAATGGAGCCCTGACCAATGCCTGAGGCAGGCCCTCGGGACAGGATGTCTGGGAGTTCTGAGGCTTTCTGGGCTCTCACCTTGGGGTGGGACAGTCAGGCCACTTAGAGCCAGTACCAGCGAGCCTAGCAATTACCTCTGCTTTTACTTCCTTTTTTCCCACTGGGCTACAGGACTGTCCCTTAGGCTGCTTGCAGAAGGAGGCCGTGTCTTGCATCCTGCCTAGTGCTGTCCCCTCCTGCTTCACCCAGAGCCTCCGAGGAGCAGCTGTGGGCCAGAGGGCAGGGAAGGAGCCCTATCTGGGAGCCCAGCCTTGACTCTGCCGCGGACAGTCTGCTTTGCAGCACATTGCTTTTCCTCTCTGGGCCTCGGAGTCCTCATCTGTAGAAAGAGGATAATCATCCCTGTGCAACCCCCGGGCCCTATAGCCAGTGTCTTTAACTTTTGGAGAGGGCTCCGCTTTCACCTGGTCAAAAGGTTTTGCCAAGGGCTTCTTTCTTTCTCAGTCAAGAACCCATATTGAAGAAACGCAGCTTGGTCTCATTTAGACAGTGCGTCTGGCCAGGAAAGATGGCCTTAAACGCAGCACACCACACATCAAACAGGGGCTTTTTGTTTTTAATTAAGTGAGGTAAAAGCCTAGCATAAATACTTTGCCTAAATTTTAGAAATAAAACGTATTCTGAAATTAGCATGTCTTCAAAGGCAGATTTTTAACACACCATGAAAAAAACTCTGTGTGGCAATTTAGACGGTTCCTGGTGCCTAGAAGTACTCCATGTAGATCTGATAACAGGAGGACAAAGAAAACAAACAACGACAACAACGATAAAAACGTTCCTCTGCAAACAGTTCTCTCTCTTTAAATTGTGGTCAAACACACAGAACGCAGTTTCCCATTTTAGCCATCGTAAGTACACAGTGCACTGGTGTTAAGCACATTCACATTTTTGTACAATCTCCAGAACCTTTTCATCTTGCAAAGCTGAAACTTTAAACCCATTAAACAGCAACACTCCATTTCTCTTTCCCTCAAGCCCCTGGCAACCACCATTGTACTTGTTTCTGTGGGTTGGACTATTCTAGATACCTCATATAAGGGAAATCACACAGTATTTGTCCTTTTGTGTGATCCGCATATGTCACTTGACGTAATATCTTTAAGGTTCACTCATGTTGTAGCATGTGTCTGAATTCACTCATTTTAAGACTGAATAATAGTTCACTGTATGCATATACCACATTTTGCTTATTAATCTGTCAATGGACATTTGGGTTGCTTCCACTTTAGGCTGTTGTTAACCATGTTGCTGGGAACAATATGCATAAATACCTGTTTGATACCCTGTTTTCAGTTCTTTAGGATATATAAAGCAGTGGAATTTCTGCATCATATGTTAATTCTGTGTTTAATATGTTGAGGATCTGCCCTAGTGTTTTTCCATAGCGGCCACACCATTTTACATTCCTACCAACAGTGCAGAAGGGTTGCAATTTTTCCACCTCCTTGACAACACTTGTTATTTTCTGTTGTTGTGTGGTTTTTATTATTTTTATTTTATAGTAGCTATTCTAATGGGGGTGAGGGAATATATCATTGTGGTTTTGATTTGCATTTCCCCGATTAGTGATGTTGAATATCTTTGATATGCTGTTGGCCATTTATTTATTGTCTTTGCAGAAATGTCTACTTTAAGTCCTTGGCCCACTTTTGAGTCAGGTTATTTGTTATTAAGTTATAGGAGTTCTTTACAGATTCTGGATATTAACCCCTTGTTAGATATGGAATACACAAATATTTTCTTCCATCCTATGGGTTGCCTTTTCTCTCTGTTGTGTCCTTTGAGGCACAGAAATTTAAGATTTTGATGTAGTCCAATGTACCTGTTTTTTCTTTTGTTGCCTGGGCTTCCCTGGTGGCTTAGACGGTAAAAGCGTCTGCCTACAATGCAGGAGACCTGGGTTCAATCCCTGGGTGGGGCAGATCTTCTGGAGAAGGAAATGGCAACCCACTCCGGTACTCTTGCCTGGAAAATCCCATGGATGGAAGAGCCTGATTGGCTACAGTCCATGGGGTTGTGAAGAGTCGGACACGACTGAGCGACTTCATTTCACTTCCAAGAAGTTATTGCCCAATCCAATGTAATGAAGCTCATCCTCTAAGAGTTGTATAGTTTGGGTTATTCCATTTAGGTCTTTATTTTGAGGTAATTTTATTTTTTAAATTAACCATCACAGATGTTTATTTTATTTATTTTTGGCTGCACTGGATCTTCGTTGCAGCTCACAGGCTTTCTCTAGTTGCGTCAAGCTGAGGTTACTCTTCACTGCGATGCGTGGGCTTCTCACTGAGGTGGCTTCTCTTGTCGCGGAGCATGGTCTCTAGGACGCATGGGCTTTGGTCGTGTGTCACACAGGCTTCATTGCTCTGAAGCATGTGGAATCTTCCCGGACCAGGGATCAAACCCGTGTCCCCCTCATTGGCAGGTGATTCTTAAAAGACTGGACCACCAGGGAAGTCCTTGAGGTAACTTTTATATACTGGATACTGTAGGAGCCCAGAGTCCAGCTTCATGTGGTTATCCAGTTTTCTTTGAAATAGTTATCTGAAAACAAGATGTATGGTTGATGGTGACAATTCATCGTATTTGACCATATTTGGTTGAATAAAATAAGTTACTTTACCTTGGCTACAATGCAAAACAAAAAGCATTCAAATTCACCTTGTAGGTTTCATTAATTTCACGTTCCCATCTTTATATTGTTTAACAGAAATACTCTTCATTTAAAATAACACGCTGCACTCTCAGCAGTGTGGATTGTTTTCTAACAAGATAACTCTCAGGGAGGTGTTAGTGGGCGGATCCGTGAACCACTGGCTGTTTTCTGCCTGTGAGTGGGTCCTGTGCTCCTGCTCTCTGCACTGTCCCAGTGTTCCCGATGTCGCAGATTTTAGGAGTAAGGGTTGTTGTCACTGTTACGTTTTTGCTACCTTGGGTTTCTAAATAAACCTGCGGCCAGACTGCCACCACCGAGCACTGTGTTTTGCGGATTTGGACCCCAGACTCAGCCCATGAGCAGAGTTCTGAACCCCTGATGCAGGAGACACACAAAACCCAGAGGTTCAAAGCACTTCCAAACTTTTGATTTGCTCCTAATTTAGAGCTCTTCCTAGAAGACTGATTCTTCACACTGGTGGATAATACCCCCAGGGAAAACTACTCTCTAGGATGCAGAGTGCCACTGGTAGAGGGCGTCTGGGGGAGGCCTGTGCTCAATGTCAACTTGCTCCCTCTGCCGCTTACACCTCAAGCTACCTCCCGCATCTGGAATAGTCATCAGGAGCTGAAGAAGGACCCGAATTTCCTGGGAAGAATGCTAAATCACGGGAGGTGTCTGGTGCCAAGAAAAATAGCCTGGCCCAGCTTTGGGGCTGGGAGCCTCAATTGCCACCTCGGGAAGCTGCCATCACCACTCATACAGAGTGCAATGTGGCCTGATTTTGCCAAAACAAAGGGAAGGCCCTCTGGCAATTTCTGTGGCTTTGTGTTGCAAATTTAAATTGTCTGCTTTTAATTCTCCTTTACCAGCTTAATACAAATTGGAATTTCAAAACCAGTGAAAGACAGAAACCTCACTTTGGAGTGGAAGACAGACCCCACGTGACCTGCATTTCAGTCTGGGACAAATAGATGGATCCTGGAAACTTCTGGGGAGTGAAGGCTTTGGTGGTAGTAGGATCCCTAGGCTGTGGGGCTCCTGGGCCACCCCCGTGTATGCATGTACTCTGAGCCCATGGGGGCCAACAGTTGTTTCCACACACAGAACAGAAGCTTGCCAGACTTCCCCGCTCAGGACACTACTCCGGCATGTGTCTAGAGCCAAGTGCCAGCTCATTGATGTGTATTTCCACATGGGGCTCCTGGACCTCTTCCCAAGGAGCAGGCAGGACTCAAAGGAAACTGGCCTCCTCTGCACCCAGCCCTGGATAGGCTCTGCAGTGATCAAGCACATGAAGACAAGCTCTGCCCTCAAGGAGGTCCAGGTGCATGCAGAAGACAGACTCTCAGACAGGTACCACCCAGTAGGACCCAGGAGGGAAGCATGAAGACAGGGGAGTCCCAGCAATGTGCCAAGACCAGCCTAGGGGGATTAGGAGGGTTTCCTTGAGATGATGGCAGGGCCAATCTTGAAGAACCAGTAGGAGTTGACTAAGTTAATGAGGAGGAAGGGGCATCTCAAGATGGGGACATACATGAACAAAGCCTCACTCAAGCTCAAGGGAGCCAGACATCAGAAAACCAGAGAAGGAGGAGGCTGCTGCTTCCTCAGCCTCAGCATGTGTGCCAAGGTTCTGCCGTAATCATTACCTCCAGGTCCCCCTGGCCCTTCCCCTCCAGTCTCTCCCTTGACCCTGTCAAAGCCCCAAAGTTTATTGGGGTTGATGGGGCATCATTTAGCTTGTTTTCCTGTCTCTGCTGTCCTATTGAGTACCCCAAGCCACAGCCCCTCATAAAGAAAGTAGTCTCTGCCCCCAGAATGCGGGAGATCACCAGAGAAGGAAGGTTCCGCATACAGTCTGCATGGTGCCATGCCCAGAGAACCTGCATTCTGGGTCTCTGGAAGGCAGTGTGGCTTGGGGGTCAGGTGACTGAATCCTAATCCCATATCCACCACTAATGAATCAAGGGACTTGGGCAAGTTCTGTAAGCTCTCCAATCCTCGGTTTCCCACTGATGAAATAGCGAGGAAGGAAATGAGGAGGAGGAAATGAGATTGAGGTCAGGTATGTAAGGCATCGGGGTTTCCCTGGTAGCTCTGTTGGTAAAGAATCTGCCTGCAATGTAGGAGACCCCAGTTCAATTCCTGGGTCAGGAAGATCCCCTGAAGAAGGGATAGGATACCCACTTTATTCTTGGGCTTCCCTGATGGTTCAGTTAGTAGAGAATCTGCCTGCAATATGGGAGACCTGGGTTTGGTCCCTGGATTGGGAAGATCCCCTGGAGGAGGGCATGGCAACCCACTCCAGTATTCTTGCCTGGAGAATCCCCATGGCCAGAGGAGCCTGGGGGGCTGCAGTGCATGGAGTTGCAGAGTTGGTCATGACTGAGTGACTTTCACATGTAAGGCATCAGAGTGTGACTGTATTGATTGCCAAAACCTAGATGAAGACAGGCAAAGTGGTGATGTCCTATCTCGTCTTCTCCAGACTTCCCACACTAAGTTTTTCTCTACATTTTCCCTCTCTCTCTTCTCTTTCCGGCATAATGAAAGTTTGGTTGGTTTAACACAGATCTAAAGCAATGGTTCCAGGACTTGCCTGGTGGCCCAGTGGCTAAAACTGTGTGTTTCCAGTGTAGGGGAGGCCTGGGTTTGATTCCTGGTTAGGGAGCTTGATCCCACATGCCACAATAAAAGCTTCCAAGTGCTGCAACTAAGACCTGTTGCAACCAAATAAATAAGTAAATCAATTTTTAAAATAAAAATAAATAAAGCAGAGGCTTCAACAAGAAGCATATTTGTCTCTTACCTAACAGGCCAGGTATAAGCAGCTGAGGTCTCATAATGATTGTTCCATGATGTCAACAACCTGAGTTCTTTCCAACCTGTCACTCGATCAGTTGCAAGAATTGTCCTCATCCGTGTCGCTCCAGATGGCTCTTGCCGCCCAGGTCTGCATCCCAGCCAGCTCGGGTGGGGCAGAGGGAAAAGCACATGGCAAGTCCTCTCCCTTTAAGTCATATCCTGAAAATTGCCCGCATCACTTCTACTCACATCCTTGTGGCCTGGCCTTAGCCAGGGGCTAGACCTGGCTACAAAGGAGGCTGGGTAGCAGTGTGCTCAGGAGCCAAATGACAGCTCTCTTATCATAGGAAAAAGGGAGACCAGATATTGGGAGACCATTGAGTCGTCTTTCTTCAGCCCCGTTAGCCTACTCCTCAAGGGTATGAAAGCTCAGAGCTGGGCTCCACTGCTACAGATTTATTCCCGGGGGGGGGAGACTGACTGCTAACCTGCTACAGTGAAAAGCCCCATGATCAGCCCTCTGCCTCCTTAGAAAGCAGAACAAGGGGGCAGTCTAAAACAGCAGCAGGAGAACTGCAGTTTATTTGGGGAAAGGCTTCCCTGAGAGAGGGGGGTGGTCACTGTGGCAGCTGCTGGCCTGCTGCATACAGCGTGGTACTGTGCACTGGAGGGTGGCGGACAGCCAGTCGCTGGGCACAGAGAAAGGAGCGAGGAAGTTCCCTGGTGAAGAATCTGCCTGCAATGCAGGAGACCCCGGTTCAATTCCTGGGTCGGGAAGATCCACTGGAGAAGGGATAGGCTACCCACTCCAGTATTCTTGGACTTTCCTCATGGTTCAGCTGGTGAAGAATCTGCCTGAAATGTGGAAGACCTGGGTTCACTCCCTGGGTTGGGAAGATCCCCTGGAGAAGGGAATGGCTACCCACTCCAGTATTCTGGAGAATTCTATAGAATCTATGGAGTCTATAGAGCCTGGAGTCTATAGATTCCAGAACTATACAGTCCATGGGGTCACAAACTGAGCGACTTTCATTTCCCTGGTGGTCCAGGGGCTGAGACTCCAAATTTGCAATATAAGTGGCCTGGCTTTGACCCCTGGTCAGGGAACTAGATCCCACATGCCAAAACTAAAGGTCCCGAGTGCTCTAACTAAGACCTGGTGCAATCAAATAAATAACAAATATTTTTAAAAATAAAGATGCCGTTTTTCTCTGAAGGTTCTGGTCTGTTCTGAGATGGAGGCACAAAGTGAAAAAGCCTTTTGTTTTATTTTTATGTAATGTTTTGAAAAGGTTATACACTCACATTATTCACAAGCTTTGAAAAGATAAAAAGGAGTAGCTTTCAGGGTCCCTCACCCCTACCTGCCTTCCAATCCTCCTTCTGCAAGGACAGCAAACATGAAAACACGCTGCAGCCACGCCCACCTACCTCTTTCCCCAGCACTGTCCGCTGCCCGGCTCCGTGGACACAGCCTCAAGGCCAGCAGCTCATTCTCCCCAGTGGCCTTGCTCTCCTTGTCCTATGGTGTTTCACAAAACTAGCCTGAGCCACGACGACATATATTTCATACCTCCCATGCATGACATTTTTCACATATGCTTTACAAATGTGCGTCTTCACCCCGAATCCAATGTCCCGGGAAATATGTCTTTTCCACATGGCTGCTGCTATAATATAAAAAGCATTTTCCCCTTCCCTTGGCCCCAGGAGGGAGCTATATCATGAAAATGGAAAAGTGATGAGAAAATGAGAAATCCTGCCTCCAGAGCTCTCTCTCCAAGTGGTTTTCCAGAGGCTCCCTGGGACTGCATCACCTTGAGAAGCATAAATCACCAGTGAGGCTGGGTGACGCTGTCACCCACTGGTCCTGTGCATAACTGTTTCTGCTTGGTGGCCACTGACCCAGCGCATGCCTGCTGTGTAGGTGTGGTCCTCTGCCTGTCCACCCACCTGCCTGATGTGAGCAGGCCTGGCATTGGGATGGGCACACAGTCCCTGGGGGGCCCATATCTTGCAGAGCTGCAGATTGTCTAGGTGAGGCCCACAGCCATCGCGGTTCAACCATTTGGAGGGAAACCTTACTGTGGGTGGTCTTTCCACAGACCATGGGGATGCCTCCAACACCTTCCAATAAAACCCCAGCGAGCTCTGAGCTCAAGTGTGGCAGACTTCGTGAGACTTCAGTACAAGCCATGGCTTGGAAACATGGCGAAAACACCAGATCCAGGGCTTGGTAAATCCAGGGCTCAGCCTGCCTATATCCTTCCTTCACCCTGCCCTTCCCTCTAACCCCCAACATGCCCAAGTTATCAATAAGTGAAGCTCAGAGAAGCAAGGGAGAAGGCAATGGCGACCCACTCCAGTACTCTTGCCTGGAAAATTCCATGGATGGAGGAGCCGGGTAGGCTGCAGTCCATGGGGTCGCGAAGAGTCAACATGACTGAACAACTTCACTTTCACTTTTCAGTTTCATGCATTGGAGAAGGAAATGGCAACCCACTCTGTGTTCTTGCCTGGAGAATCCTAGGGACGGAGGAGCCTGGTAGGCTGCCGTCTATGGGGTCGCACAGAGTCGGACACGACTGAAGCGACTTAGCAGCAGCAGCAGCAGCAGCAGCAGCCGAGGAACAAAATCTCTAGTCTCCAAGCCCTACTCTCTGTAAGAAAGATCACAGCTTGTGCTGCTAGGGGGCGCTGTTGGGCAACTTTTCTGTGCGCAAAGGTCTTGCCTGCATTAAAAAAAAAAAAAACAAAAAAAAACAGGTATTATTTTTTAGAACAACTTGAGGTTCAGAGCATAAATGAGCGGGAAGTACAGAAATTTTCATATACCCGCCCTGGCCCCTCAACACACAGCTGCCTCCACTTCCAAGATTCTTCACCAGAGGGGTACCTGTGTTCTAGTCTATGAGTCTACTTTGACACATTATTGTCGCTCCAATTCCATAGTTTACTTAGGGTTCACTTTTGCTGTTGTATGCCCCCGGGATTTTTGGAAAATGTATAATGACAGGTGTCACCATTGTGGTATCATCAGAATAGTTTCACTCCCCTAAAACTCCTCTGTGCTCTGTCTATTCATCCCCGTCTCCCCTGTCTCTGGAGACTACCAATCTTTTTAAAGTTTCCACAGTTGGTGCCTTTTCCAGAATGTCATATAGTTGGAATCCCACAGTATGTAGCCTTTTCAAATTGGCTTCTTTCACTTACTTACATGCATTTAAGTTTCCTGCATGTCTTTTCATTTGCTTTTAGTGCTGAATAAAATTCTATTGCCTGGATGTATCACAAGTTTATTTATCCATTCACCTTTGGAAGGACATCTTGGTTGCTTTCAATCTGAGGCAACTATGAGTAAAGCTGGGCTTCCCTGGTGGTTCAGAAGGTAAAGAATCTGCCTGCAATGCTGGAGACGTAAGAGACTCGGGTTTGATCCCTGGGTCGGGAAGATGCCCAGAAGGAGGGCATGGCAACCCACTTACAGTATTCTTGCCTGGAGAATACCATGGACAGAGGAGCATAGGAAGCTACAGTCCATAGAATTCCACAGAGTCAGACACAACTGAAGTGACTTAGAACACACCCACACCTGAGTAAAGCTGCTGTAAATATCTATGAGCAGTTTTTTGTGTGGACATATGTTTTTAATGGAGAAGGCAATGGTACCCCACTGCAGTACTCTTGCCTGGAAAACCCCATGGACGGAGGAGCTTGGAAGGCTACAGTCCATGGGGTTGCTGAGGGTCGAACACGACTGAGCGGCTTCACTTTCACTTTCATGCATTGGAGAAGGAAATGGTAACCCACTCCAGTGTTCTTTCCTGGAGAATCCCAGGGATGGGGGAACCTGGTGGGCTGCCGTCTATGGGGTCGCACAGAGTCGGACACGACTGAAGTGACTTAGTGTGTGTGTGTATGTTTTTAACTCATTTGAGTGAATTCCAAGGAGCACAACTGCTGGATTCCTACCTGTGTATTTAGAGGCAGAATGCTCAGTGGGATAGGCTGTCTCATGTCAGTTCCCTGGGACCCCTGCAGTCTCGTGTCCTTCTATGCCATAGCACCCACCTCAGTCTTCCAGAGATTCTGCTCCCTCCTGCTGACAGAGACACCCTGACAGGTGTGAGTGGTAGGCCTGCCTCTTCCCTCCTCTCTCTGTTTCATTCTTTATTCCACAAAGATGAGGGCCAGAAGATTTTTCATTACAAACTGAATAATTTTTTTCAACACCAGTATTTAACAAAATTTTGCAGTCACTGTTGGAGTGATTCATGTCACAGCTCTTATTTGTTCTAAGTGTTTGTTGCAAACATACAGCTGCACTGGCATTCAAACTTTTTATGAGACAAACTGATGAAGATGTGATATATATATATATATATATTTAAAAAGTAAATATACATACATATATGGGGCTTCCCTGGTGGCTCAGATGGTAAAGAATTTGTCTTCAATGTGGGAGACCTGGGTTCGATCCCTGGGTCAGGAAGGTCCCCTGGAGAAGGAAATGGCAACCCACTCCAGTATTCTCATCTGAACAATTCCGTGGACTGAGGACCCTGGTGGGCTACATACACACATATATATATGCATGTGTGTGTGTGCGATAGAATACTACTCAGCCATAAAAAGCAATGAAATTTTTGCCATTTGCAGCAACATGAATGGACCTGAAGGTTATTACGCTTAGTGAAATAAGTCAGACAAAGAAAGACAAATACTGTCTGTTATCACTTATATATGGAATCCAAAAGCATAAAATAAATGAATATGATTAAAAAAAGAAACAGATTCGTCGATATTGAGAACAAACTAGCGGTTACCAGTGGGGAGAGGGGTAGAGGATTAGGCAAGATAGGGGTAGGGGATTAAGTACAAACTGCTACAAGCATATAACTTACAAGGATATATTATACAGCACAGGGAATATAGCCAATTTTTCATAATAACGATAAATGAATACAATCTATAAAACATTTTGAATCACTATGTTGTACACCTGAAACTAATATAATATTGTAAGTCAGCTATATCTTAGTAGAAAAAAATGGTTATGGTGTTTTGCCCCAGGGACTCTAATTCCTCCATGAATCTTCAAGGAAAACGGTCCTAACTTTCAGGCATCCCAGTCTAACCTGGGAACCACCAGGACTTGGGATCTCCTCTTCATGGATTCTTTGTTGTCAAACAAGAAACTGGTGGTTGGTTTGGGCTAGTATTTTTAACACTTAATCTAGGTTGTCAATGTTTTGAAATCACGACCTTGGAAATATAAACCTTGTTTGCAGCTTCTCTTAAAAAGTCGGAAAATGAGGCCAGCCTGTGCTTCTGTCCCTACAGGGGACCAGTCTGCACCCTCAAGGTGTGTGGGACACTCAGTCCCTTCCAGCCTGTCTCACCTGTTTTGCTCCTGTAAGCCTCTGAGTTTGCAGCCCTTGTGTGAGATATTTCTTATTGCTACTATAAGAAACTGCTACAAACTTCAGCCTGTGTTGTTCTGGAAACCAGGAGTCTGAAATCAGTATCACAGGGCTTAAACCAAGGTGTCAGCAGAGCCATGCTCCTCTCAGAAGCTGTAGGGGAAGCAGCCTTGCCTTGCCTTTTCCGGCTCCTGGTGGCTGCCAGCATTTCATGGCTTGTGGCTTCACCACTCAGTTTTCAAGGCCAGAATCTTCAAGCCTTGCTCACTCTACATGGGGCCCCTCCTCTATGTGTGTGAAACCTCTCTATGCCTGCCTTTTGTGAGGATATCTGTGATTGCATTTAGTCCCACATAGATAATCTAGGGTATTTTGTCTCAATAGCCTTAATTTAATCACACCCTTTACCATATAAGTTATTGTTCTTTCTTTTGCCATATCAAGGTACCATTCACAGGTTTCAAGATTAAGAAGCAGATATGTTTGGGGACCATTATTCAGCCTTCCACAGTCAAGAATCCTTCCTTTGGGGAGCTAGCATTCTAGAGAGTCAGGAAAGGAAGGAGTGATGGGATGGGAGCAGCGCCACGCCATTAGAAAACCAGAGAGACTCTAGTTCACAAGGGACTGAATTGGGACTTCCCTGGTGGCCCAGTGGTTAAGAATCCACTCTGCAATGCAGGGAATTTGATCCCTGGGCAGGGGACTAAGATCCCATGTGCCATGGAGCAACTTAGCTCATGCACCCCAACTAAAGAATCAGTGTACCACCATGAAAGATCCTGTGTGATACAATAAACATCCTGCATCCCGCAACTAAAGCTTGATGCAGTTAAACAAATAAATATATATATATGTGTGTGTGTGTGTGTTAGTCACTCAGTTGTGTCCGACTCTTTGCGACCCCACGGACTATAGCCCACCAGGCTTCTCTGCCCATGGAATTCTCCAGGCAAGAATACTGGAGTGTATATTTTAAATGAGAGCGAGACTGAAGTGAGGCATGAGGCCTTCAGGGCAAATGCCCTGAGGCAGCAACTTGCGGGTCAAGCACTGTCTGTGAGCTCAGGAGGGGACACAGGGGAGGAGGCTGGAAGACCAGGAGCGGAGCAGACAGTCCCTGAAGGGCTTTGTAAGCCATAGTGGAGGGTTTGGCTTGTGTCCCTAGGCAACAGAGAGCTGTGGGAGAACTTCCATCCATGAAGGGAAGTGAGCTATTGAGTTGCACAGGGCTAACAGGTGAGCCTTCTGCAGGCACCCTCCCCTGGGCCAGTAGGGGGTGACACCGGGGGCCCCTTTCAGGCCACAGCACTGCCCAGCTACAAGCCTTTCAGGCCCCATCGACTGTCCCTTATGCTGGGCACCTCCATGCTCCAGACGTTCCGCTGAGCACTCGCCACCCACGTTTGTGACAGGGCGCTCCAGGTGACACTGGACTCCAGCACTTTCGAAATCTCAGATGACTAGAAGTGGATAGGGAAGGGGGAGACTTCAGATCTCATGCTCTGACCTTGAGGCAGTGCTGCCCACTTGAAGCTTTAAGAAGCCAGACTGTCTGGATTTGAATCTGAATTCAGACACTTACTAACTGTGGGACCCTGGGGGAGTCCCATAACCTCCTTAAGCTCTGTAAAATGGAGATCAAATGCCTTCCAGTGTTGGGGTGAAGAGTCAAAGAGATAAAACAGGAAAAAGGACTTAAAGCTGGAGCTTAGATTAGGAAACACAGAATAAATGTTAACTGTTGTTATTTGATTTTTAGTTCCTGTAGGAGACAATTTTGAGAGCAAGCTCTTCCTTTGTTTTCTGAGAAGTGCAGTGTGGGGGGAGCAGGGAATAACTAACAGAGCATTTGATTTTATATAGAAAAAAGCCAAGATGTTCTTCTGGGATGGAGCGCTTCCAGGCAACAAAATAAAAACACTTGAGAGTTTTGTATAACTGCATGAAAGCTTGTCTTCATTCAAGGCAGAACTGTGCCTCTTGCCAGTTGCTTGTAGAAATAAAAATGATGAGATTTTGCTCTCAGGGCTTCAGAAAGCTGGGGGTTCCTGGAGGTGGGGGTGCAACATGGCTAGGGCTTTCCTGTGTGGAGGAGGGTGCCAACCAGGGACCTCACAGACCCCAGTGCATCAGGAGGGGCCTGAGGCTACTATGGCTTTAGGACTTTGAACCTGGTCACACCTAGGAGCTAGTCTGAGGTTTTCCATCTTGCTCTATGGTTCTTTCCTGTTCTTCTTCCAGGCAAATCTGGTCCTTGTTGGGCTTGGGGGCCTTGTTGAAGTATCCCTGGCCACAGTTGGGGTGCGGGAGTCTGGAGCTCAGCAGGGCCTGGAAAGGCTTGTAATGTGGTGGCAAGAGGTCTTTGGAGAACAGGAGTGCGGGGCACTGGAGTCGGGAGGTGAAACAAGGGAATAGCAGCAGCCAGGGTTTGAGGCAAGAGCAAACTCAACCTGCAGGATCCCAGCAACCCTGGGGAGAGGATCCTGATAAATGCAGTCTTGCTACGGCCAAGAAGGTGGATGGTTGGTTCTCTCATGCTGGGTGGGCATGAAAGGGCAGCCTGACCCTTGGGAACAGTGAGGCTCTGGGCGTCTGGGTTACAGATAATTTTTCATCTTTGTAGTCACCATGTGGGGCAGGTGCTGTCATGTGGCTTGTTTCTCAGGTGGGGGACTGAGCACAGAAAGGGTGAGGTACCCAGTCCTCAGTCACACAGCTAGTAAGGAGCAGAGTTAGAATTCATATTGGTCTGTCTTACCCCCCCAGACCTGCTGGTTCCCCCAGGCAGCAGGCCCTTACCTGAACTCTACAGTAACTGTAGTCAGTGAATTCCGCTCAAAATGAGAGAGTGTCTGGGAAAATACTGCCCCAGAGGAGCTGGTGGAAGAGAAGCCCTTTCCGGGGTATTCTCAACACAGTTCATGACCTCCAACTCAATCCCGGGCCCCACCCTTATTTTTCCGAGGAGGCCACTCTTGCTGGTGATTGCGAGGCAGTGTGTAGAGTGTCTAGAGCGTGGACCCGGGAACAGCGTTGCAAACAGCGGTTGACATTACGGGTGCCTGGTCAACCTGACGGTAGCCGGGATTCCCCGGAGTCAGCCCTTTCCTGCCGGTCTGCGAAGCTTCCGGTAGATGGCGCTCCGACCCCGCTCCTTGCTCTGAGATCTGCACTTCGTGCTTCAGATTCCCAACGTCCTCCCTCCAGTCCCGGGCTTGCCTGGCTGCGCAGGCACTTCCAGATCAATAACTGCTTCTTTACTGTTTTCCTCTTTAACAGACTCTGAGGCGACGCTTGGTGAGTCCCGGGGCCTGTTCTCTGTGTTGTGTTCGGCGTTCACGGTCCAATGTGGGGGACAGATGCTGCTAAGTCCCTTCAGTCGTCTCCGACTCTGTGCGATCCCATAGACGGCAGCCCACCAGGCTCCCCCGTCCCTGGGATTCTCCAGGCAAGAACACTGAAGTGGGTTGCCATTTCCTTCTCCAGGGGGACAGATGAGGCCACTGCAATTCAGTGCGACCACCTCTAGGACAGGAGAGGTCTGGGCAGGAGCTTGAGGGCTGAGAGAGCGCTGGACTCCTGGACTGGGGGGCCTCACGCTGTCTCCGTGGCAGGCTGGAGCTAGCGTTCTCAGAGAGCTGTGCCCGAGGGGAATGCCTGGGTGACCTGGGACCCACCTCCACCCCTACCCAGGCACACAGCTGGTGCCCAAGAAATGAAGGGGAGTACAGGAGAACGTTGTGGAGGCTGTGCATATCGGCCGTCAGGGGTCCCGCCGGCCCCGCCATGCAGGAGCACCCATGGTGGCAGTAGCAGCAGTGTGTTCATTCCCTGGGGACTTCTCAGCTCCTCATAGCTTCACAGGGGACTCTGGGCACCCTCGCGGAAGCTGCTGTCTCCGAGGGTTCCAGGGTATCCACCCACCACAGCTAGGCCTCAGAGCTGCACCCAGCCTTGAAGAGAGATCCAGCCGCAGGGCACCAAGGGGAGCAGGGAATGAGTGAAAGGGGTCGCGCTGACAGAAAAAGGAGATACTACCCTGCATTCAGTTCCTTTTTATACTGTTCCTGAAGATCAACCCTGAATGCTCATTGGAAGGACTGATGCTGAAGCTGAAGCTCCAATACTTTGGCCACTTGATCCAAAGAGCTGACACATTGGAAAAGACCCTGATGCTGGCAAAGATAGAAGGCAAAAGGAGAAGGGGACGACAGAGGATGGGATGGTTGAATGGCATCGCCGACTCAGTGGACATGAATTTGAGAGAACTCCAAGAGATAGTGAGGGACAGGGAAGCCGGCCTGCTGCAGTCCATGGGGTTGAAAAGAGTCAGACACGGCTGAAGAGCAACAACAATTCAATTCCTGTCGTGTAAAGGCACTGTTCTGGGCACTGCATCTTCCATTATCCTCACAGCAACCTTTTCAGGAGACATAATCTTCCCTGCTAGGTAGATGGATCATGGAAGTTCAGGGAACGAAAAGCTCAGGTCCAGGTGTACACAAGGCGAGGGCTGGATGAAAAGCTATGCTGTTGACACATGGCGTCAGGGGCTTTGGGGAGACGAGTGCCAGCCCCCCCACCATGGTGTTGGGAAGGGGCCTGTTAGTGAGTATCTGAGTATAGAGCTGGTGAGTGCCTCTTTCCGAGTCAGGCTGACTCCAGACTAATGCCCCCAGTTTAGCTCTGGTTTCTCACCTGGGGGCACAGCCACCACAGCACACAGCCCTTGCTGTCCTCATACAAGACCTAGGTCACCTGGGCCATCTTCAGGGACTCTTATGTGTTCACTTGCCTGGCCCTGATTCCTGGTTGAAGTTTCACGTACAGCCTGAATTCTGAGCCCAAGTCAACCAATAATGATGACAACCCATGACATCTCTCACCCCTCCTCCCAAAGCGACTTCTCAAAACCAGCCCCTTGAATACTCTCTCAGCCGTGCTGAGTCCTCAGTCTTTCTTTTCTCTTCCTTCAAACAGTTCATTATTTGCACGGAGATTTCGCTTTTCTTTGACTTTTTTTTTCTTCATATATAACCTGATAAAAGGGCTCCCGTTATTTCAGAATATATTCTGGGTCCTATTCTGTGCTCAATTACACACCATCTATAGTTGATTTTCATGAAATTTAAATAACAAAGAGGGACGCTTATGTCATTTCTCCCTTATAAAAATACACCCTTGAAATCCTCTCTTATTGGAAAGCTGCAGCGTGTCCGCAGTTTAACAGCTTGTGAGAGTGTGCGTGTATGTGCTGCCTCATTAGAAGTGCACACAGAGTGAGGTGCGTCCTGGTAACAAGAGCTAAATTTCCACTCACTGTCCCCAAATCGAAATAGACTGTCCGGACCGCCGGGACGTGGCAACATCTGCCAGGCTCGGCCACAGCATCAGGCCAGGGCAACCTGCCACAGGGAGGTCAGAAATCCTGTCCTGTCAGCTGGGGATCCAAGGGGGGCGTGTCGGCAGAGACATAGTGGGACCACAAGTGGACAGGCAGGATGTCTCAGTGGCAAGATGTTAAATACCCAAATCGGGCTGACCCCTCTGGAGCCCCAGATGGGGGGTCTGCGTGTCGCTCTGGGTCTAAAGGGCCTCATTGCCCAGACAGAAGAAGGGTCATATCCTTGAAGGCTTGACCCAGGTCCTGGAGCCCAAGGTGGTGGCTGAGACCAGAGGGCTTGACAGGACCCTTGTGATGGGGCCACCCTGTTGAACTAAGGGGTGATGATAGTTGACCTCCAGTTTTAAGTTTCCCTCTTCTGGATTGAATTCGTCATGTGGGGCATGGCAGAGAGGAGCAAAGGGACTTAACCCCTGGATGGGGGGCTGTCAAAGGCTGGTAATTGCAGGGGAGTCTGGACTTGTGGAAGAGGGGGTTCCACCCATTCCTTACATCCCAAAGCCTGCTGCCACAGCCTAGGTCTCCCTTCAAGGAAGCTGAACTGGAGCAGCAGGGCGCCCATAATCACAGGAGCCATTCCAGATGGCACTCAGTGATTTGGAGATGACCATCATGGGCCCGGCCTGTCAGCCTAACCAGTTTGGAGTGGCACTAGGGCTCGGCCTTAAATACTTTGATGCCTGAGAGAACGGGCAGAGGATATCTGAGAGGAGGAAAGGCATAGACAAACGCCAGGAGCAGGCAAGTGCAACTCAGGTTTGGAAGGAGAGAAGAGCTGTTATGTTTGGAAAAGATAGTTAGGAAGTCTCCCATAAAAGTAAATAAAAATAGGTGTTGTTGTAGGATAGAAAAACAAAACACAGAACTGCACCCCAAACCCCCTGTTATCGAGACCCACACCTGGAATAGAAATGTAGCAATGGTTAGTACTTAAGGGTCCAGTCACTCTTCTGTGCTGTGCTCAGTCATGTCTGACTCTTTGCATCCTCGTGGGCTGTAGCCCACCAGGTTCCTCTGTCCATGGGATTTCCCAGGCAAGAGTACTGGAGTGGGTTGCCATTTCTTTTTCCAGGGCATCTTCCCAATCCAGAGACTCAAACTTGCGTCTCCTGCATTGGCAGGTGGGTTCAGGTATCAATACATAAAATATTATGTATATATAAAATATCTGTACAACGAACAGTCTAGAAGCAAAAACACCCAGTTGCAATGAGCACATTTAATATCCAGATCTTGGTTTCTAAAAACAACAATAACAACAAAACCAGGGCTCCTTGGAGGATAGCTATTTCCAAGGCTGGGGAAGGAAAAATACAAGATGAGCCTGGAACATCTCTTTATGTCAAAAAGTAAGGAAGTCTTCAACGAATGATGGGGATGTATCAAAATGACTCAAAAGCCAGCCTGAAGAGTCTTCACAAATCATACATGGATTAATCTGAACATCAAGCAAATAAGGACAGTGAAAGATTATAAACCACTAAATGACTCCATGAGTCTAAACTGGTATGAATAAATGAGTGAGCAAATGAATGAATAATAAATGAGGTAGAAGGAAAAATGTTTTCTTTAAAGAAATGCCAACTAATGAATGTAGAAAAAGTTATGGAGTTAGAAAATTTTGTTTTGAGAACATTATGTAATCATTAATGGATGCTAAAACTAATGGGTGAAGTTTGATGAGGATCTGGTTATTTATAGTCTCAAGGAATCTCCCCATAAACGAAAAAGGGCTTCCCAAGTGGTGCAATGGTAAACAATCCGCCTACCGATGCAAGAGACGAGGGTTTGATCCCTGGGTCAGGAAGATCCCCGGGGGGAGGAAATAGCAACCCATTCCAGTATTCTTGCCTGGAGAATCCCTTGGACAGAGGGGCCTGGTGAGCTAGAGTCCTTGGGATCGCAAAGAATCAGACACCACTGAGCACACACAAACATAAAGGAAAACACATTAACAGTTACTTTATAGTGGAAAGTCCTGGCAGATGTCACCTTAACCAAAAGCCTCAAGTTAACATCACCAGTATTAACATGACCAAGGTGGCCCCTGGTGGGAGAGGTCAGCGTCAAGTACTTCCATCATATAATATGTGGAAAGAGGATGTCACCTACATGGCGCTTCTTCCAAAATGTTGATCCTCAATCTGATTATGAGGAAACATCAGAAAAGTCTACATTGAAGGACATTATACGAAATAGTTGGCCTTTAACCCCCCCAAATGTCAAGGTCAAATAAAATAATGGGGGAAGAACCATTCCAGATCTAAAACAGGTGAAAGAGACATGACAACCAAAAGCAATGTATGATTCTAGATTGGACGCTGGCTTTGAGAGATGATAGGTAAAGAGGACTCAACTGGAACAACTGGAGGAATTGAATATGGACTGGGCAGTAGATATTAGCATATATCAATATTAACTTTCTTAATTTTGATGGTTGTATTGAGACTATGTTTTTAAATGTTCTTTTTTTCAATAAATACACACTGAAGTGTGTTCATAGGGTTCTCAAGGCGAGAATGCTGAAGTGGTTTGTCATTCCCTTCAGTGGACCACGTTTTGTCAGAACTCTCCACCATGACCCCCCGTCTTGGGTCATGTCAGAACCGGTCAGGTCTTGGGTTTGTCAGAACTGGACATGGAACAACTGACTGGTTCCAAACTGGGAAAGGAGCATGTCAAAGCTGTATATTTCCATCCTGCTTATTTAACTTATATACAGAGTACATCATGCGAAATGCCAAGCTGGATGAAACACAAACTGGAATCAAGATTGCTGGGAGAAATGTCAATAACCTCAGATGGTATGCAGGTGGTATGCAGATGACACCACCCTTATGGCAGAAAGTGGAGAGGAACTAAAGAGCCTCTTGATGAATGTGAAAGAGAAGAGTGAAAAAGCTGGCTTAAAACTCAACATTCAAAAAACGAAGATCATGGCATCCAGTCTCATCACTTCATGGCAAATAGATGGGGAAACAATGGAAACAGTGACAGAACTTTCTTTAGTTGGGCTCCAAAATCACTGCAGATGGTGACTGCAGCCATGAAATTAAAAGACGCTTACTCCTTGGAAGAAAAGCTATGACCAACCTAGACAGCATATTAAAAAGCAGAGACATTACTTTGCCGACAAAGATCTGTCTAGTCAAAGCTATGGTTTTTCCAATAGTCATGGAAGGATGTGAGAATTGGACCATAAAGAAAGCTGAGCAACGAAGAATTGATGCTTTTGAACTGTAATGTTGGAGAAGACTCTTGAGAGTCCCTTGGACTGCAAGGATATCAAACCAGTCAATCCTAAAGGAAATCAGTCCTGAATATTCATTGGAAGGACTGATGCTGAAGCTGAAGCTCCAATATTTTGGCCACCTGATGCGAAGAACTGACTCCTTTGAAAAGACCCTGATGCTGGGAAAGATTGAAGGCAGGAGGAGAAGGGGATGACAGAGGATGAGATGGTTGGATGGTATCACTGACTCAATGGACGTGAGTTTGAACAAGTTCCAGGACTTGGTGATGGACAGGGAAGCCTGGCATGCTGCAGTCCATGAGGTCACAAGGAGTCGGACACGACTGAATGACTGAACTGGGCTGAGCTGAACAGAACTGAAGTATGTAGAGCTAAAAGATTATGCTGTCTGCAACTTGCCCTCAAATGATTCAGCTAAGAAAGAGTATTTCTGTCTATCTATCTATCTGGAGCCTGGTAAAATCCCATGGACGGAGGAGCCTGGTAGGCTGCGGTCCATGGGGTCGCTAAGAGTCGGACACGACTGAGCGACTTCACTTTCACTTTTCACTTTAATGCATTGGAGAAGGAAATGGCAACCCGATCCAGTGTTCTTGCCTGGAGAATCCTAGGGACGGGGGAACCTGGTAGGCTGCCGTCTATGGGGTCACACAGAGTCGGACACGACTGAAGTGACTTAGCAGCAGCAGCAGAATGATAAAGCAAACAAGAGAAAATATTAACCATTGGTGAATCTATGTATTCAAGAGTTTTTGCAACTGTTTTGTGTATAAAATTATATTAAACTGAAAAAGTTACCCTCAAAGGGAAAAAATGTAGTTCTTACACCCAAGAGCATAAGCTCTTTAACTGTTAAATGGAAATAATATCTGACTCTGAAGTAGGCTGGGAGGAATGCATGCCTTTTTGTGAGAACTTAACAAATGAAAGAGATTCTTATTAATAATACCTACTTTTACTTACAGTTATTTACAAGGAGGGCTCATCCTTGTTCCCTCACATGGCATGCAGGGATTTGTGTGCTATTCCTGGTCTTATATCTGGACAGCCATAGAAATGTCCTAGTTCTTCACTATCGTTTGTCCTAAAGTTCTTAGAATCTTTGGTATTTTAGAACCTCCAGGGCATATGCCAGGAACAAGGCCAAATTTCTCCCTGATTGGTCCTTTGCAGATGCCATGGGGTGAGTCCAGGGGCATTTACCTTTGGCTAAGACCTTAGCACCTGATGACTAACTTACAAATAAATGGTGTGAAGGTGCTCAAGGAGAAGATTGTCTTAAACACCAGTTCCTGCTCTGTCTACTCATTCCTCAGAGTGGGAGGCTGGTGTCAGAAGCCCAGATGACCCTGCCTCTGCTCCACTGGTTGCTAGCTGTAGAAACTCAGGCCCATCACTGGCCTCTTACCTTCTTGTCTGGCAGACTCTCCAAAGAACCAGGCCAGTAGCTTCAACCTGCAAGTCCATCCTCTCTTGCCCCACCCATTTTCAGTCCACCCTAACCTCTGGACTGGACAATCCCACTCCAGCTGCCAGTACTCTCAGCATGCTCTGGCCCCAGTGGTTCTCAAAATGTGTTCCAAGGACCTGTGGGATCCCTGAGACCTTTCCATGGAGTCTTCAAAGTCTTTGCTTTTCTAGTTACATATTTGTTTGAGAGTACATTTTCATACTTCAACAATGTACCAGACCAGCTTCAATGCAGAAGTAGAGATGTGAATCTGTGTGTGCCAAGTTGCTTTAGTCTTGTCCAACTCTTTGTGACCCCATGGACTGTAGCCAGCCAGGCTCCTCTGTCTAAGGGATCTCCAGGCAAGAATACTAGAGTGGATTGCCATGCCCTCCTCCAGGAGATCTTCCTGACCCAGGGACAGAACCCACGTCTCTTACGTCTCCTGCGTTGGCAGGCGGGTTCTTTACCACTAACACCAACTGGGAAGCCTAGAGACGTGAGTCTGGTTGTCTTCTACTAAGCCAGATATTAGAGAGACTTGCAAAAATGTAAAGTACCATTACCCTTCTTTATAATTTTTTGTCTTGAAAAATACAGTTATTTTTCATAAAAATGTTCTGTGTTAACATGAAATGGGTTTATTATTGTTATTTCTTTTTTGTATTTATTTCAGCCTTATTGAGGTATAATTGACAAAATTGTAATATATTTTTTTATTATACAAAGTTAATTTCTTTAATTTGATGAATGTTCTTTTTTTTGAGTTCTACTTTTTTAATATAAATTTATTTATTTTAATTGGAGGCTAAGTACTCTACAATATGCAACTTTAAAGTATTGATTTGATACATGTATACATTGTGAAAGAATTCTCACTATGGAGTTTATACATCCATCACTATACATTTGTAAGAAAACTTAAGTTCTACTCTCTTAGCAAATTTCAATTATTTAACTGAAAGTTTATTTTCTTTTTACTACCCTCTCCCTACACATCCTCCAGCCCATGGCAACCACCATTCCACAATCCCACGAGTTCAGTTTATTTTTTTAGATTGCACATATAGTGATATTGCAATATTTATCTTTTTCTGTCTGGTTTATTTCACTTAGCATATTGCCCTCCAGGTACATCCATATTGTCACACAGGATTCCCTTCTTTTTTATGGCTGAATGATATTCTGTTATATATACACTTACACACATATGTATCATATTTTCTTTATTCATTCATCTGTTGATGGGAACTTAAGTTCTTTCTGTATCTTGGCTATTGTGAATAATATTGCAGTGAATGTGGGAATACAGATATCTCTTGGAGAAAGCAATTTCATTTCTTTTGAATATATACCCAGAAGTAGGATTCCTGGATCATATGGTAGTTCTATTTTTAGTTTCTTGAGGAAACTCCTATGTCTCCATTTTCCTACCAACAGTACATAAGTGTTCTCTTTTCTTCATATTCTCCTCATGATTTGTTATCTTTCTCTCTTTTTTTTGCAATAGATATTCTAACAAGTATGAAGTGATATTTCATTGTGGTTCTGATTTATATTTTTCTGATGACTAGTGACATTGAGCATATTTTTGTGTATGTGCTGGCCATCAGTATGTCTTCTTTGGGAAAAAGTCTATTTGGGTCCTTTGCTCATTTTATTAATAAAATTAGGTTAATAGGTTATTGGAGAAGGAAATGGCAACCCACTCCAGTGTTCTTGCATGGAGAATCCCCGGGATGGGGGAGCCTGGTGGGCTGCCGTCTTTGGGGTTGCACAGAGTCAGCCACGACTGAAGCGCCTTAGCAGCAACAGGTTCATTGGCTTTTTTTGCTGTTGAATTATATGAGTTCCTTGCATGTTTTAAATATGAACCCCTTATCAGACACATGGTTTGCAAATGTTCTCTCCCATTCCACAGGCTATCTTTTCAGTGTGCTTTTGATTTCCTCGCTGTGCAGAAGCCTTTTAGTTTGCTGTAGTCCAACTTGTTTATTTTTGATTTTGTTGCCTTTGCTTTTGGTGTCAAATCCAAAAGCATATATCATCAAGACCAACGCCAAGGTGACTCCTCCTCATGTTTTCCTCTAGGAGTCTTATGTCTTCAGCCAATGCCAAGGTGACTCCTCCTCATGTTTTCCTCTAGGAGTCTTATGTCTTCAGCCAATGCCAAGGTAACTACTCCTCATGTTTTCCTCTCGGAGTCTTATGTCTTCAGATCTTATGTTTAAGTCTTTAGTCATTTTGAGTTGATTTTTGTGTATGGTGTAAGATACTGGTCCAGTTTTATTCTTTTGCATGTGGATATCCAGTTTTTCCAATATCATTTTTTAAAGGGACTGTCCTTTCCCCATTGTTTATCCTTGGCTTCTTGGTTGACAATTAATTGACTGTATGTGCATAGATTTATTCTGGGGGGTTTATTCTGCTCCACTGATCTGTATGTTTATCTCATGGCAATACTATACAGTTCTGATTTCTATAGCTTTGTAACATGGTTTGACACTGATGCCTCCAGTGTCCTTCTTCTTTTTCAAGATTGCTTTGGCTATTTGAGGTTTATGGGGTTGTCCACACAGCCTACTTTTTTCTTGGTGGCTCCTAGTAGTTGACATCATGCCAGGATACAGCGGTGTCCCAGTGGGGAGGAAGATCACAGTCAGCCCTTAGATGGAGGCAGGTTTGAAGTTGCACCCTCAGGAAACAGCTTGTAAAATACGTAGTCAAACCATCCATCAGGCAGAACTCTTAAAAGTTGGGACACTAGATGTGGAGTCCCAACCTTTCGTTCCTGAGGGAGAAGTTGTAATTGGGGAGTTCCCTCTTGGTTATATGGCACTGTGCTGGGAGTGGGATTCATCTTGAGGTGTGTCTCAGTTTTTCCTACCCATTTCTATGTGGGTATTTTCTCATTCGGCCTATGTGTAGGAGTCACTGAGCTAGTCTCTGGTTTTCCCTCAGAGGAAATCGCTCCACATGTAGCTCTACATTTGATGTGTCTAGTTAAGGAGGGAAGTCCAGGAGCCTCTGGTATCTTAATCTCTCCTCTATTATTGTTCCTTTAGAATGAATTAAGTATTTCCTTTTTGGTTTCTATAAAGATAAGCATCAATAGATGTAATTCACATAAGCAAAAGCTGTCTAGAATTCTGAATTATTTTTCAGAAATTAAAACATGTGAGAACCACTGTTCTAGCCCCTGACTGTGTTTTAGCAAGGATCGTTGGTCTAGGCTCTATGGTGATCATAACTTGTCATCCCTCAGGGAATAGGCTGACCTCAGCATCCTGGATCTCTGTGATGGAAGAAAAGAGGGCTAGAGAGCCTTGAACTAGCAACTAAATGCTGTGGCCCAGAACGGCATGTATCGATTCCACTCATAGCTCATTGGCCAGTACTAGTTTCATGGCTCCACCCACTTGCAAGGGGAGGGGAAATGTGAGCCTCTCCTGTGTCCAGTGCCCTGAAACAGAACTGGCAGTGGCTGAGCACCAGGAGTCTCCACCATGCCCTGCTTCATTCTTCTGCACAGCAGGTATCACTACTTGATAGTCCTATTGGATATTTATTTGCTTATTGATGCTTGGGTTTCCCTGGTGACTCAGTGGTGAGGAATACACCTGCAATGCAAGAGACTTGGGTTCAATCCATGGATCAGGAAGATCCCTTGGAGAAGGAAATGGCAACCCACCCCAGTGTTCTTGCCTGGGAAATCCCATGGACAGAGGAGTCTGGTGGGCTACAGTCCATGGGGTCTCAAAGGAGTCAGACATGACTGTGACTAAACCATAACAACACTGACTCTTTGCCCTCTAAGAGGAGGGTAAGCTCTTTACCCGAGATCCCTTGTCTTGCTTTGTTCACTGCTCCATCTTCAGTCTGAATCTGGCATATTGTATGACCTTGATAAAGGGAAGAAATGGATGAATGGGGTAAGAGTGTTGGGACTTTCCTGGTGGTCCAGTGGTTAAGACTCCACGTTGCCAATGCAGGGGGTGTATGTTTGATCCCTGGTTGGGGAACTAGGTCCCATGTGCCACAACTAAGAGTTCATATGCTGCAACTAAAGGATCCCGCATGCCACAACTAAAGGTCCTGAGGGCCGCAACTAAGACCTGGAACAGCCAAACAAACAGACAAATATTAAAGAGAGCGGTGGGGGAGAGACTGCTGACTGTCCTCCCAGGCTGTCTGACTGGCTGGAGTTTGAAATGGGGACTGCATCTCAAAGTGCTTCCTGAGCCTGAAAATGCTGGAGAGGCTTGAGCTGAACTTGCACTTGGGGTTCCTTGTCTCTAAACATAACGTACACAATTCTAGGTGCTGGTGCTGAACAAAGCCTGTGCAGCGTGTGCCTGGAGGTGGGGCCTTGTTCTAGGTGAATGGGTGAAAGATTCCCACAATGAAGACCTGGGGTGCAGCTCACTCACAGAGAAAGGATGGCTGTATCTGGTCAGGGCTCCCTTTTCTCCTGGCCAGTCCCAGCTGTGGGCAAGGCCTGGGCAGCCCCTTCTATGAGGGATACTCCAGAACCAGCCCTGGGGATTCTTGCAGATTTGGCCCCACATGCATGCCCTTAGGTAAAGTCTGTTAGGTATACAGGTTTGCGTTTTCCCTCCAGATCGCTGGTCTCATCAGCCAATCCCACTGGATCCTTACATCTGACTTGGGTCGAGTCAGGCTGTCATTCCAAATAGAGCTTATTAGCCTTCCTGGGGAGTAGGGGGAGGGACCAGGCTGTGTGGTAGGGACAGTTGGCACTTGGAAGGGAGCTCAGTGCCAGGCCCTGAGCATAGGCATAGTGTTGTTGCTTGACTGACATGTTCTAGGAGGCCCTGAGTCACAGCTTGTTTGGGGATTGTCATGCCCTCACTGGAGGACCTGGCTCAGATTTGGGAGAAGATTCCTACAAGGGGGCCATCCCCTCACATCCATCAGGTATTTGTGACTCCCACACTTTCAGGTTCGGCAACTTCTTTTTTCAAACTCTGGAGCTTGTCGTAAGATTTCTGTCCTACTTCCAGCGTGGGAGAGGGAGTTTGGATGATGAAACACTAGGATTTCTGGACTGGGCAGTAGGTCCATGGGGATGACATATGGAGTAGAGTACTTAAAATCAAGGTCATCCAAGGAAATCAGGGATTCCTTGCCACTTCAGGGATTTAGGAGTGGGAAAGACATGAATGTCCATGGGAGAAATACTGGGAGTTCTCAGGAAGATAGTCAGGAAAACACAGACAATGCATTTCTGCCTGGCTTCCTTGATTGACCAAATAGCACTCAGTTCAGTTGCTCAGTTGTGTCCGACTCTTTGCGACACCATGAATTGCAGCACGCCAGGCCTCCCTGTCCATCACCAACTCCCTCAAACTCATGTCCATTGAGTCGGTGATGCCATCCAGCCATATCATCCTCTGTCGTCCCCTTCTCCTCCTGCCCCCAATCCCTCCTAGCATCAGAGTTGAAGAAAACTGAGCACCGAAGAATTGATGCTTTTGAACTGTGGTGTGGGAGAAGACTCTTGAGAGTCCCTTGGACTGCAAGGAAATCCAACCAGTCCATTCTGAAGGAGATCAGCCCTGGGTGTTCTTTGGAAGGAATGATGCTAAAGCTGAAACTCCAGTACTTTGGCCACCTCATGCAAAGACTTTATTCAAATAGCACTAGATGCTGACTAATTAGGAAACCCCGAATCTCAGAGCATTTAGCTAGTGAAACTTTAGAAAATTAAGTCCAAACATCTAGGACTTTGTCTAAACACCATGAGAATGATGACAAAAACAATGACAAAAACCTCCAAACACCTGAATGTCTACTACACCTCTTGCCTGACCTGGGAAGAGAAAGGGCCTGGAGTGAGCAGGCCTTGATGGAGCCCTGAATCAAGAAATGTGACCCCAAACCAGTTTCAATGACTAGTTGAGTCTTCAGGGAACCCTGGAGCTTGGATCACATGCAATTCTAAACCAGAACAAACTGTTAATAAAACACCCAGGGCTTATGAATCATCAGTTCCAAAGGCTGTTAGATGTCATCATCAACATGGTCTTTAAACCACATCTTCCTGGGACTGAAATGAGATTTCCTTTCTCTGGAGCTTTCTTTTTGGAATAAAAAGGGAAAACAAAAGGAAAATAAAGCAAAATTCAATATAGAATTACCATGTGATCCAGCAATGCCACTTCTAGGTGTGCTGCTGCTGCTGCTGCTAAGTCACTTCAGTCGTGTCCGACTCTGTGTGACCCCATAGATGGCAGCCCACCAGGCTCCCCCATCCCTGGGATTCTGCAGGCAAGAACACTGGAGTGGGTTGCCTTTATACCCTCAAAAGAACTGAAAGCAGCAATTCAAACAGATACTTACCTGCACATGTTCACAGCAGCGTTTTCCACAATAGCCAAAATATGGAAACAATGCAAATGTTTATCCACGGATGGAAGGTGAAATGTGATATGGACATACACAATAGAATAGTATTGAGCCTTAAAAAGGAAGTAAGTTCTGGCTGAGGTTACAACAGGAACGTGAACCATGAGGACCTTGTGTTAAACGAAAGAAGTCAGCCCAAAAGGACAAATACTGGATGCTTTCATTTGTGTGCGGTACCAAGAGTAGTCAAATTCACAGAGACAGAAAGTAGAAGGGAGGTGGCTAGAGGGTGGGGAGAGGGAGAGAGGGAGCGGTATAGAGCACGTATTTAGTGGTACAGAGTTTCTATTTGGAATAATGATAGTTGTAAACAGTGTGAATGTACTTAATGCCATTGAACTGTATACTTAAAAGTAGTAAATCTTATGTATATTTACCACAGTGAAGTGAGTGAAGCTCGCTTAGTCATGTCCAACTTTTTGCGACCCCGTGGACTGTAGCCTACCATGCTCCTCCGTCCGTGGGATTCTCCAGGCAAGAATACTGGAGTGGGTTGTCATTTCCTTCTCCAGGAGATCTTCCCAACCCAGGGATCGAACCCCGGTCTCCCGCATTGCAGGCAGACAAGACAGGAGCATGCCCACTCGGCTCATGGTCCACAGAGGTTCTTGTCCATAAAGGCAGCGCTGAGCTGCTGGGTGCATGTATGGAGAGGTGCCTGTGACCTGGGCTTGCCACTGATGGCTCAAAGTGAGCATGGACAGCTGACACCCATGAGGCAGGAGTCCAGAATGTGGACTTTCTTTCACCTGTTGGGCAGAGCTGCCACCTCCTGGATGGGCCATCAGAGAGCTGGGGGAACAAAGCCGGGAGGGTAATTTAAAGGTACTCTGAGCCCCTGGGCCACCATTGTACTGGGCTTCCCCACTTTTCTGCCAGGCCCCACCAATCATGTAAGTGCTTGAACAAAGGATCCTGTCCACTTGGGCTCCCGAGAGTGGGGAAGAGGCAGGTCCTCAGAGGAGCCAGGCAGAGTGCACGTGTCCAACTGCACAGCATAGATCCCTGGGACTCACAGTGACTATTACAATGATCAAGTGCAGAAGGGTCTTATCACAGAACAACTTTCTCACCCCTCAGGGGGTGGGGGCAGTGAGGGGGTGCTTCTCAGCCACAGGGACTCACATCTTCATTCATTATTTTTCAAACAAGTCAGTCGAAAATTAAGGTGTCTGAGCAATGTGCAGATTAAGAACCACTCAAGATGTGAGTCCACATAGCCCCTCAAGCCAAAAATTAAGACCCTCCCCTCCCACATTCTCTTTCATAAGAACCTACAGTAGATATATTGAGAAGCAAAAGAAAAAAAAATGAGAAAAGCAGAAACGTCAGTAACCTTTCCTTTCCAGCATAGCAACTCTCCTTGCAGCCACACCGCCCGGCAACTCCTGGATTAATCTTTCTTTCTTTCTTTCTTTTCTTTTTTTCCTTTTTCTGTTCAATGGATTGTGGTCAAGGCCATTGTAACGTGAGCAGTGCCTCGGAGGGGATTGGCCGAGGGGGCTGCGAGGGGCCCCTTTCACAGAGGGCTAATTGCGTTTCAGACCACCAGTATTCGGGAGCTACAGATGTCTTCCTTCATTTGCTTGGGTAGTACAATTGGACCCATCTGTTGCATTTATTCCGCTGGCTCCCCTGCCCGCCCCCGCCCGCCCCCACCCCCTCACCCCCATCCCCTCCCTTCCCTTGTCTGCGGGCCTAAATTGAAAACTCATCAAAATGTAATCCAAGAGCAGTTTGGCTGCCGAGCTGCTGAGAAGGGGCTCGGTGGGAATAAAGGCCCCCCCGCCACTTTACACGCGGGCCGGAGCCTGGGGAGCCGGGTCACAGGCAGCCTTAGGGGGGAAAGTGAGAAGTTAGTCGGCAGATGGGCTGCTCCACGCGGCCCTATAACCTGATGCCTGCAAAGAGGGGCCCTAGCAACGGGCCGGCCCAGGCTGGAGGATGCCTCTGGCCCGGAGGTGGTGACCCCACCTCGCAGGCCTCGCCCCTGGCCCAGGATGCTTCGATTTCAAACAAGGCTGGGGCCAGGGCTCAGCACTCTCTGACCCCCATCTGCCCTCTCCAGCTCAAAGGGATTTCCAAGGCAGAGAGGGCAGGGATGGGTGGCCTTGCGAGGCCTGGGGAATGTGGCACTAAGGGAGACAGCCTGCCTGCCCACCCCAGCCTCCTGCAGATCCAGGCCTCCTCCATCCATTGCTCCCTCTGCTCTGCACCTTGCCATGTGCTCAAGCCCTTCCCTGTGCTGACTTCTCTTTCTCCCAAGCAGGCAGTGAGTTCTGGAAGGTATGGAGGTGGCCACTGACTCCTGGTGTTGCCCCAGGCTTGGACACTGGCTGAGGAGCTGACCGGGGGGATCTAGGCTTATATTCAATACAAACCCCCATGTGTATTGAATCCGTTTCCAACACCTGCCCCATCCTGGTCCAGAATAGGGCCATTACCCCCAGGAGCAGCTCAGAGCAGCTCCCTCCCACTGTGTGCCGGTGACTTCCCAGGGAGGGGGTACCTGCCCTGCAGAATGTTTCAGATCAATAGGCTTGGTGAACAGCTGTGATAAGATCTCACTGCTGGGCACATCTGTGAATCTAGAGCTGGCACCTGTTTGCTGCTGAAGAGTTGTGGGTGCAAGGTTTTTAAACTCATTTTTTTAAAAAAACTGAAACCCATAGTAACACATATATACAGCTGACCCTTGAACAACATGGGGTTTAGGGGTGCTGACCCTGAGCAGTCAAAAATCCATGTTTAACTTTACAGTTGGCTCTCTGTATGTGAGGTTCTGAGGACTCAACCAACCTTGATCCACTTCTATGTGGATTTTTTTCAATAAATACCTATCACGATACTATACAACCCGAGGTTGGTTGAATCCTTAGACCCTCGGATATAGAGGTAAGGCATGGCATGTGAATGCCATGCAAATCCACATGGTTGTGGACCCACAAGGTTCCAACCTGTGTTGTACAGGGGTAAACTATATGTATGTATGTATATATATGGGCTTCCCTGGTAGCTCAGCTGGTAAAGAATCTGCCTTCAATGCAAGAGACCCCAGTTCAATTCCTGGGTCAGGAAGATCCCCTGGAGAAGGGATAGCCTACCCTACCCACTCCAGTATTCTTGGGCTTCCCTGGTGGCTCAGATAGTAAAGAATCCTCCTGCAATGTGGGGGGAGACCTGGATTCAATCCCTGGGTTGGGAAGAGCCCCTGGAGGTGGGCATGACAACCCACTTCAGTATTCTTTGCCTGGAGAATCCCCATGGACAGAGGAGCCTGGAGGGGCTATAGTTCATGGGGTCGGTTGGACACGACTGATCGACTTCTCACAGCACAACATATATGTATGTGTGTGTGTGTATATATATATATATATATATATATATATATATATATATATAGCAACCCAGCACACACACATGTATAACTAAAACAAAAGTTTCTCAAAATAATACTTCCTCCCGCTCTATGCAATGCCCTCTGATATTTTCTGTTCTGATGTTATATTTCACTCCACTGTTAAAAATGTCAATCATCTTGTCCACTCCATTGCTTTCACAACCTACCTAGCAGTAGTTCTCAGACCCTTGGCATCAGCACCTACCCTTAAAACGTGTGCAAAGGCAGGTCCCTGAGTCCATCTGCAAGTGTCAGGTTCCGTGGCACTGGAGTAGGGCCCAGGAGTGGGCATTTCTGACAAGCCACCTCCCCGTTGAAGGGGATTCTGTTGCATCTTGAGAAACCCTGCTGCTCCCAGTGTGCTCGGTGGTCTCAAGCCCGTGGTCTGAGCTGGCAACAATAGGTTGACCTCGAGGTTGATCAGCTCAAGGTGGGGCCTCCCAAGGTCACCTCCTGCCTGGCCACCTCCCCACCATGTCTTAATTAAATCCTCACCCAGTGAGAGTGTAGATGTCAGGTCTCTCTTGAATGGCTTTTAATTGAAGTGTTAATTTGTGGCTGCAGAGAGAGGGCCCTGCAATTCTGGAGCCTTCATTAGCTGCCATCCTAAGCTGATTAGCCTTAGGGGGGAGCCAGGACACAAGTCATCAGCAGGGAGCTGGCTGGGCCAGAATCAGGCCTTGGAGCTGCCTTTGCTGAAAGAGGGGCGGGCCGGGGCCAAAGCTTTCGGCACCTGCCTCATCCGTCCCTCCAGATGCCAGGCAGGCACCTGCCTCCATGGGCCTCCAAGGCATTGACCTGGTTTCTGCTCTCCCTCCCTCAGTTCTCCTTAATGATAAGGAGGCACCTTTATCCTGTGAGTCTTGTGCTCACACACCATTGTCTATGGGATGAACAATAGCTCCTTAGCCTGATACTCAAGGCCCCCCAGGAATGTGCACCAAGACCATCTCCCACAACCTTCTCCTGCCTGCCCTTCATCCTTGCTGAGCCAGGCTGCTCCCCATTCCTGATCCTGCTCTGCAGTTCCCATACCTGCCTCCAGCCCTTTGATCTGATGAGCCTTCACCTGGAATGCCCTTGGCAACTCTTGCCCATCCTTCAAGGCTCAGCACCACTGACACTTCCTCCCAGAAGCCTTCTGTTTTGTCAGGTGTCAGGGGCAGGACTCCCTGTGGAACAGCTTGGGCTGGGAAGAGAAGGAACTGGAAGGATACTCTCCTGGGAACCCTGGGCAGCCGATTAGTCAGATCTTGGGAAGGGTGGTGTAGTCGGCTCTGGGATAAGCCTGGTCCTTCTCTCCCCGACCCCTTTCCTTCTCAGACTCTCTGGTCCTCCTTGGGCATCTGCCCCTCCTTGCTGGTGTGAGTCTGCCTCAGTGGCTGTAGGGTCTGGAAGTGAGCAATCTGGGCTCACGGCCTGCCCTGGCCACTCACCAGCTAAGTATGTGTGCATGCTCAGTGGTATCCTACTCTTTGCGACCCCGTGGACTGTAGCCCACCAGATTGCTCTATCCGTGGAATTTTCCAGGCAAGGATACTCGAGTGGGTTGCCATTTCCTTCTCCAGGAGATCTTCCCCACACAGGGATTAAACCTGCATGTCCTGTGGCTCCTGCATTGGCAGGCAGATTCTTTGCCACTGTGCCACCTGGGAAACCCCTAGTATGACACACTTATCTCCTAACAACAGGGCATTTGCACATACCATTCCTGCTGAGCAGAACACCTTTTTATCCCCTCTTCCCAAATGAGCTCCCACATATCCTTCCTCCAAGTCACCTTTCCCTTTGACCAGGTGAGAATTCCTCCACCCACAGCAGTCTCAGCACTTTCGTGGCCCTTGTACTAGTAAGACATTCACCAAAAAATCCACACAGTCTGTTGAAAATCTCTCTCCCTACCAGACTCTAAGTTCCATGAGGGCAAGGCTTATGTTGTGTTTTTCTCACTGCTCTATTTCCGGGACTTAGCACCCTGCCTGGCACAGAGGAGGTGCTCAATTAATGCTTAATGAAGGAATACCCACAGGAAATGGTGGACCTGGCTTTTGATGCCAGATCTCAGAAGCCAAACCTGGGCTTTCAGCCTGGCCATGCTGGGCTTCCTGGGAAGGCGTGCCTTGGGAGCAGAAGTTGGAGTTGCCAAGCATTCAGAGGTCATCCCCAAGTTGGGGCTAAAGGCCTGTTGGGGGCAGGGGCAGCCCACATTGTCCCTGAGTGAGTGAAATGAAAACCTCTGTGGGGGAGGGGCCAGTTCAAGCAAATCCTGCCCAAAAAGAGATAAAGGAAGTCTGTGGAGGGCTCCCCACCAATCCCCCACCACCATCTCCCACGCCCTCACAGGGCTGACTGCCTACCTGCACACAAGAGGGCCCTGGGCTCAGAGATAACCCCAAGACAGTCCCAGCTCACAACGCCCAGCAGGCAGTTTATGAGAGCATGATGAGAGCAGGCTGCACCCTGCACAACCAGGTCTCAATCCTTCAGTGGCTAGGTCACTGGGGCAACATCCGGGCCTCCAGGGACCTCTCATCATTTGAGAGGCCCCCCAGGGCATAGTCCTGGGAAATGAGATTTAAAATCAAGGGCCTAGTCCTGGGAACAAGGCCTAGGCTTATGCCCCTTTCGAGGAGGGCCAGCGTGGCGGACACCCTGCTGGACGTCTGAGGCTGTGTCACTCATAGCAAGGACTCCAAGCTGGGCCAACCCTGCCCTGGGGGCTTCAAATGCCCTCTGACTCCTTGGACCTAGCGACTGGAGGCTGACTTCCTTGAGACTGAGTGGCGATCAGCTGGCCCTGCCTGCTTGGACAAGAGAGAGGGTGGGCAGCCCATGAGCTCAGGCCCAGCACAGGCGGATGCAAGGTCGATGGGTACTCGGGGCCTCTGCTGTGACCTTCAGGTTCCTGTCCGAGGCACAGTGCTGTTCCCTCAGCCATGCCAGCTTGTTCTGGCTGCTGCATCCCACAGAGGGACTGCCAAATGTCATCTCCAGGCTTTTCTCTCATTATTTTGTCCTGTGCATGTGTGACTTCTATGATTAAATGAGTCAGATGGAAGGAAACAATGGGAAAAGAGTGAGCCACCCTTCCTGACGTGTGTGCCCACTGCCTATAGGGGACCAGCAAGCTGAGCCGGTGAAGGGCCGGGTATTTGGGTATCTTACTACCTGGGTAACTTTGGTCTATGTGCGAAGCTCTCTGTGCCTCAATTTCCCCGTTATAAAATGGGACTAATAATAGTATCCGTCTCTTTGGAATGGTGTGAGAACAAAATGAGATAGTATACAAGGAGTTCTCAGAATAGTGTATTTACTGAGCATATTCCAAATGTACGTACACAAAAGCTATTTGAGTAACAAACTTTTATGTGTAGTGTGACCTTCAGAAAATTGCATTCAAATCCAAGCATGTGTGTACAAGGGTGCCTCTGTGTATGTGTGTCCACCCTTTAAAAATCATAAACTTATTGGGGAATAGTATTCTACAACTAGCTATTTTTGGACTTCCCTGGTGGCTCCGTGGTAAAGAATCTGCCTGTAATGCAGGAGCTACAGGGGACACGGGTTTGATCCCTGGGTTGGGAAGATTCCCTGGAGCAGGAAATGACAACCCAGTTCCGTATTCTTGCCTAGAGAATCCCATGGACGGAGGAGCCTGGCAGGCTACAGTCCATAGGGTCACAAAGAGTCAGACATGACTGAGGTGACTGAGAATGCATGCACTATCTATTCTACTCATTGTCTTCTTCACTTAATAATCTATCGTGGGTGTCTTTCCATGTGGGCAAAGACACGATCCTTAGTAATGGCTACATAGTCCCATTATGTGCATAATTTTTCCTGTCGTTCAATCGCTCAGTTGTATCTGACTCTTTGCAACCCTATGGACTGCAGCACACCTGGCTTCCCTGTCCTTCACCATCTCTCGGAGCTTGCTCAAACTCATGTCCATTGAGTCGGTGATGCCATACAACCATCTTGTCCTTTGTCATCCCCTTCTCCTCCTGCCTTCAGTCTTTCCCAGCAGCAGGGCCTTTTCCAATGAGTTGACTCTTTGAATCAGGTGGCTAAAGTATTGGAGCTTCAGCTTCAGCATCAGTCCCTCCAATGAATATTCAGGGTTGACTTCCATTAGGATGGACTGATTTGCTCTCCTTGCAGTCCAAGGGACTCTCAAGAGTCTTCTCCAACACCACAATTTGAAAACATCAGTTCTTCGGCACTCAGTCTTCCTTATGGTCCAATGCTCACATCCATACATGACAACTGGAAAAACCATAGCTTTGACTAGACAGACCTTGGTTGGCAAAGTAATGTCTCTGCTTTTTAATATGCTGTCTAGGTTGGTCACGGTTTTCCTTCCAAAGAGCAAGCGTCTTTTACTTTCACGGCTGCAGCCACCATCTGCAGGGATTCTGGAGCCCAAGAAAATAGTCCCTCACTGTTGCCACTGTTTCCCCATCTATTTGCCACGAAGGGATGGGACTGGATGCCATGATCTTCGTTGTTTGAATGTTGAGTTTTAAGCCAGCTTTTTTTACTTTTCTCTTTCACTTTCATCAAGAGGCTTTTTCATTCCTCTTTGCTTTCTGTCGTAAGGGTAGTGTCATCTGTATATCTCTGAGATTATTGACATTTCTCTCGGAAATCTTGATTCAAGATTATTATTTAAGTAAGGTACTATAAGGGGCATTTATGTAGTGCCACAGTTTGCTATTACAACAACACTGTCATAAATATCCTTGAACATTGAACTAATGAGTGCATTTTCCTTTGCAAGTAAAAGACCTCATGCAAACTGGCTTCATTAAAAAGGGGAATGCATTAGTTCACGTAGCTGAAAAGTATATATGTGGCTTTGACTTCAACAGTAGAATCATGGTGTTCCCACGATGGCTTCAGCCATCTCTCTCTCTCTCTCTGTTTCTTGGCTTTGCTCTTCTCTGTATGGTTTTGTTCTCAGACAGCCTCTTCCCAGGTAAAGACAAGACAGCCACCGTCTCTTTTGGGCTTACATCCTGTGAGTTCAACCATCCCATCAAAAAGAGGTTGTCAATTTCTCGTTAACTCCAGCAAAGGTCCTAGAGTGGAATCTATTAATAATTGGCCTGGCTTGAGTCTCTTATACATTCAACTTTGCACATGTGAGGGTAGACCTGTAGTATATTTTCTTGAAAGTGAAATGGTAGGCCAAAGGGAACGCTCATTTGTGGCATATCCAATCTTCTCTGCCCACACTTGTGCATCATGAGAGTCCTTGGCGTCATGGCAGGAGAGGAGATAAGGGAAGCTTCTGGCCAGGTTGTGGTAGGGACAAGGCAGGCATCTACCTGGTGATGGCTGTCATGGTCCGCATGGCACCCAAGGGGCTGCAAAAAGAAGCAGACGCCTCACCTGGTAACCAATCACTGCTGGGCACCTCCCCCAGCACAAACTGACTTTACCAGTCATATCATGTCACTCCTCTGCTTTCTGACAACAACGGATCCCTCACTGTCCCCAGGTGTGATACCTGTGGGTATCCTTAGGAAATAGAACACAAAACTCAAGTGCTGGGGACTTCCTTGGCGGTCCAGTGGCTAATATTCCATGCTTCCACTGCAGGGGACATGAGTCCAATCCCTGTTCAGAAAACTAAGATCCCACATGCCTCATGGCATAGCCAAAAAAAAAACCCCTCAAGTGCTGACATTTCCTGGGAGAGCAGGAGTAAGGGGGAAGGGAGTGAGTGTGGGAAGGAGGAGAACAAACATAAAGAAAAGTGTTAGGAGTTGGCTATGACCTGTTCCCAGCACAGCTGGCTGCTTGCTCTTGTGAGACATCTTCAGGAAGGTTGTATGAGGCTACTGGATGTCCAAAAAGTCCTGAGGAGGTAGGGAGAAGAAGAATTTATCCACTGGCTTCTGTCTCTCATTGATAGCGTTCACTCCCACAGAGCACTCGTGTCCTTTGGGGCTCTGCTCCCTGACCCTTGGCAGTCACCAAGGAAGCCACATCCCAGGACAGCAGCAGTGACATCTGCATTTGACACATGCCTGTAGGGTGAGCTGGTGAGCAGGCCCAGAGCAGCAGCACTCCCTGTGTGCCTACCTGTAGCCTGCAACCTCACAGGCCTGGAGGAATGCCCTGGTTAGTGTACGTACCTGTGTGTGAAGTTCCTAGATGAGTGATGAGGTCCAATCATGCTGTGAGTGACAGGAGGGACCAGAAACAGCCATCGGAACAAGGCAAGCCAGAAAGTAAGGCAAGTGGGCAGAGCTACGCTGGTGCATAAACTGAAGCTAGAAGCAGTTCCTCTGTACTACTGCACTGAGCAGTTACCTTCCCTAGACAAGGCTTTCATTCCGAATCTCCCTATCTAATTATCAAGCATCCATTTGCTCATCCACACATTATTTCAGGCCCACCATCCTCTGGAGTGTGCAGATAGGGTGTTGCTGTAGATACAACCGCTGGACTCAGGCAGCTCAGTGCCTAGTGGTAGGGGGAGATCCATGAAAATAACTGTATCACAGTGTGAGGGCTACAGTGATAGAAATAGGCCTGTGATATCAAGTGAGCGCCATAGAAAGACACTGTGTGGAATGACACAAAACCCCAAACAGGAGTTGCTTAAACAAGGTAAAAAATTACTTTTCTCTCTATCTCTAGGTTTTCCATCCATGACTAGTGTGGCAGCTCTGTTCCATAAAACCCTCAGGGACCAGGTTCCTTCCATTCTTAGCCTGTGGCTTTCACCCCTTTATTTAAGTGGGTACCACTCTTCCAGGTGGCAGGATGCAAGAAGAGATGAAGAGACAAAGGCCACACTCCAGTGCTCTCTTAAAAAAGGTTCCTGGAGGCTGCCATATGCCCCTTTTGCCTACATTCCATGGGCTAGAATTTAGTCACATGACACATGGAGCTGCAATGGAGGCTGGGAATTGTAGTTTTTCTCTTGACTATTTACTGAGCTAAAAATTCTATTACTGTGGGAGAAGAAAAGACAACCAGCAAAGACACATGATACAAGGAGGTGGTGGTGGGTATTGGAGAAGTTTCTTGAGGAAGGTGGCACCTGATGTGTCTTAAAAGATGGATTAGGGTTGGCGATTCACAGAGTCAGGGGAAGGACCTTCCACACAGAGGAGACTGTGTGGGCAGAGGACAGGGTGGAAGTTCAGCAGCTTGCCTATGTGCGTGTGCACAGGTATGTGTGGTGCACCTGCAGGGGTCAAAGTCAAGAGCTGGCACTGGAAAGATAGGCAGTCTCATGTTGTGTGCCTGGGCACCTCAAAAAAAGGCATTTTGTCTTTATCTCCAAGTGCATTGTGGAGTCTGAACTAGTTCAGTTTCTAGACTGAAATGCTGAGCAAGTCAAATCTGCCAGGGGAGAGGAGAGGGAGAGGAGAGGAGGAGGCCTCCGAGTTCCAGGGCTGGTGACTGGTGGGTGGAAGAGGACCAGGCTGGAGCGGGAGAGTGCGTTCACTTGGCTGAGTTTGAGGAAGTTGGCCAGGGGTGTGGAAAGCAGCAGGGATGGAAGAGCGTCCAGGGGAGGGAGGGTATAGGAGCTGGCCAGAGAGAAGGCTGGAGACGATCTTTGGGTTGTGTGTGTACTTGTGGTAGTGTGTGTGTTGGTATGCATATGTGTAAATGTACACATGAGGTTCAGAGGTAGAGCAGTCACAGTCAATGACTGCTTCTAGAGTGTGGCTATGAGGTGGACAGCTCACCTGGCAAGAGGTGAAGGTAGCTGGAATCACTTAGGCAGACATGGAGCTGTGATCAGTAGCTTGGGGTAATTCTGACTAGGCATTGAGATCTTCCAAGGTAAGGCCAAGTGGAAAGGAAGACAGTGCTTGGAGTGTCACACTGATCAAGAAGTAGCTGCTCTGTTATTACCATGGCTGTTATTATCCTTGTCACCATCTTCAGGCAGCTGGGGTGAGGGATGTGTGTGTGGGTGAGGGGCATCTGGTAGCTTAGAGAGCTGTAGCTCCATGTTATCTGCTCCTGGATGTGGAAACAAGTCCCTGGGCAGATCAAGGATGGGCCGGGCCTGCTCCAGGCCACAGTCAAGAGCTGTGGGTCAAGATGCCACTGCCTGCAATCCAGTGGGGTGCAGGTCGCTAGGAGACCAAGCAGGCCTCTCCCCTGGCGGAAAGCTCCCGGCATGGTGGACTGGGCGCTGGGGCCCACTCGGCCGGTGCCCCAGGGATAATAAGGACTTCAGAAAGGACAGCCCTGACTCAGGGCTGAAAGAGGCTTTAGTTTCTTGTTTGGCGGCTTAAAAAAGGCAAATAGAAGCTTTTCTCCTTTGGGGATCAATGTGAATCCCAGAAAATCCCATTATTTTCCTTTTGAGATCAGTGGCCTGCTCTTGAGGGCTTTCTCTTCCCCAAGGCAACAGCCCTCTCCGTGCACTGTGTGAGCATCCTGCCCCTGTGTGGCCCCAGAATGGGCCGAAGTAAGGTGGGGGCAGGGGAGGGGGCACAGGTGAGCCCCAGCTTACAGCTGTTTCCTCCTGCTGGCTACCCACCCCTTGTTCCAATCTGATCCCTCTCCCCACTGTAAGAGTAAGGGAGGTGGTGGGCCAACAGAGCCACCAGAAAAAAAAAAAAAAAAAGTTTTTCCATGCTCTTCTCTTCCATGAAGCCATGTATGAGCCCAGAGGCCTGAGAGGTCGTGATGCTCTAGACTGCTGCTTCATGTGGGGCTTGCACCGGGGTTGTCACCTCCCACTGAAACGATAGTGCACCTGGGGTAGATCATCAGGGACAGACGATCGTGATGGTGATAGAGAACAGGTACGAACCTCTACCGTGGTGCCTGGTACCAGGCCTAGCTCCTTCCATGTGTCTAACAGCTCCATGAAGAAGGTGTTATTACTACCCCTCTTCACAGACGAAGAGACTGAGGCCAGGGGAGGCCAAGCATGTTAGCCAACGCTGGCTGCCATAACAAAATATTACTGACTGGGTGAGTGACACAGCAGAAGTTCATCTTCTCACAGTCTGGAGGCTGGAGGTCTGAGATTAGGGTGTTGGCATGGTTGGGTCCTGGTGAAAGCTGCCTTCTGGCTGGGTCACCACATGGCAGACAGAGAGAGATTATTCTCTCTTCTTAGAAGGCCGCCAATCCTATCTGATTAGAGCCCCACCCCTGAAAGTGAAAGTGAAGCCACTCAGTTGTATCCTCTCTTTGTGACCCCATGGACTATGGCCTACCAGTCTCCTCCGTCCATGGGATTTTCCAGGCAAGAGTACTGGAGTGAGTTGCCATTTCCTTCTCCAGGGGATCTTCCCGACCTAGGGATCCAACCCCGGTCTTCCGCATTGCAGACGCTTTACTGTCTGAGCCACCAGGGAAGCCCATAACCTCAATTACCTCCTAAAAGCCCTATCTCCAATGGAGGTTAGAGCTTTAACATTTGAATCTGGAGGGTGTGGCTGACACAATTTAGTTCTTAGGACCAAATCACTCATCCGTGGGCATGCATGCTAAGTGATAGAGCCCTGCCTGGTTCAGAATGAAGTGAGGAATCTACTCTGCACTCTTTTTTCAAACTTTTCCTTTTATATCAGAGCACAGTCAATTAACAATGTTGTAATAGTTTCAGGTGGACAGAAAAGAGACTCAGCCATACATATACTGCCCTGTACTCTTAAGCTTTCTGAGAAGTTGCCCCTACTGGGCCTTCTGGTCAGATGAAAAATCTCCAGTCTAACTTTTCCAAGAAGGAAATCTATGGAGCATGCCTGAGCGCTTGTCCAAACTGATCACCAAGAGCCAGCCACACATCCAGTTTAACCCAGGGGCCTCCTTTCCAAACCTGCCCATCCACTGGCTGTGTGTTGGGCCAGACCCACCATAGGGGAGACCCGTCCCGAGGGCACACTTGCTGGGTGAAGACCCCCTGCCAAGTGCTTTTGCAAGTATCTAGCCTCTACAAGAATCCTCACCAGTTGACAGATGAGGAAACAGAGGCTCAGGACAGGGTTAGGTGTCCTGCCTTGTGAGTGCAGCCAAGACTGGAACCAGGGCTCTATTTGACAGCCCCCTCCCCCGGGGCTCACTCTGTGATCCACCAGGTCCCAGGCATAGTTTGGTAATATACCCTATGCAACCTGGAACTTTTTTCCCTGCTGGCTGCTTCTCAGAGGTGCTCCCATAAAGAACACATTTCTTTGAAGTGACTTTTAAATAGGTAAGTTGTCGGTGACGGTCCTTTTCCAGTCCTAATTTGGGTGGGTATGGGAAGCAAAAGCTCTCTTTCTGGAGTCCCCATTTGATTCTTAAGATACACACAAAAGCACGTGGACACTCAGTAGCTACAAGGAGGTCTTTTGGAGATGTGCTCTAATGAATAGAGAAGAAAGATCTTTCATTAGCATAAGAAGAGTTTGCAATAAAATAGGTGCTCCAGAGAGTACTTGAGAGTTGTTTGTTCAAGTAGGCTGAAAGTCTCTAGCTCTTTCATGGCCTCTTGGGCTTTGAGCTCTCCTGGAGGTGTCTGCTCTAGCCTGTGGGGTTTTTAAGCACAGCTTCTTTCCTCCATGTCCTGGGAGCAGTCTGCACATCCCAGCAGTGGCCTTTGGTCTGGGAATGTGCACAGAGAGGCCCTTATAGGAGACTGGGTCTGACCCAGCTCTTCCTTCGTGTGGCAATTATCCTATAGGGGAGGCTGCCTTGCTCCCTCGGGGTTCCCTTCACTGGGGCAAGGCTGATCAGCTTAAAGGGGCTCTGTCCCTGCTGGGCCTCTTGGCCTCTCTGTCCCCCCAGGTGGCCTCTGAGCAGACCGATGCCAGATTTGTACTCACTTAGCCTGGGAGAAGGAGTTGAGGCCAAAAGGGGACTGATGGCCAGAGATCAAAGGTTAAGAGGGGTTAAGCCTTCACCCTAGAAGGTCACCCATCACCCTTGAGACAAGTACCTCACCGGTATTTTCCTGAAACCTAGAGCAGAGGTAGGCCTGGAGGGAATATCCATTCATTTATTAGGGAAGCACTATTTTCCTAGTGTGGATGGTCCATACTCCAGTTTCTCATTAACTGTCTGGCTCAGATTTTGGACAAGTCACTGCCTCTCTGGGCCTCCCTTTCCCCATCTTTCCAATAAAGAGCTTAATTGACAGTCAAAGGCAGAACAGTGGTTCATTGTCGTGAAACACTGGAGTCCTTAAATTGTATTTCTGCTCTTGTACAATGAGAGAAACTTAGGTTAGACAAGGTGGATAACAGGGAAGATGGTAGGCCCTGACCAACATTCTTGCAGGGGCTGTAACATGTTTCCGAGGTATCTCGATGATCAAGGCAGACCCTGCTGGACTGTGACAGAAAAATGAGGGCGATGAACCCCAGGCTGAATCACAGCCTCTCCCACCTGTCTGCTAGGAGGGCTCTGAGTCAGCGGGGCTGGAGTCCATCAGGTCCCACTAATGAGGTGAGATCACAGCTTGATGGGGATGGTTTGTCCTGAGAACACGGAAGGCCCTCCAGTGGAGATGAAGGGGAATTCTTCCTGCTGCCTCTGATCAGTTAGGCGCAGTGCCAAGCCAGATCTATCAGGACGGTGGTATCTTTGCCAGGCCTAGAGGTGGTCTGGGGGGCTGTAGGAAGCATCACCTGGGCCACACTTGTGATGAGCATCCTAGGAGTGCCTGGTAGAGAAGGAAATAGAGGGAAGACAAAGGACTCCTCTGGTCCTTCCCCTCAGGGGACTTTCTGTTCCCCTTCGGAGGAACACTCATACCTCTCCAGGGGGCTTGGGCCCCGGCCTCAGCCTCCTCCCGGCCCGCCCATTCCCATCTTGGTGGGTAGGAGGGAGGCAGCTGGCCGAGGAAGGACACCAGATGTGAACGTGGGGATGACCAGGGACCTGATGGGCTTCACAGCACAGCTCTGGAAGCAGCAGGAATGGGGGGACCAATCCCAGGCTTCATCCCTGGGTGTGAAATGTGGGCAGGTCACTCGGCCTTTCTGTGCTGCTCTGTGGGCTCTCCGGGCCTACACTGGGGTAATAATGAAGCATCAATAAGGTAAGCATGTGAAAGTACTTAAGCAGTGTCTGCAACGTGCTAAGTCCTTGATGAAAATGAAAGTATTAGTCACTCAGTTGTGTCCAACTCTTTGTGACTGGATGGACTTAAGCTCACCAGGCTCCTCTGTCCATGGAATTCTCCAAGCCAGAATACTGGAGTGAGTAGACATTCCCTTCTCCAGGGGATTGTCCCAACCCAGGGATCAAACCTGGGTCTCCAGTATCGCAGGCAGATTCTTTACCATCTGAGCCTCCAGGGAAGCCCTGAAGCCCTAGGGTGGCCACCAAAAATGGAGAAGAGATGGGGGTGAGAGCATAGCACAGAAGGTTCCACTGCCCAGGGATGTCTTGAAGGCATCGGAAAATACAAATCCTCCTCCTCCACTGTCACCCCAACCTGTGTGCCCTTCGGAGTCTGCAAGAAAGGAAGGTGGAGGGCACAAAGGACATGGGTATTGAACCTGGGTCTCCTGCATTGCAGGCAGACTCTTTACCATTTGAGCCACCATGGAAGCAGTAAGTCCTCCATAAAGCACTATAAAAACACCAAGGAGAAGAGAAGATGGCACATGGAGGGTGATGTTCAAAGTTCTTGGCAAAGTCCCTTTCCAACTCAATGCTAAATAATTATTAGACATTTGTGGACTGGCTACACCTATGCAGGTGACCACAGGTAATACTTTTTATGGCATTTACTCCTATGCACAGCCCTACAGGAAAGGGCTGCTACTATCTCCATTTTACAGTGGAATACACTGAGGTCGGAGATTGGGCTAAGTTTGAGCCAGATATTGAATTCAAACACTGAGCTTTTAAACAATAGCTCCTGTAACTGTGGGAGGCTTCCCTGGTGGCTCAGAGAGTAAAGCGTCTGCCTGCAATGAGGTAGACCTGGTTTCGATCTCTGGGTCAGGAAGATCCCCTGGAGAAGGAAATGGTACCCCACTCCAGTATTCTTGCCTGGAGAATTCCATGGACGGAGAAGCCTGGTAGTTAGGCTATAGTCCATGGGGTCGCAAAGAGGCTGACATGACTGAGCGACTTCACTTTCTTTCCTGTAACTGTAAGATAGCTATCCTCTGCAATCTCAAGCCATTTCAGAAAGTGATTTGGGGGACTTCTCTGGGGAGTCTAGTGGTGACACTCTGCGCTCCCAACGTAGGGGATCTGAGTTCGATCCTGGTCAGGGAACTAGACCCCACATGCCGAAAGCTGAGAGTTCGCTTGCCACAACTAAAGATCTCACACGCCTTAATGAAGATCGAAGATCCTGCATGTTGTAACTAAGATCTGGTGCAGCCAAATAAATAAATATTTAATTTAAAAACAGAAAAAAAAAAAAAAAGAAAGTGATTTGAGACCAGGCAGAGAAGAGGGATTCTAGCATCTCCTTGGTTCTGTGGAGAGCGTTATAGAAAGGAGAGCCTAGTTGGCTTTCCCCAAGAGGAGGGGGTCTGAAGCTTCCCAAATCCCAGGTGCTGGGGCAGAAGGCTCTGAAGGAGTGTGGCTGCTTCATGCTCTACGCTCCCCTGGCCTTGGGCCCTGAGCTTGATGCTCCACAAGAGTTCCAAAACTGTACCTCCATCCCCCTTATATTCTTCTGTGAAGAAGAGTGGGAGGGGGCGAGGAAAGCCTGCATCCCCAGGAGAAGATATAGGAGGTGTGAAAATAGATTTTTAAAGGCAGAAGGAGAGGTTACTCTGATGGCTTGGTTCCTGGCTATATTTTGTCCCAGACACAAAGAGAGTCCCAGAATTTGGCAAGGCCCAGCACACAAACCAGAGAAAGAGAATCCAGTGGCTGGATTGAACAGCATCCCTGATAGAGGTTTTTGAGACTGAGTGCGTGGGGATGGGCCCCATGCTGTGCGTGCCCACTCCCAGGTGGGGCTCATCACCCCCTCCTCCTCCCTAGCAGTGATGGATGTGGCAATCAGGGACAGATGGCAGTCCCAGAGAGGGAAATGGGAAGAGAGGAGAAACCTCTGCCTCATTGAAGGGACTGGGGTCAGACTAGGAGCAAAGCTCACCAAGAACAAAACTTCCCTCCCTGGCATTTTTATTATTGGAGGCCTTGCCAGAAAGGACAAATGGTTGTGTGCAAGGGCTGGGCATGGCAGATCTTTCTCACCCTGGGTGACCTCACAATGTCCCAGCTGTAAAATGAAGGTAGTACCATTGCCCACCCCCAGGCATTCTCAGGGACACCTCCAGGGACATCAAACAGGCCTCGCCCAGGCCAGGGATGAGCCTTTCTTGTCCACTTCTCCCCTCATTCACTCTCCACAGAACTTTTCAGGAATCTATTACTATTATTACAAGGATGCTGAGACCCAGAAAGGGGAAGAAATTTTTCTTACTATTATTTTTGATCCTAAATCAGGAGCTTTAAGGAAGTGAATCAGTTTGAATGATTAAGTGTAGGGGGTAGCGGGGGATGGTCTTTCTACTTTGGAAGGTTTGATACGGTAGCAAGGAGATTGGGTGACACTGGCTTAGGTGATGCTGGCTGCTGGGCTAGTCCTGGGTCTACAGGCTTAAAAAAAATCTCCCATTAGCTCTAGTGAGTTACTGCAAGCTGTCCCTTAAGGCGGTGCTACAAGGCCAGCACTAATCTCCCCCACTTCGCTAAGAGCCCAGGAGATTTCTCCTCATATTTCAGAGACAGCCTTTGGGAAGTCCTCTTCCTGGACCCTGAGGCCTTTGCAGACTAGTCTCTCTATGCCCCTCCACCTCCAAACTGCCCATCCTCTCCAAGGACAGAAACTCAGAACTGGATGGAAGGAAGGACCATCAGCCAGATGACCACAGGCTCATCCTTGCCAGACCTTTGACTAGACAGGTCCTTGTCCTGCTGCCCGTCTCAGGGTCTCCGGCTGCACTAAAGGGGTGCAGGTCAGTCTGCCTGAGAGAATAGGGGTGGAAGTGACTTGAGGTGCAAGGCCGGGGAGCCCAGTCACAGAATAAATAGGGACCTATCAGCTTTGGACTCCGTGCCCCTGGCTCCCAGGTGAGAGTTTAGAAGGAAATTTTAAGCCTTTAAAAACTCTTCCTGAGCCCCGCCCCACATCATATAAACGGTTAAAAATGCCCCCAGATCCCATATTAAATTTAACTTTTATAAAACGACACGAGTTGTAGTTGATTTACACTTGATAACAATGCTGTCATATTACTGACAACTAAATGTTTATTACTATCAATATGCTGGGGGTTTGTTGTTGTTTCTTAGAGTTAGGGATTTCCCTTCCACCCAAGTTTCAAACATTTCCTTAGAGACCGTGAAAAAGCCCAGGGCTTTGTGCTTCTGTGCTGTGGGGTTGTGGCTGCAGGTCGGGGAGAGATGGCCTGTCCCCCTCTGCCAGCCTCCGCGGGCCCTTCGGGAGGCGCCAGATTGTGTGGGCGGCGTCGCCTGGGGATGGTGGGGTGTGGCTCCCACCCGGCTGAGGGCAGGAGCGTCAAGGCTTGCCGAGGGAAGCTCGGCCGCAGCGCCCCCCCTCCTCCAGGCCGGGGAGGAGACCGCCGAGAGCTCTCCAATTGGAGAGCCTTTCATCTCTTTGTTTTTTACAGTGATTAACCCGTCCGAGCACGCTGCGAGCGTGGCTCCAGGCGGTGAGGGGCGGGGGGAGGGGAGCGGAGGACCGGGCCGGGAAGGGAGGGGCTCCGGGCTTTGTCGCTTTCAGGGAACTCTGCTGCCATAGCAATGGAGCTTTCTAAGGTCTGACTTTGATTTGATTCCATTAAAGTCTGTCTGCTCAGTCTCGCGAGTGGAGGGGGCGTTCTGGTTTCTCCAGCCTGGCCCCGCGCCCCTCGCCCTTAGGGAGGGGAGGGCGCCGCCGGGCCTAGATGGACGGACCTGCGGCGGGAGCTGGGGGGCGCGGGCGGATGGCGAAAGGGATATGCTGAGGAGCCGAGGGCCTCGTTTCGGGAGCACACCATCTCTGCCCGGGTCGTTAAAGATGGGAGACTAGCCCCGCGCGCCTGCGCTCCCAGGAGCCCTTCCTCTCCAGGGGTGTCGGGGTTGGAGCTAGGCGAGCTGTCCAGCCCGGGTCGTCAGAGCAAGGCCGGGGCACCTGCCGGTCGCTCCACCTCTGCATGCATTTCACACTTTCTATCCTGTTAGGCGTCCGCACTCCTATGCCGCAGACTTTTTCCCCTCTTTTTTTTTATGTCCTGTGGGTTTAATCTAGTTAGACGATTTTCTGCTTAAAATTGCATTGTTAACAGCAATTGTTTAAAAGTGGGCCGGGAGCGAGGGCGCCCAATCTTTGAACCGGGCGGGTTTTGCGTGCCTCTGCTCGGCGCAGGATAGCAGCCAGCGCGGAGCCGAGCAGGGAGGGGGAGGCGCGCACAAAACAATCCTCGGGCTCTCTCGCTCCCGAGCCTTCAGGGCCTTTTCCCCGAGCGCAAACAGATGCAAATGTCTCCGCAAACACCGCACAAAGCTATTCAAAGAGAGGCTGCCTCTCCAGGCCTCAATAGCCCTTTAAACCCAGTCCAATTGCTTCCAAGTAAAGGTAAAGGGTCCGCGCGCATTTTTTCACTTCAGCTGGAAGGGGGGCGGAGGAGGCGAGAGCCTTCGGGAGCCGGAGGTTGAGGAGGGCTGCTCTGGTTCAGTGATTTGTGCCATCGACCCCAGCTGCCGCGGACGGAAGACGATCTGGAGGGTGCAGTGGCTCTGGGGACGCCGCGCCTGGGGTGCGGTTGGGACAGCGAGGCTGCAGAAGCCGGTGCAGCGGAGATGCGGTTCCCGAGAGGCCGCCGGTCCTTTCAAGCCCACAAAGGCCGGGCTAAATCGCGGCGCGCACAATAGCATGAAAGGGCGAGCTTGGGCCGTTTGGACACAAAGTGGAATCACTGCTCCGAGGGGTACTCATAAACTTTTAACTAGTACGCGTGGTGGCGTCGCCGCGCCCTTTGTGCGCTCCGTGCTGAGGTGAGAATGGAGTGCGCGCTGCCGGCCCCTGGGGAAAGGGAGACTCTGGCCTTCAGCTTCCCTCGGAGATCCAGGGTCATCCACCGCTTACGACCAGTCATTTCCTTCTCACCCGAGCAACGGAAACGCGCCGGGATGAGGGTACAATCCTTAGCTCGCCTGGAATCCCTGCATACTGCGCGCCCGCCTGGGCCTCGAGAAGCCCAGAAGCTCAGGGACCGTGTTCTGGGCGTGCTGTGCTGCTGAGGTGGAAGCTGGCACATGTGCTGTCTGAGCCGGGAAAGTCTCCTTCCTTTTACATCCACTTCCACGTGCTGTGTGAACTACTTCCGTATTTCGCATTTGCTGAGGCCCAGCGGATGTTTGGAGGGAAGGAAGTATGGGGGTTGTCGGGGGGCGGTTCCTACCCTCACCTAACTTCCAGCCTGGTAGTCTGGACAGAAATCAAACTGTACATTAGATACAGCCCCAGAGATACATCAACCCTTCACATCCAGAGGAGAGTCCGTTTAGACCAGTTGTTGAGGTAATGATTGCCTCACTGAAGGACAGGGAACCTTTGAGAATCAGGGCAAGCCCAGAGATATATAGTTTGCTGTCAACTCTGATCCCCATGGAGTCTCTAAACTTTATGAGGGCAGGAGCCATACTTCACTCCTCACAGGATATGGCCCTTGGGACAGGTACCCCCGGTGTCTTAGACTAAATGAATGAGTTGCCTGGGGCCTCTAGGCAGAGGAAATCTCCCCTACACCCAGGGATGAGAGACTCTGGACCCTTGGGAAGGAGAAGGCCTCTCTTGATGGCACTCCTACCCCAGCCCTCTGCTTCCGGACTCCCTTTTCCCACCACGATGTCACTTTCACTTGTCATCATTTGCTGTATCACCCCTGACCTGTCATTTTTCGGGGCTGTGTCTCACACAGGTCATGGCATGAAAAAAAGTAGTAGATCCCAGCTCCAGATATGATCCTACACTCCTCTTTTAGAACAGGAGTTTTGTGGCCACAGTCCTTGCCACCTTCTCAAACACCTTGGGCCACTTTTAATGCCCCAAAAGTGGTTGTGGCAGGTGCTTACCCAGATCATAGGGTGGCTAATGTTGGCCACCACTAATTACTGAAGTTTACTTTGTGTGACTTCCTTTAATGTCAAATGTACCAATCAGGTGGCACCAGTGATTATCCCATGTTACAGAAAAAGCAGAAACAGTGGCAGATTTTATTTTTTTGGACTCCAAAATCACTGTGGATGGTGACTGCAGCCATGAAATTAAAAGATGCTTGCTTGTTGGAAGAAAAGTTATGACAAACCTAGACAGCATATTAAAAAGCAGAGATATCACTTTGCCGACAAAGGGTCTGTATAGTCAAAGCTGTGGTTTTCTCAGTGGTTATGGATGGCCTGAGAGTTGGACCATGAAGAAGGCTGGGCACCGAAGAAGTGATGCTTTCAAATTGTGGTGCTGAAAAAGACTCTTAAGAACCTCTTGGACAGCAAGGAGATCAAACCAGGCAATTTGAAAGGAAATCAGCCCTGGATATTCATTGGAAAGACTGATACTAAAGCTGAAGCTCCAATACTTTGGCCACCTGATGTGAAGAGCTGACTCACTGGAAAAGACCCTGCTGCTGGGAAAGATTGAGGGCAGAAGAAGGGGACGACAGAGGATGAGCTGGTTGGATGGCATCACCGACTCGGACATGAGTTTGAGCAAACTCCGGGAGATGGTGAAGGACAGGGAAGCCTGGCATACTGCTATTCATGAGGTCATAAACAGTCTACACGACTGAGTGATTGAACAAAACAACAGATGAGAACTTCCAGACTCAAAGTTGCTATCGCTTGTCAAACAGTGGCAGAGACAGAATTCGAACCTGACAGCCTCTGTTGTGAGTTACAAACCCAACTTCTTTCTTCTCTAACTCCACCCCCAGCCGTGGTACTAGAGACCCTTTCTCCGGGCTGGGGAGGGACGCAGTCGTGCCTCCCTAGAGGCGCGTCCGGGTCGCCTCGGGCAGGTGCAGGGCCGGGCGGGCGCGAGGGGCGGGGCGGGGGCGTTATCTCCTGACCGATGGGCCGCCCGCACATCTGTTTATCTCTGAAGCAGCGCTGGATTGGATTTCTCGATGTTTATCTCCCTCGGAGGAGCAGAGAGCTGGGGCCACGGAGAGCGCAGCTGCGGATCCGGCGTGATTGACAGATCCAGAGCTGGGCCTCCCGCCCCAGTTCGGTTTGGGTGGGGGCGGCTCAATGCCCACCGCTCACCCTGATCCGAGAGGGTTGCAGGTGAGCCTGCCGGAGGCCAGGTGCTTCAAGGTTCCTTGGTCTGCCCGCACGCAGGCTAGAACTCCCCCTCCTTTAGGGACCACTAACTGGGCCAGAGAGAGGACAATGTTGATTTATGACGCAGATGGGAGCAGGGGCTGGGGAGAGAGGGCGGTAAAAAAGATGGATGAAATTCTAATGAGTCTATTTCCTAACTTGCCAGGGAGTCAGCCTCAGGGAACGAGGGAAGGCCCTCAGATGTGACTTCTTGCTCCCAAGAATGTCTGGAGCTAAGGGATAGGGGAGCTTTGGCTGAAGAGGATGTGAGGTCACAAGTACTTCCAAGTGGAGCCACTTCAGGAGGCTGCAAAAACCAGGGGAAACTTTAGATTTTGACGTTTTCCTATCTTCTCTGGCTCAGCTGGTAAAGAACCTGCCTGCAATGAAGGAGATCTGGGTTCGATTCCTGAGTTGGGAAGATCTGCTGGAGAAGGGATCGGCTACCCACCCCAGTATTCTTGGGCTTCCCTGGTGGCTCAGACTGTAAAGAATCCTCCTGCAATTCGAGAGACCTGGGTTCAATCCCTGGGTTGGGAAGATCCCTTGGAGGAGGGCATGGCAACCCACTCCAGTGTTACTTGGAGAATCCCCCTGGACAGAGGAGCCTGGTGGGCTACAGTCCATGGGGTCTCAAAGAGTCTGATACCACTGAGCCACTAAGCACAGCACAGCACAGCTGGCCATGCCTCCTGCCCGAACCAGGTCACTGCCGCTTGCATTTATGTGTACACTCGTGGTGTGGTTATGGGATTGATGAACTGTGGGTTCCTGAGGGGCAGGGTGGGGCTGGTGGTGAGGCACCTAAACCAGTGAGCAGCCGGGAGTAGGTGTTTGGGAAACTTGTTGATGGGCCTGACAACTGGCCCTGGGGAGGCTGGGTGACCTACGGTGCTGTGACTGTTGTTTAAAAGGCTGGGAGAAGCCATGTGGATTTTGGTCTTTTTCATATCAGGCTCCCACCTGGTGGCCACATGGCCTGATTTATTTACATAAATGTTGGCACATGTTGGTGACTTCTATTCCCCTGTCCTGGTGGCTGCCCAGCACATGTGAATGATCCCTCTAAAGCTTTCATCACAATTTCCTCACTTCATCCACCACTCAGCTCCCCATTTTCACTGTCCAGCCCTCTTTAATATTTTTTAAAATTAATTTATTTTCTTTATTTGGCTGCACCGGGTCTTAGTTGCAGTATATGGGATCCAGTTCCCTCACCAGGGATCGAACCAAATCTCCCTGCATTGGGAGCAGACAGTGTTACCACTGGACCACCAGGGAAGTCCTGTCCAGCCCTCTTTAGAGGGGATTACTGGGTGCCCTTTGTGCTCCTGATGTTGGGAACAGAAAGCACATTTGTCACAGGCAGTACCCACCCCTTGCAGCAGTGGTCTGGGGTCTGGAGTAAACAGGAGATGGGACACTCAGGGACTGTCTGGACAGTGCATGCTCTATCTATGCCACTTGCTAAGGACTCCAGAGATCATTGGCTGGTCTTATGTATGTATCTACCTGGCTCTTTGGATGGTCCTGTATCTTCAGGATACATCTGGATTTGTCATTTCACTGGGACTCTATCAAGCTGGTTAGTAGCTATAACCCTAAAATAAACTGAAGTGTTGTTTTGATGGGCTAATGGATACAGGGTGGCCCAACATGGAACATAGGTCCTTTGGGGAAATGGGCACTCTCTGAGCTGGAGAGGGCCAAATGGGTTGTTCCTGAGCACCAAGAGATAGAAGTGTTCTTCTAGCCCTGCACTGGAATGACTGTCAGATGGCAGGTGGGGTGGGAGTGGGCCACACATGCTATCACGTTGGTGTCCTCACTTTCTGTGCTGCCCTGTAGAAGCACAGTGTGGATCTTCTAAGATCTTGATCAGATCAGGAACCATAAATCAGCTTTCTTGGAGAACCACCAGAAACAGAAAACCTGGGATGATACACTGAGACATGAGATAGCCCAAGATTGCTGAATGTGTTTCTTCTCAGTGCTTACTTCTGTCTTGCATGAGCCACCCGAGATTCACTCACACCTAGTTCTGGGGAATTCTGCTGGGAGATCTGAGGGACAAGGGAGGCCTTGTGCATACTCAGTCGTTCAGTCACGCCCAACTCTTTGTGACCCCATGGGCTGCAGCCCGCCAGGCTCCTCTATCCATGGAATTTTCCAGGCAAGAATAGTGGAGTGAGTTGCCATTTCCTCCTCCAGGGGATCTTCCTGACCCAGGGATTGAACCCACGTCTCCTGCATCTCCTGCATTAGCAGGCAGATTCTTTACCACTGAGCCACATGGGAAGCCCCAGGGAAGGCCTCACCAGCATCCTATTTCTTGCTATGAAGTCAGAGTCAGGCTATTATAAAACAATGTCTGTTTCAAGACGTGACTAAGTTTGGCTGATTCAGGCTTCAAGATGTGGCTTCTGTTTCCCTTTTGTGAGCTGGAGCAGTGACTGCTAGCAGTTGCCATTAAGTTGCCATCCACCAAGACAGAGGCCAAGGCAGGCCCAGGGAAGGCCTGGTCTTCTCAATTACCTCAGACAGGTGGAACTTAATCCATGACTTCTGAAACAAATCTTTACATCTCTGAAGAGACCCTAAGGGCCTCTCATCATGAGGGGGCTTAAAAGGTTTTCCCTCTGAGGGCCAGGTCATGAACATCTTGAGGTGAAGAGTTAGGAATGGAAGGAATTTACCCAGCCCGTGTTGTTGGTCAACTGCCAGGGGAGGACCCTGGAGCCTTTTTTGGGAAATGGACTTTATGTGTACTGGAAGAGGTGATTGGGGAAAGGCTGAGGCGTGAGTGCAGACCCTCTCTGCCCTCTGGAGCCTTGAGAACATTTGCTTTTAGAGGAAGATGCATGGGGATTGTCCTGGACACCATTTCCAGCCCTTTGGGACAGCTGAAGGCAGGGCACGAGCACGGGTCCCTGGGGTGTCCTGGAGAACCCCAGCAGAGGCTCCTCACTCGGGGTGTTGGGCCAGCAGCTCTCCCCACGCCACTGTGTCACCTCCATCATTTAGGCCTCACTGTCAGCCCGGCTGCTGCTGCTCCCTGTTCTCCTTCCCATTGTAACAGACCCCCGTCCGACCAAGTCCTTTCTGTCAGAATAGGAAGACAAAGGCTGGCCCTCTAAGGAAAGGGTTTCTCTTTCTAAATATTTACCCTGCCGCTGTGACTTATGAAGACTCCCTTTGTGTGTAGTCACACAGGCTCAAGTCATTCACCCCTAGCCCGCTATGCTTGATCTGGCCAGTGGGTCAGGCCATTCCGTCCTCACCCTTCAGGGAGATAAGGCTGGAGTAGCCCTTCTGTCCTGCATAGAGAGCCTGGAGTCCTGCTGCAGACTTGAGGATGAAGTTCTGGAGAGGCAGCGGCCATTTTCCTTGGCTGACTTTAGATGCCAAGGAGATCTCCCTGCCAAGGTCCTGGGCTGGCCAGTCCCTGGAGGCAGCTCGGGAGGGGTCCTGGCAGTGGGGAATTGTTCTCTTTCTTTGTCAAATGGTCAAGGGATAGCTGAAGATTGAGGGGAAAGTTCTCTAATCCTCTTCAGAAGCCATTCCAAGTCAGCTCACGTTCCTTCAACAAATATTCATTGAATCCACGACAGGTGCTGGACCTGGTCTTTCTTTCAATGTCCTCAGAACTCAGCCTAAGTCTGACACAAAGTAGGTGCCCAGCAACAAAAAGCACGGTCACAGAGCAGCCCAGGAGCAAATGATCAGACAGAGAAGAGACCCCTTCGCAGAGTTTTACTGCCTGGGACTCTGACCTCATGTCTTATGAAGGTTGTAGCTTTTTGGGTCTGGGTAAGATGTTTTCTGGAAAACTTTGTGCAAATCAAGTTGATGTAAATTGGAATTTTGGAGTTGTCCTAGGTCTCTGGAAACTGTGTAAGGGCTGAGAGTCCTTTTGTGAGTGGCTACTGGGAGGTGATTAGATCACAAGGGTGGGGTCCTTGTGAATGGGACTAGTGCCCTATTAAAGAGACCCCAGAGAGCTCCCTTGACTCTTCACCATGCAATGGAAAGGGGAGAAGTTGCAGTTGTGGAAGAGGGTCATCTGTAGAACCAGACCATGCTGGTACCCCAATCTAGGACTCTCAGCCTCCAGATGGAGATCAGTGTCTGTTACCTATAAGCCACTCAGGTCTGTGATGTTGGAGGAATCATTGAGAGGACATGACCACCAGTTGAGCTGCATTGCAAGCTGCATCTGGGCAATCAGAGGCTGCTTGTCCCTTTCCCCTATCCTTGGAATGGACAGAAGACCCACTGTTCTTGTATTTGGAACCTCGTCAGGGACACAGCCATGAGAGGGCATGTGTTGTTGAGACCATCTAGACAATATGAGTGACTCAGCCAGTTAAAATTGCTGTACAAACTTGAAGATTCTAGGGGGTAGATGGGGCAATCTAATCATCTTGCCAACACCCAAGTCTAGCCTTATGTGTAAGTTTCCGTACTGAAATTGCCACCAGACTTCCCTGGTGTTGTAGTGGATAAGAATCCACCTGCTAGTACAGGGGACATGGTCTGTCCCTGGTCTGGGAAGACTCCATATGCCGTGGACCAACTAAGCCTGTGAGCCACAACTATTGAGCCTGTGCCCTGGAGCCCACAAGCCACAATTACTGAGCCCATGTGCTGCAACCACTGAAGCCTTAGTGCCTAGAGGCTGTGCTCTGCAACAAGAGAACCCACCACAATGAGAAGCCTGTGTAATGCAAGGAAGAGTAGCCCCCATTTGCCATAGCTGGAGAAAGCCCACACAAATCAACAAAGACACAGCACAGCAGCCCCCCACCCCGCCCCGCCTCAAAAAAAAGGAAAAGCCTGCTACATACCAATCTGGAATGGTCTGCTTCTTTCTTACATTTCTCCTTGCCCCACATATATGGGAGCCAGTTTGGAATTTCACCTAGGAAACTTTTGAGGTTGGGAACCAGCAGTAGTATGTTGTGAAAGCATCTGAGCTAAGACACGTTTACAGTCAAGGTGTCAACAGGCTGCAGTCACTCGAAGGGATCACTGGAGTTGGAGGATCTGCTTTCAAGATGGCTTGTTAGGTGGTTGGCAGATCAGTGCTGGCTGTTGGCAAGAGCCTCAGTTTCCCACCTTGTGGATCTCTTCATTGGGCTGATGTCCTCAAGACATTGTGACTGGCTTCCCCCAAAATTAGAGTTCTGAAAGAGCAAGGAAAAACTGCCCTGTTTTTTCTGACTTAGTTCAGAAGTCAGACTGTCCTTCCTGCACTGGCCTGTTGGGCAGCCCTGTGCAGTGTCGGGGGTCGCACACAAGGGCATGAGTAACAGAGGGAGGATGAGTAGGAGCCATCTTGGAGGCTGGCTACTGACTTCTAATACAGTATATACTTTCTTATTTAGTATGGTTGTTCACTGTCTTTCTTGGTCCACTAATTCTTTGAGAGCAGGTCTGCTTGTCTTCTTTGTTTACCAAGTGCCCAGAACAGTACCTCCCACATGGAAAGCACTCAATAGATACTAAGTTGTGTTCATTTTAATTGAGTGGTTTGCCTGGGACCTGTGGGAGGTGAAAGAGATAGTAGCCAGTGCCTCTGACATGTTTATGAAACAAAAAATCCATTGTTTCTCTTTGTCACTTACTAGATATGCTGAGTGTTGGCTGTGTTGGCTTTTTTTTTTTTTTTTAATTAAGGACTGCCTGTGTTTAAAGGTAGCTAGTGAACAAGAGTTATAGGAATGTGATTCTGTGCTTCCACTCCACAGGAAACAAAATAAAAGGAAGCTTCTTAATCTCTCTATTGCTCAGTTTCCTCATCTGAAAAATAGAATGTTGCTGGGTGTTTTTAAGGATTGAGTGAGTTAATGAATGTGAAGTACATCTCATCCAGTACACGCTCAAAAAATATGTCAGCATCATTTGAACTTAGAAGGTGCTTGAATCCTGAAACAGTATGTGAGCAAGGTGGAGGAACCCTCCACAATAGGGCCACAAAGATTCGGACACGACTGGAGCAACTTAGTGTGCGTTTACACACATAAGGCATCAGCTGTGTGTTCATCTGGAAGTATGCTGTGAAACCCCAAACTACGGTCACTGACCTAGTGGACACCTGCAAACAATGTAGACCCCATGAAGGAATCTTCTCAGCAAGGTGAGGAAGTGGTTAGGGCCATCCACTACTAACTCAAGGATATTTTCACCTAGCTCCTACTAGGTGATGGCTGCGCTCTGCAGAAATGGTGGAGAGACAGACAGGAAGGCTGATAGTCCTGGGACAGTGTAGTCAGTGCAGTATAGAGACAAGTCCTAGAGCCCACGGGGGATCAAGGGGCTCAGAGACAGCCTTTGAGAAGAGGTGATACAACCTGAACTTTGGGGTTGAGTAGGAGTTGGGAATGTGAATGGTGAGAGGCAGGGGAAGAAAACGTCCCAGCAGAGGAAACTGTCTGGGTGAAAGCCTGAAGTTACAGAAAGGATGTTACGGGGTGGGGCAGACAGCACACACGTGGAGGTGACAAGGAGAGATGAGGCTGGGGAGGCAGAACAGATGAACAATCTGGAATTTTATTCTGTAGGATTTTTATTTCATAGCCCTAGAAAAACCTAAGAAATGAGGTTGTCAGCCCTGTGTTTAGAAACCCATCAGTGGCCTTCCGGAGGACAGACTAGAATGGGTGAGATCTGAGTCAGAGAGATGAGAGAGGACGCCGGCGTGGGGACCCTGAAGCTGAGGGTTGGGGTCACCGGTTGCGGGGCCCTGCTGGTCTGTCTGGAAGGACAGCCTTCCCCGCGGTCTGCTCCAGCCGCTGCCAAAGGAGAAGGCCTGAGGCGACCACACTACCCGGTAGCAGAAACCAAGCAGCCGCTTCACTTTTGCATCTACTTTCTTCTCCTGGAGGGGACAGGACTCGTTCCAAAAGAGCTCCACCCTCCCTCTCTCCCCCTTTCTCCCATTTGAAATGAGATGACCCCCGTGTGCTCCCAGCACTTCCTTTATGCCAGACTCAGTGTGTGCTTGGGATAGGACAGTAGTTGCACGCTTCTCCTACGCCCCCCCCCCCCCCATTGGCTTCTTCAGTAACCTGTAGTACAGTGGAGCCCTTTTAATAGGAGCCCGGTCGGTGGATGATCTTGGCACATGGATTCAAGCCCTGTTTAAAACTCTTTCTGCAGAGTCCTTACTCATGTGTGTTCACACACGTACACATGCGCACACACATGTGCTCACGTGCATCCGTGCTCTCTGCCATCCAAGCCAAATCCAGAAGGGGATTTATCAGATCAGTCTCCACTGGATTCCCTCCCCACCCCAGCTTCGAAGCCAGGGAAGCGAAAGATGAGCTGAATGGTTTTTCTCCTGAGCCAGATCTCAGCGGGAAGCACATCTGTCGTGCCCAGCCTGGGGACTCTGGGGCAGGTCTCAGGGGGCCGCCTTCACGTGTCTTGAACCAGCTCTCTCGCTTTGAGGGGGGCAGGAACGTCTCTCACTGACAGTGAGGTCCTTGTGGTCCCCTGTACCTACCCACCAGCCCCCAACTCCCCACCCGCTTCATGGCCCTTGGCTGGCTCTGGGTGCTCTCGTCTGTATCCTAGTCCCCCACTCTGTGCGTGAGGTGCTGGGGGAGGAGAAGTGTCAGCGTTTATTTATTTTTTTTTAGTGTCAGGTTTTTGTGGTGGAGAAAATCTGGCAGTCCTGAATTTCTTCCCGAATCAACCATCTGCTGAGTGTTTTCCAGGATTATGAAACAATTTTTTTTGAGGGAGTGGGAGAAGTGGGAGGGTGAGAAATGGAAGTTCCTCCTTAACTTCTTCCCTGCTATTCTTGAAGCCCATTGGAGGGGAAACTGGGAGGCTTGGTGTCAGACCCAGTGTCAGGTCTGGCTCTGCCGCTTTCTTGACCCATGCTCTTTAGTCTGTTTCTGCCTGTTACATGGAGATGAACAGATGCAAGCTATTTACCTGAGGACTCAACGAGCCGGCAGTCCCCAGTCTTTTCGGCACCAGGGACCAGTTTTGTGGAAGACAATTGTTCCGTCGACTGGGGTTGGGGGGCTGGTTTCAGGATGATTCAAGCACCTTACATTTATTGTGCACTTTATTTCTATTATTATTACATCAGCTCCACCACAGATCATCAGGCGTTAGATCTGGGAGGTGGGGCCCCTGCCAAGTCATCGAATGAAAGAAGGTTTATAAACTGGAGAGTGATGTGAACCTGCATTTGTTCATGATGTTGAAGTGAGCACCTGAAGAGCCAGACTTTGACGGGGGCACCCTGCTGCTTTGGGACTTTGGTCTAAGGTGTCATCGCAGTGTTTCCTCCTAAGCACTGATGGCAGGGAAACTGGGGTGCAACTTTCGAAGCTGACCTTTGGTTATCAGTTCATGAAAACCCACTGTTTATTGAGAGAGTCAGGGAAGGGAAGGAATGAAGGCAGCACCTGCTCAAGGGGACTGAGCATGCCCTGCATTGCAGACCCCAGCATCCTGACTTGGCCTCAGGGCCTAACAAATGCCTTTGCTCATAGGAGAATGTGGGGAGATGCCACAGCCTCAAACTAGGTCCCAGAGGAATTATACATGATTGAAACAGAGAACCCAGGTTTCTCTTTCCCATCCTTTGTAAATATTGGGTTGGCCAAAATGTTCAGTTTGTTTTTTCATAAGATGTTACAGAAAAACTTAAACTTCTTGGCCAAGCCAATACTTCCCATCTCAGGAGAAAGGGAGATTTCCACTAGGGACAACCAAACTGTCCTGGCTTATCCAAGACTGAGGGGCTTCCCAGGGTATGGAAACTTCCATGCTAACACAAGAATAGCCTCAGGTAAGCCAGGGCAAATGTCTCCTGAGAGTTTTTTCCTCTTGACCTGATTGTGTGGCTGGTCCTTCATATGGTGAAAACTTGATTTCGTCTTTATTTGTGTATTGCCAGCAGCACTGTGGTTGGTATAGCTCGATCAAGAGATGAGTGATGGATAAATTGCAATTTTTGGTTAATTTAAGGTGATCTAAATAGGTCACAGAACAGCAAGGAGATCAAACCAGTCAGTCTTAAGGGAAATCAACCCTGAATACGCACTGGAAGGACTGATCCTGAAGCTAAAGCTCTAGTGTTTTGGCCACTTGATGCAAACAGCCGACTCCTTGGAAAGGTCCCTGATGCTGGGAAGGACTGAGGGAAGAAGGATAACAGGGTGTCATAGGATGAGATGGCTGGATGGCATCACTCATGCAATGGACATGAACTTGGGCAAACTTCAGGAGATGGTGAGAGACGGGGAGTGCTATAGTCCAAGGCGTGCTGCAGCCCATGGGGTCACAAAGAGTCAGGCACAACTGGGCAACTGAACAATAAAAGCAACAACAAAGGTCATGCTGAGAGGCATTGGAAGATAAGAGCCATTGAATACATAACTCACATAAAAATGGTGCGATAACACAATGTTTATCCAGCTCTGTGTGGAGAAATTTAGAATAGGTGATAAACCAGGTATATAGTTACCTTTTCTTTTTTTTGGCCTGAAGTTATAACTGGTAACATCTGGTATTTGGGCAAACTCACAGCTTGAGGAAAATATGGATGACCTGAGGTGTTATGGTGGAAAAGGCATGGTTGCTGTTGTTCAGTTGCTAAGTTGCATCCAACTCTTTTCGTCCCTATAGACTGCAGCATGCCAGACTTCCCTGTCCTTCACTATATCCTGGAGTTTGCTGAAACTCATGCCCACTGAGTCAGTGATGCTATCTAACCATTTCATCCTCTGCTGCCCCCTTCTCCTCTTGCCCTCAATCTTTCCCAGCATCAGGGTCTTTTCCAATGGCTTTTTGCATCAGGTGGCCAAAGTATTGGAGCTTCAGCTTTGCATCAGTCCTTTCAATGAATATTCAAAGTTGATTTCCTTTAGGATTGACTATTGTAATCTCCTTGCTGTCCAAAGGACCCTCAAGAGTCTTCTCCAGCACCACCATTGGAAAGCATCAACTCTTTGATGCTCAGCCTTCCTTATGGTCCAACTTTCACATCCATACATGGCTACTGGAAAAACCATAGCATGGACTTTACAAACTGACCCTCATTTGAGTCCTTGTTCCTTATTTGCTACGTTACATGAGGCAAGCATTTCATTGTCCCCCAGCCTCAGTTTTCTCATCTGCAGAATAGGTGATTTATTTACCACAGGACTACTTTGGTGACAGAATGTCACATCATCTGTAATGTTCTTAGCATGACCATTGACACATAGTAGGATCTTGATAGCTATGAGATTCCTCAGATCTCTCAGGCTTAAGAACATATGCTTTGCTTATGCATGTTTTTCTACTCTTTTATCCCCCAATCATATTTTGTAATGTTTGCTTCATGCAAGGGAACACATATAGAGTACATGCTATGACACAGAATTTTAAAATAATCGCCCAAGAATGTATTATGCAACTTGAGGTCTAGAGCATCACTGGATTAGTTTCCAGGGGCTGCCGTAACAAATTACCACAAGCTGAGTGGCTTAACACAACAGATATGTATTCATTCACAGTTCTGGAGGCTTGAAGTCCAGAATCTAGGTGTCTGCAGTGCTAGGCTCTCTGTGCAGACTCTAGAGGAGAACCCTTCCTTTCCTCTTTTAGCTTCTGGTCATTCCTGGCATTCCTAGCTTAGAGTAGCATCACTCCAATCTCTGCCTTCCTTCATATGGCCTTCTTCCCTGTGTCTGTACCTCAAATCTCTCTCTCTCTCTCTCTTTCCTTATAAAGACACCAGTCATTGGATCTAGGACCCATCTTAAATCCAGAATGATCTCAGTCCTAGATCCTTAACTTAATTACATCTGCAAAGAACTTATTTCTATATAAAGTTATATTCACAGGTACTGGGGTGAGGACTTGAACATCTTTTTCTTTGAGTGGGGGGACACTGTTCAACTCACTATAGTTGCCATTACTGATCCCTCTTGTATCTTATCCCTCTGCCCTGCCCCTGCCCACCATCCCGAAGTGAATGGTTATCACCCTCTTGTCTTTTGCTTTATAAAAAGGGTATTATGGTATGGTTTATGTAATCTTTGTGATCAGCTTTTTGCTCAGTGTTATAATTGTACATTGTCATAGTTCACTCATGCTGGATACCCTGTTGTCTGCGGTACCCCAGGGTGTTTATGCATTCTCCTGAAATTGGATATTCAAGTTGTTTCCACTTTGGGGCTCTTGTAAACAAGGCTTCTTTTACTTAGCTCTTGGTGCTCAAGTGCAAGATTTCTCTAGAATGTATGACTAGGAATTGAATTGCTGAACCCAAGGTAAATAGTACTTAACCAGATAATGTCAAATTGTTTTCCAAAGTGATTATATCAATTTGCATTCCCATAAGCTGAGTATAAAATGTTCTCTGTTCTCAAAGTGATTTTTTATTCCAGGAAATGGAAAAATCTCAGAAGGGTCTTCCTGTGGTGATGAGTATTAGATGACAAAATCTCATCTTCTTCCATGATTTTGCTCTGTAGCAGATTTTTCCTGGTGGGTCTCTCCCCTCAGAGAGAAAGCACTAGACCCTCCAGTCTCACCTGCTGCTGGCCGCCTAGGCTCTGCCTACTCTGCAAATCCATCTTAATGGCTCATTAGAGGTGCCTAGAAACTGTAATTATGGTATAGCATTTCACAGGCCTACAATTGAAGGCTGTGTTTTCTAGACGCCCAAATCAAGTCTGTTGTGGAAGGCTGCATCTCAGAAAGTTTGCATATGATATTCTGGATTATGAATAAAAAAAAAAAGAGGCTTGCCTTTGCTCTGAGGTAGTGATGTAAGCATCCTGAGTAATTGGTTGAAAAATTGGTTGAAATAAACTGGCAGAGTGGAAGGCATGCTGATGACTCATGGGAGCCAGTGTGTAAATGGTGTATTCTGGGGAACATTTTCTGCAGAGGAAGGGAGACAAAGCAGCATTTGTCCCAGTTAGATCACAGAATATGAGCACAGCTAAGGATCTTAATAAATCCCTTGACTGATGGGGATACCGAGGCTCAGAAAGGACCTCCTACTTTCAATGCAAGCCTTAGGGTTAGCTGCATCTTTTTTTGTGCAAGTCTAGCTAACTTTTTTAGGTTGCATTCCCTAAAAGCAGAAAGTGAATCAGAGATTCTTGAGCAAGTTATTTGGTGTACGAGTGTTCTTAGATAAAACCTGTCTAGGAGTGAGGAGAACAGGGTAGGACAGGGAAAGAAGAAAAGCAAAGATGTGGGTCCAGATGAAGTCCAGCCTCAAGCTGATCCCACAGGATGCTCCTGAATATGAACAGTACTTTAAAACTGTCCAACTTGTACCTTCATTGATTGGTCCTTGGCTGCAGACTAGCTGACGGGAGGACATAGCCACCTAGGCTCTCCCGTGCTCCCATCAGCTGAGCGCAGTTCTCTGAAGGAGGCAGCCAACACTCACAGCAGCTGATGAGATTGCTATTCAGACTTGTTCAGTCGCTCAGCTGTGTCTGACTCCTTGTGACCTCATGGACTGCAGCACACCAGGATTCCCTGTCCTTCACTGTCTCCCAGAGTTTGCTCAAACTCATGTCCATTGAGTTGGTGATGCTGTCTAACCATCTCATCCTCTGACCGTCCCCCCTTCTCCTTTTGCCTTCAGTCTTTTTCAGCATCTGGGTGTTTTCCAGTGAGTTGGCTCTTCACATCAGGTAGCCAACCTTTATGCAACCTTGGAGTAGGCAAATATACCCTAGAGGGAAAACAAAAATCATGAATGTTAAAAGAAAAAGATAAACTGGACTTCATAAAAATTAAAACCTTTTGCTCTTGAAAAGACATTGTTAAGAAAATGAAAATTCAAGTCACAGAATGGAAAAAAAGAGTTGGAATGCATACATCTGACAAAGGAGCTGCATTCAGAATGCAAAATGAACATTCATAAGTCGATAATAAGATAGACAACCCAATTTGAAAATGGACAAAAATGTAAGTAGTGGTAATCAACTCTGATTTTATTTTTTTTAGTTATTTATTTATGGCTATGCGGATCTCCTTTGCTGCACACGGGCTTTCTCTGGTTGCAGCCAGCAGGGGCCACTCGTCATGCAGGGCATGCCCAGCCTTCCTCACCTGGGTGGCTTCTTGGGTTGTGGAGCGCAGGCTCTAGGATGGCGTGGGTGCCCACTTCCATAGCTGCAGCACACGGGCTCAGTAGTTGTGGCACACAGGCTTAGCTGCTCTGCGGCATGTGGGGTCTTCCCGGACCAGGGATTGAACCCATGTACCTGGCGTTGGCGGGCAGATTCTTATCCACTGTGCCACCAGGGATGTCTTCAACTCTGCTTTTAAAACTTTGTTTTAGAGATACATTTCACTATTACTTTGGCTTTATTCTGTTCTGCTACTTCCCTCACAGTAGTGTTTGGGAATAACTAATATCCATTTATGATATATATTAACCTGATTGTACATTGAATGTGTGTTGAAATAAAAATAGCAGTATAACAATGAGCAAAGGACTTGAATAGACAGAAGATATACAGTCTATGGAGGGCCAATAAAATCATGAAAAGATGCTCAACAAAATACAAATTAAAACCATCATATGACGTCACTACACATCCATTAGAATCGCTAAAATCAAAAAGAATAAGAATACCAAGTCTGGGCAAGTATTTGAAACAGTTGTAACTCTCATATGCTGCTGCCAAGAGCTGGAAATTGGTACAACTACTTTGGAAAACAGTGTGGCAGTTCTTATAAAGTTAAATACACCCTTATTATGTTACTCAGAATCCTGCCCTTGGGTGTTTCCCCAAGAGAACTGAAAACATGTCCACTCAAAAACTTGTGTAGGAATGTTTATAGCAGCTTTATTCACTGTAGCTCCAAACCAGGAACAGCCCAAATATCCATCAGCAGGTGAATGTATACAAATTGTGATACACATGTACAATGAAATATCATTTAGCAAATAAGCATTTGGATCACTGATATGCAAAACAATATTACTAGAATCTTTGAAACATTATCCTGACTGAAAGAAGCCCCCAAGAGTCCATAATGTATGATTCCATTCATATGGAATTCTAGAACCGATAGAATTAATGTAAAATGGCAGAGAGTGAATCAGTGATTGTCTGGAGCCAGAGAAGGAAAAGAATTGAATGGAAGGGGACACAAGGGAATTTTATGGGGTAATTGTTGTTTAGTTCCTAAGTTGCATCTGACTCTTTTGCAACCCAATGAACTGTATAGCTGCCATAAGATTTCCCAGGCAAGAATACTGGAGTGGGTTGCCATTTCCTTCTCCAGGGGATCTTCCCGACCCAGAAATGCTCTATATTTTGATTGAGATGGAGGGTAAACAAGTGTATTCATTTGTTAGTACTCAGCAGATTGTACACATGTACATTTTATTGCCTGTAAATTATACCTCATTAAAGTTATTTTGATGAAGAGAGAAATACCATCATCCTTCGAGTGATGGAATTAAAGATAATTTTTCTTTTATCCTTATCCTCTGTTTCTAAATTCTCTACCATCATCTCCTCACTTTACTTTTCAAAAGTACATTGAAAAAGCTTCTCTCCATCTCTGAAGCCCCATTCAGCTCAGATGCTCTCTCCTTCAGAAGCCTTACCTGATGCCTCAGTTAGAATTAACTGCTCCCTCTTCTAGATCCCCTTTGCCCTCCTTGGGGCCACTGCTAAGCCATTTGCACTCTGCCTTGGGCAAGTGTTACTACTTGTGTAGTTGGCTGCTTGTCCTGTGGGCACCCAGTGGTAGGAGGGTTGAATTAGGACAGAGCCCCAAACATGGTGGACAGGTGTTCAATGTTCACCAAGTTAAACTGGGGTTTTCCGGGCCAGAAGGAAGTTTCTTATCAAGTTCAAGGGCTGCTGTCATCTATAGGTGCATCCACAGTGAAGTGGGGAGACTGACACAGAACCTGGGGCTTCAAATCAGTGTTCTGCCGGTTACTAGCCCAGTGACTTCCTTGGGCAAATCCCTTAACTCTCTGAACCTCTGTGTCCTTTCTACATAGTAGGAGTAATGCTCTCTCTGTTTGTTGTGAGGCCAAGTCAGTTCAGTTCAGTTCAGTTGCTCAGTCGTGTCCAACTCTTTACGACCCCATGAATTGCAGCACGCCAGGCCTCCCTGTCCATCACCAACTCCCAGAGTTCACTCAAACTCATGTCCATCGAGTCGGTGATGCCATCTAGCCATCTCATCTTCCGTTGTCCCCTTCTCCTCCTGCCCCCAATTCCTCCCAGCATCAGGGTCTTTTCCAATGAGTCAGTTCTTCACATGAGGTGGCCAAAGTATTGGAGTTTCAGCCTCAGCATCAGTCCTTCCAAAGAACACCCAGGACTGGTCTCCTTTAGGATGGATTGATTGGATCTCCTTGCAGTCCAAGGGACTCACAAGAGTCTTCTCCAACACCACAGTTCAAAAGCATCAATTCTTCAGTGCTCAGCTTTCTTTACAGTCCAACTCTCACATCCATACAGGACCACTGGAAAAACCATAGCCTTGACTAGACGGACCTTTGTTGGCAAAGTAATGTCTCTGCTTTTCAATATGCTATCTAGGTTGGTCATAACTTTCCTTCCAAGGAGTAAGCATCTTTTAATTTCATGGCTGCAGTCACCATCTGCAGTGATTTTGGAGCCCCCCCCAAAATAAAGTCTGACACTGTTTCCACTGTTTCCCCATCTATTTCCCATGAAGTGATGGGACCAGATGCCATGATCTCAGTTTTCTGAATGTTGAGCTTTAAGCCAACTTTTTCACTCTCCTCTTTCACTTTCATCAAGAGGCTTTTTAGTTCCTCTTCACTTTCTGCCATAAGCATGGTGTCATCTGCATATCTGAGGTTATTGATATTTCTCCCAGCAGTCTTGATTCCAGCTTGTGTTTCCTCCAGCCCAGTGTTTCTCATGATGTACTCTGCATATAAATTAAATAAGCAGGGTGATAGTATACAGCCTTGACGTACTCCTTTTCCTATTTGGAACCAGTCTGTTTTTCCATGTCCAGTTCTAACTGTTGCTTCCTGACCTGTATACAGGTTTCTCAAGAGGCAGGTCAGGTGGTCTGGTATTCCCATCTCTTTCAGAATTTTCCAGTTTATTGTGATCCACACAGTCAAAGGCTTTGGCATAGTCAATAAAGCAGAAATAGATGTTTTTCTGGAACTCTCTTGCTTTTTTGATGATCCAGTGGATGTTGGCAATTTGGTCTCTGGTTCCTCTGCCTTTTCTAAAACCAGCTTGAACATCAGGAAGTTCACGGTTCACGTATTGCTGAAGCCTGGCTTGGAGAATTTTGAGCATTACCTTACTAGCGTATGAGATGAGTACAAATGTGCGGTAGTTTGAGAATTCTTTGGCATTGCCTTTCTTTGGGATTGGAATGAAAACTGACCTTTTCCAGTCCTGTGGCCACTGCTGAGTTTTCCAAATTTGCTGGCATGTTGAGCACTTTCACAGCACTTTCACAGCATCATCTTTCAGGATTTGAAAGAGCTCAACTGGAATTCCATCACCTCCACTAGCTTTGTTCGTAGTGATGCTTTCTAAGGCCCACTTGACTTCACATTCCAGGATGTCTGGCTCTAGGTGAGTGATCACACCATCGTGATTATCTGGGTCGTGAAGATCTTTTTTGTACAGTTCTTCTGTGTATTCTTGCCGTCTCTCCTTAATATCTTCTGCTTCTGTTAGGTCCATACGATTTCTGTCCTTTATTGAGCCCATCTTTGCATGAAATGTTCCCTTGGTATCTCTAATTTTCTTGAAGAGATCTCTACTGCTACTGCTAAGTCGCTTCAGTCGTGTCTGACTCTGGGCGACCCCATAGACAGTAGCCCACCAGGCTCCCCCGTCCCTGGGATTCTCCAGGCAAGAATACTGGAGTGGGTTACCATTTCTTTCTCCAATGCATGAAAGTGAAAAGTGAAAGTGAAGTCGCTCAGTAGTGTCCGACTCTTAGGGATCCCATGGACTGCAGCCTACCAGGCTCCTCCATCCATGGGATTTTCCAGGCAAGAGTACTTGAGTGGGGTGCCATTGCCTTCTCGGAAGAGATCTCTAGTCTTTCCCATTCTGTTGTTTTCCTCTATTTCTTTGCATTGATTGCTGAGGAAGGCTTTCTTATCTCTCCTTGCTATTCTTTGGAACTCTTCATTCAAATGGGAATATCTTTCCTTTTCTCCTTTGCTTTTCGCTTCTCTTCTTTTTACAGCTATTTGTAAGGCCTCCTCAGACAGCCATTTTGCTTTTTTGCATTTCTTTTCAAGTAGCACACAGTAAATGAGCAGTTAGCTCTGACTGCTGTTGTAATTGGGACTTCCCTGATAGCTCAGTGGTAAAGAATCTACCTGCAATGCAGGAGACTCAGGAGATGTGAGTTTGATCCCTGGGTCAGGAAGATCCACCAGAGGAGGCAATGGCAATCCACTTCAGTATTCTTGCCTGAAAAATTCCATGGACAGAGGAATCTGTCAGGCTACAGTCCATGGGGTTGCAAAAGCGCTGGGTGTGATTGAGCACACACACTACTGTAAATTATCATCATTCTAACAAATAATAATAATACCAAGAAAGGAGTCTGCCCAGATGGGAAGATACTTACTAAGAAATAGACCGGTAAATGGAGCAAAAATTTTCTTCCTAGGGAAAGACTATGGACTCTGATTAGTGGTTGCGCAACAACTTTTAAAAGCCCATCTAAAATTAATTTTTTCCCACATTAATGGTTTCTAAGAAAGTCAAAACCATTTCCCACAGAAGCAGACATCCCAAAAGGAGTTAGGATTTTGCTGGCTCTGTTCCTCATTCAGATATCAGGTGGCAGCCGGGGCTCAGCCTGGAGGAGGCTGGCTTTCTCGGGAGTGTTTGCTGGAGCTGGGCTGACACAGATCTGATAGAGGTTGTCAGACCTCCGAAGAACAATTGACTTTCTAAGCTGAGCCCCTTCTCTGAGCCATGCGGTGCTGCGTTACATTTGTAAATGCCAGCGCGCTGCTAAGCACGTCCCAGTGAATAGAAGTGTTTTGATGTTTTGTTTTTGGTCGGAGATTGAAGTCCAGTGTCTTGGGACCCAGTGACTTCGGCTGACCTTCCCGCTACATGGACAGGGCTAAATTTCAACCCCTGGAGGCTTCTGCACACAAAACCTCATGCGTCGCAAGGGCAGGTGCAAGGAAACCCGGCGGAAATCTGAAATCTTCGCTGCTTCAGAGACCTGAGCTTGCTTCTGTCAGAGGAATTAAGTTTCACAAGCCCTTTTTTTTTTTTTTATGTAGAAAGCGTATCATTAGGCGAATCTGGACAGGGCAACTTATTAAAACTGCTGCCTGTAGCAGAGAGAAAGCTGTAAATGCCTAAGGACATTTAAGGACTGACGGGCTCAGTTTTATTTCCAATGACTTCTTTTTTTTTATTGTATTGGAGCATAGGTGATCTACAATGTTGTGTTAGTAGGTATACAGCAAAGTGAATCAGTTATATGTATATATGTGTCCACTCTTTTTTTAGAATCATTTCCCATATAGCCCGTTACAAAGTATTGAGTAGAGTTCCCTGTGCTATACAGGGGGGTTTATTAGTTATCTATTTTACATGTAGTAGTGTGTATATGTCAAGCCCAATCTCCCCCTTTATCCCTCCCTCACTGTATCTCCTAATAACCATAAGTTTGTTTTCTACATCTGTGACTCTATTTTTGTTTTGTAAATAAATTCATGTGTACCTTTTTTTTTTTTTAAGATTCCACATATAAGCAATATCATATGATATTTGTCTTTCTGCGTCGGAACTTACTTCACTCAGTATGACAATCTCTAGATCCAGCTTGGCCAGAGTAACGGGCTTCTAAATGAAGCTCTGATATGTCAGGTCTTGCTGACTTTGGAAAATGTGTTTTCCTTAAAACCTGTATTCTGGTTTTGAGACCAGGAAAGGTCTTTGGTTTATAATTTTTAATTGAGTGAGCACCTTTATAAAATATGAAACCTCTCCCACTTCTGAACTACCGTTGATATCTCTCTAACTCCTCCAGTCTTAGTTTTTGCATTATTTTGATCAATTATAGAGAAAATTTGCAGTCTCTTTCTACCTAACATTTTATTCAAGTTTTATGCGCTCACATTCATAATAGATAATTCTTTTTCATGATGCCATTCAGTTCTACTTTACTGAGTTGTTCCCCTGGGTTTGAGTATTTGGAGGTTTGTTGTGGTGGTGACTGTTTTAAATGGATTATTATCATCTTTAGTCATTGAATTTTTCTTTTCTTTTTATAAATACTTTCTTTAACTACATTAGAAAAGGTGGTCGGGGAGGTACTATGATATTTGCAAGGGCCCTCAGTCTTCCGCCCCCACCCTTTCCCCTTTCTTTAAAAATCTTAGACTCAACACACAGCTGCACGGTCTTCCTCAGCCCCTGCTCCAGTGTCTGGCAGCTCCCCACCTGTGCTGCTGGCCTCGTGTAGCCCATAATCAGGGGGTGACTCATACTTTGGTTCTTCGAGCTTCTTAGGGCAAGGGTTTCCTGTAGGAGCCTGTGTCAACTGAACTCAGCTGGTGCCACAGAAGCTCTGGTCTTTTCTAAGAAGAAAAAAAGAATCCCATATGTTTACTTTGTTAAATAGCCAGTCTCTGGAAATTCATGCTACCTAAATTTTTTGTGTGTTTGTTTTTCTAGCAGGTGGTCACCTTATAGACGATGAGTTGTGGAGTAAAAGTCCTTCATGATACCGGATCTGGCACCTACAGTGTGGTGGTTCTTGTTACTTGGGGCTGCCAGGTCCTGATTAAAAGCACTCTATTCCCCCCACTGTCATTTTGAAGGGAAATATCCTTGGAGCACCATAAAGTCCCACACACTGTTGCTCTGTCTCTTTCTGCCATCACCTCCTGCTTTGCTGGGCTCCATTCATACTGGCTTCTTCCTTCTCCTTTGAACACACCAATCATATTCCCTCTGATTGAGCTGCTCATCCTCCTGATCCATGCAAAGCTGACTCTCATCAGTCAGGGGTCAGCTTAGAGTCCCACTCTTCCAAGGGGTCTCCCCTGACCACCACTTTTAAAGGGGTTTTACTGACTCTTTAGTGTATGGTGGTGGTTTAGTCACTAAATCTTGTCTGACTCTTATGACCCCATGGACTGTAGCCAGCCAGGTTCCTCTGTCTGTGGGATTCTCCAGGCAAGAATCCTGGAGTGGGTTGCCATTTCCTTCTCCAGGGGATCTTCCAAATCCAGGAATTGAACCCAGGTCTCCTGCATTACAGGCAGATTTTTTACCAACTGAGCTATGAGGGAAGCTCCTTAAATTAGAGCAGAGATTTCTTCTTCTTTTTTAAATCACTATCTGATATTTTGTGTGTTGACTGTTTCTCCTACCAGTGGCTAAACCCCATGAAAGCAGGGGTTCTATCTGTCTGATTCTCCCAAATCCTAGAGCAGAGTCAGGCACACAGTAGGCACTCAATTAATATTTGTTGAATAGTGGAGTGGATCATTTGCTCAACAAACACAAAATGCTCCCAGGGAGACACTGTGGAATTCAAAACATTGGAGCCAGACACAGTCAGTTCCCAATAAAAGTTGGTGCTGATGTGGCTATTCTGCAGATCAGTGGTCACTCAGGGAAACCAGACCCACTATCTTGGCATTATCTCTCTGGGAGTGGTAGGCACGGCTCTCTGACACTATTAAAATGTTTAAGACACAGTGCAGTGTACACCAGGAGTGCTTGTTACGCGCATTCATTTGTTTGGCCAGCATAGTCAACAACTCTGATCTGAGATTGTATCTTGCTTGCAAGGTAACTGGTTAGCCTGCCACAGTTTCATGCTGGTAGAAGATAGGGAACTCATAGTCAGAGGCAAAGGATAGTCTATTACTCACAGCAATAGCAGTAACCAATGTATTAGCATCATTAGGATGGTTCCCAAGTCCTGATTTTTCTAGGGTGACAGGAAGAGGGCCACATGACACTCAGTGCATTACAGGAGAGGAGCTCTGAGCTTAGGGAACATGATTCTTTTATACTGGACAGTCTGCATCTGCCCTTTGTTCTGGATAGAGACATGATCTCTCTCTTCCAAGTCTGTTCAGTATACAAATGGCTTTGAAAAGATAGTCTGGAACAGACTAAAGAGCAGTTAGTGCCTCTGTTCACCATGTGTAGAAATGCTTAAGACTCAATGGAGAATTGTCTCACAACAAGAAGCCTACTATGCCCTCAAATTTGTTGAATGAATGAATATTAGGTGTTGCTTGTGGCACTATGCAGTTGATTAAGACATGTTTTCTGTCATTAGGGGCTCATGCTTTCCTGCTGGAGAAATAAATGGTAGGGCAGTGCTCTGGTGAAGGGTGTACACTCTGGGCTTAGGTGCATGAATTTAAGTCCTGCCCCTTCACTTACTGGTTTGGAAGCCCTGGCTTCAGACTCCTCAAATTGGAGACAGTAAGGTTATTATGATTAGATAAGATGATGTGATGATAAAGAGCTTGGCTCAGTGTCTAACCAATGGTAAGCATCTAAGTAAGTGCTGGTTACTAGGTTGAACCACATGAAATCACCATTTCTGTAGTAAAAAATAACTGGCAATTTTATATGGTTCAACCTAATCACATATTCATCACTATTCATCTTTGGCTTGATTACAAATCATCACACAGAAATGCCTCTGACTGTGGGGGTCTGTGCTCTGGGTCAGGTGAGGCAAGCCTGGAACACAAAAGTATCTGGGAGAAAGAAATGGGCCTGGACCCAGATGTGGCTCCAAGCCCCACGTTCTCCCCTCATTAACCTCGTGACCTTGGGTGAACCACTTAACCTCTGAGCCCCTTACCTCATCTGTGCTACAGATACAATAATCCCTTCTACTTCACTGGACATTGTGAGGCTAATATCAGATGATGGATGCGAAATTGCTTGGTAAACTAGAAAGCACTGTAGTCAGGTCCTCATGCTTCAGATGAAGCCATTTTTAAAGGCAGTGAGATTTGTCTGGGCTTCAATCAGACAGCCACCAGGTAGAATTTAATATCCTTCCTAAGTCCTCTAATCACAGTTTTACATTTGAAGTATAGCATTGGCCTCCAAAATTATATTGCTTCATTAGAATCAAGTTACGCTAGTTAGGTTTGTATCTAAGACCTACAGTCTTGAAGAAAGGTAGGGACCATCTGGTGACCAAAGAAAGACCATCTCATCACAAAGGGTGATTGGTTTGCAGCTAAATCAGTCAATAGCTAACATTTATCAAGTCCTTTTAATGGGTGAGACATGTGTTTTCCCTCTTTCCGTGAAGAGTGAAGCCTTCATTGAAGACTTGGAAAATCCTATGACATAGATATGTACTATCATTATATCCACTTTACAGATAAAGAGACAGGCAAAAAGAAGTTACCAATTAGGAACTAACAGACCTGGACTGGTGGGTTACATTGCCTGAGCACCCTCAGTAATAGTCAGAAACACTCATTGTAAGTTGGCCCTGTAAGAGGGAGATCCTAGAGCCATCTTTCTGGGGTAGCCATAGCAGTTCCCAGCACTGCTGCTGTGCTTGCTGATAGAAATCCCGCCCCTCTCACAAGCAGCTAGGGAAAGCCAGGTTCTGCTGGGCACTTACAGGCCATTGGAATGGCTTCACACCCCATCTCTGCTATCAACCTGCCTGTACTCTGCTGAAGAAGTAAGGACTTTAGCTTTTACCTCCTCTCTTTTGCGGGGACTCTCTGCGATGAGAAGAGTGATGTTCACTTGGCTGGCTTTCTCAAGAACCTGTACTCTCTCTGGAAAGAGCTTGCTTCTAGCTCTACCTGGGACTAAAACAGTGGCTCAGAGACAATAGGCAGCATGCCTTAGTGGCAACGCCAGTTAGGGTAAGGATTGACTCCTAGAACAGGGACACAGTGATACCATGGCTTCAAGAACGAGTTCATTTCTCATTCATGCAATAGTCCAAGAAAAGCATCCCAGGTAGCCGGGTGGCTCTGCTTCACACAGTCGTTCAGAAAGTCAGGGTCCTCCAAGTTGCCCACTGTTCTCCAGGGCAGTGCTTCTCAAACTTCATGTAGTGAATAATTCTACATTTTCAATATATTTCAGATAAACATTTTTATATCAAATAATAAAAATGAATTACTAGAAAATGAAGGGGAAAAAACCTCCCAAAGACATACAAGATACAAACCTAAACTATTTTATTATTAGATAACAGACTCAAATTGCTATGCAAGTTACTAAATACACTTCCCCTCTGAACAATGGGTGATGTAGGAGACTGTTGTTCCATTTCCAATTATTTGGGAATTTGCTGTTTCAGAGAACATATTTAGTTCTTGAATTGGCTTACATTAACTTGAATTGGCTTAAATTATTGAAATTATTTTATGACCCAGAATATCTTGGTGAATAGTCTGTGCGTATTTGACAAGAATATCTGTTCTGCTATTGTTTGAGTGTGGATGGTGTTATTTTGTAAGTATAAATTAGGCCAAGTTGGTTAATAGTGTTGTTCAGATATACTATATCCTTACTGATTTTCTACTTTTTATATATTATACCGAGTGATGAGTGTTGAGTCTTTGTAGATTTGTGGATTTGTGTTTTTTCTTTTTTTCGAAGGTTCATTGTTGAGTGCTTACACATGTAGGATTGTTATATTTTCTTGGTGAATTGACCCCTTTATCATTAGATAGTGTCCCTCCTTATCCCTGGAAACATGTCTCGTCTGGAGCCTGTTTGTTGTTGTTTAGTCACTCTAAGTTTTGTCCAGCTCTCTCGCAATGCCACGGGCTGTATGTAGCCCACTAGGCTTCTCTGTCCATGGGATATTCTAGGCAAGAATACTGTAGTGGGTTGCCATTTCCTTCTCCATGGGATCTCCCTAAACTAGGGATCGAATTTTCGTCTCCTGCATTGGCAGGCATATTGTTCACCCCTGAGCCACCTGGGAAGCCGAAGTCTATTTAGTCTGATATTAATACAGCCACTGTAGTTTTCTTAAAAGTATTTACACGGCCTGTCTTTTTCCTTTCCATTCTTTTAAGCTATTTATATCTTTATCTTTGAAGTGGGTTTCTTGTAGATAACCTACAGTTGGGTGACAGCCTTTGGATTTTAATGTAAGTTGTACTTAATATAATTATTTATGAGATTGGATTTAAATTCATCATCTTCCTAGTTGTTTTCTATTCATCTTATCTGTTCTTTGTTCCTTTTCCCCCACTTCTTTTGAATTAACTGAATGTTTTTTTTTTTAATTAGTCTATTATGCTTCTACTTTTGGCTTGTTACATGATTTTGTAAATTTTTGCAGTTTTCTCCTAGGGTTTACAAAGTATACTGTTAATGTAGCTGAATGTATCCTCAAAGAATATTTTACCACTTTATGTAAAGTGAAAGAGTCTTACAAGAGTGCAGTTGTCCCTTGAATAATTCAGGGGCTGGGATGCCCAGCCTCCATGCAGTGGAAAACCAGTGAATAACCTGAGAGTCAGCTCTACACATCTGCTGTCCCAAACCATAGATTCAACCGGCCACAGCTTGTGTAGTATTGCAGTACATATTTAGTGGGGAAAAAATCCACATATAAATGGATCTGCTCAGTTCAAACTTGATATGTTCAAAAGTCAACTGTATTCCCATTGACCTCACCCATTCTTTGGGTTATTTTTCTTGTTTCTTTCTTTCTTTCTTTTTTTTGCCACGTGGCTTGCAGAATCTTAGTTCTCCTAACTAGGGATTGAACCTGTGTTCCCTGCAGTGGAAATGCAGAGTCCTAACCACTAGACCACCAGGGAATTCCCTGGGTTATTTTTCTTGGACATTTTACTTATGTTGTCAGTGCCACAGTACAGTATTACTCATTTTGTTTTATACAATTATCTTTTAAACTGATTTAAGATAAGTAAAAAAAAGAGTCTTTTACTTTCATTTTAACCATTTCCTTTTTTTTTTTTTTTTCATTTCTTTATGTAGATTCAGGTTTTCATTTGATATCATTTCTTGAATGCTCCATTCTGTGGTGGTTTTTCCTACTCCTTTTTTTCTCTTCATGTTTCAGTTTGGATATAGTCAGTTCATCTATCTTCAAGATCATGGAATCTTTAGAAATATCCAAGCTATTGATGAGTGTGCAATATCATGGGTAATTTTCTACCACTTCACTTTGATTTCTTAGAGTTATCATAGCTGAATTTCCCAAATTTTTTTTAAAGCATTGTGATAATTAAGTTTATATGTCAACTTGACTGGGCTAAGGGATGCCCAGAAAGCTGGTAAAACATTATTTCTGGAAGACATCTATGAAGTTGTCTCTGGAAAAGATTAGCATTTGAATCAGTAGACTGAGTAAAGATCTCCCTGAGGACCCGAATAAAACAGAAGGATGAGGAAGGTGGATTTCCTCTCTGCTTAAGTTGAGACAGCCATCTTCTAGGACATCAGTGCTCCTGGTTGGGGGCTTTCGACTCACACTGGGACTTAGATCATTGGCTGCCTGGTATTCTCAGGCTTTCAGATTTGGTCTGAATTACACCACTAGCTTTCCTGGTTCTTCAACTTGCAGCATGTCATAGGACTTCTCAGCCTCCATAACACTGTGAGCCAATTTCTGTAATAAATCTCCTCTTATACGTATACTTATATATCCCACTGGTTTTGTTTCTCTGGAAAACCCTGACTAACATAAGCATATTGTCCACAATTTCCACTAAATTCTTTACAGTATTCATCATAGTTATTTAAAACTTCCTATCTGAAAAGTCAACAGTTTGGGTACCTCTGGGCTGGTTTGTGTTAGAAACCAAAACAATATAATTGAAATCCCAACAGCCAGTTTTGGCATCCTGCCTTTAGAGTTGTCCCCATCCTGGCCACCAGTCCAGAGGCAAGCAGGTGAGCTCAGTACTGGAGCTGAGTGTCTGTCCTAAGCCATCCCAGGAAGTGACAGCTCCTACAGTTCTTGGCCAATGGCTGATGCAGGATATTGGTGGAAGTTGATCAGAGCACCTTCCAGAAGGCTCCAGCCTCCACCATTAGGCTCTTTGAAGGAGAACGTGGGAACCTTGATTCCCTGCTTGGCCTAGATTGGAGCAACCCCAGAAGTATTTTCTAAGGAAGTCTAGGCTTTGATGAGATGGATGGGGCCTTTCTGGCCAACTGTGAATGGTGATTTTTCAGAAAAAGATGCCACCAGGCTCTTGGCCCTATTGATCTTACAAATTGAAATAGTGACACCCCAGGTCCTTGCCAGAAAACTCACCCCAAACCCTGAGATAGGCTTCCTCTATCTCAGTCAGGAAAAGGACTATTCCCCCGACTTCCTCTTGCCTCTAGGCAGGGCTGCTAGATCAGGTCATAAGGACTGTGCCCCATGCACAGCCCCGTTGGGAGGTGGGGGGTGGACAGGGGAAACTCCACTTACCTTGCTTTCTGCGTTTTGCACCAGGAGGATCGGAGGAATGAGCCCTTTTCCTCATGCAACCAACAGCCCCATATGGCAGCTGAGCCTTGCCTGTAACAATGATTAAGCTTACACTTGGATCAGGTTGGGCCCCAGAAAGCAAAGCTTGTGGTCCATGATGCTTTTTCTTAGTTGTATTCCATTTTTGTTCCAAGAGGAACAATATAAGAAGCAGTAGAAATGCTGGAACCAGATTGTCTGAGTTCAAATTCCACCTTCATGACTTACTTCCAGCGTGCTCTTAGAACAGTTATTTGACTTCTCTGTGCCTCAGAGATAATGCTCTGCAAAACAGAGATAATGATATTATTAACCTCATGGGTTATGAGAATTAAATCATTAATACGTGTAGTGTGCTTGCAGGGGCTTCCCTGGTGGCTCTGAAGGTAAAGAATCTGCCAGCAATGCAGGAGACTCAGGTTTGATCCCTGGGTCAGCAAGATCCCTTGGAGAAAGGAATGGTTAACCACTCAAGTATTCTTGCCTAGAGAATGTGCGTAGAATACACAATAAGTGCTGTGTAAGTGTTAGCTGGTATGATGGGGTTAATGATGATGATGTCATTGAGAATATTGCCCTGGACATCATGGGCCCCGTCCCCCTACTCACGCCTCCCACCCATTATAAGCCTTCTCCGAGGCATTTCTCTTAGGCTTCTGAGACTGGAGAAGGTTACGGTTATCTTGGACAAAAACTTGTCCTTACCTTATGGACACTGAAATTCCTCTTTCCATCTTTGCTTTGGTGCTAAAATGAGCATTTTCAGGCAAACTTAATCATTTGTAGAGGACTTTTTGGGGATGGTGTTCATCGTTTCTGACCCAAATCCTTGAAGTCATCCTTAATTTCTCTGTTTCATACCCGAAAACAAATCCTGTTGTTTTCTTCTTAAAAGTTGTCCTGGTTCTGGACCACCCTTAACCCCTTCCACCACCATAAATCTTTCTTCAGGACTCTTATGCAGGTGCTTAGTTGGGTCTCTGCTTCCATCTTGGCCCCTAAACTCTGCTATCTCTATAACAAGAAGTGTGGCCTTAACAGTTATAAGCAAATTCACAACACTCCTCTTCTTTCAACCCTGCAATTAACTTGAGAAAAAAAAAATCATGGTTTGTACTACCCCTGCCTGTCTCCGTGTTTCCCAGGTGGCTCAGTGGTAAAGAGCCTGCCTGACAATTCAGGAGATGCCAGTGATGCAGGTTTGATCCCTGGGCTGGGAAGATCCCCTGGAGGAGGAAATGGCAACCCACTCCAGTGTTCTTGCCTGAAAATTCCCATGGACAGACGAGCCTGGTGAGCCACAAATCCATGGGGTCGTCGCAAAGACTTGGACATGACTGAGCATGCATGCATGCACCTGTTTTGCCCCCCTCATGTCTTCTGCTGCATGTCAGCCTCCTCATTCCTCTACTACATGGTAGATAGCCAGAGTTTTCCCCTCTTGGCACCTTCTCCTTGGGATGCTTTCCTCCAGATACTATCAAGGCTTGTTCCTTCGCTCTGCATCTGAGCCTCTGCTCAAATGTCATCTCATCAAAAGCCTTTACATGGCTGTCTTTTCTAAGAGAACACCCTCCCTTCCACTGTAGCATTCCATATTCCTCTAATTTTATGTTATTTTTCTTCTCAACATTTACCGCCATCTGTCATAAGCTGATTTTTGTCTCTCCCCCATTAGTGTGTAAGTTTCTTTCTGGTGAGGGCTCTATCCTGGTTAGCCCAGTGCCTAGAATGGTGCTCAACACACAGGGCTTGATAGAATCATTAAAGAAATGACAGGCTAAGTGAATGCTTCATTTCACCATGTCATCCCCATTGTCCCTGACCTGGTTTCTCCAGAACTTGGAGGAAGAGTGTAAAAATACACATTACACCAGGACAGAAGCAAAGAGACAAACCCAAGTAGAATAAATAAGCTTTTCTAAGTGCTAGGTGATTCCTCAGTGGAAGATTCTGTTGAGGAAGTGAATCGTGGCTGTCAGTGAGATGTTCTTTGCTCTATAATGATTACAATACTCTAGTAACCTCAGCTGCCTTCACAGTGCCAGTGGATGACGACAGAATTTGCTGAAGGACAAAAAGAGGCCCCTGGGCTGGGGATAAGCATTTTAAAATCACCTCCCTTCTTTTCTCCTATTCGGGAGCTACAAGCCATACTTACAGGCTTGCTTCCATGGGAGAAAGAACAGTATAAACTGGCAGGGGTGGAGGCTCCCTCCATCAATCGATGCTGTTAAAGATGTTTTCTTTAGATGGAAGTTGCTCTGGGCCCTGTGCCTGGAGTTGTGTGCCTATTTTGGCAACAACATTGGGAATACAGTTTGCTCTTCTTGGGGGTAGTGGTGTTTCGCATTTTCAGTGCTGGCTGTAGGCAGTTGTAGGAGACAAAGCTCCTACTGCAGCTGTTGGCTCCAGGATGCCTGGGATGTGTGGGATGTTTGTCTGCTGGTGGTTTTCTCAAGACTTTGGGACAATGATAATATACATCAGACAGAATGCAGAATCTTCCTCTAGCCCAGACACTTGCACCAACACCATGCTGAGCAGTCTCTGTAGGGGACCTGCCTTCTTGCAGACCCGGCCTGAGCCCCTCAGAAAGCTGGAGAGAAGCACTTCCACACATCCTATGCACGGGAGAGCAGAAAATCTGACGCAGACCATTTGTGTTTTTTGCTATAGGAAAATGCAAAGCTGGTAGAGTGAATTAATTCTGAGACAGACAATAGAGCGGGGACCTGGGCAGGGTTATTCAGGAGATGCAACTTTTTCCTGGGAGCTTTTAGCAGAAGCCACTCTCTTCCAAGCTCTCACAACTTCCAAAGCTTTTCTTGGAAGACTCTTTGTCTCTGTTCTGAGGGCAGTCAGAGAGAGGAAGCATCCAACTTTCCAGAACCTTCCAAAAAGAAGCCTTTTTATCTGAAGTACATAGATGGACTTAGCAATGACTGCCGGGGACCCAGCATCTGACTCTGTAGGTCTAACTCATCAGGACCTGCGTGAGTAGGGTGACATTCCCACAAGGGGAAAATGCTATTAGTAGTCTTACTTCTAGACTCTGCTTCTATTCACGCCCTAAACAGATAAGATTTCTCTCATGCTATAGAATACTATTTTCCCAAACCCATTTCTACCACCTCTTTGTACATAATTATATTCATGAAAAGGGGCAATTCAATGAAAAAAAAAATGGTCTTAATATTAAGTGGGGTAACTTATGAGCTGGGGGAATAGGCAGCAACTACATTTTAGGGACCATCTTTGTAATCATCCACATTCTGAGATTTAAAACAAAAGCCGCTATTGGCCAGGGCTGTCAGCTAATTGTTAGACAACGGACGAACACACCGCAGCCAGAAAAATCCCCACTGAGTTTGGATGGCTGATTTCTCTGGCAGCAAATGAAAGCTTTGGCTGTTGCCCCTGGCTAGCCAAGCAAGCCAGGCCTGAGTCCGCTGCATGCTCCCCTCTGTGGACACTGTGGGCACAGTGTGCGTGTGTGCGTGTGTGGTGCAGACACTCTCACAATTTTAGGCAGCTGCACACCCATCCAGGGACACCACACCAGCATAATTCATCCCACACCTCCCAGCCAGAGTGATCCCAGCCTCAATGAACAACAATTTGGAGGCATTGTTTACAAATCAATTTCCCCCTCTAAATAGGCTGTTATAAGAGTGGACCCTTCTGCTTGCCCAGCCTGGGCCCACCTGTCACTGGGACTTCCTAGCCAGTGGTCACACCGTATTGATCTTTTTAATCCCCTTTCTTTGAAACACAGAGCCAGCTGATGTGGAGCTCCTCAAAAGAAAGACTCTCCCACCGCCCCTACCTCTACAGGTAGCTGCATATCCGGGGCTAATTCTCCACTAAAAAGTCTTAATTGGCTTATGGGGAGCCTGAAAGATCTCCCTTGTGTTTACAAAGTGAAAGGAAATGATGGATCTCAGATGCCCTACTCTCACTTTATCCTTTTTTTTTTTTTTTTTTGGTGGCAATCAGGTGCATTTTATTTTTAATTGTTTCGAAAAAGGACTGGACTTTGGAAGTTGGGTGGGGATAGTGTTTCACTTTAGTGGTGGAGCAGCCAGGGGAAGGGAAGAAAAGCCCCAGAGACACCAACCACAGGCAAGAAACTTGGTGACTTATTACCTTTTTTATTTAGCTTTTATTTACACGAAACATCTGCAGTACAAAAATGTAAACTTTGATATCTCATAATAATAGAATAAACTCTTTATGCACAAAAATACATTTTCATATGAATGAAGCATCTTGAATAAATTAAAGTACTCTCCAGCCCAGTGCCTGAATAGCTACGCAAGAGTCTCGGGTTCTTCCTAGAGCGAGCCTGCAGTGGTGGGGGTCGGGATCCATAATGCATGAAGCCTACTCCTTGTCTCTCCTTTTTAAGCCTTTTCATTGTATTGTCAGCCGGCTCAAACCGAATTTTCATGCTCGTTTTTCTTCATTAGAGTTCTACAAATTGTAAAATTGACTTTTCACCTCGTCTTCAGGGACTGATGTGTCCCTTTTCTAAATCACACTGAAGTGGTGGCTGGGGTCAGCTCTGAGCCAGCCACAAAGGAGGTTTTGTGGAGTACAGAAAGTGCAAAAGGAAAGGCCGTCTAGGGGCGGGCGGGAGGGGCCCTGGGGCTGAGGGCTGGAGAAACAGACCAAGGGGCAGCGCTGCGAGGGTGCAGCGACCTAACAAGCGGCTCAGGTATCCCCTACCCATTTAAAGCTCCCGTTTCCTCGGTCTGCCTGGACTGGGCGGCCGGAGACCGCAGCTGGGTCCCCATCTACTGTCCGTCTCCTGGGGGAGGGGGAAGGTAACGGTATTCAAAAGGGGCCCTAGTGGTAAGGGATGAAACGGGGCGTCGTGTGGAGCAAGTCTTTGGGCAGGCCGGGGAAGGAGAAAAGAGGGTCGCCGGGGCCATAGGTGAAGTCTTCGGATGCGACGGGGCTACTGGGGTCAGAGAGTGGCGAGGCGGCAGCGGCGCAGGGGGAGGCGGCGGCACCGGAGGCCCAGGACTCCGCGTCGCTGGCGGGACTCGGGGGCCCGGGGAGGCAGGGTGCGCACTGTGGCGGCAGGAGGCGCTCGCGGGTACCGCCCCCGGGCAGCCCCTGGTCCGCCAGGCGCAGAGTCTCCGCCAGAGCCCAGATGTAGTTGTAGGCGAAGCGCAGCGTCTCAATCTTGGTGAGCTTGGTGTCGTCGGGGAAGGAGGGCAGCACGCTGCGCAGCGCATCCAGCGCCGCGTTCAAGTTGTGCATACGGTTTCGCTCGCGGTCGTTGGCCTTGACGCGTCGGCTCCTGCGCAGCGAGTGCAGCAGCGCCTCGGAGCGCACCCGTGCGCGGCCCCTGCGCCGCCGCCGCTCCTGCTCATCGTCCGGCGCGCGAGGAGTGTCGGGCGCCCCGGGAATCCCGGGTGCGCCCCTGCGGACCGTCACGGGCGGCCCCGTGGCGGACGCGGGCTGTTGGAGCCTGGCACAGTCCTCCTCGTCGGTGAGGAAGCCGGACAGGTCGCTAGTGCTGCTGCTGCTGCTGCTGCTAGCGCAGTCGAGGTCCGAAAGGCAGGTCTCTAGAGTGGCTGGCATCGTGGCGTTGTGCAGGACCGATGGACAGTTAAGAGGGCGCTTAGAGGGCAGGAGTCTGGGCTAAGGGCAAGGCCGCCGGGACGCACTTACGTTCGGAACGGCCCGGGTCTACTCTGTGCTGGCTGCGGGCGCCAAGGGCTGGAAGGGCTCAGGGCGCACCGGAAACTTGGCCTCAACTCCTCGCCTCGCCTGCAGGGGCCACGCTCCTGCCTGTCTCCCGAGTGATCTCGCCGGCGATCAGATCAGCTCGTGTGAGTACCGAGTGTGGCACACGACTGGCCTCAGGACCCCTTAAGTACTCGGTGCAACAATGGGCGCCCCCCCCTCCCTAGCCACCTCCGCCCCCGAGGCAGCCCCCTTGAATGGAGCTTGGCGGCAGGTCAGCCCCGTGCGGCGCCCGGGTATTTGCATAATTTATGCTCGCAGGGGGCCACCCCGCCCCTCCCCCCTCCCGGAGCGTGCCCGTAATTACCGCGGGCCAATCGGCTGCGCCGTGCGGCCCCGAAGCTGTCTCCGGGCTAAGCTGGACTGGGCGGCTCCGGGCAGTGAAACGGAGGCGGGGGCAGCGGGCGATTAGCAGCCGAGGCACGCTCCTCCAGGGGCTGGCCAGGCGCCCCTCGCTGGGGTGGGCTGGGGAAGTGGGGCGCTGGCCGGAAAGTGTGGGCGGCGCACGAGTTGCAGAAATCTGGAGCCAGCTGGGACCCTGCGTTCGCTCCCTTTCAGGCTGCAGAGTGACTTCTTCGGGCTAGTGATTTAGCTTCACTTTCCCCATCTGTAAAATGGGGCACGAGCGTACTCTGTGAAGGATGATGTGAGATGATGTTCTTGGAACACTTGGTAGAGCGGTTTTGTAACCGAGCGGCGCCCAAAGAATGGTTTCGAAATACAGGCGCCCTAGGAACCCAGGCAAAACCCTGTTTAAGAAAACCAGAGAGTGCCTGAGTGTGGCTCAAAGGGCAGAGGGCAGAGATAGGCACCTCTGATCTGTCCAGGTTGGTGAACCGGAGAATGACTCTATTGACCTTCACCCAGGGCAGTATGGGGCGCGCTCGTGGGGGAGCAATGAGAAAAGTAAAGGAATGGATGGTTTTCCCAAGTTGGGTGGCGTCTTGGCCCCCGCCCCCGTCCTCCCAATCCCCCAACTACCCTCCACACCACCTCCCCAACACTGTCTGAAGACTCAGAGTAACAGACGCATGCGGATCCCCTTGCCTCCAAGGAGCCCTCGCTGCCTCCCGGACCTCCCACCTTCACCCTTCTTTGTGCTATAACTTCTGGAAGGGTGTTTCCAGCCTCTGAGGCCCCCTCAGATTCCCAGTCAGGGAGGCTTCCACATGGCTTCAGCACCATCCTGATGACACCTCTAGGCCCCTGTATTTCCTTGAGACTGCTGTAATTATTTCCTTGAGACTAGGGGCTTTTAGAGTGGAGAAGGAAATGGCAACCCACTCCAGTGTTCTTGCCTGGAGAATCCCAGGGACGGGGGAGCCTGGTGGGCTGTCATCTCTGGGGTCGCACAGAGTCGGACACGACTGAAGTGACTTAGCAGCAGGGGCTTTTAGAACAACAGAGGTTTATTCTCTCACAGCTTAGGCGCCCCGAAGTCTGAAATTAAGGCATCAGCTGGGTTGGCTTGTTTTGCGGCCCCGAGGGAGAATCACTCAGAGCTTTGGGTGACTCCTGGCAACCCTTGGCATTTCTTGGCTTCTGTTTGCACCACTTCAGGTTATGCGTTTTGTCCTATCCTTCTGTGTTTTCTATCTAAGGTCATATCTCTATCCAGGATGATTTCTCCTTGAAATCTTTACCTTAATTCCAGCTGCAAAGACCTTTATTCCAAATAGGTTCACATTCTTAGGTTCTAGGCTGACATATCTTTTGTTGTTGTTCAGTTGCTAAGTTGTATCCGATCCTTTGTGACCCCATGGACTGCAGCACACCAGGCTTCCCTGTCCTTCACTAGCTCCCAGAATTTGTTCAAACTGACGTCCACTGAGTCGGTGAGGCCATCCAATCATCTCATCCGCTGTTGCCCCCTTCTCCTCCTGCCCTCAATCTTTTGGAGAGCCATTATTCAACATACTACAGTTTCTTTTTCAAATTCCTAGAAGAGAGAATCTGGTAAATGGGACAGAATAATTAGAGTGGCCGTTGGCATTTCTTGACTGCCTTGCACCTGAAGATCCTTCCTATTGAGGAATTTGAATGCATGAGCACCTCTCTTCCTGGCAATTAGGGTGGGACCATGTGACTTAATGTGCATTGGTGGCTTCTCAGGTGGCTCAGTGATAAAGAATCCACCTGCCAATGCAGGAGACACAGGTTCAATCCCTGGGTTACGACATGACAACCCGCCTCAGTATTCTTGCCTGGGAAATCCCATGGACAGAGGATCCTGGCGGGCTACAGTCTGTGGGGTCGCAAAGAGTTGGACACGACTGAGCACACATGCACGCACCAAACCAGTGTTCAAGGCTCACTCACCTGCTTATCCTGGAGGCTTATTTTATGTGACTTAACTGGGCTAATTGCATGCCCCACTTGGAACTTAGGCTCTGAGCTGGTGACAGTTCAGAGTACACCTGTATTGTAGCAGCAGCTTGGAAGAGCAGTGGCCAGTGGTGGCAGAGATGGCCAGGAACCAGTGGGTGTTCTGACCTAGCTTGTCCCTGAACCTTTTTAGCTATGGTTCTGCACCTGTCACCCCACCCCCATTTTCCAAGCCTGGTTCTCCAGTCTTCCCATTGATTGTATGAGAAACCTCATTGCAGACCTTTTCACAGTAGGGCTCTTTTGCTTGAATTGGTCAAGTGTGATGTCTGTGGTTTGCTAAATAAAGCACCAAGTTAAATGCTAAAGTTGCCAAAGCGTAGAGACTGAGGCAACCCATATACCATATTGCTTGCCTGTTCTGGGCCAAGCACTGTGCTAGACACTGGGGTGAGAGGGAGGGAAACCTGGCTGATGGGGGGCCAGGGGCTCTGAGTCTCATAAGCCTAGAGTTCAGTGTTGGCAGAAACCTTGGAGTTTATTCATCGATCTGCTGTACTGTGCACGTGGGAAACTGGGGCAGCAGATGGGGAGGTCTTATCGCCATGGATCCCAGGGAATCTGGTCGAGTTTGGACCAAATTCATAGGTCTTTTCAGCCCCCATTCCATGTTTTTCCACTGCAATTAATCAGTAAATACTCAATAAGCACCTACTGCATGCTGCCCGCATGGTGCCAGGTGCTCTATGGAGAGTCTGGCAGAGTTGTGGTCTTGGGGCAGAGGAGACATGGCCACAGAAAGGTGGCCTGCCACTGAGTGAGAGAAGTATGGAAGCCCACCAGTGGAACAGATCTGAAGAAGGGAAGGGGGTGGTCAGGGAAGGCTTCCTGGCAGAGAGGGACTTGAGAAGGCCTTGAAGGGTAGATGGGATGTGAGCAATTTAGGTAGAAAGGAGGGGTAAGGATGGCTGTGGCAGCTGCTCTGAGTGGGGCTTCTTTGGGGGCCTAGTGGATTAGGATAGGGGGCAGTTGCCATGGGCCTTGAATGGCCTTGGTGACCTTTCTTCTTCCTTTCTGTCTCCTTTCCTGCTGCTTCTCTCCAAGCAGGGTTGTCACAGTTGTTCCAGTGGTTTACTGCACAAGGGCATCCAGGGCAAGTCAGGGCTACCATCTAGCTTCTCCAGCACCTGCTAAGCCATGCACCCTGGTGTGGGGCTGCATCTGCCCAGGAAGTATGCTTTTCACAAGTGCACAAAGCCACGAGCCAGCAGTGGTGCTGTGCTCTCTCCCACCTTTGTCCCCCGACCTCTGCTGGAGCCTTACAGAGCTGACCAGAAAGGCATCTGAGCCTTGCCGGACACTCCTTCCTGGACATTAGTGCCTGTCCCTTGTGTTTTGAATAAGTGCATCTGAGGCTTGGGGGCCCCTACAAGTGACTCACTGAGGATGGAGCTGAATCCAGGGAAGGGGAGAATGAGATGGTTGCTTCGGCTCAGACCTGTTCTCTGTGAGGCTCAGGGCTTTGTGCTTGAGGACAAAACAGCTGGCCCCCAATAGGAGGATATATATATATCCTTGCTGGAGGTGATAAACATTTCTCCCACCCCCATAATTCCTTGGAGCCTAGTACAGAGCACATCTGTAGAAGCCCTCATTCCCAGAGCACAATAGAATGTGATGTGGGCATGTAATAAATCCAACCAAAGCAGGCACTGAGGTGGTGAGGGCCGAGCCAGGACTTTCTGGCTGCCTGATGTGTGAGCCATTCAGCTGCCATTGTGTGTAGAAGGTACAGATGTTCCAAGGGACTGGACTAAGCCAGAGTTTCTCACGTTGTGGTCACATGAGGTGGTAGTAATGACAGGGGGCCCCACCCCAGAGGCCCAGAATCATAATCTCTGGAAATCTGGACCACATGCTGAAGTCATTGTTGACTTCTACCTTAAGGCTCTGTTTGCCCCTCATATTGGAACAGATATTTTGCATACCTGTTCAAGGCAGTTCTGAAGTCTGACTCGAGACCACTGTGGAACTAGAAGGGAGAGGATTTCAATTTCTTCTTGAGAGGACCTTTCTGATGTCAACACACTGAAAGGAACCAGCTTTCTGGAGAGGACATAGAGGTTCTCAGGGTTGAGCAAGTCATTTGATGCTTCCAGAATTTTTGAGATTCGAGTATACACACTTATATGGGACTTCCCTGGTGGCTCTGCCAGTAAAGAATCTGCCTGCAACGCGGGAGACCTGGGTTCAATCTCTGGGTCGGGAAGATCCCCTGGAAAAGGGAATGGTTACCTACTCCAGTACTCTTGCCTGGAGAATCCCATAGACAGAGGAGCCTAGATGGCTATAGTCCATGGGGTCGCAAAAGAGTCTGACATGACCAAGCAACTAACAAACACTTTCACTTTCACACACTAATACGTGTGTGTGTGTGTGTGTGTGTGTGTGAAGAAAGGGAAAAATAGGAGAAAATAGTGGCAAATTATAAATGTTTGTATCTAATAGATTAGTGTGATCAGTACATAAAAATACAAAGGAGTCTGTACTGTTTCCAAGACCAGTTCCTGGATTTTAAATGAACATAAAATTATAGTGCCTGGTGGCTCAGGTGGTAAAGAATCCGCCTGCAATGCAGGAAACCTGGGTTCGATCCCTGGGTTGGGAAGATCCCCTAGAGGAGGGCATGGCAAGCCACTCTCTAGGCAAGCCATTCATGTCTAGAGAATCCCCATGGACAGAGGAGCCTGGCAGGGTACAGTCCATGGGGTCACAAAGAGTCGGACATGACTGAGCGACTAAGCACAGCACAGAACATAGGGATGAAGATTCAGGAATGGATTGGATTTAAATTTGTGGTTGGCACCTTCTTCCTCCAGTCGCTGTCAGCGTCTCAGTGACCATGTGTCGACTTTGACTGCAGTGAGTACCCACAGCCTTCAAGCACTTTTGAGATTAGGAGGCTGAGCCAGATGTTCCGCTTGCCATCCTCCCTTTCAGGTGTCCTAAACACGTGAGCTGAGGTTGAGCAAACTGTCTTTTAGAGATGCTGTGATAGGAATGAGACTGAGGGGTTAGTGTCCTGTAACTACAAGTGCTGGGATGGTGCTCTCCATGTGCTGGAGCAGGGAAGGGCACCATCCCATTTTGCATTTTTCCTCTAAGTTATTTTCACTGAGATTTATCATTCCCCATCCTGACACTTACTTGGAACTGAATGTTGTGAGGATACAGGCAGAGTTCTTTTCTCACAGTTCACCTGAGCTCTCAGGGGCAGTTATGTTAGGAGAGGCCAGTGGTGCTGGCACCTAAGTAAGCCACTTTTCCCTCCAGGTTTGGGCGAGGGGCTGTGCACAGCACTGACTTTCTAAGGCCCCTGGGCAATGCTGATGTCTGCAGGCATGGCCTGGATGGCAAGATTTGCACAAAGAAAAGTTGTGGAAGAGGGCCACCTTTTCTGAACAAAATTGCTTAATTTCCACCATCCTCTTCTTGTGGAGCTACCTGAGCGGGGGTGGTGGTGGGGGATAGCATTGGTTTCGTGGGTGGCATTTTGGAAAGAGAACGTGGTAATCTTTTTAGAAAAAAGGATGAGAAAGTGCAGCTACTCAAGAGGATGGATGAAGGATGATGTGGGCCCCAGAGGTGCGCAGTGTTCCTTTCAGTCGGTTAAATACACCCGCAGATATGCGTTTCTATCTGAGAGAAGCAGGGTGGGGCTGGGGGAATGGAAAGGAGAAACAATTCCCTATTTTCTTTACTGATGACCCATGACAGTTGTGGAAGAGGGGGGCAAAAGGGAGGGGGAAACGAGGCAGGAGGGGGAAACAGAGGGGTCTTTCAGTGACAGAGCAAGGAAAATGGCAAATTATCCATGGTTTCCAGAAATCTGTGGAGGCCTCCTCGGCCCCTGCCCTGCTAAATACAGTGCCGGCTGTATGCATTTCCCACCTCAAAGATGTCTGCTTGAATATTCTGTGGCATTGTGTGCCAATGTGTTTGGTTGTGTACAGTCTGCCTACATGTGGGATGAATCTTGGCCTCCAAGCAAAGTCCTGGTACAAATCTACTCTCTTCTCGTCTTGTGGAAGAAATGCTCTCCAAAGACACTCTGGGAAACTCTGGAGCCACGTAACTTCTTTCCATAAGAATTTTTCAAATTTTAAGAAGTTAGTTCTCAAGCCTGTATGTGTGGGGCAAGGGGACAATACATGCTTGGGGTGGCCCCAGGTTTGAAATGCGTTTTTTTTTTTTTTTCTAGTTTGGGCCAGTCTTGGGTGAACAATGTCCTTTTTGTGCCCAGAGTAGAGTGGGGGAGGCGAAGGGGGTGTGCACACTTATGCAGGGAGGGCCCACAAGGGTGGAGGCCCTTAAATGAAGAGGGAGCAGGCAGGCAGAAGGTGCTTACTCCCAACCCCTCCTCAGCTGTGAGGCCTGCAATCATTTTCACATCAGCTGCTTGAGGCTACCAGTCAACCCAGAACCTCCTTCAAAGCCTCTAAGTTTTGCTTTTGTAGATTTTTTGAAGTCACATCTTCTGGGCTCAGATACACACACACACACACACACACACACACTCACACTCACACACACTCACACACACCATAGCCCCTGCTGTTGTGTCACTAGATTTAGCTCCCCAAATCCAGGCTGCACCTGCCACAGGATACTGCTGAAGCCAGAGTTAATTTCACTAAGCAGTTTCATTTTCTTCTGCTTCATGTTTTTGAATTCTTAAGAAAGTCTTCAGTTGAGATTACAAATATCTCACAAGATGCTTGTGAGTCAAGTGTGGGAAAACTGTGATGTGTGAGTGTATTTTCTTTGGTGTGTACAAAAGAGGTCGCAGTGAAATTCACCCTAATGGAATTTAACTATTGAGTTAAGGAGAGAATTCAGAAATAAACAGAGAATGGAGAAATAGCTGAAGTGTTTCCTTTTTGCTTCTCTCTATTTAAGTACTTGGCTAACATAAACTCACGTTGGGTTCGAACACAAATGCATTTTGTTTGTAGTAATTAAAATGTTTTAATGAGACAACCATAAAATCCACCATTAATTATTTTATTTCAAACACTTCTGCCTTCTTTTGAACCAGGTCTATTTAGAAATAGTTTAGAGAGTAGCCTGCAGTTTTATTCTTTCCTCTGCATTATACACAGGAGTGGAGAAGTCATTTATAAATAATTACACAATGTTTTGGGTCTTTGGGCTTGTATAATATATCAAAGCGATTAGTACACTTATTGTTCCATTGTAAATGCTTTTTCTCTCCTTTCAGTTTCACTTGCCTTGTCTTCTAGCTAAACCTTTTTCTGGAAATCTTTTGTCTTCTTCATTCTTTTTGCTTGTTACAGTCCAGGAGCATTCTTCTTATTCAAACACTCGCAGCAGGGGCAAAGAAAGCGACTTCGGCCGCATCTTAAGTTTTACCATAACTTTCTGGCATTATCTTTTCTTCCAGTTTTCCCAGACTACCTAGGGGCAATGAAGAATTATAACATACATGAATTATTGGTACTCCCCTCGAGTTAAAGGGGGGAAGAAAGTGTCTCATTTTCTATGCCCCCAAGGGCCTGAGCGAGCGGGCGGCGGCTGAACAATGTATCGATCGCTTTGCATCTCTTTGGGACGCCGGCCCTGCCCGGCGCCCCCATCCTTGCCGCCGCCGCCGCCGCGGGTCTGCTCCCGCCCCGGACGGCTGGCCTTCCTCGATTTCTTTCACAGAGCCACAAATAAAGATTGCGTGGCTGGAAGAAGCGGATTTTCTCCGCGCCAGGGACTCTGTCGCCGCGTCCTCCCACGGCGTGGGGCTGAGGTGCAGGGCAGTGCGGGGGCGCGCGGGGACTGGGCGCGTGCGCGCGGCTACTCGCGCGGGAGGCTCCGGGGCGGCCGGCTTCCGGCTTCCCGCCAGGCCCGCTTGCCTCCAGAGCCGCGTGAGGGGATTAGGGCCGCACGAGAGGCGACTGCGCCGCGGCTGCCGGCCACGTGAGGAGAGACGCGTCTTCAAAGGTCCCCACCCAACTAATCCTTGTCATCCAGCAGGCCCGCTGCGCCGCGCCAAGCCCCGCGCCTCGCCCCGGGGCTGGCTCGCGGCCCCAAGACGACCACCTGTCCCCTCCTCAGGCCACTCCGGAGACCCCGGCCAGGTCGGGGCCGTTCCCCCGCCACCACCGCGCCTGCGCAGCCGCGGGGCCCCGCGGTCCACTTAGGACCCTTCAGATGCTGTTCTGGAAAATAAGGACGAAGTCGGGGAATATAGGTGTTGGCAGTAAAATAGAGGGGACAAGAAGACAAATGATAAAAGACGGGTCCAAGAAAAAAATACGGGCGAAAAAAGCCGCGGGAGAGCTCCAGCTCTCCCCGCCGGGGCGTCTTCCAGGCGGGAGGGCCTTCTGTCACTCGCCCCCCACCCCCGCCCCGCCGGCCCCCGCCCCCGGCCCGAGAACGCGTCGCAATCTGTCAGGCCCGCGGCCCCGTTTCCATATGAAGGGCGCGCCGGCGCCTTGGGAGCGCTGAATGGCCGCTCGCGGTCGGGCGGGCGCGCACGCCCCCGGCCCGGGCTGGATTTGGCCGCATTTGCATAGCAGGTGCTGATGCTTGTCCATTCTTACTTAAAGAAGTTTTAATATGGGATAAATTACCAGGAATTAGGAGCAGGCGTGGGCGGGAATAAAGGAACCGTGTCGCCCGTCTTCTTCCCGCTGCCTGGTGCGGGGAAGAAAAGAAATAGTCAGTGAGATTCCACTTTAAAAAGTGTCTCCTCAACGAGCCACAACCCCCACTCCCCGGAAAGGGGCCGGGAGAAAACAGGAGGGAACTTTCAGCAATTTGATTTTAGAATCTGTTCGGCAGCGGGTAAAGCAATAATCCCAGGGATAGTAATACGATTATCGCGCAGAGATCTTTGAGTCAGAAAGTCTAGTCGAGTTTAAAATGTTAATCCTGACCCTAATCCGCCCGGTTGGTTGGCGGTGTGGAAGTGCTATGCCACGAGAGTTTGTTTTCTTCCCCTACGCTTAGAGAAGGGCTTCCCAGGTGGCGCTAGCGGTAAAGAACCCGCCTGCCAGTGCAGAAGATGTAAGAGGCACAGGTTCGATCCCTGGGTTGGGAAGATCCCCTGGCGGAGGGCATGGCAGCCCACTCCAGTATTCTTGCCAGGAGAATCCCATGGACAGAGGAGCCTGGTGGGCTACAGTCCATAGGATCGCAATGAGTTGGGCACGACTGAAACGACTTAGGATGCTTAAAGAAACATTAAAGAAACATCAGGCAAGACCCACCTCAGCCCATTGGCTCTGAGCACCAGGCACCAGCCAGGAAGCTTCCTCTGAGCAGGGTTGCTGAGCCCCCTCTCCTCTTGGGGAACCAGGTCCATGTGGCTGTACCAGCCTCTGGGGTTCATTCCATCTGTTTGGAATCTTGAAAAGACTTGGAGCAAAGTGGAGTTTGGAAGAAACTGGATTTTGAAGAAGAGACATGATTGGAGTGGGCTCACGCACTTGGTCCTGACTCTCAGCCTACTCGAAGCCAGACCCAAAGGTATCCTCTACAGAGGGACAGCCTGGTTTTCATGTGTTCAGGGTGTCAGGGACTGGAGAGGGAAGGGCTGCCTCAGACACCAGCCTGCCAGGTTGCAGGGCTGCTTGTCATATTCAAAGGAGAAGTGTCTGAAGTCTGGGGCCCTTGAGGTGTCCAGATACCTGGAGGGGGGGTGGTTGGGGACTGAAAAGGGGCCACGGTGAAGATACTGCTGCCCCCATGCGCTCCCCACCAAAATGCTGTCAGACTTAGCATCAGAGGTGCTGCCAGACAACATTTGGACAACTGGCTGCCTTCTCCCTGAGGAGCCAGGTGCTCATCTTCTTTGCCCTCCGACTGAGGAGCTTCATTCCTTCCCTCCCAGTCCCACACATGGTTTTTCAGAACTCAGCCTCCTCTGATCTCCGGTGGTTTCTTTATTTTTTTGCCCAGGTCGACCGTGCTTTGGGACAGGATCACACCTGAGATGGTGTAGGCAGGCCTCTGGCTTGCCCCAAGCACTTCCCAACATGCCTGCTTTTCCCGGAAGAAAGTGTGAGGTGCCCAAATGGACCATATGGTTTGGAGGGAGCGCCTTGGAGCCCACAGACAATGGGGAAGTGAGAGGCCCAGGTCAGTGGCGGAGCTCGCGCGGCTGCAAACCTCTCTTTCAGTCTAATGAAGCTGTTGTCTGGGGGTAATGATGCAAATGCCCTGGCCCTTTCTCGCTGCGATAGTCTAGAACGTGATTTGTCATACAATCTGAATCTTTGGGAGGACTTTAGACAGAACCTCCCCCAAAGATGGAGATGAGCCATATGTGCACTTTGCATCTGAAGTGGGGGTGGGGGCGGCGGGAGGGAGGCCACTGCCCACGCCAACTTTCCGGAAGGACAGTGCTCTGACAGCCTGGAGGATCCGGTCCCTGTCCCAGTGAGCCCAGGGCTGCCTGACCCCAGGAGGCTCCTGATTGGGTGAAGCACTGTAGTATCTAAAGCAGGTTAGCAGTGTGTGTTGGAAAAAAAGGTGGAGGATCTGGATAGTTTGAATGAGGGGGTCATTGTTTGCCTCATTCCTTCTCCCCATGCTTCCCGGTGAGGATGGAGGAGGGGCCATTCTGGATGGAATCCTCACTTAATAACAATGCTTAGATTTCACTAGGCTGAGTGCTCTAACTGATGCTAATTGGGAGGATGAAACTTCAAAGAGTATCTCTGAGACAGAAATAGTAGAGAAACAGGGACCAGGTGTGGGTAGATACAAACCAAAGTGAGAAAGACAAGCTGGAAAAGTGTGAAAACCAGCTCCTACTGTGAGTGTTCTTGAAGGAGAAAGCAGGGGTTACTCCTCATTGCACCTCTGGCTCGGACATGGTGGGGCCGCCCAGAGTCTGGGCACAGAAATACATTACTCACAATCAGTCTCAGTGAAGTGGATGGCTGTGGGATGCATCGATCTAATAGCCTTGTTTTGTTACATGCATTAGAGAAGCACCAGTGGCCCAACATGGCTCTGATAATAGCAGTGACAATGAGGGGGGTCGGGGGTGGACGGTGGATCTATGGAATGAAGTCTGCCCGAGAGAAAAAGAGAGCAGGGGAAGCAAAGATGAGCTGTGTGCACACAACAGCCCTTCCTCACCTTTTGGGGAGTGGGGAGTTGGGTTGCAAACTTCTTTGGGATTATTCCACCTTTGGTAACCCGAGAACTGGTTCACAAAACAAGTTGGCACCACAGCCCCAGACTCTGCTTGTGGCTCAGCTCCTGAGCTGGTGGAGGGCTTGCTGGGTGGGTAGCTGTTCATGCATTCTGCAGCAGTGTAACCTTAGGAGATAAAGTGGGGTGGGGTGGGAAATGGAGGTGTCATAATCCGAGGCGGAGAGGTCCCTAATTACCCTGCTGGCTGTGGGGGTCAGGACAGATCAAAATCCTGGTTACACCTTTGCCACCCATCCCTCCATGGCCACAGGTAAGGTCATAGGCAAGCTGTGCCAAAGCCCTGGCTACATGATCCTCTTTCTGCTCCCTCAGACGCCCCTAGCCTCCTCTCCCGGCTTGGAGGGCCCGGGGGCGGGGGGTTAATGCGCTGAAAACACCAGCTCTCAAAGCCCAAGCCACAAGCTGCTCACCGCAACACCTGTTACCACCTAGAGGTGTGTCCTGGAGTGGGATCTGGGAAGTAGGGTGGGGGTGGGGACCCTGGGAACCCAGCAGGACTGGATTTTTTGCTTATTTGAGTGCTGTGCAGAAAACATTTAGAATAAAATGGGAGTCTTTCTGAAACATCCCAATCTCCTTTCTTGCTTTAACGAATATGCGCCTGATGCCATTTGCATAGTGCAGGAAATGACCAGGGCCAAGGTGCTCAGTACCAGTCCCTCTACTTCTGAATCCATCATCATCCATATGAATATAAATAATATTTGTGAACAGTTTCTGTGGGAGGACACTGAGCTGCACTCTCAATATGATTTTATTACAAGTCTGTGAGCTGTATATTTTTTATCTGCCCTTTAAACATGAAGAGACTGAAGCTTAAGGAGTTTAAGACGCATGCTCAGGGTTGTGGCGTTGGCAGGCAGCAGACTAGAATGGGATCCAGGGCTATCTGGCTTCAGTGCCTGTGATGTTGACCACTCATCGTCCTCCTTCTGTCCTTTTCTGTGAACACCCACTCTGTGGTCAGCTCCAACTGGGGCCTGGGGACATGGAATGGAAACCACAGCCCTGCTCTGTGGGCGAGGGTGGCTGTTGCAGGTGTGGAGGAGGGGGAGGGGCCCCGTGGGAGAACTTCTGTTCCTGTCTGCTGGTGGATGGCTCTCTGGGGACGGGCTGTGAACATGGCACACAAGGGACACTTGGGCTTTGACACTGGCCTCTGTTTTTGTTTTCCTGGTGAAAGTTGAGAAGTCTGGGTTCTCTGTGCTACCTTGAGAAAATCCTTCTCCTCTCTAGCCTCACCTTCTGCATCTCAAAAAGGGATGACAGAGCGGGAGGTGAAGGGTTTCAGGTGTCCCCAGGGGCTTGCAGGCCAGTGGGAGAGCTCCAGTATTGCCCTTTCCTGAGGCTGTGGGGAGTTACCTGGTTGTGTGACATCAAACGATCTCCTCTCCTTTCTGGTCTCCCTGTCCGTAGGTACACAGAGATTATGAGGGACCAGAGAGCTGAGCTTTGCTGTAGAGCTGAAATCAGTGGCCTCTCTCAGTGGTGGAGTCTTGTTCTGCTTGGTGCAGAATTTGCGGTCCTAGAGTTTGTGATCTGTTTTGGGCTTCTTGTCACCATGTCCCCAAGGATCTCAGCGTATCCTGGGCACCAAGAGAGCCTCAGTTATTTATTTTCCTTAGCTCAGTAGTTGTCCATTCATCCATTGCTGCGATTCATGGGGTCGCAAAGAGTCGGACACGACTGAGCGATTGATCTGATCTGATCTTATGAGGTTGGTTAAAAAGATCACATAACTTCCCTGCCTAAAAACCCTTCAAAGGGTTCCCACTGCACTTAAATAAAATGCTCCTGTCTTTTAATTGTATCTCTGGTCAACAAGGCTCTGAGTTGTCTGCCCTCTGCTGACCCAGGGGTATCTTAGCCTCACCGCTAGTTCCCTCTCTCCTTCTCCCTCTGTGTTCCAGCACCACTGTCTTCATTTAGCACTTTTAATGCCCATCAGGGCTTTACAGTACTGTGCCTTCTGCCTGGAGGCACTCCCCCTGTGCTTTCTCCTTCTCAGAGGAGGACCTGCTGATGATCCTAGCCAAAGCTACCCTCCCTGGCCCAGATGTCACTCTTCATCACATCGCTTTGTCTCCAACATGAATCTGCGGGTAGCTTGCATATTTGTGTGTTTGTTCTTCCTTGTCCATCCCTCTGATTAACTGAAAATTCCATGTAGTGGCAGTGCCCTGTCTTAGCTTATTAGTTCCATCTCTCAATGTCTAGAGCAGGGTTTGCCACATGAGAGGTGCTCAGTGTGTTTTGTGGTTGAATGTGGACGCTGATTTGAATGTATTTTAAAGTGTGAAGTGTGTGCCCTGCTCTTGTGTATGTATCCAGCTTCCCAGCTCCAGGAAAGTCTGGGCTGAAGACACAATGAATCAGGTGTGAGTGGTTTAGCTCTGCATAGTGCCAGGTGGTGTGCTTCTAAGGGGAGGGTGTCTAAGGTGGATCTCTACGCATGGGGACATTGTCTGACTTGATTGGACAGAGCACATTTCTGACTTGGGTCTAACTCCCATAGGATGGTTTCGTGTCATGCGGAACTCCACAGGACTCTCTGAATCACACCTTTTGTGCCAGAGGAGACCTCCGCACCTGCTGGAGTTGGAGATGTCTCTTCCTTTTATGAAAGAGCTGTGCGACGTGCTTCTCTAAGCAGTGGACATGGGCAGGCTTTCCAGTCCCAGGCAGAGAATGGACATCCCCGTAGTGCTCATGAGGGGTGGGGAAAAGAAGGAGCTTCTTAAAGCAGAGTGACGGCTGAGTTGTTGCTGAGGACAAGGCACACTTATGTGGATGACCACCAGCAGGAAGAGACCGGGGACTGGTTCTAGGGAAAGCCGTTTGCAGTATAGCAGAGGCCAGAAGCGTACCTCCATGGTTCACAGGAAATGACCTGTGGTGATAAGTTTAGGGTGGGAATATGAGGGACCTGCCCTCCTCTCAAGCTCTCAGCGTGCCCCTCTCAGTTGCTCCCTCCCTTCCCTTAAGTCCTGACTCTGCCCACTGAGTATTGTCAGGGGTCCAGCTGGGCTGGATGTGGGAGGAGACCCTATTCCTGCCCTTAAAGAGCTGCTAGTCTGCCTGGGAATCAGAAACATGCAAAGCAGCTGGAGTCAGAATCTGAATGCGACTCTGCCCGAATGCTCTCACCCGCTTAGCCAGTCACCCACTAGTCATTTATGGAGTGCCTCACAGGTGCGGGGGTCACTGTGTGGAGTGCGGGGAAACCCAAGGAAACCCAACAGAGTTGGGTTTCTGCCTTTCTGGAATTTACTTTCTAACAGGAAAACAGATCTCAGCCACAAAAATGAATAAACATCTAAGATCACAGCATCTGTGGTGGTGGTAGTGGGTTAGTCACTCAGTCGTGTCCAGCTTTTTGCGACCTCACAGGCTGTAGTCTGCCAGGCTCCTTTGTCCATGGGGTTTCCCAGGCAAGAATACTGGAGTGACTTGCCATTTCCTCCTCCAGGGGATCTTCCCAACCCAGGGATTGAACCCATATCTCCTGCTTGGCAGGCGTGTCCTTTACCACTGAGCCACCAGGGAAGCCCTGCGACAGTTATAATAAGGGTTAAATGAACAGGGTACCATTGTGGGGAAAAACAGGAGAAACATACTCAAGCTGAGTTGGCAGGGGTCTCTGCGGAGATGATGTGGAAGCTAAGACTTAAAGGACGAGAAGGAGCCAGCCATGGACAGAGCTGCAGGGAGACCGTTCCAGGCAGAGGCCCTAGCGAGTGCTGACTTGGGGGCAGGAATGAGCTTGTATTGTGTGAAGAACGGATGGAGACCAGGGTAGGTTAAGAAAGGCTTCAGGAGTGAGGGGCAAACTGTGGACAAACAACGTATGTCTACACAGCCTGACTAAGAACGGACATCTACTGGTTGCTCACAGGGAGCCTAGCCCTGTGCTTTTGTCGCACCTGATTGAATCTTCATGCCATCTGAATACTCCTAATCTCGGAGAGGAGGCAGTGGAAGTCAGTTGCCCCAGGCTGTGGAGCAAGTCAGCGGTGGGATCCGCTTTTGAACATAAGTCTGATTATTGATCATAACCTCGAAGTGATTCTGTCTCCCAGTGCACAGGAAAACAGTGCAGACTGCACAAACCCGCGACATGGAAAAGGACAGAAAAAGGAGAAACCAGAGAAAGCTGTAGTCATGGCTTTAGGATGTTGGGAGGATCATGTAGAGAGATGTGTGGATAATCATGTGATGGAAAAACGATTATTAAAGCTCTACTGCAGCTTAGGGAGTTGTTTATTCTTTGATGAACAGGGCTTCTGTAGAGCCCTTTAGCAGTCTAACGGTGGAAAGCAGCGCCACCTGTTGGTGGAAAAGGGTGATGGCTGTAAAACAACTCGAGAGCACTTGGATCCGTCCCTGATGAAGTGTTTCTTGGTCTGGTGGGTGAGGATGTGGTGAGAGGAGTGGGTCCAGGGCTGGAGGGAGTGCAGGAGAACTCAAAGGCACAGCTCTGCCTCCGGAATACAGAGGGCTGGGTTGGGAGGTTGGGCTCTCCACTCTGTATTCCTCATGGGCACCAGAGGATCTCAGAAAATAGAAAGGCGATGTGGAAAAAGTGAGAGATCTTGAATGGCTCAAGAAGCTCGGAAAGGCTCCAGCAAAGAGGCAAAACCTGAGCAAGCACGTATTTGTGCATAACTGTGAAATGATGTAAGCTTTTCTCTGCAGTATTGTTTGAAATATGAAAGTTGTGTCCCACGTGCCCATCAGTAGGGGGTTGGTAAATAAAGTATGTTACATGCATATGACAGAATGCCACACAGCAGTGAGAAAGTGGCGAGCAGCTCTTTATGCACCAAAATGGGGAAGTCCCCAAGATGTATTAAGAGAGAAAAAGCAAATAATAGCAAAAACTAAGGCGTAGAACAGTGTGCACAGTATGCCATGGTTTATGTAAAAAGGAGAGGGGATATAAAATAAATATTCATCTTGCTCATCTGAGCCAAAGGAAACTCTGGAACACATATGAAGGTAGTGGTTTAGTTGCTAAGTTGTGTCTGACTCTTGCGACCCCATGGACTATAGCCTGTCAGGCTCCTCTGTCCTTGGGATTTCCCAGGTAAGAATACTGGAGAGGATTGCCATTTCCTTCTCCAGGGGATCTTCCCAAACCAGGGATTGAACCTGGGTCTCCTACATTGCAGGAAGATTCTTTACTGACTGAGCCACCAAGGAAGCCCAGAACATGTACGGGAGACTACTAATATTAACATAGTGGCTGTCTGAGTGAATGGGTGCGAGTGAGAGGAACGGGAGTGAGATCATTCATCTCATATCTTCTTATTTTTTTGAATTTTAAATTAAGTGTATAAATCCCATATTCAGGTTGATGGTTTTAAAAAGGAAACTTACAAATGAAAACTGAGATGAAATTCTGATCCCTTTGTAGCTTGGCACTGCTTCTCCCCCACTGGGTCTTTGCCTCCTTGGGTCCAGAACTGGTAAGCCCTGTGGGCCACATGCAGCCTGGAGGTCTTTTATCCACTGAATTGGAAACTTGTAAATTTTATATGTGTGGAATAACTTGTCCCTCGAAGCATTATTGTTAGACTTTGTTCATCCATGTTTTCTGATTCCCATGAGATTCACAAAGTTGCAAGCATAAGCTTTTTGTGCTTTACTGTAATTAGTGATGAGTCCAGGTAGCTGTTCATTTGGTTAGTTTCAGATATTGACTGAGCTCCTATGAAGTTTTTGTGCTAGTTTGATCCCTAGAAGTATCGCCAAGAAGCCTTGGCCCCAGGTTTTGCCCTTGGAGGGCTCACCATCTAATGAGGAGATCAGGCTGTGACCAGGACCATGGTGGAGGAGAGCAGAGGATCAGTGGGTGTCCCTGACTTGAGGGAATCACTCTAATCTGCCTGGCAGAACTGGGAAGGCTTCAGGGAGGAGGGAGCACTTAAATGGAAACTCAGACCATGAGTGTTGAGCAAATGCACCTCCAGCATCAAGAACCAAGAAGAAATGGCTGAGTTTGTTTTTAGTGCTCAGAGTAAGCATTTTTTTTTTTTTTTGGTGATGCATGTACTAAGGGGTACCAAGATGTGTGTGTTATTTTTCAAGGACTCTACATTCATTTAAAAAGAGAAAGATGTGCCTTTTGTTTATCTCTTGTAGTTTCTGTTAAAATTAGTGTAAGAAACCATTTTCTCTGCACCCAGGTCACATAAAAGCAGTTGTTGCTTCCAGTTTTATGGTGGGAGCAGGAGGAGGTCAGGGAAAGCCCCTGTCTTCCTGTCTGCAGCCTGCCCCCTCAGCTCTAGTAGATCCGACTTACTACACTGTGGGGCTGGATGAGACTGGGGCCAGGGCCTCGGTCATCGGGGAATGCCACTTCCTGTTGTTGCACAGGGTACTCCTAGACTGCTGTCCCCCTGGCCCCTGATGAGGCCTCATAACTAGGCTGTGTTCCCTGTGTGACCACAGTTGACCTGTCTGAAATAAGAAGTCTGGACAAAGTGATCTGTTGGAGGCCTTCTGGAACTCAGCCCCTACAACCACGATGCCAAACTCAGGGGGAAGTTCACGTCATTTCCCAGGGGATGGGCTCCAGTATGTTCAGGTGGGCATGGCCTCCCTCCACCTTTCTGGCACAATAAAGGTGTCTCTTTCTAAGCCCCAATCAGAGGCAGTGTGATTCCATGAAAGCATATTCAGGAAGAGAGCTGAGGACAGATCTGGATTTAAGCTGAGATCCTTCCCCTTTCTGGGCGTCTCTTCCTGTCTAATGACAGGAGGCCATTGGATCAGGCCTGTCCCAGCTCCAACTTTGCCAGGACGATCCCTTGTCCCTCAGTGGCAGACATGGAATCTGGGCCCTCTAGGCCAGCCTCTCCCTTCTGCCTCCCACATGTGCTTTCTCAAACATGTTGTGGGAGTGAATTGGAGCTGTGAGTGCCAGTGGTCCATGAGAGCCTCTTACTCAGGCAGTGCTCCACAGAGAGGACCTTGGGACCAGTGCACAGAGGAGTCCTTTGGCCCAGCCTCCCATTAGAGATGGGCTGCCATTTAAATTTGAATGTTGTCCCCAGTGAGTTTATGAGACAGGAGGTAGATGGGCCCCTCCAGGGTGAGCAACAGGGGTTTGTTCCTTGTGGACAAAAATTACAAAATATCAATAGCAGGACAATTGAGAGAGGAGGCTGGGCCCGCCCCAGAAAAGAGATAAGAGACAATATATTTCTCATTCTCCAAGTCAAGGAGACCTTACTGACTAGAAAGCTCCTTGGAGGTCAAAAGGGGAGTTATGCTAAACTACCCATAGGTCTTTTCACTGGAATCCATCTTGGCTGATGGGAGGATCCTGAGATATGTCAAACGCCAAATCAGAACCAGCCAAATCAAAATGATTGGACAAAGGAAACCTGGAGGAAATGCCCCAGATAGGTGATTTAAACTACCACAAGGGAGTGACTCTTTCTTGGAGTCCACTCTTGTTTCTATCCACACGTACTCTTTTCTTTTTTCCTCCTAATAAGTACTTTACTTGCTTCACTACTTTCCATCTTTGTGGAAATTCTTTTCAGCGAAGCCAAAGGACCAGGCCCTTGTCACTGATCACTGGTCTAGTGGCTAGGATTTGGTGCTCTCACCACCATGACCGGACCTCAGTCTCTGGTGGGGACCTGAAGCCCTGCAGAGGCTACCCAAGATCGTTTATAATCATGAGCAACTGGCTGAAGAGAAGACAGGTAGCACACAACTTTGAATTTATCTTTGTTTCTAGATCACAGCATATTATAGTATGAATTAATGTTTTTAAAAGTCTGCCCAAAATTGTATGGGTCATGTGGAAAAGCTTCATTAAGTATTGTGGCAGAGGTTCAGAACATTCATTTATTAAATATAGAACGGAGATGCTATAGCATTCTGTTTGGTATTTTGTCTTGTTGAGGGCCTCAGTGGGTGGATGCAGCCTTCTCTGAGGGCCTCCAAGGGCTCCTTCCTGAATAGCAGAGGAGCTTTTAGGAGTTGATGTGCAACCATGATCCTGGGTTAAACCAGTCAGTCCTAAAGGAAATCAACCCTGAATATTCATTGGAAGGACTGATGCTGAAGCTGAAGCTCCAATGTTTTGGCCATCTGATGAGAAGAGCCAATTCATTGGAAAAGACCCTGATGGTGGGAAAGATTGAAGCCAAAAGAAGAGGACGGAAGAGGATGAGATAGTTAGATAGGATCACCGATTCAATGGACATGAATTTGAGCAAACTCCAGGAGATAGTGAAGGACAGGGAAGCTTGGTGTACTGCAGTGCACGGGGTCACAGAGTCAGACACGACTGAGCGACTGAACAACAATAGCAACCAGGTCCTGGATGGGACCTGGCCTAATTTTTGCAGGATGACTCTTCTTCTGTAGGCATAGTGATGAAAAGGAGTGAGGAAGGAGGGGTGAAGGTGTGAAAAGTGCTGGATGAATTTGTGAATGAAGTCTGTGGAGCATTTGCCAGCCTTGGGATCACTTAGAAATCCTTTGCCACCTCCAGAGAGTTGTCTGAGCAACCACAAGGTGGTGCTCTTTGTCCACCTCCGGAAGGCATCTGCTCCTTCTTGGAAGGCTTTTCCAGACTGGGAAGTGTGGAGGTGGGTGCAAAGGACTTGCAAGGAAAAGCGCCCAGAGGGCAGCTCCACAGTTCCTTCAAAGGGATTCCAGGGTCTCTGCCTTGAAGGAAATTCCCTTCTTGGCACCCAGACAAGCCACTTTCTGCTCTAATAAGTTAGTGATGTTTTTATCCCATCACAGTCCAGGGCTGTGAAGCTCAGAGAGGTTTCAGGTTCCCAGAGCCAGCCTGGGGCAGAGCCCAACAACTCCAAGTCCACGTCTTTCCCTGATGTACATCCTATCCTGTATCGAGGGGACTTAGTATTGTCCCCAATAGGTTGCTGCACTGAATTATTCCAGGAGGCATCTCTCCTTAGCAGTTGATGCTCCCTGAAACCATGGACTATGGCAGCCATTTACTGTCCCCCAAAATAGAGAGTTCTAGAAAACCAAATATATAAAGCATTATTGTTTTAAAAAACTCGCTCCTTTTAAAAAATATAATATATATGCAGAGGAATTAAAGTCAAACAATATGAAAGGGAAAGAAAGTCTCTAATGAAGTTTTCTAATGAATAAGTTTTCTAATGGAAAGAAAGTCTCCGTCTGTTGGCCCCAAGTGTCCAACATCCTTCTCTGGAGGTAGCCATTATTACCAGTTCCTTGGGGGCTTTTCTGGAAATATACATATGTACTTTTGCATGGAACAGAATTTATTTTGGGGGGCTCCAAAATCACTGCAGATGGTGAGGGCAGCCATGAAATTAAAAGACACTTGCTCCTTGGAAGAAAAGCTATGACCAACCTAAACAGCATATTAAAAAGCAGAGACATTACTTTGCTGACAAAAGTCCATCTATGCTATGGTTTTTCCAGTAGTCATGTATGGATGTGAGAGTTGGACCATAAACAAAGCTGAGCACTGAAGAATTGATGCTTTTGAACTGTGGTTTTGGGGAAGACTCTTGAGAGTCCCTTGGACTGCAAAGAGATCCAATCAGTCCATCCTAAAGGAAATCAGTCCTGAATATTCATTGGAAGGACTGATGCTGAAGCTGAAACTCCAATACTTTGGCCTCCTGATGCGAAGAACTGACTCATTAGAAAAGACCCTGATGCTGGGAAAGATTGAAGGCAGGAGGAGAAGGGGACGACAGAGGACGAGATGGTTGAATGGCATCACCGACTGGATGAACATGAGTTTGAGCAAGCTCTGGGAGTTGGTGATGGACAGGGAAGCCTGGTGTGCTGCAGTCCATGGGGTCGAAAAGAGTCAGACACGACTGAATGACTGAACTGAACTGTGAGCTCTAGAGCATGGGCTCAGTAGTTGCAGAGCTTGGGCTTAGGTGCCTCATAGCATGTGGAATCTTCCTGGAGTAGAGATAGAACCCATGTCTCCTTCATTTGCAGGTGGATTCTTAACCACTGGAGCATGAGGGAAGTCCGGGAAGCATTTTTAAAGCCAATGTGAGGGAGAGGAGTCCAGGGTATATAATTAACTCATGCACTCAGGTCTCGAGGCTATGTACTCATGGTCCTCAAATAGTTAATTTAATCCATTTGGTGGGAGTTTTAGCATCTGTACTACAGCTCTGGAGATGGGCATCAGATATGACTACCTAGGTACTTCAGAGAAGAACTAAAGCAGAGGATTTTGGGGGAAGGATCTGTCCCAAGGGAGCCCCATAGCTTCCTGCATGCTCAATTGCTCAGTTGTGTCCTACTCTTTGTGACCCTATGGACTGTAGCCCACCAGGCTCCTCTGTCAATGAAATTTCCCGGTTAAGAATCCTGGAGTGGGTTGCCATTTCCTACTCCAGGGGATCTTTCCAGGCCAAGGATCAAACCCACATCTCCTGCACTGGCAGATGAATTGTTTACTGCTGAGCCACCTTGGAAGCCCAAGGCCCATAGGGTCCTGGTCAATTACATTTTTAATTGCCCCATTTCAGTGATCATCCACTTAAGGAGTGCTGATCAGATATTTTGTAGGATACCATAAGTGGGCTTAAAAATTTTTTTTTAGTTTATATTGAAGTATAGTTGATTTACAATGTTATGTTAGTTTTAGGTGTACAGCAAAGTGATTCATTTATATGTACACATGTATCTATTCTTTTTCAAACAAGAATGGGAGTTTTTGATGACACTGTTATGTAAACTCTTCTCTCAAATGGCTGAACCACTGCAAGGATCCCAGGATCCTTGAGCAGGGCTTTTGTGTGCAATTGGTTGGCTGGTGGAAGTGATAAAGGAGAGAGAGTTGAAGCACTACTTTGGGGAGAGAGGTCAGAGGACATTTATTTGGGAACAGCCTGTTTGGATGGTTCAGTGAGAAAAAAGCCTCTTGAAGAGAAGGAGCAAAATCTCCCACGTCAGCACCACAATCTATCCTATGGGTCTGTAGATCTTCTCTGCTGAGCACAGGGTTTGGAGAGGGGCAGGGTGGTAGGAGACTGAGGTAGAAAGAACTCAGGCTGGAGTCTGACAAGGTGGGCTCAGCTCCAGCTTTGTCACTTGCTGATTGCACAGTTCTTTACAGTCTCCAAGCTCCAGGTTCACATCTGCAGGGTGGGGATAAGCTTTCCTCTTCTCCAGGAAGCATGAGGATTTGCTGGAATCCTCAGGTGGAAACCCTCACATTTTAGCTGCTGTGGAAGGGATGGTTTTGATGATGATGACCGGCTCAGAGAGGAATTGGGAACCCGGAAAATGCATGAAGCCTTTGCCCTTAGAAGCTGTTTAGTCTTTGTGGAGATGGAAAGAGCCACTTTCCTACCTGGGAGAGGGTATTTAGAGAACCCAGGAGCCTAAAACTGCCTTGGCTTTTCTTTCAGGATAAATATGCTATTTTAGGACAAGTAAATTAAATCAAAGCTTCCATTGAGTGTCTTCTTCAGAAACCTGCCTGGCACCTTATTTTGGAGGAATGCAGTTAAGGCTTGTTTGTGAAACTATTGGATTGGCTGAAAAGTTCATTTGGGTTTTTCCGTTAAGATGTTGTGGAGAAATACTTGAATGAAATTTTTGGCCAACCTGGTACAATGCATGTATTTCTTTGTATTTAGAAACATGTATTTAACAATCTATATCTATCTCTATTTTTTTTCCTGAATATATTGAGCTTTTTCAAAAATGAAGGTTTCAAGATTCTGAAAACCATGCCGATTCTACCAGAATGGGGTAGAAAATGGGGACCGCCCAACTCATGAAAATCTTCCACCGACCATTGCTGAACTCGCAGGAATAATGTAGTGATGTGGAGGAGAAAAGGGATCCAGTGTTTCTTCCGGGGATTAAAAGTGAGTCCAAAATTGCAAGAACTTGGAGAAAAAGGCTCTTGTTGAGTTTCCCTTTGAATAACCGAGGCGCTTTCTCTCTGAGCACTAAGTGTTGAGAGGCAGCATCCTTACTGCCTAGAAACCCAACAAAGACTGGCTTGGTGGCTGCTTTGAGGTTTCTGTTCCATGTAGAATTTTAACCATGAAAAGATACAAAGATTGGTTTCTTCTGAGTCCTTAACTGAACACCACAAAGGGGGACAATTAGTGGGGAGCTGGGCTGCTGTCTCCCACCAGCTATGCTGCTGCCATTCGGAATCTTGGACCCCACACTCCAGAGCCATGTGGGGTGCACCACCCCAGTCTTTCTCCATCTTCAGGGTTTGGAAATGTGCCATAGACTTAGCTGTGGAGTGTGGTGGGTGTGGAGTGTGGTGGGCTCCAGAGAGGCCATGAGTTGTGGATTAGAGAGAGTGGGTTGCTGTTTAGTTTTGTAACCACTTAAAAAAAAAAGTGGTTGTGTCATCTTTACTTGCTGGAGGTCCTAATTTGTAAAATGGGATGAAAATTCCTGGATTGAAGGCCTGCTGTTAGGGTAAGCTGAGATAACTGTAGATAGTGTTGGCTCAGGGTAAGGAGGTAATCGGCTTCCTTTGTGGCTCAGGTGGTAAAATATCCACCTGCAATGTGGGAGATCTGGGTTTGATCCCTGGGTTGGGAAGATACCCTGGAGAAGGGAAAGGCTACCCTCTCCAGTATTCTGGCCTGGAGAATTCCATGGACGGTTTAGTTCATGGAGTCATGAAATCAGATTGATTATATTCTTTGCAGCCAAAGATGGAGAGGCTCTATACAGTCAGCAAAAACAAGACCAGGAGCTGACGGTGGCTCAGATCATGAGCTCCTTATTGCCAAATTCAGACTTAAATGGAAGAAAGTAGGGAAAACCACTAGACCATTCAGGTATGACCTAAATGAAATCCTTTACGATTATACAGGGGAAGTGACAAATAGATTTAAGGGATTAGATCTGATAGACAGAGTGCCTGAGGAACTATGGACAGAGGTTCATAACATTGTACAGGAGGCAGGGATCAAGACCATCCCCCAGAAAAAGAAATGAAAAAAGGCAAAATGGCTATCTGAGGAAGCCTTACAAATAGCTGTGAACAGAAGAGAAGTGAAAGGCAAAGGAGAAAAGGAAAGATATACTCATTTTAATGCAGAGTTCCAAAGAATAGCAAGGAGAGATAAGAAAGCCTTCCTCAGTGATCAATGCAAAGAAAGAGAGGAAAACAACAGAATGGGAAAGACTAGCGATCTCTTCAAGAAAATTAGAGATACCAAGGGACATTTCATGCAAAGATGGGCACAATAAAGGACAGAAATGGTATGGACCTAACAGAAGGTGGCAAGAATACACAGAAGAACTATACAAAAAAGATCTTCATGCACCAGATAATTATGATGGTGTCATCACCATCCTAGAGCCAGATAACTGGAATGTGAAGTCAAGTGGGCCTTAGAAAGCATCACTATGAACAAAGCTAGTGGAGGTGATGGAATTCCAGCTGAGTTTTTTCAAATCCTAAAAGATGAAGCTATGAAAGTGATGCACTCAATATGCCAGCAAATTTGGAAAACTCAGCAGTGGCCACAGGATTGGAAAAGGTCAGTTTTCATTCCAATCCCAAAGAAAGGAAATGCCAAAGAATGTTCAAACTACCACACAATTGCACTCATCTCACACACTAGTAAAGTAATGCTCAAAATTCTCCAAGCCAGGCTTTAATAGTACGTGAACTGTGAACTTCCAGATGTTCAAGCTAGATTTAGAAAAGGCAGAGGAACCAGAGATCAAATTGTCAACATCCATTGGATCACTGAAAAAGCAAGAGAGTTCCAGAAAAATATCTACTTCTGCTTTATCGATTATGCCAAAGCCTTTGATTGTGTGGACCACAGCAAACTGTAGAAAATTGTTAAAGAGACGGGAATACCAGACCACCTGACCTGCCTCTTGAGAAACCTGTATGCAGGTCAGGAAGCAACAGTTAGAACTGGACGTGGAATGGCGGACTGGTTCCAAATCGGGAAAGGAGTACGTCAAGGCTGTATATTGTCACCCTGCTTGTTTAATTTATGTGCAAAGTACATCATGAGAAACACTGGGCTGGATGAAGCACAGCTGGAATCAAGATTGCTGGGAGAAATATCAATAACCTCAGATATGGAGATGACACCACCCTTATGGCAGAAAGCGAAGAAGAGCCTCTTGATGAAAGTGAAAGAGGAAAGTGAAAAAGTTGTTTTAAAGCTCAACATTCATAAAACTAAGATCATGGCATCTGGTCCCATCACTTCATGAGACATAGATGGGGAAACAGTGGAAACAGTGAAAGACTTTATTTTCTTTGACTTTAAAATCACTATAGATGGTGACTGCAGCCATGAAATGAAAAGACGCTTCCTCCTTGGAAGAAAAGTTATGGCCAACCTAGACAGCATATTAAAAAGCAGAGACATTACTTTGCCAACAAAGGTTTGTCTAGTCAAAACTATAGTTTTTCCAGTAGTCATGTATGGATGTAAGAGCTGGACCATAAAGAAAGCTGAGCACTGAAGAATTGATGCTTTTGAACTGTTGTGTTGGAGAAGACTCTTGAGAGTCCCTTGGACTGCAACGAGATCCAACCAGTCCATCCTAAAGGAAATCAGTCCTGAATATTCGTTGGAAGGACTGATGCTGAAGCTGAAACTCTTAATACTTTGGCCACCTGATGCGAAGAACTGACTCATTTGAAAAGACCTTGATGCTGGGAAAGATTGAAGGCAGGAGGAGAAAGGGAGGACAGAGGATGAGATGGTTGGATGGCATCAGCAACTCAATGTACATGAGTTTGAGTAAACTCAAGGAGTTGGTGATGGACAGGGAGGCCTGGTGTGCTGCAGTCTATGTGGTTGCAAAGAGTTGGACATGACTGAGTGACTGAACTGAAGTGAACTGAAAGATGTAATAATGGTAACCATTTATAGAGTACTGTTATTCTCTCCATTCTAGGCTTTATGGCACAGATACTCTGTCTGACTTTCGAAGCTCGTCAGACCATTCCCAGCTCTATATCTTCTGCTTTGACTGAATAGGTGTCCATGATGTCTCCTGTTTATCTTCCTGGTACCCACAGGGATAAGGGACCATGTCCCTGACTGGAATGTGTGTACGTTCAGTCACATCTGACTCTTTGCAACCCCCCAGTTTATAGCCCGTCAGGTTCTTCTGTCCATGGGATTTCCATGCAAGAATACTGGGGTGGGTTGCCATTTCCTTCCTCAGAGGATCTTCTGACCCAGGGACTGAACTCAAGTCTCCTGCATTGGCAGGCAGATTCTTTACCACAGAGTCTCAGGGGAAGCCAAGCCTTAGATTGCTCACCTTTAAAAGAGTTTGCAAAACAGTTCCTAACAGTTTAAATTGTTTTAGGATTAAATTATATGAAGTATGTATAGGGCTTCCCAGGTGTGCAGTGGCAGAGAATCTGCCTGGCAAGCAGAAGACTTGAGTTTGATCCCTGGATCGGGAAGATCCCCCAGAGAATACTGGCAACCCACTCCAGTATTCTTGCCTGGGGAATCCCATGGAGAGAGGAGCCTGGCAGATTACAGTCCATGGGTTTGCAAAGAGTCAAACACAACCTAACAACCAAACAACAATGACAAACAAACATGTCTAATGCATAGCCCATAATAAGAATTGAATAAATTATTGTTGGTCTTCAATGAATGTTTGAGTAAATGTTTCTGTAGTCAGCATATGAGTAGCTTGCCTGTCTACACGTATTTAGTGAAATTAATGTACCATAGCATTCTCAATTGTATCCTAACCTTTTGAGTTTGCTTTCCTTTTTAGTTCTTTATTTTCACCTATAGTAAATAAAGTTGCAGTGAACATCTCCATGCAAGTATTGATTTCCTTGAATGGAATTCTTAAGACAGAATCCTAGGAATGAGATTATTGGTTTACAGGGCTTATTCAGCATTTCCAGAGGATGTTTCCATTTGGCCACATAGGCTACAAAGAGAAATTTAACAATACAAAATACTCAGAAAATGTATATTGTCCTAAGCAATTCTTTTTGATCTTTTGATGGATGTCTTGCTTCCATTTAACTTCTCATTTTAGCTAGGTTGAAAATCCATGGCTTTAAAATTTTTATGATATGTAATTATTTCAGTTTTTTTTATTCAGTAGAGCTATTATGCATAGTTATTTGTTTTTAAAAGGCTTATTGCTTATAATAATTAATGTAGCCGTTATCTATTTTATGCAACTAGACCTTGGGTTTTTTTCCCCCTTTCTGCCTTTATTAGTGTGTTATGTCCCTTATAAACGGGACAGAGAATTGACTCTAACTAGATTAAGCAAAACCAGAATAAGCTGGCTCTTGTAATCGGGAAAGAAGGGCTGGTACAACTTTAGGCAAAGTTGGATCCAGGGGCTAACCCATGTGGCCATAGTTTTGTCCTTCCATTTCTCTGTTTTAAATCCTTCTGTGTGTTGGCTGTGCTTCTGGACAGATTTTCTTCAGAGGATCCCAGAGATGACATCTAGTCCTGAGAAACCACACCCTTTTGACTTGTGATCAACCAGAAGAGAAGCCTTTCTCCATCTTCCACCCAGCAAATCTTGTAAAGTCCCTGATTGGCTTTCCTAGGTCATGTGTTTATGTCTCAGCCAATCAATGTGCTCGTGGACTCCTGGGGTAAGGTGCTGCTGCTAAGTCACTTTAGTCCTGTCCGACTCTGAGCGACCCCATAGACAGCAGCCCACCAGGCTCCCCCGTCCCTGGGATTCTCCAAGCAAGAACACTGGAGTGGGTTGCCATTTCCTTCTCCAAGGCATGAAAGTGAAAAGTGAAAGTGAAGTCGCTCAGTCGTGTCCGACTCTTCACGACCCCATGGACTGCAGCCTACCAGGCTCCTCTGTCCATGGGATTTTCCAGGCAAGAGTACTGGAGTGGGGTGCCATTGCCTTCTCTGCCTGGAGTAAGGTGAGGGTATGCCTATGGCATTAGTGCTCAGTCCTGTAGACTCTTTGAGACCCCATGGACTGTAGCTCGCCAGGCTCCTCTGTCTATGGGATTATCCCAGAAAGCATGCTGAAGTGGGTTGCTGTTTCCTCCTCCAGGGGATCTTCCTGACCCAGAGATCAAACCTGAGTCTCCTGCATTTGCAGGCGGGTTCTTTACCACTGAGTCATCTGGGAAGCCCAAAGTGGATGCACTTTTAAAAGTAAATATTTCTTCATTGACTTCTCATCAATTTACCCATTTAGGTGAGGGTGGGTATCATAATATGTAACCCCTCAGGCTTTACAGGTTAGGGAAGGGGCTTCAAGAGTGGGATATTGTTACTGAGGAAGTGCTAAGGTAAACAGCATGCAAGTTGTGAAGTAACCACCAGATGGCACTTTCGATCTTTCACCTTCAGGCGGCAGCTGGACCCAGACCGCCTTCCTTGGGTCTTTCTTTAGATCTCTTAACCCGCAGAGAGTTGGTGCAAGCTCTGGAAGCTGGTGATGGACAGGGAAGCCTGACTGTGCTGCAGTCCATGGGGTCACAAAGAGTCGGACATGGCTGAATGACTGAACTGAACGTTCAGAGATATGTTCAGTGGAACTCCTGCTTGATAGGTTTCAGAAAAATTGAGGCCTTGCAGTTTGTAAGAAAAGGAACAAGCCTAGTGGGGGTTATATACCATGCGGGAGCGTGGAAAAGCAGTACAGAGTGGACGGACCTATGGATGGAACGGGCTCAAAACCTAGATGGTAGTTTGGCTCCAGTGGTGGTGGTTGGTTATTTTCTGTTAAGCTTCCTCTCTTTAGCCAGACTCCTCAGTACAAAATTCTGTGAGTTCCCTTAAGAATGTGTTTTATGAAAATGTCTGAGTTGGTCAGGAATTTGGCTATCCTCTCAAGAGTAGTGAGAGATCTCAAACCAGAGGCTTCCTGAACCTTCTCCCTCCCAGTGCACAGCCTGCTGCCTTGAGGAGGCCAGCTGTGCGATGGGGAGTGGGGGGCACACTGCAGGTGCCCACTGCCGGGCACAGGGGTGAACAAGGGCATGGGAGGACACAGGGCCGCTGCTTCCCATTTGCTTCCCCGTAACTCGGGTGAGTGAATGTTACAGTCTTAGGGCCAGCATGGTCCTGTGGGCTAGGGACCCAGAACTTTCTGGTCGTTTGGACAGACCTTATAACCTGGCGGCCAGCAGGGAAGAATAGAGGCTCGAAAAGAAGGACCTGAACTTCAGGGCTCCACTCTAAGAAGCGTTTTCTCACACACTAGCCCCCAGTGGCCACAGCGACCCTTCCCTTGTCTTCCCTCCCCCACTAGTCATAAAATACCTGCTCTGTGCCAGGCACTTGCTGGGGGCCGGGAATTCAGAGACAAAACCTATTCACTATTGTCAGAGATCCCACAGCCCAGTTGGGGAGATGGACATATGTAGAAAAACACCATTCAGTGTGGACATGCTGAGGGTGTAGCGCGATAGTGTGGTCAGACAGGACTGGGTTGAAATCCTGGGTTGGCTAGTTGGTAAGTGGATGTTAGGCAGGTGATGGAGTCTCTATCAGACTTTTCTTGTTTGTAAAGTAGGGATGATACTATAGACGTCAATGCCTATTTCATAGAGTTGGTGTGAAGAGTGATTGAGAATGTGTGTAAGGCACCTTGTCTTGAGCTTCAGACAGAAGGATATGCAGGTCTCATTGATTTTCTTATCTTGTATATGTCAAAGCCAAGAGGCAGAATGAACATACTGGGTGATAGAATGTGAGCCAGACTGTGCTTGAAGGTTTGGAGTGCTAGGGAAGAAATTGGTAAGACTTAATAATTAATTGGGACAGATGTAGAGTGGTGGGCTTGGGTTCAAAAGATCAGTTGCCCAAACTCAAGGATGGAATGCGGGTCTGTGTGGCCTGACACTCTGCTCCTGTATGAAGAGGCCTTGGGGACCATTTAAATGCCTGCTTAATGGATGTGATGGGGTCACTAGCACAGTTAACAAGGCTTAATAGAAATCTGATGTCCTGACAAAGGAAATGAGCCACCTCTGTATAGGAGACTGTTTGGGGAGTGGGGGTGTCCTGGATGGCTAAGGACCCAGAAGCCATTGTCTGGAATGACTGAGTGGACAGGCAGCTTTCACCTGGAGAGGGTCACATGTGTCACTGCCTTCCAAAAACATCAGGCGTTGGCACCTGAAAAAGGTATTGTGCTTCCTCTGTGTTGTCCCACAGGGGGACCTTAGGAGGCCTCATTTAGGTTTCTGATTTAAGGATGACTTTTAAAACTTTTTAGCTGACTTGGACTTTTCCAACATAGAGTGAGCTGCTTTATGAGTTGTGAGGTTCCTGTTACTAAAAACATTCAAGCAGCCTCTGGAGGCCCTATCTGGGATGACCTAAGGCAGGATTTATATAGGGTCCAAGACACCATAAGGATAACTTCAGAGGAATACAAGAATCTTCTGAAGTTGTTTACAAGGTTGTGCATTTCTTTGACGGAAAAAGAAATAGAGTATTCGTCAACTTTTCAAGGGCACCCAGTGTCCAAAGTGATAAGTTGCTCGGTCATGTCTGACTTTGTGACCCATGGACTATTCCTCTGTCCATGGAATTCTCCAGGCAAGAATACTGGAGTAGGTTGGCATTCCCTTCTCCAGGGGATCTTCCCAACCCAGTGATCGAACCTGGGTCTCCTGCATTGCAAACAGATTCTTTACCACTAAGCTACCAGGGAAGCCCCCATGTCCAAAAGCAGTTAAAAAATTCAGAAGTTCAAAGAAATTTGGATACAAGGTAGGACTAGATTCTAAGGTGTTTTCCTTCTGGAATTCAAGAGTCTTTGGATTGTTAAATATGTTCTTGTAACATGAAATTTTTGTTATTATTAGCTGTCATTTATTTGCTTGGTATGTGTCACATGAAATTTTACATATTCTATTTGAATAATCTCATCTAGTATTAAAAATAACTTTGAGATTAAGCACTACTATTATTTCTATTTTACAAGTGATGAAACTGAGGTATGGAAATTTGATCAAATTCTCAGAATGTTCAGGTTCCCTGGATAGATATGTGCCCCAAGTTTGGCCTTTTTATGTCTAATAGATATGATGTTAATCCAAGTAGGTCCACATAGGGTAGAAAACCACAGTGTTCCCTTGGAAATTTTTTTTTTTCAATAATACAACTATTTTATTAAACATATGAACGTACTGATTTTGTACAACACGCATTTCTTTCTCTCCTCTGCCCCAGGAAGCCAGCACTCTAGAACCCCATGTTTATAAAAACACACTTTGGCAGCTACTATGACAAGGTGAAAAAAGTGCAATTCTGAAAGTGACAACACATAACCAAAGTGGGGAACAGAAAAGGCAGAGCTGAGTGGGCCCAGGGCTGCTCATCTTCTCTCAAGAGGAAACAATTTAAGAATAGAAACTCTTGAGCATTATTTAAGCAGTACTGCCCAACTCTCTTGGTAGCATCTCTGTTTCAATTCCATTTATCTTGATGTTGTAACTAACTAATCTGTTACTTCTTTAAGAAATTCTGCCCTGGTTTATATCCTTTTCAGTGACCCATATCCCTTTGAGCTTCAAAAACACAGAAGTCGCTCAGTCATGTCTGACTCTTTGCGACCCCATGGATGGTAGCCCACCAGGGTCCTCGGTCCATGGGATTTTCCAGGCATGAATACTGGAGTGGGTTGCCGTTTCCTTCTCCGTCCCTTGGAAATTTTAAAGGCAGGATGATAATAATAACTACCATGTAGCGACTGCTTACTTTCTGTGTTGAGACTTTCATCTCATTCCGTTCTCATGGTAACCCTGTAAAGTTGAGACTGGGAGAAATTAAGAGGTTGGGAGAAATAAAGTAACTTGCTCATGGTTGCAGGAGAGAAGCCTGCATTCTCAGCTCTGCAGACATGGGGCATAAACACTGGGCTGGGGCCTGGGTGTCTTCTGTGTATCTATCCGATGAGGGATACTTTCAGTACATTTGGAGGGAAGTGCAGAAAATCCCTTAGCATCTGAGGTGAGTCAGCTCAGATAGAGTGGCAGGAGGTCATATCCTGAAACCTCAGAACAGGAAGCCAGCCCAAGGACTGAACATGGAGAGGACAACAATCAATAAACCTTAAGTGCCCAGGTGACCCTTCCTCTTTGCCCCCCATCCCCAGAGCTGCCTAGGCTCCAGGTGGCTTGGTGAGCCTGAGGCTCTAGCATGACCTGTGTCTTGGGATTCTGTCCTCTCTCCCACCCCAGCTCCTGCCAGGTTCAGGGAAGGAAGTGAGTCAATAGCCTTATGGTGGGAAAATACTTCAGACTTGCCCACAGCTAGCATTCAAAGGGGTCATGTGTTGTTTGGGACTGCCGTGAGGGGAAGAAGTTTGGGACTCCATAGTTTTCCCCAAGCTTCCTGATGCGCATCAGCCCTCCCCAGGCTCACTGGGGGAATAAGATGTCAAAGACCCATATCCCGTTACTACTTCTCTGAAGTAGCTAATCCCTCCCTTACAGGACATGCCAACTTAATTGTCAAGGAAAGCTATTCCTCAGTCCTCTGGGAAATACAGCTGCTTAACTGACTTTTGTTCTCCTGAAACCAGAATCTGATACTCTCATTGTCTGGGGAATACCATGTGGACAGACACACAGAGAGGGGGACAAGGATTTTGATTTGGGTCTTTATTCAACAGATGGGACTCCTCCAGTAAACAATCTATGGGCATCCACTCCAATCTTTGTCTGGCAAAAGAGGGAGGCCAGAGTGAAACAGGGAAGCCAGAAGATGGCCCAGGAAGATTCTCTAAAGTGCTTTGTGGGGTTTAAGGGTCACTATTACTTCCCAAAGGCCCATACTCACTCAGGTTGTCCAAGGAGAGAAATCATTTCTTAGACATCGCACAATCCCAAACCCTATGTACTCCCCCACTAGGCCCTGAAAGTGGGAGGATCATATAATTTATCAACCACACTAGAACTTTTTTAAGAGCATGGAAGGGAACCCTCTTCATAATTATACTGGGATGACTGTCCTAGACCTGGATTATCTCAGGAAACCAGGACATAGGGTCAACCTACTAGGAGTGTCCAAACCAAGATCTAACTGTGCTCAAGACCACTTGCCTAGACCTGGTGGTATAGCTCAGTGGTAGAGCACATGCTTAGCATGCATGAGACCCTGGGTTCAATCCCCAGTACTGCCATCTTCAGGCTTCCCTGATGGCTAAGATGGTAAAGAATCCACCTGCAATGCGGAAGACCTGGGTTTGATCCCTGGGTCGGGAAGAGCCCCTGGAAGAAGGCATGGCAACGCACTCTAGTATTCTTGCCTGGAGAGTCCCCACAGACAGAGGAGCCTGGTGGGCTACAGTCCATGGGATCCCAAAGAGTTGGACATGACTGAGGATCTAAGCGTAAGACTACTTGGCCACTCTGTGACTTTGGCCAAGTTACTCAGTTTCTCTTTGCCTGAAACTCTTCATCTGTAGAATGGACTAACTAACATAGAGTTTGTTGAGAAAGCACTCAAGTATTGGTGGTGGTGGTGGTTATTATTTTTATTAAACTTTATTGCCCTGCAGAGTATGGGAATCAGCCAGGCTGGTATCTTAGCAGCTGTAAAGGAATTGAGGGATATTCTTTCTGTCATCATTTTCTTGGTTTATAATACTTTTTGGCTTTACTAATGCAAATACTTAACTCTTGTCTGTCTTTTCGGGCCATTATTTCCAGAAGACAAAAGCCTTTGTAATGTAGAAATGATTCCTGTGCGAGGGCTGCTTTCAAAGACACAATGGGTTGAAAGAAAGAGCCTGTTGCTTCACCTTCCCTTTTGCTCCTGGGGGAATATCCTTGCATATTAGATGAGTGTCTCATCTGCATCTAATTAGACATCCTACTACTGTTCCCAGAATATCAGCTCTCTTCGTTGTGAAACAGGCTGTTTATTTTAAATCCAGTTCTGAATTAATTTTTTAAGTCAACATCTTGATGGTTTCAACTTGTTTCTGACCAAAACATTGAGTTGAATTTGATATCAGAGTCATTTTGCTTATTCCACGTATTTGGTACCTGTGTCTTCTGTCATGTCTGACACTCCTCCGTCCATGGAATTTCCTGGGCAAGAATATGGGAGTGGATTGCCATTTCCTCCTCCAGGGGATATTCCTAACCCAGGGATCGAACCGGAGTCTCCTGTGTCTCCTGCATTGGCAGGTGGATTCTTTACTGCTGTGCTGCCTGGTGGTGGTGGGAAAAATCTGTGACCGCTTCTACTTAGACTGAATTTGTGTCTATCAGAGGTGGGGCAGAGCAGCGATTCCACAGCTGTGGGACTCACTTTGCTTTGTCGGATGAGTGGGAGAAGCCCTAGGGGAGCATGTGGCTGTCGTATTCTGTTTCTGAAAGACGAAATGAGGCACACCCGAAGCGTATGGGGCTGTGCTGCTTGGCCATGTGGCCCAAGCTCAGTGGACGATGAATCTCTACTTAGTCAACAGTAGGTGAGGCCTGGGTGAGGGCACAGTATAGTCTCGTGGGCTGAGGTCGGCAGGAGCTCTAAGACAGCGTGTCCTCTTGGGGCAGAAGCCTATTCTGGAGCCCGACACAAGGGTTTAAATTCTCCGTCTACTGTCTACTAGCTTTGTGAACTTGGGCAATCTGTATTCACCTTGCTAAGCCTCCATTTCCTCATCTGTAAAGTGGAGCTAAAGGACAGACTCCCCCTCCCCCCTGCTGTGGTGGTTACCAGGATTGCATGGGATAAGGCTGCAAGGGTCTCACCACAGAGTCTGGCTCAGAGTAAGTAAGGACTGTACCAGTTCTATTGTCCCTGTCTCACACAGCCCCCCGGGAACTTGGAGAGCCCTTGGCGGAGGCTTGCTGGCTCTATGCTGCCTTCTGGTGTCATGAATTGTCATGGTCTGGTGTGGAGGAAGCTGGGAAGATGTTACCTTAACACATTATTATCAATATTTGTTTTTATTTATTTATTTGGCTGCACCAGGTCTTAATTGCAAAATGTGGGATCTAGTTCCCTGACCAGGGATGGAACCCAGCCCCCCTCCATCGTGTGTAGTCCTAACCACTGGGACCAGCGGGGAAGTCCCTTATGAGTAAAAAAATTGCTTTAGGTTTTATTGCTTCCTTAAGCACAAGCTGGAATCAAGATTGCTGGGAGAAATATCAATAACCATATGCAGATGACACCATCCTTATGGCAGAAAGTGAAGAGGAACTAAAAAGCCTCTTGATGAAAGTGAAAGTGGAGAGTGAAAAAGTTGGCTTAAAGCTCAACATTCAGAAAACTGAGATCATAGCATCTGGTCCCATCACTTCATGGGAAATAGATGGGGAAACAGTGGAAACAGTGTCAGACTTTATTTTTTGGGGCTCCAAAATCACTGCAGATGGTGACTGTAGCCATGAAATTAAAAGACGCTTCCTCCTTGGAAGGAAAGTTATGACCAACCTAGACAGCATATTAAAAAGCAGAGACATTACTTTGCCAACAAAGGTCCGTCTAGTCAAGGCTATGGTTTTTCCAGTGGTCATGTATGGATGTGAGAGTTGGACTGTAAAGAAAGCTGAGTGCCAAAGAATTGATGCTTTTGAACTGTGGTGTTGGAGAAGACTCTTGAGAATCCCTTGGACTGCAAGGAGATCCAACCAGTCCATCCTAAAGGAAACCAGTCCTGGGTGTTCATTGGAAGGACTGATGCTAAAGCTGAAACTCCAATACTTTGGCCACCTCATGCGAAGAGTTGAGTCATTAGAAAAGACCCTGATGCTGGGAGGGATTGGGGGCAGGAGGAGAAGGGGACGACAGAGGATGAGATGGCTGGATGGCATCACCCACTCAATGGACATGAGTTTGAGTGAACTCCGGGAGTTGGTGATGGACAGGGAGGCCTGGTGTGCTGCGATTCATGAGGTCGCAAAGAGTCGGACATGACTGAGCGACTGAACTGAACTGAACTGAATGACTTCCAAAATTATCTGTTCAACTTTTCAAAAACAGGAGCACAGGGGAGGGTTCTAAAAGTAGTATGGTGTCTTCTTCGTGTGGGAGAGTGAGCAGAAAACCTATGATGGGCTTCCTTGCCAGTGAGGTTAGGGAGGTCCCAGCCATGGTTCCCTGGCAGACCAGACATGAGGTGAAGAAGAGGGAGAGGAAGGGAGACGGATGAGCTGGAAGCAGAGGTTGGAGCTGTGCCTGGTTTCCCTGGATGTTCAACTGGGGCGTGGCTGGTATTCCTGAGGCCCCTGTGAATTCCCTCACATCTCTACTTCCTGCCCCAGAGCTCTGTTTCTGCTGGCCTGTCTCATCGCACATGGACACAGGAGTCATGGGCCACGTCAGGGACAGGATGCAATCAGGACTTCCTGCCGTTGCCTGAGAACAGCTTACTATTTGCCAGGAGCCTGCTCCAGATTGATAGGCCTTGGTCAGAGGGGGCCCCTTCTCTGAGACTGGGTGGGACACCTCTTTGGGGTGTCCCCAGAGCCTGCCATGTAGCCGTCTGGCTTAGTGTTAGACTGATAGGAAATTTCAGCAGCTTCTTTGTCTTCACTGTGGACCTGTTGTTTCTAGAGGGGTTGTCCCCAGCATCCAACAGTTGGTGACGCATAGCAAATACCTCATGATGGAGCAGTGGCTGGCTCGTGAATGAGGCAGTCTGCCCTTGAGGGTGACGGACAACACCTCACCAAGCTTTGGCTCCCCTCAGTGCTCAGCAGAGGGCTTTGCTTGCAGTGGTGTCTCCGTGAGTGAGTGCAGGATGCACGTTCTCAGGGGACTCCCTAAAACTAAGATTAATTCCTGGTGTTTGAGTATGTCCTAAGAGCTATCATAGGTTCTGGGAGATTTTTACAAAGAGGTGTAAAACATAGTCCCTGGTGTCTAAGACTATGTCTTGTTAGCTGTTCAAGTTCAAATAAAGGCATTAAATTGTAGGAAAAGTCCTATAGTAACGCAGGACCCAAATGGGCCATCCAGATGGGTGTTAAAGTTGATACCCAAGTGGTAAGGCAGGTGCCATGGGCTTGTGGTGTGAGAGCTGCACAGAGCCCTGTGCTGGGGCTTCATGCTCTGCTGTTGCCATCTTGAAATTCTTCAAATTTGAACAGAGGGCCTTGCATCTTATTTTGTACCAGGCTTGCAGTTGTGTAGCTGGTCCCAACCCCAGTTATGTATCTGGTTCTGGCTGCAGGTCCAAGATGATCAGGAAAAGCTCCATGAGGGAGGTGTGGCTGGGTACAGATGAGCAGCAGAGCTGGGCTGGAGCTCTCCTAGGATGCGGTCGTCCTGGTGTCAGGTCTGGGCAGCACTGCGTACCTGCTCAGGACCTGCCTTTGGGAAGAGTGCGGAGTCCGGGACCTGGTGTTTGGATCCCGAAATATGCCCATGTGTGAGGAAGCAGTGTGGCTCTGGAGGTGGGGCCTGCAGGGGACCTGGTCTGCCTGTGGGCAGAGGAGCGTGTTCACACCTCCCCAGGGAGGCCCAGGAGAACCGCTTAGAAGGCAGCCTGGCTTTGCTTTGCCACACTAGAGTTACCCTCCTATCTGGAATGCAGTGGGTGGATGCTCATAAGGCTGCTGGGAAGCTCAGAGAAGAGAAACAATGAGAAGCAGTTCTGTAAGCGGGAAAAAGGGTGTTTTCCCTGGAGCCAAGCACAGTTCCTGGCACTGCGGGGCCCTGTTGATGTTTGGCAAAGTTTGGAACTGAGAGCCCGTTCTTAGTGGTCTAGCTAGTACCTGTCTGTTGTAGGACAGGGTCCAGGTCATCCACGAAGCATTCCCAACCTCTGTTCTCCAGGGGCACACAGTCCCTGCAGGGGATGAGATGTTTGCCCATAAGACCTCCGCTCCTTCCGCTGACACCCTGGGGCTTGAAGTCCAGCTCTCCTCACTCTTACTATCTGCGTTTCTCATGCAAATTGTGTCCCCTGTCTGGACACCTTCGACACAGCACTTCTGGGAGGGTAGAGAATGAGCAGCAGGGCCAATCCCTGGGCTAGTGCTTGACCTGCTGTTGGGGGCATTGTTACTGTTATTAAGAAGCCAGTCAGTGACTTGCAAGGTCAGAGAAGGGACAGGACTCATGGGCCAGCAGGGCTGGAGGAGGAGATGCTGGGATAAAGTAGAACCCTGAACTCGAGTCGGGAGATGAGTGTAGTGTGTCTAGAGTGAGTGGAGGGCAAAATTTGCAACTCAGGGATCGGCACCAAGAATCCTACACCCCCGGTCGTCATGCCGTCAGGTGGAGAGGCCTTTGCATTGGCAGGGCTGGGCTTGAGAAGGGTGGGATTTGGGGGAGACCAGGGAGGATCCTGCAGTCAAGTTTCTTATGGGGGCCCTGTTCTGGAGAGGCCCCACCCCAGCATGGTGTGCTGATCTGGGGTCAAGAGGTCTCAGAGCTCCTGGGAGAGAGGGGCTCGGCCTCTGCTCTCCCCCGCCCTCACACTGTGGCTCCCCTGTTCTGCCTGTTGGTGTCTCGGCTTCCCTGTCTAGTCTCCCTTCTTTCCCCATTAGGGAGGGAAAGCAGGACCACGCCAGGCATTCACGGTCACCCTGCCCAGCGTGGCCTTGGCCCACCCTGTCCCGTTTCTCTCAGCAAAGAGACTGCCAGCCATTGCAGTGGTGTGAGGGGTGATCCTGGGCAGCTTCTGTGACTTCTCTGGGCCTTAGTTTTGTCAGGCTCACACTTGGTGGGACTTGGTAGTGCCAGGAGATGACAGAAAGGAGGCAGAAGCGCCCTGCTGAGGAGGTGCTTGGGCAGGGTCCTTGCTGTGCGTCCTGGCAGAGCCGGGAAGCCATCCTCAGAGGTGGAGAGACATGGGTGCCTGGCTCCTGGTGAGGCAGACAGAAACTGCAGAGCCAGGCATGTTCCCTTGGGCAGTCCTGTGGAGAGTGGGGGTCCAGGTGGGCACAGAGGGGCCTGTTTCAAGGCCTGGCTGACTGGGATACGTGAAGTGCGGGGCCGTGGATGGTTTTTGCAGAACACAAAGTGGCCTGGTCTTGTGGATGTTAAAGGAGCTCACGTTTACCGAGTGAGTGTTCACCGTGCCCCAGCATCCTGAGTGCTTCCCCTGGATTGCCTCCTTCAGTTTCCAGAAGCTCCATGAGGTGTGTGCACACATCATCTCCATCCTGCCGGAGCAGAAAGGCACCTCCAACATCGCGCTGGCTGTGGCTCCCACACAGCCTGGTCCTGGAGCCCTGGAACCTCCAGGTGGGCACTTCTTGCCTTTGCCTGAGTCCCACTAGAATCCTGGGGCCCTGGGCCACAGGGCTCCTAACTGGTCCCCTTTCTGTTCCCTTCCCTAAGTGGGAACATTAAATTGACCCTACTTTTCTGTTCTGATGAACCTGGCCCAGGTGTGGGAGTCAGGCAGGGAAGAATCAACAGCCTTGAGACCTGGGTTTCTGTCTTCAGGACATTCCATAGCGGTGGCAGTGCTGACTGGTATCTGGGAAACACCAGTTTTCCTTCCCAGTACCTTTGTCCCTGTTTATTCAGGATGTAGTAAACATTTGATTGTCATCCTGCTTTAATTAAATAGAAAAAAAAGTCAGTACTCTAGAATTTTGGTACATTTCAAATATATTTTATTACTTTTCTTTTTGTCTTAGAAAGAATATCAAACCTGCATGCAATGCTAATGGTTCCTGACATTTACATAGCATATGACACCATAGAGCAATGCGGCATATAACGAAGGGGCCCATGTAGGGCTGGCCTTCCTAAGAGAATATTTACAAAGGGAAGGGCATGTGGTCATCTTAAAGAGGACTGCACCAGAAGACTGCACTGTTTAACACTGAAGGGTTACGTCGGGAATCACAGAGAGATTGCTTTAGTACTGCATATTCCATTGTCGAGAGGGAAAGAAACAGGCTTTGAAGGCTCTTGCTCGTCAACAGCACGTGTGTCTGTAGTTGTATATTGTGCATGTATTTGTGTAGATTTAAATTTGCTCCTAAGATTTTCACTGACAGTGTCAGTAACTTCAGGGGCTTTCAAAGCATTAAAGGTTGAAGCGGTGAATTTTTCACAAATGCTCACGTTAGAGAGAAGACCCAACCCCTTCCTTAAGGACCATCTATCTGCTTCACCATCTGAGGATCTTGGAAATGTTTTCAAGGATGTGTAAAAATTAACCGCAGGGATGAAGCATATTTCTCTGACAGCCAAACTTGAGTTCGTCAAAGAGCAGATGCAGAGAAATCTGGTCTGGCTTGCCCTGTGACTGGGGCCGCTGCCGAATCCCCCCAAGGCTGTGACCGGCTATGAGCCCAGGAGAGCTCGTGGCCCCTGTGCCGAGGCGCCAGGACTTCTGAGCGGAAGCTTCCTGCACTAGGAAGGGAGCGATGCTGTTATGAAATGTCTCAACCAAGTTCCCTGTTCCTCCCAGGCGGTTATAAAGCTCAGATGTACAGTGATGTCTGGACAAAAAAAAAAAGCATTTTTTTTTTTTTAATACAAAGGAAAGGCATGAGTTTCCCCACTTTTCAGTAAAAAGCGGCTTGTGATGAAATCTGGAGCGCGAGAGAAGGATCTCACATCTGGAAGCCTTTTGCACACAGCTATAAAATGTAAAAACTGACCCTCGGTAAAAAGTGCTTTGTAACAATATTTAATTTGTGTCTTATGCCTGTGAGAAAGAAAGGGTTTGTTTTTTGAATCTGCAAAGTCCTTTGCTTGTTTCCCAACCGGTGTGAAGTTTTCCCATCAGGGATTTTTCACCCTATTCTTCGTAGACCCTGGGAAGAGAAAACACCCACGTCAGTGGCTCAGGACATGAGGCAGGTAACACGCAGGCTGGTGTCTGAGCTGCTCTGTTCCTGGCCTGGGGAGTGCCTCTCCCAGGACCGCAGGAGCCGGGGAGGAGCAGGGACATCACAGAGGAGGCCCTCACATGGCCATGAAAGCTCCCCTGAACCCGGCTTTGACCTTTCTAAACAGCCTCCACCTCTGCAGTTTCTTTTTATCCTCAAAGCTCTAGGAAGCAAACCATCCTGGTGTATGAGGAGACCAGGCACAGGAGACTTAAAGTCAGCCTGATGCACACAGAATGTCAGTGGTGGGAATGACATCTGTCTCCAGTGTGGATGCGGAGGGGAGCGGACAGGGGCACCCCCGCCCCCCATTTAGGCTTATATCTTTGTGTTTTGTCAATCATACGTGTCCTCCAGGAAAAAAAAAATCCCACTTCTAGCAGGCAGTGCCTCAGACCCAAGGATGGTTGGCAGGGCTGCAGCTGTCACCAAGGCCAGGGGTGCCAGGTCACTTCCTCTAGCAGTTACCAGGCCTGCGAGCGCTCCCGAGCTGCCTTTTCCCCTCACCTCCCCAGCCAGCTCTGTTTATGTCCTTAAATTCCTTCCCTCCTGCCTCATGGCTGCCTGCCGTGGGGCCACATGTCACATTCAGAGAGTCCATCACTCCCTCTGCCTTGGTTCTGATTTCTGAGTAATTATGCACTGAAATCAAATGCCTTATGCTTCCGCTTCTGGTGGCAGTGAAGGCTCTGGGCTCTGAGCTTCTGGGAGCTCTCTAGTCTTGCCCATAGCCTGGGTTGGCTGCTGCCTTACCCTGCCTCTGTTCAAGGTTCAGCATTCTCCTCTCTCTGCAAAGATGACTTCAAGATAGTTCCTTTATTGGGACTTTCCTGGCAGTCCAGTGGTTAAAATTATGCATTCCAATGCAAGGGATGCAGGTATGATCCCTGATGGGGGAACTAAGATTCCACATGCAGTGCGGTGTGGCCAAGAAAAAAAAGTAGTTCCTTTGTCTCCACGGAGACATTTTCAACCTTTATAGAGGAAGGGGAGGTGAGGAGGACAAGGAAATGCCCACATCCTTTTCCAGGACACCTCGACATTCTAGGAAGGAGGGCATGTGGTGCTAAGTCACTTCAGCCGTGTCCGACTCTTTGTGACCTCATGGACTGTAGCCCACCAGACTCCTCTGTCCATGGGATTCTCCAGGCAAGACTGCTGGAGTGGGTTGCCATGCCCTCTTCTAGGGGATCTTCCCGACCCAGGGATTGTACCCACGTCTCTTGTGTCTCCTGCATTGGTGGGCAGGTTTTTTTTGCCATTAGTGCCCCATGGGAAGTTAGGAAGGAGGGATGAACTCCTTTTGTAAGAAAGTGATAGGAGGCCTGGGAGCAGAGGTGCCCTTATGCTCTCATCCATGGAATCTGCAGGAACAAAAAAAGCAGGGTTGCATGGGCCAGACCTGCCCCTTTTCCTCAAAGCCCAGGTGGAGAGGTAGGGGACAAAGTGCACAAAAGCCTGAATCTCCCAGCAACCTGACGAAGACTTGCCAGCGCTTCTGCGAACTGGCCCTGCAGTAGCCTCGTTCCACTTTTGATGACACAGGGCCCGGAGGGTGACTGGACGGGACTGGACAGGACATGTCCTGCGTGTGTCATGTGAGCTGCCTGCCCTGACCAGAAAAAGGGCTTCATTCTCATCAGATTTTATAGAAAATCATCTCTCGCTCTCATCACTTTCTATTTCAAGCAACTGCAGATGAGGCAGTTTTGGAGCAGCACAAAAGGCCCAGGTACTGGGGATGGGCCCAAGCGTCAGCTACTGGAGAGCTGGTCATGGGCAGAGCTTAGGCTGGAAGGGCCTGCTGGTAGGTGGAAGTTGGGTGGGAGGGCGGGGCTGGCACTGCTGTAGGAGGTCACCTTCCGGTGACACCAGGAGACCTAGCTCCCTGACTTGTGCTCCCAGGCGAGTCACTCCCCACCCGCATTGAGCTCCCCTGTGGGATGAGGTGCAGGCCCCAGCTCCTGAGGAACTCACCTGTGTGTGTGTGTGTGTGCATGCACGTGTGTACATGTGTGTGCACGCTTCCTAATCATGCTCTGCGAACACAGTGTAAACAGTCTCTGAGTGTGTGAGAGGCAGGTCTGCTCCAGGACAGGCTCACCTTTAGGAAGCACAGGGGAGCCAGGAACTTGTCTGCCCTTTGAGGACAGACATGGGACCTGAGGCGATCAGAGCCAGGAAGATCTGACTCGGAAAGCTCTTTTCTGAAAATGGGGAAACAGCCCGAAGAGGGCAGACATCTGTTTCAGGGCTCTGGTCAGCTGGCCGTTGCTGCCCCTTAGGGTAAGAGTGGCTCTGATTCTAAAGGGTCAAGCCCAAGGTCCTTCCCTGCACCTGCCGCAGAAGGAGTTTATCAGGTTTCTGGGCAGCAGAGGGGCATGGGGCACCTTGAGGGAAGATGGTGTGGTTGGCAAGGAGTTATCCTCATCATCTTGTGGTTGTAGCCAGTTTTAGAGTTAATGAACCTTAAGCAATTGTGTTTCACCAAACCACACAAATCACCGAGAGATCCACGCCAGGTGTTCATCCAGCCGTTCGACCAGGGGAAACTAGGGGTCAGAAAACTTAAGTTACCTAAATAAGGAGAGGAATTAAGACTATCACAAACTTTAGTTCACTAAAGAACTTTCGATGCTTACAGCTGTCCAAGAGAGCAGTAAGTATAGCACTAAGTGGTGAGTTCCTTGTCCCTGGGAGTACGTAAGCAGCATCTGGGTATCTGCTTACTGTGACAACTGTGGTGGGCATTCATGCCTTAGAAAGGCTAGATGACCTCGAGGGAGTCGAGGATCTGGCTTTGGTAGGATGGTGGGAAGGAAGGTGAGGGGTGGTGGGCCATACCTGCGCTTCTCGTTCCAGGCGTTGTACCATTTGATGAACCGCTTGGTGCTCTGCAGCTTGGGGTGCAGGCAGTGCTCCTGACCCCGGTACCTGGACATGCTCTTGGTGGTGATGCTGAAATGGAGGAAGGTGAGGTGGAGGATTGAGAAGCCAGAATGACAGCCCCTCCGTGTGGCTCCCGGTCAGGACACTGAGAGACTGTGGCCTCCTTTCAAAGCGCCCTACCCATATGTGCCCTCCCTGGTTCCTTCATAAAAGTTTCTGGTTGTCCCCTTAATCTCTGACTCCACATTCAGGTCTAGCCTTGTACAGAGTGATGGGCTGTCACTTTTTCTGCTGGAGCCCCCAGAGTCTGGGAGAGTCCCTCCCCACCCCCCACAGCACTCATGCCTCCCTTAGGGAACAGATGTCAGGGGACCCTTCCAGCTTCTCCAAACCTGGGATGGAGACGTGGAAAGAGCTAACGCCAGCATGGTATATGTGCCAAGACCTCATTCCTTGGATTTGAGGCACTCCATGGCTGGGCTTGAATGTGCTGTGGTCTCTGTCTGATCTTCTAAACCCTAGTTCCCTGGATCCTCTGCAGATTGTTCTGGGGCTGGGCATTTGTTGACCTTGAAGCTGTCTTGTTGGCCTTGAAGCCCATTCTGACTCCTGAGTGTGAAGTCCCAGTTATCTCACCCTTGGGAAGGAAAATAAGACTGCCCTTCAGGTCTCTATCCACCAGTGTCCCAACACCAGTGGAGATCTAGCCACATGGTAGAGAAGCAGGTGGCTTTGTACAGAGTGTAGAGCCTGGGTTTGCATTCCAGATCTATCTCTGGGAGCCTCTTTGAACCCAGTTTGCTCATCCATAACATGGGTATAATGATAGGACCTACCTCTTAGGGTTATTGAGATGGTTAAAGATATAATCTATGTAAATTGCCTAGCACCATGAACAGTTACTGTTATTAGCCATTGTCATGGAAGACAGGATGGCCAAGGAGAAGCCTTGTGAGGTCCAGGCTGGGAGCGGGGGAGGGCAGGAGAGGCTGCTGCCCAGAACTGCTGTGTCCTTCTCGGCCAGGACTGGGCCAGGGTGGCAGGAGCTCAGGTAAGGAGGAAGGATGGTGTTCAAGAATGAGGGCCCAGCTAGTGGACATGGGAGAAGGGAAGGCAAGGCAAGAGGTGAGGATGCCATTCCCTGGGAGGTCGCACGCAGGAGGGAGGCATGCTGGGTGCTGGGGTGCAGGCTGAGGGGGCAGAGAGAGCTGGTTGGAGGATGGGGTGGGAGGAGTGGCAAGGGAGGGAGTGCAGTCCGCTAGCACTCTGTGGGTTCCTAACTGAAGTGTTAGGGTGCCCGGGCCAGGTTCTAGAAAGGATCAGGGTTGCCATGAACTCTAGGTCTGCCAGTTGACCAGGAGAGGAAATCGAATTGTGATACCGCAGTGGGGACAGAGTATTTATGGGCAGCCTGTTCTCTTCCCTTCCCTGTGCTCTGAGTTTCCAGGGCCCTCACCATGGCCTCAGCCTCCCAGGGCAGGGACAGGCCTTGTGCTAATGCCAGGTGGCTGGGTTCTGCCTTCGCCAGCCCTCTCTATGAGACCTGGGACTGCCTGGGTCCCTTGTGCCAGATCTCAAGCATGGGGCACTGCTGTGGAGTGGAGTCCAATTCCCTCCCCCGTAGTACCTGGTCGCTCCACAGAAATTTAGCCTGTGTGTTGCTCTCTGCCTACAATGCTGCTTTTGCACTTGGAATAAAAGGCTGTGGCCAAGCCAGATAAAAACCCCCTCCTCAGTTAGGTCAGTGTGCAGGCTGAGGATCCCACATCCTGAAGATTGGGGCAGCAGGGGAGGACCCCACGGAGCTCAAATGCTCAGTTATAACACGGGGACTTGGAAACTTAGTTGTGGGGTGAAGACATGAGGATTTCTGCCCCCAGCAATTATGCAGAAATTCTGGGCCCTGTGTCCCTGTCCTTAGCCATTCTGGGATACTGAGGGTTTCAGTAAGAGCTCAGGGGGTACGTGAAACAGATTGCCCTTTCTAGATTCTTGACTCTCCTGGATCCTTCTGAGTGCAAGGACTCCCACTTGCAAAGCAGGCTGCACCCTGAGCCTCATCAGAGATGTCTAGGTGACACAGGGTGAGCTGGAAAACTTTCTTTAGTTCCGCTTTGGGGCTAAAAACCTGCTTTGGCCAAAAATGCTGGTCCCTCGTGCAGTCTGAAGAGCTCTAGGAGCTTAAGAAGGGAGAAGACCTCCAGCTCTTCAGGGACCGGGGTTGGGTCCTGGGTGTGAAGTGGAGGTTTAGAAGAGGGTGTGTGCAGGGGTGTCCTGAGACCCCTGCAAGTTTTCACAAGGCTACATAAAGCCTTCTCACACACTTGCCTGCTGTCAGTTTCCTTTCTATCCTGAAAAGTGTAGCCACGAAAAAGAGCAAGCCTGTTGACGGCAGGTTCTGTCCTTTGGAGATGTCACTACATCTCATATCCTATTCCATTTCTCCTGTGAGGACTCAGTAGCTCAGCTTGGTGTGTGGGGCATCCTTCAGCACTGAGAGGAATGCAGAGTTAACTTGCCATGTCCCTGTCATTTTCAGCCTGAGAGAGCTGAAAACCCTGAGGGGCTTGTAGCTCTTCCCTCAACTGTGTGACCTCTGGCCCCCTACCCTTTTCTGGTAGTTTTTCTGGACCTTGGTCTGCAAGGTAAGGGGCGGGGACAGGAATCACTTTAGGTACCCAGGAAAGAAGGCAGAGGGATTCAGCTCAGGCCCAGTATTTTCTGAACTTCCCTAACTTCAGCGCCACTGTGCAGCCCCCAGGTGGCAGTGGGAGGGGTCGGGGGGTGGGTGGGAGCTGCCGTGCAGACACTGTGTGGAGGCCTTTGGGCCAGCAGGGCCAGAGAATGGAAGGCACTTGCCCAGACTGAGAATAAAGTGTGTCCTGTTTCTGGGGGAGGGGAAGAGGGGCCAATGGTCCGTGGCAGATATTTGGTAGCGGGTTTGCCAAGGGCTCCCTTCCTGGCCAAGAGCGTATTGATGGGGAAACAGTGGTGCTGGCCTCAAGTGGTTAATTGGGAAGGCAGAGGAGCAAGGAAACTCAGTGTTCTCTTGCTCTGCCCCACTTTTTAAAATATTCTCTGCATCCCCACCAAGCAGTGCTCCAGCCTCATGGCATGTTAACCCCAGCAGAGCCCTTTCCACAGGAACCCGCAGAAGTCCAGCTGGTGTTGGAAGACTGAGGAATCGCTGGAAGCCAAAAACCAGATGGCCATAGTCCCCCATCCAGAAAAAGGCCCTGAAAGGAGGTTCCTAGGACTTCAGACAATGTTTTAATCTTCTCCCCAGTAACAGGAAGGCAGCACGCCTCAGTTTGGGTTCAAGTTTACTAGTTCTGGGTGTATTTTGAGTGACTTCAATCTGGTTGTTCTAAGTTGGCACAGGGAAACCATTTAACCCTGGATTGTCCTAGAAAGGTGGACTGTGCCACACCTAGGCTATGGCTATCCGTCACCTAGCAAGGGTGAACTCAGGGGAGAGGCTGTTTCCGGAGCACAGTACTGTGACCCTTTTTTCAAACTCTTCCAGACTGCCGTGCCAGCGTCCTAAGGACTCGCTGGGCAATTGCAAAGGCTCGCCAAGGCCTTGACAAAGGCTGAGAGAAAGGTTTGTTAGGCTGACCCAGCCCCAAGTTGTGCCCCAGCACCGGGTTTAAGAGCAGCGCGCACAGGCTCACGGCGAAGAGCGAGAACTCACATAACCATCTTCTCCTCGCAGTGCGGGTACTTTGGCTTCATTTCCAGCTTCTTCACGTCGCTGTAGCGGATCTTGGGTCCCTTTCGGGAGCACTTGCATTTGGACCCTGAAAGAGAGATCGCGCGGGGGATCGCTCAGTTGCGCGCGGGGTCTCCGTCGCAACTCTGACCACCCTAGATGCCCGCCCAGACCCTCCGGGATCCCGGGACGCTTAGCACTTGGCGCCGGGGGTTCCCCAGGACGGGCCGGGCAGGCGCCCAGGGACCTCCCAGGAACTCACCGTCCACGCGCGCGGCACACAGCGCCAGGAGCAGCAGGAGCAGCGCGGCGGTCAGGAGCCTCATGCTGGCCGAGAGGCGCGGCGCGAGCAGGTTTTCGGGGAGGGCGCCCGCGCGTCCGTGTGCTGTGCTCGGCTCTTTCTGCCCGGAGCGCGCCTCCCGGCTCCGCTCACTCCCGCTGCGCCCGTCGGTGGGAGCTTCGGGGCTGTGGCAGCGCGCTGCGCTGTGCGCTCGGCTCTGGGCTCTCTCCACAGCCTCCCTCCGCCCGCCCAGGCCTCTTTTAAATCCGCTCCTGCCCTCACTGCGAGCGAGCTCATTAATATGCAGAACCACTCGGTGACTCACTGAGATTTCTCAACGCGGCGGGGGGAGGAGACCTTCCCCGCCCGCCGCCCGCCCCGGACCGCGATCGCAGCAGCGCACACTCGGAGCCACGCGCGCACTCGCTCCTCCAAAGCTCACATCCGCTACCCTTTCGCTGTCACACGCTCTCTCCTTCACACGCTTGCACACGCAGGGTCTGGCAAGCACACAGAGCCAGTGCCCGGCGCCACTTGACGGTGGAGAGAGGCTGCCTAAGGGCACGCTCTTCTGATTCACAAGGTTCCCTCTGGCCTGCTGTCGTGAGCCGCGAGGGGAGACCCAGGCCCGAGGCCCAGATTTTCTGAGACCTGAAAGGGATTTGGGGCAGTGCCAGGTGTGAATGCCAGCAGGCCTGACTCTAGGGCGTGAGCTGCCTCTATTGGGCCAGCAGCCCTCGTGGCCAGAGCACAGGCCAGGTTTGGAGAGTGGTCACGGGAAGGATGTACAGCAGCGCAGCCGTGTCCTGTGATCCTGGAACTGGCTCAAAGAACGTGTGTGAGACGCTTGGTTACTCTGAAAGGAAGGCTTCCAAAAGTATGTGGTCCCACAGGCCATCACAGGTTCCACTGTCACATCATTCTCAAAACTTAGGTGGTGGCTGGGCAGGGAGACATGACAGTGATAACCATCTGGATGAAGTCCATGCCATGGACATTGTGCCAGGATGTATGGTGTAGTGTGGACCCAGGCATGATGACAGAAATTCCAGCTCCATGAGTTACCAGTGGTGACTTAACCACTCTAAGCCACTCTCATTGTCTATAGGGTGGGAGGAGTCACAGTGCAGCTGTGAGAATTCCGTAAGATCAGAGGTGAAAAGTGTTTGAGTACCTGACCAGCAGTTAGTGCCCAGGAAATGTTACCTACTGGCATCATTATTTTATGTGTATCTATGATATATTATGTATACTTATATATAGTATATATGTGTGTATATACATGTGTATATGCGTGTCTATGTGCTGTGCTGTAAGTCACTTCAGTCGTGTTGATGTGTGTCTATGTGTGTCTATATATATGTGTATATATATACACGCACATAAAATTCCATTTTTTTTTACAAGTTTCTTTCGAAGTTGGTATTTTAATTTCCTTACTTGATGGGTATTATTGGAACAGGCTCAGAGAGAAGGGCTTCCCAGGTGGCGCTAGTGGTAAAGAACCCACCTGCCAATTTAGAAGATATAAGATATGAAGTTTCAGTCCCTGAGTCGAAAAGATTCCCTGGAGGAGGGAATGACAACCCACTGCAGTATTCTTGCCTGGAGAATCCCATGGACAGAGGAGCCTGGTGGGATATGGTCCGTGGGGTCACAAAGAGTTGGACACGACTGAAGCACCTGAATACCCACACAGAGAGAAGAAATGACTTCCTAAGATCACATAGCCAGGAAGCAGGTGGGGCCAGGAGGGGCCCTGGTGGTGTGGCTGCAGATCTGGGGCTCCTGTCCCTGGGCCATTTGGCTTCCTTCAGGCCTGTGTGCCCTTCACTTGGTGAAGCATTTCCTTGAAAGACCCGGCAACAGAAGACAGAGTGTCTCAGACTCCGAGGGTCCTTGGACTTGGCTTCCAGACCAGAGCTGGAGCCAGGGCAGAAGCTGCCAGGCTCTGGCAGCTCTCACAGCTCTGTGCTGTCAGTTCAGCAGCTCCCTGGGGGCTCAAGTGCCAGAGAGGATCCTGGGGGGATGGGATGAACAGGCTGCTGAGGGCTAGGGTGGGAAGAGGCTCTGCCGTCTCTTCCTCCTGAGAGAGCCTTGGCTGCCTGGTGGGGAAGCTGAGCCGTGAAGAGCCAGCAGAGCCTGTGAATGGGCTTCAGGCCATGTCCTGAATCCTATGCAAGCAGTGGTCTCTATACTTAAAGCAAGGCCAACTGATGGGTTTATGCAGAGGATAAGTGCAAGGGAGTGATTTTTGTCATTTATGTTAATTTTTAAAAAATTTAAATAATACAAAATTAGCATGTTTGTTACGGAAAAATCAGAAAACACAAGCCTAAGAAAACATAAAAAATACACACATAATTCCATCCACTCAGCAATCAACACCAAGATGCTACAGTGTTATCTTTGCAAACCCTTCTGTTTTGCTTACCATGCATGTGCATCAGTGGGATCAGCTTGCATGTCCTATATAATAACTGGCTTGTTTTACCTATCATTACATCATCAGCATTGTCCCATGTGACTGGTCTTGCTTCTACAATATCTCTTTTAATGGTATTGTTTGAGGCCATATAGTATAATGGCTAAGAGCTTGGAGTCTGGAGTCAGACTGCCTGGGTGTGAGTCCTAGCTACTAGCTGTGTGACCTTGACTTGTAACCAAACCTTTTTGGGTACTGATTCTCTCATCTGTGAGATGGGAATGATAAGGGTACCTACAGCTTGATAAGAATTAAATGAGATGGTGCATGTAAAGCTTTTAAGGGGGTCTTTTGCACAAACTAAATGCTTAATAAGTGATGATTATTAGTATTTTGGATGCAGTATGTCCCATTGTATGGGTGCACCGTAACTATTTTAATTACTTGCTCTCTGCTGGACATTTGGGTTATTTTGAATGATATACTTTTATAAGCAGAGCTGTATGACAAATATACTTGTAGCTCAGTTTTGCCATAGCCTTTTAAAACTTGAATCATATCTCAGAAATATAATCACTAGGCCTTGGGGCATGCCCATTTTAAGGCTTTTACTGCAAATTGCCCTCCAAAAATATAGTACTTTTTTATTCTCCAAAGGGAATTTCTTTAATACATGACTTTTGCAGAGCCTCTGAAATATATATATATATTTAACAAAATTATTTTTATCATATTTATTTCAAGAATATGCTGATTAATTAAGTGGGATCTAACAGCACTAGGGACCATGGGCATTGTGCTGTAATAGGAGGAAGTAGTTGACCCTAAAAATAGGGACCACATTTCTCCAACTTTCTGGACCAGATCAGAGGTCAGACATTCCAGTGTTTTGTCCCCAGGTTTAAGCCTTAGTCTGTGCATGCTCATTTTTGGTTTGCAAAATATAGCCATTGTATCTTTGCAAATAGGGCTCATCCCTGTTTATGTGAGCAATTCTGGGACTGTGGGTCCAGGGAAGGACAGGGGCCCCTGCTGCTGGTGGGTCTGTGGGTGAAGCTGCTCAGCTGGGAGAAGGAAGAGGGGTTTGACCCTAACTTCAGGGCACAGAGTTTTTACCAAGCTCAAGTGGGAAATCTTTGAGTAGGTGGAGGTTCAAATGGGTGAGGTACTTCTTTGTATGTACAATGGCATCACATGACTTGAGGAGATCCTAGGCATACAGTGAAGGACTCACACATGCCCTGCTCTCTGGAGCTCAGTCTAGTGGGTATGTGTGTGTGCACGTGTGTGTGTGTGACAATGCCACAGCTATTTACAGTCATGCTGGGTTCTATAGAAGAGGCAGACGAAAAGGAAGAAGCAGAAGCAAGGAGCCATCCCTTGAGGAAGTGGAAAATGGGCTGAGACTGGGGATCTGCCCCAGGGTCTTGATGTGATCATATCCATTGAGCATACACTGCACGCCAGGCTCCCTGCATGGTGCTGGGGATTTAAGATGAGCAGAGGCAAGGACTTCCCTGGTGGTTCAGTGGCTAAGACTCTGCGCTCCCAGTATAGGGGACCTGAGTTCAATCCCTGGTCAGAGAACTAGATCCCATGTGTCACAGCTAAGAGCTCGCATGCCGCAACTAGAGATCCTGTGTGCTGCAGCCAAGACCTGGTGCCGCCAAATGACAAAAATGTGTGAGGATGAGTGAGGCAGATGTGCCCCTGACCCCAAGGAGCAAAGAGTCTAGTGGAGAAGAAAGACATTAATCAAGTGACCACAGACACACATGAGATTACCTCAGAGCTAGGTGCAATAAAGGGAAGCTGGTATTATGACCTGACCGGGGAAGTGCCCATTGGGTTGGCATTTGAAGGATGAGAAGGAGTTAACCAGGTGACAGTGGGAGGGAGGCCACTCCTGCCCCTTTCCAGTCCCTGCTCCTCACACAGTGATCTTCAGGAGGACCCCTTGCTTAAAGCCCTTCTGTTCCTGAGCTCACCCAGAGCCCCACTCAAATCCCCAGCAGGTCTCTATGGGGTCTCGTGACCAGCATCCACCACACTGCCTTGTCTTACCCCTCACATGTGTCCACCCTGTCCCCGTCTCAGCAGCTTTGCACCTGCTGGCCCCTCTGCCCAACCTGCTCTTCCCCAGTCAGATGTGGGCAGCTGGCCCTCTTCTTACCGAAGCCTCAGCTCGAATATTCACTCTTCAGACCCCATTGCACTGGCATCCCCAGCCCTCTCCCTCCCAGCAGTCACTCTCTGTGCCATTGACCTATGTTACTTTTTATATCGTATGGACAACAAGTTCATGTTACACTTTTTTTTTTAAAGATTTATTTATTTATGGTGTTTTTAAAAGATTTATTTATTTATGGGTTTTCATTGTGGGCTTTCTCTAGTGGTGAGTGGGGGCTGCTCTTCGTTGTGGTGGTGGGGTTTTTCTTGTTTTGGAGCATGGGCTCTGGGCGTGGGCTGGGCTCCAGTAACTGTGGCACATGGGCTTGGTTGCTCTGAGGCATATAGGATCTTCCTGGACCGGGGATCGAACCTGTGTCCCTGTATTGGCAGGTGGATTCTTAACCGTCAGACTACCAGGGAAGCCCTCGCATTGCACTGTTGTCATGTTTGTTCTGGAGTATATCGTGGTCATCCTCTGATTTCCTGGTTCTGTGACGGTAGGTACTGGATCTGTCTTACTCGTCCTTTGTGCCCGCAGCAGTGTGTGGCACGTAGTAGCGGCTTATTCCGTACCTTCTGAGTAAATTTAAGAAGCATGTTTCAGGCAAAAGCCCAGAGATGTGAGAGAGCACTGCTGAGTTCAGGCTGTGTAGACTATAAGGTCATGGGTGTGTGTGTGCACACATGCATGTGTGAGTGTGTGTGTAGGGGGTGGTTAAGGGTGCCCATTGGTAATGCCATATTTCCAGGCAAACCAGTTCTTCCCCAGGGCATTGGCTTTAGAAAAAAGACCTTGGGGAGGAGAAGGAGGTGAGTGAGCAGTAGTGTGGTTTTCTAGGAAACCCCACAGGTATCTGGGCACTGGCCTCCTGAAAGGGTTAAAGGCTAGGCAGGTCTCGCTAGGGAGGCCAGAGCTCCCCAAGCCACAGGAGGAGACAAAGGTACTTTTTTTTTTCAGCATTCCTTTATTACGCTTTAACCATGTAGGAGGCTCCTTTAATTCTGTGTTGCTATAAAAACAATCGACAGTCGGCTCTTCCTGAAAGTAACTTTTTTCCAGCCTTGAACTGCTAACTGCAAAATAGTACATCTTATTCATGGAAATGCTTTTCTTAAGATATGTTAATGAACTTAATGAGTCTGCATTACTGACTCCATGGACATGAGTTTGAGCAAGCTCCAGGAGTTGGTGATGGACAGGGATGCCTGGTGTGCTGCAGTCCATGGGGTCAAAGAGTTGGACCCAGTTGAGCAACTGAACCTATGTTAATGAAACTATGTATCTTGTTTAAAAGTCTGTTTTCCTTTAAGACTTAGACAATATATCTTGTCCAGAGACATCTAGTTCAGAGAAGGCTCCCCTTGTGCAGATATGTATGTTGTGGGAGAGAGCTGCACCTGGTGGAACTCTCTCAGCCTTGAGGTGTGTCTTTTATCTATGATCAACAGTTTACTAATGAGTATAAGATGCCTTGCAAAAACTGGCAAGGGGGAGGACTCTCCTGCCCCCTTCCAGTGCCTCTTGCTGGGATCTTTCTCTATCCCTGTTGCTTTAATAAAATCTACACAAAACTCTGAGTGACTGAGACTGTCTTTGGTCCCAGGGTTAAATCTTCTTCTTCAGAGGCTATGAATCTGGCAGCACTGTTCACAGTAAGCTATCATCTTGGGGGCTCATCTGGGATCCCAAGACAAAGTGTAAGCTTTCATCTATCACTCCTAAGTCTGCTGAGAAGGTGCATCTTGACTGGTCAAAGCCGGTTTCCCGCCCTGGGAGCTGGGAGACATATGGATTCTTCTCTGCCTCTACCCCTGGGCCTTCCCAGTACTGACCTTCTCAGAGGGAGAATCCCTTTGTACTTCCCCGATGATACAGAGCCATCCTAGATTCCAGAACTGAAAGGTGCTGGTGCCCCACCTAGCCTTCATTCTGCAGATGACGATGTTGAGACCCAGAAATGGGGGTGGGCATCACACAAGCATTCCAGAGCATGAACGTCAGCCAGGTCCTGCCCCATCTGCTTAGACCACAGTGAAATCCTGGGCTCCAAAGACCTGTCTGGCCCTGACAACCACTCATTACAATGGGAAGCACCCCAAGATACCTGCTTTCCTTGGGTGGTGTAACTGCTGGCTGTGTGTGAGCCTGGTGGGTGCCCCATCCTCTAAGCCCCTCCTTCTGCTGAAGTCTGCATGCTTCTCTCTGAGTGTCCAACCCGTGGAACCCAGGGCAACCAGCTGCCTCATCTTTGATAGTTCTTCTTTAGCAGTCTTGTGTACTGACCTCCTTCCCAGGGCCTTGGTCTGAAGTGGAGAGGATGTAGGACTGAGGTTCCCCAAGTTCTTTACATTTGGAATGCTTAGGGAGCCTGAGCATCATAAGCCCAGAAAAAGTGGTGCAGGATGTAGCCAGGCAGTGTTGAATTAGGCTCCAGTCAGTCCCATGGCCAGAGGAGGCGATGGCAACCCACTCCAGTACTCTTGCCTGGAAAATCCCATGGGCAGAGGAGCCTGATAGGCTGCAGTCCATGGGGTTGCACAGAGTTGGACACTACTGAAGCGACTTCAGCAGCAGCAGCAGCAGCAGCCCCATGGCAGCTGAGGGTTGACTGAAGGTGCTGTGGATTCTCCCAACATGCGAGAGAATGCTGGCAGCAAATATGACAGACAGACAGGTAGCATTTATTCATTCAACACTACCTCATTGCAGACAGGCATCTTTACTACATTAAGAATGAAGGCAAATGCATTTTCAAAGAAGGCCCTAATGTACAAATGAGCAAAGGCCATCAGAGGACAACTGGGGGAAAAAGGAAGAAAAGCAGTGATTAGCCAACCCATGAAAGAATGTTCATCCTCATTAACGGTCGAGGTAAAGCACATTAATGCTTCAGTATTGTGGCATACAATAGTGAAATATTTATTTTAAATAGTAATGTCTAAAGCTGCAAACTGAGGAAAGGCCACATAACCATTACTAGCAGGGTGAGATTCGGGGAAATCATATTTATTGAATGTATCCAGAGTGTTTCACGTAAAACTATTTCATCCTTTTAATCCACTTCAGAAAATCTGTTTTAAAAGTTGACAAAGGAGAAATGCCACATGCAAAGATATTCTTTGTTAAAAACAGTTAACCTGAAAGCCCAACGCAAGGGAATTGTTACCTAAACAATGAAAGTTCTAAATGAAATATTATATGGGTGTGAACTCATGATTACAGGATCTGAGGAATTCCACGGAGTAAATGCTCATGTAGTACGTAGAGACCACATAAGGTCATGTAAACCCTGTGATTGCAAGTATGTAAAACAGCAACCACTGTATAAAACATGGCAAAGACAGAGATACAAACATCATTCTCTTTGAGTGGTGGGACTTCGGGCGTCTTTTAAAGCTTCTCTCCTTGCTTTCCAACTTATTTGAATGTTCTTAGTATAAAAGGAACTCAGGAGCGTTCAGTGAAAGAGCGAGGCTTGGGGCAAACCCCCATGATAGGGGTTGGGCATGGCTGCCATGCGCTGGCCCCGCAGAAGAGACACATAGAGTCCTCGGTGGTGCAGGTAAACCCTGCACTGAGGACCAGGCCCCATCTTTGGTGCTGTCCCTACTTTTCTTGGCATAGCTCATGACCTATCCCAGCAGCATCACCTTGCCTTGTCCCGCCTTGCCTTACCACTGCTTTGTGTTGGCAGCCTGGGTTCTAGCTTCTTTTCCAGGCCTCTGTAAGAGTTTCTGGAAAACATTAAGCTGCTTCCTAGCTCCAGGCCTTTGCTGGCTGCTTGTTCTTCCTGAAGGCCCTTTGCCTCTGGGCCAGGCTGGTTGCTGTTTTACCTAATGAATCTGCAAAGAGGTCTTTTCACAGGGACGCCTTCCCTGCCTAGGCACCTCTGCCCTCCTCTCCCCACCCTGTCTCGGTCTGAGAGGGCCCATGGCTCTCTGCATGGTGCATAGCCCCATTTTCTCTGTAGTACCACTCCTCACTCCTGCAAAGCCTTCTTCAAGGACTTTCCCTCTTCAGTTCATGAGCTCCAAAGGGCAAGGTGGTTGTTTTGTTTCTTTCCTTTTTATACCGGTGCCCCGGCACCAGCTCAGCGCCTGGCACACAGCAGATTCTCAATGAATGAGTGATGAATAAATTGACATGTATCACACTTTACTTCAGTCTAGTGAGCTCTGGAGTCAGACTTTCTGGTTCAGAACCCTAGACTACCACGCAGTATTTCTGTGTGCCTCTGCTTCCTGGTCTGTAAAGAGGATAATAATAATAATATTACAAATGGGATTGTGGTGAGAATTAAATGAACTAATACAGGACAAGCACAGAGCATAGTGTTATGTTGCACAGTAAGTGCATGGTAAGTGAAATCAAGATTGCCAGGAAAAATATCAATAACCTCAGATATGCATATGATACCACCCTTATGGCAGAAAGTGAAGAGGAACAAAGAGCCTCTTAATGAAGGTGAAAGAGGAGAGGGAAAAAGCTGGCTTAGGACTCAACATTCAAAAAACTAAGATCATGATATCCACTCTCATCACTTCATGGCAAATCGATGGGGAAACAATAGAAACAGTGACAGACTTTATTTTCTTGGGGCTCCAAAATCACTGCAGACTGTAACTGTAGCCATGCAATTAAAAGATGCTTGCTCCTTGGGGAAAAAAAGCTGTGACAAATCTAGACAGCATTTTAAAAAGCAGAGACATTACTTTACTGACAAAGGTCCGTCTAGTCAAAGCTATGGTTTTTCCAGTAGTCATGTATGGATGTGAGAGTTGGACCATAAAGAAGGCTGAGCGCCAAAGAATTGATGTTTTCAAACTGTGGTGCTGGAGAAGACTCTTGAGAGTCCCTTGAACTGCAAGGAAATCAAACAAGTCAATCCTAAAAGAAATCAATCCTGAGTATTCATTGGAAGGACTGATGCTGAAGCTGAAGCTCCAATACTTTAATGCGAAGAGCTGACTCATTGAAAAAGACCCTGATGCTGGGAAAGATTGAAGACAGGAGGAGAATGGGACAACTGAGGATGAAATGGTTGCATGGCACCACCGACTCAATGGACATGAGTTTGAGTAAGCTCCAGGAGATGGTGAAGGACAGGGAAGCCTGGCGTGCTGGAGTCCCTGGGGTCACAAAGAGTCAGACATGGCTGAGCGACTGAACAACAACAACAGAGTGCTCCATAATTGTCTGTTCTGTTTTTAAAATAATTTTTATTATACTATCTTCTAGACTCACCCCCACCCCAGTCTGTGGGTTTGATTGGCTAATTCCTTTTGCTTTATATTTATAAAATGCTTATATAGCATGTACTCTGTGTCAAGGAGTATTCTAAATGTTATACAAATATTTATTTAATCCTCATAACAACCACATCTGTTATAAAGTGTATAAAAGGTTATACCCACTTTACAGGTGGGAAAACCAAGGCACAGAGAGGTTGAGAAGCTTGCCCAAGATTACTGGCAAGTGGCAGACCTGATCTTTGACTTCATGCAGTCTACTCTAGAGATCTGCTCAGAACAGCTGTATGCTGCTGACTAGGAGGGGGAATGAGAAACACTCCCTTTTCCTTTGCCCAGGTCTTCCTGCTGCTTTCCTCTCCTGTGCTGCTGGCATCTGGTACCAAGCTCTTCTCCTTGGATGGTGTCCCAGGCTTCCATCCAGCTGGGGTTGCCAGGTTTAACAAACAAAATACAGGATGCCCATGCAATATTTGGGAGCATGTGTGTGCATGCTCAGTCACTTCAGTCATGCCTGACTCTTTGTGATCCTATGGACTGTAGACCACCAGGATCCTCTGTCCGTGGGATTCTCTGGGCAAGAATATTGGAATGGATTGCCATGCCCTCCTCCAGGGGATCTTCCCCACCCAGGGATCAAACCCCCGTCTCCTGTGGCTCTTGCATTGACAGATGGATTCTTTACCACTGAGCCATTGGGGGAGCCCCATTTGGGAGCATGCTCAATCTAAAAAAGTGTTCATTGTTTCTTTGAAATTTATATTTAACTGAGATTCCTGTATTTTAACTGGCCACCATACATCCAGTACAGAGGGTGGCAGCATGGTTTGGTGTCACCCACGTTCAAGTGGTGGTCGGGGACACAGATGTGGAGTGCCCTGGGGTCTGCCATGGTAGGGGTGGGGAGAGGAAGGGAAGGCACACGTGTGAACTCTCTTGGAGGGCAGAGTGGGCCTTCAGGCTCTCATGGAGAGGGAGGAAGACTTTTTACAGGCAGGAGACCACGAAGGAGGACCTTCCAGGTGGAGGCAACAGGTTAAGCAACTGCTCAGGAAGGGGAAGGCCAAGGGCATGCTAGTACATCTACAGAGCACTGAGAGTTCAGAGCAGGGATTGTGGTGGGAAGGGGAGGGTTGGAAGGCTGAATATGTAGATCACGGCCAAATTGTGCAGGGCCTTGAGCCGGGAGGAGTCTGGGCTTCATCACCTAGGTCATAAGGATCCACTGGAGGATGTCAATCTGGAGGGCTATATGATTGGGTTTTGTCTCGTAGGATGATCTATTGGGTGAAGGAGAGATAGAGCTGGAGGTGGGAGGCAAGAGAAACCTGGTCAAGGGAAGTCCTTGCCCAAAGGACAGGGGATAGCACTTTGCACCCTTATCCCTGGAATTCTTTGCTTTTTCCCGAAAGAATGTGGTGCAGAGAGGGAACATAAAAGATGGTTTTCAGTCCTCTTTGTTATCCAGAGGGAGATGTTTCCAATTTTGGTATTTTTCATTTCTAGCCACCCTCTGTCAGTGGGTCTCCAGCACCCAGAGGAAGGAGCACAGCAGAGGGAAGGAGGGGCCTGGGGTGAGGGTGGGGTTGTTCCTAATTTGCTTCTAAATCAGCGTCTCAGGCAGATGCAGGAGGACAAGGTCAAAGGCGCTGCTCAGAGGATGTACCTGCCAGGTGAACATTGGCCTTAATTCATCTTGTATAAAGAACACTCTTGAAGCAATTATCTGAGACACATTGCAGTTTTCTGTCTTAGCAACTGGCCATTGCTTCTGAACACATTCAGGTTCTTAACGGTGAGCGATTTAAGGCTGTAAAAGAATTGTCATAAACAGCTCCCCGGAGCCAAGAGCACAGCCCACATTTTAAGCACATAATGGAATCATATCAAAAGCAAGGAGGGGCGGCAGGATCCATAAATCCTCGAAGTGCAAAATCTGTCTGTGGTGAAACTTGTGCTGAAGGGGAACCAGATGTGGATGTTGGGGAGAGAGGCGGCAGGAGGGAGCGAGGCAGCAGCGGGAGCTCTGGGGCTAGAGACGCAGAGGAAAGGGCCCTGTGCATGGGGAGATGCCGCCCACTGAGAGCTGGCAGGGGCGCAGGCCTGGGGGTGCCGGGCAGGCTTGTGTGGCTAGGGGGTCAGAGTCCAGGGGAAAAGGCAGAGGCTAGGTTACAGGGCTTGTTGCTGCTTCTTCAGCTGGACCGACACAAGCATTTTACAAACTTATTCTGAATCTGTGCCACTGAAGACACAGCACTTGGAGCAGTTCTTTAACAATGGATTTGAAATAAGACAGAAAGACTTTGTTTATCCTGTAGAGGGAAAGAGTAACTAATACATGGAAATCCCTTTGGATGGGGTAGAAAGCATGTGCCCAAATGATCTTCCTTGGCTTGAGATGGGGGCAGGGGGATATGTTTTGTTATGATGTGTCAAGTCCTTTGGAAGCATCAAGGTAAACACTTGCTGGGCACACGCTCTGTGCCAGGCACTATAGCGGGGCTGCAGAGGCCTCCCAAGATGTCTGCAGCAGAGGGGGCCAAAGGCCAGCAGTCTGAGAGGAATTCTGGAACAGGGCTCCTGACACGAGTTCTGGGAGTTCAGAGAGGATGGTGTAACAGTCTCATTCAGAAGGTGGGCAGGAGAGCTGTTGTAGAGTAGGTAGGCTTGAAATGGGCCTTGAAGGGTTAAGAAGGTTTCACTTGGGCAGAGAAGGAGTGAGGGAAGCACAGGCCCCAGGGACAGGACAGCAGTGGCACAGGCTTGGAGGCCAGAAAAGGTGTTGAGCCAGGGAGTGGCTATGAGATGGTGCAGCATAAGAAGTGAGATTGCGGGCAGTAGAGGTGTTGAGAAGAGCCTTGAACGCTGGTGTCAGGAACTTGTAATTACCGCTGATTGGAAAGTTGAATTTGATGCCTGGATCTGTTTGAGGGTTCTGAAAAGAAGAAAACTCCCTAAACGAAGCAGCTGCACTATTCTGAAAACAGTACAGGAGCACCAAAGAGAAGAAAAGGTACGATGGAAGCTTCCACTTTACCAAGAGTTAGTCCAGTCTCAGCCCAGGCAGACTTCCACATCATTGCAGTCATACTGTACAGTCTGGGTATGCTTGTTTTTCTGTGGTACACATTAACTCATAACCACCCCTGCCCTATTGAATCCCCACTTTAAATGGCCCAGGGAGTCTTAAAAGGACCCTGCAGTAAAATAAAAACTTTCTAAACTATGAACAGTTCCCAACTTGATGGTTTCAATCTGGGGTTCTCAAAACGTTTCTCCAGTTTTCATCTGTAGTGGTCTGGAGCATTCTCGAGGCTTTCTTCCCCATTTCACTCAACCACATCCCCCGCAGTGCCAGGAAAAGAGACCTTGTGTCCCCACTTGCCCAGGTCCAGAGCAGGGGGCTGGGTTGGGCTGGAACATGTCTGGAGCAGGACCAGGGCTGATGGTCATGCTCTGGGAAGACTCCTTCGTACAGCCGGCACTGGGCGCAGTCCTGCAAGGCCCCAGGTCGGCTCTCCAAAAGCCAAGATGCTGAAGGGCTGAGGCACTGAAAGACTGATCTATCAGAACTTGGTTTCTGGGGACTTCCTTGGTGGTCCAGTGGTTAAGAGTCCACCGTGCAATGCAGGGGGACACGGGTTCAATCCCACATGTTGGGAGCAGCTAAGCCTGTGAGCCACAGCCAGAGAGTTTGTGCACCGCAACGAAGATCCCACGTGCCACAACTAAGACCCGGTGAGCCAAATAAGTAAATAAATATTTAAAAATGTGGTTTCAGGTCACTACTAGTGACACTTATGGGTGTTTGGGTCTTGCCGAAGCTGCCCATTTTCAGTGTATTTGGTGGTGAACACATTTTTATGTAGTTTGAATTAGGGAATGTGTTAATGTGTTGCAAAAAGGAACATTTTATAGATGAATTTTCAGTCCAGCTTGTTGATTCTCCTGATTATAAATCTCCTGATTTGCTTTGTCAGAGGTAGAGACAGGAATGGCATTTCTGGGAGTATCTGGACAGTGGGAATTGGGGTGTTCTCAGCCAGGGCTCACACATATCCATCCCACACCTATGGGTGGCAGATAAACCACTGTAGGGAAAAGGTTGTCCTGGGCACATAAGACCTCTCACTCAGAAGAGTCGTATGAGCCTGACTCTCATCAGGCGGGACCTCTCCCCCTCCTTCCTCCACACCCACCCATGGGCAGCCAGGGCTCTGCCGTGGAGAGGATGAGGAGCAGGGGAGGGCTTTCCTACTTTACTCCTGCCCTTGGGCCTGGGTTCTGGCCAGCCTGCTGGGGCCTGGGAACTGCTCCCTAGTCCCTGAATGCCTTTGCTCCATGTCTGGGGCTGTAAAACTGCTTGGGGCCCCCAAGAATGCAAAGGAGCCCTTTATTTGTGGATTTTTCTTTTTTAATGAAGGCACCTGGTTCCCTTAAGCTCAGGACTTCTGAAAGAGCTGAGGGCCCGAGCTAGTGGAGGAGAACACAGACCCTGCTGGGGGACTGTAAAGCTTGAGCATTTCCAGGTCTGCTGCTGGCCCACCCCCACCCCCACCCCAGCACCTGGGCTGGGGGCTGCACTGCTCTCCATCCTGTGAAGGAGGGCGGGAGGCTCTGTCGGAAAGACAGCAGCCTGACTTTGTCAGGCCTCACATTCGGATACCCCGGTGCTCTAAGCTTCGACAGCCGCAAGGGGCGTTTGCTGTAGGCCTGCTCTGTGCCAGGCCTTGTGTAGTGCTGCCTCGCACACACTGTCTCTTCTAATGCTCAACCCAGCCCCGTGTTCAGTGTGCTCCCCACTGGTGGAAAGAGTCAATGGCCTTCCTAAAATCACTCAGCATCTGGGCAGAACTGGGCTATGACTCACATCTCCTTGACTCCAAGACCCACGTGCTGCCACAAGCATATACTGTTCCCAACTCCCACCCGAGTACCATCTGGTGCTCAGGGAGGAGCTTCCAGGGTGTCCAGGTGCCAAGGCTGCCTGTCACCAAAGCTCTCCCTACCTGAAGGTGGCTGCGATTCCACTATTAGACTGCACTGATCTGGGTGAAGGCAGGGCCTCCCCTGGTGGTGATGCAAGTACAAAGCATTAGAGAGCCTGACGACACCCTGCAGGTCAGGCATTCCCATCCCCCTTGGGAGGCAGAGGGCAGAGAAGGGGCTGCTCAGTCAGGGCACGGGCGTGGGGCGGCAGCTTGTGGCTGTGTGCCTGGTGCTTGCACAGGATCTGTATATTACTTAGATGTTCACGGCTGGTCCTTCTGTGGGAAGGAGGGTGACCAAGGCCCACACTTGCTTGTCATCGCTGCCTTCCTTGGCTCCCTGCTTTGGTTTGAAGTGCTCTGGGCAGTACCCTGCCTCACTCAACCTCAAGTCTTCCTTGTGTCCTGCTTATTTCTCCCCCAGAACCTTCTCCAAGCCTCTGGGAACTACTATTGCCCTTACACCAGTACATCCTGAAAGCCTGGAAGTTTATGCCTCTAGAAGCAAATCCCTGTCATTGCGGAGTGAGAGCCGGTAGATAAATGCTTGGCTTTGTCTTTCAAAGGCCTGGTTCTGGGGATCCTCTCCATGCTTCCAGAGACTCTAGCAAAATGAAGTCCCCATTGTCTCTATCTTTGACCTGGATAATACACCCTATGGTGACCTCTTCTTTAGCCTCACCCTCCCTGCTGCCTCACGCCTGCTTCCTGGAATTCCTTCTAGATGAACCACTCATACTCAAGTCCTGGTCTCAGACTCTGTGAGGGCAGATCCTAAGCTAAGAACCCCCCTTGGCTGACCCACCCCCCCAACTCTTCAGAGCCAGCGGAGAACTCCTGGGGCCTGAGAGTGACAGCATGAAGGAGCCTTGAAAACCACCCAGTCCTGCTTGTGTTAGAGAGACTGAGGCCCAGCCCTGCAGCCCAGGGGGAAACTCCCCACCAGAATGCAGCAGAACTCCTGGTGAGGTGCCCAGGGCTCAGGTCCAAGGGCTCGGGATGCCGTCTAGGCTTCAAGGTTGTACTACAGGAAGAGCTACTCCATCCAGCTCCGCTGGCCCCTCCTCCCTCTTCTCTTCTGATGCACCAGTTCCCTCCTTTCCTGGTCGTGGCTGATACAGTCCTCAGCATCCTCTATTCCTGGGCCAGAAGCCAGAGTCTCTGCATCCAGAGGGTAAAGCACACAGCAGGCCACCAGCAAGATGCTGGTCTGCCCTTGCGCCTGACCGCCCTGTTCCTGGAGAGGCTCCCGTCAGCTGGCTGGCTGTGCTCTGACCGTGTGTCAACCTCAGTCACAGCCCACGTGTCCTAACCTCAGTTCAGCACTCACCAAGTGTGTATCATTTCCAACCTCTGGCAGATCCCATCCAGAATGGAAAATGAAAAAAGGGGCTTTGATGGATCTGGGGAAGCAATTTCATTTGATTAAGCCGCATTTGCAGTTGATTAAGCAGCATCTGCAATTTCCGGCACCACAGACGGAGTTCCAAGGGCTTCCCCCAAGAGGCAGATGGAGACAGCATCTCGAGGGCCTAAGTGATGAGCTAAAGCCATCGCAGTGACCTGTTTCTGTGGGAACCTGACATCCAGGGCTTTGAGGGGTAGTCCTCCCTCCAAATATTCTATCTCTGTTTTAAACATAGGTCAGACCTTGTTCCCTGATTTTGGGTCTTGAAGATATGATCAGTGTATCTTTGAAGTCTGATTATAGCTTCAGTTATAATCACTAAGAAGCTAAACGATGAACAAATGTTCTGAAAATGTGAAGAATAGTTAATGTAGAAACCGGTGTTCATTTTGGAATTGAGGCCTGGGAGAAATGCCAGAGTCCTGGCTTTATAGCTTCAGATACCAGCCCTCCTTAGGCTTGTGCTGGCCCAGACTGTGAGCTTGGTGACTGCAGTGACAGCATCCATCTGGTTTCCCTGGTACGATGTCTGACACACAGCAGGGGCTTCATGGGTAATTACTGAGTGAGTGCACACTGCCCTGGTGGGATGACACCAGTGAGGACTGGGCTCCATCTAGAATCTCTCAGATACTGTGACTTCAGCGGGTGAGGAGGCAGAGGAGTTGCCACAATGACTTCATGTTTGGTTTCTGAGGACTTGAATTTTAAAAAGCCAGCTCTTTTTACATTTTGGTCTTTGTTGGGATATATATCTATTTAGTTGCAGAATTGCTATTTATTTAAATTTCCCTCGGGAGAAAGTGACTTCAGCTGGGGAGACTTGGCCAGAACAAGAGGACTGGTGAAACCTGACACATCCCTAACCCTCAAACCCTGTGGCAGTATAGACTGCAGCAAGAGGCCACGTGATGCAGTGGGAGGTCTGGGACTTTGGAGCTGGACGCCACCAGGTTCAAATCCTGCTCTCTCACTGCCTAGCTGTGTGACTTTGGGCAGGTCACTTAACTCCTTTGGTCTCAGTTTCCTGATCTGTGAAACGGGAGTGTTCAGAACCCTCCTAGGATGGCTGGGAGGATTGTATGAGGTAACGTTGATAGCACTTATCCCAGTGCCGGCCACACAGGAGGGGTCTGAACTGTGTCTATAGGGAGGTCATGGTTGAGTTAAGCCCCACTGCTCAGAGGTTGGCCCTGGAGGCGAAGGGTAGAAGCAGAGCAAGCCAGCAGTGAGGATGGCATCACCACCAGAGCGGCTGGAGGAAGTGAGCAAGTGGATACAAAGCCTGGCAGCACCTCCACTAATCTCCAAGCAGTGGCTCCACATCCCTCTTGTGGTGGCACTTTACAGTGTGAAGAGCACATTCATACGTGATATCAGAGGAGCCTCTTTGCTCCCCTGTTAGACAAGAGGCCTGGTGATCATTAGACTCATTTCATAGATAAGGAAATGTGCAAAACACTTGGTGACCATGCTCAACCTCATAGGCTCCTGGAGACTGGAGCTGCTGAGGGTCCCACACTGGAGGGAACGTCTCCCAAGGGAAACACAGAAACACAGAGATACCAATGGGTAGACACCGCTGCCCAGAAATTCCAGTGGTGAAATTTGTTTCTGGTGTCCAGGAGCATCTTCCCATCAGGGTCACCCGTCTAGGGAGTTTCCTGTGGCAAACTTCAGAGTTTTGCTGGGCAGTTGTGACATTCACGATCGTGGGCCTGTTGTGTAGAGTCTGAACAGGAGGGAGTGGAGAAGGCAGGAGCTTTGGATTCAGACAGGCTTGGGTGTAAATCCTGGCTGTCCTTCTTTTATTAATAGTTTTGTGACCTCTCTGTGCCTGTGTTTCCTCATCCTGAAATTTGGTGTAACAATAATTGTGTCTACCACATAATGATATTCTGAGGACTACATAAGGAAATACTTGTAAAGTGCATGATATAGTGATTGGCACTATATCATAAGAACTTTCATCATCATCCATTCATTCATTCCACATGGTTGTATCTACTTAACAGGCATTAGTAGGTGCAATCAGTAAGCACAAAGATGGTGGCTTTCCTGAATGGTCCCTCAGTGTGTGTGGGGGCAGCAGTCTCCCTGCTCTGGTACCCCTAGAGTGAACATCATCATGTGCAAGATATCATTTTCTGGGCACCCCCGACCTGTCTCAGCCAGGCTCTTATCCTCACCTGCCTCGCTTAAGGAGATCTGATGCATTCACTGGAGGCTAGGGCTCAAAAAGTAAGCTTCAACAATCCTTATATTATTTGTTATTGTTGTTCAGTCACTCAGTCGTGTCTGACTCTTTGCGACCCCATGGACTGCAGCATGCCAGGCTTCCCTATATTTCACCATCTCCTGGAGCTGGCTCAAGCTCATGTCCATTGAGTCAGTGATGCCATCCAACCATCTCATCATCTGCTGTCCCCTTTTCCTCCACCTTCTATGTTTCCCAGCATCAGGGTCTTTTCCAATGAGTCAGTTCTTTGCATCAGGTGGCCAAAGTTTTGGAACTTCAGCTTCAGCATCAGTCCTTCCAATGAATATTCAGGGTTGATTTCTTTTAGGATCAACTGGTTTGATCTCCTTTCTGTCCAAGAGACTCTCAAGAGTCTTCTCCAGCACCACAGTTTGAAAACATCAATTCTTTGGCGCTCAGCCTTCTTTATGGTCCAACTATCACATCCACACATGACTACTGGAAAAACCATAGCTTTGACTAGATGGACCTTTGTCAGTAAAGTAATGTCTCTGCTTTTTAATATGCTGTCTAGGGTTGTCATAGCTTTTCTTCCAAGGAGCAAGGGTCTTTTAATATCATGGCTGCAGTCACTGTCCACAGTGATTTTGGAGCCCAAGAAAATAAAGTCTGTTACTGTTTCCATTGTTTCCCCATCAATTTGCCACGAAGTGATGGGACTGGATGCCATGATTTTAGTTTTCTGAATGCTGAGTCTTGACCAACATTTTCCACTCTCCTCTTGCACATTCATCAAGAGGCTCTTTAGTTCCTCTTTGCTTTCTGCCATAAGGGTGGTGTCATCTGCATATCTGAGGTTATTGATATTTCTCCTGGCAGTCTTGATTCCAGCTTATACCTCAGCCAGCTGGGCATTTCTCATGATGTACTCTGCATATAAGTTAAATCAGCAGGGTGACAATATACAGCCTTGAGGTACTCCTTTCCTGATTTGGAACCAGTCTGTTGTTCCATGTCTGGTTCTAACTGTTGCTTCTTGACCTGCATACAGGTTTCTTAGGAAGCAGGTCAGGTGGTCTGGTATTCCCATTTCTTTAAGAGTTTTCCACAGTTAGTTGTGATCCATACAGTCAAAGGCTTTAGCATAGTCAATGAAGCAGAAGTAGATGTTTTTTTTTTTTCTGGAATTCTCTTACTTTTTCTATGATCCAACAAATGTTGGCAATTTGATTTCTGATTCCTCTGCCTTTTCTAAATCTAGCTTGTACATCTGGAAGTTCTTGGTTCACAAGCTGTTGAAGTCTAGCTTGAGGGATTTTAAGCATGACCTCGCTAGCATGTGAAATGAGTGCAATTGTACAGTAGTTTGAACATTTTTTGGCATTGCCCTTCTTTGGGATTGGAATGAAAACTGACCTTTTCTGGTCCTGTGACCACTGCTGAGTTTTCCAAACTTGTTGGCATATTGATTGCAACACTTTAACAGCAACATCTTTTAGGATTTGAAATAGCTCAGCTGGAATACTATCACTTCCACTAGCTTTGTTCATAGTGATACTTCCTAAGGCCCACTTGACTTCACACTCCAGGATGTGTGGCTCTTTGTGAATGATTACACCTTTGTGGTTATCGGGGTCATTAAGAAATGCAAAAAGTCAAAATGGTTGTCTGAGGAGAACTTACAAATAGCTGAGAAAAGAAGAGATGCTAAAGGCAAAGGAGAAAAAGAAAGATATACCCATTTGAATGCAGAGTTCCAAAGAATAGCAAGGAGAGATAAGAAAGCCTTCCTCAGTGATCAATGCAAAGAAAGAGGAAAACAACAGAATGGGAAAGACTAGAGCTCTCTTCAAGAAAATTAGATGTACCAAGGGAACATTTCATGCAAAGATGGGCACAATAAAGGACAGATATGGTATGGACCTAACAGAAGCAGAAGATATTAAGAAAAGGTGGCAAGAATACACAGACGAACTATACAAAAAAGATCTTCATGACCCAGATAACCACGTTGGTGTGATCACTCACCTAGAGCCAGACATCCTGGAATGCGAAGTCAAGTGGGCCTTTATTCATAGTGAAAGCATCACTATGAATAAAGCTGGTGGAGGTGATGGAATTCCAGCTGAGTTATTTCAAATCATAAAAGATGATGCTGTGAAAGTGCTGCACTGAATATGCCAGCAAATTTGGAAGACTCAGCAGTGGCCACAGGACTGGAAAAGGTCAGTTTTCATTCCAATCCGAAAGAAAGGCAATGCCAAAGAATGTTCAAACTATTGCACAATTATACTTACCTCACATGCTAGCAAAGTAATGCTCAAAATTCTCCAAGCCAGGCTTCAACAATATGTGAACCATCAACTTCCAGATGTTCAAACTAGATTTAGAAAAGGCAGAGAAACCAGAGATCAAATTGCCAACATTTGTTGGATCATCGAAAAAGCAAGAGAGTTCCAGAAAAATATCTACTTCTACTTTATTGACTGCTTCAAAGCCTTTGACTGTGTGAATCACAACAAACTGGAAAATTCTTCAAGAGATGGGACTACCAGACCACCTGACCTATCTCCTGAGAAATCTGTATGCAAGTCAAGAAGCAACAGTTAGAACTGGATGTGGAACAACAGACTGGTTCCAAATCAGGAAAGGAGTACATCAAGGCTGTATATTGTCACCCTGCTGATTTAACTTATATGCAGAGTACATCATGAGAAATGCTGGGCTGGATGAAGCACAAGCTGGAATCAAGACTGCCAGGAGAAATATCAATAACCTCAGATATGCAGATGACACCACCCTTATGGCAGAAAGCGAAGAGGAACTAAAGGCCTCTTGATGAAAGTGCAAGAGGAGAGTGAAAAAGTTGGTCAAGACTCAGCATTCAGAAAACTAAAATCATGGCATCTAGTCCCATCACTTCATGGCAAATCGATGGGGAAACAGTAACAGATTTTATTTTCTTGGGTTCCAAAATCACTGTGGACAGTGACTGCAGCCATGATATTAAAAGACCCTTGCTCCTTGGAAGAAAAGCTATGACAACCCTAGACAGCATATTAAAAAGCAGAGACATTACTTTACTGACAAAGGTCCATCTAGTCAAAGCTATGGTTTTTCCAGTAGTCATGTGTGGATGTGATAGTTGGACCATAAAGAAGGCTGAGCGCCAAAGAATTGATGTTTTCAAACTGTGGTGCTGGAGAAGACTCTTGAGAGTCTCTTGGACAGAAAGGAGATCAAACCAGTTGATCCTAAAAGAAATCAACCCTGAATATTCATTGGAAGGACTGATGCTGAAGCTGAAGTTCCAGAACTTTGGCCACTTGATACGAAGAACTGACTCATTGGAAAAGACCCTGATGCTGGGAAAGATTGAAGGCAGGAACAGAAGGGGACGACAGAGAATGAGATGAGTTGGATGACATCACCAACTCGATGGACATGAGTTTGAACAAACTCCAAGAGTTGGTGATGGACAGAGAAGCCTGGCATGCTGCAGTCCATGGGGTCACAGTCAGACACAACTGAGTGACTGAACTGAACTGAAAATCTCTTTTGTATAGTTCTTCTATGTATTCTTGCCACCTCTTAATATCTTCTGCTTCTGTTAGGTCCATACCATTTCTGTTCTTTATTGTGACCATCTTTGCATGAAATGTTCCCTTGGTGTCTCCAATTTTCTTGAAGAGATCTCTAGTCTTGCCCAGTCTATTGTTTTCCTGTGTATCTTTGTACTGTTCAATTAGGATGGATGACTTTCTTATCTCTCCTTGCTATTCTTTGGAACTCTGCATTTAGGTGGGTATATCTTTCCTTTTTACCATTGCCTTTCACTTCTCTTCTTTTCTCAGTTATTTATAAGCCCTCCTCAAGCAACAAGTTAGCTTTTTTGTATTTGTTTTTCTTGGGGATGATTTTGATCACTGCCCCCTGTACAATGTTAATAACCTCTGTCCATAGTTCTTCAGGCACTCTTATCGTATGTAATCCCTTGAATCTCTTTGTCACTTCCACTGTATAAACATAAGGAATTTGATTTAGGTCATACGTGAATGGTCTAATGGTTTTCCCCACTTTCTTCAATTTGAGTTTGAATTTTGTAATAAGGACTTCATGATCTGAGCCACAGTCAGCTCGTGGTCTTGCTTTTGCTGACTGTTTAGAGCTTATCCATCTTCAGCTGCAAAGAATATAATCTATCTGATTTTGGTATTGACCATCTGGTGATGTCCATGTGTAGAATCATCTCTTGTGTGGTTGGAAATGGGTGTTTGCTATGACCAGTGCATTGTTATTTATAGCCAAATGATTTTCTGATTTTATTGATTTTTCATGTAGAGAGGCATTTCATATAAAAATTTTTATAAGAGACTCTTAGTATTCTGTATATTTGATTTCCATGACTGGAGCCTAGAGGTACCTTCCAAGAATATTTTACGTAAGAGACTAGTGATAACTGTTTCTATTCAGCTGGTAACCATAGAGATGAAACTCTATCAGATCAAAGTATGAAGGTAATTAACTCCCTGAAAATTATAGCTATTGAACTTATGCACAAGACACATGAATTCACTCATAGGCTAAGCAGCCAAGAAGAAATCTCTGTGGGGAGGAAAAGGATTAGCAAAGGCTCTCCAGCAAAGCTGTGTCGCCCATCCCAACCAGAGGGAGGGCCTTTGAGGTGCCTTAGGTTTGGCCAAAAGGGGTTAACCTCTGTAGCCTTCAAAGTCATCTTGAATCTCTTCCATTCACTTCACAATCCAGGTGTTTTTTTGCTGGTCCACCAGGCCAGAGCTCATGGATGTGGGAAAGGAAATGGCCTGAAAAGCTCAGCTATGAATTTGCCAAGGAGTGAGTGGTCATTAACCCCCTTTGCCTGTAATCTCCAGGTACCACCTTTCCCATACTTTACTTTACAAAGGGGGAATTTTCTCATCTATATCATCCGCTAAGCAAGGTGACTACATTTTTAACTTTTAAATAGATTGACCCACCTGAGTGTCCTCCCTGTTATCTACAGCACCATCCCTTTGAAAGAGTGCCTATCCCAGCAAGTGTCTCCTGTCTCCTTCTGTCAAGCTCCTCCCGTTGCTCACTGGAAGCTCTGAAAAGGCATGCCTACATGGCAGCCTCCAGGAGACAGTGTCAATCTGCTTCCATCAGTGCCGTGTAGTGTGGTGGTTGGGGGTGTAGTTCCATCAGTGCTCTGTAGTGTAGTGGTTGGGGGTGTAGTTCCACCAGTGCTGTGTAGTGTAGTGGTTGGGGGTGCACGTCCATCATTGCCGTGTAGTGTGGTGGTTCGGGGTGTACTTGGCAGTGAGCTGAGATCCAGCTCTGCCACTTACCAGCTGTGTGACATTCCATGAGACTTAGCATCTCTATGACTCAGTTCTCTTTTTAAAAAAATAGATCTGTTGTTAGTGGATAATGCATATAAAGGGCTTCCCCAGTGGCTCAGTGGTAAAGAATCTCCTGCAATTCAGGAGATGTAGGAGATGAGGGTTTGATCCCTGGGTTGGGAATGTCAGCTGGAGGAGGGCATGACAACCCACTCCAGTATTCTTGCCAGGAAAATCCTATGGACAGAGGAGCCTGGTGGGCTACAGTCCACAGGGTTACAAAGAGTCGGATGTGACTAAAGCAACTGAGCACACCCACAGTGCATACAAAAGCCCTAAGCTTGATGCTCTATCACAACGGAGCAAGGCAGTTTGCAGTGGTGGAAACTGAAGTTCACAGAGAGTAAGCAACTTGCTCAAGATTGTGCTTAACCTTGGAAGGTTACTTTGAGAATTAAATGAGCTAATGTGTTTAACGCCCATAGAGGACTGCCAGGCACATATATATCAGTCTCCATTCCATACTAGAAACGGAAACCAAGTTACTGACTTTGAGCAACAGCATTGTAGGGGAGGGCAGAGGAGCGGGTCCCATGGGCCTCTGGGTGGATTCCTGGGACAATTCAGAACTGATGCTCCAGAGCAGGGCCACCTGCTTCTGTCCTGACTCTGAAACTGGGGTTAAGAGCACAGGATTCACAGGATTCACTGTTGTGGCTGGGATCCAAGTACCAGGAAGCTGAAATCAGGAAACCGCTGTTGCTGCGTCACCACCCAGGTGGCGCTTGTGGTAAGGAACCCACCTGCCAACGCAGGTAAAGGATGTGAGTTCGATTCCTGGATTGAGACGATCTCCTGGGGAAAGGCATGGCAACCCACTCCAGTATTCTTGCCTGGAGAATCCCATGGACAGAGGAGCCTGGCAGGCTATAACCCACCTCCAGGGGGTTGCAAAGAGTTGGACACGACTGAAGCAATTTAGCACGCCCACATGCACTGCCACCACAGTAGCCTCTTGACAACCAGGAAGCTGCCAAATGAACGCTGGAACCAGCTGCAAGAACCCCCAATTTTCTAGGATCTTGCTTGCTGATAGAAACAGCCCAAAGTGATGGAAGGCTAGAACTGCACCTCCCTTCTGCTTCTCAAATCTGGTGTGATTGCATCCAGGTGGCACAGCCTAGTTGACACCCTCAACCCTAGCTGCAAGAATCGGGGAAGCATTTTAGCTTCCCGACCTCCCCAGCTAGAAGGAGAGTGAACAGAGTTTGAGAGAACCAGACCACAGAATCCAGTATTTGTACCCATTAGTATTGTTGAGATTGTTCAGAATATTTGACATTGTTATTCTCATGGCTGTCTCAGGCAGCTTGGCTTCAAGGCTCACCTGGTTGATCAGCCTCTGTGAGACGTTGCTAAGGTTTGCCTTTCTCTTTGAGGACCTCCCTTACCCAGTGGTTCTCCCTGAAGAACTGGCTCATGTAATGGCATCATCATGCCTCACTCCGCCACACTGGGAACTTGGGTCCCTCCAGCGTACACTTCTTCCTCAACTCCCAGCGTGCTTACCTCCATCTGCCATGGAGCCCTGTACAGTGCCTGCAGTGTCCTACCCATCCTTTCACCTTGTTGCCACAGTCCTAGTCAAGTCTTCATCAGAATCTCTGAGCTGGAGAGTGTGACTGCCGAGAAGGATTCCAAGCTTGCCCCCCTAAGCTGTTTGTGCCCCTGACAGCATGCACATCTTTCATAAACACAAATCTTGTCCCTCACTCCCCTGCTTTGAGCTCCTGAGTGGCTCCCTGGCCTCCAGGTGGACCCATGTTCAGGGCCTGGCCCAGGGCTCCTTTTGTCTGATCCTTCTAGTCTCGTGGTCTCCTGGTCTCATCTGCCCTGCCACACTCCATTTAGCCCTGCAGCCCCTGTGGTTCCCTGAACATGCCAGGCACTCTTACACGCACAGGCCTCTCCATGTGGCCCCTGCCCGGAATGTCCTTCCTGACTTTGCCCCTGGGATCTTTCCTGACTCTGCCCCTGGGATCATACCTCAGGACTTCCTTGAGGCTGCCTCCTGGTGCAGTCCCCCATGACCTCCTGTGCATGTTCCTACTCCTACATCTTTGTCGGGGCCCTCTGCCCCTTTAACATCAGATATGATGGCTACCTCACCAGGAGACAGCTCCTTGGATGTAAGACCAGAACTTTCTTATTTTCACCCCCAGTCCCCATCTCCCTTGGTCTGTTGCTGGCTCAACCTCTCTGCCAGAGGTTAAGAAACCTCTTCCCTCACTGTTACTCCATCTAGACTTTTTCTCCAACTGTCCCCTTATTGGTTCAGCAGTGGCCTTGGACACCTGCTGTCCCTGAGAAACAGGCTCTGGTGGGGCTGCAGAGGGTGGGCCTTTAGGTAAACTCCAGGCCTGTGCCCTGGGGATGCACAGCCAGAGAGGAAAGCAAGTCTAAGTGACAGTGAGAGAAAAAGAGAGCAGGTCCAGTACTACAAGCAAGGAAAGTGCCATGGGGTCCTCCGTAGGTGGGCAAGCAGGAAGGAATGCAGAGAAGGTAACCCGGGAGTCTCTGCAGAGCTGGTCGATCTCAGTGGGGGACTCTCCCATGCTGCCCTCTTCCTTCTGGCCAGCGGCCTGCTCGGAGCCCTTCCTTTTCCACCTTCCCCAGAATGGTCCTGCCTCCTGGTTTCCCAGTGGCAGTTTCCCAGTGGCTGTCTTGTCAGCAAAGTTCCAGTTTCCCTGTTACTGATGAAAGGAGTTGCTCCTTTGACATACAGACCTCAGCTTGCCCCTTGGAGGGGGAACCCAGAATTTGGGGATCTTGTGTATGTAGAGATGGCCCTTATCAGTATATACCAGGAAGCACTGAGTGCTCCACACAAGTGCCAGCCCTGTTGTGCAGAGGAGGATGTTAAAGCAGCAGCAGTTAGTGAGTGGCAGAGGCAGGACCGCCAGCTTGGGATGGTCAGACTCAAGAGTGCGGGCTGTATCACCACGTGCACCTTTCTTATGACAGTGCTCCTGCTATGGAGCTCGATGTTCCTGGGCAAATGCTGCTGAGAGATCAGAAGTGGCCACGAGGAGCGGTCCATGACCTTGGCAAGAGCAATGTCAGGGCAGCGATGGGGCAAAGCCAGCTTGTAGTGGTTAAAGTGGCAGAGGGCAACGAGGGAATGTAAGCAACTCTTCGAAGTACCCTAGCTTTGATGGGAGGAGAGTGGGTACCAGGCTGGGTGAGGGTGGAGAAGTGGGCTATGAGGAGAGCTGTGTCCTCTTGTTTCTCAGTGAGTGAGCAGGGCCTGAGCATGTTCAAGGAGAGGAGACAGAGGATGGATAGCGAGTTGGAGGAGTTGCAAGACAGAACTGCTGATGGGAGGGCGCCCCCTAGAGATGGGGAGAGTGGGGAGCCAGAGCCCAGGGATGGAACTGGCTGCGGTGAGGTCAGGCCGCGGGGAGAGGTGCAGAGTTCAGGAGCAAGAGGCCATGGGCAGGGCGCAGGTGCCTCCCCAGGTGGCAGGTATGAAGTATGTCTTCGTGTCTCTGTCCTCAGTCCTGGTACTCTCTTTTAGCCCTTGTACTGTCCTGTCCTGTCCAAGACTAATTTTGTCTACCTTGTTATATGATTTCCCTCACTTGGCTGTGAGCTCCAAGAGGACAGGGGTTTTTGTCTGTTGTGTTCATTGCCCAGTGCTGAGGACATTGCCTTGCATGTGTTCTGAATATTAAATCAATAATTGTTGAATGAAAAATTGAATATTTTCTCTATGAGGTCAGGGTAGATCTGCAGCTGGCAGGAAGGGGGCAGGATATGGGGGAAACTTGAGAGCAGGGGGGTGGAGAAGAGCAGTTAGGAGGGGGAGTGTTGACCTAGGGGACCACAGGAGCACCCCAGGCAGCTCCCTGGGAAACTGTTGGAGTTTACCAGTGGGCTCTATGTCAGAGTTCAGGTCAAGTGTGGTTCCAGAGTCAGGGCTCCCCCAGATAGGTGAAGGATACTGAGACTGCAGGGCAAAGGGTGAGGTGTATCTGAGTTGGTGACCTGGAAGACAGTGAGTCTGGGATTTGACATGGCACAGGGTGTGGCTGTGGATGTGGGAGGCTGGGGCTGAGGTGGGTGAAAGCCACCAGCAACAAGGAGGTCAAAGGGCAAATGGCACCCATGGAGGCTGAGGCACCCTGGATGGCCCCACCCAAGTCTCCAGTGAAAGAGGAGTTGTGAAGGGAGTAGGCAGACGACCTCTGCTGGAAGAGGAGCATGAGACTGCAGAAGTCTCAGATGGATGGGAGCTGGGGCGCTGACAGGGAGGTCTGATCTGGAAGCAGCCCTGGGAGTGAAGACCGCTGGGAGCCACCTGCCAACGCAGAAAAGAGTAGCCTCTGTGCAAGAGGCCCGTGGGGAAGTGGTGCCCGTGGGGAAAGCTGGCTCCATCAAGAACACATGATGGAGTTACTGTGTGTGTGCGTGCATGCCAAGTCGCTTCAGTCATAGCCGACTCTTTGCAACCTCATGGACTGTAGCCCGCCAGGCTCCCCTGTCCATGTGATTCTCCAGGCGAGATTACTGGAGTGGGTTGCCATGCCCTCTTCCAGGGGATCTTTTTGACCCAGGGATTGAACGCTCATCTTTTATATCTCCTACATTGGCAGGTTTTTCACCACTAGCACCACCTGGGAAGCCCCAGAGTTACTATCAGTTCAGTTCAGTCACGCAGTCATGTCTGATCTTTCTGACCCCATGGACTGCAGCACACCAGGCTTCCCTGTCCATCACCAACTCCCGGAGCTTGCTCAAACTCATGTCCATCGAGTCGGTGATGCCATCCAACATCTCATCCTCTGTCGTCCCCTTCTCCTCCTGCCTTCAGTCTTTCCCAGCATCAGGGTCTTTTCTAATGAGTCAGTTCTTCCCATCAGGTGGCCAAAGTATTGAAGCTTTAGCTTCAGTCCTTCCAATGAATACTCAGGGTTGATTTCCTTTAGGATTGACTGGTTTGCTCTCCTTGTAGTCCAAGGGACTCTCAAGAGTCTTATTCAGCACCATGATTCAAAGAATCAGTTCTTTGTCACTCACCTTTCTTTATGGTCCAGCTCTTGCATCCATACGTGGGAAAAACCATAGCTTTGACTAGATGGACCTTTGTCAGCAAAGTAATGTCTCTGCTTTTTAATATGCTGTCTAGATTTGTCACAGCTTTTCTTCCAAGAAGCAAGTGTCTTTTAATTTCATGACTGCAGTCACCATCTGCAGTGCCATCTATAACTATTGTTAATTCTCCCCTAGAACCATGGTTCCAGAGGGACCATGTGCTCAGCAAGGGTCCCTCTTGCATGGGGACAGCCAGGAGGGCTCCCACCTGGATGATCATGTGTACTTCTCATTTTGGGGACCGCTGTCTGATTGTATGGCTATGCACATACCTCCCAGGCTGCCTGAGTTGGATTCCTAGACCTGATGGCTCCTGGGGGTGTGCCCTTCTGGCCAGGTTCTGGTGGGGAGCCTTTGGGGTTTGCTATGTTCAGAGCACCTATTGCTCCTTTATCTGCTTCTTCCTTACCATGCACAGGCAGGGTGCTATGGTTCTGGGCTGGGCTCTGCTGCTATCCTTGCCCCTCATCAGGGTTCACAGTAGCTGGAGGGCTGCTGGGGAAACTGAGGCTGGAGGGACACAGCCAGCACTGCTGGTATTAAGGGTGCTTTCATGTCTCTAACTGCATGCCCCTGCCTCCCAATTCCTGACCACAGACCAGCCTCATAGGTTGCTTGTCACTCCTTCCTTCCAGCATCCATGCCCTCGTTAATTTTATCCAGCAAATCTTCCTTGGCACCACCCGTGGCTTGTCTTTGTGCCAGGAGTCAGAGGACACAACCTCAGTCCTGGCCTCTAGCACTCAGAGGCTTGTCCAGAATGGGGCTGCCTATCAGGGAAACTTGTGGAACTTCAGAAACTTTGGGGAAGTCATGGCAATGACCTTGGAAAGAGAAGTCTATTCCTGTCTGTCCCTGCCAGAACATATCTAAGGAAAAAAAATCCATTTGTATTTCTCTATTCTCCTTTCTCCCTTGGCCAACCCCCTTGGGGCTCAATATAGCACTCAGCGCTTGTGCTGTGCTGGAGTTGTCAAGGATACCTCTGCTGGCCTCATTACAGCTTCTCATGCTGGGAACTGTGTCTTTGGGTGTGGTGTTTGGTTGATTGAAAGTAGGTTAATGTAATAAGGTAGAAGAGGCCTATCCAAGGCCTTTCCGCTCTGGTGCTGACATGGCGATGGCTGGGACACTCCACATGGAGCACTGTGGGGAGTAGAAGAGTAACGTGGTCCTCCTTCTCCATGTGGGCAGGGTCCCCATCCTTGCCTTCTCTGCTCTCCATGCCCAAGCCCTGAGCATGTCAGTTTGTTGATTTGAGGGTTCCCCAGCTCAGGGACAGTGGTGCTGGGGTGTCCTGGGGAGGTGTACCCCAGGACCTAGCTGAACTCCCCGAGGAGTGGCTGGGCTGAAGGGGAAAGCCTCCTCTACTCCCCTTCACGGGCTGGTGCCTGCGCACAGTCATGCCTCCATGCCGTCTTCCCCACTGACCTTCTGCTTGCTCCTACCACTTTGTAGCCCCCACTTCTGCACTCCTGTTACCCTTCCTGGAGTGCCTGCCCCTGCTATTTTTTCACTATAATAACCCCAGCACCGAGCGCAGTGTCTGGTACATAGGAGGCACTCAAGTATTTGTTGACTGACTGAATGAATGAACAAATTATCCCTTCCCTGGTCACATACATGGAAAGTCAAAAACCAACTGCGAAGAAGGCACTAAGAGCAAAGAGCTGACTGCTGCCTGAGCTCACCCATCTATGGGGGGCTGAGTTAACGACTTCAGGTACAAGGTCTTCATTGGTGATCTCACTGCCCACTGTCCTTGCAGGGCTCTGCTGGGGACCACGGGGAAACTCCGTGCATAGTGTTTTATGCACGCGGGAGAGGTCGTCACTGCCCAGGGCTGCTGTCTCCCGAGGCACCTCCTGCTGCCCTGCCCCGGGAATCTGGCTTTTGCTCATTCTCTGCCTTCCTGGACAGGCCTGGGAACCTTCCAGAGAAATGTTCTCTCTCCACGAGCAGCCTGTGTGTGCTGGAAGGTTTTGTCTTCACTTTGTCTAACTCCTGGGAGAAAGTGTGGTTCTTCCTTCTCCTCTTCTTGGTGGGGACAACAGGTTATACGTCTTCAAAGAGACTGCCCTCCCTCCCCAAGCTTTCAGCTTCCTTGTCGCTCTGATTGGCAGGCTCTCACCTCCACTGGGCTCTTGCCCTTTCCTGCTGGATCATGGGGACTGATCAGGGGTACCTCCAGTCTGTCAGCCTCCACCCAGTTGCCAGAGCAAGGGCCCAGCCAGGCCAGAGGAAGCTACACTACTGAAGCCCCAGAGATGTCATGTGTGCAGGCTTTGACCTGAGTTTGAGTCCAATGTGCTCGCTTGCTCAGTGACCCTGGGAGGTTACATCATGTGTCTGGGCCTTGCTTTTGTCTTTTTATAAATCTGGGTCAACAACGTCTGCCCCATGGGTTTATTGTGACGAGTGACTTCAGTGTCAGTCACCTGACCCAGGGTCTGCCACTTAGTAGGAGCACAGAGGATTAAGTACTTCCACCGCTTGGCTGGCGTAGATCAATAAATTTCCTGCCTTTGACTTTTGTAAAGAGTGAACACAGAGCCAGGGCCCATGGCCAGTTGCGTGAGCCTTCCAGCAGCCAGAGTCAGCTCTGATGGACAAAAGAGGATTGTTGATGTCTAGCTCCTCATATACTATACCTGTGTGTGCTGCTGAGGTGCCTGGGGAGACTCGAGGCTAAACATTGTCCCACGATTGCGTTCACCACTGTGTCTTCCCTAAACCATCACAAAGGAAGTATCCAGGCATTCAGTATTCCATTTGTCATGAATTCTGGATGCGATTTGATTCAGTGAGACTTTTAGTGAGGGTGGGTAGACTTAAGAAGATCTGGGGGTGAAGCCAGCTTCTAGATTCATTCCCCACATCCCAGTCACAGCAAAGGGTGTGTCCACAATGGTTTGGCTTCTTGCACCTCTACTCCCTAAAGGCTTTGAGCTATGCGGTTGGGGATTCTAGTTAGCTGCTAAGAGATGCTTTGTTTGTGTTTGTGTTTTTCCAGTTGCAAAGGATTTGCTTGTTCTCAGCTCAGCTTTGTAGCCGTCAACCCCCTGCATGCAGTTTCCTGGGTAAAGCTCTATTCCAATCAGCTTTTTCTGATTGTCAGGTGGTCAGTTACATAAAATCAGACAACACTGTCTATCCATTCAGCCTTGGCTCATAGGAGGCACTGCTATGGAGGCCAAACAGCTGGCAGAAGTCAACCTGTGGGAACTGTGGGAAGGAGCAAGGGCACAAGATCCAAGTCACATAGGCTCAGAGGGAGACCAGACAAGTCCCTAACCCTGTAGTCCAGGCCTGGATCCTGACTGGGGACTAACAGCTGAGAAGTCTCCCTTTTTGTCTATATTGGGCATAGATTTAGATTTCATTGGTTAGCTCTGCAAACTGAGACTCCTCTGAAGAGTTCCAGACTCCAGCTCCCTAACCTTCCACCCCACCCTCCAGCTCCACAGCTGCTATGTTTTTTTTTTTTTCCCCTAAAGATGCTTTTTTGAAGGTTGAAGGTGAATGACTTCAGGCAGATGGTTAGCCTAATTAAGGTTAATGCCTCCTGCAATTACCAGTCTGGCTTTGAGGAGTATCCCATTCCTCTTTTGCATCCTCAGGGCTGAGTAGAAATACAGAAGAGGCAGTCCCACCCCCCAGCAGGCCCAGCCCTGTCTTGGCACATCACTGCAGACTTCCCCTCCCTAGAGTTGGGGTTGCTGGTGCGGTAGCGTTCAGGGGCAGGTCAGCTCAGAGCCGCAGGGAGCCTTATCCCCTGAAACTGGTAGGCTTGGGTGGTAATAGCCAGTTTCCTGCATCCTTCACTTAGGACCCAAGGAAGGGGGCTTCAGAAACACATGTTCCAGCCTCTGGCAGGTCAGAGCACCCAAAAAGTGTTTGCTGAAAAGAGAAGATGGTTTCTTTAGGAATAAGATTCTAACGGTTCTCTGGGTGCTGGAATAGGCTTCTGTAGCCCCACCGGTGCTCCGTGATGGTGGCTAGGTTGTCTGAGCCATGAAGTGGGAGAAGGAAGTGGAGGGTGACCAGGTCCCTGACCTCTCCTGGGACTCTGGTTCCTCGAGGGTTCTTATGTCATAGACTGAGGCCCGGTGGGCCATTACTCTGTCCCCTTCCCAGTTGCACCTCAGTGGAGAGGCAAATGAAGTAAGTATGGAGGAAAGCAGACGTGGTGGGAAATGATACATGGCCATGACTTATCGAGTCCTTCCTAGAGGCTAAGTTCTTTGACATGCATTGTCTCATTTAATCCTCATAGTAACCCTGTGTGGTGGGTTCTATTATTATGCTCATCATACAGAAGAGGAAACAGAGGTTCAAAGTTGATAAGAAACTTAACCAAAGCCCCACGGCTATCAGAAGCAGCAGGGCCGGAAGTCCATCCCAGCCAGTTTGACGACTGGGTCCTTTCCATCCCATTGGACAAGGCATGAGTGGATATTGACCAGAATCAACAGGGAAATTAAAAACAAAAGCAAAACAGCCTCAACCTTGGCCCAGGGCCAGGTACTTCAGGTTTATCTGTCTTCTTAAGCCTCATAGACATCCTTGTCAGGCAGGTATAAGTGCCCCTGTTTTAGCAATAAAAAATGAGGCTCGGGCAAATCAGGCGACTTGCCTGGCCAGTCAGTAGAGAACAGTGATTGCCTGGGGGCAACGAGGTGTGGGAGGCCAGGGGTCACAGCTAATGTTCTTGAAAGGAGTGTTTTGTTGGCACTGTTTCCCCTGTTTGCTATAAATAGCCTTTCCCAGTGGGTCCCACCCCCAACCTGCAAGTCAACAGTTGAGGCACCTGATATTCAGGATCCTTGCCTTTTCCTTCAATCAGTAGAAGAGTAATTTAGACTGCTTCAGGGAACTTGGCTGGAAGGGACTTTGAGGTGGCACTGCCCCACTTGTGGGAGGCCAAACCAGAATGTTATGGAGTCAAGAAGTCAGGTTTCCAGAGACCGCAAAGGCAGCTCAGCATGATGGTCGAGGGCTTGCCTTTGGAGCTGGACAGCAAGAGGTGAACTCTGGCTTTGCCACTTGCCTGCTCTCTGATCCCTCAGGGCCCCCAACTGCAAATGCAGATAATAATAATTCTCACCTCAAAGCCTGCTGTGATGAATTAATTCTTGTGAAGCACTTAGAACAGTTTCTGGTACAGAGTAAGTGCTATGTGGGTGTTCATGAACTAAAAACATTCAATGCCACTGGAAAAGGCTTTTGAGTAATTTTAGGTGGGAACTGCAGGATGCAAAATTATGTATATTTGCTTCTAATTTTATTTATATATTTATGCTTTTATATAAATGTTCATAATAATTATCTCTGTCATGGGAATTAAGATGGTTTTTCTTTTTTTTTTTAAATAGCATTCTCTCTTCACTATTTTGTGCAATGAACATCAATTACTTCAAAATTAAACCAAAAAATCCTATTAAAATTACAAAACAAAGGCTACTCCTCCATGCTAGGCTCTACCCCTCCCCCCTCCCCCACAGCACCACTCACATTATAAAATCAGTTCTAAGTGGTAAGAGTAGTGTGCACCTCTGAAAGGTTGGGAGTTCTTGTTTGGAAGCATTCAAAGGCTTTTTGTCTTCTGAGTGTGAGGATCTGGCTGGGAAGGTTTAGGAACAGTGTGGTTGATGTCCTTGTCTATGGCTAGCACATAGGTCTTCTAGGGTCTCATCATCCTAGATGGCCCCTATCCCCTGAAGAAATGCTGCACGTGTACATGTAAACAGTGGATTCTCTTGGTTGAGCTTACCTTGGCCCTTGATTTCCAGAAGCATGAGCATTTAACATTTTCGCTGTCATTGCCTGACTTTCTTGCTTGCAGTTTGACCGTCCTGAATTGCACATCTTTAAAACTGGTAGTGAACTTAAACTTGGAAACTGTCCTGAGTTTGAAGCCAATGGAAAGTCTTGTGAGGCTCTTCTGCATTGTCTTGATGACTCCTTGGCAAGGATGCTGATTTTACTCCAGCACCAGAAATAAGCAGAGAGATATTTGTGTTGCCCGAGAAAATGCAAATTTGGGGAGATAGATACCTGGCTTGGGAGGGTGTTTGTCAAAGAGAAGTTTGTTGGTTGAAGCTAGTGTTTCATAAGATATTATTTTCAGATTTAAGATTGAGTTCAAGAAATGTGCATTGATTACCTACAGTGGGTTAGACTCTTTCCTAAGGAATCCACTTTAGAGGGCTGTAAGAACAATGTCAGCCCCAGAGGAAAGAAAAAAAAAATTAGACTTTTTATCCAGGGTGGACTGGGTTCAAAGATCTTTCTCTTGGAATTGTATTGACGTGCAATTAGTCAAGCCTGGGCCTGTGTCTGGGCAGAGACTTGCTTGTTTGCAGTGGTTCATAGTCTATCAGCCTTACATTTTTCTTCCACAGAAAATGTCCACATTTTCAGGACTGAAGGGCTGTGGTTTGACTTGTAGGTCTGTCTTGACAAAGCCAACCAGATATCCGATTGAAACAGAGATTAAGTTGTCAACATTCATTGGCTCATGGAGAAAGCAAGGGAATTCCAGAAAGAAATCTACTTCTGCTTCATTGATTATGTGAAAGCCTTTGACTGTGTGGATCACAACTAATTGTGAAAAATTCTTAAAGAGGTGGAAGTACCAGACCGCTTTACTTGCTTCCTGAGAAACCTGTATACAGGTCAAGAAGCATCAGTTAGAACCAGACATAGAACAACAGTCTGGTTCAAAATTGGGAAAGCAGTATGTCAAGGCTGTATATTGTCACCCTGCTTATTTAACTTATATGCAGAGTACATTATGGGAAATGCCAGGCTGGATAAATCACAAGCTGGAATCAAGATTGCTGGGAGAAATATCAGCAACCTCAGATATGCAGATGATACCACTCTAATGGCAAAAAGCAAAGAGAAACTAAAGTGCCTCTTGATGAGGGTGAAAGAAGGGAGTGAAAAAGCTGGCTTGAAACTCAATATCAAAACAAAGTAAGATCTTGGCATCTAGTCCCATCACTTCATGGCAAATAGAAGGGGAAAAAGTGGAAGCAGTGACATATTTTATTTTCTTGGGCTCAAAATCACTGCTGGTGGTGACTGCAGTCGTGAAATTAAAAGACGCTTGCTCCTTGGAAGGAAAGCCATGACATACCTAGAGAGCATATTAAAAAGGGAAGATATCACTTTGCTGACAAAGGTCCATATAGCCAAAGCTATGATTTTTCCAGTTCATGTATGGATGTGAGAGTTGGACCATAAAGAAGGCTGAGCACTGAAGAATTGATGCTTTCAAATTGTGGTGCTGGAGAAGACTCTTGGGAGTCCCTTGGATAGCAAGGAGATCAAACCTGTCAATCCTAAAAGAAATCAACCCTGAATATTTATTGGAAGGACTCATGCTGAAACTCCAATACTTTGGCCACCTGATAGGAAGAGCTGACTCACTGGAAAAGACCCTGATACTGAGAAAGATTGAGGGCAGGAGGAGAAGGGGGTGACAGAGGATGAGATGGTTGGATGGCATCACTGACTCAATGGACATGGGTCTGAGCAAACTCTGGGAGATAGGGAAGGACAGGGAAGCCTAGCTTGCTGCCATTCATGGGGTCACAAAGAGTTGTACACAACTGAGTGACTGAACAACAACAAAGATTGTGGCATCCAGTCCTATCACTTCATGGGAAAGAGATGGGGAAAAACTGGAAACATGACAGATTTTCCTTTCCTGGGCTCCCAAATCACTGCAGATGGTGACTGCAGCCTCAATATTAGAAGATATTTGCTCATTGGAAGGAAAGCTATGACAAACCTAGACATATTAAAAAGCGGAGACATCACTTTGCCAACAAAGGTCCATCTAGTCAAAGCTATGGTTTTTCTAGTAGTCATGTATGGATGTGAGGTGGACCATAAAGAAAGCTGAGCGCCGAAAAACTGATGCTTTGAATTGTGGTGCTGGAGAAGACTCTTGAGAGTCCCTTGGACTGACTGCAAGGAGATCAAACCAGTCAATCCTAAAGGAAATCAACCCTGAATATTGATTGGAAGGACTGAGGCTGAAGCTCCAATACTTTGGCCACCTGATGTGAAGAACTGACTCATTGGACAAGACTTTGATGCTGGGAAAGATGGAAAGCAAAAGGAGAAGGGAGTGGCACAGAATGAGAGGGTTAGATAGCATTACCAACTCAATGGACATGAATTTGAGCAAACTCTGGGAGATAGTGGAGGACAGAGGAGCCTGGTGTGCTGCTGTCCATGGATCGTAAAGAGTTGGACACAATTTAGTGACTGAACAACAACAAGAGACTTGACAAAGCAATGGAATGTGTTAATCTTGGTTAAACTCAAAGTTAATGTGAGCTCCCAGAAATTGTAATAATTTGGTAGGATCTGACTTTGTTTTTCAACTTTCCATTTAAAATATCTGGGAAACATTTATCTGCAGACAAACCGTATCTGATTTTTAATCTTGTAAATAAGCACATGACATGACTGTACATCTGCCGAGCCCTTCAAGGTCACCCAGCGGCCATCTGGGCTCCCTGCAGGCTCTTTTCCTCCTCAGCACCACTTGTGAGCCAGCAGCATAGTCAGATTTGTTTAGGAGATTAGAATCCAAGGCTCAGAGAAGTTCAGTGGCTTGGCTGATGGTCCCCAGCCTATGAGTGGCAAGCCCTGAACTAGAACCCAGCTCTTTTGACTCCCAGACACCCTGAATTCCACTGCTTCCATGGTACACAGGTCGTGTTCTCTCCCAGGGCAAGGGAAATTTGCTGGGGTGTGCGCTCAACAAAAAGTCAGCAAGGGAGTTCCTTGGAAATAGGTGCCTTTGTTTTTGTGGCCTCTGAACAAACCCCCCCAACCATAAAGGAGAGGTTTTCCAGGCCCGGTGAAGCTGCTTTTAACAGGCACTGTGCATACTTTTATAGTTCAGAGGAACAGTAAAATGGATGAAATTACCACCGTGGCTAGTGAGAAAAGAGAGCAGAATTCCTTGCTGGTGAAACCCGTAATTCTCTTCTGTTCCCTCTGCGCTCCTCTCACCCCCTCTCTGCATCATGTGTCCTGACTTGACCATTCCTGGACTTCACCTGGACCCCAGGACTTCCATGTGTCCACTGAGTTGGCTTGTCTCCTTCTTCTTCTCATGCCTGGTGGCTGCCTTCAGAGGGGCTGCTTCTCCAAAGCATTCACCAGATTCCTCAGCTTGGGTTAGCATGTTCTCCAGCTCCTTTCTTTTTCTTATTTTTTATTTCTGCACTGTAGCACATGAATTATCAATGGGGAAAAAGTAGGTATCAGAGATAAAGCTTAATCATGACCTACTTATCATGTTCTAAATAGAATTGTAAATATAGCTGATCCTCTGTCAAAGGAGATCAACTCATTTCCGTGCATGCCTGCATGTGTTCATACATTCTCCTATCCATGTATGTACACTTCCAATCATGCATTCAACCAGCCATTCACCCCTCTATCCATCATCCACCCTTTCATGGGATTTGAGCACTTTTCTGATGCCAGGCACTGTTAAGAGGTGAAGTATAACAGTGATGAAAACAGCACTGATTCTCACCTCTAGGAGGAGAGACCCCTCAAAAGTCACACTACAGAAAAAGAAATGCTATGATCAGAGAAGACAATGGCAACCCACTCCAGTACTCTTGCCTGGAAAATCCCATGGACGGAGGAGCCTGGTAGGCTGCAGTCCATGGGGTTGCTAAGAGTCGGGCATGACTGAGTGACTTCACTTTCACTTTTCACTTTCACACATTGGAGAAGGAAATGGCAACCCACTCCAGTATTCTTGCCTGGAGAATCCCAGGGACGGGGGAGCCTGGTGGGCTGCTGTCTATGGGGTCACACAGAGTCAGACATGGCTGAAGCGACTTAGCAGCAGCATGATCAGAAAAGAGTAGAGTGTACATTCTGTGGGTGATAGCTTTGGAAGAGGAATATGGATGCATCTTTTTTTTCAAATTATCTCCTTTTTTTTTTTTTATAGTTTGTTTGCTTGCAGATTTCCAAGTCCGTCTGTATGTGAATTCAGGGATATGGCTGAAAGAAGATAGTCATCTTTAAATATGTATGTTTTCCTGTTCTATATGAACTATAGCTCTACCCACTGTGAGCAATTCTTTAGCTCAGGATTTCTGACTGAATATTGGTTAGTTCCTAGTAGAAGTTCATCTTGTGATTTCCAAAGGGATCTGTTTTTACTTTGGTAGTTTGCACTGGTCCACCAAGGAGGTGGAATTGGTTTATTCACTGGACATTGTCAGGAGGCCATGTTCTAGTTCCATCTCTGTGTGACCATGGGCAATCTCCTTACCTTACCCTGCCTCCTTGCCTTTGCTTTTGAAGTGGAGATAATACTTATTTTCATAGTTCACAAGAATACTGTATGGATGTGCAAATGCTTGGGAACTCTTTTACAAATGCAAGGTAGTGGAAGATATGAAGTTGGGTGAATATTTGGCAGATGGTCCAAGCTTAGAGATGTCTTCGGGGCCATAAGACCAGCAGACTTAGTTAGGGTGACATGCTCCTGATTTGCCCGGGACAGTCCTGATTCATGCCTGAAATCCTGGTATAAGCATTAAGAGTGTCCAATTTTATGCTCAAAACTATTTGGATTGGAAGGTAGATCATATGGCTCCCTTATCTATATAAGATGTGAGCCAAACAGAACATTAACCTCTGCCTAAGTGTCAGTGAGTTCTGCCATTATGTCTTAGGTTCATCTAATGGAGATGATCAGAGTCTTCCCAGAACCAGCCATGATCAATGCTTGAATCTACATAGCTGAAGTCAGAGGTGAGCAGCTCTGTCGAGGATGGTAACCTTTTCTCACTGTAAGGAGGCCTTTGCAGTTGCCATGAAAGATCTCCAAGTGGATAGCTAATGAACTGGTTCCCAGAAAGTTGTGAGGAAAAGCAGATTTCCAGTGGGGCCATATCCCACTTCTCCCCACCATAGCCTGGCCTTGCAGTTACAGGGCATGTGCTGAAGCATGTCCATAAGGGCCAAGAGTAACATGATCGGGTTGCTCCATGGTGGCCAACGGACTGATTGGTGGCCATGGGCAGGCTTTGTGAGACATAGAAGGTGTCTTCTTCTCCCTAGGCTGGCCAAGCAGGTATGAGCAGAAATTCCTGAGTTCTCCCCGATGTCAAGGCCCCTGACATCTATCACCTGTACATAGAATATTCATGTCCCTTAAGGGACTTACCGCTCCCTGGGGCACATTCTTAGATCCTAATTAGAGGAAGGAGTGTGAGCTGGTCTTGGCCCTTTATCTGTAGATATTTGTAGAGTTTGGATCCTATTTGAAGACAAGGCCTGGTGTTTTAAAAGCTTAGATTTATTCGCTACAACTTGGTGTTTCCTGGTGGTGAATGGGGCCTGGATCTTGAATCACAATGTCTGGGTTGTAGTACTGGTTCTATCACTGACCCAGTGAGGTCTTGGACAGGTTGTGCTTCTTTCCCAAACCTGTTTATCCATCAGTAAATTGGTGTTAATCCTTAGCCCAGTGATCTCATACCACCTCATCTATACCTCATATGGGAAATAAATGAGCTTTGAAAAGTCATAACATTATTTACTTAACTGAGTATGCACTCAGCACCTGTCATGTGACAGGAACACAGTAGTGACCAAGACAGTGGTAGCCTTGGCCTCCATGAAGCTGCTGTTTCACAGAACAAGGCTGATGGCGAAGCAATAGGCAAATAAAGTGGCAGGATGTGCTCTTAAGTGTAAAGAAAACACGCAGGTTTAGAGAGAGAAGAATATACCTGAGTAGGAGAAGCAGGTATTTCTTAAATAAGGGAATCTGAGAAGACTCAGCTTTATGATGACATTTTCACTGAAACCTGAGCATAGGAGATAGTTATCCAGTTGCAGAATCACATTCCAGGCAGAGGGACAGATGGTGAGTCCCCTTGCCACACCTGGCATGTGGTGGACATATTGTTTTTGCAAGGATCACAGGAGGTGGTCTGAGCCCATCGGGTCAAGGATTAACCTTATCTTCAAGAGAGATTTTTAGGTGGAAGCAGCAAGGTATAGAGCAAGGTGTCTAACAGACCATTATCTGTGTAAAGGGATGTGTATATATTCATACGCCCACATATGTGCAGACATCTATAGGAGATACCAGAAGCTGGTGGTTGTCGCTGAGAAGTAAGGCTGGGGGACTGGGGTAAACAAGAGACTCACTTTTAACCACATATCTATTTGTACTGTTTGATTTTTTTTTTTCTTTTTTACTGTGTGCATGTATTACTTTTCAATGAAAAGCTCAGTTATTTAAAAATATGAGTAGTTATTTAAAGTAAATGTCTGTAGGCCATTGGGTAACCAAAGTGACTGGTGCATAAGGAGGGATATGTAGAATCTTCCAGGTGCCAGGAAAATAAGCCAGGTCTGGAACTGAGGGTGGGCCTGGGGCCAGCACCAGTCTCGAGAGCCCAGGAAAGAGGAGCGTGATGACCCCGGGCATCCAGTCACACAGGCCCAGACATGCTTCCGTGGCCTTTCTTCTCACCGCATGTGATGGGGGTGCCCCTTCCCCTCTCTGACTTTCCTTCCTAAGCTGACTGATCGTGTTTCTTTGGGCCTGAAAATTGTGGCCCCAAGCCTTGCTCATGGGCTGACTTTTATTATAACTGTGTGCAGGTTCAGTTCTCTGACAGGACCACATATGCCTAGAGTTCCTAGCACAGTGCCTCATGCTGCATCGATGTGTTAGTGAGTGTGGAGTATATATTACAGAGAGGACTCACTGGCCCCAGTAGGTTGTCATCCTCCTTCCATACTGTTGCCCAGGTAGTAAGCACATTGATCACAGTAACTTTTATCATGTATATTAGGATGAAAACTTCCAATGAGTTTATAGAAAGAGAACTGAATGATTGTAGAATGAAGTCGTTAATAACTGTCTGCTTTACTCCTGCTTTGTTGTTGAAATTCTTAAGGCATGTTTATGTTTACTTTCTTGCCTATGAGATAATAATGCTTCAACTACCTGGAATCCTCTTCTTTCCAGAGCAGAGCTGACAGCCACTGAATACAGGAGAAATTCAGTTAGCAGCCAACATGGCTCAAGATTTAGTAATAACACTTTCTTTCTCATAAAGGAATTGATTTCTCAGCTTATTTTCACTTTGTTCATAACTTTAAAAAGTAGTTTTCTAATTTTTATGTCTGAAAAATTAGAAGGATAAAGAATAATAGTGACAGATACTTTGATGTTAGCAAGAAGTGACAAAGTAATAGCACAGAAAAGAAACATAAAAAAGCAGCTATCTGATTTCAAGAAACATAGTGTTGGTAGACATAATTAATATGGGGGCAAGAGAATTTCATTTATCTTAAAATATTATAGTAATGGATATGAACCAGTAATTATGAATCCTCAAGAGGAGTTATATTCTAATTCTTCTGTTTAAAGAAGACAGAATCAATAAATTTTAGAAAGTTTTTTTTATCAGAAATAGTTAAAATTTTAAAGTGCTGTGTTGCAAAGAACGTTTCTTCAGCATAATATAGAATATCTGTCTAAACCAACAGTCAACACCATAGAAAATAGAGAAATTCCCATTAAAACCAACAGTATGATAAGAATGTTCCCCTCTCACCTCTACTATTTAGTACCATTCCAGGCAACAAGGCATGAAACCACAAAACAAAAGGTATGCTATTGAAAAATAAAAATAAAAATTATCATTACTTTTAGATTGTATAATTATAATAAAACTTAAAAGCATGAATAGAAATATTATTAAAAAAAAAAAAAAGAAAAATTATTAGCATTAGTAAGACTGTTCAATAAGGTGGCCAGGCTACATAAAGACTTTATATGCTATAGCCTTCCTATGTATTAACACTGCTGCTGCTGGTGCTAAGTCGCTTCAATCGTGTCTGACTCTGCGCAACCCCATAGATGGCAGTCCACCAGGCTCCGCCATCCCTGGGATTCTCCAGTCAAGAACACTGGAGTGGGTTGCCATTCCTTCTCCAATGCATGAAAGTGAAAAGTGAAACTGAAGTCGCTCAGTCCTGGCTGACTCTTCACGACCCCAAGGACTGAAGTTTACCAGGCGCCTCCGTCCATGGGATTCTCCAGGCAAGAGTACTGGAGTGGGTTGCCATTGCCTTCTCCGATGTATTAACACTTGCCAGTTGGAAAAGTACTTGATACAAAAATCTCACTTTAATTGTGTAAATATATAAAATACTGGGAATAAACTGAATAAGATATGTGTTGAGCATTTATTCAGTTCAGTTCAGTCACTCAGTCGTGTCCTATTCTTTGCGACCCCATGAATTGCAGCACGCCAGGCCTCCCTGTCCATCACCAACTCCCGGAGTTCACTCAAACTCACATCCATCAAATCAGTGATGCCAGCCATCTCATCCTCTGTCGTCCCCTTTTCCTCCTGCCCCCAATCCCTCCCAGCATCAGAATCTTTTCCAACGAGTCAACTCTTCACATGAGGTGGCCAAAGTACTGGAGTTTCAGCTTTAGCATCAGTCCTTCCAATGAACACCCAGGACTGATCCCCTTCAGAATGGACTGGTTGGATCTCCTTGCAGTCCAAGGGACTCTCAAGAGTCTTCTCCAACACCACAGTTCAAAAGCATCAATTCTTCGACGCTCAGCTTTCTTCACAGTCCAACTCTCACATCCATACATGACTACTGGAAAAACCATAGCCTTGGCTAGACAGACCTTTGTTGGCGAAGTAATGTCTCTGCTTTTGAATATGCTATCTAGGTTGGTCATAACTTTCCTTCCAAAGAGTAAGCGTCTTTTAATTTCATGACTGCAATCGCCATCTGCAGTGATTTTGGAGCCCCAAAAAATAAAGTCTGACACTGTTTCCATTGTTTCCCCATCTATTTCCCAAGAAGTGATGGGACCAAATGCCATGATCTTAGTTTTATGAATGTTGAGCTTTAAGGCAACTTTTTCACTCTCCTCTTACACTTTCATCAAGAGGCTTTTTAGTTCCTCTTCACTTTCTGCCATAAGGGTGGTGTCATCTGCATATCTGAGGTTATTGATATTTCTCCCGGCAATCTTGATTCCAGCTTGTGCTTCTTCCAGCCCAGCATTTCTCATGATGTACTCGGCATAGAAGTTAAATAAGCATGGTGACAATATACAGTCTTGATGTACTCCTTTTCCTATTTGGAACCAGTCTGTTGTTCCATGTCCAGTTCTAACTGTTGCTTCCTGACCTGCATACAGATTTCTCAAGAGGTAGGTCAGGTGGTCTGGTATTCCCATCTCTTTCAGAATTTTCCACAGTTTATTGCGATCCACACAGTCAAAGGCTTTGGCATAGTCAATAAAGCAGAAGTAGATGTTTTTCTGGAACTCTCTTGCTTTTTTGATGATCCAGTGGATGTTGGCAATTTGATCTCTGGTTCCTCTGCCTCTTCTAAAACCAGCTTGAACATCTGGAAGTTCACGGTTCACGTATTGCTGAAGCCTGGCTTGGAGAATTTTGAGCATTATTTTACTAGCATGTGAGATGAGTGCAATTGTGTGGTAGTTTGAGCATTCTTTGGCATTGCCTTTCTTTGGGATTGGAATGAAAACTGATGTTTTCCAGTCCTGTGGCCACTGCTGAGTTTTCCAAATTTGCTGGCATATTGAGTGCGGCACTTTTGCAGCATCATCTTTCAGGATTTGAAATAGCTCAACTGGAATTCCATCACCTCCACTAGCTTTGTTCGTAGTGATCCTTTCTAAGGCCCACTTGACTTCACATTCCAGGATGTCTGGCTCTAGGTGAGTGATCACACCATCGTGATTATCTTGGTTGTGAAGATCTTTTTTTTATAGTTCTTCTGCGTATTCTTGCCACCTCTTCTTAGTATCTTCTGCTTCTGTTAGGTCCATACCATTTCTGTCCTTTATTGAGCCCATCTTTGCATGAAATGTTCCCTTGGTATCTCAAATTTTCTTGAAGAGATCTCTAGTCTTTCCCATTCTGTTGTTTTCCTCTATTTCTTTGCATTGATCACTGAGGAAGGCTTTCTTATCCCTCCTTGCTATTCTTTGGAACTCTGCATTCAGATGCTTACATCTTTCCTTTTCTCCTTTGGTTTTTGCTTCTCTTCTTTTCACAGCTATTTGTAAGGCCTCCTCAGACAGCCATTTTGCCTTTTTGCATTTCTTTTCCATGGGGATGGTCATGATCCCTGTCTCTTGTACAATGTCATGAACCTCCGTCCATAGTTCATCAGGCACTCTATCCATCAGATCTAGTCCCTTAAATATATTTCTTACTTCCACTGTGTAATCATAAGGGATTTGATTTAGGTCATACCTGAATGGTCTAGTGGTTTTCCCTACTTTCTTTAAGTCTGAATTTGGCAATAAGGAGTTCATGATCTGAGCCACAGTCAGCTCCCGGTCTTATTTTTGCTGACCGTATAGAGTTTCTCCATCTTTGGCTACAAAGAATATAATCAATCTGATTTCGGTGTTGACCATTTGGTGATGTCCATGTGTAGAGTCTTCTCTTGTGTTGTTGGAAGAGGGCTTATTAAGTATGTATTAAAAGCTACTAAATATTACTATTAGTCATTAAAGATGATTTGAATTGATGGAAAAGTATACTATGTTCATGAATTGGAAGATTGTGTATTTTGAAGGTATGTGAGAAATTATTGTGTGAAGATTGAGAAAGTGCTATAGTTAAATTACCTAGATTCAAGTGGCAGCTTTACTACTTGCTAATGCGCAATCCTGGTCATCATGAGAAACACTGGGCTGGAAGAAGCACAAGCTGGAATCAAGATTGCCAGGAGAAATATCAATAACCTCAGATATGCAGATGACACCTCCTTTATGGCAGAAAGTGAAGAGGAACTAAATAGCCTCTTGATGAAAGTGAGAGAGGAGAATGAAAAAGTTGGCTTAAAGCTCAACATTCAGAAAACGAAGATCATGGCATCCGGTCCCATCACTTCACGGGAAATAGATAGGGAAGCAGTGGAAACAGTGTCAGACTTTATTTTTTGGGCTCCAAAATCACTGCAGATGGTGATTGCAGCCATGAAATTAAAAGACGCTTACTCCTTGGAAGGAAAGTTATGACCAACCTAGATAGCATATTCAAAAGCAGAGACATTACTTTGCCAACAAAGGTCTGTCTAGTCAAGGCTATGGTTTTTCCAGTAGTCATGTATGGATGTGAGAGTTGGACTGTGAAGAAAGCTGAGCACTGAAGAATTGATGCTTTTGAACTGTGGTGTTGGAGAAGACTCTTGAGAGTCCCTTGGACTGCAAGGAGATCCAACCAGTCCATTCTAAAGGAGATTAGTCCTGGGTATTCATTGGAAGGACTGATGCTAAAGCTGAAACTCCAGTACTTTGGCCACCTCATGTGAAGAGTTGACTCATTGGAAAAGACTCTGATGCTGGGAGGGATTGGGGGCAGGAGGAGAAGGGGACGACAGAGGATGAGATGGCTGGGTGGCATCACCGAGTCGATGGACATGAGTTTGCGTGAACTCTGGAGTTGGTGATGGACAGGGAGGCCTGGTGTGCTGCAATTCATGGGGTCACAAAGAGTCAGACACGACTGAGCGACTGCCTGGCCAGTCTCGAAAGAGAGCAGTACAGGTGAAGTGACTCACCCAAGCTTGCTAACAGTCCCAGCAGGACTCAGAACTGCCCAGCTCCCTCACCCTTACCCCCAGGTAGTGCCCACTCCACACACTCCAGTGGATCCATACATCAATTCTCTCAGGGTCACATGGTCAATTTTGTCCTTTAGGGCTTGTTAAGATGCCTTTAATGCACAAATCTGAACACTATATCCTCTAATTCATTCTGATGGTTTGGTCCAAAAGAAGTGTGAATTAGGAAGTCTGCTCTGCAGAAACCTGCATACATAAACATGTGTTCATGGGCATGCACAAACACACATATTCACACACATGCTAGAATTCTCTAGACATTTTCCCAACTGATTTAAAATTGATTCCTTTCTTTTTCCCTTGATAAGCCACGGCTTTGGCTTGAGGACCCAATGTTCTAACATTAAAAAGCCACTGTTCAGCAAAACACACATCAAAATCTGGAAGCCAGTGACCAATAATGCTCTGAACAACCCAACTCTGACATTTAAGCAAGGCTCACAAACCCACAAATGTTTATGGGAAGACATGGAAGAAATCCCACTTTGCGGAGAAACAGCTGGGTGTTTAAAAGCTTTGTTTATACTTGAGCAACTGCCTCAGGAATTTGACATGCTAAATAAACTCACTGCCACCCACCTTGTCCAAATGTTCATCAGAGAAATGGAAAAGGATTGACGAGGGTAGGCAGACTCTGGCTCTTGAAGTCGCAGTCTTACACCCCAAGTAGTCTTGCCCACAAGCCACTCCAATTTTTTTGAGATTTTAGGCATCAAGTTTTGGTCTTCGTGTTAGGGTCTGCCATTGATCTTTGAAAAGCTCGAGGCTCAATCCAAACCCACAGGAGATGGGGAAGACAGAAATTCACAGGTGGGTGGTGACAGTTCAGCTCATATCAAAGAAGTCATTCTTGGGGCCTGAGGAGATTCATCCTCTCTGTGGCCAAGAGAGTGATTTACCATCCTGGACACATACCCAGAGTTTGCCAACCCTTGCCCCTCAACAGGGTATGAAGGCTGACCCTGTGAGACACTGAGGGTCCCCTAGCAGGCAGTTGTCACAGTCAGCACAGGCAGAACAGGGAATCTGGTTTGTCTCCCAAATTCCTGCCTCCCCATCAAAGACTTTTTGTCCTCATTCTATCTGTGGCCACCCCAAAAGTTCTTAAAATGCCCTAAACCATCAAATGCCATTAAGTGTGCACAAAACATCTTGGATTAGATGCATACTGAAAAGGAACCAAACCCTAAGCCCCATTGAGACTGCAGGGGCAGGTGATACTGTTAGTGCCCCCTTCTCCCTCGAGAGCCTCATCACATCCCAGAATCTGGGGGAGAGCAGTGATCTAAAGTGGGAGAAGAGAATGCTGACCACTCAAAGCCCTAGCAATTGCTCTCCAAACAAGTTCACCTCTCACTGGGGGATTGTGGACACCTCAATCCAGGCCCAACAGCCCTGTCAGGCTCATCTGCTGCCCCTACCACACACCCCTTCTCTAGCTCTCAGACCCCCTCAACCTTCATGACACACAACTTGGGGTTTCTTGTGCTGGCAGCCTCTGCGCCCTTGCCCATGCCTTTTCTCCTCCTGGAAGGCTCTTCCCTACCTGGAAAACACCTTCAAAAACCAGTCAACCATGACTTCTGGTCTCTCTCTCACTTACCTAAGCCCCTTTCTTATCCAAACTGAGGCAGCCCTTCCTTTCTCTGATGCCCCATGGCCATAATAGCCCTTGCCTTGAATAAAAGACAATGAGGAGACTTCCTTGGCAATCCAGTAACTAAGACTCCTCATTCCCAATGCAGGGGGCCTGGATTAGATCCCTGGTCAGGGAACTAGACCTCATATGCCACAATGAAGAGTTTGCATGTGGCAACTAAAGATTCCACATGCCTCAAGACTGAAAATCTCACATGCCGTAACTAGGACCTGGTGCAGCCAAATAAATAAGCATTAAAAAAAAAAAAAAAAAGACGGTGAAGACCTTTGAGCACATGGCCCATCTACCCCAGTAGACATAGAGCCCCAGAGGGACAGGGGGTCAGAGTTGTGTCACCAGCCCAGGGCCAGGCACACTTAGATTCTACAACTCAGTTCACGTAAAGAGAAGCTGTGTCACTTAATCACGTCAGCAACACTTCACGTGATACGGGAGGACAATTCTCTTCCACATATCTGACTTGCTGGCCACTGACATAAAAAGGGTAGAAATCTCCTCCATCATCTGATCCAGCCAAGAAAATGCCAAGTCAGCCATAACAGCCAAAACCTTATCCTATCTTTTTCCTGTAGATAGCATATTCAAAAGCAGAGACATTACTTTGCCAACAAAGGTCCGTCTAGTCAAGGCTAAGGTTTTTCCTGTGGTCATGTATGGATGTGAGAGTTGGACTGTGAAGAAAGCTGAGTGCCGAAGAATTGATGCTTTTGAACTGTGGTGTTGGAGAAGACTCTTGAGAGTCCCTTGGACTGCAAGAAGATCCAACCAATCCATTCTGAAGGAGATCAGCCCTGGGATTTCTTTGGAAGGAATGATGCTCAAGCTGAAACTCCAGTACTTGGGCCACCTCATGCGAAGAGTTGACTCATTGGAAAAGACTCTGATGCTGGGAGGGATTGGGGGCAGGAGGAGAAGGGGACGACAGAGGATGAGATGGCTGGATGGCATCACTGACTCGATGGACATGAGTCTGAGTGAACTCTGGGAGTTGGTGATGGACAGGGAGGCCTGGCACGCTGCGATTCATGGGGTCGCAAAGAGTCGGACACGACTGAGCGACTGATCTGATCTGATCTGACAGTCAAACAACCTTCAACAAGCTTCAAACAAGCACCAAGCTGGAAACTTCTGATAAAGCCTCCTCTAGTTTGGACAAATTTAAAGGATCCCCTACTTTGTCACTAGGGACTTGCCTGATGGCTCAGATGGTAAGAAATCTGTCTGCAATGCAGAAGACCTGGGTTCAATCCTTGGGTCAGGAAGATACCCTGGACAAAGAAATGGCTACCCAATCCAGTGTTCTTGCTTGGAGAATCCCATGCCAGGCTCCCAGGGATTGAACCCACGTCTCTTTTGTCTCTTGCATTGGCAGGGAGGTTCTTTACCACTAGTGCCACCTGGGAAGTCCCATTAACATTAAGATGGCTCTCCCTTGCTTGGAGGAGGGCATGGCAACCCACTCCAGTATTCTTGCCTGGAGAATCCCACGGACACAGAAGCCTGGTAGGCTACAGTCCATAGGGTCGCAAAAGAGTCAAACACAAGTGAAGCGACATAGCACAGATGCACGGCTCTCCCTTATTTAAACTTAGCTTTGCTCTTTCACTGCATTTTATTTTTCCTAATTTCCACTAAAACAAACAAAAATAATTAATCTGTCTAAAAGCCTTCATACAATCTAAAATCTTTTGGTCTCCCGATCAAGGCCTGCTTGGTGTGGCCCCAGCTTGCTTCGCCTGCCTTCCAACTTTGTAGACATAAATGTCAACATTTCTGCTCCACTTGATTGCGCACAGTGGCTACATTGCTTGGCTCCCAGGCTGCCCGGATGACTCATCGACCTTGCCCAGCAGCTCTTGAAGGCCCAGCTAAGGAGGTTACTGTGAGCATAATTTGCAAACACTGGAAGGCAAAAGAGAGAAGGGCAAAGCCAGGCTTTGTGCTCATTTCAGGGAATAACCACACCCGCCCCAGGCTCCCGCCTACTTGCTTTCCATTCTCTGAGCCACTCATGCAGACAAGAGAACCAGCACAGGAAGACTTCTCTCACAAAGATACAAGAGCTGCAGGCCATTGAGGGTGGGGCTACAGAGCCTTGCCATCTCCTCACAGGGTGCCCAGGGACACAGCCCATAGCAACAACAGCAGTAGCAACAGTAATAATCATGACAACCTACAGTTCCTGAAGTCTTGCTGCATGGGTGCCAGGCACGTTTTATCAGCAACTGCCACCACACATCACATGCCATGAAGCTGGGGAAGAATAGAAAGTCCACAATAATTGTAACTGTGATTATAGAGCACCTCCCCTGCATCCGGCTTAGATAAATGCTTCCCATACATTCGCTTATTTAAGCCTCACATGGCCTCTCAAGGTACTAATTACCAATGAGAATTTGTTTACAGAAGGGGAGCCTGAGACTGACTGCTGAAGTGAAGAGACAAGCCCAGGGTCATATGGCTCCTGGTTCCGACAGCTGCAAGAGCCCACATCCAGTCTACAGCGCTCCAGCATCCAGGTGGGCTCTGCTGCTCCTTGAAACCTATCTGAGACCAGCTCTCCCCAGCCATGCTGCTATTTGCAGAAGCACACTATTGTCCATTTTGGAGTGGTCAACAGAGACCGCCCTCTCCCAGGCCGTGAGAACCATGCTGATGGGGAAGCCCCCATCTTCAGAGTTCCCCACCCGCTGGGCCAGCAAGTTCCAGGATCCTGGGGTTAGACTGGGGGCTGAGGTGGGAGTAAGAGGATAGAAAGCTCAGCCAGGGAACTTCATTGGCAACCTCAGGACTTCCCAAGAGCAAGTTTTTATACTAGAGTGTTTTCCCTTCAAAGTAGCGAAACTTACGAGGGTAGGCCACACACCATGTGCCTTTGCCCAAGTGCCATGTCTGGATGAAGCTAGTACCCTGCAGCAGGTACCTCGGGGACTTAGGCTGTGTTTGTGCCTGGTTAGGGGAGTCTGCAGTGCAGGGTTATTCAGAAGAGGGCTGGAACTCTTTGAGAAGCCCTGGTACCCTGCAGGCCCCATACACTCTGACCCTCACCTCTGTCTGTCTGTCCATCCTCATGCCCCACTGCTCCTCCACACGATCAGATTCTGATGGATCTAGTCTGCTTCATTGACCTTTCTATTAAATCCAGGACCACAGTCTTTTTATTATGACCATCTTAAAATACAACTCATTTTCAAAATCTCTTGGCCAGTCTCACCTGTTTCATTATCTTTCAACTAACATTTTTCTCATTCTAAATACAATATGTATATGTTGTACAAAATTGGGAAATCTGAAGAATATAAAGAACATATAAAACTGCTCAAATCCAACCACCCAAACATAAGCACCAGTAACATTTTAGGATATTTTCTTTCCTTCCTTCCATTTTTTTCTATGCTTCTGATTATTTTTAATTAAGAAAAAAAGGAACCATGCAATTTATATAGTTTGTATCACAGTGTTTTCATTTAATACATGGTAACCACTTTCTCATGTCATTTAATGACAGGAAACTTCAAAAGCATAATTTCTAATGACCACAGAGTACTCATCATATGGACGGGCCATGATTTAGTTAACTGTTACCATATTGTTGGGCCCTTTGGCTGTTTCCAGCTTTTTCCATTAAAATAATGCTACAACAAATACCTGAATATACAAGTATGTATAGGAATCTGTGATTCTTCCACAGGATAAATTCATAGAAGATGAACAGCTTGGGCCCTAGCTGTGGATATTTTCTGGCTTTTGATACAAAGCATTTCAGAAAGCTGGTTCTGCATACTAGTCCCTCACCTGTGTACCAAAGTGCTCATTTTACTGTATCCTCAGCGTCACTGGACTTTATCATTTTTAAGTGCTTTCCTTCTTGAAATATGAAAAATGATATACTGCTTTAATGCACATTTCTTGAGTGGGAGTAAAGTTTGGCACTTCTCCATATGCTTATTGGTCTTTTCCTTTCTTTGGTGGTTTGGGTATTTATGTCCTTTGCCCTTCTTACCCTTGTGCATTCATATTTTCCTATTGAACTGTAAAAAATCTTACATTGCAAATATGGAAGTAAATATGCCTTCATATTGCCTATTGGCATGAAGATGGCAATATCAACACTTATCCTTTTCATTCATCTGGAATGTATTTTGATGTGTGGTCCATGACAGTGATTCCCATACCTTAAGGTGAATTAGGTACCCTCACCCCCACACAGGGGTGGTCATTTTAAGAAGTGCTCCAAGGAATTCTGAAGCCCGTGGCCATACTTTGATAAACACACAGTAGGAAGCTAACTTTTTTTCGAAGTAGATGAATTGTGCCAGCATATTTATTGAATAACCCTTCCTTACCAATAGTTGTGAAATGCTAAATGAGAAACTGCATTCCAGCCACCCCCTTGGTTTGGTCTGTGGTCCTCTTGGAACAGAGTTCCAGAAGTAACCCCCACTCACGGCCTGGCTTTGCATGGGAGGTGGGAGAGGAACAGAGAGAAAGGAGAACCCAGGACCATGGCAGAGGAGGGCAGATGCTATAGTGGGAGAGACAAAAGCAAGCACTGGTGCTTGGACTGTTGCTCCCAGGTCTGTTACACCCTCTGCTCCAGTTGTCATCAGAGGGTGGTTGACTGCTCAGATTACCTTGTGTTCAACCAGTGGCAGGCACCAGTGGGAGAATGGAAGGTGAGAAGCAGGAAGAAGCCAAGTGTGTCTGCCCCTCTCTATTTGGGCCAGTACCTAGGTCAGTGGTTGCATCTCCCCCGTGGTTCCATTTTCCATGAGCAGTCTCTCTCTCTGTGGTCTCAGTTGCTGACCAGTGTCTTGGCTTGGCTCCAGAGCTCTGGCAGTGCCACCTCTATGCTTTGACCTTCCAGCCTAGGGATGGTAGCAGATTCCAACTACTGCTGATCTCTAGGTTGCTTCACATTTCCCTCTTTCTGCCCTTTTGATACTTTTGTAACTTGTACAGAGCTACTGAACCCCTTCTATTAAAGTACTTCATGTGGTTTTGTTTTTTTTTTTTGGAGTGTGCAACTCGGCCCTGGTTGGTCAAGGACAACTCTGTCCCTCCTCATTACTCTTCCTTCCTTTCTCCTTCCATCTCCATTGTGCTGCGGGGTGTGAAGACCCTTCAGAACATCTGGAGAAGTGAGCTGGTGTGGTGGAGACAGTTCTATTACTACCATATTGTGTATATATAGTATATTTTGGTGTTTATGTTGGGGAAGAGGAACATCATGAAATGCCCTCTTGTTACCACTTCTGTAATGGTGGAACCTGAAAAGTTTTTCCTTTACCCACATTCCTCCTTTAACATTTAGCGAGCACCTCTTTGCAGCAAGACGCCTCTATATCAGTGGTGGGAGTGGGGCTGGGCCTGAGATGAGGAGATGAGCCCTGCCTGCCCCAAGCCCACTACACATTGAGAATGCTGGGGCATCATGCATGGAAGTGAGAGTGACATGAGACACCACCCAACGAGGGAAATACAGAGAATTGTGGAGGACAAGAGGGCTCCTTTGACACAGGAAATCAGGGAGGGCTTTCTAGAGAGGAAGGCATTTGTCTGGTTTGGCAGGATGAGTAGTGTGTGGGGAGATGATTATAGGGGTGCTCCTCATAAAATACATTCAGGGGTTAGAGATGGAGTCTAAGGTTTCCAGTTCCTCTGAATAACTGCAAATCTCCCAATTTTCCATCTGTGCCTTACGGAAGACTCCCGGACCCTTTTCCTAGAGGTATTACGACCACAGAAATCAACCAATACCTCGAGGAACCTAGGGATAATCTTTAAGAGGTTTTAGGCATGTGCAGAATTCCTGAAAGTTCCTGTTTGGGGCTGGCCTGTCCATCTAGTCAAAGCCTTGGTTTTTCCAGTAGTCATGTATGGATGTGAGAGTTGGACTGTAAAGAAAGCTGAGCACTGAAGAATTGTTGCTTTTGAACTGTGGTGTTGGAGAATACTCTTGAGAGTCCTTTGGATTGCAAGGAGATCCAATCAGTCAATCCTAAAGGAAGTCAGTCTTGAATATTCATTGGAAGGACTGATGCTGAAGCTCCAATACTTTGGCTACCTGATGCGAAGAACCGACTCATTTGAAAAGACCCTGATGCTGGGAAAGATTGAAGACAGGAGGAGAAGGGGATGACAGAGGATGAGATGGTTGGATGGCATCACTGACTCAATGGACATGAGTTTGAGTAGGCTCCGGAAGTTGGTGATAGACAGGGAAGCCAGTCCATGGGATCACAAAGAGTCATTCACAACTGGGTGACTGAATTGACTGTCCTTTTGTGGAGAACCCTACCTGGGATTATTTTGCTTTCCATATATCTGCTTGAGGAGAGAGGCAAGGATAAGTTTTTGGTTGGTAGGAGAGCAGAAGAGGAGGAAGGCCAGGCTTGGGCCCTGGGAACATCCTGGTTAGAGCATCCTACTGGTCTGGACTAGCTTAAGGCAGCCTGAGGATGCTAGGACCAAAGGGAGATGACACTTCTCAGAGTCACATCAGTCAATGGTTGACAGCCTGTTCTCTCAGTTGGGGGAACTGCATGTAGAGACCTGTCCCAGCGGATAAATACCCCTTCACTGTCCCCAAGACTATGGCAAAGACAAGGCTGGTTGATGTGGACAGACAAAAAGGGAACCTCTCTCCCTCTTCTGCTGCCAGCTACCCTCCCTCTGTTCTCCTTTGCAGGGATGTCAGAGGCATCATAACCAAGATGGAGGGTGGGAGTTGAAATGTATCATGGATTTAATAATGGAGATTTGTGGGATTTCATCTTGCATGCTTCAGCCCCCTGAGGCCACCTCATATCCAGATGAGCATATGTGTGAAGACAAGGATATATGTCCACGGCTCTGGGGCCAGGAGACTGCAGCTGGTGCTAGGTTAATTTCCAAAATTAGGCTATGGTCTCTTTCCCTAAAATCCTCAACAATTAGGAACAACTATTAAGCTGTGACATTTTAAGGGTGGGAAATTTTTGTCATATTTCTAATTCTGCCTTGGGCTGCTGTGGGCCATTTCACAGAAATTCGAGGCTGGAATAAACTGAAGGGGCATCTTGTGCCAGAAGCCCTAGCATTGTAGCCTCTTCTAAGCAGCCCAGCTTAAAGGAAAAAAAAACCCTCCTGGACTTGAGCTATATAGCCAAACACCTGGGTTGGAATCTGAGCGCAGAAAACAGTCATGGAATGCCAAAAATGCAACACCTGTGGACAAGCTATTGCCTTGGAGGCCAGTCTGGGCTCTGAAGACAGGACTCCACCGTGCGCCACTTCACTAACTGCCTCTCGGGTGGGCCTGGGTACAGATGGACTGGGGGTGATTGCCAGCCTGCTGTTACAGAGAGATTTGGGCTTTGAAATCACGTAGATCTGGCTTTTATTCCTAAGAGACCCTGAGCAGTGGGGGGTGGGACGTGAGGAAGTAAGAGAGGGAAGGGAAAGGAGTCACTGGAGGGTGTGCTCTCTAGTGGGTTAACTCTATGGGTGACTTGAGGGTGCAGCTCTGGGAGAATGAGCTCAGAGTCATTACAGCCAAGGGGTGAGGGAGCTGGGGTACTGATCCTCCAACTTCCACCCAGCAGGGGTTCAGAGCTGCTGCCAGGGGTGTGAGGTATTAACTCCCCAGCACACTGGCCTGCTCTGTTGCAGGGACTGAGCAGGCTCCACTGGTCAGAGAAAAACCTAGCACCAAGACTGGTATGAGTTTGCAGTTAGAAGCCCTGGGATTGACCTGAGAATGGTAGGTGTTGAAGGGTTATGGGTACCAACAGTGACTGACAAAGGTACCAAGATTCCAGAAATTTCTGATCTGATTAATTTATCCACACGAACCTGCTGGGATCCCAGTGGTTGATCCTCTCCACTGGGAGTATTTGTTCTTACACAGAACTTGAGAAAGAGTAGTGCTTAGTCCAAGGAATGAATTACTCAGACAGATGTGGCAGGTGGCTGAGAGTTTGGGGCAGGCAGACCAGTTACCTTTATGCAGATGTGACCTACCTGCCTGTGTGGAGCCTGTCTGAACTGGATGATACTCTTGTGTCCAGACCATGCAACTCACACACAGACTTCTGGCTTCCTCCCGTCTCTGCTATAGCCCCAGGAGGCCACCTGGGAAGGTTCCCCTGTCGCTGTTTCTAATGAAAACAAACTCTTTCCCTGGTCTTGAGAACTGAGCACCCAGGCCCATGAGGGAAGCTTGGAGAGCACTACCACAACCATGCTCATTACCATGGGGAGGATGAAACAAAGACTCCAGGGAAATTTGGGCAAGGCCTTGACTTGAGCATCCAGGGCCCAGGGGCTCAGGATGGAGCCAGCTGACGGAGTCTTAGAAATTAAGCACTTCTCTGCCTTTCGTGGCTGAGGGTGACGGGGGAAAGGTGGGCTGCTGTTAGGCCGAGCCCCATTCTCAGGCCACATTGCTAGAAGCTGGGTCTGACCTGAAGGTGGCAGCACCACCAGACTGCATGGTTGCAGTCTGTCCACAAAAGATAGGCCAGGATGGAGGACACGGCCTGTGGGAGAAGCCCTTCCCTTCTTGTACTGACCCAACTTGGGCATGAAGCCTCCAGTTAGAAGCATGTTCATTTTTCATTTGGAGAAATGGACAGTGTTATGGCTGCATGACCAGAGCCTGCTGTGCTGACTGTGGGCTTCTCCAGGTAGACTTGGGGGCCTGGTTTGTATAGGAGAGGGGAGAATAGAAAATGAGGGAGGGAAAGAGATAGAAAGTGGGATCTCTTCATGTAAAGCATTACTGGCTATGCATTGAGTCTCAGCTCTCTCTCTGTCATGGTGGGGTTTCCTCTGATGGACTGATGGATTTCCTGGGCAGCGTGCTCAGGTTATGCAGTGACTTTCATGTCTGAGGAATAGAGATGGAGCCATCTCCATCTCTATGTGCCTGTGCTGTGGCTTGCAGCCTTTCATCCACACGGCTCCCATCTGTTTGGTGCCTGGAGAACGGCTCTGTGCAACTGGCAATTTAATGGCTCTCATTTTAGAGAAATTTCTGGCTGACTTAATGCTCTGGGAGACCAAATTCAAAACTCCAGGGTGACCCAGCAGATGCCTAATTTTCCAGAACTAATCTGTCCTGCTTGACTCATTCCCTCTCCTCTCCCTGGATCAGCATAGCCGTCAAAGTCTTTCTGATGATGTGCAAAATGACAACTGTAATCATAGATGAATGGAATGGGGCCGCTCTGGAGAGGGGAGTCTGTTTGGAAGATGATTCATTCAAAATGTTGTTCTAGGAGGTTGCTTTGCACTCAATCCCTATATGAAAAACAGCCACAGGATTTAAAGAGTTTCTCAATCCAATCATTAGTGTCAATTTTAGATGGGCGTAATTTCCTGTAGGGTATTTTTGCTCTTTATCTAAAACACTGTGTGCTGGAGAAACTCCTTTGAAGTCAGATCCAGGGAAGGGGGAGGTCACGGAGACGAGGCCAGCCCTCTTCCTGCTGTAATTTAGATGCTTTCCACCTAGAAACAAGGGTCTACATGCTGGGTTACTTATGATCCCCTCTACCTGTGTGATCCCTGACATTTTGAGGGTTAAGATTAAACAGGTATATAAGACTAACCTGAGTATGATATTTCATGTGACTAGATTGTCTTTTCCAGCATCCTCTGGAGGCCTGGTCCATGGGGACATCATGAGTTAGCAGGGTGATCAGGTCACGGAAGGCCTTATATGCCATACTGCAATGTGTAGGCCTTGTCCTGATAGGAGTAGGGGAGCCGCTGAAGGTTTCATGTAGGAAAGGGGCAAGGAAGCTTGGTGGCTTAGAAGGATGACTCAGGCTTCCACGCGGAGGATCAGTTACAGAGGAGAACCTGAGGGCACTGAGATCTGTTAGGAGGCAGGTACATGTACCCAGGTGAAAGAAGACACGATGGCTTGGACTAGAGATGGGCTGGATGGAGGGTAGAAGATAGGCATATTTAAGAAGTATGATTTTGCAAAATACACATCTGTCAACCTTAAACTCATATAATGTTATATAAGTTGTATCTCAAAACAGGAAAAAGTAAACGTCTAGCAGGTAAACTTTAGAGAACTCAGGGGTTGGTTGTGAGGTCCAGAAGTAGGGGAAGCCCAGAGTGGTTGTACGAAGTCAAGGTTGACTTTATCCTGTCCTTCTTGGGAATGTGTTCCTTAATTTGAGGGTCTCAAAACCACCAGAAAGGAAACATTAAAAAAAAAAAAAAAAAAAGAGGAGAGCCTGAGCAGAATAGTGGGAAAAAATTTCAACCAATATTTTGAACTATTTTTTATCATCATTTCCCAGACAATGTCATTATACTAATTTGAAAGAGAGCGATCCAATTCATTTTCTATTTGTGGTTGCCAACCCCATGAATACTTGATGGTTTTGGATTACAGAGCTTCCAGCAGTGGCTCTTTTGCAGTCAATAGGATGGAGGGTGAGGAGAGGCCTGTGTTTAGGTAGTGATAGGCTGTGTACCTCCTCATGTGTCTCCTGCTTCAATAGTGTCTATTTTGAGCTGAATTCTTTCTGAAGCTCTGGCAGGATAAGGAAAATGATCATTCTTCCTGCTTCTAGGGCTGGCTGTCAGAGTTCTAGAAATGATCTGTTGTGACAAATGACAATGGCTTTAGGTTATGTGGGAGGACTGCAGCCTTCAGATGGATAATTATCTTTGCAGTTAAATGGCAATTGCAAGGGGAGGGGGAGCTGATATGAGCAACAGGAAGGTGACAGACTGTGGATGATGATTATTTTTATAGGTTTCTTATAAGAAAGTGGGCTGCAGTAATCACAGACACGTCTCCTAGGAGAAGGATGCTTGGTCTGGAAGTACTTTGTACCTGAGGTGTAGGGAAGCTTATCTCAGACATTGCTGTGGATGGAATTGTGTACCCTTCACATTTCTGTGTTGACGTCCTAATCCCCATTGTGACTGTAGTTGGAGACAGGACTTTTAGGAGGTAACTAAGGTTAAATAGGTCATAAGGGTGGAGTTGTAATCCAACAGGCTTGGTGGTTGCCTTTTGAGAAGAGGAAGAGAGAAACCTCTCTCTGTATGGACACTCACTGAGGCAAGACCATATGAGCATATAGCAAGAAGGTGGTCCTCTACAAGGCCCAAAGAGGGCCCTCACAAGAACCCAACCATGCTGGCCCCTGATCTTGGGGGCCTCCAGATCCACAATTCCAGCCTCCAGAATTGTGAGAATATTAATTTCTTCTGTCTAAACCACTTAAGCCTCTAGTGTTTTGTTATGGCAGCTGAGTGGGCATGAGAATGATCTAATATTCACTTAGCCAAACAGATGAACTCTCCTGGTACTAAGCTTGGAATCAACAATAAACCTAATTCCCCTGGATGTAGGTTTTTATACAATGAAGTAGCAAATAACTTGCTTGTTCCCTTTTAGAATCTGCCATAAATATTATGAGCTCTAAAAGGAAATTGAAACTTCATTTAAACCCAAAGTTAGTGAATGGCTGACATATCCTCATGACTTCTGAATTCTCTCAGTGGCAGGGGATATACAGCCATCCTTCCCAGAGTTTGAGCTACTTTTTGAAACTAAGTTAGAGTTGGGGAGGGCCAAGCACTTTATGTTACTTTCATTGCTGTTCTCTAGGGGTACAATGCCCATGACTCTGTCTTTCATAGAGTCCAGTTTTCTCTCCAAGAAAAAGGTAAGACGGTAGGGCCAATTCTGCATTACCTGGGTGATAAAGGGGTGCTGTGTGTGCTTGGCCTATGGGCTATTCTGCTTCCTTCCTAGGATGTGGTTGCCATTTCTGTTACTTTCTGGGGATAAAATGCTGCCATGGGGTCCATTCTGTAACCCAGTGGAAGTGAAAGTCGTTCAGTCATGTCCCAACTCTTTGCAACCCCATGGACTATACAGTCCATGGAATTCTCTAGGCAAGAATATTGGAGTGAGTAGCCTATCCCTTCTCCAGTGGATCTTCCCGAGCCGGAATCAAACCAGGGTCTCCTGCATTGCAGGCAGATTCTTTGCCAGCTGAGCTACCAGGGAACCCTACTACCAAAGGCAAGGAATAAGCACCTCTTCCAAAATCACTTAGGAGAAGCAATTCAGGGTGGAGAGGCAAAATAGCTTCTAGAACTGAGCTGTGACCTAGTGAATGGAGGACCTGGCCAATGGCCAGTCATTATGGGACAGTGGAGCCCCTGACCTTGAACTAGATACCATAGAAGGACACTAGAGAAAGTGTAAGCTCAGGTCCCTCTAGGAGTCCATGATCTCCCTGAAGAAATAAAAGCCACACACAGGAAGCTAAGACAAGCTCCATGAAAGGGTCATTATGAGCTAAATTTCACTGGAAAATTTTTGAGAATGGAAAGAAACAAGTTGAGGTTCAATGATGCCCTGGGTTAATGGCATGCTTAATACCTGGGTTTAGGAAGGACTTCTGGAGGCTGGAGGAGGTAGGTTTGTTTTGGTTCTCAAAGGGGGATGAAATCTGAGAGGCTGAACACAGAGTTCCAATTTGTCGCCTATTTGTTTGCTCACTTAGCACCTACTGTTTGAGTACCTACTGCATGCCAGGCCTTGCTGTGCACCATGGAAAGGAAAACAAATAGCTCTGGCTGTGTCGGAGAATTCATTTGTCTAGCCCTGTTGAGGTTCTGAGGACCCAGGTAACTGGAACCAAATGAATTCCTCATTCACGGCAGGAAACCAAGTGTCCTCTAGTCAGTGAGTGCTCCCAGTGCAGCTTTGTCTGGAGACAACTGCTAATTGCCTTCCTCTGTGTCTCTTCTGACCCCAGTACCCATCTTTTCCTATGGGCTCCCCCATGTGTCTCTGCTCCTCATGGGAAGGGGTCCTCTGCTGGCACACAAGAATGTGGAGTTGAGGGCTGCTCCACATCTGTTGTGGGGCTTGGGGAAAGCTCTCATTCCCCAGAGCAGGAAATAATCCCGAAGACTCTCCCAACTCAGAGCTTTGAGCACGACTGCCTGCCAGGTGCTGAAACCGCACATATTGAGCTGGGGTCCGAGGGTAAGTGGAGTGTTGGTTTTGGGGAGCCAGACCTATAGCTAAATCCATAAAAGAGTTTAATTTCAGGGCAACCAGGCCTAGAAACCTGGAAGTAGAGTCAGCAACCATAACCACCACTGGCATGGAGCCTCTCTCTCCAGGTGGGACAAGCAATGCTTCGAATCAGTTGGCACTGGAGGTGGCCTAAAAGGTTATCTTGCTAACTAGTGTTTAATTGCAGGATCTCATGTACAAATTTCCTCAATACCAGTCATGTAACCTTTAATCAGTGGTGTGCTGGTAAATGTTTTACAACTGGCTATCTGGGGAAAAGGAAAGAGTCTTGATTTGTAGTTTGCTAGTTTTCATGATGTAAATACTTCAGTCATGACTGACTGCCAGCTATCAGTACAACATCCCTGAATGCAGAGTTGGGAAGTAATATAGCTGGTTCTTGTGTGAAAGTACAGACCAGATTCTGCATGCCACTGCCTTTGAATGGAATACCTTTAGTGACAGGAAACTCACTATCTCTAGGTTGGCCCAGTCTACTCATCCTTCTGTCTTAGGCCTCTCAGATTTCATCCTCTTTTGAGTTAAAGCAAGTCTCTCCTGAAGCAAATGTTAAGATATTGTAGTAAACTACAATCTCTCATTCCTTCATATTGACCAGTACTTTCCCCCTCAACTCTCATTTCTGGTTCCTATTTCTACAGATACTTAAGGAACAACAGGAACATCAGGATTAGAGAAGAATGGTTCTAGTAATTATTACTTACCAGTCTTAGATAATAAGTTTCTATTGACCTCCTGATCGTCCACTTGTAAGTCACCTCAAATCTAGCACATTATGTTTCTAATTAATTTCATTCAGCAAATACAATACAAAATCTACTTGGCCCCAGGCCCTGTTCTGGGCACTGTGGGGAAATGAATAAGATACACAGTCTTGGCTCTTAAGGGGCTTATTGTTTAGTGATGGAGAGAAAGTCAGCCAGTACTCTCAGGGGATTTGCTTAATGAGATGGGGAGTGGAGAATGTGCTCTAGGGGGTTCTGAATATGGAAAGATCACTTCTGACTGGATGGTCAAAGATGATGTGAAATTTTAGGCTTCAGGGCAGTCCTCTGTAAATTGCTGCAGTTTTTGTGGCTTGCTGTTTTTGTTGTGTGTGCTGTGGAGAGGGGCCAATAGCGTGGCTAACTTATTAGAACAGAGGGTGCTTTCCTGATGAAGCTCTGGGCAGCTTCTGTCACATACATGTCTACAGAAATTGGCCCCTGTTTCAGTGACTTAAAGGAGATTTAAAACAGTGCCATTGTTAATCTGATCAATAGCTCAGCATGTGGAATAGAACAAGCCCATAGTTCTTGTATTAGAAACATCCTCTGTAGCAACTGCATGCACAGTAGCCAAAGTCTTTAGATGTCGGACTCTGGTGCCAGTTTTCAACTTCCATTATCCCTGAGGTTGAGCAATACCATATTTACACAGCAGGATACATGTGGGCTGCTGTTAGCCAAACCAGAACATTTCTGTTGAAATATGGTCTGCTTTCCTTGGGAGTCCAAAAGAATTTTCATAGTTCTACACTGCCTGAATGTGAGGGAAGAGAGAGGAAGAGAGAGCATCCTCTAGGACTAGAGTGAAGAGCATAAAAAGTGACCTTTAAAAGTCAGCTCTTGGATGACCTTTAAAAGCCAGCTCTTATTAACCAAGTTACTCATGATATGCATGGTGACTGGTGTTTGTCTGATAGTTATTGGATTTGAAATTGATATAGGATCAGTTAAACTGATTCCATCTCTAACCTTCAGAATTTGTGATTTATCATCAACATAGTCAACACAAATAACCAACAAGTAAACTTTGTATCATATACTGCTTCTGAAAATGGTGAAACAACCAGTGCAACATGCCAAGTGTTTAGCTTACTTCTCCCATGTGAAACCATATCCTCCTGCTCGAGTTGAACCAGGGGAGGAAACCTATGTAAAGAAGTGGACGCGACAGGATTCACAGGATTTCCAGGTTCATTAATCCTCTTTTGCCCTCCCTCCCTGCTATTTCTTGGGAAGGAAGGTTCAACCAACACTTACCACACAACAAGAAGTTATCAACTTAAGGAACTCCAGAAATTGCTGAGGGCTTCATTTTTTCTCAGTCCCTGAGATCGACAACCCTCAGTCATGAATTTTCTTCATGCTAAAGGTTAGGGTGAGAGATATAGAAATTTGATTTAATTGAGGAGGAGTCTTTTTTGGCAAATGAGTTTTTCCATCACACTTTTCTTCATCATATGTTTCCAATCAGGAGAGAAATGTTGATAGTGCTCAAAACTCTGGTATGCACCAAAGTAGAGAAAATTCCTTTTGTAAGCAACAGAAACTTTGGTTATAAAGTGGGTAGAGTTCTCAACCGCCTGTTCTTAGTTAAGGCAGCATCCTCAGCCTCCTTCCATTTTTGGGGAAACCAGCTGGAGACTCTCTAATGATCAGGCATGCCACTGTGACAGGGACCACACTGAATGTTTGGATTGATTCATTGTTGTAACTAAGTACCTGGGTTCTGAATTCTAGAAAATCCAAACCTAGATCAGGAATGAATGTTTTTCATCACTTACTCTGGTTTATCAATTTTAGGGTATATATTTCCCCCTTTTCTATATTTTAACATCTCTGAAATTAATGCTATGAATCAGTGACTGTTAGCCATGAAACAGTCATGACATGTTGTCATTGCCTATGCCTGTGAAAACTTGGTCTTAGCTGTTTGTATTTTCACTTCAGTGAGTTATGAACTGATATGCATTTTGGTACTACACATATTAGGTTTCATTGACATCCAGAATGTTTTTTTTTTTTTTTAAGATTACACTATGCTTTGGCATAGAAACTGAAAAAGAGCAGAAGTATGTAAAACTGACATTAGTGAAGCAAATGTTTGTCTTTGGAGAAATGGCCAAAATTCCACTTTTTCTTGCAAAACAGCAACCAAGTAGTTTACGGAATTGCTTCTTAAACTTTAACATGCAAAATAAATCACTTGAGCATCTTGTTAAAACTATTTTGTAGTAAGGTCTGGGGTGGGACCTGAGATTGCTCATTTGTGGTCAGCACACCCAGGTGACGTCACTGCTGGAGGTCCAGACCACACTTTGAATAACAGGGCCTTGTTGTTGTTGTTCAGTCGCCCAGTCATGTCCAACTCTTGGCAACCCCATGGACTGCAGCACGCCAGGCCTCCCCGTCCTTCACCATCTCCCAGAGTTTGCCCAAGTTCATGTCCATTGCATCAGTGATGCCATCCAGCCATTTTATCCTATGATGCCCTCTTTTCTTTCTGCCCTCAATCTTTCCCAACGTCAGGGACTTTTCCATGAGCTGGCTGTTCGCATCAGGTGACCAAAATACTGGAGCTTTAGCTTCAGCATCAGTCCTTCCAATGACTATTCAGGGTTAATTTCCTTTAAGATTGACTAGTTTGATCTCCTTGCTGTCCAGTGGACTCTCAAGAGTCTTCTCCAGCACCATAGTTCAAAGGCATCAATTTTTTGCCACTCTGCCTTCTTTAAAGTCCAGCTCTCACAACTGTACATGACCACTAAGAAGACCACAGCCTTGACTATATGGACCTTTGTCAGCAGTGATGGTTCTGCTTTTCAACACACTAAGTTTGTCATAGCTTTCCTGCCAAGAAGCAATCATCTTCTGATTTCATGGCTGCAGTCGCCATCCACAGTGATTTTAGAGCCCAATAAGAGGAAATCTGTCACTGCTTCCACCTTTTCCCCCTTCTATTTGCCATGACTTAATGGGGCCAGATACCATGATCTTAGTTTTTTTTTTTTAATATTTAGTTTTAAGCCAGCTTTTTCACTCTCCTCCTTCACCCTCATCAAAAGGTTCTTTAGTCATTTTCTTTTCTTTCTGTGAAAGTAATTTTCTTCACTTTCTGTCATTAGCGTGGTATCATCTGCATATATGAGGTTGTTGTTTCTCCCAACTATCCTGATTCCAGCTTGTAAATCATCCAGCTGGGCATTTCTCACGATGTGCTCAGCATATAGGTTAAACAAACAGGGTGACAACAGACAGCCCTTTCATACTCCTTTCTCAATCCTGAACCAATCAGTTGTTCCATAGAGGGTTCTCACTGTTGTATCTTGAGCCGCATACAGGTTGCTCAGGAGACAGGTAAGATGTTCTGGTATTCCCATCTCTTTAAGAGCTTTCCACAATTTATTATGATCCACATAGTCAAAGGCTTTAGCATAGTCAATGAAGCAGAGGTAGAAGTTTTTCTGGAATTCTCTTGCTTTCTCTATGATCCAGCAAATGTTGGCAATTTGGTCTCTTGTTCCTCTGCCTTTTCTAAACCCAGCTTGGACATCTAGAAGTTCTTGGTTCACATTAATGTTGAAGCCTAAGATGCAGGATTTTAAGCATGACCTTACTAGTATGGGAGATGAGTGCAACTGTCTAATGGCTTGAAACATTCTTTAGTACTGCCCTTCTTGGGAATTAGGATGAGGATTGACCTTTTCCAGTCTTGTGGCCACTGCTGGGTCTTCCAGATTTGCTGACATATTGAGTGCAACACTTTGACTGCATTATGTTTTAGGATTAATAGGTCTACTGGGATTCTATTGCACCCACTTGCTTTATTGACAGCAGTGCTTCCTAAGGCCCACTTTACTTCACACTCCAGGATGTCTGGCTCTGGGTGACTGACCTCAACATCATCCTTATCCAGTTCATTAAGATCTTTTTTGTACAGTTCTTCCATGTATTCTTTCCATCTCTTCTTGATCTCTTCTGCTTCTACTAGGTCTCACCATTTCTATCCTTTATTTTGCCCATCTTTGGGCAAAATATTCCCTTGATATTTCCAATTTTCCTGAAGAGGTCTCTTCACACATCACTGTCTTGTCGTGAAGAAGGGTCTTGCTTAACTCAGTGAAAATATGAGCCATGCCACGTAGGATCACCCAAGATGGATGGGCCAGAGTGGAGAGTTCTGACAAAATGTGATCCGCTGGAGAAAGACATGGCCAACCACCCCAGTATACTTGCCATGAGAACCTCATAAACTGTATAAAAAGACAAAAAGATATGACATTGAAAGATGAGTCCCCCAGGTTGGAAGGTGTCCAATATGGTCCTGGGGAAGAGCAGAGGACAGCTACTAGTAGCCCCAGAAAGAATGAAGTGGCCGGGCCAGAGTGGAAATAAGGCATGAACAGACCTAATAGAGGAAGGTAGCCACAGGGGGTGAAGCTGTGTTCATTTTGTTACTGAGTTTTGTGCAGCAAGTTGTGTATCACTTGCTAAGTCATGCTACTTAAGACAGGATAAATGCCAATTCCCCAGGAATAGAATGAAATAAATTTTAGGGCCGTAATTGTGTGATTGATTTCATGTGTCTGATGAGGCTCTTGATGAGGTATCATGTCAAAATTTAATTGAGGTACCTAAAATAATGTCTTATGATCTAGGGAATAATAGTAGCCCTAGATGTAATGAAATACAGTAATGTGCATGCATCATTATCCTTGTATAAATCATGAAGAACCTGGCTTCAACTCTAAGCATTGTATGAACCCTTCCTCAAGAGAGCCAATGATGTGGTGTCATGTTCTAAACCCTCTCCCCCCAAAACAAAGAATAATCTTAAACACAAATAACTTCAAAATCTTTCAGATTTCCATTATCACTGTTCTCAAACTACACTCTTCTTCTAACAAAAAGGTTAAGCTTCTGTGACTTTTAAACTGGATAGGCTGAGAGTGAAGGATCTTAAATGGCATCCAGTTTTATAACCAAGCTATCTGAGCAAATAACCAGTTAGAATTGGGAAAATATGGCATCAAAAATGATGTTCAGGTACCAACAGGTATGAAAAGCTCATTTAATAATGCTCCTTCATGCGAAAGTTATTTGGAAAGGCCAGGGCTGTTATAGTTACTACAACTTTGTCTTTATAATGGTCCTAAGAGTATCAGAAGAAAGTTATTTTTGTGTAGCAAGGGGGACAGTATAGTCAGGGAGATGCCACACAGTGAGAATTTCCAGCCTCACAGCTCTCTTGTATTGTTCAGAAAGCTTTATATTACACAACATCCATCACCATCTTTTTTTTCTTTTCTGAGTAAAACACAGCAAATCAAATTTGATAGATAAGGCAAAGGTTAGAATTTGAAGATGGACTGGAGATGAATAAATTGCAGAAACTTAAATGAGCGTCTATGTGGATCCTTGGATAAGGGCTGGAGGAGGGTTTTTATGTATTAGATGCTATTCTAAAAAGCCTAGCAGAGAGTCACCTCTCTTGATCTGAGAGCTGAATGGAAACACCAGAGGTCTCAAGAGCTGGAAGTTGTCAAAGTTATGGTCAAGTCAGAATGGAGAAAACACAACAAGCACTTCAAATATTCAGATAATATCTTGAAAACATCATCTGTTAGGAATAAAGACCATGCCCTACAGTAAGAACTATACCCTGAGATTAAGGGAAAAACTAAATAAACTATACTAGCCTGAACAAGCAATTAAACCAAACTCAACAAGATCAAGAGCAATGATTTCTCTATCTTCTAGAATAAACAGCAATGCCCTTTAAAGGTAGATGACATTATTCAAACTCCTATGTTACCTTGACAGTGTCAGGAATACAATAAAAAATTATTAGATGTATGAATAAGCAGTAAAATTTACCTGCTAGTCAAGAAAAATTGAAGACTATCACAAGATGACCCACATCTTATAATTAACAGTCAGGACCAATACAATATTGTAAAGTTTAAAAATAAAATAAAATTTAAAAAAATAAAAATTGTTACTACAAATATGCCCAAGAACCTAAAGGAAAAGATGGATATAATGAGAAAACATGGAAACAATAAAAACAAACCAAATGGAAATTTTAAACTGAGAAGTACAATATCTAAAGTGAAATTTTTCTTGAACTGGATTGATATCAGATTAGAGACTTAAGAGAGTTAGTGAACTAGAGAAGAGCAATAGAAATATTGAAGAACAGAGAGAAAAGAGATTTTGAACACTGAACAGAAATTCACTGACCTATGGAATAATAACAAGCCATTTAATATATGGGTAATTGGAAGCCTAGGAGGATAAGAAAGAGAGAATGCAACAGAAAAATGGCTTAGGAAATAATGGCACAAAGTTTCCAAATTTGTTGGAAAACATTAATCTCAGATATAAGAAGGTCAACAACCCCCAAGCAGGGTTCATTGTATAAAAACCCAGACCAAGGCACATTGTAGTCAAACTGCTGAAAAAAAAATGAAGGAAAAAAAACTCCAGTCTAGAGGAAAAAAAGCTACAATCCATACCAAAGGAACAAAAATATGAATAGCAGCCAGCATTATCAGGAAGAATAGAATGCAGAAAATAACGGAACAGTGTCAAGTCAGAATTCTGAATATGATATCCAGATATCCTTTTAAAATGAGAGTAAAATAAAGAAACTTCCAGGTAAAAGCTGAGAGAAGTTGTTGCCAGAAAACCTACCTTACAGTCATGCTAAGGAAAGTTCTTTATGCTGAAAGAGTATGTCAGATGGAAACTTGGATTTTATAGGAAGAAACAAAGAACACAAGAGAAAGGGTTGAAAAGTGAGTAAATGTAAAAGTCTTTCTTTTCTCCTAAAAATCTTTGAATGATCCTTGACTATTTGACTGGAAAATAGTAACACTCTTTGTGAGGTTTTATAATGTATGTTGAAGTAAAATATGTGACAAAAGTAACATAAAGGATGCGGAGCACAATGAAATTGTATTTTTGTAGGGCTCTTACATGTTTTGTAAAGTGGGGTAAGATATTAATTCTAAGTAGACTGTGATGGGTTAAAGATGCTTCCCTCCTCCCCAGTTATATGGAGAAATAATTGACATATACTTCCCAGATGTTTCTAATGGTAAAGAGCCAGCCTGCCAATACGGGAGAATTAAGAGACGTGGGTTCAATCCCTGAGTCAGAAAGATCCCCAGCAGAAGGAGATGGCAACCCACTCCAGTATCCTTACCTGGAGAATCCCCATGGACAGAGGAGCCTGGTGGGCTAAAGTCCATAGGGTCACAAAGAGTTTGATACAAACGAAGCGGCTTAGGACAAAACTGACATATTCAGTTCAGTTCAGTTGCTCAGTCGTGTCCAACTCTTTGTGATCCCATGAACCACAGCATGCCAGGCCTCCCTGTCCATCACCAACTCCCAAAATTCACCCAAACCCATGTCCATTGAGTCGGTGATGCCATCCAACCATTTCATCCTCTGTCATCCCCGACTCCTCCTGCCTTCAATCTTTCCCAGCATCAGGGCCTTTTCAAATGAATCAGCTCTTCGCATCACGTGGCCAAAGTACTGGAGTTTCAGCTTCAACATCAGTCCTTCCAATGAACACCCAGGACTGATCTCCTTTAGAATGGACTGGTTGGATCTCCTTGCAGTCCAAGGGACTCTCGAGGGTCTTCTCCAACACCACAGTTCAAAAGCATCAATTCTTCTGTGCTCAGCTTTCTTTATCGTCCAACTCTCACATCCATACACATATCACTACATAAATTTAAGGTGTACAGCATGACGGTTAGATTTACATAGTTGCAAAATTACTGCCACAATGGGTTTAGTCAACATCTATCATCTCATATAGATAGGAAGCAAAAACAATCATTAAATATAAAATAAAAAGTAGCTAAACAACAACTAATAAAGGAGCTCAAATTGAAAGCTAAAAAATATTTGATTAACTTAAAATAAGACAGAAACAGAGATACAAAAGCACAATAAAACAATGACAATGAACAAATGGGACAAATTCAAAACAAATAGCAGAAAGGTAGACTTAAACCCAAGCATATAAATAATTGCACTAAATAGAAATTGCAGTAAATAAAAGTGATGGGCATCCGGTCCCATCACTTCATGGGAAATAGATGGGGAAACAGTGGAAACAGTGTCAGACTTTATTTTTTGGGGCTCCAAAATCACTGCAGATGGTGACTGCAGCCATGAAATTAAAAGACGCTTACTCCTTGGAAGGAAAGTTATGACCAACCTAGATAGCATATTCAAAAGCAGAGACATTACTTTGCCAACAAAGGTACATCTAGTCAAGGCTATGGTTTTTCCTGTGGTCATGTAGGGATGTGAGAGTTGGACTGTGAAGAAAGCTGAGTGCAGAAGAATTGATGCTTTTGAACTGTGGTGTTGGAGAAGACTCTTGAGAGTCCCTTGGACTGCAAGGAGATCCAACCAGTCCATTCTGAAGGAGATCAGCCCTGGGATTTCTTTGGAAGGAATGATGCTCAAGCTGAAACTCCAGTACTTTGGCCACCTCATGCGAAGAGTTGGCTCATTGGAAAAGACTCTGATGCTGGGAAGGATTGGGGGCAGGAGGAGAAGAGGACAACAGAGGATGAGATGGCTGGATGGCATCACTGACTCGATGGACGTGAGTCTGAGTGAACTCCAGGAGTTGGTGATGGACAGGGAGGCCTGGCGTGCTGCGATTCATGTGGTCGCAAAGAGTCGGAAACGACTGAGCGACTAAACTGAACTGAACTGAAATAAAAGTAGACTAAAAGGCAGAGACTATCAGACTGGATATAAAAGCAGGACCAAACTATATGCTATGTATAGGAGATATATTTTAAACATAAGTTGAAAGTAAAGGGATGGAAAAAGATACCATGAAACCAGAACAAAAGAAACATGATATACCTCTACCAATTTCAGGCAAAATAAATTTCATGATAAGGAAAGTTACCAGAGATGATAGGGACATTTCAAAACAACAGAAGTGTTAATTCACAAGGGAAACATAACTACTACAAATACATATGCTTCTTATAATCAAATTTCAAAATATTCGAGGCAAAACTGACATAACTAAAAGGAAAAATGGATAAATTCACAATCAGTAAAGATATGAAAAATTTGAACACTATGAATCAACTTAAGCTAATTGACATGGAGAACTGCACTTAATAGGTACAGAATATTATTTTCAAGTGTTGGGAAGATCCCTTGGAGAAGGGACTGGCTATCTACTCCAGTATTCTTGCCTGGAGAATTCCATGGACAGAGGAGCCTGGTTGGCTATAGTCCGTGGAATCGCAAAGAGCTGGACATGAATGAACAACTAACACACTTACATGCGATAAATTAGAAATGTTCAAACTAAATGATACTGAAAACACAACATATTAAGGTTTGTTTGGGTGCAGTTAATGCAAGAGAAGGATAAGTATAGCTTTGAAAATTTATATTAAGAAGTTTAAAATCAGTGGTTTAAATTTCTACCTTAAAAAGCTGAGGAAAAGAGAAACAATTTAAACACAAAGTAAATAAAAGAAAATAAATAATAAAGATAAGAGAAGAAATCAATGAAATAAAAACATAACATTAGAAAATTAACAAAGCCAAAAGTTGGCACTATAGGATTTTTACACATGTTAAACACCTAGCAAGATTAAAGAAGAAAAAAGACAAGAGACAAATTACCACTATCAGGAATGAAAGAGGATATTCTACTATTTGTCCCATGTCTACTGAAAGGACAACAAGGGAACATAATGAACGACTTTATACCAATGAAATTTGACAGCTTAGTTATTATGTCTAATTCCTTGGAAAACACAACCTAGTAAAATGAACTAAAAATGAAATAGAAAATCTGAATAGTTTTATATCTATTAAATAAATTAAATTCATGATAAAAGCTTCCCTTCTAAGAAAACTCCAGGCTCAGATGCTTCACTGGTGAATTCAATCAAGCATTCAGCAAAGAAATGATACAAATCTAATTACTAACTCTTTCAGAAAATGGAGAAGGAAACATTTCAAACTTGTTTTATGAGGTCATGGTAATACTGATACTAAAATCTGACAAAAATATTGTAAAAGAGGAAACTAAAGACCCATATCGTTATAAACATAGACAAACAGAAAATATTCTTAATAAAATATAAGGGTATGTGAATCTAGAAATATATAAAAGTATTGTGTAATGACCAATTGAGATTCATTTCAGAAATACAAGGTGGGGTTTAGCATTTAAAAATCAATCATTGTTAACTCAGTATATTAAAAGGACAGAGAAAAAACTATATAATCATTTCAAAAAGTATAGCAAAAACATTTCACAAAAATTCAATACCCATTTTCACAACACTAATTGTCACAGAAAACTAGAAAGGAAAAGGAACTTTCTCAATCTAATAAAAGGCATCTATGAGAAACCTACAGTTAATATCACACTTGGTCATTGAAAACTGAATACTTCTCCCCTTAAAACCAAGAACAAAAAAAGATGTTCATTCTCATCATTTCTATTCAGCATTATAATGGAGGTCCTAGCCAGGGAGATAAAGCAAGAAGAAGAAATTAAAGGCATATAAATTAGAAAGAAATCTAACTATCTTTATTTTCAGGCCAACATGATCTTGTATATAGAAAATCCTAAAGAACCTATAGAAAAAAATGCTAGAATTAATAAGTCTAGTAACATTGTAGAGTATAAGATTAATATACAAAACTGATCAAAAGTTTAAGTTTGAGACATCAAGTTGGCAGTAGGATTTAAAATCTGGGGTTTGTGCAAGAGGCCTGTTGTGGAGATATAAATGTTGGAATAGATTTTGTTAGATAAATACAACATTTGAATAAATGAAATCCCCTAAGGAATAAAGAGAGAGGCAGAAGAAAAGAGGTCCAAGGACTGAGGGTACCTTTTTAAAGAAACTCTCTAGTTCCATACAGTTAGCCTTCCCGTGAGTCCTGATTGGGAGGTGAGGGGCTTATGGGGCTTCAGCTGCAGGGAGCTTCAAATAGAAAGCCATGTTCCCTTTCAGGGACTTTCATTTGCACAGCAATAGGCTCCCTTTCGGAGAAGGCAATGGCACCCCACTCCAGTACTTTTGCCTAGAAAATCCCATGGACAGAGGAGCCTGGTAGGCTGCAGTCCATGGGGTCGCTAGAGTCGGACACGACTAAGCGACTTCACTTTCACTTTTCACTTTCATGCATTGGAGAAGGAAATGGCAACCCACTCCAGTGTTCTTGCCTGGAGAATCCCAGGGACGGGGAAGCCTGGTGGGCTGCCCTCTATGGGGTCGCACAGAGTCGGACACCACTGAAGTGACTTAGCAGCAGCAGCAGCAGGCTCCCTTTGGGTATTAGAACTCTGTTGCTCATACAATAAGTTTTGTTAATAGTAACTGACTCTCTAGCTGATATTTATGATGACTTCCTTGAGAAGTCCACGGATACTCAGAGGCCTGTGCTTAGAGGGCATTGGTTATTTCTGGCCTGGGAGAGAGGTCCGCTGAACCATTAAGGGTATGAATCTTCTTTCCATTGATTGCTCAAGAAGATGCATTTTTGTGATAAACTGCAGGGCTGTTTCTTTGTTTTTTACACTTTGGCGACTTGTCTAGAACACGTGCAGTGTTTGGCTCTGGGGCCCTGCAGAGGCAGGAATGCTCCAATATATCACCATCATTATCATGCTGCCAGCCTCAGAGCTCTCATGTTGATGTCTCGCTTCTGTTCCTCCCCCAGACCTGGGAAGATGAAAATTTTGGGCATTTCACATAGCCTCAAGCTACTGATGACTATAAAATATGGAGCCAGATGGATTTACATTCTTTTCCTGAAGACAAAACATAGCTTGTCTCTGCTAAGATCTTATCTACTTAATGAGTAGAGGCAGTATAATTAAGGTCTTTCTGCAGTGCTGTGGATGTGCCAAACCTACTGGAAAGTTTGCTTCGTTTCCATAAATCAAATTTGTTTGGACCTTCACACATCTGGGGGCCTGTTCTTCTGACACCAGTTAATGGAGGCTATCACAGTAGCTTTTGTTTTATCTTCTCATGGGGCAGTTGCCTTTGTTTAGAGGGAAGCTTCTTGGGTGATGCTGCTGACTGTGGCCAGATGGCCACGATCAAGCCTAAGTCATGGGATGAAGGAATGTTGCTGTCAGGTGGGAGGTGTGAGGTAGCAGGGCTCTAGGAGTGAGACCTATGGCATGGAGCAAGTCTTCCTGATCTGGGAGAACCCAAGAGTGCCCAGAGTTCAGCAGGCCCCTGACCAGTGAGCAGAGCCCACACGACTTTGGGTGGCTTTCTTAGCTCTGCTGGCTATAAGAGATCTTCAGCATGATTCTTCAAAGAGCTTGGTAGATTTAGATATATTTGCAATTTGCATTCTAAACAAGCTGTTTGGAATAAATATGCTGTCTACATTGTTTTCTTGGCTCTTATTCGTTGGTTTATAATGCGTTATTTTTTGGGAAACAACTCTTTCTCTGTTGGCTTGGAAGAGAAACCCAAGAGAAATATCGTGTTGGATTCTGTGCTAATCTTTCAAAACAAAACGTGTGCAGGAGTGGCTTGGCCAAACCTGGCTTCAGTCTCATAGAAACTCATAGCAAGTAGATCTGGACATGAGGAGGACTTCAGGACAGGCTGAAAACTCTGTTGACAGGTCCTGGTGATTCAAATGTGGATTCTGATGGGCACTTGCTCAAGAATAGAGAGAAAAGAACAGCAGCACAGGTGGCATCCATATTAAGGACATCACTTATCTGCAATGGCGTTGAGAGAATGTCTCACATCCAGCTCCAAGGGAGGGGACCTGGGCCAGTGGGGGCTCGAAGCGATGGTACAATAAGTTCTGAACCAATGATGCACAGGCAGGGCAGGGGACAGAGAATAGTCTAGAGATGCTCTAAGTGGACTTATCTCCCATCACGTGTATTAACTGTCCTGTCACTCAGTCTGCAGCACAGACTTTCTGGACACTGCCTATTGTTCTGAAGCAGGTTCTTTTTACAGCCACAGCTGCTCAATTATGTTTCTGGGTTGTTTCCTGATGGTTGGTGGGGAAAAGCCAAGAACAGCTGCAGCCTCCGAGAGAATGAAGCCCAGTTCCTTGTGCGTTTGTGGCTCTGCCTAGTGTGGGGCTAAACATAGAGGCCCTTGAAGAGGTGACAAAGCTGAGTTTCTAGTCCTTTCTATGGTGACCTCCTCAGAATATCACTTATCAGCTCCTGCATGAAGAATTTTCAAGCTGGGAGTGGGTATGGGACCAGAATGGATTTGTCCTGGCTGTGGAAGGCAGAGCGTGAGATTGGAGGGACCTTTGGGGCTGTGGTGGGGCCAAGATGTCCCCTTTACTGCAGAAAGGGCACCTCCTGTTATAACCTGTCTTCTGTAGGCCTCACTCTCCTGTAGCTGGTGAAGGGCTGATGAAAGTCTGACTTGCCCTCTGTCCCTACTCAGCACTGTTCAGAGAGGTCAGGACATACTTGGTCTTAGCCTTCAAAGGGTTAACTCTCCCAAGGAAAAAGTCCAATCTTATTCAACATTTATGGGGCAGCTGCTCATGCCAGGAACCATATTCTTTCTGTGGGGGCAATCTTGTTCTGGCCTGGGACAGCTTCTAGGCTAGTGAGCCAACAACCCTCTGTACTGACATCTTAAGAGCACAGCCAACCTTTACCAGATAATATGTGCCAGGTACCTTCACCTGCATAATCATAGTTAATGCTCCCAACAGCTGTTTGTATTTGGTGCTATGATTTTCTTTCTTTTAATGCTCAATTTTTAAAAAATCGAAATATATTGTCTTACAGTGTTATGCTAATTTCTGATGTACAGCAGAGTGACTCAGTTATACATGTATATATGTTCTTTTCCCATATTCTTTTCCATTATGATTTATCCCAGATTTGATGTAGTTTCCATGTGCTACACAGTAGGACCTTATTGTCTATCCATTCTAAATGTGATAGTTTGCAACTACTAACCCCAAACTCCCAGTCCATCCCTCTCCCTCTCCCCTCCCTCTTGGCAACTCTAAGTCTGTTCTCTATGTCTGTAAGTCTGTTTCTGTCTTACAGATAGGTTCATTTGTGGCACGATGATTTTCATCCCATTTTACGGATGAGGAAACTGAAACTTAGAGAGATAGATAACTTGGCTAAGTCTCCCCACCAGTGAATGGAAAAGCCCATTTTCTTTACTAAAGCCAGAGGACTGATCTCAGAGAAAAGAGATATTTTAATTTAGCTCTTATGATAAGCAATGGATAGTGCACATAAAACTTGATGGAGGGCAAAGTGGCTGTTCTGATAGAGATTAGGAAGGCTCTTCAGAGAAGGTCACTCATAAGACAGACCTTGGAAGACAAATGGAATTTCAACAAGTGCAGATGGAGGAAAAAAACCCCAGGCAGAAGACCAGCCTTTCAGTAAAGGTGTCATGGTGTCAGGGCTAAGCAGGGTGTGTTCAGGAGACATCTGGCGTGGTGGGAACCTGATGTTTGTGAGAGAAGGTAGTGGGAAATACAGCTGATATTTGGGAGGTCTGACTCTGTGAAGCAGACAGTGAGAGCTGTAAAGATTTAGGGCAGTGCTATATCTCATCCGAGTGTAGATTTCAGGTTGATGGAGACTTCTGATGAAGTCCAGGTACACAGGTGGCTAGCCTCACTGGGCAGTGCCATCTGCTAATATTCATGAGAGAGCCAGCATTTGTTCTGTGTATCTGCATTGCTTCTGCCATGCTAGAAGTTTTATGTTTAATATCTTTAGTCCTTACCACAGCCCTGCAAAGCACACGAAGAAACTAAAGCTCAGAGAAGTTAAGTCATCTGCTCAAGGTCACCCAGCTAATGAATAATGGAGCCACAAGTCAGTCTCAGGTGTGTGTGATTCCAAAGCCATGCTCTTTGTACAGCATATAGGGCGTTTCCCAAGAGACCAGAGGATGACATGAAGACTATTTTCCTGCCCATCTTCATTCCTGGGAGGCCACCTTCCCTGGTGTGAGCTGACAGTGAGGCTGTCACTTAGCACTGATTTCACCTGCAGGGAGGCACCTTCTAATAGGGCTCTCCACTGACATCACTGTTGACAGGAAGGGTTGGAAATACACAGAGGGAAGGCACTCACCAGAGTGAGGCCTCTGGGGGAATAACTTGTATTTGGAGGCAATGGGGGTAGCTTCCTGTACCATTCATCACCATTCTAAACAGCCAAAGACTCTGCAAGGCTGTCTCTGCACTGCTCGGATGCACACCAGCTTGGAATGAAACCAAATTGGCCAATTAAATATAACTGCGCAGGTAAAGACTCGTGGACAGTTCTCCTTTGGTTGTTTGCCTCTTTCAAGTTGTGTTTCAAGTTTACAGATGTTTAGCCACAGCTGGTTTCCTCCTTTCCGTAAGGGCCCTTTGATAGACAGTCAGCCGAGTTTTCCATTGTTATTTTTCACAGGTCTAATAGCTGTTGGCAACCACTTTGTGTTATTTGTTCACATAATTATTCACTGAGCCTGATATACCCCCAAGTGACCATCGGCATCTCAGCTGTGGCCTTGCTTGCTGGAGTCACCACTAGGAAGTGGTTAAAACCTTGAGGATGAAGAGGGGAACTTTTCTTAATGAGGTTGATTCAGCCACTAAGAGCAGAGCCCGACCCACGCATTGAGTTCTAGTTCATCCTGAGTGGCGTTTGCACAATTGTCCTGAGTTCTGCCAAGTCTGTCAGTGATCAAAACTCTAATTAGAGAAGTGTTTTTGGGAAAGACAGGCCAGCCTGATTTCCCTGGCTCATGAATGAAATTTAGTCCAGAGACCACCGAGCGCCATGTGGAAACCCCCTTCTCTCTGCCGTGGGTCTTTCCGTTTTTCAGTAGCTCGTCTTTGACTGGCAGCTGCTAAGAATTCATGTTTCCAGCCCCTGGTAGAGTATAGATGCTAAAGAGAGAGAACTCTGAGATTATCACCTGCTGTCTGCCAAGGCTGTTAGGGAGAGAGAACGAGAACGTCTCCACTCCTTCGCCTCATGGCCCCGACAGCAATTCTTGGCAGTGACACTGAGGGCCAAGGAGGGGGAAGGCAGACAAGGGCCATCAAGCACACTGGTGGACAAGGTCAGAGCCTTGTGCCTAACCAGAGACTTGGTAACAGCTCCAAGTTGTCTGTGTGTGAAAAAGAGCCCTAGGAAGTGTTTTGAGTCTTGAAAAAAAGATCTTGTAAATAGAAGGAAGAAAGACTTTTCCCTTGGTAAGTTTCTGAGGACTATGTTCCAAGGCCCTTGAGGAGCGAATAGGAAGGAATTTAATTTCCCACTGGAAGGATTTGCTCACTTTAGGGAGGGGCAGTGGCTCCCCCCAGCAGATACTGCACAGGGGAGAGGGCCCTCTCAGGCAGGCTGTTGAGGGAGTTCAGAAGATCCCCTGAGTTTCAGAGGCCTTATGGCAAATCACTCACTTTTGCCTGGACTCAGATTTCCGCATAGCAAGTTAATCCAACAGTGCTACGTACAGATGGCTGCCTGGTCTTGCTCCTCCAAGTGCTGGTAACTTCTCAGCCACCACCTGCTGCTGGCCTACACTTGGGGTGTCTGCAGCTCTGGCCTCAATTTCCTCTGCTGTAAAGTGGAGATTATAATTGCAGCTCCATAAAGGTTCAGGGGGTGGGCTTCCCGGGTGGCACTAGCAGCAAAGAACCCGCCTGCCAATGCAGGAGACATAAGAGATGTGGGTCTGATCCCTGGGTTGAAAGGATCCCCTGCAAGAGGATATGGCAACCCACTGCAGTTTTCTTGCCTGGAAAATCCCATGGCCGGAGGAGCCTGGCAGGCTACACAGTACTTAGGGTCGAAAAAGAGTTGGACACAATTGAAGCAATTTAGCAGACACATATGCAAAGTTTGGTGGAGGATTAAATGAGACAATGCAGGGGAAGTACTTAGCCCCAGGACTGACACATAGTGACTGCATGCTCAGTGGTTACTTTCTTCAGTTCAGTTCAGTTCAGTTCAGTTCATTTGCTCAGTCGTGTCCGACTCTTGCGACCCCATGAATCACAGCACTCCAGGCCTCCCTGTCCATCACCAACTCCCAGAGTTCACGCATACTCACGTCCATCGAGTCAGTGATGCCATCCAGCCATCTCATCCTCCTGCCCCCAATCCCTCCCAGCATCAGAGTCTTTTCCAATGAGTCAACTCTTCGCATGAGGTGGCCAAAGTACTGGACTTTCAGCTTGAGCATCATTCCTTCCAAAGAAATCCCAGGGCTGATCTCCTTCAGAATGGACTGGTTGGTTCTCCCTGCAGTCCAGGGGACTCTCAAGAGTCTTCTCCAACACCACAGTTCAAAAGCATCAATTCTTCAGCGCTCAGCCTTCTTCACAGTCCAACTCTCACATCCATACATGACCACAGGAAAAACCATAGCCTTGAGTAGACAGACCTTTGTTGGCAAAGTAATGTCTCTGCTTTTGAATATGCTATCTAGGTTGGTCATCACTTTCCTTCCAAGGAGTAAGCATCTTTTAATTTCATGGCTGCAGTCACCATCTTAAATGAAATAATCTTAGCTTTAGAGATGTTGCACAGATATTATAGTACAGAGAGTTCTAGTAGATGCCTCACCCAGTTACCCCTACTGTTGACATCTTACATAACTATGGGACTTTTGTCAAGACTAGGAACCAACTTTGATACATTACTATTAAATAAATTCAAGAATTTATTTGTCTTTTATTAGTTTTTCTAGCAGCATCCTGTTACTGTTCCACGATTCATCCCAGGGCATTAAATCACATTTAGACTTGTTTTTATTAGACTTCTATTAAAAAGTCTGCAAACCCCTGAAGAGTGGAACAGTGTATTCTTTTGTCTCAAACTTAGCACAGTCAAGCACAGGGCTTGACTACAGAGTTGGGAATGTGATCCATAACTTTGCTGTAAAACATCTTGCCTAAAATCTTTGTTCTGGGGAGACCAGCAGGACCCAGAGTGGCAGTCCTTAGAAATCCTCCAATCTTCAGCCTCCCAACCTTATGGAGGACAGAGCCCAGGGCATGTGCAGAGGGGTCCTCCTGGACTTTAGGACACAGGGGGAGGTGGGCCCACAAAGTCTTTGCATTGAGCCCATGGCTGGGAAGGGATCACCTTCTGGCTTCCTGAGGATCCCAAGCCCTCCTTGGCCCTCTCTCCCACCCTAAGCCAGTGCAAAGTCAAATCTACTCTGTAGGACAGGCCCCGTGATGGGAACAGCCCACGGCTTTTGTTGAAACCTGACTCCTTGGAGCATAGGTTCCAGTCCTCAGAGCCCTGCTAGGAAGTCCTACCATAGAGGTTTAAAAAGAGCTTTGCTCAGTTTCCTGTCAGGGCCTGTGGAGGTGGAGAGAGTAAGGGGTTGGCCCAGAGGACTTAGGGCCTGTCTGGCAACTTCCAGCCTCATGCTAGACCCTTCCTCTCTGGCTCCAGGTCTCGGGCAAGTTTCTGGGGGCTCTGAGAGGTGGTTTCCAGTCTGAGATGAGACGTCTCAATAGGGATCTCCATCTCTGGACTCACTGGGGTGCATATAAAGGGTGGGTGGTGCCCAGCCCTGGCCCCAGAGTAGTGCAGATACTGCTAGAGAGTTTGACATGAAGGCCCTTAGCCCTTGCTCTGACTGGAGTGGTCATATTCTTTCAGAGACTGCTCTTGGGGCAGTCTCTCAGGCCTGGCCCTTTAACGTGGGACCGCATGGCTGGCTGGACAGTCTGGGGGCCTGTGTCTTGGAGTCGTGCTGCAGACGCCTGGCACATGGAGTCCCAAGGCACTCACATCAGGCAACCAGCCAGCCTGGTGCTGGAGGGTGGCCGACGACCAGGAATGTGCACTTAACACACATTCCTTCTCCCAGTCCTAAGTGCATGAATATTTTGAAAACTCAAATCAGTTTGTTCTCTTAACAACAAGAACCACATGCCCACAGAGGCAGTGTGCTGATGGGCTCCAATGTTTCGCATGTGAAATGGGAATCCTAGGCCTGAGGAGGCTGCCTTCCAGCCCTAACTATGCCACCGAGGGCCCTGAGAGCTTGGGCGGGTCCCTGCCTCTGCTGGGGCCTCAGGTTCTCCATCCATGAAACAAGAACCTGGGGTCTTTAAGGGCCTACCAGCTCTGAGGGTTTATGAATCTTGGGGGAATGGAGACTCTGAAGTTGACTGCTTTATAGGAAAGTTTATTTGAAATCCACAAGGGCTTATGATTGCTTGTAAATGTTTAAGATGCGTTTTTTAGTAAGTCTAAACACAGGCAAAAATGGCAAGAATGTAAACAGTCCTTTCTGCTGGCCCGTGGTGGAGGACCGAGGGAAGAACACAGGGAGGCAGGAAGAGGCAGAGGCACAGGGTGGTCTTTCAGGGACCGTGACCTGGGGGCCTGGAGGACTCTGCTATGGCCACCCAGAGCTGGTGCAAGCCAGCTTGGACACCACCTTCCCTGCCAGCTGTTATGGCGGCTTTCCAGCTCTGTCCTAGGAACAAGGGGTGAAATCTGTAGCCCTGATCTCCCAGCTCCCCTTTAGGATCATCCCCTGGACTTCTATTTCCAGCTTTGAATTCTTGTCAGAGCTAAACAGCTGGGCAGTAAGGTCCCCAGCCAATCAATTTACGGGGAAATGGGGCAGAGGCAATGGCCAAACTCTGGCCTGTGACTAGCCCTCTCCCTGGTTTGGGGGGAGGGGTGGTTGGGGAGGATCTGGCAAGCACAGCATCCACAGGAACCTCTGGCTAGAAGGCCTTCAGAACTCTGAGATAAGAGTCCTTTAGGACAGAGAAAGAGTTCTGTGGCTAACAACACAAATTAAAAGAAAAAGTTACTGTAAGTGATCTACTTGGTGTCAGTTGGCTGGGAAACCCCTTGTGAGAGGGACTTGAGTTGATAGCACTTCATTCTTCCCTTCATGGAGTGTTTGTTGAGTGTTCCCTAGGTCCTGGGTATAGTCCTGGTGCTGACTTGATGGTGGCTGGAGCCTGACAGGAGAGAGAGAGCGTAAACGGGTGAACCACAGATAAGAAGTGGTGACAGTGGCAGAGGGGGGTCCTGATGATAATGGAGGGCAGATTCAGACACCGTGTCTGAGTTGAGCTGGTGGAGGAGGGCAATGAGCCCCCAGCAGATACAACTGCACAGGCTGAGGCTCTGAAGTCGGAAAGGGCTGGGCTGAGAGAGAATTTTGAATGAATGGGAAGAGGCAGGCATTGGAGATGCACATGTGGGGTTTGCTTGCCTGTGTGTCCTGAGTTGGGGTGGCTTTAGAGCAGGATGGTTGTGTGGGAAGCATGAAAAAAAGGACTATTTGTGTGTACCCGTCAGCATCTTAGGAGTGGACAAGCCTTGCTCACTGGACCGAGCATGTCCACACAACTAAATGTCAAACTTTTGACTAAGAAGCTACAAGTCAGGGCTCCCCAGGGTCTCATTCAAACACAGAGTGAATTCATGGCTTTCCCATCTCCACCCACTTCCCCTGCCAGTTATTGTCAGCTGCCATTCTCATTTTTTTTGTTCTCGTCTCACAGTTACTCATATTTCCCCCCAGATCTTTGCACTTACATTTCCTGGAGCCCCACTGTTCCAGCTGGCCCATCATTGTTTGAGGAGAGAGTAGGCAGAAGTTCCTCCTGTGTCCTCCTCCTGCTTTCCCCAATCAGAGGAACCAGAGCGGGAAGAGGAACTTGGTTGTGTGTGATACACAGCATGTACTTGATGCAGCTCCTGGAAGGAGGGCCTGTAGGAGAGTGTAGATGAGTCAGAAGGTGGGCCTGAGAGAGTGGTGGTTGTGAGAGGAAGAAAGGAGGAGATGAAGGTGCTGCCTCCTCTGCAGACCATGAGTGCACCCCTTGATGTATGCCCCCCATCCTCCAAAACCTCCTGGTCATTAAGATTCAGCCCCAGTGCCAACATCTCAGTGAAGCTTTGTCCAGCTTTTTAGAACTTGCTTAAGGCTGTGTCCTGTGGACTTGTGAATTTTAGAGTTGCACTTGGCTGCCTAAGCCACACACCATAGACCCCTGTTACTCAAAGTGTGGTTCCATGGTTTGGCCACTTTGGCATCACTTGGAGTTGTTAGAAATGTAGGTTCTCTGGGCCTTCCCCAAACCTTCTAAATTAGGATCTGCATTTTTTAAAGGTCTGAAGTGATTGCTGTGTTCCTTACAGTTTGAGAAGCAGGACTATAGACCTTCGTCAACTGGTTTTCTAGGGGTGGGATTCTGCTCTTCTTGATGGGATGGTGAGCTCCTAGGGGCAGAGCCCCAGCACCTGCTCTTGAAGTTGAGCTGAGAATAATGGCCATCTGGGCAGGGACTCAGCATGCACTTGATTAGATCTATTTGGAGGTGGTGAGGGGCAAACCAAACAGAGAGGCAAGGGGAGAAGGAAAGAAGAGAGCAATGATGAGCAGTTCATTTAGGGTCTTAAGAACTTTGGAGAAGGCTGTGGATCTCTTGGAATGTTCTCTGTCCAAGACCATTTCACTTAGTGAGTCCTGAACTGAGATGTTTATGAAATCAAGCTATAGCTTGGAGATATTGCAAGACTGACAGTGCAGTGACCACTCTTTTCCTTAACTTAAAGTCCTGGGGACCCTGCAGGGGCTGTTTGCTTCTCCATTTCTCTTTGTAAAGGCCTGGCTTACAAAGGGCAAAGGTCAGGGAGACCAAAATTGTGAACCAGCACCAAGATAGGTCAAGGACAGCCCCTCCCCTTCCCTTTGCCATCATTAGGACTGCAGGCTTCGTCATGAGGATAGAGAGACTTTGCCAGCATCCAGGAGGCCAGAGCTTTGGGCAGGGTGATTGAGGATACTTCCTTCCCATGAAGGAGCCTCCAGACACACTGACTTCTGAAGAATCAGCTGGCATCACTGGGGAGCTGCTGCCTCAGAGAAGAAGGACTCCAGGGCAAAGGATGACCCTGGGGGTAAAGCACAGTCATATGCTGATGGTGTGGAGCTGGCATATTCTCTCTTTCAAAGAAGCTGATTATTATTCGGCACTTACCACTAGCCAGATTCTGGAGAAATGAGCGAAGGTACTCAGTTCAGTGTCCCAATTCCAGGTTCAGACCCACAGGAGTTACATTTAAGGGGAATTTGCTTAGAGTGAACTGAACTCAGAACACACGTCCAACCCCTACCCTTGAGTTGAGCTTGTCATATTATTGGGGTGGAGGAAGCTCAAATTCTGCCTGCCACAAACAGCCTCTCCTCATTACTCTAGCCCTGTCTCCTGATGAAGAGCAGTATTTATCTTCCCAGTTTATAGATAGAATGAGTGAGTGAGTGAAGTTGCTCAGTCGTGTCTGACTCTGCGACCCCATGGACTGTAGCCCACCAGGCTCCTCCCTCCATGGGATTCTCCAGGCAAGAATACTGGAGTGGGTTAACCATTTCCTTCTCCAGGGGATCTTCCCGACCCAGGGATTAAACCTGGGTCTCCCTCATTCCAGGCAGACGCTTTAACCTCTGAGCCACCAGGGAAGCCCATACATAGAATAATGTACTGTTATTATTACAGCAGACTGTCTCAGTCTGCTCCCTGCCCTCCTCTCTGGCCCCATCTCCTAGCACTCTCTCCCCAGGCCAGTTGTCAATGTATTGCCATTCAGCTCCAAACTCATCCGTATTTGCCTGCCCTGTGGTAATGGAGGTGGGCTTTGTTGTGTTTTCCTTTGCCAGTAGCATGATGCTCAGCCTTGTCAATAGAGGACATTGGAGGGACACTGGAGAAAGAAAGGGTTTTCTCTTCCTGGTTCCTGTGGGCCTCATTTTCCTAGGCTCCTGTGGAACATGCTTTCTCCAGGACTCGGTCTTGAGAGCAGTGGTTTCTGCTGTGCCAGATTCCCACAGAGGACCTTTTTCTCTAGTGTCTGGCTTCTGCAGAAGTGGCTACTTGAGCTCCTGTGATGCCCAGTGCCTGGCAGCTTCCCCCTACATCTTCTCTGGCATTTTCCCAGAGGAATGCCACCAGCAAGATCACGCCCTTGTGAGTGGCTTCCTCAGATGCATTCATAGTGAATTCTGAGCTGTGGCACTTCTGTGTGGACACTTTCTTCTAACATCCCAGAAGGCAGAGTCCTGGTAAGTCCCACCAGCGAGGTATCTAGTGACTTTTCTGCCATCCAATGAGTCATGACTGTGCCCTCTCTGAGGTTTGGATCCCAGTTTTTGGTAGGGGATTCTTCCTTGGGTACTAGGGCACTATCTCAGCTGTAGGCATTGTGTGTGTGTGCATGCTCAGTCGTATCTGACTCTTTGTGACCCTATGGACTGTAGCCTGCCAGGATCCTCTCTTGCATCTTCTGCATTGGCAGGCAGATTCTTTACCACTGTACCACCTGGGAAGCCCAGGGATTGTGGCTGCTCTGTGTACCTGCTATTCTTACCCTGTATCAGACTCTCCAACTCTTATTGGCCAGGTCCCCATTGCTCCCCTATTAACAGTTCTTTATATTAATATTTTATTTGAATTATTGTGTGGTTTCTATGTCCCAATTGGACTCTATGGGCAGAACTTTGAGCAGTACACTTGGTTGTCCACTAGTTTGAAATGAGAGATGGCCAGAAGTGTGGATCTGTGTATATTTATGGACAGTTACTAAAGGTCTGATTGGATGGTCAGGGACTTGGAAGGAACATGATTGGGAGATTAGTGACAAGAAAGTCTGGAGAAGAGGAACATGGCTAGACCTCACTCAGAAAAGGCACAAACTGTGAAGATATTTGTGTCCCATGTGAATGCCCAAAGGGAATCCACTGTGGAGGTTAGTAATCAGATAGAATGACAAAGTGCTCTGGAGACATCAGCCAGCCTCTTTCCCAGCCATTCCAGTGCTCATTCAATGGGCCCATGAATAACGGAGCCATGGGGACAGGGATGGAGGCTATTCAGGGATTTAGCAAGCAGCATGGACTTCCCATTGCAATGACTGTGTGGTTAATACTGTGGCTAGATGCTTAGTCTACCTAAAGCAGAAGACAGCACTGACACCCTGATATGACACCATCCCTTGGGGCAATTAGCCAGCCTCCAGGTGGTAGGTTGATTACATTGGACCTCTTTTATCATGAAGGAAGCAGATATTTGTCATCATTGGAATAAACCCATTTTCTAGGTATAGATTTGCTTTCTCTGCATATAGGATGTCTACAGATGATGCACAGCACCATCATCTGTAGCTCACAGCATGCCTTATCCACCTTCATGGCATTCTCCATAGTCTTGCTTCTGATCAAGTAAACCATTTCTCAGCAAAGGAAGTGTTCAGTTTAGTTCAGTCACTCAGTCGTGTCCGACTCTTTGGACGCCATGAATCGCAGCATGCCAGGCCTCCCTGTCCAACACCAACTCCCAGAGTTCACTCAAACTCATGTCCATCAAGTCAGTGATGCCATCCAGCCATCTCATCCTCTGTTGTCCCCTTCTCCTCCTGCCCCCAATCCCTCCCAGCATCAGAGTCTTTTCCAATGAGTCAACTCTTCGCATGAGGTGGCCAAAGTACTGGAGTTTCAGCTTGAGCATCATTCCTTCCAAAGAAATCCCAGGGCTGATCTCCTTCAGAATGGACTGGTTGGATCTTCTTGCAGTCCAAGGGACTCTCAAGAGTCTTCTCCAACACCACAGTTCAAAAGCATCAATTCTTCAGCGCTCAGCTTTCTTCACAGTCCAACTCTTACATCCATACATGACCACTGGAAGAACCATAGCCTTGACTAGACGAACCTTTGTTGGCAAAGTAATGTCTCTGTTTTTGAATATGCTGTCTAGGTTGGTCATAACTTTCCTTCCAAGGAGTAAGCGTCTTTTAATTTCATGGCTGCAGTCACCATATGCAGTGATTTTGGAGCCCAAAAAGATAAAGTCTGACACTGTTTCCACTGTTTCCCCATCTATTTGCCATGAAGTGATGGGACCAGATGCCATGATCTTCATTTTCTGAACGTTGAGCTTTAAGCCAACTTTTTCACTCTCCTCTTTCACCTTCATCAAGAGGCTTTTTAGTCCTCTTCACTTTCTGCCATAAGGGTGGTGTCATCTGCATATCTGAGTTTATTGATATTTCTTCTGGCAATCTTGATTCCAGCTTGTGCTTCTTCCAGCCCAGCATTTCTCATGATGTACTCTGAATATAGGTTAAATAAGCAGGGTGACAATATATAGCTTCGACGTACTCCTTTTCCTATTTGGAATCAGTCTGTTGTTCCATGTCCAGTTCTAACTGTTGCTTCCTGACCTGCATGCAGATTTCTCAAGAGGCAGGTCAGGTGGTCTGGTATTCCCATCTCTAGCCCAATAATTCATGCACAAGATTTTTGCTGCCTATTCAAGTATCCTTCAGCTTTGCTGGTCTGTAGGTTTTAGTTCCCTAGTGAAAAACACTTCAAATAGGGGCTGCAACTGTGATTCCATTAAATTGAAAGGTGAAAGTTTGCCATTTTGGACTTCTTCAGTCAGTCAGTTCAGTTTCTCAGTCATGTCTGACTCTTTGCGACCCCATGGACTGCAGTACACTAGGCCTTCCTGTCCATCACCAACACCTGGAGCCTACTCAAACTCATGTCCATCATGTTGGTGATGCCATCCAACCATCTCATCCTCTCCCGTCCCCATCTCCTTCCACCCTTAATCTTTCCCAGCATCAGGGTCCCTTCCAATGAGTTGGTTCTTCGCATCAGGTGGCCAAAGTATTGGAGTTTCAGCTTCAGCACCAGTCCTTCCAATGAATATTCAGGACTGATTTCCTTTAGGATCAACTGGTTTGATCTACTTGCAGTCCAAGGGACTCTCAAGAGTCTTCTCCAACACCACAGTTCAAAAGCATTGATTCTTTGGTGCTCAGCTTTCTTTATAGTCCAACTCTCACATCCATACGTGACTACTGAAAAAACTATAGCTTTGACTAGACTGACCTTTGTTGGTAACATAATGTCTCTGTTTTTTAATATGCTGTCTAGATTTGTTATAGCTTTTCTTCCAAGGAGCAGGCATCTTTAAATTTCATGGCTGCAGTCACCATCTACAGTGACTTTGGAGCACAAGAAAATAAAGTTTGTCACTGTTTCCATTGTTTCCCCATCTATTTCCCATGAAGTGATGGGACTGGATGCCATGATCTTAGTTTTTGGAATGTTGAGTTTTAAGCCAATTTTTTCACTGTCCTCTTTCACTTTCATCAAGAGACTCTTTAGTTCTTTGCTTTGTGCCATAAGGGTGGTGTCATCTGCATATCTGAGGTTATTGATATTTCTCCTGGCAATCTTGATTCCAGCTTGTACTTCATCCAGTCCGGTATTTCTCATGATGTACTCTGTATATAAGTTAAATAAGCAGGGTGACAATATACAGCCTTGATGTACTCATTTCCCAATTTGGAACCAGTCTGTTGTTCCATGTCCAGCTGTAACTGTTGCTTCTTGACCTGCATACAGATTTCTCAGGAAGCAGGTCAGGTGGTCTGGTATTCCCATCTCTTTCAGAATTTTCCACAGTTTGTTGTGATACACACAGTCAAAGGCTTTGGCATAGTCAATAAAGTGTAAGTAGATGTTTTTCTGGAACTCTATTGCTTTTTTGATGATGTAGAGGATGCTGGCAATTTGATTGGACTTCTTATGCCACTGCATCAAAAAGGAGTTAATTCTACTGGTTGATCCTTATTACTGGAGGGTAATTGGATTGCAGCTACACAATGGAGGAAAGGAAGACTATTTTTGGAACCTAAGGGATTTTCTAGGATACCTCTTAGTACTTCCATGCCCAGTAGTAGAAGTTAACCAGAAGCTACAACAACCAAACCAAGCAGAGTGACTAAGGACTCAGGTTCTTCAGGAATTAAGGTTTCAGTCACTCCACCAGATAAAAAACCCCAGCCAGCTAAGGTCCTGACTGAGCACAGAATGGTTAGTAGAGGAAGGAGCCATGCATATTAGTTATGACCTCAAGACCAGTTTCAAAAAAAGAGAGCTATACTAGATTTACATACTTTCTCTTATTTATTTTCCTTAATATGTTTATTTGTATATGCTAGCTAACTTCCCTCTCCTTTCCATTTTTATTTTCTGTACAAGTTGTTGAGGTTAACTATACAGTTTAGTCTTTAGATAGCAGATTATTCAGTAGGTCTGTGATGGATCCAGGAGCAATTAATATGGCTACAGTGATAGACGCAGTGACCGTTAAAGAGTGTGTGTCTCTTCATTTTGGGATAGTCTGAGAAATTCTTCACTTGGAAGGAGGATAGCTATATTTTAGGAGATGGAAATAAAGCATTGTTTCATTGTTACATAGAAGTTCCAACATGTGTTGAAGTGCGCTTGTGGAAACGGAGTAGCTGAAGGAGTGAACTGTGCAAGGAGCAAATGTATTGCTTTTGGGCTCCAAACCCTTCTTTGCCAGCTCTGTCAGAATGGAGGTGGGCTCTGCAAATGTTTCTTCTTGGCCCACTGGCATAATGTTAAGCCTGATCAGTAGTGAACCCGGAAGGGACATGGAGGAGGAAGAGATTTCCTCTTTTTGGTTCTGTACATCTCACCTGCTAGACTCCTGAAGAGTGCACTTTCTCTAGCACTCGACCTCAGAGGTTGACTTCCTGAGTTCCTGGTTCCTGTGAGCATGCTGCAGCCAAAAGAGCCTACTGGCCAGTGTCTTCTTCTGGCATCTTCTCTGGCAGTGTCCTAGTGGAAGCTACCAGCAAGGCACATCTACCTGAACAGTCTTCCTAACACCGCCCCCTCCCCCCCCAACTCCGGTAACTCTGAAGCAGGTTCTGAGGTGTGGCGCCCTCCTGTGGAAGGCACTGAAAGCATAGAAATTGAATCAATTGACAGCTCCACCATTATGAGTGGAATGGAATAAGAGATTTATTCTTGGAATGAAGAGCATATGCCATTATGGGAACTGGTGAAGTCAATGAAAAGCCAGAGCTGGCAGTCAGGATGAAAAGCTGGATGTTCAGTGGGGAAGAGTAAGGACAAATGAACCTGCATGTGATGGTTAATTTTCTGTGTCAACTTGGCTATGCTACAGAAGCCAGTAACTTAATCAGACAGTCATCCAGATGTGGTTAAAATCTCCCATCAGTTGACTTTAAGTAAAGGAGAATATTCTTTAATGTAATAGTGATATGTGGGTGGGCCCTGTCTAAGCAGTTGAAGGCCATAAGAGCAAAAGCTGAGGTTTCCCAGAAAAGAAGACATTCTGCCTCAAGACTGCAGCTTTCAATCCTGTGTGAGTTTCCACTTCTCCCACATAGATTGTGGGAGCCCAGCCTGCCCCACTCTTGTATGTATTCCTTGCAGCGCTGAGCACAGGGCTTGGCCTAGGGAGGATGCTCGATAAATATTTCCTGTCTGGAAACGACAACCATCTGTCGGAGTCGGTGTGAACAGAGCTCTGCCTTGGGGCAGGGGCGGAAGCTGAGGGACTGAGGAGGGCCTTTCCTGTCCTTAGATCCTATGACAGTGAGTGGGAAGCTCTCCAGACTGAGAATAGGTTGTTGGGAGACAAAGTGGGAAGGGAATCTGAGATCTATAAAGTAAAAATGAAAATTTAGGAGGAGTGCTGGAAGAGATGCAACTTTGGGGAGAGATTCTGAAACCTCAGCTTTGCTGGAGTGGTTGCTGCAGGTGAGGACTTATGTTGGCTGTCCCAATGTGTCAGGCACTTTCTAAGAACATCACATATTAATTCACATCACCCTCACAGCTGCCCCTTGAGATAAGTACTATTATGATCCCGTCTCATAGATGGGAAAAGGGAAGAACAAAGAGGGCAAGTAGCTTGAAAAAGATACATTTCACCCTGTGGGTGCTCCTTCTCCAGGCACATCCTCTCAGGCAAAGGGAAGTGGCCCCTTTGTCTATCATGATTAATTCCAGCTCAGACCCCTACTTGTGTTTTCCAGAGTTTGCCAAGAAAATTCCATGAAGCTAAGTGGGTTTCCTATTTTCTCAGGGACCCATGGTACACTCTGCATCAGCCCCAGTGGTCCTCCATGTGGGGACAGATGTCTGTACAGATCTTTTCACTCAGAGCTGCAGAGCGGGCTTTGTGGCTACATGTGTGATTCATAAAGTTTGCATTTTCCACAGGACTCGGTTTCCAGAACATTTTGGCCTAAGCACGCCAAGCTTTCAAGACTTTCAGCCGAGAAATGCTGTCCACAGATTGCTCAGCTACATACATCCTTCCCACGGCTGTGAAGTTTGGCATGGGTGTTCTGTTATTGCTCCGGGATTGGATTTGGAGTTTTATTTTATTAATATTCTTTTCTGCAAGGATTTAAAGGGGAGGGGACCTGGACCAACACTAGTTTCTTCAGGGTCATCATTATTCCCCACTGGCATCCACATTTGGCCTTTTTCTATCATTTTTGACCCTGTTTACCACATTGACTCATGTCTTCTATATCCTGGGTGCAGTGCATGGAGTTGAGTGTGGCTTGTAGATGAGGGAGTACAACCCTCACTTTATCTGAGTGTCAGAACCATGTTTATGTTAATTTTTTCTAAGTCAAAATAATCTTGACTTCGGGCCAAAATCTGGTGTTGTAGGATTTGATCTTGGTCATATTGGGAATCCTACTCTGACTGTCCCTCCCCTGGGCTGTGAAAGCTTTCAAGACTGCACTGGCTGGTGACCTCAGGGAAGGTGTGCTGGCCCATAGCTTTCTCTAGTCACCTTGTCCAAGTCCACAAATTCCAGGATGGGCAGCATGATGACTTCTGTGCCCAGCTTGGGCACCAGATTATTACTAAGGCTGAGAGGACTGAGTCCTGGGTCCTGCCTCCCCACGAACCTGGAAGCCATATTCCCTCCATGCTTCTAGGATATCCAACCTTGCCAGTCACTGAACCCCTGAGCCACCATCTTCTTCTAGTTCTGAGGGCCATCCCTCTTCTGTTGTGGGTTGTGTCATGCTTGAAATAGGTATGTTGGAATCCAGTCCTCAGAATGTATCTGTCTTGGAAATAGTGTCATTGCAGATATAATTAGTTCAATTAAGATGAGGTTATAGTGGAATAGAATGGGCCCTTAACCTGACATCCTTACAAGAAGAGGAGACACACAGGGAGAAAGCCACGTCATGACAAAGGCAGGAACAGAGACTGGAGTCATATAGCTGCAAGCCAAGGAGCGCTAAAGATGGTCATTACAGCAAACCACCAGAGCTGGGAATAGGCAAGGAAGGATTCCCAACAGGTTTCAGAGGGAGCATGGTCCTGCTTGACACCTTCATCTCAGACGTCTAGCCTCCAGAACAGTGAGAAAAGACATTTCTGCTGTTTTCAGCCACCTAGTTTGTTATAGCAACTCTAGGAAAATAAAACATCCTCTGTCTTAGGGTCAGCAACTTACTGGTCCCTCGTATGCATGTCCACACTTCATCCTCCAGAATGGTCCAGCATACCCTGTCCTCAGTGGGTATTTGGGCTTGTTTTGGTGGTGGATGTCCTTTTCAGGGACTGAGTGTTGCAAAGGTGATGCTGAGAGCAGCCACTTTTCTTCTATTGACCAACCTTGTGTTTATTTCTATCACTACTCAGTTCAGTTCAGTTCAGTTCAGTCGCTCAGTCGTGTCTGACTCTATGACCCCATGAATTGCAGCATGCCAGGCCTCCCTGTCCATCACCAACTCCTGGAGTTCACTCAAACTCACATCCATCAAGTCGGTGATGCCATCCAGCCATTTCATCCTCTGTCGTCCCCTTCTCCTCTTGCCCCCAATCCCTCCCAGCATCAGAGTCTTTTCCAATGAGTCAACTCTTCGCATGAGGTGGCCAAAGTACTGGACTTTCAACTTTAGCATCATTCCTTCCAAAGAACACCCAGGACTGATCTCTTTCAGAATGGACTGGTTGGATCTCCTTGCAGTCCAAGGGACTCTCAAGAGTCTTCTCCAACACCACAGTTCAAAAGCATCAATTCTTCTGCACTCAGCTTTCTTCACAGTCCAACTCTCACATCCATGCATGACCACTGGAAAAACCATAGCCTTGACTAGACAGAAATTAAAAGATGCTTACTCTTTGGAAGGAAAGTTACAACCAACCTAGATAGCATATTCAAAAGCAGAGACATTACTTTGCCAACAAAGGTCCGTCTATCACTACTCAGTTCTAAGCAAAGTTCCATCATATGAGTAGGTGACCAGGGCTGGTTAAAGTTTGGAGCCATTCAAATGCATGAATTTTCCTTTTAGTTTACTCTTCCACTGTAGAGACCAAACTGAGTCTCCAGTTTGATCAAAGATATTTCTCAGAATTCTGATAAAGCAGGGCTCTCTGTGAGAGATTTAAGACTTATAAAAGCCAAATATTTGTGAAATGTGAACTTTTTCATATTTTTATGGCACATGGATGTGATAATCAGGGCATGAGCCATGAAATAAAGAAAACCACCACTCAGTTTCCTTGTCCTTTATAGTGTTGAGATATTATTTCACTTAGCCTGGGGCTACATGGGTACTGGGTGTGTTGCTCTGAGCTTTGGTCTTTCTCTTCTTGGTGCTCTTTCCAGAAAGTCTCAGCCTTGAATTTCTCACTCATGATCACTCAGTCATCCTCAGCTTTAGGGCTCCAGTCTGACCACCCTAATTGGTCTTCAGCAACTTGACCCTCATCCTGACTTTGGAGAGAAACAGCTTTTAGACTGGCTTAAGTTTGCATGCATTTAGTCCTGGGCTGCATGTCTGTTCCTGCTGCATGAACTGGGATGAACACGGGGAGGGCACAGGCTGAGAAGAGATGAGGTCCTCAGTCTCTAAGAGAGAGGGGAATTTCTCTGGAGTGGCCAATGGGCCATAAAGTTATGGTTAAAGAGTGAAGCTACATGTAAGAGAAGCAGGACTGAGCCTCAGCTCTTAACTACATGCTGTGTACCAGGGGCTGTGTGCTGAGAAGAGTGATGAACAAACCAGACTGAAATCCCTGTCAGTCAACCAAAGACCAGGGACATGAGGCAGGAGGTCCTGTGCTGGGAGGATCAGAACCACTTGGGGAAGTGGTATGCTCTGGGGCCAGGACAGTACTCGGGACGGAGGCTGCCCAGAGCCTCCTGTTGGTGGCGTGTGTTAATGGAGGACCGGAGTCAGGTCATTGGGGTGAAGTTCATTTTCCTTGTTAAGACTAGATGGTGGCTGTGGTAGATCTCATCAGGAGCATATTGACCAGTCTTCTGGATGTTTCCAGTGAAGGAGATGGAATTAATAAAATCTGTAGCTAACTCACATCTTCCAATGAGATCTGAAGAGAAATGAGACATATAAGTAGAAAGAGAAAGAGCAGAAAGAAGAAAGGCTGACACTGGCCCCTGGCTCCAGCTCATAGACACCGCAGTCCCTAGGTATGGCAGAGTAGTGCTCCCCTGTGTGCTGAGGGGCAGAGAGGCTGATTGAGATGCCACCCAGCGTGAGAACCATGTGTTGGCTTCCTCAGGCCTCACAGATGGGTGTCTGTGTTGGGATGTCTGCTCTGGTCCAGGTACTGGCTTCCTGCAGGGGTCAGCACAGGAAACATCCATCACAGACTGGTGTGCAGAATGACTGAGTGGTGGCAGTCCCCAGATGGGCTGTCTGCATCCTCATTTTGAAGAGTTTCCTGCAGCTCACCAGGCTCCACTGTGATCTGAATGAAGAGCTGCAGCTATATGTCTAGTCTACACTCTTGGAAGGAGTGTCAGCAACACCTACCAAGCAGCTTCTGTTGTAAGCAGGCTGCCTCGGGCAACAGCCAGCTGGAGAAATGATTAGCCTGATGAACCAACCTCCAAGGAAGCCCTCTCTTCACTTTAGGACCTTCTAACCTTTTACAAAAACACCTAGTGTGGGTGACTGAAGCAACTAGTCAGAGGTATGCAATATACAACACGTATCACACACTTATGCATGTGTATACACACGCATGCATGCAGGAGCTTTGGAGTTCCCCAGTGGCCATGTGTTTTGTTTCTGCAGACTGTTAATTGCAGTATCTCTATCTGCACTGATATGACAACTAGATAATTCCCTTCCTAGGATATTCTGTGAAGAACAGGGTTCTGGTTTAACCTCTTGTCTCTTAAAAGTCAGCTTGAGCCAAGAGGCTTTTCTCATCCCTCTGCAAGCTGGGAATGGTTTTCCCACCTTAGGGCCCTCATGTTTTGTCCTTTGCCATCATACTGTTTTATGAGATTATTTCCTTCTAAATGACTCACAGGCTGTGTTTGTGGGAGCATGCACACGTGTGTGTTTGGGGGGAGGTGTCTGTGTGTGTGTTGCCAGCTGAGATTCTGAAACTAAGGAGAACTGTGTGTTAAAGCACAAACAGTTTTGGTATATAGTTGCACTTATATTGGTTGCCTCCCCTCACTCCCCAGACATTTAATTGTGCATATTTTAATTGGAACACACTTCTGATCCACATGCATAAGATTAACTTTGGCTTACTCAGCAGGGTCCTTGAACGTTTTAGCTATAAAGATGGTATGGTAAAGGCACTCAGTCGTGTTTGACTCTTTGAGACTGTTTGGACTGTAGCCCACCAGACTCTTCTGTTCATGGGATTTTTTCAGGCAAGAATACTGGAGTAGGTTGCCATTTCCTCCTCCAGGGGATAGAGAAGACTTCTTCTTTTTTTTTTTTTCAAATTAAAAACTTTTTGAGATTCATATGCAGTTGTGAGAAATAATACAGAGAGATCCTCTGCACACTTAACCTGGTTTACCCCAATGACAACATCTTGTAAAACCATAGTAAAATATCAGTCAAGATACTGATGATCATACAGTTGAGCTATGGAACAGTTCCCTCACCACAATGACCCTTAACCCCCATGCCTGCCCAGCTCCAACCCTTGTCCCTGGCAACCGCTAGTCTTCTCCAGTTCTGTAATTTTGAAAGACTTTTTAATAAAATATCAGGCTAATCTTGATCAAGTTGGCTTTATTCTTCACTAGGGTCCTAAGCTCTCTGCCACTGGCTAGATAGAAATATAAAACAGCTGTTCTTCACTCTCTTTACATGGGCAGCATTGTGCTGTAGTGACTGGTAATGTAGGCTCTGCAGGTGGAATCATACAGGAATTAGTAGCCTAGAGGTCTAAGACAAGTTACTTAAACTTCATATGCAAATTAAGGATCATAATAATAGGACCCAGAGATTGCTGAGGGATTAACTAAGTTAATAGATCCAAGTATTGAAGACAGTGCTCCTCGAGCGTTGAAGTTTTGGTTGCTCAGTTGTGTCTAACTCTTTGCGACCCCATGGACTATAGCCCACCAGGTTCTTCTGTCCATGGAATTCTCCAAGAGAGAATACTGGAATGGTTTGCCATTTCTTTCTCCAGGGGATCTTCCTGACTCAGGGATCGAATCTGTGTCTCTTGCATCGACAGATGGACTCTTTACCACTGAACCACCAGGGGAAACCCTACCAAAGGTTGACTGGGCCTTCATACATCAAGGATAATAGTGGGAATGATAGCTGTGCCCTGGGAGCGGCCTTATCAAGTGTGCTTATGGAGTCTCTGTGCCTCAGGTGGCCACGGTTACCAGTCCTGAGCTGGCAGCCTCGGGGAAAATGAGCAGGTTGGGACTTTTCTCTCCAAGACAAGTTGGAATGCCATCTTCCTGGCATTGCATCTCACAAGAGACCCAACATGGTTGTAGAAATACAAATATCACATAAGTACACTCTCAGTGTGTGTATATACACTCGACACATCCCTGCTATTATAGGGTGTCCCTAGCTTCTTCATGCTTATCAGCCTGCTGGGGAAAGATAGTGTCTTGGGCTTAAGTTGCCTTTCTCTAGTGACTAGAAATGCTGAGCCTCCCTCCTGTCTGATGTTTATTTGCCATCTGCAGCTCATGAAGTTGGGTTTCTAGCAACACCCTGGCCACCAGCTTGGTGCACCCATGAGGAGACACCATGAGGTGGCTCAGGAGGAGGTAAGCAATATTTATCGGTTTTACACAAAGACAGCTGCAGAAGCCACCACTATGGCCCCCAGAGGGCCAATAGCTCATGTTGGAAGAGAGCTTCCACATGACACCAGACTCTCTCTGCTCTGGTAACTGTTTATCGTTATCCTGAGCCTGTGACTGTGCAGCTCCAGCCAGCCCATCTGTGTCCAGCAAGAGGGCCGTTCATAGATCCATATGGTCGTGAGGCAGTGTGGCTTGGCCAGTGGGAAGCCCTTGGCCTGGGGCTGACAGACCCAGGTTCAAATCCCAACTGTCCCCGCAGACGGCACGGTGGCACTCCCCCAGCTCTCCTGCTCTGTGCCATCCTGCAGCTTCTGACCTGCCTCACCTGGCCTTAGGCCTCGCTGCACCCTTGGCCTCTGTGGCACTGTTTTTGCCAGTTCCTCTCCCAGCCCCTAGGACCACTCTTCCCCTCTGCCCTTGAAGTGTCCTGGTCTGGGTGTCCTCCAAGTCCTTCTCTGTTCACGCAGTTCCTCCTGATAGCACCCACTGGGGCAGCTTCAGAGCATTTCCAGCCAGCCAGATCCCAGGCAGGCACTCTCCCCTGGGCCCTTGCTGGCAGCAGTGCCACCTGGCACCATGTTCCCAGAACACTCGCTGTGTCTACACCTGAATGCATTTCTCTCTAAAGCTTCTTGCTGGGAGTCCTGTCTTAGTAAATGGTATTGAGTAATCCCTCGAGCCAGAGACCTCAAGAGTCCACCTTTGGGTCCTCCATCTTTTTTCAGTCTCTTTCCTGTGACTTCCTCACTATCTGCTTAATGAAATCTTGGCTCTCTGGAGTTTCTCCTAACTTCTTGATTTTTCTCTGCTGATTTTCTAGCTTGTATATTACATTCAGGTCAAATTGGACAGCTTACAATTGCTTGAATAATCATGTACTTCCTGGTCTCTGCAGCTGAGAGAGCAAGATTTTTCAGCCCTGGCACTATTGACATTTTCAGATAGATTGTTCTTTGTGGTGAGAGGCTCTCGTGTGTATTACAGGATGTTTCACAGCATATCTGGCCTGTACCAAGTAGCATCACCTCCCCAGGCATGATGATTAAAAATGTCTCCAAAGGTTACAATATTCGTCATACCAAAACTTTCACTACATTCAAAATACATTAAACTTTCCATGAGGTACATTGGACCAAGGAGCATGTTTTAGATCCTTCTAATAATTATTTTTATAAAAATAAAAAAAGTCTAAACATTGAATATTTTGAAATAAAGATTCCATTTTAGGCTCAAACACTGACACAATTTTATAGAAATATACATTTCTTTCCTCCAACTTATACATAAGTAATTGTCAGAGTCATATAAACACTATCCGTATAACAGTAAAAAGGTAGAAGCCAGTGATCAAATTAGGGTGAAATTCATAAAGCCTTCTTATACGAGAAATAGGTAAAAATTATTTGTGTGCTATGATTCCAACTATGTAAAACCAGGACATAGTAAAAAAAAAAATTCCTGGAGGAAAACATCAAAGCAACAGTGGTGATAAATGTATGGTTTCAAAGATATTAATTCTATATATTTTGGGATGACAAGCTCTTCAGGGTCAAGTCTTCGTTTTTCTCCTTATGGTACACAAGGAATTAGATAAGTACATTGGATTTGCCTGAAGATGTTCTAATGCTCCCGAGTGTGTAGGAGAGTTTGGCAGACCTCTGTAAGGGTGAAATGGAATGTGTGCATTATGACCACTCTCACAATAGAACTGCCACGGTATATCAGAAACCAAATGAGGGAATCTTTGCTCACCCCACATCCCATTCCTACATTCTTATATTTGTATCATATTATATATTATATGGAGAAGGCAATGGCACCCCACTCCAGTACTCTTGCCTGGAGAGTCCCATGAGTGGAGGAGCCTGGTAGGCTGCAGTCCATGGGGTCTCTAGGGGTCGAACATGACTGAGCGACTTCACTTTCACTTTTCACTTTCATGCATTGGAGAAGGAAATGGCAACCCACTCCAGTGTTCCTGCCTGGAGAATCCCAGGGATGAGGGAGTCTGGTGGGCTGCCGTCTATGGGGTTGCACAGAGTCGGACATGACTGAAGCGATTTAGCAGCAGTAGCAGCAGGATATATTATATGCATATGATGCATGCACACACACACACACACACACACACACACACACAGAATTGTTGTTTTTTAGTTGATAATTTTTGTCCAACTCTTTTGTGACCCCATGAACTATAGCCTGCCAGGCTCCTATGTCCTTGGGATTTTCCAGGCAAGAATACTGGAGTGGGTTGCCATTTCCTTCTCCAGGTGGTCTTCCTGACCCAGGGATCAAACCTGCGTCTCCTGCATTGGCAGGAAAGTTTTCTACCACTAAGCCACCAGGGAGGCCCCATACATGTGGCTTAGTGATAAAGCAAAAGAGTTGGACACGACTTCTATGTATATGTATCATATATGTATATGTGTGGGGTGATATGGGTAGGTATGTATGTGTAGGAAAAGAGAGAAAAATGCCTCATATTAGATTTCACGTTGAAATCTAAAAATAATATGAAACCATGATGTAACAATATAAAAGTAACAGGGAAAAGAAAATTTATAAAACAAAAAGAAAATTAAAAAAAACAGAAATAAAGCCCATTATATGCTTCTGCCTATTTGTGAATAATACTCACTGTCATTACATGGCAATTAAAAATAGTGAGTTTTTTTTTAAGTCTCCAGACACTGACTAATGTTCCCTGGGAGGCAAAATTGCCCCTACCAGAAGCAGTGGGTCTTCCCCAGTGGCTCAGTGGTAGAGTCCACCTGCAAGGCAAGAGCCGCAGGAGATGCCAGTTTGATCCCTGGGTTGGGAAGATCCCCTGGAGAGGTCATGGCAACCCACTCCAGTATTCTTGCCTGGAGAGTCCCATGAACAGCAGAGGCTAACGGGCTACAGTCCATGGACTCACAAAGAGTTGGATCCGACTGAGTGACTTAGCATGCATGCATGCACAAGAACCAGTGATCGAGAGTTCCTGTTGTTTAATCAGCATGGAAAGCCCTCGCCTTTGTCTCCCAATCCCTAATTTGTACTTTAGTGATAAATTCCAAAAAGCAAATTTTAGAAAAGTATACACTATGATTATTGTATGTGTAAGTCAATGAGGATTGGCATAGAATATGCAAAGATGAATATAGTGATCTAAGTTGTGTTTCCTCAGGCTCCTCTTGTCAGGGGTTAAAAATGTAGTGACTTTGTGTATAACCAACCTGCATTTGGCTGTCTTTCACTTCCACCTGTTATTGTAGGATTCTGGCCCCAGAAATTCCTGGAGTAGTTAATTTCCCATGGCTTCACAAAAGAATCCCATGATAGACAAATTTCCTCTCCCATGGAATCTACCCCTCGTCTCAAACACCTATCAGGCTGGCTGATGCCCATACATGAGGTACCTGCCAGGTACTGAGTGTCCCACACCAGACACACTGATCCTTGATGCCTCGAAGTAGCCCTGCATCTGTGGGAACCCTCATAGCAACTCTGTCTCTTTGCATTCTTTGTGGAACTATAGCTCTGGGATCTTAATGAAACTGCTCTTTACTGCTTAGACAGGGACCCATTGGAGCTTGGGCTGGGACTCAGCCCAAGGGATAGATACTACGACAGACTCATTATTCTGCCACCTTGGCTTTGTCACTTATCCAGTGTGTCATGCCTGATGCTCTCCCGAGATTCTGGCCAGGGCACAGTCCTGGTGGCCTGCCCCACGGCTCTCCAGTTATGCCCAAATATATCTGAATCCCAGTGGCATCAAATCATAATCTCAAGACTGCAGAGAATAAAGAGCTTTATTTGGGGTCTTCAGAATTGCATTTCAGGAGACATAGATTCTAGTGAAACTGAAAGAATGATTCAGCACAGAGAAAGTGTCAGGAGCTTATAAAGATAAAGGGCCACATGGTTGCTCTAGTTGCCCAGGGAGAGTTGTGATGAACCCTGACACAAATCAGGAGATATTTGTTCTTAAGGAAGTACAAGTTTATTTTAGGATAGGGGTCTGATACGTGGGTAATTGTCATGAATTAGAGTAAGGGTCTGATAAATTTCTTTATCTTCTTGATGCCTTTGTTAGTACAATAAGTAGTCAAAAGGTCAGACTCTATCCAGGTTGAGATATGAATATATCACACCTCTTTAATGGCCTCCTGGCTCCATTTCAGGGAGCCGTCTTAGCAATTGCAACTTCATTTTTATTTTCCTTCCACAGCCGTGTTGACTGGAAAAAAGCACAGCATAAGAGCTGTGAGTTGAGTTTTATTTAGTGTCTTACTGAGAACCACATTTTGGAAGACAGCCTCTCAGAGAGCTCTGAGGTTGTATATGTCATTTTTGCTAAAGGGGTATGTGCATTTTGGCATACATCTACTCATCACAAGGAGCAGATATCTCAGCTAATGATATCAGTGCTTATCTAGGTATGAGAAGATGAAAGAAGCTGGGTTCATAAATATCTAAGGGTCTGTTTCCCTGTTTTCCCAAAGCACAGAGTGTCTTATCCTATTCTTTGTCCCAAATTCCTTTGAGAGTGTACTGTATGTCCATGTTGCTGTTTAGTTGCTAAATCATGTCCAACGCAACCCCATGGACTGCAGCATGCTGGGCTTCCCTGTCCTTCACTATCACCTGGAGTTTTCTCAAACTCATGATTGTGTCAATGATGTCATCCAAACATCTCATCCTCTCTCACACCCTTCTCCTCCTGCCCTCAATGTTTCCCAGTATCAGGGTCTTTTCCAATAAGTTGGCTGTTAGCATCAGGTAGCCAAAATATTGGAGCTTTAGCTTCAGCATAGGACCTTCCAATGAATATTCAGGTTTAATTTCCCTGAAGATTGACTGGTTTGATCTCCTTGCAGTCCAAGGGACTCTTAAAAGTCTTCTCCAGCACCACAATTTGAAAGTATAAATTCTTCAGCACTCAGCATTCTTTATGGTCCAACTCTCACATTTGTACATAACTACTGGAAAAACCATAGCTTTGATATACAGACCTTTGTTGGCAGAGTGATGTCTCTGCTTTTTAAATATGCTGTCTAGGTTTGTGATAGCTTTCCTTCCAAGAAGCAAGCATCTTTTAATTTTGTGGTTGCAGTCACCATCTGCAACGATTTTGGAGCCCAAGAAAGTAAAATCTGTCACTGTTTCCACTTTTTCCTCTTCTATTTGCCATGAAGTGATGGGACCAGATGCCATGATCTTAGTTTTTTGAATGTTGTTTCAAGCCAGCTTTTTCACTGTCTTCTTTCACCCTCATCAGGAGACTCTTTAGTTCCTCTTTACTTTCTACCATTAGAATGGTATCATCTGCATATTTGAGGTTGTTGATCTTTCTCCTGGCAATCTTGATTCCAGCTTGTGCTTCATTCAACCTGGCATTTCACATGATTTACTCTGCATATAAGTTAAGTAAGCAGAGTGACAATATACAGCCTTAATGTACTCCTTTCCCAATTTGGAACCAGTTCATTGTTCCATGTCTGGTTCTGTTACTTCTTGACCTGCACACATGTTTCTCAGGAGACAGGTAGTGTGGTCTGGTATTCCCATCTCTTTAAGAGTTTCCCACAGTTTGTTATCATCTACACGATCAAAGGGTTTAGCGTAGTCAATGAAGCAGAAGTAGACGTTTTTCTGGAATTCCCTTGCTTTCTCTATGATCCGTTGGATGTTGGCAATTTGATCTCTGGTTTCTCTGTCTTTTCTAAATCCAGCTTGTACATCTGAAAGTTCTTGGTTCATATACTGTTGAAGCCTAGCTTTAAGGATTTTAAGTATTACCTTGCTAGCATGTGAAATGAATGCAATTATATGGTAGTTTAAACAGTCTTTGGCATTGCCTTTCTTTGGGATTGTAATAAAAACTGACCTTTTTCAGTCCTGTGGCCGCTGCTGAGTTTTCCAAATTTGCTGGCATATCAAGTGCAGCACTTTAACAGCATCATCTTTTAGGATTTTAAATAGCTCACCTGGAATTCTATCACCTCCACTAGCTTTGTTCACAGTGGTGCTTCCTAAGGCCACTTGACTTTGCACTGCAGGACGTCTCACTCGAGGTGAGTGATCACACCATTGTGGTTATCTGAATTATTAAGACCTTTTTTTGAGTAGTTCTGTATATTCTTGCCACCTTTCTTAATTTCCTCTGCTTCTGTTAGGTATTTGCTGTTTCTGTCCTTTATTGTGCCCATCTTTGTATGAAATTCCCCTATGATATCTCCAGTTTTCTTGAAGAGGTCTCTAGTCTTTCCCATTCTATTGCTTTCCTCTATTTCTTTGCATTGTTCACGTGGGAAGGCTTTCTTATCTCTCCTTGCTCTTCTCTGGAACTCTGCATTCTGTTGGGTGTGTCTTTCCCTTTCTGCTTTGCATTTAGTGTCTCTTCTTTTCTCAGCTATTTGTAAGTCCTCCTTAAACAACCACTTTGCCTTCTTGTATTTCTTTTTCCTTGAGATGGTTTTGGTTACAGCCTCCTGTACAATGTTATGATCCTCTGTCCATAGTTCTTCAGGCCTCTGTCTACCAGATCTAATTATTTGATTCTGTTCATCACCTCCACTGTATAATCATAAGGGATTTGATTTAGGTCATAACTGAATGACCTAGTGGTTTTCCTTACTTTATTCAATTTAAGCCTGACTTTTGCAATAAGGAGCTCATTATCTGAGCCACAGTCAGCTCCAAGTCTTGTTTTTGCTGACTATGTAGAGCTTCTCCATCTTTGTCTGCAAAGAATATAATCGATCTGATTTCGGTATTGGCCATCTGGTGATGTTCATGTATGGAGTCTTCTCTTGTGTTGTTGCAAAAGGGTCGTTTGCTACGACTGGTGCATTCTCTTGACAAAACTCTGTTAGATTTTGCCCTGCTTCCTTTTTTAGGTCAGTGACAGCATGGCTAATGATGTAATCCTTATAGAACCAGATAGCAAGTGACATTCCTTTTTTTACAGTGGTGAGTGTGGACCAATCTAGAATGAATACTCTCTTCAGTGGGTTGTGGGATTATGAATGACTTTTTTATATAAAATTTTCTTAAACACTCTTGTTATTCTTTTTACAACTATGATCCATCCTCAAATCTCACCTCCAAGATTTCTGAGCTTCCTTCCACTAGGTCTCTGTGTTCCCAGTATGATGGAATGTGAGGTCTCCGTCTCCTACAAGGTCTACACTTTGACCCTCTTATGGGCCTTTGACAAATTCTGCTTTGTAGTGTTGTTATTTGGGTACGTTTCTCTCCATCTCTGATGTGTATACTCCTTGAAGGTACAGGATGCCTTAAACTCCCTTTAGATCTCGTCACTGACTGGTGAAACTCCAACTGTGTGACTTCTTGAGTATGTACCAGTCATCATGTACTGTGAACTGGTGCCAGTGGTGAACTGTAGGTGACCTGAGGTCCTTCCGGGGACACTGTTGACTGAAAAAAAAGCACCACCTGAGAGTTGTGAGTTAAGTTTTATTTAGGGCGAACTGAGGACTATAGCCTGGGAGACAGCATTTCAGATAGCTCTGATGAACTGCTCTGAAGAGGTAAGGGGAAGGTCAGTATTACAAATGATTTTAGTGAAGGGAGTATGTGTAGTCATTTAGGCAGAGGGTTGCAGCCAGTCACAAGGAGCAGATGCCCTGTTAATGATCTTAATGCTTTTCTAGATATGAGAAGATGCAATAATTTGGGTTTATAACATCTTCTTTTAAAATGTCTAACTATCTGAAGGTCTGTTCTGCCAGTTTTTGCCAGAGAACAGAGTACTTTATTCCTGATCTCCATCCTGAACTCTTCAGGGTGTGTTGAAGGTCAGCTGCTTCCATGGCTAGTGACTTCATCCTTGTAGAGGCAGATGACAAGGGCAGTTTTTTAGTTGGTAACACAAAGATCTTTGCTCTGCTCTGCCACTATTTCACTGGGGCTCTGGCTAGCTCTCATACTTCTTCCATCTCAATGTTCCATCCATATTGTGGGAGAAAGAGACCCCAGAGATCTGGCAAGACTCCATTTAAGTGCACTGACCCACTGAGAAGAAAGCGTCTCTATTTATTCAAGGGCTATTTTCAGTAATCTGTGCATTTTAGACCAGGAAATAGTGGTGTGATTTTTCAGTAAAATACCCCAGTGATTACCTGTCTTTAGATATCTTTCACATAAAGAGCTTATGTTCAGGAAGTACTCAGCAGGTTGGAAGTGAGGATTGAAATCCAATTCCAGTCACTCCTGGCCTAGATCCCTCTGCTCCTCAGATGTTTTCCTGTAGTCTTGGGGAACTTCTGAAAGCAGGGACCAACTTACAGCCATGGCTGAAAACTAGGACCCTTAATCCAGAGCACCACGTCTCTGGGAAGTTTCAGAAAAGCTTTGATTTATAATAGAATGCTGTCACTCAGGAAATCAGAGAGGGGTAGTTTAGGGTCAAGAACTTCATTTTTCAAGAGGCACTGGAGATTTGTGAGGGACTTGGAGTTTTAGGTGCTGCCGATTAGGAAAAGAAAATGTTCCCCTGTCCATACCTTGCTGATTTTGGAGGACCAAGGGTTCAGAGTATGGGGATCACAGTGAAGGGAGGAAGACATTTGCTTGGTAAGCATTAATAGCTGTAATAGTGCCTTGCTCATCCAGAATTATGGGAGTAAGATTTACCATGAGAGGATTTCTCAGAAAATAGAATATTATCCCTGTGAGTAGATTTTGCAAAAGTATTATTATTGGGGGAGAAATCTTTCTGATGAGTGTTGCGTCTTGCCTGGCTCCTTAAAAGGAGCATGTGGAATAGCATTTTAGTTCTTCCTTGATTCAGCCTTAAAGCCCATCATATATACCTGAGTATTAGCTAGTCTCATGGGTCTTGAAACATGTCCCGTGCTTTTCCTTCTAAGCCCCCGGGCCTTTGTCTCCATGTATCTGCATCCTGTGCATCTTCCATTCTGTGTTCTCGCCAAAGCACACACAGTGAGTGCCAAATAAACATCTTTGAATGAACACCTTAGGGCCATAAAGACCTCTATCATTTTGAAGTCCTGTCCAGTTAACAAAGTGCTTCCATTATCTTTTGTGTAACAGTAACATTCTCAGGGACTTACACGAGGGAGGGACTCCTGTTCGTTCATCCTTTCACTCCCTCTGCAAACATTTTATTATCTTCTCGTTTGTCCTGGCATGATGCCAGGCATCAGAGGCATAAGGATGAATGCCACCTGCTTCCTTCCCTCAAGAAGCTGATGATCTAAAATTTGTATGAAGAACACGGACACTATTCAGTAGGGCAAGTGCTCTGCCAAGTCGTGTCCCACCTGCCGAGCAGCATGGAGGAGTGTGCTTCCCCTGAATCTGATGGCCCAAGACAAAGATATTTTAAAACTTCTTTTTGGTTTCTTCCATCCTCCTCTGTTTTCTTATTGTCACTTCTTGATATACCTGGTGCGTGCGTGCATGCTCAGTCGTTTCAGTCGTGTCCGACTCTTAGTGACCCTGTGGACTATAGTCCTCCAGGCTCCTCTGTCCATGGAATTCTCCAGGCAAGAATACTGAGTGGACTGCCATGCCCTCCTCCAGGGGATCTTCCCAACCCAGGAATCAAACCCACATCTTCTGTGTCTCCTGCATTGCAGGCGGATTCTTTATTGCTGAGCCACTAGGGAAGCCTGGTATACCTTGTACACCTACTCTTACCAACCCTTCTTTCCTCTTTTTTTTTTTTTTTTTCTTGCACATACTTAATCAGAATATATTCTACTACATTAAACTAGATATATAAAAGAAGTTTTCACCACACTTTTTCATCTCTAGAATTTTACTAGAAATCAAATAAGTAAACAAATTGATAAGAAATTAGATTAAAAAGAAGCATCTGTATTTGCAAATTCCTCATTCTGTGCTCAACATTTACTCACCTTTTCATGTTTTATTTATCATGAGATAAAAGGAAAAACTCAGTAGGAAATTTTGAGGATAAAGTTAGAGGAGTTGCTAATATACATCTTTGTTTTGAAATAAGACTACACTCAAAACTTACTGAGGGAAATGATAGCTGCTCATTTTTGTTCTGAGAAATAAGGAGCAATTGAAGACACATGTATAATTTTATTTTGCTACTTATCTTAACATTGTACAGACCTTAAAGTCATGGTTTGCTTCCTAAAACTTAAAAATAATTTGATGAGTTAAATAAAAGATCTATTTTTCTTGTCTTGGTTTTTGGTTGAATTAATTTTATTTTAATTATTAAAATAATAATTTTAATAATAAATTATTAAAATGCTATTTTAATTCAACCTTCTTTCCTCTTATAATCTGCAGTTTCTAATCTACTCATTTCTAGGAAATGGGTTGAATTTGTATCCTTTCTTCATAGCAGTGGGTTTCAACTCTGTCTGGCTGCACTTGACAGGCACCTGAGAATTCATTAATCCCCATACTATGTCCTAGGCTCAGAGATTCTGGTCTAATTAGTCAGAGTGGGTCCCAGACTCCTAGCTGATGCTGGTGTGCAGCCAGAGATTAGAACTGTTTTATAGGCAATTCTAAATCTGTAGATTCTGATGAGGCTTGGGGATGGCCCTAGACTTTATTGAAGATTAAGGGCATGGGCTTTGTGACAGCTCTTTTCTAAGACAGAATCTATTTTTAAATCACTGAGGTGTGAAGACCCAGTTCTGGCCTCCATGCAGGTTGTGACAGCCAGTGAAAGAGTCAACGGATGGAGTGGTCCAAGGCCAAGAAACAGCTTCATCCGTGTTCCAGTATGTCTTAACACCTCACAAGCAGTCATAAGAGTAGTGGAGAGGATTCCTAATCAGGTGTTTTAAATCTCAGCTAATCAATACTGGTGCTAACAAGGGGCCAGAGATTTTCTCATAATAGCCAGATCATTAAAACTTGAGTCTATAAATTGAGAAGCTTCAAGATCTATGGTCTGAAAACTGAATATGAGCTATTTATACGCCCAGAAAACTTAACTGTAGCCTGACATCTATAAAATATATCTAGGAGGACGAAGTTACCAAAGTAGTGACAAGCTGTCACCTTCTAATTTCTTAAAGATCTTCTTTCCAAAAATTCAGTCAAGTCAGGCTCTGACTGCATCTGGTTGTTGGTGATGTGAGTCTGCATGGCAGCCACATGGTGCTACTGGCCACATTCAGATAATTTCACTCAATTGGCAAGCATTAATCACACACTTGCTATGGGCCTAGCACAGAGGAACATGGACTTGTATGAACACAGATACGTTCTTGGTGGCTCTTGCTGTCTTTTGAGACTGACTCCAACTTTTTTAATGTATGGAGATGAAGTCATAACCCAGCAGTATCTTGTAACTGCCTCCTCCAGCCCATGGGCTCATGCAGAGCAGCAAACAAGGACTGAAAAAGTCCATGGGGTAAGAAGTGCTTTAGGCCTCTTGTTCCCTGAGCCTGAAACTCAGGGTGATTATCACCCTTCCTTGCTTTCACCCAGGAATAGTTAATGCAAAGATTAAATGAAGCAATTTCATGCAACAGGTATGTAATGGTCATCAACTTTGTGATGAAGTAGAGATGATTTCATCTCAATTTCATTCATGGTCTGTGACCTCAAGGAAGTCACAGCTGCTGATGAAGGAAAGACAGGTGCTTGGCTTATTCTAATATAAAAGGAAACAGTGATAGTGGTAGTCATGATACTGATGATAATGGCAGCTCCTTTTTGATGAGTGCTCCGTGTGAGCTGAGCACGGTGTTCGGTTCCTATCCGGCACACATAGCCTACCTGTTCTGTCATGTCGGTGTCCTTGCCATCGTATACCTTTGAGAAAACTGAGGATGTGAGAGGTTGGCTAATGTGCCCAGGATCACACAACCTGCAAGGAACCTTCCCAAGACCCAAATTCAAGCCCAACTTCTCCATCACCTAAGCACTCAACATCAGTGGTACATCCTCTAAAGAGAGGCCTAAAGGAGATTCTTTGGGGATTTGATGGGGGTGGACACTCGTGGATAGGGGCTGGGTTGGGTTCTCCCCAAAGCAGACCCTGAAACGAGGACTTGGGCACAAGTAGCTTATTGGAAGGGCTTCCCTAGTGGTTCAGTGGTAAAGAATCCACCTGCTAATTCAGGAAATGTGGGTTCAATCCCTGGGTCAGGAAGATCCCCTGGAGAAGGAAATGGCAACCCACTCCAGTATTCTTGCCTGGGAAATCCCATGAACAAAGGAGCCTGGTGAGCTACAAGTCCATGGGGTTGCAAAGAATTGGACATGACTTAGCGATTAAAGAAACAAACAAACTAAAAACCAGTTTATTGGGAGAGGATCTCAGGAGGACTGGTTCAGTTCAGTTCGGTTCAGTCACTCAATTGTGTCCAACTCTGTGACCCCATGGAATGCAGCATACCAGCCTTCCCTTTCCATCACCAACTCCTCGAGCTTGCTCAAACTCATGTCTAGCTAGTCGGTGATGCCATCCAACCATCTCATCCTCTGTTATCCCCTTCTCCTCCTGCCTTCAGTCTTTCCCAGAATCAGGGTCCTTTCAAATGAGTCAGTTCTTTGTATCAGATGGTCAGAGTATTAGAGTTTCAGCTTCAGCATCAGTCCTTCCAATGAATATTTAGGGTTCATTTCCTTTAGGATCGAGTGTTTTGATCTCCTTGCAGTCTAAGGGACTCTCAAGAGACTTCTCCAACACCACAGTTCAAAAGCATTGATTCTTTGGTGCTCAGCTTTCTTTATTGTCCAACTCTCATATCCATACATGACCACTGGAAAAACCATAGCTTTGACTACACTGACCTTTGTTGGTAAAGTAATGTTTCTGCTTTTTAATATGCTGTCTAGGTTTGTCATAGCTTTTCTTGCAAGGAGCCAGTGTCTTTTAATTTCATGGCTGCAGTCACCATCTGCAGTGATTTTGGAGCCCCCCAAAATGAAGTCTGTCACTGTTTCCATTGTTTCCCCATCTAATTGTCATGAAGTGATAGGACTGGATGCCATAATCTTAGTTTTCTGAATGTTGAGTTTTAAGCCTACTTTTTCACTCTCCTCTTTCACGTTCATCAAGAGGCTCTTTAGTTCTTCTTCGCTTTCTGCCATTAGGGTGGTGTCATCTGCATATCTGAGGTTATTGATATTTCTCCTGGCAATCTTGATTAAAGCTTGTACTTCATTCACCCTGGCATTTCACATGATGTACTCTGCTTATAAGTTAAATAAGCAGGGTGACAATATACAGCCTTGACATACTTCTTTCCTGATTTGAAACCAGTCTGTCATTCCATGTCCAGTTTTAACTGTTGTTTTCTGACCTGCATACAGATTTCTCAGGAGGCAGGTAAGGTGCTCTGGTATTCCCATCTCTTTAAGAATTTTCCACAGTTTGTTGTGATCCACACAGTCAAAGGCTTTAGCGTAGTCACTAAAGCGAAAGTAGATGTTTTTCTGGAACTCTTTCGCTTTTTTGATGATCCAGAGAATGTTTGATCTCTGGTTCTTCTGGCTTTTCTAAATCCAGCTTGAACATCTGGAAGTTCATGGTTCACATGCTTTTGAAGCCTGGCTTGGAGAATTTTGAGCATTGCTTTGCTAGCGTATGAGATGAGTGCAATTGTGCGGTAGTTTGAACATTCTTTGGCATTGCCTTTCTTTGGGATTGGAATGAAAACTGACCTTTTCCAGTCCTGTGGCCACTGCTGAATTTTCCAAATTTGCTGGCATATTGAGTGTGGCACTTTCACAGCATCATCTTTTAGTATTTGAAATAGTTTAACTGGAATTTCATTACCTCCACTGGCTTTGTTTGTAGTGATGCTTTCTAAGGCCCACTTGACTTCACATTCCAGGATGTATGGCTCTAGGTGAGTGATCACACCATCGTGTTTATTTGGGTCGTGAAGATCTTTTTTGTATAGTTGTGTGTATTCCTGCCACCTTTTCTTAATATGTTCTGCTTCTGTTAGGTCCGTACTGTTTCTGTCCTTTATTGTGCCCATCTTTGCATGAAATGTTCCCTTGGTATCTCCAATTTTCTTGAAGAGATCTCTAGTCTTTCCCATTCTATTTTCCTCTATTTCCTTGCACTGATCACTGAGGAAGGCTTTCTTATCTTTCCTTGCTGTTCTTTGCAACTCTGCATTCTGTTTGGTATATCTTTCCTTTTCTCCTTTGCCTTTCGCTTCTCTTCTTTTCTCATCTACTTTATACTTTATGACCATTATATCTACTACTGTGGGCAAGAATCCCTTAGAAGAAATGGAGTAACCCTCATAGTCAACAAAAGAGTCTGCAATCTCAAAAATGACAGAATGATCTCTGTTTGTTTCCAAGGCAAACCATTCAGTATTACAGTAATCCAAATCTATGCCCCAAGCAGTAATGCTGAAGAAGTTGAAGTTCAACAGTTCTATGAAGACCTACAAGACCTTCTAGAACTAACACCTAAAAAAGCTGTCCTTTTCATTATAGGGGACTGGAATGCAAAAGTAAGAAGTCAAGAGATATCTGGAGTAACAGGCAAATTTGGTCTTGGAGTATAAAATGTAGCAGGGCAAATGCTAACAGAGTTTTGCCAAGAGAACACAGTGATCATAACACATACCCTCTTCCAAAAACAAAAGAGAAGACTCTACACATGGACATCACCAGATGGTCAACACCGAAATCAGATTGATTATATTCTTTGCAGCCAAAGTTGGAGAAGCTGTATACAGTCAGCAAAAACTAGACTGGGAGCTTGCTGTGGCTCAGATCGTGAACTCCTTATTGCCAAATTCAGACTTAAACTGAAGAAAGTAGGGAAAACCACTATAATACTCAGGTATGACCTAAATCAAATCCCTTATGATTATACAGTGGAAGTGACAAATAGATTCAAGGGATTAGATCTGATAGATAGAGTGCCTGAAGAACTATGGACAGAGGTTCATGACATTTTACAGGAGGCAGTGATCAAGACCATCCCCAAGAAAAAGAAATGCAAAAAGGCAAAATGGTTGTCTGAGGAGGAGGACTGGTTGGGAGTCATCATATGAGACAGAGGCAAGGGCGGGGCAGGGAAGGCCACCAAGTCATGGTACATAATCGAGAAGTTCCTCCTGTGGGCGACTGGATGTCAGTCCCACTAGGGCACTTGCTGAGACAGTGTGCACCCACCTCAGAGCTGTCCTACCTCATTGGTGAGGAAGCTGGAACCTGTTACCATGCTACCAGTTGTTATTAGTTGAAGGCCACTTCTAAGGGCATTCCCTCTCAGGTCCTCTGGCTGCTGGCAGAGCAGGCTCAGGTTTCTCAGCAGACAGCCCCAGGCATCAAGATGGTGTGCTCTCCTCTAGGCCTGTCTTAATCTGGAGGTCCTGGAGGTCCGGAGTGAAGGATGGCAATGCACATCCTCCCCAACCTGTGCTGGGGAGGCTGTGTGGTGTGCTTGACCCATACCACTAACTCTTCTTCAGGATTAGTGGTTTCCAGACTCCACAGGGGTGAGTGCAAGCCCAGCAAAAAGGAACTTCTTACCAGTAAACAGGCATGGGTACTTTGGAGACTCTCTCAATGATCAGAATGATGTCCTGGCAATTCAAAGTTCTGGGAGTTTGTTAACAAACCGGTGTAGAAGTCTTTGTTGACTGAAAAAAAAAAACAAAAAACCTCAGAACAACCTAAAAGTTGAGAATTATGTTTTATTTGGTGGACAAAACTTAAGACTTTAGCCCAGAAGACAGCCTCTCAACTCTTACTAAAGAGGTAAGGAAAGAGCCTGGATGTATAGGAGTTTTGCCACAAAACCCAGGTAGTTGGAACATCAAAAGATAATGGTTATAGAAAACCAAACATCTCAAGTTAATGAATTTAGTGTTTTTATCCATATGAGGAGATGCAAGAGTCTGAGCTCATTGCCATCATTCCTCTGATATGCACATTAGCTCTCTAGGGCCACTATGCTGTTCTTTCCTTTTCTGAGTCCCTTGGAGTACACAGTTAGGGGTGCCTGCAGTGGCTGCTGGTCCTTTGTTCACTGATATGTAAGACAGTGTTTTTCATCCATACCTTTGTAGGCAAAGTTTTCAAGCTCTGCTGGATTTCAGGGCGGTGGATTTGAGTGTCAGCTTGGGTAATGTCGGGGCTTCCCAGGTGGCCCAGTGGTGAAGAACCTGCCTGCCAATGCAGGAGACATGAGACACGGGTTCGATCCCTGGGTCAGGAAGATTCCCTGAAGAAGGGCATGGCAACTCATTCCAGTATTCTTGCCTGCAGAATCCCACGGACAGAGGAGCCTGGCGGGCTATAGGGTCGCAAAGAGTAAGATGCAACTGAAGCAACGTATCACGCATGCACAGTAATGTCAACCAGGTCAGCCTTTTTGGGTTCCAGGTGACTGGATTCCATCGCACCCACCGCATGTCTGGACCCTCTTTGAGGAACATGGTGCTAATGCCACACTGTGTGATCTCCGCTGCAGTTCGTGAACAGTCGTTTCCAGACATGGACACAGAGCAGCAGAAAGGAGCACAGGCTGGGGAGCCATGGGCCAGGATAGAGTCCTGCTCTGCTGTTTACTGGATGAATCACTCTAGGCAAGTCTCTTAGTGCTTTTGAGCTTCATTTCCCTCATTTGTAAGATGGAGATAAAAATACTCAATTCTTTTTACTGTTGTTGTGAGAATTAGGTCAGATAGCACCTGTGCAATGCTTTGAACGGTCTGTGGGACCTAGCAAGGACTCAGTAAATGTTAGCTTCTTATTATCATCACTTTGACCCAACCAGGATCCTACTTGGTGGAAACAGGAGGGAGCACTCCAGTGCTTTGTGAGCCTTGAAGCAGTCCTGACGTCATGGGGACAGATGCTCCTTGCTTGTCTCCATCTGTCATTGTGAGGCTTTGTTCTCTTCCACAATTAGACATATCAGGTTCAAAAGAGTCATTGTCTCATACTAACGAATAGATTAATAACCTTCCTCCCCAGATGCAGGAGACTTTATCAGCCTCTTGAAATGTTGATGATGTTTCTGAAAGGGAGCTTTAGGGAGGCACTCCTAAATAAACCATTCATCCCTGCTCTACCTGAGCCCCACCCTTGGCTGAGAGGTGGGAGCCTGTGGCCAGGGCACAGTGTACTGGCCTGGGGGTCAGTCAGGGGGCATGTGAAGCGGGTGCTCACAGGCTGGCCACTAACCAGCACATGGGGAAAGATGAAAAACCTGACTCTAGTATTGGGGGCAGGAAAAAGGCTAAAGGAGCTAAAGAAAGGAAAAGGAATGCCTTTCAAGCTAGAGGTCAAGCTTGCAAATCAACAGTGTGTTGAAGCAGGCCCAGCTCTGAAGTTGAGATGGTGATGGTCACTGCACCCTTGCCTCCCCTCTTGAGAAGGCCTACTTGCTGACTGCTGTGCCCTTGACTGAGTCTCTCCTTACTCATGTCACTGTTGAGGACTGAGCATTGTCAGTTTCATTTCCCACTCTGATTTGGGGTGCAGACTGCTTAAATCAATGTGTTTCTCTTTTGTCTTCCCAAGGAAATCCAACCAGTGTTCTGTTTCCTTTATCTCTGAATGTGAATTTCAGCTGTCTGATGTTGGGGGCCAGACCCTTTAACTGGCAGAAGATCCCTGCTCCCCTCTGGTGGGGCACCCTACCCCTTCAGCTTCTGATGAGGTTTGACACGTGCTTACCTTCACTGCAGAAAGTCAGCAGCCCATGAAGGAAGCAGAGCTTATTTAGAATGATACTCCCCCCAAGTTGAGAATAGTATCAGAGTCTTTTAACAAACGCACCTGGATTTCATATTTATTATTCTGCTTTCATAATGGAAGTTGACCTATCCTGAAATGAACTATACATTTTTTAAATTGTCTACCAGATCTCATACAGAAGGTATTAGGTTTTTGTTTTTTTTTTTTTTACCCCCTCTCTAGAACTAACATTTTAATTTTAGAGACAGAGTTGAATGAAAAACACTGAGGCCAAGGTATCTAACATTTCAAGAGAAAACAAACAAGACTTTAAAAATGGTGAAGTTCATCAGGCCAGGCCCCCATCCTATAGGTTTGGCCAGTTTGTTGGAGCTAACCTTCTTTCTCAGAAGGACTGGAAGTCTGAGCAAAGCCAACCACTAGCTTCCAAATTGATTTTCAAACCAAAATTGGAACAGTTCTCAAATGCTCCTGGGATTTGGGGCTATTAATACTGAAGAACAATGAGAAGGAAAAAGTGAGTGTGTAAGAGGTGATTTATGACCCAAAGGAAGTTGCAAGCTTGGAAACTTGTATGCAACCCAATCACAGACCCCTCTGGAGATGTTCCAGGGAAGAGATGGAGAATGTAAAGGGAAAGCGTTTCCGAGGGATATTAAAACTTATAAAAGGAGGTAATGTGGGCTTTGGGCCTGAAATGAGCAGGCGAGGAGCTGACCATGTTGAATTTCTCATAAACACAGCAGGCTTTTGTGCAGCTGTCATCAGCACCGGGACACCCCACGGGCCTGCTCTTGTACTTATTTCTTACCATTAGTCCATCACCAAGCAGGTTAAATGGCAGGAAGAGAGTCTCCTCACCAAAGAGTGGGACTGTGTGACCACTGCTGTGCAACCCGGAGTCTCAGCTTACGAGTCAGGTTCTTGGGTGTCAAGCCACGGCTCCAGCTGCTGACCGGTAAGACCAGCGATGGCCCAGTGGGTGTGGAGGTACACAGGACTATGAGGTTAGGCAGGCAGAGCCTGGCCAGGTGTTCTGGGAGTGGACACCTGACCTCATCATTTCTTTTTTCATAGTTCTTACAGAAGTTATTGTTATTTGTACCTTTATTGATAGAACTGATACACAATAAATTACACATATTTAAAGTGTATAACTTGCACACTTTCTATATAAATGTATATGGTTATGGACATATGTGGTGGCTCAGATGGTAAAGAATTCCCTGGTGTCTCAGATGGTAAAGAATCTGCCTGTACTGCAGGAGACCTGGGTTCTGTCCCTGGGTTGGAAAGATCCCCTGGAGGAGAAAATGGCAACCCACTCCCGTATTCTGGAGAATTCCATGGACAGAGAGGAGCTTGGTGGGGTATAATCCATGTGGTTGTAAAGAGTTGGACACGGCTGAGTGACTAACACACACATAGACATAGATATACATAGGTATTTTTACTTGAAGTACTGGGGGGAATCAGCGGATTCATAAAATGCTTTGTGTACGGGGCATTCTTGCAGGATATACACCAATCACATTCATTTGGGGTAAGACAAACAAGAGGAGGAAGGGCTACTGAGATACACTTCCAGCTATCAATCCTTGAGAGATCAGAGGTGGGCCCAGTTGCAAATATAACCCAAGTTCACCAAATGGCCAGGCAAGTGTCTCTAAAAAATGAACAGGTATTTATCCAGTCTAGGAGGTGAAAACAATATTTTACACTGGTGTAGTCTTTTATGGCTTCCTGGGTGGCTCAGCAGTAAAGAATCTGCCTGCAATGCTGGAGACATGGGTTCAATCCCTGGGTTGGAACGATCCCCTGGAGAAGGAAATGGCAACTCAGTATTCTTGCTTGGGAAATCCCATGGACAGAGGAGCCTGGCAGGCTACAGTCCATGGTGTTGCAAAGAGTCAGACATGACTTAGTGACTGAACAAGTCTTTTTATAATTTTTGAAATGTTATACATTGAGGATTTCACCAGGGAGGAACAACATATCTAGATTGTTATTATGGTTACTACTAATCATCATTTACCAAGTCTTCTCCTTAGAAGTCATTCGATGGCTCAGTGGGAGAAGGTAGAAGGGATTCATATCGCTGGAGGGCTGTGGCCATTTCTAAGCTCTGCAGTTCCATTGGAAAAGCCTGTGAAGGACCGACCAGATGGCTTTCCACTGTCAACACTGCATCTACCTGCAGCATTAATTTCAACCCTCTGCTTTCCAGACCATGCCTCCTGCAAATGCACACTGTTGCCAACAGAATGAAAACGGAGAAAATACTCTGTGTTTAATCAGTGTTGGCCAAGGAATGGGTGGAGGGAGGGCAGGGGTTCAGAAACATTTGGGAATGAGGAGAGAGCTGGTACATGGAGGAGAGTCAAGCCATTTATGATGTGCTTAGGACCAGAATTGTTGGCACCATATGTTTACTAGTCCCCCAGGATCTGCAAGGGCTGGGAGGTACCTCCACTCCCAGTTTCCCCTTCTGCCAACTGGCATTCTAGCTGACTTAGCAGTTCTTGAGAACATCACCTCTGATCTCCCTTGGAATGTTTCAGTTCTATATTCAAAAGTGGGATGAGGAAGAAATTTCTAAAAGCAAGGGTGTGGCTAGCTGTGGAGGCAGAAGTTCCATTTGGAGGGAGCATCTGGAAAAGCAGTCCCCCCGCCACCCAAGTCTGTGTCAAAGAGCTGGGTGGTCAGCAATGCCAAGACAGGGCGAGGCCAGGAGTTCCATGTCTTCCCAGAAATGGGCCTGACAGGAAGGTCAGCCCTGTCATCATCAAACTGCTTTTGACCAGAGAACACATACTACCCTGTACATTTCAGTCCTCCATCCTGAGAATTCGGGAGAGCACCAAAGGCCCAAGGTTCCCTGGTGATGCCTGTGCTTTGCAGTTAGCCCTGTGGAGCACACAGTAGGGATGCCCTGCAGGAATCATCTCTCCTGCACAGCCTGGTTTGGATCCAGGATGTCTCCAAGGGTTTTGAAATGGAAAAGAAGTGACATTCTCCCTGCAGTGTCAGCTGGCCGGGGGGTAACCTTGAACTCTCTGGTTTTAGTGCGGTGACCTAGAATGTCAGTCTGGCTGCAATTTCTTGCTGACTGCTCGAAATTATCTGACATCTGGAAGAGACCTGTGAGGCTTTCCCAATCATCTTCTGCCTTCACTTCCTTAAAGGCGTGGCTACTTTTTATTTTGTCAATAGACAACACATGCTCATAATACAAATTCCAAAAACACTGGGAGGGAAAGCCATGGACATTCTTCCTTCTTCTCCTGCCCCACCACTAGTTTGTCCACTGACTTTCAAAGGAAGAGAAAGGGTTTCTACAGAGCAGTAGGAATCTGATAAGAACAACCTCTTCCCAGCAGAATCCATGCTGTGATACCTTTAAGAAAAAAAAAAAGAATCCACTAAGAAAGCGTAACTGATCGGCTTTGCTCACCAGGCTCTCCAAACCCAGTGTGTGAATCTGAATCTGTCAGTAGAGAGCCCTCAGGGAACTGGGAAGAGTGACTGACAGTAAAGAACCTTATTTTCTCATCCAGATTTACCTACAGATTGAGTGAGAACATGAGCACTTTAGCACCTAAACACTTCAAAAATCGCTAAATATGTTTTGTTATAAAAGCTAGTCATAATCTATCAAAAGATTAATCTTCAAAGATTTTATGGTAGCACTTATAATTGCAAAATTTATACATGGAAAATATTTCATTTATTACCAACTTGAGGAACATGGTGTTGTACATGAGTGAGGTTTCTATATAACTGAGGTTTGGTATTTAAGTATGCATTTTATTTTCTAACACTACTGTTATTCCAAGTATTTTAAAAATCCTTCTCTTGTAATTTCCTTCAAGTCAATTTAGGACAAGTGTTATTTTCTATGTCGCTTTTTATAAAGGTATGTTTCATTCTCAGTGAACAGAGTACCTTTGACACAAGTTACCAATTTCATGAAGACTTGGAGTAGTCATAATAAATAGACATTGTTTTCCTGGGTTCTTGGCTTCAGTGATGTTTTTAGGGACTATCACGGTATGCAGGGCAGCTTGGCCTCTAGCTGTTCTGCTTTTATTAATGATGCTTCTCCTCTCCCATTTCATGGTCTGTCCTTCTTGTCTCTTCCTTTGTCCTGAGTGTGTCTTGTAGAATGTGGGATTCCTGACAACTTCTTCGCTGAGTTGAAAGGTTGACTGTACTAGCGGTCTGGTCTCTATCTCTAGATATCACAGATGTTCTGCAGGAGATTATGACTTAGCAACCATGGTGTTCATGGTGTTTAGTTAGGGCTGTGGGGATGTCTGCAAAGAGGCTCAGCAACACTGAAGCAGCGTGTCATGGAACAGTCTGTTTCAGCTTTGGAAAATAATAACAATGGAAAGAAATTGCTCAATAACTGATTCCATGAGGGAACATGGAGATTGTTATCCACTGAATATTGATTCTAAAATTCAAGCTCATTGTAAACATGCTGAAAACAAAGGCTAAAATGCCAGCACTCTGCAGCAAAAGCAAACACTTATCCATGCAATAAGATTTGTTGGGGAAGTGGTCTGTCCTTGTCAGTGGGCAAGCATGCGTTTATTGAGCAGCAGTTGTGTCTGTCACTGGTGCAGGGAGGTGGGGGTAGGTGGGACTGTGGGTGGATGTTTCCATCACTAGCTGCCCCCTCCTGAGCCTGGCTCAAATCTCATGAGGGCTCAGTGTCAGTGGAGTTGATGGGACCTTGGCTAGCCATATGATCAGATTATAACAACAACTATCACTCTCTGAACGCTAACTGTGTTTCAACACTTTGTACACATTTCTCAGTGGATCCTTACAGCAATCTTATGAGATCTGTTACCTCTACCTTACAGATGAGGAAACTGAGACTCAGAGGGATTAATAAGATCAAAGTTGTATAGCTAGTAAGTTTGTCCAACTACAGAGTCTGTTCCCCTAACCCATGGTGCTTTGCTGGGTCTGATAAGTGCTCTGCATTAAGTCAAAAGGAGGAGACAAATGCTTATCTGGAGGAGACAAATGCTTATCTGGCCCCTGGCAGCAAGGAGTTGGGTGTTCCAGTTCAGTTTAGTCACTCGGTCATGTCTGACTCTTTGCGACCCCATGGACTTCAGGACGCCAGGCCTCCCTGTCCATCACCAACTCCCAGAGTCTATTCAAACTCATGCACACTGAGTCGGTGATGTCATCCAACCATCTCATCCTCTGTCATCCCCTTCTCTTCCTGCCTTCAGTCTTTCCCAGCATCAGGGTCTTTTCAAATGAGTCAGCTCTTTGCATCAGGTGGCCAAAGTATTGGAGCTTCAGCCTTAGTCCTTCCAATGAATATTCAGAACTGATCCTTTTTGGATGGACTGGTTGGATCTCCTTGCAGTCCAAGGGACTCTCAAGAGTCTTCTCCAACACCACAGTTCAAAAGCATCAATTCTTTGGCACTCAGCTTTCTTTATAGTCCAACTCTCACATCCATACATGACTACTGGAAAAACCATAGCCTTGACTAGATGGACCTTTGTTGGCAAATGATGTCTGCTTTTTAATATGCAGGTTAGCTTGATCATAGCTTTTTTTCCAAGGAACAAGTGTGCAGTAATTTTGGAGCCCCCTAAAATAAAGTCTTACTTTATTTTAAAAATAAAATAAGGTAAGGTGATGAAGGTGAAAGAGGAGAGTGAAAAAGTTGGCTTAAAACTCAACATTCAGAAAACAAAGATCATGCCATCACTTCATGGGAAATAGATGGGGAAACAGTGGAAACAGTGTCAGACTTTATTTTGGGGGGCTTCAAAATCACTGCAGATGGTGACTGCAGCCATGAAATTAAAAGACGCTTACTCCTTGGAAGAAAAGTCATGACCAACCTAGATAGCATATTGAAAAGCAGAGACATTACCTTGCCAACAAAGGTTCGTCTAGTCAAGGCTATGGTTTTTCCTGTGGTCATGTATGGATGTGAGAGTTGGACTGTGAAGAAAGCTGAGCGTCGAAGAATTGATGCTTTTGAACTGTGGTGTTGGAGAAGACTCTTGAGAGTCCCTTGGACTGCAAGAAGATCCAACCAATCCATTCTGAAGGAGATCAGCCCTGGGATTTCTTTGGAAGGAATGATGCTAAAGCTGAAACTCCAGTACTTTGGCCACCTCATGTGAAGAGTTGACTCATTGGAAAAGACTCTGATGCTGGGAGGGATTGGGGGCAGGAGGAGAAGGGGACGACAGAGGATGAGATGGCTGGATGGCATCACTGACTTGATGGATGTGAGTTTGGTTGAACTCCGAAAGTTGGTGATGGACAGGGAGGCCTGGTGTGCTGTGATTCATGGGGTCACAAAGAGTCAGACACGACTGAGCAACTGAACTGAACTGAAAATAAAGTCTCCTACTGTTTCCACTGTTTCTCCATCTATTTGCCATGAAGTGATGGGACCGGATGCCCCAGAGCCTCCTAGGTCTGTCCTCAGTTCCTTCTTGCCCTACTCTAGTCTTAGGACAGAATCTACAGGCACCTTCATAATCGTAATCCCTAAAACCTAAGGTAACTATTGTGCCTCCCCATATGATAGGCCCTTCCTCTGCAGTACTTGGTTATAGGAGGGGGTTAGAGAACTGGTCAACCAAGGTTTATGCTCATGTGGACATTCCCAAGTGGGGCAGTGCTATCATCTGATGACCACATACCTACATTATTGAAGAAGTATCTAAAAGAAAGGGCCTTGAGAGGTAAATGTGAGAGCTTAAACCTTATATCACAGAGTCCTATGCTAACAGAGGTGCCTTTTTGAAGTTCCGTTGTATGCATTAGCACATTGAATCCACAAAGACTAAGGACAGGAGGTGGCTCTTAAAAATCTGGAGATCCTAAGACTCCACAGTGCTAACTCATCTACCTGTACATAAGAAGAGAGGAGAGATGAGCTCCACAGTACCTGCTCTCTGTAATCCTGAATAGTGAAAGGCATTTCCCTAAAATAGCTTCTAAGTAGAGCCCAGTTATGTCACTAAAAGAAAACTGATCTTCTTGGATGAGAGTGAAGGTAAGATTTTATTCAAATTGGCAAATATTAACCCAGTCCCACTCTGTTCTGGATACTCTTAAATAGCAAAGGTTTAACACCTGGCTCCTGTCCTTGGGGAGTCTTTGTCTGTTGGGGACTTGGACTGAGGGTAGATAGGGAGAGGAGCAAGGAGTAGTCATCTGTGCCAGCCTGGCATTTGCATTGAAACTGGGTGACCAGCTATCTCTGTTTGCCTGGAAGTGAGGGGTTTCCCTGGAGAGGGGACATTCAGTGCTGAAACCAGGAAAGACCTGGACAAACCAGCATGAACTGGTTACTCTAAAAGTTGCTAAACCACCTTGTGCCTCAGTTTCCTTATCTGCAAAATGGAGATGATAACACCAGATTTCAGGTGATATAAGAGAGAACTGAATGTGATAAGGTCTGTCAAGTTTGTGACACATGGGGGTATCAGTATATGAATACTTGGAGACAAGGAGGAACAGGAGACCCACAGAGCTGTGGAACCTTCAGGAAAGAACAAAGCCAGCATGAGCCAAAGTGAACTGGAGAAGACTCTGGAGACAAGTGTGCTCCAGAGGGGCCTTAAAGAATCAGTGAGACTTGGTCTAAAATTGTGCAAGGAGATTTGATTGTCTTGGAATAAAATATGGATGACTCTAGAAATGACTTATTCCTTGCTTTAAGCCACTTGTGTGTTTCGAGATTTAGCTACTGCTCTGCTATGATTCTCCACCCCTTCTGTCTCCTGACTCCTACCTGTCTACTCTTTCCTGGGGATTTGCTTCTAGTGTGCCATAGGCCGAATCTGCGTCCCCACTCCCCACCACCAAACACCTGCTCATTAACTGGCCACCAGCCCCCTCCCCATGAGAGGTGTCTGGTGAGCCAGGATTAGGGAAACTTAAGCTCAGAGAGGTTAAGTGACTTGCCAAGAATCACCCAGCAGATCAATTTTGAATTCAGAAACAGGAACCAGATGTCGGCACCTTGCTCTGTGCTTACTTTGGAAGGTGGAGTGTGGGGCCTCGGAGGCCCTGACAGAAAAACTGAGCTCCTCTGGGAGAGACCAAGAGACCAAGAATTCCAAAGCCAGCCCGTAATTTATGATCAGGAATTCCCTCTAAGTGTGTCTTATGGGAAGGCATTCTCATAAAAATTCAGCTTTGAGGATACTCCCTGAGTTTGGAAGTCTTTACCTATGAAGGGAATTTCTGACTGTCATTTAGGAAAAGATGCCACAATGCATGAACCTAGTGAATTAAGGATCTGGCACAAGCTGTATCGAGTATCAAGTAATGAGCTTTCCATCTCCAGTCACACACTCAGTGCTTTTCAATTCAGCCAGAATTGGCAAGAGTCACACTGGTTATTAAAGCCAAACCTGGAAAAGGCAATTAAGCGCTCCCGGGGTTAAAAGGTTGACTCCAGTGGAAACACAAATCATAAATTTTACTCACAGATATTCCTGTTACTCAAAGGCTCCAGCTCTTAAACAGCAGTGCCTGAGAAGGAGGGCTTCTTGCTGGCGGCAGGGTAATAAAAGGCAGGGATGCTGGCCTGCTGGGTCTGGTCCTCTGTCCAGCTGCAGTAGGAGAGGGGAATATGAGCAAGTCAGGTCTCTAGGAAGCTCAGTGGTGTTCCAGTAGCTTCCCTGGAGGTGCAGAACACTGTTCCAGGTGCCTTGTGTATGCTACTTGGGCATTTAGAAACAGGCTGACCAACTACCCTGCTTTACCCAGGACTGAGGGGCACTCTGGACAGAGAACTTTGGTCAGTGATAAAACTGGAAAAAAAACAGATAAACTTGGTGACCAAATTGCTCACCCTGTAAATGATGCTGATCTTTTCTTAAGAGTACTTGATGTTGTTTTGTGGATAAGTCATGTCTGACTCTCTGTGACATCATGGACCGAAGCACAACAGGCTGCTCTGTCCTTTGCTATGACCTGGAGTTTGCTCAAATTCGTGTCCATTCAGTCGATGATGTGATCTAACCATCTCATCCTCTGCCACCCTCTTCTCCTTTTGCTTTCAATCTTTCCCAGCATCAGGGTCTTTTCCAATGAGTCAGCTCTTCGCATCAGGTGGCCAAAGTATTAGAGCTTCAGCTTCAGCATTAGTCCTTCCAATGAGTATTCAGGGTTGATTTCCTTTAGGATTGACTGGTTTGATCTCCTTGCTGTCCAAGGGACTGTCAAGAATCTTCTCCAACACCACAGTTCAAAAGCATCAATTGTTCGGCACTCAGCTTTCTTTGTGGTTCAATTCTCACATCCATAAATGACTGCTAGAAAATCCATAGCTTTGACTATACAGACCTTTGTCAGTGAAGTGGTATCTCTGTTTTTTAGTATGCTGTATAGGTTTGTCATAGCTTTTCTTTCAAGGAGCAAGTGTCTTTTAATTTTGTGGCTGCAGTCACCATCCCCTGTGGTTTTGGAGCCCAAGAGAATAAAATCCATCACTGCTTCCACTTTTCCCCCTTCTATTTGCCATGAAGTGATGGGACCAGATGCCGTGATCTTAGTTTTTTTAATATTAAGTTTTAAGCCAGCGTTTTTTCACTCTCCTCATTCACCCTCATCAAAAGATTCTTTAGTTCTTTTTCATTTTCTGCCATTATATTTCTCCCAGCAATCTTGATTTGAGCTTGTAATTCATCTAGCTTGGCATTTTCCGCCCAACAATTTTGCAAAATGATAAAACCAAAGATATTGGGTGTAGATTTCATACCTCTGCCTCCAGGCAGTCAAATGGGAATCACTGAGTTCTCACCACCAGAGGTGCTGTGAGGGTTAGCTGAGAGTAGGTAGGTGAGCTCCGGGCAGAGGGCAGGGGCCTGGACAAGATTTCCATCCAGCTGTAGAGCCTGTGTATTACCTGCCCTCCTCCTCAATGTGACTGTTTTAGCAACCCAGAGGGCTCAGAAGATCCTTGCATCCTACCCAAGACCTACTCACATGGTGTTATTCAAGCTAATGTATCTTTTGAAAAGAGACAGACAGTAACTCATATTAGTTATTTGTCCAGAAGTGAGTCCCACTTAAGAGCAGCCAACAAGGAGAGCCAGTGCTCCATGAAGAGTGAAATGCACTGCCCTGAGAATGGTTTTGTGGTTTTCTGATTAAACCTGTTTTGGATAGTCTGTCAAGCAGGTAGAGAAATAGGCAATCTCAGATGGGTTTATAAAGGAGGGTTTTTTTTAGTGTTTTAGTGTCTATCCCACTGTGTCCTTTCAGAGGGTTTCTTGCATGAAAAAGTGCCCCAGAGGAGAAGCTATGGGGAAAGAGCCACTGCCACCAGCCACCTCTGAGAGCAGAGGAGCCAGCCCTGTCTGCCTGTTTTAATTTCATTGGAAAAAGTGACATAGCAGAGTATTTTAGTCCAAATTTGCATGCAATGCAGTCACTCACGGAGATGCTATCTCTGCTAATCTGGCAATTAAAATGGAATGTGACTGCTAATTAAACCTGCCACTCAACTCAGAGATGCATATTTGTTTTCCAATGGAGCTAGATCTGATCTGGCCTGTCTTCAAGATTTGGATTAGAATGGAAGACCCAAAGCAGAGAGTTCCTCTATATACCTTTACATTGTCTTCTTTTGAAAATAAACCTTTATGCAAGCTAAAATCAAATTAGAAGCTCAAACCAAATCAGTTCAGTTCAATTCAGTTCAGTCTCTCAGTTGTGTCCAACTCTTTGTGACCCCATGAATCGCAGCACACCAGGCCTCCCTGTCCATCACCAACTCCCGGAGTTCACTGAGACTCACGTCCATCGAGTCAGTGATGCCATCCAGCCATCTCATCCTCTGTCGTCCCCTTCTCCTCCTGCCCCCAATCCCTCCCAGCATCAGAGTCTTTTCCAATGAGTCAACTCTTCACATGAGGTGGCCAAAGTACTGGAGTTTCAGCTTTAGCATCATTCCTTCCAAAGAAATCCCAGGGCTGATCTCCTTCAGAATGGACTGGTTGGATCTCCTTGCAGTCCAAGGGACTCTCAAGAGTCTTCTCCAACACCACAGTTCAAAAGTATCAATTCTTCGGCACTCAGCTTTCTTCACAGTCCAACTCTCAAACCAAATAAGTCACCTTAAATTTTAGAGGTGTACATCTTTGGCATGTTTTCATTGGTTCCTTCATTTAATGTATTTTTTCCTCCTTTGATTTGTGAGTAGATCTTTAATAATTTGAAATGGTCATAGTTTGTTTAATGTTAAGGTTTCTTTAAATTTCTATTTGATTAAAACCCATACCATTTAACTGGTTATATTAGCAAGGATCAGAAGGCTGCATAGTCTACTGTGGAGAATGCCTGCCCATGAGGATTCTGGGATATTTTAGTTATCATATAACTAGGGAATATTGAGTCAAGTCAAGGAAAGAGACAGATCAGGCCCAGGTGGTGCTGCAGACCTCTCGTTGGTAGGGACTCTCCTGGGAGCCCCACATGGACACAAGCTGATTGGAACACTGGGACTAGTTGTGCCAGGTGACACAGCAGCTTCAAAGTGCTCAGCTACAAAGCATGTAGTTGTATGCTCGGTCTCTTTCTGACATTTCCAAACTTGCTGACCTGTGACAGTGCCTGCATATAAAGGGCATGTGTACCCCCCACATGGGGCTTCCCGGGTGGCACAGTAGTAAAAAGTCTGCCTGCCAATGCAGGAGATGCAAGAGAAGTGGGTTCAATCTGTGGGTCAGGAAGATCCCCTAGAGGAGGAAATACCCACTCCAGTATTTTCGCCTGGAGAATCCTATGGACAGAGCAGCCTGGTGGGCTACAGTCCATGGGGTCACAGAGTCAGACATGACGGCACAGGCACGTGTACCTTCACAGCCTTCTGCTGTGCTCAGGGCTGACATCTATGATCTATTATTTCACTATTTCCTCTTGAACCAAAGCGTGGTCTGAAGCCCTGTTTGTACCATTCTCAAAGCAGCCACTGTCAGTTGAATGGAATGGAGACTCCAGTGAGACATTGCCACCGCCCCGGCTGTGTGGCGCCCACGGAGCGCCTGCTGTGTGAGACAGGAGAGGGCTGGGAGGAAAGGAAGCGGGGCTATGGGGTGCAGCTCTATTCATAGCCTGAGGGAGGCTAGCAGCGTCCCCCTCCCCCGTGCCTTGCTCCAACTCTCGGGGTGTAGAGTACATATAAGGAGATAGCCTCCTCAGCACCCAGATAAGCCCCCTGGACCCTTTGTCCCACAGGCTTCTGGGGCTTCTGGGGCCAGTGGGATGGAACATTCTGGAGAAAGAGCATTTCCTCACCAAATGCATTAGTAGACGTGCTTGAAAGGCCATGAGGAGGGTGTGACTGGTGAGCTCCAGGCCACCTGCTCACCTTGGCAGCCCTGCAGGGTGTCTGTTCTTGGGCAGAGCATCCCACAGGAAGCTAGGCAGCCACAACAGCGGGCAGGACCGTGGCGGGCCAGAGCGGAGACAGAAAGAGACTTTGAAGGAGACTCTTGGCTCCTGGATGAAACGCACTGGTCCCCTGGGCGGCCGGTGTGCTGCATTCACTCCTTTTTATTGAACCACCAGCTACACAGATGTGTCCGCCCACACAGACATTCAGAGGCCCAGTCCTAGCCTGGGGCTCCACGGAGGGAGGGCTGCAGAGGGTCAAACAAAATTCACCTTGAGGTGTATGAGGATGAAACCAGCTCCCCAGTTAGGACACTACATAGATATTTAGGGATGTGACACGGATCCTAGAAATGGCTGCAGATAATAATATTAAAATGAGTATTCTATCAGCTCCCTGCTTTGACTTTTACTCTCTGAAAATTCATTAGCCACCTGGAAGCTTCTCTGGTGGCTCAGATGGTAAAGAATCTGCCTGCAATACAGGAGATCTGGGTTCGATCTCTGGGTTGAGATCCCCTTGGAGAAGAGAATTGCTACCTATTCCAGTATTCTTGCCTGGAGAATCCCATGGACAGGGGAGCCTGGTGGGTTACAGTCCATAGCATCTCAAAGAGTCGGACATGACTGAGTGGATAACACTTTCACTGGCAGCCAGAATGGCTGACTGTGGACCCCCCACCTCCCACTCACCCTTCAGCCTCCACACTTGCAGCTTCTTGCTTCTCAAGAGCTAGCTGGTCCCTTTGCCTGGACCTCTCCTCCCTGATATGCTCAGAGCCAGCTGCTTCTTGTCACTCATGGGCTAGCTTAGTGGTCCCCTCCACAGAGAGGCATCCCTGAACCCCCAGCCCACGTTGGAAACCTTCCCTACCCATGAAGTCAGATTCCTGCTCTCCTTCTTCCCAGTACTCATCACTCTTTGAACCTATCATGTTTAACAACTTTTTTCTTGCTTATTGTCATTTTCTATGAGAATAAAAGATCTCTGAGAGCAAGACCTCACTCAGTACAGAGTGTGTTCGCAATAATAATTCAACAGGGAAAGAACCTTTGTTAAGTCTCCTAGGAGTAGACAGTTACTTTTTCCCTGGGTTCTCCCAGTTGGCTTTGCAGGGTGCTGGGCTGGAGTGGAAGCAGCCTGACCTTCCTGAAGCCAGTGTGCAGGAATGGTGCATGCACAGGCCCGAGTGACTTCTTTCCATTCCGGCCCTGCCGGATTCTCACAGAGAGCTGCCTTCCACCGCAGGGGCCTCTGTCTGGCCAGCCCCCCACCCCGGGGCAGCTGTGCTGGCATCTTCCTCTCACTGCCTGTCCTGGAGGCGGCTATGTTTCCTCTTGGAGCACGGCCCCAGGACGGATGCCCTGGGAGCCTCTCTCTGAATCCAGCCACATGTTTTTGCTCCTGCCCCAACCTTCTTCCCGGGACATGGGCTCTTGGGTTTAGAAGTAAACAAATTCCCAGCAGCTCTGGGACACAAGGGAGGTTGGCCTTAGTCTTTTGGGAAGAGAGAAAATGCTGAAGACTCAACGAGAGTAGACTCTCTTCCTTCTTAATGGAGACGGCTGATCCTAACCCAGGAGGAAACAAGTCTTGGCTCTCTAACCTGCTGTGACTTGAAGCAAATCTAGAGAAGAGATGCACAGATGAGAGCCCTGTGTTCCCTGCAAGGGTGACCTTGCTGAGCCTCGGTTACAACACCATAAAATGGGTGGGTGTAGCAGTGATATCTCTGCCCAAGGGCAATTTTGAAGCGCAAAGAAGGCAGTGCATGCATGGAAAGTGCCTGGCATAAGCTCAATGTGGAAATATCTGGGAATGCCATGGAGCAGGAGGGGAATACAGACTAGCAAGGCCACTAGGTTGGGAGCTGACTGATTTGGCTCACAGGAGATGAGTCAAAGATGAGTGGGGCAGAGCCTTCCTTTCCCTTTCCACTGAAGACAAGGTATGGCCATGCGTGCCATACCGTAGCCCACCAGGCTCCTTTGTCGGATTCTCCAGGCAAGAATACTGGAGTGGGTTGCCACACCCTCCTCCAGGGGATCATCTCGACTCAGGGATCGAACCTATGTCCCATGTCTTCTGCCTTGGCAGGCGTGTTCCTTACCGCTAGCACCACCCGGGAAGACTAAGGCAGGGCCATGAGTCACGCCAAATTTGGTGATCCTGTCAGGACGTACAGGAGCTCTGAGTGAGGAGGATCTGATTCTTACTTTTCTTGGGTTTCCTGTTCCAAATTCTGTGCTAGGTATAGAGTAGGTGTGAACAAAGAGAGAGATGTGGTTGGCAGTGAATTCCAGGACAGGATGCTCAGTGAATACTGAATGAATGAATGAATACTCTCCCCAGCCTCCTGTGCTATTGCCTCTCAGCCCCTCCACCTGCATGCCAATTCAAACCCAAGATGTGGAACAAGGACCGGCCTTGGAGTACCTCTGGGAGCAGCAGGTTTTCACACAGAGGGAAACTCATCTGGGAAATGTCTGCCACACCATCCTGTTTTGACCTATTGGAGTGGCAGTTCCCTGCACACCTGTAGGAGGTCTCCAGGTTCACTCAGAGCTAGTCTGGGCCTTCCATACTGGAGAACAGCTGTAGACAACCCTTCCTACCTCCAGGAAGTCATTGTGCTGAGGGATGTGGGGCCGGTCCCAGTGTACAGTGGACTTCCCTCCACCCCCGAGCCAGCATGGGAGAAGCCACTGTGTCCTGCAAGAGCAGGGAGATGGCACTGGGACATGTGGGGATGAGGGCCCGGACAGTTAGAGTCTCATCTCCCAGTGGTGACCTCAAGAAGAAAGAAAAAATAATGGAAAGATAATTGGAAGCCATCTTTAATTTCCTTTTTTTTTTTTTGAAAGGAGAAAGAAGCAGAATTCCTAAGCATGTAAAAAGCACTATTTAAATTTCTTGTCTGTAGCATATACTCGAACCTATAATTATGGCTTTGGAAAAAAAAAGGATAATTATGAAAATTTCTGGGCTCATTAAAGACACACAATTGACATTCAAAATTATTTGAGTTAGAAATGATGCTGAAATGAGTCTCTTTTAAGGAGACCCAGAGGAAAAGAACTTTGCTTTTTTTAAAACTCAAAGTTCTGGATTAACCTTGAGTGTCACAGGTTGCCTCAGGTAATGCTTCACTCCTTGGGAACGAGGTGACACACAGGCTGCCCTCTCTGTAGTGCTGACTCAGCTTGGCCTCCAAGGGCCAGGCTTCTTGGGCTTGGTGGGTCGTGATTTTAGGTGAATTCCCACGAACAGTGGTGATCTAGAGCCCAACTGGCTGTGTGTTTTACTGAAGTACCTGCCCTTCCCCAGGCTGCTCAGGAGACCAAGGAGAAATCAGAAACCCCTGATCCATTGGTTTCCTCAGGATATGATATGATTCTGGAGTCAGACTGGTCAGACTCAAATCCCTGTACCATCATCGTTCACCAACTGTGTGACCTTGGCACATCCCTTCCTTTCTTTGGAGAAGTTTCATCGGTAGAATATGGGAAGCTGGAAAACCACCTTTGCCAGAGCCTGGACCCTGCCTTTCCTTGAGTCCTAGCTGTATCCCCTCATCCCATATGCCAGCACCATGATAAGACTGTCAGGTCTGACATAATGGGAGGGTAGACCAGATGTATGAGCCAGCAGGGCACTGAATTTATGGCAGCACTGCTAAGTGAGAATATTCCAGTGGCTTTCTCCTGTGGCCCAAGAGAAGGCCATCCCTGGTGTATCCTTGAAGTCATCAGAACCCAGCTCATAGGCCCTAGCTGCCAGCAGAGCTTCCAGGAGCAGGCTCTCAAGCACAGGGCTGTAGGTATTTGTTCCTAAGAGCACAACCTTTGAGGGCCTCTTCTCCTTGCTGCATGAGGAACCCATGCTTTCATGACCTCTCACTGCCCCTGATCCAGGCTCCCACATCACTCTGCCCTTGTACCTGGTGCCCTAACTGTCTAGGCTGTGCTGGGCTGTGTGGAGGGCTCTGCTGCATGTGGGTCTTGCCATCTTCAGGATCTGTATCCAGTCCCGAGGAACTTTCTAAATCATGCTGTGTTCCACGTTTTCAGTGCAGGGAGGCTTCCAAGAACCATCTCAACAAGGCTGGGCTCACCTGGTGTCCTTGTGCCCTCTCCTGGTGCTCATACTAAGTGCCTGGGCTTGGACCTGCTCTGGTTCCCAGGGCCACTGTAAGGCCACACTGTGGTTGTTTGAGCTAGTAATTGGAAGCTCAGTGCCCTCTGGGTGAACATGGGGAAGTCAACATAGCTGTTTATCTCACTGGTGGTTCATAAGCCAGCCATTTGTGGCCTGTGGTCAGTCAGCCATGACTTTAATAAAGGCTTTTTCTTAGAACTGATATTATCAATATCTTTTCAACCTGAGGCTTACATCTGATCTTCTAAAGAATCTGAGCATTTCCTTAGTGTTTATGGCTCTAATCAATACTACAATTTAAAAAAATGACAATTTGAGATGGATCATAAACCTAAATATAAAACCTAGAATCAAAAATCTTCTAGAAAAGAAAAAGAGGAGATTATCTTTACAGCCTTGGAGTAAGCAAAGATTTTTAAGACAAGATGCAAAAAGCACTAACCATACAGGGAAAGAATAATGAATTAGTTGTCAAAACTAAGTTTTTGGGTTTTCCTCTTCAAAAGACACCATTAAGGAAATGGAGATAGGTAAGCCACAGAAGGGAAAATATATGAAATACACATAGCTGATAAAGGAATTATATTTAGAATATGTCAAGAACTTCCACAGAGCAAAACAGAAAGACAAGCCAATTTTAAAAATGAGAACAGAAATCTTGCAAAACAAGACATGCAAATGGCCACTAAACACATGAAAAGATAGTCAACATTATTAGTCATCAGGAAAATGTAAATTAAAATCACATTGAGATATTATATCTCACCTAATACAATGGTTAAAATTTCAAGAGGGCCAATTACTCCAAATGCTAGTGAGGGTATGGAGCAAATGGACCTCTCTTGCCAAGACCACTCTTGGCAAGGCTGTAAATGATTTAGCAGTCTCCTATAAACATAAATGTATGACTGTTAGCATAACTGTCACCATCTTGAGCCTGCTTGCTCTCTCCTGTCCCTCCACTGATCCTACCCAGGATTGTGCTGCTGCTGCTGCTGCTGCTGGGTCCCTTCAGTCGTATCCAACTCTGTGTGACCCCATAGATGGCAGCCCACCAGGCTCCCCCGTCCCTGGGATTCTCCAGGCAAGAACACTGGAGTGGGTTGCCATTTCCTTCTCCAATGCATGAAAGTAAAAAGTGAAAGTGAAGTTGCTCAGTTGTGTCCGACTCCTAGCGACCCCATGGACTGCAGCCTACCAGGCTCCTCTGTCCATGGGATTTTCCAGGCAAGAGTACTGGAGTGGGGTGCCATTGCCTTCTCCGACCCAGGACTGTACTGTGCAGTAAATCTCTTCTTTGTCATTGAAGACTATGTGGTTTTAGATATTGTTTAGCAATCATTGGGTCTAGGTGGCCTCTCTGCTCTGTTAGTCACCAAACAATGATGAAGACCTTCCCTGACATATTCCCAGTGCCCACGAGGCTAGTTACGCATTCATAAATCCTGACGTAAGAATGTACTTACTGTTTTCAAGTATGGACCCCCATACCCTAGGTTAACTATAAAGTTGTCCCAATGGCCCCTTGGCAGTGTGGAGTACAGCTGCAAATACTTGTGGATTGTTTCTCCCTGGTCCCACCCTGTGGGCACAATACCCTATAGTAACCTGATCTATACACTGTATGGAACTGTCTGCCTTGTTTTTGGTCTCAAGATACCTTCTCATTTCTGTGGACAATTTTCATTCCCTCCACCCTCCAACAATATATCTATTCTATGACCAGTGATTTCACTCCTGTTTACCCAAGAGAAATGAAAACATATTTGTATAAGAAATATATTTTATGATATTATATCATAATGTGATAATTATGATAGACTTATTTGTAATAGCCCTAAACTGGAAACAAACCAAATGTTCATCAGTAGAAGAATATATTTTTTCACAAGTGATACATTCATACAATGGAATGCATGCATGCGTGCTCAGTCGCTTCAGTCGTGTCCAACTCTTTACAACCCCATGGACTGTAGCGCACCAGGCTTCTCTGTCTACGGGATTATCCCAGCAAGAATACTGGAGTGAATAGCCATTTTCTCCTCCAGGGCATGAAATGGAATACTATGCACTAATGTTATTGTTGTTGTTCAGTTGTTGAGTTGTGTCTGATTCTTTGTGACCCCGTGGACTGCAGCACGCCAGCCTTCCCTGTCCTTCACTATCTCCTGGAGCTGGCTAAAACTCGTGTCCATTGAGTCAGCGATACCAGCCAGCCTTCTCATCCTCTCTTTCCCCCTTCTCCTCCTGCCCTCAATCTTTCTCAGCATTAAGGTGTTTTCCAGTGAGTCAGCTGTTTGCATCAGGTGGCCAAAGTATTGGAGCTTCAGCTTCAGCATCAGTCCTTCCAATGAATATTCAGGATGCACCAAAAAAAAAAAAAAAAAAAAAATTAACACCTACAACAACACGGATGAGTTTCAAAAACATTATCCTGAACAACAACAACAATAACAGATATAGAAAAATGAGTCCAGGGAACATACTGTATGCTTCCCTTTATGTGAAGTACTCGAATGGACAAAGCTCATCTACGATGATGGAAATCAGAAAATAGTTGCCTCTGTGAGCAGGGAGGCAGAGATCAACTGGAAAGGGTTATGAGGGAACTTTCAGGGATGATTGGAAATGCTTCATGTCTAGACCTTGATAGCTAGGCAGATTTATACAATATCTATACAGGTTTATATTGCCAAAACTCATCAAATGGAATACTTAAGATCTAAGTATTTTATTTTATACAAAATTTTATATGGTTTATGTCTCAATTAAAAAATATCAAGAACCCACATTTATTGAACATATACTCTGTGCAGGCAGGATTGTGAAAGACCACCTCTTCATGGACTCAGGTAGGACCCATCACGGGCAACCTTCTTATCTGTAAGGTTGCAGAGCTCATCAAGTGGGAGAAAAAGTGAAAAGTGAAAGTGCTAGTCACTCAGTCATGTCTGACTCTTTGCAACCCCATGGACTGTAGCCCACCAGGCTCCTATTCTGTCCATGGAATTTTCCAGAATACTGGAGCGGGTAGCCATTCCCTTTTCCAGGGGATGTCAACGACCCAAGGATGGAACCCAGGAATCTGCACTGCATGCAGATTCTTTACCATGCAAGCCTCCAGGGAAACAGAACCTAAATTCCGTGGTCTGAGGACTTATTCACCCTGATTGTCTCTTATTTTGTTATCTCTGGACCTCCATCAACATTTTTCACATGACTCATAGAAAATGGTGTTGGACTAAAAATGTGAATTTCAGGCCTTGTCAATTACTGAGTGAGCTGTGCTAAACATCAGGCACTGTGCTGGGGCTGAGGAGCCCTGAACCAGAGGGGTGCCAGCTCAGGAGCCACAGTCTGGAGAGGTCCCCGCAGGCCGGCATCTGGTCCTTCTGGGTGTTCGCTGGCCCAACTCCTCTGCACAGATGGCTGCCGGGTCCAGCCTTAGGGTTTCTTTCCTGTTGCCTCCCAAGGCTCTGCCCTGGTTACAGAGGGGACTCTGGTTGGAAATTCTTCCCTTGATGTGTAGGTTCCCTTTTATCTTCACTGTCTGCAGAAGCAGGTCAAAGCACAGGCACCCTGTCAGAGAGGGAGAAGGGAATTCTTAAGTCCCTTTGGGTTCTGCGTGCACACCTGGGCTCCCTGTCTTGGGGCTCTGCAGGATGCTCCGCCAGCAGCAACGCAGTGGATGCCACTGTGCACATGGAGGCCAGGCCTCCCCTTACTCTAAGTTTCTAAACCCAGGTTGGGTGCAGGTTGAGACATTTTGCCCCCCATAAATCACAAGGGAGCCGGGGCTCGCTTTCCTGCCTTGCGATCGACAGGCAGCACTGCTGAGTCCTGTCATGCCTACAGGTCCTGTGATGAGTCCCCTTCCCTGCCATCTGCATGGAGTCATCTGGAGACCCGCAGCTCTCCCTGGAGACCCTCAGCTCTCCCTATTCGCAGTGTGCTCCTGGCCGCCAGCCCTGCAGCAGTGGCGGTGATGCCCGTCTGCCTAAGAATTTGGACAATCAGCCCCTCAAGATGCTCTAATGATGTATCCCTGCTGCCTCCCCCGGTCCGCTTGGCCCAGGCTGTGCCGCCTTGTTCTCCCTGTACCCATCACTGGCAGTCAGAAGCTTCAGCACACAGCTCCTGATGACTTTACTGGGACTCACAGGCTGAATTTAACACTTCCTCATCTTATGAGATTTTTCTCTGATAATTGCCTCTGATATCCACCCTGGGACCACAGTAATCCGAATAGGCTGAGGGGCCACTTGGTAACCTTCTGGAGGCAGTATTTTGTGGAGCATAACCCCTACCACCACCGTGTCTTGAGCCCTATGTGCATATCAAAGCTCTTTGCTATGCGTTTTGTCACTCGGTCCTCATGTCATGTTGTAAGGGACACATTTAGAGGACAAAATGTGCCCCAAACTTTTAGTAGTTTGGTCCATGTCCCATGGTGGTGTCTGAGCTGACTGATGGTGGTTCAGAAAGACAGCCCTGACTCCCTGTTCTCTGAGCAGAAGCTCACAGAGTCGAGATCTGGGCATTCCTCACACATGTGTGTTATCATGGACAGATGTGTTATCATGGACAGATACACTGTATGGGGTGTTTCCTGGAATGCACCCAAAATGGGGTCCAGCATGATCAAGACCTGGACCCTGCCAACTCATCTTCCACACAGAAACCAGGGTGACTGTTTTCTTCCAAAAAACTAATCTGACCATGTCACTCTCCTGCTTATTTATCTCTTTAACCATCACAACCGTCCTATGAGATGGATGTTAGGCTTTGACATGCAGGTGAGAAAGATAAGCCTGAAGACACCACCTTTACTAACTTGCCTCCAGCACTGTGCTGTTGTTCAGTCGCTAAGTCACATCCAACTCTTTGTGACCCCATGGACTGCAGCACAGCAGGCTTCCCTGTCCTTCAGTATCTCCCAGAGTTTGCTTAAATTCATGTCCATTGAGTTGATGATGCCATCCAAACACTCATCCTCTGTTGCCCCCTTCTCCTCCTGTCCTCAGTCTTTCACAGCATCAGGGTCTTTTCCAATAAGTCGGCTCCTCTCATCCTGTGGCCAAAGTATTGGAGCTTTAGGCTCAGTCCTTCCAATGAATTTCAGGGTTGATTTCCTTTAGGATTTACTTGTTTGATCTCCTTGCTGTCCAAGAGACTGTCAAGAGTCTTCTCCAACACCACAATTCAAAAGCATCAATTCTTTGGCACTCAGCCTTCTTTATGGTCCAACTCTCACATCCATACATGACTACTGGACAAACCATAGCTTTGACTAGACAGACTTTTGTTAGCCAAGTGATGTCTCTGCTTTTTAATATGCTGTCTAGGTCCATCATAGCTTTTCTTCCAAGGAGCAATTATGTTTTAATTTCATGGCTGCAGTCACTGTCTGCAGTGATTTTGGAGCCCAAGAAAATAAAATCTGTCACTGTTTCCATTGTTTCCCCATCTATTTGCCATGAAGTGATGGGACCAGTTGCCATGATCTTAGTGAGAAATCAGCTTTTGTTGTGTTAAGTCATCCAGTTTGTGACTTTGGTTTGCAGCTCTAGGAAACTAACAGAGGATCTTATTCTTAGAGTGGGGAGAATCTGGGTCATGCCTACAGGTGCTGTCTTCTCTCCTGGAGATTTTCAGTGCCCATCTACATATGAAAGATTCCAAGAAGTCTCAAAGTCAGGAAACCTGTTCAACATTTTTAAATCTAGTATTTCCCAAACAAACTTGATCTTGGGATGCCTTTCTCACAAAACACCTTTTAGCTGGTGTGAAGCTGGGGCTCCAAGCAGCATACTTAGAGAAATACTATTAAATGTCAAACAGGTCTCCTTTCAGGCTACATGCAGGAAAAAATGCCTTCTTGATCAGACCTGCCTGTGCTTTTCCATCACTCCTGACAGCCCTTCACCACTCTCATCAGCAGTGGGAAAAAAAAACCCTCAAGAAATTTAATTACCATAGAAATGGCTATGAAAATGCCATTCACAGTGAGCAATGAACAAGATGGTAATATTTTATATCAGACAGGGACCCACAGGCAAAAATAGCAAAGGCAGATGTGTGGGCTTGTGTTGTTTCATCCAGAGTGTAAAAAGACAAGAAGTCTGAGATCTGGAGGAATTTCCCCAAGGCAAACCTGGAAACTTCAATCACTACTCGGGGATGCTTTTGAGCACCTCGATCTCTGAGCCAAGAATGTCTTAGTGATAAACGCATGAGGCAGCCCAGCCAGGACTCCCTTTGGTTCAGACAAAGGTGAGAACGGCAGTTTCTCAGCTTCTTTGGCTGTAGATACCAAGGCCAAGGATGAGCCACACACTTCCTCAGTCTGCACAGAGCTGTCTCTACCCCAGCCTCACTGTGCTGTAACATGGGGGGTGTTTTTAGAACAAGATCAAGTAATATGCCTGACATCGCTGCCCACACTCTTCCCTGCCTGCCTGGTTAACTTCCCTGACTCTTCAGTCAACTGCATCCACCTGCTCTACTCTCCTGAAGCACCCTGGGTGTCCTCTGATTGCTGCTGACACCACACTGTGACGTGGTCCGTGACGGACTGTGGGCTCCATCAGGAGGGGATGGTCACGGTCACCTCTGTGTCCTGAGCACCCAGCGCAGCATCTGACCGAGGGGACATCTTTGCTCTTCTTTGGAGGCCTTCTCACCCCCACTGCCACACCCTTGAGCATCCTCTCCCTGTAAGTGCCCCCCTGCCCCCCAGATCTGAAGGGAAGTGGTTGCAGAATCACCAGAACCCATGAGTGAGCACCTTTCCAGTGATCTGTACACAATGATAGGCTCAGTGTTGAGTTTCTACAGCAGCCTCACACTCTTGCAAACATTTCCATCCTGAGATGAGGCAAATAACTGTGTCAATTGGCACTGTTCAGTTAGCGTTCCAGCTGTCACATCTATTTGGGACCTGGCTTGAAGTCGTGAAGAAGGTGACGGTTTTAATGATGGGTCTGTGTACTGCTCCAGGCTAAGGAGGCTCAGGGGCAGAGAGGTTTTCTTGCTGTGAGGATGTGCTGTGGAGCACAGTCTTTGCATGTGCCTTGCAGTGGCAAATCAGCAAAAAACAAGGTTTTCTTCTTAACCAGCTCAGCTTCTCAGTTACATCCAGTCCCCAACCTCAGGCCTGTCCTTTACTGGAGCAGGTAGATTCTGGATAAGCTAGCTAAGGGACAAGACAATATAATATAAAGGCTCTGGGCTTTCCAAAGATCTTCCTTGTACTGAGCAATGCATATTCTTGTCAAATATTGAGCAGGATGATGGCAACATTCCCATTTTAAAGAAGAGAAAACTGAGGCCCAGAGATGTATGGTCATTTGGCTGCATTCACGAACTGAAGACTTCTGACGTTAGGGTCAGTACTGTTTGGCCAGTTAATTTAAGAGACACATGTAAAGGTCAAGTTGGATCAAAATTAGCTAGTATTTTGTTTTGTATTTACTGTGTTCCAGGAAGTATGGAGAAGGAAATGGCAACCCACTCCAGTGTTCTTGCCTGGAGAATTCCAGGGACAGGGGAGCCTCGTGGGCTGACGTCTATGGGGTCACACAGAGTCGGACACGACTGAAGTGACTTAGCAGCAGCAGCAGCAGAAAGTATGTAAAGAGCTTTTGAGAATTATCTCAGTTAATTCTTCCATTAACTCTTTCAGGTATTGTTCTTTCCATTTTACAAATAAGGAAATGGACCATCCCTGGGCTTTCACTCCCCGGAGATGGAGCTAGGTCTTCCCAGAGCATCAGGATGTCAGTAACCCCCAATGGGTGACTGATCCCTGTGGCAAAGTCTCACATCCTAGCCCCCGGCAGCCTGGCAGAGGCTGCTCTTGAGGGTGCACTGGCCTGGCTGGAACACAGATGAATCTGTGCGGCCATTGCCTGCTTTGTTCTCAGGAGTCAGTCTCCCTGCAATACTCTCTTTGAACTCAGCTGTCTCATTCCTGCTGCCCATCTGGCCATCAACCCAGCCCTTTCTTTTCAAAGAGAGCTTCCTGTCTGTGAGAAGTTGTCCAGCCTCTGAGGCCAGATTCCCCCCTCCTGCCACCGCCACCACCAGCTGTTACACCTGGCACCTGAGTAAATATGACCTGTCTACTGGCCAATTCAAGACAGGTCAGAGCAGCCTGGAGGGAGACACATGTCCTGGGGCTCCTGGTCCCTGGTGATTTGTGCCGAGTGCTGAGGCTCTAAAGGTGATTTGGACCCTCTCTCCCCTGGGATTGGGTTGTGGGAGGTACCAGAGAGCCAGAGCAGGATCTCTCAGACAAACCTCCATTCAAATCCCAGGTACTGCTGCCCAGTATATGAAGACAGATGAGACTCTTAGATTCTCCCAGCCTCAGCCTCCCCATATGGAATCTGAGTTAACAGTATTACCCATTTCAAAGGATGGATGGGAGCATAAAAGGCACTTAGTGCACAGCTTAGCACATAATGAATACAGTTTTTATCAGCCATTAATGCTCTTCTGCATGGAGAGGCTCCTGGTTTGTGAGGAGATGGACAAGCACAGACAATCCCAGGGCAGCTAGCCCAGTGCTCTCAGGGAAGCAAGTGCTGGATGCAGTGGGAGCACTGGAGAAGGGGCCCCTAGAACTGAATGGACATCCAGAAGGGGCCACCTAGGGTAAGCCCTAAAGGAGGAAGAGCTCCCAGGAGGATGAAGGCATAAGGACTTATGAAGGCATAAGTCCCTCCCTCCAGCTGCTGACATGTGGCTGTCTCATTTCCCCGGGCACTACAGGCAGGCCGTGACAAGTGTCCTGAAAGAGCCGAGGGGACACCGTGGGGCAGGGATGGGCAAGCAGAGCAGTTCCTTTTTGACTTCAACGATCAGGAAAGACTTCATGGGAGAAAGAAAATGTGTGATGGATTCAACAACAGGTGCTGTTTGAACACGTAGACAGAGGAACGCACAAAGAGAATATGGCACTTGGGGAGGTGTGGGTGTGAGTGCACGGTGAGTACACTCTAGGGTGGGGTCCCTCTGGTGGAGTGTGAGACTGGCCATGGTGACTCCCTTTATTCATGTCCTGTTGGGCACAACCCCAGTCTTTGGATACTCTGCGCCCACAGCCCAGGGGCTACTGAGGAAGGGTCCTGGTGGGGGTTGCTGATCGCCTCTGATTGGCCAGCTCTGCAGCCCAAAGAAGAGGCCCTACAAGGCTTGGCTTCTGCTACGCTCTCTCTGGCATCGTGTTGCATTCCTACTGCTCACTTTCTGGCCCCTTTTTCTCCCCCATCACAAGGCCTTTCTTTCGCTCACTGGTTCATCACCCACATTTTCTCTTCTCAGTGCTCAGCCTCTGTCTTCACCCAGTTGCTCAGACCCCCACCCCAGGAGTTATCCTTGACGCTGCTCGTCCCCTCCCCTTCCCGCCAACCCATCAGCAAGTCCTCTGCCTCCAAAAGCAGCCCAAGTCTGAACTCCTCTCTCCCTTTCCTCTGCTGCAGCACTAGTCCGAGCTGTTCTCACCCGCTGCCTCAAAAACTGCAGTGATCTCTGAGCTGATCCACCAGCCACCACTCTTATCCACTAATGTCTCTTTTCCTCACTGCTAACCAGAGTGTTCAGGGCCTTCCACTTGGAGTAAAATCCAAGCCCCTCACCCAGCCTGCAAGGTCCCGCATGGTCTTCGCTGCCTGGCCCATCTCCTGATCTCAGCTCCTACCCCCTCTCCTGCTTGCTTCACTTCAGCCACTTCAGCTTCCTCGTTATTTCTCATTTACTCCCAAGCATATGCCTGCCTCAGGGCCTTTGCACTTGCCATTGTCTCTGCCTGGAACACTTCCCTAAGGTGCTCTCATGGTTCACTGCTTCCCTATAGTGAGGTACCCTCGTGGTCCCTACTCCCATGTCACCTCTTCAGAGATGCTTCCCATGGTCCCCTTAGCTAGAGCAGCCTCCCTATCCCTGTCTTTCCCATCATCCTGTTTTGTTGTCCCATAACCCTTATCAGTCTGAAAGACTCTCAAGTGCTTGTCCACGTGTGTGTTGTCTGTTTCCCTGCCTGTAAGGTCACGGAGACAGAGCACCAGGCCTGTCCTATTGGTTGCTGGATGCAGCGCCTGGCATGGAGCAGGCTTCATAGCAGGAGGACAGTAAATAAGGGTTGAGTGATGGATGGATGGATGCAGGAGCCTGAGGCCTGGATACCTGGGGCTGAACTCGAGGAAGGAGGGTGGGTCCTGGGCAGCTAGGACTTGGGCTGGGACATCCTTTTCCTGTTAGCTCCATACCACTGGGACTCAGACCTTCCAGTCTCCCAGGCAGCAGGGACTGTGGAAAAGAATATAGATTAAGTCCAGGCATTTTCTTTTGTGTTTTTTAATCTTTTATTATAGAAACTTACAACATCTGCAAAAGTAGAGAGGAAGATATAATCCATACCCGTGAAGATGACACTTGCTCTGCCTAAAGTTGGTAAAATGCCATGTCACTGGATATTGTTTTCATTTAGGTTGCATGACTGTCCTGCCAAGGTGATTTTATTATTACTAAAGCTACAAAACTTCATTTTGAGAAGAAAATAACACATAGCAGCTTTGCTCCACATACTGAAACTTTGGTACATTGAGATCTCAACCAACAGCTGTTTGCAATGACAGTCAGCTCCTTGGGTGCCCCAGCCCCCAGCTTCACACCAGGTGCCAGCATTGCCCTTGTCCTACTGCCCACAGAGGCTGCCCAGCACGAGGACTCACCTGCTTCTGGGGAAGGATCTGGCATCAGTCTGGACCCCCCAGCTCTGGGCTCTGGGCTCCAGTCCTGCCCAAGCCAAGACCAGCTCTCTGGCCAGGTTTCCCACTAAATGTTGTGGGAAGCTATGGTTAGATAGCATCACCAACTCAATGGACACGAATCTGAGCAAACTCCGGGAAATAGTGAAGGACAGGGGAGCCTGGAGTGCTGTGGTCCAAGGGGTCACAAAGAGTTGAACATGATTTAGCAATCTGGGAAGATCCTCACTGGAGGCCAAATCTTAGTCCATCAGTCTTTGTTTGCAAATGTTAGTGAGCAGGAGAGTTAGAGAGCAGCAGAGAGCTCAATAAAAATTCAGAGTCCTGGGCCCCCCATCCCAGAGGTTCCATGTCAGTATACAAGGGATAAGGCCCCAGAATCTGCATTTTAGTAAACCAGCCTCAGTGCTTTTGAAGCAGGGGTCCTCAGACCATATTTGAGAGACACTGCTGCTGCTGTGCTGAGAGGTCAAGTGTGGTGGTTAAAAGGCAGGGTTATTTGTTGTAAATCCTCAGCTTGAATCTTGGCTTACTATATACTTAGCGTTTTCTGAACTTTAGTTTTTTCCTTTTTCAATGGCGATAAAAATAATACTTACATCCTATGGTTCCTATGGGTTATGTATGATAATACTTGAGAGCTCAGCACAGTGCCAGGAACATTGTAAGGGCTTAGTTCATGTTGGCTGCTGTTATTTATACTGTTATTTCCCACCAATTCTCAATGCACAGCTGCTTGCTCCCCCAACACACATCTTTTCCAAGAATACCATCAGCTGGATTTCTGGGTTAAACAAAAAGCCCCGATTTGAGGCATTTACCGATTCCTGTGGTGTAAATACTCCTGCCACGGCCAACTTAAGTTCCTAGTGTGAAGACATTGACCACGGAATTGGGAGGAAGAGGGCATAACTGGCTGGTATGTGCTGGGATGAACTGGCTCCCGGCACTGGCGCTAAGTCTGTCTTTACTGTGAGATCCCAAGTACATTGTCCTGGCCTCAGCTGGAGCTGGTAAGTGCAAAGGGCTATGAGCAGAGTCTGTTGTAATTGCTACCTTCTGCTGCAAGGGGCAGCTGTTTTTTTTTGCAGTTTCGCAATCTGTGTATACTCATAGCTAATGCAGGAAGTGGGAATTGTAGCCTCAAATTATTGTCACTGGGAACCCAGAGCAGACCTGATGTTCAAAGGGCAGAGATGGCTCCAACATGCTAATATTTACCATTTGCCGTGGACCGCATGAAGGGGTGTGAGGCCTCTGAAGCCGCTGCTCTCTCCTTTGCTGGTTCTGGTTTTGTTTTGATCACTGAGAAAAGCAGGCTTATGTTGTGAAACTAGTGTGGGTCTTGGAGCCAGATGGTCTGGGATCAAATTCCAGTTTTGTCACGTAGCAAATGTGTGAGCTTGGGCCAGTTAGCCAACCTCTCAAGTGCTCAGTCTGTTCCTCTGTAAAGTGGGCATATTCATGAATCCATTGCAGACTGTCCTGGGAATTAGCTGTGGCATACGTAGTGTGCAGGTCCTCCCTGCAGAGAAGAGCAGCTATTTATGGCTAGTTATGGCTATTCCTGGGAGGAAGGTGCAGTCCAAATGGCCTTTCTGGAGCTGTTCTTTATCTAGGAGTTTAGACGCTAGCTGAGAACTCATCCTCATTTGTATGGATGAGAAGGATAGATAGTTTCCATAATAACAAGTTTCAAATGTTTCATTCTCTCCTCAGAATGAGCTTTTCTACATGAAGAAGTATTAGTTCCTTTCCTATTAATCCATCATGTGAATAAAGTTGACTGGACTTTCTTTATTTGCCAAATTAGGAGCTGTCTTTGGGATGCTTATATAAAATATAAGGTAAATGGTTACATGCCACTTAGAGGCCTGGCCATGAAATATAAAAGACTCAAAGATGGTGGAGCCGCACAGTGGAAGGAGCCCGATTTTCCTCTTGAGGACGCAATGCAGGAGAGCACTGTTTAGGAATATCCACTGTGGATTTTCTGTGAGTGAGAAATAGGCCTTTTCTGAGTTAAGCCATTGAGAGTGGACATATTCTGTTACAGCAACTAGCATTAGCCAACTCTGACTAATAGCATTTGTATAAGCAAAACAGACTCTGAGAAACCTGAGAAACACTCAAAGAGGTGGTCAGTTAGGGTCCAGGCAGCTGAACTGAGGTCTGAGAAGAGCTTTCATGTTACTGCATCATCTTAGACATGTAGCAGCAGTAAGAGATCTGGAAGAGGAAATAACTGGTGTATTCAAATAGGAACCCTAATGTGAAAGGCACAGGGTGGAATCCAATGAATGTTTTCTCCCTCACCAGGCAGGTCAGTTCAGTTCAGTTCAGTCATTCAGTCATGTCTGACTCTTTGCAACCCCATGAATCGCAGCACGCCAGGCCTCCCTGTCCATCACCAACTCCTGGAATTGACTCAAACTCACGTCCATCGAGTCGGTGATGCCATCCAGCCATCTCATCCTCTGTCATCCCCTTTTCCTCCTGCCCCCAATCCCTCCTAGCATCAGAGTCTTTTCCAATGAGTCAACTCTTCGCATGAGATGGCCAAAGTACTGGAGTTTCAGCTTTAGCATCATTCCTTCCGAAGAACACCCAGGACTGATCTCCTTTAGAATGGACTGGTTGGATCTCCTTGCAGTCTAAGGGACTCTTAAGGGTCTTCTCCAACACCACAATTTAAAAGCATCAATTCTTCAGTGCTCAGCTTTCTTCACAGTCTAACTCTCACATCCATACATGACCCCTGGAAAAAACCATAGCCTTGACTAGACGGATCTTTGTTGGCAAAGTAATGTCTCTGCTTTTCAATATGCTATGTAGGTTGGTCATAACTTCCCTTCCAAGGAGTAAGCGTCTTTTAATTTCATGGCTGCAATCACCATCTGCAGTGATTTTGAAGCCCCAAAAAATAGTCTGACACTGTTTCCACTGTTTCCCCATCTATTTCCCATGAAGTGATGGGACCAGATGCCATGATCTTAGTTTCCTGAATGTTGAGCTTGAAGCCAACTTTTTCACTCTCCTCTTTCACTTTCATCAAGAGGCTTTTTAGTTCCTCTTCACTTTCTGCCATAAGGGTGGTGTCATCTGCATATCTGAGGTTATTGATATTTCTTCTGGCAATCTTGATTCCAGCTTGTGCTTCTTCCAGCCCAGCGTTTCTCATGATGTACTCTGCATAGAAGTTAAATAAGCAGGGTGACAATATACAGCCTTGACGTACTCCTTTTCCTGTTTGGACCCAGTCTGTTGTTCCATGTCCAGTTCTAACTGTTGCTTCCTGACCTGCATATAGGTTTCTCAGTTAGTTTAGAACAAAACACAAAAGGCCTTTTCATCATCCTGAGTCCTCTCCTGCTCTTCAGCCCGAGGGGAATTAGGGTGGCAGACATGAGGCTTGCATGAAGCTGATGATATTCAGCTCTGGTAGATCATGTGTGTCCCCAGCCCATGGGAGAAGTGCAACCCACCCCAGGTCAGCCTCCAAGGTTCCTGTGGCCTCCTGTGTGGGTGTAAACTAACCAGCAGGTGGGTTCTCAGGAATGCCCTGTGGACTGCTGTTTTCATGCAGTTTGGAGCAAAGGAGGAAATCTTCAGTACTAAAGGACACTGGAAAGAGTGTCCCAGAGAAGCAAAGTTGCCAGCATCTCCTTCCTCTCAGCAGTCCTCTTCATTCACTTCAACTGGTTCTCTCCCTATAGACCCAGGGATGTATAGACAACAAACGGAGCCTGCTTCCAAATTGATATCAACCCTGTAGAGCTCTTCCCAGCATGTTAAAATCTGTCCATCCTTTTGTGACCTTTCCTCATTGCCTGGCCTGTATTATTCAGTTACCTGGAGTTGGTGCCTCAGGATTGCAGTTGTCTCTGGACCTTCCTTCTCTACAGTTTATTCAGGGCCAAGTCCTGGTGGTTCCCCCTTTGCAGACTTTTCCTCCTGGATCCCTCTTCCTAACTTTCACTCCTGCCCCCTCCGTGGGCCCCGGGCTTTCTCACCTGCGCTGTTGCAACCACCTCCTTACTCCCCCCCTGCTCCCAGCATCCCCTCCCGCCTCTTCCCACCAGGCGTCCTGCAGGTTGTACTTTTCACAGTGCTCTCAGCTCCTCACGAGTCTACTTGAAAACTTTCCACGTCTTTCTTGGCCGTGACCCTGAATTGTCGATTTTCTGATGGAATCAGAGCATCCTTTGTTCCAAAGTTTTTTCATTGTTTTTTTTTTTTTTTATTCCATGGGATTGTAGAAAACATCTCCCACCAGGCACACCCTACTGTTTTTGTGAAAATTATAGGCTGCAAATAACTGCTTAAGTCAACTGCCAGACGAGGTACTCTCTTCAGAGGGAAAATTCCAGCTGTTGAACAAGTTTATGGCTTTATTTTTGGAGCAAAGAGTTCATCAAGTGAAGAAGAGAATTTTCCAGGTGCCCCAGCTCCATTCTTACTGTAAAGCACATGTGTTTGACTGGGCTACTTCTTTCAAGGACAAATTTATGACTCCAGTACATAGCCACCCCCTCGTTGTGCGCCTTCTGCAGCCTTAACAGTAGACGCTTTGGAGAACACACAGACAGAAACAAAGACTTAGAGAGGACCTAAAGAAGAAACTCGGAGAAGGCAATGGCACCCCACTCCAGTACTCTTGCCTGGAGAATCCCACAGATGCAGGAGCCTGGTGGGCTGCAGCCTATGGGGTCGCTAAGAGTCGGACACGACTGAGCGACTTCACTTTCACTTTTCACTTTCATGCATTGGAGAAGGAAATGACAACTGACTCCAGTGTTCTTGCCTGGAGAATCCCAGGGACAGGGGAGCCTGGTGGGCTGCTGTCTATGGGGTCGCACAGAGTCGGACACAACTGAAGCGACTTAGCAGCAGCAGCAAAGAAGAGACTAGCCACCTCCCCATCCTAGCTCACTCCTCCTGAAATTTGAGAGCTCCCTGCCTCAGGCTCTGAGTTGATACTTTGTCCTGAAGGTAATATCTAGCCTCAGCCAATTTGTTCCCCGAATCTAAATCTAAACAGTTTCAGATGAGACCCACCTAAGATCAGCTTCCTCCCCATGCACTCTTGCAGGGAGAAGAGGGTACCCAGAAGAAGTTGGCCAAGATCTGTGATCAATCCATGCTAGCCTCTCAGGTGGCCTGCATTTCCACAAAGCATCCTGGACACAACCCAGGAAGTGTGTGCAGCTGTCCTCTCCCCCAGACCTCACTTCCTTCAAATGCCCCTGTGCCTCACCCCTGTGTCTTATAGATGGATGGACCATCCTCAGCGGCCACCATGCAGGGAAGCCCCATATTCTAGAACTTACCCATTGTCAGGCAACTCCCTCAAAACTCATCCATTCTGTGTTCTCCTCTCCCTAAATCCTACAATTAGCTGGTTGGATAAACTAATTTACATTTTGGGTTTAGTGAACTGTAATCACTCAGTGTTAACCTCATACCTTGTTACTCAAAATGTGGCCACAGACCAGCAGCAGCTGCCCCGAGAGCCTGTTAGACATGCAGAAGCTCAGGCTCACCCCAGACCTTCTGAATCAGACTGTACAGTTTAACAAGATACCCTAACACACATGAAAGTCTGAGAAGCAGTGAGACTTAACAGATATTTTTCCCCTTTTCAGCGGATTACATTCAATGTGAGACATTTCATGTTAGTGATGCCAGTGGTTTGGCATTTTCACACTTTTACTAAGCCTTTTCACCAATGTGAGCTTCTGTGGTTATCAGAGGAGCTGGACTATGCGTTTCTGGAGGCTCCAGGGACCTGGGAGATTTCTCCTGGCACCCGCCTTTAGGCCTGGCATGTGACCCCAGTTTAATTAGTAGGTGAACAAATGAATAAATTAACGGACCCCTGAGGGAGTAGACGGCAGACATTCTTTCCATTTTGCACATGAGGAAACTAAGGCTTAAATAGGTTGAGACTTGCTCGAGTTTAGTTCATGAGAACTGAAATTCCATCACTGACTTCTAACTTCCTGTCTCCAAGTGATGGAGACTTTCTGATGTCTGTTTCAGGGAGGTTTGTGTGGTCCTCACTCCCCCTGCCCCCACACCCCTTTCCTTGTCATAGTTGTGTAGTCTTTGTTACTCAAAATGTACCTTCCTGCTCTGGGGCTGGGTGGGTGGAGAATACTGCGGCACTCTGCATAGTCCACCTGAGCCCCCTTCCTGGCAGGCTGCCGCAGACCTGTGGGCACAGGGTTCTCCCCTCGGCACCCAGGTGGCCAGCTGTGGGAAACCATGCCGGAAGCAGTTCTAGGAATAGGAACTCCGGCTGCTCATCTCCCTCACCCCTCCAGGGAGGAGTACAGACAAGGCTTATTGAGAATGATTTCTCAGTTGTGAAGCTGGAATCATCTACCCTGGAACACCCCTTCCCTTTGAGGGTACTGGGCTCTGGCTATCCTTGTGGAACAGGTCAGGTGTGACCTGGTGCAGAGAGGCACATATTCACTTGCTTACAGGGCCCTTGGAGAGAGAGCAGAGTAAGTAATCAGGCAGAAGTCAGAAAACCCAGGGCCACAGGAATGCACTGAGCTTCCCACGGGGAATTACTGCAAAGGGTAGAAGCAGATGAGGGCTTTGCCTTCCCACTGACTCCTCCAGCCCCAGTCCTTGACCTTACGAAAGGGGTACATGGCCAAGGAAGCGGCCAGGAGGATAGATATCAACTTTCATAATTCCCCTCACCTTGTACTTCCTGTAATCACTCCAGCTCATCCGCAGCTGGAAGCCTGCCTTGATCTCAGGCTTGAAATGCACACCAACCCCTATGGGGCTGGCTATCATCATCCCGCACACAGGGTAGCTTAGGTGCCCTGGCTGCCCAAGCCACCGAGGAAAGTTAAAAACACTAGTGAGAGTTGACACTCTTTTTCCCCCCCTCAATTTCTTTCTTTCTTTTTAAAAATAGTTGTATTTATTTTTATTTTTGGCTGTGCTGGGTCTTTGTTGCTGCATGGACTTTTCTCTAGTTGTGGTGAGTGGGGGCTTCTTTCTAGTTGCAGTGCATGGGCTACTCATTGTGGTGGCTGCTCTTGTTGCACAGCACAGCTCTCAGGGGTGCTGACTTCAGCAGTTACAGCACACGAGCTCAGTAGTTGCAGTCCCTGGGCTCTAGAGCACAGGCTCAACCGTTATGGTGCACAGGCTTAGTTGCTCTTTCGCATGTGGGATCTTCCTGGCCCAGGGTTTGAACCTGTGTCTCCTGCATTGGCAGGCAGATTCTTTACCACTGAGCCACCAGGGAAGCCCCTGTTTCTATTAATTTATTTTTGGCTGTGCTGGGTATTGCTTTGTGCGTGGATTTTTTCTAATTGTGGTGAGCAGGGGCTACTCCTCATTGTGGTGCACAGGCTTCTCATTGCAGTGTCTTCTCTTGTTGCGAAGCACAGGCTCTAGGTACATGGGCTTAGTTGCTCGACAGCATGTAGAATGTTCCTGGACCAGGGGTCAAACCCGTATCCCCTGCATTAATAGGGAGATTCTTAACCAGTGTACCCCCAGGGAGGTCCAAGAGTTGGCACTCTGTGAACACTTCCTACCCCCGGCACCTGGCATCAGGTCATCAGATCCCCACCACAGGCCAAAGAGATAGGAAGGCCCTCTGATTATCCCCATTTTTAAGATGAAGCAAAAGAAGCACAAAACGGTGATGTGATTGCCCAAGGTCACACACTGGTGGGTAGAAGACCCCTGTAACCACGTCTGGGGTTAGTGAGTTAGGTGAAGACAGCATGGCTTGGGGAAGGAGGGGTCCCTGCAGCCCTGGACACTATCAAGGTGACCTGCAGACTACACTCTGCCCAGTGCTCTGGGCTCAGGCCTGGGGTGTGTGTGTCGGGGCCAGGGGATGACACTAGAGAAATGATGCTGAGGGGCAGGGCAAAGGGTCTGAGCTTCCCCACAAGCAAAGGGAACCCTTCAAGGAGTATGGGCATCTGACCCATGTTGCAGGAAGGTAAAGGGATGGCATCATGGCAGCCCAACTGAAGAAGCAGAAGATTGGAGGCCAGAGGCTCGGGGCAGACAAGAGGAGGTAAGGGATGGACTGGGGCAGAGAGAGTGGGGCAGGGTAGACAGACCACATCTGAAAGAAATAGCAGAGGTGCAGTTAGTAGAATGTGCCTACTGGTCCAGTGTTTGAAATGGTTCCTCTTCTGGGCTGGGCTTTTAGCCCAGAATGGGCAGTTCTCTGTCTCGTCTCTCTGTGAATGTGGGAGTCAGTATGACAGGGATGAATTAGGTCGGGTTTGTGTTCAGGTTCATGGAGTATGCCCAGGGGTCCCCACCCCAGCCAGAGTGGCACAGCTCTTCCCAAAAGCCTACCGTGTGGTGAGTGACTGATGGCTCCCATTGGCTTTGGTGACCTTTTCACCCCCACCTTCCCACTGCTCCCAGCTCTCCCCTCCCCCCTACCACTTGGCTGAGCCACCACCCCTTCATGGACTGACACAGACACTGCACCGGAGCTGCTGAATGGGCTGCTGCCCAGGAGGGTGTCAGGAAGCTGTGGCTGGCGGAGGTGACTTCACCTCTCAGGACTCTCTCAAGAGCTCCAGGGGAAGTATGAAAGGTTTGGATATGGGAGAGTTGGCATACAAATGCACTTGTAGGAAAAAGCAAATTTCTTAAATTACTAATCCATCCGTTCTGTGCTAATACCTCCTGAAAGAAAACTTTCAACTTGGATAACACTGCCTTTTCTTGCTTGGAATCAATCACACCTGTAATTAGGAAACTGTGCCCCAGTGAAGCCGTGGCCCTGGGTTACAGAGCTGACTTGACCAGGGCATAGCTTTGCGCCCTTGCCCTCGTGCAGTCCCGTTTCCCTGGGCTGCATGACTCCTTCTTTGTGTCTCCTGGCATTTACTTGGTTCTCATAGATGCCTGTCAAGATTTATTCTTTAATTCCTAGCACTGTTAACTGTGCCAGTCTCCCAGAGTCTGTTCTCCAAGGCTTTGTGGTAGACATAGCTTGGGCCCCTTGTCACCAAGTGGCCTGTTTCCACTTTGAAACACAATTCTCAGTGCTGAGAAGACATTTTGACCAAACTGTCCTCCTTTCCTTAAGGTAGAGGCTGTTTCCTACAGGGAAAAGTCACCTTCAGTCTTCCCTAGCCCCCTACTCCAGGGCATCCCTCAGGATCCTCCTCAGGGAGGATCAGTGCAGGACTGAGCACATTCACTGAGAAAACTCAGGAGAGCTGCTCAAGCCCCCACCATGCACATGGTTGGTGCATTGACATAGACAGCTGAGGTTTTGATGAGCACCTTTATATGGGCCTGCGAGTAGGTGGTGGGCTGGGTTTCAAAGAAAGTGAGCTTATTGCTGACCTAAGCACTCAGCAGAATCTCCTGAGCAGCCACAGAAAAGGGAAACTGTTCAGTCATGTCTGACCCTGTGCTACCCAATGGACTGTAGCCCACCAGGCTCCTCTGTCTATGGGATTCTCCAGGAAAGAATACTAGAGTGCATAGCCATTCACTTCTCCAGTGGATCTTCCCGATCCAGGGATTCAACCCAGGTCTCTCGCATTGCACACAGATTCTTTACCATCTGAGCCACCAGGGTAAGATGAAATTCCCCACAGGGACCACTCTCTGATCTCATTGGTTATCATGTCTTTACACCCTAGTGTGAATGAGTCTGATGCTGTCTGAGGAGTAGAGTGTAAACCTCTCTTATGGTACATACTATGTCACTTAAGTCGTGGTTAACTCTTTGTGACCCTATGGACCATAACCCTCCAGGTTCCTCTATCCATCAGATTTTCCAGGTAAGAATACTGGAATGGGTTGCCATACCCTCCTCCAGGGGATCTTCCTGACCCAGGGATCGAACCCATATCTCTTGTGTCTCTTGCATTGGCAGGCAGGTTCTTTATCATTAGCGCCACCTGGGAAGATGGTTGGCTTTGCTTTCTCTTCAAGAGGTTTCAGACATCTGTGAGAGGAACCTTGTCCAGCTAAGAGTCTTTCCTGATATTGTGATAAAAAGGCAGTCCCTAAATTTATCTATATCAAAGGTTAATAAGGGATAGACCCATGGGTCTGAAACCTTAAGTTACAAGTGTGGGATCTGGTTGTGGGAAACTCCAGACTAGGAGGAGTGGCCCTTGTGACCATTTACCCCAAGCTGCTGCCAGCATGACAGCCCCTCAGTAGCAGTGTTGCTCAGCCTATTTAGATATTCTCCCCATAACTGCTGCTGCTGCTAAGTTGCTTCAGTTGTGTCCGACTCTGCGCGACCCCATAGATGGCAGCCCACCAGGCTCGCCCGTCCCTGGGATTCTCCAGGCAAGAACACTGGAGTGGGTTGCCATTTCCTTCTCCAATACATGAAAGTGAAAAGTGAAAGTGAAGTCGCTCAGTCGTGTCCGACTCGTAGCGACCCCATGGACTGCAGCCTACCAGGCTCCTGCATCCATGGGATTTTCCAGGCAAGAGTACTGGCGTGGGGTGCCATTGAAATTTGAGTACCACAGATACATCATAAATCTGTTTGTGTACTATGACCTTTTGGAGGGCCACAGCCATTACAGTAGCTAAGACTTCTTGTTCCCCAAGAACCGATTTTGTTCTGTTGGTGAGTATCCCTCTCACTGAGAAAGCTTGTTCTCTATCCTGTCCCTGAGCAGTAGCTATGCAACTTCTGTTTGGATGTCACAAGCGTCAGGCAGCTCACTACCTACCTCCTTCTCAGGGTAGCCTTGGAATACTACTTGGCAAGAGAGAACTCTTGATACACACAACTTGAATGACTCCCTGGAGAATTATGCCAGGTGAAAAAAGCAGTCCCAAAAGGTTACACACTGTACGATATCATTTATATTATGTTTTGGAAATGATAAAATGGAAACCAGATTAGTAGTTGCCAACAGTGAGGTGTGATTCTAAAAGGGCAAAGAGAGGGATGCTATGGCTTTGGGACTGTGCAGTACCTACACATGTAATAAAACTATATTGAGCTGAACACACACACACACACAAGTACAAGTTAAACTAGGGAAAATCTGACAACAATCAGTAGATTGTATGATTGTTGGTATCCTGGTTGTGATTCTTTTAAATTTTTATTGGTGTATAGTTGTTTCACAGTGTTGTGTTAGTTTCTACTATTTAGCAAAGTGAATCAGCCACACATATACACATATCCCCTCTTTTCTGGTTCTGATATTGTGCTATAGTTTATGAGATGTTAGCATTGAGGGAAATAGGATGAAGGCACAGAGAATCCCTCTGTATTTCTTAAAAATTGCATGTAAATTTACAATTGTTTCAATATACAATATTTGATTTAAAAAATAATTAACTTTGAAAATAGAAATGAAACAAATTAAAGAGCCTATGTTTTCATTTTATAAATCTAGGATTTGTTTTTCTCCCTGGAATTTTCTCAGAGCCCATATCAACTGTCAAATCAGTCTGATGGACTTAAAAGACGTGTAAATGAGCCCACATATAAGTGAGCCACTCCTGTACCAGAGGCAGCAGAAGTGTGCATCCCAGTGCTCTGGGGGTGGGGGTGTTTGCTGGTGGGTTGGGGGAGCTGTTCAGGCATGTAGGAGAAGCAGGAAGAATGAAAACCTGGCTTCCCTCCCTGCCCATGAAGCCCCAAGGGGAGAGATGAAGGGAGGTGACGGGGGACAGGAAAGGATGCTCCCATGTCCCCCTGGGAATTGACCTTCAAAGGACCAACAGGAGAAAGAGGGGAAGGCGTTCAAGCTGCTACACGTAGAAGGAGCCAGGCAGAAGTTAGCAGCCCTCAGAGCTTTCAGTCTGGGAACTGCCTGGACCTGCTCAGGAATGTGGGAGGGGGTTGGGCAGCCTGGAGCTGTTTCTGTGGCTTGCACCCACCCTGCCCCTCCCCTCCTCACAGGGCCAGGACACGCACCATTTCTGCAGCAACTTGGAGCTCAGGGGTGAGGAGGCTCTGTCTAGCCCAAAGCAGAGAGGGCTCCGGCCCATCCAGAAAGGAACCAAATTCTAAAGGGGCTCATAGATCTGTTAGATCAACAGTCCCCTCCTCCCCAAATCATTTGTTTTGAAAACTACATGTAATCCATTTCATTCTTAAAGCTGGCTGAGTTTGCAAAATGCAGTAGCCCAACATCACTGCAGCCCCTGCTTATTTTAGTAGCTGAGCTCCTTGATATGAGGTGGGGTCTTTCCCCAGTATCCCCACCCCAGGTGGATCCAGGTGACTCAGACTAATTTCTTAAGTCCAGAGTGGACTGAAGTGGACAGCTGCCTGGACGCATGCACGGAAGGGGTTAGCATTGCCCACATGCCCTTCTGTTGCCAGAACACAGCCGAGTTGCTTTTTAAGCATCTGAAAGCCTTGGCTGATGTGGAATGTGCCCAGGCCCTCTGTGAAAGGAGGATATGGATTTGGTGATGGGTCCAGGCCCTGTACTGAGTACCTCATAGACACACACACAGCCCCACTCAGATGTGGGTCCTCCGCCCCACTTCAGATGAGGCTCACAGAGATGAAGGAGCTTGCCCAGGTCCCAGCACTGGCCATGTTCACCCTGAAACCCAGGTGTGCCCAATTCCAGAGTCGAGCTCTACACCACCTGGCTGTCTAATTTCTGTCTACAGGTCACACTCTCCACGGCCTCTTCATGCCCCTTTCTCTACCCCAGTGAGGCAAGGAAGGTGGCGATTATATCCCCTTAGTAGAGAGGAGCCCAGATCCAGAGGGGCGGCATGTGCTGAGAACCCCACAGTTGGCCGCAGAACTGTCCCCAATGCTGAACTTCACTGTCCTTCCAGCTAAACCATGAGGCTCCTCCTGTGACCTGAGAGACTTATGTGACTGTCACTTATACACATTTACAAAGGAGGAAGGCGGCTGTAATGGGAATCAGTGTTCTGTGACGCCGGTATTTCCTCTTGCTGGTACTTAGTGACAGTAGGTTCCTCAGATGGTTTGATGCCCAGAGGAAGTTTCACAACACCTTTGGTACAGGCGTCCATCTGCCCTTGCACAGCCCAGCTTCGGCACCACCTTGGTGGATCCTGCTTGCCTGATTGCCCCACAATCCATTGCACAGAGATGCCAGGGTGGGGCAAGAAGGGAAAAGAGGAAAACAGCCCTAGGAATCACTAGACTCATGCCAACAAAAGTGAGGAGTGGAAGGAATTGCCTGGTGGTCCAGTGCTTAGGAATCTGCATGCCAATGCAGGGGACATGGGTTTGATCCCTGGTCTAGGACGATTCCACATGCCTCAGAGCAACTCAGCTGGTGAGCTGCAACTTCTGAAGCCCGTGCGCCCAGAGCCTGTGCTCTGCAGCAAGAGAAGCCACCGCAATGAGGAGCCTGCATGCCACAATGAAGAGTGGCCTCTATTTGCTGCAACTGGAGAAAGCCTGCAAAAAAGCAACAAAGACAGCACAACCAAAAACAAATTAATTAATAAATAAAGTGTTTTTTTTTTTTTCCTAAAATGGGGAGTGAAGCAGGGGGTATAGGTATGGAACAAGGCTGCTTTGTTTTCCTGGAGGTGGGAGAAGTGGACACCTCCAGTTGGAATCAGAAGGCCTGGGTTCTGGCTCCACCTCTGACCCTGACCCACATCCTTTTCACATTCTTGAGCATATTGGGGTACAAATGCCACCCTGATGAAGGGGTGCTCTTAGGAGCAGGTAGCAGAGGGGGACCTGGCCAGAAGGTTCTGAGCTCCAGTTCCCATTTCAGCCAGCTCCATCTGATTCAATTCACCTCTGTCTGATTATACAAGGAGGCCCAACCTAAGATTATTCTCCAGAGGATTCCACAACTAAAGCTGGTTGAAAGTTCCCAGCTAGATGGTCTGAGAACTGCACAATAGCAGCAGACCTCTGCTCTCCAAAACCGAGTGTAAGAGCCGGGAGAAATAAGAAGTAGGGATAATTCCTGCAGGAGGAGGAGACTCGTCAAGGGAGTGTGGGTCAGAGAAAGGGAGAAGAGGTGGAAAAGAACCGTGTGTCCACAGAGGCTGCTGACAGCTTTGCTCACTGACTGGACTGATGCCAAAGCTCTGGGATGATTACCTGGACGCAGCCCAAAGAAGATGTAGTTGTGATGCCCTGGAATTCCTCTCTGATTATTATAATAAGATGTGCTCTGGTGATGGCATGTTGCTGAAAACCAGAAAGGACCAGCAGGGGGGGCCTGCAGCCCAGGTGTGTGGGGCTTCTCCCAGCCTGGGCAGAGTTCAGTCTTCATCCTACAGGTTCCAGGTACCACGCTGGAGGGAAGTGGTACTGTGTGGTTTTGCCTTGGTTGTGAACAATTTCAGAAGACCCAGAGCAGAGCAAAAGTTGAAAATCAATTCTCCTCTCTTCCGAATCTCTGTGTGAGCATGTTAATTGAGCGGGCAGGGGTCAGGAGTCTGTATTTCTCTTTTAAATTTCTAACATTTCTCATTCACGTTTGCTTGACTTGAAGACAGCACTGTGTCGGGCTGTCTGGGTCTGTCTGTTGCCCCAGCCACCTGAAGTTCCATGCTGCCTGTCCCCAAGCTTCTCATGCTGTTAATAGCAGTTGGTACCTTCTGGGCAGTTTGACCTTGTCAACCAGCTGTCTGAGGAATCCATCAGTGGTGTGTGAGCCCCGAGGGAATTTTATTTCCTTCCTCTTTCCAGGCACTGGGTTGCTCCTCCACATCATTCATTACAGCAGGCAGTCAGGAACATGGTGTGGATTTGCATCGCCGTGTCATTTACAAGGACATGTGGTCTTGGACCTTGGGCGAGTTACTTGTTTCTTCAGAGACTCAGTTCTGTCCCCTGGAGAGATACATTGAAGTTTATGGACTCTGCTTGGGAGAGGCCACAGGAGCCCAGAGTCTGAGCCCCATCGTGGCTCAGCCGAGGGCAAGGCTGGCATTCTAGGGCACCTTGCAAGATCCTCGACTGTCAGGACAATGATGGGGGCTCACTGCTGTTATCCAAGTGTGAGTGATTATTACAGGTCCTGCATCTCTCCACCAGCTGCCCATGCCACAGGGGTCACCCCAGACAGGGCCTGATGTCTAAAGTGCCCCCTTTGGTCACTACATAACATCTGCTTTTCTTCCAAGAAGCCTGCATGGCTGGGTATCTTCTGGCTGATGAAGTGGCCAGCCCTGTGGGCTCGACCTGAGGGTTCAGAGTTTCTTGATTCACAGGCTCCTTGAAGGCTTCTGTTGTCATGGTCTGGCTCCCCCCAAACTTTCCCTTTGCCCTGTGTTTCTTAACCCATTATGCCAAAAGGTTTGATGACAAAGCCCAGCAATGCTTTTTCACTGGCCAGTCAATTGGCTATGCTTTCAGCTTCTGTAAATTTGCAAAAATCCCTCTTCAATAGGTCGTGTTGGGTCTGGAGCCATTTTGACTGGTAGCAAATGGGAAAGGCGTACTATCAGAGAAAGAAGAGAATGAACGAGGGGGACAGCTCTAGGGGGCGCCAGGGGCCCCCGAGCAACACCCACTCCCTTATGATCCTCCCCTCTGCTTTTTTTAACTTAAAAAATGGCATAAATTACAATATAACAACCGTAACAAAAATGTTGCTTTAATCATTCCTAATCCCATCAGTCAGGCAAATCAACTGGTTTTAATTTTCGCTTCCAGAGTTTGTCTGTAAGCAGACGTTTTTCTAAACAGATGTAATTGGAACACGGTTTTGCATTCTGTGTTCCCCCTTCTCTGCTAAGCCTGGCCTCACATTGCTACAATCTTCCTAGGTATCGTTTCTAATGGTGCACTTCATTGTGGCCTCTGGAATTCACTTACCACCCCCGTAAATAGCTATCACATCATTACTTATAAGAGCTAAAATTAGCTGGGAAACAAGTATCTGGGTTATTCTATAATTTCCCAGTGTTATTGAATTCTAGAAGTATCTGGCCTTAACATGCTTCTCTGGGAAGGCATGCCACTGTTCCCAGCCTGGAGCTGTTCTCCATGCCTCCTGTGTAAGTAAATACATTTTATATTTTCAGAGGAGGCTCCAGCCCAACCCCTTTGTCTGTCAAGAGCACAACCAGAGGTTGTGACTTTTTTGAGTATGAATTTACCTTCTTCACCATTTCCTCCTCCATCATCAGCAGCACCACCTTACTAAGAGGTGCCATTTGTTGAGCTTTTACCCTGTGCCAGGCACTGTCTTTTTCATCATTATTTTGTGTCACCCCATCACTTACTACAGTCTATCCTGTCACGGATGAGCACAGTGAAGCTCAGGACGCTGAAGTGGCTTGTGTGAAGTCTAGTAGCTCTCGAGAGTGAGAGGCCTCGTCCAGCTCCCAAACCCCACCCTGGGAGGCATCCCTCTAAGGTGACCGAACCTTTGCACCATCTAGCTCCTCACGCAAGGGCCTTTCGTCCAGGGCAGACTTTGTTAAGGGCTCCCAAGGTGGGCTTCTGGGCCCAGGGAGCCTACTGTCTTAGTCCTTCTGGCTGCTGTAACAGAATACCACAGACTTGGAGCTTCTAAACAACAGAAACTTATTTCTCACAGTTGCAGAGGCTGGGAGGTCCGTGATCACAGCACTGGCAGATTCAGGGTCTGGGGAGGGCCTACTTTGCTGTAAACCTCACATAGCAGGAAGGCAAGGGAACTGTCTGGGTCCCATTATAAGGGCACTAAATCCATGCTGAGAGCTCCACCCTTATGACCTCATCACCTCCCTACCTCCTAGAGTTGCTTTGGGCATTAGGTTTTGACATATGAATTTTAGGGCCACAAACATTCAATCCATAGAATGCACTTACTACAATGAACCTTTCTCTTGAGGTTTGAAAAGCAGAACTTTTCCCACCCCACAGGAACCCTGGGCAGAATGGAGAGCCTGTTGAAGATGGGAGTCCAGCGGCCATGTTTCCTTTACAGAAATCGAGGCCCAGAGATGCCAAGAGATGGAAAGTGCCTGGCCCAAAATTGTGGGGTGGGTCATTGGCACAACACCCACCCCACAGGAGCTGGGTCTCCTGACCCTGTCCTCCTCACTGGGAAGTGGTTTCAACACACTCCATCTAAACCTGAAGAAGAGGCCTTAGAATACTCTAACATCTCTGTTCTTAGAGCATGCTGATGCTGTCACATAGACCATGCAGGACAGGAACAGGAGAGAAGGCAGTCACTGAACCCAGCCTGCTGGCAAACAGCATCGACTCAGAGACTTCAGAAAAGCAACCCTGACTTGGCTTGTCAGACTCATTACAAAACTTCCTACCAAAGGGATTGCTGAAAAGATGGGGGCTCTTTGCTCTTTTGAGTTTCCCATAGGCAGCCAAACCCCTGAGAGGAACCTTTACTATGACCACAGCTTTTCCTGGGTAGAATTAAAGCTGCTACAGGAAGACACAGCTTCATTCACTGATTCTTTCACCAAGTCTTTGTGGAGACTTTCTGTGCCAGGTAATGGAATAATGGGGGAATAAGACCAGCTTCCCGTCCTTATGGAACATCCTATTTGGTGGGGATAACAAACTAGGACACAAGACACTTCCTGAAGATCCGTGCTTAGAGGGAGGAGGGAGGCGTGATGGGGACAGTGGGTGGAGGTGGGGCAGGAAACCAATTTGGAGGGAGTGGTCTGGGGTGGACGGCCCTTCTGGGGAAGAGGCACGTGTGCTGAGACCCAACAGAAGCAGCTCAGAACTGGGGGCCGAGCACTCAGGCCTTAAGGTGGGAAACAGAAAGAAGAGCAACACGACAGGATGAGATGCTATTTTAGGTTCAGTGTTAGTGCTGTTTCGGGCAAAGAGAGAGAGCCGCTGGGGTTCCTGGCCTGCCTCACCTTCTTTACTCACCCACCTGTATTCCTCCTTGGTGTCTGTGCATCACTCCCATCGTCACCTGTGTGCATGCTCCAGGGAGCAGCGTGTGGCCAGACGCTAGTGCCTGCAGACAGTAGCCCTTCGAGGTGCAGTGCTCCCTTCAGATTCTCCGTTCCCTCAACCTGATGGCTTGTGTACATCTCAGAGAGCTGCCTCCTCATTGGAGGCCGTTAACAGATTGAAACAGCTTTTCTTGGATTTTGTAGAGTAATAAGTCATGTTATGTTTACCTTTCGGAGAAGGCAATGGCACCCTACTCCAGTACTCTTGCCTGGAAAATCCCATGGATGGAGGAGCCTGGTAGGCTGCAGTCCATGGGGTCGCAAAGAGTCGGACACGACTGAACGACTTCGCTTTCACTTTTCACTTTCATGCACTGGAGAAGGAAATGGCAACCCACTCCAATGTTCTTGCCTGGAGAATCCCAGGGACAGGGGAGCCTGATGGGCTACCGTCTATGGGGTCACACAGAGTTGGACACGACTGAAGTGACTTAGCATAGCATAGCATGTTTACCTTTTGGTTCCTAAGTTCTAGGGTTTGCAGAAAGACCACCTGTGGTTATTTAATTGCAGAAAGCTGCTCTTATTAAGGACTTGTAGCTCAACAGCCATTAGTTCTGAGACAGCCCTGACCAGGCCCTGCCTACCCATTTGCTGGTTCCTCATGGGTGTGAACCGACTCCCAGATCTCAGTGCCTGTGGGCAGGGCCTATCCAGGTATGCACTGCACTGAGGCTGTGCTGCTGAGGTCTGGGCCTGGCTCAGCACTGACTGAGGAGAGGCCCTGCCAGCCCGTCTCCTCCCATCCTGAGGATGCAGACAGGGCAGGGGGTTGATAGGGAATCCTTCCCCTTCCCACGGCCCTGACTCTGGCTGCCACTTCGACAGTGAGGCACTCATGGGTATAGACAACACACTCGATCTGTGTCCCCTGCAGGATGCAAGGCATTTAATGAAGACCGCAGTACACGGGCCCATGTCTGCTGATTTTCTGCCTCATCTACTTCTTATTCTAATTAAACCTTTTATTTCAGGATCATTGTAGATGTACATGCAATTGTGAGCAATAGTATAGAGAAATCCTGCATACTGTTTATTCAGCTTCCTCCAACAGTAATGTCTTGCAAATAATGGTGTTAAACATCTTTTCATATGTGTTTTGCCCATCTGCATATCCTTTTTGGTGAAATATCTTTCCCTGTCTTTTGTCCATTTTCTGATTGGATTGTTTGGGGTTTTTTACTGGTCCATTTTGTAATTTGTTTACCTGCAGGGATAATAGTCCTTTGTCAGATAGGCAGTTTGCAAATATTTTCTCTCACTCTATAGCTTTCTTTTTCATTCTCTTAGCAAGGTGTTTTTCAGAGCAAGAGTTCTTAATTTTGATGAGGTCCAATTTATCAATTTATGGAACAATTTTTGTTGTTACATCTATGAAATCTTACTTGGCCTTGAAGACTTGTTTTGTTCTAAAAGTTTTATAGTTTTAAATTTATGTCTGTGATACACTTTGAGTTAATTTTCAAAATAAAATGTGAGACTTAGGTTGAAGTTCATTTTTGTAACCCACAGATGTCCAATTGGTCCATCACCATTTGTTGAAAGGCTATCCCCTCTAATGATTTGCTTTCGCACTTTTGTCAGAAGTCAGCTGGGCATGTATGTGCTGTGCTTAGTCGCCCAGTCATGTCTGACTCTTTGCAACCCCATAGGCATGTACATGTGGGCCTATTTCTGGGTTCTTTTCTGTTTCACTGATCTATGTGTGTCTCCACCAACATCGCACTATCTTGGTTGCTGTAGTATTAATACATAGTAAATCTTAAAATCAGGTAGAGTGATTTTTCTCATTTTATTCTTTTTCAAAAATTATTTTAGCTATTCTAGTTCCTTTGTCTTTCCTTATAAATTTTTAAATAATCTTGCCTGTATCTTTAAATAATCTTGCTAGAACTTTGATAGAAATTTTGAGTTGTCTTTTTATAAATAACTTTTGTGTAGCTAGCACATATTTTGTGTATTATTTTTAGTAGGACTGAAATTTTTAAATTAGCAAAAAAGAGAGATGATAGCATATACAAGTACACCAAAACATACATATTCTGCATAATCTATTTCATAACCAAGCTGTCTTTCAGTTAATATATTGTGACTCTTTTTCCATAGCAATGAACACATTTTTGTGTTATAATTTTAAACTAATTCATAATATTTACCTGTGTGGATATAATATCCTTTATCTGACCAATCTCCCATTGTTCAGGTCAAATATTTGGTCAAATTTTTAGGGACTTTTTAAATTTTATTTTTCATAGAACTTATTTTGTTATAAACAACACTGTGATAACTACCTTAAAGCCATATTTCTGAAAATATCTTCCAATTATTTTCTTAGGAAAAACTTTTTGAGTAAATAGCTGTTATCTTCTAGACTTATGTTTTCCTGAACTTAGATGGAGATCCAGTTCCCAGAACTAAAGATGTTTGTTTATTTGCTTGAAAGAGGGTTGAGCATCAACCATTTTTACCTCTGGCTTGCCTTCCATCCCCGTTTATCCTCTTGGAATGCCTCCCCCCCAACCTCAGACTTGGATTGCAGGGGGGAACAGATGAGACATCCAAGTTCTCCACAACTCTCTGCTCTTAATATCTTCTCTGAGGCTCTTGCTGTAGTTCAGAGCTCTGTGTCCTATTTCTAACCCCAGATGTAAACCAGATGGGAAACGGATCCTGTGCCTTCCTCTTAGATTTCCCCCACACCCCTGCATTTGCCCAGTGAGTCTCTAAAGGTGGTTCTGCCTTTCTGGAAAAAGGTGCACAGGGACTCATGGGCCCCCCTTCCACCTCCATTGTCACTTATAAGCCTCTCCCCCCAACCCAGAGTAGCCTGTGACTGTTTTCAGAAAATTCTTTATGGGCTTCAAAGAGTAATAGGATAGTTTTCTGGGATGCTTGTTAAAATTCTTGAATATATTTAAGGGATTTACATTTTCAAAGAGAGAATGTTTTCTGTTTGATGTTGAGAAGTTTCTTTTTTTTTTCTTTCCTGTGAATTTAAATAATTTGCTTGACTTTCTAGTGGAAAGACCACAGAGTTCTTACATTCTGGATATGACATTTGTTAGACTCTTTAATGATTGACTGTGGGGAATGTGTGTGTGTGTAAATGATTTTGAAATATGTTTTCAAACCAGTGGCCATCTGTAAGTTGTCAGCTTTAAAATAAAAAAAGATGTCTTGCATGAATAGAAGTTTCATTTCTTTGAAAGAAATGGTCACACACAAAAAAATCAGAAATAATAGTTTAAAATGATCTTTAATGATGACCCAAAATGTGCCTTCCAGAAGAAATGGAATCAGTCTTCCCCCTTGTGGATAACAAGGAAAGTACCTATTTTCCCCACTGAAAGTTACATGAAAGAGTTCTGAGGGAACTGTAAGGCATACGACTTTTCTTCCTTCTCATTTAAAAGTAATAGTCAGTACATTTTACGTAAAATTTGTGTTGAAGTAATAGAATATCTCCATAATAGCTGATTGGCTTTATGACTGGTATTTTAATATACACACACAAAATAAGTACAAAGGTTAATGTCAGATTATATGTATAATTTACACAATATTCTTTCCTATCTATCTGTTGGAGAAGGCAATGGCATCCCACTCCAGTACTCTTGCCTGGAAAATCCCATGGACAGAGGAGCCTGGTAGGCTGCAGTCCATGGGGTCACTAAGAGTCGGATGCAACTGAGTGACTTCACTTTCAATTTCACTTTCATGCATTGGAGGAGAAAATGGCAACCCACTCCAGTGTTCTTGCCTGGAGAATCCCAGGGACAGGGGAGCCTGGTGGGCTGCCGTCTATGGGGTTGCACAGATCTATCTGTCACTTTAGAGATTCCTGACCCATGTCCTCAGAGCCCTGGCAGCCCTGTGGGAGAGGTCACTCTTCATGTCCCCATCTAGGTCCTGTGAGCTGAGAGGTTTGGGGTACTCTGAGAAGTTGTGGACAAGGAGCCTGGGTTCCCATGGGAGAGGTAACAGTAATAATTACTGTCATCTGGTAGGGAGGTTACTGTGTTCCAGGCATTCTTCTTATCATTTATGACTATTCTCTACATTAATTCTTGTCACAAGCTTAGGCTGCTATTATTCCCACTTCACAGCTGAGGACTCTGAGACTCAGAGAGGGCTAGCGGCAAAGTCCCTGCAGAGGACAGGGGAGCACAGGAGCGGCTCTGGGAATCCGGGGAGGCAGGAGGCCATTCTATCTGTGCACAGTCTGTGAAAGGGGGACAGAAGAGGGATGAGGACCTGTTATGAGCCCAATTGTATCCCCCTAAATTCACATGTTACAGTCTAACATCTAGTACCTTCAAATGTAATTTGGAGATAAGTTCTTTTTTTTAATTTAAATTTATTTTTAATTGGAAGATAATTATTTTACAATATTGTATTGGTTTCTGCCATATATCAACATGAATCTGTCATAGAGTCTTTAAAGAGACAGTGAAGGCAGAACGAGACCATCAGGAGGGGCCCTAATCCATGATGTCCTTATGTGTATGTGTGCTCAGTCACGTCTGACTCTTTGTGACCCCATGGACTGTAGCCCACCAGGCTCCTCTGTCCATGGAATTCTCCAGGCAAGAATACTGGAGTGGGTAGCTATTTCCTTTTCCAGGACATCTTCCTGACCCAGGGGTCAAACCCGCGTCTCCTGAATTGGCAGATTCTTTGCCATTGGAAGCCCGTAGAGGCACATGACGGTGTCCTTATGAGAAGAGGGGACTAGGACATGGACATGCGCGTGGGGCGACACAGAGAGAAGGGACCCATCTGTAAGGGGAGGAGCAGGGCCTCAAAAGAAATCAGCCCTGCCTGCGCCCGGACCTCAGACTTCCGGCCTCCAGGACTGCGAGAAAATAAGTTTGAGTGTTTACATCACCCAGTCTGTGGGATTGTATTCTGGCAGCCCTAGCAGATTAATACAGCCTCTGGGGTCACCTAGGAGGTTTCTTGGAGGAAGGCTGCTGGCTTGCTCGGGTGGGAGTAGAGCTGCCATGAGACAGCGACACAGAGGGCAGCGTGCCAGGTCTGTTAGGGGCGTCGCAAGTTCAGTTTCCCAGGGGGCACTTGGTTAGTGGAGAGAGGAGCTAGATGGTGAAGGGCCTAGAATGCCAAGTCAAAGAATTTGGATTTGGTTTCCTAAGCAAGAGGGAGCCATCCAAGGTATTTCAGCAAAAATAGTGATAGGATAAAATCAGAATTTTAGCAAGAGAGGTCTGGGAGCCGGTTGGGTTGGCAGGGGAGTATCTGAAGGTTGGGACCAGCTGAAAGAGGGTGCAGTTGTCTGGGTGAGAATTTTAAGGGTCTAAGTGAGCATGACTGGGAAACAGGTCAGAAGTAGATCCCCAGAAGGAACAGTTCATGGGTGACATGGCAGCCACACAGTAGGGCTCCACGTGGCACTGTCTGAGGCAAGAGGTGTAGGGGGAGGCAAGGGTCAGAGAAAGAGGAGGGCTTGGGTAAGAGCTATAGCGCCCCTAGTGGTACCTGTCCGTTACTGTGACTGGTGTGTATAAAAGTCTTTGTTTTTTTGTTGTTGTTTTTTTATTTTTTTTTATTTTTAAACTTTACAATATTGTATTAGTTTTGCCAAATATCGAAATGAATCCGCCACAGGTATACCCGCGTTCCCCATCCTGAACCCTCCTCCCTCCTCCCTCCCCAACCCTCCCTCTGGGTCGTCCCAGTGCACCAGCCCCAAGCATCCAGTACCGTGCATCGAACCTGGACTGGCGACTCATTTCATACATGATCTTTGATTTGACACTGAGCCATGTTAGCGTCTTGAGATCAGCCAGGTGAGAGTGTTTATACCAAGGAACCATCAGAGCTTGGTCGTGTTGTTTGTTTTTGAGAGCTGGTTTACTAGAACACCACTGAGCAAAAGGGATTTTAGGGGGATAATTAAACTGTTCTCTATTTTTTATTGACATATAGGAGATGTACAATGTTGTGCTAGTTTCAGGAGTACATCACAGTGGTTCAGTTATACATATACACGTATACATATTTTTTAAAATTCTTTTTCCTTATAGGTTATTACAAAATATTGGGTATTTTGTAATGTTGCCTGTGCTATACTGTAGGTCCTTGTTGGTTACCTATTTTATATATAGTAAAGTGTATATGTTAATCCCAAACTCCTAATTTATCCTTCTCTACCCTCCTTTCCCCTTTGGTAAGCATAAATTGGTTTTTCTATGTCTGTGGGTCTATTTCTGTCTTCTAAATAAGTTCATCTGTGTCTTTCTCTTTTTTAGGTCCCACATATTAGCAATATTATATATTTGTCTTTGCCTGGTTTACTTCACTTGTATGATAATCTCTAGGTTCATCTTTGTTGCTGCAAATGGCATTATTTCCTTCTTTTTCATGGCTGAGTAATATTCTATTGTATTTATGTACATCTTCTTTATCTATTCATCTGTTGATGGACATTTAGGTTGCTTCCATGTCTTGGCTATTATAAATAGTGCTTCAATGAACATTGGGGTGCATGTATCTTTTTGAATTGTAGTTTTCTCTGTATATATATGTCCAGGAGTGGGATTGCTGGATCATGTGATAACTCTATTTTTAGTTTTTTAAGGAACCTCTATACTGTTTTTCCTAGCGGTGATACCAATTTGCATTCCCATCAACAACATAGGAGGTTGAATGGTTCTATAGTTTGATTAAGGTCAGATTACATGTTGGTGTGTGTTTGTCAAAATTTGTAGATCTGTACACTCAATAGGGTACATTTTATTAACTAAAAGAGAGAGAGAGATAACTTAAAATATTTATAAATTAACATAAATTTATATGAAAATGCAAAGGACATACCATATGTTGATTTTTATATTTTAAAACTGTAAAATATTTTTTTCAAGACTAAAGCTGACAGACCCCCATAGCTTATTTCAAGGCATATAATAAATTTATAGCAGTGGTTCACAACTGAAGACTATTTCCCCCCTCCCCAGGGACACTTGGCAATGTCTGTGGACATTTTTGGTTGTCACAACTCAGGAGCGATGGGCGCTACAGGTATCTAGAGAGTCGTGAAGTCATGAAGTCGCTCAGTCATGTCCGACTCTTCATGACCCCATGGACTGTAGCCCACCAGGCTCTTCCATCCATGGAATTTTCTAGGCAAGAGTACTGGAGTGGGTTGCCATTTCCTTCTCCAGGGGAATCTTCCCAACCCAGGGATCGAACCCGGGTCTCCCGCATTGCAGGCAGACGCTTTACTGTCTGAGCCACCAGGGAATCTAGAGAGTAGATGCTGTTAAATATCCTACAGTGCACAGAAGAACCCCCACAACAAAGAATCATCTGGCTCAAAATGTCAGTAGTGCCAGGATCTAGAAACTCTGATCACAGTAGTCGAGGCAGTGTGGTATGTATGGATCAACAAAACAGAACAGAGAGTCCAGGAAGTATGGACCTACTCATCTATGATTTATTTCTCACAAAGATGCTAAAGTATTTCAATGAGGGAAAGGAAAGTCTTTTCAACCAGTAGTGTTGTCATAATGAATATCCAAATGGAAAAATAAATCTTGATTCCTATCTCAAATCATATCCATTAACTCAAAAGAATCACAGACCTAATATAAAAGCTAAGGCTATAGAGCTTCCAGAAGATAACACAGAAATATATATTCACAGACTTGGGGTGGGCAGAGATTTCTAAGGATACCAAAAGCACAAATGAAAAAAAAATGTATTTCATCAAATTTTAAAATTTCTGTCCCCTAGAAAGATGTTGTTAAGAAAATGAAAAGGTGAGGCACAGCTTGGTAGAAAATATTCACAATTCCTATTTCTGACAAAAGACTTGCATCCAGCACGTATAAAAGCTCTTACAACGTAACAGTAAGACAACCTTACAAAAATATATATATTTTGAAAAGGGGGTTTGTGTGCCTGCATAATAGCATAAGCTTACTATAGTTCATTCCTCCCATTGACTGTAATTCAAGATTCTGAACAAGATACAAAAACCAACTACCTAAGAACTCTAAAAAGTAGAAACAGATTGTGAGAAGAGTCAAAACTTGGACAACTGATCCATGCAGGGATGGTTTTACCAGGTTCTTTTCTCTGTGTGTCTGTCTGTCTGCTTTGCATAGAGGGCCAGCTACAGTAGTACAGTAGCAAAAGCCGCAGTGGCAGGAAGCGGACCCTGGAAGGACAGAGAACATGGAGGAAATCCAGGAGGAGAGAGGGCCAGAAAAGAGGTCCTTTTTAAAAAAAATAATAATAATTTTAATTAGAATATCGCTGCTTTACAATGTTGTGTTAGTTTCTTGCTGTACAGCAAAGTGAATCAATCATACGTATGCATGTAGCCCCTCTTTTCTGGATTTCCTTCCCATTTAGGGCACCAGAGAGCACTGAGTAGAGTGCCCTGTGCTCTATAGCAGGTCCTCATTGGTTGTCTGTTTTATATATAGTAGTGTATTTAGTGTTAAGTCTTGACCTAACCCCTGAGCTACACATGAGTGGGACAGACCCAAATCAGCACAGCCAAGCTTTGGGGCCAGACTCAGGTTTAAACCAGGTACATGAAAACTTTTAAAAGTGAGTTTTATGCTTTCAGGGACCCATCTTTTTAGCCTGTTCACTAAATAATGTGAGCACAGGACAGACCCAAACCACCACTGCAAGACAACAAAGGCTTAGAAAACTGATCTCAGATTTGAACCACTGCATACAGAAGGTAAGACAGAACTTGCAGCTTGAACCTGAATTGATTGCCTTCTAAAACAAAAGCATCAGCCGTCTCCAGAAGATTCTATACAGGACCCAAATCTACAACATAATATTCATAACGTCCAGGACATTTCAAACTTACCTAGCATATAAAGAACCAGAAAAATGTGGCCAGTTCTCAAGGGAAACCAGATGTTAGTTCCAAGGTAAGCCCGGTGGCAGTAGCGGTAAAGAAACCGCCCGCCACTGCAGGAGACACAAGAGACGTGGGTTCAATCCCTGGGTCAGGAGGATCCCCTCAGAAGGGCATGCCAACTCCAGTATTCTTCCTGAAGAATCCCATGGACAGAGGAGCCTGGCGGGCTTCAGTCGATAGGGTCGCAGAATTGGACATGACGGAAGCAACTTAGGAATCAAGGTAACCCATGTGTTGGAATTATCAAAGACTTCAAAAGATGTGATAACTGTGTTCCAGCAGGTTAAAAAAATGTTGGAAATGATTAAAAGGATAGCAGTTCTCAACAGAGAAATAAAACTATAAAAAAGAACCAGATGGAAATGTTAGAACGGAAAAATTCAAAATCTGAAATTAAAAAGTTCACTGGATGATTTCAGTAGCAGATTGGTGATGGCAAGAGGAAAAACCTGTGAACTTGGAGAAATCAATAGAAACTAAACAATCTGAGGAACAGAGAAAAAAATAAACTTAGAAAAAATGAACAGAACTCCAGGGATCTGTGGGAAAATGTATTTTTAAAAAATAACATGTGTGTTATTGGAGTCCCAGAAGGAGAGGAGAAGCAAGCTGGGAAGAAAATATTTAACAAATATTTGGCCTAAAGCTTCCCAAATTTGATGAAAGAAACTGACATATTCAAGAGGCTCTACCAATTCCCAAAAGGATAAACTATGAAAAATAATCTATTGTGACAGAGAGCAAGTCAGTTGCCTGGGGATGGACCTGAGGGAGGGACAGAACAGAAGTGCAGGAGGAAATTTGGGGGGATGATAAAAGTATTTGTTAACCTGATTGTGGTGATGGTTTCTCAAGTGTGGATATAAGTGAAAACTTATCAAATTGTACACTTTGAATAGATTCAGTTTACATTAATTTTTTTTTTTTTTTGCCATGCTGAACTTGTGGGATCTTAGTTTCCTGACCAGGGATCAAATCCGGGTCCCTGGCACTGAAAGCCCATGTCCTAACCACTGGACTGCCAGGGAAGTCCCACCAGGACTTTAACAATAACAATAGAGTTGTTAGAGTTGGCAAAAGATTTGGACAGAGATGAAGATAACATAAATGGACAACATGCCCGTGTTTGTTGTTCAGTCTCCAGGTCGGGTCTGACTCTTCAACCCTGTGAACTGCAGCACACCAGACCTCCCTGTCCCTCACCATCACCTGGAGTTTGCCCAAGTTCATGTCCATTGAATCAGTGATGCCATCCAACCATCCTCTCTTGCCCTCTTCTCCTGCCTTCAATCTTTCCCAGCATTAGGAAAAGACCATGCACATGAAAAGATGCTAAATATCATTAGTAATTTATGCAAATTAAAGCCATAAAGATATACCACTACATACCCACTAGAATAGCAACATTTTTAAATGATGGTGAGAACGTGTGATGGGCTTCTCTGGTGGCTCAGGCTTTAAAGAATCTGCCTGCAATATTCAGGAGCCTTGGGTTTGATCTCTGGGTCAGGAAGATGCCCTTTGAGAAGGGAGCGGCAACCCACTCCAGAACTCTTGCCTGGAGAATTCCATGGACAGAGGAGCCTGGCAGGCTACTGTTATAGTCCATGGGTTCGCAGAGTTGAACACGACTGAGCGACTAACACACACACAACACACAGGAATGTGAAGCAACTAGAACCTTCATACATTGCTGTTGGGAATGTAAAGATGGCGTAACCACTTTGGAAAGTTTGGCCGTTTCTTATTTAAATATGCACTTGCTATGTGACCAAGTTGTGTTTTTTTTTTTTCATTCATTTGGTTTTATTTATTTATTTTTGGCTGTCTGGGTCTTCACTGCTGTGCAGGCTTTTTTCTAGGAGCAAGCAGGGGCTACTCTTTAGTTGTGGTGCGCAGGCTTCTCTGGTTGCGGAGCACAGGCCCTAGGGCACGAGGGCTTCAGGTGTTTGTGGTTCCTGGGGTCCAGAGCACAGGCTCAATAGTTGTGTCACTGTTGAGCTTAGTTGCTTTGCAGCATGTGGAATCTTCCCAGACCAGGGATCGAACCTGTGCTTCCTGCATTAGCAGGCAGATTCTTTAGCACTGAGCCACCAGGGAAGCCTGTGACCAAGCTATTTGAATTCAAAATATTTACCTGAGAGAATTGAAGACTATGCCCATGTTAAGTCCTGTATATAACTATTCAGAGCAGCTTTTTATTTATAATGGAAACAATGGAAATGCCTCTACACAGATGAATGGATAAACACATTGTCATGCCATACAGTGTTATACTGCTCACCGATAAAAAGGAGCAAACTGTGCCACAGTAGGAATGAGTCTTAAAATGTGGAACTAAAAGTCACATGTTAAAGAATACATATTGTGTGGTTCCATTTATTCTAGAATGTATCTTTACCATCAAAAAGCAAATCGGTGGTTGCTTGGAGTTGGGAAGCAGAGAGAGGATTACCTGAAAAGAGGTATTTCTGTATATTAATTTTAGGGTTGTCACATGGGTGTATGGATTTGTTACTGTTGTTCAGTCATGTCTGACTCTGCAACCCCATGGACTGCAGCCCACCAGGCTTACCTGTCCTTCACCATCTCCTGGAGCTTGCTCATACTCATGACCATTGAGTTGGTGATGCCATCCCACCATCTCATCCTCTGTCTCTCCCTTCTCCTCCTGTCCTCAATCTTTCCCAGCATCGGGGTCTTTTCCAATGAGTTGGCTTTTTGCATCGGTGGCCAAAGTATTGGAGCTTCAGCTTCAGCCTCAGTCCTTCCAATGAGTATTCAGGGTTGATTTTCTTTAGGATTGACAGATTTGATCTCCTTGCTGTCCAAGGGATTCTCAAGAGTCTTCTCCAGCATCACAATTTGAAAGCATCAATTCTTTAGCACTCAGCCTTCTTTATGGTCCAACTCTCACATCCATACATGACTGCTGGAAATACCATAACTCTGACTATGTGGGCCTTTGTCAGCAAAGTAATGTCTCTGCTTTTTAATATGCTGTTTAGGTTTGTCATAGCCTTTTTTCCAAAGGGACTTCCGTGGTGGCTCAGACCCAAAGAGCAAGTGTCTTAATTTCATGGCTGCGGTCACCATCTGCAGTGATTTTGGAGCCCCCAAATAAAGTCTGTCACTGTTTCCATTGTTCTCCACCTATCTGCCATGAAGTGATGGGACAAGCTGCCATGATCTTAGATTTTTGGTGGACCATGTACTTTACAGTGTATATAAATTAGACCTTGATTTTTTTAAAGATGATTATAGCAATGGCAACCCACTCCAGTACTCTTGCCTGGAGAATCCCATGGATGCAGGAGCCTGGTGGGCTCCAGTCCATGGGGTCGCTAAGAGTCAGACACGACTGAGCGACTTCACTTTCACTTTTCACTTTCATGCATTGGAGAAGAAAATGGCAACCCACTCCAGTGTTCTTGCCTGGAGAATCCCAGGGACGGGGGAGCCTGGTGGGCTGCTGTCTATGGGGTTGCACAGAGTTGGACACGACTGAAGTGACTTAGCAGCAGCAGCATATAACATGAATTAAAATTATTATCAAACTAAAGAGATCAAAATAATATGGCATTGGTACCAAGCGAGTCAAAGAGAGGGACAAAACAATAATTTCAAGAAACTGACTTAAGTTTGAAACAGTTAAGAATTTAGAATGTGGGTTATGCTTTGGTATTTTAAATCAGGTTGAGAGAGAAATGATGTATCCATAAATGATGTTGAGTCAACTGACTAACCATTCAACATATAAAAACTAGAGCCTTATCTGTTACCACTTACAAAAAATAAATTCCATATGGATTCAGAAATTGAGTCTATTAAAAGAGAAAAGCTGACAGAGAGATGGGGGAGTCCTGCCTGGGCCTAGGGGTCCACTGAGTCACACTTTGCTTGGAATCTCCCATTGGGTAAACCTGTGGTCCTGGAGACGCCCAGGCCTTGTGCCCCTCACCTCCACTCCATGGTAGGCTGGGGATCTCCTGTCTTGAGCCCTTAGGCTAAAGACTAACTCTGAAGTCTGCTTCTCCAGGCTGTCCTAGTACTGAGGCTCAAGTCTCCAATCTGTACGGTGGCCTAATAGTGATGTACTTTGCAGCTTGAAAGTCTGTAGAGAGGACTGTGTGGGAATCATTCAGTGGGGTAAGAAACCAGGCAAGTGATGACAAATGCCTATCTCTTTTCTCTGAGCAGGAGCACCAGGCCTGGGAGAGAAGCTGGGGCTGCTGGCTCCACGGGAGAAGGTAGACGTTTGGCACAATCAGTCCTTGCACAGCCGTCTCACTTCGTGCTCACTAGTGACCAGGGAAGAACAACAGAGGAGGGGCCACAGAGATGGAGACCAGAGATTCAGGCCTTGGCTGCATTCCCAAGGAGCCTGAGGCATCCAGGTAAGGAAAAGTCCAGATGGTCCCAGGCAGCAGAATAGATACTTAAGACCCCTCCTCACCTTCTTCTGGAGGCCCTGGGGGACTCTGTGAGTCTCCGGGCACAAGTCTCCCAGTGAGTTCACTGGCCCCATCATGGAGAACTGATCTGATTTCCGGAAGATGCCTGCCTGCCCTTTGTCCCCCTGAGCCTCTGGGAAGGCTCTGGATTCAGCTGAATTAAGAGGCAGGAGATGATCAAGGTGTTGGGTGCTTGGGCAGGAGTCTCCATGGTAACAGAGCCATCTGGCTTTCTTGCCTGGCACCAGGCCTTGTGACTTCAGGATGGAATCTTCTCTGCCAGGCACAGAGGTTTCCCAGGGGGAAGAGGAGGCCAGGAGGAAGGGACCTGCTGAGGAGGCTTTGTCTTTTCACCCAGAGTTTGAAGATGAAGCTTGATCTTATCATGACTCAGGGCTGCTGCTGACTCTCCAACGGCCGCTGGAGGTAGCATCTGGGGGGAGATAGTGTAAACAGCATTGTGCACTGGCCACCTTTGGCTGAGCCCCTTGGAGAGTTAGTGGAGGCAGCTCTGACCTCCTTCAGTCCAGGCTGGCTGGTGGAGTGGAGCCAGGACCCAGGTGGGAAAGACTGAGGTCTGGGAGAGCTGTTGGCCCACCACTGGGAGGTCCACACTGGGCCAGCAATACCACATGGCAGGAAGGGCAAGGCCTAGGTGAGCCCAGCCCACAGAGGGTGATGGGCCTCTCCCCACAAGCTGCTCGCCAGAAGAGCCCTGCCAGTCTTTATCCTTGTGTCAGAGCCCTTCATGCACACAACCAGCCATCCACCCAACCCGTGTGAGTAGTGTCTTAGGCCGCTGAAATAAGTCACTGCACACTGGGTGCTTCACACAGTGCAAACTGCTTCTTTCACAGTTCTGAAGGTCAGGAGCCAAAATCAAGGTGCGGGCTGGGTCCTTCTTCAGGGCTCAGAAAGAGAGTCTGTTCCTGCCCCTCTCCTAGCTTCTGCTGGTTGCTGGCGATCCTTGGCATTTCTTGGCTGTGTCAGCATTGCTCTGATCTCTGCCTCCATTGTCACGTGGCATTCTCCCTGTGTCTGTGTCCAAGTGTTCTTCATCTTATAAGGACACCAGTCATTGGATTTGGAGTCCACTCTAAACTAGGATGACCTCATCTTAACTGGGTTCCATTTGCAAAGGGCCTGTTTGTAAGTAAGGCCTCATTCACAGCTACCAGGGATTAGGACCTCCTATCTTACAGGGGATGTGGTTCAACTCTCGATGCCATGTAAGTCACGGTGAAAAGGCTTCAGAGCAGGGCAGACTCAGGCTCAAACCCCGGCACCATTGCTAGTCTGTCCTGTTTTCTTGACCCAGCAAAGCTGGAAAGGCGAGTCTGTCCTCATGTGCTTCTAAGGACTCCCAGAGAGACAGGACTCTCTGGGAGTGCCCATGGGGTGTCTGGGGAGTGGCAGAAACTCAGAAAAAGTGGCTTGAGTGGGGCATGTGTGATTCAGAGGAGGGCCTGGTCCCCTGTCTCCAGGAGCTCACGGTCAGCAGGGTAGCAGGCACTGACCAAGGGTTAAGACTTGGGACGGGGACCTTGTGCTCAAGCTGTACACAGGAGTTGGGGCAAGCATGGACCACATGGCCTGTGGCAGAAGGTGGCACTCCAGGCCCAGAGGCCCCATCAAGGATCAAGAAGGCCAGGGTCAGAACACAGTAGGTCCCTCCTGTGTGACCCAGAAGCCACGTGCACAACCCACAGACCCCACTATATACCCATGGTCCTGACAAACAAAGGTGGAACATGGGCTGGCCTTTCACTGACAGGTGCTCTGGGTACCTCTGTCCCCTCAGGGCCTGGACAGCAATTCCTCATTCTCCACCCCACCCTGCCCTAAGACATGGCTTCTCCCTCCTGGTGACATTGAGTCTGGAAAGGACTTTTTCCTGGCCAAGCCCAGTTCAGCATTCTTTCTTTTTTCCTCTTTCTTTCACTTCAACCTTCCTTTTATTCTTTCATTATTTGGTATCTACTGTGTGTCAGGGCTGTTGTAGACTCCAAGGATATAGAAGACAGATGGGCCTTGCCTGCTGCTGCTTCTGCCTAGGTGGAATTTATAAACAGTGAGATGAAAGGCATTAATCGAGTCATCATGCAGATAAATGTTTCACAGCAGAGGAATGGGTGCTCTGAAATGAGACGTCCCAGGGTGGTGGGAGTCAATGGTAGAGTGACACAACCAAGCCAGGAGTTAGGGAAGAGACCCTAAGCCAGGAGCTGGAGAAGTTGTCAGCTAGGAGAAAGGAGAGGGGAGAGAGTCCAGGCAGGAGCGTTAGCACATGCAAAGGCCCTGTGGCAAGAGGATAGTTGGCAAGTAAGAAGGACCTAGAGAAGGTCTGCATTGCTGGAGTGGACAGAGTGTAGGGCATGCGCATGTGTGCTAAGTCTCTTCAGTCAAGTCCAGCTCTTTGTGACCCCATGGACCATAGCCCACCAGGCTCCTCTGTCCATGGAGCTTCTCCAGGCAAGAATACTGGAGTGGGTTGCCATGCCCTCCTTCAGGGGATCTTCCCAACCCAGGGATCAATCCCACCTGTGGCTCCTGTGGCTCCTGCATTGCAGGCAGATTTTTTTTTTACCGCTGAGCCACTGGGAAGCCCATAGGGCATTCTAGATGCACTGAAAGTCAGCAAGTTAGACCCATCACTTGTTGGAAAAGTATCAGTTGAGTGAGAAAAGACTGCTCACACATGGAGCAGGCAGACCTCTGATCAAAAAAACTGTTTCAGTGTAGAAGTGAAGGGCGAGGTGATTCAGAGTCAGCTGGGAGAGGTGGGGGTTGGAAATGCTCCTTTTCGCTGAGAGGCTAAGAGCAGGTTTGAGCACAGGCTCTGGAGCAGGACCTACTTGCTATGACTGTAGGAAGGACAGGAGGCTGACTGGCGTCTCCAGGAGGGAGAAGGAGGCACTGTGAGACTGCGGGTCCAGCAGGCTGGGTGCCCTGGGGCTTGTGGGTAACCTGACCCTGGCTGGGAGCCACCCTGGGTTTAACCAAGCAGAGCTGCATTTGGAAAACCCCTCTAGCCTCTAGCGTTGGCAGGAGCAGGGGAGGGAAAGCTGGAGGGGCTGAGGGAGTTGGGTGCCATGACAGATGGAACACCCTTCTCTTCCCAGATGTCCCAGGAGAGCTGCAAGGCTAAGCCCAGAGTCTTGTCCTCTCCGAGGCTCCTGGAGGAAGACAGCCCAGAGTTCCCATCCCAGCAACTGCAGGCCACCAGTTCAGGGGGCAGCGAGTCCCTCAGCAACCTTGACCTCTCCTATGGGCCCCTGGTGGCCCTGGAGTACCTACCCTTCTTCCGCACCTACGGGCAGCTCCTGGCTGAGGAGGAGTTGGCCCCACAGCCTGAGGCCTTCAGGGACCAAGGAGGAGACCAGAGTGTCAGAGAGGAGGACTCAGAGCTGCCCAGCGGCTTCTTCCCCTACTATCGCTCCAAGGAGGAGAGTTTCCCCAGCCTGGCCCTCCCTGGCAGGTCATGTGCAGGCTCCCGGGGCCCTTCTACCAGGAGAGAGGTGCAGGCCTGCCGCTGCTGCACAAGGACAATCAGCGGCGACGGCTCTGTGAGTCAGGGAGACACAGGGTGTGTGGGGCAGCACTGGGCACCCTGGGCCCAGGGAGACACAGAGGGTGTGCGGGGCAGCACTGGGCGCCCTGGGCCCAGGGAGACACAGAGGGTGTGCAGGGCAGCACTGGGCGCCCTGGGCCCAGGGAGACACAGAGGGTGTGCAGGGCAGCACTGGGTGCCCTGGGCCCTTCAAGTCAGGGAGACACAGAGGGTTTGGGGGCAGCACTGGGCGCCCTGGGGCCCTTCAGACCTCTCCCAGGGCCCTGACCCCGGCAGGCTTGCCCAGGCCCCCCATGGCCAGCTGGAGCAGTGTGTCATTGGTTAAGAGCACAGAAGCTGGAGGCAGACTGCCTCACTTAATCCTAGCTCGGCCACTTACTCGGAAAGTAGCCTGGGAAATGTGTTTTAAGCTTCATGATTCTCAGTTTCCTTATAAAGACAGATAATAGTGGTAGCTACTATTTGTTTAGTTCTTAGGATCCCAGACAAATGATTCATGTGTGCCATTTCATTTTTCCTAATAAGACTCCTATGAGGTGGGTGTTATTATTCCCATTTTATGGAATGAGACTTGGAAAGTTAAGCAACTTGGCCAGAGACGCTGCTATCAAGAGCAGTCCTGGGATTTGACCCAAAGCCCGTGCCCCACAGAATCCCTAATAGCCACTTCCAGCACCATGAAGCTGGCACCGACCCCTGTGCCTGCAAGATGGAGGTGGTGGGATGAGTGGGTTCTAATCCCATTTGGGAGCCATGGGCAGGGGGTGGAGGGGGTGACCTGCACCGCTGAGAGCTTCCCTTCTGTAGATCAGGCACGCCTCTCCCTTCTGCTCCTAGTGCTACTATGGAGTGGAGGCCCAGGCCAGCCCTGGGTGTCAGGCAGAACCTGGAAGCCTGGCTGACCTTCTTGTCTCCCCCTGGCCCAGGCTGGCCCAGCAGACCTCACCGCTGGGCGCTCTCACTCAGCCGCCTGCTGCCCTATCCTGCTGGTCTCAGCTGGGCATTCCCATGACAGTGGCCTGGACGCCCCTCTCTCCAGCAACGCTGCCTTCAGGCCCCAGTTCCTCCTTCATGCTTCAGGATTTGTGCCTTACTACAGAAGCCCCGAGGAGGGGCTGCACATAAGCCCTGGGCCCCCTGCCTCTCCACTGTGGGGCCAGGAGTCCATAGGAAAGCTGCCCAGGCCCAGGGCAGCCACACTGTGAGGGAGCAGGAGCTGGTGGTGGCAGGAGCCACCAGCAGACAGCCCAGCACCTGATGAAGCACACAGGAGGGGAAGTGACTGGGGGCAAGGCTCCAGGGCTCAGCTTGTCGTGGGACTGGAGCTGGCCTGGGACTGCAGCCCCCAGGCCTTCATTTTCCCCTCTGGAGGGAGGCACCCAAGCCCAGGCTCTCCTGTTGGTCTCGAAAGAAGACCCTGCACCCTACTAGTGGGTGGCTTGACCCTGGGGTCTGAGTCAGCAGAGGAGAGCTCAGCCTGCATCCCATGTTCAGCCACACCCCCAGGAAGTGACCCTGGCTGCTCCCACTCCTCTCTCCTAGCTGGAAAACTTGCCCAATGGAGGGCAGCTGTCCCAGGAGTGCCTCCACAAAGGGGAGGGAGCAGGGTTTGCCTGAACACTTGAGAGGTGCAGAGATCAGAGACTGGTTTGTAAATAAATCATTCCACTCCCAGGGTTGGACTTGGTGCACTCACTTGATGCTTTGGAGTAATACTTGCGGCTTCCATTTATGGAGTGCGTACTGTATGCTAGGCACCTCACTGAGATCATCTCCATAATCCTGAGGTGCAAACACTGGTGTCATCTGCATTCTACAGCTGAAGAAACAAGCTCAGGGAGGTCAAGTAACGTGCCTGAGCTCACACAGCTCATAGAGAGCAGAGCTGGGAGACCTCACACCCAGGTCCATTTGACCTGGGACCCTGAGCACTTGAGCACTTGCCCTCATGCCCCTCCTCGGGGAGTCTTGACACAGCCAGGGGAGAGTGAGCTGCTGCCCTGGACCTGCCCCCGCCTCCCTCCTCCTCACTGCCCCTCTGCCTTTCCTTCTCCAGCTCCCTGCTCTTTGGAGCAGCATATGTCTGCCGAGCCCCTGCCTACTTGGACCATGTGGACATGTTGTCTGGTGCCCCGACTGCAGGTTCACCCTGTGTACCGCAGCAGAGGGCCCTGAGGCTGAAGCAGGCAGGTGCGGACCATGTGCTGCACCCGGGGCCGTGCACGTGGACGCTGGCCCCTGCTGAAACCGTCCTCTAGTGCCCGGTCACGCCCGCCATGCCCCATGTTCACAGCCACTCTGTCATGCAGTGCTGGCTCCCTGTCCCCTTCTCCTGACCCATACACCCTGGTGGCTGATTTCTGTTCCTGACCAGGGGGATGCCTGCACCTGCTCCCCACTCTTCCTGAGGATGGGGAAGTTGAGGAGGACGGGAAAGAAAGCAGTCACTCATACTTCAGGTACATGCAAGAATTTCTTCTTAAAAAAGGTTTCGTTTGTGTTGTTTTCTACGATTTCCCTTTGGGCTGGGAGACTTGGGGTTGGGAGTGTGGTGGATGAAATCTAGTGGCCTTTCTGGAAGACTCCTTGGCTTGGCCTGAGGGGATTGGCCTGACCCCTTGTGTGTTCCTCAGAGCTGGGTCTAGGCTGGGTCTGTGCTGGCCGGCATCCTTGAGCCCTCACTGCCCTCAAACAGTTAGGAGGTGTGTCTGGGTGTGTGTTAGAAATCAGGGCCATCCTCTCCTGTGCTTTCTGAGCCGGGCCCCAGGGATGACTCCCTGGTCCTGTGTGTGGGGCTTGTAGAGTGCACGTCAGGCTGGGAGCCCTGCCGCCAAGCACCATCATCTCCAGAGCAAGCGGGTGGGACCTCACTTGCTCATGGGGCTGAAGAGACCCTGGAGCTGTTCAAGACTGGGAGCTCTCTTGAGGGAGTGGTTTGAAGGAAGGATCTGGGGCAGAGAGGTCCTGGGTGGGAGGGTGGGAGGGCTTATCTTCAAGAGCAGGTTGCTTCTCATCCATCCAGCTAGCACCAGCCGGGAGCTGCTCTGGGTCAACACAGACATGAACACACGTGAGAACACAGAGGCTGGAACAAGGTTGAGAAGTAACTTCCATTGAGTGCTTATTGTGCGCCAACCACAGTGCCAAGCACTGTACGTCACGCAACATACTGAGTTTGGTGCCACTTCAGCTAGGTACTGTTAGCAGCTCCATTTTACAGAGAAGGAGGCCCAGGCACAGGGGGATTAAATGGCCAACCAAAGAATACAGAGATGGAAAGCTACAGTCCACAGGGTTGCAAATAATTGGACACGACTGGCGTCTGAGCACGCACAGAGCACAGACACTTAATACAAGCACAATAGTTATGAGCATGGACTCCAGAGCTGGGTAGTGTTTTGATCCTGGCTCTAATGCTTTCCAGCTCTGCATTCTTTGGCTGGCCATTTAATCCTCCTGTACCTGGACAGCCTCCTCTGTCAAATGGGGCTGCTAACAGTACCTAACTGAAGTTCTACCGAACTCAAAATCAGCATCTATTTCCATGTAATATATTGGGCTTCCCTGGTGGCTCAGATGATAAAGAATCCACTTGCAATGTGGGAGACCTGGGTTCATTCTCTGGGTTGGGAAGATCTGCTGAAGGAGGGCATGGCAACCCATTCCAGTAATCTTGCCTGGAGAATCCCCATGGAGAGAGGAGCCTGGCAGGCTATGGTCCATAGGGTTGCAAAGACTCGGACATGACTGACCGACTAAGCACAGCACATGTAACATATTATCTCAAAGCTTAGTTATGTTTATGTTACGTTTGCTAGCCGCTCAGTGGGCTTCCCTGGTGGATCAGATGGTAAAGAATCTGCCTGCAACGCCGGAGACCCAGGTTTGATCCCTGGGTTGGGAAGATCTCCTGGAGAAGGAAATGGCTACCCACTCCAGTATTCTTGCCTGGAGAATTCCATGACAGAGGAGCCTGGCAGGCTACAGTCCATGGGGTAGCAAAGAGACACCACTGAGCGACTAACACTTTCAGTAGCTTAACATAACAACAAACATGAATTTTCTCCCAGCATCAAGGTTCTGGAGTCTGGGAGCAGCTTGGCTGGGTGGTTGTGGCTTGGCATCTCTCATGAAGCTGCAGGTAAGATATTGACCAGGGCTGCAGTTGCTTGAAGGCTTGACTGTGGACTGGAGGATCTGCTTCCTGCCTCACATGGTTGGCAAATCTGTGCTGGTTGTTGGCAGGAGGCCTCCGCTTCTCACCTGTGGGCCTTTCCACAAGGCTACCTGAGCAGCCTCACAACATGGTGACTGGCTTCCCCAGAATGATCGATCCCAGAGACAGAAGCTGGGATGCCTAATACAGCTGAGCCTTCAAAGTCACATAGTGTCACCTCTGCCATACTCTGTTGGCCACACAGGTGAGCTCCAATTCAGTGTGCAAAGAGACCTCACAAGGGTGTGAGTGGTCAGAAGACCATCATCTTGGAGACCGGCTACCATAAGATATAGTGCCAGATTCTGGGGGTTCATGGGGAGAAAGGGCTCATTCACCAGATCAGGCTCTGTAGTTAGGGTAGGAGAGTCAGAGGGAAGTAGTCTTAACTCTACACTTGGGAGGAATGTGCTAGATAATGATTGTATCCCCAGTCCCCAGATTATACCTAGTTTCTGGTAGGTTCAGTTCAGTTCAGCCGCTCAGTCATGTCCGACTCTTTGCAACTCTATGGACTGCAGCACGCCAGGCTTCCCTGTCCATCACCAACTCCCAGAGCTTGCTCAAACTCATGTCCATCGAGTCGGTGATGCCATCCAACCATCTCATCCTCTGTTGTCCCCTTCTCCTCCTGCCTTCAGTCTTTTCCAGCATCAGGGTTTCTGGTAGATACTCAGAGGTTAATTGTTGGATAAAGCATCAATAAGGCAGAAAAGGGTCCCAGTGTGATTTTATGTGTCTAAAGTTAGGGGAGGAGTGGTCATTATGAGGCGCTTGGGTGGCAGGCAGGAGGGAGAAGGTGGGGGTCCCCTTAGGCAGTGTTCCTGCAGTGGAGAGAGGGCTGGAGCTTGCCTGCTTTGCCAGGAGACCTGGCTTCAGCAGAACCACATAACCATGGGGCAGCGGGCAGCTTCCCTTCTGTCCACTCCCCTGCAAATGAACTTGAACCTCATTTAAGGCTGGTTCTCTTCAGCCTTCTCCCTTGGCAAATCATTTGTCGCTTAGGAAGTCTCTATTTTGGAGAAAATCGAATCCATATGGTTTTGAGATTTTATTCTTTGAAGTCTTTTTCTTTGTAGTTGCATCAAAAATGAGATGTCCTGGGAGTCCTTCACATCTCCCCTCTCTTAAAAACAGGAAGTTGCTCTTTGCCATGTTCATGCTCACCGTGGAGCAGAGAGCCATGGGTTTGGGTGGGTTCAGAGCTCAGTTTGTTACCCAGACTCTTTCTTCAAGGTGTGGGGTCTTAAGTCTGGTCTCAAATTTCTTTTTTTACTTTTAAATATTTATTTATTTACTTAGCTGTGCCAGGTCATAGTTGCGACACACAGGATCTTTGATCTTGGTTGCGGCATGCAGGACCTTTAGTTGCAGCGTGTTGGATCTAGTTCCCTGACCAGGGATCAAACCTGGACCCCCTGAATTGGGAGAGTGGAGTCTTAGCCCCCGGACCACCAGGCAAGTCCTCATCAGGCCCCTGAGAGGTTCACTCTGGCACCCTCAGACTCCTCCTGAGCCTCCGTGTCAGCACCTCTTTCAGTGCCCAAGTGTATACTGGCTCTGACTGCCAGCCTAGCTCCAGGGAAAGTAGGCCAGGAATCCCTCCCCCTTGCCACAGGTAAGCCTTTCTTTTCCTCGAGAGCCCCAAATGCTGTGCAGCAGCGCCCTCTGCTGGCGTGTATTAGGAAGACATCCACCTCTGGCATCTTCGTGATCCAGAATTTCAGACTTCTGCTTTGCTACAAAAGGCAGAGGGGAAATTGAGGCCTGGACCCGCCCAAGGTGCCCCCAGTGAACAGCAGCACCAGAAGCAGAGCCCAGGCAGCCCAGCATCCTGGCAGCTGCTTTCCCCCCCTCACTTCACAGCCAATCACCTCTATTTTTTGACTTGGAGCATCAAATTGAATGGACCCTAGACCCAAATAGTCAGAACATGGCTTTGAATAGACTTTCTCAGAGAACTGTAAGTAAAGCAAGGAATCCTGCCCCAAATGAAGAACTTCAGTAGCACCTTGAAAATCAGAACCAGACTCAGGGATGGGACCCCAGAATTCCCATTATCCGAGGCTGGCACAGAGTGATGCAGGAGGTACAAGCACCCAAAGAAGAAAGACAGCCATGCCCATGGCTACGGGGAGTTATTAAAGGTCCCTCAACAGAGGGGAGCAGGGCCATCTGAGCAGAGGTGCCGAGTAGAGGAAAGACAGGTGGGAGACAAGGTTGTGGGGGTTGTGAGCTGAGAGATGACGAATGTAGCTGGGAGAGGGCCAGATGAGGGCCCTGAGGGTCCCCAAATGGAAAGAGGAGCAGGGGATGAACTCTGAGGATAGAGAGAGAGCAGGGTCTTTGCCTTGGGGGGTCAGGCAGGAGCAGCAGCTGGCCCAGGTACAGTAGGTGGGCGCAGGCAGGGGACCTGGGCTTGGCCTAGACTGTTGAGGATGTAGAGACCTGAGGCTGGAGAGACTCAGGGTGCAACCAGGAGGCACCCATCCTGGGGGCCTTCCCTGAGTTCTGCCTGGCACACAGCTCGCCCAGTGTTCTCACAGTCGCCCCCTGTGGCGCCTCAGGCAAACAGTCCCCTCTCTGACAGAGACCTTCCTGAGAGCAGAGACTGATGCCGACTAGAAAGGACAAGTGAGAAATGGGATGTGCACCACTGATTGTCAGAGCACCGCCCATCTGCATATCCTCATTGCCACTGTGGTAGAAGCTGCTCTGGGGGCTACCTTTGGGGAAGGAGCTGAGGAAGAAAGGAACTGGGGGATCTTTCTGGCCCTAGCACCCCAGGGAGTTGACATCTTTGCCTCAGTTGCTTTACCTGCTCTCTCCCAAGGGTGGCATACAGTGTGCACGGCAGCACCACAAACACTGCTCCAGCGTAGGGATGCCAGGACCAAGCAGCAGCCCAGAGCCCGCCCAGACTCAGCGTCCTGCCGGGTCTAGGCTTCTCTGGCCAGCCCCCGGCTGCCACGAGAACCGGCTCCTCCCCACCTCCCTTGGTGGGGAGCCTCATGGGAAGATCTGTGGCCCACGTTTGGGGATGGAGCACAGAGCTTCCTTCTGGAAAGGAGCTCACACCCTTGGCACTGCTGCAGCTCATTAGCAGTTCAAGCAGCTGCTTTCTGGGCTCAGGAGGCTGTCCCAGGGCTCTGGGGCCTCTGCCTGCCAACTCGGGACCTTCCTGTTTGGTGCCAAACTGAGGGACTGAGGGAATGACAGCACCCCCTCCCCCAGCACCTGCTGGGTGGTCCTCCAAAAGAGTGGACCTGGGGAAACTGGCAGCCTTGCCACCCGTGGATGGGCTCCAAGGTGAGTTCACAAAGTGACCACTCTTTGGAGACCTTTGATTTCTCATAACTGCCCTGGCATGTGTCCCAAGCATGGTGGGGCACAGTTTGGTTGATTGCTACTGGCAGCCCTCACTTGTCTCGGCCCTTTTAGGATCAAGCCTCAGTGGCAGACTCTGTCTTGCTTTGGAGGAGGGAGCCCTGGGCAGCCGTTGTGCCATGCTGGCCTGGAGGATGTGACATCACTGTGTGTGGGGGAGAAAGGCTGGGCCCAGCAGAGGCCCCTCCCCCAGACCTTACCCCCTGCCATTTCCTGCAACCTCAGGTGCTAAGGCCAGGTGCCCTGCTGGGAACTAGCAGGACACTGGGGGTGCCAGGGAGCCCTCACTCCACATAGCTAGATCATGATTCTAGTAAGCATGTACTTCCAGCTGGAGCCTGGCTGGGTACAAGACCTGCCTCCAGAGTGGGACTGAGAGAGAGATGACTGTCTCCCCCCACCCCCGCCTTTCAGGCTGGACAGTGCAGGCTTGAGCCTGAGCCTGGAGGGAGCTGGGTCCCTGCAGAGTTTGACATGACCTTGGACCTCCAGGTCCTGCTGTCTCTGGGCCCAGGGCACTGAGTGGGACACAGCTGGGATGACAGTAAGCATCCTTGCTTGGAGATGGACAAGGAATAGAGAGTCCGTGGCTGATGGGGCTCAGCACAGGCCCTGGGAGACATGAGCACCCCACTGCCATTTTGAGGCAAGGGGCTGGACAGGAAGGTGGGAGGGATGAGAAATGTGTGCAGAAAGGTCAAGAGCAATCTGTTAGGTTGTTCCTAGAATGCCTCCCCAGCTCACAGCTCTGGGGTCATAAGACCCCTGACCAGATAGGGTCTCATTAAACCTCCCTACGCCCTCTATGAGCCGCCTTGTCTCTGTTTTACAGGTGTACACAGTAAAACCAGCAGGAGATTCTTTGTGACCTAACGGTAGGGTCTGGCTGGGCAATGTGAAATCTGCAGGGCATTCTGGGAGGCTGGAACCACTCGTCTCCCATGTGGAATTTCTTCCTCAGGGAAACCTCCATGTTGGATGAAGTTTGCTCATTTATCAAGGATAAACTCCCTGACCTAAAATCAGTTGGCCGCCACATCCACAAATTCGCTTCACAGCCACACCTAGATCGGTGTTTGATTAAATCACTGGGTACTGTCGCCAGCCAAGTTGACACCTAAGAGTGACCGTCGCTGGGGTGACGCCAGTGCCTCCTCACAGCTCCTGTGAGGAGAAAGTGAGACTGTGCATGGACTCTGGCTTGAGCATGTCTTCAGGGCAAGGCAGCACGGGCTCCATGGGCTTGTCTGGAGCGTGTGGGCAGAGACAAAGGGGTGTACATTCGGGGTTGGCAGGAAGTGTCTCAGTCAAGGTGGCTGAGCTGGGTTTGGGCCTGCTTGTCTGCTGGGGACGGGGACTGGTCCAGATGGCCTTGGGGGTGAGGCACCAGTAGCTTCTGGGACCTTCGAGGTTCACACTTCCAGAGGCACTGTGTGCTTGCTACCTGGCCACCCAGACGTCATGTCTAGGCAGCAGTCAGAGGAAACTTCCAGGCTCACCTCACCCCTCCTGAAGGCCTGGCCAGGGACAGGCTGAGAGTTTCCAGGGCCTTAGAAATTCCTACCTGGCCCAGGTGCTCTCAGCAGGGGACTCTGTGCCCTCAGCCAGGGGTGCTGCCGGACCTTCAAATCTGGTGGGTTCTCCCCTGGGTGGTCCACTGTGGCAGCCAGGTCTTTGGGAATAAGCTCAAATCCGTCCATGCACCGCTAAACTTATATTCAGGTGTGACAACTTTCATCTCCTAATTTGACCAGTTTTCTAAAAGATTAAAATCTATGTACAATTTATGTGGCATACAGTCATTTTCCTAGGAATGGGGATAGTGGTAACACCTATTTCATAGGGCTGCTGTAGGAGTAAGCCCAGGCACAGTGAAGATGCCTGATTTCAGTGCTCAGGACATGTTGGACATTATTAAGATAGTATTTAGAGACGATTTGGAGCCCACCTGGGCTAGGTATTTTCCACACATTATTTCAGTGATTCAGGAACAGACCAGATTTTGAAACCTGGGGGCTTGCGAAAGATGTGGAAGGTGGGGCAGGATAGAGCCCCTGACTGCTAAAGTTGTTATGGAAAATTGTCCTTTGTATTTTATTGCGAAGCTGTCCATGGCTTTCGATCAGCTCACAGAATTGAGAACTTCCGGTTTAGTTGATAGTTGGATGTGTGTGCATGCTAAGTCGCTTCAGTCGTGTCCGACTCCGACCCCATGGACTGGAGCCCACCAGGCTCCTCCGTCCATGGGATTCTCCAGGCAAGAATACTGGAGTGGGTTGCCATTCACTTCTGCAGGGGATCTTCCCAACCCAGGGATCAAACCTGTCTCTCCTGTAAGTCCTGCGTTGCAGGCAGATTATTGACAACTGAGCCACCAGGGAAGCCCTGATAGTTGGACATTCAATTACAATTATTTCAGCTCTGTTTTAGCTGAAAAGAAGATGTGTCCATCCAGCTAAATAATTCAGTCACAGAGTGACCTTTGTGTTTGTAATCAAATACTTCCCGACCTCAGATAGGGCCTTCCTCTTTACCTCTTGTCGTTTGAAAAACGTCCCTGAAATAATTTCCAGTGTCTCAGAGACGTGAATAACTGCAGGTGGATACTCCCTCACTGGCCCGCGCTCTGTGCCTTTAAGGTCCACTGGGGGCGTGATGTCAGCCGCCCGCGGGCACCCGAAGCGGGGAGTGGGGCAGCCCGGTGTGGAGGAGGACCTGCCTGCAGGGAATCCGTGTCCCTGACTTAACCCGTCTGGCGCGCTTGCCCGCAGGTCCTGTCCAGAAGACACTGAATGGGCACTGACCCAGCTCCGGGAAAGCGAGGCGCCGCGGCCGGGGCCATGGGCAATTTCCAACTGGAAGACTTTGTCGCGGGCTGGATCGGAGGTGAGCGCACCCCAGGACGGGAGGGATGGAGGGACCCCCAGAGGTGAGTGTGGACTGGGACAGCTCTGCGCGACAGGAAGAGAGCGAGGCGGCGGGCGCTGCACGGACGGAGTCTCCACGCGGTGCCTGATTCGGGAGCTCAGCTACTGCCCACACACTACCCAGGCGCGCGCCGCCCGCCGCCAGGCTGGTCTTGTGGCTCCTCGCCTACTGCCGCGAGCCCCATTCAGATTCTTCCGGAGCCTGCGATTGCCTCAAACTTCGGGTTTACAAAACTTGATCCTGATCCGTAATGATTAAACCGCCCATCAAAGTGGACAGCCAATGGAGCATCCCAGCGTGTACACGCCCTTCGGCGCCCCGATGCGCACCTGCATTTGGGCACTCCTGGGAACTTGTAGGTGAGGGTGGCGCTTGACCACCGCACGCTCCGCGCGCAGGATGCGGAGCCCGGCACCACGGTCAGGCTGGCTCTTCGGGCGTCCGGCTGTTGGGGGAGCTGGAGCGCAGAGCTGGGGACCCAGTACCGGCAGCAGACGCCCCCTGCCAGACGGGAAACCCTTACGGTTTTCAGCTGCTGCCAACTGTCACACCTCTCCTCTGGCACTGTTGGGCCGGCTTATCCCTACCTACCGCTCCTGGAGCCGCTGTCTGCTGGATGTGTTTGCTTGGGCAAGAGTCACATCCACTGCCTCCCTTCTTCATTCTTCTCTGTCCAGTAGGGGGTCGGTCTGTCCCTCCTCTTAGTTCAGCTATTGGAGGTTTGAGAGACTTCGCTTATAGTAAAATACAGTCTTTCTTTTGGCTCCATCTAAGAGGATCATTGGGTTTCCCTGGTGGCTCAGCGGTAAAGAATCCACCTGCAATGCAGGAATCGCAGGAGACATAGGTTTGATCCCTCGGTTGGGAAGATCCTCTGGAGGAGGGCATGGCAACCCACTCCAGTATTTTTGCCTGGAGAATCCTACGGACAGAGGATCCTGGAGGGCTACAGTTCATGGGGTTGCAGAGTCAGACAGGACTGAAGTGACTTAGCATGCATGCACACAAGAGGATCATCAGAAAAGAAATGTTGATGAATGCAGCCGCTCCCCAAAGACAGAGTAAAATACTGACATGCTTAGGTAAAGGCTGTGGCCATCGTGTTTGTGCCCCACCAAGTGTCCTAGGTGTGGAGACCAGGAGACTTGTAGGAAAGGGAAAAACAGAAACAGCATCTGGAATGGGGGGTTCCTCTTCTGGTGGCCCCTCCCACCTAGCAGGAGGCCATGTCTGTCCCCCACAGGTGGCTGTAGGGCTCCTGTCTCTCACCCTCCCAAGCAGAGGTAATTTCTTTCACTGGGGACAGTTCTGTTGCACAGGCTCCCTTGGGTAGGGCTAAATTTACCAGTCAAGGGGCTGTGCCCAGAGACCCAGTGGGCACACCCAGGCCCTCTTCAGACAACCTTTCAGCTGTTGAGAGGGAGAGACTTTCCTTGACTGCCCCTTCAGTAGTCTGACCAACTTCAGTAGGGCTGCCCCGGGTGTAATTTGAGAAATGTCCTGGTGGGTGAGGCTACCAGAGTGGCTCAAAATCTCTGATGACACAAAGACTCTCTCCACCTCACATGGCAAGTAGTGGGTCATCCTTTATTCTGAGATTGGTCTTACTTTGTTTACGTCAACAGAGTTTTGCTTCCATGAAATGAAGATGAATGTAGTAGCAGGGAATACTTAATAAGTATCAGGTGCTGTCGGAGAAGGCAATGGCACCCTACTCCAGTACTTTTGCCTAGAAAATCCCATGGACGGAGGAGCCTGGTAGGCTGCAGTCCATGGGGTCGCTGGAGTCGGACACAACTGAGCGACTTCACTTTCATTTCTCACTTTCATGCATTTGAGAAGGAAATGGCAACCCACTCCAGTGTTCTTGCCTGGAGAATCCCAGGGACGGGAAGCCTGGTGGGCTGCCGTCTATGGGGTCTCGCAGAGTCAGACACGACTGAAGCGACGCAGCAGCAGCAGCAGGTGCTGTTTAAACACTGTGTGCTCAGTTGCTCAGTTGTGTCTGACTCTTTGTGACCCCATGGACTGTAGCCCGCCAGGCTCCTTTGTCCATGGGATTCTCCAGGCAAGAATAGTGGAGTGGGTTGCCATTTCCTCCTCCAGAGGATGTTCCCGACTCAGGGATTGAACCCACATCTCCTGTGTCTCCTGCACTGGCAGGTGGATTCTTTACCACTGTGACACTTGGGAAGCCCCTAAATGCTATATGGTTACTTTTAAAGCAACTTTATTGAGGTTATTTTACATATCATAAAATCCACTCACTTCAAGTGTACAATTTAGTGATTATTAGTAATTTTACTAGGTGGTGCAACCATTACTGTAAGTTAGCTTTAGAACATTTCATCCCCCAGTAAGATCCCTCACACCTATTTATTGTGAAACCCCATTCCATTCCTCTCCCTCTGGGCAACCACTAATCTACTTTCGGAATCTGTTATAAATCTATTGTCATGGAGATTTCCCTCTATGTTTTAGTATATGATTTCTATAATTTTAGTGCTTCTGGATAGGTCTTTGGTTTCTTTTGAGTTAACTTTGTCTACGGTATGAAAGTGAAAGTCGCTCAGTCATGTCCAACTCTTTGTGACTCCCTTGGATTACAGAGTCCATGGAAGTCTCCAGGCCAGAATACTGGAGTGGCTAGCCATTCCCCTTCTCCAGGGGATCTTCCCAACCTGGAGATCAAACCCAGGTCTCCCACATTGCAAGTGGATTCTTTACCAGCTGAGCCACAGGAGGAAGCCCAAGAATACTGGAGTGGGTAGCCTATCCCTTCTCCAGCAGATCTTCCTGACCCAGGAATCAAACCAGTGTCTCTTGCATTGCAGGCAGATTCTTTACCAACTGAGCTATCAGGGAAGCCCCTATATGGTATGAAGGAGAGGTCTAACTTTATTCTTTTGCATTGATACCCAGTTATCCCAGCACCTTTACCTCCCTTTCTATAGCGTACTTGTCCTGGAGGCAAGGCCCAAGTTTTACTCCATTCTCTTTGCCTTGCTCTGTGTGTGAGCCCATGCCTGAGGGTCCCTTCTGATGACTGGGCATGGACTGAGCAAGTGAATGTAAGTGCCTGGGTCCTCTGTTCTGTCTTCGAACAGCTGGTGCAAGTTCGAAGTCCAGGGGCTGAGTAACCAGCAAGTCTTCTTGATCCCCAGGTGCAGCCAGCGTCATCGTCGGCCACCCTCTGGATACAGTCAAGGTATGGTAGCCATGTCACCACTACCTTTTGGAAAGAGGCCTGGAGCTAGTCTGCGTCCAGTAGTGTGCCTGCTGTTTCTGATCCCCAGAAGGTCGCCAGCCCAGGGCCAGCTCTCTGTGCCAGTCCATGGGGGTGGAGAGCTAGGAGGCCCGACCTGGAATGCTCTACCCTCATTGCTTGGCAGTGATTTTGTTTTCATGAATGCTCCGTTTCTGCCTCTAGGTTCTCAGGAGCTTCAGGGGAGGGGGTGAGGGCACTGGGAGTGTTCTCCTGCAAGCCTCTGTGAAACTAAGGAACCAGAAAAGGCTTCCAGTGTGAAGTGGCATCTGAACCAGCCTCTAAGGTCAGGCGATTGGAAAAGATATCCCAGGCACGGTGAACAGAACGGCAAAGGCACTGAAGTGGGGAGGCCGCCTGGGGGTCACGCTTAGGAAAGGCCAACATGGCCAGTTTTGCCGATGCCTCAGGTTTCTGAAAGCAGCTACGGATCAGAATCCAGGAAGGGTAGGTGGTCAGTCAATCCTTGTAGGCCTTGAATATCAGCTTAGGACTCTGGACCTAGGTTGGGAACAGGAAGCCACGGTAACTTGATGGAGCCAGCAAAGCCCCTTAGCATTGGAATCACCCACGCCCCTTGTTCTACAGGTGTGGAAACTGGCCCAGAAAGGGGAAGGGCTCACCCAGGTCACGACAAGTTGAAGCACTGAGAAGTGAGGTGCTACAAAGGGACATGTGATTCCACCCCTACCCCTGCCTCCCGTCCCCTTGCTAAGCAGCACTCACAGTTATACCCTGAGAAGGTGGCCACTAATAGTGCCTCCTCACCTTGACTTTCACGTGCGTATCTAATGCTCTGCCAGGATTGTGCACAAAGAGGAACCTCTCAGGCCCTCCTCCAGGGGCCGCTGCGGCCCCCTTTCTCCCCATCTTCCTCCCCATGTGACTCTGGGCCCCTTCTCCATCAGAGCCCAGGCCTGCTCTCTTCTGATGGGGAGGTCAGCCTACATTATGTCTAAATAGTGAAGGTATTTCCTGGCTCCTTGACTCCCTCACACAAGCCCAGCCTTTTGCTCATGTATCAAACACATCCTGGATGCTTTCTCCAGGGCAGAGGTGGTGGACAAAGCAAGTCCGGTCCCTGCCCCTGCAGATCTAACAGCCATGTTTTTGACCCAGGCAACCACAGCCAGTGTGTTTCCCTGATAGAGTATCCTTCCCTCACCCACAGCCTGGTCAGGGGCTGGTAGAGCCTGTTTGGAAGCCCCATCCTCATCTCCTGCCCCTGGCGTGGCAAGCCTGGCCACCCTGTGCCACATGTCAGCTGTAAAGGATAAGACTCTCCTCCTTTTCTCCACTCGTCCCCCTGAACCTCTACAGGGAAGCTTTCCCAACACATAAAATCTAGTCTTTGTTCCACCTAAGAACCTCTCTGTTGAGAGTACCAGCCTGATGATGCCACCTTCCATGGCTGGCCTCTGAGTCCAGCCCGGGGCTGGCCTGGGGCCCTTGTTTCTCTCTAGAACATTTTCTTTCCTTCTGGCTGGCATTTACTCTAGAGTTCCTATTCACTGAGAAAGGTCTGGGCCAGAGTCCTAGAGTCAGAATAGCCTGGAGTCCAGTTCCCACTTTCTGTGTTTTCTCCCTGAACCTCGCCAAGCCTCAGTTTCCTCATCTATAAAGTGGACTGTGAGCCCCTTCCCCCAGTGGGGCTGTCATGAAGACTGTCACGTTGGCAGCGAGGGTAGAGCAGTGAGCGAGCCTTTCTGTCCTAAAGAACACACGTGCTGGAGTGCGGTGATGCAGACAAGCGACTTGTCCCCAGGCTCCCCCTGAAAGAGCCAAGCTGGAAGGATCCAGGCTGCTGACCTGGGGCAGAGACTTCCACCCTACAGGTGGGAGAGCCAGGCTGGCTGCTTGGGGCAGCAGGGCTGGGGTCAGGGTTCACTGCGGGCTCCTGGCACACCTGGTATGCTTAAAGTTTATGTCTGATGCAGTGTGACCAGGGTTTTCTAATCAGGGCTCAGCTCTCTATAGACCAGCGAGAACACTGTAAGAAAATAAATTTGCATTGTTTTAAGCCACTAAATTTATCATATGTTGTTATGGCAGCAATCAGAAACCTACACAGGGAATCAGTTTTTTCATCAGTGAGATGGGGATAATATCCACACCTCATAGCATTTGTGGGATTCTGTGAGATAAGTTCCATAAGATGCCCAGTATTTCCCCACGTATGCAGTAGGTGCATATTATGTGCTAGCTCCTGTTGCAATTGGAGAACCTAGAGGCTTGAGCTGTGCTGCTGGCATGGGTGTCAACTTCCTCAAGGGCTGACAGATCTTTGCTCTGGTCTAGGCCCAGGGTGGAATATGCCCTGGGCTTTTCTGTGGCCTTACTTAGACCCTCTGCCTGTCTACAGATACCCCAGTCAGCGGAGTCAGCCTCCATTAGAGTACGCCATCATCTCATTCTCCAGCCCCTCAGTCAGTAAGTGCAAAGGGCCGAGTGCCAGGGCCATGCTCTGCTCCAGGGATGAAAGGAAAATACAAGATGGCCCTGTTCCACAGGGGGAACCCAAATACCCTACAAAGCCAACAGAGGTGACAGAATTCCAGCAGAGCTATTTTATATCCTAGCAGACGATGCTGTTAAAGTGCTGCACTCAATATGTCAGCAAATTTGAAAAACTCAGCACTGGCCACAGGACTGGAAAAGACCAGTTTTGTTCCATTTCCAAAGAAGAGCAATGCCAAAGAATGTTCAAACTCCTGTACAATTGCATTCGTTTCACCTGCTAGCAAGGTTATGCTCAAAATCCTTCAAGCTAGGCTTCAGTAGTTATGTGGACCAAGAACTTTCCAATGTGTAAGCTGGGCTTCAGAGAGGCAAAAGAACCAGAGATCAAATTGCCAACATTCATTGGACCATGGAGAAAGCAAAGGAGCTCCAGAAAAAACATCTACTTCTGTTTTATTGACTATGCTAAAGCCTTTGACTATGTGGATCACCACAAATTGTGGAAAATTCTTAAAGAGATGGGAATAACAGACCACCTTACCTGTCTCTTAATAAACTTGTATTAGGGTCAAGAAGCAACAGTTAGAACTGGACATGGAACAACTGACTGGCTCAGGATTGGGAAAGGAATATGTCAAGGCTGTGTATTGTCACCTTGCTTATTTAACTTCTATGCAGAGTACATCATGCAAAATGCCAGGCTGGATAAAGCACAAGCTGGAATCAAGATTGCTGGCAGAAATATCAACAACCTCAGAAATGCAGATAATACCACTCTAATGGCAGAAACTGTAGAGGAAGCAAAAAGCTTCTTGATGAGGGTGAAAGAGGAGAGTGAAAATCTGGCTTGAAACTGAACATTCAAAAAACTAAGATCATGGCATCCGGTCACATCACTTCATGGCAAATAGAAGGGGAAAAAGTGGAAACAGTGACTGATTTTATTTTCTTGGGTTCCAAAATCACTGTGGACAATGGCTGCAGCCATGAAATGAAAAAAAAAAAAAAAAAAAGTTTGCTCCTTGGAAGGAAAACTATAACAAATCTAGACAGTGTATTAAAAAGCAGAGACATTACTTTACCATAAAAGGTCCATACAGTCAAAGCTATGATTTTTCCAATAGTCATGTATGGATGTGAGAGTTGGACCATAAAGAAGACTGAGTGCTGAAGAATTGATGCTTTCGAACTGTGGTGTTGGAGAAGACTCTTGAGAGTCCCTTGAACTGCAAGATCAAACCAGTCAATCCTAAAGGAAATCAGCCCTGAATATTCATTGGAAGAACTGATGCTGAAGCTGAAGCTCCAATACTTTGGCCACCTGATATGAAGAGCCAACTCATTGGAAAAGACCCTGATGCTGGGAAAGATTGAAGGCAAAAGGAGAAGGGGGCGGCAGAGGATGAGATGGTCAGATAACATCACTGACTCAATGGACATGAGTTTGAGCAAACTCTGGGAGGTGGTGAAGGACAGAGGAGCCTGGCGTGCTGCAGTCCATGGGGACACAAAGAGTATGACATGACTTAGCGATGGAATAGCAACAACAGCAAAACAGATAGGCAGATCACATCACTGGAGCACTGAAGTTCAGGCCCAAAAGATGAGCTGAAGAAGCTGAATAAAGAGCCTTCCAGGGGAGAAATGTAGGTGGAATGTTCTGGAAGCAGGAAGAAACTGATGGTCCAGGGTCCAGGAATGTGTTAAGTGATAGGCACAGCAGATGTGGAGGAAATTGCCTGGAGGTGGTGAGAGGCACCACAGAGGCACCACCCAGGACCTCTGTGGTGCTGGTTAAGGGTAGGATTTTTCCGATTTTGGAGGGAGGCCTCTGCAGAGCTTGATACAGCAGTGACAAACATTCATCGTTGTTTGGAAAAGATGTTGTGTCGATACAGAAAAAGGAGTGAGCAGGGGAGCAGGAGGCCATCGAGGAGCCCAGTGCATCACTGGGGGGACAGATACGGGGGTTCTGTATTTATCAGGAGGTGAGGTGAGCAGGCCACTCCCAGGAGTACTGGGAGGACAGGGTGCTGGACAGCAGACAGGCTGGAGCCACAGGTTAGCTCTTGTATTCAAGATGCAGCAAAACCATATGTCTCCAAACCAGTGTTGTTCTTGTGCAACAAACTGGCCTGTCTTCTTCTCTCAGCTCGAGGGGCCTCCTGCTGTATTTAGCAAGGGGTGAATGGGATGTGTAGGGAGGCGGTGCAGGTAGAAGACGGAAGGCCAGCCAGGCTGGGACGGGGTCACAGGGGCAGGCCTTCCCCTCTCTGGGGCCCTGTGCTGGGAGCCCAGTATCGTGGGAGTGGTGGGGACATGACCTGTCTCCGCCTAGCCCTCAGGCCCTTGCCTTTGCCTCTCTCCGCAGGCTCGCCTGCAGGCCGGCTCTGGCTACGGGAGCACCCTCAGCTGCATTCGCACGGTGTACAGGAGGGAGAGTGTAAGTGCTCCTGGCGGGAAGGTTCTCCTAAGGGCCAAAGTCACGTCCTCACCCCCTGTTCATGACACTCATCACCTTTGGCTCAGTGTTCCCTGTTCATCTCACACCACTCCTCAAATATTATGTATTACCTAAACTTAACCCTGTCCCCGGGTGCAATAGTATTGAGGGAAAAAACTGTGCGTCATCTCTCTGGAGAAATGTTGAGGCACTTAGGAACATGGAGTGGAAAATTCCTGCAGAAACAGGGTGACCTGTCAGGTTTTCAAAACCAGAGGAGTGGCAGGTAGGCCATGTGTTCACGAGCTCCCTTTATCCCAGAGTGGGGCGAGGGGTGGGAGTGGGGTGATTCTTCTGGTCCCAGGCACCCAGAGCAGGATTGTATCACACGTCACTCCAGACCAGGGGACCCAGGGGTTTTCTCTGCAGAGGAGAAAATCTGAGTAACAGATTTTGTAGAAGCATCAGGTGCCATTCTTGAGAATGAGTATGTGCTTTTTGAAGACTTTCCAAGACTCCTCCTTGGGGAATTGTCAATAAATTTTAAAAGTTAGGATGAAATGAACTATTAGTTTAAAGAAATAGGCATAAGCAGAGAACAAATATATGGATACCAGGAGATAAAATGGGGGTGGGATGAATTGGGAGATTGGGATTGATATATATATATATATATATATATATATATATATATATATATATATACACACACACACACATTACTATGTATAAAATAGATAACTAATGAGAACCTCCAGCATAGAACAGGGCACTCTACTCGGTGCTCTGTAGTGACCTAAAATGGGAAGGAAATCCAAAAAATTGTAGGTATATGTGTACGTATAGTTGATTCACTTTGCTGTAGAGCAGAAACTAACACAACATTGTAAAGCAATTACACTCCAATAAAAATTAATTAAAAAAAAAAAAGAAATAGGTGTAAGCCCTGTGGCAGCACTGGGCTTTTCCTTGAGTCACTGGGAACATGACCCCCTTATTGACCTCTGTCCCCACCAGGCTCCCTCCTGGGAAGTGGCCTGGAGCTCAGGAGTCTCCTGCTTGCACCTGGAGTTTCTTCTCCTTGGTTGAAGTGTGTCTTGTGTCTGCATGTTGTTCTGATTCTCTGGATGGTCTGCTCAGGGTGAGCCCTGCAAACCCAGCACTAGCTGTTCTGGTGTAATGTTGTCCTACTCCTCCATCCTCTGAATGGCAGCTGTTGATTCTCCTTTTTGGGACATGTGCCCTGGGGTTTCTGTGGGGACTGTTGCCATTCCTCTAAGACACGGTGGTTCAAAGCTAAGCGATGTCCCGAGTTATCTGAGGGGCCTTGTAGAGGAGGAGTCTGGAGTATGGTGAGTGCATGCATGTGTGTTTGCATGCACATGCGTGTGTGGACGCTTGTGTGAGGTGGTGTCCAGGCTCTTGTAAACAGGGTGCAGGCATGCAGGTCAGGCTGAACTGGCTTGAGTACAGCCTGGAGTTTTTACAATTGCTTCCCAGTGCTTTTTCACCTTTGGTGCCCTGTATGTGGCCCTGACTCCTCCAAGGGCCTCTGGAATTTTCCAGGCTCAGTGGCACATCTGTGGTGTCTGCTGAGAATGCAGGATGTGTGTACAGAAGCCTTTCATGCTGTTCATTCGGGGATTCTCCCTCCAGCTCTGTCCCAACAAACGCACATGCTCAGGGGCACCCAGCTACCTGCTGGCCCAGGTGCCCCTGGCAGGGCTGTGGACCCTTCACACCCCACCACTACAGACTTAGCACATTATATTTTACTTGCCTGTCAGTCTGTCTGCCTGGATCCCTTCCTACCCCGCCTCCAGATTGTGAGCTCAGTGCAGGCGTAAAGTGCTTCTTTCTTGTCCTGCAGGGCCTGGCGCGTGCCCAGAGAATGCTTTTGTTGGAGTGGCACATGAGCAGGGAGCATGTGGTGCTTGGCAAGCCCACTGCCCACTGGGCCTCCATGGGCTGCCCTCGGCCACAGGAACCCTGCCGCTCTGGTGACAAATGCAGGTCCCAGGCCCAGCGCACCATGGCTCAAGAAACAGCTTCATGTAGAAGCCAGTTCCTCCTCAGGGCAAGGATGCTCTCTTGCTCCCCTGTTTCTCCTTTCACATCAGCACCCTCTTATTCTTTCCATCGATATACTGGCTTGCTTTTCCTGTGGTGTCTCCCCTACCAGGCCATGGGCTCCAGGAGGGCAAGGTCTGTTCCAGGGGTGGCATAGGCCCTCATGCGTCCTCCTCCTGGGTCTCCCCACAGGTGTTTGGCTTCTTCAAGGGCATGTCCTTCCCCCTTGCCAGCATCGCTGTCTACAACTCGGTGGTGTTTGGGGTCTTCAGCAACACACAGAGGTTCCTCAGCCACCACCGGTGCCAGGAGCCTGAGGCTGGCCCACCCCACGTGCTGTCTGACCTGCTTCTGGCCAGCATGGTGGCCGGCGTGGTCTCTGTCGGGCTGGGTGCTCCCGTGGACCTCATCAAGATCCGGCTGCAGATGCAAACACAGCCATTTCAGGAAGGTAAGAGGCCGGGGAGGTGGCCTGGTGTCTGGGCACCTGTGACCCTCTCATGGCTTCCTAGATCTGGGATTTGGTTAATATCCTTTTTATGGAGCAGGGCATCTATGTCAAATCATTTTTATTGATAGTGGTAACTCTCATTGGTCAAGGGTTTACTATGTACCAGACGTTTGTGAAGAGCCCCACATATGTTCTCTTAATTCGTCTCAGAACAATTTCCTGAGGCGGGAGCTGTGGTTGTTTCCATTTTGCAGATGAGAAAACTGAGGCTCCCAGAGGTTGAGATACTTATTCAAGGACACACAGTTCATGACTGGCCAGTCAGCACCAGCTTTATAGATTGTAGCCCCTGGCGTGAAACAAAAATAGTATCTTGATTTCAAATTAGTAAGAATTTTAAAAGGGCAAGAGCAGAGCATTAAGTCAAGTGAGGGGCCCTGTGTGACTGTCCAGGTCTCAGAACCACACCTGCCCCTCACACCAAGGAGTGCAGCCAGGAGGCCTTGAGCTGGGTTGGCTGCTGCTTCATGAAGTGGGTGCCCCCACCGTGCCATCCACATTCCATTAGAGTTTCATTTCTTATCTCTGTGTAGCTAGCTACTCTGCCCCATGGTGAGCTGGAGCTGATATCTCCTCCCTGCTGGAAAGAGGTGCGTGCCTCTTCTCCTGGGACCAGTTTTGATAAAGGAGGTTGGAAAGAACAAGAAGGCACTTACTGTGTGGACAGAAAGGGCCAGCTGTAGAGAAAGGATGAGCTGGGGGCTCTTAGACAAATTCCAATACCTTGGAGTTTGGTCCTTGGCTCTCATTTTACTCTGCCTCCTCAGGGAAGATACCATCCCTTTCTGGGCCTCAGTCTCCTTATCTGTATGATGGAAGGACTGCGTCTTGGTCCTTCCTGTGACCTCAGATATATACCTGACAGATGTTGTGGATAAGACCCCTCTGCTTGGCCACCTTCTAAGTGGCCTCCCTGTGAGCCTTCTGCCCACAGAGGCTGGGTGGGGAGTCAGCTGTGCTGGCCCATGGCTGAAGCCCCAGAATGTCACTCAGGAGCATCCTGGGCCAGTGCCTCTCCTCCCCCGACTGCTACCCAGGCTCCTTGGTTCACCTGCCCTCCCTGCTCAGCTGGGCAGGTGTCCAGGGCAGGTCTGCACACACTCCAAGCATGGTGCTGCTGCTCCTCACAGGGGCCCCTCCTACCCCAAGAACAGGAGTCACAGCTGCTAGGTGCTCAGTGCCCCAGGGCCCACGGTCCCTGTGAGCATGCAGAGAGATGCAGGGCAACACTGAGATGGTTCACCCAGAGAGTCACGGAGCGTGCCCCCCTGGGGGCCACCGAGGAGATGCAGCGCAGGGGCATCCGCACCCCCACCTGCCTAACACGCTGAGTCATGTCTTGGTGCCTTTCAGTTTGACCAAAGGGTTGCACCTCTGAGAAGAGTTCGAAGCTCACTGATATGGTCCTGTGTTAGAAGCAGAAGCAAAAATGTAGAGAAATGAAGGGGCATTGTGAGCAGGCCTAGAGTGCAGGAGTCCTGACCCCCAGGCTGGTTTTTTGTGCTCTCCTGTCTACTTTCACAAAGTTGTGTTGGTCTAGGGTGCAGAGTAGGTTTCTCTCCATAAGGCTTGGAGCTCTTTGGGGTCCACGTGTTGGATGAGTCTCAGTGATGGGGCTCCTCGGTTCATGGGGGCAGCCCTGCCCACTTCACAACCAAGGCGCCTCATCCCGGGAAGGGGAGGAGAGCGGGGCAGGTGTGCATGTGTACCTGTGAGGGCCCCCAGCCAGCCTGGACACCCAGGGAGAGTGCTGGGACACAGGATGCCGGGACATTCGGAGACAAGTTCATCGGTGAACTTTCTTGACAGTGTGGGTTCCATCCTCTGTTCTTCCCTCGCCCACCTACACTTTCCCTGAAGAGGGTTCTAGAATGGTGGCTGACTTAGCAGGCTAAGACCTGAGCTACAGGAGTCCTGAAGCCGGACTAGAAGTCTCCGCGACTAGAGGAAGGACGGGAGCAGCTCCAGAATAGCCAGACCCAAGAAAGGCCCCACCCCTGGGTGTGCAGGAGCCTGACTTTTAGGGAGCGGAGCAGCCTCTGTTAGCAGCTGCCAAAGCTGCTAAGTGCTCATCGTGTCCTGACACTGTGTTAAGTGCTGTTTACGCATGGCCCCATTTAACATCCCCCCGACAGTGTGAGGTTCATTTACCCGATACACAGTAGTTATGCACTTGCTGTGTGCCAGGCCTATGGCTAAGTGCTGAGACCACAGTGGTGGACAGAAGACTCTGTCCTGTTCCTCTTGCAGCTCTCCATCCAGCAAACAGGCAGACAGGCATTGGGCCACTCCAGATAGGGTGGGGGAGAGTGGAGGAGGTTCTCAGCCAGGCTGGGGGTCAGGAAGGGCTTTGGGGAAGGTGGTGAGAGGGGTCAAAAGAGGGCCTGGAGGTCAGGACTGGGCACCTGCTCAAGGCCACACTGAGGGCCACCTGTGCCTGCTCGCCTGGGCCCTGGGGGCCTGGGGCAGAACTCCCTAGAACTGCCATCTGGGACGTCAAGACTCTTGTGGAGCCCTTGTTAGCTGGATAAGCCCTCTGAGCAGGGAGGATGTGGGAACGTGCGGCTCTGTTCTTCCCCAGCATCTCATCCTACTCCTGTATGGATGGGGACCATGGCCCAGGTTGTAAGTTTATCTGTGATACCAGAAGGAAACCGGTTCTTAAGCAAACCCCTTGAGGCAGCAACAGAAAATGAAAATGCACTTGTTCTGTCCTTTCCAAGGTGCCAGGAAGCTAGCCTTTAGGGAATTCAGGGAAGGCTCTTAAAAAGAGACCAGGGGAGGCCCTGCACACAGAAAAACTTTTCTCAGCCCTTCTAAGCTCGAAGTCATCAGCACCTGGTCCCAGCGGGTTATCTGACAGTGCAAACACAAAGGAGTTGACCTGAGTGTGTGGAGAGAAGGTAGAAACCAAGGCTGGAGGGTCCCCCTCGGCTGTGCCCCTAGAACCTCCAATCTGGACTAAGGCAGAACACTCCTGGCCATGGGGGCAAGGAGCCAGTGTTTACTCAAGCTTACCATGCGGCAGGCACTGTGTAAAGAGCTCATGGTGTTTAATAGTCACGGAAACCAAGTTCCTGGACGTTTACAAAGGGGAGACAGAGACACAGGGAGATTCCACTGCCTGCCCGAGGTCCCTGCCCAAATCGGGGGTGGAGCTGGGACGAGGGCCCAGGCAGGTGACTCAGGACCACTGATGCTGTTTCTGCTTCTGCCCCCAGGGTTTTGTAGAAGCTGAGGCTGCAGCGACTTTGGTAACATCTGGGCCTTTGCAGAGAATCATCATATACAAAACCAATTGCAAACTTTGAGGGAGGGAAGGGAAGTGGGAACTTGACTCTAAAATGACATTGTTCAAGTAGTGGGTGCAGCCCGTGGGCTCCAAGGGGTGGGTCTGAATTCTGTGGCTTTGGGCAGCTCTTCTCTGCATGGCCACTCTTCCTTACCTCCCTCATCCCCTCAGATGCTTGAGAGAGGGGGCTTTGGTGACTGTGGGTGCTGGGCAGGATCAACTACTGGGGAAAAAGCAGGGGAGGCAGGTGGTGGGTCATCAGGCAGTTCTTTCTGCCCGGAATCCCTCCAGAAGTAGAGGAAGGATGTGGTTTTTCTTTCACTTGTTCCTCAGAAACCCTCTAGGCCAAAGGTAGGGGGTAGACTCGCTGGGCCCAGGCAGGAAGCATCAGTAAGCACGGGTGCCTGGAGAATGCACCCTTTTCCATTGTTTGAACACCTGCAGCCCTCCGAGCCTGTGCTTCATTTTCCCCCTTCTTATAGAAAAACAAAACATGCTTACTTTCCATGTCACTCTGGTATTAGAAATGCAGTCATTTAGCCTTGGTGCCTGGGAGGCAATGGGGAGTAATGGGAAATAGTTGCAGGTTGCCCAAATCCTCTCTAAGGGGGTGGCTTCGACTCAGCTCCAGCCGACTATTGCCACACAGCCTGGATCTTAAAAAAAAAAAGAAGGCAGAGAGCTAGATTTTCCCAGGGTCTTTTAATTGGAAATTGTCAGATAATTCAATCAAAACCAAAGTCAAATGCAAACCAACATTAACACCATGTAGCCCAGACCATTGTGTGGACTAGACAGTGTGGGCTAGTGGTTAGCTGCCAGCTTGTGGTCTCTGCTCTGAGCCAAGCCCACTCTCCTTGACAACTGTGCTGAGATGGGTAAATTTAAGCTGCCTTGTGCGGGGCTTGTGGGATTGCTCATGGCTTGCAGCTTTACCCCAGAATTGCCAGTCCACTTCCTGGGTGGTGACAATGGGGGTCTGTGAGAGACCACGCTCCATACTGAAGGCAGGGGCTAGAGGCCTCTGGCTTCCCTGTTTGGGGGCAGATGTCAGGTGGAATGCAGGCCATGCTGAGGTGAGAACCCAGCTCATCTGGTTGGAGACATGCAGATATAAAGCCATTGAGTTCATCCTGATTGTCTGAATGTGGAGGGAAAGAGTTTAGCCATCCAACCAAGTACAGTCACCATTAATACATTCGTGTATTTCTTCTTCCTTTTCAGTGTGCATAGATGAAATGTTTTAAGAGGTTTTACTCATATTATCTAGACAGTTTCATATCCTGTTGTTAACAGTGTAACGAACATTTTCCATGTTACTAAAATAACATTATAAAATGAAAATAGATGGATAATATTTAAAACAGATGTACAATAGTCCATAAAATACACACACGTATTTTGAGAGGGATGATATAGCGTGATAAGAATTCAGTTTCTGGGGTTAGACTACCTGCTTCTATTATCTTCACCGATTGTCAGGAAGCCTCAGTTTGTGTGCTGTGCTCAGTCGCTTCAGTAGTGTCAAACTCTTTGCAACCCTATGGACTGTAGCCCGTCAGGCTCCTCTGTCCATGAGATTCTCTAGGCATGAATATTGGAGTGGGTTGCCATTTCCTACTCCAGGGATCCCTGGATCTTTCCTATGCAGGGATCAAACCAGCATCTTTAGGTCTCCTGCTTTGGCAGGTGGGTTTTTTATTTGTTTGTTTTTTACTACTAGTGCCACCTGGGAAATGCAAGCCTCAGTTTCCTCATCTGCAATACGGGAATAACAAGAGTAGCTCAGTCATAACTGGGATGGGATAGAATCATGCATAACACACGAAGATCTGAGCACAGTGTCTGATACATTGAAAACATGAGATAAATGTTAGCAATACAGTTAAACTTATTATTTAGAAGTCTTCCTACTAATGTAAATATAGGTTGTTTACAGTTTTTCCTCTTTTAAAAATAGTGATGTGATCAGCAAATTTGTCCATAAAGAGTTGCCTTCATTTGCAGTCATTTCCCTAAATGTGTGGGCTCTTTGATTCATGAGTAGGTCAAAGAGTATGGTCATTTTTAGGATTCTTGGTACGTGCTGTGAAATTTGTTATATAGAGGAGTTTTACCAAATGATATCAGCATTTACTGAAGTTTAAAGGGAATGTCCATTTGGCATTGCCCACCCCTCATGAAAACTCCCCGGACGGCAGTTATCCTCATGAAAACGGAGGTTTTCTCCCTGGGGTCTCTGTCACTTGGCCTGAATTCTTTCAGATCTGGCCTTGACAGTAAGGTGCCTGTGAAGGTGCCGTTTTCAAGTTACCATTCCCCGGGCATGAGCTGCACTAGGCGCCCTGCTGCGCCCGTGCTGGAATTCGGGGCTGAGGTCCAGGGCCAGCAGTTCTACCTGGGCCAAGTCACATCCGAGAGCCCAGTGGCCAGTGACACTCACTCCTCCCCCATCTGGGAGCTTTCAGGTCTGTGTTTTCATTAAGAACCTAATTAATGTGCAGATCACAAAGCCCTTAACACCACAGGAGGCCGGGGTTTGGGGGACTGGAGGAGGACTCAGCATTAACTCTGTGCTGACCTTTGCAGGAATTCCACCAGGCCCAGCTGGAGGCAAAGGGCTGAGTGTTATACCTGCTTAAATCCTCTCTTCCATTCATTCACTAGCATTTTCCCAGTCTCTGCAATGAGCAAAGCTGAGTGGGCACATCAGGTATCAGACACACACAGGCCCTGTGTTCATGGAGCCCTCAGTCTGGTGGGGAATCAAATGTGCACCGGAGTGAGAAAGGCCTGTGGAAGACTCTGGAACCTCAGAATCTGGCTCTGCACACGAGGAAGGCTCCAGAGAGGAGTGGTTGTCAATTGGGTGCTTGAATATTGGCTAGGATTTGGAAGTGGGGAGGGGGAGGTCTTTTAGACTGAGGACCGATGGAGGGAAGGAGTCAGGGGCAGGAAGAGCGGGTCTGTGTAGGGATGAGTGGGGAAGGGTGAAAGATACAGGGTCAGGTATGAAGAGCTTGGATTATTAGCTGAGTGTGAGTTTCTGTGCTATTCTGCAGGCAGTGGGGTGTCTTGGACATCAGCATGACCTGAGCAAAGCTGTGTGTCAGGAAGTGATGAACCTGACGTTCAGAGGAATGGAAGGGGTGGGAATGGTAGAGGTAAGGAGGCTGCTGCCACAGACCAGGCAAGAGGCTGGGAACCTGTCTCAGGGCCATGGACTTTGGGAACACAGGGGAGCGGTAACTTAAAGAGGCATAGATAATGCAGAACCAACAGGCCAATAAGGAGAGAAGAAAGTGTTGAAAATGACCCAGGATTTCAAAGTTGGGTAGCGACGAGGGAGGCAGTACCACCTACAAAGGAAATGGAACAGCAGATGAAGCCTGCGAGACAGAACTTGGTGGGAGTGGGTCAGCACGCATGCTCGTTGTTGCGGTTGACGGTTTGGATCCCGGCTGGAGAGGCAGTCTCAAGTGAGAGTGTGGAGACTTGGCCTTGGTTCCTGTTCTTGGGGAGAGGGGAACTCCAGCTGAAATGTTAGGGCAGGAGATCTAGACAGGAATCTGACAGACGTAAAAGTGACAGCTGAAGTCATGACATTAAGTGCAAATGCCAAGTTGAGCTGCAAAAACAAAGAGGGGACTGGCAATGAGAAAACGCTGTGAAGAAGTTTGAGAAGGAGCTGTACTGACACTAATAGCTATAGTTAACAAGTGCCGTGCCTGGCCATGCGTTCTGTGCTAACACACACCCTGAGATTCAGTCGCCACAGCAACTCTATGAAATATGCACTGTCAGTCTCCATCTGGTGGGTGGGGAAACAGACGCTGGGTTTAAGTGACTTATCCGTGCTCTCTGGGCTATTCTGCCCCAGCCTGTGCAGTTCCACACCCTGGAAACACAGTCCTGAGAGACTAGTGTCACCATCGTGGGGAAGGAGAGGGAAAAGGGGAGAGCCGCTGAAGTCAGGGTGACAGTGAATGGAGACCAAAGAAAAAGACTCTTTTCCAAATTGGGAGAGAAGAAGGAAAGAGATAATTGAGAGAGAATTTCGAGGCAAGAGGAAGGAAGTTGAGGGAGCCTGACTCTACCATATTTAATATAATCTGATGGAATGACGGGTAGAGAGTGTAGCCAGGATTCGAGGAGGAGAGTGTCCTACTATCTGGATGTGCCAAGAGGGGACATGCTGACAAGGGCTGGGTTGGATGGTGAGTGGGGAGTGCCAGCCGAGGGTGATCATCAGCCATTCACCTGAACACAAACCCCATTTGAGTCTGGAAGGCTGTCTGATGACAAAATGGGGTGAAACCATTTCTGCGATTTCCATGGACCTTCAGAAATGTCTGACTGGGAAGGGCAGTAACTGTGCCTCAGAGGCCCTGACTACATCAGTTTGTCTCTTTGGCAACATAGTTTTATTGCTCCCATAAAGATGTGAGGCTGCTCAGAAGCATATTTATCTCTAGGCAGGTTAGCCATCTGATACTTTCTAAGGATTTCCCAGTTCAGGGCAGGAATGATTGATGCTAAGCTCTGTAAAGAGATATATGTTGCTCCATCAGTTTCTAAAGAAGGAAGCCTATGGGAAGGCAGGAATTCTTGGAATGTGACAAGTGGCACAGAAACCACAGTTGGGGCCTTCTTCTCAAGTAGGCTGTATGCCAATAGGAAGTGAGGGCTGGAGCAATGGCAGCCCAAAAGTGGAGGGAGGTGTTTTGTGAAGAGGCTAAGCATATAGCCATGCAGTTCAAGAGGCACCCTTGAGTTCTGGACAGTTTGAATCTTTTTCAAGCTGTGGTCTCACATAGCTTGCCAAAATTAATGAAGATGTACACAACGTAACGCACCATTGTACAAGTTGCGTACAATAAATACGGACACACCCATTTGTTCTTTCAATTGACAAGGGCAAATATTGTCTTGATTTCTACTTGACGCTAGTGTTGGTAGCTCTCAGTGCTGTGTGGGTACCCACAGTCTTCCATAGGAGGCTTGGCAGGTCATGGCAGGTCACAGCAGGGCAAAGCTGCCTGATATTGGCAGGTCTGGCTCTTCTGGAATCTGAAATTATATCAGGACAAGTTAATAAAGACAATAGTGGTAACTATTTGCCTCAAGTGAAATACATTTGTACAACACACATTTTGGTAAACTGTACTTGCCAAAGTGCATTCTCAGTTAATTTGCACAGAAGCCCAATGAGGATATGGAGAGGCCTCTTATTCTTCCCCTTTTGTATATGACAAGGAGACTGAAGGCTAGTGTTGGGGAGTCTTTTTCATTAGGTTGTATAGAAAATAGCAACTGAGCAGCAGAGCAAACCCCAGCTGCTCCTAACACAGAGCTCTTTCTAGTAAACCATCTGCCTATCATGGACTCTTTAGATCATGAGAAAACTGCCATACCCTCTACAAACAGGAACCAGGCCAGAGCTTCCCATTGGTAATATCCTGGGGAGGTGAACCCAGGGTCCCCCAGCCTGTTCAAATCCAAACCACAGAGGTTATACCCAGCCTGTCTATTGTAGGATGTCCATCCATAGTACTGGATGCTTCCACAGCATCTTAGGCCAGTGTGGAAGCTTACACCATGATTTGGAAGTGTCTTTTAGTCTCTGGCACAAGGATCAGACAGGGCTGGGCTTGGAGGAACGTCCATCATGGGAGATGCGGCTTTGGGAGGCCCCCCCTGCTAGAGCTGTCGATCAGATGCTCAAGTGTTCTCTGAATGGTGTTGAGGCACATAAAGCCCACAGTGTCAGGCACAGGGTCACAGGGCCGGTTCCAATACCAGAAAACTCACTGAGCCAGTTAGGGGAAAACCATGTGCTCCAAAAACAGAAGCAACCAAAACAGACCATGACAGGGGTACAGCCTTGGCAGGCACTAAGGGTCCTGGTTTTTTCTATGAGTACCTTTTTAAAAACATTATCTATTTTATTTGGCCATGTTGGGTCTTAGTTTCAGCCCTCTGGCTCGGTAGTTTGGGAACTCAGGCTTAGCTGCCCATAGGCATGTTGTGTCTTACTTCCCCGACCAGGGATCGAACCGAGTCCTGGAAGGTGGATTCTTAACCACTGGACCACCAGAAAAGTCCCTACGAGGACTTTTTAAATATACGAAATGGAGTCCAACCCATAGAACAGTGGCTTTACTTAGTGTCCATGATTAAGAAAACGCATACGATAAGAAACTACTGTGGATTATCAGTGTATTTAAGTAATTTTTATTGAGTTCCCACAATAGCACCTACACATGTGAGAAAAATGGTCAGACACGTGTATGAGATATTTGAGGAATTCTATCTGTCTTCAAGGCTTGTGGATTGGTGGGTCCCTTGAAGTAACCCCGTGCTCCCGCCTTGCACTTGAGAGCCTGCTGGCCCAGGGGTATTTGAGCACAGAACACTTGGTGAGCCTGCACATTGTTGACTGGGGACCAGCAGGGCCTCATCTGTGGGTGGCTGACTTGCTAAGGATTTTCAGGAGAAACTGATGTGTTAAGAAATGGTGTTGTGTCCACCTCCAACCCCCACCGGCAAACAGAGGAGATCTGGTGTCCCTGAGGCCTGGGCTCTCCTTACTTCAAGTGGATCTGTGACTAGTCACTGTGCTTCACCTGACTTTCCTGTCTCCAAGGCCATGACCCACTGAAGACACTGAACAGCACTGCCCTAGGAAGGAAAGAGTTAAAAACTGTTTGTGTTCGTCTGGGAAGGGTACCGTGGGATGCTGCAGCAGGTCCCTGGGTTCTCAGCAGAGGGGCGCCAGAGGCAGATCTACAGGGACCTCAGCCTGTGTCTGGGCCAGTGTAGCCTCTCTGAGGTAGGAGGATCCCCCAAGGAGTGACTGTGTGGGTACCTGTGAGGACTGGCTAAACCTGGACGCCCCCATCCCCTGAAGAGTTCTCTGAAGAGGCACCTGCCATCAGAGGGGCCTCCTGGCCCAGGCAGGAGCCAGCAAGCCAGGTGCCAGATGCTGCTGCTGAGCAGTGGGGCCAGATGGCCACAGCGTGTGGTCCAAGGAGCGATGCTGCTGCTGAGCAGTGAGCCACACGGCACAGCGTGTGGTCCAAGGAGCGAGGAGGGGACTGGGCCGAACAACGCAGGGGAGCCCAGAGGAGGGGTCTTTTTAGAACTGTGGAGGCTTCCTGTGCTCTTAGGTGAAGGTGAGGAGCAGAGTGGGAGGTGATATTACTGACTTTGAATATCCTGCCTGTCATGTGGGCTTGACTTGATCCTAAATGAATTTAGGAAAACAAAGAAAACCACAGACATCATGAGTGTTACTGCACCTATTATAGTAAAAGGCTCTTAGTTTAAAGAGGACAGTAAAAAATGGCCTCAATAGCAAAGCAAATAGCAAAGCATTCAGGGTAAGAAATAATCAAAATTTGATTCATCATCTTATCCTTACTTCAGAACAAAAAGTTCTCATGAGGGAAACTAAATACATTTCACCCTAGAAGGAAATATACCTAATGTGAACCCCTTCACAGGCATGTGTGCACCCCCAAGCCCAAGCCCTGGAGGTTCCTGAACAACAGGCTGAGGGGAGGTTCAGTGTGAGCAAAGTACCCACCTCCTTCCTTGGGTTCCTTGCACAAAGACATACAAATTCACATGCATCGGTTGTGTATATTTCTGAGAGCTGCTTGCCAGCAACCTCCCAAGTCAGTTTTTAAGGGTCACCAAAATGTGTTTTACCCAGACTAAAACTGGTCCAGAGTTAGAGTTACCAGAGGCTCCGATTCAGCGCTTTTCTAAGTCTGGCTGCCAGGTCTCCCTGGCAACACCTCCATGAGCCATGGAGCATCTTGTGGTTTGAGCAACTGATCAGAATGCCTGCCGTCTTCTGCCTCATGGTCCTGTATGAACTGTCCATACCACTACACTAAAGTAGGTGGGCCTGTGACAACTGTCACCTGAAAGAGATTTGCTTTTCGTCGGGTGACACATCGTTGACATCACAGAATCCTTTTACCTTGAAAAGCAGGAGAGGCTAGGTAGCCTTCAGAGTTTTGCTCTGCCTGAGTGACCAAAATGGCTTATTTCAAGCATCAGATGCCATTTTCTCAGTAGGATAGGGTACTGGTGCATGTCATGGTCAAAACTCACGAATTGTGCACTTATCAGCTACACCGTTTATGGGATGTAAATTACACCTCAGTTGAAAAAACAAGCTAATGAAAACAAGTAGAGGAGGCCAGAGAAGACAAAGGGAATCTTGAGGTTGATTGGTCTTCATGGGAAAAGAGGTGAGACTGGAGAAGGGGGAAGAAGTCCAGCCAAGGATGCATCATCTCAGTGTAATAACAAGGACACATCAAACAAACCTCAGATAAGAGGAGTTCTGTTAACAAGAAGGGGGTGGTGTACTTTTAAAAAATGTCATTGTCATCATAAAAAAAAAATAACAAAGCAAGGCTGTGGAAATGCTCCAGATGAAAGGAAGCTACAGAGACATGACAACGAAATATAATACCTGATGGACTGGATTGTGTCATGGGGGTGGGGAGAAACACTCTAAAGGTCAACGTGAGATCACTGGGAGCATGAGCACAGACAGTACATTAGATACAAAGATTGTCCGTGTGATTATGAACCTGGCTCCTTTCCCACAGCGTGTAGAATGGCATCCTGATTCTTAGGAAACACAGACTGAAGAATTCAATGGTAAGGGCTATTTTGTATGTAACTCACCCTGAAATGGCTCAGAGAATAAAATTATATATTGTATGTATGGGCCAGAGAATTTCCTTCTTGCTTATTTTGGGAGAAAAACAATGAAAGTACAGATCTGGTGCTGGGTTGGGTCTTGATGACAAGGTTGGCTCTCGGTTTGGTCAAATGTTTTTCCCATTTTATCAGACTCTCTCGTTCTATCAGTAACTCCTGAAAGTCACATCGTACCCACAACTGATTGATGAAAACCTTGACTCCAGGTCGGGTCACTGTTACCTGGAGCTGAACCAGGCAAAGTTTAGGAATTGGGACAAAGGCATCTGTTCAGTTTAATTGCACACCCATGTTTGAGTGAGGAGTAGAGGAAGGGTATGGGCAGGGAGGGAGGGAGAGGACACACAAACCATAAAACAAATAAGGTAAAATGTTAAAAATAGGTGCGGGGGTAAATGTGTAAATATAGGTGCGGGGGGTTCTGTGTCAAATTTTCTCTCTTTTTTTGTACTTTGTTTTTTCAAATTTGAAATTATTTCCAAATAAAAATTTTATTTACAAATGTCAGGGGTGAGCTGCAAGAAGTTGAGGGCTTCACAGTATCACCTTGTGTCCAGAGGCCCTGACAATCAGCTCAGACTCATGTCAATGTTCCAGGTCAGAATTATAATTATATTGATGTAATAGTTGTAAATGGATCATTTTCAAGCAATTAAAGCTAGATTGCTTATGTTATAACCCTAGAAGAATATGAGAGAATTTCCTTATTGCTTATTCTGAAAAGAAAAGGGAAAAAAAGGCAGATTTTTTTGACAAAGCCACTTGGTGGTTGGACAGGTGTTTTTTTTTTTTTTCCAACATCTGTACCTCCAAACAAGCAGAATGTTAACAGGAGCTCTCCTTCAGTAAGTGACTTTTGAGCTCTACATCATACTCATAGTTGATTCATGAAAACTTTGACTTTGGGGACAAATCACTGGTACTTCCATGTGAGCATGGCCCAGGCAAAGTTTATATGTTGGGACAATTACAACTATTTGGTTTAATGCCAAATTTTCCCAGGATGACCCTAGTGGTATCCTAGTGGCTTTGGGAGAGAAACGAGTGTTCAGTGATCTCCCAGAGTGCTCTCAAAGACTGCATGCAGTATCTGACCTTGCCCTGAGCTCAGAGTGCCCTGTGCCCCTAAACGTGGCTGCCACACCTGCTCATTCCCTGCGGGATCCACTGTGAAGGAGAATGGGACTCGGCCTCCCGCAGTTGGCTTAACACACATGGCCTTTATCCCTCTCTTCCCTCAACACAGGAAGAATATACAGGGCTAGTTTGTCAAAGCAAATTTTCCAGGCAAATAGAAACCTCCCCCTTGACCTTGTCTACATCCAGGATAAGTGAAAAGGACAAGTTGTACTTAACTCCTAAATTTCCTGTTTGGACTGTGGCATCATGAAGCTGAGTATTCTTTCCTGACCTTCATCTGATAAAGATGGGGCTGTTTAGGGGGCTTGGAAGTTCACCTGTGTAACGAAAATGATCTGTCTCTTAGCCAGCATGCTGTAAAAACCCAAATGAGCTGGTGCTTCCGGGGAATTGAACCCAGGTGACAAAATGGGCATGTGGTCACAAGCAAGCTCCATTCTGTTTCTGTCCTGGTCATGTCACCTTAGTTCTCCAAGAAGGGAAAGTTGAGAATATGATCTGCTTTATCTGCACTGGGACTGGGAGGTCTCTCTGGCCACGAGTCAAAGCTATGCCAAAGGTCTGTAGCAGAGTAGATGAGCATCAGACAGGGAGATAAAAGGAGCCAGGTGGAAGGATTAGAGTCATTGCTTTCTATCTACATATGTCCTGAGAAGACACTACCAACATAACAACCAGACCAAGACCAATGATCTGCCAGCAGAGATCCCAGTGGTCAAAGAAGGAGACAGCACTCTGTGCCCTGGACTCTGAGGGGCCAATGGCACAGGTCTGCCCTACAACTGTTTCAGGGCACCGCCTGGCCAGGGCTGGAGTGAGTCAGTGAGACCATGTCCAGCCTTCCAGCCCGTCATCTGGTCTCAGTAATGCTCTGGTGAGACCACTGCACCCCTGCAATGTTCCTAGCACCATGCTGAGCTCTTTATAGGTATTACCTTGTTTATATTCACAACAGCCTATTCTCATTTTTATTTTTAAAAAATACAATTTCCTAACTTTATTGAGATACGGTTGACATATAGCCTTGTATAAGTTTAGGGTTCACAGTGTGATGATTTGGTGCACATATGTGTAGTGAAATGATATCAAGATAAGGTCAGTTTGCACATCCACCACTTCACATAGTTAGCATTTTGTGTGGGTATGTGGTGAGAGTATTTAAAATCTACTGTGTTAGCAACTTTCAGTATGGGCTTGTCCTCTTTTCAAAGGTAAAGAAATAAAGACTTGAAAGGTGCCTACCAAGGTCAGAAAGTTGGTAAGCAGGGCCAGGATTTGGAGCCAGGACAGTTTAGTTTTAAATCTCATATGATTTTTAGCATGCTATGTACAAGTAGACACACACACACACCCACACAGTGTGTTGGACTTTACAGCCTGTGCTTCAAGACAGAGCTTGGTCTGGCTCAGCATGTTTGTTCTGAGACATCGTGCAGTCACACCTGCTCAGAACGTCATAGTGATGGTTGACGGAGAACCCCCGGGCATCCTAAGGCAACAGGTGTTTTATCACCTGGTGGGACTGCCTCCAGTCTGGCGGCACATGCTGGCAAGGGCTCCGCACTGGGATTTCAGAATCCCCATTTGAGCTGCCAAGACAGTCAGAAGGTTTGGTAAAAATCAATTGGTGACGTGAGTGGGAACTCTCAATGGGCTGGGCTGGACTGCCTCAGTGCCAGAGATGGCCAGTCTCCTGCCTTGGGCCACTTGCCACCTTTTTGCTCTGTCTTTGCAGCCAACCTCGGTTTGAAGCCCAGAGTGGCAGCTCTTGGGGAGCAGCCAGCCTACCAGGGGCCTGTGCACTGCTTCGCAACCATCGTGCGGACAGAAGGCCTGGCGGGGCTGTACCGGGGAGCCAGCGCCATGCTGCTGAGGGACGTTCCAGGCTACTGCCTCTACTTCATCCCCTACGTGTTCCTGAGTGACTGGATCACGCCCGAGGCCTGTGCAGGCCCCAGCCCCTGTGCTGTGTGGCTGGCGGGCGGAATGGCGGGTAAGGGCAGCACGGTTGATCCCTGACCCTGTGCTGACCACTGCAGCGGGCCAGTGGGGCAAGGGCAGGGTTCATCCAGCCACTCTTCCAACAGTTCTTTGTTAAGTACCTGCAATGGTCAGACCTGGGGCTTCCTTGGTGGCTCAGTGGTAAAGAACCTACCTTCAAAGTAGGAGATGCAGGGGACTTGGGTTCAATCCCTGGGTTGGGAAGATGCCCTGGAGCAGGGCATGGCAACCCACTCCAATATTCTTGCCTGGAGAATCCCCATGGACAGAGGAGCCTGGCAGGCTGCAGTCCATGGGGTCGCAAAGAGTCAGATATGATCACAGCGACTTAGCACACACATGCACTCACACACACACACACGCATGCACATACACACGGTCAGACCTAGCCAGGCGGAGGAAGGACTAGGGATGGGGAATGGCCCCTCTCTTTCTCCCCGCACCTTCTCTCTGAGTCCCTATTTGGGCTCTTTCTGTTTTCAGTTGGAAGGTATATTTTGAGCACTCACTCTGTGTCAGGTAGCGCTGAGCTTTGAAAAGAAAATCTGTTATCATGGTCCACCTTTTTAAAATATTGGCACCCTGCAAGTCTTTCTAACATGAGGATTTAATTCTCCCCTGAATGTAGGAATTACTCTCCCCATTTTTCAGATGAGAAAACTCAGGTTCAGAGTGACCAACCCAAAGTCACACAGCTAATGCAGACAGTGGAGTGGGGACACTGCCGTCAGAAAGAGCCAAGTTCAAATCCACACTTAGTCACGTTGTGGCCATGGACTGGTTACTGAACCTCCCTCCTCAGAACCCACGCTGCATCTCCATGTCACTTCAGCTGGAAGTCAGTGACCTTGCGGTGGTTTCGAGGCCATCAGCAATCTGCTTGTTACCTTTCTGCACTCCTTTTCTGCTCATGTCCCTTACTTAGTTCGGTGTCAGTCACACTGGTCCATTTCCTGCAACTTGACCGTGCCTGGCTCCCTCTCCACCACAACGTCTTTGCACTTGCTATTCTCAGGGCTTGGATTTAGCAACACATAGGCCACCAGTGACTTTGACAAGATTTGGAGGAAGAGAAGGGTGTGAGAACCTGACTGAAGTGGGATCAAGAGAGAACGGGACGAAAGAAATTGGAGAACCCAAGTACACACAACACTTCTGAGGGATTTGACTGCACTGTATTGGGGAAGAGGGAAACACAGCTATAGTCAGAGAGGGGATGGAAGTCAAGAGAGGATTGCTTCTTAAGAAGGCTGATAGCCTGGTATGTTTGATATTGACAGGAAAGATCCACTGGAGAGAAGAAAATCATCATGACGTCCCTGGTGGTCCAGTGGCTAAGACTCTGAACTCCCAGTGCAGGGGACCCAGGGTTCGATCCCTAGTCAGGGAACCAGATGCTGCAACTCAAGATCCCGTGTGCTGCAACTAAGACCCAGTGCAGCCAAATAAATATTTTTTAAGAAAAAGAAAGAAAATTGTCATTCTTTCTCCTCCTCATCATAACCAGCTGTGCTTGAAACAGGAAATACATAACAGAGCCTACATCTTAGCCACCAGACCCCAGTGTTCCCCATCCCCCTGCATGTCTGAGGCCTGGCCTGTGCCAGCTCCCAGTAAGTGCTCAGTAAGTGCCTTTTGGCTGAGAGGGCAGACAGGCCCCTACTGCTCTCATTTCTGGTGAGAACAGATGCATGTAGCCTGGCAGGCAAACCTGTTTTTGTAATGCCCAAGCCCATGGGCTGAGAACAGAGGGATATGCCAGGGCAGCACCTGGACTGACTCCAGGGAAAGCAGCCCCATTTATCCTGGCAGGAGGCAGGAGACGCCCAGAGGGTTCCCAGAGGACCAAGGCTGGGAGGCCAGGACGGGCAGGGAGCTGGGGACAGGCTAAGGCCTCATTTGGGAGCTGCTGGGCACCAGTTACAAAACTTTGCAAACCAGCTGCCTTGGACTTTGGCATCAGTTTGTTTTTGTCTCCCCGTCAAAGAATGTGCCAATATCTGTGTTTACAGAATAACCTGGTGCTGTTTTCTTAGAGTCCTTTAAAGTCACAAAAGTGCTCAAACTGGGACACCTGAGCTTTATCCAATGAAGAAGACTCAGTGGCACATGGTCCCAAGGGTTCTCCTATTCCACGTCACTGCAAAAGATAAGAGCTCTTTAAAGACCTGCCCCTCCCCCTTCTCTACGATCCCTCAGCTGGCCAGCAGCCTATCTCCAAGTGTTTGTTTAGTGTCTCTGTGTTCAAAATAAATTGTGCCTGTGGGGAGCTACCAGCCTTCAGCCTCAGGCCTCACCCTGGACTCCCTCCCCTGTGTGTGCTTGGAAAGTACTGGGCCTTTTCTTCCAGTAAAAGCTGTCAATACAGGCTTCTGTTTACGAAGCATTAGCTATGCACCTGGCTCTGTGCTAAATGCTTCATTTGCGTTAGTTCATTTGTCCTCACAGCAATCCCACGAAGAGAGGTGCTGCTGGCGCATTTTACAGAAGACAAACCCAAAGCCTAGAGGAGGCAGAAAATTTCTGCAGAGTCCCACAGCATGTGGTGAGGGAAGGTCAGGGACCCCTTTCCTAGGCCCTGACCCTGAGCTCTTTCCAGAAATCTACAGGGAGCCAGTGCCCCTCCAGACCCTGACCAGCTAGCCCCTCATAGCTATTTGTCTCTCTCTTTACAGGAGCAATTTCTTGGGGAACAGCAACTCCTATGGACGTCGTGAAGAGCCGACTGCAAGCTGATGGGGTTTATGTAAACAAATACAGAGGTGTCCTGGACTGCATGTCCCAGAGTTATCAGAAAGAAGGTCTTAAAGTAAGCCCTGCCGCAGTCACGTGTCAGTGACGTCTGGGGTCAGTGTCAGTCCCCAGAGGGCTGCTGCTGCTGCTGCTAAGTCACTTCAGTCGTGTCCGACTCTGTGCGACCCCACAGATGGAAGCCCACGAGGCTCCCCCGTCCCTGGGATTCTCCAGGCAAGAACACTGGGGTGGGTTGCCATTTCCTTCTCCAATGCATGAAAGTGAAAGTGAAGTCGCTCAGTCGTATCCGACTCTTTGCGACCCCATGGACTGCAGCCTACCAGGCTCCTCCGTCGATAGGACTTTCCAGGCAAGAGTACTGGAGTGGGGTGCCATCACCTTCTAGAGTTACACTATTACAATCATTGATCATATATCGAACTATACATTTGAGCAACTGCTTCAAGGGCTGCTGCTGCTGCTGCTGCTGCTAAGTCGCTTAAGTCGTGTCCAAGGCAGGGTCAGACAAATGCAGGGATGTCAGACTTTAATAGAGAAACCAAAGTGCTGGTGGTTACCGTTTACCGAGCACAATGAGCACTGCCTCTGGGGAGCTGCCAGCCTTCAGCAATGGCCTCACCCTGGACTCCCTCTGCTGTGCATGCTCAAAAAATACTGGGCTGAGAGGTTCAGAGAGGACTGGTAACCAATCTGAGGTCATACAGCTGACCTGTGATAGAGCCAGGGCCTGGACCCACCTCCAAGTTGCCAAGCTTGCCTCCTTATCCAGTCCTGTGGAAGCTCTATAGTCAAATCCCACTGGCCTTCGAAGGCAGATTCCCTGGGGATTCCCAGTTCTTTTGCCAGATTGCCAGGCTGGGAAGCCTGATGTGGGGCCTAGAGCCTTCACAACAGTGGGAGAAAATCTTTGGTATTATTGTTCTCTGGTTTGTGGGTCACCCACCCGGTGGGTATGGGATCTGGTTTTATCGTGATTGCACCCCTCCTGCCGTCTGGTTGCAGCTTCTCCTTTGTCCTTAGATGTGGGGTATCTTTTTTTGGTGGGTTCCAGAGTCCTCCTGTTGATAGCTGTTCAACAACTAGCTGCGATTTTGGTGTTCTCACAGGAGAAGATAAGCACACATCCTTCTACTCCACCAACTTGAGCCAGTCCCCTGCCTCCTCAGCCAAATAGGCTGGGAACTCCTTCCTCACTCCCTGCTCAGCACCTCACCCTCACCCCTTTGCCAAGTAAGAACTCCCAGACCCGCCACAGTCACCACATCTCACAAGTTCCAGTTTCCCCATCTGTCTGCTGCTTTCCACCCAACGCCAGCCAGACTCCATCACCTCTGGTCTCGGCTATTGAAGTAGCCTCCAGCGTGGGCTTGTCTCCCTTCTCCTGAACCCAAAGGGCTTATCCTAAATCCTAGCCTCTTCTTGCCTCTAAACTATCTCAGAATGAAGATCAGGTTTCCGCGTCTAGTGTCTAAGGTTATAAACGAATTCATCCCTATCTATCTTGCCTCCCATGATACCTCCTAGTCCCCTCATACTTGCTCTTCCTCGAATGGGCCCCTGGCTTTCTTGTAGTGCTTCTTAGAGGCTTTCCTGGTGGCTCGGTGGTTAAAAAAAAAAAAAATCTGCCTGCCAATGCAGGAGACGTGGATTCCATCCTTGGGTCAGAAAGATCCCCTGGAGGAGGAAATGGCAACCCACTCCAGTTTTCTTGCCTGGGAAATTCCATAGACAGAGAAGCCTGGCAGGCTACAGTCCATGGAGTTTCGAAGAGTCAGACATGACGTAGTGACTAAACAACAGCACAACTTGAATCATCAGACTTGAGTTCCAAACCAGGTCTGGCTACTTGTCAGCTAGGGGAATCCAGGCAAGCTTTATCTCTCGAGTCCTCAATTTCTCCTATGATGACCATCCCTACCATAAAGAGAAGAGACATTTGAAGGTTACATTGAATGAGGCATATAAAAAGTGCTCAGTTTAATGCATAATACATAAAGAACATTTAGAAAGAGTTAACTTTTTAGTATTAGCATTGGTATTTGTATTTATTAGTACTAATTTACTATTGACCTCAAGGCCTTATCTAATATGGCTGCCTCATCCCAAACCCTCCATTTTTTACTAACTGCCATCCAAGTGTGTTCAAATTTCTATTTTTTTGCTCCAGTGGAGGGCCAGAACTTCTCCTCCAGAAACCCGGACTTCCACAAAGGCTGTGTGTGATACTGCCCAAGTCAGTGTTCTCCAGGTCCTATAGCCAAGAGTGGCTGGAAACTTTTCACAGGCCACTGCAGATTTCACTGCCAGGACTGAGGTCTGTCTGCCTATTAGCTGACGCACAGGTGGGCAGGATCCTGTTGGGTCCCTTGGTGTAAGGTGCTGGATCCCACAACTCCCTAGAGGCACCTTTGTTCGTGGATGGTTGTTTAATTTTTGTTGTTGAAGTAAGGGCAAAACGAAGGGTGTCCTGTGCTGCCACGATGCTGGTGTTACTCTCCCTGTGTGTCTACCGATTGTGAGATTTTTATTTCTTCATACACCTTCAAATCACTGTCTAGTGATATTTTATTTCAGCCTGCAGGACTCTCTTGAGCTTTACTTACAGGGCAGTGTTAGTCACTGAGTCGTGTCTGACTGTTTGTGATCCCTTGGACTGTAGCCTGCCAGACTCCTCCATCCATGGGATTCTCGGGGCAAGAATATTGGAGTGGGTTGCCATTCCCTTCTCCAGGGGATCTTCCCGACCCAGGGACTGAACCCAGGTCTCTCGCATTGCAGGCAGATTCTGTACCGTCTGAGCCACAGGAAAGCTCTTAGAGGGTAGGTCTAGTGGTAATGTACTCCTTCAGCTTTTATTTATCTCTCTTGAAGGATAGTTTTTCTGGATATAGAATCCTTTTTCAACAGTTTGTATTTTCTTTTAGATCTTGGGATATATTGACCCATTACCAATCATTGAAGTCTCTGATGAGTAATCTGCTGAAAGTGTTATAGAGGATCCTTTGCATATAATGAGTCACTTCTCTCTTGCTGCTTTCAAGATTCTCTGTCTTTCAAAAATTTATTATAATGGGTCTTAGTGTAGATCTCTTTGAGTCCATATTACTTGGAGTTCATTGAGCTTCTTTGATATTTACATTCCTGTTTGTCATCAAGTTTGGGAAGTTTTTGGCCATATTACTTCAAATACTCTCTGCCTGCCCCCCTTCTTCTTGGACTCCCACAATATACTGCTCCGCTTGAGAGTTTCCCACAAGTCCCGTAGGCACTGTTCACTTTCCTTCAATGTTTTTTCTTTCTGTGTCTAAGACTCAGTGATTTCTCTTGTCCTGTCTTTGAGTTTGCTCATTCTTCCCTCTACCTGCTCAAATAAACCTTTGAATCCTTCTGGTAAATTTTTTTCATTTCAGTTATTCATTCAGTACATTTCAGCTCCAGAATTTGTCTGGTTTCTTTCCAGGTTTTCTATTTTTTTATTTATACTTCTGTTTTGTTCACATGTCATTTTCTTGACGCTCTCCACATCTTTAGTTTTTCAAGCATCTTTAAGAAGGGTGTTTTAAAGTCTTTGTCAAGTAGATATGCTATCAGGTCTCTTTGGGGGACATTTTCTGTTGATTTTTTTTCTTTGAGTCGACAATACTTTCCTATTTCTTACATGCCTTGTAATTTTTTACATTGAAAACTAGACATTTGTGTCTAATAATGTAGTAATCTAGAAATCAGATTCTGTCTCTTCCCCAGGGTGTGGTAGGTTTCGTTTTTGATTGTTGTAGGCTATCTCTGTGCCAAAGATCAACCTGAGGTGTAAACTTAAGGTTTTCTCAGGTTTTTTCTGAGCCTGTGCCTTTCCCTGGGCATGCACGGTCACTTTTAATTTTCCCCATACATGCAGTTGCTTTTGAATTTCCTAGCCTTTAATGTCTGGCTCTCAAAAGAGGAAAAAGAGAAAAATGAAGGGAAAGGGGTCACCATTCCTTTAAATTCCCTGGAAATCACTTCAGCCAGAGGAGGAGGGGCTTGCAAAATGGAGGAGGATGTTAAACAAGAATGACTGTCTTCCTTTTTGCACCTCGTGATCAGAAACAGCAATCAGTGGCTAGGAGCAGATGTCTAATATATTCGGAGGATGAGGTTTTCGCTGCCCACCCTGGTTCCTGCAAGCTGTGTGCAGGTTGCTCCAGGAACATGTGCACAGCTGCCTGCCAAAGGGCTTGGAGTGGGGGATAGGTAGCTGCTACTGTGCTGAAAACTAACGTTGACCAAAATTAACCACTTCCCAAATGCTCCCCTGGAACTTGGAAGCCTTCAGTAAACTCCAGGGTTCTAAAGTAGTTACATCAGACAAATTCTGTCAGTGTAATAGCTGTCTAGGTGAGGAGACAGAGTCCTGACATCTTCTTAGAATTCTCACTTCAGTTTTTCCTTCCAGTTTTATTGAGATATAATTGGTGTACAGCATTGTGGATGTTTAAGGTGTACAACATAATGATTTGACTTACATATATCATGAAATGATTAACACAATAAGTTTAGTGAACATCCATCATCTCATACAGATATAAAACTAAAACATAGAAAAACATTTTTTTTCCTTATAATAACAACTCAGGGTTTCCTCTCAATCACTTTCATATATGATGTATAGCAGTGTTGATTATATTTATCTTATTGTATATTACATCCCTAGTACATATTTATCTTATAACTCAAAGTTTGTGCCTTTTGACCACCTTCATCTAATTTCCCCTCCCACCACCCTTCACTTCTGCTGCTAAGTCGCCTCAGTCGTGTCTGATTCTGCGCAACCCCATAGACGGCAGCCCACCAGGCTCCCCTGTCCCTGGGATTCTCCAGGCAAGAACACTGGAGTGGGTTGCCATTTCCTTCTCCAATGCATGAGAGTGAAAAGTGAAAGTGAAGTCGCTAAGTCGTGTCCGACTCTTAGCCACCCCATGGACTGCAGCCCACCAGGCTCCTCCGGTCCATGGGATTTTCCAGGCAAGAGTTCTGGTAACCACAAATCTAATGTTTCTTTCTGTTTGTTTGTTTTAGAAGTATAATTGACCTACAACACATTGTTAGTTCCTGGTACACAGCATAGTGATTTGATTTTCCCGTACATTTCAAAATGATCACCATGATAAGTCTGGTCACCATCTGGTCACTGTACAAAGATATTACATAGTTATTGACTATATTCCTCGTGCAGCACATTTTATACCCATGACTCATTTATTTTGTAACTGGAAGTATGTACTTGGTAATTTCCCTCACCTGTTTCTCTCCTCCTCAACACTCTTCCCCCTCAAAACCACCTGTTTTCTCTCTGTATCTATGACTGTGTTTCTGGTTAGTCATGTTTGTTCATGTGTTGTGTTTTTTAGACTCCACATATAAGTGAAATCATACAGGTTTTGTCTTTGTCTTATTTCACTTAGTATAGTACCTTCTAGGTTCATCCACGTTTTCACAAATGTCAGGATTTAATTCTTTTTATGGCTTGGTAATATTCCATTGCACATACATGTATCTTCTTTATCCATGCATCAGTTGATACACACTTAGATTTCTTCCATATCTTGGCTACTGTAAATAATGCTGCAATGAACATAGGACTGCATATATCTTTTCTAGTTAGTGTTTTCCTTTTCTTTATGTAAATACCCAGGAGTGGAATTAGTAAATTGTGTGGTTGTTCTATTTTTTAATTTATTTGAGGAACTTCCATACTATTTTCCATAATGGCTGTGCCAACTTACCATTATGAACACTTTTCTCCACATCCTTGACAACATTTGTTATTTCTTGTGTTTTTGATAATAGTCATACTGACTGGTGTGAGGTGCTATCCCATCATGTTTTAATCTGCATTTCCCTGATGATTAGTGATGTTGACCACTTTCCATGTGTATGTTGGCCATCTATATGTCTTCTTTGGATAAATGTCTATGCAGGTCCTCTGTTCATTTTTAAATCAGGTTGTTTGGTTTTTTGATGTTGAGTTGTATGCGTTCTTTGAATATTTTGAATATTAACCTCTTATCAGATATATCATTTGCAAATATCTTCTATCACTCATTAGGCAGCCTTTTTCTTTTGCTGGTAGTTTCCTTCACTGTGAAAAAGCTTTTTAGTTTGATGTAATCCCATTTATTTATGTTTGCTTTTGTTTTCCTTACCTGAGGAGACTGCTCATAAAATATTGCTAAGACTAATGCCAAAGAATGTACTGCCTTTGATTTCTTCTAGAAGTTTTATAGTTTCAGGTCTTACATTTAAGTCTTTAATGTGTTTTGCATTTATATAGGGTGTGAGACAGTAGTCCAGTTTTTCCAAAACCATTAATGAAGAGGCTGTTTTCTCCCCATTTTACATTCTTGGCTCTTTTGTTGTAGATCAATTGCCCATATAAGTGTGGGGTCATCTCTGGGCCCTCTGTTCTGTTCCATTAATCTATTTGTTTGTTTTTGTACCAGCACCATACTATTTTGATTACTGTAGCTTTGTAGTATAGTTTGAAAGCAGGGCATATGATACTTCCAGCTTTGTTCTTTCTTAAGATTGTTTTGGCTATTCTGGGTCTTTTGTATTTCCATACAAATTTTAGAATGATTTGTTCTAGTTCTGTGAAAAAATGTCATTGATATTTTGATAGAAATCACATTTAATTTGTAGATTATCTTAAGGAGTATGGTCTTTTAAATAATATTAATTTTTTTAATGAGCATGAGCATGGTGTATCTTTCTATCTCTTTGTGTCATCACTGATGTCTTATAGTTTTCCAAGTACAAGTCTTTTACCTCCTTAGTTAAACTTATTTCTGTGTATTTTTTAGGCAACTATAAAAAAGACTGTTGTCTTAATTTCTCTTTCTGTTAGTTCATTGTTAGCAACAAATTTCTGTATATTAATTTTGCATCCTACAACTTTACTAAATTCATTGAAGAATTCTAATAGTTTTTTGGTGGCATCTTTAGGATTTCCTTTGTGTAGTATTATGTCATCTGCAAACAGTGACAGTCTTACTGCTTTTCAAATTTAAATTCCTTTTATTTCCTTTTCTTCTCTGATTGCTGTGGCTAGGACTCCCAATACTATGCTGGATAAAAGTGGTAAGAGTGGATTTCCTTGTCTTGTTCCTAGTCTTAGAGGAAATGCTTTCAGCTTTCACTGTTGATAATGAAGTTAGCTGTGGGCTTGTTATATTTGACTTTATTATGTTGAGGTATATTCCCTCTATACCCACTTTATTGAGAATTGTTATCACAATTGGATATTGAATAATTGTCTTTTGTATTTTTTTTTGTAGCAGAAGCACAGTTTGTGGTTCAACCAACAAGTACAAAGGGAAACATAAGAGAGATTCAAAAGAGATGCTCAGTTTTTGAGATATTCTGTTTTCCCAAGTATTAATGTGTCATATTTCCAAAAAGTCTGCAGGAGCAAAATATATTGCTGATATCATTTCCTACAAAATTTACTGTGTTGTTAAACACAAAGTCCTAGAAAACAACTGAGGTCAGATGATTGATTTCTTAATCTCAAAAGTGTCTGACCCACAGTGTATATTCAGACAGGTTTTAAGTCGTAATAGCAATATTAAAGCTGATTAACTACATTATTGATGGAGATTAATTATTTTTATTAATTGATTAAAAATATTATAGTATTTATAATATAAAAATAGGAAGCTTCAAAAGGTATAAGAGGGACACAAGAGTGTTCCTCCTGTGACCCCCAGTCTTTTCTCAAAGGCAATCAGTTATGAGTTTCTTGTGATATATTTTCAAATATTCACAAACTGTGCATGCATATATGCATGTATATATATTTATGTGTGTTTGTATAAGTGTTTGCATATAAACATACATAGTAACATGAAAAAAATCCTACACATCCCTGGAAAGTTGGGTAGTCTCACCATCAGATCCCCAGCAGCAGCAGGAAGAGCACCTTTTCCTGAAGCCTGGGGCTGCCTCCAGTCCCAGTGTGCTTATTGCTGGCTTTATGGAGTCCCCATTCCCAAGGAGTTCTGCTGCAGCTCACTGAGGCTGCAACCTGTTCTCACTTCCCTATGGAAGAAGAACTCGATGTAGTAAAGAACTGGAAAGGAGTGAAATAAAGATGATGATGCCCAATTTTAGTAGCCCCTTATAACTCAGTGATTACCAGGAAAGCAGTCTTGATGATGGGGGAACTAGAAGTCCATGGACTTCGGGGGCAGCCCCAAGTCAGAATGGTAGAAAGATGGGGTAGTTTGGGATCCATTCTCTGCCTGCTTTGAGGATCATCCTGAACCACATGGGTCGTAGCTCACACTTGGAGAGCTGTCATCTGCAATAAGGAGGCTGAAGGAGTGACTTGATGTCCTCTAGCTCCACAGAAGTGACTGCTTTGAGTGGGATCAGGACAGTTGGGTGAGACTGGATGACTCTAAGGAGAGATGGAGAGGACCATTTGTAAGTAGACAAGCTTCCTGAGGCATCAGGGTTGGTTGCTCTTTGGTTCTGCCACTTGGGGGATCTGGAACCTTTCTTCTGCTCTAGGAATCCCCCTTCGCCACTGCCACAACCACCACCAGGACTCTTTTGGCTCAGAGACTTGTTTTTTCTCATTAAGGAATTTGTTCATGTGTTCATTCACTCATTCCTTCACTCATCTGCCCATCCAACTAGCCATTGATTCATTTAATAAGATTTATAGAGGATCTTCTAGACCAAGCACAGTGCAGGTGCTGGGGATTCAAATGGGAGCCATACACATAGCCCAGCTCTCACTACTCTGATTAGGACTATTAATGAGTGGATAGACAAGTCATAGGTGATTGGAGGATGGTGTGAGAAGGGCTGTGATGGCAGAGATACCAAGGGCACAGAAGGCAATGGGTCATAATCCTACTTGGTGTGGCCGTGGCAGGGCTACCAGAGGGTAAAACCGAGTCTGGAGGCCATCCCAGCACCGGGGACCAGAAGAGGGTCAGTGGTGGGAGAGAGCTGGCCCGGCAGGAGGAATGGCAGGCCAATATACTGCCCACAGTGTCAAGTGTAAGAGGCAGCTCAGAGAAATGCAAGGAGCATGTGGGTCCTGGAAGGTCAGGGAAGGGTATGGACTTGATCTTGGGAAGTGGGTACCGTTGAGGAATCATGAGGAAAGACTGTCTAGTGATCTTGTGTTCCAAAAGCCAGGGTAAAAGCCAGCAGGTCTGCACTCTGCTTGCCATCTTTGGGCCTCACAGCAGAGCAGGCCACAGCCGGGGGGAGGTCCTCTCTGGCTGTCTGAAGTGGCCCACCGCTCCTGCATGGCCCAGTGCTGTCAGGGAGGAGGATCCCACTCCAAGCTGGGTCCTGCCTGGCCTGCCTTGCCTTGTGGAGGTGCACACGGGAGCCTCTGTGTACACCCAGCATGGAATTTTCCTCTCAGAGCCTGACCCAATTGTTGCTGTTATTCAGTCACCCTGGGTGAATTCCATCTCTGTGGAATTCCAGAAAGGTTAGACATTAGAGAGGAGTGCTAATGTTACAAGGAGCCTGCTTGCCCCTACCTGAACGCTTCACTGTTTGTCTTGGCCACTTGCTCATCTCTGTGGATCTTGGCCCATCAGTTCCCTTCCCTGGGGCCAAGGCTTCCCCCCAACCCTGGGTATACTGAGGCCCTTCTCTCTCCTTCCTGACAAAGCTGCATGTCCCAGGCTTCCACAAGTGTCACGCTGCAGACACCTCTCCTGAAGGGATGTCACCTGATGTCCTGGCCCATGACAGTGGTCTGCACCTACCCTGACACTAGAGTCCCAACAACTAAGGAAACTGGGTCATGCAAAGGGCTGGACTTCTACCTTCTGAAAATTAAAGTACCGAGAAGTACTATTCACAGACTACAACTGAATAGTAAATTATACAGGCATCAGTTAACAGGTTACCTCTTACACCCGACAGTTCTCAGGTCATTCATGTGTGAGTAGCGATTTGCCTTCAGATGTGTCATCTCTTCCCAAAGAAGACATTTAATGACAGCTCCTCCCCACCCTGGGGCTTCCCAGGTGGCGCTACTGGTAAAGAACCCTCCTGCCACTGCAGGAGATACAGGAGATGCAGGTTCAATCCCTGGGTTGGGAAGATCCCCTGGAGGAGGGAATGTCAACCCATTCCAGTATTCTTGCCTGGAAAATTCCATGGACAGAGGAGCCTGGAGGGCTACAATCTATGGGATCACAAAGAGTCGCTCATGGCTGAAGCAGCTTAGCACACCTCCCCACCCCACCCCTCACCAAGGCCTTTATTTGTTTTCATCATGTTATGGGTTACACTGCAATTATTCCTGAATGGGGCTTATGTCCCCAGTAGGTTATAAACTTCCCAAGGGCTGGGACCACATCACATAGATCAATGTCTACCCAGCACCAGGCAGGAAGAGTCACAGTGAAAGGGCAGCACTCCCTAGGGGTGATAAATCCAGTCTTCTTGTATTAAAGGCAGAGTTTAGCAGCTCAGTACAGAGACGCCTCAGCATTCATGATGGAAGTGCAGTGCTACTCTGTATGAAGTAGTGATTTCATACACTATTGTTAATAAGGATGGTGTGATTTGTCAACAGTTAAGGAGTGCTTACTGCAGGACACACACTGTGAAAATGCCTTTAAAAGCAACATGTCATTTATTCCCTCAACAACTGTAGGAGGTCAATAGTATTATTACCCCCATTGGACAGGTGGGAAAATCGAGTTCTAGAGCCTTGGCCAATTTCCCAGGTAACATACTGCTAACTGGCAAAGCTGTGCCTGGACTCCACATCTGCCGTCTGGAGCATGGCCTGAATTAGCTCCCCCTACCCTGCCCCTTCTGGGACGTCCTGTGAAGCACCAGTCACAGTGCTTGGTCAGGGCCTGGTGCCCTGTCTACCACTGCAGAGCGTATGGAGCTGTAACTTGCAGTCCTAGAACCAAGCATGTGTTCGCGTGCTCATGAGAGAGAGCACAGTTTTAAGCAAGCGAACGTGGTGTTCACGGGACTCACCTGTGAAATGGTAGTATCTAGCGCATGCATACTGGGCCTGCGAAGAAACGTGCCTTCAGAAGTGATGTGGATGGGGGCGGAGGGTGCCGGTCCGTGTCCTGTGATAACCCCGCCTTCTGCCAAAGGTGTTTTTCAGAGGCATCACGGTCAATGCCGTGCGGGGCTTCCCCATGAGCGCAGCCATGTTCCTTGGGTACGAGCTCTCGCTGCAGGCGATCCGTGGGGACCACGTGGTGACCAGCCCCTGAGCGCCAGGTCAGTGCACCTCTTTCCCTGCCACTTGTGCCCTCCCGGAACTTAAAACCCCTTCTTTGCGTGAGAGTGGTGTGGACTTCGGAAATTTCCCTGTTTGTTTCCTGTTTAATCTGTGTGTGTTCAGGACTGGAATTGCCACCCTTCTTGTCATCAAAAAACTCTTCTGAAATGCCCACCTGTGGCTGGTCATGAGCTAGGCGGTCAGTAACTGAGGCCGGCCCAGAACTTACCTGTTTGTAGCGAGCTCATCTGTCTGTTTCCCATTCAGCCCTTGGAGAGAAGTGCATTAGCTTCACCATACAAATTCAGTAACCCAAGATAGAGGTCTCGAACCAGGGTGCCCACCCTCTGGTACACTGTCTCTCCACCTCACTACTGAATAGGCTCCTAAAGAACAGCCTTTGCCACCATCTCTGCCTCCCATACCCTCTCCTTTTCCTGTTCTCATTGTAGAAAAGTCACTGCAACCAAAGGGATCTGAAAACTGAAGTCTGAATAAGTGACTGCCTCGCTCCACTGCCCTCGATGGCTCCCGATTGCCCTCTAGGTTAAGTGTCAGTCCTTAAAGCCCTCGTCCTCAGCAGCATCCTGAACACACCACCCTCACTCTTGCCTCCGGGCCTTTGTGCATGCTCTTCCAGCCTGACACCTCTCCTCAGACCTTCCTCTTGTCCTTGGCCTCGCCAGCTCCTCTTTGTGATCCAGGCCCTGGTGTAGGAGCCTCCTCCTGCAAGAAGCCTGCCCTGATGCCTCGGCCAGGAGGAGGCACACCTGCTATAGGCTCTGCTCCCAGTCAGCTGAAGGTTCCAGGGGAGCTATAACTGGTTTTCTCCTTTGTATCATTAGTGCTTCCCATGAAACCTGGCGCACAAATGGTCGCACAGAAACATAATCGAGTAGATGGATGACCAGCTTCCAATATCCCCTCAATTCCTCCTCCTCTTCTTCTCCCTTGTTTTCCCCTTCTCTTGTTTCAGAGCTCAGAAGACAAAGTGGAATGAGTCACTGAATTTTCTGGAAAACAAGAGACCATTTTGCTTCAGTCATGGCGACTGCAGATTCTCTTAGAAAGGGTGGTTGGTCCTCACTAGGAAGGTCTAGCCAACCTGTCTGCTGCCTGTCCTGTATAAGAGCCCAGCTAGGATGCATGGATGGGGCCAGATCCTAGAGCCAGGGGAAGGGCAGGATGGATGAGGCTGATGAGAGTGAGTCCAGGCCCTGCCCCGGACGCTTGCTTTAGTCACATGCTTTAGCTTTTTATTAAAGCACCTACATCCACAGCCTTCCTGGCTTTTTGCCCTCTCTTACAAAAGGGAAAGGGTAGCAACACATTTTGCATAATTAAATACCCTGGGTAAAGAGTCACTGTTACTTGGGTCATGTTCAGGACAAGGAGGATAAATCTGGTTCTTAAAACTTTTCAGATACTGACCACATCCTCCTTTTAACAGATGAAAGTGGCTTTAAAAAAATCCTATCATAAAATCAATGCATTTTAATGTAGGAAAACATAGAAAATGCAAATAAAAAGAATAAAATAAAAATACCTTTAATCCCATGGCCTTGTTAATATTCTTCCAACTTTTTTTTTTATCCCCCAATTGGGATCCAATGTTATACAATGTTTTATAGCTCACTCCTCCCATTTAATAGTTCAGGACCATTTTCCCATGTCATTAAACTTCAGCTGCAAAGGGTTTTAATGCCAAGGCTTCACAGATCCCAGAGTTGCTGGACACTTTCCTGAGCCATGGCCCCCTGCCACTCACGGCCACCCTGGTTTGGCTACTTCAGGAGGAAGGAAGATGTTTCCAGCAAGCCCAATTCTGATTGTCTTGGATTTGGCCTTTCAAAGCAGTGACTGGAAGTTTTTCCTTCTGAAAATGCTCTGATAAGACAAAGGGCACAAATGTCTGTGTCTTTCCTGTGCACGGGTGGGTGGGGCTAGTGCCTCTCAGGTGGAGGAGGGAGTTCCCAGGAACTCTTCTGGAGCCTTGTCTTGAACAAGCCTCACACAGAGAGTTCAGCTTCCTGCTCTAACCCAAGAACACCAAGGCCCTTCAACAAGTCCTGGATCTGAATTTACCAAGTAGCGCTGAGATCTCTGGCAGCAGTAGCAGCCATGCTTTGAAGACAAGGGAGTCAATTCCCTCCTTGTAGCCTAGACTGAGGACAGAGTGGGGTGAGGCAATTAGAGAATTAGGGAGCCCTGCAGTTCCTAACAAGTGGTGGGATGCTGTCTATCTCGAATGATGCTGGCCCACCATCTGCCGTGACATTCGAACTTCACTGGCCCTCTCTCAATTTCAAGAAAAGTTCATTTTCAAGGCAAGAAGATACATTTCCCCACCCCCCCAGCAATGTCTTTCATTGAACTTTTACAAAACAACCCTGGACAATCTCATAGCCCCTCCCCAGCCTGTTCTCATGGTAATACTTTGCCCAGTGTTGCTTCACAGAAGCAATTTGACTCCTAGATCTTGCTGACTGATAATCCCAGTGAGATGACAGTCTTAACCTTTCCTCCTTTTTCCCCAGGTTCAGCATCACCTGACCAGAACCTCATTCCGCGACAGCCGATGCTGATGGTGGCGGCATCTCCAGAGCCTGAGGTGGTGAATTGACCGAAGAGAGAAAAGGCCTCTGCACTGACCCTAAGCCAGCCGGGCTCACCTTGAAATCCCTTCTTGCCCAGCATTGAGTGCAGGTGGGGTGGGCATTCTCTGGGCCTTCTTTTCACGTGGAGAGCAAAACAGAACAAAGTGAACTCCTGATCCACAGTCTGATTTCCATTATGATGTCATTAATCTAAATTTGACTTCTCACTGGAACCACGCTGGAACCACGTGGGGAGACCACTGCTCTTTTGCTATTATGTGTCCATGACGTCACTCCTGCTTCTGTGCCACCAGAGACTTCCCTCATCAGTCCTGCAGCCCCTTCCTCCTGAGGTGAATGCAGTTTCTGAATCCTTCTCAACACGGTGCCCTGGGGAGCTACCATCAGCCAGCCTGATGCATCCGTTCCCAGCTAAATCCCAGTGGGGAAGGTATCTTTAGATTCCGAATCCCCTACCCTTTTTCCCCCCTTGAAAGGGTCTTCCTTGATTTTTCCACAGCCCCCCATCCCCCTTGAGTGATTAAGAGCATGTCTCTGAAAATCCCCTCTCCTAACAGGCCCAGGACAAAGCATGGCTCTGGCGCAAAGTCGAAACATTCAGTCTCGTCAGTTTATCCTGTTACTGTAGCAAAGGGTTCCCTGCTTGAAATAAAACCCTTAGTATGGTCTCCTTGATTTTTCTCCTTTACTACCGCTGGCCTTGCAGCATCCCAAGGCAGCTCTACGGGCTGTGGTCTAAACTCTCCATCCCGCCAACACCAGGGTGTTTGCTCATTCCTTCAGTCATCAAACATTTTTGAGCATTTACTCTATTTCGACGCTGTCCTTGATGTTGGGGACAGCCTTGAGGGTCCCCCGTGGTCCTTCTGCTCCGGCGTATGAGAGGCAGTTCTGTTTACACGAGAGTTGGGTCTGCATGCATCACTGGGCTAGGTGGGCACTGTGGATGCTGAAGAGAGGATGACTGGCATCTGGTCCATTACCAGGGGAACCTGAGGTGTTTTCTGTCACACAACCAGAGCATGTTAATTAAGTCCTCCTCAGTTGGATCATTGCCTAGTGCTGCTGCTGGTTGCCAGTTTGTTTCGAAGTAGTGTTGTATTCGCTGGGCCAGCTAGGGTATTCTCTTGGGTGCTCCTGATGAGCTGAGATCCAGAATAGCCTTCTTCAGGTAGAACCTGTCCCAGAGTCTCTTGATCATCTTGGCTCTTCTCCATGATTGAAGGAGGTAAGTTAAAATGGAAATATGATGTTGGCAGTATATTAAGTGCAAAAATAAAGTAGCAGGATAAAACGTGATGTTTTTCATTTTTAAAAATATGTTATATAATATTTAAAGATGGATAATTACATAGACATTGAAAAGAATCCATAAGGAGACACATCAAACCTAATAGTGGCTATTTTGGAAATATGGAACTGGGGGAAGACTTTCAATTTCTACTTTGATGATAATGGTGATTTCTCTGTGCACCATTATAGAATTTACATTTTTTTTTACGAGTGTGTATTAATTTTGTACTTTAAAAAAAATAAAGGTACATTTATTTTCAGAATCAGGTTCTGTACTAGGCACTTACTTCTCAGGCTTCTGCTGGCTCGGCTGCACTGGCCAAGCTCACCCAGGCTCTGAGCAACAGCTGTCCTCTGCCCACCCTGTCCTGTCCACCCCGGGCCAGTTGTACACAGCCTGTAGCACACTTTCTGTGTACATACACGTACACACACACAGAGGAACACCTGGGCTGGGAAAGGATGCAACTCTACCTTAATGAAGGCACTTGACCCCAACCCAGACAAATCTGGTATGTAGCCAGTCCTGGGAGCAGTCACCAGACAATAGCCTTCGCTTCCTCTTAGATTCTCCTGGAGGAGATAATATTGGGGAATAATTGGGACCAACCATTTGGGGGTTTTCCTTAGTCCACACATAGTAGCCTTTCTTTCACTCAACCCGAAAAAGCATGTGTTGAATCTGACTCTGCTTATTGCTTGTGCTAAGTGGTGGGTGACCCAGGCAGGGACCCTGCCCTCAGGAAACTTAGTACAGGTTGATTCTGTGTCTTCATTAGCAATATGTTTACCAATGAAATTCCATTTTTAAGGGAGGCTGAAGAGAGAATTTCATGTCGCGCACCAGGTCTGGTGTCTGCATCCTGGGCTTGAAGAACTTTAAACTTGCCCTTTTACCTTCCCGGGGACAGCGAAAATAATGCCAGTGACTGTTCCTCGACAACAGAGGTTCTCCACCATGCTCCTTCCACCCTGCAAAACTATGGAGGGCTGCAAGGGATTTTTGTTTATGTAGATTATAACATTTGCAGAAACTAAAATTGATGATTAAAAAAAACTTTTATTGGAGTATAGTTGATTTAGAGTGTTGTGTTAGTTACAGGTGTATAGCAAAATGAATCAGTTATATGTATACATGGGCCACTCTTTTTTTTTAGATTATTTTCCCATATAGGTCATTAAAGAGTATTAAGTAGAGTTCCCTGTGAGATGCAATAGGTCCTTATTAGTTGTCTATTCTATTTGTAGCTGTATGTAGTATTGTGTGTAGGTCAGTTTCAATCTCCCGATTTATCCCTCCTCTCCTTTCCCCCTGGTAATCATAAGTTTGATTTCAAGATCTCTGAGTCTGTTTCTGTTATGTAAATAAGTTCATTTGTGTCATTTTTCTCAGAGTCTGCATATGAGCGCTGGCCTATGATATTTGTCGGACTTATTGAATTTAGCGTACTAGTTTCCAGACTCATTCATGTTGCTGCCAGTGTCCTTGTTTTAGTTTTTATGGCTGAGTAATACTGTTGTATATATATATTGTATATATGTGTATACACGACATCTTCCTTATCTAGTCCGCTGTTGATGGACGTTTAGCTTGCTCCCAGGTCTTCGCTACTGTAGATAGTGCTGCAGGGAACATTGGGGTGCATGTGTCTTTTTGAATTATGTTTTCCTCCAGATATATGCCCAGGATTGGAATTGCTGGATCTTGTAGTTCTATATTTAGTTTTTAAAGGAACCTCTGTACTGTTCTTCATAGTGATTGTACCAATTTATATGCCCACCAGTGGTGTAGGAGGGTTCCTTTTTCTCCACACCCTCTCCAGCACTTACTGTTTGTAGATTTCTTTGATCATCAGCATCCTGACTGGTGTGAGGTGATAACTCACAGTAGTTTTGATTTGCATTTCTTTAATAGTTAATGATTTTGAGCATCTTTTCATGTGCTTTTTGGCCATCAGTAAAAACAGATTTTTTAAAGTATTTGTTTAAAGTATAGTAAGAATGTTAGCATCACATATTTTAATGAAACAGTTACTTTTTCCAAACAAAAACAAACAATGAAAAGGGTTGCACTGTTTTACATTTTTGCAAATCTTCTAATATCTGGCTTAAACAGAGGACAGTTGGATTCCATATCTGCTTCTGCTTTCAGTCAGTTGGGATACCTCTTGGCATGAAGTTTTCTGAAAATTCCACTGTACACTTGCAATGAGAGTAAAAAGGCAGATGACATCTTGGTGTCATATGAAAATAGTTTTGAGTACGGCTCTCTCTTTGAGAACACCTGATATGCATACACACACACACACACACACACACTTGATATGCACACGCACGCACGCACACACACACACACCCCCCCCGAAAGTGCTCTTGGCTGATAAACTGTGAAATCGCCACTAAGTGGCAGCAGAGATCAACTAAATGCACCATATGTCGGCGCTTCTGGTACCTTGCGGCATTGGCGTCACTGGTGAGAGCAACTGGGCCCCCTGACACTTCTCTTCCTGTTTTCAGGGTTTCATCATCTCCATTATTGTCACTGTTCTTTTACTTCTCTGTGGTGGAACTAACTTCAGGCCAGGGAGACCTTGTCTTGGGTTCTAGCTCCAGGTCTGTAATCAGCTACCTTCATAATCTTGGCAAGATTTGGCCCTCTTGGACCTCAGTTTCCTCATCTGTAAAATGGCCACACTGGGTGGCTCTCCCTTACTTACCTTCCAGGGCTTCAGTAAGACTCTAGTGCTAAAGTGGTTTTGTAAAATGCGAAACACAGGGAGGTGGTGGTGGACGCTGGGCACTCTGTGATATTTCTTGTTCCTGGTTTCAGCCTGCCTTCCTCTCTCTGAGTCTGGGTTATTAGCATTCTCCAGGGGGTGATATGGAGTGGCTACAAAAGTGATGCCTGGGCCTTGTCTCTGCCTGTAAAGCTCTGACTTTTGCAATGCTTGGCTCCTAGGCCTTTGGGACCCCCAAGTAGACATCTGGTTTGTGAGCTTGATTGGGTGGATGTCAATGCCAGTGTGACCTTTCTGATGCCCAGGATATCTGTGGAGTCCTTGATTCAAGTCCTCTCATGTTCTGACTACCAGTGCCTCTCTCTGATGGGCTGATAATCAAAGAAGTTTCCAGCAAACACTTGGCCAAGCAGCGAAGTCCAGCCTGTGAGCACCTGGGAACCAGAAAACCCACTCAGACTGACTGCTTCCCGCCCTTAGCTGGGAGTAGGGAGGGCCCAGCTTGCTACGGGCTCAGTCACACCCATATCAGCCATCACATCACCATCAGTCACACTCACCCATCACAGGACCCAGCCCCAGTGCCCTGTGCTCCTGCTTCCTGTGGTTTAGGAAGACATCCCTGCGTCTTAGTCTCCTTTGTGCTGAGCCCAGCACTGGCGCCCGCTGCATGCTTTACTGGTGTTTACTGATTGATTTAACCATATCCTCAGGTGTACAAAAGATTTTTTAAAAAGAAAATTGCTTTTTTTTTAATTTAATGAAGTTTAGTTTTCTCCAAGCTTTCATTCTACCTGGTGGCAGAAAGAGTGATTTTGCCATTTCAGGTGTAAAATTCCGGAATTCCAAGTAAAATTCAGGCAGTTCAGTACTTCCTCCTCCTCCTCCCTCTCCTGGGGTGACTTTGAATTCTTGGGGCTTGGGGTTTGAGGGAGAGGCTTCTGGCTCTTGGCAGATGCTCCATCCTGGGCTAGCACTCTCCCTGTCCAGTCCTGGGGCATGGCCTCCCCTGCACGGTGGCTTCTGTGCAGACATCTTCATTCCCGTCTGGTCCTGGCCTCATGGCCTCTGCATGCCGTATCTGCCAACCCCGAGGCCCCTCTGACATTACTGTGCTCCATGACACATCTACGCCCTTCTTGGTTCTGTGGGAAAAGCTTTGCTGTCAGCGCTGAAACTACTCAAGGGCCGGCATCAGGTCCACCTTCCTGGGGCTCCCTATGCCACACCATTTGGTGGGTAGTAGGAGGCAATTTGGGTTGTAATCTCCCAGGGTGCACAAGACGTGCAGCTCAGGAGCCCTCCCTTCTCAGGTCCTCAAGCCTCTCTGGATTTCTGCCACCACTACTCCAAGGTCATCTGGGGGCCAGGCACTCCCCAGTGTCTGCTTCCACGGTGTTTCTCTTCCATGGGTCATAGAGTTGTTACTTCCTCCCCTAGAACTAGAATCTCTACATTTGGAAATTCAAAAGCCAAGAATTAATGTCTGTATTAATCAGTAAAGAACAGTCACCTCAACTGATGCAGAAAACGCATTTGACAAACTCCAATACTTGTTCATGATAAAAACGCTCAGTGAAAGAAAACAGAGTTTCCTCAACCTGATAAAGTGCATCTTCAAAAAGTCCACAGCCAACATCAAACTTATGGTGAAAGGCTAGATTCTTTCCTACTAAGATCAGGAACAAGACTCTGGCCATTTCTATCCAGCATTGCACTGGGTGTTGTAGACAGGGTAATTAGGTAAGAAAATGAAATATAAGGCATTCGCATTGGAAAGGAGAACTAAGCTATTTCTACTTGCAGATGATATGATATTGTACATAGAAAATCCTAAAGAATTCACTAAAACCTGCTATTCAATAGACCCAATAAACAAGTTCAGCAAGCTTTCGGATGTAAGATCAACCTACAAAAATAAATTCTATTTTTATAACTTAGCAATGAAGATTCCTGAAATGAACCCAGATATTCAGCAAACAATTCTATTTACAATAGCATTTGAAAAATGAAATATTTAGGCACATTTTAATAAAAAGAAGTACAGGACTTCTACACTGAAAGCTATAAACCTTATTGGAAGAAATGTTTAAAGCTCTCAATAAACAGAAAGATAGTCTAAGTCAGGGATCAGAAAATTAAATATTGTTACGATAGCAGTACTTCTCAAATTGACTTACAGATTTAATTCAGTCTCTCTAAAACTCCAAGCTACTTTTTTTTCCTTTCAGAAACTGAAAAGCTAATCTTAAAATTCATATGGAAACACCAAGGACCCAGAGCAACCAAAACAATTTTGATAAAGAAGAGTAAAGTTGGAGGACTCACACTTCCCTACTTCGAGGCTGTGGTGATCCACGCAGTGTGATGCTGGCACAGGATAGACTTGTAAAGCAACAGGATAAAACAGAGTCCAGAAACACACCCTTACATTCGTGGCAAATTGGGTTTTGATGTGGGTATCAAGACCCAAGATGTGGGTATCAGTGGAGAAAGAATAGTCTTTTCAACAAATGGTGTTGGGACAACTGGGTATCCATCCACATACCAGAAGTTGGAACTTTATCTCATACCATATACAAAAATGAACCCAGGACAGATCATAGACCTAGATGTAAGAGGTAAAACTGTGAAACTTATAGAAGACACAGAAATATATCTTTGTGACCTTGGGTTAGGCAAAGATTTCTTGGAATAATGAAAGTACAAGTAACAAAATAGACACGTTGGATGATAACTTCAAACTTTTGTACTATCAGTACCTTGAAGAAAAGAGACAACTCACAAAATGGGAGAAAATATTTGCAAAACCTGTGTCAGATAAGGTATTTTTATCCAGAAGATACAAAGAACTCTTACAACTCAACTATAAAAAGACAACTCAGCTTAAAAATAAACAAAAGATTTGAATAGGTATTTCTCTACAGGTGGCCAATGAGCACATGAAAAGATGTATCAGTAGTTATAAGGGAAATGCAAATCAAAGCTACCATGGGGTACCACCTTATGTCCAACAGGATGGCTACAGTCAGAAAGATAATTACAAGTGATGATAATTAAGTGGAGAAATTGGAACCCTCATACATTGCTGAGTGGAAACGAAAAATGGTGCAACTTCCTTGGTAAACTGGAGAAGGCAATGGCACCCCACTCCAGTACTCTTGCCTGGAAAATCCCATGGGCGGAGGAGCCTGGTGGGCTGCAGTCCATGGGGTTGCAACCAGTTGGACACGACTGAGGGACTTCACTTTGACTTTTCACTTTCATGCATTGGGGAAGGAAATGGCAACCCACTCCAGTGTTCTTGCCTGGAGAATCCCAGGGACGGGGGAGCCTGATGGGCTGCCGTCTATGGGGTCGCACAGAGTCGGACACAACTGAAGCGACTTAGCAGCAGCAGCAGCAGCAGCAGCAGCAACCTTGGTAAACAGTTTGACATTTCCTCAAAAGTTAAACACAGCATTACCATATGACTCAGCAATTCCACTCATAGGTATATACCTGAGAGAAAGGAAAACATTCACACGAAAAACCTTTATGTGAATGTCTGCATGCATGTGTGCTCCATTGTTCAGTCATGTCCAACTCTTTGTGACCCCACGGACTATTGCCCACCAGGCTGTTCTGTCCATGGGATTTCCCAGACAAGATTACCAGAACGGGTTCCATTTCCTCCTCCAGGGGAATCTTCCCAGCCTAGGGATCAAACCCATGTCTCCTGTGGCTCCTGCTTTGGCAGGCAGAGTTTAACCACTGAGCCACCTGGGAAGCCCTATGAATATTTATAGCAGCATTATTCATAACAGCCAAAGAACAGAATCAACGCAAATGTCTATCAACTGATGATTGGATAAACAAAATAGAGTATATCCATGCAATGAAATATTATTTGGCTATGAAAAGAAATGAAATGGGACTTCCCTGATGGTCCAATGGTTAAGACTCCAGGCTTCCATTGCAGGGAGCCTGGGTTCAATCCCATGTCGAGGAACTAAGATACCACATGCTGTGCAGCATGGCCAAATTAAAAAAATAATAATAAAGAGATAAATGAACTACTGATGCATACTACAACATAATGAACCTTGAAAGCATCATTATAAGTCAAAGAAGCCAGTCCCAGAAAAGCACGTCATATTTCATTTATAGGGGAATTCAGAAGGGGCAAGTTTATAGAGACAGAAAATAGATTATTAGTTGGTTAGGTTGTGGGAAGGGAGAAGAAGAAATGGCTGCTAATGTGTTCAGGGTTTCTTTTGTGGGTGATGAAAATGTTCTAAAATCAGACTGTGCTGATGGCTGCCCAGCCCTGTCAATATACTCAAAACCACTGAGTTGTACACTCTCAATGGGTGAATGGTCTTGCGGTTCTGCCGAGCACTCCCTTCCCAGAGGATGAAAGGTGTTGGTCTGGGATGAATAAGGAGGGGAGCAGCGTAGAAAAGGAATTGCAGGGCTGAGACCGTACAGTATCTTCCTGCCTCACACTGGATGGATGGGCAGAGAGGGACAGACCAACAGGTGCATGTAGGCTGGTCAACTTTCAGGCCAGCAGTGTCTGAGCTTGGCTTTGGCCCTTGGCAGTGTGCCCTGGTCTGGAATCTCCTGAAAACCAACCCTGCCAGGGACCGGGCAACATGAACAAAGCAGCTGGCTGTGTTGAGAGCCACCGCCCTCCTGTGGGTCAGATTTAAGAATGTAGCTGTAGAGTCAGTTGCCTGAGTTGGAATCTTGGCTTCTCCACTTGTGAGCAGTGTGCCCAGGAAGTTATATAACCATTCTGGGTCTTAGTTTCCTCTTTTGTGAGCTGATCATAATAACCTACCTACACCTACCTTGGAGAAGGGAAAGGCTGCCCACTCCAGTGTTCTGGCCTAGAGAATTCCATGGGCTGTATAGTCCATGGGGTCGCAAAGAGTCAGACATGACTGAGCGACTTTCACTTTCACTTTTCACACCTACCTCGTGGGCTTCCTGAAGTTTCAACTAGAGAGTGAACAAAACATCCTTCACCAAGTGCCTGATACATAGTAAACAGTAAATACTAGTCCTTCTTCTCCTGTCTACAAGGTGACTTGTAGATCAATCTCAACTCCCCTGCCACAGGAAGGAGAGTCATAACAGGTCATCTCACCGCAGACAGCCCTGAGAACCCTGCTCTGAGCTGGCTGCAGGGGTGCAAGCTGTGGGTAATGCCACTTTTGCAGAAAAGCCAAGGGAAACCACGAAGCTCTGCTGGTGACTAAGCTGTGACCGTGGGCCGCAGCTTATCTCTCTGCCATCTTCTCTGGCATATGATCGTGTCCTTAGGTTGTGTTTTGAAACCATCCCCAGCTCCCAGCATGTGTCCTTGCTGTGATCCCCGTGTGAGGTGAGTGTTGCTGAGGGGGCGGCTTCCGAGGCTGCAGGCTGTAAACCTCATTGTGTAACACGATACAGCTCTGTGTCTGGGACCAGTCATTCAGAAAACCCAGATGGATGGAGAGACGAGCAGAGGGGGAGGCCCTGCTGCTGTGACCTGGATGCCTCGTGGTGGGCCGTCCAGGGAGCTACCGAGGTCTCTGACCCTCCTAGAGGTGCCCCAGCAAAGCCCAGAGAGGAGCCTGAGAGAGTGTTCCCCAGTTTCTGTAAGTGGGGTCAGAGCTAAAGAAACACCCACAAATCCCTTATCACATTTCTGAAATCCAAACAGTCCAAGATTAATTGAGACTCATTTGTCTGCCAAGCCTGACTGCCTTGGTGATGGCTCTGTGTGTTTTGCAGAATATTAATGTGTTTAATTACAGCATCCTACCCCAGGCTCTGTTTGAATGTTGTGTAATATATGGCGTGTGAACAGCATAGTCTCTTTCTAAAAGGCTAAACAGTTTGAATTCTGAAAACCCTCTGGCCCCCAGGTTTTTGGATAATAGAATGTAGACCCATATTATCATGAATCTGTGTTACTGTTGGGCTGTCATCAGAAGAAGCACAACATAGAAACTTGATCTACACAGTGTAAGAAATGAGCAGAATGCAGAAAGCAAAGCATTTGGAATCAGAGACAACTGGGGCTGGATCATTACTCTGAATCTCAGAACCCATGGGACCTTGGGAAGGTCATTTAACCTTTTTGAGCTTTGATTTCCTCATCTGCAAAACAGAAATAATAATACCTGTCCCCTGCTATTTACTAGGAGGTTAAATGCTCAGATGTAAAGAATCTGCCTGCAATGTGGAAGACCCAGGTTCGATCCCTGGGTTGGGAACATTTCCTGGAGAAGGGAATGGCAACTCACTCCATTATTCTTGCCTAAAGAATCCTAATGGACAGAGAAACCTGGCAGGTATAGAGTCCATGAGGTCACAAAGAGTCAGATGTGATGGAGCGAGTAACACAAAAGAGATAATACATGCTTAGCACATACAGAAAGAAGGAAGAAAGTGTTAGTCGCTCCATCTTGTCTGACTTCACTGTTGCCCTCCAGGCTCCTCTGTCCATGGGGATTCTCCAAGGCAAGAATACTGGAATGGATTGCCGTTCCCTTCTCCAGAGGATCTTGTCAACCCAGGGATCAAATCCAGGTCTCCCATGTTGCTTGGGCTTCTTTACCATCTGAGCCACCAGGAATCCAGTCCATACCGTTCAGTTCAGTTCAGTTGCTCAGTCATGTCGGACTCTTTGCAACTCCATGGACTGCAGCATGCTAGGCTTCCCTGTCCATCACTAACTCCCGGAGCTTGGTCAAACACATGTCCATCAAGTTAACGATATCATTCAACCATCTCATCCTCTGTCATCCCCTTCTCCTCCTGCCTTCAATCTCTCCCAGCATCAATGTCTTTTCCAATGAGTCAGTTCTTCACATCAGGCAGCCAAAGTATTGGAGCTTCAGCTTCAGCATCAGTCCTTCCAATGAATATTCAAGACTAATTTCCTTTGGGATTGACTGGTTGGATCTCCTTGAAGTCCAAGGGACTCTCAAGAGTCTCCTCCAACACCACAGTTCAAAAGCATTAATTCTTTGGTTCTCAGCTTTCTTTATGGTCCAACTCTTACATCCATACATGACTACTGGAAAAACCGTGGCTTTGACTATATGGACCTTTTAGAGCAAAGTAATGTCTCTGCTTTTTAATATGTTGTCTAAATTTGTCGTAGATTTTCCTCCCAGAAGCAAGCGTCTTTTAATTTCATGGCTTCAGTCACCATCCACGGTGATTTTGGAGCCTAAGAAAACAAAGTCCATCACTGTTGCCATTTTTTTCCCCATCTATTTGCCATGAAGTGATGGGACCAAATGCCATGATCTCAGTTCTTTGAATATTGAGTTTTAAGCCAGCTTTTTCACTCTCCTCTTTCACCCTCATCACGAGGCTCTTTAGTTTCTCTTTGCTTTCTACTATAAGGGTGGTGTCATCTGCATATCTGAAGTTATTGATATCTCTCCTAGCAATCTTGATTCCAGCTTGTGATTCATCCAGCCTGGCATTTCACATAATGTCCTCTGCATATAAATTAAATAAGCAGAATGACAACATACAGCCTTGAAGTACTCCTTTCCCAATTTTGAACCAGTCCATTGTTCTATGTCCAGTTCTAACGGTTGCTTCTTGACCTGTGTACAAATTTCTCAGGAGGGAGGTAAGTTGGTCTGGTATTCCCATCTCTTTAAGAATTTTCCACAGTTTGTTGTGATCCACGCAGTCAAAGGCTTTGTCATAGTCAATAAAACAGAAGAAGATGTTTTTCTGGAATTCTCTTGCTTTTTTCTGTGATCCAACGGATATTGGAAATTTGATCTCTGGTTTCTCTGCTTTTCTAAATCCAATTTGAACATCTGGAAGTTCTTGGTTCACATATTGTGAAGCCTGGCTTACAGAATTTTGAGCATTACTTTGCTAGCGTATGAGATGAGTGCAATTGTGCGGTAGTTTGAACATTCTTTGGCATTGCCTTTTTTTAGGATTGGAATGAAAACTGACCTTCTCCAGTCCTGTGGCCCCTGCTGAGTTTTCCAAATTTGCTGCCATATTGAGTGCAGCACTTTTACGCCATCATCTTTTAGGATTTGAAATAGCTCAACTGGAATTCCATCACCTCCACTAGCTTTGTTCGTAGTGATGCTTCCTAAGGCCCACTTGACTTCGCATTCCAGGATGTCTGGCTCTAGGTGAGTAATCACACCATCGTGGTTATCTGGGTCGTGAGCATATTTGTTTGTACAGTTCTTCTGTGTATTCTTGCCACCTCTTCTTAATATCTTCCACTTCAGTTAGGTCCATACCATTTCTGTTCTTTATTGTGCCTGTCTTTGCATGAAATGTTCCCTTGGTATCTAATTTTCTTGAAGAGATCTCTAGTCTTTCCCATTCTGTTTTCCTCTATTACTTTGCATTGATCACTTCAGAAGGCTTTCTTATCTTTTCTTGCTCGTCTTTGGAACTCTGCATTCAGATGGATGTGTGTGTGTGTGTAGTTGCTTAGTCGTGTCCAACTCTTTGCAACCCCAAAGACTATAGCCCATCAGGCCCCTCTGCCCATGGGATTCTCCAGGCAAGAACACTGGAGTGGGTTGCCATCTCCTTCTCCAAAAGGAACTGTAGAAAGAAAGAAAGTGAAGTTGCTCAGTCGTGTCCAACTCTTTGCAACCCCATGAACTATAGCCTCCAGGCTCCTCCATCCATGGAATTTTCCAGTTTCCATGGAACTCCCAGTATTGGAGTGGGTTGCCATTGGAGTGAGTATTGGAGTGGAATGGGAGAATGCCTTCTCCCATTCAGATGGATATATCTTTCCTTTTTTCCTTTGCCTTTTGTTTCTCTTCTTTTCTCAGCTATTTGTAAGGCCTCCTCAGACAACCGTTTTGCCTTTTTGCATTTCTTCTTCTTGGGGATGGTTTTGTTCACTGCCTTCTGTACAGTGTTACAAACCTCCATCCATAGTTCTTCAGGCACTCTGTCTATCAGATCTAATCCCTTGGATCTATTTGTCACTTCCACTGTTTAATTATAAGGGATTTGATTTAGGTCATACATGAGTGTTCTAGTGGTTTTCCCTGCTTTCTTCAATTCAAGTCTGAATTTTGCAATAAAGACCATAGAGAGTAAGGGCTTAATATTACATGAGTCATATTAAAACATAATAGTAAGTATATTATTTGATAGGCCTTTTTCATGGCGCCTTTTCTGTGGGACTCCACAGGCCAGCTGGGGAGCCCACACAGCAGCCAAAGCTGAACCGGGCCCTCAGTGCAGCCGGCAGGGCAGCCTCCAGTGCTGGGAGCTGGGCGCCAAGAGGCAGAGCCCTGGGGCCAGTAGGGGTCAGCCTTTGAGTCTCCGGGAGGAAATCATAGAGGAGTTGCTGGGAGATGCGCGTAAAAACAGTCATAGCTGGAGCCCAAATTCTATGGTTGTGGAATATCCCGAGGAAGCCTGTACCCCACCCCTGCCACATGAAGTTTTCCGTTTCTCAGGGTCGACAGATTGTGACTGTCATCTGTATGGAGGTACGTGTCCCCTGCAACATGCCTGATGGCATTTGGTGCTGAGGGAGGACCAGGTTTAAAGCAGTGAACTGAAAGCCTCTGGACTTAGAGATCCAACTTGTTGCCCTTTGACAAACACAGCACTGAATTCATCACTGAGAAGCTTGTCTGTGTCAAAACCAAGACCAACATAGCCGTGATTGGATGTTCCCACGGACTCGCTAACAATAAAAAGCTCCCTTGACTTGGCCCCCTGTGCTAAAACTCCTCCTCTTTCCCTGTGCGGGAGGGGCTTGGATGCAGGTGGAGGGCGAAATCCAAGCCAACCCCATCGCTAACCATGCTGGACGGCTACGGGGACCACGCTGCCCACACCATTAGGGAACCTCATCTCTGGCCAAGGCCTGTTTGTCGTGCAGGTCATGTTGGATATTGCTTGACACTGTAACTGGTGGAAATTCCTTTGAGCAAATCCCTTTGAGGAATCCTGGCTCTTGCTGCTCTGAGCTTTAGGTGTTATTGACATCAGAAGTACTGAAGGATGGTCTAGACTCATAGGAAAAAGAAACCATTTTAATTTTTTGCCAGTACCTGGAAAAATACTGCCCTGAATAGATTCCTCTAAGATCTTCCCAAGCCTCTGAGCCTTCAGGCAGTGGGGAGAAAGCCATCCTGATTGCCACACCACCCCAACCCCAAGACACTTCGCCCTGCCTCCTTCCTGCCTGTCACAGAGCCAGGGAGGCCAAGCAGGAGGGCTGCTGGCTGGCTGCCCACCCTCTACCACCTGCAAGGGGCCAGGTCATGTGAATCCCATGCTGTGGGCCCTCCTGGGGATGTTTGAAGGGAATTCACCTTTCTGAGCTTGTATAGTATGCTCTGGGTACCGTTCCTTCTACAGGTGGGCACATTCCCTGTCCACATACAACTTTGTACTTTGCTTTTCACCTTAAAGGCCTTTCATCCATTCAGTCAATATTTATAGAGCACCTCCTCCAGGGCACGAGCAGTGCAGGCCCAAGATAGGCATTCGGGACACAAACGTGAGCAACACAAAGTTCTCTGTCCTCAGGACAGTAAACAGTGACCATAATCAATTAGTACATGAGAGAGCATCCTAGAAGGTGGTGAGCACTGTGGCACAGAGACCAGAATCAGAGGTACTGATATGGGAGGGGGGACAGGTTGAGTATTAAGGTGTGTGCATGCTAAGTCGCTTCAGTCATGCCTGACTCTTTGCAACCCTATGGACCATAGCCCACCAGGCTCCTCTGTCCATGGGATTCTCCAGGCAGGAATACTGGAGTGGGTTGCCATGCCTTCCTCCAGGGGATCTTCCTGACCCAGGTATGGAACCCTCACTTTTTTAACATCTCCTGCATTGGCAGGCAGGAGATGGATGGTTTAATAGTCAGAGTTCCCTAGAGAAATAGAACCAGTAGGATTGATGGATAGGTAGATGGATGGATAGATAGACAGGCAGATAGACAGATAGCTTTATTATAAGGAATTGGCTAATGCAATTATGGAGGCTGAGGAGTTCACCTCTCTGCACTTTCCAGGCTAGAGGACCAGGAAGCTGGTGGTGTAGTTCTAATCCAAGTCAAAGGCCTGAGAAGCCGGGGAGCTGGTGGTGTGAGTCCTGGTCTGAGTATTAGGAGACCAGCGTCCCAGCTCAAGCTGTCGGGCAGAGTATAAGTTCTTCTTACCTTTCCTTTTTGTTCTCTTCAGGCCCTCAGTGGATTGGATGCGGCCCACCCACACTAGGAGAGCATTCGCTTAATCCGATCTACCAATTGAGGTGCTTACCTCATCCAGAAACACCCTCATAAACTCAGAATAGTGTTTAGTCAAATATCTGGGCATGCCAGGCCTGGTCAAGCTGACACATAAAATTAACAGTTAGCTACAGTCATATCATGGCAGCCAGACAACCTAGTTCAGAAATTCCTTCGGTATACCCCCATGAAGCTCTGCACCCCAGCTTGGCACTGCATCTGGCAGAAGTGGGGGCTAACTGAGGGTCCTTCAAGGGAGTGGATGACTGTATTGATCCCAGGGTTTATCAACTTTCTGCTCTGACCCAGATCATCTGCTTCTTCAGAATGGTCAAGGGCTTTCCTCTCTTACAAACACACATGCCCACATTCTTGTGTGTCCTTCATCTCCTGGCCTGACCAAAGTGCTGCCTTCTCCCATTTCAGATACATAGTTGGCTTTTCAGGACCCCAAATGCCTTGGCAGTGCCCTGAACATCCCTCCAACAGAACCCATAGATAGGGTACCTCAGGTCTGCCTTTGGCCTCCCCTACAACACCCTCAGACTGTCTGCCCACTCCCATGTACCCTTCCTAACAATCCCAGACACGGTTCATGAGGCTTCAAGTTTTTGTTCAGGGAATAAGCCTTACAATTATTACAGGAGTATTTGATCCATCAGGGGCTTCCCTGATGGCTCAGACAGTAAAGAATCTGCCTGCAATGCAGGAGACCTGGGTTCAATCCCTGAGTCAGGAAGATCCCTTGGAGAAGGGAATGGCTACCCACTCCAGTATTCTTGCCTGAAGAGTTCCATGGACAGAGGAGCCTGGTGGGCTACAGTCCATGGGGTCACAAAGAGTTAGACAACTGAGCGATCAACACTTTTCACTTTCACTTGACCCATCAGCTCATTGACAGAGCTTGTACCTTTCTTTCAGAGAAGGCAATGGCACCCCACTCCAGTACTCTTGCCTGGAAAATCCCATGGATGGAGGAGCCTGGTAGGCTGCAGTCCATGGGGTCGCTAAGAGTCGGACACGACTGAGCGACTTCCCTTTCACTTTTCACTTTCATGCATTGGAGAAGGAAATGGCAACCCACTCCAGTGTTCTTGCCTGGAGAGTCCCAGGGACGGGGAAGCCTGGTGGGTTGCTGTCTCTGGGGTCGCACAGAGTCAGACACGACTGAAGAGACTTAGCAGTAACAGCAGTAGCTTTCTTTGTTCTGAGCATCAAGGAACAAATAAGCACCTGCAGACCAGATTGAGCTTTTTTCCCATATCTATTTATTCCAAAATAAAGACATAAAATTTTAAACAAATTATTACAGCTGATTTTAATTTAACATGGCTTATTTGATTTTTTAAATTACAACAACTTAAAGAGGAGGCTTTCTAAATTCAATAAATAGAATAAATAACATTTCAGCTTCATGCTTTGCCTCTCATTCTGTCATTCTGGAAACTTTCCAGCAGAGCCTTCAGAAATGTCAGCGTATTGCCTGTTGTGGTTCGGTTGCATGGCTGTTCACAGGCAAAAGACTGTGGGGATAAAAGTTGACAAAGGCAGAGTGACTAAAACAGTCTGGAGCCCAGCAACCCCAGAAACTGCTCTGCCTAGAACCTGGTGAGCAGGAGAGGGTGGTCATTGGGAATGGAGGGTGTGCAGGCAGTAAGGGGGCTTGAGGTAAGGAGCAAATGAATGAGGCTCCAGGGCTAACATTTTGTGTAGGTAGCATAGGTGCTTGACTTTGTGGTAGGATTTCAGGTGCCTGCTTGCCACACACACACACACACACACACACCCTTATCAAGGGGTCCTAAATCTTATTGGAGGATGTCTTCTTGAGATACTTTGAGGCTTAAAATTTTGTTATTTCCTGTTTGGTTGTCCTTCCAAGGTTGTTTTATAGCACAATGACTAAGAACAGGATTTGGCTGTTTCATAGACCAGAGTTCAAATCTCAACACTGCCATTTGTTAAACATGTAGCCTTGGGCAAATCAGTTAACCTCACTGAGCATCAGTTTCCTCCTTCACAGCATAGGGTATAAGTCTGACAGTTGTCATTAAGGTAGGTATTCACTGAAACAGTATAAATGAAGCACTTAGAACTGCATGCTGTTGATGGCAGAAGCTTCTGCAATCCAGTAACTGAGTGAGGAAGGGCCCTTGTAGCAATAGTAATGCAATAGTTTACCCGCTGCCCTTTCCTCCAGGGTCTAGGGTATATATATACACAGGCATTCAGGGCACGTGACAAGCTTCCACCTGGATATGGATGTGTCTGCCTTTAAACACCTCCCAGTTCAGTGGAAAGAAAACCTGTAACTCACAGGTCACATCGTCTACTCAGCTAACTGAATCTCAAGGATAATTTAGAATGGTATGGGCTATAGCCCTGATTCTCAAGATTTAGCTTCTAATTACAATGTGGCTAGATTCTTTCATTATTCAAGAGATGGAGAGAAGTAAAAGCCAACAGAGAGGTGAGTGTTTTTTAAAATGAGATGGAACGATGAGCCATCTGGGCAGTTTCGTTCAGTTCAGTTGCTCAGCCGTGTCTGACTCTGGGATTCCGTGGCATCCAGGCAGAGCTCGCATTAATTCTCTTGTTCTGAATAAGTTTCTTAGATGTCTCTAATCAACTCTGAACTACCAGTTCCAACCTTATCACCCTTTCCCATTCAGGTGGAGTTGGCACTGACATTCTCACAGGAATAATTAACCAGAGCACATCACAGATAAAAACACACTTACTCCGCACTTGTTGCTCTTGAGGGTTACGACTATTTTCTTCAGCTGGTTGACAATCAGGTGGAATCTCGTGTTCACTGTGGAGCTGCTCATCTGTGACAAACCCTCTTGGAAGCATGCTGTGGAGCAGTTGCCCTGGTAAATAACAGGGAGTTAGGAAAAGAAACACCCAGAGGCAGCTTTGAGTAGGAATCACAAAGAGAATGCTTTTAGAGGTGATTTTAATTTAACCAATGTAATCTATGTAATTAAACCAATGTAATCTTGGGCTTGCCAGGTGGTTCAGTGGTAAAGAATCCTCCTGCCAATCCAAGAGATGCGAGTTCAATCCCTGGGTTGGGAAGATCCCCTGGACAGGGAAATGGCAACCCACTCCAGTATTCTTGCCTGGAGAATCCCGTGGACAAGGGAGCCTTGCATCCACGGGATCACAAGTGTTGGACACGACATAGCAACGAAACCACCACCACCATTGTTTCCGCAGTAGCTAAAACTGTGGATTACAAACCCAGGGGATGGGCTAGGCCATGAATGTGTGGCTCCTCCCCAGAAGGTTTCCTCCCCGGAAACCCCTTTTACTTCCCCTCCACCCGCAATCTCAGATGCCCTATCCTTCCGGAGGGCAGCCGTCAAACCTTGCAATAGCCACTATAAATCAGCTAAAGGGAAGGACAGGGAGGGAAGGAGAGAAGCAGGGAGGGACAGACAGAGGGAGAGGACAGAGCATATGGATAGCTGAGGCCAGAGGAAGGACAAAGGGCTGTCGTCTTATCTACATTGTTTTGCAACCCTGGAGTTACCAGCAAATGCATTAGAAAATAATGTGCTATGAGCTACATCATTTATTCCATTCTCAGTCCCAGTTTGTGTACATGGCCACTAATCTCAAAACACATTCAAGATTCTTTTTATTGAAAAGTGTTCAGACTTCTCAAGGAGACTAAACGCAAAGAAATGTATACAGTATAGAATTTCAAGATTTTGAAAGGTTTTCAAAATTGTTACTAATCTGTAATGATTGTAATGAAGTCACACTTTCTTACTTAAAATACATCAAATAGAACAATTTTGACTTAAAAGCTTAAGAAAAAACAAGATCAAGATAATTCACTTTTACTATACTTACAGAGGAAATGGGCAGACACAAACAATCAGTCGCCTGCAAAAGAGAAATTTCAGATGTGAAGATCCCAGATGTGAATATTAAAATCAGTCTGAAAAGTTCTTAAGAGCATCTACTTACATTGGTGCTGCAGCTGCATTTTGAAGACGTGTCTTTCTAGAAAGTAGAGAAATAAGAACTCGTGAAGAGTGGCGTGTTTTTCATCCTCGTATATTTCACTTAAATTTTCAATCGCTGCCTTTCCCACTGGCGCCTCGCCTCTGCATCTTACCTGCAGGTTGTCGATGAGGTACACAGCATTCCTGATCCCTGTCAAGGTGAAACACCCCTGGCTGGCTGAAGAGCAGAGGAACAGGGCAGAGGCAAGGACCACAGCCAGGAGCATCTTGACACAGAGCTGGAGCTTAGTCCTCAAATGACTTCAAATGCCTTCAGATCACATTGTATTTAAAGCCACAAACATGGGAAAACCCTGACATCAAACTGATACCAATGCCCACTTTTTCTCTGTAAGTTTGGGTCACTTGACATTGAAAAAAAAAATGTGTATGTATACATATATCTCAAACTGAGTCACTTGGTGAAGACTATGCTACCTTGTCCCAGGAAGTATCATTCCTCAGAAATGATGCTTTTCAAAAAGTTTGGTACCACGATGCTGTAGGAAAAGCTAAAGATCTTAAAACGATAATTTTTTTTAAGGTTCTGGTTGTGAGAGTGAAAATACTTTCCATGAAGCCCAGGTCTGTATTTCCCCCTTTTTCCTTTATTGGAAATGCTGATATAAGAGCCAGTCATCAGTATTCTAACGAAGGGAGGGGGGGTGGGGAAGATGAGAAATAGCACAGGAGAGTTGCCATGTCATCAGGGTTTTGCAAGCTCAGTCACATCATTGCATCATTGCTACTTCAGTCTAACTATATTCTGCTCCCCAATCTTAACCTTGTCTTCCATGCTTGGGGCCAGATTCTCTACCTCACACAAATGAAATGCATCTTTGAACAAGTGACTGAAGGAAGAAATCTTCAACTAAGGCATAGGAATGCGGCAGCAACGCCTGTTAAAACTGGCCGGGAGGATTCCTTGGCATCTTTAAGGAACTTCCATAGCACTGTGCAACATCCAGTTAAAAACTCTGTGCTCAAAATAAGATAATAGTTAACATTTATTGAGTACTTAGTACATACTCAGAGAAGGCAATGGCACCCCACTCCAGTACTCATGCCTGGAAAATCCCATGGACGGAGGAGCCTGGAAGGCTTCAGTCCATGGGGTCACTGAGGGTCAGACACGACTGAGTGACTTCACTTTCACTTTTCATTTTCATGCATTGGAGAAGGAAATGGCAACCCACTCCAGTGTTCTTGCCTGGAGAATCCCAGGGACCAGGGAGCCTGGTGGGCTGCCGTCTATGGGGTCACACAGAGTCGAACACGACTGAAGTGACTTAGCAGCAGCAGTAGTACATACTAGCCACAATTCTAAGCACTTTATGGAAATTAAGCCATGTAATGCATGCAACCATCAAATGAAGTTCGTGCTAATTTGTCATCTCCTTTTTAAATCTTTTAAAACACTGAGTGCAGCTTACCTTCTTGATTTTTTGGCAAAGCTGTTCTTATCGCTATGAGCCAAAAAGCAGTCTTAACTGTATCCTTAAGAAGTACGTAGTATAATTATCCTCATTATTTTATTTTATAGATGGGAAAACTAGGCACAGAGAGGCAATTTGCCCAAAACCAAATTTGCCCAAAAGTACACAGCCAGAAAGCAACAAATTTTGTCTTTAAACCCAGAAGTCTGAGTTCCAGGTCCAGACCTTCATATTTTGACTCTCCTGCTGCCCTGTGTGTGCGTGTGTGTGTGTGTCTGTCCGCCTTTTCCATCAGGATATGTGCCGCTTGGGGATCTAGCTCACCCCTGTATCCTCAGTACTAGGAAAGTGCCTGGGGAACAATGAGCCATTACGAAATGTTTTGGGGTCAAATCACTAATATGAAAAGTTTTCGAAATAGTAAGGAAGGTGAACATAAACTGAGATTTTATAAGGTTTTTAGATCTCGTTTCCAGGGTACATATTTGGAGGTGTGTGCACTTAAGAAAATGCATCTTCTACACAACAGAGACTGAAAAGGCACTTTGCTGGGCATTTGTGCCATAGTGGCCAACGGGCACAAGTCCATACGTTTCTCACCACTCTTCCTCCTGCTGTAAGAGCGTGTGACGTTTTGCTTTTCTCAGTGCACGTTGTTTCTTAGGGGTGATGACGGATCATTGGTGTGTGGCTGCACTAGAGAAAAGGAGTATCTTAGTGGCAAAAAATATAAAAAGAAATTGGCTTTCTGCTTAATTCCTCAAATCCCCCCACCTCTCTGACTTCCAAGCCTATGCTCTGCAGGCATGAAGAAGAAGGTTCAAAGGCCCCCTAGCCCCCTAGCCTATGTATGGAGAAGGAAATGGCACCCCACTCCAGTACTCTTGCCTGGCAAATCCCACGTACGGAGGAGCCTGGTAGGCTGCAGCCCATGGGGTAGCGAAGAGTCGGACACGACTGAGTGTCTTCCCTTTCACTTTTCACTTTCATGCATTGGAGAAGGAAATGGCAACCCAATCCAGTGTTCTTGCCTGGAGAATCCCAGGGACGGGGGTGCCTGGTGGGCTGCCGTCTATGGGGTCACACAGAGTCAGACATGACTGAAGTGACTTAGCAGCAGCCTATGGTAAACACTTTTATTACCAAGCCTGGTGTCTATTCCCTTTCCCTGAAGGTAGGACCCTGGTTAGTTCAGGGTGGCAAGTGCCCAGCCAAACATTCACTTTTTAAGGCTCTCTTGCTGCTGCCGGCCACCATGTGACATGTTCTGTTCAATGTGATGTCTGTATAATTCTTTTGCTTTCTTGGTAGAAGGAGAAAAGAGTAGCTGAAACCTCCCCTTATCAGTTTGGGCATGGATGTGATGGCAGGAGCTTCAGCAGCAATCTTATAACCATGAAGGAAAGAATAAGAGAATTGCAACAATAGCAACACTAATACTTCACATAAACAGAAAATAATCATAAAAACGAAACTGTGAAACAAGAGAAAGTAATGATAAGAATAGAAGAGTGGTCCTAAATTCATGCTAGGTTTCACTGCCTACTGAAGACCCTGAACCTTGAAACTCAGTAAAAATGGGACGCTCTTAATATAAATGGAAACTAGCACATGCTGGAGAGATGTTAAAGATATGTGAGAGTCAGATTGAACCGTTTTCCCTGACATCATTGGAAGTTTTAAGAGACTTGAAAGGCCAGTCATCTCACTGCTTGAATCAACATTATTTAATGCTGTGTGTATGAACCATGGGAAGCATTTGCCATAGCATCAGGTATACCTCTCACACTAAGGAAGTCTCCACTTATTGCACAGATGGGGGTGAACCCGGAAAGAAAAATGGACTCGTCCAAAGTCAGTTACTGAGGGGATTGTATAGTGTCATGATTAAGACCAGGAACCCTGAAAACAGACTGCCTGGATTCAGATCTTACTTCTACCATTTGTTAAACACATGGCCTTGGGTGGGTGTCTTGACCTCTCCAAGCTTCCATCTCTTGACCATAAAACAGAATGAACTGGGGATGGGGTGGTCATATATAAAGCCTATCTCAGAGGATTCTTATAAAGATTAAGAGAAATATTTATGCAGCAGATAATGTAGACTAAGTAGCTTCAGGTTGAATTTGACAGGACAATGCAGTCTAGTTTAGGACTCAACAACTATTTGGCCAGATTCAGTGTAAGCTCTGCAAGCTAAGAATAGTTTTGAATCCTTTCGAAGGTTTGTTAAAACGGTACAGATGAAACTATTTGCAGGGCGGGAATAGAGATGCAGATGTAGGGATTGGATGTGTGGGCAAAAGGTTGGGCAGGGAATAAATTGGAAGATTGGGAATGATGTATGTCCACTGCCATGTGTAGAACAGATAGCTGTGGGAAGCTGTTGTATAGAGCAGGGAACTCAACTCAGTGCTCTGTAATGACCTAGAGGGGTGGGGTGGTGGTTGCAGGATGGGAAGCTGGGAGGGAGGGCCAAGAGGGAAGGGGTATATTAATATGTACACATATAGCTGACTCACTTCGTGGTACAGCAGAAAGTAACACAAAATTGTAAAGCAACTATACCCCAGTAAAAATTATAATTAATAGATAAAAGAAAAGAAGAATTCATGACAGAGAATGTATGTAGCCTGTGATGTCTAAAATATTGACCCTCTGATCCTTTACAGAAAAAAAGTTGCCTACCCCTGGCCTAGTTGACATACGGCATTCCTTATTTTCAGAAGACACCGCTGGCTGTCTCCCGCTGCTGAGAAGGGTACAGTTAGAAGCTGGTGGCCCTGTGTCTCTTCTTCCATTATCCTGCTTATTCAGGTCAGCCCTCCACACAGACAGAAAGGGACTGGGGGCCTTGGAATCTTCGGCAGCCAGATTCCCTGAAACGAAGAAGGCCCAAGCGTAGGACTTCCTACTGCTGTCTATGGAGTGAACTTGGTGGTCCCATGAGCAAAGCGTCTTCTCTTGGTATAGCCATGACCCACCAAGGAGTCTCAGGTAGGGCCTGGTTTACTGGGAAGAGCTTTACATAATGAAGTCAAAAGAAGTGGGTGAACTTACCTTCTTTTCTCCCCCTGGGCCTAATCCTGGCCTGACCAGCGAGTGAGCCTTGGGTCACCCACCCTCCCCCTGCCCTCTAAGAGCTGGTGCCGGGAAAGGGGATCCGTGGACACTGGTGCTTCTTGGGCAGGTCATCTTGTCTTTCCAAGCATCAGTACCGCCCATGCTCACCTGCATAGGAGCCTGGGTAGATTACCTAGGCCTACCTCATGGAAGGACAGGAGTGTTCCATCTGGAATACTTCTTCAGGAACGAGCCATGTTTACATTTGGAGATTTGGTCTGATCTGATACAGACTCTGCTCATGCTCTGCTACTCTCACCTACCACCTACCTCACCTACCACCCTCCAGTCACATTGGTTCTTTCTGTATCCAGTCTCCAGGCCATTGCCTTGCTAAGCTCTGCCCAGAATATTCTTCTTCAGCTCTTCCATGTATGGCCCATTCTCATCCTTCAGGTTTCAGCTCAAAAGCCCCCTCCTCCAAGAAGTCCTCCCTGACTACAGTAACCCTTGCAATGTGTACGATTCTGTCTTAGGGTCTATTCCTCCTGGTGGACTGTAAGTTCCACCAGAGCCGATATGATGACTGAGTCTTGCTCATCTTTGTATTTCCAGGGTGCAGCCTATGTTAAGTGCTCAGGAATTACTGGTTAAATGAATGAATGATGAATATATTCCATCTTGTTAAAACTTAACATTTATATTATTTATGAAATGACCAATGCATATTCTCCATGGATCAGTAACAAGAAAGAGTGAATATAACATTTTGAAAACCTGAGCCAGGAAAGACTTTGAAGAGTGATTTTATCAATGAACAAAACAAACCCTCCTGTTCAGTACTCTCTTGAGAAATTTGAAGTACTGTTAAATCTTCTCCCTTTCAATTCTCATTGAACTACACGAGGAAGGCATGTCGGGTGTGGAAACTTCAGCTCTGTAGAGGATGAAACAGACAGAGAGAGAGAGGTGACTGTTCTTTACAATTCTTTCCCATATCCCCACCCACTCAGTTATAAAGAAGAAAAGAATTAATAATATTTAAATGGTAGCTTTGTGATTCAAAACACCAGTAAACAGCAGATGTTTATCTACGCAAAGTCTACAACTTTTGTAGTTTAGCTTCTAGGATTTCTTTCAGTATGAAAATGTAAATATGCAAATGATCTCTTACAGAGGAAATGCACCAAGCTCAGAAATTCATTACTCACCTACTTTATCAAGAAGGTTGGAGAGTAAGATGTTCACCAAGATGTAGCCTAGATAATATATTTTACAATAAATGACAAAAGACTATACTCAAACATTTATTTTGTTCTAAAGATAAAGTTTGACATTTTTATTCTGTGATTAAAAACCCATGTGTCATGGATTATTTCTCTGGGAATAAAACAAAATGGTTATTTTTTCTAGGAAGCCACAGTGCAAACTGGTACACTGCCCCCACCCCCCCCACCCCACAAAGGCACTCAGTTTCTAAGTAAAACCCATTCCACCTTTTTCTGTAAACAACCAAGAGATAACTAGTTATGACACTCCTCAAGCACTAATTTCTTAATCAGATAGTTATTTCTAGGTTGGTATTTCCTGGTCAAGTGTGATGGGGCAAATCCCACTGGATGCGCTGTGGTGCCTCTGGAGGCTTCTCCCCCAAGGAGGTGATTTCTAGCTGGGTGCCCAGCACCCCTTTCCTCCCACCCATCCCTCCTAAGGAAATTCTGGGTCCCCTGGACACAGAAGCTACTGCTCCCAGACTGGCTCCCATGTGGTTTCCAGAGCTCCAAGACCAGCATCCTCTCCCGCTTCCCCTCCCTGCTTCTCCTCCTCCTCACTGATGGTGACTAACAATCCAGGCTACCTTCTGTTTTTATTTATTTGGCTGTGCCAGGTCTTAGTTGCGGCATGCAGGATCTTTGGTTGCAGCACGTGGGGTCTCTTAGCTGTGGCGTGCAGGGGTTGAATTCAGGGCCCCTGCATTAGGAGCTTGGAGTCTTAGCCACTGAACCACCAGGGAAGTCTCCCAAGCTATCTTTATCAATGAAGTTTTTACATCCTCCCATCCACCTAGCCCATCAGTACCTGAAACCTGCCCCTATGTTAATTAGAGACTGTGGGACCCCTTTGCTCTGCCAGTTTATTAGTGTCCATCTAATTAAGAAAGGATAAGAGCTCCTGTTCTGGATCCTACTGCGGAAGGCACTAGAATTTGTTGAATTTGCTTAATGTGTACAGGGTAACATGCTAAGCACTTTATGTATGTTATCTGACAGGCCTCTAGACAATCCTTATTAGCCCCGTTTTATAGATGTGGAATTTGAAGTTCAGAGAGGCTGAGCGTCACCTTAGCCACACAGCTGTCAACTTGAGCTGCATTTATCTGCTTAGCTGTATTTCTGGACTCCCTGATTTGTCCTAGTGACTGGTCTACTTATACTGGTGCTATTGTACCATGATCTTGAGTTTCTGTGGCTCTTCTATACCTAAATATACGGCTGAGTGTATCTGCCTGCATCTTATTACTTGTCACTTTCAAAAGTGCCTTTGTTGCTGTTGTTCAGTTGCTTGGTCATGTCGAACTCTTTGCGACCCCATAAACTTCAGCATCCCAGGCTTCCCCGTCCTTCACTATCTCCCAGAGTTTGCTCAGACTCATGTCCATTGAGCTGATGTGCCATCCGGCCATCTCACCCACTGTCTTATCTCCTTCTCCTCCTGCCCTCAATCATTCCCAGCATCAGGGTCTTTTCCAGTGAGTCAGCTCTTCACATCAGGTGGCCAAAGAATTAGAGCTTCAGCATCGGTCCTTCCAATGAATATTCAGGACTGATTTCCTTTAGGATTGACTGGTTTGATTGCCTTGTTATCCAAGGGACTCTCAAGAGTCTTCTCCAGCACCACAGTTTGAAAGCATCAATTCTTTGGTGCTCAGCCTTCTTTATGGTCCAGCTCCCACATCCATACATGACTACTGGAAAAACCATAGCTTTACTATATATATGGACCTTTAAGAGAAAAGTGATCTCTGCTTTTTAATACACTGTCTAGGTTCGTCACAGCTTTTCTTCCAAGGAGCAAGCATCTTTTAATTTCATGGCTGCAGTCACCATCCTCAGTAATTTTAGAACCCAAGAAAATTAAGTCTGTCACTGTTTGCATTTTTTCCCCATTGATTTGCCATGAAGTGACTGGACCAGATGCCACGATCTCAGCTTTTTGAATGTTGAGTTCTAAGCCAACTTTTTCACTTTCCTCTTTCACCCTCATCAAGAGGCTCTTTAGTTCCTCTTCTCTTTCTGCCATACGGGTGGTGTCATCTGCATATCTGAGGTTATTGATATTTCTCCCGGCAATCTTGATTCCAGCTTGTGATTCATCCAGCCTAGCATTTCACACGATAGACTCTCATTATAAGTTAAATAAACAGGGTGACAATATGCAGCCTTGATGTACTCTTTTCCCAATTTTGAACCAGTCTGTTATTCCATGTCCTTTTCTAACTGTTGCTGCTTGATCTGTGTACAGATTTCTCAGGAGGCAGGTAAGTTAGTCTGGTATTCCCATCTCTTCAAGAATTTTCTACACTTTCTTGTGATCCACGCAGTCAAAGGCTTTATTCAGACATTTATAACTCTAGAAGGTTTTAGAATCCTTTTCATAAGTTTCCTCCAAAAAATCATGTTAGAATTTTATGAGATTGTGTTCAATATAAATTGAATTTGGGAAAAATTGCTGTCTTTAAAATATTGAATTTCTCCACCCAGGATGATGATATGTCTCTCTATATAGTCAAACCTTTTTTATTTCCCTCAATTCAATTTTACAGTTCTTTTTTCATACAGGTCTTTCTTGCAGAGTCTTATGAAGTTTATTCCTAGGTTTACCTATTTATGGGCTTCTCACATGGCTTAGTGGTGGAGATAATTTATTGAAAACTTTTTATATCCTGGACATTGTTGTAGGCCTTAGGGATAAAGCAGTGAGCAAAACAAAGTGCATGATTTTGGGAAGCCTACATTCTAGAAAGCAGAGAAAGACAACAAACAAATGAACAGCTTGGTAATAGTCAGGTGGTCTTAAGTACCTTGAACATCAAAAGCAGGTGAGGAAACAATGAGTGGTAGAGGGTGAGAGCTAGGTTTTTACATTTTTTAAATTGGAATATAATTGATTTACTGTGTTGTGTTAGTTTCTGCTATACAACAGCACGGATCAGTATGTATGCATACATCGCCTCCCTCTTGGGCCTCGCCCCTGCCTCTGCCCATCCCAGCCCTGTCGGTCATCACGGAGCGCCAAGCTGAGCCCCCTGTGCTCTGCAGCTGCTCCCCGCTGGCTACGTGTTTTACACATGGGAGTGTACGTACGTCAGTACTGTGCTCTCAATTCACCCCTTCCTCTCCTTCCCGCCCTGTGCCCACAAGTCCATTCTCTATGTCTGCATAGGGAGCTATGTTCTTTGAGGTGGAGAATGATTTCGTATCAAATCTCTGATACAGTGATTAGAGTAGAGGCCCAAAGAAAGTGGGTGAGTGAGTCAGGGAGATATCTAGGAGAACATTTTAAGGCAGAGAGAATAGGAAGTTTGAAGGTCCTGAGGATAGCGTGTGTCTACCATGCCGGAGGAACAGCCTGGAGGCTAGTGTTTTTCTAGCAGAACGATTGAAGAAAAAAATGGAAATGGGCTCAGAGAGAGGACCAGAAGGCAAATCACAAAGAGCTTGACTGGCAGCAAGGAGGACTTGAGACTGTACTAGAAATAAAGTTGGCACTATTGGAGAGCTTTGAGCAGAGGAATGACATGATTTGACCTATATTTTAGGCCATGAAGACTAACTGCTGCCTGGAGAATAGCTGGGACCAAGAGTGGAAGACTCGACTGCCCTTTAGAGTTGGGTCTGCAAGGCTGCTATTGACCAAAGTGATATTAATTGTGGTAGATATATCAGAATATGGATGTATTTTTAAAATAGAGCCAATGGATTGTGCTGATCGCTGGCTAAATGATGAGAGAGAAGAAGAGTCATTAAGGACTGACATAAGGAAGACTGCAGAAGAAAGAGGTATAGAGTGAGAGGAGTTGAGGTGGGATGAATTTTGTTTTGGATGTGTTTAGTTTGAGATGCCTATTAAGCATCCAGGGGCCATGTTGAATAGGTAGCTGGGTATAAAAGGGTAAAGAAAGAGCTGAAGTGTTTACTATTTTAACAGCTGTTGGGTACAGGGTTATGTTTTCTAACTGGTTATTGTTAATATATATGTATAATAATCAGCTTTTTATATGTGACAAAAGACCATACCACCTTAGTGGCATGCAAAAATAATCATTAATTTCACCTACATTTACAGGGTTCCTGTGAGCTTGCCTGAACAGCTCTGCTGATCTTTGGGCTCACTTATACATCTGCAGGTTTGCAGTAGTAGGTTAATCTAGCTTGGGCCCAGCTTTCACATGCCTGAGACTATTGGGATAACCCCATGGGTTATCCTCCTCATAGTAGTGGAAGATGTGTAGCAATAAGCCCGACACTTAGTTTCTTCTAAGCCTCTGTTTGCATCACTTCTACCTACATGCCAGTGCCAAATCAAGTCAGTGAGATGCCAAGCTGATCAGTGAGAAAAGCAGGACACCTTGTCCATAGTGAGAGGACAGGTTGCAGTTACTGACAAAGAGAGTAGATATGGAAAGTAGGGAGGACCTAGGCCAAATGATGCAATCCAACACAAGAGAAAAACGATTAACGTTTGTATCTTTATCTTGCACCCTGCTAAGTCACTTCAGTCGTATCCGACTCTGTGCAACCCCATAGACGGCAGCCCACCAGGCTCCCCTGTCCCTGGGATTCTCCAGGCAAGAACACTGGAGTGGGTTGCCATTTCCTTCTCCAATGCAGGAAAGTGAAAAGTGAAAGTGAAGTCGCTCAGTCGTGTCCGACTCTTAGCGACCCCATGGACTGCAGCCCACCAGGCTCCTCCGTCCATGGGATTTTCCAGGCAAGAGTACTGGAGTGGGGTGCCATCACCTTCTCCGTATCTTGCACCCACCAACTACCAAATCCTCCTCTTAGTTTGAATGTTTTTCAATGGATTCTCTTGTTTTTATTCCTTAATAGATGTTTTCATTTGAAAATAATAATCCTTTTGTCCAGGGATAGCAAATTTTTCTTAAATATCCAGTAAGTAAATATTTCAAACTTTGTAAGCCATCTGGTCTCTATCCCAGCTCTTCAACTCTGTTGCTATAGCAGGAAAATAGTTAGAGACATTACACATTTATATTAACAGTTGTGGCTTTGTCCTAATAAAAATTTATTTAAAAATAAATGAGTAATGAGCTCATTTGCTGACCTCTGCTGCTCTAATTAATTCCTTTAGAATACTGTGTCTGATTTCTTTTTGTCATTATTTTATAGCTAGGATTAAGGAAATGCCATTGTGATCATAGCAAGCCTTGTGGGCATTCACTTTACTGGTAATGCTTTCAGTGTTTTTTATTTAAATATCATGTTAGCTATTGATTTCTTCATAAAGAATTTGAATTTCTAGCTTATAAGTTTTTATTAGAAATGATCACTCGGGAATGCATTTGAGTCAGTGCTAATGAGATGCATGACCCTAGAGCCTATTTTACAGGGTAAGGTAAGTCAGAAAGAGAAAAGCAAATATCATATTTTAACACATAAATATGGAATCTAGAAAGATGGTACAGATGAACCTATTTGTAGGGTAGCAATGGAGATACAGACATAGAGAAAAAACTTGTGGACATGGGGGTGGAAAGCAGAGGGTGGAACCAATGGACAGAGAAGCATGGAAGCATATACACTACCATATGTAAAATAGACAGCCAGTGGGAATTTGCTGTATGAATCAGGGAACTCAAACCAGGGCTCTGTGACAACCCGGAGGGGTGGGATAAGGTGGGGGGTGGGATAAGGTGGAAGCTGGGAGGGAGGTTCAAGAAGGAAGGGATATGTGTATACCTGTGGCTGATTCATGTTGATATCTGGCAGAAACCAACACAATATTGTAAAGCAATTATTTTTTCAATTAAAAATAAATAAATTTAAAGAAATGAAATCATAGAAAAAGAAAAAAAAGAAATGATCACTCAGTTTTATCCAGTGTGTTTTTTAAGTTCCTGTCCAGATCGCGAGTTTTATTTTTTATCTTTTATTCATGTGATAAATTATTTCAATAGATTACCAAATGTTGAATCATTCTTACAGTCCTTGAGTGAATTCTATTTGGTCATACTACATTACCATTTTAATACATTGCTGGCCAATTTTCTATTCCTTTTTTTGAATTTTTAATTTGTAATGCACACTGGGAGGTTTTCCTAGGCTCAAACGTCCAGCTAAATGTAGGCTCAACTAAACATTCAGACTCACAAGCCTATCCTAGGTCACACTTACTACCTGACTTCTCTGAAAGGTAGAAGATGGACATAATTTGCAGGAGGGCAGCGTTAGTCACTGTTCTCAGTGGGAGCTGTCATCCAGGAGTTGTTCCTTTAGCCCTTCATATGAGATGGCTCAGATGTGAAGAAGCAAGATTCCCAAGGGGAGGGGATAGGATAAGAGTGGCTTAAAGGCTTTGTACCCCATAGAAGCCAATATCTCTTGGAAGAGATCCCTGGGGGAGTTTCCAAGTCCCCTGCATTCAGGGGACCCCAAGGCTGTGATGTCCCCAGGAGGAATTTATAGTTCATTGGTAGTCCTCCCCATCCACACACTTTGCCAGTTGCACCCAGTTGATATTTCACCTTCATCTAGCGTTCAGGGAAACAGAACTACAAAGTTAATGGAAGGGCCGAATTCTCTTTCCATAGGGGAAAATGGTTGTGTTAATACATTACCCACATTACCACATCCACCAGCAAATTCTTAATGTTTCGTTTTTTTGTGCTTTCTTTTTCAGGTTTTGGTCAGGGTTATGCTATCCTCAGCTTCCCAGGGGGCGCAGTGGTAAAGAATCCACATGCCAATGCAGGAGATCCAAGAAATGCATGTTCAATCCCTGGGTTGGAAAGATCCCCTGGAGAAGGAAATGGCAACCCTGTATTCCTGCCTGGGAAATTCCACAGCCAGAGGAGCCTGGTGGGCTACAGTCCACGACTAACACATACATACTATCTTCATAAAGTGCATTGGGAAGCTTTCCATCTTTCTCTGTACTTCAAAGAGTTTAACTAGTATGAGAATTTTCAGTGTTCCATCATGCCTCCATGGAAAGCAGGGGGTTTTTCTTGTTAATTTCCAAAAACCTAGTGACATTGCCTGCCTGCATGCATGCTAAGTCGCTTCAGCCCTGTCCGGCTCTTTGAGACCCTATGGACTATAGCCTGCCAGGCTCCTCTGTCCATGAAATTCTCCAGGCAAGAATACTGGAGTGGGTTGCTATGTCCTTCTCCAGGGGATCTTCCTGACCCAGGAATCAAACCCATGTCTCCTGCATTTCCTGCATTGGCAGGCAGGTTCTTTACCACTAACTCCACCTGGGAAGCCCAACAACATTGCCTGCTGCTGCTGCTGCTAAGTCGCTTCAGTCGTGTCCGACTCTGTGCAACCCCATAGACAGCAGCCCATCAGGCTCCAACGTCCCTGGGATTCTCCAGGCAAGAACTCTGGAGTGGGTTGTCATTTCCTTCTCCAAACAACATTGCCTAGGACACAGCAATTAGACTGTTTGCTGTCCTTTCCGTACTACTCAGAAAGGGGTCCACAGCGTTTTTCTAGGTTGCTGTCCTAACTTAATGGGAAACTTTCACAGTGTCCAGAGCCCTTCATGTCCTCCAAATGAAGAAGGAGAATGTCTTCAAATTTCTTGCAGGAGGAACCCACTTAGGTGGCACCAACCTTGACTTCCAATTTGAGGAGAACCTGGGAGAAGCTTCTGCTGGCAGCTCATGCCATTGCTGCCTTTGAAAGTCCTGCTGAGGTCATGTCATATCCTCCAGGATGACTGGCCAGCAGGCTGTGCTGAAGTTTGTTGCAGCCACGGGGAACCACTCCTATTGCTGGCTGCTTCTCTCCTGGAATCTTCACTAACCAGATCCAGACAGCCTTCTGCAAATTGCAGATTCTGATGGTTACTGATTCCAGGGCTGTCTGATTTAACCTGCCCAGCGTTGCTGTGGATAAAGCAGACCCTGTGCCCTGTGGATGTTGCCATGCAGCACATGGGCAAGGGCGTTCACTCAATGGCTCTGCTGTACTGGATGCGGCTTAGGAAGGTCTGCACATGCATGGCCTCATCTCCCATCAGCACCCGCCAAAGGTCACACCTCCTCTACTTGTACCGAGACCTTGAAGAGATGGCACAGGAGGAGTAAGCTACAGTTGCAAAAGTTGTGACCACGGAGGAACTTCAGGGTGAGCCGACTGTTTCAGCTCCCGAATTTATGGCTCCTGAACCAGAAGCACAAGCTGTACTGCAGCTTCAGGTGCCCTCTGCTGTATTTCGAGACTCCCTGCTGAGGAGGAGCCAGCCCACCTCCTAGGACCACACTGCAGCCAGTCGGTAGGGACATCTTAAGCTCTTCTTCCATAGATTCTCTAACAGAAAATGCAAATAAGGTTGACGGAAAGCAAACCATTTCTTTAAAAAAAAAATTGCTGAATGAATTGAATTGTCATAAGAACTTGTCCATAAAATCTGGTTCTGATGACTTTGGGAGGTTTACACTTTGGCATTTTCTGTTTTTTAGCTTTTTAGTGCTCTATTAGGTTTTTCACAGCTTGATTTATCTTTTTTTAATTGTGCATTTTCCTAGAAGATGATCCGAGGTTTGTGCTAGCAAAGTAGTGATACTGTGCATTTTGCCTACATTTTTTCTCTGAGGAAATGTGTAAGTAATTTGTATAGTTGTTTATTTTCAGAGAATCAAATTATGCTTTTATTTATTAATACTGTGTATGATTTTTCTTATTCTAATTTAGCTTTTTTGCTTCTTTATAAATTATTATTGCCTTTACTAATTCCTTCTCCTTACATGATTTAGATTTATTTTATTGTTCCTCTTCGAGCTCCTTGAATCACATGTTTGCTTCGTTTCTTAAACAAATAATAGCTCTGATTGTCGAGTACACCCATATGGAAGACACATGCCACATGTTTTACTTCATTATCTCGCTGAATCCTCATAACACGTGTAAGGCCTCCTAAGTCTTCACAAGGCCTCCTAAGTCTTAGTGGTTATGAGTGCGGACTTGAGCTACAGTTGCTGCCATGTATAACTTGTGACGTGACTTCTCTATGCTCCTATTTCTTCATCTGTGAAATGGGAAGATTACATAGCCTACATTATAGGCCTGTTACAGGAGAGAAATAAATGTGTACACACAAAGCCCATAAGACAATGCCTGGCACGTAATTTTCATTGTGGAAGTAGCTGATTTTATTATCTTCAAATAATAAGGAATTGAAGCTTTAGGAAGTCAACTTGCCAGGATCCTGTAACTGTTACTAGATAAGAAGCCACTCTTTTGAACACAGTCTGAACAGCCTTTGTAGATTTGGGGGTATAGGTTGCTCATTCTCATTAATTTCTTCAGTTCAGTTCAGTTCAGTTCAGTCACTCAGTCATGTCCGACTCTTTGTGACCCCATGAATCTCAGCACGCCAGGCCTCTCTGTCCATCACCAACTCCCGGAGTTCACTCAAACTCACGCCCATCAAGTCAGTGATGCCATCCAGCCATCTCATCCTCTGTCGTCCCCTTTTCCTCCTGCCCCTAATCCCTCCCAGCATCAGAGTCTTTTCCAATGAATCAACTCTTCGCATGAGGTGGCCAAAGTACTGGAGTTTCAGCTTTAGCATCATTCCTTCCAAAGAAATCCCAGGGCTGATCTCCTTTAGAATGGACCGGTTGGATGTCCTTGCAGTCCAAGGGACTCTCAAGAGTCTTCTCCAACACCACAATTCAACAGCATCAATTCTTTGGCGCTCAGCCTTCTTCGCAGTCCAACTCTCACATCCATACATGACCACTGGAAAAACCATAGCCTTAACTAGACGGACCTCTGCTGGCAAAATAATGTCTCTGCTTTTGAATATGCTATCTAGTTTAGACATAACTTTCCTTCCAAGGAGTAAGCGTCTTTTAATTTCATGGCTGCAGTCACCATCTGCAGTGATTTTGGAGCCCCCCAAAATAAAGTCTGACACTGTTTCCACTGTTTCCCCATCTATTTCCCATGAAGTGATGGGACCAGGTGCCATGATCTTCGTTTTCTGAATGTTGAGCTTTAAGCCAACTTTTTCACTCTCCTCTTTCACTTTCATCAAGAGGCTCTTCAGCTCTCCACTTTCTGCCATAAGGGTGGTGTCATCTACATATCTGAGGTTATTGATATTTCTCCTGGCAATCTTGATTCCAGCTTGTGTTTCTTCCAGTCCAGTGTTTCTCATGACGTACTCTGCATAGAAGTTAAATAAGCAGGGTGACAGTATACAGCCTTGATGTACTCCTTTTCCTATTTGGAACCAGTCTGCTGGTCCATGTCCAGTTCTAACTGTTGCTTCCTGACCTGCATATAGGTTTCTCAAGAGGCAGGTCAGGTGGTCTGGTATTCCCATTTCTTTCAGAATTTTCCACAGTTTATTGTGATCCACACAGTCAAAGACTTTGGCATAGTCAATAAAGCAGAAATAGATGCTTTTCTGGAACTCTCTTGCTTTTTCCATGATCCAGCGGATATTGGCAATTTGATCTCTGGTTCCTCTGCCTTTTCTAAAACCAGCTTGAACATCTGGATCTTAATGGTCTATAATTTCAGTTTTGGTTTCTTCCTTGATGAAGTTTCTATTGGTTTTTCCTCTGTATGAAACCTTTTTATTTCTTCTTATCTATGTGATCTTCATCCTTGGAACTCATAAATTTCACCAGAATTTGTCTAGTTCTGGCTGTTTTTTATTCCTGACCAGTACATACTCCATTTGACCTTTAGGTCATAATCTTTCTTCCAGTTAATATCTTTTCTATTCTTTTTTGGATCCCCGATCTTTGCTTTTCTCCTCCTGTAATTCCTATTGTACATATTTTGAAATGCCTTAAACTTATTTTTCATGCCTTTGTTTTCCTCTTAACTTTCTCATCATTGCTTTTACTCCTGGTTTCTGGGGGAACTTTTGGATTGGTCCTTTAATTCTCAATTCAATTATCTGCAGAATCCAATCTGTTGTTTAGCTGCCTTTATTGAGGGCTTTTTTCCTTACCAGTGAGTATCTTAATTTAAAATTTTCAATGTGCATTTCAAATAGTATATAATAAGCTCATGAAGCTCATTATGCACCATTTTAATAAAAATGCTTAATTAAAAATTCCAGCCAAATGTTCATTTCCTTTAAAGTTCTTCTGCCCTGGATACAACCATCCAACTTCTCTTCCTCCAAAATCTGACACACATTGCCAAACCCTAAAACAGATTTTTGGTTCAGGCTCCCCCATACCTTACTTAAGCATCTTTCCATCTTCTTTTTTGATCTCTGGTAACGTTTTTAATCTTAGATAGTGTAACATTTACAACACAATTGTGAATATAGTGCAGAAAGTTTTCATATACCCTGTAACGGGTTTCCCTGGCTATTAACACCTTACATATGGACATGGTACATGTGTTATGATTGATGAACCAATACTGATACATTATTATTAACTGAAGTCCTCACCTTATTCAGATTTTCTTAGTTTTTCCTTTATGTCCTTGTTCTGATCCTACCCACGACATCACATTACATTTAGTCATTATGTCTCTTTAGGTTCTCTTTGGCTGTGACAGTTTCTCAGACTTTCCTTGTTTTCAATGACCTTGACAGTTTTTTTGTATCATTCTTTTTTTTTTTTCTTAATTGGGGTATAATTGGTTTACAATGTTGTATTAGTTTCAGATGTACATCAAAGTGAACCTGTTAAACATATAAATATATGCACTCTTTTTAAGCTTGTTTTCCCATATAGGCCATTACAGAGTATTGCGTAGAGTTCCCTGTGCTGTACAGTAGGTCCTTACTAGTGATCTGTTTTATATCTGCTTATAGTCGTGTGTGTGTGTCAGAGAACTGATCAGGTATTTTGTAGAATGTCCATTAATTAAGATTAGCCTGATGTTTTTCTCATGATTACACTGAAGCTGCGTTTTTTGGGAGGAAGACCACAGAACTGTTATTTTTGTCACATCACATGAAAGTACATGCATCAATATGACTTGTCCCTGTTGATGCTGACCTTGATCATCTGCTTGAAGTAGCATTTTTCAGGTTCTTATTATTGATTACTCTTTTCTCCTTTTCCCATACTGTACTCTTTGGAAGGAAGTCACCGTAAATAGTCTACACATAAGGAACGGGGAGCTATGTTCCATTTCCTTGAGGGCTGAGTATTTCCATAAGTTATTTGGAGTTCTCCTGCTTGGGAGATTATCTACTTTTGCTTTATGACTATGCCAAAGCCTTTGACTGTGTGGATCACAACAAACTGTGGGAAATTCTTCAAGAGATGAGAAAACCAGACCACCTTACCTGCCTCCTGAGAAACCTGTATGCAAGTCAAGAAGCAACAGAACTGAACCTGGAACAACAGAGTGGTTCCAAATTGGGAAAGGGGTACGTCAAAGCTGTATATTGTCACCCTGCTTATTTAACTTGTATGCAGAGTACATCATGAGAAATGCTGGGCTGGATAAAGCACAAGCTGGAATCATGATTGCCAGGAGAAATACCAATAACCTCAGGAATGCAGATGACACCACCTGTATGGCAGAAAGCAAAGAAGAGCTGAAGAGCCTCTTGATGAAAGTGAAAGAGGAGAGTAGAAAAGCTGGCTTAAAATTCAACATTCAAAAAACAAAGATCACGACATCTGGTCCCATCACTTCATGGCAAATAGATGGGGAAATGATGGAAACAGTGAAAGACTATTTTATTGGGCTCCAAAATCACTGCAGATAGTGACTGCAGCCATGAAATTAAAAGATGCTTGCTTCTTGGAAGAAAATCTATGACCAACCTAGACAGCATATTAAAAAGCAGAGACATTATTTTGCCAACAAAGGTCCCTCTAGTCAAAGCTATGGTTTCTCCAGTAGTCATGTATGGATGTGAGACTTGGACCATAAAGAAGGCTGAGCATCGAAGAATTGATGCTTTTGACCTGTGGTGTTGGAGAAGACTCTTGAGAGTCCTCTGGACTGCAAGGAGATCAAACCAGTCCATCCTAAAGGAAATCAGTCCTGAATATTCATTGGAAGGACTGATGCTGAAGCTGAAGCTCCAATACTTTGGCCACTTGATGTGAAGAACTGATTCATTGGAAAAGACCCTGATGCTGGGAAAGAGTGAAGGCAGGAGGAGAAGGGGATGATAGAGGATGAGATGGTTGGATGGCATCACCTACTCGATGGACATGACTTTGAGCAAGCTCTGGGAGTTGGTGATGGACAGGGAAGCCTGGCGTGCTTCAGTCCATGGTGTCAGAGAGTCGGACATGACTGAGCAACTGAACTGAACTGCATGGGAGATTTGTCTCCTCATTTATTTATATTAGTACAAAGTCATGAAATTAATTTTACACTTTGGGTTACAATCCAATATAGCTTTATTTTGTTGCTCAGATTATTTCAGCTTTAGCCACTTGGGAGCTGTTTGTTTTTTTGGTCATACCACACGGCATGGAGGATCTTCCCTGACCAGGGAATCAAACCCATTGCTCCTGTACTGGAAACGTGAAGTCTTAACCACTGGACCACCAGGCAAGTCCTGGGAGCTGTTTAAATTGTCCTCTGTGTCCCTTTGGACCGCATCATTGTCGTTTTTTTGTTTTTTTTGATTACTGTATTACTTTCGGTCACTATAAGATATTCCAAGCTTGTATTATCTATTTGCTTCCTCAATCCTAGAGTCAGCCATTTCTCCAAAGAGAGTTGATACCTTTTTGGGGGGATGGCATTAGAAAGCAAGATTGAAGCAAACTAGCTGTGTTCATTGCTGCTGTTTTTTTTTTTTCTTTTCCATTATGCAGTTATATTTTTATCTGTAAGAATTGTTATATATTGTTTCCTTCCCCTAAGAGCCTGGTCTTAATTTATCGATACAATGTAAGAATAAGAATTATTAAAAATACATACACAGGAAACAGGGAGGGAAAAGTTCTCTTATGAAGTGCTTTTCCTTCAGGGTTATTTGCTCTGATTGTTTCATTGAAACCACTGAGTATTTTTATATATCTGGTAATTTTTTGCTCTGCTGATGCATATGTTGTATGCGTCAGTTGTTCAGAAAGACAATCAGAATGGGTAGCTGAGATGGGTCCCAACAGGCACTATGTAAGCCAATGTCATTTCTTTCTGTCCTTAACAAAAATAGAAGACAGCTTTAGATGTATACGTTTTCTTTAGTGGCTTAGCAACTGAATGGTTTGTTCAGGACAAGAATGGTGCTGTAAGCTGAGCTGAGCTGCTTGGGTAAAATTTCATCTTAGATCAAGAGCAAAGTCTCCTTCATGTCTTGGAAGTTGGACATTACCTGACACAGAGCCTCCCTCTAGGTGACATCTTGGCCATCAGTGACTTCACAGAGTCTCCCTCCACCCAGAGGACAAGCCCTGTCCTCAGCAGCCTCAAGGATGCAGATTTTAAACAAGGTTACTAGATTCTACTCCCCTTGGTCTCTATTACCTGCTCTGGGTACTTTACGTAAAAATACTCAAAAAAAAAAAAAAAAAAAAAAAAACCCAAAATGAACTTTGTCCCTTCTCACTCCTTTTCAGTAACCTGCTCTACCTCTAGCTCCCTGGGAGGGTATGATGGCAATCCTTTCACTTACCCAGGTGAACATCTTCTCGTGGTGGGATGCCTGACCAGCTTTCCCTTACTCCAGTCCTACCTGGACCATTCCAACTGAAAACTGATAAAACGACAAGGTTGGCATATTAGTTATGACTGCCTGTTGTTCAGTCGCTCAGTCGTGTCTGACTCTTTGTGACACCAGGGACTGCAGCATGTCCATGGGGCGTCCCTGTCCTTCACCATCTCCCGCAGCTTGCTCAAACTCACGTCCATTGAGTCCGTGATGCCATCCAACCATCTCATCCTCTATCGTCCCCTTCTCCTCCTGCCTTCACTCTTTCCCAGCATCAGGGTCTTTTCCAATGAATCAGTTCCTTGCATCTGGTGGCCAAAGTACTGGAGTTTCAGCTTTAGCATCAGTCCTTCCAATGAATATTCAGGACTGATTTCTTTTAGGATTGACTGGTTTGATCTCCTTGCAGTCCAACAGACTCTCAAGAGTCTTCTCCAATATCACAGGTCAAAAGCATCAATTCTTCGACACTCAGCCTTCTTTATGGTCCAAGTCTCACATCCATACATGACTACTGGAAAACCATACTGACTGCTGCATAACAAATTACTCCAAAACTTACCAGCTTAAAAATACACACGTTTATTATCTCATAGTTTCTGTCAGGAATCAGGAATGGCTTAGCCGGGTCCCCTACTTCAAGATCTCTCACAAGATTGCAGTCAAGCGTCAACAAAGGCTGTGTGGCCTCATCCAGAGACTCAGTTTTTGGGGGGAAAGACCTGCTTGCAAGCCCACATGGTTTGGGCAGGAAATCAATTCCTCAGGGGTGGCTGGACTGAGGACTTTGTTTCCTCTCTTGGTGAAGGCTGTCAGTGCCTTGTCACAAGGGTCTCCCTAATATAAGACCCATTGTCACCAAAGTGGCCTATAGAGAGCATCTGCTAACAGGAGTCCCAATCTGTTATAACCTAATCATAGAAATGATACCCTCACTAGGTCCAGCCCCTACTCAAGGGGAAAGGATTACATAAGAACAGGAATACCAGGAGATGGGGATCCTTCGGGCTATCTTAGAAGCTGGCCTACCACATGTAAGGCCTACTCCAGTCTCCAGCTAGGATACATAATTTTTTCTCTGGTGTAGTTGGGTTGATTCTGTGGGATGTTAGGAAAGAACACACATAAGACAAGTGGGCATAAAACATTGTCTTCGTCCTGGACTCCATGAGCTTGCTTTTTTATGTGCTGAGTTTGAGATTATGGAAATAGCTTCTGGTGAAAATGGTCATCCTGTTGTTCGCTTAATAGTAATTCTTTTAACATTTCCTATAAGCCAGCTGTAAAGTTAGATATTCTGTCTATACTGTCTCTTAAAACATCACACCAATTGTTTGAGGAAGGCATTGCCAAGTGGAATGTGGGCTTCAGAAAGTTGAGAAATAGGGAATGGTGGTAAGTTCCCAATGTCTGAGCATCCTGACACCCTAAGCAGCTCCCTCCTAGCCCCAGGGCTGGCTGACTCTTCTCAAAGGGGACAGGGCTCTGTGCAGTAACACTTCTAGACTGCAGTAGAGTCCACTTCCTGTGCACCCCTCCTGTCTGTTAACTCTATCTAATCGGCCTCATATGCAAACTATTGCCTCTGTTTCCAGTTCCACCTCTCTATCTGGCTCCCTTGATGATGGAATGCATCAAGATGACCGTCTCAGTTCCTGACTCAGTCTCCTTCTGGTCATGGCAAGCCCTGCTCCTCCTCCACGACTCGTGACAGGTCTCAGAAGCTCAGCTCACCTTAGAGGGCTGGTTTCTCACTATCTACTCCATAACCCGCCAGATTACTTAGACCTCCAGGGTCACTCAGCTAGTGAGAGGCAGAGCCAGACTTCAACCCACACTCTGTATCATCTCATTTCGTCTCTCAGGTTGACCATTAAAGTAAACAGATAGTTCAGACTCAAGCACTATTTGTATGGTTCTCTCCATAGTCTGTGTGCACGCTGAGTCACTTCAGTCGTGTCCGACTCTTTGCAACCCCATGGACTGTAGCCTGCCAGGATCCTCTGTCCATGGGATTCTCCAGGCAAGAATACTGGAGTGGGTTACCGTGCCCTCCTCAGGGAGATCTTCTGGACCCAAAGCAAAGAAACAGTCACCTTCCTGTTCATGATGCTGCCTCAGAGGAGACAGGAGATCCCATGAAGGACCTTTAAAAGTTCTCAGTGACAGTGTGGGTCTCCAATAGCCAGTGATCATCAGTTCAGTCATCCCAATGGGCTTCCACTTTGGCTCAAAGATTGCAGAAATTGCTGAATAGAGTATCATCTTAGTTAAAAAGGGCTACACGATATTATGAAGTTTTGTTACTACCTAATGGTCCTTTTAGATAAGGTATGTTTTATTCATTCCAACTCATTCTTATTATCCTTCTAAGGAAGAAGTTGGGGTCTGAGATAGGGCCGGGATCAGAGTGTGGAGAGGGTCCTTTCTTAGGCTTGCTCCCCTGGGAACGTTTGATTCAGTTGAACACTCCCTTTTGCTGAAGGCTTGCTCCTCTTGTGGGCCCAGTGACAGCACATGCTCCTAACTGTCTGCTGTTTCCTGCATGGCTTCTCAGTGTCCTTCACTGGCTCCTGCTGCCTGTCCAGCCTCTCTGTACTGGGTTGTCCCAGCACTCAGTTCTGGGCTCTCAGCTCTTTTCTGCATGACTTAAGTGCTCTCCCTCACTCCTAGCTTTATCCCATCCACATTGCTTGTTACTCTCAATTGTATCTCCAGCACTGACAGCTTCAGCGAGCTATACACTTGTGTTTCAAGTGTAATACATTTAAAGATGTCTAGATCGTGTTTCCCTCTGAATAATTACGTCACCATTTCCCACAATCCCTTGGCCATAGCAATGTGACTGGAAAGAATTTTTATATCCTTCAACATATTAGAATTCTGCATATAGGGAGAAGATTCCATGTCCCCTACCGCATCTCTGCTATCTGGGCTGTGATGCTTGCTTCCAAGGGCAAGAGAAGAGTGGACCAGGATGAGTGAACCTTGGAAGCCCATTTCTTCTGGGACGAAGGGCTTGTTGGGGAAAGAAGATGGAGCAGAAGAGGCAGATAATGAAAATTTTTATTCAGCCTACTTTGGAGACTAAGAGAGGAGATTGTCACCCATCTGGTCCTTATGCCAAACCGGCTGATGGGAGGCAGGTGGTGGACAAGCATATCAGAGTAAAGTTAGTGCTGTGGCATAGCCAGGCAGAGACAGGGGTAGGTGGTAGCTCTCTATAGCTACCCTCAGTTCCCATGTGATGAGAATGGGACTCAGAAATGCCCACATGTTACCAAAGTGTCCATGGATTATGGCTGGATGGAGAGCTAGTAACCATGGTCCATCTAGTCAAAGCTATGGTTTTTCCAGTAGTCATGTATGGATGTGAGAGTCGGACCATAAAGAAAGTGGAATGCCTAAGAATTGATGCTGTCAAATTGTGGTGCTAGAGAAGACTCTTAAGAGTCCCTTGGACTACAAGGAGATCAAACCAGTCAATCCTAAAAGGAAATCAATCCTGAATATTCATTGGAAGAACTAATCCTGAAGCTGAAGCTCCAATACTTTGGCTATCTGATGCGAAGAGCTGACTCATTGGAAAAGTCCCTGATGCTGGGAAAGATTGGGGACAAGAGGAGAAGGAGGCAACAGAGGGTGAAATGGTTAGATAGCATCACTGACTCAATGGACATGAGTTTGAGCAAACTCTGGGAGGCAGTGGAGGACAGAGGAGCTTGGCATGCTGCAGTTCATGGAGTCTCAGAGTTGGACATGACTTAGCGACTGAATACCATCCATCCATAGGGCTACAGTGTGCGTTTGGGTCAGGAGCTAGGCAGAGGTTATGGGAGGTACTCAGAGGGCCTTAAAGAGCCAGGTGACCAGAGGCTGAATCAGCCAGGGAGTCCCAGAGCCTTTACTGACCTCTCACCAGCCCCTGGCCACCAGTGTCAGCAGTGAGCGCCAGCAGGGCAAGCAGTGACCAGGGCCATACAAACAAGGTCCCCTGCTGTAGAGTCCAAAGGTGGCAGAAGACACCACAAGGTGCAAGACTCCTTCCAGGCACAGCTGAGTGTGCACCGTGGGCACCCACCACCCTGGGGGAGAGAGCAGTGTTGGGGCAGAAAGCTGAGAGATTGAATCTGTTTAAATGCTTCCCTCAGTGGAAGAAGACTAGACCCAGACTGACTCTAGTTCTGTTCCACCTGTCCCCATCCCTCAGTGAGTGAGGAATCCCGAGGAAGATCTAAGAGGCTACGGTTTCTTTGCACTTGTGAGTTATATTTAATGGAATGAAAAATGTCCTCAACTCTTAAGTCTGACTGTTAGACATCTAACCCGTATCTTAGGCTAACGTTGCCTAAATTTAATTCTTGATCCCTGTCTAAAAATAACCTGGCCCACTCCCCAGTGTCCCTAGCTCCATCATGACAGTAACATACCCCATGAGTTTAAGAATCACCATTGATTTCTCCCCGGCCCCTCACATCTAATCCATCAGTAAGTCCGGCCATCTCTTCATCCAGGCATATCCTAAACCCATTTTTTTTTCTTTTCCACCATAATTATTATCTCTGCAAAGGTTATTTCAATATCTTCCCCTCTGTTCTCTTTCCTGAAGGTGCTCCCTGCCCATATGATACATTGTGTGTGATAGAAAAAGATACCCCTTTCTCCAAGTGAATGTAGCCCCAAGCTGGACACAAGGCTTAGTGAATGGTGCAAAAGCTGGATTTCAACCCCACCCACCTACTCTGCCTGCCTTCCTTGCATAGGATCCAGCCTAAATGAACAGTACCAGCCACCCTTCTCACTCCTAAACTTCTCCCCATCATCCATACCCACCAGGAGCCAGAGTAATCTTTAAAAAACATGAATCAGATATCACTGCTCTGGAATACCCTCCATGTCTTACCCAAGCCCTTATCACAGAACTTCAGCTTCCCACCCCTGTCACCTCTTGACCTACAGTGTCCTGTGTGCTGGGACCCCCGATTCCCTCTCCAGCTTCATCATACTCCCTCGGAGTCGCTCTCTCTCTTCCCTCCAGCATGATCCCTCACCCTGGAATATGCAGCCCGGCTCCTGCTTGTCATCCAGGTTCAAACTCAAATCTCACCTCAGTAAGGACTTCTCTAAATGCCCCTATTTACCCCACCCTCCTCCCACATCCTCTATCACATTACCTGTTTTGTTTCCTTGAGAGGATTTACCAACCTCTAAAAATCATCTTTTTAATGTTTTCATTTCTGTCCCCTTTCTCTGTCTCTCAAGAATAAAGGTTCCAAAAACAGGAACCATTTTTGTCTGGTCTCCCTTCGTTTTCAGTCGTGAACAATGAAAGGCACATGTTTGTTGAATGAACGCTTGAAGAATGAATGGTGAAGATGCATGTGGTGCTGTTGTAGATGTTTCATAAAAAACTGCACTGTTGATCTGCAAAGCCAAGTCTTTAGTGTTTCTCTGAGAGACAGTGATGTGGCCCTACACACATACAGAGGGAAGAATAAGCACAAGAAATCGGTGAGCGGTTTGCTGGACACTGAACCATACTATAAATTTCTCAGTAATAAATGATGTGGCCAATTGATACCAGTGACATTGCTGAATCTTTTTTGAAAAAAATAAATGTATTAATTTATTGGCTGTGCTGGGTCTTCTGTTGCTGTGTGCAGGCTTTCTCTAGCTGCGGAGGATGGGGGTCACTCTACTCTGTGGCACACAGGCTTCTCACTGTGGTGGTTTCTCTTGTTGCAGAGCACAGGCTCTAGGATGCTGGCTCAGGAGCTGTGCTCCCCAGCTCTAGCGCACAAGAGTTTCAGGAGTTGTGGCTCACGGCCGTAGTTGCCCCTCTGCACGTGGAATTTTCCTGGAGCAGGGATCGAACCCCTGTCCCCTGCATTGGCAGGCGGATTCTTAACACTGGATCACCGGGGAAGTCCCGCCATTGGTGAATCTTAACAAAGTCACACTTAGGTAAAGTTTTATCAGTATTTTAAAAGTTCTAGGAATAATTATAATAATGTACTCTGCTTGGAATACAAAACCTTTGATGAAAACTATTGTTGTCTAGATTACCATATGAGTTAAGGGAAAGCTTTCTTACCTAAAGAAAAACTTATTTGAACAAATGATTCACATAGTATATTCTATTTTGCTAATATGATGAGGGTAAGAATGAAATCTCTCCCCTCTTCCTTTTAAATGTCTATATAACATGGTAGAAGATGCCCTTAGTTCTGTGTTTATGATACTAAGAAATCTTGATGGATATTGTCTTTCATCACTGAATTTAAAACTAGAAAAGAGCAAGTTTTAAAGTGTCTGGGTGCTTTTACAACGTCATGCAAAACATATTCTCCTGGTGATCATCTTATTTTCTGACTCTGAAACTTTGTTTTTCATTATTTGTCTTCATCCTGTCTGTGGTTTAAAAAGTTTGATCACAAAGAATGATATAACATATACTAAATAATAATTCAAGTAGAGTAATCTTAACATCTATTCATCATCAAGTTTTCAAGTTTTCTAAAACATTATTCACTGTGTTACTAAATCCAGGAACTGACCACTTTCACACAGTTTACAGTTTACAGTCCTTGTAAATGAATATTACTCCTTGTGACTACTTACGTTGTAATCAGTTCATGGAACTACTACAGTTAGGGCATTTATCAAGAGTCAGCATCTTCTGTTACCTCATTTGCTCCTAATGTTCAATCCTCCACAGATGAGCTGTGGCCTGAGTCCTGACTTGACTCACAGTTTCTTCTGTTCAATGTAGGAAACACCGTAGTTGCATAACAGGCTAGGTTTCATGGTGTTTATTGAGATTACGTTATGATACTACTCATTAATACATACTCAGTTGAACAATATGAAAAGCAATTAACTTGTACTTGAGACCCACTCTCCTTTTCTTCTTCTTTCCTCTTTCTCCTCCTTACTGCCTGCTTTCCTTCCTTCTTCCATATGCATTAAGCCCAGTGTGAGGCAACTCCATATGAACACATTCATAAAATACCCTATTCTCTGCCTGGAGCTCGGAAGATATTCCACTGGCAAAAGAAAAGAATCAAGTACACAGTTTTTGCTTTTGATCCTGACGTTACTGAATCTTTTATTTGGTCTTAACCTAGACAGAGGAGAAGGCAATGGCACCCCACTCCAGTACTCTTGCCTGGAAAATCCCATGGACGGAGGAGGCTGGTAGGCTGCAGTCCATGGGGTTGCTGGAGTCGGACATGACTGAGTGACTTCACTTTCAGTTTTCCCTTTCCTGCATTGGAGAAGGAAATGACAACCCACTCCGATGTTCTTGCCTGGAGAATCCCAGGGAACGGGGAGCCTGGTGGGCTGCCATCTATGGGGTCGCACAGAGTCGGACACGACTGAAGCGACTTAGCAGCAGCAGCAGCAACCTGGACAGAAATCAATTAGTCTAAACTCGCATATCCTATCACAGAATCTTTGGTAAATGGTCCTCCTTATTTTGCTTAAATAAATGAATTTTGCCATGATTTGGTATGGTATGAATAAGTTGGTTTAAAGCTCAACATTCAGAAAATGAAGATCATGGCATCCGGTCCTACCACTTCATGGGAAATAGATGGGGAAACAGTGGAAACAGTGTCAGACTTTATTTTTCTGGGCTCCAAAATCACTACAGATGGTGACTGCAGCCATGAAATTAAAAGACGCTTACTCCTTGGAAGGAAAGTTATGACTAACCTAGATAGCATATTCAAAAGCAGAGACATTCTTTGCCAACAAAGGTTCGTCTAGTCAAGGCTATGGTTTTTCCTGTGGTCATGTATGGATGTGAGAGTTGGACTGTGAAGAAGGCTGAGCGCCGAAGAATTGATGCTTTTGAACTGTGGTGTTGGAGAAGACTCTTGAGAGTCCCTTGGACTGCAAGGACATCCAACCAGTCCATTCTGAAGGAGATCAGCCCTGGGATTTCTTTGGAGGGAACGATGCTAAAGCTGAAACTCCAGTACTTTGGCCACCTCATGCGAAGAGTTGACTCATTGGAAAAGACTCTGATGCTGGGAGGGATTGGGGGCAGGAGGAGAAGGGGACGACAGAGGATGAGATGGCTGGATGGCATCACTGACTCGATGGACGTGAGTCTGAGTGAATCCCGGGAGTTGGTGATGGACAGGGAGGCCTGGCGTGCTGCAATTCATGGGGTCGCAAAGAGTTGGACACGACTGAGTGACTGATCTGATCTGAATAAAGACCTGAACTATCATTTAGAAAGTGTTGAATAATTCACAAGACAGAGCATATAAAACACAGTGCAGTATAAAATGTGTTGGAATGGGAATCAATAGATCTGATTTCAAGTCCAAATTTTGTCCCCAATGAGCTATGTAACCTTTAGGCAATCACTCCCTCTGTGTGAACCTCACTTTCCCCATTTGAAAAATTAGAAGATGTGTTACTCAAGACTCTTTTAATCAAAAGTGACAGAAATCCAGATAAAGCTAATTCAGGCAAAAAAAGAGAAATTTCCAATCAAACATCTTCAGGCATGGCTGAATCCAGGAACCAAACAGCATCATTGGAACACTGTCTTTCTCTCTGCTCTGCTTGTCTCTGTATTAGCCCCACCTCTCCTCGTGCAGATGGGCTTCCATTGTGGACTCAAGGGAAGGAGCCACTGTAACCTCAGGTTTGTGCCATCCCAGCTTATTCACTCTAGAGGAAAGGACACATTTCCCAAGACCTGTATACCAATATGAGGAAATCGGAGACTGGGTCTGCTTTGGTCCTGTAGCTATCCTTTGGCCCTGTTTCTGTTGCTGAGGGAGTAGCTATTATCATCTTCCGTGTATAGATACCAAGTCTACCGCTGAACGGAGAAGGCAATGGCATCCCACTCCAGTGCTCTTGCCTGGAAAATCTCATGGACGGAGGAGCCTGGTAGGCGGCAGCAGAGAGTCGGACACGACTGAGCGACTTCACTTTCACTTTTCACTTTCATGCATTGGAGAAGGAAATGGCAACCCACTCCAGTGTTCTTGCCTGGAGAATCCCAGGGACGGGGAAGCCTGGTGGGCTGCCGTCTATGGGGTCGCACAGAGTCGGACACGACTGAAGTGACTTAGCAGCAGCAGCAGCTACCGCTGAAATTGGCTTGGTGTGGGATCTTCTTGGCTGCCACCCTGATGTCTGTTTTCTGGCCCCAGAAAATAACTGGAAAGACGAGGGATAGCACTAGTGTGTGCTCTGCACTCAGCCTTTCCAGGCAATCTGTTTCTCCAAGTCTTTGCTAGATGAGGAGACCCTGAACCAGAAAGCCTTTAAAGTAAAACCTTTTCACCTTTAAAGTAAAACTATTGCTCATTTACTTTGCACATCTCTCCATCCCGCCCTCGTGGACGATAGTAAGTTTGATTGCTTACTAGGAGGATTTCTATTGCCCAAAGAGGTGAGTGAAGTGAAAGTCACTCAGTCATGTCCAGCTCTTTGTGACCCCATGGACTATAGCCTGCTAGGTTCCTCTATCCATGGAATTCTCCAGACAAGAATACTGGAGTGGATAGCCATTCCCTTCTCCAGGGGATCTTCCCAGCCCCAGGATCAAACCCAGGTCTCCTGCATTGCAGGCAGATTCTTTACCATCTGAGCCACCAGCCCAAAGTGAAATGACTATACTGCGATGAAATCTGGCCTGAAACTCATACCTGCCTTCTCCCATCCAGTGTCCACTTCATACCACCATGCTTCTTTGCTCATACTGATTTACCACTTGGTGCCTGGGGTCCTGGGCTTCTCTAGTTTGGAGGCAGATGACAAATAGTTCCTTCTAGGCCCAACTTGAAAATTGTATTAGCTTTTATGACTTGTATTCCTAGAAAACAGGCATTTTTGGAGTATCCTGGCTATGAAGCTCAATGAAATAGCACTGCTTTTGACTATAAAGATGTCCAGAATGACTGTGTTGAATTATGGGAGGTTTTGTAAGTCATTTACAAGTACACATAAATCAAGGCATGAAATGTGCACTGAGGGGCCCACAGGACAGCAATTAACATTTAGGAACCTCGATTTTCTCACCTATAAAGTGGGAGAGTTAGACTAAATGACTTCTAAGGTCCTCCAGAAATCTGTGCATATATGATCTAAAGCTGTTGGAGTTTCTTTCAATCTTTAGACCATGTCTAAATTTTTTTTTTAAGTTTAGAGCAGCTATCTGCTGGAGATGCTTGGGGTGTAGGGGTTGTGGGTGCCCAGCCTACTGCTACTGCTGCTGCTGCAAAGTCTATTCAGTCGTGTCCAACTCTGTGTGACCCCATAGATGGCAGCCTACCAGGCTCCCCTGTCCCTGAGATTCTCCAGGCAAGAACACTGGAGTGGGTTGCCATTTCCTTCTCCAGTGAATGAAAGTGAAAAGTGAAAGTGAAGTCGCTCAGTCGTGTCCGACTCTTAGCGACCCCATGGACTGCAGCCCACCAGGCTCCTGCATCCATGGGATTTTCCAGGCAAGAGTACTGGAGTGGGGTGCCATTGCCTTCTCTGGGGTGTCCAGCCTACTAGACTCTATCTCCAGGGCACTAGCAGTCAAAGCCTTGACCCCCCCAACACAGAGGTCTGGCTTGTTGATTCCTGGAACTTCACCACTGGCACTTTGTTCATTTGGTTTCTGGCTTTGATCTCTCCAAAAGGACATATAAGAACTTTGGAAGAGGCAACTTGTTTAAGCTGTAATCAGAGGCTTTCCTGTGTGCTAGTTTGAAAGCAAGAAGAGTGAGTGTTCTGGGTACCAGAAGAGGGCATTCAAGGTGCTAGAAGCATGCTCTCAGGAAACCAGGGGCCAAAGCCACGTTCTAAACATTCGGCAGCTTTGTAGGGGCTCAGTCACATAAAGAACACTTGTCTTTACACTGTAATTGTGGTCAACACAGAGCATCTGTGTCACTCACACTTTGACCTCAGGAAAGCACTTTTGGTTAAGAAAAAAGTACCAAGAGTGAACCCCACTTCCTTTTCAGAGCCTTCTCTCAGCAATCTGCTCAACTCTGATGTGCTGAGTAGACAGGAAGAACCAAGTAAAAGCAACTGAGGTCACTGGCTGGCCCAAGGTTAGCACGACACTCTATTGATAGTCTGCATGTCAGTGCACTTTTTCTTATGCTAATGAGCAAGGCAACAATAGACTGTCTAAGGCTTAAATGCCATATTGTAAATGTCAGACTGCTGCTGGGGCTTTTCTTGCATTTTTTGTTCCATTACAAAGGTGTCAAAAGCAGTGAGATCTTGAATCCATGAAGCCTGATTTTTAAAGTGATGTATAAGTACATGTAATTATGGTACTCTTTTTTAAAAAACACATTTTAAGCTGTTGCAATGAAAGGTATTATTTAACACTTAATTTCTAAGAAATGTAAAATGTATAATGATTATATGCTATCCTACGGCTAGAATGAGAAGTTGTCTCTGTGATTCTGTAGTGGTATTTGTCCTGCTCTTCCTGCAGCAGGAGTGGGGGAGTGGTAGTGACAAGTTGTACCAGCCTATCCCTATGTAGGCTTACTCTGTCCATCCATCCATTCACCCATCCACTTTCTATCTGTTGGAACGATTTTGTGAGATGACAAGACGTTCATTTACTCATCCCCTTTACAATTGCTCATTGAGTACTTGCTACGTGCCAGGCGCTATTCTGAATAGTGAGGATACAGCAGAGAATGAAACAGACAAAAATCCTGCCTGCCTGGAGCTTACATTCTAGTGGGAACAATAGATAAGAAAAATGTATCTGTGGTTGTTGTTATTGTTCAGTGGCTAAGTTGTGTCCAACTCTTTGCAACCCCATGGACTGCAGCATGCCAGGCTTCCCTGTCCTTCTATTAGAGGAAACACACTGACTAAAACCGCCCACCCTGGCCAGGCACCCTAGTAACCATTTGTGTGAGTTATTTTATGACAGGTGGTCCTAGGAAGGAACACTGAACTAACAAGCCATCACCAACCAAAAGAGTTCAAGATAGCTCAAAAGGACACACCGCATGTCTGACCACCTCCCAGAATCCTTCTCACTGGCATCCATCTTGGCTGAGCAATGCGTGCACTGCCAGAAAGGACTCTGAGTCAGCATGATTGGCTAAAGACAACCCAGAAACTAATCCCATCACCACAAAACCTGAGACCCCGAGCCACGTGGTAGAGCAGTTCTCCTGGTTCCTTTACCCTGTGGCTCTCTTCCTGGGCACCCTTTCCTAATAAAGTCTCTTGTTTCATCAGCACATGTGTCTCCTCAGACAATTCATTTCCCAGTGTTAGACAAGAGCCCACTCTTGAGCCCTGGGAGGTGTCCCTCTTCCTGCAATACTTCACTGTCTCCTGGAGTTTGCTCCAATTCATGTCCATTGAGTCAGTGATGATATCTAACTATCTCATTCTCTGCCACACTCTATAGTATATGATATAGTCATTAGTAACAAGGAGAAAATGAAGCAAGTGAGATTTGAGTAAAGCCCTAGGCTTTCCCAGTAGCTCAAATGGTAAAGAATCTGCCTGCAACGCGGGAGTTCAGTTCAGTTCAGTTCAATTGCTCAGTCATGTCTGACTCTTTGCGACCCCATGAACCGCAGCACACCAGGCCTCCCTGTCCATCATCAATTCCCGGAGTTCACCCAAACCTATGTCCATTGAGTCGGTAATGCCATCCAACCATCTCATCCTCTGTGGTCCCCTTCTCTTCCTGCCCTCAATCTTTCCCAGCATCAGGGTCTTTTCCAATGAATCAGCCATTTGCATCAGGTGCCCAAAGTATTGGAGTTTCAGCTTCAACATCAGTCCTTCCAATGAACACCCAGGATTGATCTCCTTTAGGATGGACTGGTTGGATCTCCTTGCAGTCCAAGGGACTCTCAAGAGTCTTCTCCAACACCACAGTTCAAAAGCATCAATTCTTCGGTGTTCAGTTTTTTTTATAGTCCAACTGTCACATCCATACAAGACCACTGGAAAAACCATAGCCTTGACTAGATGGACCTTTGTTGACAAAGTAATGTCTCTGCTTTTGGGAGACCTGGGTTCAATCCCTGGATCAGGAAGATCCCCCGGAGAAGGGCATGGCAACCCTCTCCAGTATTCTTGCCTGGAGAATCCCATGGACAGATGAGCCTGGCAGGCTACAGACCATGGGGTCACAAAGAGTTTGACATGACTGAGAAACTAACATTTTCATTTTCTGAAGGAGAAGAGGGAGTAAGCCTTGTAGGTATCTATGCAAAGAGCATTCCAGGTAGAGGGGAAAGTGAATGGTGAAGGCCTGAGACAAGAGTATTCTTACAAGATTTGAGGAACAGAGACTAGAGTGAAGGATGGAGGGAGGAGGGAGTAGAAGATGAAGTCAAGGGGATGGCGTAGCAGAGGACAGATTACAGGGAGGGTTCTTAGGTCCTTATAAGGACTATGTTTTACTCTGAGTGGAAGGACACCATTGATGGGTTTCAAGCAGAGGATTGACATGAGTTGACATCCTTACAGGAGTCCTCTGGCCCTCCGCATTTAGAATACATTGTAGACCAAGAGTGGAGGCAGGGAGGCAAATGGGAGGCCCCCAAACACTCCAGGTGAGATGGCAGTGGCTTGGACCAGAGTTGTGATAGTCAGCGTGGGGAGAGGTATTTAGATTCTGGACATGTTTCGAAGATAGAGCTGAAATTTGTTGACATATTTTACATAAAGTGTGAAAGAAAATAGAGAATTCCAAAGTTCTGGGCCTGTGAAACTAAAAAGACAGTATTGCTATTTAATGAGATAGGAAAACAGCAAGAGAAACGTGTTTTTAAGAAGAGAATCTAGAAGTCACCTTGGACACAAGTTTGAGATGACTATTGTAAATCCAGCAGAAGTCAAAGGGAGAATTGGATATAAAAGTCTGGAGTTCAAGAGAGAGGGGAGGACTCGAGATCTAGATTTGGGAATCAATAACATATAGACTGAGCTTAAAACCAGGAGGAGTGATGTCACCAAGAGAATCAGCATAAATAGAGACAGAAGTGCTCCTAGAACTGAGCCGAGCCGGGGCACCCCTGCGGTCAAGAGGTTGAGGTAATGGGAGAGGGGGCAGCCAAGGAGAGGAGTTGTCAGAGCAATCGGGTTTGGAAAGCCAGAGACTGCATCCAGACTCTTTGCTGTGGAATAGGACATAATTAAACAGTGTATTCAAACATGTATGTTCATTGTAGCACTATTTACAATAGCTAAGACATGGAAGCAACCTAGATGTCCATCAACAGAGGAATAGAAAAAGAAGTTGTGGTACATATACACAGTGGAATATTAGAAGGGAACACATCTGAGTCAGTTCTCGTGAAGTGGCTGAACATAGAGCTTGTTATACAGAATGAAGTAAGTCAGAAAGAGAAAAACAAATCCCTTGTATTAATGCATATATATATGGAATCTAGAAAAATGGTACTGATGAACTTTTTGCAGGGCAGAAATAGAGATGCAGACATCGAGAACAGACGTTGGACCCAGCAGGGAAAGGAGAGGGTGCCATGAATTGAGAGAGAAGAATTGAAACATACATACTGTGCTCAGATGCTCAGTCATGTCCGACTCTTTGCGACCCCATGAACTGTAGCCCACCAGGCTCCTCTGTCCATGGGATTCTTCAGGCAAGAATACTGGAGTGGGTTGCCATTTCCTTCTCCAACATATACATTACCATATGTAAAATCGATAGCTAATGGGACGTTCCTGTATAACACAGGAGTTCAACGCGATACATGGAGAGCTTGGAGGAGTGATGGGGTTGGGGGCAGGGGGATTCAAGGGGGAGGGGCCATATGTATACTTATGACCTGATTCACATTGTATAGAAGAAGCCAACACAACACTATAAAGCATTTACCCTCCAAGTAAAAATAAATGTAATAAAATAGTGTACTCAAAAAAAAAATCATTGTATGTTACTGTCCTATATCTAGAAAAGTGTCTGTGACTTGGGTTGAGAGTAGAAGAAACCAAAGCTAAAAGAACAAGCTAATGTGATGATTTCTGGTCAGAGAAAACTGATGCCTTCCCATCATTATTCCTACTTTGCAAGAGGCTGTGCATCAAAGTTTAAAATTTGAAGCATTTGGTATAAAAACTATTTGGGGATTTTTTTTTCCCTGACATAATTCAGAAGTAAAATCATTATAATTCTCAACATATTGCTATGGAATATTAGCCAAAAAAATCTAAATTAAATTTAGGCTTCTTGAAGATAGATTTTATACAGCTTCCAGAATATAGGGGAATCTGAGTTTGTGAAAAGGAACTTTTACTCAAATCCATTATCTTTTATGGATAATGTTCTAGCTCTATATTGAGAACGGCTAGGAAAAGTGCTAGGGACGGCATGAATATTGTAGGAGAACTGCTGTGGTTCATTAATTAATGTTTTTAGCGTAGTTCTCTAGGTAGTTAATTCAAGGAAATGTAACTAAATTCTATGTGAGTTAGTGACATAGTTGCACATCATGACTGTCACTTGTCAAAGGGAACCTATATATGGCATTCTACAAGCTTGATGTTAGTTATTTTTTTCTGGATTCCAGATGAAACCTCTGCTCCAAAGGGAATACATCAATATATTAAGAGTTTGACTTGGTTCCTGTCTGAAGCACCCATAGAAGTTTTCTGTTAAAAAGAAAGAGTCACTTTCAGGATATGACTCAACAGTAATTTGTTCTTAATGAAACACCCTTCATTCAATAGTAGATGGTGTAGAGATTTTCCTTTCAAAGGTTTGAAAAGTTCCCTAAAGGCAGGAAGTTGTAATTGATGTTGATAAAGGAAAGTGAGTAACCAAATTTTCTCTGAAGAGAAAACTTCTTTTATTAAACGTAAGGGCAAAAATGCTCAGTAAGGATTTGGGGATCTAAAATACACTTTTTCACTATGATTCAGCCCAAACTGAATACACGCTCTGTGAATCATCATTAAAGGAAGAAAATAGCTCCAACTCACACATGTGATCTGCTTCCCCCTTCTGGAGGAAAATCATTGCCCCTAAACCCAAAGCTTTGTGCATTCTCAAAAGCTTCATGCATTCTCAAGACTCTTCCTCAAAGCCCAACTGAGAGCCCACACCATGCCATGTGCTGGGTATGCATGGGGTCCGGAAAGAGGTGTCACTTGGATTTTTTTTTTTTCACTTTGATTCTTATTCAACATGTTTTGCATACCTCATCCTATGTTTATAAAGCTCAAATAAGACTACTCATTTGAAAGAGTCAAAGCTGTAACACTCTCTGTAAATGCTGAGCTTTGCAATTTTACTCAACACAGGGAGTTCACACAGGGAAATATAAAAGCCAGACATGCTGTGCTTGGTTTGAATTTCTACTGAGGTAATACTTTCATTAACACCACCATCTAGAAGACGTGGTGGTAGGTGTGTGATTGATCGGCGGTGACGTGAGCAGTAGCGGACATTATGGTTGTGACATTGGCCTGTGTTTGACTGTGTGGCTCAATTTTTTTTTAATTTTACCTAATCATTTATTTATGGCTGTGCTGGGTCTCTGTTGCTACCTGCAGGCTTTCTCCTGTTGTGGCGAGTGGGGATACTCTTTGTTGTGGTGTGTGGGTTTCTTATTCTTTGTTGCCAAGCACGGGCTCCAGGTGCAGTTGTGGGGCACACAGGTTTAGTTGCCCCACGTCATGTGGAATCTTCCTAGACCGGGCATGGAACCCATGTCCCCAGCATTGGCAGGCAGATTCTTAACCACTGGACCACCAGAGAGGTCCCCCTGGGTTTGTTCTTGCTCTGTTCTCTGTGCTAGACTGCTTGCCATTGCTGTTGATTGGCAAACTCTGCTGATGTCTCTGAGCCTGTGTTTAGTGTCTCCTTGATACCTTGTATCAAAGAGCTATCCTATTTCTGTTTGCTTACTTATTGGTGTGTTTGCTGCCAGTCTACTGCTATCCTGTGATATTTAAAGTATTATTTCCCTTAAATATTATAGTATCTTTTCCATTTCTTCTGACAGTTGTAATGTAATCAACTGGCAATACAGTGTATCCTTTATGATAATGAATAATAATTATTAAAAACAAAACCTACTTTGGAGCATTTACTTTATAAAGCCAGTACATCAAATTAAACTATTGTGTATTTAATTTCCAATCTTAAGACATGGCATTTTTCAACGATTTTAAATTGCCATAGGAAAACATAATAAAGAGGAAATTTTAACACATTGAAAGCACTTGCTGTTCTTTACAAGGAAAATATTTTAGTATTAAATTTTTCCTCTAATTAAACAGCTAAGAAATTTTCATTCTTGCTAATGACTACTTTTTGAAATGCCTTTAAAGATGGCTGATCACCCGAACAGCTATAAAACATGACCTACTAACCTACTTTTACCACATGATTTGAAATGACTGATCTTGTTTCTCTCTACAATCCCAGATTTGTGTGGACAGTCAAATTAATAATACACACTTTGCCTTTCATAGCTGACTACAGAAAATTATCTATAAATTAACTATTTCTATGAAATGTTTAGTTAAACATAGCAATAAATCAGTGTCCTTTTAAAATCAAGTATATTTGCAGAATCATTTACAAATTTATGTTACAGCTTTTAAAACTAGCTAATCCATGTTACAGCTTTTAAAATCAGTTGGAACACATAATTCAATGTTACAGAAAATTATCTTTAAAAATTACAAATTTATGTTACAGCTTTTCAAATCAGTGGGAACACACAGTTCAATGTCACATTTCATTTTAAAGACTTTGTACTATAAAAACTTGACTTAGAAAAGCATTAGTGAAAAGGAAAAGGTCAAAATCATTTTTCTTCTCTGTTTTAAGAAATGATAAGTTCAGATCCACAAGATGGTACAAAACAAGGCTACCTTACATGAGACTGAACACAGTGTTTATGGAATCTTGAGCTCCACACAATCCCCTTGATTTTATTCACTTTTCAAAACAGGATAGTGGCTTTGAATCAGTATTGTCAGGGATGACTAGCCCTGACCCACTTAGAAATGCTCATTTCATAATTCCCTCTCTTTTCAGGGGCTTCATACTGTGTCTGAAAACACTGAAAACAGCAGCAAGTTCTTCCACATTCAGAGACGCACTAGCTGGCATTTCTGATTTTAAAATGAAAACCCTTAATTTTTACTTTACTAATTTTACATTTACTAATTTCCTTTGGGGAAAGCTTAATTTAAAGGAATATGGAGCAAAAGCAAAAAGTCTTAACTTATTTAGAATATAGATTATATATCTTTTAAAATATTAAACACCAACCTCTTTTTTAATTAATTATTTTAATTGGAGGCTAATTAATTTACAATATTGCAGTGGTTTTTGCCATACATTGACATGAATCAGCCATGGGTGTACATGTGTTCCCCATCCTGAACCCCCCTCCCACCTCCCTTCCCATCTCATCCCTCAGGGTCATCCCAGTGCTCCGGCCCTGAGCACCCTGTCTCATGCATCAAACCTGGACTGAAACACCAAATTCTTAAAAGAAAGGCAGAATAGATCTTCAGAGCATAATTATATTGGTAAGGCGATGGCACCCCACTCCAGTACTCTTGCCTGGAAAATCCCAAGGACGGAGGAGCCTGGTAGGCTGCAGTCCATGGGGTCGCTAAGAGTCGGACACGACTGAGCGACTTCACTTTCACTTTTCACTTCCATGCACTGGAGAAGGAAATGGCAACCCACTCCAGTGTTCTTGCCTGGAGAATCCCAGGGACGGTGGAGCCTGGTGGGCTGCTGTCTATGGGGTTGCACAGAGTCGGACACGACTGAAGCGACTTAGCAGTAGCAGCAGCATTCAGTTGGGACAAACAGTAACTGCTTTTATGACATGATTGTCTATGTAGAAAATCCAGTGGAATGTACTAGATGCCAATGGAGGCTTCTAGAACTAAAAGTGATTTGAGCAAGTTTGCTCCCTGGTGGCTCAGACAGTAAAGAATCGGCCTGCATTACAGGAGACCTGGGTACGATCCCTGGGTTGGGAAGATCCCCTGGAGAAGGGAATGTCTACCCACTCCAGCATTCTAGCCTGGAGAATTCCATGGACAGAGGAACCTGGTTGGCTACAGTCCATGGGGTCACAATGAGTCTGCCATGACTGAGCAACAAAACACAGCACAGCAAGATACAAGATCAATGTACAAAAGTCAATTATATTTCTATATATTTGCACCAAATGATTAGGAATTAAAACATATAAAGCAATATTGTTTACAACAGCCTTGTAAAAACTATAAATACCTAGGGTGTGTGTCGCTCACTCAGTCATGTCTAATTCTTTGTGACCCCATGGACTGTAGATGCTAGGCTCCTCTGCCTGTGGAATTTTCCATGAAAGAATATTGGAGTAGGTTGCCATTTACTCCTCCAGGGGATCTTCCTGACCCGGGGATCTTCCTGACCCAGGGATCAAACTCACGTCTCTTGCATCTCCTGCACTGGCAGTTGGAGTCTTTACCACTGTATCACCTGGGAAGCCGAAAGATTAGAAGGCTAAGGATTTGTGCATGCTCAGTTGCCAAGTCGTATCCAACTCTTTGCCATGCCATGGACTGTAGACCCCTAGACTCCTCTAAAATACCTAGGGTATCTCTGGGGGGGGGGGGGGAAAGTGTGCAACACCTGTATAAAAACTCAAACATTGCTGAGAGAAATTAAAGAGGACCTAAATACATGAAAGCTATATTATGTTCATCAGTTTGAAGACTTGATATTTTTAAGCTATCAATTCTCCCTACACTGATTTCTAGATTCAAGGCAATCTCTAGCAAGATCCCATCAAGACTTTTTTTTTTTGTAGATATTGACAAACTGAGTCTAAAATGCAAATAGAAATACAAAGAATATCGAATAGTCATAATAAAGCCTGGATGGGAGGGGAGTTTGGGGGAGAATGGATACATGTATACGTATGGCTGAGTCCTTTCACTGCTTACCTGAGACTATCACAGCGTTGTTAACTGACTATACCCCAATACAAAATAAAATGTTAAACAAACAAACCAATAAAACAAAAGAGCCAATAGGGCCTTGAAAAAGAACAAGTTGGAGGGCTAAAATTACCTGATTTTAATAATTATTACAAAGTTACAGAAACAAGGCAGTGTGATGTTGGCATAAAGATGGGAAAATATATCAATTAAACAAAATAGAGACTCTTAGACCATGTATACATGAACAACTGTTCTTCTGCAAAGATGCAGAGGCAATTCAGTGGAGAAAAGCAACAATCTTTTCAAAAGCTAGACATGAAGTAATTGGATATACATACAAAAAAAAAAGTGAACTTCGATTCATACACAAAAGTTAACTCAAGGGGGCTTCCCTGGAAGCTCAGACAGTAAAGCGTCTGCCTACAGTGCAGGAGACCCGGGTTCGATCCCTGGGTCGGGAAGATCCCCTGGAGAAGGAAATGGCAACCCATTCCAGGATTCTTGCCTGGAAAATCCCATGGACTGAGGTGCCTGGTAGTCCACAGTCCATGGGGTCGCAAAGAGTCGGACACAAAGAGCATGAAGTAATTGGATATACATACAAAAAAAAAAAGTGAACTTCGATTCATACACAAAAGTTAACTCAAATGAATCATAAACCTACATGTAAAATCTAAAATTATAAACCATATAGGAGAAAATCTTTGTGAACTTGGCTTAGGCAAAAATTTCTTAGATGGACATCATGATCCACAAAAGGTCAAATTGATAAACCAGACTTCATCAAAATGAAAACTTCTGCTCTTCAAAAGGAGAGTAGAAAGACAACTTACATATAGACTGGGGGAAAAAAAAAGGTTGTAAGTCTTATGTCTGATAGGGGATTTGTATGCAGAATGTATAAAGAATTCTCAAAATTCAGTGAGAAAACAGACAACCGAATTAAAATTAGGCAATATTTTAACAGACACATAACCAAAAAGGTTGTACAGATGGCAAATAAACACATGAAGAAATGTTCAACAGCATTATTTACTAGGGAAATGTACATTTAAACTGTATTGTGATACCTCTAGATATCTATTAGATTAAAAAGTGGGGGTGAGGATGTGGAGGAAATGGAGCTGTAACACACTTCTGGTGGGAATATAAAATAGCCTTGTTGGAAAAGACTGGCAATCTTCTTTAGAAGTTAGTTCAGTTCAGTCTCCCAGTTGTGTCTGACTCTTTGTGACCCCATGGACTGTAGCATGCCAGGCTTCCCTGTCCATCACCAACTCCTGGAGCTTGCTCAAACTCATGTCCAACGAGTTGGTGATGCCATCCAATGATCTCATCCTCTGTCTTCCCCTTTTCTTCCCGCCTTCAATCTTTCCCAGCATCAGGGTCTTTTCCAATGAGTTGGCTCTTTGAATTGGGTGGCCACAGTATTGGAGCTTCAGCTTCAGCATCAGTCCTTCCAATGAATATTCAGGACTGATTTCCTTTAGGATTGACTGGTTTGATATCCTTGCAGTCCAAGGGACTCTCAAGAGTCTTCTCCAGCACCACAGTTCAAAAGCATCAATTCTTCGATGCTCAGCTTTCTTTATTGCCCAACTCTCACATCCATATACGACTACTGAAAAAACCATAGCTTTGACTAGACAGACCTTTGTTGGCAAAGTAATGTCTCTGCTTTTTAATATGCTGTCTAGGTTGATCATAGCTTTTCTTCCAAGGAGCAAGCGTCTTTTAATTTCATGGCTGCAGCCACCATCTGCAGTGATTTTGGAGCCCAGGAAAATAAAGTTTGTCACTGTTTCCATTGTTTCCCCATTTATTTGCCATAAAATGATGGGACCGGATGCCATGATCTTAGTTTTTTGAATGTTGAGTTTTAAGCCAGCTTTTTCACTCTCCTCTTTCACTTTCCTCAAGAGGCTCTTCAGTTCCTCTTGGCTTTCTTCCAGAAGGGTGATGTCATCTATTATACAGTGCAGCTCTTGCATACTAGGTGTTCACCCAAGAGAAATGAACATGTCCAAAGATGTGTACAGTAATGTTCATAGCAGCTTTATTTGTAATAGCCAAATGTCCATCTTCAGGTGAATGTATATATAAACTGTGTTATATCTGTAAAATGGAATACTACTCAGCAGTAAAAACAAATGAGCTATGATATTCATTTCCCTGGTGGTTTCCCTGGTGGTTAAGATGGTAAAGAATCCACCTGCAGTACAGAAGACCTGGGTTCAATCCCTGGTCAGGGAAGATCCCCTAGAGAAAGGAATGGTTACCCACTCAAGTATTCTTGCCTGGAGAATTGCACGGACAGAGGAGCCTGGTGGACTACAGTCCATAGGGTAACAAAGAGTCAGACAAGACCGAGCAACTAACACTATGATACTCAAAATAATTATGCTGAGTGCAAATAACCAGATAAAAAGAGTACATACTCTATGATTCAATTTATGTAAAATTCTAGAAAATGTGAACTAATCTGTAGTGTCAGAAAGCAGATGGGGAAAGTGTTGGAGGAGGGATTATAGACAGGCATAAGGAAACTTTTGGAAGAAATGTGTATGTTCAGACTTATCGAATTGTATGTTTTAAGTATCTGCAGTTTATTTTGTCAATTATACCTTAAGAGAGTTGTTTGCAAAAAAAAAAAAAAAAAAGTATGAGGGGGATTTGTGTTGATAGAGAAGTTTATAGAGAAATATGTCCGTGATGTAGTAAGCAAAAGAAGTTCCAGAATATTATATATAATTTGATCCCAGAGTTTTTTTTCAAACTTAGCAAATGAGAGTAATAAAATTCTTGCTTCTCATTGGATACTTCTGTGTATGTACGGAAGGTCTAGTAATTTACACAAGAACAGTGTTATCCTCAGGGAGTGAGATGTGGCACAGGACGGGGAGTTGATATACACATATTTAACACTGAACTGTTAACACTCTCAGTATTTTAAGTTTCATGTATCTGTGTATTAATAAAGGGTGCACTTTCCAGGGAAGTTACGTTCTAGACCCTGGAACTGTGAATTCACTCCCATTCGGATGGGCTGGTCGTTAAGATTTCACCGCGCAGGTGTCACATCAATTTAGCTGAAGGCCAGCAGGCAGAAAACCCTCCCAGTCACCACTTAAGGAGATGCCCCTGAGCGGGTGGGAGCCGGCACGCACAGGTCCCCTGAGACAGTTGGAGCTATGCGCATGCGTGGCCGCCCGGGGGCGGGGCCGGGGGAGGGCCTGGGGGACGCCCGCGAGCTCTGGGGTCTTCGTCCCCGGCCCAGCGTATCCGGTTCCAGGGCAGCTGCCCAGAGCTCGGACGGGGGGGAATTGGGCCGCCGCCGCAGCCCGGCCGGCGAAAGCCCGGGCGCGCGGAAAGACACGCGGTGGTGTGTCTCCAGGTATCCTTTCCTTCTGGGGAGAGCGGAGGTCTGCGGGGGGCTGCGCCTCCACTAGCTTTGAGGAAGCCGCGGGCAGGAGCGCGGGTCCTGCCCGGGGCGGGTTGTTTGAGGACCCGGCTAGCGCGCTTTCTCCCGGAACGGGGAGGCGCGACCTGGCGTCCTCAGCCCGGGCACTGGACTCCCCGAAACGGGGAGCGGGAGGGGGCACCCCCGGCTAGAGACTCCTCCCGACCCCAGGCCAGGCTGCCGTGGCCAACCCCCACCCCTGCATTTGCTTTTCCTCGAGGTGGGGTCTTCTGTCTGAGGTTTTACAGCCTCGGGTTGTTCGTTTCTTCCTATGGTGGTTTTTCTGCAGGGCCCAGCCCGGGACCCAGGTTTCCCGAATTTAGTCATTTTGTTCATCTTTGGAGGGTAAGCTCTGAACGGATTATGTTCGTCTTAACCTCTCTCTTAAGCGCGTATTAGTTGATGTTTTCATTACCTGTATGATTACTGATTACGCGGTCTCTTTTGCACGACGACTTGAAGTGTTTTCCCTTAACAGGAGGAGCCTGTTAAGAGTTTATGTTTACAAAGGCATGTCCTGGAGAAAAGTAGACACAAGCCTTCCCTGTAATTTGGAAGAATCTCTGCCCTTTTAGGTGTTATTGGTTTTGTCTTTATTTACCTGTGCCCAGAAATTTCCCCCAAAATATGAAGTGGAAAAACTGATTATTTGCTCAGAAAAATGTTGCAAAGTGCCTTCTTGAAACCTTTGTATTAATTGTTAAGATCCCTTGGTGTAACCAACACTGAGAAGAGACTCTCCCCATTTCAGAAGCCTTCCCTGTAAGAGAGCCTGGCTTGCAGTCCTCATTCCCTTTTCCCTTCGGAGTTGCAGGAGAGGTGGAGAGGGTTAAGAGAGGGGAACAGCTGAGACTCTCCCCCACCCCAGTTTCAAGGATTTAAACACATTGCCCAGTTCAAGTTTTTAAGAGTCACAACAGTAGAAAGTTGGCAATCACTGCTTTAAGAAAGATTTGTTTGACATAAATACATACCAGTTATTTATGTCCTGTTGGAACTTTGATGATACTGTAGTTTGACTTTCATATTTTAAAAAATTGTAGATTTTAGATTTAGAATGGAACCCAGAGGTCATGTGGGTTGCAAAGAACATAAATATTTTTGAAAACATTCTTAAAAAATTATATTTTGTCCTCTGGGCTATGTTCAGTGGGAAGACTTTGCCCTTTGGCACAATTTACTCTTCTATTAGTATTCTGTCAAGCAGTCAAGTTTCAAAACTATATTTTGAAATAAATCTTCCGCTCCCCTGTCCAGGCTACACCTCTCTGGCCATTGCACTGATGACTACTAGGATTTCAGACTCCTAACAGAGGTCCCCTGCATATGGGGGGAGCAATCTAATTTCTCAGTGTGCCACTTTAGAAGAGTTGCTTAAGGACATTTGCTCATTGTTTTTGTTCATTTTCATCTTGTTGCTTCCAACAAATATGTCTCATTTTTTTAGATAGTTTTAAATCTTTATGCTTTATCTGTAGTATTTACACAATATTTCTACTGTTGTGACTCATAAAAACTTGACGTCTTTAGAAGTGCCTTCTGTGTATTCATTTCATCAATCTGGAAGAACCTGGTGATGGTGCAGAAGATAGCTGCTTTCATTTCTGCTTCCAGGCGGGCTTTTAATGTTCAGTAACCTGTCTTTGATTATCTTTCCCTCAAGAATACTGTGGGAGAGTTCTTAGATACTTTTAGAGGCTCTGATTCACAGGGTCACCCATCTGCCAAATTAATTAACATATTTAAAAAAGGGAAATTGGGTTAGGGTGGTTAGTGAAGCCACCAAGTGGACTTTGAATCATCATTACGTTTTTTCCCCAAGTGCTGATAAACCTGTTTTGTGCTTGTGATCACTGTCAAGTTTGCTCATTTCTACATGTTTCAATTGTGGCTTACCACCTGATGGGGTCCTAAATTCTGGTTTTGTCTTCCACCAGTCCTCACTATTTGGTGACTCTTAAAACAACAGTCAACTCCCTTTAGCCACCAGGAAAGTAATTCATCTGAGTTTAAAAACTCCAGTGAGCCGATCTGAGTTAGGTACCTTCACAACGCCTACTTCTGGGTCTTAGGTAGAGACTCCCTATTTATATATCCTTTCCAGATCTCTTCAGTGTTTTCTAGCATAAAGCATGACCTGCATACATGGAATTAGCCATATTGATAGCTCAGTAGAAGAGTTTCTGTGGTAAATAAAACCATGTGTCATTTGGTTGGGAAAGTATAAGTCACTTGACTGACCTCTCTCTTCTTTTGTGGTATTCCTCTGAAAGTGTCCCTGGTGGCTCCCATCTGCTTAGTTCTGGAGTAGAATATAAAGGCGAGAGAGCTGACCTTGCCATTATCTGGAAGATGGGGTTTGTATGATAGTAGAGCAACACTTGGCAGTCTGGAAATCAAATTGTGGATATTGGGCTCTAATTCATTCTCCCTGTCTGTCTTCCAGAGCTCTATTTTAGGAGTAGGATTCAGAGAGAAGAGAGCTGGCTGATGGTGGGCATTAGAGATTGAAGATAAGGTTTTAGTGGATTATTAATAAGTTGTCTCCTCCACCTGCTGTGTGTAACTCAGTTAGGCTTACAAAAAGGAGCAGAGTGAATTTATTTAATTTTACTTTATGACACTTATTCATGATGCCCAGACAATGAGTTTTATCCTGGTATTGTTGTAGTTGTTCAATCGTGTCTGACTCTTTACAACCCCGTGGACTGCAGCACCCCAGGCTTCTCTGTCCTTCACTGTCTGCCAGAGTTTGCTCAAGCTCATGTCCATTGAGTCAGTGATGCTATCCAACCATCTCATCCTCTGCCATCCCTTTCTCCTCCTGTCTTTAATCTTTGCCAGCATCAGGGTCTTTTCCAGGGAGTTGGCTCTTCGTATCAGATGACCAAAGGGTTGGAGCTTCAACTTCAGCATCAGTCCTTCCAATGAATATTCAAGGTTGATTTCCTTTAGGATTGACTGGTTTGATCTCCTTGCAGTCCAAGGGACTCTCAAGAGTCTTCTCCAGCACCACAGTTTGAAGGCATCAATTCTTTAGGGCTCAGCCTTTTTTATTGTCCAGCTCTCACATCCATACATGACTACTGGAAAAACCATAGCTTTGACTATATGGACCTTTGTAGGCAAAGTAATGTCTCTGCTTTTTAATACGCTGTTAAGTTTGTCATTGCTTTTCTTTCAAGGAGCAAGCTTCTTTTAATTTCCTGGCTGCAGTCACCGTCCACAGTGATCTTGGAGCCCAAGAAAATAAAGTTCTGTCACTGTTTGCATTGCTTCCCCATCTATTTGCCATGCCTGGTGTAGACCTGTTTTTATTTTCTTCTGTATCCATAGACTGCTCCTAACTCTGATAAGTCACAGAAATTGATCAAACTTCAAAGAGAATACTAATAAATCATGAACAAATCAATTATGTCTGTCAATACAGGTGAAAAATTTAAAAACCACAGAAGCTTATGGTAACAGCAGACAATGGCACCCCACTCCAGTACTCTTGCCTAGAAAATCCCATGGATGGAGGAGCCTGGTAGCCTGGTAGGTCGCTAAGAGTCGGACATGACTGAGCGACTTCCCTTTCACTTTTCACTTTCATGCATTGGAGAAGGAAATGGCAACCCACTCCAGTGTTCTTGCCTGGAGAATCCCAGGGATGGGGGAGCCTGATGGGCTTCCATTTATGGGGTCGCACAGAGTCGGACACGACTGAAGCGACTTAGCAGCAGCAGCAGCAGTCAGACTACATTCATATGGGAATGATAAATAATAAAAGTTCTGTCTGCTTATTTAATTATTATAACTGTAGAGGTGTTCAATTCAGTTCATTTGCTCAGTCGTGTCCAACTCTTTGCGACCCCATGGACTGCAGCACACCAGGCTTCCCTGTCCATCACCGACTCCTGGAGCTTTCTCAAACTCATGTCCTTCAAGTCAGTGATGCCATCCAACCATCTTATCCTCTGTTGTCCCCTTCTCCTCCTGCCTTCAATCTTTCCCGGTATCAGGGTCTTTTCTAATGAGTCAGTTCTTCACATCAGGTGGCCATAATATTGGAGCTTCAGCATCAGTCCTTCCAATGAATATTCAGGACTGATTTTCTTTAGGATGGACTGGTTGGATCTCCTTGCAGTCTAGGGGTCTCTCAAGGGTCTTCTCCAACACCACAGTTCAAAAACATCAGTTCTTCGGAGCTCAGCTTTCTTTATAGTCCAATTCTCACATCCATACAAGACTACTGGAAAAACCATAGCCTTGATTAGATGGACCTTTGTTGGCAAAGTAGTGTCTCTGCTTTTTAATATGCTGTCTAGGTTGGTTATAACTTTCCTTCCAAGGAGTAAGCGTCTTCTAATTTCATGGCTGCAGTCACCGTCTTCAGTGATTTTGGAGCCCTAGAAAATAAAGTCTGTCACTGTGTCCTTTGTTTCCCCATCTATCTGCCATGAAGTGATGGAACCAGATGCCATGATCTTAGTTTTCTGATTGTTGAATTTCAAGCCAAGATTTTCTCCAGGATGGTGGAGTAGAGGGATGTGTGCTCATCTTCTCCTGTGAGAACTCCAAAATTACAACTTGCTACTGGACAACTGTCAACAGGAGAATGTTGGATCCCACCAAAAAAAAGATACCCCACATCCAAGGGCAAAGGAGAATCCCCAGCAAGATGGTAGGAGAGGCAAAATCGTGTTTAGAATCAAACCTCATACCTGCCAGAGACTCTTGGAGGGCTCAAACAAACCTTGTGCGCACCAGGACCCAAAGACCCTGCAGAGACTGAGCCAGAACTGTGTTTGAGTGTCTCCTGTGGAGGTATGGGTCAGCAGTGGACTGCTGCAGGGGCAGGGGCTCTGGGTGCAGTAGACCTGGGTATGGCATGTGACCATTAACCCCACCATAGAGCCCCCAGAACTTACACAAGACTGAGGAAACAGACTCTTGGAGGGCACAAACAAAACCTTGTGTGTACCAGGACCCAGGAAAGAGCAGCAGGGACCCCACGAGAGACTGACTCAGCCTTGCCCGTGAGTGTCCAGGAGTCTCGGTGGAGGCGTGGGTCGGCAGTGGCCTGCTGCAGGGTTGGGGGCACTGAGTGCAGCAGTGCCTGCATGGGACCTTTTGAAGGAAGTCGCCATTATCTTCATTACCTTCTCCATAGTTTGGCCTTAGGTCAAACCACAGGGAGGGAACACAGCCCTCCCCATCAACAGAAAATTGAATTAAAGATTTACTGAACATGGCCCTGCCCATCAGATCAAGACCCAGTTTCCCCCTCAGTCAGTCTGTCCCATCAGGATGCTTCCATAAGCCTCTTATCCTTCTTCTTCAGAGGGCAGACAGAATGAAAACCACAATCACAAAATCTAACCAATCTGATCACATGGACCACAACCTTGTCTAACTCAAACTATGAGCCATGCCGTGTAGGGCCACCCAAGACAGACGGGTCATGGTGGAGAGTTCTGACAAAACGTGGTCCGCTGGAGAAGGGAATGGCAAACCACTTCAGTATTCTTACCTTGAGAACCCCATGAACAGTATGAAAAGTAGTGGTGGCATGTGCTTCTAAAAACTGGAACTGAAAGATTTACATAGCCTATTAACAAATGTAATCAGGGCTACCCTAATTGTTCTGTAGTAACTCGCTATATGTTTTTATTAAAATGTGAATTTTTAGAGCCCTCATTTGACTGTTTGATCCACAGTCTTCTATTTGAGTAGAGCTTCATGTGTAATTCCTGGTGAGTGTTGCTCTATTTCTATTGATGAGGCTAGTGGTATTTTGTTCTTGTTTTTGCTTTAATGGGCAGCTTTTCTTCTGAGTGGAAAATAGTTTGGGAATCAGTAATTTTCTGATAATAACTTTCAGCATATACAATGATATATAAATGCCCTAAGTATAAAAATTGCTGAATTTTTACTTATATATTCTGATGAATGTGTTTTTGTGGTGTTTTGCCAAGCTAGGAAGTGAAATCAAATGGATATTGGTGAGTACCCTATGGCAGCAGTTACTTCATTTCATTCATTCACCGTGAACTGTAACTTGGGAGCCTTCTTTAGGTAAGAAAGTTGGTAGTTTGAAAAAGAAATGATCAGTTTTGAAAAACGATTGTATATGCTTAGGCTGGAATTTCTATATCTAGGTTTTCAAGCTAATAAAGATCCCTTTGTCTTGCACTTGATCATATGTTCCAGATGTTCATTGCTAAAAAATTATTTCATATAAAATGTATGGTTTGTGGATGGGTTTTCTATTCTGAAAGTTGATGTACATGAGGAAAAAGAAAACTAAGATGTTATTTTTTGATAGAACTATTGGTACATACTATCGTTTAGTTATTTTTGGTGACTCTGTCAGTGAATTGGGAACTTAAATTTTTTTAACAGATACACAGGTTTAACATTTAATCCCTGTTACATGCGGTTTTAATATATAGCACAGTTCCTTTATTTAGAATCACAAGGTGGTTTTCTAACTGGGCATTTGGATGAAGTCTTTGTTTTATTTTTGGCTTCACTGCTTTTTTAATGAGGGATTATGTTAGCAATAACTTTTTGGTAATTCCTTAGTAAAATTTTAGCTTTCCATTCTGTAGGCTTCCTAATAAAACAGTTACAAGCAAAATGTCCATAAATGTGCTCAGCTTCAGAGGTGAGTATCTGACGTCCATTCCTGTGCTTTCCTTGGACCGTTGTATTTCGTTTTAGGGAATTAACCCTTTAAAATAGTACATGCTTTGAATTATTGATGTCAGCAGCTGCGCATATTCTACATGGTACTGCTCAGTTACGTACGTAAACTGGTTTAGTCAGATTAAGATGCGCACTGGCTCTTCTGCCTAGTGCTCGAGATACAGTTTTTTCCTACCCCTCCTTCCCTTTCCCAAACCCTAAAGATGGCCTTTCATTTTGCTCAGTGATTTTATGGGTCATTCCTATTTCTGGGATCCATCTCTATGTTGTGGTTAAGAAATGTTTCCCATCAGACAGTGACTCGTGAGACAGGGATATTTACATATTAAATAAATATTTCATTAGATTTGAAGGTATGTTTCAGTTATGATACCAAATCTTCCACATACACATACCTAGCATCCAGGGATGAGAAGAGGGTTAAAGAGTCAACCAAAGTTAAATAAAATTCAGAACTACCCTTATTACTATTTTAAAATGTATACTTAAAATACTTTGAATTCTTATGTAAAATATATGTACAAGATAACCCTATATACTTGGCTATATCTATACCTGAATTTTGTCTGCACTTAGTTTTGTCTCCAGCTAATAGGAGTCATCCTTTCTTTCTGTTGGGAAAGAATGCTCGTTCCTTTGCTATGTTTACATCAGCTAGTGAGGACCCAGTATGCTGCTGCGGCTTCAGTCCCTGCCATATCCCGCTTCTCTAGATCTCCCATGTCCTGGGTGTCATCTGAAAACTGTCACAGGCCATTTGGCTTTTCGTTGGAACTGTGCTCCAGCTTAAGCAACATAATGAAATTTGTTCAGGAAAATGCATTAGATGATTTAACAACAAGGGCGACATTTATTGAGCACTTACTATGGGCTGGCACTTGAGTTACTTTAATCCTCTCTACAACCTTATGAGACGTAATGCATTTCTCCCTGCTTTTCAGGGGAGGAAGCTGAGGCTTATATTAATTTGCTCAGACAGAATCACATGGTTGGTAAATAACAGAGTTGGGACTTACCCAGATCCATGCTTTTAGTTATGTTTTATAGCTCCCAACGATCCCCACAACCCCACCCTGCTTGGAGTTCTCAGCACAATTGCACTGTGTTAGTGAGAATACAGTAATTGACTAGGAATAAACCTGGCACATGCTCTGCTTCCTTGGACCTTTCTTCCTGGAAACTTACCCCGACTACCCCCTCCCACATACAAACTCAAGAATATGCCATTCCCTTAAACTTCCACCAGCTGGTCCCAGTTTCAGTGATGGCATTCATCACTGTATTTTGCTGTTTCACCATAGCTCTTTGAGAACAAGTTCCCTCCTATTTGGGGCTTCTCTGGTGGCTCAGATGGTAAAGAATCTGCTGGCAGTGTGGGAAACGTGGGTTAGGAAGATTATCTGAAGAGGGGAATGGCTATCCAATCTAGTATTCTTGCCTGGGGAATCCCATGGAAAAGAAGAGCCTGGTGGGCTACAGTCCATGGTGTCGCCGCAAGTCGAACATGACTGAGCGACTAACGCTTTGACTTTTCCCTCCTGTTTATCTCTGTATGTCTAGTGCTAAGTAGTGCCTATCAATGCATGAAAGTGAAAGATTCCTGTGAAAATTGTCTTAAACTGTTTCTCATTTTCTGATGTTGTTATTCCATACAATTAAAGCAAAGTATAGGATGGGAATGTGGGGAAAATGATCACTTACCATTGTTTACTGTTTACAGAATGAAGAGGAACCGTTTATCTTTCATGAATAAAGTTCTCCAGTCTTCACCTGCAGTGAAACAGCCAAAACTTGGGTGCCATTCTTCTCTCAGCCAGACTCACATGCGTGCTGCTCTTCTGGACTGGGGGAATTTGCCTCACCACGTAGTGTTACGCATTTTTCAGTATCTTCCTTTAATAGATCGAGCCCGGGCATCTTCTGTCTGTAGGAGATGGAATGAAGTTTTCCACATACCTGACCTTTGGAGAAAGTTTGAATTTGAGCTGAACCAGTCAGCTACTTCATATTTTAACTCCACTCATCCTGATCTCATTCAGCAGATCATTAAAAAGCATGCTGCCCATCTCCAGTATGTCAGCTTTAAGGTAAGAAAAATAAGCAGTACATAAAAGCGATGACTTAAGTTTTGTTAGTATTTGTGTTAGATCATTATACTGAAACAGTCAATGAATAGTTCAGAATTCTTATCCCAATCTATTTCCTGTTTGTTGTTACTTGCATAGATTTAGATGTAGTACTTGAGCTACAATTGAATAAACTTCAGCTTCCTTCATGTAGATGCCATTAATAATTTTAATAAAATTCAGGTAATCTTACAAGATTCGAAAGTATAAAGTGCTTAGAAAGTTCATTTGTCATCATCTCTGCTTTTCCTTTTTTGTCGAATATAGTGTATATTAGAGAAAAAATACTCATTTATTTTATAGTTTGAAGGGATAAGTACAGTTTTGTAGTTGAGTATTGAATTCTGTTAAATAATTATATTGCCAGTAACCTTCTAATGTTACATTCATGAAATTAAGATTTTTAATTGTCTCTGTAGGTTGATAGTAGTACTGAGTCAGCAGAAGCTGCCTGTGGTATACTTTCGCAGCTGGTAAATTGTTCTATCCAGACTTTGGGCTTGATTTCAACGGCCAAGCCAAGTTTTCTGAATATGTCCAAGGTAAAGATGATTTTTTTTGTGAGATTGACTACAATTCTTAAATATTATTGAACTAGACACACACAGGGCTTCCCAGGTGGTGCTAGTGGTAAAGAACTTCCCTGCCAGTGCAGGAGATGCAAGAGATGCAAGTTTGATCCCTGGGTTGGGAAGATTCCCTGGAAAAAGAAATGGCAACCCACTCCAGTATTCTTGCCTGAAAAATTCCATGGACAGAAGAGCCTGGAGGGCTACAGTCCCTGGAGCTGCAGAATCAGACACGACGAAGCAACTGAGCATGCATTCAGTCAAACATAATTCTTTTCCTAAAAATAGATCACAACCTTACTTGCATTCAAATAATTACTTAAAGCAGGTTTTTGTTGACTAGCACTTAGATACACATTAGATATTTTTGATGAGATATCTAATGCATGGTTTCATTCTTTAGATCTGTTTTGTAATTTTAATAATTGTGTCACAGCAGATGGCATTAATATAAAATCTAGGTGTTGTATTTAGAATTTCCAAGTGCCAGTTTACATAGTTACATTGAGTGTAGAGTGTGTAGGGCCAATAGTGGGTATCTTTCCTGAATTCAGTTGTTGCTCCATTGGAGGTGGAACAGTGTCATCTTTAACTAAATGTACTATACTGGTTAGGATAATGTTGGCATCCTTGCAGTAGAAATTCCAAAGGAACAGTGGCTTGAAAACATGGCTGAGGTTTATTTCTCTTACACTAAAGAAATCCATAGGCGCCGCAGTCCCTAGCTGTGGCCTGGCTGTCCACTAGGACTGTGGAACCCACATTCCGCCTAGGCGCTTCCTTTCTCTCCACGGTGTTGTCTTCATTTTCATTTCCCAAGATGGCTTTCTGTGCTCCAGCCATCATGTCCTTGTTCTAGACCGCTGGAGGGAATAAATGGGGGGGAAGAGTGTGCCCTCTCCCTTTCAAGGTGTACAAGGCTAGCCATAAGTACCACACAGGGCTTCTTACTGGGCAGCTTAGCTCTGTGGCCACAGCACATCTCTGGGAAGCAAGGAAAGTCTTTTAGCTGGGTGGCAATATGCCCAGCTAAAAATTAGAACCAGATTACCAAAGAAGAAAGGATGATGGTTCTTATGAAGCCACCAGCAGTCTCTGCCACAGAAATTAATGACTGCCTTCTCTTCATTCGGCTTTGACTTGAATGCCGTGTCCTCAGAGAGGCCCTCCTTGACCCATTTTGCTGAAACAACACCCCCTCCTCTAGTTACTCTCTGCAGTGTTTTATTTTCTTTACATCATTCATCAGAACTTGAAATCACCTTATTTATTTAATGTTTACTCTTCTCCTCCTGAAACAGAAGACATCAGCTCCTTGAGGGTGGGGACTCTCTTTTGCTTATTTACCATAATAAACCCAGAATTAGAATAGTGCCTCATATGTAATAAGCACTGAACTCTGGTCATCAGTGAAACTGACTAATGGAAGCCTTCCTGTAGAAGTGGATGGAGGAATAGCAGCATCTCCGTTCTCATTAACTGGGTCATGGCTCTCTTTTAGAATGCATTTCTGCTAGCCTGTTAATCTTTTTAAGAGGTATGCTGAAAAAAAATGGGTCACTTGGGGATTCAATAATCAGATGAAAACTTACTACTTCTAAATAGTTATTTTTGTTTATGAGATAGGGAAGCAGATTAGCCTGAAATTCTTAGATTCTGGGCTGTCTCTCTGCTGCACATCAGCTTCCAGGGCCAGCTTCTGGGTTACCTGAGGCAGTTACCAGAGGCTTCATTCTAAGACGCGCCTCCACACAAAATGAGCTCTGTGGCTTCTGGCAAAGTTGTGGATGTCTCTGTGCCTCAGTTCTTTGATTTGCAGACTGAGGGAAAGTGATGTATGGATACAGAATGTTGATCTGCCTGAGAAGTACTGACCTAGAGACTTCCATGGCAGTTCAGTGGTTAAGACTTTCCTTCCAGTGCAGGGGATGTGATTCAATCCCTGATTGGGGGGCTAAGATCCCATATGCCTTGTGGCCAAAAAACCGAAAACATAAAAACAGAAGCAGTATTGTAATAAATTCAATAAAGACTTTGAAAATGGTCCTCTTTTTAAAAAAAAGCAATAGTACATTGTTACTGTAATGAAATATGTACTCTAATGCTTAAGTGTGTCCTTCAGGACTGAAAGAGTCCTATGGAAGTTGATTAAAAGTGAAATAAACCTTACATTTCTTAAGGGAAAAGAGTGAACTGTTTCTTTTCCTCTAATAATTTTTGGCACCATAAAGTTTAGTAGAACTATTCAAAACCCTGAAGGACGATGCCATCAAAGTGTTGCATTCAATATGTCAGCAAATCTGGAAGACCCAGCAGTGGCCACAGGACTGGAAAAGATCAATCCTCATCCCAATTCCCAAGAAGGGTAGTACTAAAGAATGTGCTGAACATCAGATAATTGCACTCATCTCCCATGCTAGTAAGGTCATGCTAAAATCCTGCAAGCTAGGCTTCAGTATTTTGAGAACCAAGAACTTCCAGATGTCCAAGCTGGTTTTAGAAAAGGAAGAGGAACCAGAGGTCAAATTGCCAACATTCAGTGGATCATAGAGAAAGCCAGGGAATTCCAAGAAAACATCTACCTCTGTTTCATGGACTGCTCCAAAGCTTTTGACTGTGTGGATCATAATAAATTGTGGAAAGCTCTTAAAAGAGATAGGAGTACCAGACCATCTTACCTATCTCCTGAGAATCCTGTATGCAGGTCAAGAAGCAACAGTTAGAATCCTGTATAGAACAACTGATTGGTTCAGGATTGAGAAAGGAATACAACAGCGTTGTGTGCTGCCACCCTGTTTGTTTAACCTATACGCTGAGCATATCATAAGAAATGATGGTCTGGATGAGTTACAAGCTGGAATCAAGGTAGAAGGGAGTAACCTCAACAACGTTAGATATGAGGATGATACCACTCTAATGGCAGAAAGCAAAGAGGAACTAAAAAACCTCTTGATGAGGGTGAAGGAGGAGAGTAAAGGAGCTGGCTTAAAACTATATGTTAAAAAACTAAGATCATGGCATCTGGCCCCATTACTTCATGGCAAAGAGAAGGGGAAAAGGTGGGAGTAGTGTCAGATTTCCTCTTCTTGGGCTCTAAAATCACTGTGGATGGTGACTGCAGAAGATGATGATTGCTTCTTGGCAGGAAAGCTATGACAAACCTAGACAGTATGTTGAAAAGCAGAGATATCACTCTGCTGACAGAAGTCTGTGTAGTGGTCTTCCCAGTGGTCATGTATGGTTGTGAGAGATGGACCATGAAGAAGGCAGAGCACCGAAGAGATGAAGCCTTCAAACTGTGGTGCTGGAGAAGATTCCTAAAAGTCCCTTGGACAGTAAGGAGATAAAACCAGTCAATCTGGAGGAAAATCAATCCTGAATTCTCATTGGAAGGACTGATGCTGAAGCTGAAGCTCCAGTATTTTGGAGAAAAAGCAAGAGAATTCCAGAAAAACATCTACTTCTGCTTTATGGATTACACCAAAGCCTTTGACTGTGTAGATCACAACAAACTGGGAGATTCTTCAAGAGATGGGAATACTAGACCACTTTACCTGCCTCCTGAGAAATCTGTTTGCAGCTCAAGAAGCAGCAGTTAGAACTGGACATGAAACAACAGACTGGTTCCAGATTGGGGAAGGAGTATGTCAAGGCTGTGTATTGTCACCTTGCTTTTTAACTTATATGCAGAGTACATCATGAGAAATGCCAGCTTGGATGAAGCGCAAGCTGGAATCAAGATTTCCGGGAGAAATACCAATAACCTCAGATATGCAGATGATACCACCCTTATGGCAGAAAGTAAAGGAACTAAAGAGCCTTTTGATGAAAGTGAAAGAGGAGAGTGAAAAAGCTGGCTTAAAACTTAACATTCAAAATATTAAGATCATGGCATCCGGTCCCATCACTTCATGGCAAATAGATGGGAAAACAATGGAAACAGTGCCAGACTTTATTTTCTTGGGCTCCAAAATCACTGCAGATGGTGACTGAAGCTATGAAATTAAAAGATGCTTGCTCCTTGGAAGGAAATCTGTGATCAACCTAGACAGCGTATTAAAAAGCAGAGATATTACTTTGCCAGCAAAATGTCCTTCTAGTCAAAGCTATGGTTTTTCCAGTAGTCATATACGGGTGTGAGAGTTGGACTATAAAGAAAGCTGAGTCCCAAAGGAGTGATGCTTTTGAATTGTGGTGTTGGAGAAGACTTGAGAGTCCCTTGGACTGCAAGGAGATGGAACCAGTCAATCCTAAGGGAAATCAGTCATGAGTATTCATTGGAAGGACTGATGCTGAAGCTGAAACTCCAATACTTTGGCCATCTGATGCAAAGAATGGACTCCTTGGAAAAGACCCTGATGCTGAGAAAGATTGAAGGGAGGAGGAGAAGGGAGTGACAGAGGGTGAGATGGTTGGATGGCACCACTGACTTGACAGACATGAGTTTGAACAAGTTCCGGGAGTTGGTGATGGACAGGGAAGCCTGGCATGCTGGAGTCCATGGGGTTGGAAAGAGGTGGACATGACTGAGTGACTGAACTGAGCTGATGTGAACATCTGACTCATTGAAGTCCCTGATGCTGGGAAAGATTGAGGGTAGAAGGAGAGGAGGAGAGAGAATGAGATGGCTGAATGGCATCACTGATGCAGTGGACACAAACTTGGGCAAACTTTGGGAGATGGTGAAGGACAGGGAGGCCTGGTGTGCTGCAGTCCATGGGGTCACAAAGAGTCGTGCACGACTGGACAACAACAGCAAAGTTTAGTAAAGAGGTTCGGCTGTCCACCATTTGAGAATGTGTGTAACTCAGTTTACACTTGTATAAACCATTGATTTCTTGTAAAGGAATTATGATGTATAACCAATTTGGTCATTCTATTAGGGACAGTAGAGCCTTTGATAGAATCCAAGTTGATTATGAAAAGGAAAAAATGTGCATAGATTTGTTTTCTAGACTTTCTGTGTCAAAAAATGACCTGAAAAGTTCTGAAACTCCACCCATTATGAAGTCAGACTGTAACTAAACTTTTTTTTGTCAGTCTTCAAAACAGAAAGTTTTCAAAATGTATCTTTGTTTAGATAATTTGCTAGAAAAAAAAGTCTCTGAAGAATATGACATCATTTATTCATCAACAGTAAATATTGACTTTTACTATGTACCAGATACTATTTTAGGTGCTAGAAATACACGAATGAATAAAACAGATAAGAATTTATTTATCCTAGACTAGGGTGTTGACTCAGTCCAGATAGTAAATTTCAGGCTTTGTGGGGCCTATCGCTCTGCTCACTTCTCGCACTGTAGTGTGAAAGAAGAGCAGTACATAAATGAGTCCCACAGTGCTCTTCTATGGTCAGGCTTTAATTAGGGACACTGAAAGAGCTTCACTTAAGTTTTGCATATCACAAAGCACTCCTCTTTAAAAATTTTCTTTGAATCATTTGAAAATATAAAAACCATGCAGTGGCTTAGATGATAAAGAATCCACCTGCAATGCGGGAGACCTGGGTGTGATCCCTGGGTCCAGAAGATCCCCTGGAGAAGGGAATGGCGACCCACTCCAGTATTCTTGCCTGGAGAATTCCATGATCAGAGGAACCTTGTGGGCTATAGTCCATGGGATCGCAAAGAGTCAGACATGAATGAGTGACTAACACTTTTCACACTTAACTCATGAGCCGTACAATAAAGTGGACTGGACTTGGCCCGTGGACCATAACTTGCCAACCTCTATTCTAGGAAATACATAAGATTATATCCTTTTAATGTTGAAAAGTAAATCCTTAAGAATGAAAATAATTGGAAGATGTGTTTATGAAATCTTTGAGACTTCTTCCTCTCTCACTATTCCATTTAGCAATGATAAAAGTAATAAAACTGTACTTTGCTATTTCTCCTGGCTAATGGCACTATGAAAAGCAGTAATATGTTGATCACTTTTATTATGCTATTATAAGCATATGTTGATATATTAATAAATAGTTTTGATGAAATTATTGCAGCTGTAGATTTTAAAATAATGTTTTATAATTTTTTCTTATTGCCATGCTAGTCTCATTTTGTGTCAGCACTTACAGTTCTTTTTGTTAACTCAAAATCATTGTCATCAATCAAAATTGAAGACACGCCAGTGGATGATCCTTCTTTGAGCATTCTTGTGGCCAATAATAGTGGTACTCTAAGACGCCTAAAAATGAGTAGCTGTCCTCATGTTTCATCTAATGGTAGGTTTTATTTTTGAGCTCATATGATGTTTTATTATAGTAATAGTAGTAATACAATTTCCTGTTGAACACTACATGCTTATGAGATATAATTCATCAATCTTTCTTTCAAAAGAACTCAGTGTATTGATGTAAGCTAAATATAGTTTAAATTGCTTCTCCTAAGAGTATCTTACTTATATATATATTTTTTATTGTATGTATAATTATATATATGGGGCTTTTCGGTTGGTGCAGTGGTAAAGAATCTGCCTGCCAATGCAGGAGACGGAAGAGATACAAGTTCAATCCCTGAATGGGGAAGATCCTCTGGAGAAGGAAATGGCAATCCACTCCAGAAGGACTAAGTACACATATTCACATAATTATTTATATTATATATATATATATATATATATATATATATATATATGCACACATACACACATACAAATACAGATTTGCATGCAAATTATATATATATATCAGCATCCATCTCAGAAATCATTAGATGTCTATTCTAGGAAATAATGAATAACTGATACAAATTTAAATTCACAAAATGTTGTGTTAGTATCCATACTCTTTGTGTTTAAAGATTTTTCCCCATTTCCTGCAGGAATCCTTTGTGTAGCTGACCATTGTCAAGGTCTTAGAGAACTGGCATTGAATTATTACATGCTAAGTGACAAACTTCTCCTGGCGCTTTCAAACGAGACTCATGTTAACCTTGAGCATCTTCGAATAGATGTTGTGAGTGAAAATGCTGGACAAATTGAATTTCATTCTATTAAAAGACAAAGTTGGGATGCACTTATTAAACACTCCCCTGGAGTGAATGTTGTTATGTACTTCTTTTTATATGAAGAGGAAATGGAGACGTTCTTCAAAGAAGAAACCCCTGTTACTCATCTTTATTTTGGTCGGTCAGTAAGCAAAGAGATTCTAGGACGGCTAGGTCTTAACTGTCCCCGACTAACAGAGTTAGTTGTATGTGCTAATGGTATTCAGGTCATTGATACTGAACTTATTTGTATTGCTGAACACTGTAAAAACTTGACAGCCTTGGGCCTCAGTGAATGTGAAGTTAGCTGCAGTGCATTCATTGAGTTTGTAAGACTGTGTGGGAGAAAGCTAACCCACCTCTCTATCATGGAGGAAGTTTTGATACCTGATGATGTGTATAGCCTAGATGAAATTCACACTGAAGTCTCCAAATACCTGGGAAGAATATGGTTTCCTGATGTCATGCCTCTCTGGTAATTGACTACTGAACCAAAGATTCTTAACTTTTTTTTTTTTTAATCTATAAGATTAGCTTCTTTCTGTCTATGCAAATGTAAATTTTAAGATGCGTTGCTGAAATGTGTTAGGTGAAATCTTGTATTGTTTACAAACTACCTTAATGGATTATAGCAGAAGCATTTGAGAAACTATGAGAGATTTGAAAAGACAGAAATCATAAATAGAGCACAGACACTGTATGGTGGGTTAGATAGTTGATAGCTGCCGCTGCTGCTAAGTTGCTTTAGTCTCGGCCTACTCTGTGCGACCCCATTGATGGTAGCTCACCAGGCTCCCCCGTCCCTGGGATTCTCCAGGCAAGAACACTGGAGTGGGTTGCCATTTCCTTCTCCAATGCATGAAAGTGAAAAGTGAAAGCGAAGTCGCTCAGTTGTGTCCGACTCTTCGAGACCCCATGGACTGCAGCCTACCAGGCTCCTCCGTCCTTGGGATTTTCCAGGCTAGAGTACTGGAGTGGGGTGCCTTCTCCAGATAATCAGTTTGTAGATAAGTTCCTCAGCCTTCCTTGAAGGCATATTTTGACTTGCTAAATAAATTTGTAATATTGAATTTTGGATCCCTTAAATTATGTCACTTACAATTTTATATTGTTAATTGTTTCTGTTTCATCTTGGTATTAATATACTTTACAAAATATTTAGTATTAGAAACTAAGAGTACACTCAAAGTAGAGATACAGAGGCTGGCTTAATTGAACTCTATTTTTTAGCAGTATATAAGATCATGTTATGATTCAGTAAATAACTTGTAATTTCTAGTGCATTTCGAATTCTACTTTGTTGTATTAACTTGGGAGAAAATGGGCATTAGATTAACATTAAATAATGCTAATTCATTTTATAAAGATACTGTGTAATTGGTTAAACACACTACTGAGATAAAAAGTAAATTTTTTAGAGGGTGTTTGTGAGGGAATCAGCATTTACTGGATATATTTACTATGTATCTGAAACTATGCCAGATCCTTTGCAGAAGTGGTTGTTTAATTAGTAACACAGCCAAAACACTTTAATTATTGTTTATATTTTATAATTATACTTTAATGGCTACGATTTATTGCCTTTAAGATGAATATGTATCCTTAAAATGACCCATAAGACCCCACAGGTTCTGGCTTCTGGCTTCTCCCTGCTTCTTTGACCTTGTCTCCTCCCACAGGTGCCCTTTGCCCCTTCTGTTCTCATCCTCTTTCAGTTCCTTAAAATTGCCATGCACCCTCTAGTCAGAGCGCATTTGTACATATTCTAGGCAGATTTTAAAGTCATATGTTATTGTTAATATGCCCTGAGTGTGATAAATGTTGTCACAAAAATGTAGTGATTCCTCCCTGTCCAGCTATGGCCTCTTAAATTGACCACTTACCTTGTTCTTTCATTAAATTACTTTCTTTCAGAAAACTCAAAACATTTTCTAAATAAAGATGGATTTTATAGTCATTTAAGCTAATATCTGACACCAAAATTTTAAGTATATGTTATAATCACCTTCAATAAAGAAAATTAAGTTACTCAGTGCTGTTACCTCCCTGTCATTTGAACCTGTGCAGTACTTTAGACTGAACATTTTAACACTCAAACCTAAAGGAAAAGGAAATTAAGAAAACAAAACAACCTTCTGATACAGTGCACCAGAGGGCGCTATATTCTAGTGATTCTGAGGAAAGAAGTCCTTTAGTCTAAAGTTTGCATTTATGTTCAACAGATATGAGAGTGCCTGTGGGAGGCGAGGCAGAAAGCAGCATTTTCGCTCTTCTTTGGAGAAGCCGTCTGTTCTGGGTAATGAGTGTGGTTTCTAAAACAGTCACTTCAGAAGGTTGATTATTTAGAAGACTAAATGTATATGTCATTGTTCAAACATTTTAGAGCTCCTTTTAAAATTGCCTTTGAAATCTGTATGCTATTTCCTTTTTTGTGATCTCAATGGGAGCACAGGCTTTGTCTTTTGAAGAAAAATGTAATCTTTGGAAGTGACCTAAAGTTACTTGGCACTAGGGAGATGAATAAGGTAGATGATCAAACCAGACACTGCTGGTGTTGCAGTTTTCTTCTTTTTAACCAAAACTTAAAGTCTTAATTTGCTAGCCTTGTATAAGATGTTATGACACAGTAGAGAATAGTATCTAACTGGATATGAGAAAGTACTGATGGTGTTTTATAGACTAAACTATCTGAGAGCCGTCAGTGAGTCTTCTTCCTGAATACCCACCCGAGTCCCGTTGCCTCTATAACATCTTATTTGTAATGATAAATACCCGTGAAGTCACCTCCCAACCGTAAAACTACAGCATTGATAGTAACTTAAATTTTTCTATGTGGTCCTTCCCTATCCAGTCCTGAGATAACTAGTGTTTATTATTTGCTCGATTTCCTTTTTATATGTTTTTATCACATATACATGTGTTCCTAAAAATTCTGTTTTGGCTTTAGTTGTTTTGACTTAATAAAACAGTATCATGCTATATGCCCTTTTGAGCTTTTTTAATGATTCATCTATTTTGTTATGTTTAGCTGAGGTTCATTTATTACAACTGCTGTATAACATTCCATTCTGTACCGAAACCACAGTTTGTCCATCTGACTATTGACAGGCATTTGAGTTGTTCCGGGTTTTGCTATGACAAATAGTCATATTATGAGCATTCTTGTACACAGGTGCTAGTATACCAAAGCAGCCCCTTCTCTTTAGTAAAAAAGTTAAGTTGACTACATTTCCAATCGCATAGCTCCACTAGGAGTGGAGTCATTCTACTGGAGTTTTCTACATTCCAAAGAGTTTAAGCAAAAATTCATGAAAGTTTCCAGAAGGAGGAGTTCACCTCACTCATTTCTTACTGACCGACTAAGATCTACAGAGCCGTATTATTTCTCGTCCTTTGACTAGTCGTATGGTCTTATTTCCCTTTTATACTCGTTGTCAGCATAACCAGGAAAGAGTCATAAGGATAGACAATGATGTGTAAAAATAAGTAGCTGTTACGGGCATATGGCTCGATGAGGCTGATGGACTCAGTTGCATGAGATACTTCAGGTCGGGGTAGATCTCTTTCTCTTTTTAGTATTCTTTGTAATGTAGACTTTCTGAAATCAGTGTCCCACAGTACCTTGGACTGCTATCATTGATTACCTGGAAGATCGACAACTTACATCGAGTGTGGGAATGTATGGCTGTAAAGACTGGCAAATTCTGTCTTATCCGTGTAAACCCTTCACCCTCCAACCACTTTGGGTATTTCAGCAATTGGGTATACCAATACCAAAACCTAAGGGTATTCCTGAAATTCTTTACTGCCTCAACTCAAAAGAAGCCTTGAGTTTATTCACTTGGTATTTATGAACTTTTATGTGTCTAGCATTGTACAACACTCTAATCTTGTGCCCTAAAAACACTTAAGGTTTTTTAAATATTTTCAAGCAGAAAGCTAGTTTTAGAAATGTCAACATTGCTGTTGGCACCAGTTTGAATTTGTATGTTTGTTTCTCCTATTTATTTAGAACTGAGAAATCTTTTAGAAAAAACACATCCCTGATCCCATAGGTTACAGATCAGACCTGAGAAATGAACTGACCTTCAAAACATCAAAGTGGCAATGAGTTGAAATCAAAATGCTTTTTTCTCTCTTTCATTCATCATGTTTCTATTTGAGCACAAATTTGTTGAAAAGCAGGATAGGTGCCTAGGTTTTAAGAAGATGGCTGTCTTTTTAGAAGATCGGCTTGTCCTCCATCTATAGGTAGACAGTAGGATCACTCAAGTCACAGTTTTCAATATGTATGTGGGATTGTATTCCAGGGTAAACTTTTTGCAAGGGCAGCAGAGTGCCCAGTTTTTCTCCCTTCTTGATAGAACCTTTATATTTAATTGGCTTGATGTAGAACATTTTAATGCAGAAACCTGAAAGAAAAGAAGTAAAATTATTCATTATCTAGGTTTTAGTAGCCTTGAATCAGAAGTTTTCATTAAAGAGCAGAAATGAAAAAAAAGAAAGGATGATTGATTGAACTCAATGAGCGAACAGAAGAAAATGACACAATCATATCAGAAATGAAGACTAAAATTACAAGATGCTGAAGGAAGAATAGACTCAAATCACTTTAAAAAGGCATTGACAAATAGCTGAGAAACACCAGCTAGCTGAAAAAATTGACCCAGAACAATGTCAACTTCAAGACAGATTCTGATAAAACACTTTTAAAAACAAAGCAAAGTAGAAATAATAACAGGCACAAGAATACAAAGCTTTCTAAATACCGGAAGAAAAAAAGACCTGTCAGAGAAATAGAAATAATACCATTGTAATACCATAATTATAAAATAATAACAGTGCCGGGACCAAATATATGAGTTGTATCTATAAATGTTAATTCATGTATTAAAAAGATTTTCATATTGGCTTGAAAATCAAAATGAAAGTCTGTGCTGTATACAATTAGACAGTCACTGAAAAGGTATAAAAATTCAAGGCTGGGAAAGATTTACCTTGCAAATGGAAGGAAAGGGAAAGCAAGGGTTATGATCTTGTTACCTTCAGGCCAAAAAGCATTGAAGCCAGACAAAGAATGACAATTATAATGCTAAATCCAACGAAGATAAAATAGTTAAAACTATCCAGGCACTCAATGACACAGAAATCATTATATAACACAAAAATCCTGTAAAGGAGAGATTACAGGAGACACAAGGAGAAATAGAAACCCAGCAGTAGTAGAAGACTCCAACACATTTGGTGTCAGTGCAAACCGGTCGGGTGGACAGAAAGCATAGGCAGGGCTATAGGAGCATCCTGTCCAGCACAGTAGCTGCCATCCACTGACTAGTCGACACTTGAAATGTAGCTAATTTGAATTAGATGCACTTTACAAGATACACATTGGATTTTGAAGACAGTAGCCCCTCCAAAGTTAAACATTACTAATTTCATATTAATTGCATTTTGAAATGACAATAATTTGGAGATCTTAAAATATTAAAATTAAGTTATAGTTTCTTTTTACTTAATGTGGATGCCGGAAAATTAAGATTACATATGTGGCTTTTATTATACTATTGGTGGACAGTACTGCTGTAGAAAATCTAAGTGAAATCCATAAGCTACATCTTATATACATAAGTTAAACAGAATATGTCCAAGGGTGCTGCTGCTGCTGCCAAGTCGCTTCAGTCGTGTCCGACTCTGTGTGACCCCAGAGACGGCAGCCACCAGGCTCCCCGTCCCTGGGATTCTCCAGGCAAGAACTCTGAAGTGGGGTGCCATTGCCTTCTCCAACGCATGAAAGCGAAAAGTGAAAGTGAAGTCGCTCAGTCGTGTCCGACCCTCTGCTACCCCATGGACTGCAGGCTACCAGGCTCCTCCATCCTTGGGTTTTCCAGGCAAGAGTACTGGAGTGGGGTGCCATTGCCTTCTCCAGTATAGCAGTGCAAGAAGACCTAAATAAATGGAAGATATAACATGCTCATTGATTGGAAGATCCATTACTTCTAAGACATCAATTCTTCTCAGTTTGATCTGTATAGTCAATGCAAACCCAATCCAAGACCCAGCAAGATTTTTGGTGGAGATTGACAAACTGCTTCTGTAATTTATTTGGAAATTCAGATAACCCAGGACTTGCCAAGGCAATCTGAAAAAAAGAGCAAAGTTGGAAGATTTATACTATTAAGAGATCAAGGTGTATTTTATAGCTAAGATAATTAAGACAGTGCAGTACTGCTGGAAGATTAACCAACTGACCAACGAAACACCGTAGAAAGACCATAAACAGACCCACATATATGCAGACCTTGATTTATGACAAGATACTTTTGTGCAGTGAGGAGAAAACGGTATTGGCAAGTTAATGGTATGGAGTCAGTTATCTATATGGGAGAAGAATTTGATTCTTATTCCTTACACAAAAGCCAATTCCAGATGGATTATAAATCTAAATGTGAAAGGTCAAGCAATAAAGCTTGTGGACAAAAGCCTAGGGTGAATATCTTTAGGGTTTCAGGATGGGCAAATGTGTCTTAAACAGGTAATAAAAATGTGCTAACAGTAAAGGAGGATACTACTAAATTGGACTGCATTAAAAATAATAATTTTGGTTTATTAAAAAACAACATTTGAAAAGTTAAAAAAGGAGCCCAGAAGATGGGAGAAGATAGTTATAATACATATTTGGCAAAGAATTTATGTCCAAAATACACAAAAAGCTCCCACATACCTCTAAAACACTGGGCATTTTGCAAAATATGTGAAGAGGCACTTCACAAAAGACAGTATTGATGTTATCAATAAATATGAAAAATATCAATAAATATGAAATGCAGATTAAAGTTAAAGGAGATACCATTACACACTCATGAGAATGACTGAAATGAGAAAAGCAGATAACACTAAGTATAGTGTATGGAGCAACTGGAATTTTCACACACACCTCATGGGAGTGTGAATGAATAGCACCACTTTGGGAAACCAGGTGGCAGTATCTGCTAAGGGTGCAGATACATCTACCAAGTGACCCAGCAACTCCACTCCTCTAGTGTCTGCCAGTTGCTGAGTATATTGATTCCAGCTATGCGTTCTGGACTGGGGAAGTTACTACAAGGGGGTCATGTGGATGCACTTGGTCCACTTGTAAGATGGACCCTAGCGAAAAACTGTCTTGATCACCTGACTGCATAAGCCCTAATCAGGGACCGCAGTGGCCTTTTGTGTCTTTAGGAATTAGTGTCAACTTTAAGTGTCTTCATCTCCAGTGTGCAGTCATCCTGCTAAAAGGCTAGAGCAAGTCCCTTTGAGAACAGCTATAAAGTAAGGCTTATAGTATAAATTTTTGGCTTTTGTGACAGCCCTTCCTTAGAAAGGCTCAGCCTCCCTTTCATTCAAGAGAGCCCCTGGACTGTAAACTGACTCAAGTCTGGCAATCAGTTGATAGCGTTGGGAGAAGATTTTCAGACCCAGAATTGATCGAGGTCAGAATTTTTTGTTCATCAGACCTAGAGTGTTTCCTTTTATACAAATCAAATAAAGCTTTAGTACACTGCCCATGTATTTGGTTCTAGGTCACCGTGATTAAGCAGACAGTGCCATAGATCCTTGATTCTGATGCATCTGATGACTGTTTGACCTCTGCTCCCCATTGGGTAGCCATGCCAACCTTGACTGCTCAGTGGAGTCCTTTCAATGGCAGTGGTTTCTCTTATTTCAAGCCTAGAGAAGATAGCCTCCAGATCGCTCCTTAAAGACTTGGTCTCCTTAGCAAAGTGTTTCTCATGGCCTTGGTGAGAGGAGTGTCACTAAACCCACCCCCAGCAGGCATGCAAATTTATGTTCATGAAAAGACATGTACTAGAAAGTTCATAGTAGCATTTTCCTAATTGCCTGAAACTGGATACTGCCCAAATGTCCATTTAGAGCATGATTAAATAAATAAACACACATGCATGCAATGGATACTATAGGTAAATAATGATGAATGAACCTCACAAACATGAATGAATCTTACAAACATCATGGTAATAAAAGAAGGCCCCCCCTCAAAAGAGTGCATGCTGTTTAATTCTATTTAAATCATTTTCAAAAACTAGGCAAAAAAAAAAAAAACCTAAAAGGTAGTACAAGGGGTCTCTGGGCTGCTGCTGTTGTACTTTTTCTTGAAATAGTGTAACCAGCAGGTTGCCCTGGTGTGCTTACTTTGTGAAAATTCATTGAGCCAGCCATTTTTGCTTTCTGCACTTTGCTGTATGTATGTTCTATTGCAATAGATTTAAAACACCAAATAAGAAGCCTAGGACCTGAAGTACCAGGAGACCTGCCTTTACCTAGAACATAGAGCTTTTGAAAATGTTGTTTTTGTTCAGTTGCTAAGTTGTGTCCCACTCTTTGTGACCCTTTGGACTGTAGCACACCAGGCCCTTCTGTCCTCCACTATCTCCCGGAGTTTGCTTAAGTTCATGTCCATTAAATTGGTGATGCTATCTAACCATCTCATCCTCTGTCACCCTCTTCTCCTTTTGCCTTCAATCTTTCCCAGCATCAGGATCTTTTCCATTGAGTCGGCTCTTCGCTTCTGGTGGCAAAAGTATTGGAGCTTCAGCTTCAGCATCAGTCCTTCCAATAAATATTCCGAGTTGATTACCTTCAGGATTTGATCTCCTTTCAATCCAGGAGACACTAAAGAGTTCTCCAGTACCACAGTTCAAAAGCATCAATTCTTCAGCGCTCAGCCTTCTTTATGGTCCAACTATCACATCTCTACATGACTACTGGAAAAGCCATAGCTTTGACTATATGGACCTTTGTTGGCAAAGTGATATCTCTGCTTTTTAATACACTGTCTAGGTTTGTCTCGGTTTTCCTTCAAGGAACAAGTGTTTTTTTTAACTTTATGGCTGGAGTCACCATCCACAGTGATTTTGGAGCCCAAGAAAATTAAAATCTGTCACTGTTTACAGCTTTTCCCCATCTCTTTGCCATGAAGTGATGGCACTGGATGCCATGATCTTAGTTTTTTGAATGTTGAGTTTTAAGCCAGTTTTTTCACTCTCCTCTTTCACTTTCATCAAGAGGCTCTTCAGTTCCTCTTCACTTTCTGCCATAAGGGTGGTGTCATCTGCATACCTGAGGTTGTTGATATTTCTCCCAGCAATCTTGATTTCAGCTTGTGATTCATCCAGCCTGGCATTTCACATAATATACTCTGCATATAAGTTAAATTAGCAGGGTGACAATACATAGCCTTGTCATACTTCTTTCTCAATTTTGAACCAGTCAGTTGTTCCATATCCAGTTCTAACTGTTTCTTCCTGACCCACATACAGCTTTCTCAGGAGGCAGGTAAGGTGGTCTATTATTCCCATCTCTTTAAAAATTTTCCACAGTTCATTGTGAGCCACACAGTCAAAGACTTTAGCCTAGTCAATAAAGCAGATGTTTTTCTGAAACTCACTTTCTTGCTCCATGATACAACAAATGTTTGCAATTTGATCCCTGGTTCCTCTGCCTCTTCGAAACCCAGCTTGTACACCTGAAAGTTCTTGGTTCATGTACTGCTAAAGCCTAGCTTGAAGGATTTTAAGCATAACCTTGCTAGCATGTGAAATGAGTGCAACTGTACAGCAGTGTAAACGATCTTTGGCATTGTCCTTCTTTGGGACTGGAACGAACGCTGATCTTTTCCAGTCCTGTGGCCACTGTTGAGTTTTCCAAATTTGCTGACATGTTGAGTGCAGCACTTTAACAGCATCATCTTTTAGGATTTTAAATAGCTCAGCTGGAAGTCTGTCACCTCCACTAGCTTTGTTTTTAGTAATGCTTCGTAAAGCCCACTTGACTTCATACTCCAAGATGTCTGCCTCTAGGCAGACCATATCATCGTGATTATCTGGGTCATCAAGACCTTTCTTGTTTAGTTCTTCTGTGTATTCTTGCCACCTCTTCTTAATCTCTTCTGGTTTTGCTTACTGTTTCTGTCTTTTATCACGCCCCATTCTTGCATGAAATGTTCCCTTGATATCTCCTTTTTTTTTGAAGAGATCTTTAGTCTTACCCATTTTATTTTTCCTCTATTTCTCTATTTTCCTCTATTTCCTGGCATTATTCATTTAAGAAGGCCTTCTTATCCTTTCTATTCTCTGAACTGTGAACTCAGTTGAGATTATCTTTGCCTTTCTCCTTTGCTTTTCACTTCTCTTCTCTTCTCAGCTATTTGTAAGGCCTCCTTAGACAACCACTTTGCCTTCTTGCACTTCTGTTTGTTTGGGATTGTTTTTGTCACTGCCTCCTATATAGTGTTATAAACCTCAGTCCATAGTTCTTCAGGCATTCTGTCTCCAGATCTAATCCCTTGAATCTATTTGTCACTTCCACTGTATAATCATCAGGGATTTGCTTTAGATCATATCTGAATGGCCTACTGGTTTTCCCTACTTGCTTCAATTTAAGCCTGAATTTTGCAATAAGGAGTTCATGATCTGAGCCACAGTCAGCTCCAGGTCTCGTTTTTGCTGATGGTATAGCACTTCTTCATCTTTGGCTGCAAAGAACATAATCAGATTTTCGTATTGACTACCTAGTAATGTCCATGTGTAGAGCTGTCTCTTGAGTTGTTGGAAAAGGGAATTTGCTATGACCAGTGCATTCTCTTGACAATATTCTGTTAGCCTTTGCTCTGCTTCATTTTGTACTCCAAGGCCAAACTTGCCTGTTATTCCAGGTATCTCTTGACTTCCTACTTTTGCATTCCAGTGCTCTGTGATGAAAAGGACATCTTTTTTTTGGTGTTAGTTCTAGAAGGTCTTGTCAGTCTTCATAGAACTGATGAACTTCACCTTCTTCAGCATCAGTGGTTGGGGCATAGACTTGGATTAGTGTGATGTTGAATGGTTTGTCTTGGAAATCAACTGAGACCATTCTGTTGTTTTTGAGATTACACCCAAGTACTGCATTTCAGACTCTTTCTGACTATGAGGGCTACTCCATTTCTTCTAAGTGGTTCTTGCCCACAGTAATAGGTATAATGGTCATCTGAATTAAATTTGACCATTCCCGTCACTGATTCCTAAAATGTTTATGTTCAATCTTGCCATCTCCTGCTTGACCACATCCAATTTACCTTGATTCGCGGACCTAATGTTCCAGGTTCCTATGCAATATTGTTCTTTACAGCTTTGGACTTTACTTTGACCACTAGACACATGTACAGCTGAACATTTGAAAACAGTTCACAAACTCTTGCAGAAATGCCAACATTTTCCAGTTGTGGAACTGGTAAATGAAAGCATCCATTCATTATAGCTAATATTGCTGAAAGTGATTTTGCTTGGAGAATATTAAGCAAAGCCATGTGGACCTCAGGAGGAAAGTGCCCCAGTCAGGTATAGAGCTAGGTGGGGAGTGTATGTATAAGAAAGATGACTGTAGGGAAAGTGGTGAAACATCTTGGAAAATGTGTGGGCTCTTTTAGTACAGTACCCTTGTCCTTTAGTTCCTAGGTTTTGTTCCTTTGAAAGAAGAATGCAACTTCTCTGTATAGAATACACATGAAATAAGCATCAGAGATCTCCACTATATGCCCCAGGTACATACACCACTTCTTACCTCCTCCAGAGATCCGAACACCATTATTGATGGCATTTTTGTTTTTATAAGGTTTCTCCTGGCCCATGATCTTTCCGGTGAAAGGTGCGTAAACAGTAGAGCCATCTGAGCACAAGACATCTACACCCTGGTGAAGCTTCTGATTTCTAGGATGTAAATAAGAATGAACAGACTGAAGAACTGCCCTGGGAATTTTATTGCCCAGGAACAGGGGTTAACCCACTGTTCCCAGTCCAGGGTATCAAAAATGTTGGGATGTCCCAGGTTTCCTCACTCTGTTTAGTCAGTTTTCACCTCCCTCTCCGCAGGTATTCATAATCATGTTGTAAAGGTTAAAGCACGCAAGATAGTATTTGGTACACAAGAAGTGTTTAAAAAAAAATGTTAGCCATTATTAATATATGGCATCTGGGGGAGATGAGGCAATCAATGTAAGTAAATGTTATAGATACCTGAATCTTTACATCTATAAGACCACTTAGAAAAGAGTTGACTTTTTATGGGAACCTATTTTATAAGAAGAATCATAGTCTTTTTTATCTCTCAGTGATCCATACACATCATTTATTGTGTATGACATTTTAATATGGTGACTGATAGCTCCTGCATTTATTAAACTCTGTGGAGCACAAATGGAAAACGATCCCAGGTTGTAAGGTTTCCTGAGGTTGTCTCTAACAGTCCTCACTCTTCCTGCTCTTACCAGGCTCTTCTCCTTCTAATAGGCCTCCTGAAAGTCAGATTCACCAGGATTGTTAGCATTATGTGTATAACAACATAGAGCAGGTTCCACGTGAGGAGCCAGTAAGTTATTGAATGAGTCAAGTGCACAAACTGTAGGGTTTATGGACTGATTGAGCCTGAGTTTTGGCAATTCAGGGGCCATTTCCCCCTGTGTCCCATTTCTCAGCCCTATTCCATGTATGTGAGGTTGCTTTGTGAATAGTATCTGTGTGAGTGAGAGTTCTGTGATTAGAGTGGTGATTGGTAATGCAGTTGGTGCATGTGCTATACACACTCGGTCGTGTCTGACTCATTGTGACCCCATTGACTGTAGCCCACCAGGCTCCCCTGTCCATGAGATATACACACTCGGTCGTGTCTGACTCATTGTGACCCCATTGACTGTAGCCCACCAGGCTCCCCTGTCCATGGGATTTTCCAGGCAAGAGTACTGGAGTGGGTTGCCATTTCCCTCTCCAAATGCAGTTGGACTTGTTGCTATTTCATCAGAAAGTGGCACTCCCTAAGTAGTACTGGGAATTGTTGAACATTCATAGTATGTCCCTCACCGTCTGGAAGAGATTACCTGCTTAGGGCCAGCCTTTGGAATTTACCTCCCAAAGCCTGGGTCAGTAACACCACAGTCTGCTGGCAACAAGAGCTAAAAGCCTGAATCCTAGTTCCCCAGCCTTCAACCACCTTCACTGTGTTTGGCAGGTCCCTCAGCCCTTTGGTGCCCCAGTTCAAGTTCCTCTTCTATAAAATGGGATGGTAAAGTTTGGTTTTCACTTTGGAAAAGCCAGGTGAGATGAGTCAACATATGAAAACATTGAGAGAGAAAACACAGCTCTCCTCTCTGTGGTCCTTATTCAGTGCTCTGTTCTCAATTCAGAGCCCACATCTGAAGCCCTGTTCTTGGAAGTTGCTCCAGACATGGTAATGCAACTGGTTTTGCCTCTGAATTTTCCTGCCGTCAGAAGGGAAAGGATGGTGAGCACTTACAGCGAGGACACTGAGCAAAGAGGTTGAGCTGAAAGAGTGTGTGTGTGAAACCCCATTACCTCTGAGCCGTGTACTGGCCACAGCCATGGCCATCACATGTCCTGATCTCATTGGAAGACTTGCCAGCACATATAATAGCCCATGGTCCAGCCAGTGCTGAAAAGGAAAAACATGAGAAGCAGGTTTCCTGACCACGTATTCCCAATATCCATTACCCTCATGTCTCCCAGCAGATTCAAAAATTCTTTTCATTATACTTTTTCTCTGATTTTTTCTGTAGTTTATGGGGTGGCCTGCCTTTAACTCCTGATTCAGCTGTAAAATGGCCCTTTTTTCCCTGGCCGTGGAAGTTTGTTTTCTGACGTGTAGAGTATTTGTAAGTTTATTTACAAGCACTCACCTTTATTGTTATTATTTGTTTTATATTATCCGCCGAACAATGTTGTAGATGGTGCTTTAAAATTTTTCTTTGCTTATGACTTGGCGTGGGGCCCTCTATGTTTAGGTTAAACAAAATAATTGAACAACATGGCTCAAAGAAATGATTCTAGAGTAACTTTGAAATGTTCTTTATTTTTAGTCTTGATCCAAGATGTTTGAATTGAAGGAAAAACAAACTATGAGTTAGCAAAGTGTATTTAACACTAAATGGATCTCTTTCATATCCACTGACATAGAAGAGGAGATTCTTAGAAATAAGAACATGTCAAACTAATTTAGCCTAGAGCAGAGTGTGAAGAGAAGGTGAGGAAGTGAGTAATAACAATTACTTGAAAAATTGAGAAGCCGTAAAACATGGAGGGAGGGGGCTGGCTGTCTTCATGTATTTTGTGCAAACTTTCCGTGCAACTTCTCGTTATTAGAGTAAGCACTTGATAAATATTCCTTTAAATTGTTTCCTGGATTTCTAATTATTTATATTCACAGAGAGTTGCATTAAGAAACTCATTGTTTTACTTCAAAGCAAACTAACAAAAATGGAAGCAAAAGCAGGAAATCTGCTAATTTGGTTGTTGATTATATTTAAAGGTATTTTGCTATTCATTAATATATGTGTTATGAAAAGAAGCTACAGAATATGACCATTAAGCATATTCTTGAATATACCTCTAAAAGGTATATTATGCCTTTGGACCAAGCTTCAAGTCACTTTGGCCCTAATATTTATCCTTCAGAATTGAGGCATATATTAGTTTATTAATGTATTCATTTGCTCTTTTGCTATGACAGGGGAGTGTTCCCCTTGTCCTGCTGCTGCTGCTGCTAAGTCACTTCAGTCGTGTCCAACTCTGTGCGACCCCATAGACGGCAGCCCACCAGGCTCCCCATCCCTGGGATTCTCCAGGCAAGAACACTGGAGTGGGTTGCCATTTCCTTCTCCGATGCATGAAAGTGAAAAGTGAAAGTGAAGTCGCCCAGTCGTGTCCGACTCTTCGCGACCCCATGGACTGCAGCCCATCAGGCTTCTCCATCCATGGGATTTTCCAGGCAAGAGTACTGGAGTGGGTGCCATCGCCTTCTCCGTCCCCTTATCCTAATCCATACCAATTTTTGTGTCAGGGGTTTTCTAAATCAGATTCTCATACAAACTTTATTTTCTAATTTTGTTCCAATTAATTCCAAACTAAGATTGTTTTTTCTTTTCTGCTTCTCTCATTAAAGAAATAGAACATTCAGGTGGAAGTCATTGATAACCACTCTTGACCTTGTGTATTCTTCCTTTTCTGCTTTAAAAAAAAAATTTTTTTTTATTGTGGTAGAAGTCACATAACATAAAACAGACTGTGTTAACCATATCTAACTGTGCATTTCAGTGGCACAAAGTACATTCATATTGTTGTGCAACTCTTCATCATCCAACTTCCAACTTGTTCACCTTCCTAAATGGAAACTCTGTCCCCAGTAAACAACAACTCCCCACTCCCCTCACTGCCTCCCACCCCCGACAGCATCCGCCAGTATGCCTTCTATGAAGTTGACTGTTCTAGTTACCTCGTATAAGCAGAATCAAATGATGCATGTCAGCACCTAGTATTTATTGGAATGCGTTTCTAAAGTTAACAGTGTGTGTCCTACACACAGACAAAGCTGCTTTTCCCCTGTGCAGTACAGTAGGTTCTCATTCGATTTCTGTCTTATACATGGTAGTAGATATATGTCATTCTCAATCTCCCAATTCATCCCACCCTGCCATTACCCTCTTGGTGTCCGTGTGTTCGTTCTCTGCGTTGGTGTCTCTGTTTCAGCTTTGCTTCCTATTCCACTGTTAATAACCAAATATACAAGTTTCTGTTGTGGTTGTAATGTTAATGACTTTCGAATCTATCCTTGGAATCAATTTTTAAAAGTCAGCCAGGATTCTAAGACAGTAATTTTGACTTACCAGGTGAAATCAGAGCAGCCAGAAGGAGGGTTCCTGTGGAAAACATTTGTCTTTGTCTCTCTAGAATGCTTCTTCCTCTGACCCTTAGGCTTGCCCCCACACACTCTGTGAAGAATATTCCAGTCTGAATTAGTATTATCTAGCTATTTAGAATTCTGCATCTCTCATATCTTCAATTTGGTACAAGACCCAAGAATTTACGAGAATGGAAGGAGTCAGATTTTAATACTCTGTGGACAGCTATGTAGGACCTACGTAAAAGCTTTTCATCTGAAAAAGCTAACTTTATTGGAAATGCTGACTAAATATTAACAAGTGATAAGGCTGGGTAAAGAGTGGCTTTTCTCTGGGCTGTGACTGGTGGGAGGATATCCACATGAAAAAATGAATATTTAATATTGTCTGCTAGTAGATCTGTCTTTCATTCCCTGGATAGGGTATGTTTCAGAAAAGAAGATTAATAATGTATGACCTTCTATAGTATATTTTTTAGTATTTCCCTTGGGTTTTTTTGGAGGATCAGTTAATTTTATCTGTGTAATGTTTGCAAATACTTTTATAATTTTGAGAAAATTATCTTTCTTTAAATATGTGACTTTAGATGTTTGCTTGTTTGTAATAATGAAAAATTAACATCCACAGTACCCATAAGTAGAGAAAAGGATGAATGATATACGATGGAGTATAATAGCAGTTGGAATATATATTGTCATTCCAATTTTCCAGAAGAGAAAACAAAGGCACAGTTTGATTAGGTGAATTCACTCAAGATCACATGGGGAGGACGTAACAGATTTGGGATTCAAACCTATGGGGAAGAGGGGAAGTTTTGCTGTGTTCGAATCATCTAAAGAGATTCTCTCTTAGGCATTGGTCATTTATCCACAGCAGTGGTTCTCACCAGGAATAATTTTGTCCCCCAGGAAACACTTGGCAGTGTCTAGAAATGTTTTTGGTCGTTACTGCTACACAGACGCTGTTGGAACATAGTGGGCAGAGGCCAGGGCTACTGCTAAACATCATACCAGACATAGAACATACCCCAGGGCAAAGAATTATCTGGCCCTAAACGTTCATCATTCCAAAGTTGTGAATCCCTGATAAGAAGTATGCTGTGCTGTGCTAAGTCACTGCAGTCATGTCCGACTCTGCGCCCTATGGATGTAGCCCACCAAGCTCCTCTGTCTATGGGGTTCTCCAGGCAAGAATATTGGAGTGGGCTGACCCAGGGATGGAACCTGCGTCTCTTATGTCTCCTACATCGGCAGGTTGTTTACATTTAGTGCCACCAGGGAAGCCCAGTCTAAAGTATACCTAACAATTTCTTTGTAACTAGAATGGAGAACATGTTGAATTAAATTTGTCTAGGTGTTAACTGACAATTTTAAAAACATCATGATGGGAATCAGCATGTTAAATTACTTAAACCATATTCCTAAATTTACATCAAAAAATTACCAGCTTCCAATAATTATAATGTTAATTACTGAATACAATAATTAAACTCATTATGTTTAAGGAAATAATATGGGAATTAAAGCAAATGTTGTTTATAAGCCGGCTAACTGAAGATTTGTTCTGAACAGAGCTGGCAAGTGTCCATTCTGCAATGGGCTCTCAGGACCAGAAGGCACAGTCATTGTTCTTTTGTATAGCCAGTGATTATAAGGTACGGTCAGATGGTTGCTACACGGTAGAAACCTTTTGATTAGTAACACTGATCTGTTAATAGACAGCTTTATCTTCTCTAAGCTATACTTCATAAAGAAATACATGTGGAATTACAAATTTTTGTTGGGCTACAATTATGGGTATTTAACTTTCGCAAGATGTAGTCAGCTACCAGTGCTGTAAGTTGCTTTCACATTTCTCTCCTACTCACCCCCAGCCCCCTGACACCACCCCCACCCCCACCAACTGTGCCCCGACCTGTACCTCATGCCTTGATCTTTTTATTTTTTTTCTTAACATTTCACTAAAGGTAGAGAAACCCGAGATGAGGAGAAATTCAAAACTCACTATAATTCAAATTTGAGGGCAGTGGTGATAAAACTATTCTTTTCCTATATTGATATGAACTAAGTTAGTTTCAGCACATTAGTCTCATCTCTTGTTAGAAAAGCTTGAGATAAAGTCATGTAAGTGTGTTGTCGCTCAGTCATGTCCGACACTTTGTGACCCTGTGGACTGTAGCCTGCCAGCCTCTCACCCAGTTGCAAGGCTCGATTGTCTCCTGTCCTGTCTCTGCTTCTCTATAACTCTACCTTCTGCTTCTGATGAGGTAGGTGGTGAACATGTGCTGAAATAGCAAAGTGATAATGCTGGCCAAATGGCAGGAGGTTATGAACAAATTGATTCTGATATGTTAATAGCTTGTGTTCATCTTGGTCTGTTGGGCTGCTATACAGACCACCAGAGATGGGATGGCTCATAAACAACAGAAATTTATCTCTTACGGTTCTAGAGTCTGAAAGTCCAAGATCATGGTGCTAGTATGGTCGGTTAGCATATAAAAACCTACTTATCATCCTTGATTGAGGTAAATTTCCCTTAATCCAGAGTCTGACCCTTAGTCTTTTTGTTGTCTAAGACTTTGACTCAGGGAGAATGATTCGAGTTCATCAGATTATAGGAAGCTAAACACAGAGATCGATAGATGATAGCTAGCTAGCTATCTTGATAGATGATTTTCAACAGAGATGACTCCTCTCTAATGGGAGGATGTGCTGTCTTGGTGTTAAAACCCTCGGCAAAGTGGCTTGATGAATGTGGAATGAGAACAGAAAAGATACAATTTTAAGTGGTTTTCCAACCAACCGTACCATCTAGTCAGAAATCTTTCCTTTTCCATGATAAAATGGACTAGAAAATGTATCCTCTTTGAGTGACACCAAATGGGTTTATAAACATCTTGCTCCTTGATTTCCTTCCTGGCTTCCCAGGCCCATGTTTTTCAACCAGGATTACTTGCAGGGGGGCCAGATAACACAAAAAGCCAGAGGATAAGCATGGTGACATAGGTTGTCAATATTTCTTTTGGATTTGGAAATGGGGCAAAAGGAAGAGGAATAAAACAACATACTTTTTTCTATTTACATCATTCCTTTTACATTTATTAAGTGTAATTCTGTGTGATACACAGAATAACTCCCTCCCTCAAATTTACATACTAAACCCTAGACCCCATGAATTATGATGTTACATGGCAAGGAAGAAACAAGAGTGCAGATGAAATTGTAGTTGCTAATCACCTGACAACTATAGTTTTGTGTATATCTATATACATAGAAATATCATGCATGTTTTATGTCTGCTGACATAGCTTGATCTTTTTTTAAATTGAGACTTCACATATCATAAAATTTACCCTTTTAAAATGCATAATTCAGTGGTTTTTTAGTGTATTCACAAAATCATATACTCACGCCTCTATCTAATTCTAGAGCATTTTCATCACCCCCAAACAAAAAACCTGACACATGAGCAGTGACTCCTCATTTCCTACTTTCCCCAGCCCCTAGCAACTATTAGTCTACTTTTTCACTCTCTGAACCTGCTTGTTTTGGGTATTTTATATGAATGAAATCAGAGAATATGTGATTTTTTCATGTCTGGCTTCTTTCACTTAGCAGAATGTTTTCAAGGTTCATTCACATTTTACCATGTGTGAGTACTTTATTTCTTTTTTATGACTGGATGATATTCCATTGAATGAACAGACCATGTTTTGTTTCCCCATTCATCAGTTGATGAGCAGTTGGATTATCTTCACTTTGGACTATTACAAATAACACTACTATGAACATTCGTGTACAAGTTTTGTCTGGACATATGTTTTCCGTTCTCTTGGGCATATACCTAAGAGCGGGATTGCTGGGTCATATGGTATCTCTGTATTTAGCTTTTTGAGGAACTATTAAATGGTTTTCCAAAGTGGCTACATCAGTTTACATTCCTACCAGCACTAAGAGTTGCAATTTCTCTGCATCCTTACCAACACCTGTTATTATCTGTCTTTTTAATTATAGCTATCCTAGTGGATATAAAGTAGTATATAGTTGTGGTTTTGACTTGAATTTCTCTCGTAACTAATGAAGCTGAACATCTTTTCACGTGCTTTTTGCCCTTTTGTCTATTTCCTTTGTCTTTTAAATGTCTATTTAAATCCTTTGCCCAGTTTTTAATTGGATTATTTATCTTTCTATTGTTGAGTTGTAAGAGTTCTTTATATACTCTGGACACAAAATCTTTGTTAGACAGATGATTTGCAAATACTCTTTTCCCATATGTAGGTTGTCTTTTCATTTTCTTGACAGTGTCCTTTGAATCATAGAAGTTTTTAGTTTTAATGAGGTTAAATATATCTTCCTCCTGCTTTGGCTACTCATGCTTTAGATGTCATATATAAGAAATGGTTATCCAAAGTCGTGAAGATTTATGCCTATGTTTTATTCTAATAATGTTAGAATTTTATCTCTTGCATTTAGGTTTTTGATCCATTTCAAGTTAACTTTTTTGTATGGGATGAAGTAGAGGGTTCAAATTTATATTTTTTTGTATGTAGGTGGCCAGTTCTTTCAACATTATTTATTAAAAAGACTGTTGTTTCCCCCATTTAATTTTATTGGAACCCTTGCCCAAATGAATTTGGCTGTTCTGGACTCTCAGTTCTATTTCACTGACCTATATATATATCCTGACTCATCGGAAAAGACTCTGATGCTGGGAGGGATTGGGGGCAGGAGGAGAAGGGGACGACAGAGGATGAGATGGCTGGATGGCATCACTGACTCGATGGACGTGAGTCTGAGTGAACTCCAGGAGTTGGTGATGGACAGGGAGGCCTGGCGTGCTGCGATTCATGGGGTCGCAAAGAGTCGGACACAACTGAGCAACTGATCTGATCTGATGGAAGTACCACACAGATTTGATTTTTAGCTTTATCATAAATATTGAAATCTGGAAGTATGAGTCTTCCAGCTTTTTCTGCTTTTTCAAAATTGTTTTGGTTATTCTGGATCCTTTGAATTTCAATGTTAATTGTAGAATCATCTTGTCAGTTTCTGAACAAAATTGAAAGGTAGATGAAATTTATAGAGATTGAGTTGAATCTGTAGATCAATTGGGGGAATATTGCCATTTTAACATTGTAAAGTCTTACAACCTTTGAACATGGTGGGGGGGGGGTGGCGGTGTCTTTCCATTTATTTAGGTTCTCTTTAATTTCTTTCAATAAGTTTTGCAGTTCCAGGGTATATATCTTTCACTTCTTTAGTAAAGTGTATTACTAAGTGTTTTATTCCTTTTGATGCCATTATAAATGAAATTGTTTTTTAATTTATTTTTTAATTGGAGAACAATGCAAATCAGCCATAATTATACATATATCACCTCCTTCTTGAGCCTTCCTCCCCTCACCCCATCCCACCCCTTTAAATCATCAGAGTGTCTGGCTGTGCTCCATGCATTATATTGCAACTTCTAACCACCTATGTATATCAGAGAAGGCAATGGCACCCCACTCCAGTCCTCTTGCCTGGAAAATCCCATGGATGGAGGAGCCTGGTAGGCTGCAGTCTATGGGGTTGCTAAGAGTCTGACACGACTGAGCGACTTCACTTTCACTTTTCACTCTCATGCATCGGAGAAGGAAATGGCAACCCACTCCAGTGTTCTTGCCTGGAGAATCCCAGGGATGGGGAGCCTGGTGGGCTGCCGTCTCTGGGGTCGCACAGAGTGGGACACGACTGAAGCGACTTGGCAGCAGCAGCAGCAGCAGTGTGTATATGTCAGTGCTACTTTCTCCATTCGTCCCACACTGTCCTTCCCCCACTGTGTCCACAGTCTGTTGTCTTTATCTGCATCTCTATTCCTTCCCTGAAAATAAGTTCATCAGTACCATTTCCATTCCTAATATATAGAAACACAACTGCTTTTTGTATATATGTCTTGTATCCTGTGAGCTTGCCAAATTAGTTTCTTAGCTGTTACAGATTTTTTTTATGAATTCCTTAGAATTGTCTATATACAAGTTCATTTAATCTGAAAACAGTCTTTTTTTATCTGTCTGTTTACTGCCTTCTTTTGTGGTCAATCAGTATTTTCTATTGTACTTTATAATTTCCTTGCCATTTCTTGGTGCAGTGGGAACTCTTAGTTGTGGCGTGTGGGTTCTAGTTCCCTGACCAGGGGGTTCTGGTTCCCTGCTTGGGGAACATAGAGTCCTAGCTGCTGGAACACCAGGGAAATCCCATCCTTGTCATTTCTTTTGCTGTATACTTTTGATTTATTTCCTTAGTGCTTGCCCTGGTGATTATAAATTACCTCACAATGATCTAGTTCAGATTAATACCGAATTAACTACAGTAGTATACAGAAACTTTGTCCCTGTATGGCTCCACTCTTTCCCTCTTCCTTTGTGCTTTGTCATATAACTTATACCTTTATACATTGTATGCTCATCAGTATACAGATTTATATTTGCTGCTTTATTTACTTTTGTAGTTTTGTCAGTACACTCTGTTTTTTCCAGAGATTCAAGTTACTGTCTGGTGTCCTTTGATTTCAGCTTGAAGGAGTTCCATAACATTTCCCTCGAGCAGATCTGCTAGTAACAAATTCTCTCAGTTTTTACCTAGGAAAGTCTAAACTTATCCTTCACTTTTTTTATCCTTCATTTTTTAAAGGATCAATCAGTTCAGTCGCTCAGTCGTGTCTAACTCTTTGTGACCCCATGGACTGCAGCACACCAGTCCTCCCTGTCCATCACCAATTCACGGAGCCTACTCAAACTCATGTCCATTGCGTCAATGATGCCATCCAACCATCTCATCCTCTGTCGTCCCCTTCTCCTCCTGCCTTCAATCTTTCCCAGCATCAGGGTCTTTTCCAATGAGTCAGTTCTTCGCATCAGGTGGCCAAAGTATTGGAGTTTCAGCTTCAGCATCAGTCCTTCCAATGAACATTCAGGACTGATTTCCTTTAGGATGGGTTGATTGGATCTCCTTGCAGTTCAAGTGACTCTCAAAAGTCTTCTCCAATACCACAGTTCAAAAGCATCAATTCTTTGGCACTCAGCTTTCTTTAGAAGACTGGATGTGAGAGTCCAACTCTCACATCCATACATGCCTACTGGAAAAACCATAGCTTTGACTAGACGGACCTTTGTTGGTAAAGTAATGTCTCTACTTTTTAATATGCTTTCTAGGTTGGTCATAGCTTTTCTTCCAAGGAACAAGCATCTTTTAATTCCATGGCTGCAGTCACCATCTGCAGTGATTTTGGAGCCCCCTGAAATAAAGTCTCTTACTGTTTCCATTGTTTTCCCATCTATTTGCCATGAAGTGATGGGACCAAATGCCGTGATCTTAGTTTTCTGAATGTTGAATTTTAAACCAACTTTTTCACTTGCTCTTTCACTTTAATCAAGAGGCTCTTTAAAGGATAATTATGCCAAATACAGAATTCTTGGTTGACAAGTTTCTTTTAGTACTTTTGATATGTTTCTTCTGTATCATACCACTGCCTCTGGCCACCATGATTTCTGATGATAAATCAACTGTTAGCCTCTCTAAGAATTCCTTGTTTGTGAAGAATTTCTTCTCTCCTCTTGCTTTCAAGAATCTATTTTTGGCTTTGTTTTTTGAAAGTTTGATTATGATGTGTCCAATCTTTGCATTTTTGAGTTTATCTTATCTGGATTTTGTTTATCTTCTTGGGTGTGTGGGTTAATGTTTTTCATCCAATTTGATAAACTTTCAGTTATTATTTCTTTAAATATTCTTTCTCCCCCTTTCTATCTCTCCCCTGTCCTCCTGGGACTTCCGTTGTGCATACGCTGGTGTTCTTGGGGGTTCCCCACGGTTCTCTAAACCTCTAAGTTCATTTTTCTTCACTCCTTTTTCTTCCTGTTTCTTGGACTGGATCATCTCAATTGACCTATCTTCAAGTCTCTTTAATTCCTTCTTCTCCCTGCTCAAATCTTCTTCGAGCCCCTCTAGAGAATTTTTTAATTCCGTAATTGTGTTTTCCAACCCTAGAATTCTTATTTGGTTCTCTTACATGTAGTTTCTGTTCTTTATTGAAATTCTCTATTTGTTGAGACATTGTTCTCATACTTTACTTCTTTATACATGATTTCCCTTAGTTCTTTGATTATTTAAAGTAGCTGATTTATAGTCTTTGTCTGGTATGTGGAATGTCAGGTTTTCCTAAGTATCTATTGGTTGTTCTCTGTGCACAGTCCCTACATGAAGTTGTATGGCCATGACCCTGGGAAAATGCTTATACCTATGAGGAATGTAAAGGTCCTCCTTTTTTCTGTCTACTGTGTGCTAAGGGCAGAGGGTCAAAAATGAGAAGGCTGCGCCTCACAACTCTTAATTTACCATGTCTGCCTTCTCTGCTCACAGCCATTAATATTTTACCCAAGATTGCTCTCAAGAGCACTTGCAAACCAACTGATTCTCTGTCTCTTGCATACCTTTGTAGCTAAAAGACAGTGGTGGTCATCTATGCAAAACAAGATCATTCTAGCCTTTGAGATTTAAATTGGACTTGAACTTTTACCAGTGAAGCTGTTCTGTATCTCACTGGATACAAATATGCAAAAAACCTATTCTTTATTTAAATCTGCTCGTTCAAATGAGAGTCTCTTGATTTTAAAATCCTGCCAGAGAGTTTTGTGTCAGAACTGACCATTTGATTTTAATTAAAGTTTCCAGAATGTACTAAGCCCAGTCAATAGATGGTCCTCACTCTATCAAATACTTACAGACCCACAGTGGGCATATTTCCTCACCCAGTTTCACCATCTGCTAGTACTTTGACCAACAGAAAGCAAACATCCCAGGGCCACCTAAGGAAACAAAGACCGAGATTACCCCAAGCAATGGTAAACAGATGCGACTGGCCCACTGAGCTTTGAACCCTGAAATTGCACCACACACAGACACAGAGTGTTGCCAGAGGTTACAACACACACATTCTTGGCGCCATTGTTCAGATTGACTCAGAACAGCTGAACATCTTAAACTGAGTAATAAATGAATTATGACAATGGAAGGAATGATGCTCTCCTGTTTGGGGACTGCGTTGTCTCTCTAGCTACTGATACCTTCTAAAAAAGGAACTGCCAACATAAATAGCTCTCCAAGTTACAGCACTGCTTCACTGTTCAACAACTCTAGCTCGTGTTTAGTGAGTGGTTTGTACAAGGCACTCAGCTAAGTGCTGTGAGAATGCAAAGATGATTAAAGAGGCAGGCAAGCCAGGAAAGACTTGAGAGCATGGAGGGGTCAGCCCTGGATGTGAGAATGAGGGGGAGTGCAGGTGTAGGTGGAGGGAAACGTGTAGGGGGAGTGTTGATGGTCCTGTCATTGGCCGAGCCCATGAAGCGTTTCAGACGGCCTTGTAAATCAAGACTAATCCCACTGTTTGCTTATTTCTAATAAAAAAATGGAATTTTAAAATTTTATTTCATTCTAGGGAGATCTGGAATTGCTGCAGGAATACTTGTGTTGGATGCTGTGAGAGAGGACAGGGGAGTTGGGTGTTTAGATATTTGTGCAAAGACTAGATACACTTGTGTTTTCAAATTTTACTTTTAAATTGTTTTATCAGAACATGTACCAGAGACATAAAACAATTTTTTCCTGTTATTGCTAAATAGGAACTATCAAAGAAAGGAACTTGGTTGGACCTGATAGACATAAAGGACAGAGAGTGTGACCTTCAGACTAGATGACTCTACCTAAACCTTTGCCAGACAGCAGGGTAAATAGAACTTTTCAGGGAAAGTAAAACAGTCCTAGCCTGGAAAGTAGGACTGGAGATGTTGTTTTCTGCTGGAGATGTTGTTTTCTGTCTGCAATTAACAAAAGGATATCCACTTTTATTAGGATTCTCCAGAGAAACAGCACCAGTAAGGGGGGAGGTGTGTACACAAAATAACAATATATTTTTTTCTATATATATATAAAATAACCCTCTGTATGCTATGGGATTCCCTGCTGGCTCAGTCGGTCAAGAATCTGCCTGCAATGCAGGAGACTGCCTGCAATGCAGGAGACCAGAGTTTGATCCCTGGGTCGGGAAGGATCCCCAAGAATGTGAAATGGCAACCCACTGCAGTATTCTTGCCTAGGAAATCCCATGGACAGAGGACCCTGGCAGGCTACAGTCTATGGGGGTCACAAGAGTCAGACATGACTCAGCAGCTAAACTACCACTTCCATACTATATTCTAAAAGAGAGAGTGTATGTTATTTTAAGGAATTGACTTATGTAGTAATGGAGGCTGGCAACTCCAGAATCTCCAGGACAGGTGGGCAGGATGGAGACTCAGGAATGAATTGATGCTACAGGTTGGAGTCCAGGGGAGTCTGAGGGCAGGTACCTAAGGTACCTTCTTTAGATACCTCTATCTTTTTTCTCTCAAAGTCTTCCACCTGATTGACTCAGACCTTCCCACATTATAGAGTAAGTTACTTTACTCAAAGTCTGCTGTTTTAAGTGTCAATCTAAAATATACCTTCACAGAGACATGTATATAGTCTTTTGACAAAATATCTGAGTACCATGACCTGTCCAAGTTGATATATAAGATTAACTAGCACAACATTGTAGCGCCATTGCTTCAGGAATTAAAAAATTAACTCTGGTTTGACTTCCAAGAGTTGAACCGGGACAGAAGGAAAGCTTGGCATGCCGTGGGAGCTTTCAAGGGACTTCAGAAAATTTCATTCTGTTGGTTTAATTTATGGACACTTTATGTACTCAATTACAGTCTCACTGAAAACTTTTCTTATAGTCTGTTCAATTTAAGACCTTTGATGAGGAGTTAGAGAAGAAATAAGACATAATGAAAATGATGGAGCCAGAGAGGGGAAAATCCCCGATTCCCACGTCTCATTAGCATGTTTCGCATTTTGTGAGCACGCGGCACATCCTTCTGTTTTGCCAGTGCCAAATCATAGAGAAACAGAAGGGCTGTTAGAGCCAAGAGTGGGCACGTGCGGAGCAAACAGACTCACGGGAGGGAGCGTGCATTGAGGTTAGCCTGCAGTCCCCGCATTTCATAACAAATAGCAAGTAATACACTGCTCCACTTTATCATTTAAGAGCAAAAAAAAAAAGATTAGTTAAAAAAAGATTTTCTGCCCCATAGTTTTTGAAGCAGAAATCTGCTACATGAAACCAAAGTGAAGAAGTGAAGTGAAGTAGCTCAGTCGTGTCCGACTCTTTGCGACCCCATGGACTGTAGCCTACCAGGCTCCTCCCTCCATGGGATTCTCCAGGCAACAGTACTGGAGTGGGTTGCCATTGCCTTCTCCAGGGGATCTTCCTGACCCAGGGATCAAACCCACGTCTCCCGCATTTCAGGCAGATGCTTTAACCTCTGAGCCACCAGGAGCAAAGAACCTAATTATAGTATAAACCTGAGGATGTGATGTGTGAAGGTGAGGGGGTGATCTGGAACATGGAAGGAGAATAAGTGGCAATAAAGAAACATTTTCAAGGGGGACAAGTTATGTTGGAGCCCATGTAGAAGAGCCTCAATCTTCTGAGACGAGAGGCATAGAAAATGTGAGGGTGGCAAGGAAATGTCCGCAAGAATGAGATTGAACGTGGTTTGGACTGGTCACTGATAAATGGGAAATGAAGAAAAAGATTGCCAAGCAGCTGGGACCCAGGAGCTCAGTCTCTGTGATGCCCCAGGAGTGTCTGACTGCCCAGGACTGGGAGCAGAGGGAGGCCCCAAGATAGCTAAAGCATAGAGTTGACAACCTTGATTGGAAAGGCCGACTGTGAGATCTAGCCTGGATAGAGAGGCAAGAGAGAAGCCAGCTAGGGATTGGGAGAGGTTTGGGAAACTAAAGTCACGATGCGATGAGCCATGCCAGGACTGCTCTGAACACCCTCTTTCTCTCTGTGGAACTTCCTCCTGCCTCAGCCACCACCCTGCATCCTTGTGTGTTTCCCTTTTCTGAACGCTTGTCTTCCTTTCCCTCTACTTCAGTGCCCCTCCCATCCTTTAAGGTTGGGAGTCCTGTCTCAAGTCCTGTCAGCTCCATGAAGTTCTAGCTGTTTCTACATTTGTCAGTAGCCCTTCTTGAGACTCCCTCCAAACTTTTCTCTGGGGCATTTAATTTATTTCAGAATTACAGTCACATACTGGATACACTGTGTATATCTCATTTCCTTGTGAAGATGTGCAGCTTCTCAGGATATAAGAATTGAGTCACATGCTGCTTTTATTTTCCTAACATGGTTAAACACTGTTTGAACACAGATACTCTTAATGTTTCAAGTATTGTTAATTATCCAGAAAATAAATGGCATTACTACTGTCATACTTGGGGGCTTCCCTGGTGGCTCAGATGGTGAAGAATCTGCCTGCAATACAAGACACAGAGGTTCAATCCCTGGTTGGGATGATCCTCTAGAGAAGGAAATGGCAACCCACTCTTTCCCATGGACAGAGCCTGGTAGGCTATGGTCCATAGGGTCTCAAAGAGTTGGACATGACTGGGTGACTGACTGAGTAACACACACACACACACATACACCATAATGCTTGAGATGACTTGGTGGATTTTGTCAGAATTTTTATATTTGAGAGTTAGTACTATGCTCTCCTGGTTACTCATAAGAAGTTCAAAGTATCTGTCAGTTGTTACTTCCAATATAATTTTTCTCTCTGAACAATTCTGATTCCAATAAAATATTCATGGGAGTTCTGATTCCAATAAAATATTCATTAATAAAATATTTATGGGATCCCAAGCATTTATTTGCACAGCCATTGAATGACAAAAATCAGAAGACCTAAGACTTTGTCCAGACATTTTATATTTCTTGGGTTAAGGATAGAGCCAGTTTGCACTTTCTTTTCATATGGCGATCAGGATCTTACAACAAATATGAAATGGTAGGTATGATAGAGAGCCATTGGTTGTTGTCCAAAAGATAACTTCTCCGTGTTGACCAAAATGGCTGCCAAAAGGTCAGCTCTGTCTCTAGCTAGCTGATGGCCCTGGACAAGGCACTTCCTTTTTCTCCTGTTTTCCTAGTCAGGAGATGCACGCGTGGACTTTGGGCTTAAACAGTGTGGAGCTGTTGGAACCCCAGCAGCCAGCAAGTCTGCCTCGCTACAGTGTGGCCTTCCACTAGTGGGCGCCATGGAGCAGACTTCGGAGCCTCCACCTCTGCCCCCGACAGAAAGCCTGCATGCGATTCCCATCTGGACTGACGCACTTGGGTCTCACACAGAGCAGGATTATGAAAGTCGTTGGCGTAATTCGATTCCATCAGCTCTTCTAAAGGTCTTCCCTGGCCCTCTGGTTTTGAGTCATGCCCACTCTGGAAGCTTGCAGTTTTGCTACCACAGCCAGTTGCCATCGAAACAAGAGTTGATCCTTTGTGGAAAATGCTGATCTTTCGGTGCCTGGCTCTCTTTCTTAATAGGGCGGTTAATCTTCTTCTACATAGTGAAGGAAGCTTTCAGCTTCCATGGGCTCCTGCACTGGTTTCCTCAGGCGAAATTTTAAAGGTGACTTAAGTTGTAGAAATTCAGAGCAAAGGGAAAGTTTAGGAATCATTCCAGACAGAAGAATGTCAGTCGAGAGAGGGTAAGTGATTAGTCCAAAGCCACACAGCCTCTCAAGGAGTGATCCAGGGATGCTCCCCAGGGATAACTGTGAAGCAGTGAGTGAGTGACGTCGCTCAGTCGTGTCCGACTGTTTGCGACCCGGTGGACTGTAGCCTACCACGCTCCTCCGTCCTTGGGATTTTCCAGGCAAGAGTACTGGAGTGGGTTGCCATTTCCTTCGCCAGAGGATCTTCCCAACCCAGGGATTGAACCCAGGTCTTCCGCATTGTAGGCAGACGCTTTACCGTCTGAGCTACCAGGGAGGTCAGAGGTAGAACCAAAAAGGGACCCCTGACCAGGTTATCTTTCATTACCTTAACTGTCTTCTCAGGCTTCGTCAGTCATGTGGAAGGTATGTGAGTTGCAACTTGCTTTAGTCTGTTTTTGTATAAATATCCTTCATTTTACCTTTATTGGTAGCTCATTAGATGCCAGGTGCGTGACTAAGTTACCATAATATAGTGTGTGTGTGACTCTTTGCAACCCCATGGACTGTACCCTCCTTTGTCCATGGAGATTCTCCAGGCAAGAATACTGGGGTGGGTTGCCATGCCCTCCTCCAGGGAATCTTCCCAACCCAGGGATTGAACCCAATCTCCCATTTTGCAGGTGGATTCTTTATCATCTAAGCCACCAGGTAAGCCCATGAATACTGGAGCGGGTAGCCTATCCCTTCTCCAGGGGATCTTCCCCACCTAGGAATCAAACTGAGGTCTCCGCACTGCAGGTGGATTCTTTACCAGCTGAGCTACCAGGGATAGCTCAGCTCTAACTACTGTTATACACATAACACAATACGTTTCATTTAATCCCAGGCTTATAAGAATGGGCTCTGGAGCAGGCAACCTGGGCTTAAGACCCAGCTGTACTTCTCAAGGGCCATGTGGGTTGGGGCAAGTGACATACCCTTCCTGCACCATCCTTTTGTCTGCTGAGCCTGGGGATAACTATAGGACCTTTTTCTGTTTGGTGAGATAAAGCATACTAACCACTCAGCACAGGACCTGGCCCATAGAAAGTATCCCGCCCAGAAATGGAAGCTGTCATGTTATCAGTCTTAGGTATTAGTTGTCTTCATACTGCTGCTCAACATAAGAACCATCTAACTGTTCCATCTCTTTTATAATGTGAATGAACTACTGTGTGTGTATACCTATCAGTGAGTTAACAACTGTATTGCTTTTGCTTCATCATACCAGTCATGTTTTTGTGAGATGAATATGTAAAACCAAAATGATATAATTATCCTTAAAAAATCTATTATTCAAAAACAGCTTATTTTCTCACAATGCCTTTCTTTACCCTCAAATTTTAAAAAGAGAAAAACAAAAAGAAGAAAATATTTCAGATAAAGGTCATCATCACACTGTTTTCTGGTAGCTGTTTTTTGTTTGTTTGTTTATTCTTTTAAGGATTGGCACTCTATGCCTCTTACCAAATATCCTTTTTGGCTTTGAGATTATATACTTTCTAATCTATAGCAGATAACTAATCACAGTTAACTTTTTTTCTTCATAGAAGAGAACAGCAAAGACTGATTTCCCACATCAGTTTATGTGGCGGTGTTGTCCAGAACCATGAGTAATAATAGACCCACGTGTTTACAAGTTACATAAGACTTTGCCTCCTGACAACCATCAAAGTTAACACCTCACTGCCTGAGGATTCTGCTTGAATTTTCAGTAACAGGCTCAGCATTCAAAGCAATAGCTGTTTGCAGCTTGATGCATTTTAAACCTGAAATCTGGGTTTCTAGATATAAACAGTGTGAGCAGTTGGACAACAGCGTTACCATCAGGGTGAGATCACTTCCAGGAAAACACTGCAGTGTAGCAATGGGAATAACATCTGGTCTTCCAACAGTTGCGTTTGATTTAGACTTGGACATCCTACATGAAATAGAGGCTATGCTTATTAATGACTTCACTCACTTTTAATGTAGTCACTCACTTTAACTTGCAAAGCAAGACCTCCACAGCCTATTTATTCAACCTACTATGTTTAGGGTATCGATGCAAAGCTCCCTTGACTTAGTAATTGCTTGCTTGCCTGTCCCTCCCTGCTGTCCCCCTTCATACCATGCCAAAGGAACACAGACGGAGGGGATCCCACAGGGCAAATTCTGTCTTTTTTCGATGGTGATAGGCTGGGGCTGGAGAAAATGTCCATTAAATAAGGTAAAATGTGAATATTTTTTATCCCTCTCTATTTCAATATCTGGATATCATTATAATTTTCCCTGTGTAACAATGAAATCTTCAAATTTTTTTCCACTAGGTACATGGCCAACCAAAATAAAGACTATTCCCAGCCTTCTGTGGAGCTAGATGTGAAAGTAACTAAGTTCTGGCCAATGAGATATAAGTAGAAATAGTACTTGCAAATTGCAGAAAGTGTATTTAAAAGGAGGTTATGAAATCCTTCTTCTCCTTCCTGTGTTTCGAATGTGATCCTAATAGCTGGAGTTTTCAGCAGCCACTTTGGACTGAGGCAGCCTTCAAAATGGAAATATATATATAGTGGAACAGCAAAGTAGAACAAGGCTGGGTTTCTGACACCATGAGGCATCTTGATCCTAGGTGGAGAACCTCTATTGTGGAAAGTAGTACAAAAGCAGTAATATAAATAAAACTTTCAATGCAGCTCAATGACTGATAAAAAAGAAAGCTCTATATAATACTACTCGAGAGAATAAAAATGTATCCTGCAGTGTGAAGTGTGGGACATATGTCCACTGTGTCAGTTTGCTCACGTTCAGTTCAGTTCAGTCCTTTCTGAAGGAGATCAGCCCTGGGTGTTCTTTGGAAGGAATGATGCTAAAGCTGAAACTCCAGTACTTTGGCCACCTCATGCGAAGAGTTGACTCATTGGAAAAGACTCTGATGCTGGAAGGGATTGGGGGCAGGAGGAGAAGGGGACGGCAGAGGATGAGATGGCTGGATGGCATCACTGACTCGATGGACGTGAGTCTGAGTGAACTCCGGGAGTTGGTGATGGACAGGGAGGCCTGGCGTCCTGCGATTCATGGGGTCGCAAAGAGTCGGACATGACTGAGCAACTGTTACCCATCCTGTATTTCTACCAGCTTTTTAATCTCCTTGTTCTTCCAGTTCCTGAAATTGGTGTGCAATAGTTTCCACTATGACTGCACAGTTCTGTTTCTCTTCATGTTTGAAGCTTGATTTGTGCAGTAATATTTTGAGGCTCTTTTATTATAGGCTACAGTTTTAGAATACTTACATTGTCCTCTGAACTAAAAGTGTTTTTAAAAGTATTCTCTTGATGTCTGGTAATGCATTTTATTTTGCAGTCCATCTTTGGAAAAGCCAAATATATGTAGTGACTTCCATATTATCTTTTTCAATCCTTTCAGTCTTTCTGTATGCCTCTGTTTTAGATACAGCTCTTGTAAATGGTATGTATGTGGGTTTGTAGTTTTAATCAAGTCTTGTAATCTTGGTCTTTTAATTAGAGCTTGTTCAACTGTTTTAACCATCCTGAAGAAGCAGGATAGACCCCTACCCAGACTTTGGTTTGAAAGTGGAGACAACATACATTCACATCAAGAGGATGTGAAAGATTTATTGCTTAAATAATTGAGACTACCTGGGAAAGCAGATGAGACCTCCCACGCAAGCCTGAAATGACTTGAGAACAAGGAAAGGAGACTAGAGTTAGGAGATTGTGTTGGTCCTGGCATGTCCCCAGACGAGAGGGCCTGTGTGGCTTGAAGCTCCCACTGGCACCGTAGGAGGGAGCACCCGTATTTTTATTCTCTGATGTAGAACAGAGGGCAAGAGGGAAGGCAGAGACTGAAGAGCTGTCAGCAAACATCCCCAAAGGGAGGCAGGCTTTTTCTACCTAAACCAATTCACTTAAGGTAAAAATGGATACATTTCGAATTAAATCTACCATCTTACTCAGTGTTTTCTATTTTCCTTGCCTATTCTATTTATTTCTCCCCATTCTGGCCTTCCTTTTGACTAATTATTTATGTATGGCATTTACCCCTCTATTAACTTGAAAGTCTTATATAATTTATAGTCATTCTTTTAATAGTTATTCATTGTAGAGATTATAATATATATCATCAAAATCCAGTCTTAACTGATATTTCTTTCTGGACATTATTGGTTTTATTTAATACTTTCACTCTGCTATTTGTATTTTAATGCTTATATCTTTTAAACATACAATGCATTATTATTATTTTGTGCCCTAGAAAGTAATTTTGATTTATTCACACATTTTCCATTTTCATTGTCTGTTTCCACATCTCCAGACTCCCATCTGGGATCATTTTCCTTATATCTGAAAGATACTTTTTAATATTTCTTTTAGTGCAAAGTAGCTGGAGAAGAACTTACCTCATTTTTTATTTGTCTGAATTTTATTGTGTCACAGTTTCTAAAGAACATTTTTTGTGGGTATAGAATTCTAGGTTAGTAGTTATGTTTTTCCGGAAAAGGCGATGGCACCCCACTCCAGTACTCTTGCCTGGAGAATCCCATGGACGGAGGAGCCTGCAGTCCACGGGGTCGCTGAGTTGGACATTGCTGAGTGACTTCACTTTTACTTTTCACTTTCATGCATTGGAGAAGGAAATACCAACCCACTCCAGTGTTCTTGCCTGGAAAATCCCATGGACAGAGCAGCCTGGAAGGCTGCAGTCCATGGGGTCGCTGAGAGTTGGACACAACTAAGCAACTTCACTTTCATTTTTCACTTCCATGCACTGGAGAAGGAAATAGCAACCCACTCCAGTGTTCTTGCCTGGAGAATCCCAGGGACGGGGGAGCCTGGTGGGCTGCCGTCTCTAGGGTCGCACAGAGTCAGACATGACTGAAGCGACTTAGCAGCAGCAGTAGCAGTTATGTTTTCCATCCTTTTGGAAGTATCATTCCGGAATCTTCTGGCTCCCAGTCTTTCTCTTTAGAAGTCAGTGTTAAGTTCAGTAGGGACTCCATTGAAGGTAACCTGTTTTTGTTTGTTTTTGTCTTTGGTTTTCAACAGGCTTATTATGATATATCTGGGTGTGGATTTTCTTTCATTCCAGTTTTGGGTTCCTAGAGCTTCTAGAATCTGTGGCTGGATATCTTTTATCAGTTTTAGAAAACTCCTAGCCATGGTTTCTTTGAATATTGTTTCTCCTCTGTCCTCTCTGTAACCCCCTTTGGAGACCACAGTTGTGCTTATGCAAGACTTGCATCTCATCGTCTATGTTCATTGTCTTTACTCTTCCTCCTATATTCTCTTCTATATTTTTATTTATTTATTTTTGTTTATGCTTCCTTCTGAAAGTTTTTCTTTTTCTAGTCAACACCTCTCAAATTTTAATGTCTTTGAAATTACCCAGGGATTGTTTTAAAATATAGATTCTGATTAACTAGATCTGTAGTGGGGGCTAAGATTCCACATATTCTAAAAGTTCCCAGATGTTAAAAGGACCATACTTAAAAACTAAGCAAGGATGAATAAAAGTATGGGTTTTAGTCATTAGGAATGTATCATCATGCTAGTAATGAGCAGAACCCAGAGTCAAATTCAAGTCTATCTCTTTCTAGAACCTGTGTTCTTTCCATCCAGCTACATAATTTCATTAAATCCACATTAAGAAACTAATTACTAAATGGAAAAAATAGGAACATACTAATATTAACTCATTAATTGTAATTAATGTATCATATAATAATAATTGGGTGTGGGTTATATGAGAACTATGTACTACCATTGCAGCTTTTCTGAAATCTGAAACTATTCCAAGATAAAAAGTCTACAGGCATACCTTGTTTTATTGTACTTCACTTTATTATGCTTCAGAGATATTACATTTTTTTTTTTTTTTTACAAATTGAAGGCTTGTGGCATTGTCAGATGATGGTTAGAATTTTTAACAATAAAGTATTTTAAAACTAAATATGTACATTGTTTTTTTAGACATAATTCTATTGCATTATTAATAGACAACAGAATAGTATAAATAGAACTTTTATATTCAATGAGGAACCAAAAAATTTGAGTTGCTCTCTTGCTTTATTATGGTGGTCTGAAACTGAGCCTGGAGTATCTCCAAGTTATGCCTGTATTTGAAAAAAAACACACACTCTTATGCCTGTATTTGAAAAAAAACACACACTCTTATGTCAGTGCTACTACTCTACAAATCATAGTTTAAGTAAAGCATTTTGTCAATTTTTGTCAATTTTCTCTTCAGTTATATCTAATCTACTGTTAAACCCACTCATTAAGTTATTGATTTAAGTTACTGTATGTTTCATTTCCAAAATGTACATTTGTTTCTTCTTTAAGAGAATTTTTAGTTATCTGACAAAATTCTCAAGCGTGTACATAGCAGAGTTTCCTTAAAGTTTGTGTGGTAACTCTAATGTCTAACACCTTTTCAGGTCTGTTTGTTCTCTCTATTGTTTCTCTCTCATGTTGTCTTGTCTTTGAGTGGCTCTGGTTAATTTTAATCTTGTGTTGGACATGGTATTTGCAAAACCTTTTGTAGAAATAGATTACTGAGATGAGGTTATAATTCCAGAGAGGAATTTTCTTTGCCTTTGCTAGATCCCTAAGCATCCCATCAAGTCAGGATGAGCTCTGAAAAGCTCAGTCCAAGACTGTGATGCACTCCAGTCCCTGCACAAACTTACCTCCTTTTCTTTCCCTCTTGGGGTACAACTCTTCAGTGTCTCAACCCAAAGTAAGGGGAATCACTTCCATCTTATTCTAGTTGCCAGGCCCTAGGTTTCCACTGCTTGATGCCCTAGTCTGTGAAAAGTCTTTTCAGACTCTAAGTGTAAGCAGTGGGTTGGATTAGTTCTACCGGAGGCCACTGAGAGGAATGTCCTTCCCTCATTTAAAATGATCTCTCTAATCCGGGGACTTCCCTGTGGTCCAGTGGTTGAGACTCCATGCTCCCAATGCAGAGTGCTTGAGTTTGATCCCTGGTCAGGGAACTGAGATCCCTCATGCCACATAATGTGGCCAATAAATAAATGAATGAAACAATCCCTCTAATTTTAGCAATACACTCCTCTCCCAATTCCTCATAATGTATAAGTCTCTTTATTTAGCCCAAATACCAATGACTAAACAGGAGATTCAAGAAGACCATGGGTTTCATTCTACATCCATCTTCCTCCTTATCCCACAAAGGTACAAATTCACACTGAAAAATAAGCTTGGAGATGATATGAGCCTTAAAAGCAGAAGTTTAATTTAGCTGTGTGGTTCTCAAATGTTAGTGGACATCAGAATTCTTTAAAAATATATGTATTTATTCATTTGGCTGCGTTAGGCCTTAGCTGCAGCACACAGGATCTTTCATTGTGAAAGGTTGTTGTTGAATCACGCGAATACACCAGGATTCTTGGCCCCCAGAGGAGAAGAATTCAATCCAGGGCCAGAGACAAGGCTTGATCGCTCAGAGCTTTTGTGTAATAAAGTTTTATTAAAGTATAAAGGAGATAGAGAAAGCTTCTGACATAGGCATCAGAAGGGGGCAGAAAGAGTACCCCCCTGCTAGTCTTTAGCTGGATGTTATATAGTCACTAGCAGTCTGTTAATGAAAGAAAGGAATGTCTTAAAATTTAGAATGGCACCAGGCCCCTCACCCATAAGATGCATTTTGGGATAATCTTGGCACCAAATGGTTTATCCTGGGCCATAAAATGATTAACTTGAATCTTGAAGAAGGGCAGACCACCATACAAATAGTTTCATTTACATAGATTAGGGGAACAATATCCATACTGGTTTGTCAATTAGGTTCTGGGCCAAGAGGCGGAACCGACTTGGAGACAGAGTTTGGGGTAAAGGCATAGTACATTAGCATAGCTTAAGACAAACATTTCCATAAGAAAAAGGCATTGGTTATCTCTAGACTCCATAATAGCTAACTTCAGGCAGGTCTCATTATGGCAACACAGTATTTTAAGAGAAACCTCCCTTTAAATTTGTATAGAGAAGGAAAAAATATTGCTAGTTTGTTTCCTCCTGCGGCTTAAGAGAGATAAAAATGTCTGACACTTGCAGGCTATTTCCTCTATTTGGAGACCCCTGGCCTTCCTGCCTGTTACCCTCTCAATTGCAGCACGTGGGGTTAGTTCTCTGACCAGGGATCAAACCTGTGCTGCCTGCATTGCAAGGCGGATTCTTAACCACTGGACTATCAAGGAAGTTCCTAGAATTCTCAATAAGATTATTGCTGTACATATGTCTATGTCCTACCCCCCAAGGGTTCTGAGCCACAGTGCTTCGCTTCCCACACACTCTGTGGAGTTTTTAATGCAGATGGTCCCTGCAGGTGGAGAGCAGTGGGCAGAATTCGGAAATACTGAGGAGGGAATGCAGGCAGCAGAACGACAGTAACGTTTGTCTTTCCTGGGCTGTGCTCACTTACAGTCTCTGTCACAGGCCAGCAGCTGGTACCTGGATGGTTATGGACAGGCCTGTCGACCTCTCTGATGAGCTCAGTGCAGAATCCAGAATGGTCCGTTCCCAGCCAGGGTTTCCAAAGAGACCGAAGGGCAGACATATCCATTTGACACAGCTCGGGTGTGCAGAGAAGCTGGGAGCTGAGCACAGGCCCTCTGCGTGTGGCACCATGAGACGGCAAGTGGTGGCTGGCGCGTGGCTCCCTCCTCCATGAGTAGAGACAAGGCCTCCCCCGTCTTCCCTCTGCGCCACACTCTCCTCCTGTCACCCCTGTCGTCGCTCGCTCAGTCACATGTGCTCATCCATCTGTTCTGTGCCCTCTCACAGGAAGTGGTTTTGATCAGACTAAACATGGCGGCTCCCCAAACTCTTAATGGGTAAAGTCACCCCAGGACATTGTCTCAGTGGAGTGGTGGCTCTCCACCCTTCTCATTGTCCTTATTTTATGTTTCCTTTCTCTTCATCACATTTTTTATGTTGCTTTTTCTCTGGATTTCCCATCCATGCTGAGAACAAATGACATGCTAACGTGTTCACTTGGTGTACGTGGTTGCTTCGAAAGAAAGAACCAGCATGTGTGAGGGGTGATGTAGGGTAGTGGAAAGTATCCATGGCAGTGTGGCCCTGTTTAGCAAACATGTTAAGGAAACTTATGTTGGGATAATCAAAGCATGATTTAGAGGTACACTTTGGCAGGTCCACATTCGAAACTGGTATTTTCCACTGGTTGACTGCATAGCAAAAGTAATATTCATGCACTTTTGTGTCTTGAACTTTATAGCAACAGGGAGGCAGGCTTTCTCAGACTATGGATAATTACCAAAGTGTCTTGTGACTTAGGGGTGTATCCATGACTCATAACAACATCAAATTTCATTTAGGACAAGAACACACCTTTTTCCCTATGGTAAGATGACCTTTGGTCATCCCTAAATCACCAAATATTTCATTTTTTTTTTTCTTTGCGAATTCTGCAAATATGGTTAGAGATAGAGACCTTTCTAAGATAGAGACCCCTCTATGAAATCCAAAAACACTGAGTTAGTGCAATCAGAATTTTTAAGGAGAAGTGCCTGGCCACCACTCACCAGAGCACATCCCCAGTGCTGCTCATCAGAGTCCTCAGGGTTCCAGAAGTAGGTATCTCTGCACGCCTCAGTGCCTTTGGAATTACCTGGAGTGGATGTCTCTTGTCTAAACTTGGCTCAAGTAAAAAGATTAAAAGCAATAGCGTGATGCAGTTTTCTGGTTGAAGGTCTGTTTTTTGTGGCTTTGAAACTGACGTCAGTTCAGTTTTCTTACACATACAATATGTCAAAACACATTTGGCTCTGACATAGGACTTCTCTGGGATTTGAACCCTACTTGTCTGCCTAGGAAGTGTGTACTGCAAAGGAATTATGAAATGAGTCTAAGAGGATCTGAGCATGGGGACTTCCTAAGAGGTAGAAATCTAGATCAGCCAGCTTCCAGTAGCAGATACAGTAAGCGACCACTCAGTAAAAAGATTTGTGTCATTATGGCAACAAATATCGTGCTGCTCTTGCTCGTTGTAGATGATTCATTGTCGGGAGGACTTTTTCCTGGTAGCCTGAGTTAGATATATCCTGGGTACTGGTACCTATTTTTTAAAATGCTGTATAAACATAAAAATTGCCCATTATCCAAAGAGCTATAGCTAACTGTGTAATTTTGTATGTTCTTACAGTCTGTGTGTCTTTTTGTGATTCAAACTAGTTTGTTGCATCTAGCAATATATTATAAACACTACACTGTGCTGATGAAAAGAACATGAAAGTCTGCTTAGTTGGGATGTCACACAATTGCTGGGCATAAATGCTGAGTGCATAGTAAGCATTCAGTAAATATTTGAGGCAATAAAATGACAAGGGCAGTCAGGTCTAGTTTTGACCTCAATCGTAATAGACATGCCTAAGTCTCTCTATACAAGAGGTTGATAATGTATACTCTGTTTTCAGTGATTCTTGTAATTACCTCAACCAAAAGAGATTTTCCGATTCATGGCGTTTTTGTCATTCTTCATTGTCTATCATTCAGTCCGCCAGATTGAGCCCAGGCTACTCAGGGGGTGCAAGCCAGGTGCTGGGTCTGTGACTACCCTTCCAACCCCAGGGTGTTCCTGTGAAAACACAAACCATGGGGCCTCAGCCCCACAAGGAGAGGCCTATTCAGCAGCCACCATTCCTGAAACCCCACTGTGCACCGCGGGGGCACTTTGTACAGTCCTTTGTCTTCTGCCCACCCACCTCATCTCTCCCCTGAAATCACAGATAGCCACTCAACTGAGGATGGTGTCTGCGATTATTCAGACACCTAACCTGACTTGGGATCAGCAGAATCAAACCACCTTATCCTGTGTTAGAAAATCTGAGTCACTATTTAAATCATTTTCCGATCCATTTATACACCAGACCTCCCATGCTGAATGCTGTATCTTTACCTCTTCATTTTCCAAGTTACACAAAAGTAGAAAATCTGGACTACAGCTCTGTGATGCTCAGTTGCATGAAAAGGAGGAAGAAAAACAGAGAAGCCGGAGGCCACATGAAGCAGACCACGACCTACTCTGTCTTTGAAGCACAAGCGTTTGCCTTCAGAATGACATATTGCAACCCTAGAAAATCATGTCTTGAAAATTATTCCAAACAACGTTCAAAACATAATCAGATGAAACAGACTCAAAAGAGTAAAACCCAACAAAACAGAGAAGTTAAAAAATCTTTGAAATGTACACAAAGAGTTGTTTTCTCTATTTGATGGGGTTTCAGGTTTAGCTTACATGTATCACTTCCCTCTCAAACAAAAGTTTGAGGCTGCAAGGCCATGGAAGGCTACCGTGAAAAGGCCCTGGAACGTCTCCATTGGCCAGCAAGAGGAAGAAGAGCCCAGGACACGTGGACAGAGAAGGCACTGTAAAACCTTCTCCCAGTGGCTCACTCCGCTCCGGCCGGGAAATGCCGGCACACCCCAACGTCTGATTTCCCCAAGACCAGACAGTAAGCAATCACATTTGTTGATTAAATGTCGACCTATCTAGAGTATAAACATTCCTTTCAAGTAGCTGTATCACTCCATCCATGAGACATGTAGGACATCTGCTCTGTGTCATTTTTCCATTAAAATGCAGTCTTCACAGAATTCCAGCCACCCAATACATCTGCTCCAAATTTTCCCATGATTTATATGACCATGTGGCCAACTCCATGTATAAATATAGATTTTGAGAGGGATCTTGTTCTAATACAAGTAAAAGTAGAAAGATAGGTATTTAATGACATCATCAGATTCGTTTTAGATCTTAGGGCATCATACTGTCAACCAGATGTCCATATATCCACATTTATTATTTCATGTCAGTGGAACATAAGAGTGCTTTGGACGTCTACATTCCTTGTGATTAATTCTGAATATTTTACAGAAGTTATTGCTGTGACAGCTGCTGCCAAGAGAAGAAGATGACCCTATGAACTCTGCTCTGTGGCCAGTGAAACTCAGTGGTCATGCTACAACTCAAGAACAGGTCACATCCCATTCTTTGATTCTCAGATTACCTCGGGTTGATGGTTTCATCTCAAAGTTATAAAAAAAAAAAAATAGAAGAAAGAAGGAAATATATGGTCGTATTTGATGGAGGGCAGAGGGGAGTGACAAGACCATTGAAATATCAGGAAGTTCCTGTGTCAGGGTGGCCTTCTACTCTGGCCGGAAATTTTGTGTTTGCTTACTCTGGCTGTGGGCTTCCCTGGTGGCTCAGAAGTTAAAGTGTCTGCTTGCAATGCAGGAGACCTGGGTTTGATTCCTGGGTTGGGAAGATCCCCTGGAGAAGGAAATGGCAACCCACTCCAGTGTTCTTGCCTGGAGAATCCCAGGGACGGAGGAGCCTGGTGGGCTACAGTCCACGGGGTCGCAAAGAGTTGGACACAACTGAGCGACTTCACTTCACTTCACTTCACTCTGGCTGCAGTGTGGGGAGCGCACTGGACATTTGGGGAGCAACGGTAGAAATGAGGAGGTTGTGCCGCCGTTCCAGGAAGAGACTATACTTGCTTGGACTTGAGCGCTTGGGTGTTCACATGCAGATGGGGAGCAGGAGGCCGCCGGCTCAAGAGAGGTGGAGAAGGCTTGCTGATCCTCCTGGAGCTGAAGGAGTATGTGGGAAGGAGCTGGCTCTCAGGTCCCTGAGTGGTGGTTCCACCAGTCATTACAGGAAGAGACCCAGGCTCAGAACAGGAGTTCAGTTTTGAATGGACACGCTGATGAGACTTGGCTTCCCAGGTGTCTCAATGGTTAAGGATCGATCTGTCAATGCAAGAGACGCTGGCTCGATCCCGTGGATCGGGACGATCCTCTGGAGTAAGAAAGGGAAACCCACTCCAGTATTCTTGCCTGGGAAATTCCATGGACAGAGGAGCCTGATGGGCTGCAGTCCATGAGGTTGCCAAGAGTTGGACACAACTGAGTGACTGAGCACACACGTACCCTGGTGAGACTTCAAGAGGAGGTGTCAGCAAGGAGAGCAGAGGGGTGCTGGCCTCACCCCCATGCACATCTGGTAAGCTCTGCCGTTTTCCAGGTGATGGGTGAGTGTCTGTGTAGATATTTTTTTGAGATAATAGCAACAGCAATGACAAAAATTACTGAAAAACACTGCGGTAAGTAATGGGGGGTCGAAAAAGGATTTTAATCAGGGAAATGAGTTGAATGGCTCTACAGTTAAGTCCACCTGGGAGCCGTAGGGAGACACTGGAAAGAGGTTTTAGTCGTCACTGGCCCCTCACCAGCTGTTTGGACTTGGATTAATTAAGCCAACCCTCTGAGCCTCTGGTGCTCTGACAGCCAAGTGGAGGCCAGGCTGCCTCCCCAGGAGGCTGCTGGGAGAGCTGCAGTGGACACGCCTAGCAGAGCACACACTCAACACGCCTGGGTTCCCTTCTCTGTGCCTGAGTACCTCCACACGGTGCAGCGAGTGGGCAGCAGAAGGTTCCTTCTGGCAGTGTCCCGTGGAGAGGCAGGTAAGTCTGGCCTGTGAGAAGGGAGCCGAGTCCAGGCACTGGGCTGTGGCTGGGTCAGGGAGGGGCTGGCAGTGTGGGTGGTGGTGACGGCTGGGGCGACGGGGAGGAAGAGGAGCATCTGAGGCTCGGTGAGGTGGAAGGTGGCCCGCAGCCCTGTGTGTGAACAGGCCCTGGGTCCCTCGCCCTGCATTGCAGAGCTGTCTCCCCTTCTTTCCTCTATCAGCCTCTCTTCCCCTTTCTGTCTCTGCTGCAGCTCCTGGCCTCAGCTGACCCTCTCTTTCTTCCTCTTCCTGTCTCCTTGCTCCCTGGCTCCCAGGCCTCTCTGTTCTTCAGTTCGCTTTTCCCAGAGACAGGACCGCTCTCTTTCTCTCTGGTCTCTTTTCTGCTCCAGTCCAGCTGCCCCCTCACCAAGACTCAACTTGCAGAGAGTGTCCTGAGTGACAGCAGGAAGGCGGGGTCGTGGCTGGCTAGCCAAAGGCCACATGAGACAGCATGACCCAGGCCGCGACCCTCCAGCACTTGGTGCAGACAGGGGTGCCCTTCTTGGGTGGGGAGCCCCATGCCCCTTTCCAGAACTTGGCTCCTTTGGTAGTCAGACCATAAACGGGCTGGAGTCCATGGCATGTGGATTCAGAGCAGGGGCATGGGGCTGGACCCATTCTTCCTCTGGATCATGGTTAGGCCTCTACAAGGGCCCTCCAGGGTGGACAAGATACCCTTTGGACATCCACATCCAGGCCTATCTTCCTGAACACATGCCCTCTTTTGCCCTCCTCTCCCCCTCTTTCTGGGCTTCCATTGATAAGTAAGTCCTCTTTAAGTTGGTTAACTCACCATTGAAGCTACTCTGCTGTTGGCCTGGGAGCTCATCTGTCTGGGAGAGAGGCCTTTACCTGCATTATAGGGACCAGTGCCTGAACGGGCCTCCATAGGCCTCCTCCTGGGCTTGATCTTTACAGGTCACATGCAGACCTCCATTTCAGAAAGGTTTGTTCTGTGATGTTTCCAACAGAGTCTGCGTTGACTTAGAATATACAAAGAATTTTTGAAGTCAACTTTGAGGCCTAGTTTACATAGGATAAAATGCCTTCGTTTTAAGTATAGAATTTGATGTGTTTTGACAAATAGATACATTCATGTAGCCACGACCACGATCAAGACACAGAACATTTGTTGTTGTTCAGTCCCTCAGTTGTGTCTGACTCTTGGCAACCCCATGGACTGCAGAATGCCAGGCCTCCCTGTCCCTCATTATCTCCCAGAGTTTGCCCAAGTTCACGTCCATTGTACTGGTGATGCCAGCTAGCCATCTCATCCTCTGATGCTCTCTTCTTCTGCCCTCAATCTTTCCCAGCATCAGGGACTTTTCCAATGAGTTGGCTGTTCACATCAGCTGGCCAAAATATTGGAGCTTCAGCTTCAGCATCAGTCCTTCCAAATAGTTCCCTTGAGTCCCTTTGTTACCATTCCCCTGACCCTGGCCCCAGGCACCTACTTATCTGCTTTCTGTCACTATAGATTCATCTCACTTTTTCTAGATTTTTAGAAAAATAACTAATATAATATTACTATAAATAATAAAGCATAATGTTTTTCAGATTCATCCACATGATAGTATGCTGTTAACAATTTATTCCCCCTTTTTAAAAAAAAACTGATCAGTATTCAATTGAATGGAAATAAAAAAGTATTTATCTGTTCACCTGATGATAGATCTTTGGGTTGTTTGCAATTAGTTTTGCCTACAAATACCTTTTCAGATTCTGGATGTAGTACCTGGAGTGACCATGGTTATTACCCTTAGAGAACTTGAAATCTTGGCAGGAAGAAATTTAAATGATGTGATACTTGTGATGACTGATTATTGGATGGACTCAAGCGCAGAAACACCTAGTATTTGTGCCAGGTGTGATGAAACAGTCGGAGAATGAGTACAGTGGGTGGGACTCACTGTGTGGGGGGCTGGTTATACCATTGAGGGGGAGGGTGTTAAAGACCCATCAGATGAACAGGGAACAGGGGTCGTGCCTCTGAGCAGGCTGCTGGGGATGAGCACGGACCGGAACAATCTGGCCAGATCCCCTCAGACCTAGATGAGAATGTGTGTTCTGTGAGGGGAGATAAAGAGCTGGAAGGCCTTGAACACTGGGATTAGAAGCCCAGTATTGATGTTCCTGGGCAGGAGGTTGGAGTTGTTACAAGGTTTTGAGCGGGAAGAGCGTGGGTGAAAGCAGTGTTTTTGAAAGATTCCCTCGTCTTTGGTGTGAGATGGTTTGAATGAAACACAGGCTGCAAGAAAAGAGACTGGTGGCTGTTGGTTTGAGCTTCTTTTCCTGATGGCTTCATGGGTGAAGTCTGGTTTCCTCCCCAGGTGCTAAGGTGTGCCTGGTCGTGGAGTTCAGCAGAGAAGTTGCTAAACTTCTAGAAGTTCAGTTCAGCAGCTGGAAGTTGCAGAACCTGCCCCTGCCATGGCATATTAGTGTGCTATTGCTGCATAACAAATTAGTACGAACTTAGCGGCGAAAATAATTTTGTTTTTTAATCTTGTGGTTTTCATGGGTCATGCCTAGGTTAGGCGAGTTCTCAGCTCAGGATCTGAAATCAAGGTGTTGCCTGGGGTTGTGTTCTCACTTGAAGCTCAGGGTCCACTTCCAGGCTCATTCAGGGTGTTGGCACAATTCAGGTCCTGCAGCTGTAGGGCTGAAATCCCCACTTTCTTGCTGCCCTAGAGGCTGCCCCAGGTCCTAGCCAGGTGGCCCCCTCCATAGGCCATTGACAGTATGGCTGTTTGCTTTCTTCCAGGGCAGCAGTGCAGTGCCTGCTGCCACTGTGTCTCTTTTATAGGCGTTGAGGTTAAGTCAGGCCCACCCAGGATAACCTATCTTTTGGTTAACTCATGGGAGCTTAATTACATCCACAAAATCCTTTTTCATGTAGAGTAACATTGATTAGAGTGATGTCTTAGCCTATGTACAGGTCTGCTCATGTTCCCGGGCGGTGGTTCCCAGGGGAGGTAGTGGTTCCTGCAATGTGCTCATGATGGGGTGGCAGTCGTGGGGACCATCTTAGAATTCTGTCTACTGCACAGTGGTGGCTCTTCGGACTCCCTGTTTCTCCTCCTGTAAAGACAAGGAGGGATTCTGGGCTAGGTCCTTCCAGAGGTTCTGCCCTGTGTTTCCCTTATTTTATGATTATGGAGTCAAGTTGGGAGCACTGTTACCTATCACGTCGTCCAAAATGTGATTGAAGATTGTGGGGACCAGTTGGGTAGAGATGACTGAGAATCATCGAGAAGGATTTGAGCTGCTGGGAGGGACAGCCGTGTGACGGGCAGGAGGGTAATTGTGGGATGGATGGCTGGTGTCGTGAGGGTGCTCACATGTACTCTTTCTTCCCTTTCTCTTTCTTCTTGTCTTCCATCAGCACACGGTAGGAGTGCACCTCCCCAGTTCCTGGTCGTGCTTTGGCCAGTGAAATGGGAGCAGGTGTGGTGGAAGTCATTCTGAGCAGATGTTTCACAAGGACGTGTGTGTGTTCTATCTCAGTCTTTTCCTCTGCTGCAGTGACTGGCAAAATTTGAAATGGCTCCATCTTCCTGGGTGCCTGACTAAGGGGGATGCAGAGCAAAGCCCCAGCCAACCTACCACGAGCATGAGAAAGAAACCTTTGTTGTTAAACTAAGCCCCTGAGATTTGGGGTTCTTTGTTACTGCCACATATCGTAGCCTATCCCTGACTGATACAAAGGAGGGTGTCACTGTTAATCTTGCTGTCTCGTCTCTTTTTTGATCGAGGTATAATTAACATACAACATTATATTAGTTTCAGGTGTACTACATAATGATTGACTATTTGTGAATATCGTGAAATGAGCACCATAATAAATCTAGCTGACATTCATCACCACAGTTACAAATTTTTTTCTTGTGAGCAGAACTTTTAAGACATGCTCTCTCAGCAACTTTCAGTTATGCAAAATGGTATTATTAACTGTAATCACCATGTTGTTTATTAGATTCCCCAAGGCTTTTTTTAATTTAATAACTGGAAGCTTGTACCTTTTGGCCCCCTCGATCCATTTCACCCACCCCCAACTCCTTGCCTCTGGCAACCACTGATCTGTTTGGTATATCTATGAATTTTATTTCCTTTTTTATGTTTTTAAGATTCCACATATAAATGAGATCATATTTGTCTGTCTCACCTATTTCACTTAGCACAATGCTATTAAGACCCATCCATGTTGCAACAGTAGCAGGATTTCTTTCTTTTTATGGCTGAATAAGACCTGATTGTGTGTATAGATTACATTTTCCTTATCATTTTTCTGTTGGTAGACATTCAGGTTGTCTTCCCTGAGGACTCTTATCTTAGCCAGGCCCCTGATGTCGTTATAGCTGAGGATCCAATCCAGAAGAAACCTGGAAAAGCGGTCATGTTGCTCTGTGCTCATGTATTTTCTGGTACTCAAATAGAACCACCCACCTTCTCACTGAGGGAAGATGCTCACTCACACCCTCCTGACAAAGATGCTATTTTAATTTGAGAACAAATAAGTGTAATTAGCACATTGAGAGGAAGTTGCCAGTCAACACCGCCACACCTGATCTGGATGTGTTGGATACGGTTTACTTGTCATCTCTTTCCAGAAATCTCAATTACCATGCAGTCTGCACTGAATCCTCACTCTCTTCTTTCTTTCCACCTATCATTTGTCTGCCCATCATGTAAGCATCTTTTTTAAAAAATATTATTAACCATTTTTATTTTTATCATTGTGCAGTTACTCAGTGTGACTCGTGTCTGACTCTGTGCAGCCTCATGGACTGCGGCCCGCCAGGCTTCCCTATCCTTCACTATCTCTTGGAGTTTGCTCAAATTCATGTCCATTGGTTCGGTGATGCCATCCGACCATTTCATTCTCTGTCACCCCCTTTTCCTCCTGCCCTCAGTCTTTCCCACCATCGGGGTCTTTTCCAATGAGTCAGCTCTTCGAATCAGGTGGCTTTATTTATTAATTTGGCTGTATGACTTGTGGGAATATAGTTCCCCAACCAGGGATTGAATCCAGCCCACTGCATTGGGGGCACCAAGTCCTAACCACTGGACTGCCAAGGGAATTCCCTAACCATTATAGTTTTTATTATTTTTTCAATCTTTTGGCCATGCTCACAGCATGTGGGATCCTAGTTCCCCAACCAGGAATGGAACCCCATGCCCCCTGCATTGGCAGTACAGAGTCTCGACCACTGGATTGCTAGGGAAGTCCCACGTAAGCATCTTGATGATTCTTGTTTTCCATACTTGCATGTTGAGGATGGCTTTCTTTTATGGTCTTTTCTGCCACCACCTCCAGAAGGTCACTCAGCTGCTCCCTTTTCCTGTGCATTGTGAAGCTTGGTCCCTTCTCTGATGTCTTCTCAAATCGCAGCCGCCTTCCCGGAGCTCAGATGCTGTCCGAGTGCTCCCCTCCTCTGCAGACCACTCTTCTTTGTAGACTTGCCTTTGCAGCCCTCTGCTCCAGGCCTTCTTCTCATCCTCCTCCCTGTTACCTGAGGGCTTCAGGGTGGCTCCTGTTTACCGGGACTATGTACAGTCATTCTCTGACTCTCAAGGCTTTTGTCCCTGTTACGCAACAGCCGGAGGAGGGAAAACGCTGGATCTTGCTGGGCTTTCCGAACTCATCCCAAAGACAGCATAAATCACTGGTGTCTGCAGGTGGGGACCCCCACAAGGAACACAGGCAGAGATCTCCCTGAAGCAAAGACAGAGCAGGTGCTGCTATGAGAAGAAACGAGGCATCAGAGCGTGTCACCCTGTAAATTCCACCTCTGTGTAAAGTGAATGGAGAGAAGACAGAGAACCTGGCAGCTAGAACAGTGGTAACAGCCAACAGTTAATGAGCACTTAGTATGTGCCAAGCACTCCGTAGATGCTTCCTGTGGACCATCTCCTACAGTCATCATGTTTCCTGTGACATTGCGTCAGTCTCGTGCCCACCTGTCTGGTGGGAAACAGAGGCTCAGAGAGTTTAGGTAGCTTGCCTAAGGTAAAACAGCAAGTGAGCAGAGAGCTAGGATGAGATCCTGGATAGGACAGTTCCAGGGCCTGTGCTTCTACCTAGGGAAGGAGGGGCCCCACGTGTGGGAGGGTGGCCCCCTGGTTGCCAGTGTTTATAATGATTCCCTTGGGTGGGGGTTGAAGCCTGCAGCTTCCCAGGCCCTCCACCGTCCTCTCTAGCTCCTTTACACAATGCAGACTGAAGAAGCTTTGGACTCTCTTTCCCTGCTGGTCCTAAGAACCTGGATTCCAGCCTCAGGATCCAGACCACAGGTTCCGGAGCTGGCTTGCCTCCCATCTACCAGAGGTAGTGAGAGGTGAGCTTGGGTTTACAGCCCCGCAGCCACAGGCATCCTGCTGGGTTGGACTGCCTTGTCTTTCAGAGTCAGGGAGAATTGAATTATTCTTGCATCAACTCCCCTGACACCCTGAAAACTCTAGCCTCCCTCCCTCCTTCCTCTGCAGCTTTCCTCTGCTTATAAAATGAAAAGCAGATTGCCCCAGGGGCTCAGGCAGGCCCAGCATCTGAGGTGTGTGAGGAAGGGAAGAGCCATCTGCTTCTCATTGACCACGGAGGAGCCTGGTTAGACAAAGGGCCAGTGTGCAGCCCGCACCCACCGGAGCAGCCGCAGCCGTGACCCTGGTCCTGCTGCCGGGCAGGCTGGGGAGGGGCCCTCCTCTGCCCCACAGGCCGGGCTGGGAGCGCGTTTCCTAGAGTGTGGGGGTGGTTCCACCTCATTGGGCTGTTTCTTCTTTCTTTTCTTCCTAGAAAGATGGGTTTCAGCTGTTTCCCCAAGACTTCTGGTAACCTGATAAAGTGATACTTAGTATGTGTGTTTTGATGTAATGGAATGTAACCCACATTCAACGCAGAAATCCTAGAAGAATAAAAGCAGCAAAAACTAGTGACTGTCCCACTGCCAAGGGTCTTGGTGTTTGTTCTGTCTGTTTTCCATGAGTATTTTCAGCATTGTTTTTAAAAATAAGAACAACCTAAAGCAGTGGTCCCCAACCTTTTTTGGCTCCAAGGACCAGTTTCACGGAAGATGATTTTTCCACACACTAGGGGCGAATGGAGGGGATGGTTCACGCACATTGCATTTCTTGTGCACTGTATTTCCATTCTTATTACATCAGCTCCACCTCAGATCATCAGGCATTAGATCCTGGAGGCCGGGGACTCCTGACTTTAAGGCCTATTGCAGAGTTAGGCAACGTGCTAAGCTCTTTGCCCGGAAGATCTAATGGCTATAGGCTGTAAATTTAACCCTGTAGGGTCAGGACTTTTCTGAACACCATTTTTATAAAGGAAGACACTGCAGTGTAGAAGGGGCAGAAAATCCTCCCGGGGAGGTGGGTTGGGGTCAGGGCTCAGTTGCAGGCTGGATGCTCCAGACTGCACAGCCCCAAACTAGACCACAACACACCTGCGCGTGGAATGTGAACTAGTTTGTGCTATTTTCCAGTGAACAGTAGATCAGGACCACTTTCCCATTCAGTCTGTAGCCCTCTGTACGTGTTTATAGCTGTGTGTGTCCCATTCCATAGATTTACCTTGGCATGTTTAGCCAGTCCCACGATTTTGGATTGTTCCGCATGTTATCATTATAGCCGCAAGATGATCACTCAGTGCAGAGGTCTTTAAGCCCATCTCCCACGAGTTGGAAGTAATGGGATTTCTGTAAATGGTCATGCATACTAGGAAGAGTTTTGAAAGATTTGTCCAATTGCTCTTAAGAAAAGTTGTAATTGCAGCAGTGTGTTTTATAATTTTTCATCTATCATATAGGCAAGGGTTTTAAAATATTTTTATTTAGCTAGTTTTGGCTGTGTTGGGTCTTAGTTGCAGCTCACAGTCTTCTCTCTAGTTGTTGCACATGGGCTCCAGAGCAGCCTCTGGGCTCAGTTATTGTAGCGTGGCCCCCATGGGCTGAACTGCCCCGCAGCATGTGGGACCTCAGTTTCCTGACCAGGGATCAGACCCGAGTCCCCTGCATTGGAAGGCGGATTCTTAGCTGCTGGACCACCAGGGAAGTCCCCAGCAAGGATTTTTTTTTTAATTTTTCATTTTTTCTAGTGATCAAACTGCTCTTTCTCATTCATTTATTGCCAATTTTAATTTATTCTTTTGGAAAGTTGCTGCTCATGCTCTTTACTTAGTTTTTGCTTTAAATTTATTTGCAAAAGCTTGTTATGTTAAGGATGTTGGGTTAAGGACCCTCTGAATTATGCTTTTGAACTGTGGTGTTGGAGAAGACTCTTGAGAGTCCCTTGGACTGCAAGGAGATCCAACCAGTCCATTCTAAAGGAGATCAGCCCTGGGTGTTCTTTGGAAAGAATGATGCTAAAGCTGAAACTCCAGTACTTTGGCCACCTCATGCGAAGAGTTGACTCATTGGAAAAGACTCTGATGCTGGGAGGGATTGGGGGCAGGAGGAAAAGGGGTTGACAAAGGATGAGATGGCTGGATGGCATTACCGACTCGATGGACGTGAGTTTGAGTGAACTCCTGGAGTTGGTGATGGACAGGGAGGCCTGGCATGCTGCAATTCATGGGGTCGCAAAGAGTCGAACACGACTGAGCGACTGAACTGAACTGAACTGAACTGATGCCTTTGCAGATACACGTCTCAGTTTGTTGTTTGCCTTTTCTTCTTGTGTTCTGTTTGTCTTTTTGTCAGAGAGGTTTAAAAATGCTGTGAAGCTAGTCTGTCAAACTTCTTTTTTGTACTTTCTTCCTTTGCAATTTTATTTTTATCAAACTTCCTTCTGCCTCCCCAACAATATTATATAAACATTACTATTGAATATAACTTTCAGCCTGTTGAAAATCAGACTTGTCACAAAATGAGTTAAACTACTGAGACATCAAAATGGGCAACTTAGTGATGGAGAAGAGTGAAATGAAGAAAGTGTATCAGCTCACGGCCCAGGAAAACAAGACTGAGAAGCCCACGGACAGTGACACCAAGATTTAGTTGGGCATAGTTCCCTGGGTTGGGAAGATCCCCTGGAGAAGGGAAAGGCTACCCACTCCAGTATTCTGGCCTGGAGAATTACATAGTCCATGGGGCTGCAAACAGTTGGACTCACTTTTCCCCAGCGAGTAAAATGGAACATGTGTGATGTGTCTGCCCAGGGAGTCCTATTAAAGACTTGGTTCTCAAGGTTTTTTATTGGTGTCTGATCGTAGAGGCACTCTACCTAGCATGTATCGGAAGTCCAGATTCCCAGCAGGAAAGCAGGTGTTCAGCTTAAAGCACAGTGTTTGTGAAAACACTTCAGGCACAGTGAGTCACACTCACCATTTAGGCTGCCCAAGTAGTGCAGTGGTAAAGAATCCACCTACCAGTGCAGGACATGCAAGAGACTTGGGTTCGATCCCTGGGTCAAGAAGATCCCCTGTAGGAGGAAATGGCAGCACGCTCCTGTATTCTTGCCTGGAAGATTCCATGGACAGAGGATCCTGGCGGCCTGTGGTCCATGGGGTTGCAAAGAGTCAGACACAACTTAGTAACTGAGCATGAACGCACCATTTAGGTCAAATTTTATATCAGTGCAGGGAGCTATTTACCAGCCAAGTTCTCAGATCCCAGTAAGCAGCTGGAGATCTAAGGACAGCAGCTTTAGGCCTGTTTTGTGAAGTCTTTCCTATGCATCCCCATTTAAATTTAATTTTATTTACATTACAGTGAGCCTTTTCAACGTGCATACTGAAGTTGTCTTTCGTTATTGCTTTTGTTCCAAGTGTGTGTGTTTCTTCCTTAGCAAGTTCTGTACCTCTTGGGTATTTGACAGAAAAAGAGGAGAGTATGAAAAGAATCTGTCTTTTCCTTCCTATTTTTGTCACCACTTCCCCTTCTCCTCTGTGTTCTCCTGGTCTCTTGCTCATCCTTTGTGCTTGTGGATGTGTTATTTGCTCAGTTGTGTCCGACTCTTTGTGACCCCATGAACTGTTGCCCACCAGGCTCCTCTGTCCATGGAATTCTCCAGGCAAGAATACTGGAGTGGGTTGCCATTCCTTTCTCCAGGAGATCTTCCCAATCCAGGGATCAGACCCTGGTCTCCTGTATTGCAGGGAGATTCTTTACCATCTGAGCCACCAGGGAAGCCCTCTTGAGTGCTACTGATGCATTTTTCTTTGATATCAGCTCAGCTTCTTATGGACCTAATACAGGGCTTTTTTTTTTTTTTTTTCCCCCAGTATTGCATGTAAAACTTTTTCATTGCAAACCTGAGTGCTTTTATTTCAGATGTTCCATGATTACTTTCTAGTTGTTGTTGTTTTTCCCCTTCCAATCATCTTCCAGCAGTTGGAACATCTTTCTAGTTCTATTAATTTCCAGTAGAGACGTTGTGGGGGCTCATGCTTGTTTCTGCCTCTGTCTTCAGGGGTTTCTGTTAAAAGCCCTGCTCAGTAATTGAGTCATAGATTGTGGCGCAATTTTCTGGCCTTGTTCCTGGTGGCCAGCAGGTTTTTATTTACTGAACATATGTTAGCTGAAATCCTCCTTCTCCTATGTCACTGTATAGCTAGCTCTCTGACACATGAAAGAAATGAAGCCTGTAGAGAGGACTGCGTCCTGGCACTCCTGCCTCTAGGCTCTGCCATCCGTAGGCTGGTGCTATAGTGCCATGTCGGTGAAGGCTCCCACTTGGGCTGCTGTGGACCCCAGTTCCTCTACATCTGCTGTTCACAGGGCTTGAGGAGAGGGTGCCCTTGGAGGCAGAGAGCACTCTGGACACCGTCTTGGTGTTTTGGACTGTGCTAGCCCTCATGGTCCTGGTTTTAGGGGCTGGCTCCCCAGTTTCTTGCCTCGCATTTGGTTGAGTATTGATCCCAATTCACAGAATGAAATTTTTTTACTTTTTTCAGTGCTGTCTCATTTTCATGAGAAGTTGGGAGTGGCTCAGTAGGGGGCTATTAACCAAGCATTGTTTTAAAACAAAAAATTCTAAAGAAACTTCCAATTAAGGGACTTAATCAGGGATCCAAAGACCAAAGCACTGTAAGCAGCATGTGGAGCCCAGAGTCCCATTAGGGCGCTAGGACAGATACACGTGGACAGTGACTCACATCACCAGTGTATTGGGTACACCGGGAGCCCAATGGGCTGGGAGTCAGGGACGCTGGCTTCTCACTCCAGACTCCAGCGTGGACTTGCTGCGTGACCTCAGACGAGGCAGGGCTCCCTTCTGGAACTCTCTTGCCTTGTTTACAAATAAGGGGATTGGTCTTGAGAGTTTCTAGCATGCCTCTAGCTCCAACATTCATCATCATTTTAGACTGTTGGGATTCAATGGGAACACTGTAGAAAGGAGGAAGCTGCTGACCTTGGGCTGATTCACCTCCTCTAGGGACCAAAGAAACAGAAAGTACAGATGCCTCCCAGGATCCAGCCTGGCCCCTCAGGGCCAGGAAGTGTCCTGTGTCCCACCAGGGAGCCTAGCTCCAGCCTCTCCAGCTCATCTCTTTGTTGCTAGATTTTTTTTAAAAGAAAAGATGGTGCATAAATTGTATGACTTTGCAGTTTGCAACGGTCTTGTCTATTTGACTTATCAAACTTGTTTGTATATGTGTGTTTAATATGGCAGAAAATGGGTCTCAGGCTTTTTTTCCCCCAAGTGAAAAGCCCTTTCATGACTGATTCATAATTTAAGCATAAGGAGTTGGATGATGCTTCATGTTGACAGTGAGCCATGATCGTTTTGTTAGACCAAGTTTAGACAAAGGGTCTAAGGCAAGAGTGAGTAACGTCTGGGACATTAGGGTGTGCAAAGACCTCAGGACTGGGCCCAGAGCCTCCTGTGCTCCGGGGGGATTTTTACTTGTATTGGGAATTCCATATTCTCTGTGAGTGTCTGATGGGCAGAGGTGAGTCAGCACCCATGGTGAGGAGTAAGGTGGCACCCTGCTATCTCATGAGGCTGGTCCTGGATGTGAACCCGCTTGGGGCAAGGGGATGGAGACCTGGAACCTTGGGGACTTGTGGGCTCTGTACTCCCTGCAGGGACACTGTGGGCTAGCTGTCCTCCTGAGTACTCCACAGGCACAAGGTCCTACTACCTCCTGTAACATCTCCTTACCCCGAGCCAGGAGAGCAGGCGCAGTTAATGAATCTAGCAGATTATAAAACACTGCCAAAACCAGATATTCAGGTTAACACAAAATCCACTTGAGAGGCATAAATAATCTAATTGGTGCTTGAGATGCAAACAGAATAGATGATCACAAGCCCTTTCAAGTACATGGTGTTCCAGCTCTCCCTTCTTTCAGGACAAACTGCTGATACTCCTGCCATATATACTGGATTGGCCAAAAAGTTCATTTGGGGTTTTCTGTCACATCTTATGGAAAATCCCAAACAAACATTTTGGCCAACCCATTACATGTATGTGTGCTAGTCGCTCACTCATGTCCAACTCTGCAACCCTGTAGATCACCAGGTTCCTCTGTCCATGGGATTCTCTGGGCAAGAATACTGGAATGGGTTGCTATTCCCTTCTCCAGGGGATCTTCTTGACCCAGGGATTGAACCCCAGGCTCCTACATTATGGGCAGATTCTTTACAGCCTGACCCGCCAAGGAAGCCCGTATATATCTCCATACTTTAGGGAGAGAAAGGGTGGAGGAATTGCTTTTCAGTTCATATCTGTGAGATGTTGCAAGAGAGGACAATATACACATTCCGTAGGATCTTCCTCCATGGCGTCCCTTGATGTCGCTGCCTGAATGTCTTGTGCAGCAGGAAGACGGTGCTCTCCTCTTTGTTTCCACAGCAGGAGCACAATATCTCCCGTGTCGACTCATGTTTGTCTATGTGTCTGTATTTCCCATCAGTCTGCACTCCTGGAGATTAAGAGCCACATCCAGTTATCACCTTGCAAAAAGCCTATACAGAGGGCACACTCAGTAGTGACCTTTTAAGCCAGATAAATGTCAGCTCTAGACTTAGCTAAGGAGCTGGGAGGATGACATTCCCCAGAAGACAAGCTGTATCTGTCAGTCAGAGCACCCTGTGTACATTTGATTTATGTGATGGATAATTATTTATTAAGCACCTACTATGTGCCAGATAGGGCTTCCCTGATAGCTCAGTTTGGTGAAGAATCTGCCTGCAATGCAGGAGACCCCAGTTCAATTTCTGGGTCAGGAAGATCTGCTAGAGATGGGATAGGCTACCCACTCCAGTATTCTTTGGCTTCCCTTGTGGCTCAGCTGGTAAAGAATCTGCCTGCAATGCAGGAGACCTGAGTTTGATCCCTGGATTGGGAAGATCCCCTGGAGAAGGGAAAGGCTACCCACTCCAGTATTCTGGCCTGGAGAATTCCATGGACTCTATAGTCCATGGGGTCGCAAAGAGTCAAATATGACTGAGCGACTTTCACTTTCATGTGCTGGATATTCTTTTAGATACTAAGGATAGCGTAGTGAATAAGACAAATAAGATTCCCACCCACAAAGAATGTAAACACAATGGGGAAACAGACAATAAACAACCAACAAAACAACAGTTGTTAAAGGAATGAAAATAGGATGATGGAGAATAATTGGGGTCCAGGAAGACCTATTGCCATTCAAGTAAGATGTAAGGACAAAAAAAAAAGTGAGAGAGAGGAAGGAGCATTACAGAGGAGGAGATAGCTAGTGCAAAGACCCTGAGGCGGAATGAAATGTGGCTTCCTAAAGAAACAGGGAAAAGTCCAGAATGGCTAAGGAGTGCAGAGTGGGAGTGGGGAGTGGATGGCATGAGACTGAAGCAGGAGGCAGGCTAGGACCACATCACACTGCTGCTGCTGCTGCTAAGTCGCTTCAGTCGTGTCCGACTCTGTGTGACCCGAGACGGCAGCCTACCACATCACACAGATTATTCTAAATGCACAGAGGTGCTTTGAGCTGGGTGGAGAAAGGTGGAACGCATCAGTTCCTGGAGCCACTTTGAGAAGATATCATCTGATATCTTGATAATGATATCAAACCAGGGTCTCATCCTTCTATGGGGATGATCCTTCATACTCTTAGGCTTTTTTCAGGGAGACAGGTGACTCTTACTGCACTTTTTCAGGGGCTTGCTCAGCCCCCGATGCAGGTTTGAACTATTGCAGTAGTGGGATGGCCCTGGCCCTGGGACTGGGAGGAAGGGAATGGCTCTCTTGAGGATGGAAGCCTCAACTTTAGTCTTGAAATCACTGAACACTCTGCATTGTCCATGGCTGCTGTTTGAGTTGAAAGTGACAGAGGCACTTTGCAAACTTGCTAAAGTCAGAAAGGCAATGTGTTGCCTGCCAAAACTGACTTTTGGGCTTTGAACTGGCCTCCAGGCCTCAGCATCGGCTGTTGGTTTCCCCACTCTGTTTTTCTCTTTGTATTGGCTTTATTCACTCACACTCCAGGAGAGCTTGCTCCCAAATGCCATTAGTCCTACAAAGTAGGGTTTGTGTCCTGAACACCATGCTTTGGAGTAACTTCCTTGAAACTTACTAAGTTCCCTCCCATGCCTCGGAGAAGGCAATGGCAACCCACTCCAGTACTCTTGCCTGGAAAATCCCATGGATGGAGGAGCCTGGTAGGCTGTAGTCCATAGGGTTGCTAAGAGTCAGGCACAACTGAGCGACTTCACTTTCACTTTTTCACTTTCATGCATTGGAGAAGGAAATGGCAACCCACTCCAGTGTTCTTGCCTGGAGAATCCCAGGGATGGGGGAGCCTGGTGGGCTGTCGTCTATGGGGTCGCACAGAGTCGGATACGACTGAAGCGACTTAGCAGTAGCTCCCATGCCTGGGGCCAGCGGGAGCCCTCAGTTCTGTCTGTTTGAGCTCCGGTCCTCATTTCTTCTGTTTAGGGTGCTCTTTGACTCCTTCATCTTATATGGGGGAGACCACATGCTCTGAGAACATTCAGGACTCCCGTTCATGGCATTATCCTGAGGGAACCTGGATGGGCCCCAGCTCTAGGAAATGGTTTGGGGAATAGACCACTGTCTCAGGGCAACACGGTATTTCTTCCATAGAATCTCACAGGACTGGGGCCCCAGAATGGTGCTAACATGCTAATTCAGGATGACTTTTACTCCCATCTTGACGTAGAATGAGTTCTGAGCTCTGGGCTATTCTGACTCTAGGGCTCTAGCTGCATTTGAAGGCCTGAGGGTCAGTCTTTCCTGTTCAGGTTCTGATTGTGGTGCATCTTTATTCTATAGTACCTGTGGGCAGCAGGTTGGTGGCAGGGGTCCTTCATCCTCTTTCCTGCTTTTGCACCCAGGTTGACCACTTCAAACTACATCGTGTGTCAGGGCCCTTGCTGTGTGGCCATGCCTATCACCTCCACAGTTTCTTTCTTTCTTTTTTTTTAAATATTTATTGATTTGACTGCATTAGGTCCTAGGGCTTCCAAGGTGGCACAGTGGTAAAGAATCTGCCTGCCATTGCTGGAGATGCAGGTTCAATCCCTGGGTCGGGAAGAACCCCTGGAGTAGGAAATAGCACCAAGGAAAGATCCCCACGGGACTGTAGGTTGCAAAGAGTCGGACATGACTGAGCATATCAGGTCTTAGTTGCGCCACAGTTGATCTTCAGCGCATCAGGAGGCATCTTCCACTGAAGCGCACAGACTCTCTAGTTGTGGTGTGCAGCTCAGCAGTTGTGGTGTGTGCGGGTTTAATTTGTCCTGAGGCATGTGAGATCTTAGTTTCCTGACCAGGGATCAAACCCAGGTCCCCTGTATTGAAAGGCAAATTCTTAACCACTAGATCATCAGGGAAGTACCTCCTTCAAGGGTTTTGAGCCCATTGCTCCTTAGCACCACTGGGCCACAACAATTTATACCTTCTCTTACATCTACTTGATGTGCTAGCTTCATGCCCTCCTGGGTCCTGGGTTGGTTGTGCCCCATACCAGACAGGGGACAGGTATTGCTTGTGCAGACGTAGGTAATATACATATAGCTCGCCTCTGCCCACACCTGCCAGCATCTTTCCACCCTACATTTTCATTTACCTCTCCCCCATCCATGACTGGAGATATATCCCTGGTAAATCCAGGACCTAGTGGTCCAATTTGAAGAAACACAGTCCATCTACCCACATTAATTTCAAAATAACTCAAATACTTTATTTTTACATTTTGAAGAATTTGAAAGGGATCTCAATGTACAATCCACAGCTGTTCCCTACATTTCTCTGGCAGTGAACTCCTAAACCCATGGCTGCTGGGCTTTTCTTCTTCATTTCTCCTCCTCTTTCCCGGTAATTTCTTATCTTGATTTGTACTGTCCAGTATGGTAATCACAAACCATGTGTGGCTAGTAAGCACTTGAAATGAAAGCTACAGTGAATTGAGATGTGCTTTAAGTGTAATATGCATACAGGATTTTGAAGACTTGTTATATAAAATACAAGTAAAAAATCTGATTAATAATTTTTTATAGTGCATACATGTTCAAATGATAATTTAAAAATATTTTATAAAATGTATATTTGAAAATGATTTTACCTGTTTCTTTTTGCTTTTTTGATATAGCTACTGTGTGTGTGTGTGTGCACACGCATACACGTGTGTATGCATGCTCAGTCACATCCAATTCTTTGTGACCCCATGGACTGTAACCCATCAGGTTCCTCGTCCATGGAATTTTCCAGGCAGGAGTACTGAAGCAGGTTGCCATTTCCTACTCCAGAGGATGTTCCCGACCCAGGGATTGAACCCACATCTCTTGCGTCTCCTGCATTGCAGGCAGATACTTCATGTTGAGCCACCAGGAAAATTTAAATTACATGTTTATATATGTTTATTACATATTTATAAATACTGTTGTTGTTCAGTCGCTCAGTTGTGTCTGACTCTTTGCAACCCCGTGGACTGCAGCACACAAGGCTCCTCTGTCCTCCACTATCTCCCAGAGTTTGCTCAAATGTATGTCCATCGAGTTGGTGATGCTAACCAACCATCTCATCCTCTGCTGCCCACTTCTCCATTTGCTTTCAATCTTTCCCAACATCAGGGCCTTTTCCAATGAGTTGGCTCTTCCCACCAGGTGGCCAAAGTATTGGAGCTTTGGCTTCAGTATCAGCCCTTAATGAACATAGTTCCTATTATATTTCTTTCGGACAGTGCTGATTCAGATCAATGAAACCTTTCTAGTTTTCTCCTTTTCCTCCTCTTCTCTGGTTCTTTTTTCCTTGCTCTGATGTTTTGTTTCAAAAGCACAAAATTTAATGGTCTGGCAGAAATGAAACTCTCCTCAGATGGAGATGTCAAAGGGCAGAGGCTCTAAGAAATACAAACACATTAATTATCTTTGCCCCACCACACATAGATTAAATAGTGTTTGGATCAAAATAGACATTTTAGGAAATAACAGACTTCACTGTTTATTGAAATTGCTGTCATAAAATTTTACAACATGGAAAACAACGTTGGATGGAGGAAAGACACTACATCTTTCCCTCCGAGAAGTCTTACCAGTCCACATTTCACTCTAGTGTTTAAATTCTTTCATTTACAAGAGAGCTCCTCTCCAACATCTGTTCTCTCCAGGCTCTCCCACCATCCCATACTTCTTAGCTGACACAACTCACAGAAGACAATTAGCTCTTTTGATTTAAAATCAGCAGGCAACATTTTCCTATGTCTTTTTTTCTTTCCTTGAATAAATGTCTGGTTCCCAATCCATCATCACCAATAACTTAAGACTGCCGTTTATTCTTCGTTCCAAGGAGACTGTCCCAAACCATGAAAGCAATGCTGCCATGACTCACACTTCACATAAAAGATGTCTGGGTGTTTGGGCAAACAGCCAAAAGGATTGTTTAATCTCACCTGGTGATAAGAGATACTAAGTACTTGGGAATACAATAAGAGGATTTGTTTTAAGCTTTGAAATAGTTTTTTGATAATCTTTTAAATCTTTTAAAAAACTGAAATGCAGTGCACAGTGAGAGCTAGTAGGAAACTTTTTCCAGTGTCTAAGTGTTCACACATGTAAAAACTTGAATGTGGACTGAATAGATGCATTTGAAACAAAGCATGGCTGAGAAATAACAGAGCATCTTTACTTGATAATTATTCTTTCTAGGTTAAGAAACAGTTTACTCTGGGGAGTTAGTTGTAGCCAAAGATATAAAAGCTAACTATTGTTATTAGGCTGTGGTCTTGAAAATCAGAAATAAACTTAGAGAACGGTCTGCTCGGTTCTCCAAGGAACTCAGAGAGGGTGAAGAATCTCTCCATGATCTAGTCTCTTCTTCCTATAGGCTTTTCTTTGCCCATAAAGAACACATGTATATCATTTTAGGATTTCTTAGTTATTATAGGGTTTGCTGTGATTTTGTATATTTAATATTTAGGACAACTGCTTGCTCACATTAGATGAAGAAGAGGAAGTGAAGTATTGTGTAATTAAACAGAATCTCAAGAATTACGCTGATATTTGGTAAGCCATTTCCTCTTCTTACTAGAAGTGTCTAATTCATGCTTTTCCTGAAAAATAGCAAAATTGCAGTCTCATCAGAAACGTTGAACTCAAACTATAAATTTCTGAGTGCCCAGAGATTTTGAGGTGGCATTTTCTTTTTTTAATAATCTTTTAAAAATTTATTAGTTTTGGCTGTGCTGGGTCTTCGTTGCTGCAAGGACTTTCTCTAGTTGTGGCGAACAGAAGCTACTCTCTAGCGGCGGTGCTTGGGCTTACTGCGGTGACTTCTCTTTTTGCAGAGCACAGGCTCTAGGGCATGTACGCTTCAGTAATTTGGCTCCTAGGCTCTGGAGCACAGGCTCAATAGTTGTGGCACGCAGGCTTAGTTGTCCCAAGGCATGTGGGATCCTCACAGCTCAGGGGCTGAACCCATGTCTCCTCCATTGGCAGGTGGGTTCTTTACCACTGAGCCACGGGAACACGAGGTGGCATTTTCTTTAAATGTTTTTGGAAACAAGGAGCAGTTCAGCATTTAGATCTTTGGCGATTGTGTTATCCATGAAGAGCTGAATGTATAGGCACACACAAACAATGGTTTCTAGGTGTTTGGCCCAGGGGAACAAAGCTCAATTTCTTTCCCCCTCTGGGCTGAAGTTTCTGTGTGGAGTGGGAATTATACAGCATGCTGGAAACTTTTGTTGAAATACAGGTACTTGAGCAAAAGTTGGAGGACAGCTGCCTGACCTGGCTCTGGACAAGGCCAGTAGCACAGGTCACAAGTCTCAGGGTAGAAGGAGTCTTCAGAGGTCCCTTCCCCAACCCCTCTGCTCTCTGTGCTTGTCCTCAGCCAAGGGTACAAGGTGGCTGCATGCTCCTAAAGACCTCAGGACACCTCCCAGCAGCGTTTGCAAGCTGTTCCAAGCCTAATACTCAAGGGGTTCCTTTAAACACATGCTGTCAATTTGCCCTGCTGTAACCTGGGGCCCTGTGGGGGTGCCTTATTACCACATGTCTAGGTAAACCACAGGGAGAGACTGACTCATTTCCATTTTTGTCAAAATTCTTCCTCAGAAACAATATTTTTCTAAAACACCACTTGAGATCTTTGATTTGGTGCTAAGCAGATAAAAATGCAAAAAAATTGCTAGCTCTTTTGTAAATCCTACCATACAGCCTTGTCAGTTCAAATTTGGATCTCAGAGGAAAGTGAACTTTGAATGTGACCGACACTGGTATGGGAGATCAGCCCTGGGATTTCTTTGGAAGGAATGATGCTAAAGCTGAAACTCCAGTACTTTGGCCACCTCATGCGAAGTGTTGACTCATTGGAAAAGACTCTGATGCTGGGAGGGATTGGGGGCAGGAGGAGAAGGGGACGACAGAGGAGGAGATGGCTGGATGGCATCACTGACTCAATGGACATGAGTTTGAATGAACTCCGGGAGTTGGTGATGGACAGGGAGGCCTGGTGTGCTGCGATTCATGGGGTCGCAAAGAGTCGGACACGACTGAGAGACTGAACTGAACTGACACTGATATGTATCAAACTCTTATCTGAAAAACGGGCTGTTAGAGCCATAGGGAGAGTGGGGACCGAAGCACTAACTCAAAAATATGTCTGTACCCTCATGTTCACTACAGCATTATTTACAGTAGCCAAGACATGAAAACAACTTCAATGTCCATTGATGGTTGAATGGATACAGAAAATGTGATATGTACATTTATGTAATATGATGGATTATCATTCAACCATAGAAAGGAGGGAAATCCTGCCGTTTGTGAAAGCATGCATGGACCTCAAGGGCACTATGCTAAGTGAGATAAACACAGACAAATACTGTATGATCTTGTTTGTACGTGGAATCTTAAAATAAGACCAAAGCAACTCCTAGAAACAGAATAGATCAGTGGTTGCCAAACGTGGGGGCGGAGGTGAGAGGGGTCAAAAGGGACAAACTTCCAGTTATAAAAAGATAATAGTAAGTCCTGGGGCTCTAATGTACACCATGGTGACTGTAGTCAGTGACACTAGATTGCATTGGGTTACTAGTTCTTTACTGGATATGTGATTGCAAATATCTTCTCACATTCCGTGAGTTGTGTTTTCACTTTCTTGATATATTTGAAAGTTGCTATGAGAGTAGATCTGAAAAGTCCTTATCACAAGAAAAAAAGATGTAACTATGTGTGGTGATGGATGTTAACTAGACTATTGTGGTGATCAGTTCACAGTATATATGTGTATATAGATATATGTATGTATATATATATATGTATCTCTCAAATCATTATGTTGTACACCTAAAGCTTATACATTGTTGTATGTCAATTATAGTTAAAAAAAAAAAAAAGAGTGGGTGCTTGGCAAAGGGTGGGAAATAAAGGGAAGAAGGCCAACAACACTAAAGGAACAGAAGCTGGGACCCCGGTTCCCTGGGGAGGAAAGGCACGTGGTCAGCCCTGCTCAGAAGCACAGGGATGGCAGTGATGTGAGGTGGGGTCCCCCCATATCCTGTTTCTAGACACCGAATATCTGGCTCCCTGCCTGAATTTTATAAGAGCAAATCTCTCAGTGACTCCCATAACATGAGGGGAAAACAGAAGAGCAGTCCAAGCCCAAATGCTAATGCAAGTTTCTGCATTAAAAGAGCGTTTATTCGGGTCTTGAACTGAGGCCAGGCCCAGGCTGCCAGAATGAGCTGGGCAGAAAGATGGAGGCTGTTTCTTTTGAAGTTTGGTGGTCAGATTTCTGCTGGCTGTGGTAGTGAGCCTATCTTATCCCACCAAAGTAAAGCTGTTATTTAGAAGGAAGGGAGCCCACATTTGAAGTTCTGTATTAACATTGCTACAAATGATAGAAAACTTTTTGTTTCTAGGCAACTTTTATGTTGCAGAGACCAAAACAGCTTGCCTAATATGGGTTTTGTCCACTCTCTTTACAGTAGTAATTTTAAAGAGCTCGAATTAAATGGAACAAATTGGCTCGCCGGACCATCCCCAGCTGTGATGGAGATGCCCTGCAATGCTAGAAAAGCTCTCAGGCCCAGTCTGAATTTTCCATGCTCTGGAGTTGTCCTGGGCTTGCCCTCTGCCTGGGAAAGGAACAGGGCAGGGGGCACAGTTGCGGACCAGAGGTTCTCGTGCCGAGCCAAGAGCCAGGATAAACAAGGATGCGTGCGACCCCAATCTGCCCTTGAAGCCTTCAGCCTAAGCGGGGCGGCTTGGAAAGGGGAAAGAAGATAGCTGAATGTGAATCCAAAGTACAAAATAGTTCAGGCCATGTGAAAGCCATAAAAAACATATTGGGGAGATGACCACCACACAGAGGGAGACAAGTGGAGGAGGTCTATTTCAGATGTGCCTCAAAAGATGGGCAGGATTTGGGTGAGCAATAGTACAGAGGATAGATCGAAGTGGGTGAGCATGTGGGAAACTTTGAGGTATGCCTGGGAAAGAGCAAGCCCCCAGTTTTGTTGGTAGATGGGAGATCCTTTGGAGCAAAGGCTGGGTGGAGGAGTCAGGGCCAGGTTGGGAAAGTCTGGCTTAGGGAAAGGGCTGTGGCCACCACAGTAGCCCTGGGGAGAGGAGGTGAGTGTGCAGATGTGAGGCCCACCACGACAGTGACTCTCAGCATTGACTACACATGGGGTCACCCTGGGAGCTTCGAAGCTGTGTTGGGACCACAGGACCAGAGCTCTGGTTTACCTGGCCCCAGGCAGTAGGATTTGTGAACCCCACCCCCCCACCCCGCCCCAAGCCGTGATTCAGAGATGCTGTCAAGGTGAAGAACCCCTGGATTGTGGCAGATGGTGATTCAGTGAGGTGGGGCTGAATCCGAATCTTTGTGTAGCAAGGGTCTGTAGAACTTGGCCACACCACATCAGCAGAGCACCTGCCTGCAGCTTACCCCTCCTGTGAGGAAAAAAGCTTTTGCCTCTTTGACCATTTTGCTCTGGAATGCTGGGTCCCTGCCGAGGAAGGACAGTCATGCTCACTGATTGGGCATTGACCTTCAAGGGCAAATGAGGACTTTAAGCTGAAACATACAGACCTGTGGGTCCCCAGGAAGCCCTTCAGGGGGTGTGTGGGCACACAAAGTGTGAGCACAATCAATTTTCTCAGCTTCCAGGTGTACACTATCCAACACAGGTCTGCCTGAGCGCCCTCCTACACAATACTGATTCTCCCGTCCACCTCCCCGCTCCCACTGCCTTGCACATCCTCCAAATACAGTATTCTGCATCTTTGGCAGTTACTTAAACGTATGATAAAAAGAAGCCTTTAAATATCAACTTTAAAATTTGGCTCTGTGACTCTGCGGTCTTGGCCCTGTCCCACCCTTTCTGAGGTTCCCTGCCTCCTCTGTAAAGATGGGGCCAACCAGCTCTGCTCTGCAGGATGGTTGAAAGATCAAATGAGGGAGCCCCAGAAGTGGCCTGGCCTGCAGCCAGCTCTGGGTGAATGGCGGATGTTATTTGCATGGTTGGCATCTGGAAAACCATCTTGGCATGTGGTCAGGGCTCCTTCAATGTGAGCGCCCTTCCCCCTTATTAATGGCTCCCAGATTTTATCCCCATGGAGCCCAGCTGTCTCATGGAGGTTGGGAGTGTGAGGCAGGAAGGTTCCGACCTCTCTGGTCTCCCCTTTTCCAACTTTCTCCAAGAAGACCTCACAGTGCGTCTCCCCCAACAGGCCTCCCCTCGAGTAAGGAAGCCTCATGATGGACCTTTCCCCTCTTTGATCATTTGAAGGCTCACTCTAGGTACACCATAAATAAGTCAATGCATCAGTGGGTACTGGAAACAGGGGAGTGAATGAGGCAGGCATTTCCCCCACCCTCACCAAACTCATGGTCTACATGTCACCAGACAATTACAACACCGATAGATGCCACAGTAGTAAAAGAAGAAAAAAAAAAGAAAAAAAAATAGAAGCCATGCGAGCCCACAGAAAAGGCAGGCAGGAAGGGAAGGCTTCTTGGAGGAAGTGTGGTGTAAACTAAAATCTAATGAGAAAGTGGAAGCCAGACAGCAGGCTTGTTTCTGAGCAGTGGGTTCATGGGCCCGGAGGTAAGAAAGAGCACGCCAAACTCAGAACAGAAAAGGCTCCGTAAACTTGGCTGTGGAGATGAAGGCTGCCCAGTGTTTTCTTCCCTTTTGTTGGTCCACCCATATGATGGAATGCTCTGGAAAACACAAAGGGTCTTCTACATCTTCTGTTTATCCATATTTGCTCCACTCTGCAGATCTTCTCATACCTCCTTGAGCCTGGGTAGCAGTGCACGGAACCCAGTCTAACCAGGAAATGGGCTAACAGAGCCCCGTGCACTGGCCTCTAAGACTTGAACCCCTAGGAAGCCATGCTGTGAAATATCATTTCATGCATTATTCCAAGATAGGGATGATATAGGTACATTTCATCTTCAGGGAGTATACACCCGCAGTGGTCCTGGGACTCAGGCCAGGGGCCTGGGCGGTGGATGAAATGTGTGGCTTGCGTCAACTTGCCTCTCTGGGAAGGGCAGAGAGACAGCAGCAGGGACGGGGGAGCAGGATCATCAATTTAGCCTCTGGCTCCTTCCCTGGCAGGTCCGAACCCATTACCAGCAGACAGTCTCGGCCTTTCCTGCTTCCCCACACTGGCCCTGGACACACACTCTCCCCCTGCTCCCTCACACGCTTCAGGGCTTTCTGTTCAAGTCCTCACAATTTAGTCCTGCTGATGACTCAGGGAAACAAGTTCTAGGTCACTGACAAATCAAAGCCGACTGAGAACAGATATCTTTTGAGGCATGAAAGCGAGGATTTTCTGTGATCTTTTGGAGGATTCCCAGTCACGGCATTTTCCTGGAAATCCACAAGTAAGTGCTGCTTGCAGTTTAGAAAGCAATGAACTTCATTCTTATGGTTGTCTCCCAAGGTGGTCAACGACCACACAGTCCAGCTCACTCCCCATCTGCCTGTGGGAGAAGGCCAGTGGGATGTCAAACCAATTTATATGCTTCCAGCTTAAAATATTCAGAGTTGACTTGCCCTGTGGTTGGATGAGCAAGGTTGGCAAGTAAATATCAACAGAAGAAGGAGGCTTTCCCCAAAAAGTCGAAGAGGACAGATAGAAACAAGATGTGAGAAGCCTGGGCTCCACTGGCCTGGCCTTACTGCCTCGGGCCTCTTGGAGCCTGACTGGTACCTTGACCATGATCTGAAGGTCCAAGGTGAAGTTCCTCATGTGTGGTGACTGGCCACTTGGACTACACCAGAACCTGCCATTTCCTAAAATCATCTGTTGAAAGAGGCCCAGCTGTCCATTATGAGTCCTTCCATGAGCATGCTCTTTAGGATGTCCTCCCTGTTAAATCTCAACTGGTCTAGTCACTTCTGACTTAGTTTCATGGTGTGTGCATGCTGCGTGCTAAGTTGCTTCAGTCGTGTCCAACTCTTTGCGACCCCATAGACTGTAGACCACCAGGCTCCTCTGTCCGTGGGATTCTCCAGGCAAGAATACTGGAGTGGCTTGCCATGCCCTCCTCCAGGGGATCTTCCCGACCCAGGGATCAAACCTGCATCTCTTTACATCTCCTGCATTGGCAGGTGGGTTCTTTACCACTAGTACCACCTGGGAAGCCCTCGCCTCAGACTGTAAGCACCCTGAAGTCAGGAGCAAGCCTGCTTTCTTACCTCTCCTCTCAGTAGCTACAGAGGAAACATTTCATCAATGGTAAGGAAACGGTCCTGAGCTAACGACTACACGTGTGCCATTTCCCTAGTAATGAGATGTTTGTCCCAAATCCAGCTCCCATCGTTCTCCATCATTTAGGGTACTGTGATAAGGATGCAGTTCTTTCAAGAGATACCTTGCCCTGAGGTTCTCGTGTTTGACGGGAATAAACTCCATGGTCTGTGCCCACTAAACACCCTGCAAGGGCCATGCTTCCAGCCTAGCAAGTCCTCTGAAAGGAACACACTAGTAGGCCATTTTGCCGGGACCAGTAGCTGCATGCTGAGAGCTAGGGAGGAAGGATTTTGATTAGTTACTGTCACCAAGCTGACACTATGCCAGCCCCCACATCTGGAAACAGTTACCAGGAAAGAAGAAACATGAAAGCCCAGGCCTCATGACCCTGCAGTCTTCCTTTCTGCTGCTCTATTTATTAATTTACTGGTTTGGAATGATTAGCTTGGGTCCCCAGTATAAATTATAGGAACCAAAGTTAAAAAGAGGCCACGACTGTCTCCATACTCTATGAAAACAGGCCAAGGTCTTTTTATGGGGTCTTGGATGAACTTTGTATCTAAATAAAAATGTTGTAGAAGTTGCGTGCTGTGTTGGACTTCAGTCATCAAGCCAAGCCTTTATAAACTGTCTTAAGCCTGGTGTCCCTCTCCCCAACTCGGCACAACTCGGCCACATCTGTCTCAAGGACTCCATAGGATCTGTACCTCGTGGGTCTGAACACACACAGCCCACTGTTTGCACATCACAAAAACACACTCAGAGATTCACACTTCTTGCCCTGCCCCCTGTCCCACCCCGCTTCCTTTAAAATGTAAGCAAGTAGAGGATTTGGAAGGAGCCTGAACACATTTGCACGTCACCAGTGCCATTCGCTGCTGATGGTGCCCTGGAGGTGAAATGGAGCCCAGAAGCTAGGGCCCATTCCTATGCTTATCGGTTTTGAAATGTGAAAAAGGCTCACAAAGAAGACCTGGTCTGTTTTTAAGAGGGACCAAACATTAAGCCTTAGGATATTTAGTCGATTTCTCAATAACAGAGGAAAAAACCCCAGGATGAGCTTAAATAGAATAATCAAGATGGCATTTTTCTTGGCCACTAAGAATGGGCCCACAGAAAAGCAGTTCTTTCAGGCTCTTCTGTCTCGGGCCCTGGAAAGCCCTAACGAGAACCAGAAACTCAGACCAGCATGTCTCTGGTACTAACGCCGTCTCCAGTTTCTGGTTTGATGAGTTGCAGTCCACCTTGATGACTTGGCCTCTGTTTCAACCAGATGATGAATCACCTCTTCTGGGAAGAATCTCCGATCCCCTGCCACCCCTCCCGCCCTCCGCTCCCCGCTCCCCTTCTGCCTTCTGTACCCCTCCCCCGCCGTGTGGTTGGGTACTTCCCTTTGAAGTTCCTTCCATATAGAGCCATGTATTAAGCACTTATTTCATTGTATGTGTGCCTGGCTCCCCGACCAGACTGAGTGCCTCGTGTTTAGAGAATGAATGCCTGACTCATCCATGCCGAGCTCATAGCGTGCGTTTAGGGAGTGTTTGTAGACTATGCCCAGAACTACTGTCTTAGAGCGATTTGGTTGTCCGTACATTGTCAGAGGTATTTTTCTATATGATGTAAACCAGTAGGACTAACTCACACTATAGTTCAACTGTGACTTTAGAAATGTGCTAATTAATGTAGGCAAATCTTTTCTACAGAGCCTGGGGGTCATTTTAATTCTTTTGTCATCCTGGAATATTGTTGTATTAAATGTTATAATAATTAAAGCGATCATACCAGTTGTTTAAAGAATTCTTGGGTACAGATAATTAATATTTTATCGGTAATTTAAAAGGGAATAAAAGGAAAGTTTTTTTTTTTTAATGTGCCTTGCCAAAGTGTTGTCACATGGAGTTGTGCCAAATTACCAGAAGAAAATTGCCTTTCACTTCTTATTTTACACATTTTCAGGGTGCTTTAAGAGAGACAGTAATGCCTGAGTTCACATTTTGTCCATCACCAAAGTGAAATACATTAGGAAAGAAATTGACCCATGGGTGCTTCCCTGGTGGCCCATTGCTTAAGAATCCACCTTCCATGCGTATCGTTGAGTCACTTCGCTGTTCACTTGAAACTATCACAACATTGTTAGTTGGCTCTACTCTATAAAAAAGAAAAACAAAAAAAGAATCTGCCTTCCAGTGCAAGGGACTTGGGTTCAATCCCTGGTCAGAGAACTAAGATCCCACGTGACTCAGGGCAACTAAGCCAGAGACACAGCTACTGAGCCCATGTGCTCTGGAGTCTGCATGCTGCAACAAAAAGATCTCACAGTCAAAAAATTAAAAAATAAAATGACTCATCTTGCCCACCAGAGTCAGACAGGGGTCTCTGTGGAAGCATAGAAGGCTGTAAGAGAGGTCTAGATGGTTAAGGCAGAAGGGTGGGGACTTGCCAGCTCCTGCTGCAGTAGGTTTAAGACTCCCGTGTGAGCTGAGAGCATAAATGAGCCCTTGGAGCCCAGAGGAGACCTGAATGGGGTGTGGCTGGGGGGACCTGGGACAGAGCTGCAGGCTCCCTTGGGTATCTCTGGGATAAGACAGGGCTGCACTTCCCATATAGTCAAGGAAAAATTTACCCTGTTGCTGAGGCTAGCTGAGGGGCATTTGTTATCTGTTTAACTCAAATCCTAGAGACTTCATCACAGGGAGACCCTGCAACTGGATGATTTGTAGGAGCTGAAAGTCAAGGCTGCCAGAACATCAGTAGCTGGGCTCCCCATCCCCTCCCTCCTCTGTGCCTGAGAAGCATTGGCCCCTCAGATTCACTGAGCGGTAGATACAGAGTACTGTTTTTGCAGGCTGGGAGTGGCTGTGACAAGATTGTTAAGGATTACTAAATAACTCTAGTTGATCTGTTCCAAGGAATATTGACTTCTTGGTAAAAATAAGTCGCGGTTCCAGCAGCTCAGTTCCCCTGCCTGTCTAGGAGAGTGGGCAGTCTCTGTGCCCACTGCTTCCCTCACCAAGGCTGCCTCCTCCTCCAGAGTGGCTTCTGGGGACTTGCAGGGGTTTGCTCAATGAACATATGTGCAAGGGAGAGAAGGTTCCAGGGTTTTCCAAAAATGTGCAACTACACTACCTGGAGAGGGGCGTGATGCAGTGATGAGGCAGTGCTGGGAGCTGGGCTGTTCCCACTCAAACCCTGTCTTCTGCTTACTGTCTTCCTCACTGCTCTGGCAAGTTGCTTCACCTCTCCTGGCCTTGCCTTCCTCATCTGTAACAGGGAAAATAATGATACTCAACCCACAGGATTATTTTCAGGATGGAATGATTTAATGTATGAAAGGTACTTAGAAGAACACCTGCCATTGGTAAGCTCTAGGCTCAGATTCTTTGTGCACCTGTAGGCACGTGTCCACTCTCCTCTCTGATTGCTTCTCTGCATCACTGTCAAGCTCACAGCCATTCCTAGACACAGCCTTACCTAGGGGGAGCTCAGAGCCAGAGATCTCTCTGCTTTTGCTGTCCTTACAAACAGCCATCCAAGCCCCTTAATGTGCTTCCTTTTAGCACACACCCTACTCATATCCTGAAATATCAGGAGCCCTCAGAATGAAAGAATAAGGAGGAAAATGCTGAAAGACGCTGGGGAAGAAGTAAGTGTTGGCACTTGCTGATGCTGAAAGGCGTTCCCTTGGGCCTGTCCTGTTAGAGGGCCTAGACCCTGCCTGCTGGGTGAGGGTGTACAGAGGGTGCAAAGGAGTTGAGGTCTGTATCATGGGACATACGTATGGGGTGTAATTTTGTCCTTTCATTCCAGGGTAAAGGAGAGTGAGTTTGTTCCAAAATGTTGAAACCAGCAGTCTCAATTGTGTAGCTGTCACTTCACAAGCTGCGCAGCCTGCACAGATTGCTTTCTGTACCGTGGATTCAAATGTCTGGGCTTTTTGTTGGGGGCTGGGTGGTGTCAGGTTAAGAGAAGTTTCTTAAACACTTTCAGTGTGACTCTCAGAATGGCTGCTACAGAGCCAGCAGCTTCCTCTTTCTGCTCTCTGATGCTGGCGCAACTCTGCAGCTGAGGAAGCAGAGGCTTTCTTGTCAACTGAAATGGGGGAATGTTCCATGAACTGGGGTGCACCAGCCCCAGAGACGCTGATGCCTTACTGCTAGGGAACTGAACACCTGGCTAGCGAAGGTGGGGAGATGACCCGGGACCAACGTTCTTTAAGGCCCATCAGAGTCTCTGCCTGACCCAGAGGGCCACACAAGTCAGTCTAGCCCAGGGTGTGGGGTGGAGAAGGCACCTAAGGCAATGCTGGTTTCTGTCTAGAATCCACTAGAAAAGGTGTGAACTGTACCAGCAGGGATTTAGGCTAGACCTTTCAGAACACAAATTTAATGAATCTGTAAATGTTAACTGGGCTCCTTGCTGACTTATAATGAGGTTATAAAAGAAGCACAGATGTAAATGCATGGGCCAACTTTTGATGGCAGACCCAAAGGCTAAAAGCTAGAGGTATTGGACATGGCAAAGGAGAGTCTCTGTGAAGTGGGAAGGTCATGGAAAGGCAACCAGCTGAAAGAACAGTAGCCCAGAAAGGTTAAGGAGTTTGCCTAAGGACACACAGCTCCACAGTAACAAAGCTGGTCTAGAAGGGGGAGAATTATATGGGTAAGGAGAGTAAAAGAGGAGTCCAGGGCTTTGCACAGAGCATGTAGAAAGGGGCTGTGTCAGCTGTGTGTGGGGAGGCTGGAGGAATCATGTGCTCTGCAGGAGCCAGAGCTGACCCTGGGATGCAGGAGAGAGCAGGCAAGATAGATGACAAAGAGGAATTCTGCCGAGGACTTAGAGGCCAGGCACAACAGGGGGAGGCAACACATGGGAAATGTTTTGGTGTAGGGATTAAGGGTAGATCAAGTTTATGCTCTCATGTAGCCTTTTCAGCATATTCTAAGCTTTGTTTAATATGTGTGTATTTCTGTTTAAATCAGGGGAAGAAAGATGTTCATTAAAAAAAAAAAGAAAATAGAGATGTCTGGATTTTCTCTCATAAACAACAGAAAACTTTGGGAGTGTCCATGGAAAGCAGTGTTTTTGTGGAAGTGGTGTTTGGGGAAGATGAGACAGCAGTGTTGGGATAGATGGATGGCAGGGGGTCAGAGGAGGGGTGGGGGCTGATGTCACGGAGACTGGCTGGGGGCTGCTGGTGGTGAGAGGCGAGGCCTTGGGGAGCTGGGGATTTGAGTGCTCGATGAGGGGACAGAAACATCTAGGAGCAATTTGGAAAGGGTTTTGCTGACCAGTTGCACGTGGGGGTTAAGGATCAGGGGGTAGGGGAGAGGCAAAACTGGAGGCAAGCTTTCCAACCTTTGGCGCTGCCACTAGCAAGAAGAAAGAAATGAAAGGAGCTGGACAGAGGAGGTATGAGGATTACTGAACTTGGGGAGGTGTTGCTTCTCTGAGGCCTTTGCCCTCCATGCTGGAAAACTTGAGGGGAGCAGAGGAAAGGCATGGGTAAGCTTTGCTTCTCGAGTCAACAAGCATCTGGTCAGTTCCCTACAGTGGGCATCACTCCCACTGAAAGTATCTGTGGTCAGGCAATTGAAGCAACCTCAAAAGTGCCTCTGAAGTCTTCTCTCTTAAGATATTTTATATGAGCCAAATCAATGCAACTCTCTTGTGAAAAATCAATTTCCCTAGAAAATAAAGTTGGGTTCTGGCCAGCAAATAGCACTTGGCAAGCCCTGATTAAGTAAGCCAGTGTTTAGAGAAGTTGTGAAAATGGCAAGTCATTGAGGAAAGTAAACACTAGGGCCCCTAATGCCACTTTCAGGCTATGACAGTGGTTCTGTCTCCATCGATTGTAGAGCCTGAAACTGTAGGTTTAAGTTCTTACTGTTATAAACCTGTAGATCACACATGCCCTTTTTGAGGACTTTGAAAGGGGAGATGAATTGAAGGTGACCTGGACTGAACACAGTTTCCTTTCCCAGGTCACTGTGTAGAAGCCACAAAGCACCCAGCAGCTGGACCTAGAGAAACAGCCGCTTGCGAGCCATCCAGGCACCTTGACTGCCATTCACAGGGTGAGCCAGGCTTCTGTGAGAACAGAGATTTCCAGTGTGGTCGCTGGTACAGATTTTCAGACTTTTTTTTTTTTTTTTTTGGTCAATGGCTATATTTCTTAAAAAGTTTTACATAAATTAAATCCTATTTTAAACTCATCTGAGCTTTGGCTATTTAACCGAAACCTGTAGGCCTGTGCTTCTCAAACTTTGAAGTGCATACAGATGACTTAGCAACTCTTTGGACCCCATGGACTATGTAGCCCATCAGACTCCTCCGTCCATGGGGATTCTCCATGTAAGAATACTGGAGTGGGTAGCCGTTCCCTTCTCCAGGGTATCTTCCCAACCCAGGGATCGAACCCAGATTTTCTGCATTGCAGATTAATTCTTTACTGTCTGATCCACCAGGGAAGCCCATTTAAAATGCAGGGTCTGATTTAGTGGGGGCGACAGGAGGCAGTGTCTAAGATTCCACATCACTAATAAGTTCCAGCTTGCCACTGATGCTCCTGTTTGCAAATCACACTGAGTGGCAAGTTTATGGAAAATCCTTGAAAAGCCAAATCTGAATCCCTATAATCATTCCTTAATTTTAGTAAGCAGGGATATTTCTTGTATTTGTTTGTTAGCTGGATAGAATAATTGCAGTGTGTAAAGTAACGTTCTACGTGCTGAATGTTGTGCAAGGAATGGAAAATTTCCCCCCAATTTTAATCTAAGTACTCTTAAAAATTGGATATCTTGTGCCAAAACTCACCCTTCTTTCTCCCTGGCAAGTAGTAGGGAACTGAATTGTAAGAGCTCTCTGATTTACTACGTGGTGGCAGGTTAGAAAGGCTGAGTGTCCTCTGGAAAGTATTTCAACCATGTCATATATCTTCACTGATGCCCAACATCACCCACAACTTTGGGGAGGATGGCACAAGGGCGGCCTGAAGTCGGTCAGGCTGCAAATGCCAGCTGTCCTGCCCTCAGACCCAGAAGCAATTTCTTTCCGCATTTCCTTTGTGGAGAACTTGCTGGAACTGCTCACTCATCTTGAGGTTGAGGCCCTGTTGTCAAGCACAACAGGGTTATTTTCAAAAACTAAACTGTTCGTGGTGATCTCGTATGAGCCACAAGACGAGAAAGGAGTCATATTTATAAAGTGTCTGAAAAAGTCTAGTAATTATTGTTCCAGACAAGACTCTCTTTCTCTTTAGTTGGTCTAACATGGAAAGAGAAGGGAAACCTTTCCTAAATGAAAGTGAGCAGGGCTAGCCCTTGTTGGTGGCAAGCCATCTGAGATGGGGGACCCCTGTTCCTTCCCCCAGCAGCCATCTTTCCTATAGAAAAACAACCCCCAGAGGCAGTCTTTTCTTGTGGAAGAACGTGTTTATGTTCACAGGGCTCTGCATTTTCTGGTTTTGGAGGGGGGTGAGTGGTGGGATGTAGAGGTGGAATTTTTTTTTTTTCAGATCTAAACAGTAAATGAAGTATGACTGTAATCTCTTTCCTGAGCTCGCGGAAAAACTCAAGTCATCGAATGTTAGTTTTAGAGATGAGGGAGGTTTTACAACAAGACTACCTGACTTGCCCTGAAGCCTGTAAATCTTGCTAGAGGGAGAGCTGGGCTGGGGAAGGCTGGGCTCCCAGGCTTTTACACACAGGGGCATCTTTCCTAAAACAGTGCTGCTGCCAGTGCTCCCTCCTCGGGGGAGACATCAAGCCTGAGCTTGAACCTCTTTGAGCCCTTCCCAATGTCCTATGCCAAACAGTCGTGTTGAAACGGAGAAATGTTTTGCTTTCATTTAAATGATTATTTTCAGACAATTACACTTCTGTAGCTGCTAACCTGTCACATCATCTCAGTGATCTTTATTAAATAATGCAGGTCCTGGAAGAGGTAAGCGACTCGTATCTGTTGGCCACTTTACTTGAATTATATCATGTAATCTACCCTAGAGTCCTGTGAGGTAGGTTTTAATATCAATTCTATGAGAAAACTAGCAGTTGAGGCTCAGAGGGGTTGAACAACTTGCCTGAGGCCACACAGCTTGTAAGTAGGAGCACTAGGATTTGGTCCTTTGCCTCCAGAGCCTATACTTGGCAACTTGGTTTTACCAATGCCATCACTCAGGCAAGGCTGGCAGTCTACTTGATGGACCCTGACAGGGGGACCCAAGCTGAATCAAAACCATCAAGCAAAGTTGCCACAGGCTGCTTCCTCAATTCTCAGCATGTAACCTTCCCCAGAGCTTCCTTTCTTCCCTTACCCTGGTCACAATCACCTCGATTTTATAAAGTAGTTCTTTCACAGCAGCTTTGACTAGACTATTCGTGGGGGCTGCTGCGTTCTTAGACCTCAGCCCGACTTCCCAGCTTATGATCTTAACAGCCACCCACCTTGACTCACTGAGGAGTCATTGTAAAGGCACCTCTTTCTTTGCACGATCAGATCACTGTCTAAGAACAAAGTCAGCAGATAGGATTTTTGATGTGGAAATCATCAAAACAGCTTTTCCTATCCCTGGCTTTGCTTTGTGAGGCTCCAGAAAACCAGAAAATGATGATAAACCCCACAATGAAGAAAAGGACTCATAGATAAAGTGAAGCTAAATCCTGGGCGCCTGGATGCTGCACTGAAAGCCACGAGAGAGACATCGTGCTCCCTCAGAAAGTTGTTTCCAGGGAAGTCCCCTCATTGCAGACTGAAGGATGTGTTTGACAGTCCTCATCAGAGGACTGTTCAGACAGAGCCTGTCTGAACAGAGACAAGCAAAGGGAACGTCTCCCCCAAAGTGGTGGAAGTCCCAGCCAGGGAGCAGCCTCCATAGGTGGCCAGGGGAGGGACTATCCCAGCCCTCCCTCCAGGGGAGAGAGGGGAGGGGAGAAAAGAGGGCGAATGTCAGGAAAGGACCTGCTTCTGTCCAAGGTCAAAACCACCCCAGAACATCTCCTAGTCCTCAAGGAGGAAGATACAAGCTGGAATTAGAATGTTCCAGAAAACATTCCATGGTCTCATGGTCTTTAGTTTCCTGAGCACCAACCGTAGCCTAGGAACTGCTCAGTGACAGGGTCCAGCTTGGACTCTGCCCCACCTGGTGGTGCTGGTGGCTCTCTGAAAGCCTCCTCTCCGGTGGCCTCTCGGGGTCTCCCAGGGCCTCCATCAGGGTTTCCACTCTGTTTCTGCTCAGTCTCTCCAGATGGGTGCTTCCCAAGGCCTGCCGTCTCCTTCTTCTCTTCTCCCACACATGTGCTCAAGGGAATCTGCAAGTCCAGGACTTCAGCCACCACCTGCTAGGGTGGTGACTCCAACCTGCATCCCCAGTGCTCACCCCTCTTCTGAACTCAAGACCTTTGAAGACAGCTCGTGCCTGCACATCTCCCCTGGGATGGCCTGTCAAGGCCATGTGAACACACCTGGAGACCCAGCTCGCTCCCCCAGGCAGCTAGTCTAGTGCGCACTTTCCCTTGGGTGCCCGTCCTGCATCTGATCATCCCAGCTAGAGACCTTGTGTTGTCCCTGACTCCCCGTTTCCCTCCTTGCCCTCAGGTTTCCCAGTCCTGCTACCCACTGTAACTGCCCTGAAACCTGACCCATCCTCTACCATCCCCCCAAGTCAGGTCCTCCGGAGCTTTTACTCCCTCTGTACTCTGCCCCTCCTCCAGCCCCAAGCTGCTCTGTTCCAGCCCCCTCCTTGCTTCCCCTCTTCCCACTCTGATTATCTCTCTTTATTTTTCCATTGCGTTGACCCCCTCCTTTATCCCTCCTTTCCATCAATGTCCTAAACATGTCCAAGCCTCTGTGGACGGTGTCCCCTGTCTTCCACCTTGACTCTCCCCTTCCTTTCTCACATAGTCTTCTTGGAAGAGTCGTCCACACTCTGAACAACCCCATCACTCCATCAAACCACGATCATCTGGCTTTGTTCCTCCTGCTCCCCACAGCCAAGTCCCCAGTGCCTGTCTGCCTCACAGCATCCGCCTTCAGATCTCTCTGGTATTCAGCGGTACTCACTGCTCACAGCCCCCTCTTTCTGGGGCTCTCTGTCAGCACTCCTTCCCCTCCTTGCTGGCTGCTCTCTGCCTTGCCTTCCCTCCATCATCTGTCATCACCCACCTCTTGCTCCCACATGCCTACCCAGAGGATCCACCCACTCCCACGGCTTCAGCTGCCTGTAGCTGAGGAGGACTCCCATGTCTGGATCTCTACCCCAGAACCCTCACTCTAGTCCCAGATCTTTATATCCGGCCACCCACAGGACACCTGGATGAACCACAAGCACTTAAACTCAGTGTGTCCAGAACCACTTACCTTCTCCTGGTGAATCTAAGCCCCCCTCCATATCTCTCATTTTAAGAAGGATACCACCAGCCACCAAGATGGCCCTGCCAACAGCACCTTAGTCATCTGTGAGTTCTCCTCCTCCCACACTCCCTGGGTACAGCCTCCAAGTTCTGCCAAGGCTGGTACCTCCTAGACACACCTCAGTGTGCTACCCCTCTTCACGCCCATCTCCACTTCCTGCCTTATTTTATGTCATCTTCTCTTAGCCGGCTCCTGACACTGACCTGCTCCTCTATCACCCCTGCAGGACTCTGAGCTCAGGTCTGCGTCCTGTGACATGCCTTCCCTTCTCTCTCTCTCTGTCTCCCCATGCTTCAGCCAATAGGACACCTTGAGAACCCAGAATGTCCCCATTTTGCCTGGTTCCTTCTCACCACTCCAGCTGAGAGAGGGAAGTCACTTCCTGCCCCTCCACCCAAGGCTGCAGATGCCCCTCTCCGGAGTACTTTGTTGACTGGCCCGCAGGTCTCCCAACTGTGAACTTTTTAAGAAAAGAAGCTGGATCTCATTCACTCATCCATCTTTGTCTCCTGGGGCTAGCAGTGCCAGATAATTGGTGGGTGATTAATAGGCGCTTGAGTGAATTACCTCCCTCCCAGGTGACTATTTGTTTACTTGCTCTGAGCTCCTCCAGGACAAAAATCTTTGCTATCTCTTTGCAGCATCTTTCTCGCATACAGTGCTATACAGATGTTTAATAAAACAATGAGTGTGTACTAAGGTGGCATTCCCGCCCCCTACCCCGCAGTTTCCAGTTGAAGTCTAACAAAACCTGTCTTTGTTTTGTTTTGTTTTGGCTTCTGTCAGTCATAAGACTTACTCCTTATCCGTCTTAAAGTTAGCAGGCCTGGAATGCAGAAGCAGACGTGATGGATAGACTATTGTGGAAATCAGCGTGGCCTGAGACCGGTGAGGCATCTTTGAGCTCAGGACCTTACAGACCTCGAGGAGGGAGTGAAGTAGTGAGGCCCTGTAGAGTCCTGGGTGCCGGGGAACCCGTTGGGGAACGCTGGGGAACAAGGGAAAGGGGCTGGTTGCGAACGGTCCGCGCCCGGGGGAGGGGAGGGGCGGCAGGGAGGCGGGGGCGTGGGGAGCCCGAAGCCCGCCCTCCTCCGGCTCCCCGCCCCTCCCCTCGGGCGGCTCCCTGCGCTCCGCTTACTTAACCTGCCCGCGGCCGCAGCTGCACTCGCACTCCCCCACCACTCGCTTGCCCGTAGGTTCCGCGCGTCCTCTCTCTCCATGGCGCTCCTCGGGCGGCTGTTGCCCCTCGCTCTGGCGCTGGCCCTGGGCCCCGCTGCCACCCCAGCGGGCCCCGCCAGGTCGCCCTACCAGCTAGTGCTGCAGCACAGCCGCCTCCGGGGCCGGCAGCATGGGTAAGCGGGCGCCCAGTCGGGATCGGAGGGACCGGGCGTCGTGGGGACCGTCGGAGCGGGCTGGGGGCGTAGGGGACAAAGCCCGAATCAAAAGCAGGCCTCTGTGTGGGACGCTTGGAGGGACCAGCCCTGCAGGAGATGGAGGGAGGGGAGTGGGGAAGGTGGAGAAAAGTCAGCAGGAGGCACTGTGTGGAGGAAACGGATGGAAGAGTTGACCTGGGACCTCCACTCAGGCCGAGAGCGTGAGCGGGATCCTGGGCTTTGAGCTTCTCCAGGCAGATAGGAGTTGGCGGCTATCTGTGCAGAGTCACCGTGGGAAGGTGGCCAGGGCAGGCAGGGAGCCCACCCAGCAGGGCGCAGGTTCCAGTCCAGCCAGGTCCTTGTCCAGCACCTTCATATGTGACACTGGGACCACACAAGCTGGCAGCATCCAAGGCCCCCAGGCCCCTGTCACCCGGCCAGGCCCTAAACCCACCACCTGGCACCAGGCACACCAAGGGCAGCGTCTGCTCCCCTGCTGGATGAAGACAGGAGAGTGTGCTGGGAGTCACACACACACTGTACAGATGGGGAAGCTGAGTCTGGAGTGGCCACATCACTTCGTCACGGTCCTGCAGTATGTATGGGAGCTGGGATTGGAACCACTCTTAAAACACTGGCTGAGTTTGTAAATTTGGGACATTATCATTGCATGTATTCCTTTGAGACACTGAAGATGTGTTGGTTTTCCGGGGGCAAACCCAGGCAGCAGGTCCAACCTGGTAAAGACCCTGGCCCAGACCCAGGCAGAGGTGGGTTTGTTTCCATATCCCAAACTCAACCATCCTGCTTGACATATAGCCAGGGTTTGCTGCCTACCTGGGTGCACCAACTCCTCTGTGACAGTTAGAACTATAGGAAGGAAATGGCAACCCACTCCAGTATCCTTACCTAGAAAATCCCATGGACAGAGGAACCTGGTGGGCTATAGTCCATGGGGTCACACAACTGAAGTGACTTAGCGCATATGTGGATAGAGTTGTGTCGCAGCCCAAATGCCCTTGGGTCTGGCATTTGCTCCCAGTTGGTGCCCAGACCACCCTTTGACTGGGCAGATCTGTACTTAGATCAGAACTCAGTGTTGGAAGTGATTGGAGTTGACTTCATAGGGTTCTAGAAAGCCTTGACTCCCTGCCCTTAGAAATGGCCCCTTGTTGGGAGTAGTGTCCTTGTTCCTCTGCCTGTGTGTGCCTGTGGTCGTACTTGGCCTTTCAGATGCCCAGGGCTATGGGGAGGGGACTATGTTGGCAGTGAGTCTGGCCCCTCTGCAGAGTGAAAGCCATCCAGGCCATGCTGCAGCCTCATACCCTGCAGGAGAGAGGAGAGCACGGGGGATGTCCAGGGGTCTTTCAGGAAGTGAGAGACTCACTTTTGACTTCTGCTGGGTACGGAAAAGTGAGGGGGGCAGGACAGAAAGACAAGGCGGGAACGAAGCATCAAGTCACAATATGAGCCACTGGCATGTCCATGGTCTCTGCCCAGCGCACTGTTGGCCTTCTGCCTTTCCTGCCAATGGAGTATGTCCTGTTTGGGTGCGACAGTCACTCCTGGGAGGGTTCTGTCCCTCTGTGTCTTCTTAGGCACTCAGTCAGGAAAAGGCACCCACAGCATTCTCTGTCACCTGGAATGGTGGCTCCCGGCGCTCCACAGTGATGCTTCCCAAAGGTGCCGATGGGTCTCCAGCAGGAACCACCCCTGTAACAAACCTCCTTCCCTTTGAAGCCCAGAAAAGTCACAGACCAGCTGGAAAATAGTTGTGTGTGTGTTTTTTTTTTAATGCAAATCTTTATTATAAGTTTCAGCTATTAGGTCAACTTTCTCCCTCCCCTCCCTTCCCCCACCCTGCAGGCTAATCATCTTGCAGGGCAACTGGAAAAGCCTAGAGTGATCTGTGATGGGCAGGATGGGCTAAGCATTCCCAGGTGTGCTCCCCTCCTCCCCCAGTAAATCTGGACACACGGGCAGGTGGACTGTAACGAACGGTTGCAGATGCAGCTGCGTTTACTCTGATCTAACGGTCCCTGAAAACTCACAGGCTGCCTGGCTTAGCCCATGGGGGTGGCACCCTGTGCAAAATGGACAACCTTGTTCAAACTCCAGCCCTCTTTCAAAGTGAGAACTGGTGGGAAGGGAAAGGGAAGCTCTTTTGTTAAAGAAATGTAGTGTGTGTGCTTCACAAGACGTCAAGGAAGAAATAACAAGTGGGTCCTGCTCACCATTTGGCTTCCCAGTTGGCACTAGTGGTAAAGAACTTGCCTGCCAATGCAGGAGACATAAGAAATATGGGTTTGATTCCTGGGTTGGGAAGATCCCCTGGAGAAGGGCATGGCAACCCACTCCTATTCTTGCCTGGAGAATCCCATGGAGAGAGGAGCCTGGCGGGCTTTAGTCCATGGGGTCATAAAGAGTCAGACATGACTGAAATGACTTAGCAAGCATGCTCACCCTTTATCCATCACACTTTTACTTTCATCTTCACCACAACCCAGTGAGCTCTGTGGTAGCTGTTCCCATTTTACAGATAGAGAAACTGTGGCTTTGTGACGTGGAGTGACTTAGTCCAGAGACAGAAAGCTGTTGGGAAAGTAGAGACTGTGATGCTGTCTTTCGACTCCCGGCTGTTATCTGTGTTGCTATAGAGAAGGAAAACAACAATACTGAAAGAGAAGTAAAAATGCAGTCACACTTCCAAATGTCAGCAACCAGAACTGGACTGCATTTTCTGAAGCGCTTGGTTTTCAAATCCAAGTTGAATAGCAGAGCTGTTGTGCTTGAGGCAGAAGGCCCAGAAACAGGGTGCTCATGTCAATTAAACTTCAGTATAAATTTCCTATGTACACAGCCCACCCATCCCACCCTGATGTGAGAGGGAGTAGGTCACAGAGACCCCCAGCCTCTGCTCCTGTCTAAGAGGGCAGCAGCAGTGGAAACTCAGTCTGCAGAGGAATGTTGGAACCACATCCACCAGAGACTCTGAAGGTTCGCCAAACGCCTACGGAGAGTTGTGGAGAATTCATCGACAGTAATTATTTCCTGCTTGGTCAGATAGAACTTCTGAAATTGTACAGAAATAAATAGAACCTCCAGCTGGAGTGTGGCCAGCAGGGACTCTCTCAGGGTTATTTGGGGACTGCTGTAACCTATGAATACCAGGCAGCAAACTGAGAAACAAGGTGGCTTCTGTAAAAACCCTCTGGAGGCTGTGGGCGTTTGGTCAGATCCAGCAGGGAGTAAGGGGGTAGGAGCTGTCCTCCCCCTTGGCTTGAGGTTTCCTCTCCAGCCTCCGCTTCTCTTGCCCTCAGGTCCCTACAGTAACTCACAAATATTTGCTATGCCTCCTTGGCCCACTCAGCTTTGCCTGGGGTGAACCACAGACTGGACAAGAGGTGACATCCACATGGTGGAAGAGACAGGGCAGAGAATTAAAGGGTCTGTGTGTCCTCCCTCCCACCCAATAAGCTGACTCTTGAGTATTTGAGAGTTGACCAAGTTCCTGGAAAAGACCATGCATCTCAAATGATGGCTCTTGATTATATTTGTAAAGTATCAGAGGAATTGATATTTAGAATTGATATACCTGAAGTTCTCTGGTCTTTGTTGCTGCATGCAGGCTTTCGGTAGCTGCAAACAGTGGGGGACGATGCCTAGTTGCGGGGCGTGGGCTTCTCACTGTGGTGCTTTCTCTTGTTGCGGAGCTCAGGCTCTAGGCACACAGTAGCTGCAGCAGGCAGACTTAGTTGCAAGTTCCTGGCTCTAGGGCACGTGGGCTTCAGTAGTTGCGACGCAGGGACTCATTCGTTGCTATTCACGGGCCCTAGAGCTGGCTTGCTTCAGTAGTTGCAGCATGCGGGCTCAGCTGTGGCTCGAGGACTCTAAAGCCGGGCTTAGTAGTTGTGGTGCATGGACCCAGCTGCTCCTCCGTGTCATGTTGGAATCTTCCTGTACCAGGGATTGAACCCATGTCCCTTGCATTGGCAGGTAGATTCTTACCCACTGAGCCACTAGGGAAGTCCTGGGAGCAGTATTTTTGACAAGGCTGTTCCAAGTTCCTCTGCATCCAATCTGGTGCTTAGCCCCACCTAGAATATAAAAGAAACAAATCAGAACACCTGCCCCCAGGGTTCTTTGCAGGATAGCTGAAAGGTCACACACACCCTGATTAGTTTTGGGTTGTGTTCTATACCCAGCATCAAACAATGGCTGTATCACACACAGCTCAGCGGTGGGCAGAAGAGTATCACCTGGGGCACCGAAGGAGGGCTTTCTGGGGGGAGTGGGACGCAAACTGGGGCCCCAGTAATAAACGACTTAGTTCAGTGAGTGACTGTCTCCTTCTGAGGTCCTGACAGCAGCTAGCTTGGCCATGCCCTCTAGTTTCCAGGCTGGGCACACCAGATAGGCTGTGTCTGGGAGCCAGGCAGCTGCCTAGGGATGCAGAGGATGTCTGTGTGTGGAGCTGCCTGCAGAGTGCTGGGGCCTGGACCACAGGACCAGCGATGCCTGCTGGGAGGCCAGGTTCAATCCTGTGCATGTGCGGAGTGGGGGTACAAAGAAAGTCTGGGGGCCTCCCTCAAAGCTGCTGCTGTTCTTAGCAAACACCACTTTCTTTTTAAGGTGGTGTTTTCCATCTATAAAACATGTAGCCTAAAAATTTTAAGATGTTTTTATTTATACTTACTAAATGTCAGTGTCAAAGAATGTTTAAATGAAATGATGTCACTGTATGATATATACTTTGACAGTTTTTGAATTTGGGGGGATATTTTTGCGAGGGATGATGGAAGTCTGGATCACGAGGACCAGAATGTACCCCCAAGCTGACCGAAATGACTGTATCTTCTCTGTATCTAGAAGGTTCTGGTGACCCAGGAGGGCCCACGTGGTGGGAAGGACGAGGAGGCAGGTGACATGCCGACCGTTTGCTAACACTGCAGCTTTTGTTTTCAGCCCCAACGTGTGCGCTGTGCAGAAGCTCATTGGGACCAACAAGAAGTACTTCACCAACTGCAAGCAGTGGTACCAGAGGAAGATCTGTGGCAAATCAACGTGAGTATCTGTAACCACCGATGCCCACCAGCCACCCAGGAGGCCACCCTTGGTGTGTGTGGGTTGCAGGTGCCCCTGGGCGTGGGCCAGCCTTTTGGAAGGTGGCACCGTGTGCAGAGCCACGAAGATGCATGTGTACACATGTCAGAGAACTGTGTGCTTGGGAGTGGCATTTTCAGTAAGCTGGCCGATTTTGTTTTACACTTTTAAGCCGCCTAACAAGACTTGGATATGTTTTTTAGGGCCGACTTGGGATCGCAAGAAACATGAAACTGTGTGCGGGCACTTCTTAATCCTCACTAAATGATACAAATACAATGATTCAGTGTAGAAGCCACCAGCCTCTGACTCTGGGAAAGAAAAGCCATTGGTGAACTTATACAGGGTTCTTGCTCTGTGTTTCAAAGTGCGTGCATGCTAAGTTGCTTCAGTCATGTCCGACTCTATGCAACCCTGTGGACAAGCCCACCAGGCTTCTCTGTCCTAGCAATTCTCCAGGCAAGAATACTGGAGTGGGTTACCATGCCCTCCTCCAAGGGGTCTAACTGACCCAGGGATCAAACCCATATCTCTTATGTCTCCTGCATTGGCAGGTGGGTTATTTATCTCTAGCATTTCAAGGTAAATACCCTCCAAAAGACTGAGAGTGCCTAGAGATATGCACGGAATGAGGCAGCACAGCATATTAAGAACACAGGCTTAGACTCTCTGATTCGAAGGTTGGCTCTGCCACCTACCTGGGCAGTTGGCTTCACCTTTGGAACCCTCAATTGCCTCATCCATAATATAACAATAGGACTACCTTATGGGATTGTTCATGTGAATGAAGTAATACACAGAAGAGGCTAAATTTGGAGCCTGGCACATAGTAAGTACTCAGTAAATGCTAGTTGCTGTTGTTTGCAAATCTTAGCTGCATAAACAGAAGTGAGACGCCAGGGGTTGTGGCCCCCTGTGGTTACAGTAGAGCTTTCTGGTGCCTCTAGCATCATGAACAGCATGGAGGGAGGTGGCGTTCACCATGACTGCCCTGCAGCCTGCGTGTTCTGACAGAGTTCTGGGGAAGCCTAATCTGTTTTGGCACCAACCATCAAAAGATTGCAAAGCTGGCTCTCTCCAAAAGATGGAAAAATGTGCTGTGCAGAGCTCCCTGAGACACTCGTGAGGACCTGGGCTTCCTCTTGTCTGTGTAATAAGAGGATTAAGAGATGCTGAGCCACTATCTTGAACCCTTTCCCATATTAGAGGTTTTTAAACATATTGCTTGTGACTTGCTTTGGAGCAGATGTCTCCTCTAACTGAAGGAAGGGTAAACACTCTCTCCGTGAAATGCACATAGAAATAAATATCCCAGCTTGTGACACTGATTGTGTCCTAACACAATTGTCAATCCTAGTATGGATCTGGGAAATTGTGGATTGAGCAGAGGTGGGGCAAGACCAGTAGCATCCCATGAGCCTGTCAAGGGCAGGGCAATGACAGTTGGTTCCCTGCTTGACCAAGCCCAGCCCCAAAGCCAAGAGTTAAGTGAGCTAAGAGGATCCACCTCCCAGATTTAAGGAGGGAACAAACCCCCAGCCAGAATTCTTGCTGTTGTGGACAAGAAGAGATTATGCAAATTATATGCCACGTGTCCTTCTCTGGTACCCAAGTTAAAAAAAAAAATTTTTTTTTTCAGTACTTTTTGACTTTTCCCATGTAGGTATATTATCAACTAAAATAAACACTTAATTAAACACAGAGCCAGGCCCCACATAATTGCATCTTGGAAGATGACCGAGCCCTGGGTTTTAAGACGCTACCATTTTGTTTGTTCTGGCTTCCCTAAAAATGGGAGCCACTTGTAATGTCAAGCTGACAGTGGGTGGTATTGGCCATGGTATTTCAGCGTGGCCCCGTGTTGAAGCATTTGCCTGACCAGTTAACAGTAGCTTGGGGACATTTTCAGCATTCCCCGGCTGACGCTGCTCTGAGTCGCCTTGGCTGATTGACTCTGGGTACCTACCTCCTTCTCCACTGATGTGTCAGGATGGGCGCGGGCAGCATCCACGTGTTGGCCAAATGTTCTTGATGACGAGTCATCATGTTCTTGAAGACGTGATGGTGCAGCACCATAGAGCATAGGGGGAGCCCAGGTGCTGCAGGGGGAGGGGTAGACGTAGGTGTGGGTGGGGAAATCAGAGTGCAGAGTGGGGCCCAGGGCCCAGTCCCAGCCATAGGGCGGATCTTACAAACCCACAGGGGATAATCTGAACCTACAACTCTACCAAGCAATCTGCTGTTGCTTTGGGCAGCTTATAAAAGAGGAAATGGAGATAGAAAATCATGAGTTGATTAAAAAAACCTTATGATCCAGGATAAGAAGGTCCCTCCCTGGAACATCACGTGCAGCAGCAGGAAGGTGAAGCTGACTGGGGGGAAGGCCAGAGAACTTGGGGAGGGAAAGGGGAAGTGGATGGACTCATCTCTGTTGTCCCTGAGAGAGCTGAGAAGAAGCAACCTCGCTGTTTGCTTGTGCCCCAGGGCTGAAACCCATGAAGGAACTGCCATCTGGGTCCTGGGAATTCAGTGCCCATAGGTGGTCAGCAGGGGAGGAGAGAGGCCTGTGTGGGCTGCAGATGATGTCATCCTGGTGAGAATGGGCCCTGTGGTACACTTACCTGGGTGAGGACCAAACTGTGAAATGGGAAGCACAGTGGTGGTCGGAGCAGAGAGCGCCATCTCAGCATGGGGCCAGCCTGGGCAGTAGGAATTTTCTCAGGGGCAAGGCTTGAGCCAGGGGTGTTTGTTGGCGTGAAAGGGAGCCAAGTGTCACGGGAAACGGGTTGCACAGGTCCCCAGGGGACCCCAGACCCACAGGAGAATGCAAACTTGGAAGCAGATAAGTAGCACTAAGTATGGGATCAAGGCGTGAAGACTTTGCCATTTCAGGTCACACAGGGACCCAGGAGCCTGGAGCCAAGTGTCCGCTGCTGGGAGGCCCTGACTTCACCTCCAATAGAGGAGGGAGGGGCAGAGTCACAGTGTGCGCTCAGCACGCCTGTCAGGTCACTGCATCCATCTTCTGCAGACAATAGCTTGTCTGCATTGTCCCAAAAGAGTCCTGGTGCTGCTTGTCAAGCCTGATACATGGGTTTTATTACAGGAAGTAGTTACCAGTGGGCCCCTCTTCAGTGATGCAAGTGAATTTTATTACTTAGAAACTCATTTTATTTCAGATCCTAAAGAGCACCAGTGTGATACAGCAGCTCATCAAGCAAAGAGGGTGATTTCGGGTCTCCATCTGATCAGTAACCGTAACATTTTTATGTCCAGCAGCTGAAGCAATGGTGCAGGAAATGGTGCTCAGGAAGCCCAACAGGCCTCCTTTGTATGAACCCCCATGAAAGGGAGGCCCATTTAACAGCCAAGTCAGAGCTGACATCATGGAGATGTAATAATCACAGCAGGAGCCCAGGCATCCTCCACGTGGCACGGGGAGGGCCAGCACAGGAGCCAGCAGGTGGGGGTGGCCATTCTGCCCTCCAGAAGCTTGCCGCTGTGTCACAAGCAACATCATTCACAGGCAACTGTAGCCATTCTCTAGAGCCAAGATGAGCTGGCAAGACATTCCCGTTTCCCCAGTAGCAAGCGTGGCTTTGCCCAAAGGCTGAAATATTAACACTTCTTCAATACTGTGTTCAGGCTTAGGCATTTCACTTCTACTGAAGCCAGCCAGCGTATGGTCTAACTTTTCCATCAGTCCTATAGAAAACAGCAGAGCTATTTCCTATAGATCTCATTTGTGCAGGGCACCCAGGGACATCTGTGATGAAGCTGAGCAAGACCCTTCCTTTCCTTGCCCTCCTGTATCCTCAACCTTGGTCCCAAAAGGAAAAACAAGAGGATGGTGAGAAGCCATCTAGGGATGGCAAGCTGTCCCCTAGACCCACAGCAGCACCTCCTCCCCTGCTTCCTATTCCCTGTGCAGCCCGCTGGATCCCCATGGCCAACCTGCTCTGAAATAACTGAGATTTTACATACACCAAACTCCAGGGTTTTACTAAATGCCTCGACTGTGCAGGGTTTCCTGATGGTTCTGTCCCATTCTGTACTCTCCTAGCAGGCAGCTTTGTTGTTCTTGTTCAGTCACTTAATCGTGTCTGACTCTTTGTGACTCCATGGACTGCAGCATGCCAGGCTTTTCTGTCCTTCACCACCTCCCAGAGTTTGCTCAGACTCATGTTCACTGAGTCAGTGATGCCATCCAGCCATCTCATCCTCTGTCATCCCCTTCTCCTCCTGCCTTCAATCTTTCCCAGCATCAGGGGCTTTTCTAATGAGTCAGCTGTTCGTATCAGGTGGCCAAAGTATTGGAGCTTTAGCATCTGTCCTTCCAATGAATATTCCAGACTGATTTCCTTTAGGGGTTGACTGGTTGTATCTCCTTGCTGTCCAAGGGACTTCTAAGAGTCTTCTCCAGCACCACAGCTGGAAGGCATCAATTCTTCGGAGGCAGGTTAGCTGACAGGAAACCTTGTTCTCCTGAGTATGTACGTGAGTCCATGTACCATTTGGGTAAGTGGTAGGTGGAATGATGTCACACTAATACTGTCTACATCCTCATCCTGAATGTGTGAAGATGTTGCCTTACAAGGGAAAAGAGAGTTTCCAGATCTGATTAAGTGAAGGCACTGGGTGGGGGTGTGGCGGAAGGCAGGTTATCCTGAATTATCTGACGAGACGAATATAATCATAAGGGTCCTTATGCGATGAAAGCAGGTGAGTGAGAGTCAGAGAAGGCGATATGACAATGAAAACTGAAGTTGGAGTGGTGTAACTACAAGCCAAGAACTGTGGGCATCCTCTCAGATGTGGAGAAGACAAAAATAGATTCTCCCCTAGAATCTCGGGAAGGAATACAGCCTTTGATTTTAGCCTCATAAGGCCAGCTTTTGACACTATTATCCAGAATTATAAGATAATACATTTTTTTTTAATTTTATTTTATTTTTAAACTTTACATAATTGTATTAGTTTTGCCAAATATCAAAATGAATCCGCCACAGGTATACATGTGTTCCCCATCCTGAACCCTCCTCCTTCCTCCCTCCCCATACCATCCCTCTGAGTTGTCCCAGTGCACTAGCCCCAAGCATCCAGTATCGTGCATCGAACCATTTTTGTGGTTTTGAAGTCACTATCACTAAACTTGTGATAATATGTTACAACCGCAATGTGCTTAGTCGCTCAGTTGTGTCTGATTCTTTGCAACCCCATGGACTGTATGTAGCCCACCAGGCTCCTCTGTCCATGGGATTCTCCAGATGGGCCCTATCTATTAACTTAGACAGCTGTGTTATGGGGAATTTATTTATTACATGTGATTTGATCAGTGGTTTCATGCCGGGCATGGCTTTCAATGAAATTATTAACCTAACTTTATAAAGTTTATACCTGGGATTTTTTAAGAAACAGCTCAACGACTGAGCGCCTAGTAAATAGCAAGCATCTGGTAGGTGTTTTTCACAGGTTAGCTTGTTTGGTTCTCACAGTCACCCTTTAAGATCAGTATGATCATTAGCCCATTTACAGAGGGGAAGACTGAGGCTCAGAAAGCCTAAGTCATCTGCTGGCAGGTGGAGGCGGCCCAGTTATTCTTTTGATATGTGCTGCCCCCAAGGAGAACTGAGCACAGCAGCTAGCGTTGGTGACATGGGGAAAAGTCAAGTGAGCAGCCCTGGAGGACCTGGGTCATCTGCCCCAGGTCTCTCTCTTCAGCCCTGAAGCCTATGATTCTGGGTCGCAGGGAGCAGAGGAGGCCTCCTTGGAGTTCGAAGAGGCCCTCTGGCCCAGAGCCACCAACCTTTTCTTGGTTGTTCACCCCCAGCCTGGCAGTCATTCTCAACGCCTGTTGCAAGGGTGCTCCCTCTCTAATCAGATGGAGAGCATGGGAGCTGAAGAGACACAGCCAGCATCCAGGATCCCCCCAAAGACCCTCACATGCCACATACAGACAGACTGTCACCAAATATGTCAGTGTATTTTTCAGCGGCTCTATCTCATCACTCACCATCTGGACCCTGGTAAATGGGGTGAGAGTGGAATTTTTGTTGCTGGACAGCAGGTTAAAACAAACCCTTTCTTACCAGGAGTTCAAGAGTTTGATTTTCTCCTGGGAGGCTTAAGAGAGCTCAGTCGAGTGCAGAAAATGAACCCCCGTCCAGGCAGGTGCATGTCTAGACGACCTCAGTTTGCATTTGCTCTGCAATTCCCTTGGAAATCATGATGTGCTGGATGGTTTACCTTCGGTCACAGGAAGCTGGCTCTCAGGCCCCATTCCTTATTCCACTGTTTCAGAGTTTTGTCAGTCCCTGGGCATTTACAGCTGTCCCAGCCGCCAAAACTGTGCAGCATGCTTGGGAGAGAGTGATTGCTTTAACTTATTATGTTAACTCCTTAGACAGTTATTCTGAGGACAGAAAAAAAAAATAATGCTTCTCTTTTTGTCCAATTGTGAGTAGAACTTTGGAGGGGAATGGAGGAGAGCTCTCAAACTCTCTTTCAACTCTTAGACCTCGGATGGGCACTACTTTTTGTCCCCCCACCCCCTACCTCCCTCAAATTCCCTTCTAAGTCATGAACCTTCTCTGATTTTATTCCTCAAATTGCTCTTCTGACCTGAGAAGCTAGAACAAGAAAATTTGTGTCTCATTGCCCTAGAGGATGTTGTTTTTCTGAGGTTTCTGCTTATTGGACTGTTTCAGGCCAAGGAGAAGCCAGGAGTCTTTAGTCAGAGCAGCTTTTGCTGATAAGATTCAAGTCAGAGACCAGCAGATTGGTCCCCTCTATGCTGGAAAGCCAGGGAACTGGGGAGACATGGTTGGGGGCTCCCTGCGGTTCTCATGCTTTTCTGCACTCACCCTCAGACCCACAACTGTGTGACTACTCCAGCCCCGTTTCCCACAGCTCTGCGTGTGTGTCCCCAGGGCCAGAGCCCCAGGAAGGTGACACACAGGGCTGAGAAGAGGGTGTGCCAGTCCTGAAAGATTTGGTCAGGATCGTGTTAATGGGCTGTCTTCTTGGGCTGCAGTTTCCAGCTGCCCTCTTCCTCTCCGGGGCCAGGTGGACTGGTTCTAAGAGCTTGTGTTGTTGGGATGGTCAAGCAGGGAACCGGCTAGATGTGGAGGTGTTTCAACCCAGAAGGCCAGTAGGCTGAGGTGAGAGGCTTGCTCATCTCGTGCACCCAGAAAGTGCTGGGGATGCCAGGCTGTGGGTAGCACTCAGGAAGAGGAGGGAGAGGACAGCAGCATGAGAGGATTAGGAGACGGTCAGAAGGTGTCCTGGCAGGAACCACCCACACTGGGCTAACCAGCAGACAGCCTTTGGCTGTGGGGGCGGGGGGTTGGGGGCCTGTGCCCCCACAAGGGTTGGTGTGTCCCCCATGTCCAGAGAGCCCACCTGGAGAGGAGAGGCAGCGAGTGCTGCCAGGGGTTAGCTTTCATCACATCGGAGAGACCCCCAGTGTCCTTTTAATGTTAGACTTTTCCAGTAAGTCCACTTCCCCCTGTATATGTACACTGTCAGCAGCAATGGAGAAGGGTCTTGACTTGGTGAACTGTGAGGAGAGTCCTGGATCTGACCCGCCCCAGCTGGAAGCCTTGGAAGTGCCTTCACCCCCAAAACATTTGCAGCTTTCTGACTCCATCCCTCACTTCCTCCTTCATGCTGAGATGTCCCTGCTCCCCCACCTGTCTGGCAGCCTCCATTTCTCCTGTCATCGTCACCCCTCCTTCCCCTCCACATATATGTGGCCACCCGTGAGTTTACTCTTGGGGAGCTGGTTTTCTGTTGTTCTCAGTGGAATCCCGGTGAGCCGTTGAGCTCTCCTGTGGTGAGCTCTCCTAAGCTTTGTGAGACTTGACCCCATCCCACTTCCTCAACCCCCACCACAGAGCCCCGGTATTTATCAGAAAAAGCCTGAGAGTCCACGCATGCGTGTCCCCAGTCCTGTGGGCTTGAGGCTTGTGGCTCTCCCTACGTTTAACTATGAGATGCTGGCAGACACTCTCCTCCTTTGAAAGAGTGCTTTTCTGCTCCCTAGAAATTATCCCATTGGTTGGAACTGTGAGCGTGAGATTTAAGGAACCTTGGAGATCATCTAGTTTAGCTTCACCTTCTTCTGTAAATCAGGAAACTGAGACCCAGAGAGAGAAATGAACTTTCAAGGCCACCCTGCGAATTACTGATAGATGACAAGCCTCGTCTCCTAATCCTATTGCGTTGCCTTTGAAAGGCAATCAGATCTCACTTTTGTTGCAGACGATGACTGGTTTCCAAAAATAAAACTGTGAGTCAGTCGAGATCAGTCCTGAGACCACTAGCCTGTTTCACCCTTTTAAGCAGGGCTGAAAGGTTCAAGAGGAATGGGATGGGAGGAGGGCTGAGAGAAAAGTGGAGAAGAAGGAGTCAGAAGGATGGAGAAAGAAGGGCAGAGAAGAGAGCGTGTGATGTCGCTCCTCAGGAATGTCCTAGGGGCTTGTTTCTGGCACAGTGACACCTGTAGCTCCCTGGCAGCCTGAGTATCCTCATCTGTCTCTGAGACAGCCCCCTGGATGACAGATGAACCAGGCTTCATGTTCACATGACTCCCAGGGCTTCCTCGAGACAACTCCAGTGGAATTAGTGAGAGGAGAATTTCTCGGCTCATTGAGAGTAGCACCTGCTCCCTCCTACCCCCAAAGCCCAAACTTCTGCCCCATCTGCCTGCTTCTCTTCTATCTATGCCATTAAACAGCCTGTGAGAGGCTGTGGTGAGCAGTTCTGTAGTAAGCCCGCTGTGACTCAAGGCTGTGTTCTCTCCTGTCCTGAAGGACAAATGGCAAGAAAGGAAGTGGCTGGACATGGCTGTTGGCTTCAGGTCCCAGGGTTGCCAAGGAAGAGTCTGTGCTCACAGCGTTGGTGCAGGAATGGCCTTTGATGGGACAGGGGGTTTTGATGCGAAGCTAGTCTTTCTTGGAACACTTCCTTGTGTTGCTCTTTGAAATCCTCAGTCTTTTGGGTTTCCCTGGGATGTTGGGTTGACTGAAGCTTTACGTTTCAGACCTCCAGAAGGTGGTGAGTAAGCCATGATGGGCTGGTCTAAGTTTTAATGTCAGGTGACATCAAAGTTTAAAACTATAAACTGCCAGTCTTGTTCATCCAAATACAAAGAATCTCACAAACTGGCAATATCAGTTGCCTCCTGGAAGGAAGATTGAGGGATGAGGGGGGATGGGGAACACTTTACTATTGAACCCTTTGTAGATTTTGAAACCGTATAAAGATTTTCGTTGATTAAAATTTTGTTTTTAATTTAAGGAAACAGTAAGCATCTTAAAGAGCTTTGTTTTTATTGTAAAATTTGGTTGAAGATGGAATAAGACTTGATCATAAATATGCTACCCTTCTTGGTTACTAAGTCAGAGAGCTAGAAGTTCATGGGCTATTTTGTTCAATGACCATCACACGGTACATGTCTACATCTTACAGATGAGGAAACTGAGGCCCAGAGAGGAGACAGGACTGGCTGGCGAGGCCTGGGTTGGTTAGTTAGTGGCGGACTCAGAACCAGAAAGCTCCGGAGCTCCTCCTGCTCCTTCCTGCTGCCTCTCAGCAGTTCTTCCCACTGGGTTCCTCGTGGATTATGCTGGAGATAAGTTTCAGGTGAGGACGTGTACTGCCACTGTGAATATGCTGCCGCAGTCCTCTGGCTGTATCCCAGCTGCATGACTGTGAGTGACCGCATCGCTGGCACCATGTGCAAAGCCGAGGAGGTGTGACAAGCTCCTTGCTGACGAGAGGTGAGAGATGACCGAGCGTGTGATCTCCTCCAGGAGCAGGCTGTGTGCTCACCGCATCACGTCCCTTCCCAGAGCAAGACCAATGACACGAGAGGGGAGGGAAGCCCTGCCTAATACACGTGCGTGTCTTCATTGCAGAGTCATCAGCTACGAGTGCTGTCCTGGATATGAGAAGGTCCCGGGAGAGAAGGGCTGTCCTGCAGGTGAATAAGCCTTGCCTGTTGGCGCAGATGGAGGGGAGGAGGGAGGGAAAGAGGAGCACCCACGTGAGGGGCAGCAGAGTCTGAATGGGGGTCCAGAGGATGAAGGCTGGAAACAGCAAGTTTCCCACGCTGTCCTTCCTGTGCAAGCTGACCTCCTTAACACGCTGGGGGAACATACTCTGGTCCTGACCTGCCTGTGCCCTCTACACCAGGCACAGGCTCCTGCCTTTGTTGTTTCTGGCTGCAAGAGATTCTAAATACATCTAGCATTGCTGAGCAGCCCTGCTGGAGAGCAGACAGGGCAGGCCAGGCCTCCGGCTGGGCTGGGCACATCAGGCCACCCCACCTAACTGTCGGAACCTGGCCCATTGGAGCTTGTAGGGATGGGAGTAGCAGGCTGGCTTTCCCAGAGTCAGCCAAGGGTACCATGAGTGGCCATCGGGGCCCACAAACAGTGTGGTACCTGTGAATTCACCTGTGTGAAATCAGACCTTTCCTTTGGTCCTGCACACCTCTGGGGACTGTGCTAGGAAGATTTTTTTTTTTAACTTGGAAATCTTTGCTGGTTCATTAGTTGAGAGTGTGAGATTGAGGTTTAGGAGATAGGGGGTGATTTCGTTGGTACCAAGGTCACAAAGAGGGTGGCATGGACAGGGGCCATGGCCTTCTTACTGAGTAGCAGGACAGGCGGGAAGCGTGGGATGGGGAAGAGAAGGAACTGGGTGGGGGAGTGCCTCAGGGCCTTAGTTTCAGCTCCTTTAAAAGGAACAGGAGAAACTCTGGGTGTGAGAGGAAGGTCCTCCAGAGCTTCAGGCTATTTCAGGAAACAACATTTTATTACTTGCAAATACCCACAGCACTTCTGAGATCTCTTTCATTCCAGTGGAAGCCATTAGGGAACCAGTTTCAAAAACAACTAGATAAGTCCCTAAGACTAGCTTGTAATTGGGCTATCTGTTTCTGGTGTGTGTTCCTACCTGTGTTATCTGATTGTCTATGAACAAAAGCTTTGCTCTGCTGTAGTTAAACATGACTGATCCCTTGAGCTCACATAGGGAAGCCCTTGGCTGTGGAGTTGCTCTAAGAAGCAGGTGACTGGCCTCTCCGGTTCCCCATAGCAGGCTGTGTCTGGCCTCCTCCAGTGGGTGTGCTCAGATGAGGAAGGGTGTGATCTGGCCGGGGAAGTCCCGCAGGCCATCCCTGCTCTACCGTCTGCCTCTGCAGCCCTGCCACTCTCTAACCTGTACGAGACCCTGGGAGTTGTCGGTGCGACCACCACTCAGCTGTACACGGACCGCACAGAGAAGCTGAGGCCCGAGATGGAAGGACCCGGCAGCTTCACCATCTTCGCCCCCAGCAACGAGGCCTGGTCCTCCTTGCCAGCTGTGAGATGACCTTCTTATGCCCAGGGCTTTCATCCTGGGGACCGTCTTACTGAGACTCTGTGGTGGTTTCTACCATCTCAGGACACATCTTCCTTAAGCCCTCAGATAAAGCCATGACACTTGAGCTAAAATATGCCTCCCCAGGCGGCTCCCAACGCTCCATCCACTTAAGTGGCCAGACAGGTCTCAGTGTTCACAGAGGAGAGGGCTCTGGAGAAATGGGAGTCCCCGGGGCACCTTTCCCAGGGTGGCAGGGACCCATCTGTTGAGTGTGGGGCCTGCAGCCCCCTCATGGCCACGCTGACCCTCCTCCTAGGAAGTGCTGGACTCCCTGGTGAGCAACGTCAACATTGAGCTGCTCAACGCCCTCCGCTATCACATGGTGGACAGACGGGTGCTCACGGACGAGCTGAAACACGGCATGGCCCTCACCTCCATGTACCAGAATTCCAACATCCAGATCCACCACTATCCCAACGGGGTAGGGAGTCCTGCTTCCACGGCTCTGCCCTGTGCCCACCCTGAGCCGCATCTGGTGCATGTGTGGGCGGGTTTCTGGGGTCGTGTCCTCCAGGCGGGGTCACCTATGGACAGTCTTCTGCCTCCTACACCTGCTTCTCCACATTCTGTCCTGTGGTTTCCCTTCCTGGGGCTCACAGGCTGTGCCTCCAGGGTGTTAACCACTCACGCTCACTCGTTTTCTGGGCAGATCGTGACCGTCAACTGTGCCCGCCTGCTGAAAGCGGACCACCACGCAACCAATGGCGTGGTGCATCTCATTGATAAGGTCATCTCCACCGTCACCAACAACATCCAGCAGATCATTGAAATCGAGGACACCTTCGAGACCCTGCGGGTAAGGGACTACCTCTGGGCGGGGGAAGGCCTGGGGATACACCGCCTCCCATGAGGGCCTTCTTCTGTGGGAGAGGTGGAGCATGTCTTTATGCTCATGGGCATTTAGGTGACCATGGAGCAAGTTCCTCTGATGCCCATCAGATCAGATCAGATCAGATCAGTCGCTCAGTTGTGTCCGACTCTTTGTGACCCCATGAATTGCAGCACACCAGGCCTCCCTGTCCATCACCAACTCCCGGAGTTCACTCAGACTCACGTCCATCGAGTCAGTGATGCCATCCAGCCATCTCATCTTCTGTCATCCCCTTCTCCTCTTGCCCCCAATCCCTTCCAGCATCAGAGTCTTTTCCAATGAGTCAACTCTTTGAATGAGGTGGCCAAAGTACTGGAGTTTCAGCTTTAGCATCATTCCTTCCAAAGAAATCCCATGGCTGATCTCCTTCAGAATGGACTGGTTGCCTATAAACATGGTGAATTCACTAATCAGGCGGTCAGGTTGACCATAGGAAGACATCATAATCTTGTGCTGGGAACATTCCCCTGCTGGACTTCTCCCTTGTAAAGTTTCTTTTCCTTGACTCCCCTGGAAAGTTCCAAGATCGTGGCTGCAGCAGTTCTGCAGCCTGGGAATGCATTATGTGTTCCGGAGTGGGAAGCTCCTCCTGCCAGATGCTGGTGTTTACCTGTGGGACTAGAGAAATGGCCTTTCAGGCTGCATGGTCTTCTGGATCACATGTCCCCACCACGGGATCCTTGTTCCATTCATACCCCCTGTTTCCTTGGAGCCCAGACCAGCAGAGAGGCCACGAGTATAGACATGGGAGCCTGGGAACTGACATCTGGCTTGGCTTCTGCCTGCTCTGGGTCCCAGAATGCTGCTCCGGCCCTGCTGCCAGCAGGCATTTATCTAACAGCTGTGGTGGCAGGCGGGCGTTCCTCTTAGCCACAGCTGCCCAGAGGAAGTTAGCACAGGCTGCCCCGTCAGGGTTTTTGCCCTGATTCAAGGAGAACTTCCTGACCACAAAGGATGCCAAGTGGGAGTGGGGTGGTTCCTCCCCTGGAGATCTCCAACACAGAGAGACAAACACCCCCAGGCTGGGCTGGCACTTGAGTAAACTCAGGAGGAGGCTCTGGGGGTTCCTGGGGACCTCACTGTCCACCCTCTTCCCCTGCCTTCCTTCTGGGTCACTCAAAGGTTGGAGGTCTGCAGGGGGCTGCTGTTCCCACAGACTCGGTGGCACAGCTTTTGATTAGCGGCGGCTGGTCCCCACTGAGTAACCTCCTCTTACTGTTCAGGTTTTGCAAATATTCCTTGCTTTCTTCTTCCCTTTGGCTCTCCTTAATACCCGTCTTTCCTTCTGCTGACATGTACTCATTAAGCCCCTGCTACTTCCCTAGTGTGTTCAGAGGAATAGAGGAGAACAAGTCAAAGTTCTGTCTTCACTGGTATTTACATTCTTGGGGGACACAAACAAGAAACAGACAAGGCCATCACAGATGGTGCTAAGTGCTGTGAAGTCAGGCGGTGAGTGGTGAGCAGGGGAGACCCATAGGGTCTAGTTGGTCCAGGAAGGTCTGTCTGGAAGAGGTGACTTTTGAGCTGAGGCCTGAACATTGGAAATGGCCAATTATATGAGACATGGGGACAAAAGCTAAGTTGGTAGAAGGGAGAGGGGAAGTAAGGCTCAGAAGCAGGGCGAGCAAGGAGGCCTGCAGGACTGAGTGAAGAGCACTAGGGAGCCAACAGGTAAGGTAGGAGTGGCCAGGCTGGAGGGGTCAAACCCTGTGGGGCCTTGGAGACTGAGCGAGGACTGTGGCTTATCCTGATAGCAGTAGGATGCTTTTAGAAGAGCCATCTGCTTGCTCTGTAGAGAAGGAGTTATGTCATCCTTACGCTAACAGAGCTCACACAAATAATCATCACCCAACGACTGAATTGCAACATGAGGACAGCAAGCTGTGCAAGTGTGTCTAATAGAAAGGTACTTGTTTTCATCAGGGGGTAGTAGGCGGGGCAGGCTGGGGTAGGGATGGAGGGCAATGCCAAGCTGACCATCTAGAGAAATGACATTTCAGTCAAAGCCCAAAGAAGGAATAGGAGTCAGAAAAGCAAGGGAAGGGCAGAGGGAATGCTGCAGGTCCAAGGCCCAGGGTTGGAAAGGAGGAAAAGAGGGCAGCAGCCAAGGATGACCAGAGTGGGCAGAGCTCACCGGAGGGATGGGGAGAAATGAGCCTTGGTTCGGTCTTTACATCTGGGGCTTCTGCAAAAGCCGGGAGCCCTCCAGAGGGGCACTGGTGAGACCTCGTGTGCCTCTAGTGTGCGGAGATTCCCAGAGCCCTCAGGGAACGCACCATCTGCTCTCTGCCCACAGGCTGCCGTGGCTGCATCGGGGCTCAACACCCTGCTCGAAGGTGACGGCCAGTACACGCTCTTGGCCCCGACCAATGAGGCCTTCGAGAAGATCCCTGCTGAGACCCTGAACCGGATCCTGGGGGACCCAGAGGCCCTGAGAGGTGAGCACCCCGGAGCTGCTGCTGCTGCCTCATTAGAGTAGGCAGACTGAGCCCCAGGCTGGTTCTTGTCCAAGTAGACGTGCCACCTGTCATCCTGTCCCATTGCTCCCAGCTGGCCCTGTCTCCGCAGAGGTCAGAGCAGAACCCTAGTCAGAGGAGCCAATAAGGAGTCCAGCAGCCTTGTCTAGGGGGACAGCTGGGCTGAGGAAGGATGCATTGCTGGAGGTCCAAAGTAAGGTCTGGCCAGAGTCAGGAAGAGTTAAAGGCCCAGATGATCAAAGCCAGGGCAAGCTTGGAGATGTGGGGAGGGGGTGGTCTGTCCTGGCATCTTTGAAATGGAATCATCATGCTGACCCTTGAATTCTTCCTGTGTCTGGCCAAGGGCCTCAGGGATAGTCGAAAATTATATTTAAAAACCAGTAACAGTCAGCTCTTGATTCTTCTTTGCTTCGTCTTCATTCTTCATCCTTCCTCACCTTCTCAGGCTGGTAAGTTAGGTGGAGCATTGGTTACTCCTAGAGGAGGGTGAAGGACCAAGCTTGTGTGGGAGGTTAGAAGGGGAGGCCAGGCTCTGCCACCCTTCCCCAACTCCAGGACTCCTAAGACGCTGCCTGTGGTCCCCAAGTTCCCTGCAAAGGGAAGTAGGCCCCCAGTCCCCTGTGTACCCCAACCCTCCAACCACACTTGCTCCTCCCAAATATAATCCAGGGATGACTTCACTTCTTTTGAATCTATTTAAACCCACCTTTGAAATGTGCTGTATAAAACGCCTAATGCATTTCAGACACCCCATAAATGTAAAACGTTCTCCTTGCAGCTCTATAGGGATGGAAAAGGACACATTTCTGAAAGCACAGATGGGGAGCTGTTGTGTCCAGACATTGTGGGGCCAGGAATCCAGGCTGCCAAAGTGAATGCGGTCCAGGTCAGGGAAGGTTAAGCCTAGTTGGTGTGACGGCTTAAAAGCAGGTCATTGGAATCTGATGTGCTGAGTGCATTGATGGAGATGCTCCCAAGGTCACAGGGATGAGGATGGTGGGGGGTGGGGGTGGGGGTGGGGTGGCTCCCGCAACCTGAGGGTCCTGAAGGCTTCCTAGGAGATGGGACTTGGGTGCAGCGCAGCATTTTAGCTTTTTATTTAGAACTGTTTTCCCCCTAAAACATGTTTTGTACCAAGTACCTTTTTATTTTTGTATCAGAACACCTTCTTATAAAGTGAGAAAACTCCCCAGGTTTATCCCCTTTGCACTCCTGCCTTTTCCTGCTCAGGAAACTGCTCAAAGCCAGGGCCCGTGTGAGGGGCTGTGGTGGCAAGTGCCAAGGCGGGCAGTCCTGGTCCACCTTACAGAAGGCTGGTTATTAGCGGGCTAGCAGACAGGTGAGGAGTGGCCCTGGGGTGGTGTGCCCATTGGCAGACTGGCTTCCAGCCTTGGCCTGGCTCACCCTCTCGTCATGTGCCCCCACCCCACCCTAGCCTTCCCTTCCTTTCTGGAGAAACTCAATCTCCAAGGCCTAGTTCCCATAGCAGTATTGCAGTCCTTTGTCTTCCTCACCGGCTGAAACGGGTCCGTGCTGGTCTTCTTGGCCTTCAGCACTTGTGCTGGGTCTCAGAGCTTCCTCCTGTGTGTGACACTGTGGTTTTGGTTCCCACACTCAGGACACATTGAAACTTGCCTCTGTGTTGAGAACACAAGACAGAGGGCCCCCATGACCCCCAGTCCCGGAACGAGCTCTGCCTGGCAGGGGCTGGCCACATCTCCCTCCACCGTTCCTTGTAGCCTCAGCACCCCCAGCCCCTGCCCTAATGCCAAAGCGGCACTTGAACAAGCACGATTCTATTTTTGATTTACTGGTGGGGTGAGTGGGGCAGCAGAGACCATGGCTTGCTGATCACCACCCCCAACCTCTCGCAGACCACAGCAACTAAGCAGACCCTTGTGTTTGTGATTGTCATTCAGTCGTGTCTGACTCTTTGCAACTCCATGGACTGTAGCCTGCTAGGCTCCTCTGTCCATGGGATTTTCCAAGCAGAAATACTGTGGTGGGTTGCCATGCCCGTTTCCTGGGGATCTTTGTGACCCAGGGATCAAACCCGGGGCTTCCACATTGCAGGCAGACTCTTTACTGTCTGAGCCACCAGGGAATTGGGTTCAAATAAACACAAACAAGATCTTCAGATGATTCAGAACTTTCACTTGCTACAGTTTTTCATCTTTTCCTACCACACTTCATTTTTATGAAAGATCAGTAGATAAAAAAAATCCCACGGTAAACACATTTGAGGTTTTCCATCCGGGTGGTTCAGATACACACAAGAGAATTCACCCTGAAGTTCAGGTGCGTGCTGTGGGCTAAGTTGCTTCCATCACATCCGACCCTTGTGCCCCTGTGGACTGCAGCCCGTCAGGCTCCTCTGTCCACAGAATTCTCCAGGCAAGAATACTGGAGTGGGTTGCCATGCCCTCATTCAGCAGATCTTCCTGACCCAGCGATCAAATCCACGTCTCTTCCCTCTCCTGCCTTTGGAGATGAGTTCTTTACCACTAGCGCCACCTAATCACTAGCATTTGTTGGGCATATACTCTGTCGTCAGGCACTGTGCTGGGTGCTTAGATTTAGCTTCATGTCATCCTTACACCAGCCCAAAGAGATGAATGCTGTGCATGCTTCCTGTTGACCAGTGAGGAAGTTGAGACTCAGAGAGACTCAGTGACTCGCCCCGGGTCCCACAGCTGCTAAGTGACTGAGGTGAGATTCGAACTCAGGCAGTCTGACCACAGAGCCCTGGCTAGTTTTAGAGGCTAGGCTAGGAAGTGAGGAGGAGAAGGATCCAGTCTGTGTGGTGCCCCAGGCTCATCTGATTGTTAGCCTCAGAGATGATGGAATCCTCCCAGTTGTGGGCAGGCAGCGAGGTGACATCTGAGGTCAGCCTGGCTGGTACTGACTTGACCTGTGTCCTGTTCGGCCCCCAGATCTGCTCAACAACCACATCCTGAAATCGGCCATGTGTGCCGAAGCCATTGTGGCAGGGTTGTCCTTGGAGACCCTGGAGGGCACCACACTGGAGGTGGGCTGCAGCGGGGACATGCTCACAATCAACGGGAAACCCATCATCTCCAATAAAGACGTCCTGGCCACCAACGGGGTGATCCACTTCATCGACGAGCTGCTCATACCTGACTCAGGTGAGCCATGCCTCGGGGGCCTTGGCCTGTCCGGTCCTCTGTCCCCTGTGCCACCCATGGTGGTGTGCCTAGGGGAATTCAGGGATCTTGGGAGCTGTTTCCCTGCCTGCACCTGGCTCACAGCATCCCAGGAGAGATGGCCTGGGTACCTGGCAGGTTTTGCCAGATTGTGAAGAATCTAGAGCTGCAGGCTTGGGAGTCCAGGCTTTATCTTGTGAGCCGGGGAGAGCCATGGAAAGTGTCTAGGGAGGCTCAACCACAGGAGCCTTTCAGAAGCTCTGCCTGTTCTGGTTGGGCACAGAAGGCCATTTGCTGACCTCAGAGCGTTTGCTTTCTCAGTTGTGCCCAAGCATCCTAGGGTCACTGGCCCAGGGAGAAAAGGATGAGTGGACTTTGGCTTGGGTTCCATTCAGCATCTTTGTGCCATCTTGGATTTCCAGGGAGTTCTACTCCTAAGAAATGAAAGGATTTCACAGAGGAAAAACCAACCCAGAAGAAAGCTTTCCATGGGTGTGGTCACTGGCATTGTCAGCTCTTCAGAAGCCATGGCACAGACCATGTGCTTTCTTCCTCCCCAGCAGCAGACAAGACCCTGACCAAGAGCTGGGACAGAGGCCCCCTGCCCACCCGAGCCTCATTGCACTTCCCCATCAAGCAAGGTTTTCTGGGGGACCATTCCCCTGATGTCACAAACCTTCTGTGCCCCAGCAGTGTTTTAGAGGGGTTGTTGACTCAAGAGATGACATTCCTGCTGATGTATGTCATACTCTGGGGTGGATGAATGGTAAATGAAAACAGTACTTTTAACTTTTGAACCCACTTTCTCCTTCCTTGTAGCCAAGACGCTATTTGAGTTGGCTGCAGACTCCGATGTTTCCACAGCCATTGACCTTTTCCGACAAGCTGGCCTCAGCTCTCATCTCTCCGGAAATGAGCGGTTGACCCTCCTGGCCCCCATGAATTCTGTCTTCAAAGGTATCATGGGGAAGGCAGCCTGGCACATGTGTCCCTGGGGGCAGCCGCCCCTCTGCTGTCACCTCCGCGGCACCCTGCCAGATTTATAGCTCCCCATGGACCGTTCGTGCTTCCAACCAGCTCAGCCGAAAGCAGATGTGACTTCACCAGAAAGTGAAGAGGCGCTGCTGTTTCATTTGGCAGAGCAGAGGATGCATGTGGGGATCTGGTCCTCGGAATTGAAGTGTGCGTCTGTCGGGAAAGCAGAGTGCTCCCTTGTCATTCTCTTTGCGAGGTCGATTGCCACTGTGACAGTCGGGAGGTCATAGTGAGGATACAGCTGAACCATGGCCATGGAGAAGGCAGAGAAGGGCCAAGTTGTGTCCAGGCCTTCCCTTCCCTCTTAGGGCAAAATTCCAAACACACTTGATGAGCTCGAACTTTTTTTTTTTTTTTTTTTTAATTCTCAGAAGATGCCAGATGTTAAGGAATATTGGCAGCCTTGCCGGATTTCTCAGTCTCCACTTCCAAAAGGGGGATCAGGCTTTCTGCTGCATGGTCTCTGATTCTCTTCATTTCCAGAGTTAGTTTCTGGACCTGACCACGCCTTCTCTTGCAGATGGAACCCCTCCGATTAATGCCCGGACAAAGAATTTGCTTCTGAACCACATGATTAAAGATCAGCTGGCCTCCAAGTATCTGTACCACGGACAGACCCTGGACACTCTGGGCGGCAGGAAACTGAGAGTTTTCGTTTATCGTAATGTAAATTCTGGGTCCTAAATCACGCTGTTTCTTTATCTCAGCTCCAAGCAATGGAAGTTATATTAGTGTTTAAAAAAACAAAAAAGTGCTTAATAAGTAGGAGCTTGCCTGAGAACTAGTTTCTAATAAGGAAGGAATGAATTTTAGAAAGACTATCTGATATCAAAGTATCAAAATGGGGTTTTGCCAAATGTGTCTAACCCCCTTTTGTGGAGGCCTTTGGGAATGAATTGCACATCTGACTGGCCTGGCTGGGTAAGCAGCTGTCCACCCTGACCCCAGAGTGATGAACAAAGGGAGGAGGTGTGGAGGGTTTGGATCCTTCTTAGCTTTTGTGAAGAGAAGTCACCTGAACTAACCATACAGCCCTCCTTGATCCAAAAGCTTCTCTTCTCTCTTCAACTGTTTCTTCTCTCTCTTCAAACCCACCTATTACCCTGGCATAGCAAACAGGAAGTACAATACAACAGCCCTTGCTCAGGACCAGCCTGCACCATTTGGCTAAAGATGGTTGTCATTTGTTCAGATCAGTAGACTGTCACTTCATTTGATCACTGTCAATGGCCCTCTCGTGTCACATAATAATCTCATGATTAACCCTGTCTGTAAATTTCTTGGGGCCTCGATGGCTCTTCTTACCTTAAGGAACAACATTTTTATTTTTTTCTTTCTTGGAGAAAGCACATCCTTTTATCCTAGTCTTAAGGCTGCACCCCATATATATTCACTGATCTCTGTGGATGAAGCCATCACCATATGCCCTGAACAAATCGGGAGGCCCCTGCTTTGAGTAGCGGGTAACCTGGCCTTTCTCTGCCCCTTTTACAGAGCCTGTGCATTGAGAACAGCTGCATCGCAGCCCATGACAAGAGGGGGAGATACGGGACCCTGTTCACCATGGACCGGATGCTGACCCCTCCAATGGGGACTGTCATGGACGTCCTGAAGGGGGACAATCGTTTCAGGTAACTGGCCCTGTCCCCAGGGGATTTCTGCCGCATGGTCATGCTAGGGCAGGACGCTGGGTGCCAGTTGTCTGTCAAGCTTCCCACCCTCAGAGGTTTAATGAACACTGGCCATGCACTGATGTGACCTCCCTGGCCAGGGATTCAGAAAGGATGAGGGTCACCTTGAAAGCTTAGGTTGAGAAGGGTTGCTTCTGGAGGGTATTCTTCAAGTCCATGGGGACAGGGAGGGGCTGCCTTTTATTCCCAAGTTCAAGGAAAGCTTCCCACTTCTGCCAGGGAAGCCGAGCATGCCTGGCCCTGTGCCCGTAAGGAGTTGCCCTGTGAAGCGTCAGCTTCCAGGCCCTGGCAGTTTCCTGGCCTCTCCTTCCCAGACTCCCTGCAACGCTCTGTTTCCTTGCCTTGCTCCCTCCATTTCTGACCTGTTGACTCACCACTGGGTGCCGTGACATCAAGTGGTTTCTGCCACCGAGTTCAGCCACCTGCATAAGAACCTGGGAGACCACCCACCCTTTGCCACACCCCCCAGCCCCAAGAATCACATCCCCCAGGGCCCTTGTGGCTCGATCAGTCTGTAGGTCAGTCCTGCTCTGACCTCTCCCTTCCTCCTTCCCCCTCTGGCTGATGACTTATGGCTTTTCACTGAGCTTTGCATTCATGGAGAGGAGATGCAGACTGGGATTGCTCCCTGTTTGTACAAAACCCAACAAGGGTATGAATGCCAATGCTGTGGGCTCCACCTGCCCATAGTGGTGCGGGATTTGGGCACATGATGACCCCCTGTGCCCACCGGCAGGTGACATGTTCCGTGTGTGTATCCACAGCATGCTGGTGGCCGCCATCCAGTCTGCAGGGTTGACCGAGACCCTCAACCGGGAAGGAGTCTACACAGTCTTCGCTCCTACCAATGAAGCCTTCCAAGCCTTGCCCCGTGGAGAACTGAACAAACTCATGGGTAAAGACCCACCTAAGTACATTTGTCAACTTTTCTAAATTAATCATATCGGTCAGGATTCCAGCAGGAGACCATTGGCAAAGGGTTTGACGGAAAGGAATTTAAGATTATTTGCAGAGGTGTGGGCAGGGTTAAGGGACCAGGAAAGGGTGATGATACAAAGGGGTGATAAGACCTTTTGATGTTTATCACTGCAGACCTGGGGGTGCTTGAGGAAGAGGGTGACTAGGGGAGGGCATGGCCCGGGAGACCCTAGGACGAGGGGCACAGGACAACCACGTGCTGCTGGGGTCAGAGCATGGCAAGGGGGCGTCTAGGTGCTACAGCCTCCCTCAGCGACCTCCTGGCAGCTGGTTGCATGAGGACAAGGGAGCCTGAATGATGCATTTCACAGTGGTCAGCCTGTCTGGGCAGCAAACAAGATGGAGAAGAGTAGAAAGGAACGGAGGGTAGGTGACAACCAGCCCAATCAGCAGGCATGTCTTCCCCTGAGGATCTGTGAGGAGTTGCTCATGAAGCCATTGCCCTACACCACCATGTACCCCTCCTGGAGATGAAAGCTTTACCAAGAAGCTAGTCAGGGCCCTGAGCAGTTGAGTTGGGATGTTTGAGAGACAGCCTAGTGGTTAGGAGCTTGGGCTCCTGGATTACCCAAAAGCAGGTCAAACCCTGGCTCTGGCATTTACCAGCTAAGTGACCTCTAACAAGTTGCTTAGTGTCTCTGGCCCTCAGTTTTCCCATTAGAAAAGTAAGAGTGGTAAGAATACCTTGCTTAGAGTGTTGTGAGGATTCAATAAACATTGCCTGTGGTGTTGAGCACGCGTCCCCCATCAGTAACAGCATCACGGCCATGATGATGGGAGGTGGGGTGGGCTTGCGGTGTGTATGCTGATGCGTGCCTGGGAACCAGACTTCCCCCCCAGCATAGAAAGGTGAGCCTGAGGAGAAGGAGGAAGGACCTTGGCCAAACTTTGGGGCCCATATCATCTATACCACCCCCCGCCCGCACTCCTGAGTGGAGAATAGAAAGCTCTGGCAGCTGTGAACTGAGTCTGTGTCCCATTCAATTTTCTTTACTGCTAAATGAATGCCTGTGTCTACAGTGCTGACATGTGTTCCAGAGGAGACAGGAGTTCATTCTGAACGTAAACTTCCCATTCTCTCTCGGTTCAGCAAGAGTGGAATATTCCCCAGGTGGCCCAGCCTGCTCGGCTTGCCTTTCACTTTCGGTTGTGCAGGAGCTGAGGGAGGGCTTGGGCAAGGCTCCCCAAACGTGCCCTCCCCCAGGCTTGCAGGCAGGATTAGACCCCAGCATGCCGAGGGGTGATGGTGCCCATCCAGGTGTCCGAGGTTGACCCAGATGTTAAAGATCTCTAAAGAAGGAGACCCCTCCCACCCCAGGAGCCAACTCAGCTCGACACCTCCAGGCTGTATTTTTGTGGAAGAGTAACTTGTCAGCTCGAAGTTGTGGGTGTTTGGAAATCACTTGGTACCTGATGGCTCCATCCCATGGCACTCATGTGAATTTGTCAATAACCAAGTGAACTCCCCACAGTGCTTTCAAGCTTCCTCTGTTCTCAGTTTCAAGATGCTGGAAATAGCCATCCATGAGCCCTGGGGGTATCCAGCCACTTGGCTGGTAATATGAGTATTGGGGAGGCCATGACGAAGCTGCAAGGGCAGCTGGCGGCTTTAAGAATTGCCTCCCACACTTAATTGGGGAAATGCCTGTGCACCTTTATGAGCAATTGGCTGCTTTCCCCAGTTGGTGGAGAAGCTGATGTGGGCTGGAAAGAATGCTGAGACGTGATGAGGAGGGACGCCGTGGAGGGATACCCCCCTCGGCCCTGACCTCATCGGCTCCATAGCTCCTCCAGACTGCAGCTGTCGACTCTTTTTAAGTTCTCCCTTCAGGAAACAGCCGTCTCAGAATATGCATTTGAGGGCAGAATGTGTAAACATTTCACTGCTGTGTTATAACTGTTGGGAGCCATGCTGATGATGAAATGTCTCAGATGCCGGTGCTGGAAAGACCCCTGGCTTTCCAAGCAACTATTTAGTCATGGAAACATGAGTCACACTCATAGAGGATAATGGATTAACTCCTTCTCAACATCGCAGAAGCGTGTACTTAACCTAGCAGCCCGTCAAATGCACGAGTAGCTTCATGGCCACTGTCATATGACTTGTTCCCCTGATCATTATGCAAATGATGGAGTAGAGGGCTGAGCAAACAGTAGGTGCTCAATAAGTGCTTATTACCTGGGCAGGGGGTTCTCAGTTACAGGGGTGACCACCTGCATCTTCTCCTTTGGGCCCTCCTTGACCACACCAGTTACCAGCCTTAGGATTAACTCTGCTTTCTTTTCCCACATACCTGCAGGCAATGCCAAGGAGCTTGCCAACATCCTGAAATACCATGTTGGCGATGAAATCCTGGTCAGCGGAGGCATTGGGGCCCTGGTGCGGCTGAAGTCTCTCCAAGGCGACAAGCTGGAAGTCAGCTCAGTGAGTGTGTGTAACATTTAAAGGGCTGGCAGTGCCCTGCCACTGGGGCTCTGGGACACAGCTCATCCCTAGGATGGCATTAGACACATGCTGTGTTTAAGGTGCATCTTGAATCTCTGAGTGCATTTTATCAGAAAAGAAAAAAGAGTCTTCCGAAGAAATTAAGGGAGATTGTGCTTAGGCATGAATAAGCACTTCCAGATTTGCAGGGGAAAAAAGCATCTGATTGGCATCTGAGAGAAGCTATTAAATGTAACCCCCTCTTAAGGAACTGATAAGCAATACTTACATGTCTTGAAAGATCCATTCCCACTCCATCACCCCCAAGTCCAGGGCCTCACTGAGCTGTACCATGAACCTAACCAGCCCAGAAGAAAAAAAAAAAGAAGCTTTTCTTCTGATACTTGATCTGTGCCCCTTCCCTCACTCTGCACGTTGATGATACCCATTCCCCTTTGGAGCCGCCTCAGAAGGTCCCTACCTTACAGTGAAACTGCTGGGCCTCCCTGCCTACACTGGCCAAGGCCACTGACCGCCCCGGCCCGCCCTGCCCTATGGTCAGAGCGCCTTGCAGCACGTGGCCAGCTTAGCCTCTGCTCCTCCTGCCTCTCGCCTCGCCCCAGCCATGCCTGTGCTCATCAGCTTCTCTCGGAAGCGTGGGAAGGCAGGTGGGGGCAGGGATGGCCTGACCTGTGACTTCTGCAGGCTGTCTGAGAGTCTCTCAGCACCTGGTTTGGGGTGTCGGGGTCCTGTCGGTCTCTGGCTTCACTTCCCCTGTCCCCCTTGGGTCTGATCTGTGGGTCTTTCAGGAAAGCCTGAGACAGATTTACCCTGTGAGAAAATCTGAAGTCAGACATGGAGGAAAAGTGGAAAGAGCCCTGCCCCCAGAGCTGGACACCTGGCTTCTGTCCCCAGCTGTCCTCCTCCTCAGCTTAAAGGTGGCACTTGGCCTCTCTCGAGTTCCCATTCTTTCAGGTGGGGCCTTAATAGCTCCCTCTTCACTATGCACTGCTGTGAGGACTAAATGAGCCATACAAAAGAGCATTTGTGAATTGCAACGTGCTGAGTCCACATAAGGGATTAAACTGAACCCACCACAACAAGGACCTACTGTATGGCACAGGGAACTCTGCTCAGTGTTATGTGGCAGCCTGGGTGGGCGGGGAGTTTGGAGGAGAATAGATACGTATGTGTATGGGTACGTCCCTTTGCTGTTCGCTTGAAACTACGGCAGCATTGTTAATCTGCTATACTCAGGCACCAAATTAAAAGTTTAAAATAAATAACTACATTGAACCCACTAGACCAGTGGTCTCTCACTGGCAAGGTCTATTCCAGTTAGCAGAGTGTTCTCAGCAATTCGCATAGGATCTGGCATCCAGAAATGCTCAGTTAAGGTTTGCTCGGTTGAAGAGTGGATGGGATAAACAGGCTCCACGTTCAACAATCATTGTCTCTGTTTCTCCCAGAAAAACAACGTGGTGAGTGTCAATAAGGAACCTGTTGCTGAGGTGGACATTATGGCCACCAATGGCGTGGTCCACGCCATCTCCAGTGTCCTGCAGCCTCCAGGTAAGGCCCTAAAGGACCACATCCCCATTCAGCCTACCACTGACCTATGTCTGCACATGGCTATTAGCACTCAGTAGAAACACTGCTGTCGGCAAAGATGAGAATGAATGTGGTACATGCGGACTGAGCATCTGTGAACAGCATGGCTGGGGCTGGTTGAAAAGCGACTTAGAAACTCTCGGCTCAGATGCGCTACACCAGTAGCTGAAGGAGAGACGTCTCTCTGCTGAATTGGCTCGCTGTCCCAGCCCCACGCAAACAGAACCCGTTTGTTTTTCACATGCTTTGTACTGTGAACATGGTGCAGAGCACACACCTCCTACAGCACCCCGCCCCGGCTGTGCTCTCTTAACTGCCAACCAAGTTACAGTGGAGCCCGGCCTCTCCCCTCACTTGTGCATTCACCTTTCTTTGAGCTCTTTCCCCACGGGCTAAATTCCTCTGAGAGTTAAGGAACATTATGAAGGCAGACTTCATCTGAGGATGTAAGCCAGAAAACCCAACAGTGCCCCTCAGTCCTGGCAGTTGTGAATGACATGCTAATCATATCTCTCTCATCCAAGCTGCCTTTTCTTTTATCTGCAGCCAACAGACCTCAGGAACGAGGCGACGAACTTGCAGACTCTGCACTTGAAATCTTCAAACAGGCATCTGCATTCTCCAGGGTATGATGCCAGCTATGTGGGCCTCTGGCCTGAATAGCTGTGGGTCCTGTGCTCGGGCCCATGGAGGGGACTCACCTGTCTCCTTTGGCTGTCCACCCAGGGATCTCCCGTCATTTCTTCCCAATCCCATTGGAGTATCCTTAGCTCTGGCCTTTGGGGAGTTTGGAATAAAAACCCAGGCAGCCTGTTTCCTTGGTGGGTGACATCCCAGGCCTTCAAGCCTCTGTCTTTGGGGAAGCCGCAGCTGAGAATCCCTCAGCCCCACCTCCCTCTCAGAGCCGCTCTGACTTTCTGTGCTGCTTCTCCTGCTCCCCAGCTTGTCCAGGGATCCCATGCAGGCTCCCTTGCTGCTTTGGGTCAGGTGGGAATATGGGGTATGTTACAGGAAGTTTGCATTTTAACACAAGGCTGCAGAAGGTGGTCCTTAACCCAAAGGTCTGGAGCTGGAATATGTCACTTTACATTTGGACAGAGGGGGGTCTCCTTAGTGCTCCCTGAGGAGGGTTCTTGGCCCAGAGTTCCTGTTCGTGATTGCCACCCCCTGTGTGGGCCTAGCTCCCCAAGGGCCAGATGATAGTCTAGGGGGAAGCCTGGCTCTGGGGCTCCACAGGACCCAGCAGTTCCACAGTTCCCCGTCCTCTTCCTCAGCCCCCCATTTTTTCTGAGTAAGGATGGCCATGGGCAAAGCCACTGCCATGAGCAAGCGTAGGTCTAACTGCCGCTAGAGAACTTGACACCTTGCGTTTTGTTTTCAGGCCACGCAGAGCTCTGTGAAACTAGGTAAGTCTGGTCTGGGTTTGACGTTCTCGTAGACTTATGTAAGTCTTATCCTGAAACAGGCCTAAACCTGCCATCTGCTGTCTGTAGAAAGAATATCATGGTGCCATAAAACACGGCCTTTGGGGTCAGACGCGGAACCCCTGGTTTCCTTCTCCATAAGATGGAGATGATGAATACCAGCCTTTTAGGGTTTATGTGAGTTTTTGGCTTTGGGAACCTGGGAATATTGCACGGAGACTTGGCAGGAGCCTGTGGTGAGGATATGGTCCCAAGCTGGGAAACGGAGAATACCTCAGTCCTGATCATCACTGAGTAAGATCGGAAGTTTTACAGACCAGAAACATCTGCTCTGTGCAGGAGAGGGTGGCAGAGGAAGGCCGTTGGTCCTCGTGACAGTGTCCTAGACACGTGGGGAGTCTGCACCTTTCTCACCTCTGCAATGTCTCTCTTTCAGCCCCTGTCTATCAGCGGTTATTAGAGAGGATGAAGCACTAGTGTGAAGGACCGCAGGAGGAATGCATTTCAGCAGCTCCCTGCTGCTTTCTCTCGTTTTGCCAAAGAGACTGAATGTTTTTGAAACCAAATGATCACACTTTGATGCCCATGGGTCACACCGTAATGAGATCTGAGCCTTGGGAGGGTGGGGGCGGGGGGAGGAGGGAGAGAAATAGACTTTTCATTTTTGCCCCCTAAACATGGCGGTTAGCCCACTGCAGTGCAGAGTCCTGGATGTCACTGCCTGGCGTTGACTTCCAGCAAGGACCTGTTGGAATCTCCTGCCTGTGCCACGTACACTGGAAAAGGAAGCCAAAGTTTCTGAAGCTCACAAAACATGAATCAGGCCATCCGGCGTCACGGGGGCGACCTGGCACGGTGTTTGTAAAGCTCTTTCACAGTTGGAGAAATGGCATCCTTATAAGCTATGAGTTGAATGGCTCTGCCAAATGTTTTTCGCGCCTCCATGTGGCTTGGACCCTTCTGTGTGACCCTGTCCACCTAGAAAAGAGAGGGCTGGTGAGCACGCGGAGCTCAGGAGTCCCCAGGTGTGGCAGAGCCATGGTGTGTTTGTAATAATAAAACCACAGAAATATACACGTACGTGGATGGGAACAGTGTGCCGGCCTGGGTATCCACAGGGTTGGGATTCTGTCTCTTGGGGCTGTGACCTTCCTCCCACTGAAATTCCACCAGGAGCAGCTAGGCAAGAAGCCCTGAGGGATGGTTTATGGGGGTGACCATGGCATCGACTTCATAGGTCCACCATGAGAATGAAAGGACATAGTTCTTATAAAATACTCAGCATAGCATTACGTATCCTTATTCTTACCGTGCTGTCTGGAACTACTCAGGATTGGGGCAGCTGGGAGCCAAGTAGTGTCTTTCCCAAAGGCATCCTGCTTTTCCTGGAGACTGGGGCAGTCCTGCCCTCCCCCTTTTCACTCGGCCAAGGTTGACTTAAGGGACCCAACAACCCAGAGATAGTGCTGCCAGGGATAGGGCTGTGGAGGAGCAGACACAGCCCCTCCCCAGTGTGGCTCCACGTCTGGGGGAAGACAGCCGTTACACGTCATCCAATACAGTCATCCATGCCTTCATTCCTTAGATATGAGTGTTAGGTTTGGTCAGCAGACAAGGCCCTGTTCTCATGGGGCAGAGACTCATTGATCTGCTAATGGCACTCCCTGTCGCCTGCCCATCCACATGGACTCAAGGACTCCGTGACAGGCAGGAAGGAATCTGAGCAAGTGGGGGCTCCAGGAAGTGGGAGGAAGTAGGAGGAATTGAAGGAGCTGACCTGGGGGAGGAGGTCAGGCTGCAGGAGGCTGGGGAGATGTCCCAAGAAATAAGGGTTGGGCTTCTGCACGTTTGGTCCGGCCACCCTCCCCCAGGGGTTCCTGCAGCCTCGCTGCCTCTGATGCCCTGCTCATGCTGGGGTGCTGCAGCTGTGGTGCTGAGACTCCGCATCCACACACCTGCATGTCACAAGATGCCATCAGAACCCAAAGAGGCTATTAGCGCAACTTCTAAAGATCCTTTTGATGGAAAACAAAAATCACCACACAATTCCTTAAAAATGTCCAAACCCCACCATCTGTCCCTGTGACCCCAGCCCTGTCCCCATCTCAGCCTCCTCCAGAAGGGGGGGCTCTGTCCATTCTACCAGCTGGATAGTCCTCCTTGTGACAGAACCATGCGCAGCCGTGGCCCTCCGCCCCCCTCCCAGCCAAAGAGGATTGACTTCCCTTTTGGGTCCTAAACATCCCCATCCCTGCATTTCCCAGAGACTCAGGCTAAGCTTAGGTGCTGCCATCTGAGGATGGACACCCAGGGCCAAGGGGTCAGCCACTGGATGTTCCCAGGGAGGGTGAGCCCCGGAGAGAGGTGTGCACTGTCCTTACTGTGTCAGAAGGTAAGAGCAGCCAGGAGGGGGCTCAGGCCACTCGAGCCCTGCCTGCTGAGCCCCAACCAGGCAAAGAGGCAGAGGAGAAGGGAAAGGGGCTCCGCTTGGCTCCCTTCACTCCCCACTGTCACTCTGAGGCTCCCAGGCCTCTGAGCTGGAGAGGCCCACAAAGACCGTCAGCATTGAAGCCCCAGGGCTTTCCAGGCCTTTCCCACAGGAGGCCAGCTCAGTGATGGGGCAAAGGAGGGGCCGCTGCGTGGCTCTGCTCCTAAATGGATTATCGTTTCTGTTTCTTACATCAGCCCTGTGAAATAGGTAAGGACTCGTGTGTGTGCTAAGTTGCTTCAGTCATGTCCGACTCTTTTGTGACTTTATGGACCATAGCCCACCAGGCTCCTGTGTACATGGGATTCTCCAAGCAAGGATACTGGAGTGGGTTCCCGTTTCCTCCTCCAGGGGATCTTCTGGGCCCAGGGAGATCGAACCCACATCTCTTGCTTCTCCTGCATTGGCAGGCAGGTTCTTTACCGCTAGCGCCACCTGAAAATGCCAAGGACGCATAGAATCTCTATTTTACTGCTGTGGAAAAGGAAGCTCAAAGAGGTGAAGTAGTTTGCCAGATCACAGTGTAGGTAGGGGCTGAAACATAAACCAGACCCTTCACAATTAATCACCCCTTGTGCCCCACCCACCCTAGGGTCCACTCAGAAGGAGCCCTGGCAGCCATGGGCAAGTGGGACACAGGTGCTAGGGGGCCTCCTGAGAAGCCCCTGGGGCCTGGGAGCTCCTTCACAGCCTAGACCACCACTTGTTCACCTGCTGCTGGGGGGCCAGGAGTGAGTCAGTACCAGCTGTGGACGCCCTGGCCACGTGGATGTCAGCAAAGAAGGGGGACAAGGGGGAGTTCCCCTGTGGAGGAGAGCACCTCTGTGCCTGAAACCATAACTCAGTGTCATGGTCTGAGCGGAGCTGCCTGGAATCTTGTGCTCAGAAAGCTTTCTAAACCCAGAAAAGAAGGCCTCAGAATGACAGTTGGGCCTGATGCCTTGCCCCGAAAAGCCAAATGGGGCCGCCTCCCTGGCGTCCCTGCCTGGCAAGGAAAGGAACACATCCGCTTGACGGGGTCCTCTGTTCACATCCCAGACTGAGCCAGTTCAGAGAATAAGTGTAGGGGTTGGGGGAGTCTGGACTAACCCCCTACACACGCACCCACACACACACACACGCACCCACACACACACGCACCCACACACACACACACACACCCAGTGGACCGAGAGGCCCAAAACGGAGCCTCAGGCACAGATAACTCGCTCTTCACATCTACTCCTGGGTGGTCAGAGGACTGGGTGAGGAGGAAGGGAGCAACTGAGGTATGGTTGCCCCATGGGAAACTTCCAGCTCTGGCCTGTTGGAGGCGGGCTCCATAGAGCCACCTGCACCCCCAGGCAGCTGCAAGGGCCCTGCCATCAGAGCTCCATTCATCACAGGGGTGGCCGAATTGACACTGAGACCTGAAGGGTGAAGGGCTAGGGAAGAGCATTTGAGCTGAAAAAACAGTGTGCTTAAAGTCTCTGGCACATGTGGCCGGAGGGGAGTAGAGAAGAGTCATCTGCTGAGATAGATATCTGGGAGTCAGACCATGCCTGACCCTGTGGGCTGTGGTAAGGATTTTAGACATTATCCTTCAGACCATGAGGAGCCATGGAGGGTTTTAGTTGAGGGAGAGAGATGGTGAGAGGTGTGTCATAATCAGATTTTTTTTTTTTTTTTTGTGGTAAAATACACGTAGCATGGAGTTTACCGTTTTAACTGTTTTTAAGTGAATAATCCAGTGGCATTAGACACATTCACATGGTTGTACAACTGATTTCCAGGATTCTTTCCATCTTTCATAACTGAAACTATATCCATTCAACAATAACTCCTCATTCTCCTTTTCCCTCAGCCCCTGGTAACGAATGTTTGACTTTTTGTCTTATGAATTTGACTACTCTAGGGACTTCATATAAATAGAATCGTACAGCATTTTTCTTTTTGTGACCAACTTCTTTCACTTAGCATGATGTCTTCAAGGTTCATCCTCACGGTAGCATGTGTCAGAGTTTCCAACATTTTTAAGGCTGGATAATATTCCATTGTGTATATACCACATTTTGTTTATTCATTATATTCATCAGCGGACAATTGGATTGCTTCTGGCTACTGTGAGTAATACTGCTATGAATGTGGGTGTACAAATGTCTGGCCTTGATTTCAATTCTTTTTGGTATATACCAAGAAATGAATAGAAGAAAAGCTGCCACTGGAAGGAAAGTAAGGTTTCTGCTTTGTATATTTTACATTGGAGAAGTCGTTAAACATCCAAGTGGGATGTCAAGGAGGCTTTTAGGTATTCAAGCCTCAGGCTCAGGGAAGAGGTCAGACCTGAGATGGGGTGTTGGGTGTCATCAAATCCTATAGGTGTTATTCAGAAACACTGACTGGGTGAAATCACCTAGTGAGGGAATATAGAGAAAAGACGGTGCCTGGGACAGAGCCTGGGGTTGGCTCAACAAAGGGAGAGCAACCAGCAAAAGGGCCTGAGAAGTTGTGTGAGGAGGACTGGAAGTCACTAGCAGAGAGCTTTTCAAGAAGGAGGGAGCATCAGCCACGTTGAATCATTGGTGTGTCCATGGGATCTGGCCACATGCATGTCATCAATAACCTGGGCAGGAGGACCTAAATCTGGAGAGGGAAAGAGGGGTGAGGAGGATGCATTTTCTGACTTGAGTGCTTTGAATGGATGCTGAATTTTGAATTTGAATTTCAATGACTGAGAAGCCTGTAGGGAAAGGAGAGAAACTGGAAGTAATCCATTTTTTCAGCTTCATCCTTTATGCTTGCATCAGAAGCCCCTCCCTCCATCCCTGTGCACCCACCATCACAGCCCTAAGGGGTTATTTGGAATAACCCCCAACTTGCTTTTAGGCTTCTCCTGCTAGGGACTGAGCTGCTGTGAGGGAGGGCCTCGGTCCTACCCAGCGTCCCAGCACCTAGCACGGGGCCTGGCATACAGCATTCAAAAGGTGTTACCCCAAAGCCTGGACCCAGAGCTCAGATGGTCCTTTCACTCAGCACACTGGGCTCAGGCCCTGGTTGCTCTCTGAAGAGGAAGAGGAGGCTTCCTAGACCCTTGGGGGATCCTGGGTGTTTCTCCTGCGTGTGTGTTGAAGGAAGCCCGCATAGCATGCTCCTTGGGTCTCTTCCAGAAAAGCAGGTGGTGGCCTTGTGAGCATCACCATCCCTGGGGCAGCTTCAGCCCACTTTGGCTGGGAAGAGAGCACACCCATGTGTCAGCAGTCCCAGGTCAGTGGGAACGTCTGAGTCCAGAGGACAGACAGATGGCTGCTTAATCACACTGCAGAGCCCATCACTTCATCTGGAGCAGGTGACCTGACCCTCTCCCAACTTTGGGAAGGAAGTGTTATGCTTGGAGAGCTACTCCTCCTTCCAGGATCTTCCTCTTCCAGTTCTGTTAAGAGAAAGACGGTCTGAGAATTGGGAGCAGCAGAGAGAGAGAAAGAGAGGAGAAAGACTTCTGATTAAATATCCTCATTTGAGCAGATATGAGTTTTTGAGTGAACGGATGGAAAGCCACTTTTGCCCCTGTCAGGAGGGCTGGGGAGTCCCCATGGCTTCTTGATGACGGCTCATACAGAACTCAAGTTCAACGAAGCCACCTGCATGCAGGGCACTTCCCTGATGCCAGCTCTCAGTCGGGCATGCTCGGTGTAGGTGCCCACGTCCCAGATCACGTTCTCCAGAAACACTTTCAGGACCCCACGGGTCTCTTCGTAGATGAGCCCGGAGACGCGCTTCATACCACCATGACGAGGCAGGCGGCGGATAGCAGGTTTAGTGATGCCCTGGATGTTGTCACGTAGAACCTTGTGGTGGCGCTTAGCGCCGCCTTTCCCCAGACCCTTGCTGCTTTTGCCACGTCCAGACATGGCTTCACGAGAAGTGAAGCCCAGTTTCTGAGGCTGCAACACGGCCCCGTGGCTGTCCCTCCGTGGACCAATGGCAGCCTGACAGCAGGAGAGGAGAGAGAACTCGTAACCATAACTGGTGTGAGGTGGAGAGGCCTTCAGAGAGATCTCATGGTGCAGCCCAGCTCGGCAGATGTGCAAATGCACAAACGTGCACTGGTGAGACACCCTGCAAGTGCCAGGAGTGCGGGAAGCAGTTGAGGGAAGCAGTTCTAGAGGAGGAGGAGGTGAGCCCCACCCCAGTGGGGAAGGGGAGGGAACTTGGGGCCAGGTGTAAACACCCTGTGAGCTCAGTCCCTCCGTCATCGTGCTCGGGCAGCTCCTCCAAACATGCCTGAGAACAAAGGAAGAACAGCCCCAGAAGTGCCAAGGTGCAACTTCCAAGCCCAGCCCAACCCGGGGGGGAAACACCTTCATTCAGACCCTAGTCGCTTCCAGTCAAGATCCAGGACTCCTAGTTCCCATAAAGCAGGGACCCCTGACAGAAGCTGGGGACCCTCTCCTCAGAGAAATGCACAGGGACCTCCTGCACAGGCCTGAGGACCACTCCCTCTTGAGTCCTAGTCTAAATGCCTTGATACGGGTCTGAGTTCCACAGCACTGCACATTTCTTGAGGCAGCAAGCAAGTCCTCTGCCCAAAGCATCTAGCTTAGACACACAGTGAAAGTTAAAGTCTCTCAGTCGTGTCTGACTCTTTGTGACCCAGGCCAAGGAATTCTCCAGGCCAGAATACTGGAGTGGGTAGCTTTTCCCTTCTCCAGGGGATCTTCATAACGCAGGGATCGAACCCAGGTCTCCCGCATTACAGGCAGATTCTTTACCAGCTGAACCACAAAGGGAGGCCATAAGACACATAGTAGGCCGTCCGTAAATATAGACTGAGTAGGCCATCAAAGCACAACCCAGTTTCTGAGGCTGCAACATGGCCCCGTGGCTGTCCCTCCATGGAGCAATGGCAGCCTGACAGCAGGAGAGGAGAGAGAACTCGTAACCGTAACTGGTGTGAGGTGGAAAGGCCTTCAGAGAGATCTCGCAGTGCAGGCCAGCTCAGCAGATGTGCAAATGCACAAACGTGCACTGGTGAGACACCCTGCGAGTGCCAGCAGTGCAGGAAGACCTTGACTCAAAACCCACATGGCTTTCAACATGGGAGAATTCACACTGGTGGGAACCCCTGGGAACCTGAGTAATGTGGAAACACCTTTGAAAAAGTGGAAGTGTTAGTCACTTAGTTGTGTCCGACTCTTCGTGACCCCATGGACTGTAGCCTGTCAGGATCCTCTGTCCATGGGATTCTCCAGGCAAGAATACTGGAGTGGGTATCCATTCCCTGCTTCAGGGGATCGAACCCAGGTCTCCTGCATTGCAGGCAGATTCTTTACCATCTGAGCCACCAGAGAAGCCCAGAAACACCTTTATTTATGGTTTATAGTATACATTCTTGAGACATTGAACCAGAAGAAATACCCATTATAGGAAATAGATCTTTGAAGGTATATATCACCCTTTTTAGGAGATTATGGAAATCATACCAGTGGATGATCAAAAACAAAAGCCCTTTGTCATCTTCCTAACCATGTTTAGCTTTACATCATAGTTTTACATTTAGTTTTGTTTTCTAATTTGTCTATCATTGTCTTGTTAACTTTTCAATCCAATTTGAATTTGATTTTCTCTAAGACAGGAATCTCACCTCCAGATTTTTATCTCATCCCCAGGAAGTCAACAGTTTCTTCCTTCCCTATTATCTTGTTTTGCCTTCTTGGAGACACATTTGATTATTCATATCAGCTTGTGTCTCAACCTGGTCTTTGATCCACATATCTGTGTCTGAACCTGGATATCACCACTTAAATTGGTGTTAATTTAGTATCTTTTAACATCTAATAGAGTCAGGTTTCCTAGCTTTTGAAGTTAACTTTTCCCTTTTGTAAAATTAACACTTTCTCTTTGCCAAAAGGTTCAGAAAATTTAGAGAAGCAGAAAGGAAAAATAGAGATGACCTGTAATGCTAACAACTAGTAACAGTCTCTGTCGTGTTATTAGAACAGATTCTTCCTGATTTTGTTTTTGAGGAAAATGCAAGCATGTGTCACGGACTGTAATCCTCCTTTATTGTGCCCAAGTACATTACTGAAGGAAGTCCCAAAATAAAACAGGCCTTGTGGGAGGCCAAATTGTAAGACAGCCTCCGTGACCTCATGACTGCCTCCATGGCGAAAAGGAGGCTGGACCCAGGTGGGCCCAATGTCCTCACGAGCCCTTCTCTCAAAAGCAGAGTTTCTCCAGCTGGTGGCAGAAGAGGCAGCCGGAGGTTAGCCATGGGAGGAGCACTCAATGCAGAGATGCCGGTTTGAGGATGGAGGGGGCCAAGTGAGAAGTCACACAGATGGCTCCCGGGAGCACGGAAGAGCCTCGCTGCCAGCCAACAGGCAACGGGGCCCTCAGACCTTCAACAGCCCCCACCTAAATGGGCATGACAACCAGTTCTCCAGAGCCTCCAGGTAAGAGCCTGCCAACGCCATGCTTTCAGCACTGAGCAGGGAACCCGGGCAAGTCCACCCCAAATTCTCACAGAATTGTGAAATATCAATAGTTGGTGCTGTTTTAAGCTGCTAAGTTCATATTAACTACTTAGATGGCAATAGAAATTAGCATAGGCATTTAAACCAGGGAACCGTTGAAAATAAAAACCCTTTGATCAACTAACTGTATTTTCAATATTAGAAAAATCATATTTGGGGATAAGCCTGTGAGGTTAGTTTCATTTTCTTTACTCACTGTCTATGAGGGCCTCTAAATTGCCCTCGCTCCATGAAAAGCCTGTGTCCTGGCTCCAGATGGGGTCCCTGGTGCTGGGCTTCAGGAGGCCTCACAGGCTCTTTGGGGCCCCACTGGGCAGGTCCAGGCCCTTCCTCTGAAGGAGGTGATCCTCTGCCTCTAAAACTGTCCCAGAGCCACACGAGACCTGCTGAGAGCTTGGGGTATAGAACTGCCTTGGGTGGGCCACATCCCCTCCTCACATGTGCTTGGGCACGCCCCCTGGAGCATGTGGAATCTGCCCGGACCAGAACCCTTGTCCCCTGCATTGGTAGGCAGATCCTTAGCCACTGAACCACCGGGAAGTTCCCAACTTTGCATTTTACACTTTTAACAGCCCGCAAGTTTCTATCCTATAGCAGCCCAGGCTGGCTGGTAAAAGGAAAATTGGATCACAAAGGGTCCTGGAGCTCCTCCAATACCATCCTCTGGTGCCAACCACAATAATCTGAATGCTAGAACACATTCTCTTTTATCATCTTATCTTTGCTTTAGTTTACAAAATGAGAAATGGGCTTAGAGAGGTTATGTAATTTACTCAAGGAGGCACCATTAATGGTTGTCAGAATTCTGACCCAACTCTGACTCTTGGCTCTTCTAACCACTACTTGGGGTAGCCAAGGGGGAACCCATACACTCAACAGAGACCCAGGAGCAGTGGGTTCTCAATCTTGCTGCCTGTTAGAATCCCGAGGGACTTTTATTTTTTTGAATATCGATTTAGTTAGGTTGCACCCGGTCTTAGTTGTGGCATTTGGGATCTTTGTTGCATAATACGGATCTTTTGGTTGCAGCATATGGGATCTAGTTCCCTGGCCAGGGACCGAACCCAAGCCCCTGCAATGGGAGCGTGGAATCTTAGCCACTGGACCACCAGGAAAGTCCCCTCGTGGTGCTGTTGTTCAGTCACTCAGTCGTGTCTGACATTTTGCAACCCCATGGACTGCAGCATGCCAGGTTTCCCTGTCCTTCATTGTCTCCTGGAGTGTGTTCAAATTTTGTCCATTGAGTTGGTCATGCCATCCAACCATCTCATCCTCTGTCGTCCCCTTCTCCTTCTGCATTCAATCTTTCCCAGCATCAGGGTTTTTTCTAATGAGTCGGCTCTTCGCATCAGGCGGCCAAAGTATTGGAGCTTCAGCATCAGTCCTTCCAATGAATATTCAGGGTTGGTTGACTTTAGGATTGACTGGTTTGATCTCCTTGCAGCCCAAAGGACTCTCAAGAGTCTTCTCCAGTACCACAATTTGAAAGCATCGATTCTTTGGCACTCAGCATTTTTTATGGTCCACTCTCACATCTGCACACGACTGCTGGGAAAACCATAGCTTTGACTATCCAGACCTTTGTTGGCAAAGTGATGTCTCTGCTTTTTAGTGCACTATCTAGATTTGTCATAGCTTTTCTTCCAAGGAGTGAGAGTCTTTTAATTTCAAGGCTGCAGTCACTGTCCACAGTGATTTTGGAGCTCAAGAAAATAAAGTCCGTCGCTGTTTCCATTATTTCCCCGTCTATTTGCCTGAAGTGATGCCATGAACTTGAGGGATAGAGCTAGCAATTTGAACAAGCCTCCCAGGTGATTCTGATGCATGGGAGAGTTTGAGAACCACTGTTACAGAAACAGCCACATTTGCTGGGACAGCAGCTCAGGGCTGGCAGAAAAGTGGTGTCTGGTTCTCTCAGTCTCTGCTTTGGGCTCCAGAGGCAAAACTTTGTTTCCCCAGGGGGCCAGGTTAGGATGAGCAAGAAGCAGACTAAGATTCTGCCGGCCACATCTGGAACCCAGCATGAATCCCCAGTTTCCAGCCTTGTTGGTATCATTATGCAAAATGCGAAAAGGAACATTCTTAAAGGGAAGCCGTTGACTTTATGATTTTAATGAGATCTGGCTCAGCCTGTTCTCAAGATGTCTATTTATTGGTTCACCAACAGCTGCCAGGGAGATGCAATACAGAGTTTGTTTGTTTTCTCAATTTAATGCATCAGTTTCTGGAGCCTAAGCATCCCCTTCTGGAAAGCAGTGGGATTTCCCTGGCCTGAGGACATAGGGGAAGTTAGTCCCTCTCTGAGAGGAGGGGGTGGGATTATCCTTCTGAACATTCATTCTTTCAATAAATACATACTGGATGCCTGTTGTATGCCAAGCAGTATTCTAGGAAACCAGGAGAAATAGCTCTGGTAGGAAGGCGAGGAAATTCTCCTGGATGTACATGAACTTCCCATCAGTTGGGAAGGAGATAGGGAATAATTCTCCTGTCCTTGGTTGCTCAGTTGTGTCTGACTCTTTGCAACACCATGGACTGTAGCCCACCAGGCTCCTCTGCCCATGGGGATTCTCCAGGCAAGAATACTGGAGTAGGTTCCAATCCCTTTTCCAGCATAATTCTCCTAGGGTTCTTTAAAAAATGCAAATTCCAGGGCAGAACCCAAATGATCCTGACTCAGCTGTCTGAAGCGCAGCCCAGGAACCTGGAGCTTTAACCAGATCCTCTTCTGATGACTCTTGGTGGGAAGTCCTCTGAAACAGAGCAGTAAGGGTTTGTCGTTTGTTTTGCTTTAAGTAATTTCTGTTCTTTATGTAAAGTCAGACAATAAGGACTGAACAACATCCAGTTTAACACTCCTGTACCCCAACTTCACCTACCCTCATCACTGTTGATAGATCAGCTTCCAAGCTGGACTTAGTGCAACAGTTTTCTTCTCACTCCGTTTCTCTCCCTTGCAGGGTTCAAAGTCCTCTGGTTGGTTTGGGGAGGGGGATCCTCTTTCTGGGCCAGGACTATTTTCCTTAATAAGGATGTTTGCCTTCAGGCTGTCTGTCGTTCCCAGTCCCCTTTCAGGATCCTGCTGTCTATTGGGTAGGGAGCAGAAGGTGTGTGCGACCCTCTGAAGACTTTCTCCATTGGCCAGCTTGAGGCATGTCAGGGGACCACACAAGGCTTTGTCACCCACCGTGCGCAGCCCCAGAGGCTCCCTCCTCCTGAGCCAAGGGCTGAAAGGAGGTGCTCTGAACTCCAGGCCTGATCTGGGGCTGCAGGCTGAGCTGTGTGCAGTGAGGAGGGGGAAGCAGCGTCCCTGCAAAGACTTGAAAGCAGGATAGATCATGGTGTGAGCAAAGGTGCATGTGGTGCTTCAGAGCCAAGGTGGGTGGAAGGCAAGGTCAGCTGGTCATTGGTCCCCACCACTCAGAGTTGAGAGGAGAGTCAGAAACATAGCCTGAGAGTGCCTCCAGGGGACCCTCTGTGTGGCCCTGAACCCCTTCCCCCAGCATGCTGTCTCCTCCTCCCTGGGGCCCACTGGAATTTCCTCCCCTGAGAACTAAAGCCCCTCCCCAAACCAACCCGCCTTTCTAGAAGGAATGTCAGTAGGAGTTATCTAAAGCCCTGAAGATAGCAACTCCATGCCGAGGCATTTAATCTGAAAACTACATGTGTGTGATGTGTGTGTTTGTGTGCTCATTCTGGCCTACAAAGTGCTAGATACACTAGTGCTATCCACTAGTAGGGTGGAAGTTCCTACCACCGTGGGCTTAGTGAAGTGAAGTGAAGTGAAGTCGCTCAGTTGTGTCTGACTCTTTGCGACCCCGTGGACTGTAGCCTACCAGGCTTCTCAGTCCATGGGATTTTCCAGGCAAGAGTACTGGAGTGGGTTGCCACTTCCTTCTCCAGGGGATCTTCCTGACCCAGGGATCGAACCTGGGTCTCCCACATTGTAGGCAGACGCTTTACCCTCTGAGCCACCAGGGAAGCCCCACATTAAACCAAGTTGCATAAAATGTCTGGAGACCCTAGGAGTGCTAGAGAGAAATCAGGTGGAGAGAAGGTAAGAGGAGAGATCTATGGATTGGGAGGCAGGTGGCCACGCTACAGGAGTACCACCACGATTGCTGCAAGGGAGCGTGGCTGAGGCATAAAGAACTGGAGGTCTCAAGGCCTTGCTCTGTGCTCCACAGACCAAAGTGCACACACATAAAAAAGGCAGTAAGGATAAAATAAGTGGAGTGATTGTATTAAAGTTGCAGAGGCATTCTCATTGAACTTGAATATGTATGATATCTTAATCCACACTACGACCTGAAGGTCCTGGGGCTCTGACCTTGACTGTGAATCTCTAGTCATGCACTATATATATATATATATATGTATCTTTTGCTGGCACCATCCAACCTTGCAAGAGATGTTGGTCAGTCAGTCATCTAGGACCAGGCTGTGAGCCAGAAGTGAGCTGTTCCATACACTCCATCCAGCCATCAAATCTACCCCGATTTATATTACCAAAATTAAGTTACAATGAATTAAGTTATTGGGCAAAACGAGTGGTGATCGAGGACATATTTAATTTTTGAAGAGATGGAATTCATTTTTAATTCAGTAGACAAAAGGATCAGAAAGCACCCTCAGGTCTCAAACCTCAATATAGGTATCTGAAGTCCAATGGATCGGAGTAACTGCTTGCGCTGAATCTGACCAGGTAGCTGGTAGTGATCCTAACTCCTAAAGGATTAAGGAGTGACATGGAGAGGCGGGGCTACATCTGCTCCACACCCCCAAGCTGTCTGCACCACCTTGTCCTTCCCTGCTCCCAGCTCTGTGCCCCAGAGCTTATCCGAGTTGTCAGAAGGCCTCTCAGCCCGACCTGTGCCCTGCTGGCAGAACCGCTGAAAGGCATGGGAATTCATGACTGTGGATGGAGGGTGTGGATGAGCATCTGATTTAGGACTGTGGGCCTAAATCAGAGCAGGCAGCCGAGAAGTCCTTTCCTTCTAGAAACCCCTCAGGATGTCCCTGAGCAGATAGGGGGAGCTGAAGGCCCTCCATAAAATAGTCCACGAGCAGTTGTGAGGCCTGCCGAGGGCTGAGGCCCAGTCATTTATCTCTGTGTCAGGCCTTGAGCTGGGGCCTGTGCTTAGTTGCTCAGTTGTCCAACTCTTTGTGACCCCAAGGACTAAAGCCTGACAGTCTCCTCTGTCCGTGGGAGTTTTCAGGCAAGAATACTGGAGTGGGTTGCCATTTCCAGTCCTGGGAACACAGAATTAGCGGTCAGCAAAAACTTGCATGGCAAGTTGAATGAATTAATTAGGGTTTTCAAGTCCAGGAGAAGGCTGAGATGGAGCCTACAGGCCCAAGAGTTTAAAGCCCCACAGCTCAGGAGAATATCCCCACCCAGGATAAAGCAGCATGAATGGCTCCTGCTTTCCCCCACCCCACCCCTTTGTCTACCGTTCTTTCCTTTTGGAGAATTCAGAAGCTAGATGGAGACCTTACACATAAATTGCTAACACAGAGACTGAGACCTCGAGGATAGGACTGTCTCTGTTTATTGAGCATACAGCAGGCACCAAGCTCTGGCTTAAGCATTTTCCTCATTTAATGGCCAGAACCACTCTGTGAGGTTGTTAATGCTGACCCATTTTGCACATGAATAAACAGACTCAGAGTTTAAAAACTGACATGTTAGAAAATCTAAAAACATGACAAGATTATTCAGAGACAGAACCAATATTTGGACTGTCAGGAAAGGGGAAACATTATCTGTAGAATCTGTCTTTTAAAATATTTCAAATAGTAAGGTCCACTAGACAGAGATCTTCTATTGTGCTCTTTACTATGTCCATACACCTAGCACAGGACCTGGTCCACGGTAGAAACTCAGGAAACGTGGTGAGTGAAGGAGGAGAACAGAACCCCGTTATGTTGGGTTGGCCAAAAAGTTTGGGCTTTCAGTAAGGTGTTACAGAAAAACCCGAACAGACTCTTTGGTCAACCCAATATAAACTGTAGTACTGCCAACCTGGGTTGAGCCCCAGTTCCCCCTACTTCCGAGCTATGAGACTTCAAGCTCACACTTTGCACTGTTTTTTTATTTTCATGCTGTATGGAAAAGACTCTGATGCTGGGAGGGATTTGGGGGCAGGAGGAGAAGGGGATGACAGAGGATGAGATGGCTGGATGGCATCACCGACTCGATGGATGTGAGTCTGAGTGAACTCCGGGAGATGGTGATGGACAGGGAGGCCTGGCGTGCTGCGATTCAAAGAGTCTGACACGACTGAGCAACTGAACTGAACTGAACTGAACTGATGATACAAAAGGGCTTCCCAGGTTGTTCAGTGGTAAAGAATCTGCCTGCAATGCAGGAGACACAAAAGACTCAAGTTTGATCCCTGGGTCAGGAAGATCCCCTGGAGTAGGAAAGGGCAAATTCCTCCCATTCTGGCTTGGAAAATTCCACAAACAGAGGAGACGTGGGTTACAGGCTACGGGGTCACAAAGAATCAGACATGACTGAGCACACGTCCACGAAACAAAAACCACGTGAAAAATTAAAACCAATACAGTCAATGAAAGCCATACTTGACGTGATCCCAGCTTTCAATCCAAACCCCTCCCCAGAGATAATAGCTATTTTTGAACAGTTGGCTGTGCCTGCTTCTAGTTCTCTTTCTCTAAATTGACATATAGTACTAAATACAAACACATAGCTTTGTTTGGGTTATGGCTCTGTTTTGCTTGATGTGATAGGACTGTACTGCACCAGCTTTGTGGGAAACTCCACTGTATGTCTGAGACGTGTTCCCACAACAGCATCCGGAGAGATCTCATTATTTATAATAGCTCCCCAAGAAGACATGAACCATGATTTATTTTGCCATTCACCCCATAGGACTGGACATTGACGTTGTTTCTGTTTTCTTCACCAGTTTATAGATAGTGTTCCAGTGAACATCTTTGCAAAAGCCTCTTCACGAACAGAGACAAATACTTCTTGAGGATAAATTCCCAGAAGTGGAATTGCTGGGCTGAGTAACACACAATTTAAAATTGTAGTTGCCATCCCCAAATGGTCCTCTTAATAGTACGTACCTGATGGAGGCCTGGGAAGTTCTGCTGTAAAGATGTGCTTCATTCAGGCCGGGCACACAGTAGGCTCAGTAAGCACTTACCAAAGCAGTTGCCGGTGGGTCACTTCTCTAGTCTGCATTCCCAGCCCCTGATCTGAGCACGCCCTGGCTTTGGCGCCTGGAGCCAGGTTGAGGAATGAGAACTGGCCAGCAGACAAGGGAGGACTCAGAGGCTGTGTTCCGGGTGCTCCCCCTGGTGGGCAAACGTCCCCGGACAGTAAGCCATCCCCCATCTTTGTAAGCCCTAAAGCAGATCACAGTCCTTCCTGCCCAAAACCCTAGAAGCCCTCCTCTTCTTCTTAGACTCCGACCGAGACTTCATCTGCTGGATGTTCTGGTGCCTGCCTTTCTTATAGTGCCTCGTGCCCCTCCCCTCTTCCCTTGTTTTGTTGCAACCACATTCCTTTCTCTGGCTTTCTCAAGCACATCCTTTCTAGCTCCTTCATTCTTTCTCAGTGATCTTCCCACCCTACAAGCTTGTCTTTAATACTAACTCATTCTCTGCCTCTTCAGAGGGCCCTATCAAATACACTCTGTCTCAAGGGCCACCTCTCTCCTCTCCACACACCTCCCCCGACCCCTTACTCTTTGTCGAATCAGCCTGTGTTTTTCCTCCATTAGCAAGTTCCCACGGAAACAAACCCAGACATTTCCAGGTGTGGCAGAGTACAGTGTCATGAGAACAAGGACCATTTCTGTCTTACACGTGATCCCTGTCTCCCAGCGCCTGCCAGTAGCACCCAGCAGTGCCAAGCATTCAACACACGTTGAATGAATGGATGAATGAGTAACTGAATAATACTAACAGGCAGGGACAGAAATGACACTGAGAGCTCACAGGGGCCAAGGCAGAACATATTTCCCAAGGTTTTGGCTCTGTTCCTCTGCTAGATGCCCTCCTATGATCAGTAAGAAACAATTTCCCTGGGGTAGGCTTTAGCCGGAGGTATCATCTTGAGTATAATGGAGTAGGGTGAAGGAGACAGAAGGCAGGGGTGGTTTCAACACCTTTTCCTTGCTAACATCGCCTTAGACTGCAAGGTAGGTCATATTTTCTGGATGAGCAAACTGAGACTCAGAGAGGAGAGTAGGATGTACAGCTGGCATCAGTTCAAAGAATGACAGTATCTGGTAAGAGAAGGGCTAGGAAGCCATCGTTTCCTCTAATTCAGAAGGACACACAGTCTACAGGAAGTGTAGCCCACACTTACGGCATGGAGGCCCTTCTCAGTGGAGAGATCTACACCGGAATTAGGTGGTGGCCTCGTCCATTCAGCACACCCTTAAAATCATGCACTGTGTGCCAGGCAGCTCAACCATGATTAAGTGGTTAATTCAGCTTTCCAAAGCTTCACAGTCAAGAGATAAAATAGACCTTTGTTCTGTAGGATATCCAAGTGGTATGTTTGGAGCACAGACAAGCAGGGAAGCCATATGGCCAGCTTGTGCATACCTCAGATGCAGGCATTGCCCTTCACAACGACCAACATGTGAATGATGCTCTCGGAGCTGAACAGCAAACAACCTGAGCTCCTCAAGGGGATGAGATAAGTCATCCGGAATGAGATCTCAGAAGAGAGAGTAGATCTCAGGGGAGCACCAAGATGTAGGAGTCCGTGGAAGAAGCAAAGGCCAGAGAGGCAGGAGGAAGAGCAGGTTGTGAGAGAAATCAACAGAAGAGGAGTCGCGATGGAGAGGCAGCTGAGAGCACTGAAGCCTCTGAATTGTCAAACAGAGAAGGGCTCCCAAGTGACTGGCAGCAGGACGTGGTGACCTTGACAGGAGTGTTGATGATGGGAGTCATGTTTGTTGAGAGGTGAATGGAAGATGGGGAGAAAGTGAGAGTGTTCAGCTCTTTCTGGAGGTTGGGCTGTGAAAGGAGAGAGGGAGCAAGGGTGGTGGGGCCTTTGGGACTGAAGGAGAGCTTTGTTTTATGGTTAGTCTTTGAGATGAGAGCCTTGTGCTTGTCTCAATGCTGTTGGGAAGGAGGCAGTCAAAAACGTATGAGAGAGCATCTTTACCAGCATGATTGACAGAGGAAAATGGGAGAGAGGTTAGATTCAAAGTGGGTAAAGCTTCCAGATGATGGCTAGACAGGATTCCAGAAGGCTTCACGGAGGTGGTGGGCCTGTGTGTGTTAGTTGCTCAGTTGTGTCTGAGTCTTTGCGACCCGCCATGGACTATAGCCGGCCAGGCTCCTCTGTCCATGGAATTCTCCAGGCAAGAACACTGGCATTCCCTTCTCTAGAGGCTCTTCCTGACCTAGGTCTCCAGGTCTTCAGCATTGCAGGCAGATTCTTTATTGTCTGAGCCACCAGGGAAGCTAGCCTTGGGCAAAAGGGACCTCTGCCCAATGCTTACTGCTTTAAAGAGCCTTGCCTACAGTGCTCTCCACAATGCAAGAAAGAATTGTCGAAGAACCAAAGGAAAATGCATAGCCAGGACTATTGTAGATCATACTCTGCTGCTGCTGCTAAGTCACTTCAGTCGTGTCCAACTCTGTGCGACCCCATGGACCGCAGCCCACCAGCCTCCCCCGTCCCTGGGATTCTCCAGGCAAGAACACTGGAGTGGGTTGCCATTGCCTTCTCCGAGATCATACTGTAAGTAACCCAAATATCCAAATCACCTGCCAGAAGGGCCCTGATAATCTTCCAGGGTCTTTTTGGGCCTTTTTCTCAGGATATCCTCTCAAGAACAGACCACACCTAAGGGGAAGCCGATTTATTTTTATGTTGCTAGCATCCCTCTAATACCACACCAGAAAAACTCATTATAAGAAAGCAACAGACTAACATAGATGTAAAATGAACATATATGTAAAAATTCTAAACAAAGTCTTAGCAAATTGAATCTAACAATCTATAAAAGGAGTAATATATCATGACTAAATAGGATTTATCCTAGAAATGAAAGTTTTGTTTAGCCTCCCTGTAATTGGTTAACTAACATAGTTCACTATTAACAAACTAATACACACACACACACACACACACACACACCCCACATACATAGACAGATACACATACATATGAAATCATAGCAGGTGATACAGAAAAGGCATTTAAAAATCCGATGTCCATTCCTGCTTTTTTAAAAAATATACAGCAACCTAGGAAGAGCAGGAAACTTCTTCAACCTGATAGTGGGCATCTATAAAAGGCCTACATCCAATATCAAACCCAAATATCAAAGACTGAATGGTTTTCCCCCTCTAAGATGAAGAACCAAGTTAGGGATGTCCACTTTTATCATTTTTATTGAAGATTATACTGAAGGTTATAGTTGATGTAATAAGACAAGAAAAATAATTTATCTAATTCAGAAAGAAATTAACCTCTTCTCATTGACTGATGACACAATTGTCTATGCAGAAAATTTAATGGAATCTACAAAATCTACTAGACTTAATAAGTGATTTTGACAAGATTACAGGATACAAGATCAGCATACAAAAAGCAACTGTATTTTCATTTATTGCAATAAACAGGTGACATTTTCAAAAATACTATTTATAATAGCAACAGTATTTATGAACTACTTCAGGGTTAATATAATAAAGTATGTGCAAGTTCCATAGACTTAAAACTGTAAAACAATACTGAGACAAATAAAAGAAAACCTAAATAAATGGGAAAACCTACCTTGTCTATGGGTCAGAAGATTCACTGTTGTCATTCCTCTCCAAACTTTTCTATAGATCCAGTACTCCCCCAGTCAAAATCCCAGCTAGCTTTTTTAGGTTAAAAATTGATAATCTGATTTTTAAATTCATATAGAAACGAAAGGAACTAGATTAGCCCAAACAACTTGATGAAGAAGAAAACCCGAGCACTAACACTACCTGATTTTAAGACTGCAATTGTCAAAACAGCATGATATTGGCGTGAAGATGGACCAATAGGTCAAGGAGACAGAATAGAGACTCCAAAAATAAACCTGTGCGTATATAGACAACTGATTCTTGATGAAGTTGCAAATGCAATTCAGTGAAGAAGTCTTTCCATAGGATGAGGCTGAAATAATTGGTTATTCATATACAAAAAAGTTTGAGCCATTCTTCCCACCACATATTAAACTGAATTTTTTTTAATTAACTGATGATGAAGTATAGATCTAAATGTAAAATCCGAAAACCATAAAACTTTTAGGAGAAACTATTTTTGACCTTGAGTTAGGCAAAGGTTCCTTAAATGTGAGATCAAAAAGCATAATTCATAAAAGAAAAAACTGATCAATTGAATTTCATCATGATTTAAAGCTCTGCTCTTTGAAAGATGCTGTTAAGAGATTAAGAAAACAAGCCATGGACTGAAAGAAAAATCTTTGTAAATCATATACCTGATAAAGGGCTTGTATATAGAATATAAAAAACCCTTAAAACTCAATGATAACAGAATAAGCAGCTCATTTTATTTTAAATAGGCCAAAGATTTGGACAGTTCACCAAAGAAGATATGTGGATGGAAAAATAATTGTATGGTAAAACATTCTTTATATATACTTTTTTGTGTGTGTGTGTTTACTTATTTTTGGCTGTACTGCACCTTCGTTGCTGCTTGGGTTTTCTCTAGTTGCAGCTGGCAGGGCCTCCTCTCTAGCTGCGGTGTGCAGGCTTCTCATTGCAGTGGCTTCTCTTACTATGGAACAGGGGCTCCATGGCACGTGGGCTTAAGCAGTTGTAGCATATGGGCTCAGTCATTGCAGGTCTCGGACTCTAGAGCGCAGGTTCAGTAATGTGGTGCATGGACTTAATTGTTCTGTGGTCTTCCCATTGTCTATTGCATTGGCAGGTAGATTCTTCACCACTGAGCCACTAGGGAAGCCCAAGCATATGGTAAAATATTTTTCGTATTATTAATCTTTAGGAAAATGCAAATTAAAACTATGATAGAGTCCCTTGGACAGCAAGGAGATTGAGTCAGTCAATCTCAAAGGAAATGAACCCTGAATACTCAATGAAAGGACTGATGCTGAAGATAAAGATCCAATACTTTGGCCACTTGATGGGAAGAGCCGACTCATTGCAAAAAGCCCTGATGCTGGGAAAGATTGAAGGCTGAAGAAGAGGGCGACAGTGGATGAAATAGTTGGATGGCATCACTGATTCAATGGACATGAGTTTGAGCCAGCACTGGCAGATGGTGAAGGAATGGGAAGTCTGGCGTGCAGCAGTCCATGGAGTTGCAAACAGTCAAACACGACTGAGCGACTGAACAACAACAGGGTATCGATACACGTTTATTAGAACGGCCAGAATGAAAAAGACTGACTATTCCAAGTGCTGGCAAGGAGGAGGGAACTGGCACGCTCATGTACTGCTGGGCGGAATGTGGAAAGGTGCAACCACTCTGGCGGGAAAAGAGTTAGATGGTCTCCGAAAAAAGGGAAACATATACATATCATATGATCCAGGCATTCCGTTACTAGGTATTTATTCAAGAGAAAAGAAAGCATGTACAGAAACAAAATCTTGTGCATGAATATTCCTGAAACTTTCATTTGAAATAGTCCCAAGTAGGAAACAACTCAAATATTCACAAATAGGTTAATGAACAGTCTGTCATATCCATACAGTAGAACACTGCTCAGCAATAAAAGGAATTGGAATGTTGCTACCTGCATCAACATGGATGAATCTCAAAAATAATTATACTTAGCTCAGTAAGCCAAAAGAGGTACATACTATATGGTTCTGTTTATGTAAAACTCATTAAAAAAAAAAAAAAAGGCAAATTAGTCTCTTTCAATAGAAAGCAGAACTGTAGTAGCCTGAAGGTGGTGGAAGTAGAGTGGGAGGTATGTTGTTGCTGCGTCGCTTCAGTCGTGTCCGACTCTGTGCGACCCCATGGACTGCAGCCTACCAGGCTTCTCCGTCCATGGGATTCTCCAGGCAAGAACACTGGAGTGGGTTGCCATTTCCTTCTCCAATGAATGAAAGTGGAAAGTGAAAGTGAAAGTGAAGTCGCTCAGTCGTGTCTGACTCTTAGCGACCCCATGGACTGCAGCCTACCAGGCTCCTCCATCCATGGGATTTTCTGGGCAACAGTACTGGAGTGGGGTGCCATTGCCTTCTCCCAGTGGGAGGTATAGGAGGCTGGAACTATAATGGGAGAGGTCTTTGGGGGAGTATTAGATGTTTTCACGATACAATTATGGTTTCATGGTGTATGCATATGTCAGAACCTGTCCTGTGGAGTTTGTTATGCCCACTATACTTCAGTAAATCTGTTTACTATATAGGCCCATAGAATAAAGGCCTCCCTTAATACTCTGCATTTTGGCCCATGAATGTTAGGAACGAGGTTAATGATGGCCATCATTAGATAAGAGTGAAACATTTAGAAAGATGAGAAGCACATAGACATTTCTAGGTGTGTATGTGTGAGTGTGCTGCATTTGTGAGTGAGAGAAAGCAAAAAGATATTTCTCTCAAATCCCCAAACAGCCAGAGGTTTCAAAAAGTCACCAAATATAACTTACAGCAAGTGCGTATTTTTCTTATTGAAGTATAGCTGATTTGCAATGTTGTATTAATTTCTGCTGTATAGCAAAGTGGCTCAGTTACAGACACACATATGTATTCTTTTTCATATTCTTTTCCATGATGGTTTATCACAGGATATTGATGATGGTTCCCTGTGCTATACAGTAGGACCTTGCTGTTTATCCATTCTCTCTGTAATAGCTTGCATCTGCTAATGCCAAACTTCCACTCCATCTTTCCTGTCCCCTTTGGCAACTACCAATCTGACAGGAACTATTTATTTAGCAACCACCATAATGCCAGCCTTGAGCTGTTCTTGACAAATATATATAGTAATCCTTTTGACCCTTTAAGCATTTACTTTGATGGTTTAGAAAACTGAGGTTCAGATACCTCAAGTCAGCTCTCCAAAATTGCACAGCAAAGAAGCAGCAGGGCCAGGACCCATGGGGCGCCACATGGCTGGACTGGCTCCCTTGCTGTCTTTGGGGACCCCTCCCAGTTCCCAGTTGGGCGGCTGTGGCTTCTGACTGCACGTGGGCGGGTGTTAAGACAATAGACCAAGCCTGTCCAAGTGTTCAGCCCTCTTCCAAGGTTAGCTATTGTACGTGGAACTATGTATAGCTAACTGTGGGGAAGAAAGAGAAAATAAGATTTACTTTTTGGAGGCTGAGAGGAGTTAGACAATTTGAAAGGTCCTGACAGCCTTTGCAGAGCAGGGCTGAAAGGGCATTGGCTAAGCACACTTGGAGTGCGGTTTTCTGGCAAAGGAGATGTCCTGGCCCAGGGAGGTGTGACATGTCTCTGCTCAAAATAGAGACCAGCCATTTCCTGAATGAGAGTCAGCTGGGGGTGGGAAGGCAGGCCCAGCCCTAAGGCCTCTGACCACTGGAGGGGTTCGCAGCCCTGCTGGAGAGTGGGAAATGGGGTGAACATTCAGGGCCCTCAAGGGCCTCAGGCTGGGGTTGCTGTGCTGTGCTTCAGTGGTGTCCGACTCTGCACGACCCCATGGACTGTAGCCTACCAGGCTCTTCTGTCCTTGGGATTCTCCAGGCAAAAATACTGGAGTGGGTTGCCGTGCCCTTCTCCAGGGGATCTTCTCAACCCAGTGATGCAACCCATGTATCTTATGTCTCCTGCACTGGCAGGCTTAGGGGATGGCAGAAAAGGGCTGTGAGGAGGCCGCTGCGTTGCAGATGGGCAGCGCAGGGTCGGGGGGTAGACTGGCTCCACCTGGGCCTGGTATGGGGGGTGCTGGGGAGAGAGGGGTGCTTGGTTTCCATGGAGAGGCCAGTCCCTGCCAAAATATGATGGTGGAGGTGTTGCTGAGGCTACAGGTCACTGGGCATGGAGGGACATGACGTTTCCTGTGCAGCTAGTGATCAAAGAGGGTCCGGAGGAGCCAGAGGCTGGCTGATGACCCTAGCAGTGCCGCTGAGCATTCAGAGGGGCTTTTCTAATGGGGTGAGACTCAGCAGTGCCCTTGGGTTAAGATCTTCTACAAGATCTAACTCAGTACTGGCTCCAGGGCTGACAGCGAGCTGATTTGCCACCCTAGGGGCTAAACGTAGAAATACTTCTGTACCATTTGGTAACTAACCAGATCCCTAAAATGGCCCCCACCCCCAGCATCACAACAGCCCCTGCCCCTACGCCCCCCCGACCCATGTTAGCCTACTTCTCGTCTCCCGCGAATCCAACCACCAAAAGGTAAATGCTTAGCCTCCCTCTGTTTGGCTGCTAAATATCATCTTTGCTGGACCCCAAAGAATAACAGTAGTCAATTGCTATTTGCTATGTGCCAGACACCCACCATTCTAGAGGCTTTACCTGCTTTTAGAAGAACAGCAATAATGGGATAACAATAGCTAACTACTATGAGATGCTCCTTAGGTGCCAGGATTATACGAGGTGCTTTGCTTTGATCATGAAGTTTTAATGCCCACTCAGGCCCTGTAACCCTATGTGGCAGGTTCTGATGCCATTCCTGATATTCCTTCCTCCATTTTGGAAGGGGGAAAAAAAAAGCCCCAAGGCCCACCCAGAGAGGTTAAAGAACATGCTTTGGGTCTCATAGCTATAGTTGTAGGGCCTGATTCAAATCTAGGTCTCACTGACTCTAAAGCCCTTGCTCTGGCATTATTCTATATTTGAGAAATAATTTATAAAAATGCTCATAATATGGAAAATCTTGGTTCTAATATTAAAAATGCTCCCTTCCTTTCTGATCTGAGAGTCTAATGCCTTCCTTAGGCAGTTCCTCCAACTTTGTTGCTTAAATGTTTCTAATATATCCTAGAAATTCTCTTGTTGTGAAAACAAGTTTGTGCCAGGAATCTCCTAGTTAATTTGGCTGAACAGTGGCTCTAAAACACTCTATACAGAGGATGTGAGTGAGTCCTGGCCAATGTCTACAAGTGACAAATGGGAACACAGAGCCTTCCCCAGGTCTGTGCCATCCATTTGTTGTCCAGACTCCAGGCTGTTCCTGGAAACCCTCCTTCCTGATTCCTTTTTTATTGTTGGGCTGAAGTCAGTACAAAGGCCCTTAATCTATGCAATGTCTCATTGGCAAGCCTTATAAGAGATGCCCTGTTCCTGAAAATAGGCCTTCTTCTGACTGTGTTCCTGGAACTGTCCAGTGTTTTGATGGCTGGTCATTAGGCTGCAATCATCCATTCACCAACCATCTACGGAGGGCCAATCATGGGTCAGGCATTGTTCTAAATTTGGGAAATAGAACCTTGAATGAAATAGACCTTGCCACTGCCTTCATGGGGCTTGTCATCTAAGGAAAGGTAGAGATATTGGACACAGATGACAGAAATAGGGCTAACTGTGTATTTATGCTTTGTGATAAATGCTAGGAAAGAAGGTAAAGAATATAAAAAAATTTGATGTAAGATCTTAGATTAGATTGTCTCAGAAGTAGGAAGAAGGAACATTATGAGTAATATTCACGTTGACACAAGAGTTTACCAAGTGAATGAAGGTGAGGACCTCTGAAGAAAGTAATTTCCAGGCAGGCGGAACAGCACAGATGAAGGCCATGGGGCTGGGTGAAAGCCTGGCACTTTTGAGATTATGATAAGAAAGAGAACAAAAGCACCGTACTTTAGTTTAATAAACAGGGGGAAAAGTGAGTTAGTGAGCAGGGGCTAAAGTGAGAGGGGATAAGGCTGAACAGTGGTCGTGGGGACAGACTTTCTGTGAACAAGTTTCTTTATTTAGAAAATGCAGATGAGGACTAAGGGCCTAAGGAGAGCAGTGGAACCATCTCAAAACAACACACTTTGGCAGAACAAAGATAATGGTGAGAGGAGGAGGACATTCAGATTTTTTTTCAGCTGCTCCATGTAGCATGCAAGATCTCAGTTCCCTGACCAGGGATTGAACCCGTGCATACTACAAGTGGAAGCATGGAATCTTAACCACTGGAACACTAGGGTTTTTATTCATAAGGAGAATGAGGATGGCAGTTACTTTCATTAAAAAAAAATTATCTTGGGCTAAAATCATATCATACTGGCAAGGGAAAGCATTCCTGATTAAAACAAACCCAGATAGCTCTTGTTAGTAAAAGTATCCTGAAGTTTTAGGGGCTAGGACATTGCCTTAGGATTCTTTTAGTTAACAGTGACAGAAATCAACTGTAATTAGATGAAGTTAAAAAAAGAAATGGGGCTTCCCTGGTGGTCCAATGGTTGAGAATCCACCTGCCTGTGCAGAGGACACAGGTGGTCCTGGAAGCTACCACACACTGCGGAGCAGCTAAGCCCAGGCACCACAACTACTGAGGCTGTTCTCTAGAACTCAAGCTCCACAAGAGAAGTCACTGCAATGAGAAGCCCGCAGACTTCACTGAAGAGTATCCCCTGCTCGCTGCAACTGGAGAAAGCCTGCGTCCAGCAATGAAGACCGAAGCATAGCCAAAAAATAAATGTATAAAAAGAAATGCATGGATTCAAACCACTGGGAAGTTTAAGTAGTAAACTGGCAGGGTCGAGAGATTCAAGCTGGCCACTTCTGTCCCTTTTGGTCTTTGCTCCCCTGTTCTCTCTTTCTTCCTCTCTGCCTGCTCTGAAGTGGTTTCATTCTAAAACAAGCAACGGGGACTTCCCTAGAGGTCTAGTGGTTAAGACTTAGTCTTCTAAGAGGGGTGCAGGTTGGATCCCTGTTTGGGGAGCTAGGATTCCTACATGCCTCATGGCCAAAAAAAATAAAAAGAAAAAAACCAACCAAACAAAGCATAAAGCAGAAGCTATATTGTAACAAATTCAATAAAAACTTTTAAAATGGTCCACATCAAAAAATCTTCAAACAAGCAAGCAATGATGATATCATGCTATATACTTCAGATAAAAAGGCTAGATTGTTATGTACAATCTGGAGTTACAAAGCCATATACTCTTAGATTGTATACCCATCCCTGAGCCAACTGCCAGAAGGACAGAGCTGTCCAATTGTCCAGGATCAGTTGTGTCTAACACATGGCTCAGGGAGTAAGTATGTGAAACTGAAGGAGTTAGTCCCCAAAGGGGTCCTGGCAAACCAAAACAGATCCCTAGTACTTAACAGGGTATAAAACTTGTCCTGCCTCCACAGGTAGAATTTAATGGTTCCATTATTTTTAGAAATTAACAAAAAATAAATATTACACATAAACCTACCATTGATTGTTGATATTTTGCTATATATCCTATCAACCATTCATGCACATAGACATAAACACATTTCATTGGCTTCATTTTCCTTTTTTTTTTTTTTTGTAGTCACTTGGTTGGAGAATTTAAGTCCAATGGTATTAATTTTTAATTTTTTTCCAAAGATTAAACCTCTATTCTTCTCATCAGTGATGTCCCAAATGAAACTCTTGTTGACACTCCTTGATGTAAACTTCAATCAAAAAGTTTACTCTTTCCATCTTTCCTAACATGTAACACTGATATCAAAAGCTCCAGTCACATTCTCATCATTTGATTTTAGATTCACTCATAAGGGCTACAATCGTCTTGTTCCCAAATATTTTTGTACTTTTTGTTTCACCATAGCTTGCTTTCTTTATTTTCTGATTCAAATTTGACCTATTAGAATACTTTCCTTATTCCATTTTCCTAGAAAACATTAGTGTGCTTTCTGAGTCCCTGTGTATGTGAAAAAAATAGTCTTCACACATGAATGATAAGTTGTAGGATTCTTGGAATGTAGTCCTTTATTTTGAAAAGGGTTACTTTTTCACTGTCTGTTAGTTCCCAGTGTTGTAGATGAGATGAGACGTTTAATACCAGTCTGGTTCATTTTCCTTTGTAAATAAGCTTTCTCTCTGCCTGGAAATATGTTGGGTTTTAACCTCAAATCTGAGAAGCTTCACCAGGATATGATTAGCATGGAGTTTTTTTGTGTGCAACCTGAAAGTTGATAAGCCCTTTAGTCCTGAAACTGCAAGTTTTTCTATATCTGAGAGCTTTGTTTCATTATTTCTTTAATTGTTATTTTTCGCATCTATACCTTTTGCCTTAAGGATCTCCTGGTGTTTGCATACCAGATCTTGCAGAGCTGCCGTTTCTGAACTTTATCTTGTGCCCATGATTGACATGTATGTGGGGGATTTTTGTTTTGTTTTGATCTCTGGGTGTGTGTGCTGCTTCCCTCATTTGGTTTTCCAGAACACAAATTCCATTCTCAGCAGTAACTGGTGTCATTTTCCAGTTCTTTCGTTAATTAAAAAAAAATTTTTTTTTTTTTTGCAATTTTCAGGTTATATCATCTATAATGTTTTCAGCGTTAGAGATTTCTTGTCATTCTTTTATTTTAACTGCTCCCATAGGTGCCTCAGTATCTATTCGGGACTTGACTTCTCTCCTTTAAATGGCTGTGAGCTTTCTTTCCTTGAAACAGGGACAGTTCCATTCCACTTTCTGCTGCCATATTGTATTGTTGAGGAATATTCTGATACAAGCCTGATTTTCATTACTTTGTAAGACACCAATTTTCTTTCGATTGAGTGCCTAGAAAGCTGCGCCTATGCTGAGGCTGGTGATGGGTGGTTCCTGTCTTTAGTTTGGGAAGGTGACATCTAACAAGCCGTGGACCACACTAAGAGCAGTTAGAAATCCCCCATGAATTCTTTTTTCTTTCCTACCCATGATTCCATCAATCAACTGTTGGGCTTTAGCCAGGCTTTTACTGGTGGAGAGTCCTCCTGATGTCTAGAACCATTGCCCAGTAGTCTGGTGTCTAATATTCAAGATAATTATTTGTTCACACAGTTAGTTCTGTGAGAAGATGGTGGGGAGTGGGGAGAAATGATTCCAGATAGTAGTTAAATTAAACTCTCTCTCAGTTGTATTATTTGAAAATTATTGGTGAGCTCCAAGAATTGAAGGATGCATTAGTAAAGCAGGCTTAGAAAGTGGGTAGAAACCAAAGGATGTAGGGTGATTGGGAAGGAGGCTGGGAACAGTCTGGCTACTACACTTTGTCATTTCTTCTCTCCCATCCTGCTGCTAGATTCTTAATCTAGCTACTGCCACTGTGAATCATTCCTGACTGCCCCTTGAATCTTTGCACTACTCATGCATTTCAAACACAGCAGGCAGGGTATAAACATTTCCCATTTGGGCTTCATGGTGGAAAGGGGGTTCAGCCTCCCTCCAGGAACCGTAGAATAAAGGAATTTCTCCCCAGAGGAAGGGGTTTAGATGTTGCCAACCACACAGGGGTCACGTGTCCATCTTCACGAGCATCAGTAGGTTTCTTATTTCTTCCACTAAGTAGGAGTCTTTAGTTCTGTTTGGGAATTATAACACTTTCTCCAAAATGATAAAGTAGATGCTGTCTTTGCCCTGCCCTCTTGACACTGATCTATCCCCAGCCTCTGATTACTCCAAACATCTGCAACTCTTGGCCAGCTACAGGAGTGCATTTGACCTCTATCCAGGGCAGGTTGGAAGAGTCACATACTTAATGCCCCTTGATTCACTTCTCAACCAACAACAGGTCATGGCCGTAATGGTTAAGTACACCAGCTTCCAGTTCCATGGTTGGGGTGTCTCTGGGGTGTATTCTATACTCTTTTCTCATGCTTTCCAGCAGGATTCAACACCAGCTGCCCACAGTGGGACATGGTATGATAGATCAGATCAGATCAGATGAGATCAGTCGCTCAGTCGTGTCCGACTCTTTGCGACCCCATGAATCGCAGCACGCCAGGCCTCCCTGTCCATCACCAACTCCTGGAGTTCACCCAGACTCACATCCATTGAGTCAGTGATGCCATCCAGCCATCTCATCCTCTGTCGTCTCCTTCTCCTTCTGCCCCCAATCCCTCCCAGCATCAGAGTCTTTTCCAATGAGTCAACTCTTCGCATGAGGTGGCCAAAGAACTGGAGTTTCAGCTTTAGCATCATTCCTTCCAAAGAAATCCCAGGGCTGATCTCCTTCAGAAGGGACTGGTTGGATCTTCTTGCAGTCCAAGGGACTCTCAAGAGTCTTCTCCAACACCACAGTTCAAAAGCATCAATTCTTCGGCGCTCAGCCTTCTTCACAGTCCAACTCTCACATCCATACATGAGCTGGATCATAGAAAAAGCAAGAGAGTTCCAGAAAAACATCTATTTCTGCTTTATTGACTATGCCAAAGCCTTTGACTGTGTGGATCACAATAAACTGTGGAAAATTCTGAAAGAGATGGGAATACCAGACCACCTGACCTGCCTCTTGAGAAATCTGTATGCAGGTCAGGAAGCAACAGTTAGAACTGGACATGGACCAACAGACTGGTTCCAAATAGGAAAAGGAGTTCGTCAAGGCTGTATATTGTCACCCTGCTTATTTAACTTATATGCAGAGTACATCATGAGAAACGCTGGACTGGAAGAAACACAAACTGGAATCAAGAGTGCCAGGAGAAATATCAATAACCTCAGATATGCAGATGACACCACCCTTATGGCAGAAAGTGAAGAGGAACTCAAAAGCCTCTTGATGAAAGTGAAAATGGAGAGTGAAAAAGTTGGCTTAAAGCTCAACATTCAGAAAATGAAGATCATGGCATCCGGTCCCACCACTTCATGGTATGATAACATACCCTTTATTTCCTGTCTCACTTACCCATTTCCCTACTTGTATTTCTTGATACCCCCTTCCAAATAAACTACTTGCACTTGAGTACTTATCTTAGGGTCTACTCTCAGGATTATTCAAACCCAGACAGGTGGTGAAGCCCTGTTTGGAATGGGGTCAAGAGTAAATGGAATGAAGGGACAGGACTGAGGAGTCTTGATCCCTTTCCCGCTTCTCAGAGCTGCAGAGGAAGAATTAAGGCTTTATCCTGCAATCCTACTCTCTATATGCCCTTTGACCCAGTGATTTCACTCCTAGCACTTTATCTTATAGAAGGACTCCTACTTGTGTGCAAAGACAACATAAAATGATTGTAGCTTTGACTGTGACATCCTTTCCATGTTTCCATTTTGCTGTCTATCAGTCAGGTCAAACAAACTACATTGCCTCCCTACAATGTAACACAATGCAGCAAGGAACAATAATGCTACCAGTTTCCAGGAACCAATATGGAAGGAGGCCCAAAATATGCCGTGGGGACAAAAAAATCAAATTGCAAAGCAGCACTGTAGTTTTATTTTGCAAAGAGATATCTCAATAAATATTTATGAAGTGTCTATATGACAGGCTTTCATTGTCCTGTTATTTTAAAATTTCAACTGTTCTCTTACTCAGTTGTGTTTTTACTTTTAAAAATGGCTTCTCTTCCAAACGTGTTCAAAGAAGATAAGAAAAGGGGTATTTGGGGTACCTTTTGGAAGCTGTTTAGAGTTAATAGCTTGAATACCTATATAATAGACCATTTTCTGCCATTTATTTAATGAAAGACCTGATTTGAAGATAAACATTGTATATGAGTATTTGTACATATATCTGAGTTTCAGACAAACCTAGAATTATATACATATACATGTACCCCTTCTGGGCTATATAAAATTTTTACCTCTACACACACAAACTCCAGTACTTTGGCCACCTGATGCAAAGAACTGACTCATTGTAAAAACCCTGATGTTGGGAAAGATTGAAGGCAGGAGGAGAAGGGGATAACAGAGGATGAGATAGTTGGATGGCATCACCGACTCAACGGACATGAGTTTGAGCAAACTCCGGGAGTTGGTGATGGACAGGGAGGCCTGGTGTGCTGCAGTCCATGGGGTCGCAAAGAGTCGGACATGACTGAAGGACTGAGCAACTGAACTGAACACACACACACACACACACACACACACACACACACACACACACACAGGGTTTTCTCTCTAAGCCTCCCTTCCTGGTTAGTGGCTCCCAACTCTTTGGAATCCTTGCCCCTTTTTCACTACCAGACTGCTCTTGATCTCCTCTGAACCATTTAACCGATGAGGGCAAAGAGCCATATTTTTTTATTCTTTTTATTTTATATTGGAATGTAGCTGATTAACAACCCACTCCAGTGTTCTTGCCTGGAGAATCCCAGGGACGGGGGAGCCTGGTGGGCTGCGGTCTCTGGGGTCGCACAGAGTTGGACACAACTGAAGCGACTTAGCAGCAGCAGCAGCCGATTAACAAATACTGTGACAGTTTCAGGTAGACAGCAAAGGGACTCAGCCATACGTGTACATGTATCTGTTCTCCCCCAAGCTCCCCTCCCCTCCAGGCTGCTGCATAACATTGAGCAGTGTTCCCTGTGGCAAAGAGCCATAGTTAACCGTCCCGAGGGAGCTGTGTGCTTGGTTCTAGTGCCCTAACACTCTCTTCTCTTCCAAAGGTACTCAAAGATGAGGAAGAATGCAGGGGAGAGCGTTTTAGAAATGTTCAGGGTTCACAACTTGAATACCTTAAAGCTTTAAGACTATTTTTTTCCATAAAAGACTTAAGTTGAAGAAAAATACACTGTGTCATATTTTCCCTGCGCCCCACCCTGTGCATGACTGGCATAAAGCTTTGCTCATTGTAAAGCAATTGGTTATTATGACTCCTTCCGCAAATTAATTTACCTCAGGAAGCCACGTTCCACCATAAAGTGGGAGAAACAATGGGGTCTTTTACATTCTCAATAATATGGTGCTCATTAGCTAAATGCTGACTTTGTTGCGCTCTGGAACAGAACAAAATATCCTAAAGCAAGGTCATGGATGTAGCAAACTGGAAAGAAAGGAGACCCTCATACCTGTGTCTGAGTCCTGGGTGGGGAAGGAGTGGGACTGGGAATCTGGGGGGCAGCTTGCTGTCCAGGTGGCCTCTTTCCCAGTGATCTCCTGTTTGGTTTTTTTTTTTCCTCTCCATACTGTTTTGATTACAACTACCTCTCTTGGTAAAAATGTCTGAGCATATTCTCCCAATATAATTATGATACACTATTGAGTATCTTCGGAGAAGGCAATGGCACCCCACTCCAGTACTCTTGCCTGGAAAATCCCATGGATGGAGGAGCCTGGAAGGCTGCAGTCCATGGGGTCGCTGAGGGTCAGACACGACTGAGCAACTTCCCTTTCACTTTTCACTTTCATGCATTGGAGAAGGAAATGGCAACCCACTCCAGTGTTCTTGCCTGGAGAATCCCAGGGACAGGGGAGCCTGGTGGGCTGCCGGTCTATGGGGTCGCACAGAGTCGGACACGACTGAAGTGACTCAGCAGCAGCAGCACTGAGTATCTTACAAATGAAAAGAAATCAACATTTTATAGGATGAAATGTTCAAACAAAGAGAAATTGAAGTATAAATATAAGACTACTCAAGTGATAGACCGGGAGCACTCAGCCCTGTGACCCCCAAATGAATCATGAAATGATCCTTAGAACTTGCAGCTTTAAATATAAGCAAGCGGCCTCCTACCAACCTCTACCCCCAGTATCCCACCAAAATGTTTGTGAAGGTACAGAAAAGTCTCAGGGCTGACACTGCTCAAAAGATAGACTTCAATTGAATTAGTTAAGAGTTTTCACCAAATATAGAGTAGGACAGAGAGGGAAAAAATGGTGATAATTCTTGCCTCATCCATTATATAGAACATCCCATTTCCCTAGAAGGAAGGCAGGAAGAGTCTTCAGCAACCTTCGTTTTCTATACTTGAGGAGTTCTGAAACAGCCATGTTATCAGATAGACATTTCAGAACACCAGGAGGCTGTCTTCTGCAGAGCCCTGAGGACCACTCCCCACAGACAATAGGTCTACATCCATCCAAAGACCACACATCACAGAAAGGAGAGCAGAGCGTTTGGGAGTGGGCGAGAGAGAGAGAGGAGGGGGTGGTATGGGGAATTTTAAAGGGTTAAGATCCCAAGGTCAATGCTTTGACAACAGAAAAGAGCAAAGAAATCTTCACAGCAGCACCTGATGAGGGTGTCTGATTACTTATTCCATCAATTCAACCCATCAGAGAGCAAAGGACTGAGAAGTAAGAGGAAAATCTGCCTTAGGACAAGAAGCATATGATATTGAGAGCCCTTATCCCTCTCTTAAACCAAGCTTTTATGATATTATAGATTTTTATGTCAGAGTTCCAAGTAAGATCTTTTCTGGAAAAAAAAATCTGCTGAAAATCATGACAGATATTCCTCCTGGACACTGGAAATTGGGTCATGAGCTTCTGCAGCCACCTACTCTTCTGCTGAATTGATGAGAAAAGGAGCTGGGCAATCACCCACTCATCTGCCCCTGTAGTTAGTTCTCTCTTTGTCCAGAACCAAGTAGGGGAGGGGGAGCCTCACAAGGGACAACTAAAACCCTCATGAAGAATCACAGGAACAGAAATAACATCTTAAAAATTCAGAGGAAGAATGTAACAATAAAAATGGCATACAGCGAAACCCAGAAGAAAATTTTGGAAACCTGTTTGGCACCTTCCACAAGCAAAGCTTTTATGACATAGAAATGGAAAACCATAAGAAGAGAACAATACGAGGGGTAGAAGGAGGGCAAGGAAGCTGTGGCATTAATGGTCAGATTAAAATCATCTGAATTGGAGGCAATAAATCAAATGCCCAGAAAATTAAATCATTGGCATGAAGGACATGACATGAATTCTAGCAGTCTACAAAATGCAGAGGAAGTGGGGAAAGGCAATAAAGATTATGAGAAAGGAAACAATCTACTTGGAAATAAATAATAGAGACTAATTCCAAGAACTGTAGGCTATCCTAAGTAAGAATCAAAATAAGTGGGTGTAGAACCAATAAAACATAACTGAAACATTACAGAGATTTTTTAAACTGTAACAATGTGAATCAAAAACAAAACCATAAAAGAAGAAAATGCAGGTCAATGTCCTTCTGAAGCTAGGAGGGTTAACAACTCTCTAAATGAACAAATAGCATTACTAATAGCATATATATTTATCAAGATCAATGAATCTAGATATATAATTTTTTACGTTAAAGAGCATCACAAAATTGAGGTGAATTATAAACTTTGAAAAAATGTCTGTGATAACTATGATAGAGGATTACTATATTTAATATATAAAGAACTTTTAAATATAAATAAAAATACAGATACCTACCCTGAAGATGTTGGGCAAAGATTATAAATAAAATAAAGACAAATATCTGATAAATATCTGATGACATATTTATTTATTGAACATATTCAAATATAAAATAATGCTGACATATAAATGTTTGCTTTTTATGCTTGTAGTTTTTATTTAAAGCTGCAATACTTAAGTGCTCAAGGCAATTCTAGTATAGTTGGTTTTTGAAGAGTACAATCAGATTAGTACCGACCCTCATTTGAAGAATTCTTATCGTTTGCTGCTGCTGCTGCTGCTAAGTCGCTTCAGTCGTGTCCGACTCTGTGCGATCCCATAGACGGCAGCCCACCAGGCTCCCCCGTCCCTGGGATTCTCCAGGCAAGAACACTGGAGTGGGTTGCCATTTCCTTCCTTTATCCTTTAGGTTTAAGTTTTATAGTCACTTCCTCCAAATTTTGTCTGACCACCCAGGCCTGATTATGCTATCCTTTGATAATTTTTCATTGCATTTTACTCTTTGTGGCATTTATCTCAACCATATTGTGACCATTTGAATGATTTATTTATTCAATATCAGGCATCTCACAGAGATAGTAAAGTCTATATTGAGAATTCGCTTTGTGCTAGGCACTATTTAAGTGCTTTTTATGTGTTTGTCTCATTTAATCATCCCAATAACCATATTTATATATATATATATATATATACATATTTATATATATAGTCACCTTATTTATTTAATTTATATGCAGAGTACATCATGCAAAATGCCAGACTGGATGAAGTACAAGCTGGAATCAAGATTGCAGGGAGAAATATCAATAACTTCAGATAGGCAGATGACGTCACCCTTATGGCAGAAAGCAAAGAGGAATTAAAAAGCCTCTTGATGAAAGTGAAAGAGGAAAGTCAAAAAGCTGGCTTAAGACTCAACATACAAAAAATGAAGATCATGGCATCCGGTCCCATCACTTCATGGCAAATAGATGGGGAAACAATGGAAACAGTGACAGATTTTATTTTCTTGGGCTCCAAAATCACTGCAGGTGATGACTGAAGCCATGAAATTAAAAGATGCTTACTCCTTGGAAGAAAAGCTATGACAAACCTAGACAGCATATTAAAAAGCAGAGACATTACCAAAAAAAGTCCATCTAGCCAAAGCTATGGTTTTTCCAGTAGTCATGTATGGATATGAGAGTTGGACCATAAAGAAAACTGAGCACTAAAGAATTGATGCTTTTGAACTGTGGTGTTGGAGAAGACTCTTGAGAGTCCCTTGGACTGCAAGGAGGTCAACAATCAGTTGTAAAGGAAATCAGTCCTGAATACTCATTGGAAGGACAGATGGTGGAGCTGAAGCTCCAATACTTTGGCCACCTGATGCAAAGAAGTGACTCATTGGGAAAGACCCTGATGCTGGGAAAGATTGAAGACAGTAGGAGAAGGGGATAACAGAGGATGAGATGGCATCACTGACTTGATGGACATGAGTTTGAGCAAGCTATGGGGGTTGGTGATAGGGAAGCCTGGCACGCTACAGTCCATGGGGTCACCAAGAGTCAGACATGAGTAAGGGACTGAAGTGAACTGAACCTTATGATGCAGAGGTTTTAATTGTGCTTGTTTTATAGAGGATGAAACTGATTAAACATAGAAAGGTTTATTATCAGGCTTGCTGCCCACCTCCACAGGCTACAATCCACAGCTCCTGATGGGAGAACTGCAGGCATCTTTTCTAAACCTTTTTCCATAGAGACAGATTGAACAGAAGCAAAGCTCCCTCCCTTCCAGGAAGTGACTGGATCTTTCATCTTCTGAGACACAGGCAGCACTAAAACACCTCTGGGGGCTCCACCAGTCAATCAAAGTTGTATCTCAAAGATATAAAGCAAGATAGCTTAATTAGACAAGACTCAAAATTTGTCCTCTTTTTCTCATTTTAGTGAGCAAAGCTTTTCCCCATAACAACCACTTGCATATTTCAAGACACCACATTCCACCATAAAGATAGAAAGCAAAGCTGGGGCCATGGAAGAATTCACAACTCAAATGGGATCTGAAGGAAAATATCTTGCAGCTCTCACATGGTGAGATAAGCAACATGTTTTGAGGATACAGGACACAATGGAATTATTGAAAGTTTAATCAAGTGAAGTTAGGTTATTGCCTCTTGTTCATCAGCAATACCCAAGAGTTTCCGGGAGGGGTGAGCTGGTGCAAGAGACTTCCAGTTTAGGAGAGGGAGTGGAGGAGGCAACTGGTAGAGAGAGAGGGTTTTCTAATTAGCCTCTGTAACCAACAGAGAGCAGGGAAAGAATTGTTGAAGGTGTGCTGTTTTCTACAGCCTGTATGAACTTCTAATCTGTTCCAACACCCTTAACACAGGATTCACATACAAAAAAAACCCAATGCAGCTCAGGGCACTGAGAACCTAAGCTTTAACATTAGGCAGGCCTAATGGGTCTCGAATCTGAACTCTATGGCTTGCCTGTGTGCCAGTTTCTTAACCTATGGGGCCCAACTGTCCCATACATTCGTGATAATAAAAGGGACTGTTTCATAGTGTCGCATGAGTGGTACATGAGATAAATAAGCAAAATACTTAGCACTGAACCTGGTGTGTCACAGGCTTTCCGTACATGTTAATCATTACTTCATAATGGCAACTTGATCTGCCAGTGAAAATAATCCATTCCTTTCGACATTCGTTATTTTTTTCATACCTTAATTATAATTTATGGAAACATGCTAAACCAAAGTGCATTATTTTCCAGGCTTTTTCAGTAGAATGTATGAAATACAGTGAAGGTTTTTTTACTCTGTTGGGCTTTTGTAAGGCATAATGTACTTCATTGTACAAACGTCAGCAATACAGGAGTCTATAAGTCGAAACTGGATGTCTGCTGGGTCTGCTCCTGTTCTCTAAGTAAAGACTCAGAGTTTGTGGCATGTCCCTTCTGATTTCGAACTTTCCTGAAAGTTCCATCAAATGCTGTGATGCAGAGCTGTTCTCATCTATAGCTGTGGCAGAGTGCAGCGCAGTGTGCTCTTACTCGGTGCCAGCCTGCCAAGCTCTCTAAGCTCCAAACGTAGTGATTCTCCATCTTTCTGGTTCTCCTGTGAGCCTATGGCCTCCTGCTCCTTTCCAAACTAGGTATACTCTCTAATCCCATTTGTTTAGAAAACAAAAAGTCAAACCCATTATAAGAGTAGGCAATTAGGATAGTCATTTCAGCTGTTTCAGATGTATAATATGTTTCATATTATTTCTGAGTTTGTGATTATACCATAAAAACAAGGGTAGCATCCCTTATTAGGATTTAGGAAAAATCCTAAATGAGACTTCTGAAGATCTGATTTTTAGTCCTGGCCCTGCTATTTAACACTTGCATGAACTTGGAAAAGTCACTGAACCTTACCAAGCCTCTGTTTCCCCATCTATAAAATGGGATTCATTAATGAATTCATCAAACCTGTAGTTAATTATTGCTTTCTATGTGCTTAGGCACATTTCTAGGTGTTATACATGCAGCAGTGAAAAAAAAAAACAGGGTTATTAAGCCTTCTAATAAGTTTCATCAAGGATTTTTTTTTAACAGACTATAGCCCATGATGTAAAATATAATTTAACTCTTAGAAAACAAGAAAGTACTCATATATTTGTAATACCAACCACCCAAGATTCTGTGATTCTATAAAGTGTGAGAGAGGGGAGGGGTATCCAGAAGGCACGCAGTTGAGAAACGTTGCTTTACAGTTGATAAAATGCTCTGTCCCCGCTTATTCCATCCCTTAGGTTTTCAAAATGTCTCCCAAATATTGTGGCAGGGAGTGATATGAGAAAAGGAAGAACTTTTGCCCTACATACAAAAGTCAACCTTGTTGATTATGTGAGCTGGACCCCTGCCATTAGCACCAGGATGCTCAACAACAGATTGGAAAGGGAACCTAGACTGAGGCTCTGCGGTGTCCTTTGGCAGTCCCCCCTCTCAAGTGTTTGTTTCCAGATGGTTTAATACATCAGTGACAGGAGGAACCCAGAGCAAGTGGCTCCAGCCACCACGGATGAAGACCAGCAAGACATTATAACGGAGCACATCTGGTAACATGATAGAGGCAGATTTGCACACCTTGGGTTAGGATTTCCATTCATTGGGCTGGAACTGGATCCTTCTTTCAAATGTCCAGTGATGTTGGTTTGTTGTTGTTTATTTTCTAAGTCCTGTCCTACTCTTTTGCGACCCCATGGACTGTAGCCCACCAGGCTCCTCTGTTCATGGGATGTCCCAGGCAAGAGTACTAGAGTGGGTTGCCATTTCCTTCTCCAGGGGATCTTCCTGACCCAGGGATTGAACCCAGGTCTCGAGCACTGGCAGGCGGATTCTTCACCATGGAGCCACCAGGGAAGCCTAGTGATGTTGGTATCAGTCTCCAGCTTCATAGATGACAAAGCTGAGGTTCACAATGGAAGCCTCTTCCAGATTGTTTGCTGAGTATGCTTCTTGGTTTTGCAGGCCCTTAGGAGTCTCCCAGGAGCTCAGGCCTCTCTGGATGTCTCTGGGTCCTAGGCTCCCGACAGTATTGCCTGTTTCCACATCTCTGCTCCTCATACCTCCTCTTCCTGGCCCTCTTCCCCATCTTGAATACAGATCCTCCTATTAATTTTCCTCTACCATAGCACTTTTCTTCTAGGCACTTACAAAGAGATATCATTACATTTTTGAATGTGTTAATCTGTGCACTTTCAGTCTTCATCATGATGTCAGAGTTCATGCCCGTTGGGTTCACTACTGTATTTCCAGCACCGGGTACATTGCTCAATAAATGCATGTTGAATGATGAGTGGAAGAAGGGAAGAAAGTCAGGCCAACTCATCACTTTTATTCGAAAATTCAAACATAAAATAAAAATGAGATTTCCCCTGATATCATATTATGAAAATATTCAAATGCATAGAAAGTTGAAAAAATTGTGTGGCAGTGATTCATCCATTGTTAACATAAATGAACAGCTATCAACTGCAGTTCTTTCAGGGAAAATGGAATTTCAAGTTGGGTGAGTTGGTTGTGACACAAATAGGCACCAGACCAGCATCACTAGCAAATGCTTTGGGGGTTTTCATTTTCTAAGAATTGGTTCTACACCTTGTGACCCAGAAACAGCACCTTGGACAGAAAGCTCCATGCACCCACACGTGGGGCTCAGGCCTCTTTACAGTTCCTTTACTCACCTGGTGTCTTACAAGGTCAGGCGTTGGGGGAACAAGGACAAGTCTGGGCCTGGAAGCCTAATTAAGGCTGAATTGCTTTTCTGAGTCTCCCAGGCCTGACTATTTCATCTTCCCTCACCAAGCTGGGATGATGGGAATTAGATGTAGGACATTGTCCTTTGTAAGCAAAGTGCTGTTGTGATTAAGGGATTATTACAGTTGGGGGTATACATAAAGCATCCGGGTATCTGTTTATTTTCCTTCTTGCTAATTTGCACTGTTAATGAAGAATTCCGGGTGGACTCCCAGCATCTGTTATCGGGCAGGACTTTGGATCGGAGCTGTATGGCTCCTCCTGCAAACATGAAATTGAGCCAAGGGCAGACCTGTGAGGGCCTCTCGGATACCGCTCACTCCCCGAAAGCCAGAGCCCTTTGAATGTTTTGCCAAGTCTCTATCCCACTCTTGGAAGAAGATTTGAGCTCAAAGAATACAGCAACAGTTGTTTTTGTCCACCCTTTCCCCTCCCCTGGCTGTAGGATTTCTGTCTCACATCTCCCCTCCTACTCTCTTTCTTCTCCTCTCTCCCAGACTCAAGCTTGTAGGGGACCTTTTGCCCTGAATTTCAGCAGGAAACACAGCTAGCAACCAGATGTCTGACTTTTTCACCCCATTGGCAAGGATTGGCCATCTTCCTTGTAAACTTCCGGCCTTTCCCCCCTCCCCGTTAGATCTTTCAGCTTCTTCACGCCCCATCTCCTTTGGCTTATACACACGAACACCCTCGGAGGAGAAACAAAAGGTAGCCTGCAAAGTCGTGCAAATGTGCTGAGTATTTATATACCCAATTCAGGAAGTGAGTCTTGCTGGATGTCAGAGGAGGTGGGGGTGGGAAGGGTAGCCGGTCAGTTCTTGGATTCATTTGGTCCATCATTAAATTCAGTTCCAATGAGGAATAGGTGGACTTGATCAAAGATGGAGGTAATTAAGTGAATTTGCAACTTAAAATAACACACAAGTGAAGATCAATGCAAATTCTGTTACCATCCAAGTGTTTGGGTGTGAAAAAATAATAGGTAATGCAGCTTTCTCAGCTTCCAGAATAATGAGAGCCCTGGAACTTCTTTGACACAAACCAGAGGACTTTGGTAGAGAAGGAAATGGCAACCCACTCCGGTGCTCCTGCCTGGAAAATTCCATGGATGGAGGAGCCTGGTAGGCTACAGTCCATGGGGTCGCAGAGTCGGACACGACTGAGCGACTTCACTTTCTTTTTTTCTATAGTTCCTTTTGGAGAAGGAGATGGCAACCCACTCCAGTGTTCTTGCCTGGAGAGTCCCATGGACAGAGGGGCCTGGTGGGCTACAGTCTATGGGGTTGCAAAGAGTCCGACACAACTAAGCAACTAACACAAACACACAGAGGAGTTTGGAACTAGGAAAGACCTTAGGGAGAAGCCCAGCCCGTTCCTTCCATTTGCAGGTGGAGAATCTTCCGGGTTAGAAAGGGCCCCAGGTGCCTGGGTTGATAGCAGCTCTAGGGTCTACTAATACCTTCCCTTGAGATGTTTCTGGGTTTCCCTGGTGGCTCAGATGGTAAAGAATCTGCCTGCAATGCAGAGACCCGGCTTTGATCCCTGGGTGGGGAATGAGATGTTTCTGGTAAAGCGAGTGGCAGTCAAAGGGCTGTGCTTTGCCTGCCTGTTGCCTGCTGCTTCCTGTCCCCCTGCTCTTGGGTCTTTTTCTCAGGGGTCACCCTGAGCTACAACCTCTGTCACATAGCAGCAGCACCTGTGAGGGAGCCTCCAGTCACCCAATAAACACCTTAAGGGGGAGGAGAAGCACAAGCCTTATATTTGTTTAAATACAAGAGAAAATAAACCCAGAAAATACTCTGGTTTTCAAGTCAGCACGCTTGGACTATCTACAGGCCAGAAGGATCAAGGGTTTCCCAAAGACAGCAATGGAAAGCCAGTGGGTTATCACAGGAAGCCTTTCACGTGGGCTGGTGAGGGATTTCGCTCAGCTGTGCACAGCGCTGCCCTGCCTCCTTTCCCGTGGACTTCTGTGCTTCCTGGTGTACATCCTCATTCCTCCAGCCCCAGGTGTGGGACTCTGGTCAGGTCTGGTCTCTGTGTGCCTTAATTTCCTCTCCTAGAAAAATGGAATGATTGCAACTAAAAAAAAAAAAATTTATTGGAATACAGTTGCTTTAAAACATTGTGTTAATTTCTGCTGTTCAGAAAAGTGAATCAGCTCAACATATACATATATCCCCTCCTGTTTGGATTTTCTCCCGTTTAGGTCACCACAAAGCATTGAGTAGAGTTCCCTGTGCTGTACAATAGGTTCTCATTAATTTTCTGTTTTATACATGGTGGTATATATATGTCAATCCCAATCTCCCAATTCATCTCACCTCCCCCTTGGTATCCATACATTTGTTCTCTCTGTCTGTGTCTCTACTTCTGCTTTGCAAATAAGATCATCTACATCATTTTTCTAGATTCTACATATATGTATTAATATTCAATATTTGTTTTTCTCTTTCTGACTTATTTCACTCTGTACAACAGTCTCCAGGTCCATCCACATCAGAATGATAGTTCTTATTCGATATAGTTGCGCGGAGATTATGTGAAGTGAGAGTGATCACACTTAGCATGCAGTAGATATTTAATACACTTTAGTCCTCTTCCAGGCCTCTTCCTTCCATAAGGGAGGACTGTAAACATGGCCCTGAGGCTTTGGTCCCCCGAGGACAGCCAGATGCTTCTTCAGCAAGCACCATAGCATTCTGTCTCCTCACTCACCTGCATCTTTGTCCTGTAGCCCTGGCTGCCTTCAACACAGACTGCTCTGGGCCCCAAAGGATGTGTTTACCTTGTCTAGGTGACTAAGGCTCCTCATCCTGGCAGCATCACTGTGAGAAACCTGTATTCCTTCTCTCTTGGGCCCATAACCAGGGACTTTACCCTAATGTTTCTAATTGTTCACTTCACAAAACCTGAAATTTTCTTCCAAAAAGAGAAACCAAGGCCCCAACATTAATGTAAATGAATCCCAAGGGGTGCCTGTTAGCTTTGGGCCCAGAACAATGAGCTAATTGGAAGTGGTAATGAGAAAAAGCAGCTGACACTCATCAACCTATGCAGCAATGGGCAGTTCAGTTCCTGGGCAGTGGGTGACAGCCAGCCTTTCTAGCCAACCAAGGTGTCAATGGGTTCTGAAAATGATTGCCTGAGGAATACCAGGCTGCCAGCAGGGACAAGGCTTATCTGTAGATCCTGTCACTTGGCTGGGAGCCACCTGTGATGGCTGAGTGCCCAGGGATTCAAGTTCTGAGAATACCCTGTGCATTGAGGAAATACGTGAGATCTAAAGACAATCAACTGGAGTGTCATATGAGAAGCCCCAAAGTCAAGGGACTTGCTTCATGGATTTCTTTGGGTGCATCTTCAGGCTTCAGCCTTCCAGCCATCAAATAAGCACTTTAATACCTGTCCCCCCAGACTCCCAGCACTGCTTTGTTTGGACATCAAATGAGACGATATATTTGGAACTTGGAACACTCTATAAAGTGAGAGATGTGATGTGCGAACAGAAGAGTTTCGCAGGGTGAGCTGAAGTATCAGACTACCTATTTTACTCAGGTTAGGCTCAAAAACTAATTCATAACACCTAAGACTAATGAGAGAATTGAGGTGTATGTATATAATATAAATACAATATAAAACATATTAAATGTATTTGGAATGGTACTGAATTAAATAGTTATGGGTTATTGTTTTCAGGGCTACTTTGTCTTGTAGTGACTGATCTGAGCTCATGGCCAGAGATCCAGTTTGGGCTTGTACTTTGCTTCTTTTTCTAATCATTTCTGGTCATGTGGATCCAATGTCCATTCTTCCCACAGCAGTCCTGCATTATACAAAGAGGGGCGGTAGGCTCAGTAGACAAAGCAGTGGAGGATTCTAAAGACACAGTAGTTCACAGTGCACGAGAGATCTAACCAGTCAAGCTGCCATTTCTTTCCAGAACCTGGCAATCACACTGCATTGCAGACTCAGTACACACTTGTCCACCTGCAGGGCCAAGCGGGGATGTAACATCATCTTCAGTGAGCCTTGGACTGTTTATCTAGATAACTGATGGAGTCCAAGACACAGGAAATTGGGAAGTGTGTGTGTGTGTATGTGTGTGTGTGTGTGTGTGTGTGTGTTTCCTGCACAGGGAATGCAGAACATCCAACAGGAAAAAATGATAAGCTCCTTGGATAAAAGAGAGGATACAGGGGGTCTCCCCAGCTGTCTCTCTGTCCACCTCCATCCTGCCTGTGTCTCTATCAGGGTCTCCTTGGACCTTCTCATTAGTCACGTGCAGTCTCAAGTGGGACTTTCTGGCAGGTGCTGAGTGATGTCTCCCACACTGTGCTGAGCATAAATCCCATGGTAAGTCCAGGAACAGGGTCCATGTGGCTGCGTCTGAGCACATCCCTCAGTAAAGCACAACTGAGTACTTCACACACTGCCAGTAGGAGTGAAAACTGGCACAGCCTTCTGAGAACACAATTTGGCAGTCTTTCAAAACTAAAGATGCACCTACCATTTAACCCAGCTTTTACTTCGAGAAATCTGTCTTCTTGAGAAACAAGTACACACATGCATAGAGGAAGAGGCATAAACCTGTTGACTGCTGCAGATCAGTAAAAGTAAGGAATCAGAAACAGCCCACATGCCCATCCGAATGCACAAAGATGGGAGCGCGCTCACTATGATATGTTTGGAATCGTAGAAAAGGGAGATCATGCAAAATCCATTTATAGAAGCTGTTTAAGATATTGAGGTGATTTAGTATGCAGACTAGAGTGGCACAGAAAGCTTCCAATTACATATTGAGTAGAAAAGGTAGACTGCAAAATATTAAATGTAGTGAAGTCCCTTTCATTAGCATATGCATAGAGACAAGGTCTTGATGAATAGATGTGGAACCATTAATGACTCTTACCTTGATGGGAGAAGGGGGTGGAGAATACAGGCGATCTATGCTTTCTTACGGAGAAGGCAATGGCACCCCACTCCAGTACTTTTGCCTAGAAAATCCCATGGACGGAGGAGCCTGGTAGGCTGCAGTCCATGGGGTCACTAGAGTCGGACACGACTGAGCGACTTCACTTTCACTTTTCACTTTCAGGCATTGGAGAAGGAAATGGCAACCCACTCCAGTGTTCTTGCCTGGAGAATCCCAGGGACGGGGAAGCCTGGTGGGCTGCTGTCTGTGGGGTCACACGGAGTCGGACATGACTGAAGCGACTTAGTAATAGTATGCTTTCTTATTTATTTCTATAGTGCTTGACTTCTTCAAGATGAAGAAATATTAATTTTGAATGTTAAAAAACCCAGTCAATATGATTAAGAAAATGCACATCAACAAACCTGAGGGTAAATAAATCTAAGGGGCTGAGGCTGCCTGTCCACCCTTGGGGTATTCAGAAAGGTTGGAGTTGCAGTGTTAAGGATCCAGAGAGGTGGTTTGATTCAGGCACTTCTGTGGGAGCTTTGGTAGGAAGTGATCATGTTTTGCTGGACTTGGATGGAGCACAGGCAGCTCAAGGAGACTGTTGACATTGCCTTCTCCAGGGGATCTTCCCAACCCAGGGATTGAATCTGAGTCTCCCACATTGCAGGCAGATTCTTTACTGTTTGAGACACCAGGGAAGCCCCTTCCCATTGAGGGCACCAAACGCCAATCAGTTTCAGAGCAGAGGAGAAGTTGGCCCAGTGAGGATGCAGGGACAGCCCTTACCATTCTTCTCCCGAAAAGCTGGCATGCAGGGAGGCTACGTCAGAGCTGGCTCCCCATCAGAAGCAGTTCTGGGTCTGAGCCAGCTGGGAAGGAAGGGTTTCCTCAGGACCAACCCATCTCAAAGGCGGGGGACTCAGCACATCCCCTCTTTCCTTCTTCCTTTCCTCCCAGAGGTCCCAGAAAAAACTTTTTTGATCCCTTTTATGACTCTCTAACTCTTAAAAATGTGGTTCCGGGTGAGCTGGACTAGAAAACTCTGACGGTACACTGGGGAGCATCAGTTCTGGGAAATGACCTTCAGTCAGCATCCTGAGTGTACAGTAATTATCATCCTGAGTATATAATGCTCTGAAAGATGAAACTGGCTCTATGGGAACTTAGAATGAAGGACTCCCTCTAGTCTGGGGGTTGAGAAAGGCTCTCTTATGGAAGTGGGGCTGAGCTCTCAAAGGTGAGTAGGAATGGACAAGGGTGGGAGGCTTGGGAGGGAACACTGTGGGAGACACCCCAGGCAGAGCAGATGGTGTTGTGAGCCAGGGGGACAGCAGGGACGGTGGAGAGAGGTGGACCAAGGGGAGAAGGGGGGCAGGGAGAGAGAAAAGAAATGATTTGTATGGAGATACACATGACTACCAGCGTCACTAGCCCCTCCACACACGCCCCACCTCTGAACATCTTATTTGGAAACAGATGGAGGGCGAACTGGTCAACCCCAAAGGATGTCTCACAGGGTTGGATCCCTCTTTTTACTAATTATTTAATCCTTTACTGAGAGAGAAACTAAGAGTTGAATTGACTCAGGTGCCTGCTAATTAAGAAACAATGAGAAATTAAGATAAGAGGATCTGAACTGAATATGGTAAAAATACACACTTGACAGTCTAGGTTTTATCTTTGTCCTTTGTACTGGACAGGAATCCGAAATGCCAGACGGTCTGGTTCAAGGCCATGCACTCCTTGTCCGGACTCCTGGGCCTTCTTCCTTCCTCAGGAAACGCAGGCCATTGCCTGTGGACTCAGACGCCCAGAACTTTTCCCTCTTGAACCCAAAGAGCTCCCTACTGCAAACCTCGGGGATTTCACTCTGCCAACCTTCCTCTCACCCTCGCAGACCCGGGCTCCTTTCTCTGGGTGACTGTGCACAGCCCCTTCCTGATACCCAACCTCCAGCCACCTCTGAGCCACAGAGAGTCCTCACACGCACCTCCTGAGCCCCAAACCCCCCCTCCCCTCACATGCTGGTCCTTCCTGGCCTACACTTCACTCTACCATTTTATTTTCTTTGTCCCAGGCGGAACTCACAGGCCCCTCTGACCAGATCCCTTCAGGCTACCGGTAATGGGAGGGGAACAACAGTAGTGAAAGGGGAATGGGAAGGACTCTCTCTAGACCCCTGGACCTCCACAGCCACCCACACCCTGTCCCTCTCTCTCCACCTCTTCCTCAATAGCCAGCCTCCCATTAGATAGAGTGTCACCTTGGCACGCAAGGGTGCTGGGGATATCCGAAGACCCCTTCTTAGAACTGGAACCTTGGAGCTGTCTGGCCTGAGGAGTGGCAGAGGTGGGAGGCCTGGCCAGTGGGTGGAGAGCACCTTTCTGTGGGTTCTGCCTCATAGGAGCAGGTATTTCCCAGAGAGAAAACCTTCTGGTGCCACAGGACTTCATGTGGAGCTAGTTGCCTTCATCACAGATTCGCTGGGCCACCATGGGCCTGTTCTCCTTGTGGAGAGATGGTCTGGGACTGTCAGACTGGGTTTCTGGAAAATGAACTAAAATACAAAGAATCTTGTTTATAAAGATAAGAGGTTCTTAGCATCTTGGAGATCACAAACACTTAGAATGGGGGTAAAGGGCCCAGAAATATGTCTATGTACAAAGGTGCCCCAAACTCTGCATACAGCATGGGTTCCATCCTGCAGAGGGCCAGGGAGAGTGAGGCTGGCCACCTGAGTCCCCGCCCCAAGGCCAGAGAGGGCGAGGGCAGCCAAGCTGCTCCTGGGTCCAGCCCCCAGGTCCTGGCTGCAGAGAGAGAATAAATGAACAAGCACCTTTCTTTTTTCTTTAGGGATAGCATCATCACACAGAGGCCCTTCCTGTCTCATGTCATTTCAGCTGCAGCAGAAATCGTCCTCCAGGTCGAGAGGTGAGCAAAGTGCTATTTCAACGCTTTCATTTGGGAAAAGTCTACAGAATTTGCCCTACAGCCTCGAAACAATCTGTTGAATCCTGACCAGCCAGCTGAACCTAGGGCCTTCCTAGGTCTCTAGAGAGGAGAGACCCTCCTAAACACATACAGGTATATGCGCGCGCGCGCACACACACACACACACACACACACACACGGGTCAAGAGACCAGTCTCTATGGTAGAAATTTATCTGGGCTCCAAACGTTGCTGGAATGTTGACCAGGGCAAAATAAATGAGGTTTCTACAATTCAAATAAATAAGCTAACAAACAAACAAAAATCAATATCTCATAAAGGAATGAGAACAAAGTCTGAAGGAACCCTGGCTTAGTCTGAGACTTCTCTATCCCTTAAAAAAATTTTTTAAAATGTATTGGTTTACAATGTTGTGTTAACTTCTGTTCAGCAAAGTGACTTATATATATATATATATTCTTTTTCATATTCTTTTCCATTATGGTTTATCAAAGGATATTGAATATAGTTCCCTGTGTTGTGCAGTTTATACATCCTGTATATAATCGTTTGCATCTGCCAATCCCAAGCTCCCAGTTCTTCACTCCCTCACCCCTTTCCCCCTTGGCAGCATGAATCTGTTCTTTATATCTGTGATTCTGCTTCTGTTTCATAGATGTGTTGATTTGTGTTGTATTTTCAATTCCATATATAATTGATATCATAGGTATTCGTCTTTCTGTTTCTGATTTACTTCTCTTGCTGTGATAATCTCTTAGGTCCATCCAAGTTGTAGCATACCCATTTAAATTTGTAATGAACTCACCTTGCCCCAGTCTAGAGGACAAGAAATGAAATTGTTTTCCCTGTCTATTTGGGGTGTTCCTCCTAGATTTTTGCTCAAGGTAATAAGAGAAAAATTGCCTTTTGTTTATTTTGCATTAGGATTCAACCAGCAAACATTTACTATGGGTCTTCAACGCACCACTATACATAAAACACCACAGCAAAGAGTCGGACAGGTGCGCCCCTACCTCTTCCCTGCACCACAGAAATAAGTCTGGGTGCAGTAAGCCTTCCCACAGTCTCCCCTGGATGTCTTGTCATCTAGGAGTCATGCAGGAGTCCCCGCACTCCAGGAGGACATGACATGAAGTGCCCCCTAGAAGGGTGAAGCAGCACATGGGGCTGGGTCTTCCAGGGGCTGTTTGCCGCAGACAGACTTTCCCAGCTCTTCAGTGTTCCATCTCACTCCCACCAGCGGGTGTGCAGGTGGGTGAGACGCGATCCATACAGTTACAGGGCCACCACAGCAAAGTGGCACAAAGCCCCAGGAGTGCCAGCTGCGGTGGGCCTGGGCTGGTCCTGCATAGAAGCCACAGGCGAGAGAGAAGTCACAGTCCTGAAACGTTGGTGGAGAGCTTGTCCTCTGAGCAGCCCCACCTTCCTCCTTCCCCTTGGTAGCCCCGTCTCTTCTCTGAGGGCCCCAGCCTTCCGCTTCCCTGGGAAGGCAACCACCTGGGGCCCAGTCGAGTGGTGCCTGTGAGGATGACACCGAACGCCAGCCATGGCCAGAAGCCCCGGCTTGTCTTGCTCGTCTCTCCAGGTGCAGCCCCACTGGTTTCTCTGTCCAGCGTTGGTCTCCCTTAGTTGCTCATTGCTGCCGCCTGTCCCTGGGGTCCTCACACACACTGTTCCCTCCTCTACCTGAGGGTTTCCCCTGCCTCTCTCTCCTCACCGGCCTTCACCCTCACTAAATTGCCTCTTGTTCATCCTTCAGATCTCAGCTCAAGCATCTCTTTGTCAGAGCAGCCTTCCCTGCCCCCTGGTTCTGGCTGCTCATTGGTCCTTGTTCCTTTTTATACAGCGTGGTTATTTGATCAATACCTATCTTCCCTACTAGGTCATACATACATCATCTGTGTGGGCAGGGACTGGCCTGTTTTTGCTCACTGTGTCTGACATCTATCACAAAGCCTGTGATTGCCTACAGAGTAGGCAATCAGTAAAAGCCTGATGAACTCTTGGATGGATAAATGGATCAATAAATGCCTTGTGTGGGGGAAGCTGTCCACACCAAGCAGATCCCCTGGCATTCACTTTGTGTGCCGGGTTGGCAGCAGTAGAGTCTAAGGAGCCCAGGGTGTCTGCCAGGCCCACAGCAAAATTGTCAGGAAAGTGGCCCAAGCTAATCCATTTCTAGAGAGGTCACTGTGACTTGTGCCCTGTGGTTTGAATGGAAGCAACCTTATAGCTCTGGCCATGGTTGCTCAGATGAGGTCTGATGCCCCTGCCAAACTGCAAATAAGCTGGATGCGGAGAAGCCAATACTTTTCTGAGGAGGACTGGCATGAAATTCTACCCCGGATAATTCATTCTGGGTGATGGCAGATATGGTAGTTTCTCTTAAGAAGTCTAACTACCAGGAATTCTGGAAAAGGGAGAAAAGAAAAGGAGGGTCGGTCACTCTAGGGCTGGCTCGGTCCGCAGGCACGCCCTGAGCTATTGTTCTAGGAGACTGCTGGACAACCCAGCCTCGGTAGCTCGGAGACCACAGTGACTTTATGGCTAAGGAAACCACATCCTTGCCACACCACATGCCACATAGCCTTGGAGTATGCCTCTTTTTATCACTGGTGACTCATGTCCATCTCTTCCTTTCAGTTTTAAGGAGTAGGAACAGATCTAGTGACCATGAGGATGAGGAATAGTTTTCTCTGTATGTGTTCATCCTCAAAGTGTGGTGAGTAGAGAAAGAAAAATCTCTGCTTCCTTGTTAAGCTTGTCAGGAGTCTCTAGAGGCAGAAGTTAAGAACCACCGGCACAAAAACTTGTGTCTAGTGTCTTTTTCTCATGCTCAGAAAGCTGTGGCACATTAGCCTGCTGCTCGAGTTGTTCGTGGCATCCTAGTAGCTCCAGAACTGCTGGGGTCCTTAAGGTGACAGAGCATAGACCATGAGGACATGGCCTGTTTGTGAATCAATGCTAATCACCAGCACCCCAGGTGCTGAACCTCTCAGGAGTCAGTGCAGATACGGGTGCCTGGAGGTCGGGGTGCCTCTTGTTACTCCAATTTGTTTGTGGTTATGTCAGTGCTGCAAAAACAAAAAAACCAAGCAAAGTGAGAGTGTATGCCATGTCCATGAGATTGCTCATAGACCTCAAAAATGAATCCCAGCTGTGTAATGATGTGATATGTAGAGGGAGAGAAAGAAAAAAAAATTGCAGTTTAAAAGTTTAGTTCAGGCAATGCTGATCAGAATAAAAGGGTGTTTTGGGTCCACCTTATATTGGTGGATTGGAGAGGGAGCCATGTAAGCCTGTCTACCTAGCTTGATTGCAGTCCATGTGAGCAGGGGCCCTGTCTGGTTTTTGCACTCTAAGTCATTCCCAACGTCTGGCCCAAGGCCTGGCACATAACAAGCCCGTCACAAATGTTTGTTGAGTGAATAAATGAATGAGAAAGGAGGTGTCAGTCATGAAGTCAGAGATCAAAATAGACAACTGACTAAACGAAGAAATATGGAGGGAAGGTCAAGGAGAGAGGCGAACGTTCTTTTCCACTATTTTTATCTCCGAATATCCTTATTTTTCATGAAAAAAATAGAGGAACATTTGGGACCATTCCCTTACCATCATAGTGCCTGTATATAATATTAATAGAAACTCATCCAGTAATCATAAGAAAATAAGATAAATATTTTAACCCATATGATAAATAGACTTCTTTCCTGTGGTCCTGGAAACCAGAAGCATTCCCAGATGGCTTTTGCTCAGACCCCAGAGACATCAGAGCCAGGACCACATGGGAGCTCAGACATTTCATTTTTGGCAGAATGATCTGGCAGGGGGCTCCCACTACCCCATCCATGATACGTTCAATGCAGGCAAATTGGTTGACTTCTTACCTCATTTTTTGAATTGTTTGAACTTTGATTTTAGCATACAGTGCGATAGCATTCTTACCAAAACAGGTTTGTGGAAGCAACACAGATGAGATCAACCCCCTTGGACTGCTTAGCACAGCTCCTCTCTGCAATGGAAACATTACACGCCATGATTCGGGTGGCCAGAGTTGACTTAGAGGAGCTTAACTGATTTGATTCATCAGTTCAAATCACCTTTAATGTGGCACATTAGTAATGCCACCATATTGTAAATGATACATCCACAGAGGCATTAGTCACTATACAAATAGAATTCATAGGTTTCACTACACTTCAAGATAAACATGTTGGAACAGTAACTGCATTCACTTCGGACCTTTGAGCTTGTTCAGGGCCCTTACCTGACTGTTAGAATAAACACAGAGTTTTACGGCCTACTTGCTCTGGGTGACTTCACCACCACCAAGTGACACACATCCAGTTTAGAAATTACAACTGTGCCTGTCCACACATTTATTTATTCATTTCTGTGTTGGTTAATTCATTCATCATTCGTTCATTCTTTTATTTAGTCACTGAGATTATTTTCCAGCTCAGTTCAGACAGTATTGTGATTCCTTGACTATTATCATAGGATTCACAAAAACCATTTTGTCAGGGTGAGTCAAGAGAGCAGGCAGTGCGCCTAATATTTAGAGCAGGAGTTTGGGTGTTGGATGCACCTGGATTTGAATTCTAGTTTCATTATGAACAATCTGTATGAACTCAGACATTGACTTCACTTCTCTGAGACTCCGTTTCTTTACTGTAAAGTGGCTGTGAAATCCCTCACCTCCCACCTTCTCTACATTGCCTATCTCTTCCTTCCTATGCAACTCTCACTGGATCAAGAATCACATAAAGGTCTGTGAGGGCCAAACAGACCTCCTGAAGTAGGCATTTAACTTGGCCTAGGGAGGAAAGACAGGTCCTGTGGGAAGGACCATTCCCTACAGAGGTTACTGTGAAAGCAGAGTTAAGTTGATGGGAATGTTATGGCGGGTTGGGAGTAGTGGGTCAGCTGACATCAGCTTAGTGATGGGAAAGGTGGTGGTACAGGGGCCTGGAGGGAGGAGTTAGAAGGGCCAGGGTGTGGAAAGCAGAGAGTGCAAGATATTCAAGAGATTACAAAATTCAAGGAGTAAGAAATGGGGCCTAGGTACAAAATATTTCAACCAAATTCTATTATACTTTTCAGTGATCCACAAAGCATTTTGCAAACATCAGTGCTTAAAACACACCCTCCAAGGTGGAGTCAGAAACATCTCTGGGAGTTGCAACCCCAAGCGGGCTGTAGCAATATGTCTATTCACAATGACTAATTCCTTAATGGCTTGTGCCTTAGTTTCTTCATTTAGAAAAAGGAATTTGATAATATTAGTAACAGGAATTACATTGTCAGTTTTCTATGACATTTAGTAAAATATAGAAGGCACATTGTCCTGTACTTAGTATAAAGTCTGTGTTTGATCAATATTAGCTATTCTTATTGGGCTCCCCTGGTGGTTCGGTGGTAAAGAATTAGCCTGCCAATGCAGGAGATGCAGGTTTGATCCCTAGGTCAGGAAGATCCCCTGGAGAAGGAAATGGCAACCCACTTGAGTATTCTTGCCTGGAAAATCCTACGGACAGAGGAGCCTGGCGGGCTATAGTCCCTGGGGTTGCAAAAGAGTCAGATATGACTTAGTGACTGAACAGCAACAATGTTATTATTATTGTTGCATGAAGTGATGTCTGGAAAGATGTTCCATCAACTTATTGACCATGGTTATTTCTACATGTGTGATTTCAAGTAACTTTTACTCTTTTATTCCTTTTCTGTATAATTTGAAATTTTCTAGTAAACATGCAATATTTTTAAAAACTATAAAGCTCTTTTTAAAAAAGATTCATATGAAATATTTCAGGATATGTAGTCTAGAGGGATGCAACTCTGCCTGTAACAACTTTTCAAATGATCAAACTGCATAGTTTAACCCTTAGCACTAAAAACTCCATTTCAGAAAGGGGTCTTTGTTTTTCATTTTCACACATGAATGGTCTATAACATGTGTGAGCTTTATTTTTTTCTTTTTTTTTTAATTTTATTTTAGTTTTTAACTTTACAATATTGCATTGGTTTTGCCATATATCAAAATGAATCCGCCACAGGTATACATGTGTTCCCCATCCTGAACCCTCCTCCCTCCTCCCTCCCCATACCATCCCTCTGGGTCGTCCCTCAAGAGATCCTCAAAGGTATGAAAAATCTCTTCCATTGTAAATGCTTGGGCTTATGGCTTTGAAATGACAGATTTTATTTTCTGGCTTCTGATTTTCCATCAAATGTTCAAGTAAATTGAAGACAGAAGACCAGCAAACATTCGCCCTGGAGACTGAGCTTCACCAGGACAGAGAAAATACCACTCCACCTTAGTATTCTGAGTTCTTGGCCCAGTGCCGGAGGCACAGTAGGTACTACAGCAAGATTTAAGCTGAATGAATAAGGGAATGAATGAATCCTAAATCCAAGGGTTGAGTTTTTGCTTGGGTAGTGGGGGAGTGACACCTGTTACATATTAAAATTTGAGTAGGAAATTTTAAAAAATTAAGTGCAAGCAAAGTGATTTTACTAGGATCAAACATAAAGCTGAACTTGAAGCAGAAAATCCAGTGACTGTTTATTGAGGGTTTAGGGCACTCCAGGCCTGATGTAAGTGTTGAGGATTCAGTTGTGAAGAGGAGCTTAATTCCAGTGGAGAACATAAACTTTGATCAAGTCATGACATGTGAGAAGAGAGACCCATGAGGGAAAGAGCTGGATGCTCTGGAAGTGTATGTACACTGGGATGGAGGGGCAGGTGGAGTGAAGTGGCAGAGAAAGTTTTTGTAAGGAAGGGACCTTTAAGCTGAGACTCAGGTTGGAGAGAAGGAGTGAGACAGATGAGGAGTGGTGGGCAGGGCGTTTCAGAAGTTACCAAGGTGGAAGGTGAGCACAAGGAGAAGACAGCACAGCCATAAAGCTCCAAGTTGGAGAGTAGCTTGTGACATGTGAAGAACAGAAAGAAGGTTCTGTGTGGGCAAGGTTCGTGTGAGAGTGTTGGTGATGGCAGGGACCTTATCACTTGGGGAGGTGCCCTGGTAGAGGGTCTGGAGTTTATTCTAAAAGCAATGGGATGGCCTTGAAGAGCTTTACTTTGAGAGTTACCATAACCTCAACATTTACATTTTTAGCGTGTAGTATCTGTTGGGCGATCAAGGGACTGGAGCAAGGCTGAGTAGAAGCAGCCAATAGTCCAGGTGAGTAATGATAGTGACCTGAACTGGGATTAAACCTGACTATCAGTGGATGGAAGATGTGGAGAGAAGTGGATAGATTTAAAGTATGGTTTGAAGGTAGAACTGATAAGTCTTGATGCTAGATTGTGGAAGGATGACTTGATTTAATCCTGACTACTCCGTCCAAACAGGGGGCTTCCTTGGTAGCTCAGTGCTAAAGAATCCACTTGCCAATGCAGGAAGACACGAGTTTTATCCCTGGGTTGGAAGATCCCCTGGAAAGGGAAATGGCAACCCACTCCAGTATTCTTGCCAGGGAAATCCCATGGACAGAGGAAGCTGGTGGGCTGCAGTCCATGAGGGTGCAAGTCAGACAAGACTCACTGACTAAACAATAAAAACAACAACATGTGTCAGGCACTGTCCTAAGAGCCTAACAAGTATCTGTTCATTTAATCCAAATAATAATAACTCTATAAGTTGATATCGCTGTTATCTGCATTTTACAGACTGAGGTACAGACTGGCTAAGAAACTTGCGCGAGGTCACACTCATAGTAAGCAAGACAGTCTGTGTTCAAACCAGGAACATAGGGTTAGCTTCAGAGTTGTCACTACTATGATTTTGTCCAGTTAAAGAGCATTTGGGAGAAGGAGAAGTTTCTGTCTCCTTCCCATCTCCCCAGTACCATAACACTTCCAGATTTTCACCTGCTGCTCTGGATTTGTGGCCGAGTGCACATGTGGTTTGGCTCATCTGAGACTATGTGTCTGAGGATGAAAACTGAGACTGTAGAACCGGGGAGGTCAGTTGAGTTAACTCAGAGGGCGTTTGCCGTCAAGAGGAACAGATGCTGTTTAAGTCAGGAAGAAATGAGTGTTCACTCCAAGCCTCACTTTAGAAAGCCTCTTTGTTTTATGACTCTGGGTGCAGGCAACCCTTTTAATTTCGTGTTTTGGATTCCAGCCATAGGAGGCCTTCTTTAATGTAGCAGATGGCTGGAGACAGGCAAGCCTGGTTTCTACTCTCTGCATGAAGCAGCCTTCCCTGGAGAGGAATCTCCCAATTATGTTGCTCTGAAAAAAGAGAAGAAGAAAAGATAACTTAAAATGGACACATTAAATTTACACCACACATAAAATAACCACTGCTTTAGGCATCTGCAAACATTTGGAGATCAGGAAACCTTTTGAGAATCTGATGAAAGCTACAGACCTTTGCTGCAGAAGATCTGAATAGAATTTTCTACACAGAAACGTGCATATTCATTCCATGGGGCTCATGGAGTCTCTGATATCCATTCCTGAAGCTTAAAAGTCTCTGGCAGCAAGATTCCTGTGCTTCCAGCAGAGGCAGCTATTACTCTTTTACTTTCCTTTTCCTTTTTTCAGTACATTTTGTATTGATTCTCAATTTTGTGTTGTGATAGTAAAGGGTCTGTGGAATATTAAGGGCTCATTTCACACAAGAACACTCAAATTTTACTGGAAAAAAATCCTTTCAAATATTGGGTAAAGTCACTTTAGTGTATTCTCTGGTTGGCACAGAACCTTGGCTTGCTCTGTTAAACACTAATGTGAAGTTTCTTTTGAAAACTGTAACATGATGTTTTTCTCTCTGTGGGATCTTGGGGTATGTCTTTGCACAACATTTCTTTAGAACTTCACTCTTCTCAGCACTTTTCTCAGTTTAGGTCTGCCTTCTGCATTGCTTCCAATATTAAGGATGGAGGGTAGGGCTAATTTATCCATTGAAGAGCATACAATTTTCAGAACTTGGAAAGACAGGTTTATTGTTTCCCAGACATTGTCGAGAGGGGTCACACAAACTTAGACATTTCTTCCTTTGATGTCCACTTGCCATGGCTGTGTGAGAAAGTGAGATGTCTCTGAGGTGGCTACCAGATCCCTTTATGGATTTCTGTGATGTCATTCATTGATCCCTCTACACTGGGCAACTCTTTGGAACATCACCACATTCTTCCAATTCTACTGGAGGTCCACTGGTCATTTAGGGAGAATCTTCTGAGCTACAGCAAAGGGTCAAATTGAGACATATATTAAATATATTGAAACCAAACCCAATTTGCCCCAATTACCATATATTTAAAAATATGGAAAGACTAAGTTAAGTATTCCAGTTCTTCTTGTTTCATATATGCTCTCACATTTCCTAAAAATTACCTCCTTATAAAATTCAGGGTGTGAGTATGTCACTGACCAAATATTTAAGCTGGTTCTTTACATCAAATGAATAATTAACATAGTTATTGGAAAAGTTCAAAGAAAGGGCTCATTTTCTCCCTAAGCATCAACAGAGCTAGAAGGAAACTGGGGCTTAAATCAGGGTTGTGAACTTCAGCATGATTGATATTTGGGGCTAGATAATTCTCTCTTGCTTGCTTTCTTTCCTTCTGGCTGCTCTGTCTTCGTTGCTGTGTGTGTTTCTTTAACTGCGGTGGGCTGAGGCTACTCTTTGCTGCAGTCTCGGGTTCTCACTGTGCTGGCTTCTCTCATTGGAGCACAAGCTTCAGCAGTTGTGGTACGTGGGTCAGTAGTTGGGGCCCGTGGGCTCCAGCACGCTGGCTCTGTCGTTGTTTCCCACAGGCTTAGTTGCTCTGTGGCATGTGGGATCTTAGTTTTGGGACCAGGGATTGAACCCGTGCCCCCTGCATTGGCAGGTGGATTTTAACCACTGGACCATCAGGGAAGTCCTGGGCCGGATAAGTCTTGGTAGAAGAAAACTGTCCTGCGTATCATAAGAGTGTTTAGATCCCTGGCCACTACAGAGTAGATGTCACCAGCACCACCTTCCTAGATGTGACAACCGAGATTCTTTTCAAATATTGTCAAATGTTCCCTTGGGGTCTTTGGCACCCCTGCTTGAGAAGCACTTGTGTGAGTTTTCCAGTATTAAGCTTCTCTATAAGTAACACAAAATTGAATTTTGAAGCTGCTTCAGTTTGAACTTTCTGGTCGGGTGAACGCTAAACTGAAAAGGCAGTTTGTCTCTTTTGATGCCCCACCAACTATTCTATCAGTTCAGGTTGTCCTGTTCTACATTTGCTTTTAGTCCCTGTCCCCAAAACAGGGACTTCCTATTCCTTTCCTATGGCTCTGACAGGCCTGTTCATTTGCCATCTGATAGTCTTTTTGACTATATAGATCTTTAATGATCTGATTTTTTTATACCCTTTGAATGCTGAGTGCTGTCTTGTCCTTTGGGAGGAGTTTCTCTTCCTGTATTCTATGTTAATATCTCTTTCTATTTAAGACCTAAGCTGAGCCTACACAGCAATTTGGAGAAGTTTGAGTCTCGGGTTGATTTAATCAGTATTTGGACACACAGATCAGGAAGCAAAACTGTTGGCTTTGAGATTAACCTGAGATTGTGAAAGGAATCCTGTAATCACAAATTGTTCTTTACATATGTGCAGTGACTACAAGACAGCAAACAGTTTGTTTTGGGAAGGATTTTACTGCCTGTTTGAAGGGAGGAGTGGCTGAAGTGTACAAAATATTTAAACCACATTTTTGTGTCTTATAATGTTCAACAAACCTCTCTGCAAACATTAGTTCTGGGGAAATTTAAAAAAAAGGTCCTCCAAGGCAGGGTTATGGGCACTTTGGGGAGTTGTAAAGCCATGCAGGCTCCAGAAATATGTGCTTTCCAAGGGCTGGAAACTTCTGAATTAACAGCAAATAATCAGTGAGTGTGACAAAGAGTTAAAGTACACAGACTTTACTTTCACAAACTTTATGATGTAGTAAAGAGTTTTAAGACATAGACCTGAGATTACAAACTGATGGCCAGCAGGCTGAATCAGGACCACGGATTTGTTTTACTTGGCTTGTACAGGGTTGGCCTCCTGAATGTCTAAGAAAGAAAAAAGAAAGAATGAAAAAAAAGTTGCTACATACATAAAAATGAGATTTTGTATTGAAGTCCAGATTTCCAGCTGTTTTTGAAAAATCAGATCTCCCAAAACTGGGTCCTTATTTCCACATTTCCCCACGGTGACAGTTGGCTAGAGTGAAATAGCAGCTGCCCCCTTTGAACAGAGGAGGCTCTCTCTGGTTCTGCACCCAGGCCCACTACATTCCCTCACCAGGCCTCTGTCCACATTTGAGATGACTATCCTTAATGCAGAGACTTGGACAACATTCACCATGCCTCTTCCCTGTGGAAAAAGCCTGGAGCAAAACAGCTGCTTCCCATTTAATTTCAGGTGAGATGACCCTGGCTCAGGGCACCAATGCTGGTCAGATCTGGGATGTATTTGAAGGTAGTGTTAGTAAGATTTCATGATGGTTTGGTTTAGAGAATGAGAGAGAGGATTTGAAAATGACTCCAATTTTGATTTTCATTTAGGTTAATTTGTTTTTAAAAACAAACCTATACCAGACTATTGGAAAGTCAGCATTGAACTTTTAAAATAAAAACAAAATTATTTAAAAGTTTTTCTTCACTAGTACTCTCCAAATTGCATGCCCTAGATGGTGAAGTGAAGTGAAGTCACCCAGTCGTGCCCGACTCTTTGCGACCCCATGGATAGTAGCCTGCACCAAGCTCCTCCATCCATGGGATTTTCAAGGCAAGAGTACTGGAGTGGGGTTGCCATTTCCTCCTCCAGGGAATCTTCCCAACCCAGGGATCGAAGCCAGGTCTCTCAGATTGTAGACAGACGCTTTACCGTCTGAGCCACCAGGGAAATCTATGTATTGACACAGATTCTCAGATTTATATTACAAATCATTAACAGTAGCAAAGTTATATCCGACGATATTTTTATTTACACTTCATACAGGACTGGGAAAATCGCCAACTGTCCATGTCGAAAACAATTGTTTTATTTTATTATAATGTGGGTTGATTTGGCTAGTGGAGACTTCCAGTGGCTATCGTGGCGGTGGGAACTAGCCGACTGCCAGTCCTGGGCCGGCCATGGACGCGAGATGACTCTGGCAGATCGGAAGCTGGAGTTTGCGGGCGCCAAGCCAAGCGCGGAGGCTTCCTCCAGCCGCGGGAGCCAGTCGGCCCTTCCCTCGGTCTGTCCCGCAGCGGTCACTCGGCCGCTTGCGCGCATGCGCCGACCCCGCGGCGTCCTCCCCGGCTCCTTCCCTCCTTCATCCGGGTCCTGGACGAGCGGGCGCCGTGCGCGTGTCCCGCTGCCGAGCTGCTAATAAAGTTGCGCTGAGGAGAAGCGCAGCGACGGCGCCGGGAGAGCGCGCGCCGCCGGCTCGTGAGTGAATGTGGGGCCCCGGGACGGGCGGGCCAGTGAGTGGGACCGTGGGCTGCAGCTTTGCCCGGACGCGGTTCTGCCCTAGCGGCCGGACTCGGGCCGAGGCGGGGGCGGGCGGAGCGGAAATCACCCGGGCCTGCGGGGCGGGAGGTAGGCCGAGACCCGGCCTGCCGGGGTCCAGGCGGGCGGCGATGGTGCGGCCCGTCCGGCTGCGGAGGCCTTGCCTGCCCCGGGGGCGTCCCGAGGCGGGGCCAACGCTGGCCCTCGTCCGGGCTCCGCCGTTACCACCCGGACTGTGGCGGGAAGCGTTCAGGACGCCCTCGCGGGGATCCCCCGCCCCACTTCTGTCCGGGGGAGCGGTTTGCCCTCCCTTATGCGAGCGCCACCCTCAACACACACCCCTGGTGGGACTGCCGAGCTCGGCCGAGCAGCTTGGTCGGCTACATTGCAAAACCGTCCAGTGGCTTGATGAATCCGTGCCGCCGCCGTCGCTTTGTGTTTCAAAGATAAGGATCCACTCTTATCGGTGGGAATTACACCCCGGGCAGTTGTGACCTGCTGCTGCACTCAGCTGGTAGTTAGACCCGGTTTCTGCCACTTGCCATGCCAGTTTCCATCATTGCAAAGATTTCTTCTACTTTGTGTAAACTTTTGCTGCAAGGATAACGACAAGCAGTATCTGTTTGCCTTCATCATATTCAACCCCTGCTGGGGTCTTTCACTCTAGTGTCAGGGCTCAGATTCATATTCGGTCTGCCCCCTCCCCATGCTCTCCCTCTTTCCTCTCTTCCCCTTTCAGCTGCTGTTATTACGTGGAGTTGGGAGCCTAAGCTTTGAAAACTCCCATGTGGCGCCTGTCTTAAGTCGGAGCATGCTCAGTAGCCAAAACAGATTTTGGTTGCAAAAAAGAACTGGGGCGAGGATAGTCGGGTATTTGGACGTTCGCCCACTTCCTAACAAAATGTTCCAATTCTGGTTTGGATGGCATTGGAGAGTGGAGCTGTAGGCCAGCCCAGAGGTGAGGAATGCCTGAACACCCTGGGCCAGATCTCTATCTTGATTGTAGAGACATTGTTTCCTGACCAGCTGGAGGTCTAGAGAGAGACAGGGGGAAAAGCATTCCTGGCTGCCCGTGCATTTGTATGGGTGTGGTGCTAAGTGTATCTTGTTTACCTTATCTTTCTGTGGAAAAAGTTTTGAAGTTTGGTCGGGTTTGTCACATCATGCCGGTTGCCTAGTACCCCCCCAGAGTGTTCTTATTTAGCAAAAAGACTGGATAGGTGGGAGGTTGTGGCTTGGCCTCACAGAAATTGAGAGGAAGGGATACTGAAGTTGCTGTTTTCAAATTCTTTCGAAAATTCTGTTTCTAAACTTGGGTAGTTAAATTTCCTTAAATTAGAGCACCCATATTGCCCGCAGTGAATTAGTTTTTAAACTTTAATTTGAAAGCTAAAGGGTTGAAAACCTTAGTCTGAATAAATTAGTAACTTGCCAAGCAGTTTAAAATTGTTCCTAGGTGCCAGTGTTGTGGAAGACAAAAGCTAGAGACAATGTGAACATTATGGATCTGAATACTTTTATGAGTGTGTTCCAAATAAGGAGTTTTTTTTTTTTTTTTTTTTAATAGTTCTAAGGGCTTCCCAGGTGGCTCAGATGGTAAAGAATCTGCCTGCAATGTGGGAGACCCGGGTTCGATCTCTGGGTCAGGAAGATCTCCTGGAGAAGGGAATGGCTACACACTCCAGTATTCTTGCCTGGAGAATTCCATGGACAGAGGAGCCTGGTGGGCTATACAGTCCATGGGTTTGCAAAGAGTTGGACATGACTGTATGTTCAACTAACGCATGTACACATATAGATCTAAACCAATTATTTTATATTCTTCCTCTTATTGGTACTTTGGTAACTTTTACCCCCCTCTAAGATGAATCCAAGATTACAGAAATACAGAACAGTTAAGAAACAAGTTTAAAGTGTAACTTTCATGAGAGTTGTGTTGATTATGTTTAGATTTTTTTAATTTAACTTTTGCATGATTGTCTCTGTAGCAGCCTCCTTTCTTCCCTCTCTCTACCTTGCTGCTCCCTCAGTGTGCCTTTCCTTTCACATAGCTGCTTTTATCACATAAACTGTACCTATTTATTTTTGTTAATAAAATCCATCTGTCATTTATGCCTCCATTTTTCAGATCATAGTTGAAATAGACTATAAAAGTTAGATGAACCTTCCCAGCTGACTTTCTTCTTAGATTTTAAATGCATCCAATGATATAGTTAAGAGAACAGTGAACTGGAAAGGAAAAGAGTAAAATATTTTTGTAGGTTCTGTGCAGATTTGGTGGAATTATCTACTTGTCTGGTTCACAGGGTTAGGCGCCACAAAAATGGGTAGATTGGTACGTGCTACATTTCTTTCCCCTCTGGCAAAGTCAGTTTTAATTTCAGTGAGAGACAGTGGCAGAATGTTGTTACTAATGAGGTTTGAATCAGATTGTTTACTGGTTATATAACATGTTGCTGGGAGTATTATTAAAAGTTGCCTTCTGTATCAAGGTAGAGGCAAGTAAATTCTGCTTACCCTCTTCACTGGGTTTTAATTCTTGGCTGAGCCTGAAGCACATTAGACTATAACCATCATTATACCTGGGTAGCCTGCCTGTTTCCTGTTTTCATCATGAACCCAAACATTATGATTTGCAGTGATGATCTTTTTTGTGCCTTGCGTTAAACGAGGCAGTATGTTTTCTCTTACTTCTGAAAAGAGATTTGTAACTTGGTCAAATCAAAGCTACCAGCTTCTTGTCTTTTGAAGACTAGGTAGTAAAATATAAAACTTCTAAAAATTTCTTGGTAACTTGAAATACTATTTATAAAAATCTATTTAATACATATTGTTTTAGTGTTTTTATGTAAATTTTAATGTTACCAGTAGTATGTAGAGTCTGAATAAGAAAGCCCTTTTTGTTTATGACTTACCAGTGTTTATTATTACCAGATGTATATGTTGACTTAGCTGACTTGAGAACTCTTTAGGATATAGCTGCCTTTATTCCCCTGATTATCAGTTTTTCCTGTTCTCGTTATTTCTAGAGTGACTGTATTCCTAGTCTGTTCGTGTGCTTCATACCAGCCCAAAGAAGAAACTGAATAGTTTATTTCTTCAAATGTTACAGCTCCCTTAGATCCTATGGGTTTGCTGGTATACTAATAAAGTCAAAGACAATGGAGAAGATTTCCTTTTATAAGGGACAGTCTTATAAAAGCCTGAAGGATGATTCTTATTTCTACCAGTCTGGATATTTTGGAGAAAAGATTATTTGGGAGTAGGACCCAAGAAGAATGCACAGAGGTAGAATGTTTTCCCCACCAAAGATGATGATGAACGTCCTCACAAAGCCTGCCCATGTCTTTTTACACTTTGATTTTCTGCTTCCAAAATTAATAGAACAGTAGTAATTGAAACTCTCAGTGCTGGCTTATCCAATACATTGCCATTACCTAGAACTCTGAATCTTAGAGGTACATTTACTACTTGGAAGGTTAAGATATAAAATTCTTTTTTAAAAATTGTTAAAAGCTAGATTGTTGTTGCTGCTGCTAGGTCGCTTCAGTCGTGTCCGACTCTGTGCGACCCCATAGACAGCAGCCCACCAGGTTCCCCCGTCCCTGGGATTCTCCAGGCAAGAACACTGGAGTGGGTTGCCATTTCCTTCTCCAAGATTGTTGTTAGGACCAACTAGTTTTTCAGTCTCATATTCTAACATCTTTCAGTGTTTGACAGCTTAGAAAAGATGGGGTAATTACACAGTTACTATTTTTTCGTAAATAATCAGCTAGGTCTTCACTCTGCAGTTTTGATACTTTTTTGCCCTGGGCACCTAGGTGGGGAGATATTTGGCCTTTTTCTATTAGAGAAGTGGTATCAGTGACTTTTCTTTCTGCTTTTATTGTATTCCTAACTTGGTTGTGACAATATTTTAGAAGAAAGTTTGCTTTATTAGGTGGTTCCATGTGTGCGATACTGTAATTGTAATTCGTTTTTGGAAGTCAGTTGTTAAAGTGCCTTTTGTAAGTAGGATTTGCTTTTGATTTCTTTGGTATACCAGTCGCTGCTTATAATGTGTATATATATAAATTACAGAATGGTATACTCTGGAAATTTGAAAATGGCCTAATCTGTTGTGAGGTTTAACTGGATTTTTCCTTTTTGATGTCCATATATATTGTTTTGTTATTATTGAAAATAATATTAATAGTAAGAAAAAGACTGGTATCACCTTCCTACTTTTCTTTGAACATAGCAGCTGGAGTCCTGTAAACAGTCTTAAACTTTTTAAATTTAACTGTGGTCTCAGAATATGGCTGGTACTTTTTCAAGGCAAGCTTTGTTTTGGTCACTTCTGTTTTCATAATATGTTAGGATCTGCCTGGCATCCTATCTGGTAGACTATAACTTGAGATCTAGTTATTCTGGTTTGTGTGTTTCTAGGAAAAGAGGGGCTCTGCAGAACTTTTTCAAAGCTAGTCTTTCATTTTCTTTACCTTCTTCACATCTTTCTGCCCACTCAAGTGAGTAGATGAGCTTATCTGGAAAGTGTCTTCATAAAGATTTGAAATATATGTTGTGTACACAAGTTAGCACTTTGTACTCCAGAGAGACATTTTGTAACATACTGATTGGGTATCTGCTCTTGGTGATTTTATAATTTAAAGGAAAAGCGCTGTAAAGATTGACCAGCTCTGTGTCTACTCCTGTGCCTACAAGCCTATGCAGGTATTCTCAGACACATCTGGTAGCAATGTCAGAAATCTTGCAGGCTCTGTGGGGGTGAGTGATACATCTAGATCAGGCTCTGCTTAATTAGAGGACTTAGAGAAGCAGGTGAGGTTTAAAGAGTGATTAAAAACTGGGAAACAAAAGTCTGGATGTGGGAGATAAAAAAAGACTTGTATGGGCACCGAGAGAGCCTGGGTGAGAGTTCTATGCTGTGAGAAGGGTCAGCTGGCAGCTGCTCAGCTCCTGAGTGGCTTTGAAATCACTGTGAGAACTTTGGATGTCTTTGGAAATTTGGGAACCATAATTGGGAAAAGTGATGATTTAAGTGTTTCTCTAGGAAAATGATTTTGGTGCTCATGTGACTGTATTTCCTCTTCTTTCTAGATGATCTAGTAAAGAATAGGTTTTCTGAATCTAGGAGATCTGTGGGGCCAGCTTGTTCTTGGTTTCTTTCTCTTATCTGCTTGCAGTCATGGATGTGGCTTAAACATTTTATAGTGATTATATACCTAGATCTAGGATTGGTTTGATAGTTGTGGTGACGGATGTCTACTTTTGCTAATACTTGGTGACTAAAGATGTTAGAACCACAGGGGTAAGACACTTGTAAAGCTATACCCCCACCAACCACAAAAAAGTTACCTCTGAATGTGTATAAGCAAGTGACTTTCTCCCATTGTGGATGATCCTAAGGGCCTTGGTTCTCAAACCTACTGCAAAACCTGGGAGGTAGGGCCCTGATGTCAATGAATCTGAATTTTGTGGAATGGTTATGAAGGATTTGTTTCTTTAAAACCCCCATCTGTAATTCTTCTGTATCGGTTTGGTTGAAGTGATGGTGGCTTTGACCCATATGCACATTTGCAAGGGTTAATGTGGTCAGGAGATTTCCTTTTGGCTAACGGTGTTGGGTGAAATTTTTGAATTGGTTTGTTTGCCTTTTATTTTGGATTGAAGCAATCAGAGAGATGTTGGACCAGAAGGTGAAGGAGCTGTTTTTTTAAATTTTCCTTTGAATCTGGGGCTGAGCAGTGTGTGTCTAAAAGTCTGTCTATCTCAGGGAGACTATTGAGGGGGGTTTGTGTGTATGTGTTTATGGCAGGTCAGGAGGTTCTACTCAGGTAACTTGAAGTAAGAACAAGACTTGGTTTCTTGACATTAATAACAATTCATTTGAATGGAAACCTGGTTAAGTTTAACAACATTTTCTTCATACATTCATTTTATGTAAAATCATCCTTTAGCTTCCCTATCAGCCTCCCCTAAATCAATCCCATTCTGGTAGCCCAGGTTGACACCTTGGAGTCATTTTTGACTCCTCCATTCTCACATTCCCCTTATCTCTTCCACCAGGAAACCTTTTGTCTCCCAAACATGTGAAACTGTCTGCTTCTCACCACCATGCTGCAGTCATCCTGGTCTGAGCCAGCATCATCTCTTACTTAAATTGCTGCAGCACTGAACTGATCTCGGTCTCCCTGCTTTCTACCCTTGCTGCCTCCATCCCCACCCCCTCCCCATTCTGAACATGTGGCCCGGAGTGATTGTTTAATAACATAAGTCTGAAAATGTCATATCTTCACTCAGAGCTCTTAAATGGGTCTACATTTCACTTATAGTAAAGGCCAAAAGCACTTATATTACTGCATGGCTCTCTTACCTGTTTGATTCCATTCCTGTTTTCCCTTTCTTATGTGCTTATTGTCAGGGTTCGTGGTCTTGTGGTTACTTGAACGTGCCAGACATGCTCCCACTTTGGGATTTGCACATTGCCTGTTGCCTTCGCTTGTACTAGTTTTCCCTGCCTGGCTCACTCTTTGGTGCCTTCTCAGTGAGGCTCAGCCCAGCCACCCTGTTTAAAATTACACCTCTTTCATAGCACTCCTGATCCACCTTCCACTGTTTTATTTTTCTCCATAGCAGTTTTCACCTTACAGCTATCCTGTATCATTCATTTATTGTACTTTATCTGTCTCCCTCCACTGGAATGCAGGCTTTATGAAGACAAGGATTTTGGTCCACTTTTATTCACTTCTATATTCTCAGCGCCTATACTGTTCAGTTCAGTCACTCAGTCGTGTCCGACTCTTTGTGACCCCATGAACTGCAGCACGCCAGGCTTCCCTGTCCCATTACCAACTCCCGGAGCTTACTGAAACTCATGTCCATTGAGTCAGTGATGCCATCCAATCATTTCATCCTCTGTTGCCCGCTTCTCCTCCCACCATCAGTCTTTCGAAACATCAGGGTCTTTTCCAGTGAGTTAGTTCTTCGCATCAGATGGCCAGAGTATTGAAGCTTCAGCATCAGTCCTTCCAATGAATATTCAGGACTGTTTTCCTTTAGGATGGACTGGTTGGATCTCCTTGCAGTCCAAGGGACTCTCAAGAGCCTACTCCAACACCACAGTTCAAAAGCATCAATTCTTTGGTGTTCAACTTTCTTTATTGTCCAACTCTCACATCCATACATGACTACTGGAAAAACTATAGCTTTGACTAGACGGACTTTTCTTGGCAAAGTAATGCCTCTGCTTTTTAATATGCTGTCTAGGTTGGTCATAGCTTTTCTTCCAGGGAGCAAGTGTCTTCTAATTTCACTGCTGCAGTCACCATCTGCAGTGATTTTGGAGCCCAAGAAAATAAACTCACTGTTTCCATGGTTTCCCCATCTATTTGCATGAAGTGATGGGACCAGATGCCATGATCTTAGTTTTATGAATGTTGGGTTTTAAGCCAACTTGTTCACTCTCCTCTTTCACTTTCATCAAGAGGCTTTTTTGTTCCTCTTCAATTTCTGTCATAAGGGTGGTGTCATCCACATATCTGAGGTTGTCTATGTTTCTCCCAGCAATCTTGATTTCAGCTTGTGCTTCATCCAGCCTGGCATTTCATATGATGTACGCTGTGTATAAGTTAAATAAGCAGGGTGACAGTATACAGTCTTGATATACTCCTTTCCCGATTTGGAACCAGTCTGTTGTTCCATGTCCAGTTGTAACTGTTGCTTCTTGACCTGCATACAGATTTCTCAGGAGGCAGGGCAGGTGGTCTGGTATTCCCATCTCTTGAAGAATTTTCCACAATTTGTTGTCATCCACACAGTCAAAGGCTTTGGTGTAGTCAATAAAGCAGAAATAGATGTTTTTCTGGAACGCTCTTGCTTTTTCAGTGATCCAGCAGATGTTGGCAATTTGGTCTGTGGTTCCTCTGCCTTTTTTAAATCCAGCTTGAACATCTGAAAGTTCACAGTTCACATACTGCTGAAGCCTGGCTTGGAGTATTTTGAGCATTACTTGGCTAGCACGTGAGATGAGTGCCTTGGAAACAAACAGAGATCATTCTGTCGTTTTTTGAGATTGCATCCAAGTACTGCATTTCTGACTCTTTTGTTGACCATGATGGCTACTCCATTTCTTCTAAGGGATTCCTGCTCACAGTAGTAGATATAATCATCATCTGAGTTAAATTCACCCATTCCAGTCCATTTTAGTTCTCTGATTCCTAGAATGTCGATGTTCACTCTTGCCATCTCCTGTTTGACCACTTCCAATTTGCCTTGATTCATGGACTTAACATTCCAGGTTCCTATGCAGTATTGCTCTTTACAGCATCAGACCTTGCTTCTATCACCAGTCACATCCACAGCTGGGTATTGTTTTTGCTTTGGCTTCATCCCTTCATTCTTTCTGGAATTACTTCTCCACTGATGTGATCAATATAAACTGTGGAAAATTCTGAAAGAGATGGGAATACCAGACCACCTGACTTGTCTCTTGAGAAACCTGTATGCAAGTCAGGAAGCAACAGTTAGAACTGGACACGGAACAACAGACTGGTTCCAAATAGGAAAAGGAGTACGTCAAGGCTGTATATTGTCACCCTGCTTATTTAACTTATATGCAGAGTACATCACGAGAAACACTGGACTGGAAGAAACACAAGTTGGAATCAAGATTGCCGGGAGAAATATCAATAACCTCAGATATGCAAATGACACCACCCTTATGACAGAAAGTGAAGAGAAACTAAAAGGCCTCTTGATGAAAGTGAAAGAGGAGAGTGAAAAAGTTGGCTTAAAGCTCAACATTCAGAAAACGAAGATCATGGCATCTGGTCCCGTCACTTCATGTCAAATAGATGGGGAAACAGTGGAAACAGTGTCAGGCTTTATTTTTGGGGGCTCCAAAATCACTGCAGATGGTGATTGCAGCCATGAAATTAAAAAACTCTTACTCCTTGGAAGGAAAGTTATGACCAACCTAGATAGCATATTCAAAAGCAGAGACATTACTTTGCCAACAAAGGTCCTTCTAGTCAAGGCTATGGTTTTTCCAGTGGTCATGTATGATTGTGAAAGTTGGACTGTGAAGAAAGCTGAGTGCTGAAGAATTGATGCTTTTGAAGTGTGGTGTTGGAGAAGACTCTTGAGAGTCCTTTGGACTGCAAGGAGATCCAACCAGTCCATCCTAAGGGAGATCAGTCCTGGGTGTTCATTGGAAGGACTGATGCTGAATCTGAAACTCGAGTACTTTGGCCACCTCATGCGAAGAGTTGACTCATTGGAGGAGACTCTGATGCTGGGAGGGATTGGGGGCAGGAGGAGAAGGGGACGACAGAGGATGAGATGGCTGGATGGCATCACTGACTCGATGGACATGAGTTTGGGTAAACTCTGGGAGTTGGTGATAGACAGGGAGGCCTAGTGTGCTGCGATTCATGGGGTCACAAAGAGTCGGACACAACTGAGTGACTGAACTGAACTGAACTGAGATGAGTGCAACTGTGCGGTAGTTTGAACATCTTTGGCATTGCCTTTCTTTGGGATTAGAATGAAAACTGACCTTTTCTGGTTCTGTGGCCACTGCTGAGTTTTCCAAATTTGCTGGCATGTTGAGTGCTGCACTCTGGCATGTTGAGTGCAGCACTCTCACAGCATCATTTTTTAGGATTTGAAATACCTCAACTGGAATTCCATCACTTCCACTAGCTTTGTTCATAGTAATGCTTCCTAAGACCCACTTGACTTCACACTCGAGAATGTCTGGCTCTAGGTGAGATAAACACCATCGTGGTTATCTGGGTCATGAAGATCTTTTTTGTGTAGTTCTTCTGTGTATTCTTGCCACTTCTTAATATCTTCTGCTTCTGTTAGGTCTATACCATTTCTATCCTTTATTGTGCCCATCTTTGCATGAAATGTTCCTAAAATGCACCTCAGTAGTTTTAGATGAATAGCTTGAATGAATTTAACAAGTTCTCTAAATATGCTTAGTACTGTTTTTTAAAGATTACATTCTAGAGAGAGAGTCGAAAATACAAGAAAACCAACAAATACTTACAATTTGGTAGTACAGTGAAGGAAATGAACATAGTTTTAGATTAGAGATTGGGGAAAACCTACTTTATATAGAGTTAATGGGTTGATCAGGGAAGGTGTCGGGGATGATAGCTAAAGCTGAAACCTTGGAGAGCTAGACATTAGTGGTTGGAGCTTGAAGAAAGTGGTCCAGACAATAGCATTTGTAAAATATGTAAAGTAGAGAAAATATTCTAGTACAGGAAGATAAATGCTTTTCAAAAAATGAATTCTTACTATTATTTATTGGAACCCGAAAGTATTTGGCCCTATCTTTGATTTTTCTTAAATTTCAGCCTCTAAATTTGTATAACTTTAAAATTACTGGAGAGAATTCTTTTGAAATAAAAATGACTCTTATAAATCCTCTTTAGTAAGAATTTTAATATGGTTGAGGTACATCTGCACTTCCATTTTAAAGTTGGTTTTCCCTGGTAACTATACAAGAAATTCATGTTTATTTTAAGATATGCAAAATTGCATGAAACAGAAAGTGAAAAGCACCCTGAATCCCTCCCCATCCCCTGGCTAATTCCTTTCAAAAGGTTTGTATTCACAGTCTCTTTCATTCGTTAGACTTAAATACTTATTGAGCACATGTATCATTCGGTTTACAGTGATGAGCCAAAACAGATATGGCTCCTCTCATTTACATTCTTGCCAAGTTGGACTGGTAAATGTAAAAACAAAGATATGTTAAGTGCTGCAAAATAGAGATACGCGACACAGTAAGTGTGTATAATAGGGGAGTTTCACCTCGGTAAGGCAGTCTGGGAAGGCTTCTCTGAAGAAGGGATGCTTGAGCTAAAATAAAAGTATGATGTGTGTGTGTGTGTGTGTGTGTTTTGTAATGTGATAGATTCTTTTGTAGTACATGATAGTCTCTTAATTTTATTGCTGAGGTACTACTGTATTCTTTGGATTTCCAAGGTACTGCTCTGTATTGTTTTTGTCTGGTTGATAGTTGCAGTTTTTCAGGAGAATTTCAGGGAACCTGACATACACAAGGATTTCTAAAGCTCATAATTCCTTTTCTTTCTAGCTGTCTGAAATGACAATACCCATCAACGAAAGAATCAACTATTAGGTTGGTGCAAACGTCATTGCGGTTTCAGACCGTGAATTTTAAATCATTATAACTAGGCTCAAACACACCTTTATTAGTCAAAATAGTAACCATTATAATCAGTGCATTTTTGCCAGTGAGAAATAAGTTTATTCCTGTGGTGTAAAAATTCATGACTCAAGATTCGACAAACTCTTGGAAAGCATTTTCTGCGTCCTGCTGGTTGTGGAAGCGTTTTCCCTGCAGAAAGTTGTTGAGATGCTTGAAGAAGTGGTAGTTGGTTGGCAAGAGGTCAGGTTAATATGGCAGATGAGGCAAAATTTCGTTGCCCTTTTCTTTCAACTTTTGAAACAATGGTTATGCGACATTAGTTGGGTGTTGTTGTTGACCAGTGCTGGCTGCAGGTGTTGCAGTTTTTGGTGCATCTCATTGATTTACTTCTCAGATATAATGGTTTCAGTGAGATTCAGAAAGCTGTAGTGGATCAGATGGGCAGCAAACCACCGAACAGTGATCATGACCTTTTTCGGTGCAACTTTGGCTTTGGGAAGTGCTTTGGAGTTCCTTCTCAGTCTAGCCACTGAGCTGGCCATCGCCAGTTGTATAAAATCCACTTTTTATCACATGTCACAATCCAATCGAGAAATGGTTCATTGTTGTTGCATAAAATAAGAGATGACACTTCAAAGCATTGATTTTTCTTTTTAAATTTTCATTCAGTGCACGAGGCACCTACTTATCAAACCTTTCCAGTTTACTTCAAATGCTGAACTGCCATAGAATGATTGACATTGAGTTCTTTGGCAACTTCTTGTGTAGCTGTAAGAGGATCAGGCTTTTCACGTGGCACTAGTGGTTAAGAACCTGCCTGCCAATGCAAGAGACATAAGAGATGTGGGTTCAGTCCCTGGGTTGGGAAGATCCCCTGGAGGTGGGCATGGCAACCCCCTCTAGTGTTCTCGCCTGGAGAATCCCATGGACAGAGGAGCCTGGCAGACTAGAGTCTGTAGGGTTGCAAAGAGTCGGACATGACGGAAGAGACTGAGAATGCACACAGCAGCTTCAGTGATGCTCTCAGTTGGTCATTATCAACTTCTGGTGCCTGGCCACTGTGCTCCTCATCATCAAGGCTCTTGTCTCCTTTGCACAACTTCTGCAACCACCACTGCACTATGCATTCGTTAGCAGTTCCTGGGCCAAATGCAATGTTGAAGTTGCGAGTTGTCGCCACTGCTTTATGACTCATTTTGAACTCAAATAAGAAGATGGCTCAAATTTGTTTTTTGTCTACCATCATTTCCTTCAGTTCAGTTACTCGGTTGTGTCCTACTCGGTTGTGTCCGATTCTTTGTGAACCCCATGGTCTGCAACATGCCAGGCTTCCCTGTCTATCACCAACTCCTAGAGCCTACTCAAACTCATGTCCATCCAGTCAGTGATGTCATCCAACCATCTAATCTAATGTCATCCCTTTATCCTCCTGCCTTCAATCTTTCCCAGCATCAGGGTCTTTTCCAATAAGTCAGTTCTTCGCATCAGGTGATGAAAGTATTGGAGTTTCAGCTTCAGCATCAGTCCTTCCCATGAATACTCAGGACTGATTTCCTTTAGGATTGACTGGTTGGATATCCTTGCAGTCCAAGGGACTCTCAAGAGTCTTCTCTAACACCACAGTTCAAAAGCATCAATTCTTTGGTGTTCAGCTTTCTTTATTGTCCAACTCTCACATCCATACATGACTACTGGAAAAACCATAGCTTTGACTAGATGGACCTCTGTTGGCAAAGTAATGTCTCTGCTTTTTAATATGCTGTCTAGGTTGGTCATAGCTTTTCTTCTAAGGAACAAGTGTCTTTTAATTTCATGGCTGCAATCACCATCTGCAGTGATTTTGGAGCCCCCAAAAATAAAGTCTCTCACTGTTTCCATGGTTTCCCCATCTATTTGCCATGAAGTGATGGGACCAGATGCCACAATCTTAGTTTTAGGAATGTTGAGTTTTAAGCCAATTTTTTCACTCCTCTTTCACTTTCATCAAGAGGCTCTTTAGTTCTTCTTTACTTTCTCCCATAAGGGTGGTGTCATCTGCGTATCTGAGGTTATTGATATTTCTCCTGGCAATCTTGATTCCAACTTGTGCTTCATCCCGCTAGCATTCGCATGATATACTCTGCATATAAGTTAAATAAGCAGGGTGGCAATATACAGCCTTGACATACTCCTTTCCATTGTCTAAAATAAATATAAAATACAAGCAAGTAATAAGTCATTAGCAAAAAAACATTAAAATGATGGATAACATAACCACATTTATTTAAGAATGTATTCCAATATCAAATGGCAAAGTTCAGCAATGCAAAACCACAATTACTTTTGCACCAACTTAATAGTCAGGTCTTTGTAAACCAGAGGTAAACTGTAAAAAGCCAAAGTAATAGCAGATAATGCGTTCACAGTTAAGTCCCTCCAGTTGTAAGCAGTAGTACACGTTCCTATCTACTCAGTTACTGGCCTTCTGTGCCTGCTGTATATATTCTTTACTCTATTTTAATACTGCATCTCTGTTGACTTATCGTATGAAAATCCAGAGTAAAGCTAAGTGATATGGGACTTCCTTGATGGTCCAGTGGTTGAGTCTGCCTTGCAATGCAAGGGACACAGATTTGATCCCTGTTCCGGGAGGATCCCATATGCAGCAGGGCAGCTGAGCCTGTGTGCCACAGCTACTGAGCCCATGCACCGCAAGTGCTGAAGCCTGCGTGTCCTTGAGCCTGTGCTCCACAACAAGAGAAGCCATTGCACTGGGGATCCTGCATGCTGCAAATAGAGAATGGTCCATGCTCACTGCAACTAGAGAAAGCTTGCACAGTAACGAGAGACCCAACATAGCCAAAACCAAATAAATACATTAAAAAAACAGACCACCAAGTGATGTGCTGAACAGCACATGAAGCTCTTCATAGAATCTTCTCTTTTTTCTGGTTACTCTTTATGCTCTTTGAGATTACAGATCGTGTCTTTTAAGACTTAGTTCCTAGTACAGAGTATTCCTGGCTTATTGCTGCTGCTAAGTTGCTTCAGTCGTGTCTGACTCTGTGCGACCCCATAGACGGCAGCCCACCAGGCTCCCCTGTCCCTGGGATTCTCCAGGCAAGAACACTGGAGTGGGTTGCCATTGCCTTCTCCAATGCGTGAAAGTGAAAAGTGAAAGTGAAGTCGCTCAGTCGTGTCCGACTCTTAGCGACCCCATGGACTGCAGCCCACCAGGCTCCTCCATCCATGGAATTTTCCAGGCAAGAGTACTGGAGTGGGGTGCCATCGCCTTCTCTGCCCTGGCTTATTAGGTACCCAATAAATTTGTCTGAATCAACTTCAAATCTTACTCCTCTTCGTATCATCCTCCAAATTTATATATTTATTCCTTCTCTCTTGAGCTCTAATTACACATCTGCTTGGACCAGTACTTGCCTCCTTATACTCCTCCGCCATCACCTTTTTACCTTGTCTTGGCTATAACTAGAATCCCCTTTTGGGGTGAGTGGTGTCTAATTCTTTCAGCTTTTAAACCTTTACCTTTCTTAGATTGCCCTGTTTCTCTTCTTCAGTTCAGTTCAGTTCAGTTCAGTCGCTCAGTCGTGTTTGACTCTTTGCGACCCCATGAATCGCAGCACGCCAGGCCTCCCTGTCCATCTCCAACTCCCGGAGTTCATTGAGACTCACGTCCATCGAGTCAGTGATGCCATCCAGCCATCTCATCCTCTGTCGTCCCCTTCTCCTGCTGCCTCCAGTCCCTTCCAGAATCAGAGTCTTTTCCAGTGAGTCAACTTTTCGCATGAGGTGGCCAAAGTACTGGAGTTTCAGCTTCAGCATCATTCCCTCCAAAGAAATCCCAGGGCTGATCTCCTTCAGAATGGTTAGCAAATCCTGTGGATTGTTTGTCACGTCCCTCACGTCTCTTCCACCATTACTGCCTGGTCTGTGTACCACTATCCTAGTGTGTCTTCCTCTCATAGTTGGATTACTAACATGTTTTCAGTTTACGCTCTCTGCCTCTCCTGGTGAAGCCTTTACTTGTCTATGTGCTTTTGCCATTTTTGTCTTCCTGAAATGCCTCTTTGAACGTACCTTTCTGCTTAGATAGAACTGTACCCTGCACACAGGATTACTTCTAGGAGCCTGATCCCTTTGCTTTTATATTCAGTCTTCCCTTGTTTGGCTTTCATTCGGTGGTGATGTCTTTCCCTTTAGCTTCACAGTCTAGCTGATTGTCTCCTCCCAGTCTCTTCTGCCTCATTTGGTTTAATGATACATGGGTTTTCCTTATTCCTGTCCTTTATTACCAACTGGGCTATGAGTTATAGATTGTCATGTTCCTTTTGGAATATGTTCCTAAAATATGTTCCTAAAATTTGTGCTGATATAATGAACTGTTATCCATACCTCATCTTTAAAACTTTCTTTTTTCACTTAGGTGCTGTGTGTGTGTGTGTGTGTGTGTGTGTGTGTGTGTGTGTGTGTGTGTGTTTAGGTGGGGGAAACGGAGCCTGTCAGAGAAAGGTTACCACTTTTTTCTTTCACTTGCCATTTGCAGCACAGTTAATTCCTTCTTTAGGTGGGGGAAACAGGGAGCCTGTCAGAGATAGGTTACTCTCATAGCTCAGTTGGTAAAGAATCCGCCTGCAATGCAGGAGACCCCAATTGATTTCTGGGTTGGATTCCTGGGTTGGGATGATCCGCTGGAGAAGGAATAGGCTACCCACTCCAGTATTCTTGGGCTTTCCTTCTGGCTCAGCTGGTAAAGAATCCGCCTGCAATGCGGGAGACCTGGGTTCAATCCCTGGGTTGGGAAGATCCCTTGGAGAAGGGAAGGGCTACCCACTCCAATATTCTAGCCTGGAGAATTCCATGGAGTCACAAGAGTCAGACATAACTGAGTGACTTTCACTTCACTAATTCCTTCTTAAACAATCTTATTCATGACTGTGTAATCTTTCCATCTTTTCCTCCCCAGTTTCCACTTAGACTGTCATAATTCCGCTTCCTTTCTGTTCCTTTTAAGTTTCCCCTAGATAGAAATTTGAAAGTGTTTGATCACTAGATTCCATTGTAGTCACTCAAACTGCAGTATTGATGAGATTTGATCCCTGGATTGAGAAGATCCCCTGGAGGAGGGCATGGCAACCCACTCCAGTATTTGTGCCTGGAGAATCCCATGGACAGAGGAACCTGGCAGGCTATGGTCCATAAGGTCAGAGAGAGTTGGACATGACTGAAGTGACTTAGCACACATGCAAGATTTACCTTACACAGATTATCCTATGTATTTCCTAATGGAATGTTAGATTTGGGGGGATTCTGTGGGTTTTAAGGTAGAACTAGAAGTTCCCTGAAAGATATCTTAGGCATTATTCAACTTTTTGTTGGGGCAGTTTGTTTTATTAACTTCTTTGTTAGTCTACCTTCTATTATTGTAAGAAGACTTGGCTTTTCAGGAGAAGGCTCAGTTTGATATTTAACATTCAAAAAGGCTGGGTTAGTGTGACTTCAGAAGAGCATAAAAGAGAAAACGGAATTTTTCTTCTATCCCTGCTTATGCTATTGAAATGTGACTTTAACATTTTTAATAATAACTGTTTTGAAAGAGCTTCTCGTGGAGGTTTTTTGCAAAAGAAAATAATTCCATGATTTAACTTCCATGATTTTGGTTTTCATAGGAACTAATTAAATCACATTTAAGGAGTGATAATAGATATGTTATTCCCAATGGTGTACCTTAGGGTAGCTTTAATGTGTTAGGTGGCCCAGCATGACAGGCACACAGAATTTGCTCAGAAGCCAGTTTTCATGTGCGGCATTGTCTTACATATCTGGGCTATCGAATACATTTTCTCTTCTCCTTCGAAGAAAACTCGGAGGTGAGCAATCCCTGGTGCACATGAATATACCAAAGATACAAAATATGGACTCCATGCTGAGTAGGTCCTTTGGGAGTTAGAAGAAATGCTTATTTTCCTTAGATAGTTATGCATCATTAGGCAGTAGCCAAGCTTCCCCAGAATCCACTGAGGAATGTGAGAGAAGCTGTGAGGATTGGCGAAAGGGGAGGCAGGAAAGGAGAATGAGCACAAGAGAGAAAGAGAGTAGATGCTGGTGGGAAGTGATGGGGGAAAGAAAAGGCTGCCTTATTTCTTGTAAGATGTGCATTATTTTCACCTCTTAACATCTCTGAAGTTGGGATGTGTCTGTTAACTGTTGGCGTCTGAATATTGCTTTTCACTAGGTGGCAGTTTTGATGTTATTGTCATTGCACGTGCATGAAGTCTGCTTTTGCTGTTTTATTGCTGTCATTTCTCTCATTTACACCCTCTGGGAAGATCAAGCAAGGACCAGTAGCAAAACTTGCAGGATGGGTGTCAGTGGTTTGAACTATAATCCAGGAGTAATATTGGAACATTCTTCAAACCTGCAGTATTGATGGCAGAAAAATGATATTATGAAGAAAAAACTAAGTGATGAGAAAACATGGTGTGACAGTTTAATTTACAACTTTCTTTTCCTTCAAGGTTCATAAAATAATGGTAGATTGACTTTGTATATTTGATGAAGTAGCCCAGCTGTGTATTTAAAAATCCTGATCCTGATGTAAAAAAATTTCATGATTATTACAACAGTAATGACTACAGTTTCCCTTTGCTGAATATGTACTGTGCCAGGCACTGAGTTAAGTGTTTATCTCATTTAATTCTCAGGACTGATATTCATTATACAAAATAGAAATAAATGGAGGTTTAGGTGTGTTAGATCCAGAATTTGAACCCTAGTTCATTAGACCTCAGATCTAGTGTTTTTGTGTGTTACAATACATATATTAATATTAATGTTCCTGTGTAGGTTAGCCTTATTGTATATTTCTAGCCAGTTTTCTTGTTCTACCACCTGTGTTCCAGCAAACTGAGCTGTAATATTTCCCTGTCCTGGTAGATAAAGTCTCTGATTTTATGTCTTTCCAGGAATAGCATTTATGCCTAAGATACAGCTACTTCATGCCTTTTGTCTTCCTCCATTCCCTTCCCCAACGGCCATCCCCTGAATTTCTTTAACATCCTGTTCACCCTGAGGGTATCTGTCGTTCTCCATGGTGTATTGCAGAGAGGGATGGGCACTTTTAGTTGATTATTAACTTGTAATTCTTTACAGTTAAGGTCTGGGCCTGATTTATCTTTTAGCCACTTAGCATCTAGTTTAGTGGCTTGCCCTTTTTAGGTATGCTTAGTAAACATGCGTTGGATAAGTAAGAGTATAAATCTGAGGTTAAGTGTAGCATGTTATTTGTGCCTTAGTTGACCCAGAAAGCATTGTAGAAAGGGAGCATAGAGGACCAGGTTTAACTACCCCACAATCTGTAACCTCTAAAGACTTAAGTTACTGAATGTAACCTTTTTGAAATTTTCTCTATTACTTTGATAAGTTTAACAATAGTATTAAAGAGTTTTGTGGATGACTGTGAACACAATCAGCTGATTGAATTGAGGATGGGTGTTCTCATTGTTTCTAAATTCATTTTATTTAGTGAAAGGTGAAGGGAGTGTGAAAAATGGAACTAACTTTTTAATGAGAGATATAAAATTAAACCTTTTGGGTACTAGAAAACCTAATCATACTCTAATTTTCAAAGGTATTGCAAGTTCACTTGGGGCTCATGTTGCATATGCTAGCATATGCAAACCAAAAATTGTTATTTTAGTTTATTTTTATATACATAATGAAAAAATTATTTCATAACGGAGGACTTTTGTGAGGATAGAGAATAAATCTATTGCTGTATCGCAAGCACTCTGATACTTTCATTTCAGTTTATGAGCCAATATGTTACTTTTAAATACATATTTTACAGAAAAGATGACAAGAGAAAATTGCTGTTACATGGATATCATAAACAGTTTCACCCACAGTATAACAATTTTCACTTAGAAATATAAATGCTAAGTATTAAGAAAGTGAATATGTGAAATAGAGTTGGGCATATTCTTAGAGTGTTAAATGGAGAGTGCAGAATACCAAGCAGTGCTGTGTTAAACCTCAGTCATGGCCAGAAGTTGGGGAGACTATATATATGCAGAGAAAAAAAATTTAAGGAAGTAAGTATACCAAATGTTAATGCAGTGATGTGGGTAAGTATATTTTATAATTAGAACATTTGTATCTAGAAAAAAATGTTTTAAAAGTAGTACATTATTCCATCATTTCTTAGATAATTATGTTCTTGTGGTAAATGTGGCAAAAATGTCCTAATGATAATTTACAAGGCTTTGGATTAAGTCTGCTATAATAAATGTAAATTTTATACAATAGTAGAAACAGTCCTTTCATACCTCAAGAGTGACTGAGCTCAACAGAGAGGAGAGTGAGTTAAAGTAGATTAAGAAGCTAAAGAGCATGGGAATTTGCTGTGTGACTCAGGGAACTCAAACCGATGCTCTGTGACAATCTAGAAGGGTGGGATGGGGAGGGAGATGGGAGGGAGATTCTGGAGAGAGGGGACATGGGTGTACCTATGGCTGAGTCTTGTTGATGTTTGACAGAAAACTACAAAATTCTGTAAAGCAATTATCCTTCAATTAAAAAATGAAGTGGCAAAAAAGAAAAGTTGAAAGAAAATTACCAGGCCCTACACTAATGTATTTGCACGTGTGTATTAAAATGCAGTTACGTGAAAGCAAAAAAAAAAAGTTGATGAGCTATATTAAGTGGTATAAAAAAGTCAGTTTGAAAATGAACACATTGGATTATCCTTGGTTGAAATTGTGTGGTCTTATTTTTTGATAACATGTAATGATTTGAATGTTTTGGAGAAGTCTAGGAGATATGGAAGGTATTAATAGTAGATCCTGAAGGGGAGAGCATTTCTTTGCAGGAGGCTTAGTGGGCAGTGTGTGCAGTCCTTAGGAACATAGGTTTCTGGAGCTGGGCTGCTAGGGTTCAGTTCCTGACTTTGTTTCTTCCTATCTTTGTAAATAAACATTAATTTATATAAGTTACATCTAATTTCCTTTCACCTATTCTCTTATCTGTTAAATGAAAATTATGGAATTTACCTTGTATGACTGTTTTGAGGTTTGAATGATTTTCAATTTATATGTGCTCGATGGTGGTTGGCATAGTGAAGTTTCAATAAATGTTAGTGGTATTATTCTTCTTATCAGAGGAGTATTATTATCTGCTTTAGCAGTTGCTTTTGTAGAAAGGAAACTATTCACATTCTTAAAATAGCTGTATTCTTTCAAGAAAGTTATATGTCTAAAAGTCTACCTCTGTGGGTAACTTTTTAAGATCACGCATGCACTTTTGTCTTTTCATCAGTAGCAGCACAGCCCACAGTCTACACTTCCTATAGAGGGTTTTTAGCATGACACAGTAACAGAGGTTCATAATAATAACTAAGTCATTAAGAAAAGCTTCTGCTATATTTAGGTCTTCATGAGCCAGTGATATTTGGTTCAGGAATGCACTCATTCAAAATGAAATCACTTTAAATGCAAACCAGTATTTTATAGTGGATTGTGAATAAAAGGTCTTATTGGGACTTTATCTTAAAAAAACTAAAAATTTGGAAAATCATTAGGTTATAATTGTAAACATGCATTAATCTTATAATAAAGACTGAATTGAATGTAGACCTAATTTTTCTTATAAAATAATTTAGTTGCATAATATGACATCCTACATGCTTGACATTTGTGATACTAATATTAAGAGCATTTTTATTGTTGTGAAAATACTCATAAAAATATGTATCAATTTCCCCAGGGACTTCTGTTAATCTTTTGATAGTGAAGTTATTGTTTCTGAACAGAGAATAGATTTCCTTACTGATCACTATAAAAGTGGTGGACTTCGCAGGCTCACTGTTCATCATCAGTGCAAACCACTGGAGTACGAATAAAGTTGCTATGGACATGTACTTGCCTTTAGGTTGACATAGCACTTGTTTCAGTTGGATACCTACCTAGGAATGGAATTGCTGGATCATAGGGATCCATGTTTAGCATTAGTAGATGTTGTCAGTCTCCCAAAGTGGTTGGGCTAATTTATGTTTCTGTTGGGCTAACAGAATATGTAAGAGTTGTTTTGATTATCATGAACATCTGCTTTTTTTTTTTTTTTTTAATTCTAGCCATTCTGGTGGATGTAGAGTGATACTTCACTGTTTTTTTTTTAAATTTTTTAAAAAATTTCTTTGATAACTAATGCTGTTGAACCCATTTTATCATCTAATGGCAGTTTTGATACCTTTTGTGAAAGTTCCTGATCAGGCCTTTTATTTACTAGTGAATTTTTATGATCAGTTTTGCTCCTTTTTTAACTTTGTAAGTTGAAACTTATAAAACAAATACTTGGATTACTTGTGGCACACACCAGCTATACAGTTTGGAAAGTTACAAAACATTTTTAAAAAGAATTCTGGTAAACGTTTAAAGTTTTTAATCATTCCACATTTAAAGAGGTGAGTGCAAAGTTTGTCCTTTCCCCTTTCCCAGTAGTAGAAATTCATGTGTGAATAGCATATTTCAGTTTATGAAACATTTATTACATGTGTGTTTAATTGTGTTTTTAGTACTTTAGGCACACATTATTTTATTACTTCAATATTTTAATGACTTAGGAACCATCATCCCTATTTTATAGAAAAATCAATGGAGTTAGAGTGATACCTCATCATGGTCATATATCTAGTAAAGGATAGAATCTGATTCTCTTCTATTTTCATTATGATACTTTAAAAAATTAAAATAGTGCATTTTTGTGTTATAAAATATTTATACACATAGAAAAATAGAGAAAATAATATACTGATGATTTGTCAGATTTTCTTCTAATGTAGTTTTAAAAGAAACACAGCTAAAGCTTTTCCATTCTTTCTTCTACATTCTTTCCTTCTTTCCCTGAAAAGTAATCAGTATTCAGTATGCATGTCATTTTCATGCATACTTTTATTCTCTCTGTGCATGTCTGTAAAGAACTATTTTTTTTGTTTTAAATTTTATGCTGTTGCTCTTATAAAGGTATTTTATGTTTTTATGAATTGCTATTCTAAAACTCTCTACTCATTCATTTAATAAACAAGCACTGTCCTTAGGTTCAAGGTTATATGATGATGGATAAGAAAGACAAGGCTACCTGTCTACTAACATTTTTGTGAGGAAGACTTGTAGTTAATAAGTAAAATCAATATCATTGTTTTGAATGCCATGAGAGAAAATTGAGCAGGATCAAGGGATAGAGAATGATGTGGGAATTGGATGTATGCTATTTTAGATAAAATAGCAAGGGACCTCCTTTTCAGGAAGTGACAACTGAGCAGCTAAATTAATCGAGAGAGAAAGCCATGTTAAAAATCTGGGAGAGGAGATTTCCATAGGAGGGAACATCAAGTGCAAAGGCCTTGAGGTAGAAATGACTTTGGAGTATTTGAGAAATGAAAAGCCTTCAGGTGTGGTTAAGTACAAAGTTAGCTAAGAGAAGGCTAAGAAATGAGATAGGAGGAGAAGCCAAAGGCTCAATTGTGTAGGTCCCATAAAGCAATGTTAAAGAATTTGGATATTGAGTGTAATGGGAAACAGCTGGATGATTTTTGAGCCGAAAAAGGACGTGGTTTGATATACTGTTTTTAGCTTTTTTTTTTTTTGGCTGTGCCTTTGCAGCATGTGGGATCTTAGTTCCTTGACCAGGGATCGAATTAATACTACTACGTTGGAAGCCCGGAGTCTTAAGCACTAGATTGCCAGGGAAGTATGGTTTGATACACTTTTAAGATTACTGTTTAAGATTCCAGATTACTGGAATTCTGTGTATTAGAAAACAGGATGATAGTTCTGTAGAGATACGGAAAGAGCTTGATGATAACATTGTGTATACATTTTTCTGTGCGTTTTTTCAATATACTACTATTTATGTAAAAAAGGTTATGATTATTTATATATCTGTATTTGTGTAAAATTTCTCTGGAAAGACATAAAAGACAAAAGAGGGATTCCCTGTGAGAAGGGGAACTGAAGATGGGAGAAAAATAAGAAGGAAGCTGACCACTCTATACTTAACATGACAGGAAAATACTTAAAAATTGTAACAGAAATCGTACACGTCTTCAGTATTCAGTCAGCCAAATTTTCACAAAGTGACTCTCGCATAAAATCACTCAGAGGGAAATGAAGAGCTTTGCCAGGATGGCAGAAACCCTCAAGTTTCCTTCTGGTCAGTGCCCGCAGCCTTCCTTTTAAAGGGTAGCCGCCATCCTGAGTTCTCATAGCATGAATTGGTTTCACCTGTTTGTTTTTTGGTTTTGTACTGGCACTCTTAACTCCATTCTGTTCTATAGTAGATAACAGGTTATCAACTAGTTGTGTTTTAGCATTATGCCTCTGTTAACATATTATTGACCCCAGGGCTTTTTATAGAAACTAATACCTGTAGCCAGCGATTTGTTATGTAAGTGAATATTGAAACACTCTGGTCAATAATGTTCGGGTAACAAAAGGAGTATTACTATGTCTCTGGTCTATACGTTGTTAAAAGGTTAAAACAATACAGAAGCATATGGAACAAATCATGCAGGACCCCCTTTCTATTGCTTATCTCCCATTCCATGCTTCTTCCTAGAGGTAACTGCAGTCGGTTATTTAGTGTGTAGCCTTTTAGTCCTTGTTCTGGGTTTATATACCCAAATAACTTTTCCCCCTTTTTTCTTGTTAGTAAATAATATGGTTAGTATTTAATAGTAGAGATGCTAGATTAGTAGTTAACATTTATTAAGCATGCTGTAGTGGTTAACTAAGTATCAGGTTTTCAAGCTCCTCTGCTTTTGTCTCCCTCCTCTTTAACATATCATTGCTTCGTACATGCTGTCTCTCATATACATGCACTACTCTAGATTGCCAGGAGAAATATCAGTAACCTCAGATATGCAGATAACACCATCCTTATGGCATAAAGTGAAGAGGGACTAAAGAGCCTCTTGATGAAGGTGAAAGAGGAGAGTGAAAAAGCTGGCTTAAAACTCAGTATTCAAAAAACTAAGATCATGGTATCTGGTCCCATCAGTTCAGTTCAATTCAGTCACTCAGTTGTGTCCAATTCTTTGCGACCCCATGGACTGTAGCATGCCAGACTTCCCTGTTCGTCACCAACTCCCAGAGCTTGCTCAAACTCATATCCATCGAGTTGGTGAGGCCATCCAACCGTCTCATCCTGTCATCCCCTCCTGTCATCCCTTTCTGATCCCATCACATCATGGCAAATAGATGGGGGAACAGTGGAAACAGTGACAGACTATTTTCCTGGGCTCCCAAATCACTGTGGATGGTGGCTGCAGCCATGAAATTAAAAGACGCTTGCTCCTTGGAAGAAAAGCAATGACCAACCTAGACAGCGTATTAAAAAGCAGAGACATTTCTTTGCCTACAAAGGTCCGTATAGTCAAAGCTATGGTTTTTCCAGTAGTCATGTATGGATGTGAGAGTTGGACCATAAAGAATGCTGAGCCCCGAAGAACTGATGCTTGGTGTTGGAGAAGACTCTTGCGAGTCCCTTGGACTGCAGGGAGATCAAATCAGTCAATCCAAAGGAAACCAACCTTGAATATTCATTGGAAGAACTGATGCTGAAGCTGATCCTGCAATACTTTGGCCATTTGATGCGAAGAGCCGACTCATTGGAAAAGACCCTGATGCTGGGAAAGATGGAAGGCAGGAGGAGAAGGGGATGGCAGAGGATGAGATGGTTGGATGGCATCACCCACTTAATGGGCATGAGTTTGAGCAAACTCCAGAAGATGGTAAAGGACAGGGAAGCCTTGTGTGCTGCAATCCATGAGATCACAAAGAGTCGGATATGACTGAGTGACTGAACAACACTCTGTCCAGCCTCTGTTATATTCTAGTATTTTGGAATTAAGGTCTTAGTCAGCTGGGCCTGTCTGCTCTTTATCCTGGGAAATGCCCTATTCATACCTGCCCATGTATTTTTTTATGTTCCCCTTTCCTTTGAAATTTCCCTTCTCATCTCAGACAACCAAATCATGCCTGTACTTTCTGACCCAGATGGCTTTTATCCTGTATCCTTAATGCTGCTACAACTGAAGACTTTTTATACAGTTTAACTCATAACACTGTACACTCTGTGACCTGTTCCTAAAGCGTGCTTTTGTTTTCTTGTTATATTTCCCTGGTTTAGTGTAGGCAGTTTTGTTTTCCCGGTGAAAATTATCCTATGAAGTGTTGGGAAAGACATACTGCCTAGGCTTGGGCATATCCATTCCTACGTAAGGAGTATACCTTCACTTCCCTGCACCCTTCCTCATATGGTTCCAGCACGCAGTCTGTAGAGCCACTGCCGAGCATGTCTCTCACTTCCCAGTGACAGCAAATTACTTGGTGGAATTTGAATTTAGTGAAATGAGGTGTGCGTTTTTCTCTGCACTCTGTGTGGTCTGGCCTTGCAAGTAGGGAGGAGTCAACATAATTGAAGATTGTGCAGTTCCTAGTGACAGGTGCCAAGAGGTTATGATACACATTTCTTGGGTGTGGTGTACAGTGAATAAATGCTTGCAGCTCTTGGCCCTTTTTTGATCAGTGAAGCACTTTTTAATTAATATTTTTATTTCTAGAGGAAGAACTGTAGTTTTCCATAGCTCTTCAACCCTTTTCTCCTAAAGAGGAGTCAGTGCTCCTTTTTCTCTCCTTTTCTGGATCAGCACCTAGAACAGTGCCTAGCACTTTAATAGGCTCTTAGTAGGCAGCAGGCATATGTTGAAAGAATAAATCAATTGGCTCTTAAGATGAAACTATTTGATACTGTTTTTTTTTTTTAAGTACCATTATGACTATTCATAGTACATGGCACGTAATGTTGTTGAATTTAACTCTATTTTATTTTGTTTACTCAGACTGTAAGTATCTGCAGTGTGGGAGACCCGGGTTTGATCCCCAGCTTGGGAAGATCCCCTGGAGATGGAAATGGCCACCCACTCCAGTATTCTTGCCTGGGAAATCCCATGGACAGAGGAGCCTGGTGGGCTATAGTTGATGGGGTCGTGAAGGGTCGGACATGACTGAGCAACTAACACTTTCACATTATGGGACTTATTTTATTTTTTGGCTCTGCTGGGTCTTTGCTGCTGCGTGGGCTCTTCTCTAGTTGTGGTGCATGGGCCTCTCACTGCGGTGGCTTCTGTTGTGGAGCAGAGGCTCTAGGGCACACAGGCTCAGTAGCCGGAACTCCCGGGCTCTACAGGTTCAATGGTTGCATCGCACAGGCTTAGTTGCTCTGTGGCATGTGGGATCTTCCCGGATCAGGGAACAAACCTGTGTCTCCTGCAGTGGCAGGCGATTCATTACCTGTTAGTCACCAGGGAAGCCCTACTGGAGTTTTAACTGAGCACATATAGTCTTTTCTGGGAAGATCACCCCAATCCAGAATAAACTTGATGCTAGAATATTCTATTATTTGTCCAAGACAGAGTTGCAGCATTATTTAGGTCTAAGAAAGGAAGCATCTTTTGTTACTGACATCCTTTTTCCAAGCATTACTCCTGCTATTTCACTAATAACTAGTTGTATGGTTGACTGTAGTAACCACAGGAGATTGTACCCACTCTTATCAGTGGAATGCCACTCCATATCACTTCTTCAGGGTATACAATGGTGTTCTGCCTGGAGCAGGTTCATTAGCTTAACATACTTAAAATATCGGAGAAGGCAATAGGAATTATAAAATGATAAACTATTTTTGGGGGGATTAAACCTTGGGTTTATTCTTTGTAAATCTAACTTTCTTCATTTTAAACGTAGATACTTCCCATTTTTCTGCCAGTTATGATTTATTTGAGTATGTCTTATGACAACTTCTAATACAATTTGCATCTAATAATGTGACTTGAATAGTACTGTGATTTTTGTGCAAACCTTACAAGTCTGTGAAACATTTTAAAGAAAGTAATGATGCTAGGGAAGCACTAGGTTTCTCTTAAGACCTTTGTTCAAATCAGGATACTATTATATTCAAAACTGACACAGCATATAACATGGATTTCAGTGAAGAAAACTACTTCAGAAACTTGGCTTCTGACAGAAGGAAATAAAGGTCTAGGGGCTGTTTTTTGTGGGGTGATAATGTGTAGAAAGTAGAGCACCCTACTTTGCTTGTGGTTATCATTTGACATTGCCAATGAGATTCATATTATGAAGAAGGAAGTGAGTGGTCACAGGACTTAAGAGAAAATTTTTCTGTCTAGACTTAGGTTTTTTGTTTTATTTGGTAAGGCTTTTCTGCTCTTATTGAAAGTAACATACTTTTCAAATTATATTGATTTAAATGTATGTAAATTTTGTTTGTTTAAACTAGGGATCTTATCCTTTTTACCTTTTCTCTTTCAGGGCTTGAACCAATGAAAGAAGCTTCTGGCACTTATGAAGATAAATGTCACTCCTTCCTTTTAAATTGCAGCTTTTGCTTAGGGCCTGTATATGACTTTTCACCTGTCATCTGTATGTTCAGTAGACACTGACTTTGAGTTGCAGAAAGGTTTCTGAAGATTTAAATCAAATGACGTCAATGGCCAGCTTGTTTTCTTTTACTAGTCCAGCAGTAAAACGATTGTTGGGCTGGAAGCAAGGTGATGAAGAGGAGAAATGGGCAGAAAAGGCAGTTGATGCTTTGGTGAAAAAACTAAAAAAGAAAAAAGGTGCCATGGAGGAACTGGAGAAAGCCTTGAGCAGTCCAGGACAGCCCAGCAAATGTGTCACTATCCCCAGATCTTTAGATGGACGCCTGCAGGTTTCTCACAGAAAAGGCTTACCCCACGTTATATACTGTCGTGTTTGGCGCTGGCCTGATCTGCAGAGTCATCATGAGCTAAAGCCATTGGATATTTGTGAATTTCCTTTTGGATCTAAGCAAAAAGAAGTTTGTATCAACCCATACCACTATAAGAGAGTGGAGAGTCCAGGTAGGTTTTAATTCCCCTGGGAAGAATTATAAAAACTTCTGCCTCCTGATTTGCATTTGACTGAATTTAGTAATTAATAGATTACTTTAGTTTTATGCTTCCTTCTTAAAGTTTTTAATCTTGGGAGGAATAACTGGACCAACCTCAAATAAAAGTTAAGAAAGAATTCCTGTCCTGACCTCAGCCACGTGACCCCACCTCCTACGTACCTTGTTCAGTTAGGAATCTCCATCTGTATTACCTCTACATTACCGTTCTTCCTGTTCTTTGTTGACACCCACTCTTGTTAGTCTTTCTTTTCTACCTTTTGACTTGTCAAATTCACTAATGACTGTGTTCTTACAAACAGAGGGATCAATCATTCTCGGTCCTCATCTTACTTGCCCTGTCAGCATTGTTTGGTACAGTTGCTCTCCTTTCCTCCCACTCAAAACTTTTTCATGTTGGCTTCTGAAGCACAGCACTCTTAGAATTCTCTTACCTCACTACCTGTTTTTGCTTAGTCGCTTTGTTGGTCATTTTCCTGTTTTCACAGGACTCAGTCCTTGACTTTTTCTCCATCTATATTTTTCCTGTAGGTACTCTCATGTTATCACATGTCTTAAAACCATCTATAAATTCATGCTCACATTTTGAACTCCAGAGTCAGCTTCTTCTGACTCTATCCAGTTGCCTACATAACATCTCCACCCAAATGTCTAATAAACATACCAGATTTAATGTCAAAATAGGACTTCGGATTTGTTTTTCCCACTAAATCATTTTTTCCTCCAGTTTTCCCTGTTGAAGTCAACGGCAGTATCATTCACATAATTGCTCGCTAGAAGTCATCTTTTATTTCTCTCTGAAATTCTGTGCTTAAGCTATGAGGAAATGCTGTTTGCTATACCTTCAAAATGTACTTTGATCATATCATCTCTCACCATCTCTAACACCACTACTCTAGTACAGACCATCATCATCTTTTACCTTTAAGTAGTCTCCTAATTGGTCTCTGCCTTCTCTGTCCCCCAGCCCATTCTGTTTCCTGTTATAGCAGCCAGAGTGAGTGTTAGGAAGTATATATCAAATCATGTCAGTCCCTGCCCAGACACTTAAAGGCTTTCTGTCACACTTAGAACAGATTTCTACAAGGGTCTACATGACCTATCCTCAAGCTTCCTCTGTTCCCTGGACTTGTCATACATGCTCTTTCCTCTACTTAGAGTACTCTCCCCCAAGCATCTTTTCATGTCACATTTTCTTATTTCATTCTGTCCTTGCTTAAATGCCTCATCACTGCTTGAATGTTAGGTATTCATTTTGTTTATTGACTAATGTGAGAAGGACCTTCCTCTGTCTCATTCTGTACTGCATTCCCAGTGCCTAGAATAGTTTTATTACCTGGAACTTAGGAGTGAGTGCTCAGTAAGTATTTTTTTGTATTGAATGAATTATATAAGCTGAGATACTAGTTGGGTACATTACTTACCTATTGCTACATAACAAAGTACCATAAGCTAAGGGGCTAACACACATTAATTATTTCACAGTTTCTGTCAAGTCAGGAGTCAGGCATGGCTTTACTTGGATCCTTTGCAAGGCTGTAAACTAGGTATTGGTCAGTCTTGGGTCTCCATTGGAGGCTCAACTGAGAAAGGTTCTGCTTCCAAGCTCATGTGATTATTATCAGGATTCAGTTCCTTGCAAGCTGTTGGATTCTGGCTGGTTGTTGACTCCTTCATTTGCTTACCATGTGACCATCTCAGTAGGTAGCTCACATTCGTGGCTGCTTATTTCTTCAAAGCCAGTAAGAAAGGGTTTTCTTGCTAGAAGAGGCATTGTGTTCTGGTGGAATGTTAGTATATATATTCTGTTACTTTTGCCATATTCTGTTGCTCAGGAGCAAGTCACAGATAATATACTCAGATGGAAGGGATTACACAGGGTAAACAGAGGCAGGAATCATGGTAGCCACCTTAGTCTGCTGGCCACACTAGATTTCACATGAAGATAGTATATGCTGATATGGTTTAAAAAAAAAAAAACTGTAGCAATAACATTAGATGTGGAGACTAGCAAAAAAAATAAAACAAAATAGGAGTAATGGTGCTGTCAGGCAAAGTTTATTTTAAGGGCTTTAGAGCTGCCAGTTGGTATTTGAGGTGATTCTCAATTTCTTATTGAATCCAAGGAGAGCTGTAGCCAGAGGAATTGATGAGGAAAGGCAAGTATGAGGATTTAAAAGAGAAGTATAGTCTGAAAATCCCAGGCTTGATATTTGCTGGAAGTTGTTGGCAAGAAAGGGACTTTAGTATATTCCCTCATAACCAGGGTGTGTCTGATAGTCAATAGAAATGTCTTATTTTTGTTATCTGTTTTCCTCAGCTGTGATTCATTCTGTAGAAAAGATTGGGGCTTAGGCCTGGTATGCTTAAGCAAGTTAAACAGCTGTAACATGGGATGGATCACTTCATAATACCAGTATTAATAAAGTCATAGTAATTAACATCATTGAGCACTTAAGGACTAGATACCCTTCATGAATCACTGCCTTGTCATGGCTCAGGGGCTTGCATAACTCAATGAAGCTATGAACCATGCTGTGCAAGGCCACCCGAAACAGATTATAGTGAAGAGTTCTGACAAAACGTGGTCCACTGGAGGAGGAAATGGCAGCCCACTCCAGTATTCTTGCTGTGAGAACTCCATGAACAGTATGAAAATGCAAAAAGATATGACACAGAAAGATGAGCCCCCTTCATCATTAGGTGTCCAGTATGCTACTAAGAAAGTGTTAGTGTTAGTTGCTCAGTTGTGTCCAACTCCTTGCGACCCCATGGATGATAGCCCTTCAGGCCCCTCCATCCATGGAATTCTCCAGGCAAGGATACTGGAGTGGGTAGCCATTCCCTTCTGCAGGGGATCTTCCCAACCCAAGGATCAAACCTGGGTCTCCTGCATTGCAGGCAGATTCTTTACCATCTAAGTCACCAGGGAAGCAAAAATGCTGCTGAGAAGGTAGTGGTAGTGATTTAGTCACTAAATTGTATCCAACTCTTGCAATCCCTTGGACTTTAGCCTGCCAGGCTCCTCTGTCCATGGGATTTCCCAGGCAAGAATATTGGAATAGGTTGCCATTTCCTTCTCCAGGGGATCTTCCTGACCCAGAGGTCAAACCCATTTCTTCTGCATGGCAGGCGGATTCTTTACCACTGAGCTACTAGAGTCACAGAGGGCAATTATTAATAGCTACAGAAAGAAGGAAACAGCTGGGCCAAAGCAGAAATAATGCTCAGTTGTGGATGTATCTGGTGGTGAAAGTAAAGTCTGATGCTGCAAAGAACAGTATTCCATGGGAACCTGGACTGTTAGGTCCATGAATCAAGGTAAATCGGACATGGTCAAGCAGGAGATGGCAAGAGTTAACATTGACATCTTAGGAATCAGTGAACTAAAATGGACAGGAATGGGAAAATTTAATTCAGATGACCATACATCTACTACTGTGGGCAAGAATCCCTTAGAAGAAATGGAATAGCCTTCACAGTCCTCAAGTCTGATATACAGTACTTGGGTGCAACCTCAAAAATGATAGAATGATCTTGACTCGTTTCCAAGGCAAACCGTTTAGTATCACAGTAATCCAAGTCTGTGCCCCAACCACTGATGCTGAAGAAGCTGAGGTTGACTGGTGCTATGAAGACCTACAATGTCTTCTAGAACTAACCAAAAAAGATGTCCTTTTCATCACAGGGGATTAGAATGCAAAAGTAGGAAGTCAAGAGATACCTGAAATAACAGGCGAGTTTGGCCTTAGAGTACAAAATGAAGCAGGGCAAAGGCTAACAGTTTTGTCAACAGAACATGCTGGTCATAGCAAACACCCTTTTCCAGCAATCCAAGAGACGACTCTACACATGTACATCACCAAATGGTCAATACTGAAATCAGATTGATTATATTCTTTGTAGTTGAAGATGAAGAAACTCTATACAGTCAGCTAAAATAAGGCCTGGAACTGATTGTGGCTCAGATCATGAACTTCTTATTGAAAAATGTAGGCTTAAATTGAAGAAAATAGAGAAAACCACTAGGCTATTCAGGTATGACCTAGATCAGATCCCTCATGATTATTCAGTGAAAGTGATGAATAGATGTAAGGGATTAGATCTGATAGACAGAATGCCTGCAGAACTATGGATGGAAGTTTGTAACATTGTATAGGAGGCAGTGACCAAAACCATTTCAAAGAAAAAATGCAAAAGGCAAAGTGGTTTTCTGAGGAAGCTTTACAAATAACTGAGTAAAGAAGAAAAGCGAAAGGCAAGGGAGAAAGGGAAAGATATACCCAACTGAATGCAGAGTTCCAGAGAATAGCAAGGAGATAGAAGGCCTTCTTAAGTGAACAATGCCAAGAAATAGAGGAAGACAGTAGAATGGGAAAGACTAGAGATCTCTTCAAGAAAATTAGAGCTATCAAGGGAACATTTTGTGCAAGGATGTGCATGATAAAGGACAGAAACAGTAAGGACCTAACAGAAGCAGAAGAGATTAAGAAGAGGTGGTAAAAATACACGAAGAACTATACAAAAAAGGCCTTAATGACCTGGATAACCACAATGGAAGATCATTCACCTGGAGCCAGACATCCTGGAGTGTGAAGCTGAGTGGGCATTAGGAACCATGAACTATGAACAAAACTATTGGAGGTGATGGAGTTCCAGCTGAACGGTTTAAAATCCTGAAAGATGATGCTGGTGAAGTGCTGCACTCAGTGTGTCAGCGCATTTGGAACACTCAGCAGTGGTACAAGACTGGAAAAGGTCAGTTTTCATTCCAGTCCCAAAGACACTGCCAAAGAATGTTCCAACTACTAGACTGTTTTCACATGTTAGTAAGGTTATGCTCAAAATCCATCAAGTTAGGCTTCAGTAGTATGTGAACAGAGAACTTCAGATGTACAAGCTGGGTTTCAAAGAGGCAGAGGAACCAGAGAGCAAATTGCCAACATTTGTTGAATCATGGAGAGAGCAAGGGAATTCCAGAAAAACATTTACTTCGGCTTTATTGACTATGCTAAAGCCCTTGACTGTGTGGACCACAATAAACTTGAAAATTTTAAAGAGATGGGAGTACCAGAACACCTTACCTGTCTCCTTAAAAATCTATATGCAGGTCAAGAACAGTTAGAACCAGACATGCAACAATGAACTGGTTCCAAATTGGGAAAGGAGTATGACAAGGCTGTATAGTATCACCCTGCTTATTTAACTTCTCTGCAGAGTGCATCATGCGAAATGCCGGCTGGATGAATCACTAGCTAGAATCAAGATTGCTGGGAGAAATATCAACACTTCAGATATGCAGATACTATCATTCTAATGGCAGAAAGCAAAGAGGAACTAACGAGCCTGTTGATGAGGGTGAAAGAAGAGAGTAAAAAGCTGGCTTAAAACTCACCATTAAAAAAAAACTAAGATCATGGCATCTGGTCCCATCACTTCATGGCCAGTAGAAGGAGAAAAAATGGAAACAGTGACAAATTTTATTTTCTTGGGTTCCATAATCACCACAAATGATGACTGTAGCCATGAAATTAAAAGATGCTTGCTCCTTGGGAGGAAAGCTATGACCAACCTAGACAGCATATTAAAAAGCAGAGACATCACTTTGCCTACAAAGGTCCATATAGTCAAAACTATGGTTTTTTTAGTAGTCGTGTATGGATGTGAGAGTTGGACCATAAAGAAGGCTGAATTCCAAAGAATTGATGTTTTGAAACTGTGGTGCTGGAGAAGACCCTTGAGAGTCCCTTGGACTGCAAGGAGATCAAACCAGTCAATCCTAAAGGAAATCAACCCTGAATATTCATTGAAAGGACTGAAGCTGAAGCTCCAATACTTTGGCTCCTTGCTGCGAAGAGCTGACTCATTTGAAAAGACCCTGATGCTGGGAAAGATTGAAGGCAGAAGGAGAAGAGGGTAGCAGAAGATGAGATGGTTAGATAGCATCACCAGCTCCATGGACTTGAATTTGAGCAAACTCCGGGAGATAGTGGAGAGCAGAGGAGCCTGGCATACTGAGTGAGGTCCATAGTGTCGCAAAACTTCAGAGATGACTTAGCGACTGAACAATGACAAGGACTAGACACTTTCGTAATCCTATGAGGTTATTCCTTCATGGGGTTTGAAAATGGTATAAACATTTTATGATACTCTTAAGTTTACCAGTAAGTTACAGATAGGGAAACCAAAAATTAATAGAAAAGTAGCTTATAAAAGGGGCTTCCCTGAAGGCTCGGAGGTAAAGAATCTACTTGCCAATTCAGGAAACATAGATTCAATCCCTGGGTTGGGAAGAACCCCTGGGGAGGGAAATGGCAACCCATGTAAGTATTTTTGCCTAGGAAATTCCATGAACAGGGGAGCCTGACAGGCTATATAGTCCAGGGGGTCGCAGAAAGAGTCAGACACAATGTAGGGACTAAAAAACAACAACTTATAAAAGATCACGTAGTTAATATGTAGTGGAGCCAGCAAGTATTGCAGAGTTGGAAAAAAAAAGAGTAAAACACAGTTGGAAAGTGATAAAAGCAAAATAGAGAGCCAGGCTAGGTGATTCAGTATTTAATAGTGTTGTCCAGTGGTTAAGATTACTTTCTTGAACCAGATTCTCTGGATTTGGATACTGACTTCACCAGTACTATCAAAATGACCATAGAGAAATTAATTAACCTGTCTGTGACTTTGTTTCCTTATCTGTAAAATGGGAATAATAATACTTACCTCAGGTTAGTTATGAGAATTAGATGAGTATGAAAAGTGCTTAGATAAAACATTAACTGGCTCAGAATAAGTTTCATATTAAATATTCTTATAAAATAATAATTCTTAAAGCATTGGAGATAATGTGAAAGAGAAATTATGAAAGAAATACTATTAGAACAATTCCCAGAACTGAAAATTGAATGGGCCCAATGACTAAGTAACCAGAAAAGGAGACAGAAAAAAGATCCATACGTGAAATTTTAGCATATCATGGATAAGAAGATTTTGAGAGCTCCCAGAGTAAAAAAGAGAGGGCACATAAAAAAGACTGGAAATGAGAATACTGGATTTTTCGGTACAATTTTGGATTCTAGAAAAAAATAAAGCAGTACCCTGTACATTCAGAGAGAAAAAGGTTATTCTGGAATTTGTCTGTAGATAAACATAAGACAGGTTACTTTCATATAAGCAAGGACTCAAAATTTATCTTCCTTACATCCTTCCTTAGTAAACTAATAGAGAATGAGGTCCAGGAAATGGGATCCAACTGGAGAGAAAAGAAGAGGAAGTCTAAAGACCTTGACTTTGTAGGGAACTTAAATAGCAAACGATGGAGGATCCAGGGGAGAAAATTGAATCAGTAGATTCTTTATTTGTGGCACCTGGAAAATAGTATTGGTAGGAATTTATTAGATCTGTTGGACTTCGGGAAATTAGTGGTACAAACATGAGATTAAGCAAATGAAGGACCAAGGCAATAATTAAAAAAAAAGTTGTTCAAGAAAAAATATAATACAAATTTGGCTCAGCAATGAATTGTATCTATGTAATTTATATAATATATAAACTATCATAAACACAGGATATTGAGTTAACCAAATTTTTATGTGACTTTATTAGGAAGAGAATGGGGAATAGAATGATTTAAGAAATCTACTTCATTTGCCATAAAAGTAAGTCTACAGATAATGTCTTGACAAAACAGTAACAGCAGTATAAGCATTATTATTTAGTAGGGCACAAAGTGAATTTTAGAGGAAATGGATAAGTTTAAATTTGTTGTTTCTGGAAGCAGTTTGGGAGCAGGCTTAGAAATTGTTCTTTTTGTTTATAATCTCTTGTAGCATCTATCTTTTTAAACTATCAGTGTATTATTAATTTTGAATGAAAATAATTTCCTAAAAAAGTATGTGTATAGGTAATATACAAGTTAAAGAGAAATTAGTGATTTTAGTTCTGTCTCAAAAAATCCTTACTGGATTGAATTCCTAAATAGTTATTTCACTAAGTCTTTCAGATTGCTAGAGAGCTGAACATAGACATTCTCAGTGTCTCATGTCCTTCTGTCCCGTGGCAGCTGCCCATCATTTTGTAAGGAAAACAGCAGTTAGTAATACATAGGAAAAAGCAGTCCTAATCAGATATTAACTACATAGTCACAATACTAATTCAGTAAAATAAAAAGATAAAAAAACAATACAAATTACAGAGCTTCTGATCGCTGAGGTTCATCCCTACTTCAGGAAGCGGAGATACAACCTAGTTCATTTTAAAACAGTTTAATTTTGTCACTGCTGACTTGGGAAGATCCCTTGGAGAAGGGAAAGGCTACCCACTCCAGTATTCTGGCTTGGAGAATTCCATGGACTGTATAGGGTCTCAGAGTCGGACATGACTGAGCGACTTTGACTAAACAGGTTTAGTGAAACTAAATGTTTCATTAAACATTTCACTAAATGTTTCACTCTTTCACTCTGCTTAGATGTTAGAGTCAAAGGGAAATTTTTGAAAGTGAAACTACACTGACAAATACAACAAAATTATGAAAGAGATGAGTTAGTACCTTAAGTTTAGAGAAATCAGATTTTTCAATTTCCTCTTGGGAAAGGTGATCAGATGTTATTGATCACTTGAGTTTTTAGAAAAATTGAATGTTTGAATAAAGTGGATCTGTTAAAAAATGTGTTCTTTAAAATTGTTTAGTGAAAGTTGCTCAGTTGTGTCCGACTCTTTGTGACCCATGGACTATACAGTCCATGGAATTCTCCAGGCCCGAATACTGGAGTGGATTCTTTACCAGCTGAGCCACAAGGGAAGCCCAGTTTAAAACTGTTTATGCTTGTGTATATTTTTGTTATGGATGTGTTTAAGAAAATAATTTTGAGTGGAAGACCTCTATCTAGGAATTGTTACTGTTTTCAGTTGGGTAAACTTTACTGAAGAACATAAAATACGGGCTTCCCTTGTGGCTCAGCTAGTAAAGGCTCTGCCTGCAATGCGGGAGACCTGGGTTCAATCCCTGGGCTGGGAAGATCCCCTGGAGAAGGGAAAGGTTACCCACTCCAGTATTCTGGCCTAGAGAATTCCATGGACCCCCATGGGGTTGCAAAGAATTGGACACACTGAGTGACTTTCACTTCACTTTACATACTATTTGGACCTTGCTAGTGGCTTCCCTTGGAGAAGGCAGTGGCACCCCACTCCAGTAATCTTGCCTGGAAAATCCCATGGACGGAGGAGCCTGGTAGGCTGCAGTCCATGGGGTGGCTAAGAGTCAGAGACGACTGAGCGACTTCCCTTTTACTTTTCACTTTCATGCATTGGAGAAGGAAATGGCAACCCACTCCAGTGTTCTTGCCTGAAGAATCCCAAGGACAGGGGAGCCTGGTGGGCTGCCGTCTATGGGGTTGCACAGAGTCAGACACGACTGAAGTGACTTAGCAGCAGCAGCAGTGGCTTCCCTGGTGGCTCAGATGGTAAAGAGAAAGAAAGAAGAAATGTTCAAAATTGGAAACATGGAGGCTTTTAGGACCTATGCATAGCTGCTTTCAACTTTATTCTCTAGGCATACCTCCCAGTTTAGTGCTTAGCCCTCTGACTGTCCTTTGTTCTATCTTTCCAGCTCCTCTTCTACACTCTTGACACGCTCCACCCCTAGCACTTCCATGTGAAATGCTTCCCGTTCTTTAAGGTCCAATCAGATGTTGTCTTTTCCACAGTATTTTGTTTGCCTCCTTGCTCGCTGGGAATACTTACCTCTGTTGAACTCTCAGTGCATTAAATTCTCTGTATTATGGTTGTTTTCATCTATTTTTTAATTAAAAATTTTAAAGTTATATTAGCCCACTATTTTATTTCAGATTCATATGAACACCTTATGAAAATTACAGTCTTGGATGGTAAAGAGCAAACATGCAGAGAAGTAGGACTGTCATGGAAACGGCCATCTGGACTGCAAACTAAGGAATGATGCTTTGGCCCACATGGTTTAGGATGTGTTCCCTGTTTCATATAGATAAAGCAAGACCAACAGCAGTAACATCTAAGGAGATGATGACATATTTACCTTTTTTTTTTTTTTGGTATCATTGACATAATATTATATTAAGTTTCAGGTGTACAACATGGTGATTCATAGTTTTTAAAGGGTTAGGGTTATATGCCAATTATAGTTTTTGTAAAACATTGGCTTTATTCCCTTTGCTGTAATTATGGTTGCTCTTAAATATGCTTACCACGATTATCTTCTCTGCTTGGGTATCTGTCATCTAGAGTATATTATATAGGCTGAATGCTTAGAGAATTTTCGCTTTAATTATTATGTAAATACCGATTCAGGGTTCTAACAAAGCAGCCCTTCCTAAAAGTAAATTGTTTTAATAGGTTTACCATCTTCCCTCAATCCTTTCTTATCTGTCCCTTCATGTGTATGAGTTGTTTTAGTCATTGCTCACAGACGACTTTTGATTTTTGTCTTTCAGTCTTACCTCCAGTATTAGTGCCTCGTCATAATGAATTCAATCCACAACACAGCCTTCTGGTTCAGTTTAGAAACTTAAGCCACAATGAACCGCACATGCCACAAAATGCAACGTTTCCTGATTCTTTCCATCAGCCCAACAACACTCCTTTTCCCTTATCTCCAAATAGTCCCTACCCGCCTTCCCCTGCTAGCAGCACATATCCCAACTCCCCAGCAAGTTCTGGACCAGGAAGTCCATTTCAGCTCCCAGGTAAGAATTTATTTTATTGATACAAAAAATAACTCCTAAGAATTAGCATTTGTTCTAATACTGCTGATCCTCTGGGTCAGCTGTTAATATGTCAAGAACTATTTTTGACTATTCTTTGGTAATTGTTTGATTTCCAGAAGAGTTTTGAATTTTATTTTGCCAAGTGCTGTATGTTTAAAAATGCAAGTAGATACATTTTTCACAAAATATAATAGTCCTAAAATGTGTATGGAACCACAAAAGATACAGAATAGCCGAAGCAGTTTTCCGAAAGAGGAACAAAGCTGAAGGCAAAGCTGAAGGCATCATACTCCCTGATTTCAAACTGTATTACCAAGCTGTAATAATAAAAATAATATAATATTGGCATACAAACAAACACATAGATCATGCAACAGAGTAGAGTGTCAAGAAATCAACTCATGCAAAAATTGTCAATTAATTTACAACAGAGGAGCCGCAAATGTACAAGGGGGAAGGATAGTGTCTTCCATAAATACGTTGGTGAAACTGGACAGACACATGCAAAAGGATGAAATTGGACCATTGTCTTGCACCACCCCCAAAAATTAACTCAAAATAGATAGAGTTTAATGTAAGACCTCAAATCATAAAACTCCTAGAAGAAAACATATATACTAAGCTCCTTAACTAGGTCTTGCTGATGATTTTTTTTAATCTGACACTAAAAGCAAAAGCAACAAAAGCAAAAATAAACAAGTGAAACTATATCAGACTAAAGCATTTCTGCACAGCAAGGGAAACCATCAATAAAATACAAGGGCAGCCTACTGAGTGAAAGAAAATTTTTGCAAATGATGTATCCAATAAGGGGCTGATATCCAAAATTTATAGGAAGAACTCATACGACACAGTGGCAAAAAAAAATATTAAGATCTGAATACATACTTATCCAAAGAAGACATTCTTTTGGCCAATAGATACATGGAAAGATGCTCTAGACATCACTAATTGTCAGGGAAATGCAGGTCAAAACCACAGTGAGATATTACCTTACCCTTATTACAATGACTGTTTATCAGAAAGGTGGACATAACAAGTGTTGGTGAGGATTTGGAGGAAAGGGAATTCTTGTGCACTGTTGGAATGAAAATTAGTGTGGCCAGTTTTGAAAACAGTATAGAATTTCCTCAAAAAATAAAAAATAGAACTGCCATATGCTTCTTTAATTCTACTTTTGGATATTTATCCAAAGAAAACAAAAGCACTGACTCAGGAAGGTATCACCCCTCTCATGTTTATTGTGACTTTATTTATAGTCGCCATGATTTGGAAGCAACCTAAGTGTTAATTTATGGATAAAGAATATATGATAAATACACACACAAATATTATCCAGCCATAAAAAAGAATGAGATCTTGCCATCTGTGACAACATGGATGAATCTTGACAGCTTTATGCTAAGTGAAATAAGACTGAGAAAGACAAATACTGTTATGATCTCCCTTATATGTGGACTTAAAAAAAACAACTAGGCTCATAGATACAGAGGACAGCCACCTCTGGTTGCCAGAGGTGGTGAAAAAGCAGTTGAGGGAAGTGGGTGAACTGTTTTTATTTTTTTTAGTTTACATAAATGGAAGTGTTTAAAAAAGCAAACACAGTTTGGGGGAGATTGGCAATTACCCTTTAAGAACAGTGACAATAAGGTAGATAAAATTTAAAAGTTGCACTCACTCCTCCAACCCACCTTCCCTTATCTCATTGCTTGATCGTTCTCTATGGCATGTATTACAATCCAGTGTAGTATATTTTGTCTTTACTTATAATCTGCCTCTTCCCCCTCCCAACTTGTCCATAAACTCCATGAAAAAAGGGATTTCATAGCATCTTTTGTTTATTGCTACATCTCCAGTACCTACGTCAGAGTCTAATATGCAGTAGATCCTCCAGTAAACATTTGTTAAATAAATAGATGAAATTACAGCAACACATAAATATATTTACTGCTAGCTATGTAGATATACCTATATGTTAAGTGGTTGCCAGTGCAGATTGAGAGTTTGAAGCCAAATGGTGCTAACTTGAATGATTTCATAGAGAGGAGTCCTATGTACAGTAAAGGCAGAATATAGTAAAAACTCATCAAAAACATAAAGACAGAAAATGACTCTGTCTGATGAATATGAAGGAAAGTAGATAATCGGAAACAAAGTGTCGTTAGATATCAGTTGGCCATATATTGGACCAAATGACTAAATCTATGTATGCCACTAGGCATTACAATTAAGTTCTGTCAAAGCAACAAAGGAAGTGGCTGTATCCGACTTGTTAAATATTTTCATAAAGTTTTTACTACCGAATACCATTTATCAAGTGCCTTTTATAGATGAAAGATATCACATTAAATTTAATCTTCAGAACGTCCATGTGAAATAGATATTATTCTTATTTTACAGATGGAAGATGAAACTGGTATTAACCCCAAGAGTTTAAGTACCTTACTTAAGGTCACATAGCTAATAAGTGGGGGTTCAGGCTCAGGTTTCTCTGACTCTAGTCTGTGCTTTTTTAACTTTGCTACATTGCTTGTCAAATCATTTTATACTTTGATAGCTTAAAATGCGGAGAAGGCAGTGGCACCCTAGTCCAGGACTCTTGCCTGGAAAATCCATGGATGGAGGAGCCTGGTAGGCTGCAGTCCATGGGGTCGCGAAGAGTCGGACACGACTGAGTGACTTCACTTTCACTTTTCTCTTTCATGCATTGGAGAAGGAAATGGCAACCCACTCCAGTGTTCTTGCCTGGAGAATCCCAAGGACAGTGGAGCCTGGTGGGCTGCCGTCTATGGGGCTGCACAGAGTCGGACAGGACTGAAGCGACTTAGCAGCAGCAGCAGCAGCAGCTTAAAATGAACTCCAGTTATCTTTAATTAGATAACTGATGCACTGATTTGCCTGAAGAAGGATCATAAGCAGATTTTTAAAGTAGCTAAATTTTATTAATGGCATGCATGGTCTTGTATGGTTAAATCATTAGAAATATTGGAATGCCTCCTATTGCAGGCAGTCATATATAAATATATACTTAGTGGTTTCTTCATTGCAATGAAATACCAATTGAAAAGGATTTAAGTTCCAACTGTTTAACTTGCTCTTAGGTGTCTTTTCAGAAACTGATTTTCATCCTTTGTACTCCAGTCAGTGCCGATTGGTAGCTCTGTCTCAAAATACATCTTGTACAAACCTTGAGGTGAAAGACAAGTTATATATTCAGATAGATGTTCAGTATTTATAGTTACTGAGACAAAGAAGTATGGCTATAGCTTTTGTAAAGGTTTGCAGCCGGAAATGTTTTAACTGAAAAGATTTTGTAGTTCATTTTGTTTCCTTAGAGCCATAGGACATAATGCCATTGTAAGACATCGTAAAAGAATTAGATAGCTGCTGTTAGTGTTGCAGATTTTGAAAGAGCATGGTTTTATTTTCCAGTTTTAAATAACAATACAGTGTGTAATGATCTTGGCAATTTAAGAATGTCTCTGTAGATATCTGAACGAGGGAGGATAATCTATGGCCTTCAGATTGATTTACAGTAGTTGCAGTTTCTCTGAGCATATGATTCTAAGCAAATGAAGGCAAAATTCTTGACCTTAAATTCTATTGTAGTGAATTTTAGCAGTGATAATACTATGCTGGATTGGACCAAATTCATGTGGACTGGTAGTAGGTTTCTGGTGGCTAAGGGGTATGCTGTCTTTTCTCCTTTTGCCTTGCCCTAAGGTAGCATCCTGCATTTTTGTGTGTCTGTGATGTTTGGTAATGAATCCTACTGGCAATTTTTAAGAACTTTCTGATACATTTAGATTTAACTTTGAGCAAGATAAAGATTTTAACTATTATTTTGGGACTCTAACTTGTCTTTTTTTCTTTCTGTTAGCTGATACTCCTCCTCCTGCCTATATGCCACCAGATGATCAGATGGGTCAAGATAATTCCCAGCCCATGGATACAAGCAATAATATGATTCCTCAGATTATGCCCAGTATATCCAGCAGAGGTAAAAAGTACAATGCTTATTTTGTTGTTTTTGCTCTTAAAAAAAAACAAAAACAAAAACAAAACTTCTCAGTCACTTTTAGAAGCCAGCTTTATTGAGTTATAGTTTATATACCATGAATTTATCCATTTTAAGTATATGATTCAATGATTTTTTAAAAATGTATAAAATTTTAAAATTACCATGATCTCGTTTTAGAACAGTTTTACAATGCTTTAAAAATATCCCATATGCCTGTTTGCAATCTATCCTCTCATACCCCCAACTCCAGAAACCTTCTAATCTGTTTTCTGTACCTATAGATTTGCCTTCTCTCATTTCATATAAATAGAATCACAGAATGTGCAGTCTTCAAGATTCATCAATTTTGTACCATGTATCAGTAGTTTATTCTTTTTCATTGCTGAATAGTATTTCATTGTATGGATACACCACATTTGGTTTACCCATATATCAGTTGATAAACATTTGAATTGTTGGTAGTCTTTTGCTAGCATGAACAATGCTGTTAGGAATGTTTGCAAATACTAAGTCTTTGTTTTTCTTTTTCTAAGTCATATGGTAAATTTAAGTATTTAAGAGAAACAGCCAAACAACTATAAATGGTAGTACCATTTTTACGAGTACCATATGAGTGTGCTAGTTTTTCCATACCCTTCTGACACTTATTACTGTTTATCTTTTTGATTGTAGTTATTCTGTTGGGTATAAAGTGGTGTCTCCTTTGTTTTAATTTGCATTTTCCTACTGAGGAATGATTTTGAACATTTTTAATGTACCTAGCCATTCATACATCTTCTTTGGTTTATTTAAATCTTTTGCCTTTTTTTTGAAATTGAGTTGTCTTATTGAGTTGTAAGAGTTCCATATATTTGGACCCAAGTCCTTTATCAGACATATGATTTGCAAATATTTTCTCTCACTCTGTGGATTGTCTTTTCATTTTATTAATGGTGTCCTCTGAAGCACAAAAGTTTTTCATTTTGATGAAATTACCAGTTTTTTTTTTCCTGGATTATGCTTTTGGTGTTGCATCTAAAAAACCTTTGTCTGTCCCAAGGTCATAAAAAATATTCTCCTGTGTTTTCTCCTAGCAGTTCTTTAGCTCTTATATTTAGGTCTGTGATTGATTTTAAGTTTTTTTTATGGTTATGGTCTAAAGTCATCTTTGTTCAAGTAGATACCAAGTTGGTTCTAGCACTATTTGTTGATAAGAGTATCGTGTTGTCTTCTCTTTTAGGAATCAGTTGACTATAAATGTAAGGGTTTATTTCAGGATGCTAAATTTTGTTTATTGTTTTGTATATCTTTTCCTTAAAATCTTGATCACTAAAGTTTTATAGTAAGTTTTGAAAACAAGAAGTGTTAGTCCTCCAATTTTGTTCTTTTTGAAAATTGTTTAGCAATTCTACATTCTTTGCATATTTCCATATCATTTTAGTATCAGTTTTTCAATTTCTGTCCCCCTCAAAAAAATTCCTCCTTGGATTTTGATAGAGGTCACTTTGAATCTTCAATCAATATGGGGAGGTATGCCATCATCTTCTAGTACACGGACATGGATTATACTCTGTGTTCTCCATTTGTTTAGACCTTCAACTTCAGTATAAGTCTTTTACTTATTTTCTTTTTAAATTTATTCCTCAGTGAGTGGAATTTTTTAAAAATTTTGTGTTTGGATTCTTCATTGATAGATAGAAATAAAATTGACTGGATGAAGGCTGTCAAAAGGCACAAACTTCCAGCTGTAAGATAAATAAGTACGAGGGACATAATGTACAACATGATAAATGTAATTAACACTTCTCTGTGTTATATATGAAGTTGTAAAGAGAGTAAATCCTAAGAGGTCTCATCAGAAAGAAAATATTTTTTTTCCTGCTTCTTTAATTTTGTGTCTATATGAGTTGATGATGGAGGATCTCCCAGGTGGCTCAGTGGTAAAGAATCTGCCTGCCAGTGCAGGAGATGCAGGAGGCCACAGGTTTGATCCCTGGGTCAGGAAAATCCCCTGGAAAAGAAAATGTCAACCCACTCCAGTATTTTTGCCTGGGAAATCCCATGGACAGGGGAGCCTGGCGGGCTACAGTCTCTGTGGTCACAGAGTCAGACACGACTGAGCGCGCATGCATGAGTTGATGAGGTTCATTAAACTTATTGTGATAATCATTTCATGATGTATGTATGGCAAATCATTATGCTGTGTACCCTAAACATACAGTGCTGGTGTCATTTGTATCTCAATAAAACTGATGAGAAAGACTTAAAATTTTTTTTAATTAAAAACTACAATTGCCTGTATTGACAGGCAGATTCTTTATCACTGAGCCACCTGTCTTCTGAATTTGCTTATTCTAGCCACTGCATCTAAGTGGAATCACGTAATGTTTGTCCCTTTGTATCTAGTTTATTTCACTTAGCATAATGTTTTCAAGGTTTATCCAGGTTGTAGCATATATTAGAATTTCATTCCTTTTTAAGGCTGAGAAGTATTCTGTTGTAAGCATATATACCACCTTTTGTTTATCCATCTATCAGTTCATGGACATTTGGTTTGTTTACACCTTTTGGCTATATTCTGAACAATACTGCTAAAAAACATTGGTATACAGGTTTCTGTTTGAGTCTCTGTTTTTTAATTCATTTTGTATTACATACCTGGGAGTAGAATTGCTAGATTTTATGGTAATTCTCTTTAGCTTTTTTGAGGAACTGGCAAACTGTTTTCCACAGTGGCTGCACCATTACATTTTCACCAGTATTGCAGTGGATTTCCAATTTCTCCATATTTTTGCCAACGTTCGTTATTTTCTTTTTTCTTTTGATAATAGTATCCTAATGGGTATGAAGTGGTATCTCAATTGTGTTTTTTAAAGTCATTTTGTTTTGAGACCTTAAACTTCTTAATTTGTCACAAGTTTACATGAAGTAAGGTATTGGCACTTTAGTTTCTTGAAAGAATGATGTCCTTGTGTGTATTTTATAGTGTCTGTGATGATATGGGATGACTGTATGTCCCATAAGCCCTGCATTCATAAGAATAAATTTCAGGCCCCCTGATAATCTTGTTAATGTTTAAATAGTATAGTACCTTGGCTTTTTCAAGATTAGAATTTATCTAGGAATTTTGTCATACTAATTTGCTTAATATTCATAGTATCTACCTTCATTTAGAGCAGACTGTCTCAGAACATGAATTTATGGATTTGAATTCCTGCATCTCTACTTATTTGCTTCGCAGCTTAGGGTGGCTTTTAAAATATATCTAAGCCTAAATTTCTCCATTTGTAAAATAAAGAGATAATAACTACATAGGATTATTAGTATGTTGATTGACTTTGACTGTATTTATAATGATCTTAGTATACAGCATCAGGTAATTCCCCAAAAATGATATTATCATCCTCTTTCTAAAAATTTGGAAAAAAAAACAAACAAAAAAAAAAAAATAAATAAAATAAAATAAAAATTTGGAGTCTGTTTACCCCATCTATCATTTTCCTTCTTTCTTTTGATTCTCCAGAGATTGGAGAGTGCAGTTTAGTGGTGATGTATATTAAATATTTCTTGGATTATAGTTTCTTAGCCAAACAACTGAGACCCTTTAGAAGAACCTGGCACCCAAGTCTTCTCACCCTCCTAGATATCTTTTTTCACCAGAGTTTCTTCTCACTTGGGAAATTAGAGTTAAATTGCAATGCTGTGAATCACCAGTTAACAAGATGTCCTTTGCCTTGAGCAGGGTCGCAGACCTTTTGATTTTCTTCTTTTCATTCTAACCAAAATTGTCTTTTTTGTTTTGCTTATCTTGGCTCTAGTCTTTCATGACATTGTTATAACTTCCTGCTACTCATCTATATATGTGTTTGATTATGAGTCCCTCCTTGTTCCATCTTTTATATAAACTTCTTTAAAATCTGAGCTCTTAGAACTTTGCTCTATAGGTCCTCATTGGTTTTTTTTTTTCCGTGTACCTCCTCATCTGAATTCTTTGCAGCTGTATAATTAAAACTGAGTTTTAAAAGTCAACCAACTCTTTTGTGGTGTCTACATAGTGTGACTTACTCTTAACATTTTTCTTGGACATTTTAAAAAATTTCTGCCTTTCTTGAAAGAAAACTGACAATTCATGACTTTTCTTTCTAATTTCAGCTCCAAGACAGACACTCTACTAGTGCTGGATGAAGAACTTCCACGTGTCTCTTCCATCCATTGTGTCCATTAGGAATTGTTGATTTTTAACACTGATAAGAATTTGGCTAATGTTTTATATTTTATACAAACCTTTTTCCATAGGCTATTCTGGCACTTAGAACTTCAAATGTATACCACCTTTTACCCAAAGATCACTCATTTGGTTGTGTTTCTTCCTTTCTTTCTTTTTTTTTAAACAAACTATTTTTTAGATTCACAGCAAATTTGAGCGAAAAGTACAGAGTTCCCACATACCCTCTCCCCCTACGCATGTACAGCTTCCCCCACTACCTGCACCAGAGTGATACATTTATTACAATCTGTGAACCTACATTGATACATCATTATCACCCCAGATGTATAATTTACATTAGGATTCATTCCTGGTATAATACATTCCTTGAGTTGTAACAAATGAATGATGACATGTAGCCATCATTTATAGTATCATATAGAATAATTTCACTTCTTTAAAAGTCCTCTGTGCTCTGCCTGTTCGTTCTCCCTCTTTCCTAACCCCTGGCAACCACTAATCTTTTTATTGTCTCTATAGTTTTGCCTTTTCCAGAATGTCTTGTAATTGGAATTTTATAGTATGTAGCCTTTTCAGATTAGCTTCTTCACTTAGTAATATGCACCTAAGTCCCTCCCCTCCATGTGTTTTCATGGCTTGATAGTGCATTTCTTTTTCATGCTGAATAATATTTGGTTGTCTGGTATACTACAGTTTATTTATCCATTCACACATTGAAGGATATCTTGGTTGCTTCCAAGTTGTGGCCATTATGAATAAAGCCTCTGTAAACATCTCTCTACAGTTTTTGTGTGGACCTAAGTTTTTGACTCCTCCAGGCAAACAGTGAGGAACACATTTGCTGGATTGTATGGTAAGAGTTTGTTGCTTTGTAGGAAGTCAACAAATTGTCTTCCAAAGTGGCTGTACCATGTTACATTCTCACCAGCAGTGAATGAGTTTCTATTGCTCCACATCTTCACCAGCATTTGGGATTGTCAGTGTTTTGGATTTGGCAATTCTAATGGTTTTGGTAATTCTAATGCAGTAGTATCTCCTTGCTATTTTGATTTGCATTTCCCTGGTGACATACAATGTGGAGCATCTTTTTATATGCTTATTTGCTTTTGTGTATATCTTCTTCAGTGAGGTGTCTGTTCATATCTTTGACCAGTTTTTCTCATTGGCTTATTCATTTTCTTATTGAGTTTTAAGAGTTCTTTGTATTTGTGTAACAGTCCTTTACTAGATGTGGCTTTTGCAAATATATTCTCCCATTCTGTGGCTTGTCTTCTCATTCTCTTGACAGTGTCTTAAAGAGTAGAAGTTTTTAATTTTTAATGAAATCTAGCTTGTCAATTATTTCTTCAGTGATCATACCTTGGTATTGTATCTAAAAAGTCATTACCATATTCAAGGTCATCTATATTTTCTCCTCTGTTTTTTTGAGATGATTTTCATAGAGTGTCTACTATAGTTTTATAGCCAGTTTTTAAGTTGGGTGGTGTTAATCTTCTTGGTTTGGTTTTCAGTATTGTGTTGGCTGTTCTGGGTCTTTTGCCTTTCCATGTAAACTTCAGAATCAGTTTACAAGATGATTTGCTGAAGTTTTTATTGGGATTTCATTCACTCTTAAGTCATGGTGGGAAGAACTGAGGCTTCCTGCACATGATCATAGAGTGTATTTCTACTTATTTAGTTCCTTCTTTGAATTCTTTATTTAGAATTTCATAGTTTCAACATATATTTCTTACCTGTTTTGTTTGTTTGCTTTTTACCTAAATATTTCATTGTTTGAGTGCTGCTATGAATGATAATGAATTTTATTTCAAATTCTACTTGCTCATTGCTGGTATAGGAAAGTGATTGACTTTTGTATATTAACCTTATATCCTATAACTTTCCTATAATTGCTTATCAGTTTTAGGAGGTTTTGTGTCATTTCAGTTTTTTTGCATAGATAATCTTGTCATTTGTGAACAAAGACAGTTTTATGTCTTCCTTCTCAATCCATATAACTTTTCTTTTATTTTCTCTTACTGCATTAGCTGGGATTTCCAATATGCTGTTGAAAGGGAGTGGTGAGCACATCCTTGCTTTGTTACTGATCTTAGCAGAAAAACTTCTAGTTTTTCACCCTTAAGCATGACATTAGCTGGAAGTTTTTTGTAAATGTTCTTTATATCAAGTTGAAGTTACCCTCTATTCTTAGTTTGCTAATAGTCTTAATTTTTTAGTCCAAATTTTTGTTTAAAATAATTTTACAGATGCTGGTATAGTTGTCTTTCAGTTTGTTGAAACAGAGCTTTTGTCATCTCAAATTTAAACCTGGATTTGATTCTACTAGAAAAGAAACGTAAAATGTAATGTTGCCCATCCTTGTATATGCATAATTTATAAAAAACTTTTATGATCAAAGGATTTCTGGGGAATTCCCTGGCAGTCCGGTGGTTAAGATTTCACCTTCCAATGCAGGGAGTGTGGGTTTGATCCCTGGTCAGGGAGCAAAGACCCCATATGCCTCCTGGCCAAAAAACAAAGCATAAAAGCAACAGAAGCAACAAATTCAATAAAAATTTCATTGTAACAAATGCAATAAAGACTTTTAAAATGGTCCATATCAAAAAAATCTTAAAAAAAGAAAAAAAGCACTTCTGATTTTTTTTTTTTTTTTTTTTTTGATACAGACTGAAAGCCAGAAAGGCAATGAGACGTCAGTGAAATATCTGAAAATTTTCTTTTTCATATAGTGCTTGAGTTGTGTTAAAGGAAACCCCAATATAGTTTTGAGTTTCTGATAATCATTAAACATTGTTTTTGTGTCTGGTTTGTTCACAGATGTTCAGCCTGTCGCCTATGAAGAGCCCAAACATTGGTGTTCAATTGTCTATTATGAATTAAACAATCGTGTTGGGGAAGCTTTTCATGCATCTTCTACTAGTGTGTTAGTAGATGGATTCACAGACCCTTCGAATAACAAAAGTAGATTCTGCTTGGGATTGTTGTCAAATGTTAATCGTAATTCAACAATTGAAAACACTAGGCGACATATTGGAAAAGGTAATGTTGTCATTTTCCTACATTCAGTTGAATTCAGTTGTGTGTTGTGCTTGCTATGCACCCTGCATTATGTAAGGGCATACAAAGAAACTTAAGGCATGGTCCTGCCCTCAGGTTGCAATACAGAAGAAGGTGTTAAGTAGAGATGTACTCAGACTTCTTTTCTTTATCCTGCCTATTTTTTCTTCATAGTACTTCAGATCTGAAATCATACTATTCTGTATTTTTTCATTTTCAGTCTTCTTGACTGAAATACAAGCTATACAGAAATTTGCATTGTTCATAACAGTATCTTTAGCAATTAGAACAATGCCTGGCTCATAGTACCTACACAGGAAATATTTGTAAAATATATGAATGCTAGTGAAGAATTAAAATTTTTAAATTATGATCTTTGTGGAATATTTTGGGTTGAGATGACTTGTAAGAATTTTCATTATGATGGAGGAGCAGGATTACTGGTAGAACAGTTTGAATAACTTAAGTCTTCAGTGGCTTCACTACCACTCTTCCTACCTTTAAATTCAGGTAACAGTGTTCTATTTATAATTCATCCTCCAAGACAGTTGCTACAACAAACAAGGAACTTTTCACATTGCAGTGAAATTGTCTCATGCGTTAAGTGGTCAGAGAGGAAACCTATCCCATGTCGGGCTGTTTGCCTATCTTTGAAGTTTTGTTTTTATTACTTTTTGCTGCTTTGACTTGAGAAGATCTTAGGAACAAAAGGTAAATAACTTTAATTGTAATATGATTTCTTATAGAAGAGACTCAGAAAAAATACTGTGTCCAAAAATAAATTGGAAAGAAAGTTTCCATTCTTTTTTGACTGAACTATTAACTTGCTATAATTTTTTAGGTAAAAATGCCCCACTTCTATTCATTGATTTTTCATTCTACAGTAGGATAATTTAAGAGAAATCTGCTTGGTGAATTCTTAAATACTAGACTCATTTTACCCTTTTTTTCCTAGTATATAGTTCTAGGATCCTTTCTTCCAGGGGAAGTATTTGCTCAGAAACAGAACATACTTTTTAATGTCATAGCCTGATACCACTCTGTGAATCACACATATGTACTACGATGGTCTTTTTAGTACTACGTGCAGTAGTGAAAAGTTGGGAACAACTTGAGCTTTAGCTATATAGTTTGAACTTTTAAATAGTGAACATTCATATATTATTTCGGAGAAGGCAATAGCAACCCACTCCGGTACTGTTGCCTGGAAAATCCCATGAATGGAGGAGCCTGGTAGGCTGCAGTCCATGGGGTCGCGAAGAGTCGGACACTTCACTTTCACTTTTTACTTTCATGCATTGGAGAAGGAAATGGCAACCCACTCCAGTGTTCTTGCTTGGAGAATCCCAGGGACGGGGGAGCCTGGTGGGCTGCCGTCTATGGGGTTGCACAGAGTCAGACACAACTGAAGCGACTTAGCAGCAGACGCAGCATATATTATTTATATATTTTTTAAAAATACCAAAAACATTTTTTAAAGGAAAAAGAATAGCAAGAAGAGATAAGAAAGCCTTCCTCAGTGATCACTGCAAAGAAATAGAGGAAAACAACAGAATGGGAAAGACTAGAGATCTCTTCAAGAAAATTAGAGATACCAAGGGAACATTTCAGGCAAAGATGGGCTCGATAAAGGACAGAAATGGTATGGACCTAACAGAAGCAGAAGATATTAAGAAGAGGTGTCAAGAATACACAGAATATGGAGAAGGAAATGGCAACCCACTCCAATGTTCTTTCCTGGAGAATCCCAGGGACGGGGGAGACTGGTAGGCTGCCGTCTCTGGGGTCACACAGAGTCGGACATGACTGAAGTGACGCAGCAGCAGCAGCGATAGGAAAGTAAGTGATATGAAACAGCTTTTCTATCCTGTGTGTTGACCTGGCTGTAGGTGTGTTGTATTATTTGAGCAAAGATAAATCTTAGGAATCCTTACCTCAGGCTTTTTAAAACACAGGGTACCACTTAGCCACCAGGAAGCCCATTAAAAGACAGGGAGGTCCAGTAATCAGTCTTTAAGGAAATTGGTAATGATGTCACCTAAACTTGAAACATTAAAAAAAAAAAGTGTTCTCAACTATGTAAAATCTTTCTCCTCCTACCTTCTCAAATGTAATCCTAGGAATTTTGCCTGTCAACAAAGCATTTCTGGGCCAGAAATACTTCTCTCTTTATAGCAAGGCTTCACATTATATTGAGTGCCACAGGTTCCATCATTTTTAAAGGACACAGACATAAATGATAAATAATGGATATAAAAATATTACAATCTACCACCTCAAAAAATATTGTTTATGGAGCTTGGAGATTCAAGTATTGATTGCAGTTTTATTTTGAAAACAATGCTACAACTTATGTGGTTTTTCTTCCTCATGTTTATAGTAAAAGAAAAGCTAATAAACTATTTTAATTAAAAAAAAGAATACACAGAAGAACTGTACAAAAAAGATCTTCACAACCAAGATAATCACAGTGGTGTGATCACTGACCTAGAGCCAGACATCTGGAATGTGAAGTCAAGTGGGCCTTAGAAAGCATCACTACAAACAAAGCTAGTGGAGGTGATGGAATTCCAGTTGAGCTCTTTCAAATCCTGAAAGATGATGCTGTGAAAGTGCTGCACTCAATATGCCAGCACATTTGGAAAACTCAGCAGTGGCCACAGGATTGGAAAAGGTCAGTTTTCATTCCAATCCCCAAGAAAGGCAATTCCAAAGAATGCTCAAACTACCACACAATTGCACTCATCTCACACACTAGTAAAGTAATGCTCAAAATTCTCCAAGCCAGGCTTCAGCAGTACATGAACTGTGAACTCCCTAATGTTCAAGCTGGTTTTAGAAAAGGCAGAAGAAGCAGAGATCAAATTGGCAACATCAGCTGGATCATCGAAAAAACAAGAGAGTTCCAGAAAAAACATCTATTTCTGCTTTATTGACTATGCCAAAGCCTTTGACTGTGGATCACAATAAACTGTGAAAAATTCTGAAAGAAATGGGAATACCAGACCCCCTGACCTGCCTTTTGAGAAACCTATGTGCAGGTCAGGAAGCAACAGTTAGAACTGGACATGGACCAACAGACTGGTTCCAAATAGGAAAAGGAGTTCGTCAAGGCTGTATACTGTCACCCTGCTTATTTAACTTATATGCAGAGTACATCATGAGAAATGCTGGGCTGGAAGAAGCACAAACTGGAATAAAGATTGCCGGGAGAAATATCAATAAGCTCAGATATGCAGATGACACCACCCTTATGGCAGAAAGTGAAGAGGAACTAAAAAGCCTCTTGATGAAAGCAAAAGAGGAGAGTGAAAAAGTTGGCTTAAAGCTCAACATTCAGAAAACAAAGATCATGGCATCTGATCCCATCACTTCATGGGAAATAGATGGGGAAACGGTGGAAACAGTGTCAGACTTTATTTTTGGGGGCTCCAAAATCACTGCAGATGGTGACTGCAGCCATGAAATTAAAAGACGCTTACTCCTTGGAAGGAAAGTTATGACCAACCTACATAGCATATTCAAAAGCAGAGACATTACTTTGCCAACAAAGGTCCGTTTAGTCAAGGCTATGGTTTTTCCAGTGGTCATGTATGGATGTGAGAGTTGGACTGTGAAGAAAGCTGAGCGCCGAAGAATTGATGCTTTTGAACTGTGATGTTGGAGAAGACTCTTGAGAGTCCCTTGGACTGCAAGGAGATCCAACCAGTCCATTCTAAAGGAGATCAGCCCTGGGATTTCTTTGGAAGGAATGATGCTAAAGCTGAAACTCCAGTACTTTGGCCACTTCATTCAAAGAGTTGACTCATTGGAAAAGACTCTGATGCTGGGAGGGATTGGGGACAGAGGATGAGATGGCTGGATGGCATCACCGACTCAATGGACGTGAGTTTGAGTGAACTCCGGGAAATGGTGATGGACAGGGAGGCCTGGCATGCTGCGATTCATGGGGTCGCAAAGAGTCGGACACGACTGAGCGACTGAACTGAACTGAACTGAAAATAAATCTGCCATTTAAAGACTCTTCCTATGACCTGAAATTAACATTATATGACTTAGCTTGCTTTCTTTTTTTTTCCCAATGATGCAAACCCTTCCGTTAGCAAAAAGAGTGCAGAACTCTTTTGCCAACCAGCTATTCATGATAGTTGATAGCACTAAACATTTCTTTGAAAGGACTCATCATAAGGTGCCTTCTTGGGGAATTTTTTTGGCCATTATTTCTCTCATAGAGATCATAAAACGTTGGAAAAGGGGGAAAAAAAGCAACTCTGAGAACTGATAATCTAATATGCTGCCAACTTGAGGCTTAAGTCTTAGTTATTTGAGGATCATTTTAGATTTAGGTAGTCATTCAGTTCAGTTAAGTCGCTCAGTCGTGTCCGACTATTTGCGACCCCATGGACTGCAGCAAGCCAGGCTTCCCTGTCTATCACAAACTCCTAGAGCCTGCTCAAACTCATGTCCATTGAGTTGGTGATGCTATCCAACCATCTCATACCCTGTCATCTTCTCCTCCTCCCTTCAGTCTTTCCCAACATCAGGGTCTTTTCCAATGAGTCAGATCTTCACATCAGGTGGCCAAAGTTATTGGAATTTCAGCTTCAGCATCAGTCCTTCTCATGAATATTCAGGCAGACATTAGCCTCGACTGTCTTCAGCAACATAAGGCCATCTAGTGGTAGTTTCTATTTGAAGACTTGCTCTATAGTAGTTATTTTGTCTTACCTCATGCAACCTCTTCAATTTTATTATACTGCTTTGTGAAGGTGGCTTTTGTAATTCTTGTCTTTTTAAGGTGTTCATCTGTACTATGTTGGTGGAGAGGTATATGCAGAGTGCCTCAGTGACAGCAGCATATTTGTTCAGAGTAGGAACTGCAACTTTCATCATGGCTTTCATCCTACCACTGTCTGTAAGATTCCCAGCAGCTGCAGCCTCAAAATTTTTAACAATCAGGAATTTGCTCAGCTTCTGGCTCAGTCTGTCAACCATGGATTTGAGGCAGTATATGAGCTCACCAAAATGTGTACCATTCGAATGAGTTTTGTCAAGGTGAGTGGGTTGAGACCTGTAGCTTAATTTGAGTCACTGTAACATATAACATGTGTATTATATGTCTGTAGGTTATAATTTTTAAAAGTCTGTGTTAAATGAAAGGTAGTAATTACTTCTGACCTGATTTAACAGGTTTCTAAAGAAAATTCTTAACTTCATAACTTAAACCACATGATTGGTCTGTGATTTTATTTTATAATTTAGACATTATAATAAAATGCTTGATATTGGTATTGAGTAGGGGCTGAGTTTATAAAGAATTTCAGTTAAATTTTAGCTAAATTGCCAAGAAGCATTTAATATTAAAACTGCTTTTTAAGTTCCTTTAGTTTTAGCAATTTCAATTATTACTAGATCCCTTAGATTGACTTAAAGAATTAATCACCATAATAAAATTATTTTTCCTTGATTTAAGCTCTGTTATTAAGGATTTGCAAAATTGAAAGAACTTTTCGAATTTATCATTTGCTCTTGGCCTGATTTTATTGGCATTGTAAATGATGATTCATGAGCAAAATTTAGAAAGAATTTTAGTGATCTCTTTTAGCAACCTGTGCTCCTTTGGCTTAAGGATTTAGCCAAAGAAGAGTAATTGTCAAATGCTCTGTGTAGGATTTTTTCTTTCTGGCCCACAGTCCCACAGCCCAGTGTTTCCTTGCTGCTTGTTACAGGCCTTTTTGTGCAGCAGTTTATCAGTAGCCCTGAAGGCATTTCCCTTCCCTGTTATAGAAACATGGCTCTCATGTTTAATCTAGTTACCCACTCCGCCCTCATCACACCCCACTTGGTTTTCCTAGGCAAGGACTACTGTAAGCAGTAAAGCAAAGAACTTGATACATCCAGCAAATAAAAGTGAAAAATTCTGTTTTATTCTTTGGAGTTTTTGGCTAAAGTGGTGCTGCTCAGTTCATCCCAGTAGTTTCCCATCTTAAAGGATAATGATATATCATTTCCACTTTAACTACATTTGCATGCATTGCTCAGTTTTACAGTGCCTTATCTGATGTTTAAAAAAAAAACAAAAAACCTAAAAATTAAAAATTTTTTGTTAACAAAATCTGATGTGAACTAACATGAGGCTATATATGGGTTTTATTTATCCATTAAAGAGAGACTATATAGCTCATTGCAGAATTATTGATGTTTTAATTATGAGGTATTGCACCATTACTAACTTTCTAAAAATTAAAAAAAAAAAAGAAAAAAGAATTCTGGAATGTATCTTGCCTCAAGAATTTCTATTAAGGGATTATATGTTGTTATGATGTAGCTATTGTTTTGCTTTAATTCCATAGTGAATGCTAAGGTTGGTTTTGAGAGTTTTTCTTTTAGGTTACATTCTGTGTATCTCTAACGTTAAAAGTTTATTTTTTTGTTCAGAGAAGGCAATGGCACCCCACTGCAGCACTCTCTCGCCTGGGAAATCCCATGGACGGAGAAGCCTGGTGGGCTGCAGTCCATGGGGTCGCTAAGAGTCGGACACGTGTGGAAATTGGTTTAGACTGGTTAATGATTTAAAAAATGGCTTGTTGTTTTATCTGTTCATTTTCATAGGGCTGGGGAGCAGAGTATCACCGGCAAGATGTTACCAGCACCCCGTGTTGGATTGAGATTCATCTTCATGGGCCTCTTCAGTGGCTAGATAAAGTCCTCACTCAGATGGGCTCCCCGCTAAACCCCATTTCTTCTGTTTCATAGTGCAGAAGTGTCCTTTCTCAGTTACATTATTAGTGGACTTGTTTTAATTTTAGGGAAACTTCCAGTACAGATACTGTGAGCTTACATGGAAAACAGATTTTACAGCCTGTTTTTTTTCTACGTAATTGTGACCAATACATTTGTTTTTGTGATGAATCAACATTTGTTTGTATTCATGTTCATGTGATTAACTCTCAAAAGTGTTGTGAAAGATGCAGAGCAAGTCTTGTGCCCTGGTTCAAAAGTTTGGCATTGATCTTAAACTGGAACATACTTTTGCCTTATTGTCCCAACAGTTTTTTTATTTGTGAAATTTTTTTTGGAAAAGTAATGCATCACATGGTAAAGAATTTTAGCAGTATAAGAGGGTGTTCATTGAAAGTCTTCCGTTCTAGTCTTGATTCTGCAGAACTGTGCTTTTACCAGTTTCTTAGTCCCACCAACTTTAAAAAAGTATATATCATTGTTTTATAAAAGCATATGGTAGGGACTTAAAAGAAACTATAAAAAAAATCTTTTATTTGATGGAACACTATGCACTGCTCTAACAAGTAGTGTTCAATAAAAGCCAAGTGATAATTTTCTAAGTGACATCATAAAATTTACATTTAATACAGCTAAATGTCGTCAGTGTGTTGTGACTCCACTCAGTATATCTTTTGTAAAACTTCTCCTTTTATAAAAAAAGTTTCTGCGAACAGCAGATCTCCATTATATGTCTTTTACTCACATCTGTCACGAGTACTACTTAATGGCTAGTGACAGTGCGTGCATGGCCGTGCTCAGCTATGTTTGCTGCTTTTGGCCAATATTGCAAGAACTCTAATTTTGACATGCATTAATCTTTTATTTTGCACTTTGATGGGTGACAGTTTTTAGTGTAACCTTCGTGAAACACACTCTAGTGACTTGGACTTAAGTGCTCATCCTTGCTTCCTTGGTACCCCTTTTGTATTAAACACTGCAATTTATAGATTACAGTTATAGAAAGTTATACTTTTTCTAGCTTTTGTTGTATTTTCAGCCTAGATTATTAGACTGTTATCCTGTAGCTCCAATTTAAGGTTTCTTTTTAATTCCTTGCAGTTTTACGGATGATATTAATGTTGGAAAATCTACTTAATCCCATTGCTGTTAACTTACATCAGTCTCCCATGCAGGGACCTGTGTCTTATAGCCATAGGAGCCTCTTCAGCCTGGCCCCAATGATGAGGCCACCTATCTGATGTATGAATCAGCAGTGGTTGTTGAGCTAGCTGGTTTGAAAACATTCACATATCAAAGAATACAGACTGTTCTCTCAGTTACCATGCATGCTCTTCCATTTTTTTAAGCACCTATGTGGATGCTAGTCTCAACAATCCTTAGGAAAGACACAAAAACTCTAAAATATTCTTTTAATCAGTCATATGTAAGGGCTTTGAGTGAAGGACGCATAACCTCTTTTCCTAAGAAACAGTACAGTGGACACTTAGTTATGGCATGAAGAACAAAGATGTTACTTTGGAGGGGGGAAATCACCTAATTTACCTATTAGAAGAAGCTTATTTTTCAGTGTCTTTTGAAAATATGTGGAGCCATGTCAATCTTCTTTTTAAAATGTTAGTTTTGTTAGACTTTCTTCTTTGCCCTTTCTGCTTTTATGTGGGGAAAAAATGCATTTTTGAGGAAAGGAGAATGCAGTTTTTTGTTTTCTGTAACATTATTTACTGCTTTTATAAAGTGCAGCCAATGGATGGCTTTAGTTTTCTCAGATGCAGTGCCATTCATGTTTCAGCTCTCAGTCCTTTGCTAAGTGAAAATCTCTGATAGTAACCTGAGCCTTAAACATCAGTTTTATACGACATGCATTCTCAGTCTTCCGGAATTGTGTCAGCCACACAAAAGAGGATTATTTGCTTAGTGATAGAACTTAGCTATTTACATCATTGTACACTTAGCCGGTTCATGGCACAATCTTTGAAACACATTTGTAGAAAAATCACCTAGGGTGACTGGCATATGCATGTAATCAATAATCAACATCAGTGGGCCTGAACTGATGGAAACTATTGTTTTTATTGATGCTTTCAACTGAGTTAATTAAAAATTGTTTTTATTCATGTAGCAACCTTTAGAGTTAGCAAGATTTTATGTGATTGGCTTTTTCTGTGTTTTCTCTAAAGAGTTGTGTTTCATGAATGACAGTACTGAAGCTATTAACTGGTAAGAGTTTCATGGAAAAGTATAAGCCTATTGTATTTCCTAAAAGCTGTTAACTCCACACCCCTGGGTTTTACATGAAAACTTCATTCAATCCAGCAGATCCTGTAATTCTTGACGATGCTCAGTACAGGACTGGATGGGAAATAAAAATTAGCCAGTAAGATTAAAAAAACTAAAATTTTACCAATGAGAAAAGTACCTCTGAAAGAAACCATTTCATAAAATTACAGTTCTAAGTTTTTATTTAATCTCCAGAATGGTTTATAGTCAAATTTATGAAAGCATCATCACACCCAAAATGATCTTGTTTTATAGCATTACAGCATATAAATATACGCCAACTGAAAAGACAGAGCCTGGGAATAATAAAACTACATCCAGTTTGGTAAATGAGAAAAAGAAGAATAGAATCAAAATTAATCTCAGTTATGTATTAAAGTAAGATTTCCCTGGTGGCTCAGACGGTAAATCGTCTATCTACAATGCGGGAGACCCGGTTCGATCCCTGGGTTGGGGAGATCCCCTGGAGAAGGAAATGGCAATCCACTCCAGTACTATTGCCTGGAAAATCCCATGGACACAGGAGCCTGGTAGGTAGATACAAAGAGTCGGACACAACTGAGCGAAGGCAATCAATCAATCAGTCAATGTATTAAAGCAACAAAAATATACTGACTGGAAAAAAAAAAAAAACAACAGCAGAATTTAAGAGGTGCATCTCACTATTGTATCTCTACATAATTACCTGGCTTAAGTTACGGAGTATAAACTAGTAGGCATGTTATTGATCTACTGAAGTGAACTTTTTTCCTTTAGAGAAAATTTAAAGAAAACATCGATCTAAATGTCAAATATATACAACAGAATATAAATCATTTTTCCATTCTCTTGTTATATAAGTAAACTATGAGAATAGAATTGGCTGGGTTTCTGAGGTGAAATCCACAATAAGATTACTAGGTAGTTCAGTAAGTTATACCTAACAGTATGAAAAGAGGGTATAGCTATTTTATACTTTTCATAACATTTGAGAGTAAGACATTCTTTTAGGATGGAAAATGATCAGTAAGTATTTAGATCTGAAGTCTGTTGTCAAGATAAGGACTGGGGCTCACATTATGTAACCTTCAGTATTATCTTAGAGTACCCGGAAGAAACAGTTCCCCTGTCATAGTGTTCTTTTAAAGGAGAAAGTTTATGCAAAAATGAAATCATGCCAGTAACAGAGAAACTGTAAATTCAAGTTTGATAGTACCTGTTTAAGTGTTGTACTTCCATTGCAGAGAGCATCTAATATCCCAGTTTAGATCTGTTTCTTTATACTTTTTCTAGTTGCTTGCTTAACGTTACGTTAGGTCATTATAACTCTCCCACTAAAAATATATTAATATCTTTTATATTTTCTGAAGAACGATACATCTTTTATAATTATTAAATTTGTCTTCTAATGATGATTAAAATTTTGGACCTACTAACTTTGAAGAGGCTCAGAGCTTTTCCTTATCTTATTATAATAGATTCTTACTTAAGTCTCTCTGGTAGGAATTATGAATGTGTCCTCATTATACCCATCAACTAGATAAGCAAGAATCTTTTAACATAGTAGATAGCCTGGTGGTTTTAGAAGTCTTTGGTGATTTTTATTGGCGGGAGTTTTCCTAAGTATTGGTTTAGGGACATCTCCTCAGATACTAGCACAGCATTTCTTGGGTGGTAATCACGGGTTTGATGCCTATCTCCCTCAGAGAATAGCGTTTTCCTCACTAACACAGGTGGGACTCTGAGGAGGTTTTCTTCTCATAGAAGATGCATGTGTGGAGAGAATCTGAGGCATGCATTCTGCGTAAATGGTTCTATCTGCTAAACAGAAAGGTGGACCGTTCTTTGCAATTCACTGGATTACAGTTTAGCATGTCCTAATTACAAGAGGTAAGAGTATTTGTCAAGCCTTTGTTATATTGGCTTTTTCATAATAGAAACTTCTCTTTTAAAATGAATTATTATAATTGAAGTGTTACTTTAAAATTGGATGATTTACAGAAACAAATGAGAATTTTTTCAATTTTTCAAATTGAAAAAAAATAAATTTCAAAAATTTATCAATCTTTTTTTTTTTAAATAAGAGCTTATCTGTAATATTTGCTGGTAGCAATTGCTGTAAAACAAGTGATGAGTTGTTTTGTTGAAAAGATCCAGTCTCAGAACGGGATTCTTCTGTTATTTATGACAGAGTGAGAAAGGTTTGTTTAGTTCTCATCCAAATAATTCAGTTCTTAAAATTCTTAAAATTTGAAATTGTTGTAAACCATAGTCCTTTAAGGATTTATTTGAGGATACTGTTTTTTAAAAGTTTGAATTTTTGTGTAGAGGTAGATTTTTTTTTTTTTACCCTATCGATAGATAGTACCTTCTTACTACTAGCTGGTGTTAGCTATAACAGAACTCCAGTGAGGCCAAGCAATCCCAAATAAAGAAGAAATCTTTTATTAGAGTCAGAAATCTTTTATAATAGTCTAATACCATTGGAGATGATGTTGCTTTGATTTATTCATAAAGTATTTTAACTGTAGGGACTCTTGAAGATAATAGTTGGGCGAGTGCTTTGCTTTTCAACGTGGTTGGTTAAAGTTGCATTTTGAAAATCGCTTGCATTAAAATTGAGTAGAATTGTAATCATGAAAACTGGGTATATATGTGTAATCCTACCAGTGTTCTCTTAAAAAGATGCTTCATATGAGGATGATAAAGACCAAACCAATGGCTGCACTATAGGTCTGCTTCTTACTTGTACTTGTTCTCCTTCTGTTTATGTTGTAGAAAATGAAATTCTAGCAACATGCTTCAATTCTGTTATCATTTTGATACTTATAAATATGTATTAGGTTTTACTATATTGTGCTTTTCAAAGCCATAACTCTTTTAAGAACTTTGTTTTTGCATATTGTTTGCTAATACTTTATTTTAATAAATCTCAAAATCTGCTTAATGTGTTTTTTTGTTTGTTTGGGGGGCTCTTCTCTTTTGATTGAACATGTTTCGTTGAGTAGAGTCTTAAAAACAAGGAGATTATCAGTTTCTGTGACCAGCTGTGTTATCTGTGTTTGTGCACTAGTGGTAGAAAATGAATATACAAACCTTTCCAGCCAGCTTGAGGTTTGCTCAGAGTAATCAGTATGTTTTATTCTGTTTATAAGAGAGTTGATGTGTTTTTCTTTGTTAGTTTAGTTTTGTTTTGTTTTGAAAAGGGATTTGAATCTAGAGTCTGGAGTTTTTTAGTTTAACCACTAATTTCCCTTCTCTAGCCCTATCTAAAATTAAAGGTCTTGACCAGATGATTGAGAGAGAGAATAGCTTTTAGCTTTGGAGTCCGCCTGCCTGCATTTGAGCCCTGGGCCTCAGAGCTTTTTTAACTCTGCGCTTAGGCAAGTTGCTTAACCACTCTGTGCCTCAGTTTCCTGATCTGTAAAGTAAATGTCTATTTGTAGGAAGATTAAGTAAAATAATACAAGTGCTTAAAACCGTGCCTGCCACACAACTACACTTTTATTGTTATCATCATCATCATCATCGTCTCTTAAATTTCTGCTACTTCTTTGAATCAGAGGAATTATTTCTGGTGCTACTTGACCTTAGTATTAGACAGGCCAAAAGTTCATTTGGTTTTATTCTGTAGATGTCTCTAGTAGTGCCTCTCTTTAACGTCATTCAAAACAGTTTTGTTAGATTGTATTGTGAAAATTGTCATATCAGCATGCATTTTAAAAAACTTACCAAAATTGGTAAGATTTTGTGTGAAGTGAAAGTTGCTCTGTCGTGTCTGACTCTTCGTGACCCCATGGAGTATACACAGTCCATGGAATTCTTCAGGCCAGAATAATACGGGAGTAGGTAGCCTTCCCGGAGAAGGCAATGGCACCCCACTCCAGTACTCTTGCCTGGAAAATCCCATGGACGGAGGAGCCTGGTAGGCTGCAGTCCATGGGGTCGCTAAGAGTCAGACACGACTGAGCGACTTCACTTTGACTTTTCACTTTCATGCATTGGAGAAGGAAATGGCAACCCACTCCAGTGTTCTTGCCTGGAGAATCCCAGGGATGGGGGAGCCTGGTGGGCTGCTGTCTATGGGGTTGCACAGAGACGGACATGACTGAAGCAACTTAGCAGCAGCAGCAGGTAGCCTTTCCCTTCTCCAAGTGATCTTCCCAACCCAGGGATCAAACCCAGGTCTCCCACATTGCAGGCGGATTCTTTACCAGCTGAGCTACCAGGGATGCTGAAGTTTTTGTGTAGTTATTTTAATATTGAAAATGGAGGGGGAAAAAGCAATGTTTTCGGTGAATTATGCTTTCTTGTTTCAAGAAAGGTAACTTGAAAATGCAACTGAAACGCAAAAAAAAAAAAAAAAAAAAAAAAGATTTGTGCAGTGTATGGAGAAGGTACTGTGACTGATTGCACTTCTTAAAAGTGGTTTGTGAAATTTCATGCTAGAAATTTCTTGCTGGATGTTGCTCCATAGCCGAGTAGACCAGTTGGAGTTGATAGAGATCAAATTGAGACATTAGTTGAGACCAGGCAGTGTTATACCACCTGGGAAATAGCCAACATACTCAAAATATCCCAGTCAAGCATTGAAAATCATTTGTACCAGCTTGGTTATGTTAATCACTTTGCTGTTTGGGTTCCACATAAATGAAAAAAACCGAAAAAACAAAACCATCTTGACTTTGTTTCTGCATGGCAATTCTCTACTTAAATGTAAGGAAAATGTTTCATTTTTAAAACAATTTGTGATGGGCCATGAAAAGTGGATACTGTACAGTTATGTGAAATGGAAGAGATTGTGGGGCAAGTGAAAGGAACCACCACCAACCACACCAAAGGATGGTCTTCACCTATAGAAGGTGATGTGTATATGTGGGATTGAAAGGGAGTCCTCTACTATGAACTTCTTCCAGAAAACCAAATGATTCATTCCAACAAATACTGTTCCCAATTAGACCAATTGAAAGCAGCACTCCTGAAAAGCATCCAGATTAAGTAAAAAAGAAAACACATACTCTTCCATGAGGATAACACAAGACCACATGTTTCTAGGATGACCAGGCAAAAACTGTACAGCTTGGTCAGCAAGTTCTGATCTATCTGCCATATTCACCAGACGTTGAACCTTCAGATTTCCATTATTTTAGTCTTTACAAAATTTTCTCAATGGAAAAAATTTCCATTTCTTAGAAGACTGTAAAAGGCACCTGGAACAGTTCTTTGCTTAAAAAGATAAAAAGTTTTGGGAAGATGGAATTACAAAGTTGCCTGAAAAATGGCAGAATATAGTGGAACAAAACTGAATATGTCGTTCAATAAAGTTCTTGGTGAAAATGAAAAATATGTCTTTTCTCTTTACTTGAAGAAGTGTTTTGGCCAGCCTGACAGATTCATCCTGATTTCCCACTTTGTGAATTAGCCTTTTCTTTTTCCTTAATTTTCTTCTTTGAAAAGAAATTCAGAATCACAGATTAGTTTTGTCATCCCCACCAAGTGCCTACTTTTTAACCACCTTCTGTGTTGTGTATACAAGAAATAGAAATTCATTCTAATTAGAAAGGGACAGTGAAAATCCATGTGTCCCCACTAGAAAAGCCCAAACTAAACATTTTAATCAAGGGAATAAATATAAAAGCTCTTATTATTCTCTTTAGAGAAAAGGCTTCATCAAAAGAATCCATATCTGCAAATCAATTTCTTCTTTTTTAAAATTTTAAGTGTAAGGCATTAGTAAGGTATTTATTAGCAACTTCAGTGGCTGTTTTAGAAGCATATTTTGAAAACACTTGTTCTGGCAAAAAATAGAGGTGCTGGCATCTCTCAGATTTAAGATAATTAGTTTTCAAATTGCCATAGCGAAAATAGTTCAGGTGACAGAGGGATCAGTTGTGACATGTACTTCAATTTTCTTTTAGACACTAGACTCAAGGACTAATGCTATTCTATATTACAGCAGTTTTGATGCAATTCATATTTTATAAATATTTATAAGAAGGCGATCAGTGGGCTTTGAGAAAGTAGCTTCCCACCATTTAACATTTTAAATATTACTGTGTGTTTTGTTGTTAAATTTGTAAGCCTATCTTTATTAAACTGACTTGTTAAAAGAAAATTGTGTTCTTTTTATCTAAATCACTTTTTGTGGTTGTGTTTTAAAGGGTATGGGGCTATAGGGAAAATACAAAGAAGAGTTTTTAGCAACTGACTTAATCATCTCCATCTTAAAATTGCATGGGAGTGGACAGAGGATTTAGGTTGGTGGTTAAGATTATTATCCATATTGTTCCAAAGGGATGTGTGTATACTTCCCATGAGAGGTGTTTCCTGAGGCAGTTTTTTTTTTTTTTTTGGGATGGATTTTGAAAGCCTTCTTACACTTTTTCTTAATCTTTTACCCTTTTCCTATCACCTGCTATTTCATTTAAATAATACTTTGAGATAAATGCTGAGGGTTTCAACAGTACAGAAAAGTATGAACTAAAAATCCTAAACCAGTAGTGAACCACTAAACATCTGTTCGTGTATCCTTGCAGCCTATTCAGGTATTCATTCTACATCAATCCTTTCCTTTTCTTTGACAGTTTAGTTGATTGTGGGTGACACTCTAGCTCCTTTTTGGAAAGAGTTCTCAGGGAAACTGATTTGGCTCCGAAGTTTTTCTTGAATTCTGTATCCCCAAGAGAGCATTGTCCTCTGAGCTATCTCTTATTTTGTTGAATGGCAGAGCTTTCTAAAACGTATTACAGCAAGCTTAACTCTCCAGATATTTTAATGAGACTGCTGAAGTGACAGAAAAAGCCAGTTGGGATTAATCTGGGAATGCTTTCAAGAAGGAAAATAAAACTTTGTAAGATAAGGAGAAAGAAAAAAATCTTTTTTCATTCTCCATCGTATTCATCACCATCTAACATCCTACATGTTTTATTTTCTTACCCTATTTATAGACTGTGTCATCTCATGGGAATGTAAGCTACGGCCAGACATGCGTTCCCACTGCCAGGACAGTTTTTGATATAAGCACTCGAATATTTGCTGAATGAATGATAGTACTGAAACCAGATGTCATTTTTTTAATACTAGAATTTAGCTTTAAATTATATAATAAGACAGCACTTAATTGAAGGGACTGGAGCTCAGAACTTTATTAGAGCTCTTTATTACATACCTCATAGGAGAAGAAAGGGGGAAGCTCAACTAAGAACACTCATATGTGTTCTTTGAGCTTTTGGACCTTTGCCCCAAAGTTACCAGGTTCCTGGATTGTTGCTTAGAGAACCTACAAAATTAACAGTCTACTTGGGGCTTTAACATGTTGACATTTAATATTTTCCCAGAGAATTGAAAGGGCACAGTTTTCTTGATGCATTTGACAAGAGAAAACAACAAGAAAAGTATACTTTTTGGTTCATAATTTTATAGGGTGGCAGTGTTAAGAACCCTGTAGTTTGATTTTAGTGCCCTGGTTTAGAGTCTGTAATATCGCCCCTAACTGTTGTACCTGAAGGTCAGGCCTGTAATTGCTTTCAGGTGGGGCACCCTAAGCAGTGCCTTTGAGAGACAGAACAGTGATGTGTGTTTGTGCTTCAGAATAAAAGATTAATTTTGCTGAGGAGAGTGCATGTGTGATTCTGGAGGGGGAAAAAAAGCAGAGGAGGGTTTGAAGCACTATGCAAACATTAGTTAAGATTAATAGTAAATGGTCCTTGATTGTCTTCTCTTTACATAACATTCTGTGAATTTTACAGAATTTGTTTAGGCCAAATTAATGATGGCAGTCAAGGTGAAGGTAATGAATGCAAACACAAACTCGTTATAAACCAGTATAAATGCAAGCCTGCAAAGGGGATCTTCCCATGAAAAGAAAGGTGCTTTCCTTTTCACTGTCTGTTTAATAAACTGCTAGGAGTTTACCATACCCATTTTCTCTCTCCTTAATCATTGAACACCTCTGTCCAGCTGCTTACCAAGTTCCCCAGCTCCCTTTCAGCTGTAGCTGGTCATGCAGCTAAGTTCTGACCATTAGGATACGAGCAGAAATCCTACGTGTCATATTGGCATAATGCTCCACAGAGGAACACTCTGGCCCTTTCCCCTCTTCCCTGTGGCTAGAATATAGATAGGATGGTAGGAACTAGAGGAGCCATATCAAAGTGGACACGAGAGCCAAGGGCTGAGGGTGACAGAACTGTGCTACTCTTGGAAGGTTATGTGAAAAAGACATTGGATGGATATGGGGAGCATTCTTTGTTGTAACAGTGCAGGCTGTAACCTGGTTAATCCTTACTTGCTCCTTCACTTAGTCTCACCAAACCTTTATTTTGTGCTCACTGCAAGTCAGGCTCTATGCTAAGCAGCAGAGCTGTCACAAGGAGTCATTCCTGTCCTCACAGAAAGCAAAACTATAATAGTTTAGTGGTTTCAGTCTCTATCTAGATAGGGTTGTTTGATCAGCTTTAGAGGGTACAGGAGGGGCAGAAATGGAGAATCAGGAACTTTAGACTCTGCTCTTGTTTTTCTGAATACCTGGATTTTCTCTGGTCCTGAGAAGTATCAAGATTGTTCATTTGTTCCACTAATATTTGAGGGTCTATTAGATGTCAGGCTGAGGACAAACTAAGTAAAAATACATTCTCTCAAGCATCTTCATTGTGGTTGATACAGACACATAATGAGATAAATATAGGATAGTGGTAAGTTCTAAGGAGAAAGAGTAGGAAAGGAAGATAAGAAATGTCAGGGGTGGGAGGAGGAAGGTGGCTGATGATTTTGATCCAGAAACCAGAGAAGATCTCATTAAGAAGGAAATCTTTGATCAAAGTCCGAGAAGAGGTGAGGGAGTCGGGGGTAGTGATTTGTTGTGATTTAGTTCATTCTTAGTCAAGGCAATTCAGAAAGCATATGAATGATATGGTAAAGATCTCAGATTCCCTGCAGAAGAAGGAGTAATTCAAGCAGAAATAGCTAAAGGTACAAACTTAAATTGCATGTTCTTTAGTCTCTGCAGGAGCTGCAATAATAACTGAGGTGTTACACAGATGGAGACAAGAAATGTCAGTTGCTAACAACTTTGTGGATTATCACCTCCAGGAAATGGGCCACTTGGAGGACCGATCAATAAGGAGAGTTCAACTCAATATTTCATCTAATACAAGTTTAGTTTACGGCAGAAAATCAAAAGTGAAGTGTTCAGATGAAGAACCTACAGGCAAATTTACCTTAATCTCTAGCTCTATCTTTCCATTATATTCCGTTCAACAAATACTTACTCAGTGTCTGTTTTGTGCTTAACATTGTGCTGGGCATTGGGAAAGCAGCCATGAGCAGGCAGATGTTGTCCCTGACATGCAGCTTATATGTTAGTAGGAGGAGAGAATTTAGTCCATGAATTAAAGTTATTTAATAGCTCTGATAAGGGAGCTGATCAGGGGCTGTGAATGAATATAACTGATAGCTGATCTTCTCTGAGAACTCAGGCATATCCATTTTGAGGAAGAGGTATTGAGACCTGAAGAATAGGAAGGCGTTATTAGTTGGATGAGGGAAGGGAGTCAAACACCTTAGGCAGACAGGCCCTAAGGGTCGAAAGGCCACTATGTCTCAAGCATGGAGTACAAGCGAAGTGTGAAGAATTGAGGCTGGAGAGGTTGATGGGGGCCAGAGGAGGCTGCATCTTGGAAGCCAATGTTAGAGTTTTTTAAAAAATACTGAGAACAGGGAGAAACTTGGGGTGGAAGCTGGGGCTGGAGGCAGATACTGGGATCAGATGTGTGCATTGATTGGAGAGAGGCAAGTGAAGGCTGGACTTTGAATTCAGGTGATACTGGTGGAGGTGGCTGGGGAGTAGATGTAGTAGAGTGGTGTCTAGGAGGTGATGGATTGCATATGGGAAGAAGAGTTTGGGGTCAGGAATGACCACCAGTGTGCATTTTACTTTAGGCAACCAGATGATGGCACAGTTTACTGAGATGGAGAAAACTGGAGGAAGGTGTAACTTACCTGGAAAGGTAAAGAGTTAGTCATGAGGGAAAGCGGTGTCTATTTTTGCTGTCGCAAACACTTCTGAAATGATCATCCTGATTAATAATAATGATAGCTCACATTAAGACCACTTGCTGCTGCTAAGTCGCTCCAGTTGTGTCCGACTCTGTGCGACCCCATAGACAGCAGCCCACCAGGCTCCGCCGTCGCTGGGGTTCTCCAGGCAAGAACACTGGAGTGGGTTGCCATTTCCTTCTCCAATGCGTGAAAGTGAAGTTGCTCAGTCGTGTCTGACTCTTAGCGACCCCATGGACTGCAGCCCACCAGGCTCCTCCATCCATGAGATTTCCCAGGCAAGAGTACTGGAGTGTGTTGCCATTGCCTTCTCCGTAAGACCACTTACAACGTATTAAATATGAGCTGAACACTTTACCTATAGTATCTCCCACAATGCTGAAAATCCCATGAGCCAGGTACAACTATCATCTCCATTTTACAGATAAAGAAGCAGGTTTTCAGAAATCCAGAAGTATGATCGTGGCATAGAGTGGATGGCCAAGGTCAGGTTACCTGGCTCCAAGATTCTTAGACTTACGCTGCTTCACCCTAGCTCCTGACATCTGCAACCACTTCCCCTAATTTCCATCCTACCCACCCTCTTTGCCCCATCAGAGATGTGTTCTCAACCCTCTTGCCTGTTCCCAGTGACTGGTTGTGGCAAAGCTGCCCAAACACCGGTGTCTTGAATCTCATTCCTCTTTTCACCCTGCCAGACCCAGTTCTTCAAATGTAGCTCCAAGGCATCATGGGCTTGGTGAAAGAACAAAGGGCAGGAGGATGTGTGTGTATAGACCGGCCTTCCTGATACCATCTACATGTTCAATTACCACATAATAGTCCACTTAGCTTGCATATCAGCAGAAGACAGACATGAACTCAGCCCGATTCTTTCCAGGGGAGAATCTGGGGTTAGGTTCCCCATGACAAAGGACCCATTACTGCCCAACTAGTCAAACACTAGCCTAGAGATAGGTATGGAATTATTTAGGGTCCCAGTGCTGGCAAAAAAGCAGAACTCAAGTCCAATTCCTCTTACCGATCCTGCTTGATTTCTAGATTCCAGCTCTAAGTAGGTCCAATTATTTAGGCATTTCTTCTGGAAGTATCTATTCAACCCTGTAGATACATCAGAAAGATGGCTTCCAAATTGCCTCCATCTTAGCATTTTTCAGCTTTAACTTCTTGATGCCTTGGGACTGTATTTTATTAAGACATCCCAATAGCCTCCTGGATCACTCTGGCTTCAACTGATTCTGGTCCAAGAACTTCAGGTAGCCTCTAAGCCAGCTGATAGTGCCCCTAAGCCTGGCATTTTTTGTGGGTCAGCTTCTCCCTTAGGCAGCGCTGCCTCAAGCCTGAGGCTCATTTACAACACAGCTAACACTTGAGTGCTAGTGTTAACACTGGTTATGTCATTTGACATTCAACCCTGTAGAGCTAGGTGATATAATCCCATTTCACAGTTGAGGAAACAGACCAGGACAGATTAAGTAATTTGCAGTGCCACACAGCCAGTGAGCAGTAGAACTGGGATTTAAAGCCAGACAGAATCCAGAGCTGATCACTCTGCAAACTGCCTTGAGGTCTATCCATGGGGAGCTGTGGAGGAGGAACATACTATGCTGCACCTGTATTAGTCTTCTACCCCCTCAGCCCCTAGATTAAAGCCGAAGGGTCTCCCATATCAGCAGTGTGTGATTCCATTATGCCAGTCAGGGTTCTCATACCCTCCTTAACATTTATTCCATTTAGTCTTCTCCATAGCCAAGGGTCACACAGATTAGCTGAGTTACCATTACTGTAAGATAGAAAGGTTTGGCTGCATTTCCAAAAACCAAAATGTTGTATGAGGTTATTGTAGAATTAGCTCCATTAGGGCTTGGTTGTTGTTAGCTCTCTAAAATATGGAAGTCAAGCCCAAGACGAACTGTCAGATGCTCATCTCTGCTGCTTCAATGGGATAGGAGCAGGAAGAATCTTGGGCACTTCCAAGGATCCTTCCTTGGGAATGATGAAGGAGGAGAAGTGGTGGTAGGGAGCTCTGGCCTAAGCCTGGAGCTCTAGTAAGTCTTTTCTAAGCCTCAGCTTAGATCCTTACATAAGTTTCAGTGTCCAACAACCCTCACAAAAAGTTTGTAGAATTATGTGCCTGTATGCATTTGCCAGACAAGCATCCTTAGCATTCTTCAGAGTCTCCAAATCTGAGTGACCCCTACATGGCTTGGAACTACTTGATTAAATAATCTACCAAATCTCCTTTTAGTCAAGAGTTCTCTAAGCTCTAGTGCCCTAATGAACTAGGTGACTTCTGAAACTATTTTAAGCTGCCACAAAGAGACTCCCTAGAATTAGGTTAACTTTAATAATGGTCAAGGTTATTACAATTCTTTCTATTCCCTCCCACGTTCTTTGAAATCAGCTCCTCCAAGCTGGGCTTATTCATCCATTGCTTTCCTGCTGTGTTCTCCAGAGCGGGCCTCCTGTCTACTTTAGGAAGAAGTACTGAACAGCTGCCCCCATCACCTGACCCTCAGGCCCCTGCTTCACAAGGTGGTTCTGGTCCAGAAATGACTCCTGGAAGGGCTTAGGCCCAGAGAACCTCTGAGAGCCACAGAGTGGATGCCTGGTGGGAAGAACTGCCCCACAGGGAAGGTCTCCATGGAGCCCTATTACAGGGAGTTTTTTTTTTTATTTCCACAGCAGATGAGGCAGCAATTCTTCTCTGAGGTTGGCTCTGAAAACACTTGCCCGAGCAAGCAACTGATTGACCCTGGGGAAAGGTGAAGCTGGAGAGGAGCAAATGTCTGTTAAAACTGACTTGGGCCACTTGGAGGTGGGAGGCGGGCTGTGCTTAGGTCAACCTGCTCAGGATCCCCTTTTATGCCCCTTTCCCAAGTGGCGCAACCAATGACCAGAGCATCCTCAGCACTGGGTCTAATTCGGTGAGGTTTTATTGTAGAAATGTGGCCCCTGTTGACCCAGGACACCCTAACCACAGAGTGCTGCAGGTGGAACCCGGTGCCTCTAGACCAGCTTCCCCTTCCCCTGTGCGGGCAAAGAAAACTGGGTTCTCGGACCCGGGCGGCACCCGTTTAAACTCTGCGTCCCCTCACTTCCCACCCCAGGGACGCAGCCTCTGAGGGCCATCATTCCTAAGTCCAGCTGAGTTCACATTCGGATCCTAGTGGGACTCTCCAGTGCCAAAGAGTGGGAAAGGCGGTAGTAGCCGCAAGAAAACGGCCACAGGGCAAGGAGTCCAGACAGGCAGCTCGAACCTAGCTGCGCGCTTGGCTAGCTGCACGCTCCTCTCGCCTGCTCCTTCGGCAAAGTAGGGAAGTCAGCTGGCGGCGAGGAAGGCTCCCTGGTCCGGGCAGATGCGCTGTCTTCAGGAAGGCACCCCGGCTGGTCCCGCTGCCCACGGAAGAAAGCCTCCACCAGGGGAGCAGCACAGTTCCCCGCGACCAGGAGGATGGGGACCCTCTGCAGCCTCCTAACGCCTCCGACTCCCTTGATGCACACGGTGCTGCTCGAGGGCGGGAAGGGTGTGGGGGGGTCAAAGTGCAGTGTTCCCAGGGGCATCAGGTGCACCCTGCCCAGCTCATACCTACTGCTGGTGGCGAGACCCGGACCCGGTGTGGCTACACCGGCCGCATCTTCCAGGGCGCGCGCGCGTCCCGCAGAGAGCGGTCGTGGGGCAGAGCGGCGAAGGCCGAGTGGCGCAGCTGGCAGCCGATAAAGAGGATGACGAGCGCCACGGAGAGCAGCAGCAGGAAGAAGAGCAGTAGGTAGGTGGGCAGGTCGGGCTTGGCGGCCGCACCGTCCCGCATCCCGCGCGCGGTGGCCAGCTCCAGCGGCAAAGCGCCCTCCGCCTTGACCGTGGCTGCCAGCGCCAGCGCGCCGCCTACCGCCGCCTCGGGGCCGCCCGTGGTGTTGAACACGTCGCCGTACATGGCCCGCGGGGCTGCCGACCCCCGGCCGCCTCACTTCGCTTCCATGGTGCGCCCTGCCCGCTTCTCTACGCGCGACCGACCGCAAGCCAGGTGCCTGCGGGACCGCCGGGACTGCGAAGTCCCGGACTGCTTCCTTGCCACCGCACTCAGCTGCCCTCTCTGCGGGGTGGTGGACCCCAGCGCTCCGAGCTGGACGGCTCGGCACCCGCGATCCCCGGACTTTTCAGATCTGTCACCGTCGCCACCCACGGTTCTGAATCATTCACCTGGGTTTACGGCCGTCCTTTCAGTTCAAACCCCAGCTCCGGTGAGCTCCAGGCTCCAGGACACCCCTGGGCTGCGGCGCTGGCGGAGAGAGGTGAGTGGTGCGTGCGGCCGCAGCTCGGGGTTCCTGCTCTGCACCTCCAGACACCAGTGCACCGAAGGCTCAGTCTGGGAGTCCTCCGCGTCCTCCCGCTGCCGAATCTCAGAGCAGTTCTGCAGCCTTGAGTCCCCGCTGAGACACCTGGTGTGCGGCGAGCCTGTCCCCGCTGGCTCCAGCTGCTGCGCTCCAGTCGAGAGCAGGAGACTGAGCTCCGAGGCGGCCCCGCGAGCTCCGGTCCCGGGCAGGGGGCGGGACTGGTGGCGACTGTCCCCGGGGAGCGGCTGCGAACCAATGAGAGCGAGAGAGGACAGGGCTGCGCCTGCCCCCGGCCCGGCCTCACATCACTCACGGAAGGAGGGACACACAGAGAGGGAGGGAGGGAGGAAAAACACAGGGTCACGGAAAGACAGATGGACGAGGAGCAGATTACAGACCTATGAACAGAGACACGCAAAACGGACACAATATGGACAGCAAACCGATTCGGAGACCAGCCTCAGCCACGCATGGACACCTGCTTTCGTCCTTCTCATTCATGGACATTCTCCCTCCAGGCACAGCCCAGTTGGCTCCCAGCCCCAAGACTGAGTAGTTCTGGGAGGGCCAGAAGGCTGAGCGCAAGGGCAGAGGGCTCCCAGATGAGCTGAAGCTGCTTCCTGGGGCCCCGCTCCTCCCCAGTGGAGTGCACATGTGAGCTCACCTTCTCAGCTCACCTGGCCTGCAGTGCTCAGACACAGAGGGCCAGAGGTAGATGTGGCCCACCTGCTTGTAGCAGCCCTGGCAAACGCTTGGTGGCCAGGACAGAGGTGAGGGGTCAGCAGGACCAAGGGGGTGTCCCCTTTCCAGAAGTCCACACTGTTCACCTCCTTTGGAAGTTTTCCAAGCCTCCCAGATTAGAATGGGAACCAGTGCCAGCCACCATGGCCCCTGGGTTCTTCAGAAGCACTGACCGCCCTGGGCTGTCATGGTCTGGCATGGAACGGAAGCAGGCACTTGCCCCCAAGATTCTGAAGGATGCACTCCCTCACCAGTCAGGAGCGATGGTGCCTCCTTCCCTTTCGCACCGGGCACCTCACTTCTCACTTGAATCCTAGCTCCGAGACCCCTACAGGGTGAGCCAAGGGCACAACTCTGTCTCTCTCCCCCATCAAGGGGTACAGGATGTGGGAGAGCTTGGTGAGCACTGGCTGCAGGAACTGGTGGGAAGATGAGTTTATTGTTCCCCTCCCCCCAACTGCACCTCATACCTGCCCCCAGGCTTAATTAACAAGGACTAGTAAGGTGTGCAAGGCTGCCCTTGGCCAGCGCTCATTCCCTTAAAGCCCAGCTCAGCCCAGAGGAAACACCTCTGCAAGCTCTTTGCCTAACATGAAAATTTGTGAGCCTGAGTCCTGACACTACAGAGAGTCTGACTGCTGGCTATGTGAGATGCAGGAGTGCTGCAAGGAGATGCAACCAGTCCATCCTAAAGGAGATCAGTCCTGGGTGTTCATTGGAAGGACTGATGCTGAAGCTGAAACTCTAATATTTTGGCCACCTTATGCGAAGAGTTGACTCATTGGAAAAGACCCTGATGCAGGGAGGGACTGGGGGCAGGAGGAAAAGGGGACGACAGAGGATGAGATGGCTAGATGGCATCACCGACTTGATGGACATGAGTTTGAGTGAACTCTGGGAGTTGGTGATGGACTGGGAGGCCTGGCGTGCTGTGATTCATGGGGTTGCAAGGAGTCAGACACGACTGAGGGACTGAACTGACTGACTGACTGACTGAAGTCCTGACCCTACAGAGCGTGCTGTGTGAGATGCGGGAGTGCTCCAGAGGCCCCCCTATAGTTCCACAGATGGGCCTGTAGGGTGCTTCCCTGGGCACAGAGGGGGATTTTGTGTGGTGTGGGGTGGAGTGGGACCTGGCAGGACTCAGCATGACCCCATCTGCCCTTTACGGTCCTGGGGCACTGCCCAGTGTGCTCCCAGGGCATAGGACCTTAAGCCGCTGTGCCTGGCTTCTGCTTAGCCCAGCTTCTCATTTTCCAGATGGGAAAGCTGGCTCTGAGAGGGGCAAGGCTTTATCCATGTTAGCACAGGGAAGCCTCCACGTAACAGTGTGCAGCAGCCGTGAATGTGGGCTACTCAGGAGAGGGGCAGAGTCCCTTTCTCTGAAGGCCTGAGCCATTTGAGACAGCATTCTATTTGGCCAGCAGGACCCTAGGGACCTTGTGTGAAACCTGAACAAGCCTTCTCAGGGCTGCCGTCAGCCAAGGGGAGAGTCAGCGTGTGGATTAACGGAGAGGGGTTTATCCAGGTGAAGCCCCTGCTGTCAATAACTCCCTGGGTTCTTTGTTTGCTTTTTAAGGTATAACAAAATTATTTTTAGTTGAATATTAATAGATTATTTTTCATTAAAAACTGTGCCTGTCTGAAATATATACAATGAAGGAAAACATCGAAATGTTTTTGGTTTGTAGCCTCAGTTTGTGGTTTGGCCTGGAATTTCCCTCTTGAGTTTGGGGAATCATTCCTAACCCTGCTGACCCTGCTTCCTGTCTACTCTGCCCCCGAGGTCAGGTAAGACAATAGACAGTGGTGGGAAGGCTGTGGCTCAGTCGGGAGGGCCTCAGCAGAAGCAGGGACAGGTTCCTGGTTTTGGACTATAAAGTAAGGGTTTATGGTAGGTGATTTCTGGCTCTGAAATAGTGCTGTGTTCCTCCAGGAAGTGAGCACAGAGCAGGGGGTGTCTGCAAGAGGGTCTGGTGTGGATAGAGAGTCCCCAGGGCTCCATTGCTTGTAGTAGGAGCAGAGAAATCTCTAGAAATGCTCATTTGTCCTCAGAGCTGTGGCTTTTCATCATCATATTGCATTTTGTGGAAGTAACACATGCATGGGCTTGCAGCCTGTGATTGGAGGAGCTGGGACTTGAACCTGGACAGTGGGCTTCTGTGTCCACTCAGTGAACCAGGACTGTGGGCCACCTCCGATTTAGAAGAGTCCTAGCAGCCATGATTCACAGACCTCCTCTTTCCGCAGGCCAAGCACTTGCTCCTCACAGCAACCTGTGCGACAGACATGCTAGCACCTCCATTTCCCCAAGGAGCAGGCTGCAACCTCGAGAAGCGGTGTCACCTTCCGAGGTCACACGGCCGGGTCTGGGCACCAAGGAGCCTCAGACTTGGCAGCTTGTGCTCATCCACTCAGTCTTTTTTTTTTTTTAATGGACTTAGAGTCTGTACTCGTTTTATTTTAATAATTTTATTTATTTATTTATTTTTGGCTGTGCTGGGTCTTCATTGCTGCACGGGTTTTTCTGTAGTTGCAGAGAGCTGGAACTGCCCTCTAGCTGTGGTGTACAGGGTTCTCACCGCAGTGGCTTCTCTTATTGTGGGGCACGAGCTCTAGGTCGCCTGGGCTTCAGTATTTGTAGCCCTCGGTCTCAGTAGCTGTGGCTCCCAGGCTCTAGAGCACAGGCTCAGTAGTAGTTGTGGTGGAGGGCTTTGTTGTTCTGTGGCATGTGGGATCTGCCCATCTCAGGGATCAAACCCGTGTCTCCTGCCTTGACAGGCGGATTCTTTACCACTGAGCCACCAGGAAAGTCCCCACTCAGTCTTAAGCTGCTTTTTCTACTGAGACACTTAGCAGAGAGAGTATGGTCAAACTGCCTTTCCTTTTGGTAAAGTTGGAGGAGGTCTTTTGCCCTTTTGGATGGGGAGGGGGGTCCTTTGGTCCAAAAGTGGGCGCTGTTTCTTTTTGGAAAGATGTTCAGAGCCCTGGGAGGGCGGTCACGTTCCCTGAATATTCCCCAGCAGGAAATGAAACAAGACTGGTGCTGAGTAAATGCAGAGATGAAGTTTACACAGCTTTTTACACAAGCCAGAGCGACCTTCCATTAGGGAGCTTTGTGTACCCATACATTTAAGTCGGGAAAGATTATGAAGGGGCTCGGAAGTAGGCTTTGACAGGCAGAGGTCACAGGGTGGGACCCCGGCAGGACCTCTTCCCCATTATGTGGTCACTGAGTGACACAGGCTCCCTCCCCGCTGGCCTGTCTGCCAAGAGACCAAGAGGCAGTGGTGCCTTTCCTGCCACGCTGGGGCCATTTGCTAGCCATTTAATGGAAACTTGAGAGACTGCAAGCCTTGTAGCCCCAGGATTTCATAAACTGTTTCTCTCCAGCCCTCCGTACCTGGTGAAGCTATTTTTGTTTCTTCCTCTTGCTAGGGGAATTATTATTATAGCACTCAGCATCACCAAGAGGCTGGGGTGAAGATCAAGGCTGAAATGCTGCCGTCTGAAGTTGGAGTTCATTGCTGCCGGTGTGGGTTTCCCTGTGATTACTGCGTGTATTCAGCTGCTGTGGAGTGGCCTCCGCATCCTCCATGAATGCTGGTGAAGCTGTTGCTCACAGACCTTTAATTCTGTCACCCCGGCAACATTTGGTTTTATTGTTTTGGTTTTGTTTTTGAGATGACTTTGGCAACTGTTGTGGTCGGTAACTGAGGTTGCTTTTTAAAACGTCTGTTTTAGGAACTAAATAACAAGTAGGCCAAGCCCAAGCTCTGAAATGAAGTGGTTTTTCCAAATGGAAACAGGCAGCAGGGGGCTTGAGAATGGTCAGGCCGGGCCTTTCAAGGGTTTGCAGTCTGGTTTGTGGAGCGGGAAAACTGGAGAAAGGATGGGGAATGAGGGAGAGATGATTCTGGAAGGAGGGAGCTCACTGAAGGGATCGGATCCCAGAAAAGGGCATCTCCACCTCTGTCCTCTGGTTCCACGGGCCTGCAGGTCTCTCGGGATCAGAGAGTGGGATGGAGAGTCAGGGAAGCAATTCCTGGGCTGCCTGGGACCTGACGTGCAGGCTGGGGGCACTGTCTCTGACTCTGGTGGTGGGATGTCTCTGGATGTTTTTTGGACAGTCTCACTGGTTAGTGGAGAAGGCACTGGCACCCCACTCCAGTACTTTTGTCTGGAAAATCCCATGGATGGAGGAGCCTGGTAAGCTGCAGTCCATGGGGTTGCTAGGAGTCAGACATGACTGAGCAACTTCACTTTCACTTTTGACTTTCATGCATTGAAGAAGGAAATAGCAACCCACTCCAGTGTTCTTGCCTGGAGAATCCCAGGGACGGGGGAGCCTGGTAGGCTGCCATCTCTGGGGTCACACAGTCGGACACGACTGAAGTGACTTAGCAGCAGCAGCAGCAGCACTGGTTAGTGCCTCAACATCCTTCTCTTTGATCTCAGTGACATGTGACCTCACCTGCCTTTCTGGGTCCCTGTGTAGCCTCCAGCCAAGCAGGTTCCAGTGACATAAGACTTGCAGGTTACTGGGACATGTTGCCACCCCTGGGGTCCCATCACCTAGACTCCTCTGGGAAGGTCAGGGGTTTGCCTGAAGGTGAAACTGAACTCCTGCTGCTACCTGGCCTGGCCAGGTGTTGGGTGGAGTCACCAGTTGGGTCACTGCATGCTAAGGAAAGACCACTGCTCTGGTCAAGGATGGGAAGCAGGCTGAAGCCAAGTTGGAGCCAGTATATGCTGAAAGGGACAGGATTGTTGTTTGAAATCAGTAACCAGACTCAGGGACACCTGGCCTGGTGGGGTCCTGTGGTCCATGTTCCGATATCAAGGCATGGGGTACTCGGCCTATGAGGTTGCGCTTGGAGAAACACAGGGGCCCAGAAGTTGTGACAGGCAGCAAGGCTGGGCAGGTGTATGTTTAGTTAATGAAGAGGTACCCCAACCCACCCCATCTGTGGCATGTTGGAGAACTACTTCATGGAAGGGTCTGGGACTTGGTGAGGCCAGGGCAAAGAAACTCAGTCAGGAAGGCTGGCTATTTTTTAATTGCATGTCCTAAGGTTTAGGATACGCTCATCAAGTGGGATGCAAGATTATGTTGGATAGCACAGGGGTGTGATATTAAACAGCATTGAATCACACGATGCAAAAATTACTGTCTTGTAATCACCTTTAATTATTCTGATGATGGCTAGAAGAAAAATCTATTTTGGTCCTGGGTCAGTTCAGATCCTCTGAGAAGCACGTGCAAGAGATTTACTGGTAGAAATGCCTGTGATGGAGAAAAGGCATAAGAGCTGGAGTCTCTCGAAGAGCCTTAGGTGTCAGTGCAGATCTGACACCTCTAAGAGGAGAGGGGGAAGCAACGGCTTGGTATGTCTTACCTACGCCAGTGGAGCGGTAGTGGTGGAGGGCATTGTGAGAAGAGCCCCATCAGGCAAGAGGTGTGCAGCTGTGCAGCGCTGGGCTCAGAGGATGCTTCAAAGGGTCATCTGGGGCTGGGGCTGGTGACCCTTTACACAGGGCTCCTGAGGCTCAGAGGAAGGGGCAGCTGCCAGGGTTGAAGTCCAGACCAGACTAACCCCCCTGGGGTTAGCCCCCTGCCTAACCCCCAGCCCTAGCTAACTCTTTCCCTCTGGGCTTTCTCCTGGATGGGTGAGACCAGGCAGCCTCCAGCTGTTTTCTGATGGCTTTGACTGGGTGCTTCAGATTCAGAGTCTTCCAAGTATGAGAGTTACACTCTCTGAGTCTGGGCCAAGGTCAGAGCCCAGGGTCTCAGCCAGCCCCCCTTGAAGACGGTGCTTTGTGTGGTTTGGGGTATAAGTTTATGCATGTCCTGGGCAGCCTATTGTGGCAGGACCTTCTCTCTCTCATTGTCACTGGTGTTTCCACAGGCTTCCTACTACCCGATGCTATCCTCTGTGGTCCATCCGTAGGGGCAGATCCAGGTTTTGTGGAGCCTGCAGCTCTTACATCTTAGGGGCCCTCTCTGAGAACAACAGCACAAAATTAGATTTTAAAGTAAATATTTATTTAGAATGAGAAACTGAATAAAAATAAATTTTAAAAAGATGACCGAGATCTAAAAATATAGGAAAACAATCCCGACTGGCTTCTGGGACCATACCCTTCCATCATCACATTCCTTGGTACCTGGTGTTGGGTGACAGCTCCATGCAGGGTCCCCCTTCTGACCTTGCACCTTTGGGTCTAGACTCCAGTGAGCTGAGGTGGTGGGAGTGTTCCTGAGATCCCCAGTGGAGAGGGCCGACAGTACCTTGCTTCCAAAGTAACTGGCAACCCCTTAGTTACATGTGCTAACATTTGGAGGAAATGTATTTCTAATTCAGCCTCCTCTTGGCTGGATCACCCAAATTTCCATGGTTTCTTCAGCACCACACAACCCAAGGAAAAGTGTAACTGGGGAATTTGGAGGGGAAAACAATAGTCTTAGCTGTTGCTTTTGCAAACTTTATAAACACGCAATAGGTCAGCATGAGCTGGGGGGGCCTGAAGCTTAAGCCTCATAGCCTCATAGTAAACCCAGCTGAAGCCATCCTGAATGTGTCCCCTGCCAGAGGCAATCCTTAGATCTTGCCTGAGTCAGTGACATACAGTGGCTCCTACTGAGCTTTTTGAAATAAAACTCATTCCCCTTAATTTTTATTCTGGTTGTAAAAGTAGTATTTGGGCATTACTGAGAAAATACAGACAAGGGTAAAGGAGACAGTGAAAGTCATCCTGGAATAAAACCCATCCGCAAACAGTAACGATTTAGAATCTCACTCTTCTCCCAGCCCCTGCCAGGGGTTTGACATGACACTGATGTTGACAGGTTGGAACCTCCGGACATCAGCATGTCATGGGCTTGCATTATGTTCCTCCTTTTGGTCTGGCTGGTTGCTCTAGAACATTCCTGATTGCCAGACTCCATTACTTTTCCTACCCAAAGCCCTTTAAGGCTCAGATGAGGGCCTGACCAGAAGACGTGACACAGCTGGGGGTCCTGAGGAGCAAGATGCCCATTTTGGCTCCAGCATGTTTGAGAGGGTGGGAAGGGGTCTCTACTTGTTCACAGACCCAGATCTGTGAGCTGAAGGCTGGTCCTGCTTCCAACTCTGTCTGAGATCCCTGGTATAGGGTGTGGGCAACAGTAGAGATGGGATTTACCACCAAGGAAGAACTGTGAAGGGTCATTAGGCATAACCTTAGGGTTCAGGTGTGGTTGAACCTTTGCCTGGGAGGTATAAGGGATGGCTCAGGTGATCTGTACCCCAACCATGGCCGAGGGCAGCACCAGCTAGAAAGACTTGGTCTGAGTCAGCAAGAAACCCTGGGTTTGGGGCCTGCAGGGAGGCGTGTCTCCAACTCCTATTGTCAGTATATCCTTCTCTTGGCAGCCCCAGAGTTAGCCTCCCAGGCAGCCTGCAGGGAGGCTGGGCTGGGATGGGGAGCTTCAGCTCACTCTGCCTCCAGATTCTGCTCCAGAGCTGGGGTCCCAGGTGAGCACTGAGGGGCTGACTCTCCTCTCAGGGGTTGAGTCCTGGCTCTGCATGGACAGGCATGCCTCCCTACTACCCTCCCATCTCAAGGGCCAGGCTGCAGACCTGGTTCTCTTCTAGAGGAGACTCTTCCATGGTGGCGGGACCCTGGCAGCTGGTCCGGGCTTCCCACAGACCCTGTCTTCATGTACGCAGATCCTGAAGCCACTTCCTAAGCTGACAGGAGGTGGGAAAGGAGAGACATCCTCTGACAACATTTTCCATCCCTGACTAGAATGAGGCAGAAAATCCAGGTTTACACAATTTTTCAAAATTGTGTAATTAGAAAATTATTTCTAAAAGATTATTCCTAATTTCCATAAAAGATAATTATGTTTTCCTTTTTTTCTTCCAAAGTTTTAACAAAACAAACAAACAAACAAAAAACTAGGTTTCTCTCTCATCAAAGTCCTAGGGATCCCAGTTATCTTCATTTTGGAAAAGTCCCTCCCTGCAGCCAGTCACTCCTGTTCCACAGCTGCCCCTCAGGCAGGACCCGGGGGATGTGGGAGATGGCTTTCATTTCTTCCCTGTCCTTCCACCTCTGGGCAGTGTCATCTTCTCCAAGATCCTGGTCAGAGACCATGGGCAGAAGGAACCAAGGATGTGGGGTCAGGCCAGAGAAAGGGCCCCTGCCTGAAGAAACAGCACATTGATCATGAAGAAATCTGAGAGAATGTCCTTGATGGCGAAGGAGGGATGAATATGTCCACCTGATTCATGAGGAAATGTGATTATTTTTTAAAAAGTTTTAAGTGAGAGAACTGACGCTGTCCTTTAAGTGGCATTTTAAAACCTAAATTAGAAACTACATCAGCATTGCCATTTGATGCTGAAGTGCAAGAAATTTGACCTGTTCGTTCCCTGGACTCAGGCTCCCAGGTCAGAAGTTAGGGGGTCTCCATCTGGGAAGGTTTCTCCTGGGGAGTCATGTGTAGTCCCTATACCCCAGTACTACTGGGGAAGGGGCTTCTCCCATCACTCCCTAAGGAGGCTGCCTGTGGGCTCTCTGTAAGATGGGAGACGTGGGCTGGATGACTGGGCATCATCTGGCCCCTCTTTGAAAAAGCCTTTGAAAATGACATCCCCAAAGATACAGTGTTGAGTGGGTTTTCTCAACTGGAACCAAAGAGGGAAAACAGGAAGATGCATGGGAGTGTTAAGGGCACTTGAGATACGCCAGTCCCCCGTCCAGCCTGGCTGCGTCTCGAGTTTACCCGCCCAGGCAAGACTGGCAGCGTCCTGCACAGCCCGTAAGGGTTGCTGAGCTATGCAGCGGTATGCTCAAGAGACCCACTCTGTTTCTCCTCATGGTACCCCTTCTCCCCAAACCCTTCTGAATCACCTGGGAGCTTTAAAAATGCAGGTTCTGTCCTCAACCCCAGAGATCTGAATCTAGCCTTTGGAGCTGGGAGTGTATGTGTGGGTGCACGCACATGTGTGTGTGTGTGTGTGTGTGTGAGAGAGAGAGATGTCCTCAAGCACTGACCAAGGCGCCCTTCTGCGTGTCCTGACACCAGTGATCCTTGTAGGCAGATGGCAGTCAGACTGTCCAACATAAACTGCCTCAGGGAGTGGATGACAGATTTAACAAAGGAGTCGAATGATCGGGTTTTGAGTTTCAGGAGTCGAGGCCTGGATATAAGGTTTGGAATAAGACACGAGGAGGAAGGGGAAGGCTGTGGACAGCACACAGAATGCCTTTGGGTGAACTGTAAAGAGGTGTCTTTCTCCTTGGCAGGGCAAGGGCAGATTTTAGCCTGAGTGAGCCCTCACCCACAGCAGGCCACACACTGCTGTGCCATATGGGGTATTCCTGTGCAAAGGCAGGTTTCCCCATCCCTGAAACTGAAAGAGATCTCCCTGATCTTGGGGCAGGGTCAGGTTGGAGGTGAGGACAGCAGAGCTGGTGGGGACACGAGGCGACCTTAGATGTTTGGTGGGTCCCTGAGAGGGGGCACAGGGCCACTCTGCTTTGGAACAGAGAACAGAAACCAAGATAGTTTTGGGGAGCAGAGGGAGAGAACAGATACCTTTCTTAGGTAGAGCCCTAGGGAGGAGGCAGAGGCCCCAGGATGTGGACAGCTCCCCAGCCCCACTGGGTATGAGGCAGCAGAATGGTTCCTGAAAGCTCACCTTAGCACCCTGTGGTAGCACCAGGGGTGGGGTGTGGGGCACAGCTAGCTTCCTCCGGCTCCACAGTGGTTTGGAGACTGCAGGAGGGCTTGCGTGCCCGTGCTCTGAGAAGGCCATGAGAGTGGCAGGAGGTATCTGAGGATGGCTTTTGGATGGGAATGAGGGTCTGTGTAGCAGGGACTTGCAGGACTGACCTTTCAGAGGCAGAGAGAACAGTGGTGGTGGACAGAGAGGACCACCCACCTTCAGCTGCAGAACCGAGCGCCAGTTCCGTAGGTGTGGGGACTCAGAACTGAGACTTCTGTCACTTCAGGGGTCACAGCCTCACAGAGATCCAGTAATGGGAAACTAGCATGACAATCTAACCCACTTGAGTTTGTGGATTAAGAATGATATACTATGCAAAGAAAACCATAAGTAAATACCTAATAATGATCTCTGCATGGTAGGACTAAGGGCAATTTTCATTTTCTTCTTTTTGAGTGCAGCGGCTTTTGACAATTTCTCCAGTGACTATGTTTGCTTTTTAAATGAGAATAATAATTTCTTTTGAAAACAGTAACTTGCTTTTTTTTCTCTCTCTCTTCTCTGGGGTTCTCATTCCTTAAGTGCCTCATCCATCATGCTTCCTTCCACCCCTTTGACCTTCCCTCCTTGCCTGGGCCTGGTAGACACTGGGCGAGGTGGGGCTGGAGTCTAGGAAGGCAGTGGCTCTAGTCGGGAGTCCTAGAGTCATGATGACACCGATGATATCACCACCAAGGACACTTTTCCGTCCTCTCTGCAGCCATTTAAGAGGACAGAGGCCAGGGATGTGGGGGGAGAGATGCTCTCCTCATTTTTTTGCGTTGGAGTGACTGTCTCTCCTCCCCCAGGCAGAAGGGTTCAGGCTGAGCTCTGCTGAGCCAGTGTGGGCTGGGCCTCTGCACTGTCCAAGCTCCCAAGTAGCACTCCGTCCCCAAATCTGCTCCTCAGCACCCTCTGAGCCCTTGCTCAGAGTCTCACTCTGACTCTCCAGGCGGAAAAGTCCTCTGCGGGCCAATCAGGCCGCTTTGAGAGAAAGGGAGATGATGACAAGCCAGTGGGGCTGGTTAAGGCATCCCCACCTGGAAGGGGGGGCCTGGATGAAAATAGAACAGAGGCAGGAGAGGAGGTGGCTTAGTGAGCTGGAGGGCAAAGCATGCTGATTATTAAAGAGCGAATTACCTGGGCCTAATTACGAGCGCACTTAAACATCACATTGCCTCCTGAAACACAACGGAAGTGGCTCAGATTCTATCACGAAGAGTCAGAAAGGGTGATAAAAATAAAAGATGGATCTCAGCCCTGTGTCCTTCCCCTCCCTTCCTTCCTGCCCGTCATTAGTTGTGGTAGGAAGAATGCCCAACCCCCAGCTGACTAGCTCAGCCTGGTGGGAGCTTAGCGTTTTCTCCCTGTCCTCTGTTGGCAGAAACTGCCTACACAGGGATGGGAGAGATGGCATGGTGAGGGGTCCCCCCCAGGTGGTCTAATGCCAGGACATCCAGGAAGCTTGCGTCCTCACTGGGGCAGGGTGTGTGCTCAGAGTTTTTTCTCTCTTATACCAGGTGGTCCCTGAGGTCCCAGGACAGAAGGGGAGGGGACCCTGCCTGTGGCCCTGTGCAAGCATGACATATCCTCACTTCCAGGAAACTGGAGACCAAATCCAAACAAGGCCATCCCTGCAGAAGGTTGTCAGTGTTTCTGGTCCCTTGGTTGAGTTTTCACTTTGTAATAATGCTGTTTAATAATGGTTATGCAGCAGTAGAGTGGGGTGGAGCTCCTCATCCCTACTCTGTTTCTTAGTGCCTGCAATGATTTATCCCCCATCTTCTCTACATGTCCAAATCTCACACATCTTCCAAAGCCGGATCAGTCCCGCCTCCTTGGTGCAGATCAGAGAGCTAGCAAGAGCACTGGATTCCTACTGCCCAGCCCCATTCCTACTGCCCGTCAGTCAGGTAACTTGATAACCATGTTGTCTGGCAAGGGGACTTCTGTGACAGTGTCCTTCACACTCGACCATCAGAGTCACCCAGGAGCATCTTAAAATATCGATTCCTAGGCTCCACTCCCTGTCCATCCATCTACATTATCAGCGCGTGTCCTGGGGAATTCGGAGGCAGGGGTCCTACAACCGCACTGAGAAATGCCCTGCAAGCTGTGTCCCTCCTACCCCAGGCTGCCTCCAAGGACAGGGCTCCTACACGTGTTGTCCAGCCGGAAGGGCGCCCCTCCCATTCACCTGTGTTCATGGGCACTTACTCTGTACCCAGTTCCATTCACTGGGCTCAGGGGCTCCCTGCGGTTAAACTTCCACTCAAGGGGGCCCTCGCATTACATAAGCTCTTTCTATGCAAATAGGACAACAAACCCTGCCCCGCCCACCTGGCTGGATTGTTGTTTTAATTAAGCGAGACAAGGAACCTGAAAGTGCTCTGAGAGCTGTAAGATTGGGAATCAGAGGCAGAGTTATCTATGCCCACTGGGCAATGATTCACTGACTGCCTTGTGACATTTCCTCTGCACAGTCCACCGCACTTATTAAAAATCTCACAAATCTACTTAACTGCTCCCAGCTGAGGGCTTGGCTTTGTTGAGTGGCTGCATTCAGCTTGTTCAGCAAAGCCTGCCTCCTTCCACAAGATGGCCAGAGCTATTTTCTTGGTTTCTATTGGTGGACAGAAACAGGATCTCTTCCCAGGAGGGGCAAAACTGATCCGGGTAGTTGGGAATCCTCACTGTGGCTTCATTAACGCCTGCTGACTTCATTCTTGGGCAGTTGACTGAGGCCCCAGGAGTAAGTCATTTTCTTGAGATGGATGGGTAAGGTTCCTCTCCTCTGGTGGGGGGTCCAGGCTTCAGTGCCTCTGTTTGAGTTATCTGTTGCTTGGGTGAGACGCCATCTGAAAGCTCAGACTCATACAGCAACACTTTATTGTTTCCCGTGATTCTGTGGTTGACAGGCTTCAGCTGGGCGGTTCTGCTCCCCGGGGCTGACCACCTCCCCTCCTGTGAAGCTGCTTGCAGCTGGGAGCTTGACCCCAGTGGAGAGGCCCAGAGGCCTCTTGTTCTCTGGGCTTCTCTCCACACGGCGTTAACACTGAGCTGTGCAGCTGAGCTTCTCTGCGAGGACAAACCCGTGAGCACGTGCTTATGGAGCCACTGTTGGTGTGGAACTGGCTGCCCCGAATCACAGGACCAAGCCTGGCGTCCACACAGGACGGGGGTAAGCAAAGGCAGGAGTCCCTAGAGGCGTGTGTCCTGGGGGCCCTGATTGTTCGTTCTCCACAACCTCACTCTTTCTTGGTAAGTCACCCCAATACGTGGTAGAGCAGGCAGCAGCCAGGCCTGTGTCCACCTGACTTTTTCCACCAGCGTCAGTGCTGCTGGGCTTGGAGGCCTGGTGTGACCTGGGGGAGGTTACAGACCCCCGCTCCTGTGCTCTGGGTCAACAGTATCTTCTGTTCCTGGGCGACCACAGCCTGCAGGGAGGAGCCTCAGAGGCCTGGCAGGTAAGCAGTGTCTCCGAACCTTCCCCTCTGCAGTAGCGCAGCTTCACACACGTGGCCTCTTGAATGTTGGCCCTGGCCTCTTTCTGGACGTAGCCTCCAGAGAGGCCTGTGGGAGCCCAGCACCAGTTCCCAGGCGCCATGAAGATGCAGCCACAGACGCGGTCTCTCCCCACACCTGCTTGGGTTGCCTCAGGTCTCCACCACTAGGGGACCCATGTGGCAGTATGTGTGGGGCTCTGCCTCTGCCTCCTCTGGCCAGAGTGCTGGGGGCTTGGGCCCAGTACCATTCTCCCCTCCAGATACCTCTCATCATGTCTCTGACTGAGTGGTGGGCACCAGGGATGACCAGCGGAGGTCTCAGCATACCTTGGGTCGCTTCAGAGTTGTAGGCAATTGGCCAGAACCCTGTGGGTAGACGCGTACCGGGGCTGTGTAGGGACTGAGAGCTCCCTTGGTTTCCTCACGTTTCTGTGCTTTTGTCTTAAACCAGCAGCTCTGTTTTCTGAAAGAGGTCCCTTCTGTTTCACCTCAGGCTGACTCTTTCATGTCATATGTATGCAGGGAGAGGACAGACTGGAAGGTCTTTAAGAATCAGCAAAATGGCATTTCTACCCTTTGGGAGAAAAACTGAGGATGTGTCCAGAGTGACTAGAATACTGATCCGCACCAGCCTTCTCCTTGCAGCCTCAGCACAGTGGGAGTCGTCCGCCTCTGAGCTGGTGCCTGGGAACCTGGAGGCTCGGAAGTGGAGAGGGTCTTCACAAGACACTCTGGCTCCCAGACCCAGGGCCTTTGCCGAGGCCCCGAATACATATTCTGTTCACAGTGCTGTGACAGACAGTGATGGTGCTCTGAGCACCTTCACGTGAAGACGCGTCTGAAGAAGCAGCGAGGTGTTTTTCTTTCTTTCTTTCTTTTTTTTTTTCCAGAACATTCACCTTCAGCCAGGCTGCACAGGCCTTGGGGGCTTCTAATTTAGTTTGGCAGGCGGGGGAGCCACCAGAGGCTCTACTTTGCTGGAGTGTCTGTCTTGTGATTGATTGGAGCTAAGAATGAAACCCTGTGGCTCTGTTCTGTTGGCTTACTGAAATGATCAGGAGTTACTTCCTCCGTCAAGGAGAATGACCCAGCTGGGGTCTGGGGTGGCCACTGCTCCCCCAGCACCACCGGCCCAAAAGCTCTCGCTGGTATGGATGCTGGGCTTCATGCTACTCTCAACAATCTAAGCTCACCGAAAGCAGGGTCAGTACCCCACATCCGATATTCAGCTGTATTGATGTCTATGTCACTCGAGTGTCCACTTCAATAGCCTGTACCTACAAATGAAGCTACATTTCCTATTTACAGCAGGAACCTCATCGGCTACAAATTGGTTATCCTCAGACTGTTTGCTGGGTATTTGTGGGTCTGAGTGGTAACTGCCTCCCAGATAAGCGTGATTACTGTAGCCACCATGTCTTCTCCCTTCCTGCTTTGCCCTCCCCGCCTGGCCTCCCCACTATGCACTGCTGGCAAAGCTGTTGAGAGGCACCCCGCTGGGGCCACTGTCCACCGCAGAAGTGCCCAGGGGGTCGATTCTGGATCCTTCCAGAGTGAAGCCTGGGCAGAGCAGAGCAAAGGGTCCTCTCCCAGTCCTGAGGCGCACCCATCTCCTGGCCACCAGAGCAGCCAGGAGATCCAGTGTCTTGGGGTTTCACTATTGAAGAATTTAGCCAGCTTGATGCCATCACCCATGGTCCAGAGTCTCACAGAGTCTCAAGAAGAACAATCCTGGTAGTTTCTGGCCCTTGCTCCTCTAACTGCAGAATTGCAGAACAGCCCCCGGGGGGAGGGTGGGGCAACTACATCCTAGAGCTCCTTCTGTGTTTATCAGGATTCTGAGGATGTAAATGACATCCAGATACCCAATGCAAACTGGCCTCAACAAAAATGGGACTTTATATGGCACCAAAGGGCTCAGGTGGTAAAGTATCCACCTGCAAAGCGAGAGACCCAGGTTGGATCCCTGGGTTGGGAAGAACTCCTGGAGTAGGAAATGGCAACCCACTCCAATATTCTTCCACAGAGAATCTCATGGACAGAGGAGCCTGGAGGGTTACAGTCCATAAGGTCACAGAGAGTTGGACATGACTGAGAATGCACCCATGCACAAAGCTGAGAATGCTCCCGGAACAGGTCCCCAGGTGGAGGAAAAGCTACAGAAAGAGGGCCTCAGGGCGAGAATGTGGCACAGCTCCCCTCTCCACCTTTCCTCTCTTCCCTTCCCTCCTTTTTTCTCTTCTCCCCCACCTCCCTCTGACATTTACTTCTTCCGTCTCCTTAATTTCTCATCTTTGACCTCGCTGGCAGACAGCCTGTCTCTGTGTGAGGGGAGAAGTGTCTACTGGAGTCCCAGATTCACATTCTCCTGTTCAGCAACCTTATTGGAAAAAAGGAGCTCTCCTTCCCAGTGTGCACACAGATATCAGGGTCGAGGCAGGCGTGTCATTGCCCTGCTCGGAGCTGCACACAGACAGCCATCTCAGGGCAGACGTGTGATTGCCTTGCTTGGGGCTGTGTTGGCTTCAGGGGCACGGGGTCCTCTGGTTGGCTGGGTTGAGGTTAGGGTGAGATCTGCTCCCAGCCAGTATGAAGACGGCACGGCCATGCCCTCCCCTGCCCTGCATCTGCCTGCCTCCCTTCCTTGGCCTTACCCCCACAGGGCCCTGGAGGTGGTTATGCGAAAGTGGCTCAGAAGCGCTGTCTACTGTGAAGCTGAGTCTGCACTCAGACACCTGAATGGGTCCTGGCATGCTTTTCTTTGGATATATGAGGGCTTCTTTGGCCTTCTGCTCCTCCAGTGCACTGCGGGGTTAGGCAGGCCATTGGCTTGGGGTTGTGTAGAATCAGTGCCAGGGGACCAATGGCCTCGCCTGTTAGTGGGCACAGCTGATGGGCTGTTGCTTCCAGCTATACCTGATGCAGATGCTCTGAGGCATCTCACTTTTTAATCACATTGTAGTGAGAGTGCCCTCCTCCCTGTCTTTTCTGCTTGGGGGAGCCCTGTCCTTGCCCCTCTTCCTCCTGCCTCCCTGGATGCCCCGGTGGGGCAGCTGGGCGAGGACATGGCCTTCCAGCTGTGGTCCCATCTCTATGGCCCACTTGTCCTCCACAGGCAGGGGCAAGCTGCCTCAGCCTCTCAGCTCTCAGACACTCCCCTACCTCCCTCTCAGACCCCTTCTGGAAGGGGAAGAGTCCTGACTCCTCAAATACCACTTCTTTCAAACTTTTTTATTCTTCCCTCAATCCTTTCCTTTCTTTAAAGATTCAGGCCTTTGGGAATCTAAACTCTGGACACCTTTTTTTTTTTTTTTTTTTCCTGTCATTTTCTCCCTAAAGTGCAGGTCATGGGCCATCCCTATGGCTTGACTACGGTGGGGAAGCAGAGAGAGAAAGCTGGGGCATTTCTCCAGGAAGAGCCAGTGAGGTGGCCTCTGCTCCCAGGCAGGGAGGAGGCAGGGGACCTGGGGAGCTTGCTGTGTCTGCAGGGAGGGTGGAAGGGGCTTTGTTTCTTGGTTAACCAGCCTGAGCTGATTGACATTTGGGTGCTCCTCCTAGAGTCCCTTCCCTCTACTAGTTCAACCTTCAGGGGATAAGGGGACAAGATGGGATAAACATAGAATGGGGCGTGGCCTCCCTGCCCCAGCGGAATCAGAACTCCTGTCAGCCTCCAGGAGCCTGAGCTCTACCCTTTACATAAGCCCTAATGAACACTTTGAGGGGTGACAGGCGGTGGGGCTGCTTATTTTTAACCTGACACCAAGCAGGACAAGGTGTCTCAGCCTCCCCCAGGCAAGCAGACCTGAAGGTGTCTTGTCAGGGGCTCCCCAAGCCTGAGGCTGCTGGGAGCAACTTCTGCAGAGTCCCACCCGTGTTTGGGAGTCTCCAGACGAGCTGCACTGGCCAGTTTTTCATCTCCCAGGCCTCAGTGGGATGGAGGGAGATGCTCTGTGATGGGCAGAGGGGGCCGGCTGTGCTTTCTCAAGCGTGTGAGCTCTTGTCCTTCAGGAATAGCTTTGGACACTAATTGGGGGTTTTTGCCCAGGAAATGTTACTAGGATCTGTCACGTCCTACTAGGAACCATCAGATGGTGACAAGTCGCTGGAGAACTTGCTGCTTAACCACTGGTTACCCGGAAACCTGGACAGGGCTGCATCTCCCGAGCCCCACATGCTCAGGTTACAAGCATACACTAAAGTCACAGAAATCTAAAGTCACAAGGGACAGAAGCGCAGTGGGCACTTTCAGGTGTGAGTCTAGGGGCTCTTGGGCTCTTCCTCCTCCTCCTCTCTGTCCCTGTGCCCTTCCCAGACTCCATTCCTCTGCCTCCTGTTTCCCTTTTCCAGAACCGCCTCTCTTGCCTGGCTAACTCCAGAGGAGCCAAGGAACTGGGGGGAAGTGAGGGAAGTTGTCAGTGCCTGGAAAATCAGTGCACGCCGGCTCCAGGCTGATGGCTCCACAGCCCTCAGTTCCCAGGCCTCTCCAACAGCCTTCCATGAAAGAGATGGCCCTCCCCCCACCCCATGAATCCATGGGGTCCGTTGAATCCTCTCCCCTGGCAGCCACAAGTCCATTCCTGGACTACATCAACCCCAGATGTGGCAGCCAAAGCCTAACGGGTGCTGCTTGTTGTCCTTCCCAGTTTTCAATTACTCAGTGGGATTTGTTTTCCTTTTATCTCCCGAAGGGGCACATTGGAGACTTAGGTTTGATAGGAAAAGGGCATCCCAGGATTTGAAAATGGGGTTGCCGGCTGTTGCTGGTGGAAGGCAGATAGGGAAATTGCATAATGCATCTTAAAATGTTGATTAGCATTTTGAAGTCAATACGTGCAGTCCCTGAAAGTGTTGGTCATTTGTCCCCAGGGTCAGGAGGCTGATGTGCTTTGTGGGAAGAGTAATTTATGCATCCTCCACTGGAGACACACATGCCCCATCCTTGGTACTTGTCTGGGGACTTGGGAAATTCTACTGAAGGGATTCAGTCCTCATCTGCAGGCTTTGAGGGCCAGGGATGAACATTTGAGAAAAACTGCAGGTATTCCCTCCATAACAACACACATCACAAAGCCAAGCTCCTGATTTGATGGGAACTTCAGGACTGGCAGGTTCTTTGAAATCCATTCAGGGACCTCACATGGCCCCCAGGTGAAAAACTCCTGTAGCGGAGTTTATGTCTGTAGGGTCCCCTGCACACGCAGATAACCCTGGTCCCTGTCGGGTGCCTGTGTATCCTTCGTGCTGAGGGTTTTCTTGCCTGGAAGGCCTGGGTTGGAGTCACATTTCAGGACAGCTTCTCTAGTCTCCCATGTTGGCTGCCAAATGTAACCTTTCTCCCCCACCACCCCACCCCTTAGAAACGGGGCAGATTGAGCAAAACTGGGCCTGTTATTCCTTATGGCAACAATTAGTTGGGCTGGGTGTCCACACCCACTTGAGGTAGGCTGTGCCTGTCTGGGTTGTCATGGCCTCTCCCTGATACCTCAATGCTGGAACTATTTCAGTTCTGTCTATCACCCCATTTGGTCTGCATTGTTCTTAGAGCAGGATGAAGTAAACAATTTATCTCTGAAGATATACTGCATATCACAGAACACAAGCCTGTCATACGTATACATATAGGAAACATTCATAGTCACACATGTATGCACACACCCTGGATATCTGCAAGGCATCTGAATTTGAGACCTTGATCCTCTTCCTCTTCATAGGGTTGTTGTGAGGGTTCAGTGGACAGATGCCTGCAGAGTCCTCAGCACAGTGCTTGGTATGCAGCAAGTGCTCACTCGATACAACCAGCTGATGTTATTAGTAAGTGATCCTTCCCGCCCAGCGGCATCTTCTCCAGCCAGCTCAGACTGGGCATTGCTCAGGACCGGGGCGCCCTCTGGTGGCTGCTGTCTCTACTCACACTTCAGACCCCTTTAGAAAGATCTGGGCTCCTTTCTCACAGCTCCCCTCCCCTGCCGCTCAAGGGGAAAGGGTGAGACGTAGGGTGGGGGAAATCGTTTCACTTTCCTCATCATTTCCTTTGTCTCCTTCCTGACCTTGGCGAGCTTGGGGGTCACTAGGTCTGGGGACAGGAAGAGATGCTTGGAGGTGGGGGTTCCTGGCTGCATGACTCCCCTGGGATTGCCCCCCTCTCACCTGCTCATTCTCCTCCCAGGGCAGCCCGGCTCTGTGGACGCCCAAGGCCACCTCCAGAGAGGACGCCAGACAACGGGAGGGCAGTGCATCCACAGAGTCTCCCCGGGCTATTATGAGGTAATTTTATTTCTTTCCATTTCAGGTAAAAATAGTAAATACAAGATAATTTTCATAAAGGTAAAAATACATCATTTGGATTTTGTTGTTGTTCTCTGAACAGTGCTACCTACAGTACAATTTTTGATTTAGGATTTTTAAACCTTTTTTTTTTTTTTTAATATAAACAAATAGAACTATTTTGCTAGTAGGCTATCTGTGTTCTCATCTGGCACTTAAGAATAGATCACAGGTCACCGCCCGGTTCTTCTGGGTGTGTGTGGGTGGCAGGGAGGGAGTGAGCAGGGGTGTGTGGGGTGAGGTGGTTTGTCTTCCTGCACGCAGACAGCACGGCGGTCTGTGTGCGGTGGGAGGGCACGAGTGTGCACCCGAGATGGCCTTTTCCTGCGCTGGCCACTGGGACATATGTCCCTATGACTGGACCGAAGGTGTCCCCACGTGTCAGGGGCCACTTCCTCCCTTCCTCCTGTGGTTGAGTTTCTCACCCAACAGCCTAGATTCACAATCATTCTGGGTCCAGGCAGGACACTGGGCTGCAGATGCCAGCAAGGCTGGTCAGGACGGAGCCAGTGGGTCCCCTTAGAGTCCTAGAGGAGTGGGCCAGGACCCCTTCCCACCGGGGCTGGTGGCCAGGGCATCCCACCTGGCCTTGGAATGCTGGTAGAAGTCACAGGTGCCGGTGGATGCAGGCTGCTAAATGTCTTTGCCCTTGTTCACCCGCAGGTGGTCTTTGTTTAAGTTCTTCCCGAACTTCTCACTGAGCTGTTGGATGAGGTCGGCCAGCTCTCCGGTAGCTTGAGATTTCTCTTCAAGGAGCTCATAGCGCAGGCTGGAGATGTCTTGCTTGATTTCCTTCAGTTCACCTGCAAGGACAGAGGAGATTTCGGTGAGTATGAGCCTGCAGAAGGGACTCACCCTAGAGGCATTTGAGGCATGCCTTCTTCCAGCAGCATGTCAGGCTACTGATCCAGCAGGGTGGCGGTGAGGGGATTGGAGGTCTGTTTCGACCTAACTCCCACCCTGCCCCTCCCACTAAAGGACACATTCGTCTGCTGAAGACCCTTCTCCTCCCATTCCTGGTCAAGCTCTCCCTGAAGGGGTTGAGGTAGACAGAGGAATCAAGACCAGGTTGAACTGCTTGCACCTGTGTTATCATCACAGAACGTTGGTCTTGAAGCCATTAAAGGCAGATTTCAAGACTCCGAGCGGCACCCTTGTTAATTTTAACATTTCTTCCTCATCATGCTTCGTGTTTTGTTTTGTCATCGTTATTTGCAGGGAAGAGGAACTCCTAGGCATCTGAGGCGATCAGCTCAGCTGATCAGTGGACGTGGCTATGGAGCCAGGCAGCCTCGCAGGAGCAGGGTCTGCCCAGACCACGCAAGCTGCGTGCCTCACTGGTGCACCATGGCAGGCCTGCCGCCTTCTCCTTCCATGGCAAGGGACCACCAGGTGGGGTTTTCCACTCATTTCCACAGTGAGCCACGTGGTTAAAAGTCCACACGGGCCTGGGCTGTGGGAACCTTCTTCTTAACCACAAAGTGGGGTCGAGAGGTTCTTGCCTGGTTTGGAAGATACTGGACTTGAACCTTGACTCAAGTGGGAGTCCACTGCCGGGGACACATTAACCATACCTGTTTTCCAAGTATCCCTGACACGCAGAAGAGGCAGCAGTCTTAAAGCTATAGTCTGGCCAGTTTTGACAAAGGCGTGCATCTCTTGTTTTCATGGGGGCTTCACTGAGCCCTAGTTCCATGCTGTGATTCCCATGGCATGAAACCTGGACAGCCCCACCTTCTATCATCAGTTACATTCCTGTCAGTCACATCACACTCTTCAGAGGGCTGGCAGCCATGGTACCCGGCTGTGTTATACTTAAGACCCAACAGTAGGGTGGGCAGATGGGCTGCTATTCAACTCTTAGACAGGGTCAGCCCAGGGGTCGTTTGGCCATTGCTGACCTTGAGGCTGCACAGTGATGTTCCAGGATGAAGCGGAGGGTCTCTAAATGACTAGGCTCCTTCCAGAGGCTCCTGGTACCTTCACTCTTGGAAGATAGCAAATATTTGTCCCAGGTGTCTCATGAAGATTAATTACCTGGTGTATGGTAATTCGCTTTTCACTTAAGAGCTGCTTAAAATAGACTGGAGAATAACCCAAACAGTGAAAATAATGTAGTTGGCAAACTTCAGTTTGCGTCAGAATGAATGCCTGGTATGAGAATGCCTGGTACTGTATTGCAGGCAGACCCTCAGGCCATGCTGATTTATTAGATCTGGGGAGGAGGGGGGTTCTGGATCCGCTTTTATAGCAAGCACTTCTGAGGGGGTGGAAGGAATTCTTTGAGAAACTGCTGGTTGATAGCTTCTGAGAGCCAGGATGTGAGATAGGATGGAGCCAGCCAGAACAGGGGCTGTCTACGGCTGTCTGTCTGTGCGCTCTGGGCATGAGGAGCTCACGGCTGTCCTGAGCTCAAGGGATAGGAGGCAACTCGTGTCAGTCATGACTGGGGAGGCAGAACCATTCTGTGAGCAGGGCTCCATGTCCTGGTGCTGGTGCTGAGGTGGAGGGCTCTGTGGTCAGAGCTAAGGGCAGCCCCAGCTGACAACCAGCCAGGGGACAGAGACCCCAGTCCTGCAACTGTGTTCCCCTGCATTCTGCCACCACCTCCAGTGAGGCCCTCCAGGGTCTCCAGCCAGGGACTGAGCCCTGCCGCTGATACCTTGACTTTGCAGGCCCAGCGAGCCCACATCTGGCTTCTGCCTTCCAGGAAGCAGATCCAGTCGCTTACCTTCATTGACTTCATCATTTTCTCTGTCCACCTGGGCCTTCAGGACATATCTTTTTATGAGCCGTTTCATGATTTTCTGAAACATGAACACAGGGAGGGATCAAACCAGCCCAGCCAAGCACAGAAGCAGCTTGCATCCTGTAGGCGTGACTTCTCCCTCTGGCAGAGTGCCTGGCAGAGTTGGGGGACCCTCCCTTGCCTGATGCCTCACTCTTGAGAAGTGACCTGCCTAATGGGGAGGTTCCAGTCTCTCTGGGTTCAGTAGCACCTGAGCCGGGATGTAAGAATGGGATACTTGCAGTGGCAGGAGGTCCAGCCACAAAGAGAGACAGAAACACTTGAGATCCATGTGCACTGTTTGAGGGTCCTCAGCCTGACTTTTCCCTGCCCCTTGTGACCTTAGCCCACCACGCCCTCTTCTCTGGGCCTGATTTCAACAACCGATGCAAACTGGGGAAGTAAGAAAGTCCTCGCAGGCTGGCCCAGGTAGAACTGTCTCCCATGGAGCTGCTATGCAGGAGAAGAGGTCCACTGAGCCCAGTCAGGAACAGGCATGGAGGACCAGTCCACTGTACTTTGGAAAATTCCTACCAGAGGCAGAGAGAGATACAGCCGAGCCTTGGGAGGTTTTGCCAAGATCCCGCTTCCCTGAAACCTCACCACCCGCCCAACACTGTCGGGAGTCACGCTGGAGGTCCTACTTATTATGCAGATACCAGATCCTTTCAGCAAAGGAGGCAGGAACAGACACTGAAGAGCCACCAAGAATAGAGCTAAGTGTAAGAAAGACCGCAGGAGGTGAACTTTAGATTCTGCCAGCTAGTCTGTCCTGGGTTACTGTGAAATTGCAGGATTTAAAAATACCCTTGTGGCCAACCCGTCTGAATCTGTAGGAGCCTAGCAGCACCGCAGAGGGGGATTCCCAGCTCCTCAGCATCCCTTCCGCTCACCTGCTCACCCTGAGGACCGAGGGGACAGAACTGGCATTTGCTAGGTTGAAGGGCCCTGAATTCTGTCCTCAGCTTTGCTGTGTGAGGTCAAGCAGGTGGTTACATCCTCTCTGACTACATGGGCTCAGGTAAAAGCTTCTTGCAAGTAAAAGAGAAGTGAGCTTCCAGGATGCAGAGAGCTGGAGGATTGAACACATTAGTATTATCACCGACTGGTGGTGCCACAGAGCCTCTAATGGTAGTGATCTTGCCAAGGGGGCATCTCCAGCTGTGACCCCATGGTTCACTCGACCCCAGGAAAGGCTGTTCATACTGAGCTCTGAGAGCTCATGGGGCCCCCCACTGGAGGTCTGCTGGGCGCTGTGGTTTGAGTCAGCCCCTAATTTCAGGCTGCACAGTTAAGCAGTGAATTGCCTTCACGCTGCTCCTTCTCTGAGAGGCCTGGGTCTTGTCCTGATGGTGGTTAAACTGCAATGCTAGATTGCTCACTGACCCTCTTGTAGTCAATGAGGCAGGTTACCTGAGTTTTAAGAATCTATGCCTTTAGTGGGAGTCAGTGATGCTCTTTTCACTTTGAATTGGAGCAACAGAGACAAAATAAACTTTGTCCTGAGCCAAGTTCTCATAGGGGGTTAAAACCAACAAACCAGATACCCAAGTCTCTAACACTCGAACTGAATAAGGAATTCGGAAATATTCTACTGTGGACTTTCAGGCTTACGCAAGACTGGGGGATCTATCCATAATTAAAGTTTGCTGTCATTTTAAAGAAAAAACCTCAAGAACTCGAGACCCTTCCATTTCTGAATCTATCAGTTACAGAGACTATATATTCACAGTGTAAGATTATAAGCCAGAGATGGAAGTGAAGAGCCCCCTTTTCTGGGATGTAGCTGAGTGGATGCGTTCGTAGCTATGACAGTCACCACCCTCCTGCTGGGATGTAGCTGAGTGGACGCGTTCGTAGCTATGACGGTCACCTCCCTCCCGTTTCCTGTGCACACTCTGTTTTAGTGCAATGTGAGTAGTCTGATCATTTAAAAATTTCATAGTATGTATTTATTATAAACACAAATGTATTGAGTCTTCCTGCAGTCCAGAAGCTGTGTTGGCCTCTTTGACAAAATGATCTCATGGAACCCTCCCAGAAACCAGAGGAGATGGGGGTTGTCATTTCTTTGTACAGAGGAGGTCACGAGGCTCAGAGGGGGAGGTGACTTCTCCAAGCTCATACAGCTGCGAAGTGGCAGATCTGGGATTTACCAAAATGGAAACCAAAGTTGGGGCTTTGTTCAAGCTTCAGGAAAAGTCTAAGTGCATAGTGGTTTCAGAGAGGAGATGCAGGAGACAGGCTCCCATTGGTCACAGGGGGTTTGGACCACTTCTAGGTTCCAGTTTATCCTTTAACAAGGATAAACAAGGATCCTTTAACAGAATCTTTTGAGCAAGAAGAGGCCTCAGCTAGTTTTTGGAGAATGGATCGCTATCCCGCAGAAGAGAGTGACTGGTAAAGCATCGTCCTGAATGCCCGCGGCCCACGCATGAACCCTGGCAGACCTGGTCTGAACTGTGGTTTCTGCAGACCTGCAGCTCCACGGGGAGAACAGCAAGGTTTGCTTCTCAGCCTCTCGTTACAGACGGGGATGTCAGAGGCTTAGCATGGACGCAGGATCACGTGAGCATGGCAGACATGCTCAGACCCTTCAGACGGGGATGTTAGAGGCTTAACATGGACGCAGGATCACGCGAGCATGGCAGACATGCCCAGACCCTTCAGACGGGGATGTTAGAGGCTTAACATGGAAGCAGGATCACGCGAGCATGGCAGACATGCCCAGACCCTTCAGACGGGGATGTTAGAGGCTTAACATGGACGCAGGATCACGCGAGCATGGCAGACATGCTCAGACCCTTCAGACGGGGATGTTAGAGGCTTAACATGGAGGCAGGGTCACGCGAGCATGGCAGACATGCCCAGACCCTTCAGACGGGGATGTCAGAGGTTTAACATGGAAGCAGGATCACAGGAGCATGGCAGACATGCCCAGACCCTTCAGACGGGGATGTCAGAGGTTTAACATGGAAGCAGGATCACAGGAGCATGGCAGACATGCCCAGACCCTTCAGACGGGGATGTTAGAGGTTTAACATGGACGCAGGATCACGCGAGCATGGCAGACATGCCCAGACCCTTCAGACGGGGATGTTAGAGGTTTAACATGGACGCAGGATCACGCGAGCATGGCAGACATGCCCAGACCCTTCAGACGGGGATGTTAGAGGTTTAACATGGACGCAGGATCACGCGAGCATGGCAGACATGCCCAGACCCTTCAGACGGGGATGTTAGAGGTTTAACATGGACGCAGGATCACGCGAGCATGGCAGACATGCCCAGACCCTTCAGACGGGGATGTTAGAGGTTTAACATGGACGCAGGATCACGCGAGCAATGCAGACATGCCCAGACCCTTCAGACGGGGACGTTAGAGGTTTAACATGGACGCAGGATCACGTGAGCATGGCAGACATGCTCAGACCCTTTAACCTTCCTCTGCTGCCCGGTTCATTCCACGAGTGACAGGCACCTCCAGGGACAACAGTGTGACTGCCTTTCAGGTGCTTAGAGACGTCATGCCCTGATGAGGACCTAGCCTCCCCATACGCATGTTAGACAACCTGGGTTCTGCAGGAGTCTCATCTCCAGGAAGTCTCAAATGGTTAGAAAAATGCCCAAAGTCCTTTTTAACATGGCTGCTACAGAGGATCTCTGTCTGCAGAAAAGATGGACATCAGAAGTCTGCCCTCCTTCACTATGTGGGGGAAAAGCATGGTCCTCTGTCATGAGTTTCTGTTCCCTCCTGCTTACCTTCCATGGAGTTTTCACTTCGCAGAGATAATAAACCTTCCCCACAGTAACATGTCCCTGTCGATGCAGCTTGACCTGCTCTGCCCTGATGCATTTAGCAAGGACTGGAGATGACTGCATTTAGCAACCTTACTCAGGCAAAATAACTAATACTGAGGTACCTAGTGGATAAGAATGGTTGTGACATCGAGGCCCACGTCCAGGAAGGGAGCCCCATAGTTCTCTGGCCCAGAGTCTGAGAGCCAGGTGACCTCTTGGCCGCTGCTGGTGTTCAGGGAGTGGGAGGGACCACTCTGTGCAGCCAGGGAAGCTGAGGACAGAGCCAAGGAAGAGGACATGCGCGCAGGAGGTGTCAACCAGCAGCAGTCAGAGAGAAGTAATGCTGCGGCCCAGGAGCAGAGGAGTTGAGGAACATTGGGAAGAGAGTGGACAAAATGGATCGCAGGACAGGTCATGTGTTAAACTGGGGTTTAGGAGACCCCAGGAGACAAGAACTCAGCATTGGCAAGGTGTCTAACCTGTTGGCTTTGATCTCTGCAGAAAAGGTCATCTAGAAGGCAAGAAGGAGGATGCCCACTGGGTTTCAGGGGAAGGGATTACATCATAAAGAATTATTTCAGTGATGGACTGTGCCTGGATTTTTCAGTTTGGTTGGGACACGGTTTATTTGCTTTGCCCCGAAGGAGATGCATCCTCAGAGAGTGAGGATATGAAGTCTGTACATACCCCAACAAGGGGACGCATGTTGATCAGATCAAATGTAGCTATGATAGGAAACACAGTTGGCCATTTTGCTGGCATCATGGTTTTGTTCCATTGTTTGGGCTTATGTCCACAGAACCCAGATTGGGAAAAAAATTACAAAAGCAAAGAACCAATTTTGTGAAAAATAATTCAGACCCCTGGAAATCTGGAGGAACTGTCTTCCCTTATAACGGAGAACCCTGAAAAGCTGAAGTGATGGGAAGCTTAAACACCCAACATCTTGGACTGAAAGGAGATCAAACTGGTCAATCCTAAAGGAAATCAATCCTGACTATTCATTAGAAGGACTGATGCTGAAGCTGAAGCTCCAGTACTTTGGCCAACTGATGCGAAGAACTGACTTATTTGAAAAGGTCCTGGTGCTGGGAAAGACTGAATGCACAAGAAGGGGACGGCAGAGGACGAGATGGTTGGGTGGCATCACTGACTCAATGGACATGAGTTTGAGCAAGCTCTGGGAGATGGTGAAGGACAGGGAAGCCTGGCATGCTGCAGTCCGTGCGGTCGCAAAGAGTCAGACACGACCGAGCGACTGAACAACAAATGCTAAGTTTGAGCAACCAAGCAGATCTACTAGAGACACAAGGGAAACGAGCTTAACAACTAACATGCATATCAACAACAGGGCTTTTATCTTATTGGGATTGCTCCAGAATGTCTCAGCACCTCGACAGTGAGAGGCTGACAGCATATGTGCTCCATGAAAAGGAGGCTCTGGGTGAAGCCTGCACAGTGAGAAAGAGGGAGTGAATTGGGCTTCTCAGAATTTCTTGGCACTTTTGAAAGATGCTTTGGGAGGAAAGCAGTGCAGTGTGGAAGGCCACCAGTGGGCTCAAGCAAAAGGCTGAGCCATTTTTAGATCCCTGCCCAAATGCTTCCTTCTGTGATGGTTGCTGCCCCGTGATAGCAAAAGCGCCTTCTGTTCCTCGCTTCCTTCCCCCAGGCTCAGATAGACCTCTTCCCCGGCACTGTCAGACACAGACAAGGCAGGTTCCAGGGAGGCCTGGGTGTGACTCTACAAAGAGGACTAAGGGGCTCTTGCCCGGGCCGTGTAGCGTAGTGCAGACAGATCTCACTTCAACCCACCGGGTAACTGAGTTCCCTTGTGTGTTCAGTGGGGTTACAGGTCCTTCCTCTCTCACAGGCACGTGTGAAATTATACATACCCTCGTGTCTAGTCTGCTCCCAGCTGTCCGTTTGTGCTGGCTCAGGGTTTACTCCTATTTGAGCAGATGTTGGCTCAGGAAGATGCCCAGACCTGACCTTAAAGGGCTGAGCAAAATGCAAATGTACAAATGCAAGATGGTCTCTGCTCCGTCTGCTGTCCTCTCAGCCCACTCCCTCTGATGCCTATGGGCTCAGTTTTTCTGTCTCTCAGCTGACAACGATCTGAGTAAGTTGCCCTAGGCTTTTCTTGGTGGAAAGATACAGGGTGGGCCTGCTTTCCCAGACTGCCTGAAGCTGCAAACCGGCTAATCCGCATAATCACAGCAGGAAGCTCTGGGGGAGTCAAGGTTGCAGGGACTCAGCCAGTAATGATGGAAGACAGAATAGGGATTGCCCAAGACCACTGTGGAGCACGGTCTCCTTCACAAAGGATTCATCTGGCTGTAGGTCGCTGACCACAGCGGCTGTCTTCTCTGATTGCAGCTGCTAATTGTGCTCAAAACCCAGGAGACATCTGGCCCTAATCCATTATGGTTTTTTATCTTTTCCGTGGCACAGATAATCTCTACTTCTCTCTAAGAAGCAAAGAAATATAAATCCTTCCCCTGACTGAAGGATTTGTTCTATAAAATAAACTCAAAGCTGATCACACTGGGCAGGGCCAATTTAGCACACAATTAAATCAATGCAAGATTTGCCCTTTGCCAATTTTTTAGCCCATGTCATCCGATAAAACTATAAGTACTACGAGGGATGAGCCATTTCTTAATTGTACACTTAACTCCTCCTAACTGCAGAGTTAGCTTCTGAAATACGGATGGAGATTCAATTAGAGACCTGGGTCTGGAAGATGCTGAGTCTGTAATGGCTCCCTCGGGGATGCTGGCACCAGGGACATATCACCTTGGCCCCAAGGAACACTCAGGACAGCGTCACATTTACATCTGATAGGAAATGGTCAGCGTGGATAAAACCGCTGGTCATTGGGGGCGGGAAAGCAGGAGGATGGCCTGCACTTTTATAATCAATAACCTGTAGTGACCATTTGACTGATTCAAACTGATACAGAGATTGCATTAATTTCTAAAGCAAAGCAAGATCTGCAAGCATAAAAGACCTAATTTTTATAATGACCGTGTGCAGGCTGGCAGTCTAAGGTCAAGTGCCTACTGAAGACATCGATACCCACCTGGGAGCCCTACTGGGTGCCTGCCTCTCCCCACCCCATTCCTGTTGGTTTGCATCATTTCCCTTTGGCAAAGCATCCAGAACGTATCCTGAGTCAGTCAGCTTTTGTCCATCACCCTCCTCGCGTTTCAAGTCACCAGTCCCGTGTGCCTGGACTGTATCTTCCTCCCTGGTCTCCCTGCTTCCACTCTTGTCCGCACTGGTCTCGTCTCATTACAGCAGATAGGTAGTCTTCTTAAAGCATAAATAAAATAGAATCATCTTCTCCCTTCCCCAAGTTAACCTCCTTCCACTGCCTTTCTAGATACCTCAGAGTAAAATCCACACCCTGACCTTGCTTCAGTTCGGATTTGAATTCTGACCTCGTCACCTTCCCCTCCCCCACTGCTCATGGAGCTCCAGCAGCTCTGGACCTCCCAGGCATCTGCCCTCTGGCCTTGGCTTAACGCTTTTCCTCTGCCTGAAAGGCCCCATGTGGTTGCCTCCTCATCTACGAGGTCTTAGCTAGCTGTCCTCTCCTTAAAGACACAACTTCTGATAACCGTATGGAAGCAGGGGCTCCCTGGTTTTCTCCACTTTTGCACCTGAGTTTTTTCATGTTGGCACTTTGATCAATTTGAAGTTACATATTTAATTGCATGTTTGCTGATCCATAGTGTCTCTCCCTCTATGTCTGGAAGTGCCACTAAGATAGGAACCTTGTCTGTATCCCCAGGAAGCAGCGCGGTGCCTGGCATATAAATAAATGTTGACTGCAGGAAGGAATGAAGCTGTGTCTAGGGGGACTGACACAGCTCTGTGACCATATTGGTGTCTTAACAGAGCCCACTTCTGCCTATACCTGGGAAAGCGGTGGTTACCTGGTATCTGGTGGGCTTGCTGTAAGTGTTATTTGCTGTCAGGTTTTCAGAATTCCTCATGCCAGCCTGGTATCGAGTCTTCTGGGAAAACAGAAAATACAAAATACATAGTATGTGATACATATTACGTGAAACTTAATACATACCTACATGGTAAGACTTGAATAGCACCTGCATAGGGGACTACCTCTAAAATGAGGGCCCTCAGGAGGTCCCTCTACCCACTGTGGCTTGGCTTCCTGGAACATATTTCCTGGGGACTCTGGCTCTGCAGGTTGTCAGTGGATTACAGAATTATGGTTTGGTCAGCTTTGTTTGGAGAGCACTCAGAGTGATTGCCCAGAGATTTTTAATATGCTAACAATTGAGGATCTCCAGGAGGGGGAGATAATGGACGGGGAGCCTCCCTTCCCAGGCATCCCAAAGTACAATCCAGCTACTTTCTGGGGAGAGCTATCTGCTTTCGAGTCCACTAAGGAGTCCCTCCGTGGGGTCCCAACTCAGTCCAACAGAAGTGGGGCACTAAGGCCGGTTAGCGGCCCCTGCTGGTGCTGCAGCTGTGCTGAAGTGCCAGCTGATTCTGAAAAGCACGGGGTCCCTCCTCAGAGCTCCTGATTTGCCTGGTTTCAGGGGTATCCTGTGAATCAAAGACACACAGCTCCCCTCTCCCCCATCTGCTGCCCCTCCAGCCCCTTAAGTCCCACGCTACCTACCCTGAATTTAGAATTCAGCATGCCCATTTCAAGGTCATTTTCACAGCTTTTGGCCTTAGATTTGCAGAGTTTTATGAGGCACATCTTGATTCTCATTATGAGATAATAAAATGATTTAGGACTTGGCACTAGATTAAAAGGAGCAGGTAGAGTTCTTCCTTCATCAAAATAAGACAGCCAGAGCTTCGCTCGGGCAAACTTCCACTCCACGTCTGCATCCTCCTGCAGGGCCAGGAAAACAATAGCACAGCATCAGAGGCCGCGCCCTCCAGCAGACTCATCCCATCAGCCACAGAGGGGGACCCTGTGGGGGCATTTAAATGTTCTAGGAGCCATATTATAAAAAGTAAAATGAAACAAGTGAAATTAATTTCAGTGATGTATTTTACTTAATGCAGTAGACCCAAAATGTTATCATTTCAGCATGTAATCATTATAGAAATGATTCATAAGATAGTTTACATTTTCTTTGCATACCAAGTCTTCAAAATTGGCGTGTGGTCTATACTCACAGCACATCTCAGTTTGGACTGGCCACGTTTTGAGTGCTTAGTACATGTGGTTTCGTGGCTACCATATCAGACACCACCGTGTATTTCCTTCTAGAAAGTGGATTTGAGTGCTGCCAACAATGTTAAGAGGTCTAGCATAAGTCTAGAGAGCCAAAGAATTGATGCTTTTGAACTACGGTGCAGGAGAAGACTCTTGAGAGTCCTTTGGACAGCAAGGAGATCAAACCAGTCAATCCTAATGGAAATCAACCCTGAATACTCATTGGAAGAACTGATGCTGAAGCTGAACCTCCAGTACTTTGGCCACTTGATGCAAACAGCTAACTCACTGGAAAAGACCTTGATGCTGGGAAAGATTGAAGGTGAAAGGAGAAGGGGGCAACAGAGGATGAGATGGTTGGATGGCATCACCACTTCAATGGACTTGAACTTGGGCAGACTCCAGGAGATAGTGAGGAACAGGGAGGCCTGGCATGCTGCAGTCCATGGGGTTGCGAAGAGTCAGATATGACTTAGCGACTGAACAACAGCAACAGCTAGCGTATGCAATTCAAGGGAGCAAACCTGAATGTAGCTGGCAAGAGTCTGCTCTTCCCTGGTGGTGGCGGTAGATTTAAAGCCCAGATCTGTTACTTCGGACTTGGTGTCAATGCCAGAATGCTGATTGGGCCCCCTGAGAGGTAGCAGGGGTGTGTTCTCTATAGGTGGCCAGGCTCCACGGGCCCTTGTCCTAAGAGGGCCGTCTGAGGCCAGGGGTTTGGAATCAACTGGACTGTTACCAGCTGTGTGATGTAGGTAGTGGCCTCGGGCTTCTTCCTCTGCTCATGATGATCACACTGCTGGCTTCCCATGGCCCTGGGGTTGGCATTGATTACGTGTTCCGTGAGCAGTGGGTTTCTCTCCCCAAGGCACTGGCTACACTTCAAGGGGCTGTGAGCCCATCCGGGTCCCAGGAGAGCATAAGGTCACCACCAGCGAGCTTGACCAATTTGTCTGCTTTTGCAGAGACCCCATCAGCACCTAGCCTGGTCTATGGGGACATGCTCTACAGGCCTTTTAGACTGGAAGCTCTGTGAGGGCAGGGTCATTTCTGATCTCTGCCATACAACAGAGAGGTGTAGGCGGGACTCCCAACCTGAGAGGAAGGGTGATGTGGTGGTGGAAGCACAGGCTCCCGAGCCTGCCTGAGTTCATATCCTGCCTCTGTTCCTCACTAGCTGGGTCACCATAGCAGGAGACTTAACTTCTCTGGGCCTCAATTTCCTCATCTATAAAATGAGGACAGTAACACCTACTTCACAGGCTGTTGTGGGAATTAAAGAAGTTAATGCATGAAAACAATGTCGGATATTAATACTTAAATTAAAAGATGCTTACTCCTTGAAAGAAAAGTTATGACCAAGCTAGATAGCATATTGAAAAGCAGAGACATTACTTTGCCAACAAAGGTCCATCTAGTCAAGGCTATGGTTTTTCCTGTGGTCATGTATGGATGCGAGAGTTGGACTGTGAAGAAGGCTGAGCGCCGAAGAATTAATGCTTTGAACTGTGGTGTTGGGGAAGACTCTTGAGAGTCCCTTGGACTGCAAGGAGATCCAACCAGTCCATCCCTAAAGGAGATCAGTCCTGGGTATTCACTGGAAGGACTGATGCTAAAGCTGAAACTCCAGTACTTTGGCCACCTCATGTGAAGAGTTGACTCATTGGAAAAGACTCTGATGCTGGGAGGGATTGGGGGCAGGAGGAGAAGGGGACGACAGAGGATGAGATGGCTGGCTGGCATCACTGACTCGATGGACGTGAGTCTGAGTGAACTCCGGGAGTTGGTGATGGACAGGGAGGCCTGGCGTGCTGCGATTCATGGGGTCACAAAGAGTCAGACACGACTGAGAGACTGAACTGAACCGAACTGAAACTCTTAGTAAATATTATTTGTATCTCCATAGCTTAACCCAGTGCCTGGTATTCAACCTTCAGTCACTCAGCCAACCTCCTACTACATGCCAACCTACAGTTCACCTACTGCATGCCTGGCCCGTGCTAGGGAGGCACTGGGTTTGGCAAACATGACCTCCTGGGACACACAGCCTGGCCAGTGACATGAGTATGTTAACTCATCAGCTCTTTGTATCTAGATCTGGGCTCACAGCTGGGGAGGGGTTCTGCCCCTGGGGGTCGGAGAGGGCTGCCCCAAAGGCTAGTGTTTATGCTGAGATCCAAAGGGTGAGGAGTTCTCAACCAGGTCAAGTGTGGGTACGCTGGAGTGGAGAAGAGTAGCAGTTAATCAGTGGAGAGGCAGAGAGAAGCGTAAACAGCTCTTTGTGGGCAGTAAAGAGCAGGAGACAAAGAGGTTGAGAGCTGCAAAGGGAGGTGGAGGGAGGGTTGTTTGTAGTTACTTCTTTTATTTTCAAGATCAAGAGATGCATTTAGATGCTGACAGGAAGGATTAGATAGAGAAAGAGAGGTGAGGATGCAGGCGGGGAGGGCTGCTTCTGAGGAGGGGAGGGCAGGGGGCCCAGGGACAGGGGAGGGGCTGCTCACGGGGAGAAGGCATGTCTGCCCTCCCGTGGGAGCCATGGCGGGGGTGGAAGCAGGCTCAGAGGCAGGCAGGTCTGTGGATTCAGATGTAGATGCTCAAGAGCTATTGAATAAATAAGTGTTCTCCTGCAGGGATTTACAGATTTACAGGGATTTACTTCACCAAAGTTCAGTGTGACCACGAACACACCAGGCACATCCCGGCAGCAGTCCTCAGGGTCCTCGTACAGGAGTCAGCAAGGAGCCGGTGGGCACTGTGCGCTCCCACCCCACAAAGAGAAGCCCAGTGCCCAAGGGCAGGTGTGGGTTGCAGTCTGCTCTCTCTGTCTCCTGGCACCACCTTGTGGTGGGTAACTTGACATCACAAGCCATGGGCTTGCTCACTCCTGTCCCAAACTAGTGGGCATCGCTCATGCCAGTCACATGACTTCCCATGCCATATTCATTTGGACCAACACACGATGTGCTCCATAGGATGGGGCAGAAACCTGGGGCGAGTGCTCTAGACACCCACGTATGCCAGGCACCATCTGGGGTCTCTGACACGTGGGGAAGCTGAGGCCCAAGAAGGTTAATTAGCAATAGCTCATTATCCACATAGGTGACCAAGTCTGTAAAACACACACACACACACACGTGTATATATATATATATATATATATATATATATATATATATTGTTTGCTGATACAGTGCTGCCTTTTCCTGTAGGTGGCCGGGGTGTTAGAGCTGGGGGCTAAGACTAAGGCTTCATGCAGGATCACCTCTTCCTCTATCCTCTTGTCTTTTTCCTTGTTCAGTCTACACTCTTGAGCGCAGAGCCAAGTATTACAGGCATGCTCAGTCGTGTCTGACTCTGTGCAACCCCAAGGATCATAGCTCACCAGGCTCTTCTGTCCACGGGATTTCCCAGGCAAGGATACTGGAGTGGGTTGCTATTTCCTACTCCAGGGGATCTTCCCGACTCCAGGATCGAACCTGCATCTCTTGCGTCTCCTACATTGCCAGGCAGATTCTTTACCACTGTGCCACCTGGGAAGCCTGGTGCCGAGTATATACCACACTGTTTGACCCCTCTCTGTCTTGGTACATGCTGTTCCTACTGTATAGAATAGTGTTTTTTTGGAGTTTTATGGACCAAAGCTTCCCCCTAAAATCCATATGTTGAAGCCCTAAGCACCAGTATCTTAGAATGTGGTTGTATTTGGAAAGTCTTTAAAGAGGTAATTAAGGTTAAATGAGGCTTTAAGGGTGGCGTCCCAGTCCATCATGACTGGTGTGATCATAAGCCGAAGAGACACATGGAGGAAAGGCCCTGAAAGGGCGTAGCAGGAAGGCAGTCATCTGAAAGCCGAAGAGAGAGGCCTCAGAAGAAATCAAGCCCGTAGCTTGACCCTGACCTTCTAGCCTCCAGGGCTATGAGGGAATAACTTTGTGTTATTTAAGCCACCCAGTCTGTGATATTTTGTTGTGGGAGCCCTAGCCAACTGATACATGACAATCAATTATTTCTCTATACACGAATAATTGTTTCTTATAAGAGATTTAAGTACCGAGGTATACCAAGCAAATGTGAAAGTCCCCTTTCAAAACTCCTTTCTTGTTTCACTTGCTGCCTCAGAGGGTACCATTTCCTACCTTTGCTTTCTGCATAGGCACATTTGTATTATTATGTAAATGGAATTTGCCCAAGGATATTTTTCTACAGCTTGCATTGTTTTCATTTCACAATATCATAGAGATTTGCTCTGTCAGCACAAAAAAAGTCTTATTGTTTATAAACAGGGTTTTAACGTCTGTGCTATCTCCATTTATTTAAACATGTTCATGGGCTATTTCCAGCGTTTTCTTTTAATGAATGTCTATGTAAAATCATATTTCTGCACGGAATTGTTGTATCAAAAGCATCAGTGCATTTTATTTTGTTTTAATGTTGAGTTTATTCATTTAACTTCTAATAGGTACACAGTGATATGATTTTAAGCAGGAAAGGGTTTAAAGAAAAATCGTTTACAGCCATCCTGTCCTCCAACCCCCACCTCTCAACAGTACACCCCTTCTTATGTACCCTTTCAGGTTATTTTTCTTTTTCAAATGATTTTACAATCAAAAAGGAATACGTTTTCATTCTTCTTCCTCTCTACGTAAAGACAGTTCAATATATACATTGTTCTGAAGCTTGATTTTTTCTGCTTATCATTATAATTGGAGGTCTTTCTACATCAGAATATAGAGATCGTCCTCATCCTTTTTAGAAACTGCACAGGTTCCCGTGGTTCAGACGCATCATAATTTATTTAACTAGATTCCTATTAACGCTCAGTTAGTTTGTTTTTCATTTTTTGCTGTTCCAAACAAGGCTGCAATCAATAGCTCATGGTTCATGCATTTTAGATTTTGATAAATTGCCTCCCGATACACTCTCGATGCCTTTGTCTGTCTAGCAGAATCAGTCTTTGAATGGCCTCTGCAAGCTTCCTCCCCGCACGCTCACTCCCTGTCTCCGCCCTGCACCTTCTGCACCTGCTGGGACTTCTCCGGATGCACTGGCCCCCCTGCACTGGCGCATTGTTGGCTGGTGTGTCTGTTTTTTCTCACTGTACTGAGTGAAAACCTCTCCAAGGGCAGAGATTGTGTCTTGGTCATCTCTGTATCACCCGTGCCAAGGACAGGCTCAGCATACAGTAGGTACTTAATAAATAATACAGGAGAGGCAGAAGTGAATGTGGGTAGAAATAAATAGTCATTCCAATTTGCCATGGGTCACCTGCATGCTCTCCTGAGGGGGTACGTGTAGAAGAGGAAAGATTCATGACACCGACTCTTTCTGCCCTCATTGGGCCATTACAGATGCAGTGCAGCCATGCCTTGTGGCTGGTTGGCTGGAAGTGCTTCTTGGAGCAATCCAGGAAGAATGACTGTGGTTTGCTCTGGATTCACATTTAATAACCCATGGGCTTCTAATATCATTACCCTCATCATCCCCCAAACAGGGATGCAGATTAAACTCAGGGAGAGAGAGCATTTTCAATTAACTGGTCTTACCTCAATTTCCTGATACGAGTTGTTGATCATGGCTATTAGCATATTGAGCAGCACGACCACCATGGTGACGTTATAAACGCCATAGAGAACATAGCCAATGTTCTCGATGAATTTGTGGTCATATTTCAGCACCACCGAGATCACTTCAGACAAGCCAAAGATGGACCAAAATAAGGTTTTGAAGCTTTCTTCAACCCTAGAAGGAAACAGACAGTCCTCTTAGGCAGTTTGCATCAACTGGCAACTCTCACCAGAGAACTGCCACCACTCAGACATCAGTGGTTATTCTGGAGTGGGGCTGGGGCTGCTCGCTGGTGCCTGGATTCTGAAACCATGAGATAGTCAGGTCCCTAAGAAAACTTGAAAGAACACAGTAGGGCAGGCTCTTTCTTTCCCAGTCAGTCCTTTCTTGGGACTCTTGGCTACAGCAGAGTTCTTATCTTGCTGCAATTACTTTAACATTTAAAATTAACTGCCAGGGCAAATGTTTGTCCTTGAAGGTCATTAGCCTCAGAAAGCACACTCTTCCTTCAGTAGCCTCTCGAGTGTCTCTTTTCAAACTATCCAGCCCCATAGGAAAGGGAAGAGGATGGTGTTTGTGAATGGAGCCAGCGTCACTGGTGACTGGGGCTTGCTGGTCATCATCACAGGGCAGTGCACTTAAGCCCCATGACCACCGCTGCAATGGGCTGGCTTATTATATCCATTTGACAGGTGGAAGGAGTGATGCTAAGAGCTTTCCCTGACTTTCCCAGGAGCGCTCAGCTGGCAAGTGTGGGTACGAATCCAGGCACGCCTGAGATTTTCAAAAGTAGGTCCTTCAAACCACTAAGGTTTACCTCCACCCTGGCTCTGGGTAGTGAGGGCAGCCTCATATATTGGGTGCTCTAATCTGGGGATGAGTTTTCAGGAATGAGAGTGATGAGTCTGGTGTGTCCATATTGATCAAATTCACCAGGTAACTGCCTAAACCTCCCCCTGCAGCTCAAGAGGCTACTCGTGCTGTGAGGGCAGCCCAGGGGAGAGCTGGCTTTTAGGACACTGCTCTTTGATGCTTCTGAGATGATCAAGGTACCAAAATACCTTGGTTTAAGAGTAGGATTCAATAGTAGAGTACTATTCTATATGAATAGTATAGACTATTTCATAGTCTATACTTTGTGGCTCTGACCCTGTATCAGGTTTGTGACACATGCTGCTGCTTCTGCTAAGTTGCTTCAGTCATGTCCGACTCTGTGCGACCCCATAGACAGCAGCCCACTAGGCTCCTCTGTCCCTGGGATTCTCCAGGCAAGAATACTGGAGTGGGTTGCCATTTCCTTCTCCAATGCATGAAAGTAAAAAGTGAAAGTGAAGTCGCTCAGTCATGTCCAACTCCTAGCGACCCCATGGACTGTAGCCTACCAGGCTCCTCCGTCCATGGGATTTTCCAGGCAAGAGTACTGGAGTGGGGTGCCATTGCCTTCTCGGTTGTGACACATAATTCAATTTAAAAGCTGGGTTTTGGTTGTGTGCTTTAGAGAATGCATGTGTGTGTGATATCTGAAGGGTTAAGTACAGGTATTTTAGTTTGCATCCAGATTTTGGGTACTCTTATGAGAAAGCACTTTCTTTTTTCTCTTTAACATTTCAGACTTTTAGCACTCACCCACAAATGGCCAGGATTAGCTAGGTCTTGGGGGAAAAAAACAGCATTTTTTAGAGGATTGGTATTTATTTGACAAGATGTACAAAAATACTGGTATTCGTCACTTGGGCTAAAAATCCAACACTGACTTGCATGAATTTTCAGCTTTCCTGTGTGTGTGTATGTTTGTGTGTTAAAGAGAGAGAGAAAGAGAGAGAGTGTGTGTGGCTGGGTGTGTGGGTGTACATGTTTGTGTGTCTAGCCAGCTGTTTGCTCATTCCCTGTGAATCCCAGAGTCTGAAGCCTGAGCACTAAACTGAGTTTTTGTTGCCATTATCTGTTTCTGGTTTCTTTGAAATCTGTGAGTTTGAAATATTTAATTTAACTTGGTTTTAGTAAGAAGGAGTTTGGGGGTTCATTGATAATGACTGGATATTGAGGGATCATGTTAGAGCCCCAGCATCTGATGCTAATTCTCCTCACATGAGATGCAGCATCTGATTTCTGTGAAAAAGATGCTGCTCAGTGTGTGGGCACGATTCACCGCAGGTGTTGCCTTCCATTAAGAAGCAATCTTTCAGTGGTCATCCTCGTGGAAGGGAACAGTGGCAGAGAGAACCTAAAAGCACTGAATGAGCCACAAATCAAAACTGGAAGGAGATGGTAGGACGTGATTTCTCTGACACTTGGTCCCTGCCTAACAGGTCTGGTGGAAACCAGAGAACACGTTCTCCGAGGGACGGGGGCTGGGCAGACAGGTACTGGTCCAGGGTAACGCATTTAGTGGGAACAACTGAAGAAATGGACGATACATTTAACTGAGAGACACTTTACAGAAATTCATTTTCCCTTTCTTACCTTGAAAACCCCACTAACCTTTGGCTGTCATAAATGAAGCCGGCCATTCTGGAACACATCTGGGGAAAACCGTCTGCACTTTGATTGGGAAAATGGCCTAGATTCGGCATGAGTTTTGTTCTCATTTGCTTCTTGCTGTGAATTTTGTTACTAAGCTATGACTTACCCTGGTACCTTCACTTAGGCATTATATGTTACTAATCCGGAGGAGGAAGAGATTGCCCACTAAGCAGTATGTGTTCCAGTAAGAGAAGAATATTTACAGATCCCTAAACCTATGCCTCGGAGAAGGCAATGGCACCCCACTCCAGTACTCTTGCCTGGAAAATCCCATGGATGGAGGAGTCTGGTGGGCTGCAGTCCATGGGGTCGCTAAGAGTCGGACACGACTGAGCGACTTCACTTTCACTTTTTACTTTCATGCATTGGAGAAGGAAATGGCAACCCACTCCAGTGTTCTTGCCTGGAGAATCCCAGGGACGGGGGAGCCTGGTAGGCTACCGTCTATGGCGTCACACAGAGTCGGACACGACTGAAGTGACTTAGCATAGCATAGCATAAACCTATGCCTTTGTCCCTTCTCTAACACCCCACCCCCCACCCCCAAGGCTTAGAATGCTGATCTGTTCAATTTGTTGTCTGGCTGTCAGACAGTCTTCACATCAGTTTCATTTCTGTTCTACAGCTTTAGAAATGGCCATGACCTCCAAGAGAATCTAATTATCGGTGGCTCAGACTCAGTGGGACTGCTAGAGTGGAAATGAGCCCCTCCAAAGCAGTAAGCCTTGACGTTGGGCTGGGCAGGAAGGGATCTTAGCCCAACTATGCATTTTTAACAAATTCTTCTAAGCTCTTTAGGGAGTGTCTGTAGCCCTTGGTTCCTCTCATCATGGAGCAGAAGGAGTTGCAGTAACAAAGATTTCCATTAAGGAAAAGCTGGGTCCACTGTCTAAATCATCTATAACGGCTAGATTCATTCCCGGGATCTCTTGAGTCTTTCCTTTGTACTCATGCCCTGTGATGTGGACTAACTGCATAGACTGTTTTTGCTGTTGTTCCTCAGACGGGACCTTATGGGCTGAGTTTATGCCCAATTAGCTGGACCAAGTGGTAAATGGCAAGCAATACAATATGCTGTCCACACATATAACTAAATTCTAAGCGGAAATGAACCATTTAATGTTTAAAAATTACATAGTCAAAAAGCCAGAAGAAGATATTAATATTTATATAATCTTGGTCTGGGAGAAGTTTCAGAAACTAAAAAGGAAAAGATGGAAAGGCATGCAAACACAAAGCTTGACTTGTATATGTTGAAAACATATGAAGTAAAATTATAAGGCCAAGACTGAGGAAAGGATTTGCAGCACATATGACAATGGCTGATGTCTTTCTGACATAAAGAGCTTTTATAAATTGATATGAAATGACAGACATCCTTGCTGAAAAATGGGGGACAAAGTCTTGCATGAAAACTCGATGCTTTTTGTGGTGACAACAGCTCCACAAGTAACTTGATAGATCAGGTTAGTGGCATCTTCTGGTTTAATATGTAGTTGGCAAAAAATGAAGTTGTCCTCCCTGCCCTGTGTTACCTTGACCTTGGAAACCCATAACAATACATTCTTAGAGAGAAGGCCGGTCTTGGATAGGAGTCAGGAGTACATTCTTAACCGCAAGATCTTGGGCCTTGGAGCTAGCCCCCATGTGTGGTTATGATACTCTCTGAGTCATGTACCAATCATCACTCGTAATTTTCAGGAGCTATGGGATACAGGGCATGGGGCAGAAGACCAGTCACTGCAGAGGTCTGGGGCTGTCTTTCAAGAAAAAAGTATCTTGTGATTGATTTAGTTGATATTCACCATGAGGCCACTTGTTTCACAGAAACCCCCCCACTCTCAGATGGCTGGTCTCTAGGCTAAATTTGAGGTTCTTTACTGATAGGGGTGGGAGCTGCTGGTTCCTTATTTGCTCCCACCCACTCTGGCTTTTTACCAAGCTTGCCACAGTTTCCTGCAGTTGGGTCAGTCACAGGACTCTTCACAGAGATGGCTGGAGGAGTAAGAAAGCAAAGATGCATGCCTGGCTTCAAATCCCAGCCCTGTTGTGCACTGGCTATATGAACTTGAGCATGTTACAAAACCTGCTTGAGCCTCAGTTTGCTCTGCTATGAAAGGGACTGCTGCTGCTGCTGCTGCGTTGCTTTAGTCGTGTCCGACTCTGTGCAACCCCATAGATGGCAGCCAACCAGGCTTCCCGTCCCTGGGATTCTCCAGGCAAGAACACTGGAGTGGCTTGCCATTTCCTTGTCCAATGCATGAAAGTGAAAAGTGAAGTCGCTTAGTCGTGTCCGACTCTAGCGACCCCATGGACTGCAGCCTACCAGGCTCCTCCGTCCAAGGGATTTTCTAGGCAAAAGTACTGGAGTGGGGTGCCATTGCCTTCTCCAATGAAAGGGACAGTGATGCTTTATTATTAAGTTGCTGTAAGACTAAATGGAACAACCCATGTAAAGTTTAGAGTAAGGGTCCAATAAATGGTATCTATTATTTTTACTCATGTGTTTATTTGCTGAACATTCACTGAACTCTGCTTACTTGCCAGCCACCCTACAGAGCAGGATGCAGGATGCACAGAACTGGTTTGGTTTTGTGGAGGTTCCAGGCTAGAGCAAGCCCCCTGGTGTGAGCAAGTGCAACAGGGCTGTGGGCAAGGATGCGCCGGCTGCCTTGGCCTACCCAGGAACAACACATACAAGCCCATCAGCCCTCAGGGGCTTCCACCCAGGGCTGAATGGAGTTAATCCAGCAGCATATTGACTTTTCTGAACACGGTTCATTTTACTTCCTGTCTGCAAAGATCATCACCAACCCTTGATTTCATGCAAATGCTCTTTCTGACTTCTCCAGCCTGTGCTGTCTTTGATTGTTTGACTGCTGCCTTGCAGTAGAAGGGGCTGAGGTTTCACCAATAGGCCACCCTAGCATAAGAAGTGCTTCTAATGAAGTCAAAGGGGAAGAGTGCCTCGGGGTGTATTGAATAGACCCTGATTCACCCTCTTACTGGGCGGGGTGTGTGTGGGGGGGAAGGTTGGGGCTGATTTGTCATGCAGAAGGCAGGGAGGAGGTAATCCGTTCTCTACCAGGCTGTCTCGCCTGGATAATAGGAATGTAATAATAGGTTGCCTGAAGAGGCAGTTGTGTCAGGGTCTCAGAGAAGAAACAAGGCGAGGGTTTGGGGTGATTGTTATGGAAATCACTGCTGCTTTAGAATACCACAAGGCCTTTCCCCCCAGTGTCATGGAACTCTGTTCCCCAACCCCAAACAGTTCAGTTCGGCCACCTACCCAAATCTGCACGAGCATACATACGTGCGTGCTACGTCGCTTCATCTGTGTTCAACTCTGTGTGACCCTATGGACTGTGTGTAGCCCGCTAGGCTCCTCTATCCATGGGATTAAAAGGAACTTCAAATTAAGCAGGCATTTCAGCTCCTGAAAGGCTGTTTCTTAAATTGGAAGACAATAAATAGCTGGCCTTGAGCTAGAGTTCTGCTGAAGCAGGAACAATGCTCTCCTGCCTCCCAGTGGGGGCTGCGAGAAGGTGCTTGGAATCCAGAAAGACCCCACACGAGGGCTATGCCTCTCCTACGAGAAGCACTTGCACCAGGCTTGAGGGTGGTCGGGCAGGAGTGTCCAGTGCCTGAGGAAGTCTGGACTGCACCCCTGCCACGCTCCTCTGATTCACCTCTTGGTTTATCCTGGGCCCTGAATGAGGGGTGATGTAGATGGTCCAGTAGTTGAGGAGTCTGGCCCCAGAATCAGGGCTGAGGAACTGGGGTGCAGAGCCTGGATTGATTCATGCTGAGGGCCCACCCCTCTCCCTGGGAGCCTGGTTGCTCCCTGAGGGCAGAGCTGTGTTTCCTTGCTCCTTGAAGTCCCAGACCTAGTGCAGAACTTGGTATACTGAAGATACTCAATAAACCCATGGTCCTTTGAATGAATGAGTCCCACTGCACATTCCGATTTCCTGCTACTGATCCCAGTGTTGAGGGGAAGCTCTGGTGAAGCAGTCAGAGGGCAGGTTCTGTGTCTGACTGTGAGCTTTTGGCTAAATAATGTAGCCTCTCTGTGGCTCATTTTTTCTAGCTTCAGAATGGGAAAACAATCTCTACCTCATAGGGTTGTGGTGACGATTAAATGAGTTAACGGAATGCTTGTGAGGTACACAAAATCCTGCCTGGCACCTAACTAATGTGCAACAAATGTGGCTAATGTTAGCATGGTCCCCCCCCAACCCCGCCGCCACCCCCCAACCCTTAGCTGCAAAGGCTCCAGCATCAGGTTGACTCTCATACCCTACCATCAATTCTCAGAATAATCCTTTAAAACTATGAATCAGATCTTACCTCTTTTCCTTAACAGCTTTCCATAGGCTAACAATTTGTATCTAGTCACCCAACTGGGGCTCCCCTGACCTCATGCTGGCTTGCCCCTCACTCAGAGTCCTTGTCCCTCTGCCTGGATCCCCCTTCCCCTTCCTCCCAACATGGCTGTTCCCAGCATTCTTCTCAGCCGTTAAACTTTAACCTTAATTGTCACCTGGTCAGGTCAGCCTTCTCTGACCATGTCTGAAGGAGGTCCTTTCCTGATTATTATCTCAGATGGTAAAGAATCTGCCTGCAATGCAGGAGACCTGGGCTCAATCCCTGGTCAGGGAAGATCCCCTGGAGAAGGAAATGGCTACCCACTCCAGTATTCTTGCCTGGAGAATCCCATGGACAGAGGAGCCTGGTGAGCCACAGTCCATGGGGTCATAAGACACGACTGAAGGACTAACACTTCACTGTCATGATGTTTCTATTTCCTTCCTAGCTCTTAGCACTTAATTTAAAATGTTCTGGGACTTCTCTGGCGCTCCAGTGGTTAAGTCTCTGCCCTTCCGATGCAAGAGTGTGGATTTGATCTCTATTTGGGGGATAAAGATCTCACATGCCATGTGGCATGGCCAAAAATGTTCTCATTTCTTTTGTTTATTTTTTATCACCACCAACATCATTTTACCTCTTTTCCCATTCACAGAGCATTGTGACCTCCGGGGGGTCATAACTTGCTCACGGCTCTTCCCCCAATGCCCAGAACAGCGCACGGCTCACAGTGGGGTCTCAGGAGACATCTTTCATCAACGAATGATTGAAGCTGGGAAACCGAGGCATGCTGTGATTTGTCTTAGCCAGCTTGCCTCAGACTCACCTCATAGCGAGCTGTTTTTCTGTTAATATTCTAGAGCGAGCCCTGGACAGTCCAGTTTTCTGTCACTCTGTCACTCTGAAGAATGACAGGTACACCTTATTTCCATCCTAGAGTTGCATTTTGGTGAATAAAAGATTGAAATTTCCTTGTTTAAGTTGTTGCAAGTCAGCCTGAGAATAAGATAGAGGAGTGCCTGCAAATACGTTCTGAAGGCGTCATCCAAAAAAGCACATTTCCTGTGTTCTGTCAAGTCTTTTTCCTCACAACTTTGCAGGCTCTTGGCCTGCTCCAGAAGCTCAAAGGTACCAGGCTTTAAGAATTCATGTCATGAATAAACATGAGGAGAGGGTATAAATAAACATTATACGATAGCAGAATGTCTGCTGTAATAGGTATAATCATTTTTCTAAAGTAGCTCAGGGAAAGATACATATTTTTATCACTTCTTGGAGGATTATGTGAAAATAAATTATATTAGGCCAAAATTATTTTTTTTTGACACATAAAGGTTATTCCCAGATGCCTAGCCTTTCTGAGCCTGACCTGAGCCCCAGCATTGACCACTGCCATCTCCTCCATCAAGCCTTCAATCTCTCTGGGCTAGTTTCCCCACATGAAAATGGGTACAATGAGCTCTCTCATCCCCCCCAAACCCTTCAGCCTAACTTGAATGTATAAGATGAAAGGTGAGATGATAACTTTCAAACATGATACAGTACGATGATAACACTTCCATACTGGGAGTGCCCGTATTGCAACATGGACCCTGCACCCTGGGAAAACCTCTCCTCCACGGAGCCCAGGAGGCTGAGCCCGCTCCACTTTCCCACCTGCAAACTCACTCCGCGTGCTCGGTACAAGGAACACGGCAGAGGCCACGGTCCCATGATGCTGTTCTGATTCTCCTGACTGGCTGCTGGTTAAGTGAGTTGCATGAGGGCAGACAATGCCATTCAACCTCAGCTGCCCCAGCAGGTCCTCCTCTGCAGGCAGGCCCTTCTTGCAGATGTGGCCCTTTGCTCTCAGGAGGCCCCTCTGGCTCATCAATCCCTTCTGGATGTTTCTGGGCCTATATGGCTCACCCGACCATCTCCCTTTCCTCCCTTCCTTGGGTCAGGGAAGTCTCAGGCTCTTCTGTTTACAAAGCACAATATGACACTTTTAGCTTAAGAGCCCTTTTCACCCCTTCAGCAGGTCTCTGCTTGTCCCTTGGTACTGAGGATGGGCTCTCCTCAAGGCCCCCATTGCTCTTCCAGTCCTTTAGGACGTGGACCGCTTCACCCATGCTTCTGGAAGGTAGTCTGGAGTGTCTTCCTTCAGCTCTGCTGGGTGTGGGTTCTGGGAAAGGCCAAACAAAGCCCCTATCGCTTTCCCCAGTTACTAGGAACTTACCCTCTTCCCCATGATACCCTCTTGACTCTCTTTCTACGTACTTCTAGGGCCTAATCAACATCAGAACCTGAGAACATCCTGCTTTCAGCCCGCCCACACACCCTGACATGCAGGCAGCCTCCGTGACTCATCCACTCTAACCTCCTTCTCCATTGCCCTTCTCCATCCTGGCTGCCACCCCTTAGCGCAGGCTTGCATCCTCTCAGGTTGTGGTTCCTGCCACGGCCTCTTCATGGATCCGTCAGTTCCCTTTGGAGCTGCATTTCTTCCAGAACATTTGCTCGGTTGCACATATGCCCTCATTCCTGTGACTGATTAATATCTGTCTTCCCAATCAGTCTGCAAGTTCCATGAGTATTTCTGCTCATTATAAAACCCCCAGCACCGAGCTCAGGCTAAAAGTCCCTTCCTCTGCCTTCCAACCAATCCTTTACACTATTGTCACAGTGTTCTTGCTGGAGGCAGATAAAACCAGCTTCCTCATTTAAAAAAAGGCCTTAGAGACGCTGACACCCTATTGGGACTTACTTCTAAAGACCATCACAATCTAGCTCCTGATGGATTATCTGATTGAATTTTCCACTATTTCCCCAAACTCTCACCTACTTGCCTACTTTCTTTTCACAAAAGTTTACTCTTCAATGTACCATAGGCTCTTAAGACAACACTTAGCATTCTAACTATAGGCTGCAACAGATGTTATGGCAGCAGATCCAGATGATCCAGATGTTTAAACAGGAAAGGAATAGAGATCACCACTGCCTCAGGCACAGGGAACATTTGCTCGGTTGCACATATGCCCTCATTCCTGTGACTGATTAATATCTGTCTTCCCAATCAGTCTGCAAGCTTACCTTTGGGCAGATTTCTTAATTGCTCCTTGGCCAGGGGGCTCTCCCTTCTTTGTTTTTAGCTTCTAGAGTTTCTTCTGCTGCTCTTCCTGTTTCTGCATAAGTGCCTTATCTCATCCATCCCGTTGGCCTGTTTCTTGGGCTGCTTCAGGGGCTTCTTCTTGCCACCTTTTGTGGCCTGACATGCTATTTGTTGTCCCTTCCCCAGACCTCGCCTCTGGAAGCGGCTTTTGCTATTGTTAAGAAAATTCTCACCTATTATGAGGCATTGAAACATCTGAACAAATCCAAATCAGGGGAACGAGGCAGCTGCTTTCTCCACTTAAAAAAAATGCTCAGCTCCTTTACCTTAAACAGGCCTCCATGATCCTCTGTTTAGGGTCACCCCCTCCACCCTTTGTTGAAATTCCATACTTGTCTATGAGTTCCTCAAGGATGGGAAGATTATATTATTAATCCTTATAACCTCAGGGCCAAACACAGAACTTGGCATGGAGTAGCTGCTCCATAACATTTGTCAAATGAATGAACACAGTTTGGAATAGAAACATACTTTACCCAGGGACAATCACAGGCTGCTTATTGAGAGTGGAGATATGTAGAATCATCAAGCTCCTAAGGACAATCCAAATCTGAATTTAATATGCCATTCTTTAGTATTTAGTGTCATAGGAAAATGACCCAACTTTTTAAAGACAATTAGCTTCTACCTTGGAGCACAGGCCCTGGTGTGGGAGTTGGGGAATTTTAGGTCAAGAGGTGGAAGACAGGCCTGAAGCCATGCAGATCTGGGTCCAAATCTCTTCTTGGTTCTGTGGTCTTGGGCAAGTCCATCTCACTGAGCCTCAGTTTCTTGGTAGTAGTGTCTGTGTTATTCCATAGGTGTGTGGATTAAACGAGAGGGCAGATCATTGGTTTGTCAAGAGCTGTTCAGCAGCAGGGTGGTACAGTGGTCCTGGGGTGTGGTATGTGTGGGCAGAGTCTCAGGGAGTCCTTCCTCAGCCCCAGGGCTCGCCTCCTGGCTCTCTGGAGGGAGGAGCTGGCTTTCCTGCAGCCCCGCTGAGCTGGCTGGAGCTGACTCAATGCCTTCTGCCCCTGGCGTGCATATGAGTTTCCGTACATAGAGTATGGAAAGTTTCCATGCCTATCATAGAAAACAGAAGCTTCTAATTTTGCCCAGCACTGCTCAAGTTCCTTTTGGTAAAATGATTCTTTAGAAATGGCATACCCTTAAGAGAGGTATTTTTCGATTAGAAATGTCTCAACCCAGCTATGCTATGAAGTTGACTCCACGACAGCCTGTAGAAAAGATCGGCTGGGATCCCTTTTGAGGGTCAGGGCCTACACTGAATCTCCAATCAAAACTAAGTGGGGGAGGCCAAGTTCACCCAAAGGGAAGACCAGAGCCCATCCTGGGCTGTGTTAGCGAGCCCTTCACTTCCCTGCCCTGGGTCCCCTCGTTGCCCCCAGCTCCTTCTATTTTTTGGGTACCTGTCCTACCACAGTTGCCCATTGGAGTATAGGGAAGCCCACCCTTTCCCCTGGCATTCTCATCCAGCTGTATGTCACTAGTGAGCCAAGGATTTTTATCTCTCTTTTTCCAACACTAAGTGAGCACTGGATCCCAAGGTTTCCATATGACCTCTCATCAGAAAAGCTTTGCCTTATGGAATATGTGCATTCCAACAAAGGGGGCTGCAAAACAAAACTCCAGAGAGCAAATCCTATGTGTCTACTGATTTCCATGATAACATCAAAGATATGTTCCCAATAAGAACACAATTTCAAACAGTTAGAATTGAGAACTTTAAGACTTTTTGAAAGAAAATGCATTTTCAGGCGATTTCACTTCCACTTCCTTACCCTTGTCTCAGGACACTTAGGTTTCATGCTCTGAGAGCATGAAGCTCATCTGCACACCTTCTCCTCCTCCCCTCTGGCCGTCTGCAGTATCTAACAGAAATGACTTAGACACAGTGAGCTGCCAGCAGGTGCCTGTCTGTCATGGGCGGACAAGCCCAGCTCACTACCCAGTGGCCTATGCACACATGCCTCTGTTCTTGCACCTCCCTGAATGCCAGCTTGTGATACTGAAGCCACTGTGAAACATAAGCAGACCTTTGGTTCTGAAGGTAAAGGAAGCAGGAAAGTTGGGAACTGCTCCTAGGATTTGACTGCTGACCATGCTCTCTGCTGGGATCTGGCTATCTATTCTGACTTCATAGGGCTTGAAATTCTCTTAGTAAGACTCTCACTTTGTTCAACAAGGGCTTTGCTGGTGGCTCAGACAGTAAAGAATCTGCCTGAAATGCAGGAGATCTGGGTTTGATCCCCGGGTTGGGAAGATCCTGTGGAGAAGGGAATGGCTACCCACTCCAGTATTCTTGCTTGGAGAATCCCATGGACAGAGGAGCCTGGTGGACTGTAGTCCATGGGGCCGCCAAGAGTTGGACACGACTGAGCACATAAGCGTGGACACGTAACCCAGTGGGATTCGAGTGGGACTGGCTCTTATGAGCTGGCCTGGGCCCCATCACGAGGTGGACAGGCAGCTTATGGGACAGTGCTCTGTTGCTTCCTAATGGCTGACTTCCAAAGTGGAACCTGAACCCTTAGGGACCCACGCTGTCCTTGAATATGGCTGGGGTGGGGTTACAGGGGCAAAGATGGGGGGGCACCTGTAGTGTGCTCCAGCCCCCCAAATTTCCCTTCTGTAGGGTTGAGTCTTCTGACTATAAAAACAGATGAGAGGATCCATCCTACCCTAAAGCTCTAAAGTCCACAGACAGAGGGCCCCTGGGGGTGGGCCAAAGGGAGCATTCTGAGGGGGCAGAGTGGCCTGGGTATGGGTGGCTATGAAGCATTCACCAAGGGAGTCATTCAGCTTTATTATCAGTCTTGCAGGCACTCAGAGTAGCTCTGAGTCCCCTAAATCATGAGAATCCTTTATCCTCCTGTGGCTCTTTGCGTATCAAGAAAATCTTGGGTTGGGGGGTGGGGGGTGGGTGATATGCTCCAGAGAGCAGTCAAAAGGTAAGAGATGACATTTTAAAAAATCCATTCTTTCCTCTCCACTTCACTGCTCTATTGACTGTTTCCCTGTTCAATCAAATCCTATTCACAGCTTCACATCCCCTTTTAGGGGCTGCCAAGGCGATAAATATCCTGTCCTTTCTTCACTATGCTTGCCGCTGCCATGCCTTTTCCTCTCCCTTGCCCATCCTGGAGGGCCTGGATCCTTTTTGTTTGGGTCTCTCATGTCTACAGAATCTCTCTTCAGTTCCCAGCACCTGAGACAAGCCAAGTGCTTTGGCCCCTCCTGCTCTCACCCTTCCCCATGACGTTTCCTGATGCCAAAGACTCCCTCCCTAGATTGGCTGTGTGTGCCCAGCTGAGAATTGTGGCCCCATCAGCCCTACTCTTGGACCTTCCCTGGTGGCTCAGTTGGTAAAGAATCCACCTGCAATGAAGGAGACCCCGGTTTGATCCCTGGGTCAGGAAGATCCTCTGGAGAAGGGATAGGCTACCCACTCCAGTATTCTTGGGCTTCCCTGGTGGCTCAGCTGGCAAAGAATCCGCTTGCAATGAAGGAGACCCTGGTTTGATCCCTGGGTCAGGAAGATCCTCTGGAGAAGGGATAGGCTACCCACTGCAGTATTCGGGCCTGAAGAATTCCATGGACTGTAGAGTCCATGGGGTCTTAAAGAGTTGGACATGACTGAGTGACTTTCACTCACAACCCTACTGCCAAGTTATGACCTTGTTCATGTCCCAGGTGTCATGATAGTGACTTTTGGAGGAACCGTGGGCCAACAGTACAGCTTCCTTGTAGGGGGAGCAAAGGGGGATTGCACAGAACACCCAGGGAGGAGAAAGGAGACAGTGGTACCCATGCTCACGTTCCCAGTTGATTGCTTACTCTACTGCTTTGAATTTGCCTTGCTTTCTCCTGTGGGTTCCCTCATGCTTGTTTATGAAGGATTTAGTGAGCAATGGCATCATCCGAGACTGAAAACACAGGAAGAACATCAGGGCCTGACCACAGACGGTCAGAGCCCTTGTGTTATTGACTGACGTCTTGACTTGATGTCAGTAAACAGCACATCCCACCCTGGGTGCATACAGTTAGCCTTGCCTCTAGCAGATCCAGAGCAAAATTTGCTTTTGGGTGATTCAAGCTTATTTCACCCCTTCAACAGCTCATCACCCAGTGTTGGACTGCTATAAAGTAGTCCACCTGACTCACTAATGCATTTGGTCTGATCTGGTGAATAGCTGGTAGGCTAGGTCCCTGTCCAGAAAGGGTCCTAGGAAGTCAGTACCCACGTGTCCTTTCTTGTAGCTCAATCCGCGCCCTCCTCCTCATCCACCCCCTCCTCCGCCTTATCCACCCCCTCCTCCTCCTTATCCACCATCTCCACTGTTATCACTGACTGAAGGCTTATTATATGCCAAGCACTATATTCACTGTCTTCGTTTTGGATCCTTACAACAATCCTGTGAAGATGGCCTTCTTGATGTTGTCCTTTCAGACCTGGGGACGTGAATGCCCTGGGGCCGGGGTTGGGTGGGGAATGAAGTACTCGCCCAGGACCACACAACCATAGAGAAGAGCTCAGCCTGTCAGACTGAAACCTAGTCTGTCTGAGCCGAGGGTGCGGTGGACTGAGACACACAGCCAGCCATCCTCGGGTACCTTTCTCAGCACTGGGCCAGGCCCCAGCTCTCTGTGAACACACACTGATTCTTTGTCTCAGAGAACAACAGCTTCTGTGCTTCAGCAGCTCCAGGGGACCCACCTTTCTAGGCAGTTCCACTTGGGCTGAGCAGTGCAGTCCGTGATTCAGAGCTGAGGGGCATGGGGTCCATTGCACTCTGTCTGGGTTCTTCAAGTCACGGACCTTCCTTTGAAGGGTGATTTCTCTGGGAGAAGGTGGGACCTGCTCAGGGAGTCTGCATGGTGTGGCTCCACCCTTGTCACTGGTTGAAAAAAAAATTCCAGGCCCCTTGGGGCTTCTTGGGGACCCGTGTCAGCAAGAGTTTAGCCCTGTTGGTCCCAGCTGCCCTGCTTGTGGCTGGAGACCTGACTGTCCTTCCGTCCAGACTCTGGATGAAAGCCATGAAGGCTGGGAGCAATTCTGGAATGAGATGAGCCTGGGGCAGGGCCTGGACTGGACTTCAGGCACTTTACAGAACCGCTTTGTTTATTCGTGAAGGTATTTATGAACCTTATTGTGAGGTCTTTATGAGCCTTATTTCCATTTTGCCAGTGAGGACACAGAGGCTCAGACCAATCAAGTGCCCTGGCTTAAGGTCATTAGCTACTAAAAGACCATGCCAGGATGTAAACTCAGATTTGCCAGATTCTTCTACTAGACCACTGCTCAGTGCTACCGAGGACCCTCCGGGAGACCACCCAGCATCCCCCAGAGGGGAGGAGCTCCAGGTCTTTGTGGACATCGGCTTGGTGAGCTCTGTCCCCACCCTGGGGTGGGGGCGGGGTGGGGGGAGGCCAAGGCATTGCTCGCTCTGCCTGCAGCAGCTCCTTTAGGACCCCGAGGTTAGTTGGCCTGACAAGCACCTTGTCTCAGGTCACTCCACCTCCTCTTGCCTCCCCTGCCTGGGCCTTCTGTGCTGCTGAGGCACGTGATGCTGCAGAACTCGCTCGCTGCCTGTACACAGCACTGGTCTGCCCAGTCAGGCATGGAGAGCTGTGGAGCTGTGCCCACAGGCAGACTTGTGTGGATATGGCTTCCCCAGGGGCTAACCTGGAAGTGTTAGGTTCGTGAATGTCCTGTTGAGTAAATTTGACTAATGAGAGAAAGCAGGTGGGAAAGATGCGGCTGATAAATTTTCTAATTCTATCCTGATGGGCTCTTCTACAATGCAGCACTGTATGTCTCACTGTAGAGGTCCTTCATGACCAAGTTGTGGGTCTTGGTAGATGGTGGCCCAATCGGCAACATGTATATGCTTTCCCTCCTCCCATATGCCATTTTCTTTTTTCCTTCTATCTTAGTTCATTTGGATTGCAACTCCTCCTCTCCAATGAAATGTTGGCATGCAAGGCTTGCCCAGGGCTTTGCTTTCTAGGTAACACAGATTAAGCTCATTGTAATAGTAATAATTCCGTTTATTTTAGTATGTGGCAGCTAAATCACCTTATTGAATCCTCACACTATCCTTATTAAGCAGGTATTATTAGTTGCCTAATTTTAAAGATGAGGAAACTAAGACTCAAAGAAGTTAAGGAACATGCTCTTGGCCACATAGCATGTAAGATGTAAGTGAAGGTTTAACGTAGCTCTTCCGTTCTTCCAATACCAGAACCTGAACTTGAAACCACCCTTGACTAAAGTCGCCTTTAACCTTTAGAAATGCCAAGGAAACCCAAGTCTCCTGCAAGGAATCACCTGCAAGAGGCTGCCAAGGATGCCTGGGGAGCCGGGGTGCTCCTCAGGAGAGGGCTCTGGGATACTCACGTTGTAAACGCTGGGTTGTACTTTGCACCTCGGTAGTAGGAGTACAGATTGAACATCCCAATCATGAAGGCCACAAATACCATGATGAAAATGACCATAAACTTGAAGATATCTTTCACGGTTCTCCCCAGGGAGATCTGCAGAGGCCCAAAACTCTCGTTGGCTGGCAGGATGTATGCGATTCGAGAGAAGCTCAGCACAACAGCTATTGCGTATAGCCCTTCTGATATGATCTGAGGGTCTGAAGGCCACCACTTGTCCCTGGCTGAAAGAAAACAAGCTGGGTTACTCACTGGGCCACGGGATCTGCTCTGGGAGAGAAACCAGTTAGGTATCTGTAGAGGCCTCTGACCTCATCACTTGTCTGCCTGCCCTTGTCTTTAATCCCAGTACACTGAAGGTGCCATCCTCCCTCTTGGAATATGCTGGCTCATCTGTCTAGAGCACCCTCCCCTCACTTCAACCCCAGTCTTCCTTTAATTTTTTTTTTTCCTTTACATATTTATTTATTTAATAATTATTTATTGAGATCGTGATATGTTCCCAATGCTAAGATAGATGTTGGGGATATAACAATTATAGTAGTAACCATGCCATTTAATATTTATACTTCCTGTGTACTACACATATTCCGAAGTTTTACATCTTTTACTTTTTCAATAACCACAAGAAGCCGATGCAGTAGTACTCTATCTCTGAAAGTCAGGGGTAGTCAAACTATGTCCTATGGCCTATTTTTGTAGGGCCCATGAGTTAAGAATGGTTTTTACATTTTTTCAGTTCAGTTCAGTCTCTCAGTCATGTCTGACTCTGCGACCCCACGAATTGCAGCACACCAGGCCTCCTGTCCATCACCAACTCCCAGAGTTCACCCAAACCCATGTCCATTGAGTTGGTGATGCCATGCAGCCATCTCATCCTCTGTCATTCCCTTTTCCTCCTGCCCACAATCCCTCCCAGCATCAGAGTCTTTTCCAATGAGTCAACTCTTCGCATGAGGTGGCCAAAGTATTGGAGTTTCAGCTTTAGTATCAGTCCTTCCAAAGAACACCCAGGACTGATCTCCTTTAGAATGGGCAGTCTTCCTTTAAGACTCTGCTCTAGTGTCATCTCTTTTGGGAAGTGCTGTGTGCCCCCTCCACCACAACCCTGCCCCACCTCCTGGGCAGCCTCCCTGTCCCCCTCTCTGCTCCCACGGCAGCCTGTGTACTCTCTTGTCATGGCCCTGACCATGCTGCTTGTTAGCCTGTCTTCCTTCCCAGGGGTTGGAGCTCTATAAGCAGGGGCTGTCCCATCACAAGAAGGTGGTGGTGAGGAGCATAGACCTAGGCATGACCTAGGAAGACCTGAGGTTGAAAGTGGCATTTCTAGACAGTGGCTAACACTTTTTTTCCTTTGAAATCTTTTATTATCACTTAAATTTTTTTAAAATATTTTAATTTTATTGGAGTATAGTTAATTTATAATGTTGTGTTAGTCTCAAGTATACAGCAAAGTGATTCAGTCATACATATTTTTTTTAATATTCTCTTCTCATATAGGTTATCACAGAATATTGGGTGGAGTTCCCTACTGTACAGCATCTATCTTATATATCAGTTCAGTTGAGTTCAGTTCAGTTGCTGAGTCGTGTCCGACTCTTCGCGCCCCCATGAATCGCAGCACACCAGGCCTCCCTGTCCATCACCAACTCCCGGAGTTCACTCAGACTCACGTCCATCAAGTCAGTGATGCTGTCCAGCCATCTCATCCTCTGTCGTCCCCTTCTCCTCCTGCCCCCAATCCCTCCCAGCATCAGAGTCTTTTCCAATGAGTCAACTCTTCGCATGAGGTGGCCAAAGTACTGGAGTTTCAGCTTCAGCATCATTCCTTCCAAAGAAATCCCAGGGCTGATCTCCTTCACAATGGACTAGTTGGATCTTCTTGCAGTCCAAGGGACTCTCAAGAGTCTTCTCCAATACCACAGTTCAAAAGCATCAATTCTTCAGCGCTCAGCCTTCTTCACAGTCCAACTCTCACATCCATACATGACCACAGGAAAAACCATAGCCTTGACTAGACGGACCTTTGTTGGCAAAGTAATGTCTCTGCTTTTGAATATGCTATCTAGGTTGGACATAACTTTCCTTCCAAGGAGTAAGCGTCTTTTAATTTCATGGCTGCAGTCACCATCTACAGTGATTTTGGAGCCCAAAAAAGTAAAGTCTGACACTGTTTCCACTATTTCCCCATCTATTTCCCATGAAGTGATGGGACCGGATGCCATGATATTTGTTTTCTGAATGTTGAGCTTTAAGCCAACTTTTTCACACTCCACTTTCACTTTCATCAAGAGGCTTTTGAGTTCCTCTTCACTTTCTGCCATAAGGGTGGTGTCATCTGCATATCTGAGGTTATTGATATTTCTCCCAGCAATCTTGATTCCAGCTTGTGTTTCTTCCAGTCCAGCGTTTCTCATGATGTACTCTGCATAGAAGTTAAATAAGCAGGGTGACAGTATACAGCCTTGACGTACTCCTTTTCCTATTTGGAACCAGTCTGTTGTTCCATGTCCAGTTCTAACTGTTGCTTCCTGACCTGCATACAGGTTTCTCAAGAGGCAGGTCAGGTGGTCTGGTATTCCCATCTCTTTCAGAATTTTCCACAGTTTATTGTGATCCACACAGTCAAAGGCTTTGGCATAGTCAATAAAGCAGAAATAGATGTTTTTCTGGAACTCTCTTGCTTTTTCCATGATCCAGTGGATGTTGGCAATTTGGTCTCTGGTTCCTCTGCCTTTTCTTATTTTCATTCCAAGCTCCTGATTTGTCCCTCTCCTCTTTGGTAACCATAAGTTTGTATTTGATATCTGTAAGTCTGCTTCTATTTTATAAATAACTTGATTTGTATCTTTAAAAAAATTAGATTCCACATATGAGTGTTATATGATATTTGTCTTTCTTTGACATACCTAGTATGATAATCTCTAGATCCATCTATATTGCAGTAAATGGCATTATTTCCTTTTTTATGGCTCAGTAACAGTCCATTGTGTATATGTACCACAAAATCACTGCAGATGGTGACTGCAGCCATGAAATTAAAAGACGCTTACTCCTTGGAAGGAAAGTTATGACCCACCTAGAGAGCATATTCAAAAGCAGAGACATTACTTTGCCAACAAAGGTCCTTCTAGTCAAGGCTATGGTTTTTCCTATGGTCATGTATGGATGTGAGAGTTGGACTATGAAGGCTGAGCACTGAAGAATTGATGCTTTTGAACTGTGGTGTTGGAGAAGACTCTTGAGAGTCCCTTGGACTGCAAGGAGATCCAACTAGTCCATTGTGAAGGAGATCAGCCCTGGGATTTCTTCGGAAGGAATGATGCTGAAGCTGAAACTCCAGTACTTTGGCCACCTCATGCGAAGAGTTGACTCATTGGAAAAGACTCTGATGCTGGGAGGGATTGGGGGCAGGAGGAGAAGGGGACGACAGAGGATGAGATGGCTGGATGGCATCACTGACTCGATGGATGTGAGTCTGAGTGAACTCCGGGAGTTGGTGATGGACAGGGAGGCCTGGCGTGCTGCAGTTCATAGAGTCCAAAGAGTCGGACATGACTGAGCGACTGAACTGAACTGAACTGAACCACAATTTCTTTATTCATTCCTCTATCAACAGATGTTTAGGTTGCTTCCATGTCATGACTATTGTGAATCGTGCTGCAATGAACATTGGGGTGCATGTATCTTTTCAAATTAGGGTTTTCTCTGTGTATGTGACCAGGAGTGGGGTTGCTGGATTATATGGTAGTTCTAAGGTATTTTTTTTTTTTTCATTTTACCTTTGTTTTTTAATTGGAGGATAATTGCATTACAATATTGTGTTGGTTTCTGCCATATATCAGCATGAATCAGTCACAGGTATACATATGTCCCCTCCCTCCTGAAAACCTCCCTCTGCCTCCCACCCACCCGCAACTCTCGGTTGTTACAGAGCACCTGACTGGAGCTCCCTGTGTCATACAGCGAGTTTCCACTGGCTATCTAATTTTGCACATGGATACGTATATGTTTCAATGCTACTCTCCCAATCTGTCCCACCCTCTCCTTCCCCCACTGTGCCCACAGATCTGTTCTCTATGCCTGTGTCTATATTGCTGCCCTGAAAATAGTTTCATCAGTGCCATCAGTTCCCTATATATGCATTAATATACAATATTTGTTTTTCTGACTTACTTCACTCCATACAATAGGCTCTAGGTTCATCTACTTCATTAGAATGGACTCAAATGTGTTCCTTTTTATGGCTGAGTAATATCCCATTGTATGTACCACAAATTCTTTATTCATTCATCTGCATCTGTTGATGGACATTTAGGTGGCTTCCATGTCCTAGCTATTGTAAATAGTGCTGCAGTGAACACTGCAGTACATGTGTCTTTTTCAATTATGGCTTCTTCAGGGTATACGCCCAGTAGTGGGATTGTTGGGTCATATGGTAGTTTTATTCCTAGTTAGTGATTGTACCCATTTATATTCCTACTATCAATGTAGGTGGGTTCCCTTTTTTTCACACTCTCCAGCATTTGTTGTTTACAGACCTTTGATGATGGCCATTCTGACTGGAAAAGGTCAGTTTTCATTTCAACCTCAAAGAAAGGCAATGCCAAAGAATGTTCAAACTACTACACAATCCCACTCATTTTACACGCTAGCAAAGTAATGCTCAAAACTCTCCAAGCTAGGTTTCAGCAGTACATGAACCGAGAACTTCCAGATGTTCAAGCTAAATTTAGGAAAGGCAGAGGAACCAGAGATCAAATTGCCAACATCCGCTGGATCATCGAAAAAGCAAGAGAATTCCAGAAAAACATCTACTTTTGCTTCATTGACTATGCTAAAGCCTTTGACTGTGTGGATCACAACAAACTGGAAAATTTTAAAGAGATGGGAGTACCAGACCACCTGATCTGCCTCCTGAGTAACCTGTATGCAGGTCAAGAAGCAACAGTTAGAACCAGACATGGAACAATCGACTGGTTCCAAATTGGGACAAGAGTACGTCAAGGCTGTATATTGTCACCTTGCTTATTTAACTTATATGCAGAGTACATCATGTGAAATGCTGGGCTGGATGAAGCACAAGCTGGAATCAAGATCGCAGGGAGATATATATCAATAACCTCAGATATGAGGATGACACCACCCTTATGGTAGAAGGTGAAGAGGAACTAAAGACCCTCTTGATGAAGGTGAAAGAGGAGAGAGAAAAAGCTGGCTTAAAGCTCAACATTCAAAAAACTAAGATCGTGGCATCTGGTCCCATCACTTCATGGCAAATAGATGGGGAAACCATGGAAACAGTGAGAGACTTAATTTTTGGGAGCTCCAAAATCACTGTAGGTGATTAATTTCATGACTGCAGCCATGAAATTAAAAGACACTTGCTCCTTGGAAGAAAAGCTATGACCAACCTAGACAGCATATTATAAAGCAGAGACATTACTTTGCCAACAGAGGTCCATCTAGTCAAAGCTATGGTTTTCCAGTAGTCTTGTATGGATGTGAGAGTTGGACCATAAAGAAAGCTGAGTGCCAAAGAACTGATGCTTTTGAACTGTGGTGTTGGAGAAGACTCTTGAGAGTCCCTTGGACTGCAAGGAGATCAAGTCAGTCCATCCTAAAGGAAGTCAGTCCTGAATATTCATTGGAAGGACTGAGGCTGAAGCTAAAACTCCAATACTTTGGCCACCTGATACGAAGACCCGACTCATTGTAAAAGATGCTGATGCTGGGAAAGATTGAAGGCAGGAGGAGAAGGGGACAACAGAGGATGAGATGGCTGGATGGCATCACTGACTCAATGAACATGAGTTTGAGCAAGCTCTGGGAGATGGTGAAGGACAGGGGAAGCCTGGCATGCTGCAGTCCATGGGGTCGCGAAGAGTCAGACATGACTGAGTGACTGAACAACAACAAAATTCTGACTGGTGTGAGGTAATACCTCATTGTAGTTTTGATTTGTATTTCTCTGATAATCAGTGATGTTGAGCATCTTTTTATGTGCTTTATGGCCATCTGTATTTTTTCTCTGGAGAGCTGTCTACTTAGATCTTCTGCCCAGTTTTTGATTGGGTTGTTTTTATGACATAGAGCTGCATGAGCTTTTGTATGTTTTGGAGATTAATCCCTTGTCATTTGCATTATTTGCAAATATTTTCTCCCATTCTGTGGATTGTGTTTTCATGTTGTTGATGGTTCCCTTTGCTGTACAGAAGCTTTTAAGTTGAACTGGGTCCCATTTACTTATTTATGTTTTTATTTTCATTACTTTAGAAGGTGGACCAAAAAAAGATATTGCTATAATTTATGTCAAAGAATGTTCTGCCTATGTTTTCCTCCAAGGGCTTTATGGTGTCCAGCCTTTCATGTAGGCCTTTGATCCATTTCGAGTTTATTCTTGCATATGGTGTTAGAGAATGTTCTAATTTCATTCTTTGACATGTAGCTGTCCAGTTTACCCAGCACCACTTATTGAAGAGGCTGTCCAGTGAACCTTGTAAGCTTCATTTTCCCCATCTGCAAACTGGGGATAATATCAACCTTACAGAACTATGATGAGGATGAAATAAAATCATATATGTAAAGTACTTAGCTGGAAAACAAATTGCAGACCACCCAGGGCTCCCTGGGGACAAGGGTCTAGCCTACAGCAGGTGCTGCTAAATACTTGTTAAATGATTGAATGAAATCCTAACCACAAGTTTAGCCATAAATCAGAACAAATGAGCTCACATGGGGCCAGGAAGGGGCTTCCCTGGTGGCTCAGTGGTAAAGAATGTGGCTGTAATGCAGGAGTCACAGGAGACACGCGTTCGATCCCTGGGTCGGGAAGATCCCCTAGAGGAGTGCATGACAACCTACTCCAGGATTCTTGCCTGGAGAATCCCCACGGATAGAGGAGCCTGGAGTGCTACAGTCCATAGGATCACAAAGAGTCAGACAGGACTGAAGTGACGACACACATGGGGGACAGGAATCTGAAGGTTCTTGCCTGAGAAGATGCTCCTGGGTTTTGTTTCCCAGACAGTGTGTGTCTGGGAGTTGCTCCTTGGGTGAGCTAAGGACCCAAAAGTGGTGACCAGTCATCCAGGATTGCTATGGCATCCCTGTTCCTCGTGGCAAGAGTCCTGGGGCCTGTCCTGTGCTGGGGACATCCTGCTTGTGGTCACTGGCGAGGGTCTGCACCACCATGCGTGTGTTCCTACAGCGGAGCAAACTTGTACAGTATTCCTGTTGTAGTTTTGATGGTGCAGAGAGCAGCAACTTTCTTTAGTAAGCTGCCTACTATGTGTCAAGACAGAAAACAGTGATTTTCAAGTGACAGTGGCACCTTCCTCCTAGGATGGTATGTGTTGGGGGGCATCCGTGGTCATCTCAGTGATTGACTGGGAGTTCTATTGGGATGCTAATATCCTGCAGTGTTCCAGACAGACCTGCTCCATGAGGACTGCCCTGCTGAACAAGTCAACTGCATCCCTGTTGAGAAATACTAAGTGAAACTTAAATGGAGAAACACAGAGAAACCTAAATTAGCCCTTACACTTACATTAGCTGTAATTTTCACAACAGCCCTGTAGAGTAGGTACTATTATTGCCATTCTAAAGATTGGATTTGGGGTATGGGGTCCTTTTCAGAGCCAGATAAATGCAAATAGTAAGGATATTACATACTGATTTTTGGCCCCCAAGGGAGATGGAAGAGGAAGGATTTTGTTCTTTATTTGCATAGACTCTGTTAAACAATTACAATAATAAAGGGCGGTAAGAGATCTTTAGTAAGGGAAGCCAGGCCTCTACTTGCCAGTTTCATGTAGTGCATTCTAAATTATAAATGGAAATAGATACGTTTATGGACTTTGTGTCCTCATCAAGGTCATAACTCAGAGAAGTAGGGGACCAAATGATATTTTTCCAATACATCTGTTGCCCTCTCTATAGATAAATAGCACATTTGGATAGCATGAAATAGGACTCAGATTCTTCAAACAGACGCCAAAAGGAATTTTGTTTTTATCTCTCCCTAAAAGCATCTATTTCTGCTTTATTGACTATGCCAAAGCCTTTGACTGTGTGGATCACAATAAACTGTGGAAAATTCTGAAAGAGATGGGAATACCAGACCACCTGACCTGCCTCTTGAGAAACCTGTATGCAGGTCAGGAAGCAACAGTTAGAACTGGACATGGAACAATAGACTGGTTTCAAATAGGAAAAGGAGTACGTCAAGGCTGTATACTGTCACCCTGCTTATTTAACTTCTATGCAGAGTACATCATGAGAAACGCTGGACTGGAAGAAACACAAGCTGGAATCAATAACCTCAGATATGCAGATGACACCACCCTTATGGCAGAAAGTGAAGAGGAACTCAAAAGCCTCTTGATGAAAGTGAAAGTGGAGAGTGAAAAAGTTGGCTTAAAGCTCAACATTCAGAAAACTAAGATCGTGGCATCTGGTCCCATCACTTCATGGGAAATAGATGGGGAAACAGTGGAAACAGTGTCAGACTTTATTTTTTTGGGCTCCAAAATCACTGTAGATGGTGACTGCAGCCATGAAATTAAAAGACGCTTACTCCTTAGAAGGAAAGTTATGTCCAACCTAGATAGCATATTCAAAAGCAGAGACATTACTTTGCCAACAAAGGTCCGTCTAGTTAAGGCTATGGTTTTTCCTGTGGTCATGTATGGATGTGAGAGTTGGACTGTGAAGAAGGCTGAGCGCTGAAGAATTGATGCTTTTGAACTGTGGTGTTGGAGAAGACTCTTGAGAGTCCCTTGGACTGCAAGGTGATCCAACCAGTCCATTCTGAAGGAGATCAGCCCTGGGATTTCTTTGGAAGGAATGATGTTAAAGCTGAAACTCCAGTACTTTGGCCACCTCATGCAAAGAATTGACTCATTGGAAAAGACTCTGATGCTGAGAGGGATTGGGGGCAAGAGGAGTATGGGACGACAGAGGATGAAATGGCTGGATGGCATCACTGACTCGATGGACATGAGTCTGAGTGAACTCCGGGAGTTGGTGATGGACAGGGAGGCCTGGCGTGCTGCAATTCATGGGGTCGCAAAGAGTTGGACACGACTGAGCGACTGATCTGATCTGATCTGATAATTTATTATTTTAAACCTCAGCTGTAATAATAAAAGTCACTCCTGTAACCTGTTAAGATAGCTGTTACCTATTAAGATAATCTACTAAGATAGCTGTTATCAGATCCTAGTGACCCAGTCAGAAGTTTTAGTGAAAAGTATTCAAAAGCATCTACTTTATTGACTATGCCAAAGCCTTTGACTGTATGGATCACAACAAACTGTGGAAAATTCTTCAAGAGATGGGAATGCCAGACCACCTGACCTGCCTCCTGGGAAATCTGTATGCAGGTCAAGAAGCAACAGTTAGAAGTGGACATGGAACAACAGACTGGTTCCAAGTTGGGAAAGGAGTACATCAAGGCTGTATATTGTCACCCTGTTTATTTAACTTATACGCAGAGTACATCATAAGAAATGCTGGACTGGAAGAAGCACAAGCTGGAATCAAGATTGCTGGGAGAAATATCAATGACCTCAGATATGCAGATGACACCACCCTTATGGCAGAAAGCAAAGAACTAAAGAGCCTCTTGATGAAAGTGAAAGAGGAGAGTGAAAAATTTGGCTTAAAACTCAACATTCAGAAAACTAAGATTACGGCACTTGGTCCCATCACTTCATGGCAAATAGATGGGGAAACAGTAGAAGCAGTATCAGACTTTATTTTTTGGGGGGCTCCAAAATCACTGCAGATGGTGACTGCAGCCATGAAATTAAAAGATACTTGCTCCTTGGAAGAAAAGTTATGACCAACCTAGACAGCATATTAAAAAGCAGAGACATTACATTTTAACAAAGGTTCATCTAGTTAAAGCTATGGTTTTTCCAGTAGTCATGTATGGATGTGAGAGTTGAACTATAAAGGAAGCTGAGGGCCGAAGAACTGATGCTTTTTAACTGCGGTGTTGGAGAAGACTCTTGAGAGTCTTTTGGACAGCAAGGAGATCCAACCAGTCCATCCAAAAGGAAATCAGTCCTGAATATTCATTGGAAGGACTGATGCTGAAGCTAAAACTCCAGTAGTTTGGCCACCTGATGTGAAGAACTGACTCATTTGAAAAGACTCTGATGCTGGGAAAGACTGAAGGCAGGAGGAGAAGGGGATGACAGAGGATGAAATGGTTGGATGGCATCACCGACTCAATGGACATGAGTTTGAGTAAACTCTGAGAGTTGGTGATGGACAGGGAGGCCTGGTGTGCTGCAGTCCATGGGGTCACAAAGTGTTGGACATGACTGAGCGAATTTACTGAACTGATTCAACTTTGATTGGCTTTTAAGAGTTTTGATGGTTGTAAAAGCAAATTCGACAATTGAGACAAAGGGATTTTCTTCCTCTTGCAGCTGTTTCTAGGAAAAAAAATTGCAACCTGAAAAACACCTGCCTTTCTTGGTGCTGTAAAAGTTAGAAGGAACCACTGCTTGGATGACCACTAGAGGGCACTCTGCCTCCATAACTGGGGTACAAGCCAAGCCTTTGAGATGAAAAAGATTTCAAGGGCACAGGGTGAACCGCAACGCAAGGGCAATAAAGTGCAAAGCTTTGGGCTGGGTGCGACTTTAATACAATCCATAAAGGGAGCAGAAGTCACGAGTGAACAGTACTGTGGCTTGAATCACCGCCCTAAGAAAAGTATTCAATGCAGTATCAAGATTCTCTCATCTTTCCTTAACGAACCCTGAGCAGCATAGAAGAGAAAATATACAAGCCCATGTTTTAAAAATGTCTGGATTTGCTAAATGAAGAGGGGATGATTTGTAATACTACAAGACTCCATTTCTTAATGGGGGGGGTGCGGTTTCCCACATTTACATTTAACATAATCTGCCTACCTCAATCTACATTGAATATGGGCAACAACTCCACGTTTATGTTAAGGGGGTAACCTTCTGCATATCATTACTGCACTGGATCAAGACTCAGTGGTCACAGCACCATGTGGCTTTCATATAACAGGGACATTTGACACTCAAACCTTCATGATGTAGCAGCTGCCACTGTAATGTCCAGCTAATTGACTGGTAACAACACATATCTATTGTTTCTTCTCCCCCACTCATCTTTCTCCTTTAGTATAGAAGATATAATGAGCAAGAAAATGACCCCAGAGGTACTAGTGATAATAACTGTTACTATCAGTGAGCATTTAATATTTCAGGACACAGTGAAAAATTCTTCATGTGTACTATCTTATTTAATCCTCAACACAAACTTTCTGACATATGCATTATCCCACTTTTACATAAAGGAAAATTGAGGGTCAGAAAAATTAAGCAAACAAGTCCTTACAGTAAGCTGCAGAAGTAGGATTTGAGTTCAGGTCTCCCTAACTCTAAAGCCTGGGAACATAAAGGCTATGCCATTCTGCATGGTTTTCATTTCATGTTGAACAAGGATCCCTTGCTATCCAAGGCAATCCTGTATTTCTGGGAACATTATAAACCATGCCATGAAAACCTGTTTCTTCATCAATAAAATAGGAACAACAAAAATAACCTTTCCATGGGGCTATTGCAAGAACTGAAGTTTATACTGTAAAATGTCTATACAGTTCCTGACATCTAAGTGGGTCCTCAATAAATGCTATAACTCTTGTAACTCTTTGCAACCCCATGGACTGTAGCCTATCAGGGTCCTCTATCCATGGGGTTCTCCAGGCAAGAATACTGCAGTGGGTTGCCATTTCTTTCTCCAGGGGATCTTTCCAACCCAGGGATCGAACCTGGGTCTCCCGCATTGCAGGTGGACGCTTTACCATCTGAGCCACCAAGGAAGCCATAACTCTTACTATTATTACTAAAAATTCAGTCTAGTATCTCACATTGTATGGCCTTGTGATTTGAAAGAATTAAGGCATCTTCTAAGAACATATCTTACCATGAGAAAATAACTTTTGAACTGGGAAAGCAAGACTTATTCTTACACAGAACACATGGATCCAATATGGAAGGAAGGACTCTGGGATCCACATAAAGAATGAGATTTCTTCAAAAAAAAAAAAAAAGAAAGAAAAAAGAAAAGAATCCCACGGAGGCTCCAAGAGTCTTTCCAAAACAAATCCATCCTTTCCAACACAAATGGATACATTTCTCATAGTTATTAATTCCACATTCTATTGCTAGTTTATTGCAGGGACCAGGACTTCCTTGGGAGGTGGTGAGGCGTGTCTGCTTTGACAGCAGAAAAGACCAAAGTGGGCCACAGTGACCTTATAAACCACCAACTGCGGAGCACCCAAGCTCCTGGCCACGCCCTGCAAACAAGCCAATCAACGCGCCTCAGAACACCTGCAGACTCATCCTCACCGCAACTTCTGACTCACCGTAGGTGAAGTAGGCCACTTCCGGCGGAAGGGAGACGTTGTGTAGTGTGTCGTCCTGCACGTGCTGGTCCACGTACAGCTGGGCCTCGCTGGCCTTCAGGAAAGCCATGAACCTCGCCGTGAAGGAGGCCACGAAGATGGACAGCATCCCGAAATCTAGCAGGTTCCACAGGTGCAATACGTACTCCCGCGGCCCCTCCTCCCAGATTTCCTTGCATTCGGACCAAATCATTCCTGCGGGGGAGTGAGAAGGTCAGGCTCATTGTTTTCTGTTCTCAGTGTGTGTGTGACCATAGGGACCACGGAAGGAACCAGGGTGCAGGTGTAAATGTAATAAGCTCTTTGGAGCTTGGAATGTTGAGAGCCAGCAGCGCACAGAAATGTGCTTTCAAAAGGCAGATGTAGAGTTAGGAAAGTCTCAGGCTCCAAGAATTCATGCCACCTGTCCTGCGTACAGATAAATCATCTCCAGGTGTGAGGAGAGAATCCTCATCTGTTGATAGATTCTTGGAGGGAATAATTAGAAATATAATGGCTGACATTTGTATATTTTAAGAACTGGAAGGTTATAAGTAATCATACAGTTCTAAACTAAGTATTATGAAACTGACGTCCAGGAATGGGAAAGGGTTTTCTGAAGGTCCCACTTATGACCTAGAACCCAGTTCTCCTAATTCCCTGATTAACTTGCTTTCCTTTGTATTTCTGTGAATGTTTCAGGTTCTTCCTGCCTCTCCTGCAGCTGTTTAGTTTTTGCTTTTTAATTTTCCCTTACTTCTTTATAACTTCATTGTTGCATAGTAAACAATGTAGAATTCAACAAGATGTTGCTAGCATCCCCACCCCGCCTCCAAGTCAGCCTCATGAGGTCGCCTAGACTAATAACTTGAGTGTGTATATCTGTACTATCCAATATGGTAGCCACTAGTCACACGTGGATACTGAGCACTCCAAATGTGGCCAGTTAAATTGAGGGACGCTACACATAAAAGTGTAGACACACCAAATTTCAAAGACTTGATACAAAAAATGTAAAAATATTTCAACAATTAAAAAATCTCAATCACGTTGAAATACTAATATTTTAGATATATTGGGTTAGATAAAATCTATTATTAATTTCAGCTTTTATAATATAGCTATCAGAAAATTTAAAATTAAATCATGGCTTATGATGTGGCTTGCCTTATATTCGTATTGAATAGTGCTATTCTCTACCTTTATCTTCAATGATTATTAAAAGTAAATTGGTTTAGATGATTAAAAATAAATTATTCAGTAACATTTTGATAATAAACATTTTAAATACACATATTTATTATCATATATACATACTGTGTACACATTATATGTATGTGTATTAACTCCCTCAAATCTTTACAATAATCCTATGAAGTGCATGCTGTTATTATCCCAGTTTTATAGTTAACATATCCTTAGCCATAGTGAGGATATTCTCCAGATAGGAGGCAGGAGATCTGAAATTTGAGTCTGGAAGGTCTGGCCCTAGCGTCCATGCTCTTGACCATTATGGTCTTTGCTCCTCCAGGAAATAGAATTGGTGTTGAAAGCAACTAATGAAGGAAAAGTCTTCCCTGGTGTCTCAGATAGTAAAGAATCTGCCTTACAATGCAGGAGACCTGGGTTCAATCCCTGGGTTGGGAAGATCTCCTGGAGGTGAGAATGGCTACCCACTCTAGTATTCTTACTTGGGAAATCCCATGGATAGAGGAGCCTGGCATTCTACAGCCTATGGGGTCACAAAGACTCAAGACTGAGCAACTAACACTTAATGAAGGAAAAAGACTCTTGAATGTTTTCTGATTAACATCAAAGAGTTTATAGAAACTCAGACATAGGAAAGACTTGATGCAGAACTAGCCCACTCTGTGTTATGCCATGTTACACGTCACCTGCTTACTTAGGAGGTTAATCTGGTAAAAGAATCACTAACTGGTAGGTTAGTGAGACAATTCCAGCTCATTGACCATGTTCCCTAAAGGTTAACACCGCCAGCCTCTTGGCACTCTCCTGGCTCCTGAGCATCAAACATGGATGGCCTGTCTTCTCAGATTCCTCCTGCCTCTCCCACAGCTGTTTAGAGAAGTTGTGGCTTTGTTGAATGAAACAGATTCTAAGATCTGCATGTTTGTATCAAATTGGAGTCTCCGCAAAAGGAAATGACCCAAAACATTGAAAATCTTTTTACAAGACTCCCACCACCACACACACCTTGTTGTTCCCGCTTTTTATCTTCACAAAGCCTTACTTCCTAAACTTACGCTTTGAAAATTTTTGTGGTAATTCAGTGAAGTAAAATTTCCTTAACACTGAAATGTACTTTCATCTGTGCCTGTTCAAATAGGTATTTAAAGTATGTTACAGGAAAAACCATTACAGCTGGAAAAAATAATGTTTGTTTCTTTCCTCTATGCGCCTGCCCCCTCCCCCTGATAATTAAAATTCCTAATGTCTTGGTGGACTGCTTTTAGCTGAGCACTAGGAAAATTACAGGCTATCAGTTACCTTAATTCAGGAAGCCCTTGGTTCAGTTCTACCTTGGTCACTTATTAGGTGTGTAACCTTGGATAAGTTCCTTGATTTTCTTGAAATTTTGATGTAATTTCCAGCACTAAAAGTTCTGTAAATCTGAAATGCAAATTATTTACAGTAAACTGACTTTTCTGACCAACATAGAGGCACCTCATTGGGGATTGCAAATCATTTCCTCCATGGTCCAGCGCCCACGTCAGTCTTCCCAGATTTGCATATTAACTTACCCAGACTAATTTAAATTATTCCAAGGCCATGAGTAAAAGTAGCATGGGCCCAAGGGTTTGAGCAACAGGAATGCTTAACGAAAAAAGAAATGTGTGAAATTAAGTACTTTAGTGAGTGAAATTAGGTTTCCTGCTTCCAAGGTGCTGAGAGTAGTTCAGCATTGTATATCCAAGCTGAGCCCCCTGGACTCCTGCCCCTAGCATGTCAGTCTGATGAGTGTATACAGCCCAGGGGCTTAGAGGGTAAGGATATTGGGCACTGGAGCCTCCTTCAGGCAACCCCTTCACTCAGGGATGTCTGGAGCCCAGAGAGCAAGGTCACTGGTAATTAACGGGGATGACTGGCAGGGGAACAGATTGGGACATGCTGGGAAGCCTTGAGGGAAATGAGTAGCTTTTCATTCAGGCAGGTTCTAAGTAAGGCCTGCAGGCTGCTGATATGGGGCTTGACAGTTCTAAAGACTGTTCACCTGGATCCCTGCCTCAGATGCTTTTCAGAAGGGATTCCCCCTTCAGATTCCTGTGAGACTTAACTGTGTGAACTCCGTAAATGGCCATAGCCCCTGCCTCTACATCGGGTTTCTCTACACTGTTCCCGGACCCCCAGACCACCTCCTGGGAGGCTTGTCTGTTCTTCTGGGTTACCTTCTGATTATTGAGTTGGGACTTAGGCATTCTGTTAACTCACAGGTGGTAGAATATGCCAAGAAGCCCTCAACCTTCAAGCCCTAACATCCAAACTCCAGCTCAATGGCAGGTCCTTAGCAGCAGATCTGGGCCTCAGGCTCTTTTAAGGTTCATTTGTTTTCCAGGCAAGGAGATGATATTAATAGATTCAAAATTTTCCTAACAAAGCTCATCTTCTCCTCTGACTTTTAGTAGCTAATCATAGTTGAGCACCCTCTAGGTGCCAGGCCCTGTGCTAAGCCCTTTTCCAACTCTAAAGCTTCCTTACAGCCTGGTAGGTACCTACTCTAATTATCTCCACTTTGCTGACGGACAGACTCGTGTACAAAGATGACAAGTAAATTATCCAGAGTCTCAGGGAGTTCAGGACCCTCTTTTCACTGCACTGTCACTCCCCACCTCCCACAACCCCCGCATGCTCTCTACTAGGCACAGACTTACGTCACTGTTCAGGAACTCATTCACCACTTAATGGACAGTGTTGAGCTCCGACTTTGTGCCAGGGACCATTCTGGGGGTACAGCAGCCAAGAAGATGCTGTCCCTTGCCCAGCAAACACGGTCTAGTGCTGGAGACAGGTGTGTCTACAAACAGTAGTGCTACAAAGTGACAGATGCTGTAGTAAGAATGTCCAGGAGACTGTGTGGACACACAGGGATAAGAGCAGTCAGTATTATAGTCATGAGACCCAACACAGTGTCTGTAATAACATATTTCTGACTGAATGAAGTAGGTGACTCCTGGCATGAGGAGTTAGCTGGGGGAAGGAGTAGGGGCGGAAAGGCCGTGGACATGAGGGAGAACAGACTATTCTAGGAAACTGCAGGGGGCTCGGAGAAGGCAGTGGCACCCCACTCCAGTACTCTTGCCTGGAAAATCCCATGGACGGAGGAGCCTGGTAGGCTGCAGTCCATGGGGTTGCTAAGAGTTGGACATGACTGAGCAACTTCACTTTCACTTTTCAGTTTCATGCATTGGAGAAGGAAATGGCAACCCACTCCAGTGTTCTTGCCTGGAGAATCCCAGGGATGGGGAAGCCTGGTGGGCTGCCGTCTATGGCGTTGCACAGAGTCGGGCACGACTGAAGTGACTTAGCAGCATTAGTAGCAGGAGGCTCAGTACGGCTTAAGGGTTGGTAGGGATAAGGGGATGGAGATCGTAGATCCTGAAAGGCCCTCCTTCAGGCCATGAGGGGGAGACCAGGCAGCTCGGTGTCTAGGTAGTCACCCTGAGCTGCCAGATAGCTCCTCAAGGTGATAAGCAGAGCAGTAACGTGGTCTGACTTACTGGGAGAAATTTTGGCAGTTTGGTTGAAGTAGTCTGTTTGGAATTTACCTAAATAAATGAAGAAACCATCAAAGGAATGACTTAGGTGAGAAACACAGCCCATTTTCTTTTGCAGTTTTATTCTTGGTCAAACTTACATGTGTGATTTTGCACCTAAGATTTAGCACTGCCCTCAGAGAGTTTGTAATCTGAGGTGGGTAGGGTGAGGGAGCAACTTGATCCTCACATTTTATGCACATGAAAGCTGAAATTTAGAGAGGCAGAACCACCAAGGAGGAAGGGACACAGTGAGGCCTGGGTCTCTTGCTAACCGGCCTTAGGCTCTTTCCTCCTCTTCTCTTTAAGCATGTTTTCCTGCTTTGCTGGACGCTTACATCTCCCTCAGCTGGGCTTTCAGCTGGGGTGTCTGCTTAAGAAAACACTGCCAAGTCTCTGTAAGAGTTGGGTCGAGAGAGTCTTCATGACATAATTATCTTCCAGATGGAGCAGTGACATGCATAGTGGAGAGGCTTCCTGCCCTCCAAGCTCCATGGCTGTCTGCAGACCACAAATGTTATAGTCCTCTGGTGAGCATTGGTATAGCCACAGTCTCTAACTCACACGATGGATTATCAGCTCTTTCCTCTACCCCAGAGTGACTGCTAATGAGATAGGGAAGAAAGATATGTTCCTATGGTATAAACTGATGTCGGAGAGTCTCCAGGCCAAGGATCTATGATCTCTGGTTTATTTGGTCCTTTCCAAAGCAGGTCATCTTACAGCTCTAGAGAACACACGTGTCTACTAGCAAATTCGTCTCTCCTTCCCATGTCATGCTCTTCTTGTGTCTTCCTTGATACTGTGTCCTGGTTTTCCTTCTATCTTTGCATGTAGTCTTAATCTCCTTGTGGCTTCCACCTCCTCTGCCCTTATTTTAAATCTCCTGGATTTATAATCTAGAAGGGTCTCAAAAGTCTGCTGGTAATCAAGTAAAGCATCTGGAGTTCAGGAAGAATATATTTCTGATTGGGTTTGACCATTCCATAGAATTGTACAGCAGAAGAACAACCCACATGCCCAGTAGAGATTTGGAGAAGCAATAGATCATGGACACACTGCGTGGCCTCTGAAAGAGGTCATTGGGAATACCAGATATCCACATGGAGTGAGAGCTCCCAGAAGATGAAAAGAGCGACAATTTGTTTGATTACAGAAATGCTAATATTAATTGGGGCTTCCAGGTGGCACAGTGGTAAAGAATCTTCCTGCCAATGCAGGAGACACAAGAGACACAGATTCAGTCCCTGGGTCAGGAAGATCCCCTGGAGGAGGAAAGGGCAACCCATTCCAGTATTCTTGCTTGGAAAATCCCATGGACAGAGGAGCCTGGTGAGAAACAGAGAAAAGCGTGTAGAAAAAGAGAAGGGGGCTAGGGGGGCAGTGAGTGGGGGACCTTATGTGTTTAAACAGGTCAGTTAAAAAAGGGCTTCACTCAGAAAAGGATACTTTAGAACACAGACCTGAGGAGGTGAGGAAGCGAGCCATGGCACTGCTCGTGGGGAAAACTCTTAGGCAGAGGGACCAGCCTAAGTCAAGGTTCTGAGGCAGAAACAGTTTGAAGCCAGGAGGCCAGTGGGGCTAAATGAGAGCAAGGGAGGCTGGAGGTGGTGGAAGATGAGGGCACAGAGGTGGAGGTGTGAGTCCTTTACAGTGAGAGTGGCTCTCACGCTGGGGGAGCTGGGATGGCATTGAAGAGTTTGGAGGCAAAGTAACACGATCTGATTACATTTTCAGTGGATCTAGCTCCTGTGCTGAGCATCTGCTGGGGCACAGGGCTGATAAGGGCAGAAGCAGGGACACTGGACAAGGCCCCTCACCTCTTCGTGATCAGCCCCTCTCTCCATCTCTGCAGGAGCCAGTTGAACTTGTTAGGGTCCTAAAGTCCTGTCAAACGCTGGTGGAGAGGGAGTCATGTTTTGGGTGTTTGTATAGCCAGTCTGTCCAAAGGACCATATTCATGAGTCCTGGGGGAAGAGAACCGTGAGCTGTGTTTCTGTGTTTCTCCTGGCAGTGCTCGAGAGTAGTGTTTGAGGCCTTTTTCAGTAAGGGCCTGATGCCAGTTCAGGCCTCTCCAAGACTAGGCAGATGAGATGAGACTGTGGACCTTAGGGTTTGCCGCCCAAACAGCACAGTGAACTCCGCGCTCAGTGTGTTTCTCTCACAGGTTGTTAGTAGTAGTTGCAACGTTGAATAATTAAAGAGCTCCAGGAAGTATTTAGAGTCGAGATAATATTCGTCTTATTTTAGAGCTGCTTCCCTGGTATCTGGCACAGTGCCTGGTATATAATACAATGCTTAATAACTAGAATGGATTTGTGGAGGAAAAAACTGAGAAAATGGAAACAGTGCTAACTGAAAACTACCGAGCAAGTGCATTTACCACTGCGCTTACCAGGCTACCTGCTCTGTGCCCGCAATGCCGCCTTCCTCCTGGTCCCGTAGACGAAGGGTCTGCGCTCCTGCTAAGGACCAGCCCTCCTCTGGCCTGCTGGGTCCCATCCCCTCTCACTACTCAGGAACTTCGCTTCTGAAGTCAGTGGTCCATCCTCAGGCCTCCTGTCACCTGATCTGTCAGCACCATTCGACATAAGTGATCAGTCCGTGGGTCTTGACACAGTGACTTTGGTTGGCTTCTCGGACACCACTCTTACTTCAGTCTCCTTTGCTGGATAAGATTCTTCTTGTTTCCCCATCCTTTAAATATTGCTGTGCCGGAGGGCTTGGTCCTCGGTTCATCCGTTCACATTCACAGTTGAGGTATTGCATATAATTTACTTTTAATAGACTGACACGCCCGAATAATGTTTCCAACCCCAGCCTCTCTGAACTTCAGCATGTATATCCAGTTTGCTACTTGACATTTCCACTTGGAGATCTAATAGATAATCTCAACTGAACTCTTGATTTCCATGTCTCTCTTCAAACTGCTCCTTCCCTGGTCTTTCCTGCCTTTGTTGTTGTTCAGCCACTCAGTTGTGTCTGACTCTTTGCGACCCCATGGACTGCAGCATGCCAGCTTTCCTGTCCTTCACTGTCTCCCAGAGTTTGCTCAAACTCATGTCCATTGAGTTGAGATCCCATCCAACCATCTCATCCTCTGTCACACTCTTTTCCTCTTGCCCTCAGTCTTTCCCAGCATCAGGTTCTTTTCCAGTGAGTCGACTCTTTGCATCAGGTGACCAAAGTATGGGGACTTCAACCTCAGCATCAGTCCTTCCAATGAATATTCAGGATTGATTTCCTTTAGGATTGACTGGTTTGATCTCCTTGTGGTCCTAGGGACTCTCAAGAGTCTTATGCAGCACCATAGTTTGAGATCATCAATTCTTCCACACTCAGCCTTCTTTATGGTCCAACTCTCACATCCTTACATGACTACTGGAAAAATCATAGCTTTGACTTGCCAGACCTTTGTCAGGAAAGTGACGTCTCTGCTTTTTAATACGCTGTCTTGATTTGTCATAGCTTTTCTTCCAAGGAGCAAGAGTCTTTTAATTTCATGGCTGCAGTTTCTGCCTTCGAGGAAATCTCTGTTATGCCTTTTGAACTAAAACACTTGGAATTTTCCTTGACCACCTTCTTTCTCTTACACTCCACAGACAATCCAGTAGCAATTACTATGATTGATTTTACCTGCAAAATATAACGTACTCTACTACCTCCTCAAAATCAGCCATTTTCCATCTGAATTACTGTAGTGGCCTCCTAACTGGTTTCCCTGTTTCTGCTCTTGTCCCAGAGTCATCTGTTCTCTACCCAGCAGCCTGCAATCCACTAGAAAATGAAGTTGTGGGATGTCACTTCTGTGGTCAGAACTACCCAGCCGTTTCTGGTCCTCTCAGCTCTGTACCACGGCCTCCATGGCCTTGCGTGATTGGCCCTGCCTGGCCTTGTGCCCTCTTCTCTGCCATCTCTCCCTTATTTATTCTTTTGCAGCCAATGGTTTCTTTGCTGTTCCTCAGACTTCGCCAGCTTGCTGCTGAATCCAAGCCGTCAACACATACTGAACTGTCTTTCTGGATGCTTTTCACCCAGATGCCTGCAGAGCCTGCTTTCTCTCTTCCTTCAGGTCTCTGTTCATATTTCATCTCATCAAAGAGGGTAGGTGAGAGAGCTTCCTCTTACCAGCTCAACTCCTCTGATAAGATAAAATGTGAACAGAGGCCTGAAGGAGGAGAGAAAGGAAGCTAGGCAGGTATTTATTCAATTTATCTTCTCAAAGACATTTGAATACTGACTGGGTATTTGAAAATGGATTATTCATTTTCTTTTATGTTTATAGTTCAGTTTTAGAAAAAGAAACCCGATTTCTATTATCTGTCATGGTGAAGCAGTAAACTGGGGAAAAAAAGAAACTATTTTCAGATGTTGGAAATAGCACAGCACTGTGATCCTTGGTGAAGAGAAACAAGCAAGATAAGTCACATGATAGCCCTGTATTTTTTTTTATCGGAGGCACATTTCAATGTGCAGGGTGTAGAGAGGGATCCTAGAAGCATAGAAGCAGTCCCAATGAATTGAAGAGACAGAGATTGGAGTTCAGGAAGGTTAAAGTGGTTAGATGTTATATGGCAGGGTTCCAGAGAGAAAGGTACTATGCATAACCAAAAACACAAAACCAAACACAAAACTAGTCCAGAAATTTACATAAGTAAATTACATAAGTAAAATCCTTTTGAATGTTCCCATAATATTAAGTCACGAATGCATTGAGTAAAACACTATAAACAACAGCCAGAGAGATGTAAGCTGAATCATTTCTAAGGCTCAGAAACTGTTCACCCAGAGTGGAGACATGTTTGAGTTCTGACCCTCCAGACTTGAGAGCCTTTGTTGATTACTGAGGCCATTTAGTAGTGACCCCAGATGTGTGTCTCTAGTACAAGGATAATCAATCCTATTGTAAAGCTTCTCCAGGTCCACTCTGTGAAAGTCTGAAAAGGACCAAACTCATCTGTAAGAATTTAACAACCTGTCAGAATAAAACAAAGTATCTCTTTGAAGACAATAAAATCTAGATGCTGAACAATATTGCATGTGATGTGTCAATCATTCAATCAGAAATTACTAACTCACTAAGATATAGGAAAAAATGATCCATGTCTGGAGAAAGTTTAGTCAGTAACCCAAAAACAATAGAAATGATGAAATTAGGACTTTATAACAGTTCTTACTATAAATACATACATTATGTTCAAGGATTTAAAGTAAAATATAAATACCACAAAAAGGGAAATGAAAGTTATAAGAGGGAACCAAGTGGAACTTAAAGGGTTGAAAAATACAATATTTGAAATGAAAAATTCATTGGTTGAAAATCAAAATCACAGATGATTTGGAAAAAATGTCAGTGAACTTGCAGCACATAAAGATTGGAAAAAAGTAAAAGAGAAATCTTCTTTTAGGATTCACACAAAATGTTTGTAAATGAAATTTTATGATACCTAGGATTCGACTCAAAATTTTACAGGGTTGGGAGAAGGGAAGTAAGATGAAACAAAGATTAGTGTTGATTTACTAATTGTTGAAGATGAGAGATTGGCCCAAAGGGTTCATTATAATCTTCTCTTGATATTTCCAATTCTTAAAATTATTTACAATAAAAGTTTGAAAAATATAATCTAGTAAGAAAAAGTAGTTAGAATCTTTCTTTTGTCTCAAATGTAACAGGAAGTAGGTCAATGAAAAATAAGCCTTCCCCTTCATAATACTAATGACGTAACAGTCTTGAAAATTCAGCTTTGCTTTGATGGGTAGAAGCTGGAAGCTGGGACCTCTGTAGCTAGAGATACTTCTCTCTTATTGTGATAATGCCCTGACACCCAGGAAGAGAAATATGGAATCAGGACGACATCATGACCTAGTAGGAGAATCACTGTAACATATGATAGGATACCCACTTAAGGGGGAATATGCTTGCACTCGTTAGTCTTATACCTGCTGTCCAGGTGGGGTTATGAGGTGAGTGAGTGAGTGGTGCTGTAAATCCTTTGTTTTATTCATAAACCCAACATATGAGGTGTTTTTTTTTTTTTTTAAAGAAAATGATGTTTTAATTTGAGTTGCTGTAACAAAGCTGCACAGACTGAGTGTCTTATGAACAGAAATTTCCTTCTCATAGTTCTGGAGGCTGTAAGTCCAAGATCGTGGTGCCAGAATGTTTCAGATTGCAGATTGCTTGCTGTATCCTCATGTGGCAGAGTGAGGGTAAGAGCACACTCTGGGGTCTCTTTTAAAGGACACTAATCCTATTTATGAGGGCTCCACGCTCATGACCTAAGCACCTCCCAGAGGCCCTACTTCTAATACCATCACATTGGAATTAGGGTCTTAACATGTGAATTTGGGGAGACACGAACATTCAGACCATTGCAAAGTACCTAGTGTTAAAGTGCTTAATTTAGTTAAATTGGAGGTGGGGGCGTTACGCTAGGGAGAATGAGGATAGACTCTGAACAGTGGAAGGGCCACAGAACTCACTCTACAACAGGCTTTACTGTTCCTTTGCAACTTGAGTGCCGGCAAGTCCACCAAGTGAGCCTTTGGTTGCAGACTTGCCGGTTGATTAAAAGCTCCTGGGAAGCATGGCATGCTTTCCTGCTTCTGCCCTTTGGGTCAAACCATTCTTCTCATCATTACCTTGTTATGACTGAGAGATGCAGCTTAAAGGCCGTATTCCAAGTTGTTCCCAGCTTGGGGGTCTATGGGATCTTCTTCAGTGGTTCAACTCTTGTGCTCTTAGGCCAGAAAGGTTGAACCTGTGGCACTGTGCAGTCATGTAATTAGTGCAGGGCAGGTGTTAGGCTGTCTTTTCAAGTATTCGTTCTTCTGTGAATTTGTTGATTGGTAGTGCAGACACTTTGACCCTGAATATGTTTTGACTCAATGTTTGTGAACATAAACATGACGAATGCTATGCCGATACTGAATTGTTGTTAAGAAAGGCAATTAGGGGTGGGTGGGGTGGTGGGTGGTGGTGAATATCATTAGGACAGTTTAATTAATTGATCAAATATTGATACTGCATAAATTTTTTGTCTTTTTTCGGTTTAGTTTTACTCAAAACATTCTTATCAAATTCAAATCGTTTTGATGTAAATCTTATAGTTTATTGATCAAGTTTTGGTTATATACAATATCACTGGTTGTAACTTTTGCAATTTTTCATTGTTTCTTACAAAGTCTGATTTTTTTTTACCAATCAATTCAGTGTTAGAAAAATCTGTAACACATTTGACCATGTACAGTTTTAGCCATTGTCTGTTTTATTTTATCTTGCTTATTTCTACTAGTAATAGTTCTTGTGAGTTATGGAAAAGGAGATACCCTGTCTTGGCTAGTCATTGAGATACCTGGGAATAATTTCCTTGGCAATTCTAGTGGCGGACCTTGGCAGCACAAAATATCACCACAAAGAGGAATTTCACAGCTTCATTATGTTCATTAGCACAGATAATGAGAATATGTTAGTCCCCTAACTTTTTAGATTTTTGTTATTGGTAATTTACTATGTATCAGTATTCAGTGGTAACAAAAAATATCTTTTAAACTTTCACTCTTATACTTTTTTCCTAAGGCTACTAGTGTTAGTTGCTCAGTCATGCCTGACTCTTTGGGACCCCATGGACTGTAATCCAGCAGGCTCCTCTGTCCGTGGAATTCTCCAGGCAAGAATACTGGAATGGGTAGCCATTCCCTTCTCTAGGGGATCATCCTGACTCAGGGAATGAACCCAGGTCTCCTGCATTGCAGGCGGATTCTTTACCATCTGAGCTGCTAGGCTTCTAGTAGACTATATTTAAATGAGTAAGACCACATGTCCCCCCCGCCCCCACACACACACAGACACTTTATAGTCACTTTCAATACACATATAATAAAAAGTATGGAATGAATTCCCCCCAAACAAATCCTTTCAAAATTGGGATTTATATTGCAGGTCTGTGCACCTTTTATACCAGCACAGACAGAGGTTGACTTTGACTTCTGTGCTGGTCATCTCCTCACCATTTTGTCTGTCAAGAGTGCATTCAAGAGAAGAAGAGTTTCTGAAGTCAGAGTTTAATAAGGGCCTAAAATAACTAGAGGAGGAGAGAATAAAAGACAGAGTGACTTGCTTACCCAAGACCCACTTCATGATGAGCATTTCTGTCCAGGAGAATTGTGTAGTTTTCACTCTGAAGATCTGTTTTGGGTAGTCTGTGAAGGTTTCGTTGGGCAGGGTTTTCACGCCTTCAAAGCGGTCTGATGCGTTCACAACCAATAATCCCAAGAAGATGGTGAAAGAAACTGCATGGGCTACAAATTTCATGAAAGGGCTCCTCAGTGTTCGTCCTAGCTGGAAACAAAATGTGTATATGACACGTTAATCTGGCAGCTTCAGGCAGGTGCAGGGCTCTCTTTAAAAGGCGTTTGCTGAAAGTTGAACCAGAGAATTCTTCATTTTGGACAGAAGCTGCTCACCAAACCCAGACATTTTCTAGAGTTTTTATGTGAGAGGCTGCTTGACTGAATCCATTTTCTAATGACTTTAATTTTTCCTGTTTAGAAAATTCAGTGGGAGTGGTAAGAGAAAGGAGCGACACACACTGATGTAACATCATGTTACAGTCTGGCTGCACAGCTACCCACGGCCACATGGATAAGAATTTTATGCTTTTTAAATCTAGAAAAAAAAATCAGTTTCAATAGAGTTCAGAATTTTTCTTTAAAAAATTACACTTTGGATATGCTCTGTTGTTCTTTGGTCTATTTTCTTGGATTTTAGGTGAGATGATTTATTTTCAGCATTTATTCTATCCTGGTAAATTTATTTAAAGCTGTACAGTTTGCACTAGGTTCTGCTTTAGCCATGTTCTATATATTTTGACTTGTAGCATTTCCCTTGATACTCAATTATAAATATTTTATAGTTTCCCTTTTGATTTCATTTTAAGTCAGAGGTTATTTAGGTTTTAGATACACAGGACTCTCCCCCCTTGCTTTAAAAACTCCTAATTTTATCGCAGTATGTTCAGATCCTAGCCTCTATTATACTACTCTAAAACTTACTGGGCTTTTCTTTGTGGCCGAGAACGTGATTCATTTGTGCAGTTCCATGTGAACTTGAAGTGCTCCAAAAGATGCCTGTTGGGGAGCAGGTGTTGGTCACATCTTCTTATCTGTGGCTTGCCATGCAAAGGCCACTTGGGTCTCTGAGATGTAACTCGAGGGCTGCCTAAGGGGTCTTTGGTGACTCTTGTGAATTAATTCACTTGGGTCTCTTCCAGGTCACCGCTGTCACCCTCACCTAATCTGACCCCCCAGCCAGGTGTACTAATAAGAGCAAAGAGGAGGACCTTTTCTGGAACACAGTTCCTTCTCCAGGGCGAATGTTCATTTACAGTCGGTGACCAATTAATGTTCATGTTCTGCTTTATTCAGGAGTCCCAGAGTGAAATGTCAGCCAGCATATCGAGTATTGGTTCAGCAGAAGATCAACTATAGGGTTTCTCCTGGTGAAACTTCCCTAATCATGACTATATTCAGCATAACATTTATAAGTCAGATGGCTTGATAGTGTTTTTCAATATACTTCAGTGTGATAATCATCTACTTTAACAGTGCTAGTTATTACTGTAACATTCTAATGCCAAAGAACCCATCTGTTGAAATTAAAAATTATAGTTTTTTTAAAAAATCATTTTTTTAAAAAATTGCATTTTAAGTCTGAACATTGGAAATCCCTACTTGTGCTGGAAAGGACTTGTTTGGAGTCACCTGTCTTATCAGATTGTCAGATGGCACTAGAATAACTTCAGAAGTGGACAGAGAGGTTTACCTGAAAACCATGAGGCCCTCAAACGTCCTACGTATGACATTTCTCTATGAAGTTTAACCTTGTTATTTACAAAGTACAGACTGTAGATAATTTTTAGCCATAGGTAGATGTACTAAATTCAGGATGCAGAGACTAAATATAAGGACAAATAAAATACCTCATATAAATTCAGTGGGGAAAAAAAAAAAGGAATTTAACCATGTTTCATGTTGACTTATGAATGTGATGTCATAAACCTACTTTAAGTTTTTCAGTATTTTATCTGACTGAGTTGGCATTTTGGAGCCCATTTCCCAGCCAACAAGCTGGGATAATTTGCTGTAGACAGGAGACATTCTTACATAGTCACTGCATGGTTTCCTGTCACTGTGCCCTGGCTGGGGTAGTGGAGAGAGGGGAGGGAAGTGGGAGAATGACTGCAGAGTGGGGAGAGGAAGGGTTGAGAGGGCAAGGGATACCAGGTCTGCATGTCCCAGCAGGGTCCCAGAGATGCCAGACAAAGGTGGGGAAGATGGAGACAGACACAGCCAAGGATTGACAGGATTGACAGCCAAGTTTCCCTACTCCTTAATCACTGGGCTCTAAGTAACATCTCCCGGTGACTACCTGGATGAGGACATGGGGACATCTCTCCATCTTCTCATCGAGGCAGGTACCTGACTGCAGGGATCTGCCACGCAGGTGCAACCTTGCTGGTCCTGGGATTCCCCACAGGAGCTGCTTTGAGAAATTTAATGTTTTCTTTGTCCCCTCACTCAAATAGTTGTCTTCTGGCAGAAAATGCACCTGTCAGAGTTACTGTACTTATTGCAGACCATAAGGAAAATCCCTGATAAGGCCCTTCAGAGTTGTGGAAGGTTACCCTGAACTCAGTCCCCCTTGATTTAAGCCATAGGGAGGAAAAGCGAGGTTAGTAATTGATGCATTTTTCCTATTTTTCTTCTGGTCTTGAAAGCATCTTTTTAGCAGGTAAACATTATAAAGGTCAGATGAGATCAAATCATTTCAGTGATTTCCTTTTTCTTTTATTTTGGTGACATTTCCTATTTGTCTCAATTTTTTGAAGCAAATTATGCTTGGGGAAAATTTGCTCCTTTCACAAGGCCACCAGGTGAACCAAAATAAAGGAGAAAAGTTAACCAATATATACCTGCTGCTCTTAGTTGTGGAGTCATTAAATCTGGGTCAGATAACAGAGTTAGGTGTAAAAAGAGGTGGAAGAGCTTCAGAAGACATAGGCCTTGGTGTGCTCTGCTAGAAGAGCACAGCTGGTGAGTCTGAGACGTGGGCTCAGGCAGCTGCATCATTACTTGGCCCTGATGAGTTGAAAACATATCAGGAAACCCAAGCTTGCAGCCCTAAGTCTCTGGCTTACCCCAGACTTTCTGGGTGCAATTCTTTTACTTTGGGAAACAGATGAATATGAGAATAACTGAGTAGTTCTCCCGAATTAGCTCCAAATGAACTTCATTCTCCAGCCCTCAGGGTGGGCACCTGCTTTTACTTGTCGACACCCCTCTGTGTTTAGTGGCACTGGGCTCTCAGCCCACAAGTGGAAGCAGTTAATGGAGACCTTGCAGCCACAAGCCCACGAGGCAGGCCATGACTGCAGGAGAGCATGCAGCGACTGTTGCCAGCATCTCTCCTCACTCAGAACCCCCAGTCTTTCTCATCAAATGCCACCCTCACTCGCTGCCTGCTGCCAGTGGCCATAAGCAAGGGCTTAGTGTCCAAGCTGTGCAAAGCTGAATCAGCTGAGGCAGGCTTTGGATCAAGCGTTTTCCAAAAGAAACATACAAGGCTGGAGTGGGTCTCACATTTTTGAATGACCTTGACTAAATTCGTGGCAGATTACTCAGAATGCTCCCTCAAAAATTCTTTTTAAAAATCTCAAACCCAGGGCTCAGGAATCTTCTTTCTTTGAAGTGGGGAGTATATGTTCACTCAGCACATGGTGTCTCTGATCATCGTGTTTTCACATTACCATGTGATTCTACTCTTTGTCCTGGGGGCTGAAGAGGTGCTGAGTAATAGTGGGTTATAAAGGTAGGGCTTCTACGGAAAGAAGAGGAATGAGTAGTGAAAATCACATGTTGATTTTGACTCTTCCCTTCTAGAGAAGCCCTGCTAACTATAAAGCTCTGAATCAGATTCATTCCAAGGTCAGTAGTCAGCAGCTAAGACCTTTACATCCAGCACTGAAGGCTGTAATGCTGCCAATGTGACTGGGTGATTGGGAATGCTGGGGTGTGTGTGTGTGGACATGGACAGTCTCTGCAGCAGAGACCCTGGATTTGAATCACAGCTCTGTGGTTTTTGGCAAGTTTCTTAATCCCTTTGTGTCTCAGTGAAGGCGCCTGTAAGATGGGGATAAAATAGTACTTATTGCATAGAGTTGATGTTGGGAATGAATTATTTAACATGTGCAGTGCAGCATAGCTGCTGACCTATAGGAAATACTATAGTACGTGGCACTGGAGAGCCTCAGGCAGTTCTCCTAAGGGGGAACTTAAAATCGACTGACTAAAAAAAAAGACCAAGGGAAAAAAAAAATCAACTGACTCTTGAAAAGCTTGTGTGCAAGGATTCACAAAGGGAGACCTCTATAGCGTCCTTATGTATTTATGTTATGAGCCCTTTGGGGAACTATCTATGGACAAGTTGATGATGGACACTGCAGGTGATGGAGCTAAAACAAGCTGTAAGAGTTGGGTCTTCCCTTCAAAGTGGCTGGCTTTCTAGTGGAGACAGAAACAAAAAAAACCCTGGTAGGAAATGGGTGGAGAGATGGGGAGAGAATTTTGCAGGGCTCAGACTTGGCTAAGGACGAGGTGGTCAGCGTCTGGCACTCGTAAGTCCTCTCCCAGCAGGGTGACATGTGATGGACCCTCTGTCTGGATTTGAGGGCAGCAGCTATTGGAACAGAAGAGCACAAAATGCTCTATTTCCTGGCACAGATTTCCCCTCTGTGGCAATGCTTTAAACATTGCCTTAGGATTTTTATTTAATCGTGTGTCACTCCAGTATTCTGGCCTGCAGAATTCCATGGACTGTATTAGTCAATGGGGTCGCAAAGAGTCAGACGCAACTAAGCGCCTTTCACTTCATTTTCGGCTCTCTGGTAGCTACAGATGAGGAGGATACAAAGACCTGTGGAGGCACTGTCCTCTCTCTGTCTTGTCTCTGGACAACATTGCAGCTTTGTCAAGGCTGGGCCTTCAAAAGCTGTAGTTTCTCGTTCCTTTCTAATGAGATGATTTTGTTGGGATGAGGCTAAAGGAGGTTTAGGGAAATGACTAACATTTTAATATTTCTACATGCAAGAGTTATGAACTGTTACACTGCACAGTGCAAAAACATCAGGTAGGAGTCTAAAGTTGTTTACAGCTCTCGCTTTCCAAGTCTGTGTACTAATTTGTAAGGACAGCTGGACCACAAGGGTTAACAGGTAACAGAGGTAGACAGCTTCCCCTCTTGTACTTGTATAACTAGAACTTGTGCAGTTCCTCAGCACTCTTGATGCGGACTTCTCCCATCTACCTGCTGCTGAGAGGTATTTTGAGCCCTTGAGGATGATGGTTATTTTCTCAGCTCTCAGATTTTAACAGACAGACAACCTAAATTATGCATCAGAATGGGAAATCAAAGGATGGAAAACAGTGCAATCAGTCATACAAGCTCTTTGGCATGGCAAAAGAGCTTTATCCTTGCTTAGAGGATAAAGAGCTCTCTGGGAAGAGATTTACCTGAGAGCATCCATGTGAACAAGAACTCACCGACCCTTCAGTGGTGAAACGATGAAAAATCACTATTCTCTTTATTGACCCTGACAAACCAGTGTCGTGTTCCAGACCTGTAGTTATTACCATATGTACGTGTCTATGACTTGGTTACCCTCTTTAGTCTCCGTGTTAGTAAGCTCAATTCCTGTTGACACTCTTCACCTATATCATCTCCTTATTCAGCTGTCTTTTAGGGACCCTCAGAAACTTAAAAATATAATGGACAGCCTTGGGAATTCAATAGGAAAGATATGATGAGGTTATTCTGGCAGGCTCAGAAATTTTGGTCCCTGATAGTTGTTAAATTTGGACAGCAACTATTAGGAGGTAAATGCACCATTAAGTTGGAAACAGAAATCTCAACATTTGCTAGACATGGACGGACATTGGCAGATTGATGAGGTTTAGCAGTGACATTTTATGAATACATTCATAAAAGCATCAAAAGTCTAATTTCTTTGAGGGAAGTATAGTAAAGCTCTTAGCACATGGAATTGCTAGAATGACTGGCTTTTCTATAGAATTACTGGACAGATATAAAGGCACGACCCATGGGTGGAGAGACACCAGCACCTTAACAGAGTTCCCCACCGGGCCACTCCTCTTGGGGACCAGGGGCCTTTAGAGAGGACTGGTTTCTCTACACAGAAGATGCGACTTCTCTGTAATCCTCAAAAATCTAATATCTCTGCCAAACTTGGAAAGACTTCTTTCTAAATGGTGAAAGAAAAGACTAAAATATCTTGACTGTTTTATCTGTCCTTTGGCTGCCTCAGAGTGAGTTTGACAAGTTCTTTAATGAGGAATCTTTCCTTGGAATGAGCATTGCCACAAAAAATTATCTCATGCTGTGCAATAATGCTTGTCACTTAGCTATGAACACACCCTCCACTGCACTGAGCTCAGAGTTGGAGCCCAGAAAGTGCAAAGAAACCACAAGTGGCTTAATGGCAACCTCATGTTTATCTCAAGTGCTGTTTTTGTTCTTTGTCTTGTTGGACATTTCAGGAACACAAAATGTTGATCAGACAAGTATTTGAACAGAGGAGAGGAAGCTCCAGCCATGGGGCCAAACTTTGCTGTAATCATTACTTCTAAAATATTCCAGAGGACTACTATAGAACCCCTGTGTTCTATAGTGACATCTGTCCCTTGAATTTACTGGGTTACTGGGTCCACAGAAAGTCCAGGATTTCCCCCACTTCTACCATCCTCCCCTTTTTTTGGCATCACATCTGCATGATATTGACTTCTCAGATCTACTGAAAATGTAAAAAATGTAGTCATCAGCTGGCAGATCATCCTTTCTGAATGTTTCCCCAGGTCGGTCGAGGCAAACTGTCACATGTGGTTTAATGACAAAAGTCAGGGTAGGCAGTGTTTGGCTATAATTTTAATGACTGATGTCCTAGAATTAGTTGGGGGCTTATAAAGGCAAAGTCCCCATCTGTCTCTGGATGAAGGCAGTGATCTAACTTGCAGTACCGACTAGATGATACCAATATGAATACAAGTGCCTAAAATCAGTGACCAGCGCTGATCCAGTTTTAAATCTGGCTAGTCTTTTTTCATTCACTGTGCTTTTTCCAGCTCATGATAAAGGACAGAAAAGATTGTTTTCCCATCCATATGTATCATTTGGGGAATACTGGTTTAGCAAATCGGAGAAGGCAATGGCAAATCTGTGCCATGGTAGAGGTGCAGGCATAGAAACAAAATCCTCAATAGATATAAGATTGGACACCACAAATATTCAGTATGAGGACTTTTATTTTTGATACTATTCTACAGGAGAAGGAGTCTGAGTCCTGATTACATTCTCTGATACCCCTCCTACTCCAAGGCAGTCACTCCATTGCCCCCCTTTTTATTTATCACATCTCATTAGCAGATGTGAAGCCCATCTTCCTGGCATGAATTTTCTCATGGTGGAGCTGACAAGAGGATCCATTCACCGATGACACTTTTATTAACTGCATTAGCTGACCAAATTCCCCATGGAACTAATCTCCCTGTAGTCATATTTCTACTGAATGTTGATTACCTAAGCTTAGTTCTTTTTGTAATAAATCACTGAGTAAATGCAGCTTTGGAACCTCTGATGACCATGTAACCCACGAAACATATTTCAGAACTTCTGCACAATTAGTCTTAATAGGCACTTGCTCTTGCCTGAAGCTGGAGTGACCACTGGTGCCTTCTGTGGCTTTGAATCAGAAGGGCTGTAGGGATGGTGGAACAGGAGGTATGGCAGCTTGGAACCTGCAGATCTCACTTCTTCCGTTCCAGGCAGGAACCAGACAGCCCCCTTTCTGAAGCAAAGAACCCAGCATGGCGCCTTTCCAGCTCCCCTCCATTTTTCTTTGGCTGTTTTTCTTCTCATGACCTAATTAGCTGCCCATGTGGGCCAGAACCCAGACAAGGAAGCTGGGAAACAAGGAAGATGTTGAGGTGGATCTGCAGTGCCCCAATATGAGAAGCCTTTGATTCTTAGCAACTAGTCATTTCTCTTTCCTGAATCTGCTTGTAAAGTGTATGCATCCTAATTGAGAGTGTGAAATGAGGTGTTCCATGAATGGGGCTTAGCAAAGAGAAAGTACTCAGTAAGCACTGGCTGTCCATGCTCTGATAGCCCTCCTACTTGAAGGCAGTCAGTTCATTGTCCGCCTGGCTAGACAGCCTCATTAGCAGACCTGAAGTCTCTGGCCCATCGTCCTGGTGTAAGTTTTCTCTTGGTGGATCCGACAAGAGGATCCATTCATTGATGACACTATTGACTGCATTAGCTTATCAAACTCCCCATGGAACTAATTCCTGTCATCATTATTATAATTATTATTACTGTGGGTTTTTAGGGTGTGTTTAGGACACTGCATAATTAGAAAAGGAAAAGTGCCTTTATTCCCCCTCTATTCTGTTATTGATCAGATTATGCCTCATGTATATAAAAGTTTCCATGTTATCACTCTTCTGGCTTTTAAGAAAATGATTTTAAAAAGCAAACCTTAACATTTTCCCTCTTAAGTGGTTTTCTACTTTCGTTAGGTATCTCAGGGCTATTTTCTTCAAATGTGGGAAATGATGAGCTGCATATTTGGACAAAATGGACTTCACATTATGCTAAGTAGAGAGAAGAAATAACCGCAAAGACATGCACCTTAAGCAGTCTGTACCTTGCTGCACGGAGCAATCCAATAGGCTATGGCGAGAAAAGGGAGGCCTAGGGAGACTCCAAAGACAGCCAGGAATTTCACAGCGATAGACTGTTGACGTAAGCCTGAGAGATTTTCATACCACATGGTAAGCAATTGCTGTTGACAGTTAGGATGAGCAACGAACTGTAAAAACAAAACAAAAACAAAAAGAAAACGCAAACAGGAAAATGGCATCGGTAGCACTCGAACAGTACATGGCCTCTGAGTAGCTCAGGGCTGACATGTTCCCCTGGGGCGGGGGTGGCCTGCGTGCTAGAGAGGGAGCAGCTGGTCAGGTACCTGCTGGGCCCCTCGGACTTGGGGATGCTGGGGCCTTTGTGCTGTGGCCAGAGCTCTCACAGGGCTGGCTGCATCAGGGCTTGGCAAACTGAGGTCCCTGAGAAGTCTCAGGCACAGAAAACAGTAGCCAGCTTTCTGGGCAAATGCTTGTCTCTAATCCCAGGAGACTTATCTCTGGGCAGAATTCATATGGGAGTCAACATGTTGGAATAGATGGAGCCTGAGTAGGGTTTTAGAGTCAATATGAGTTTGAATTTTGCTTCTACCATTTACTAGCCAGGTGGCTTTGGGCCAGCTACTTAACCTCTCTGAGCTTCAATACTGTCCTCTGCAAAACAGAGTCTGTCACATTGTTCTGTAAGATTGCATGAGATACTGTAGAAGAGTTGCTCTCTCATTTCCTAACCTTGTGTGTTTCCGGACGACACGCTCACCCTCCTCAGCGTTCCCTCCCTGGATTTCAGTGGAGTTGGGCTTGGGTCCATGTCGCGTGCTGTGGCATGCTGGATCCCTGACATGCTGTGTCCCCACACAGCAGCTTCTCCCTGCCACCTCCTTTCTCTTGGAACTGCCTTGCCCTAGTGGCTGGGTTACAAGATGGGACTTTTGTGGACTTTTTGTATTGTGTTGATCCTACCCCTCTTGACAGATGTTGGACCAAGGGTAAAACCCAGACCTAAACTGGATCCATTGGGTTTTCTCAGCTGTGTATTTGAGCCTGTGATCAAGAGAGGCAGTCTTTTTACTTACTGAGGAGTTAATGTGTGGCCTTGAGAGATCTGGGTGGCTATCTTCCACTGTGTGGACTAAGCAGCAAAACAAGCCAGTTAAAGACCGAGAAAGAAGAGTGAAGTTGTCTAGAAAGATGCTCCTACCCCCTCTGAGGCCTGGCTCCACTTTGCCCACATGGTCCACGAGACACCTGTAGATTCAAATACAGCATCTTCCTTTTTCTGTTTGATTCAGCAGGTTGACTTGAGTTGCTGCAATCAAACATCCTTTACCTAAAAATATTTGGTGCTACTTGGCCATTTGTCCATTTGATTCTGTCTTGGCCAGTAGAAACTGGCAATAGGCAACATTTAAGTAACATTTATGGGAATAAAGTATACAGTTGAGAAAATTATGCTCCTTAGCTTATTTCCTCCCTGTGACAAAGGTGAGCCAGTATTTGCTTTAGGCAGCCCTGCTCTTTGGCCCCATCAGGATAGCCATGTGCCATTAGAGCTGAGATTAGAGCAGATAGACTGGACATTCTTCAAAGAGAGTGACTTTTCAGTGGATCATAATGTCCCAATTTTTATCCTGTTTGCCTTACTGGGTATTAAGGGGACATATACAACAATTTCTGGGAAATGCAAAACATTCCCTTTTCATTATAAGAACAATAAAAATAGAGCTATTTAAAAAATTCTCAACGCAGATGGCAACCACTGCTTGTTTCCAGTTTCTGGGAACTCACAGTAGCGGCCAAATGATTTGTGAGGATGCTATCAAAGCTTTATTTGGCCCTGCAGCAGCCCCTGGTGATACTATTACTCAATCATTAGCTGCAAATGAGGCTTTTTGGGAGGTAGCATTATTAGATTCATTGCAACTGTGTGGTTTTTCCCTTCAACAACCAGAGCAACAGATTATCCTCAACCCAGGTAGGAACCCTCAGGTCATGCTATGGTTTCCTGTGTCCTTGCTGGATCACCACAAAGTGGAGCAAACAACAGAACATCCTACACGTGTTTTGGTAATTCTCAGAGCCTGGTCACAACACGGTCCCATGACAGGTCGACTTGCGGTCACGAGGGGCAGTCAGTTTTGTTTTTCAGCAGTTAACCTTCTCTGGGTGCTGACGTGGCCCTGCTCAGGAGCAACGCACAGCACCATGAAGTAGCGGAGATTGCTTGGCTCACCCTGTGGCTCCCTGCACTGTGGCTGCTCTGGGAGGACCCTCGTCCTGACCCCCACCATTGGCCTGTCTGTCTTTATCTGGGAAGGGCCCTTCCATGCACCTTCTGCTGCCTCCTGCAGACAAACCAGCATAACAGATTGGGCAGCAGTTGAGGAAGGGGAGAAATTCTGAGAGAAGACAAAGTGGGAACCATTCCCATTCACCCTCACCTACTGCACAGAAGGACAGTGGACCCAACTTAAACAAGAGAGGCTTTCTTGAGACTCTGTTCTCCTCTGATTAGGCTTTTGTTAATTTCCACAGTGTCATTTCTTCTTCCGTAATAAAGCAACCTAGCTCCAAACCTGCTATTTATTTGTAGACAGACTTTATAACATAATGCTCCCAAAAAGCTGATGGTAGCTGATAGCCAAAGCCCAAATTGTTATTTATCTTTACATGGGCACTTTTCTGTATTTGTAGCAGGACTTAGAAGACAACCTCATGACAAATAATTCAGTGTGTATTAGAAATTTTTTTCCCACTGTGCTTTTGAAGCACAGAGAAACGTTCCTAACCCAAGGGAGATGAGAGTAACATGAAGCACACTATCAAGACACAACGAACACCCTAAGCAGAAGAGCACTCAGCCAGGGAACAAAGGCAGGAGCAGGGGGAGAATTTTCAAAAGCAGCGTCAGAGAGAAACAGAGGAAGAAAAGCCCACAGCTAGATACGATAGAACAGGAACTCAGAAAAACAGTGTAGTTGTGGCCAGCTTTTTTTGCCATCTGGCCCACAAGAGGGTGGATTGATCAAAGGATGGGTTGTCCAGGCCATTCCTGCCCCTCAGTCATTCTGGATTGAGAGTATGCTACGCGGTTATGAAAGTTCTTCAAGGGAAGAACTGGTTTGACCACCTCAGCTTTCCCATCTATGTGATTCATACTCTTCCTCACAGGGAGTAATGACCTGGAGCTGAAAATGTGAAAGATAGGCTTACGTGGAGTGCAGCAGCCTGTCAAGAGAATATATGTCAGACCGTACCCACGACTGGGTTGGGTTGTTCCAGAGAACTAGGCTGAGGCTGGGAGCTAAGAAATTAAATTGGGAAGAAAAATAGAAGGGAGCTCTGAGACAGAATTCCCTGTACTGGTAAAGGAGACTGGGAAACAGGACCTGAAGGCTGGGTGGGACTAGAATTCATGTGGCTCCCGGTTTTCGAGTCCATCTCGAGCCAGTTATTGTGGTTGCATGTTTGACCAGCCTTCATGTTTAGTATAATATTTATACCCAGAGCTGGTTTTCTGTAAATATCTCACCTAAACTTCCTATTCCTCCCAGCCCCTGGTGACTTTTTAGTGAGAATACAGTACTGGCATATGGGGACTCTCGGGCGTATTGGCCAAATCCTGGCTCTTAATTTGCTTTCAGTTGATCCATTCATTGTTATTTTTCTTTTATAGCCTGAAGGAAGAGTATCCCCTTCATTCTTTCCCCTGCTTTATATTCATTTACAAGGAAGTATCTGATATTTTAAGAATAAATAGTTGAAGACTATCAACACTCCTTAACTAAGTGTTGAGTATTTTTTCGGACTGTTTCATGGAATGTTAGCACCCTTGGCCATGTATTCCTGTTACAACAGACTTTCCTGACGGGGGTGTGTTTAAGTGTGTGGGTTGGAGCAAGGCTGCCCGGGATCAAGTTCAGGTCCTGCCACACACTGGCCACATGATCTTAGATCGTCGACGCTTCCCATATTTGGTTTCTGTTTTCTGTAAAATGAGGCTAATAATGAAGATTCAGTGAGTCAGTATTTGTAAAGTGTTTAGGACTGCTGATGCTGCTAAGTCGCTTTAGTCGTGTCCGACTCTGTGCGACCCCATAGACGGCAGCCCACCAGGCTCTGCCGTCCCTGGGATTCTCTAGGCAAGATCACTGGAGTGGGTTGCCATTTCCTTCTCCAATGCATGAAACTGAAAAGTGAAAGTGAAGTCGCTCAGTTGGTCCGACCCTCAGCGACCCCATGGACTGCAGCCCACCAGGCTCCTCCGTCCATGGGGTTTTCCAGGCAAGAGTACTGGAGTGGGGTGCCATCATCTTCTCCGATGTTTAGGACAGTACTTGGCAAGTAGTAAGCGCTGTAGTGGTATTTAATACATAAAATCAAGCCCAGGATTCTCCTTTCTGAAATTTCCCATTTTCCTCCCTCCTTCCTCCTGTTTCTCTGCTCTCCTCCTCTCTGGCTGCGGCTCTGCTCCACCCTCCTGTTTTCATTCTGTTCTCTGCGTGGTTTGAGTGGAGTCTCCTGAAGTGTTGTTGCCTTTGGAAAGGTTGGAGTAGCCAGGCAGATGAGTGAGGCCACGCCTTCTCTAGCCTATGCCTCCCTCCTCATCCTCCAGTGAAAGCGCAGTTTAGTTGATGCAGGCAATTGGCTGAAAACGAACTGGTCTCCACGAGGGCAGTCAGGGTCACTGTCAGGTCCGTTCAGCTCCGTGCTGACACTGCCCCCACCATGGACTGCAGCACCCCAGGCCTCCCTGCCCCTCACCATCTCCCAAAGTTTGCTCAAGTTCATGTCTGTTGCATCAGTGATGCCACCTTAAAGACTGTTATATCTTGCATTTGCCTCTTTTAGGGGTAGGGGAAAAGGGCTACGTTTGAGCTCAGAGGCTTTGAGGCTGTGTGATCTCCATATCCATTAAACCCAGATCTTTCTGACACTAGGTCTCATTTACAGAATAATGAGATGTGGCAATGCATGATTTGATAAGCCAAAGAATAACTTAGCTAGAGAAAAAAATTATGAAATCCAGTGCTTATAGAGAAAATGACTTTATTTTCTGCAGAAAAGGCATCAAAGGCTGATGTCCAATGTGACTGTGATCAGGATTTTTCACTTAGCTCATCACTAGCCTTTCCTTATAGAAATCTTTTTACCCTCTGCCCTGGAAACTGTCTACACAGGCAGAGAGAGACAGGTACTATACTAGTCAAGTGGCTTTTTTTAGTGTGGACAGTAAAATGGAATTAGAATAACTCTGTGTTGCCACTGCCTATTTGAATCTTCTCATAGGCATGGACATCTCATAGGACGGGGAAGCCTGGTGTGCTGCAGTCCACGGGGTTGCAAATAGTTGGACAAGACTGAGCAACTGAACAACAAGAGACAATAGGAGTGGATCCAATGGTGCTAATGTTACTCTGTCCCATTTTTGTCTTGGCAAAGTTCTCAGGTCATAGAAATTGAGGAGGGAAGAAGAGACATGGAAATGTTGATTGTTGACTAGTTTAGCTTGTTGGTTCATTTGTTCATTCATTCATTCCAGCATACTTCTCCCCACTGCCACCTCTTACCAGTTGCCGTGTTCAGTACTGGAAATAAAGAGCAGTTGCAGTCCTTGTCCACAGGGAGCTCTTGGCTCTGTGACCGTGTAAGTGGAGTAGGGCTTAGCAGGAACACCATCAGTTCCAGAGTAGGCCTTCCATGAATAAGCAAACACGGAATGCTCATCCCATCAGTGTGCTTTCTCCTGGATTTCTCCCTTTTGTGAGACCTATTATTGAGAGTCCCACATCCATGGCACAGCTAGTTGCTTTGCCTACATAGATAACTTAACCTTCACTTTGTTCTCTGTGCAAGCAGTTAGCAGAGTGGTTACGTGCACAAGCTCTGAGGTTGGATGATCCTGGTTCAAATCCAGATACGACCCTTTCTAGTTGTGTGACCCTGAGCAAGCCCCTTCACTGCTTCTAGCTTCGTGGTCCGTGAGAGAGGAAAGTGTGTGTTGGGTGTTCAGTACCTGGCCTGGTGCTTGGGATTTAAGGTGGGCATTGGTGTTCCTGCTGTTCCTGCTACCCCTTCTGCTCCCCGTCCAGGGCTTTCAGTAGTTCTCTTTGCTCTTCCCTTTGCTGAGTTTACCCAGCAGCAGAGTTTTGAGTGACCATGGTGATTTTAGAGTTAAACATTCCTGAGGAAACTTAGTATGTTTGATTACAATAAAAAAGAAAGCAGAAGTTGTCATTGTTTTATTAAGTTTTAAATCATGGAGCATTCTAGTATGGAGTCAACACCATCACCATGCTCACTGAACCTATTTACTTAGCCACGCAGCTCTTGAATGGCCACTACAGGAGGATAATCTGTGATAGTTCTAAATGATGGTGGAGAGTGAGAAGGAAAAGGTGTGGGGCTTGGAGCTTCGGGTAGGGAGCCTCAAAAGTCATACCTCTTTCAAGGAGCCTCTAAGCATGGGCGCTATCAGGGGAAGGACTGATGCTGAAGCTGAAACTCCAATACTTTGGCCACCTGATGCGAAGAACTGACTCATTGGAAAAGACCCTGATGCTGGGAAAGATTGAGGGCAGGAGAAGGATGACGACAGAGGATGAGATGGTTGGATGACATCACTGACTCGATGGACATGAGTTTGAGCAAGCTCCAGGAGTTTCTGATGGACAGGGAAGCCTGGCGTCCTGCAGTCCGCGGGGTGGCAAAGAGTCAGACATGACTGAGCGACTGAACTGAATTGAACTGAAGCATGGGCACTAGACAGTAAAATGTTTTAAAATCACAGCTTGAGTGTTTTTACAGTTACTAATTGAGGACCTAGTATATGAAGGAACTTTGGTTACGCTGTCTGTAATCTTCACAATAACCCTCCCCAAATGGATGTGTTATTTACACCCTCATATACAAATGAGGGTGTGTTATCAATCCCATCTTTCAGTTTAGGGAACTGAGGCTCGGTGAGTTCAGGTTGCCCACAGTTCCACAACTGGAGAATGGTGTAGTTGGAGTTCTAACTCACGTTTGTCTGATTCCAAAACCTGGGGTCCTTTCATGTGTAAGCTCCCTCTGGAATTCTCTTGATTTGGTTGGCTTGGAATATAGTCCTTCCTGGTCTTAGTTCTTTGTCACAAGTAAAACAATAAAAAGCAGACACGTACTGAGCACTCATATGGATCAGGCCCTGTGCTGAGCACTTGTGAACATTCTCTCGTTTAATTCAATATGCCCATTATAAAGCTGATGGTGCTGTGACTATCAGATCTGACTCCAATGTGAACATTTCCTAACCACCTTATGCTGCCTTTCTCAGCTGAAGTTTCCTGCATCTTTTCTGGGTCAGATCCCTGTCAGATTCTATCTGCCAAGCAGAAGGGCCTCTCTGTGAGCCTACAGATTTCATGTGTGCCGAAGAGATGCTAATATGGTTTTCCAGCCAAAGTTCTAGGTGTCTCCGTTCACCCCGTGGTGGTAGGCTGCATCCTCTTGGAAAGGACAGTTGACCTCTGACTTTCTTCTCTAGAGCAGTAGATGTTCTATGCTAATCCCACACCCATTCCATTTGCATTGTTCGGGTTGGATGGAAGGATGGAGGGTTAGATGGAGGGCATTTGGGCTGAGGAGAAAGGAAGCATGTGAAAGAGAAGGAAAAAGAAGAACAGAGCAAATGAAGGGAGAGTCAGAGAGTTTAAAACCTGACTTTCAGCTGAGGTTCCCTCTTCCTCTCTTTTCCTTTCCATTTCCAGTTTCTGGCCAAACTCTGGCAAAGCTGTTCTCAGAGCCTTCCCAGAGTCGACCATCTCTGAGCTCTGCTCAAGGTGTCTCTGCTTGCTGGAGTGCTTTCCTTCTCATTTCCACACATCCAAGTTTTGTCCAGCCCAGTAACCATCTCTTCCATGAAAGTTTGCCCTGCTCAAGTAAGAATCTCTCTTTCTCTCCTCTCAAGTAAGTCATGATCTCTGTCTGTAATCATAGGTAATATGCCTGTATAATCCTCTGCTAGAGAGAAGACCCCTTCTGGAGGGTTCTTATGGTACTCCTCATGGCACTCACTGCTTGGGTATTTAGGCAGTGTTAGGTATGAGCGAGTGTGCAGCTAGAAGTTCAGACTGCAAACCAGTGCCATGTGCAGGACCAGAGTGGCCTTCCCTACATGGTCCCTGTGGTGCAGCAGAGTCTAGCACCTCTGGCCATGTTACCACATCTGGAAGAGACACATGGGAACAAGAGGCTGAAAGCTGGCTTGCCCCCCAGGAGACACAATGAGTCGATAGATGACTGAATTCACATCCCCACTGAAGTTATTTTCACTACAGAAGTTCCAGGAGATTGGAAGACAGTGACGACAGCACTGTCAACCGCAACAAAACTTCATTCTCAAAGGTAACCAGGCTAGGAGTGGAAAGAGCTTACCAGGAGAAAGCTCATCATCATCTGGAAGAGGTGCCCAAGAGCTGAGCCAAGGAGTCAGAGGGGGATTGGAACTCAGCTCAGGGGAGTTTTGCTTCTTTGTTTCATATGTGTCGCTTCCGCACACTGCCTCCCGCCCCTCACCTTTTGGCAGCACTGTCTTCAAGATTCTTCATTTGCTAACCAAATAAGTGTGCTTTAAACGGAGAAGGCGATGGCACTCCACTCCAGTACTCTTGCCTGGAAAATCCCATGCATGGAGGAGCCTGGTAGGCTGCAGTCCGTGGGGTCGCGAAGAGTCGGAAACGACTGAGCAACTTCACTTTCACTTTTCACTTTGACGCATTGGAGAAGGAAATGTCAACCCACTCCAGTGTTCTTGCCTGGAGAATCCCAGGGACGGGGGAGCCTGGGAGGCTGCCGTCTGTGGGGTCGCACAGAGTTGGACATGACTAAAGCGACTTAGCAGTAGCAGCAGCAGCAGCAGTGCTTTAAACACTCCCCTCCCTGCCGGGAGATTCCCTTTGGATGCCTGAACAGATGTCTCTCACTCGATTCCAGCTTCCCCCAGCTCCTCTTCCACTTGTGCGCCTGCTGGCCCAGCCAGCCCTGGTATCCTTTTAGTCACGTCCACAGCTGAGGGTCCAGCCAGGCAGCTGCTGATTGAATGATTTGCGAAGTTTGCAGGGCAGCAAGAGGAGATGGGTGCTTCTGAAGGCTCTTGGCTTCCCACTGAGATTTGATATCATACCTTCAGTTAAGTAGCTTTCTTGTTGTTCCCAGAGATAACGTCTCTGTTCTTGTTTCCCAGGGACAGCAGGACATGAAAAATTCTTCAACCTCAAATTAATCAGACCTTGAAATTTCCTGATCAATAGGGATTACTTACACAAACACCTAAGGTTTGTAGGTTTTCAGGACTGTACCTGTGACTCAGCCCCATCTCTCTTGCCAGGGAAAGAATGATTTTGGGCTTCTCCCAGGATAAGCCAGTTCTTGAGTGCAAACACAGTGGCAGTAGACTTTGGCTGGCCCTCCTGGAGATAAATGCTGACCGTGATTTTTCAGTGTTCCTGGGAGTACTCCCACAGCTGTGAGCCCAGAGGGTCCTGATGAGCAGACTTGGTTTCTAGTCTGGCTAAGCTGTGGACTCAGTGAGCTTCTAGCTGGCTCCAGATGTGGGCCTCTGCTCTTTCAAAAGTGTTACAAAGAGGCCATTCTCCATACCTGGGCAGTGATTGTCTCCACCCCACTTACGGCTATGCTGTAGCCTAAAGAGAAATGGGAGCAGCTTCTAGCAAACCTTCTTGGATTATCTTCAACTACTCACCTTCCTGAGCCCTCCCCTCCAGCCAAACTGTCCTGCTTACTGTTCCCAGATATGGCCTACGTTGCCCTCCTGCCTGTTTCAAGGAGGTCCATCTTGCTCCTCTCTGGTTCAGTTCCTAATCAACCTTCAGCATCCAAGCTTGTCTTTACTTTTAAGTGATTCCAAGTCCCTCAATCCCCTGAGATACCTTGAACTCCTGGGTCTTGTACAGCCCACTCAGGTGACAGTCATGGTCTTGGGTCAAGTTGTGAAGAGCTGGACTATTGTGTTTACATCTGAGCTCTTCTGCTATTTTTAAGCTCTTTGAGGGAACCTGCCTTTGTATCCTCAGGAGTATACAGCCTTATGTTTTGCACATAGCCAGTACTCAGTAAACATGTTGAATGATAAATTGTACTCTTCTGAAGCCTCTAAGATCTGCTACATCATTTTCTCTGACTCATAATCCTAGAATGATTTCTAAATATAACACGTCCTTTCTTACTCAGGATCTGATGAACACTGAACTGTCTTCACATCTTTAGTAGAGGGCAGACAGGGAGAGGTGATGAAAACGAAATCAGCCTCGTACCTTCTTGTGCCAGAGAAGATTGAAATGAGAGGCTAACATAGGGTGTGAGGATTCTCTTTTGGATTGAATGAGGATTGTTTAATTTCAGTGGTCTGCCATTACCACTGCAAACACATCAATCTGGCAAATATTTATATAATATAGTAATTTCTGTTATTATAAAGAGTAGCTAATGTTTATTGATTATTTATTCTTTGTCAGGCTCTTTGGTTAACAACTGCGATGTTATTTAACCCTCACATCAATTCCTTGAGATACACATTGTTATATCTCTACTTTAAGTTTGGCAGCATGAGACACAGAGAAATTAAGTAACTTGCCTATAAACACAAAGGTGATTATTACAGAGTACGGACTTGAAGCCAAAGACAATGTTTTGAACTATTATCCTATATTTCCACAAGGTAGATTTCAAACAGGCAGACGTGTCAAAGCATGAGGATCCACAGTGATTTCTCCAAGCTTACAGAGGCCAGGGGACCTCACAATTCAAGTTGTTAAAACTGTTATCTCTCTGTGCTTCTGCCTGTGGGATAGCAAAATCCCAGTAGAGATAAAAAATCAGACATACGCAATGGGAAAGGCTTGAAGCCAGTTTCCTCGACAACTTCATCTTGCTAAAAGGAGTGAGTCATCGTGCTAAAGATGAACTCCTGGGCTCTGTCTCCTGAATGCACACAAGAGTAGCAGCAACTGATTCAGCTGTCACTCAGCTGCCTGGTCACCACTCTGCAAGGACAAGTTAATGTGGAGGTACCCAAGTCTACATTTATAGCCTTGAAATGTAAAGACTCCAGCCAAAAACTTGCTTTGCTGAAGGTCCGTCTAGGATCTTTGGCCTCTTGCCAAATCTCACCTGATGATGATACTTCACTAGGAAAAGCTGTAGTTTCAGATAATTCTTTGAGCCTGGGATCTTCATAATATTCCCAAGTTGGATCCATTACTCTTGTCCTTTAGGTGCAAGGTCATAGAGTGTACACAGGCTCAGAAGTCAGCCTGCCTGGCTGCCAGTCTTGGTTTCACCATTGATTATTGAAGACAGGGTGGATTCAGTTTTCAGGCCTCAGTTTCTCCATTTATAAGCATGACTAACTCAGAGCAGTTTTCAAGGCTTCAGAAAATGCAGTCCTACATTTTGGTTCAGTGGTTTCATGGCAACCCACTCCAGTATTCTTGCCTGGAAATTCCACGAACAGCGGAGCCTGGTGGGCTACAGTTCATGAGGTTGCAAAGAGTCAGACATGACTGAGCAACTAACATACACAATACTGTTTTTTGTTATTGGTGTTGGTATAATATTATATTTCTGTAATAAAAGTCAGACATGTAAATCATTATAATCTTAAGCCCTGTCTGAAGAGTTGTGTCATGCATTAAAGTTTTTAATAAATTAAAAGTATGCTCACTTACAGAGTTTTCATCTCTATATTTTTTAATGGTTCTTAATGAGAGAAAGAAATTCAATTGTCTGTAAAAACAAAGTTTTCTTGCAAGAATAATTCTACCTTCAGTTCAAAGCTTTTATCAAATAGGAGAATATACATCCAAAGGTGGTGGTTGTCGTTCAGTCACTCAGTCATGTCTGACTCTTTGTGATCCCATGGACTGCAGCATGCCAGGCTTCCCTGTCCTTCACTGTCTCCCAGAGTTTGCTCAGACTCATGTCCATTGAGTTGATGATGCCATCCAACCATGTCATGTCGCCCCCCTTTTCCTCCTGACCTCAATCTTTCCCAGCATCAAGGTCTTTTCCAGTGAGTCAGCTCTTCTCATCAAGTGGCCAAAGAATTGGAGCTTCAGCTTCAGAATCAATCTTTGCAATGAATATTCAGGGCTGATTTTCTTTAGTATTGACTGGCTTTATATATTTGTAGTCCAAGGGACTCTCAAGAGTCTTCTCCAACACTACAGTTTGAAAGCATCAATTCTTCGGCGCTCAGCCTTCTTTATGGTCCACCTCTCACATCTGTACATGACTTCTGGAAAAACCATAGCTTTGACTATATGGACCTTTGTAGGCAAAGCGATGTCTCTTTTTTAATAGGCTGTCTAGGTTTGTCATAGTTTTCCTTCCAAGGAGCAAGTGTCTTTTTAATTTCATGGCTTCAGCCACCATCCCTAGTGATTTTGGAGCCCAAGAAAATAAAGTTTGTCACTCTTTCCATTGTTTCTCCATCTATTTTCCCTGAGGTGATGGGACCAGATGCCATGATCTTAGTTTTTTGAATGATGAGTTTTAAGGTCAGCTTTTTCACTCTCCTCTTTCACCTTCAAGAGGTTGTTTAGTTCCTCTTTGCTTTCTGCCACTAGAGTGATATCATCTGCATATCTGAGGTTATTGATATTTTTCCTGGAAATCTTGATTCCAGGAGAAATATCATCCAAAGGTATTGATATTGATATAGGAAATCAACATGTATATTTAACTAAGCAGAAGAAGGCAAAGACAGACCAGAAATGCTTTCTTGAAATATGAAACACAGCTTTCAGCCAATAAAAATTATGGTCCTAGGTTGATGGAGCTAGTACTTAAGTGGTAAGGTGAAGTGATCCTGCATTTTTCAAGAAGATTTTCTTCTCCAATTATCAAAAGTATTAGGTCAGTTGCAGATGAAGGAATCAGAGGGAGATGTCTTGAGTTTACCTGTAACCTTTTTGTCTGATTCCCAAATTTCCAGGGTTCTCTTGCAGAGAAATGTACATATAACTCTGCAGTGATTTATTTAATACACTTTACTTTTTAAAGTCACACTTTGCATTTTACTCTTATGTAATTATTTAAAAATAAGCACTCAAAGTTAATTTCTGTTCTCCGAATATATTGCTGATATACGTGTAACATGTATTTTGCCCATATATTTACTTGATACTTTTATTTGTATGTAGTTTTATCTTTGAAACATACTTAGGATTTTGTCACTTTTTTTAATTTAAAATTTTGAATTCTTAACACTTACAGAATGTTTGGGTTACTGGTATTTTGATGATAATGAGAAATGCTGAAATAATGACATAGCCATTGGGTCAAGAATTAGAAATAGCATGTTTGTAACCCCCGTGTTCCAGATGTTGGCAGCTGGTGACTGCAAACCTAGCCTCAATAGGAGGCGTGCTTGCATCTAACTACCAGACAGATAGTAAGTGCTGACTGATCCACGCACCAAGCATTTTCAGGCATGGAGAGCACAACAGTGAGCAGTATGGTCAAGGCCTTTGCCCTTGAGGAACTTGTGAATTCCCATTTCTTTAGCTACAGCTAAATCTGTAGCCCTTTCAAGCTAGATGGCAGGGTGTTTTTTTTTTTTTTTTTTTGATCACCTCTTCTATGTATTTCTGTTGGATTCAAGTATTCTACACAAGTCACTCTGCTGCTGCTGCTGCGTTGCTTCAGTCGTGTCTGACTCTGTGCGACCCCATAGATGGCAGCCCACCAGGCTCCCCCATCCCTGGGATTCTCCAGGCAAGACCACTGGAGTGGGTTGCCATTTCCTTCTCCAATGCATGAAAGTGAGAAGTGAAAGTGAAGTCGCTCAGTCGTGTCTGCTGTCACTAAATGTGTTCTGAACTGTCCCTCGGTGACTGGTTCAGTGCATGGCACTGCAGCCCTGGGCCTCTGTAGCCCTGCTCTGGCTGCCCCACCAGCTGCTCTCTGGCCTCTTGTTCTGCTCGCATGGATCCCTCCTGGCTGGTCCATGCCTCTGAAGAGTGAGTCTGTCCTTCTGTTCTCTCCTCTGCTCTGAGGGGCTGACTTTTTCCTGTAGTTCTGCAGCTGGGCTCCCACGGGGTGGTGGGTGCTAAATTCTTGGGGCCTGGGATGTCTCCTTCTCATGTGAGGCATCTGCTTTCTCAGCAGAGAAAGATCTCCATCTTTTGACCTCAGAAATGGCTGTCTCTTCTCATCTTTTCTAAGGTCAGCACTCCAAAAGAGTCTTTGAAAAGTGATGCCCGAGGTGCAGTAATGTCTTCCGTTGTTCTGTAGTTTCTCCTTCTCAGGGTTCAGGCCTGCATGATTCTGCTTCTGACGACTCTTAAGCGGAGGATTCTTTCCTTCATTTGTGTTTGTGCTTAGTCGTGTCCAGCTCTTTGCAACCCCATGGACTGTAGCCCGCCAGGCTCCTCCATCCATAGAACTCACCAGGCAGGAATAATCGAGTGGTTGCCATTTCCTTCTCCAGGGGATCTTCCCCATCCAGGGGTTGAACTTGGATCTTCTGTGTCTCCTGCATTGCAGGCAGAGTCTTTACCCACTGAGCCATCCAGAAAGAAGTGGAGGATTACTTGTTATATTTCATCTCCATTTGACTTTGTGAATTAGCCTTTTGAAAGCTGGATGGAGAGAGGTGTTAAATCCTGAGTCAGTACTCTTTGCTCCCTACACACAGCTCATCTTGGCTTGTGGGGAGGCCAAGGCAGATCCAAGGACCACCATCTGCTGAGCCCTGATCCTCTGCTTATCCCTCACACTCAGTCTTGGCCAGACTTCTCCCTTCTAGGAATTTTTTTCTCAGGCTTTCCTTAAAAATTAACCTTATTTTCTACTCTTCCACCTTCTAACACCAACTTGACCAACAAAGTTAAACCCTGTGTAGACATTCTTCAGATTCTTTTTCATGTGGTTCTGGGCCCTATGCAAACAATAGGGTGTGTCTATTACGAGCACCCCCTCCCCAACAACCACCATAATTTTTCCCATCTAGAGCGTACATTAAACTTTTAAAGGGTGTCTCCTAATCTCATGTGTCATACTGCTTATTTCTACCCTCTGATACTTTAAAGGACATTCAAACATAGACAAAGAGCCTGGCACATACCTTTGCTAGATAATTAGTCAATGTTGGTTTCTTTTCTCTTGGTGCCTGCTGTCACCCAAGACTTCCAGCCTTGCTGCTTTCACTTTGCTCAAAAATGTGGATATTCATCACACCTCAAACACTGGGAAACATGCAGCATTTACTTCTGGCAGAAGCACAGTCTGGTTAGGCAGGTGACTGCTGGCTCTCTGTTCTTAGATGTCACTGATCCAGTTATCAGTGCAAAGTTCCCCTTAGTGAGAGCTATGAATATTCAGCAACAAGTGCACAGGTCCCCTCGACACATGTGCTTGGTATTTGAAGAGGCAGTGGTCTCCTTTGTCATTCAGGGGCTCATGATATACATAGAAAATTTCTTCATGGGTTGAGTTAATTTTGGTCATACTGGTTTTTATCATGTTCTGACAAATAAAATCTTTCTTTAACTATGTTCATATTCTTCAGAAATGGAAACTGAGTCTCATAAATTATCGTGATCTATTATATCTGTGTATATATAAATTTATGTTCATCCATTCATCCATCCTTCCATTCACCCAGAAAATAATACCTACTGAGCCAAATACCAGGAACACACAGTTTGCAAATAATGTCTCTCAATATTGTTCTCATGATTCTCAACATCTACGTCAGGATAGATTAGCAGGAAATTCAGTGTAGTTCAATCAGTGCCATAACAGGGTTAGCCCTTAATGCTGTGAAACAGCAGAGAAGAGGCACCCAACCCAGGAGGGGATGTGGAAGGATAATGAAAAAAGGCTTCCTGGAGGAGTGATTCTTGAGCGGAGCCATGAAGGCTATAACCAGGCCACTGAGAGGGCCAGGAAGGGCATGCTGGGGAGAAGTAGCTGCAAAGAGATTGGGCTTGAGGGTTAGATAGATCTTAGGGCTCAACCCTACCTCTGAACTGAATCTGTTTCATCTGTAAATAGGGATGACAGTCAAAACACTTGACATGGTGAAGGGGACAGATGAAGCACTTAACAAAATGTTGTTGTTATTATTAGTGATGCCTTAGTCCCTGGTGTGTCAGGAGAGGTGTAGGCATCTCACAGTGAATGGACCATTGGGGAGTGATGGGAAATGGGTGCTCCTGAAGAAGTCTTGCATCATACTGAGATGGAAACTAACATGACTTGGAAACGCAGAGTACCTTGGGAGCTAGAGAGAGTTGTAGTAGACGTTCACAATTAGGAATCAGGGCCAGTTGCCCGTAGTGTAGATTGTATGCACACACACACTTCCCCACTTCCGCCCCTGCTGTCCTCTCATTTACCAAAGAGCAAAAACAACATCATTTAAATTACATCATCAGACAGTCTCAGAAGGCTCCGGGGCACCTGATTCATGGAACCTGCCCAGTAGACAATGATAATTTATTGCAGTGTCCAGGATTCATTTTGCAACCTCTTCAAATGTTAATGATCAATAATGTAATTATGATGGGGAAAGTTCCTGGGCCAGTTGTGGGTTTAATTTAATTTACAAAGCCATCTGGAGCTATGCAGGAGACTTTTTACATTTCTTCCATGCCAGATTTGAATAACTTCAAGTCACTGTAATGTCAAATGTATAGCAAAGGCAATAGCCCTAAGCTCTGAGGGTCTAGAAAGGGAGCCCATGACTTGGGTAAAAGGATAGGAAGGGACTGAGTGGTAAGCAAAGGAAAGTCTCCGGTCAGGGTGGTTATGGAAGACTTTGGTGTGTTTCAGGAAGAATGAGATTGCCAGTGGGCTGGATCACCGTGAACTAAGAAGAGAGAGGCAGGATGTGAAGCAGGCAAGGACAGATTATCAGAAGTCTGATAGACATGGAAAGAAATGTGATGTCTTTCTAAGCAGCATGGGCACCACTGGTCTGGCCTCTTGTTCAGCTGAGGGAAGCTCAGTTCTGAGCAGAAATCCAGCCTCTTGAGCCAAATAATGCCCCTTCCTTGCTCTTGCAGAGATGGGAGAGGAGAGGTTACAGAATCCACCATCATTCTCGAACACTCTGACTCATCCCCAGATCACTGAGCTGTTGGACAAGAGCTTCCTCCTTGGTCCTCACTCTTCTCTGCCTTGATGCTTATCCTACACTCCCGTCCTTCTGAAGCATCCAATCTAATCTCAGCCAGCTCTCACCTCTGTTCTTGATCTTCCCCGTGGCTCCCCAACCATCTGAAGCCTGGCTCCTGAACCCTACTGAAATGGCTGTCTCAGAATTTCTTCTGATTGTCAGATCCACGAGTCTATTCTATGTCTTCCTTCCCTCTGACGGTTCCGTAACCCAGGTGCTGCCTATTGAACCATAAATGCCTTCTCCCTTAACCCACTCTGTACCACTGGGTGTCTGAATAACCTGCCTGGGAGAGGAGCCTGTCTTGTTTTGTTGGCTAAAGGCTCGTCACAGGAGAATGAGTGGTGGTTTGCCTTCTGTCTCCTGTGGATGTGGCCAGGAAGGCTCTGGAAGAGCCAAGCAGTCCTGGCTCAGGAGGAAGTTCACAGTTTCTGGGGGCTTTAGGAATGGTTCTGCAGCTCCTATGCTGACCTTTTTCTCAGAATAAGGCCCAGTTAAGGGGAGGGGAGGGTACCTGGTGGTGAAGAAATACTTCCTGAGTCCAGGAGAGGAGAGTGGGCTTTGGGAATTTTCTGTGGGGTGTAGATATCAGAGTCTGCATGAACTGTCTGCACTGGAGACAAAAGGACCCCCAAATAGGGACAATCAGAGTGCTATGCGTACTGACCCAGGCCAAGGGGCTTCTTTATGGGAGTTCAGGAGAGGGTTCCGGCACCAGTCTGGCCTAGCAATCTTGCTTTACTGGAACCTCCATGAAGGCAGAGATTCTTGTCTGTTTTGTTTTTATTATTGTATTCCCTGTACTGGCTATAGTATCCAGGATACAGTGCTCAAAAAACAAAGTGTTGGATGAATAAGATTGAGCCACAGCTTGTGGACAGATGGAGGTGGTCAGTGGGTGTTAGGGGTTTCAGGAGTGTCCACACAAAGACGGGCACAGGCCAAGAGCCCTCTTTGGGTGCACAGGTAAGTCTTTAGGACCGTGATATGACACAGAGGAGGGTGCCCTGGACTGACTGAGGCAGGATATCCTGGCAGCCTGGGTAGGAGACATGTGTGCATGCTCAGTTGCTAAGTTGGATCCGACTCTTTGAGAACCCATGGACTGTAGCCCACCAGGCTCCTCTGTTCATGGCATTTCCCAGGGGAGAATACTGGAGTGGGTTGCCATTTCCTTCCCCAGGGGATCTTCCCAATGCAGGGATCAAACCCCAGTCTCCTGTGTCTCCTTCATTGGTAGGGGGATTCTTTACCACTGAGCCACCTGGGAAGCCCCGGTAGGAGACACTGGCTTAGATTTGACATGTTTTAGAAAAATTGATAAAAGCCAATATTTATTGAGCATTTATGATGTACCAAACATTTTAAAATGATTAATATTCACAGTAATCCTAAGACATAGATATAATGATTAGCTTTCTTTTTTCCTTCAAATGAGGAAAGAGGCATGAGAGAGGCTAAGTGACTTGTATAAGATCACACAGCCAGGATGTGAAGTGCTTAGGCACTCTCACTCCAGAGCTTCATCTGTACCAAGTAGCAGTTAAGATGAGAGAGTCATGAAGCAAATTCATACTGGTTGTACGTGTTTCTTTACTAATTGCATACTTAACATTGTTTATACATACATGTATAATATGTAACATTTTAATACTATAATAATAATACTGTCAGAACAGATTATAGTTAGATAACTTTTTTTTTCTAGTAATTGTATATAACGACTTGGAATGAGCTGTGCCTTGCCTGCCAACAAGGTAATATGCAGCCAGTTCCTCACTACTAGTACCTGCTACAGATCAGAGTAAATCCTGAAAGATAACATTTGTAATGTGCTGCTGCTGCTGCTGCTGCTAAGTCGCTTCAGTCATGTCCGACTCTGTGCGACCCCATAGACGGCAGCCCACCAGTCTCTGCCGTCCCTGGGATTCTCCAGGCAAGAACATGGAGTGGGGTGCCGTTGCCTTCTCCGTTGTAATGTGCTAGTGGCCCACATTTATCCGATGCTTACTATGTACTGGAAATTTGTAAGCAAGTATTATTACCCTACTTTACAGATGAAGGAAAAGCAAGCTTAAGTGACTTGCCCAGGCTCACCCCAGCTGTCTCATGCCACAGCTCATAACTCTAACTACTGCTGCACACAAAGTATTTTTTCCCTGTCATGTGGAAAGGTCTGGTTTTCAGTGCTTTGATTATCTGAAAGGGAGTCAGTTATTTCAGGAAGAAGTCTTTCACAACCATGTAACATACCCTGTTTATGAATACACAATTATAATAGACCTTTACAGGTCTGTATATGGATGGGCCTCCCACCCTCATGTCAATTTTCCCTGGGCAGTGGTCTATTATCAGCTAAAGACCTATAACTAGTGCTAATGGATTTGGTTGTTGGAACTTTGTTTTTATAAATCCTCCCTAATGGGTCTTAATTTTATTAAATTTAAGCCTGATGGTCACTAAAAGCAGCTTCTGAATGAGCAAACATTAAAAAATTTCCTTTCGCCCATTGAATGAGGGTCCTTCCTTAGAAAATTAAGTGTTATTGTGCATCCCCTGAAAATAATCTGGGGAAACTGGATGGGAAGGGGTAGCCGAGGAACTGGAGAGACGGTGAGTATCCCTGGAGATCCTGGCCATGGTAGCTTATGTAGCCAGACCCCTCCTCCAGTTTCTCGTGCTGCTCTGCCTTCATGCACAGGGCGTGTGGACTTGAGCAAGGGTGTCCAGTTCTTTGGGTTTACTGTCTCCCTTTGTCTTCCTCTTTGGGGAACCCACTCACAGCCTCCTAGGCCAAGAGAGCTGGTCTTAGTCCTGAGGGTCCCAGCACATTGTGGTAGTTAAGAGCACAGGCTTTGGGACCAGGCGTGTAAGTTGAACTCCCTGCCTGCTGCTTACCAGCTGCCTCATTTTCAGTGGCTTGTTATCCCTCTCTGGGCCTTGTTTCCTTCGTCATTAAAATAGGGAAAAGATGACTGAGACTGCTCTGAGGATGCAGCATGCAAATGGTGAGCAGGAACAGGACTGGCACTCAATGCCAGAGAGCGTCTCTAAGATGTTCTGCATGCCTTCTTTCTGAGTATCTCCTCGCCTTACCTTCTGGGTCTTGGTTCTTCTTTCCTTGCCCTCTGCCCAGTCCTCCCTCCATCCATGTGGGCTCTGAGCTATTCCATTCTTCTCCAGAATCCTCCAAGCTCCTAAAGAGCCTCCAGATCCATCCCTCACCTAAATGAAGTCTCTATTAGGGCAACTTAGAATCCGAGTAAAGCAATTTATCCTTTGGTAGACTCCTACAGAAGCTTCTAGGCTGAGCTTGTGCCATGGATTACAAAGTCCTATTTTTTACCTCCAAAGTAAGAGCTGTACAGATTCCATCTTTACTGATCATAGCTACTGCCTGGTTATATTTCGGCCCTCATCACCTCCCCTGGAACCCCTGGACTCCTCCAGAAGCATCTTAGCTAGTCCTTGTTCTCGTATAAACATCATCATGCTCCTAGAACTGTCTTATGGAAGCAAGGCTACCTACAGTCCTGACATACCACTGACTTGGCCACAAATGTGTAAAAAGTTCTATATTGCTCAGGAGCCATCCACATCAATATGGAAAAGATCAAGGGTTCAGTATGGAAATACTAAAGGATATTGGTGGTGTGGTATAATGAGTACTGTGCACAGGGGGAATTCACATAGAAAATGCTCATCTGCCTGGTGACCAGAGGAATGAATTTTAAAATTTGCATAAGATAGTACTTTACATCTCTTAGAGGAAAAATCCTAATGATACATAATGCTTCAAAGTATTGATGAAGCCAGTTTAGTTGTAGAATATTGTTGACATTGAAAAATGGTGTAGCCCTCCAGGAAAATAATTTTGCAGTGTGTTTCACAAACATCTGTGACACAGTGGCCTCGCTGTCAGAAACCCAATTCTCAGAAATAACAGAAAAGAAGGAAAGAAAGTGATATATATGGAGATGAAATATATATGGATATTATGGTAAATATATAGTAAATATATATATTTACTATAAATAAATATATAGTAAATATATATATATTTTACTCCATAAATATATGGAGTAAAATATAAATATATAAAAAGTGAATGTTTATCAATAGAGAAGATTGAAAGAATGATATATCAATCTTATGCTGACATAAACATGATAATTAAATAAAAAATAGAAAAATATTTATTTTCTCATGCTAGGTAAATTCAGTCACAAGATTATTTACCCTATAGCTGTAAGTATGTAAATACATGCCTACTCTGGCAAAGAATGGGAAAGATGTAAACAAAAGCAATTGATATGTGGGGCATGTAACTGTAGACTATTCTTTTCCTTTTAAATGTTCTTCTTCTTGTTAAAATGCTATTTGTATAATAAGTAAAATTGTGAAGGTAAACTGCAAAGACAACTCAAGGATCCCCTTTCCATTACAGAATGAAGGCTGTGCATTTCAGCACGACTTCTGCACAGCCCATCAGAGGTGGCCCTGCTTCCCCAGTGGGTTGTACTTCCTTCAACTCCTAACCTCCCGCCCCCCGATCCTAGCCCCGCTTTGGTCCCCTCTACCACAGCCTCTCTTCCCCTGCGCCTTTACCTGACCACCTCTGATTCTGCAGACATTATCACAGCTTTGTCCTCTGCTCCACTGTTTTCTCCATCTGGAATCCCTCTGACTAAGGTCTGACTAAGCATCTGCCTCCTCTGCCTCTGTGAGGATTTCCCACAACACTTTTGGCCTGAATGAATGTTTCCTTTTCTTGTAGACAAAGGACTGGACTCAGAGGTGTGGAACCCTTGAGGATGTAAGCTTCTGATGACAGGGACTGGGGTCTTAGCTTTTTAATGTCTACAGATTTAGCTGATAATAGGCGTCACATGATTATTCCCTCCTTCAGGCTCACAAGTCTGCCTTGTGAGTTCAGGAAGAGCTAACACCTTACCAGAGAAGAGAGCAAGCAAAGCAGTCAGATGATGATATATCTGGTGGTTTTATTATGGAATACTAAGTATAAAAAGATTAATTGATTTGTAATTTCTTCAGGATGCAGCTTGCTGGCCAAATTACTATTAACTGTATTAATCAAACAATGGTATTTTGTATTTAAATGGCCTTTCTTTCTTTTCATTTTTAAATAAAATAAGGCCATTAATCATGCTGTTGAGTTGCCATGGACTCTGTGCCCATAGTTGTAGGAGTTTAGGAATGAGACAAATAATGCCTAATGTGTAGCAGGTCATCATGGGCTCATTTCCTGTTCATCTCATTTTATTTCTCAAGAGAATCCTGAGAATTTCCTCAACAGCTTTTAGGAATGTATCTCACCTTAAACATGGGGTTTTGCTATATTTGAGAAAACTGAAAACTGGAGGAAAACTCATTCAGTAAATCACTTATTTAGTAAATATTTTTGAGAATATTCTACTTGCCTGGGTCTGCTCTAGGCTAGGAATACAGTGGAGAGCTGCCACCATAGAGCTTACTGTGGCGAGGGAAATAGTAAACAAGTAAATAAGTGACAAATGATATTTACTCAAAGAGAGGGCATGGTGATGGAGAGTGACTGATGAGAGGAGGAGTCCCATGGCAACACGTCTGCAGGGCTCCTCAGTGAGGCTTCACTGAGACCACACCTCAGCTTAGCTGCTCCTACCGCAGACTGCTTCTGCCTTTCATTGCAGGCTTCTCACTTGCACAAGAACCCTTGTCTCCAGCTCTGCTTCTGGAAGTGATGCTTATTAGACTCAGAACTCCCTGGAGGCAGGGACTGTGCCTTTCTTGTTCACTTTTAGGTAGAATATTTAAGTGGGGACTGATGAGGTCTATTTCAGAAAGTTCTCTGACTGCTGCTTGTGTGTGTTGGTGAGGAGAAGGTGGGCGGGGGGTGGGGAGGGCAGAGGCAGGTGGTCAGCTGGAGGCTGCTGTAGTAATCCAGACAAGATAGGACTAAGGCTTGGATTATATAATCAAAGCATCTCTATTAAGTAAAGATTTTTATTCACAATTATACTCACAAAACTCCCCTTCCATCAAGAAATTTGCAAGTGACCTTAGGCAGATGAATGTTAATAAAAGAGTAATGCACTATGGTATACAATGGGAGGAATATATAACAGATCAAATGCTCATTAAGACTCTGAATCCATATATGAGCATTTAGTTCAGAAATAATGAGACAGAAATGTGTAGTTGGTCTTGAGCTTAATTACTCGAGTTAGTTACAGGTCCTTGGGTGGGGGGGGGGGTGGTGGTGACTAATTTCTAAGATCTATTAGACTCTGGGATAAAGGTGACAGTTTGAAAATTGCTTTTGTCCTTTCCACAAGACAGGCTGGCTAGTAAATGCATCTGGTTTGCATCTATTTCTTGGAGGCAGTGGGGATTTATATTCCTTCCTTGAGTGCTCCTCCAATTCCTTTCTTCTTGTTAGCCCCTAAATCAGAATGTAATAAATAATCAGCTTCTGAATACCTTAACAGATGCAGTTCATGATGGGCATAAGGCAAGGCCCACAAGCTAAGGTTACATGGCTCCGAGAAGAAGAAAAATGCTTAAAAGGATTATCCTTTCATGCAAATATTTATATATTCAAAGAACTGAACAAAAGGCAGCAAAATAGCCAAAAAGACAGTAGTTTCTTGTCTGGTTGTGTGGACTTGGAGGAACTGAAATCTCTTTTGCAATTGTGCAGTAGTATTTGCTCTCTAGAGAAAGCTGTGTAAGAGATCGCAGCAGGCCTGAGGAAGGGCAGAGAGGACGCATTGGGTGCTCTGCTTGTTCATCTCAAAGCTGAGCCAGGCACGGTGTGGGGGCAGGTCAGAAACTCAGGCCAGGGAGCAGAGGAGTGCTCCTCAGACCCAGTCTGGAACTCTTTAGTGATCTGAGCTCCCCTATGGAGGACAGAGGCCCCACTACTCTCCCTGACATGTGGGTCCACCCTGAAGCCACCCACCACTCTTCTCTATCCCTGAGACTGCCAGGCCATGAACCACTGTTAGGGCTTCTCTGTAGTCAGAGCTCTTTTCCAGAGTTACAAACCCAGAAGGGACACAGCCGAGCAGTAGAGGGAATGGGATGATGGCCCCATATTCTCAGGCCAGCCTGGAACATCAGCTGAATTCTGTTGTATGGATTTTTGGTCATAAGGGGAATTACAGATGTCTGGAGTGCAGTAAGACCTGTGTCTTGGTACTGTACTCCCATCTGTCTATTCATCTGCTCAACACACAGCCTGCACATTATTGTGTGCAGAGGGAGTACTAGTTCTGTCTTCAGAGACCAAGATGCATGAGAGGTCCCACCTACCAGGAACTCAGTCTTTATAAAATTTAGAATCATTAGAGAGTCTTTCAAAAACCACAATCTCTGGGCTCCCACCCAGGAGAACTGGATTAGAAGCCCTGTGGCTGGGGCACTGACATTGCTGTTTTTTACAAAGTAGCCAGGTGGTTCCTTTGTGCAGCTAAGTAGGAGAACTTAGTTTGTTCCAGAGAGGTACACTGCATTTGGTTTTGATCTATTTGGTCTACAAATGCCGTGCATACTCAGAGAACTGCAGTTCCTGCCCTCAGTGGTTTACAGTGAAGGGGTTATAGCCTTGATCCCAAAAACCATCCCAGAGATTCTCAACAGGGAATGATTTTGTCTCCACGCCTTCCCCCAGGGATTTTAGAGACCATGTCTTGGAGACTTTTTGGTTGACACGACTTGTGAGGAGGGTGCTACTGGCACCTAGTAGACAGAGGCCAGGGATGTTGCTAAGTATCCTGAGATACACAAGACAGGGCCCATGGTGAAGAATCATGTGGCCCCAAATGTCAATAGTGCTGAGGTTGGGAAAAACTGGTTTTGTCCTATGGATAGGTTCTGCTTGTAAGAACAACATGGCATACAGTTTCTATTAGCTAACATTATGTATTGTGTTCTAAGTATATTAAGTTCAGTTCAGTCACTCAGTCGTGTCTAACTCTGTGACCCCATGGACCATAGCACACCAGGCTTCCCTGTCCATCACCAACTCCCGGAGTTTGCTCAAACTCAAGTCCATTGAGTCAGTGATGCCATCCAGCCATCTTATCCTTTGTTGTCCCCTTTTCCTCTGGCCTTCAATCTTCCCCAACATCAGGGTCTTTTCCGATGAGTCAGTTCTTTGCATCAGGTGGCCAAAGTATTGGAGTTTTAGCCTCAGTATCAGTCCTTCCAATGAATATTCAGAACTGATTTCCTTTAGGATTGACTGGTTTGTTCTTCTTGCAGTCCAAGAGACTCTCAAGAGTCTTCTCCAACACCACAGTTCAAAAGCATCAATTCTTCGGTGCTCAGCTTTCTTTATAGTCCAACTCTCACATCCATACATGACTACTGGAAAAACCATAGTTTTGACTAAGTGGAGCTTTGTTGACAAAGTAATGTCTTTGCTTTTTAATATGCTGTCTAGATTGTCATAGCTTTTCTTCCAAGCGAGCATCTTTTAATTTCATGGCTGCAGTCACCATCTGCAGTGATTTTGGAGCCCCCCCAAATAAAGCTATATTGGTAAACATAGATTATTATTTAATAGGTACTGTTATTTGTTCCCATTGTATAGAATAGAAAACTGAGCCCCGGAGATGAAATATCTAAAGCCACCTGTTTGGTAAATGAAGGACTTGGGATTTGTGGTCCCACATATGTGGTCAGGTTTCTAGCCACAACAGTAAGCTGCTGCCCAACAGCACTTATTTTTCTTCTCTTGAGAGTTTTTCCAGGAAGAAAAGGGGTACACATACTTGCATTAGTCCTTCTTAAGGTTGCTGCTTGAGAAAAACAAAACTGCTTTTCCAAGGCCAAAGATAGCCCCTCTGAGCCAAGAGATGAATGGACGCTGGTCATTTTTGTGCTGTGTGACCAGGCTAGGACCTCCAAAGCGCTGAGAAGAATCCCCAGAGAGGACGCTGATTGATGTTTTCTATACCAGTGGATTCCAATAGCGTTTGACAGCTCCTGGGCATCCTGCAGCACAGTCTGGGGTGGTGTCTGACCAGCCAGACTGTGTTTGTGACAGTTCTGGTCTTCTTAACTCTGAGCATCTGTTCGCAATGATGCCTCAGCAGGAAAACACAGCGGGAGAAAGTGCTCAGAGCATTTGAGTGTCTGATTGGCCTCTCAGACGTCCTTTAGAAAACCCTGGTGTCCGCACATTCCCTGTGCTCTCTGCAGACGGAGGAAATGACTCTGAACCTCAGTAGAGGTCAGCTGCCCTCTCTGGTGTCCCTGCCGGTGGTCACCACACTAGGGGAAGGGGTTTCAGTCAGTTGTGCATCTGCTGCTGGGCCTCATGGTCTCTCCCAGCACAGATTTAGACCAGGAGGCTCTTGAGGGTTGGAGGAGCATCCGCCTTATCCACAGGGCTCCTGCCAGCCAGCTGATTAAGTACCTTTGAGTTACTAATGCCACATATTTAGTAAGTGGAGGATGTGAGCAGGTACACTCCTGGCCACTATAAATTGCTACGCAACAGTTTCTGTCATCTTCTCATGGGAGTTTTTCCAGGTGGAATAATGGGCCCACGTACGGCAGAACTGTAAAATGTGCACAAGATGGTGAATTTTTGAAGAAAGAAGCAAAAGGGACTTCTGGTGTTGTTAGAGGCCCTGGCCCAGATTTAGACAGGGCAGTGATGTGGGTGGGATGTTCCCCACCATGCCTCTCCCCTCTGAGCTTGTTCCTCCCACCTTGGCATTCCCTGAGGGAACCTGTGTGCTGTGCCCTGTGGGCACATTTTGTGTACTTCTGGGCTCCATGTCCATGAAAGAATCTTGAGGTTCACAGCAGGGAATTGAGGTTCGTGGAGGACATTGACTTCATATGTTTCCATTTTTTTGTAGAGATTTTTCATTTTTTTTTTTTAAGAACACAGGCTGTTGCCAAATAATGTATAATCTCTAATGTTGGCTGAACTGTTGGCTCTGTTGTTCAGCTCTCTCTCCCATCACCTACAGAATTTTTCCCAAACTTTTCTTAAGACACTTTTTTTCAATGTGGACCATTTTTTTTCAGTCTTTATTGAATTTGTTACAGTATTACTTCTGTTTTATGTTTTTTGGCTACAAGGCATATGAGATTTTAGCTGCTTGAGCAGGGATTGAACCCACACCCTCTGCATTGGAAGACCACTGGACTACCAGAGAATTCCCTTCCCAAACCTTAAAATTTTTTTTCTTTTTTCAGGCTGCCTTCTACTTCAGAGGGTGATTCTGCTTCCTATTTACAGAGATGAAGATGCTCTTCATATGAATTTCCTCAAATTTTTTCCTGTTGGTGGTCTTTAGTGCTATTTACCAAATAGCTCCTTTATTTTTCTCCTTTCAAATGCATGACAGGAATATTCAATGCTTTCTGGCCCTGCTTATGGCAGGGAGGGTTATGTGACTAATTGCTGTCTCTGAGTTGTAAGCAGAAGCACCGTATGTCCCTTCCAGGTGGAAGTGTTTAATTGCTGATATGAGACCCTCCAGGGCTGGATTTCCCTTTGGCAGGGTGGAAATATTTGAGGTGGTGGCTATTCTATCATTTTCGGTTCCTGAATGAATTCCTCTGAATTCTGTTGCAAGATGGAAGTAGGATGAGCGATTATTGTTGTCGCTGTTCAGTCACTCAGTCGTGTCTGACTCTTTGCGATCCCATGGCCTGCAGCAATCCAGGCTTCCCTGTCCTTCACCAACTCCCGGAGCTTGCTCAAACTCATGTCCATCGAGTCAGTGATGCCATCCAACCATCTCATCCTCTGTCCCTCCCTTCTCCTCCTGCCTTCAATCTTTCCTAGCATCAGGGTCTTTTCCAATGAGTTAGTTCTTTGCATCAGGTGGCCAAAGTATTGGAGTTTCAGCTTCAGCATCAGTCCTTCCAATGAATATTCATGGTTGATTTCCTTTAGGATTGACTGGTTTGATCTCCTTGCTGTCCAGTGATGAGCGATAAATAAATTTTTTTTTCTGGTTAACAGCCCATATAGCTTTGGTTTTGCTTGTTAACACAGCGTAACTTCACCTGCCTTCATTAATAGTCTGTCCCTTTTGCTTAACAATTACGTGGCATCCACACCTACCCTTTTTGCCTTCCAGCATTTCTCAGAGGCTTTCTGTCCTAATCTTTACAACCACCTTGATTAATATCCTCAAATGGATTCCTGTTATTCCTAAAAAAGGAACAAAAACAAAATCCTTTTGCCTGGTCTACAAGCCTCTGTCTGGTCTGGTTCCTGTCTGCCCCTCTAGACTCACCCCACTCCCCATTCTTCCTCATGCCTCTGAGTCTGCCACATTCACCTTCTTTCAGTTCCTTTTATATGCTGTATTTCTTCTCACCACAGGGCCTTTGTGCATGCTCTGAACAGCTTTGAACATGTTTTTTTTCTGCCAGAAATACCCTCCCCACCTCTGGTTAACTTTTGTCATGAGTTCCTCCAAGAAGTCTTTATTGACTTCCCCAGTTAGGTTGTATCTGTCTTTGCTGCTAAGTCACTTCAGTTATGTCCGACTCTGTGTGACCCCAGAGACGGCAGCCCACCAGGCTCCCCTGTCCCTAGGATTCTCCAGGCAATGACACTGGAGTGGGTTGCCATTTCCTTCTCCAATGCATGAAAGTGCAAAGTGAAACTGAAGTCGCTCAGTCGTGTCCGACCCTCAGTGACCTCATGGACTGAAGCCTTCCAGGCTCCTCCGTCCATGGGATTTTCCAGGCAAGAGTACTGGAGTGGGGTGCCATTGCCTTCTCCGGTATCTGTCTTTAGAAGTTGTAAAGTCATGTTTGTGTTTTGTAACACTATTTCAGTTGGAATATTACAATTTTTTGGTGTGATGTTTTGAGTAATACTGGAGAAGGAAGAGGCAACTCACTCCAGTATTCTTGCCTGGAGAATCCTGTGGACAGAGGAGCCTGGTGGGCTGCTGTCCATGGGTCGCACAGAGTCGGACACGACTGAAGCGACTTAGCATGCATGTCTTCCTCACAATGGTTAGCCTCATGTCAATTCCAGTCACTGTAACACGTCCTCAGTGATTAGCACAGCATGCTTTATAGTCACTCAGTGCAAACTTGTTGACTGCCTGAATGAGGACATACCATCATACCGTCTAGTTCGGTAACCACTGGCCACAATTGCCTATTGAAATTTTAATTAATGAATGAAAAATTAAGAATTCTGTTTCATAATTACATTAACCACATTTCAAGCTAAATAGCTATATGTAGTAGTGGCTGCCATATTAGACAGCAGGAAACATTTCCATCATTATAGAAAATTCTATAGGATAGTGCTGGCAGGATAAGGCCCAAGGGCTTGTGCATGGCATGTAATACCCTTGAGGATCTGCTTCTGACAAGCTTTCCAGTTTGTTTCTTTCCCACAGTACTATAGCCTCAGTCACATCCTCCTATAAACATGTTTCTTTCCTAAATGTGCCACTCTTTCTTAGGTGTCTGTGGCTTTTCAGCTTTCACCTCTCTCTACCTAAATTGCTATCCCATCCCATCCAGCACCTCTCATCCTTTAAGCCCCACTTCAAGTATGTCCACTTCTGGGAAACTTCTTCATATGTCCCGACTGAGCTGGTCAGTGCTTCCTCTGACCCCCATGCCACCTCCTTCTTAATCCTGTGTACCTTGCTCAGACAGGATGGTGATCCTTTGTTCACACATCTCTATCCATTGCTGCCGTGCACCCCTCAAGGGAAAGGCTTGGGGGCTTCTCAGTCTCTCCAGTGCTGGACTCAGAGCTGGTAATGTGGTAGACATCAGAAACACTAGTGAAATGATGTGAGCCAGTGGATGCAGGTCACAGGGGGTATTATTTCCTTAGTATAACATGCTGAGTGAAGCAAAAGGGAACAGTGTTACTAAGTGGGGCTAGTGAGGGTTCTACCTGCAGTCTTCTCCATCTTCCATGGTCCTATTCTAGGTCTTTATTTTATGTGATACTAGATTTCTGGGCTAAGACTCACCCAGGAGCTTGGCAGAGTCTGGCGGGGGGATACCTCTGAAATTCTGGGATCTGGAAGCTCAGCTGAGTGGAGCTACTTCTAGAGAAGAGTGGGTGGGTCTCATAAGTTGGAAGGACCATGATTACATCCTTCAAATCAAGCCTTGTGTCAAGAGGCTAGAACTGAAGGCCACCTGGAAGTCCGAAAAAGGTGACTGCTCTGAACTGTACTTTGTTCAGCTAGCTGAGTACAGAAGCTGTTGCTTTTATGGTCATAGCATATCTATCTGTACCTTACCCACTGCACTGATAGCTCCTTAAGGGCAAGATTGTGTCTTTCTTTCCTCAGGGTCCTTGGCAGGCTAATCAGTGACTATAGGGCTCATAGACTGGGGCTAAAACAACTTGTCCGGTTAAATGAACCACCCTTATTGGTGATATTGCCTAATAATAGACATGCTTTCTGCAATGACACTAATATAATTTTGGACAAAATATTCATTTGTTTCTATTTTTTTTTGTAGCAGTCTTTTGCTTAATTATGTCCAAGGGGGCCTGCATCTCTCCTGCAGGTGGAGTTAAGGTCTCTCTTCTGCATAGTAGGACATTCTGGGTCTCTTGTCTCACTGTCCATGGGCACTTTGAGCTGGGAAGGCCCATGCCTACAAAGTTCTTAGAGTGAATGGAGATTTACCTGATCCTCATCAAGGCAGACCTGAAGTCAGGAAGAAAGAAGAGATGACACAGGGGGAAGAAAGGAAAACAGCATCCCTGTAAGACTAGAAATGAAGTGATAAAGAGGAGAGATAGGTGGGGGATGCGAGTGAAGGGCCCAGATGTGAGTCTTCAGTTGGACATGTTAAAAGGAGCACTAAGGACTGTGTCTCAGTCTTTTTGACCAGTCACTCAGCAGTGACCATGTGCCAGACAATGGGCTTTCTTTACGGATGTAGCCTGGGCCCAACTGAACCTGAATGGATTCAGAGACTGATTAGGTCCTTCCAGTTGGTGAGGCTCAAAGTCCCTAAGCATTTATTTAGAGTTGCTCTGCAAGGGGAGAGGAGAGTCTTTAAGAAGGACATTTATGCATAGTTCCCGGGGGACAAAGATAGAAATGGAGGAGACAGCCAGATCGACTGTGGGGGAGAAGATGAAGGCCTGTATGTATACTGTATATGTATACTGCATAACCTAAGTGACCCCATTAACGAGTGGTTGGACAGTGATTAACCTATAAGGGTACCCACTTACCCACTTCTCCAACACTGCCTTTCTAACACAGTGGGGATGCTGAGTCCCCTTATTAAGGCAGAAGTCATGGAGAACAACCATATCCTCACAAGGCCTTTTGGTCTTTGGGAGAGGAGTTGTAGGCTATAGGGATGATGTCCTTCCCCAGGGGGACATTTCTAGCATTCTAGAAGATAGAATGGGCTTCCCTAGTGGTTCAGACGGTAAAGCATCTGCCTGCAATGCTGGAGACCTGGGTTCGATCCCTGGGTTGGGAAGATCTCCTGGAGAAGGAAATGACAACCCACTCCAGTACTCTTGCCTGGAAAATCTCATGGACAGAGGAAACTTGTAGGCTACTGTCCATGGGGTCACAAAGAGTTGGGGAGATAACAAAGGATAAGCTAGAGGGTGTTTCTGGGGATAAAAGAACCCCTCCAGTTCCAAAGAAGGGGGAGCATTGCTGATTGACAACGATGATGCTTCCTTGAGGAGCTTCCTTGAGGAGACCTTTTCAGTTTACAGAGCATTTCCTCTCATATGAGTTCCATAGAAAATCCTGTGAAGCAAAAGCTTATACACCTATTTTTCGGAAGGGGAATGAGGCCCAAAGAGCTTCAAGGACTTATCCAAGACCGTGTGGCCATTAAATGTAAGAATCATGCTAGAAATCTCCTGACACTCTCTTCATCCTTTTTTCCTTTGTATCATGGTGGGATAATTGTCTTTATCTCATGGAGGCTGACGTTATGGCCGAGGTAGCCAGAGGACCAGATATTAGGGTGATGCCTGAGGAGAGGCTAACTTTCAGATGAAGGATGTAATCTGAGGTGCAGTACCAGCCACAGAGCAGCACCCATTCCACTCAGATTTATGCATTTCATAAATATTGAGGCTGTTACATGGAAAACCAGTTTTACCAGATGGTCCATGAGAAAGAGAGTATTGTGGTCCAGTAATACATATTGCACTCGTCTTCATTTAGAGTAGCAGTGCATGATCAATGCTCTATAATGTCTTTAAGCAAAGAAATCTCTTTGACTCTATGTAACTCAAGGTCTCTAAATTGAATGTATAGTTTTTTTTTTTTTTTTTTAAGGTCAGACCTATTAGCAGCTCATGGAACTGCCAAGAATAACTAGTTTGTTTTAATCACTGAATTAATGGTTTGATTTGATATATCGCAAGTCCTAGGACTTTTTTTTATGGTTTTATGTTCTAGCCTGAAGACTCATATATATGTCAGGTGTAAATAGGCCTTGGTGCTGGTCGTTTCATAATTCAAAGACCCAGGGTTAGACTGTGCCCATGCAAGCATGCTAAAGTTCATAAATTAAAAATGAAATCTCATTACAATATTAATAAGATTTTAAAATATTAGGTATTTTTGCTGGTAGTTCACGATAGAATAAATGTCAAGGAAAACTCTGAGTCAGTCAATGTAGCATGATGGCATCTGTGATTTGAGAGAATTTACCTATTGGAGATTTTTGAAGGGAGCAAGGTTGACATTTTATGCAGGTCATTTATCGTCTTCCTGCCTATGGATTGCAGTAGACTCTTGACATTCATGATAGGTATTTCTTGAGACCGCTATGACTCTCCTAATATCGCTAGAATAAATAATTTCCCTCACAAAACCTTTTTATTCTGACCAAAACTGTCACGTTTGCAGTGTTTCACTTTTTCTTCTCACTCATCACCAGGGCCATTTTGTCCTTGATAGCTGACAATGAGGAGGAACATTATAGGCTCTGAAGTGGTGGCCATACTCTGAACTAGCTGAAGGATTCACCCTCAGTGACTGGTTTGCTAAGAGATTTGAATCTATGTTTCAGAAATATGGTGAATGCTTGAATTTCCTGGGCTTCTGGGATTGTTTGTGAAGAGCCCAAACTGTGAACGTTAATGTACAAATATCAAGCATCTTCTTTTCTTTGGGGTGTCAAATATATCTTCCCCTTTCACTCTGTGCTAGAAGACAGGATAATACCACGGCTTGGGGAAGAAAGGAAATGCCAGAAACTCAAGCCTGTTATCACCATAACAAACAGTCTACAGCAGGGTGCCTCTGAACTCCAAGACCGTGAATATCTCAGCACCTTTAGGAAATGCTTGCTTGCTGTACTTTGGTGAACAGTCTCAGCGAGCTCTTGAGATAAGCTAAAATGTGAGTCCCCCTGCACTTGGTCAGTAGGGTTGTACATACTTGAAACTACAACCTGACTCCTCCCCTCCCATAGCTCTATGCTTTTGAATATTTATCTAAGGCTACCTTTCCTATGGTTTATCAATTTTATCTTCAGGACTTACAGTGTTTGAAAAAAGAGATTTTTTCCTAGAATTTTTGATTATTATTAAAATTAAAAGGACAGGAAGATTTTTATCACACTTGGAGGCTCTCTCTAGATGAATACCACATACTGTTGTTGAAGAATGGTTCACTCCACACAAATTAAGATAAGCAGACAAGAAGAAAAATGCCAAGAAGCCAATCTGGGGGTATTGGGAATACCCCCAGTAGTCACCCTGTAAATAGATGGGAAAAAACAACCCTTGAAGACTGATCAGCCATTTTGCTTCTTTGGAAAGCACAGTTGGTACTAAAGCACATAGATCTTTGGAGCTCTGCGGTTTTCATCAGGATGAATGATGTCATCTAATATAAGAGCAGATTCTACAAAATCCAGAATACATCCAGAGTGGAACTATAATTGAGTCTTGCTCCTTAGGACCTCAGTCTGACCAGCCACTGTGGGTGTGAGGGCTCCTGGGTGCCAGTGGCCATTAAAGACACCTTGAGGTTGGTTGAGGAGGTAGGACTTACTCTTTTGGAAGTCTAATCATGCTTCCTATTAAAGCCTTTCATAAGCCTTGAGAGTGAACTTCCTCTAAGCCACCCAGAACCATGGATCCCACAAAGCCTCTGCACGAAGGCATTTTCTACACAAGTCCCCAGGCACACAGAGAAAGCTCAATAAGTGCTGTTGAAAGAACTGAGGGGTATGTTTTTTCATGAAAACTTGGGAATTGGCCTGCTAGCTGATGGCAGCATTCACTGTAACCCAGTCCTCGCCAGTAGTTTGGAGGCTGAAAATCCCCTCTTTTATTCTCCAGGCTCGAAGCCTGTTCATAGAATGACTATCATCATCTCTCTCTCCTGATGGGCTGGGGGTGAAGGCGGGAGCTCTGAGCAGTCCTGCAAGGCTGGAGGTTCCCCTGTCTAGAGGTGGGTTGGGTAATTGCTATTGTCACCATCCTCTTGTGGGAACAAAATATGTGTGAGCACAAAGGTCGGCCAGCAACCCTGGAGGTAGGAAGGCCAGGAGAGGTGGGGAAGCTTACCTTCTTGACTTCGTACTTAATGGCGAGTTTGATCCGGCTCAGACTCGGACGGTGGTGGTCGGACCAGACTTGGAAGTTCACATCACCATTTAAAATCGCTTCCACCTCTTCTGTGTCTCGGCATAGGTCCAGCACGCCCACCACAAAATCCTTGCATTGCATAGATAACTTCCTGTAATCGTTCTAACAGAATAAAGAGAAATCAGGGGTGTGTCACACCGAACCCCACAGATGGGCTTGCCTAGCTCAGCAGTGTTGTTCAGCAACTGTCCACCAAGTGTGAGCTTAATAGAGTGCTCTGGAACCAGGGAATGTGCTGGAACCAGAAGGCAGGGCTGTTTCTCTTGCTACAGTAGTCTAGAGGACATCTTCTCTAAGCCAGGATTTGTCAGGCTGTGTTCCATGGCCACCTGCATCAGAGTACCTTGGGTGTGCTAGAACTGTGATTCCCAGTCCCCGCTGCAGACTTACAGACTCAGAATTCCTGGGGATGAGACTCAGGAAGCTGTCTTTAACCTGTCTTTTAATCTTAAAAGGTTAACCTTTTAACCTTGTTCTCTGAGTGATTCTGATGCCTGCCAAAGCCCACCCTGGGCTCTTTGAAAGCAGCAATTCCCCTTGCCTGCTCTGAAGGGGGAGTCATAAGGAGATGTACTTTTAAGGCTGATGGGAATATCACTTCACTCACTTACCACCAATCTGTGGTGGTAACTGTTCTACGCAGGAAGTTTGCTGGAAAGATATGGCTGATAGATTAAATTTGGAGGGAAAAAAATGTACACAGATGTGCTTTCTTTTAATGTGCTGGAAAATCTGCTTATAAATTTAAAAATCAAATGTAATTTAAATCTAACAGTATCCTTTCCTTAGCACAGATCCTTTTGTACAGCAAATCATGGCATGTTAAATTACTTGCCTGTTGAATAATCATTTTCAGACCTTGACCTCTTTTTTGTTGTTGTTTAATGAATTGCCTCTGGGTTTCTCTCTTCTCCCGAGGCACACCTTTCTGAATTATCTTGAAAGGCTGACTGCCTTTCCTTGTGACGTGCCGATTTCTCTCTCTCCTTAAAACACACTGCTTCAGTTCCAGATAATGATCCAAAATGTTGGACAGAAGAATGTTTCATGTCACCCTCAAACTACTCCTCCCCCAAAATATTTTCCCCTATAGGGTTTCTTATTGGTTTCTTAGTTGAAATGAGTCTATTTGAAAGCAGCACAGAGCCAAATGTCACTTTCAGTGTTAATCAATGTCAAAAGCCCAGAGAGTGATAAATAGTAGTTGGTAAACAGGAGTGCAGTTTTGTTTTTCCAGAACCCGGATTCCTCAGCAAATAGATGGGAGCATGGCAAACTGTAGAAACGCCACCATTTTTCTAAATTAATGATTTGTTTCTCCTTGCAGCAGTGCTGCATCAAAATGTCCTTTTGTGTTAAAGAAGCAAGTGACTGATAGCTAAGAAAAGGACAAGCATCAAGAAAATGTGTTCCTACAAGAGCGGCTGCTCTTCATTTTTATATATAATTTAGGGATAAGGGTGTTTGGAAAATGCTGGGTAGAAAGATGACTGCTCCAGCAGACTGTCACGGGCGACTGAGACTGTGCTGTCTCAGAGCCTCTGTGCATTTCTGGGTTCAGTGCAGTTCAGGATGGAAGGTACCATTAGAGACTTGGAAGGTACCATTAGAGACTTTCACTTCCCTGGGCTCTTCTACTAACTGGGCCATAAGAAACAGGGAGAAACACCAGGGGAGCCAAAACAGTTAGTTTGCTTTTTGCCTTCTATATTAGACAGTCTGGAAGGCAGCGCACCTGGTGCCTGCATGTGGGTGGAAGAGACGAAACCAGCCTGGCAGGAAGATGGAGATGACATGGGTGTGGATAGCTGCAGTCACGCCAGGCGCAGCCTCCCACAGAGAGTGAGAGCCATGGGCGCACATCTGGGGAATTATGATGATTATGAAAGGTGGGATAGTCCTGAGCTCAGTGAGCCTTTCAGCCACACTTTTTACCTTTAGTTGGAGAGGTGCGACATACTCCCAAGACTTTACAGGTGCCCTTTTAAGTAATTCCATATCCCGGCATACTGAAGCCTGCCAGGTCCACTGGGTGACAGGTGTTCTACCTGTATCACCTTACTCAGTCCTTACAAAATACGCGTTAGAAGGACCGTCAGCATTTCCAACTCATGAGTGAGGAAACCGAGACTCAGAGAGATAAATTAACAGGCTGGACCCACTTTTCCTTATACTGGACACTCATCTTTCTGACTACTTTCTCACTTTCCTCGAAGATTTTACCTCCTGTCTCACTGTCACTCACCCAACTGCTGCTGTTCTTGGTGGTTTCAGTATCCAAGAAGATGTCCTTCCCATTACCCTGCCCTCGTATTTCCATGATAACGTTTTCTTTAGTCATGTTATTCTCAGTGCCAACTCAGCCATTCATTCTCTTAGTTATTCCCAATAACTGAAGCTCCTCCCTGACCCCAACTTTAGGTCTCCTTCTCTCTGACCACCACCTCCTATATGTCCAGCTTTCTCCATCTGGAACCCCAATTCTAGTAATCCTATGATTTCACCAAACCTACAAGCCATGGACCATACCATGTTTTCACTGGTTTTCAGCCCTGTCAGGTCCCTGTCTCCCCCCTCGCAGAGCTTCCGTTTTGCGGGCAATCTTTATTATCATCCTTGCACCCATCAGTTCTCTTGCCCTCCTCTTGTTTTGTTCTCATTGCTGGCTTAAAGCCTGACTTTGGTTGAGTCTGACTCTCTGCTGCACTGCCCCTGCCTCTGCTCAGTGAATGTGGCTGGAGAGCACACCCCTGCACTGTAAGCTCACCCCCTCCAACCTCAGGTAGTCCTCAGTGTTCCCATCGCAAGCAAGCATTTCAGGCCTCTCTTGCCCTGCTGTCCAGCCTCCTCCCCCTCCTAGTTTCCATTAACTTGGAGAATAGAACTCATCAGGAGAGAAGCTCCACATGCTCACATCGTCCCCATCATTTGCTGTCATACATCTGTGCTCGTGGACTCTCTTCCCTCTGGGTGGACTGCCCCTGCTTCTGTCTAAGGCCAGCTCCTCCTCCTAATATCAGTCCCTTGTACTGCTCTCCATTTCTCTTTCCTGCATTGTTAATCTCTCCCTTTCTCTGCTGGCTTAGTATGCAAACGTGTTGCTGTTTTCTTGTCTTAATAAGAAACTCCTCTTGACTCTACTTCCCTCGCCAATTCCTACTCTAGTTTTCTGTTCCATTTTGTAGAAAAACTCATTAGACTTGTGTACACTCACAGTTGCCCTCCTTACATATTTCTTACCCTGTTCTTCCTACCCTGTTCAGCAAAACTTTCACACTCTATCCATTGCTTCCACTGAGACTGTTCTTGTCAAGGTCACACATGGCTTTCATGTTGCTAAATCCAGTGGTTGGTTCTCAGTCCTCATCTTACAGAACCTGTTAGGTGCTTTGACATAGCTGATCACGTCCTCTTCCTTAATATACATTCCTCACTTGGCTTCCAACATAACATACTGTTCTGTGGTTTTTCTTCCTGAATGAGTACTTTTTGCATCTTTGTTGGTTAATTCTCATGTCCCTGATGTCTTAGTTTTAGAATGTCCTATAGATGTGCCCAGTCCTTTGAATTCTCCTGTCTTTTTATGCTCATTGCCTTAGTGATCCTATCTAAGATCATTAGATACTATCTATATGCTGATGACTTAAATTTTATATCTTTAGCTCAGCCTTCTCTCCTGAACTTGAGTCATATATCCAATTGCCATCTGGTATTTCCACATGAATGCCAAATAGGCATGTCAGAGTCAATAAAACTAAATCTGGACCTAGTCTTCTCTGCCTTACTAATATTTCCTGACCTATCAGTTGTCAAGGACAAAAAAAATCTTGAATTTATCCTTGGTTCCTCCCTTCCTCTTAAACCTGACATACAATTTAGAAGCAGATCCCACCAGCAATACCTTCTAAATATATATTGATCTAAACCATCAGTTTTTGCTTAGACTAACCAAGAGGCTCTTAACTGACCTCCTTAATGTCCTGGTCTTCTATGGTCTATTTTCCATACATCAGTCAGAAAGATATTTAGAAAAGGCAGTCAGTTCATGGCACTGGTCTGCTCAAACCCTCCCATGGCTCTCCATCCCCTCAAAGTAAAAGCAGGCTTATTATACTGTCCTGTAGGGACATACGTTGCCTAGCCTCTCCATTCATTCACTGATTTGCTGTGGTTCTCTGTCTCCCTCCATCTATTCCAGCCACCCGCCCCCCCCGCTGTTCTTCAAACACACTTGACATGGACTAGACCTTTGTACTGGCTATTCTCTTCTTGTAATGGTCTCTCCCCAGGTATCTACATGAACAGATTTCTCAACTTCTTCAGGTCTTTGCTCAAATGTCACTTTCTCAGAAGACTTCCTTGAGTAGCTTTTAAAAACATCGTGACTCTTTTCCATTTGCATTCACCTTTCCTTTTTTCTTTTTCTTTATTTTCTTCACAATACTTATGACTATATGACATCTATACATATTATTTATTATATTTATTGTCCATATATTTCATTGGAATATAAGCTTATTGAGGGCAGGAATCTTTGCTGTTTTGTTCACAGATATATCATTAGTTCAGTTCAGTTCAATTTAGTCGCTCAGTCATGTCCGACTCTTTGCGACTCCATGAATCGCAGCACGCCAGGCCTCCCTGTCCATTACCAACTCCCAGAGTTCACTCAGACTCACGTCCATCGAGTCAGTGATGCCATCCAGCCATCTCATCCTCTGTCATCCCCTTCTCCTCCTGCCCCCAATCCCTCCCAGCATCAGAGTCTTTTCCAATGAGTCAACTCTTCGCATGAGGTGGCCAAAGTACTGGAGTTTCAGCTTTAGCATCATTCCTTCCAAAGAAATCCCAGGGCTGATCTCCTTCAGAATGGACTGGTTGGATCTCCTTGCAGTCCAAGGGACTCTCAAGAGTCTTCTCCAATACCACACTTCAAAAGCATCAATTCTTTGGCACTCAGCCTTCTTCACAGTCCAATTCTCACATCTATACATGACCACAGGAAAAACCATAGCCTTGACGAGATGGACCTTTGTTGGCAAAGTAATGTCTCTGCTTTTGAATATGCTATCTAGGTTGGACATAACTTTCCTTCCAAGGAGTAAGCGTCTTTTAATTTCATGGCTGCAGTCACCATCTGCAGTGATTTTGGAGCCCAAAAAATAAAGTCTGACACTGTTTCCACTGTTTCCCCATCTATTTCCCATGAAGTGATGGGACCGGATGCCATGGTCTTCGTTTTCTGAATGTTGAGCTTTAAGCCAACCTTTTCACTCTCCACTTTCACTTTCATCAAGAGGCTTTTGAGTTCCTCTTCACTTTCTGCCATAAGGGTGGTGTCATCTGCATATCTGAGGTTATTGATATTTCTCCCGGCAATCTTGATTCTAGCTTGTGTTTCTTCCAGTCCAGCATTTCTCATGATGTACTCTGCATATACGTTAAATAAGCAGGGTGACAGTATACAGTCTTGACATACTCCTTTTCCTATTTGGAACCAGTTTGTTGTTCCATGTCCAGTTCTAACTGTTGCTTCCTGACCTGCATACAGATTTCTCAAGAGGCAGGTCAGGTGGTCTGGTATTCCCATCTCGTTTAGAATTTTCCAGTTTATTGTGATCCACACAGTCAAAGGCTTTGGCATAGTCAATAAAGCAAAAATAGATGTTTAGACCATTTCCTGGAACATAACAGGCACTGAGTAAATGCTTGTTGAGTCTGTCGGAGCAGTGTACTTGTCTAAGGTGACATAGCAATGTAAGTGGTAGAGCCAAGATTCAAGACAGATCAGTCTGACCCCAATCCTGTCCTCTTCCCTCTCACCATATTGCCTCTTGGTGGGCAGCATGTTCCCTTCTGCTTAGCACACTAAAATTAGAGGCTTAATTGGGGCTGACACTCAATTAATTTGGAGAAATAAAGGATGAGCTGGGATATGGATATCTGAATACTCAACAGATTCTGTAGTGTACTAGATGAGTGCACAGGTTTTGAAGTCAGAAAGGCCTGGAGTTTGAATTTCTTTTTCTTTTTCTTTTTTTTTTTACTACTTGTCAGTTGTGGGAAATACAACAAGCCATATAACTCTTCTGTATCTCAGTTTTTAATCTGTAATACCATACATATCATTTAATGATTGGGGAAAGCAATACCAAAACAATGTAAAATGCTTAGTATAGTTAACAGTAAATAACACAAATAACAAAATAAATAAAAATTTAGAATAAAAATAAAGCCTGTAAATGGCAATTTTAATGAATTAACACCTTAATTTGACCATCGATTTCAAACTCTTGACCTGTTGCTTTTTTATGGTTTTTAATTACTGGATTGGGAGCAAGACTGGCTTATGGAGTGGTGAACACAAAATGTTTGAGAAATCTTTGATTCTTCTTCTCTCACTCATATATAAGCCATACATTAAAAAGATACTCTGAATTTCTTAACTTCTTTTCATCTCTGGTGATTATACCAACCCTTCCCAGGGATAGTATCACCATCATGGCTTACCAAATGAGGTATCTTTTTTTGTACCCATAAAGCTTTTTCTCATTTTGTACAACTTATATTTGGCTTCTCTAGGAGTAATACAGTGAACCAACTAAGTGACCCTTGGTGTCAGAGTCAGATGGAAATTCTCTCTAGTCTTGTCAGTGTTGATGATATCCAAAAGCCAGCAGTGTAGGTTATATCAGTGTAGACATTGCCATCTGTTTCAGTGAAATGCTGTATGCACATCTTCATTACTTAATCTCCTGCTAGGGCATACTCAGGTCTGTTCTTAAAGAAAGAAACAAGAGACAGCCATTCCTAGCTCGTGGATGGGCGTTAGCACAACAGTCAGTTTGTCCAGGTTCAGTGTTTTGAAGCTGCTACAAGTGCAGTGTTTCTTGGGACCATGAGCTGTAGCTGTGCTGGGCATGGGATGAGAGGCCCTGGAGTCCTGCCTTTTCCAGAATGTCATATAAGTGGAGTCATACAGTATGTAATCTTTAGAGACTGGCTACTTTCACTCAGTGTAATTCCTTTGAGATTCATCCATAGTGTTGTGTGTATTAATAGTTCATTTCTTTTTACTTCAGATCTACTGCATGCATGTATCAGTTTGTTTATCTGTTCACTCACTGAAGGAGTTGGTTGTTCACATTTTTGGCAGTTATGAATGAAGCTTCTATAAATATTAATGTAGAGGTTCTTATATGAAGATAAAATTTTAGTTCTTCAGGGTAAATATATAGGTGTGGAATTGCTGAGTATATGATAACTATACATTTAACTTCATTGTTGTTATTGTTCAGTCGCTAAGTAGTGCCCTACTCTTTGTGACCCCCATGGACACACCACACTCCTCTGTCCACCATCCCCTGGAGTTTGCTGAAATTCATGTCCATTGAGTTGATGATGTTATCTAACCATCTCTCCTCTGCCGCCACCTTCTCCTTTTGCCTATCTTTCCAATCATCAGGGTCTTTTCCAATGAGTCAGCTCTTTGCATCAGGTGGCCAAAGTATTTTAGCTTCAACTTCAGCAACAGTCCTTGCAGTGAATATTCAGGGTTGATTTCCTTTAGGATTGACTGGTTTGATCTCCTTGCTGTCCAAGGGACTCTCAAGAGTCTTCTCTAATACCACAGTTCAAAAGCATCAATTCTTCGGGGCTCAGCCTTCTTTATTGTCCAACTCTCACATCCGTACACGTCTACTGGAAAAGTCATAGCTTTGACTACATGGACCTTTGTTGGCAAAGTGATGTCTTTGCTTTTTAATATGCTTTTTAATTTGCTTTTTAATATGCTTTTTAATATGTTTAGGTTAGTCATAGCTTTCCTTCTAGGAGCAAATGTCTTTTAATGTCATGGCTGCAGTTAGTGTTCACAGTGATTTTGGAGCCCAAGAAAATAAAATCTGTCACTGTTTCCATTTTCTCCCCTTCTATTTGCCATGAAGTGATGGGACTAGATGCCATGATCTTAGTTTTTTGGATGTTGAGTTTAAAAGGCAGCTTTTTCACTCTCCTCTCTCATCCTCATCAAGAGGCTCTTTAGTTCCTCTTCACTTTCTGCCATTAGAGTGGCATCATCTGCATATATGAGGTTGTTGGTATTTCTCCTGGCAACCCTGATTCCAGCTTGTGATCCACCCCACCCTGCATTTCACATGATGTACTCTGCATATAAGTTAAACAAGCAGGGTGACAGTATACAGCCTTGTCATACTCCTTTCCCAATTTTGAACCAGTTCATTGTTCCATGTCCAGTTGTTCCTGTTGTTTCTTGACCCGCATATAGGTTTCTCAGGAGACAGGAAAGGTAGTCTGATATTCCCATCTCTTTCATAATTTTTCAGTTTGTTGTGATCCACATGGTCAAAGACTTGAGCATAGTCAATGACACAGAAATAGATATTTTTTCTGGAATTCCTTTACTTTCTCTATGATCCAATGAATGTTGGCAGTTTAATCTCCAGTTCCTTTGCTTTTTCCCAACCTGAACCTTCTACATCTGGAGGTTTTATATTTAGGTCTAGGAGCCATTTTGTATTAACTTTTATATAAGGTATAAAGCATAGCTCAAGGTTCCTTTTATTGGATCTTCATTTGTTCCAGCCTCATTTGTTGAAATATTATTCTTACTCCATGATATTGATTTGTATAGCTGTCAAAAATTGTTAACCACATTTGTTTGGGTTTAATTCTGTGCTTTATTTTCTGTTTCTTTGATCTCTTTATCTGTTTTTCACTAATACCAACTATCTTTGTTTCTGTAGCTTTATATTAAGTCTTAAGATGAGGTACTTTGAATCCTCCAACTTTGCCATTCTTTTTCATATTTGTTTTTGAATAAGCTTGCTCATGTCTTTAAGAAATTCAGCTATGAATTTTATTGGAATTATGTTAAATCTATAGATAGTTTGGGGAGAACTGACATCCTAATTGTGTAGAATCTTCCAAACCATGAACATGGTATATCTCTCCATTATTTAGGTCTTCTTTGATTTCTTGCATTAGTGTTTTATAACTTACAGTCTGTAGAGTCTACATATGTTTTGTAAGACTTATGTATAAGTATTTCAATTTTTTAGCTATTGGAAATATTTTAAAAATGATGTCTACTCACTCATTATTGTATATAGAAATATGATTCATTTTAATGTGTTAACCTTATATCCTATGACCTGGCTGAAGTCACTTACTCATGCTTTGTATAGCCTTTGGAATTATCTACATAGACAAGGATGTTGTTTGCAAATATGGATTATTTACTCTTGAACCCGTAGCTTAGATATATTTATTAATATGACAAATAAGATGGTCAGTTAGATGCTCTTAAACTGGTTTGAAGATTTACAAGTTTTCTTTCTAGGAACAAAATTTTGCCAGCAAGTTTTTTTCAGCTTTCAACCCAAAATTACTGGTTCAGAGTGTTTTATTTGGTCAATGTACTGAACAGTTTTTAGAGAATTTATCTGCCATTATTTTTTGTGTTCTGCTCAACAGAGATATTAATAGAGATTCTTTGATTTTTTTTTATTGACCCAGAATTTTTTTCTATTCCCTTTGGCCCAAACTCACTTATTATTGAGATGAATCTCTGGCTTTAACATAGAGAAGGACAAACCAAAATGATGTAATATGGTATTCTGATACCTTGAATTTTGGGTGCTGAAGCTATTGTTTTGACAACACAAATTTTAGGAAATTATTATTTTGTTTGACTTTGGTTAAAAACACCAACTCTCAAACTTTTTCAAAGTTATGGAAAAACTTAAATCAGGGGACAGAGAGAAGCTCATTTTTCTGATAGGTCAAAAGTTAAATGAATCTCTCAGATTGATGCTGTGGAGACATGCACACCATACAGGATAATCAACACTCATTCCCCCATGGAGACCTTAGAAATTAGATTAAAAAAGAGTGTGGGTCTTGAATCCATGGCCCTCTCTCTTCCTGTCAGAGACCCAGTTATGAGGAAGGAGTGTTTATTGAGAGCTCCAACTGAAATGCAAATGGAGATAAATCAACATGTTCATGTTGTAAACCTGGGAGGTTTTCTTCTTTTGACATTTAGGCTGAGTTTTTAAGATATAATTACAGTAAAAGTTTCCTAAACATTTTAGTATTTCATTAAATGATCACCTTATAAAATTGGTAGTATTATTTTCCCCACATATAATAAGAGGAGGATAGAGAGTTGATCATTGGATATAGCAACTTGGAGGCCATTGGTCTCCTTGATGGGAGCAGTTTTGAGTGAAGGGTATAATAGGTGAGGATCAGGGAAGGGAAAGAGAGAGATTTGAAGACTTCTATCTATATTACTGGGGCTTCCCTGGTAGCTCAGCTAGTAAAGAATCCACCTGCAGTGCAGGAGACCCCGGTTTGATTCCTGGGTCAGGAAGATCCCATGGAGAAGGGATAGGCTACCCACTCCAGTATTCTTGGGCTTCCCTGGTGGCTCAGATAGTAAAGTATCCGCCTGCAGTGTGGGAGACCTGGGTTTGATCCCAGGGTTGGGAAGATCCCCTGGAGGAAGGCATAGCAACCCACACCAGCATTCTTGCCTGGAGAATCCCCATGGACAGAGGAGCCTGGAGGGCTACAGTACATGCGATGGCAAAGAGTTGGCCATGACTGAGCGACTAAGCACACCCCCCCCCCACACACACACCTATATTATCATAGACAGCGCTTTTGAGGAGTTTTGTTACATAGGAGGGCACAGAAAGTAGCTGGTGTGAGAAGTAGCTGGAGTGAGAAGTGGAGTAAAAACAGAATCTTCCTCTTTCCTCTCACTGTTCTTCCCTTCCTCTCTGCTTGAAATCCTCCTTTCCTCCCTTCTTTCCCTCCTTCTCTTTATGGGAGAAACCACAATATTTTGTAGGTTGATGGGAATTTTCCAGTAGATAATTATGTTGATCATTATATATGATACCAGTATGCTGCTGCTGCTGAGTCGCTTCAGTCGTGTCCGACTCTGTGCAACCTCATAGACAGCAGCCCACCAAACTCCCCTGTCCCTGGGATTCTCCAGGCAAGAACACTGGAGTGGGTTGCCATTTCCTTCTCCAAGGTATGAAAGTGAAAAGTGAAAGTGAAGTCGCTCAGTCATGTCCGACGCTTAGCGACCCCATGGACTGCAGTCCACCAGGCTCCTCCATCCATGGGATTTTCCAGGCAAGAGTACTGGAGTGGGTTGCCGTTGCCTTCTCCGTGATATCAGTATATCATTATATGAATCCTATAATTCAACAGCATATATGACAGAAGATTGGGTGTAGCATATAAATAGAGGAATGAACTTGAATCACATACATCTTATCTGTAGTGGGAGGGAATGTCAGATATGTGGGTGAGGATACTAGTAGATGGATGCATTGGTGTTGGGCTCTGTAGACATTTTCTTTGTATTGTTTCAAATTTTTTTTTCTAGTAAGATAGGAAGAAAAATTACTAACTGAGAGTAAGAATTGGGGAGAAGGTGCTGGAAGCTTGAGGGGAGGAGGTCTGAAATAGACTTTAGGTCAATTAAAGAGTGAATAGGGAGACAGGATATTATTGCTAAAGAAAGTAAAAGCCCATTTGAGAGTCATGTTTAGAAATTGAAAATGAGACCAGCTAGGGATGTGAAAATGAGACCAGCTAGGACTGCGCAGGCACAGGAGGGCCTAGAGGAGCTATCCCACGTTGAAACTCAAGAAGAGCGGCGGTGAGGAGATATCCCTCGTCCAAGGTAAGGAGCAGCAGCTGTGCTTTGCTGGAGCAGCCGTGAAGAGATACCTCACACCCAAGGTAAGAGAAATGCAAGTAAGATGATAGGTGTTGCAAGAGGGCATCAGAGGGCAGCCACACTGAAACCATACTCACAGAAAAGTAGTCAATCTAATCACACTAGGACCACAGCCTTGTCTAACTCAATGAAACTAAGCCATGCCCGTGGGGCAACCCAAGACGGGCGGGTCATGGTGGAGATATCTGACAGAATGTGGTCCACTGGAGAAGGGAATGGCAAACCACTTCAGTATTCTTGCCTTGAGAACCCCATGAACAGTATGAAAAGGCAAAATGATAGGATACTGAAAGAGGAACTCCCCAGGTCACTAACTGCCCAATGTGCTACTGGAGATCAGTGGAGAAATAATTCCAGAAAGAATGAAGGGATGGAGCCAAAGCAAAAACAATACCCAGCTGTGGATGTGACTGGTGATAGAAGCAAGGTCCGATGCTGTAAAGAGCAATATTGCATAGGAACCTGGAATGTCAGGCCCATGAATCAAGGCAAATTGGAAGTGGTCAAACAAGAGATGGCAAGAGTGAATGTCGACATTCTAGGAATCAGTGAGATAAAATGGACTGGAATGGGTGAATTTAACTCAGATGACCATTATATCTACTACTGTGGGCAGGAATCCCTCAGAAGAAATGGAGTAGCCATCATGGTCAACAAAAGAGTCCGAATGCAGTACTTGGATGCAATCTCAAAAACGACAGAATGATCTCTTTTCATTTCCAAGGCAAACCATTCAATATCACAGTAATCCAAGTTTATGCCCCAACCAGTAACGCTGAAGAAGCTGAAGTTGAATGGTTCTATGAAGACCTACAAACCTTTTAGAGCAAACACCCAAAAAAGATGTCCTTTTCATTATAGGGGACTGGAATGCAAAAGTAGGAAGTCAAGAAAACCTGGAGTAACAGGCAAATTTGGCCTTGGAATACAGAATGAAGCAGGGCAAAGACTAATAGAGTTTTTCCAAGAAAATGCACTGGTCATAGCAAACACCCTCTTCCAACAACACAAGAGAAGATTGTACACATGGACATCACCAGATGGTCAACACTGAAATCATTGATTATATTCTTTGCAGCCAAAGATGGAGAAGCTCTATACAGTCAACAAAAACAAGACCAGGAGCTGACTGTGGCTCAGACCATGAACTCCTTATTGCCAAATTCAGACTTAAATTGAATAAAGTAGGGAAAACCACTAGACCATTCAGGTATGACCTAAATCAAATCCGTTATGATTATACAGTAGAAGTGAGAAATAGATTTAAGGGCCTAGATCTGACAGACTGCCTGATGAACTATGGAATGAGATTCATGACATTGTACAGGAGACAGGGATCAAGATCATCTCCGTGGAAAAGAAATGCAAAAAAGCGAAATGGCTGTCTGGGGAGGCCTTACAAATAGCTATGAAAAGAAGAGAAGCGAAAAGCAAAGGAGAAAAGGAAAGATATAAGCATCTGAATGCAGAGTTCCAAAGAATAGCAAGAAGAGATAAGAAAGCCTTCCCCAGCGATCAATGCAAAGAAATAGAGGAAAACAGCAGAATGGGAAAGACTAGAGATCTCTTCAAGAAAATTAGACATACCAAGGGAACATTTCTTGCAAAGATGGGCTCAATAAAGTACAGAAACGGTATGGAACTAACAGAAGCAGAAGATATTAAGAAGAGGTGGCAAGAATACACAGAAGAACTGTACAAAAAAGATCTTCATGACCCAGATAATCATGATGGTGTGATCACTGACCTAGAGCCAGACATCCTGGAATGTGAAGTCAAGTGGGCCTTAGAAAGCATCACTATGAACAAAGCTAGTGGAGGTGATGGAATTCCAGTTGAGATATTCCAAATCCTAAAAGATGATGCTGTGAAAGTGCTGCACTCAATATGCCAGCAAATTTGGAAAACTCAGCAGTGGCCACAGGACTGGAAAAGGTCAGTTTTCATTCCAATCCCAAAGAAAGGCAATGCCAAAGAATGCTCAAACTACCGCACAATTGCACTCATCTCACACGCTAGTAAAATAATGCTCAAAATTCTCCAAGCCAGGCTTCAGCAATATGTGAACCATGAACTTCCTGTTGTTCAGGCTGGTTTTAGAAAAGGCAGAGGAACCAGAGACCAAATTGCCAACATCTGCTGGATCATCGAAAAAGCAAGATGGTTCCAGAAAAACATCTATTTCTGCTTTATTGACTATGCCAAAGCCTTTGACTGTGTGGATCACAATAAACTGTGGAAAATTCTGAAAGAGATGGGAATACCAGACCACCTGACCTGCCTCTTGAGAAATCTGTATGCAGGTCAGAAAGCAACAGTTAGAACTGGACATGGAACAACAGACTGGTTCCAAACAGGAAAGGAGTACGTCAAGGCTGTATATTGTCACCCTGTTTATTTAACTTATATGCAGAGTACATCATGAGAAACGCTGGGCTGGAAGAAGCACAAGCTGGAATCAAGATTGCCAGTAGAAATATCAATAACCTCAGATATGCAGATGACACCACCCTTATGGCAGAAAGTGAAGAGGAACTAAAAAGCCTCTTGATGAAGGTGAAAGAGGAGAGTGAAAAAGTTGGCTTAAAACTCAACATTCAGAAAACTAAGATCATGGCATCTGGTCCCATCACTTCATGGGAAATAGATGGGGAAACAGTGTCAGACTTTATTTTCTTGGGCTCCAAAATCACTGCAGATGGTGACTGCAGCCATGAAATTAAAAGACGCTTACTCCTTGGAAGAAAAGTTATGACCAACCTAGATAGCACATGGAAAAGCAGAGACATTACATTGCCAACAAAGGTCCGTCTAGTCAAGGCTATGGTTTTTCCAGTGGTCATGTATGGATGTGAGAGTTGGACTGTGAAGGAAGCTGAGCGCCGAAGAATTGATGCTTTTGAACTGTGGTGTTGGAGAAGACTCTTGAGAGTCCCTTGGACTCCAAGGAGATCCAACCAGTCCATTCTGAAGATCAGCCCTGGGATTTCTTTGGAATGAATGATGCTAAAGCTGAAACTCCAGTTCTTTGGCCACCTCATGCGAAGAGTTGACTCATTGGAGAAGACTCTGATGCTGGGAGGGATTAGGGGCAGGAGAAGAAGGGGACAACAGAGGATGAGATGGCTGGATGGCATCTCTGACTCGATGGACATGAGTTTGAGTGAACTCCGGGTGTTGGTTATGGACAGGGAGGCCTGGCATGCTGCGATTCATGGGGTTGCAAAGAGTCGGACACGACTTAGCTACTGAACTGAACTGAGGGACTTCCCTGGTGGCTCAGTGGTAAAAGAATCCGCCTGCCAGTTCAATCCTTGGTTTGAGAAGATCCCACATTCCACAGAGCAAGTTAGCCCATGTGCCACAACTATTGAAACTATGCTCCAGAGCCTGGAAACTACAGCTAATGAGTCCATGTGCTGCAAATACTGAAGCCTGCATGTTCTAGAGCCCGTGCTCCACAAGAGAAGCTATTTCAATGAGAAGCCCGTGTACCATAACTAGAGAGTAGCCCTGGCTTGCCGTGCTAGAGGGAAAAAACCCCAGACAGCAATGAAGGCCCAGCACAGCCAGAAATAAATAAATAAAATTATTTTAAGATGAGACCAGCTAGTATGGTTGACTTTCTGTAACCACATTCACCTCCCCAGCTGCCAGCATGAGTAGGTGGACAATTAGATTTTACCAGGATTGTATTTTTTGCCAAAAACTACAAGAGGTTAGGGGAGATTATGATAGTCCATGAATTGTGGCTAGCATGAAGGGAGGCAGACTTCCATTTTAAACATAAAGTTGATGATTTCTTACAAAATGAAACGTACTTTTACCATGATGCAACAATCATGATCCTTGGTATTTGCCCAAAGGAGTCAAAAGCTATGTCTACACAGAAACTTGCATACGAGTATTTATTATAAATGTCCAAACTTAGAAGCAACCAAGATGTCATTCAGTAGGTGAATGGATAAGTAAACTTTTGTACATCCAGACAGTGGAATAATATTCAATCCCTGAAAGAAATGGGCTATCAAGCCATGAAAAGACATGGGGGAGCCATAAATGCATGTAACTAAGTGAAAGAAGCCAATCTGAAAAGGCCACAAAATGCTGTGTGATTCCAACTATGTGACATTCTGAAAAAGGTAAAACTGTGGAGATAGTGAAAGTCGCTCAGTCGTGTCCGACTCTTTGCAACCCCATGGACTATACAGTCCCTGGAATTCCCCAGGCCAGAATACTGGAGCGGGTAGCCCCCCTTCTCCAGGAGATCTTTCCAACCCAGGGATTGAACCCAGGTCTCCCGCATTGCAGGCAGATTCTTTACCAGTTGAGCCAAAAAAAAAAAAAAAAATCATAGTTACCAGGGGTTGGGGAGTGGGAAGGATGAATAGTAGAGCAGGGGATTTTTAGGGCCGTGAAACTACTCTGCATGATACCACAATGGTGGATCTCTGTCATTATACATTCGTCCAAATTCACAAAATGTATGAAGATGGGAGTGAGCCTTGATTTGAAGTATGGACTTGGCTGATAATGAGGTGTCAGTGGAGGTTCATCAGTTGTAACAAGTGCTCCATTCTGATGGGGGAGGCTGTGCATGTGTGGGGGCAGGCGGGTATATGGTAACACTCTGTACCTCCTGTTCAGTATTGCTGTGAACCTAAAACTGCTCTAAAAATAAAGCCTATTTAAAAACAAAAACAGTGTTTAGGTTAGTGAGTTGGAAGTCTTGGGGGTAGGCAGAAGATCGACAGAGCTGGGACATTTGAGGGAGATATAAAAATTTGAGCTAGTAGTCAGAGATTGTGATGTGTGATGCTTAGATTATGGAGAGTTTGCATTTATTGATCATGAGACTTGTAGGCTCAGTAGGCTAATGATGACTAAGGTAAGACCACTGGAGGAGACAGCTCATAAAACTCAGTCAAGGTGTTAAAATGATGGTCTGCATGTAAAGTGTCAAGAATTTAAGCAGCAGGAACTAACACCATGGAGAGATGGCAGGGAGTGCCCCATTGTTGCAGAGTCAAATGGTGTGGAATAATGGGTGATGTAATGTGATGCAAGGTGGCTCAGAGCTCAGTGTTCTTAGGGAGGAGAGAAGGAGAAGGTCTGGGAGTGGTAAGGAACAGTAAGAGAGAGATGCACACCCTCCCTCAATTCTCTCAGCCCAGTGGTGTGAGGACTGTGGGAGCAGAGCCAGCCCCACTTGAGAGGACAGCAGGGGAAGTGTGTCTTAAGGGGACCAGGCTTAAGAAAGAGCAAGAAGGTGAGGCGTCTCTAAGAGGAGGGGGCAGCGACACAGGGGATTTTGCTGAGGACAGACTATGACTTTGGCAGGGTGAAGTGTTCTTGCCTGGAGAATCCCAGGGACGGGGGAGCCTGGTGGGCTGCCTGTCTATGGGGTCGCACAGAATCGGACATGACTGAAGCGACTTAGCAGCAGCAGCAGTAGCAGCAGTGGGAGGGTATCTGGAGATGAAGAAGCCGGGTGAAAGGACAGAATGGGGCTTGCGAGCCTTGTGGAGAATCAAGTTCAGGTTCTGAGGGGTGACCTGGGAGGCAGTGATGACATAAGGGGAATTAAAACACCTACTGAAATTACATTGTGAGGATTTAGTGAGGTAAGGCAGGTGGAGCACGAGGCACGGTGCTGGGCACGTAGGTCTGGATCGGTACCTTTTTTGCTAAGAAAGGGCTTCAGAGCCTCATCCTGGCCTCCAGCACAGCCTTCTGCACATTCTGCACTCAGCTGATGGATGAGAAAACGGAATGTTAAGATTTAACACACACGGCTGAGTCTTTATTAATTATAACTGTAGTCCCTGAAATAATTAATGGATGTGAAATGCAGGGCAAGAGCCTGAGCCTAGTGCTCATTATTGCAGATGAAAATTGAAAAGTTTCAATCCATGTTTTAGCTTCCACGCATACCACTTAATCGTTTCATTAACCGTCACCATGTAAATAAGCTCGTGCTCTGGCAGGTCATATTAATAAAAGGCAAATATCCTCCAGCATTTAATTTCCATTTAGGAACTCAGGTCCAAGCAAGGTGGTACATGAGTCTGTCAAGTCCAGTATGTGAGCCAGAGAGCCAGCATTTGTTGCCTTGGCTTTCCCAGGGGATGTAGACAGCCCCGAGTTCCTCAGAATTCAGGGTTCAGGGTTGGGTGGGTCAGGCTGGCTGCCTGCTCCAGTGAGCCTCTTAAGGTGTGACTCTCAGACTGTGCCACTGGTCACCTGCTGCCGACTTGATTTTATCATCTGCTCTCCGCAGGAAGCCTTCTTTTATTCATCCCAGACTTACTCCCTGCATTTCCTAACGGGTTATCTGTGTCCTAGGTGTTTAAGAATTTGGGAAAGATGACTGTTTATGAACCACTGGTGATCTTAGAATTTCTTAGGACAGGCCTGATGAGCCTTTTTGCATGAGAGAGATGACTGGGTAGTTAGTACTTCATTGGCTCTAGAATCGGAGTATCTGAGGTCAGATCCCAGCTCTGCTGCATGCAGTCAATGGGATGTTGAGTGTTTAACTTAATCTTTCTCTGTGTTCTAGCTTAATCTGTATAGCGGGAATGATACGGTTTTTTGTTGTTGTTGTTTGTTTGTTTTTTACCTTATGGGTAAGGAGAAAACCAAATAAGGTAATTCATGTAAGTTGCTTAATATGATATGTGACAAGTATAAATGGCAACCCACTCCAGTTTTCCTGCCTGGAAAATCCCAGGACAAAGGACCCTGGTGGACCACAGTGCAGGGGGTCACAGAGTTGGACAGGACTGAGCAACTGAACACATAAGATAATCCATCTAAGTTGCTTAACACAGCGTGTGACGAGTATTAGCCACATTATGACACGCGTGGCTTGTGGCTTAGCGGAGAGTGTAAACATGGACAGTTTGCCTCTTTTGGGGTGTTGGTCTTCAAGCCCCTTTCTAACAAAGCAGAGGCGCCCATCAATGGCTTCACTCTTGCAGCTTCATCTTGTGTCAGGCCTCAGGTGGAAGGCGCAGGAGCAGGACAGAAGCTAGGCCGGGTTTGGACCAGAGTCCTCGATGATTCATGGAGGAGGTGTAGGCCCTGGGTGCTGAACTGTATCTGCAGATGACTGCACCACTTTCCTTAGCCAGGCTGTGTTGACAATGCCTTTGTTGATACTTTGGTTTCCATCCTGATTTTGGGTTTACTTAATTGGCAGGTACTGACATCATAAGGGGCTCCTTAAGCCATCACCATATGACATTGTGAAATCCCAGAAGGAAAGGATTGCTCTGCTTGTTGATTTTATAACAAGTCCCCTCTGATAATAAGGCAACCCTCTGATTCAGAGTCTGTCTTTCAAGGAAACACATGAGCAACTCGAGTTGTTGTTGTTATTCAGTCACTCAGTCATGTCTGACTCTTTGTGACCCCATGGACTGCAGCATTCTAGGCTTCCGTGTCCTTCACTATCTCCCAGAGTTTGCTCAAACTCACATCCACTGAGTCAGTGGTGCCGTCCAGCAATTCTATTCTCTGTCGTCCCCTTCTCCTGCTGCACTCAGTCTTTTCCCCAGCAACAGGGTCTTTTCCAGGGAGTCAGCTCTTCACATCAGGTGGCCAAAGTATTGGAGCCTCAGCTTCAGCATCAGTCCTTCCAATGAATATTCAGGGTTGATGTCCTTTAGGATTGACTGGTTTGATCTCCTTGCTGTCCAAGGGACTCTCAAGAATCTTCCCCAACACCACTATTTGAAAGAATCAATTCTTTGGGGCTCAGCCTTCTTTATGGTCCAACTCTCACCTCCATACAGCAACTCGAGTATTTTATTCTAATTCAGCAGGTATATTTGAGCACTCACTATGTGCCAGGCATTAGGGATGGAAACTGAAATAAAATACAGTCTGAAGAACTCAGGGTCTTGCTAGACAGCATGACAAGTGACCAGGTAAGGGCCTGGTCTTGGGTCTTGGGATATGCTGCCCAGCTGCAGATGTGGGGAACTTCCAAGAGGAGGTGGGATATGAGCCCTGAGGATGAGTAGAAGCTAGGAGGGATAAGGACATTCCAGAAAGGAGATGGCAAGGTAAAGGCCCAGAAGGCAGAGAGCATTCACCAGCAGGAGGATTGTGGTGGCTGTCAGCTACTTCAACCACAGATGGGCACGTGCATAAGTTATGCACATTTCCAATGTTTTATGTAACTTATTATTGAATAGACACGAATGCACTCATGTATCCAGAGAGGAGTTCATGTACACTCTCTGTGCATCCTTGTTCAGATTGAAGGTGCTGCTTGGTTTTCTCTCGCTGAGCTCCCAGAAGAGCTTTTCCTAGGCTTCCTGTTTTGTTTTTTTTTTTTCCTGCTTTGACCACAGGGAGCAGACACAGGAGGGCAGATGTGCCTGTGTGAGCCTTGCCCCATCTCCACACCTCACAGCTCCAAGCCTCCCTGGAGGCCCCAGGCCCCTCTTCCCTGTCTCTGTCTCCCTCTCCTTTCCCTTTCTCTTGCTCTCACACATTACTCTGTCAACCACAGATCAGGGCTGCACAGTGGAATGACTGCTCAAAGCTGTGACTCAGGTGGTCAGTCAGGAGGTGTGAGTTGAAAGAGTAAGAGGGGCCCTCAGGAAGCCCTGTGTTTCATTCACATAGAAGCAGCCCCTCCTTTCCCCTGCCTCCCTACCCAGCCCCTGCGTGAGGCCTGCCTATGTATGATTGTTTGGTCTTTGTGTCCACTGGAACGGGACAGTGTTAAAGAAGGCAACTATTACAGTTTCTACCACTACGATTTATTTTTTACTGAATGCTTACTATGTGCCAGGCCCTGAGCTGAATGCTTTACATATTTAGCTCATTGAATTCTCATGACAAACCAAGGAAGTAGGTACAGTTATCATTCCTCTTTACAGAAAGGGGAACCGAGGCCCAGAGACTTCACTGGCAGCTGTGATTTGAATCTGAGTATGAAGAAAGGAGTGAAAGTGTTAGTCGCTCAGTCACGTGTGACTCTCTGTGACCGTGGACTGTAGCCCACTAGGCTCCTCTATCCATGGAATTCTCCAGGTAAGAATACTGGAGTGGGGGTATGGCTGACTCCAAATTCCATAATACTAACACTGAGAAGTACTCATCTGACAAAAATACCAACTGCCCTGGCATGTGCTCTGAAACCATGAGCACCACCCTGAAGGGGCAGGTTCAGGGTCTTTCCTGGTGAAGATGGAGAGAGAGAGGAGGATGTGTTGGTAAGAGGCAAAGGGCAGTACCCTGTGCGTCCCAGGGCCAGGCTGGGAGTAAGACAGCTGAGCTCAGGCAGCTGAGGGTACCCCATGCTCTAAGTTACCAGCAGGTGCGTTGGCATCAGAATGTTCAGGGAAGTCATCGTCAGTGAGGAAGGAAGTGTGCTCATCTCAAGGAGCCGGGGAAGGAGGGAGGAAACACCAGCTGAGCAAGGAACTCCTCCTGCACAGTGTTCACCTCATAATAACTGTCTTTGCAGTTGCTTGAACCAAAAGCTTCATTCATCCTTCCCTTTTTCTTGATATCCATCAATAAATTCTCTAAGCTCTGTCTTTCAAAGATATCTAGAATTCTGTGTTTCTCTTCCACCTTGACCATTTATCTTTCTGGTCCAAGGCCACCTTCATCTCTCCCCTGGGTAATTAGACCCACCTCTCACTTGGTTCTCAGGCTTCTTCTCTTGCCCCTTACAATTCATCACATCCCAACAGCCAGCGTGATCCTCTTCAAGTACACATCAGATCTGCCAACTCCACTTCCTGAAAGCTTCCAATGACACCCCATCTCACCAGAAAAAAAGTCTGTTAGGGCTCTGACCACCTGTTGCCTGCAGTTCCTCTGGCCTAACCTCTTTCTGTTCTCCTCACCCACTCTGCCCCAGTGACTGGCCTCCATCCTCAAAACACCAGATGCTCTCCTTCTTCTGCTTTGCACTCTTCTCTCTCTTTGTACTGGTGACCCTCTATCTGGAGACCTCCTCTCTCATGTATCTACATAGCTAGCTCCCTCGTTAACTCTCACATCCATTCATGATTACTGGAAAAACCATAGTTTTGACTAGTTGGACCTTTGTTGGCAAAGTAATGTCTCTGCTTTTTAGCATGCTGTCTAGGTAGGTCATAGCTTTTCTTCTAAAGAGCAAGTGTCATTTACTTTCACGGCTTCAGTCCCAATATGCAGTGATTTTGGAGCCCCAGAATAAAGTCAGCCACTGTTTCCACTGTTTCCCCATCTTTTTGCCATGAAGTGATGGGACCGGATGCCATGATCTTAAGTTTTCTGAATGTTGAGTTTTAAGCCAGCTTTTTCACTCTCCTCTTTCACTTTCATCAAGAGGCTCTTTAGTTCTTCTTCGCTTTCTGCCATAAGGGTGGTGTCATCTGCATATCTGAGTTATTGATATTTCTCCCAGCAATCTTGATTCCAGCTTGTGCCTCATCCAGCCCAGCATTTCTCATGATGCACTCTGCATATAAGTTAAATAAGCAGGGTGACAAAATACAGCCTTGATGTACTCCTTTTCCTATTTGGAACCAGTCTGTTGTTCCATGTCCAGCTCCTGGACCTGCATACAGATTTCTCAGGAGGCACATCAGGTGGTCTCGTATTCCCATCTCTTTAAGAATTTTCCAGAGTTTGTTATGGTTCACACAGTCAAAGGCTTTGGCATAGTCAATAAAGCAAAAGTAGATATTTTTCTGGAACTATCTTGCTTTTTTGATGATCCAACAGATGTTTGCAATTTGATCTCTGGTTCCTCTGCCCTTTCTAAATCCAGCTTGAACATCTGGAAGTTCATGGTTCACGTACTATTGAAGCCTGGCTTGGAGAATTTTGAGCATTACTTTACTAGCATATGAGATGAATGCAACTGTGCAGTAGTTTGAGCATTCTAAGCATTGCTTTTCTTTGGTATTGGAATGAAAACTAACCTTTTCCAGTCCTGTGGTCACTGCTGAGTTTTCCAAATGTGCTGGCATATTGGGTGCAGCACTTTCACAGCATCATCTTTCAGGATTTGAAATAGTTCAACTGGAATTTCATCATCTCCACTAGCTTTGTTTTTAGTGATGCTTCCTAAGGCCCACTTGACTTGACATTTCAGGATGTCTGGCTGTAGGTTGGTGATCACACCATTGTAATTATCTGGCTCATAAAGATCTTTTTTGTATAGTTCTTCTGTGTATTCTTGCTGTCTCTTCTTAATATCTTATTCTGTTAGGTTGATACTGTTTCTGTCCTTTATTGTGCCTACCTTTGCATGAAATGTTCCCTTGGTATCTCTAATTTTCTTGAAGAGATCTCTAGACTTTCCCATTCTATTGTTTTCCTGTATTTCTTTGCATTGATCGCTGAGGAAGGCTTTCTTACCTCTCCTTGCTATTCTTTGGAACTCTGCATTCAGATGGGTATATCTTTCCTTTTCTCTTTTGCCTTTCACTTCTCTTCTTTTCACAGCTATTTGTAAGGCCTCCTCAGACAACCGTTTTGGCTTTTTGCCTTTCTTTTTCTTGGGGATGGTCTTGTTCCCTGCCTCCTGTACAATGTCACGAACCTCCATCCATAGTTCTTCAGGCACTCTGTCTATCAGATCTAACCCCTTGAATCTATTTGTCACTTTCACTGTATAATCATAAGGGATTTGATTTAGGTCATACCTGAATGGTCTAGTGTTTTTCCCTACTTTATTCAATTTAAGTCTGAATTTGGCAATAAGGTGTTCATGATCTGAGCCACAGTCAACTCCCAGCCTTGTTTTTGCTGATTGTATAGAGCTTCTCCATCTTTGGCTGCAAAGAATATAATCAATCTGATTTTGGTGTTGACCATCTGGTGATGTCCATGTGTAGAATCTTCTCTTGTGTTGTCGGAAGAGGGTGTTTGTCATGACCAGGGCGTTCTCTTGGCAAAAGTCTATTAGCCTTTGCCCTGCTTCATTCTCTACTCTAAGGCCAAATTTTCCTGTTACTCCAGGTATTTCTTGACTCCCTACTTTTGCATTCCAGTCCCCTATAATGAAAAGGACATCTTTTTCTGGTGTTAGTTCTAGAAGGTCTTGTAGGTCATCATGCTGCTAAGTCGCTTCAGTCGTGTCCGACTCTGTGCAACCCCAGAGACAGCAGCCCACCAGGCTCCCCCGTCCCTGGGATTCTCCAGGCAAGAACACTGGAGTGGGTTGCCATTTCCTTCTCCAATGCATGAAAGTGAAAAGTGAAAGTGAAGTCGCTCAGTCATATCCAACTCTTAGCGATCCCATGGACTGCAGCCCACCAGGCTCCTCCATCTATAGGATTTTCCAGGCAAGAGTACTGGAGTTGGGTGCCATTGCCTTCTCTGGTAGGTCATCATAGTATCATTCAATTTCAGCTTCTTCAGCTTTACTGGTCGGGGCATAGACTTGGATTACCATGATATTGAATGGTTTGCCTTGGAAACAAACAGAGATCATTCTGTCATTTTTGAGATTGCATCCAAGTACTGCATTTCAGACTCTTTTTGTTGACCATGATGGCTACTCCATTTCTTCTAAGGGATTCTTGCACACAGTAATAGATATAACGGTCATCTGAGTTAAATTCACCCATTCTAGTCCATTTTAGTTCGCTGATTCCTAAAATGTCAACATTCACTCTTGCCATCTCGTTTGACCAATTCCAATTTGCTTTGATTCATGGACCTAACATTCCGTGTTCCTATGCAATATTGCTCTTTATAGCATCGGACTTTACTTCCATCACCAGTCACATCCACAACTAGGTGTTGTTTGTAAGCAAGACAATTTTTGAGTGAGTAATGATGTTTCAACCTGCCTGTTTTCCTTTGGGTGAATCAGCTAAACCCTTAAATCTCAGTGATGGAGACAGGTATGTATCCACCCTTGGTGCTGTCCTGACCAGGACTGCAGTCTTCTCTACTTCGTATCTAATAACTTTGTTTATTTTAAGATCACATTAAAAGAAGATCTGAAATGAGATTCAGAGTAAATATGACCTTAAATATGCATCTTATTTGTGCTTACTGTATATTGTGAAAGCATTTCAGAGAAATACTAATATAGAATTGGCGTCACCAGATAACATACCCTTCCAGAGGATTATGTCATGACTCCCCTGATTATGGATTCAGAATAGTAAATGTTCAGGAAACTTTTTTTTCAAAGAGTAATTATAGTATAGCATATGTATAGAGTTGAGTTTTTAAAAATTGCTTGTGATTGCTGAAAAATGCTATTGATTAAGAGGGGCTAATGTCTAGACGGCACAGTAGCAATTAAAAACTGTAGAGCCCTGCTAATTATAAAGGGGAAACCCCCAAACCAAATTAGGCAAATCAGTACCTATGATTTCTGTGGTCAGAGGAGCAGACACCGTTCTCTTCACCTCGGCACCTTTGTCCATTGTGTTTCCAAGCCTAGACTTATGCCCCTCTCTTCTTCCTCTAAGAACTTCTACCCTTCTCAAGACCAGCTCACAGCTAACTCCAGGATGGCTCTCCTGATAGCCCTGAGGAACTCCACTGTTTCAGGCTTGGGCACCCACTGCGTTTTATTCTCAGGGTCCAATAGCCCCGTTAAAGTGCTCTCTGTAGTCCTGACATTTTCATACTTGACTAATCAACTTCATTCATTTGTATATCTCAGTCCAGGGCATGCTACATTGTAGGACATAATAAATATTGCATAAAATGACCATACATCTACTCTGATTCGAGAATTGTATTTATGGGAAGCTGGGTACTGGTGTGTGGCTACCAGGGAACAGATCCAGGAGCAACAGGGTTGGGTATACTTGGCCCTAAGAGATGGTCTTGGAGCCAAGCCTACCTGTTAAAGGCTCATTATCTTGTGTATAGAAAACTGCACTGAGTTTCTGAAAGTCCTGTAGGGCATGGGTAAAAGATTAGTAAGTGATTGCATTTAAATAAGTTCAAATATAATCAAGAAAATAAGATTCTAGTTTTTTTGCTGATTTATCCAAAGAATGACTAAATAAAACTGGAAAGGATTTAAAGTTGTTATTAACAAAAAAAAAAAAAAAAAGAGAGAGAGAGAGAGACTGGGGCTATAATATGATTTCATTTATCTCTACAACTTCCATTGTTACCTATGTGCTGATGACCATATGTTTTTACCTCCTACACCAACCTGTATTCTAAGAAGCTGATTTAAATCTTCAGCTGCCAAGTGGTCATCTATACTGGTAAGTCCCACAGACTCTTCAAACTCTGCATGCCCCAAACTGAACATATGGGTCTTCCAAACATTCAAACTTGATCTTCTGCTTTCTGCTTCAGGAAAGAGAGTCCCTATTTATTCAGCCTTCTGAGCTAGAAGTCCTGGGTTCATCTTTGTCTTTGTCAGTTAGTTACCAAGATCTCTGGATTCTGACCTAAAGAATCTTTACTGTCTGACCCCTACTGCCCACACTCACACTCGCGAGATCTTAATTCAGTGAATTGTGAATTAGCTTCCTGATTGGACTGTTTACCAAGAACAGTTCCTTCTGCCTGGTTGCCAAGTCCCTAACCCCTTGGTTTAAAAGCTGCAGGGTAAAATCCGTGCATCTTTTTTTTATCATATTTCAATGTACCTCTTAAAGATTAGCCCCTTTCCTTTAAACTCCTCCAGCTACCACTGTCCAACAAGCACACTGGGCTCTTTGTGCCACTGCACATGCTCATTTGTCTGCCTTGCTCCATTCTTTCGAAATCTTCGTTTGCCAGACTTTCGAAATCTTCTTCATTTGCCAAACTCGGCCTTCAAGAACCACTTCAGAATATCATCTCTTCCAGGAATCCTTTTCTCATATCACCAGGCAGTTTGCTGCAGTCTTCTTTGTGATCCCATCGTGTGCTGCCCCTTCTCTACTACATTGTGTTTATCTCTCAGCACTCCAGTCTCTCCCATTGCTTTGAGGGTAGAGTCCGGTTCTGTCCCACACTTGTAGACCTGGTACCTTGTACCATATCTGGCCCACGGTAGAAAGAAGACCACCATTTGCAGAAAATCATTTAACCACTCAGTCTGTTTCCTCATCTGTAAAATGGGAATAATAATCTCCTCTTAAATCTCAACTTAGATGTCCTTCATGAAAATGCTCTATAGGAATGAGAAGCAGAAGGAGCTGGAAAAGTGGAGACTCAACAAGGGAGTGTTAGTAAAAGTACCTGGCTTTATGCGTGAGGAAGATGGCTGCAGAGAAGTAAACTGACTCAGCCATGGTCACATGTCAGTTCCTGGTGGAACTCTGGGCCTCCTCACTCAGTGGCCCCATTGCCCCAGAGGACTGTCTTTTATGGCAGCGAATCACATGTGCCATAGGCCACCTCCGGGGCAGAGTGTGACCATGGGGCTCTAAGCTGTTTGGTTCCCTCAAGTTGTCTCTGAAATCTGACTACCATGAGCACATTCCTCACATAGTTGCTTTAGGTGAAGATCCAGCTCTGTGTTTAAAGTCTGGTTTCTACATTTGTAATCCTAGAGGAGATACTATTTGGGGAAATAAACTCTTGCTCCTAGTTTTTTGCAGTCGAATTAAAACATTTCCCCCACATTTCTTGGAGCTTATCTCCATGCTTATGTTAAAACATTGGGTTTAAGCACATAAAACATCAAGTTTCTGATGCGCTTTGGGAAGGTATTAGATGAATTCTTTTAAGTATAAACTTTAAGCAAAATGCATAGTCACCAGAGAGGAGATCTTGTCATCAGAAAGATTCCTGGGCTACTGTTTTCAAAGTATATGTAGGAGAGGCTGGAGAGCTATTACCAGGCAAAGCCCTGGTCTTCCACATGCATGAGGTGTGCTGTTCTTCCACAAAATGCAAACAAGAGTTCTGATTCCCCCAAGCAGCTGTATTATTGGTAAATAGGAAGTATATTTCCATGGTGTGTGTGTGAGAGAGATACAGAGAGAGAGAGACAGACAGACAGACAGACAGAGAAGGGGAAAAGGAGAAAGAGAAACAGAAATAGCATTTCAGCATGTTTGTGTACCTTTGTGCTCAACCGCTCAGTCGTGTTTGACTCTTTGCGACCCCATGGGCTGTAGCCCATGAGGCTCCTCTGTCCATGGGATTATCCAGGCAAGAATACTGGAGCAGGTTCCCATGCCCTCCTCCAGTAGATCTTCCTGACTCAGGGATTGAACCTCTGTCTCTTGTGTCTCCTGCATTGGCAGGCAGATTCTTTACCACTGCACTACCTGGGAACCTCAATTCATCATGACCTCTCTTAATTTTCAAAGCACTTATTTATCCATCAGTAATTAGCAAGCCTGCCCTGGAGCCCAGAAAAAACAGGTCATTGTTATTAATTTCTGTTATGGGAGGTGGAAAGATCATTATAATATGAAACGTAATCATGCTACCAAGCATTTGGGGAGACTTCATCTGTTTGAGAATTGATAGTATTTAGAAAATTTTAGCCTCAATCATTCTTACATCACTGTAATTTTAGGACTAGGTATACAAGTTTAGTTTCTTTATTTTTTCCTGGCTCTTATACCATTCTGCATCTGCAGTGACCAGAGCTATATTCTAACTCCTCCAGGTTCCTAGGGCTGGCAGGAGTACAGATGGTACCATACTACTTAATCTGTCTTTTTGACAGCTGGTGGAAAAGTCCATGGCCTCCTGGTCCTAGGATAACGTACATTTTGAAAGGAAGCCTGTGCCAGGATATTAAAAGAGTGTTTATTATAGAGTGTTTATAATCCCTACACTGTATTTGAATGTATAACGCTTGTGGTACGTACTGATCACATAGTTTATAAATGAGAAAGAAAGAGAAAGAAACACAGTTCGTCAATGCCACATGAGATTTCTGAATGATGGAAACTTTTTCCCATTTGCAATCAAATGTAGTTCTCTCTCTTTTCTACTCTACCTGGAATCCAAGAGCTGCAGGGATATTTGCCAGCTCCTACAGTTCATGGGCTTGAAAGGTAGCAGAAGCTGCCACCCTGAAATATGCCACTTTGTCACAAGAAATCTTCAAGCTAAAGGCAATTAAGAAGAAACAGATAGAAGAAAAACTCTCTTGGCTCCTCCTCCATTTGGCTAAAAGCAGATCATAAATTTGTAAAGGGTGTCCCTCCTCTGCTCTTTACCAAGGGAAACAGAAGTTAATCATCAGAGACAGCACCAGCAAAATCTACACCACAGCCTTGTTCAAACCAGCTCTAAGCTACCATTTGGTTCCCCATATATTTACCTTCTACAATTTGGTTCCCTGGAAGCTCAAAGTTTTTTTTTTGTTGTCTTTTCGTGTGTCTAAAAATTCATGCTTTTGTTAAGATGTTATATAAGTCCAAGTCCTAACCACCACTTTGAGTTACTCACCTCTTAAAAAAAAAAAAGCAAATGTAGAAAGAGGCTTTCTCTGAATGTCCCTTATCTGCCTCAAGACAGATCCTCCAAAAGGAACTTGCTGGCCATAAATCCCTTCCCTTGGAGCTTCTTGAACCAGAAAGATGGGCTCTTATCACAGGAGAAGGGGTACCATATATATCCAGACAGGCTTTGTCACAAACTATCATGCCTCTCCTCTGTTCTTCTAAGTGCCCCTTCATGTTTCCTGAAAATCAGTTACTATCTCCTAAAAGGCCTCCACCCTCCATCCTTCGTACCTTTCCCCATTAAGATGGCATTTAATCCTGAATACTAAGCCACCTCAGAGACTTACTCATTTTTCCCCTGGGCATTCTCATATATACAAGAAGTATTACATGCTTCTATACTTCTGTTTGTTTTTCTTCTGTTAATCTTTTTTACAGGGGTCTCAGCTATGAACTCAGAAGGGTGGCAAGAAAATTCCTCCCCTACACAAGCCTGTCTGTCTCTCCCGTGGCAGGGCTCAGTCACTCTGCCCACCCTTAATTCCTGGTGTTCATTCTTACCATATAATGGTTCACAGGAATTCTGTGATGGGGCTTAGAGATTTAGTTTTCATGATTATGTGTAGCGACTGTCAAAATCATCAAAGTGGCATGAAGATTATTTTAAGTTAAAAACATCCAAACAAACAGCAGCGAAATTTCTTTTGCTGACCCAAGCAGAGCCTCCCCAAAATACAGTTGCTGTAAATCCCCTCAGTGGGGACTTGGGGCACGGATTACAGCTAGAAAGGAGACTGACCCCCTGGATGAGAACAAACATCACTGACTCTCAAGCCTCCATTTGTTTCCCTAAAACCCATGTGTTTCCTCTTTTTCCTTAAAATTCCTTTCTTCCTTTACCTTTTCTTGCTAAGTTAGTATATAAACCCCTGTCTTTAGCTTTTGAGGGAGCCAGCCACTTCTTTCATGCACTTCTGTGTGCATATGAATAACTCTCATCTTTTCTCCTATTAATCTATCTTTTGTTAGTCAAGTCACAGGCCACCCAACCATTGCAACCTAAGATGGTAATGGAAAAGTTTTCCTCCCAACACATGACACTAACACTTCCTAGGAACAGTTATTTATAACATGTTGATATCACATGGGGAAATGCCTTAAGTGCATGAATATTATTGAAGTGGGTGATTTTTGGGGGGTGGGTGGGGGGGTAGAAATGAGGATAAAGTGTGAAGGGAGACAAAAATGAGATGGTAAGGATCCATCACCTAAGTCATAGTATTAATTCAGTCTTTCTACTTGGGGATAGAGGAGGTACTGAGAGGAAACATACCAAAATATGTTATTCTTAGATGGTAGAATGAATGTGACCTACTTGTTCCCTCTACTTTTCTGTATTTTCTGAATATTTATAATCAATTTGTTTTATTTTCATTATTCCCAAATGCAACACTTGAAAATGTTTTTCTACTACTTGATAGAGGTCATACCCCAGTACCATTTCCTCAATTGCTTCTGTCAGCTGCCCCCACTTCTTACCTTGCTGTCTCTTCTGGACAGACAGACAGACACACACACACGCATGCATGCGTGCGCACACACACACACACACAGACACAGGCAGTTACAGAATTCCTATCTGTATCTCAGCTTGTGCCTGGGTCAGTAGAAAGCATCAGTTGTCTCTCTCCTTTCTCCCAGAATGACCACCTAGTTTTAGGACTGTCTTTGGCTTCCCAGAATAACTAACCTCTGCCCTTTTATCTTGCCCTGCTCTGCGGGTCTGCCTGGATTCCTGGTATCAGCCTTCCTCAGTGTCTCAACCTGGTGCTACCCCATGGTATAGGGTTGAGTAGTGTGTCTGCCAAATTCACATCCTTCCTAACACTTCAGAATGGTATCTTATTTGGAAATTGGTTTTGCAGTTATAAGTAAAGTCCTATTGGAATAGAGTGGGCCCTTAATATAAAATGATTGGTCTTTATTAAAAAATCCTGCTGCTGCTGCTAAGTCGCTTCTGACTCTGTTGTGTCCGACTCTGTGCGACCCCATAGATGGCAGCCCACCAGGCTCCTCCATCCCTGGGATTCTCCAGGCAAGAACACTGGAGTGGGTTGCTATGTCCTTCTCCAATGCATGAAAGTGAAGAGTGAAAATGAAGTTGCTCAGTCGTGTCTGACTCTTAGCAACCCCATGGACTGTAGCCTACCAGGCTCCTCCGCCCATGGGATTTTCCAGGCAAGAGTACTGGAGTGGGTTGCCATTGCCTTCTCTGATTAGAAAATCCTAAGGGAAATGAATCCTGAATATTCATTGGAAGGACTTAAGCTGAAGCTGAAGCTCTGATACTTTGGCCACCTTAAAGTGAAGAGCCAACTCATCGGAAAAGACCCTGACGCTGGGAAAGATTGGAGGGAAGAGAAGGGGACAACAGAGGAGATGGTTGAATGGCATCACTGACTCAATGGACATGAATTTGAGCAAATTCCAGGAGATAGTGAAGGACAGGGAAGCCTGGTGTGGTGCAGTCCATGGGGTTGCAAAGAGTCAGACACGACTGAGTGACTGAACAACAAAAATGACCTTAGAAGAAGAGGGTAAGAGGCACAGAAACACACAGGGAGATCACTATGTGACCACAAAGGCAGAGATTGGAGTGACGTGTCTTTCAGCAAAGGATTGCCAAGGAAGCACCTGTTGTACCCTGGAGGCTTCAGAGTGAGCAGGGACCCTGCCAACACTTTGGTTTTGGACTCCTAGCCTCCAGCACTGTGAGAAAATAAATTTCCGTTGTTTTTAAGTCACCACATTCGTGGTGCTTTGTTTCTGCAGCCCTGGGAGACTAATATATCCACCTAGACTGAACTGGGAGTTTGCCAGGGAAGGTTCCTCATCTGCAGGGAGGTTTCATCTGCCCCCAGCATCCTCCTGGCCTGGTAATCCCAACATCCAGAGCCGTGGAGGACAACAGGGGAGGTCTCCTGCGTGCCTTTATTTATGCTGAAACCAGCTCCAGTTGAGCATTAATCAGACATGAGATTAGACATTTTCTCTGCTTTTATGCAGCATACACAGGGAGAAAGATGTTTTCCGAATCTAGAAAACACAATGGAAAGGTTACAGTCAAGTGGAATCCTTTTTATACGGGGCTGTCACCTCTGAGTCCACTTTGCTTTGTGCTGGCCGTGCAGTGAATAGTTGGACCAAGCAGGGGGCACACGCCCCTCTGCACCTCCAGAGTTCAAGGTAACAAGTCAGACTTCTCATCTTTCTCCTACGCTCCTGCTACTCCACAGGGCCTCCACCTTGGAGGAGAAAAGGAGAGCAGGCTGTGTTCTTCCTTCCCTCCCTATGCCTCTCCAGAGAGCAGAGAGGTCCCAGGGACAGAAGAAGTTCCCAGGAGCTCCTAGACAAGAAAGCAGTCCTGTAAACAGCCAGGAGCCTTCACCTTCTCCGACTGTGCTGTCGCTCCAGCTCTAGAGAGTCACCTGCAGGCTGAGACGTGCTGGTCCCTCTGCCACTCCCCCCTCACCCCCTCCCGTCCAGCTTCCTTCCTGTCCAACTCCTTCCAGTCTTGTCCCCTCCCAGCCGTTTGGTATACTAGTGCACCAGGCAGAGTGTACGACCTGCTGAAACGTTCAGATAGCTCCCCATTCACCCTGCAGTGAATTGAAGTCCAGCTTCTTACCAAGGCTACCAAGTGGGAAGGCCATGGCCAAGGGGTTCTTCAGCACCTCTGTCACCTGCTCTCTCTTGTTTCCTCCCTGTGACAGGCAGCTACTCAGAGTTCTCTCCACAGGCCTCTCTTTTCCCTCTCTGCTCTGGGCTTTTTCATGTACAGCTGCTGTGCCTGGAACCATCTCCCCCCTTCCCTGCTGTCTGTTTATCTCTCCCATACCCTCCATTTTCATTTAAATATTGTCATCTCTGAGAAATCTTTAAGCACACGCACACCCGCACACAGAGTCAGCTGTCCCACTAAGGCAACGCTTTGCAAATTGCTCTTTTACTGCTTAGCACTCAGCATGATTTGTAAAGCTCTGTTTGTGTGAGTACATGAAGAACGCTGGTCTCCTCTGCTAGACTGTGAGGTCCTGAGGGCAGGAACTTCATCTTTTCATCATTGCATTCCAGCACCCAACCCAGAGCCTGGCTCATACTAGAGGCTTAATTAAGTATTTGCTGCATGAATGCTGAATTTTCAGATAGCTCTGTCACTCGGGTCCATCTAGTTCTGACATTCTGTGGGTCTACAGGCCTTATTTTCATCCACCCTCCTGACATAAGAGTTTCCACATTTAATCTGCATGTGAATTTGCTGCTAGAAAAACACATGCCTCCCTGTTGATGGTGTGTGCAGCACACTTGATTGGTTTTGCCCTATCGTGATTAATTTATATACAGAATTTAACTTTTTTTCAGAGAAAAGCCCTACATTTTCATCATTTCCTTTTGATGCAATTTGCGCTACTGCTCATTGACTGATATCCTCCAAGAACTGCCTTCATTTTTTCTGTATCTCTGATATTTCAGACTGATAGTTGCACTTGTATAGGAAATGATTTTTTCCCAGCTTTTTTTTTTTTTTTTCGTGTGTGTGTCGTGATGAATCTTCCACAGAGATATTTTTCAAAAAACAATCTCTGTCTGTACTTGGCAGGAGCTCTGCCTGCCCATTTCCTCCCTTCCCCTCCTTTGCAGCCTCTGTCTTTTCTGCTCGCATTGCTTCTTTTCACAGCAGTACTGTAGCAGCATGCCGGGCGTCTTCAATTTCAGTGGTCTGCATTTTTCCACTTGGAAGATACTCTCTTGCCCTTTTTTTAATCATAAAGCTCACACAGACAGCTTGTACTCTGGGCTTGGGGAGGGAGGCTTAGCAGAAATCAGGAAGACCCTCTGAATAGAGGAGGTGTTGAAGCTTAAGTTGTGTTTATTGGGAAGAAAAGTTGCAGTGCTAAAAATCCAGTGGGCTTTGAAGAACAAAGTGGGATTGCCCACTACCATGTATGGGGAAAATTATGTACTTACTATGGGTCAGGTCCTCTGCAAAGAATTTTATATTCTTCATTTCATTTAGTCTTCACCAACTCCCTTGGAGGTCATTAGTCATTAGTTCACTCACTGACTCTATTTATTTGTTTACTGAACTAATATTTACTGAGTACCTGATACATGCCAGGAACTCCTGGAAGCTGAGTGGGATGAGGCATTGAAAGCTCTTAATAATGGGATGAGTCGAGATGTCATTTACAGAGATTAGGGTGAGGGCAAGTGTTGGGGTAGGGAAGACATGTTGCAATTCTTCTCTAACACCTGTTCCCTCCCCCCAGCCTCATTTTCAAATAAGAATACTAACTTCTAATAAACGCCCAAGATTGTATGATTGCTAGGAGATGACTCTGACCCGGAACCCAGGTCATTTCAGATCCCAGAGCCATGCTCGATGTTCTTCCATAGCTTTGAGAAAATGAAGCATGGCTGTTCTGGGTGCTCACCCAAAGCCTGGCCCCTGTCCTTGTCCTGTCTTCATCTAGCAGAGTGGCCTCCTGTATCCCATCTGAATACCAGTCACCCTGCTGACTCTGTATCCCTGTATTTTAGAGGCTAATACTCTTGGCATAATGAGCAGAAGCAGAAAGTTGTGACCAATGAAAAGTTGTCATTAACGGACACATTAATTAGTTCATTTTCCTGTGATGACTCATTAATGAATGCTTGGGTGAAAGTGCTCCTCCAGACACTTAGATAGAAAAATAGACAAAGACAAAGCTGACATGGCAGAATCATCTCTGTCTCTCCTCCTGAAATAAGTCAATCCCTGGATCTTTCTCTCAGGTATGGAGACCAACAACATGTGATCTGACCGCCTTTTACCTGCGTATGTGTAGTGAGGGGCTTCCATTACAGTTCCTCACCTGACATCTGTGATCTGTCTCTTCTCTGCTTACATTCTGCATCTCAGATGCTCAAGCAGAGGGCTGGGCTGGCACAGTCACATCCCTGAGGGTCTTTGGATGATATAAGCGACCGCTTTGAGGGGTTTCTGCCCGATTCTCTTCAACAATGACAACCACTCACTTTTAAGACCTGCAGCTTTCACAGCTTAAAAATATTTTCCCAAAGGAAAAGGAAACAATTTTCAAGTCATTTCCTGCCTGTTAAGCAGGCATTTGTTTATACTACCAGCCAAGGTTTCAGGCTTCAGGGAAATGTATTTTCCTAGGATGTTGGTCTATAAAATTTAAAAATATTAGAAACATTCAAAGCACATGAGAAACAGATTCTACCGGAGGCTGGGGGCTGTGGGTTTGGTGACCTTTTGGTACTGCCCCAGACCCAGAGTAGGCCTTTACTCCAGCTCCCTGGCTCCAGACTCCAGACTCCAAAGGTGTTTCACAATATCAAGTCACTCCTTCCCCTCCTCTTCCCTCTTCCATTTCGATAAGTTTGCAAGCAGATTGCAAACTGTCATCTCAACATCTTTACCTTTCACAATGGGATCTCACTAGAGATCGTAGCAGGTGGCAAATTGGTCCGATTTATCATTATTTGCATTTTTAATTTGTGGTATTTTAGGCCTGAGGAGTTTTTTTTTTTTTTTTATGGGTCTTAAAATGGCAACACAAACATTGATACATAATTCATTATCTATTTCTCATAATACATGTCGTTAACAACCCATCGACAAACAGAAAAATCATCAACACTTTAAGCAAGATGAAGTTACAGCTTTAGCTTTCTTGTCCCCCTACTCTTCTCCTCTGCGGTGTCTGAGAATAAACTGCTTGTCACTGAAGCACAGTTTACAGCCTTGAAAAGCCTTCTAAGTTGGAGCTTGTTTTTACTCAGGATGATCAAATCTTAAATACCTAGGGTAAAGTGTTTGTTGAGCTTCCACAGTTTCTTGACTTGTGAACATTGAATACTTTTCCAATTTAAGCAAAAGGTGAGAAAACAAGAAGAATATCTCTAGTCCCCATTCTGCTTTCTCTTTCCTTCCAAAGCCCTAAACATCCCTCTATAGTATTGCCTAGGATGTTGGTCTATAAAATTTGTAGCACTTTATAGCACTTTACTTGTAGCACTTTGCTTCCTCATCCCCTTCCTATCCCCACTAGATGTTGCTGTCGGCATGACTCTTAAGTTGGAAGAAAGGGGAACATCTGTAATCCTTTTGAAACAACATCTCTATGTATGAACAACTCATATAGACAGAATGCCCAGGAATTTGACCGAAAAGACACCAGCATAATATAGGAGACCCTGAGCATTTTTATCAGGATGAGAATCCAAGCAGGAGAAAACCAACAAGGCTAAGTCAAGAGCAGTGTAAAGACCTTATTGTGTTCTTGGTGACAGAAGCTGTAACTCAGCTGAGATAGGCAAATCTCTTATTACTCCATGCTAATCCAGGTACCTTTACACAGAGGCCATTCCATCAAGATGAAACACCTCTGAAAAGCCCATCCGATAGATTTCCCCTTCTTTTCTCTCCTACCGTGTAGATAAATCAGTGAACCAAACGTCATTTGTGGGCTGTGCCTCCCAGATGCCACATGTTCTGTACTGTGTGGTAAGACCAGGAAAACACTCTCTGCCCTCCAGGAGTTTAGTGGTCACCGACGCCAGATGGCGCAGCCCAGGATTGGTCTTCACACATTTAATGTGTTAAGTTTTATCCTTTCAGCCACCTTGTAGCCTTTAGAGTGTCCCCATTTCTCCAGGTCCATCAGATACCTCTGTGAAATCTATAGGTGTTAGAAGAGTTTAAATCATTGATAAAAGTAATCACATGCTTCATCAGTGAAATGATTATCTTTCTAGGGTTTCCTTTATTCAAATATTTATGGAGTGCTTTACTAGATTACTAGGCACCATTCATGGCATTAGGAAGGCCTTACTGGCCATGTCAAGTTTTGATATCTTTCTAGACCCAAGAAGATTAGAAAGACATAAGAAAATCTGTGTATAATTCCTACACTAAAAATAATGGCTTGCAGGAAGACATCTGACTCCAGCCAGAATTTACTGGAGACCTTGACATTGGCTATACTTCTTGCTAATGACTAAACTTTCTTCTGGTGATAAATTAAAAAGACGCTAGAAACAATAGCTTGGGCAACCAGATCCAGGTTTTCATGCATGCTATTTTCTAGTCAGGAAGAGTCACTCCCAGAATGAGTGTTTTAGAGGATCTGGAGGATGACTTAGGTCATCTCCAGTGAGAACCTGAGAGCTTTTTCACACCATTGATGGCTTTGGGTCATCTCCATGACACATGGTCCCACTAAAGTGGAAGAGACTCTTGAAGAGTGCATTTGAGAACACATTCTTTTTTCTTTTTTTGTGACTTGACCTCCCTCTTACTAATAAGCTGCTCTCTTCTCTGAGAGGATTCATGATGTCAGGAATGCACATACAAGGATAGCTGAATAAGTAATAAAGTTCTAAAGGAATGCTTATGTTAATTTGTAAGGCACCATTTGTTGACAATCTGAAAGACATTATTTCAAACAAAGGTAACTTGGGGGATGTTAATAGCCATGAAATGTATTTATCATGCTCTTATTCATTGCATTGTAGAAAAGATTTGTCATCATGTTAGTCATGTTCTTAATTGTACATGATTTTCACAATTTACTTGTTAAATCAAAATATCATAGTGGATGGTTTCAACAAACTTCCAGTTTTAGATACTGAATATTCTAAAATATGCTAGACTTTGGGTTTTAGTAAAGAAAACAAATGGTTCAGATGTACTTCCAAGTGTTAGTCTAGCATCATTTTATTTAGTAAAGCTGGCACGCTCCCAGATTCCAGATAAGCAGAGAATTGTGGCATTATCCATATAATCTGATCCAAAAAATTAAATTGTTTTTTTCTTGGGCAGAAAAATCTAAGTTAAGTGTCTTAACTTAGATTAAGCATTTCTTTTAAATGCTTGTGTGAATTTAGTCTGAAGCCTAGGGAACAAGCAAAATTCCACTAAGCTTCCTTGGGACATCACTGACCTTATTGCTGGTAGATGGTTTATTGTATAGGAACAAGGATTTGAGAGGCAATAACTGCATTCCTTGGGAGTTTCTTTGGTTAATTTCCACATCTACAAATGCCAAGTCTCTCTAGATGAGGCTATGTATGTTACAGGATTTATGGAAGTGGCTCCAGTTCAGTAGATGGATCCAAGATAAGGGGACAGATGGAGTAAAATTAGTTTAATTACAGGATTTTTCATCTATTCATAATTTGCAGAGCCCTGCAGCTTCCTGTAAGCCTGGTGCTCTGTGCCTGACTGTGAGTGATCCCGTTCCTACAGAGAGGCTTCACTGGCCTCATGCATGCACAACTAAATTGTCCTTCTCTTCAGTCTCAGTGTCTCATACCCCAAATCCTCTAACTCATGTTACCCACCAGTCAAGTAAATTTCCAAAACCCTAGCTTTAATTTCAGTCTCCTAATCACAAACTTTCAGCGGCTCACCATTTCTAGGAGGATAATATCCAAACTGCTCAGCTTGATACACAGAGCCCTCTGAGATATGCCCACTCATCTCTTCAGCCTTCCTCCTGTGTGCCCCTAGAGGAAGTCTTTATTGTAGTCACATGGAGCTTCTCATCAGTCCCCTGCCTGCTATGGGCCATTCTGGCCCTTGCCTCCACTTTCCTCCTCTGAATGCCTGTATCTCTCTTACCACTGATTCAGTTCTTCCTGCTCATTAAAGCCCAGCTCAGTTCTGTTTCTTTTGAGATCTCTCTGAACAACATGGTCCGTGGGGCCTCCTTTGCTGTGAGTTGGTGCCCACTCTTGGGCACTAATTGTGTCCCAGGCAGGGGCAACTCTTGCACTGACATCCTGTTTGGACAATGAACTTTTTTCCTGCCAGTGACATCTTGTGCCAGCTTCATTGTCCGCCCGACACGTGACACTTTTTTGCTTGCTTCATGGCATCACAGGCTCTGATTGAATGACAGGATGAGGAATTATGAGCCCAGGTGTAGTTTCTTCTCTTTCAGTCACACCTCTGCATTGGAAGGTATCTTTCAGATAGAAACAAGTGAAACTCTGAGAAACAGTGTATGAAAAAGGGCTTTGACTCATAACTTCCTGGAATGGCTAAGAGCTGGCTCTGGGGTCTGAGTACCTAGATTAGAACAATGGTTTTACCATTTATCTGCTTTATGTTATGGCTCTACCTCTGTGCCCTCATATAAAATGGGCACAATAATGGTACCCATACCAATGGTCATTGAGGGGGTTAAACATCATATAGGTAAGGAAGTCAGTGCTTGGCACATAGTACGTGTCCACTAAACATTCACTCTTAATTTACTAGTAAACTGTTAAAAGAATTAGGTCGAGTTTTCTCTTTCGGGAGGAGTGTCCATTGACAGTAAAAGTGCAGGACCACTATTGAATAATGAACTTTGGAGATGGGTCTCCATCCCTTGGGCTGACCTGGTAGTTCTAAGTGTTCTCAGGGGCTTGACAAGGGCCCACCTACTGAGATGACAAGTCCAACTCTACAGAGAGAGTTTCATTTTTATTTTGGTGTACTGCCTCCTCAGCCCTTTGACATAACTGTAAGCCTTTTTCAATTCAGCAAGCTATTGCTATTGACTCTAGGATCAACACAGTCCAGGATGGGTTAGAGATGTGAACAAGACAAACGAAAATTGACATGTAAACTTGGCGAGACAATCAAGAAGTCCAAGACCTGGACTAGGAAACAACGAAAAGTATTGTAGACATTCTCTTTCTGAGCTGCCTGGGACAGAGCTGGGGCATTTACACCAGAACCACAGTGTAACCTTCCCTGTGCCCTGCATGTCTCTTAACTGTTTGGATTTGTGTTTGTCAATATGTCACCTAATGGGACTGCTTTTCCATCAGGCTTATATCTGCCACAGGTTCCCTTCCTCCCCAGGAGCCTGAACGGGAGAGACCCTGAGTTAGACAGTTAGATCGGCAGACAGCCCACGTGGCTCCTGGACACACCCAGAAGAGCCCACTGGGCCATCTGCCGGCAGGGTGGGAAGTGGGAGAGTTACCTTGAATTCAGTCTCAATGTTGGCTAGTCTGGCTAGCTCGTTGCTGAGCTCCAGAGCGGTGAGGACTGGGTCTTCGCTGGACAGGGACAAGTACGCAGCACTCGCTAGTCCCTTGTAGGCGTTCATGCGAGAGCGCGAGTGGCTGAAGGAGTCCTTCCGCTGCTTCTCGGTGCACTCATTGCACTTGCAGAAGTAGTCGTGGGGCCGCTCGATGCGGGCGCCCTTGAGCAGGAGGATGTGCACGATCTCGTACTCCTGGCAGTGGGCCGCCAGGATGATGGGTGTGATGTCGTGTGAAAAGCGCGTGCCGTCCTCGTCGTAAGCGTAGAAGTCGTCGTCGCGCAGCTCCTGCTCCAGCGGGCTGAGCGCCAGGCGCTGGCCCTGCGCGAAGGCCGGGTGGCTGAGGATGGCCTCCACGATGCGCACGTAGCCCTTGCTGATGGCCAGCAGCAGCGCGTCCCCCACCCGCGCCAGGTTCTCCTTCTTGAGCAGCAGCTCTGTGACCTCCAGGTGCTCGTTGCCCACGGCCAGCTGCAGCGCGTTCTGCCCCATGTAGTCCACGCAGTTGAAGTTGAGGGTCTTGGACTCCTCCAGCATTTTCCTGACCACCGGGATGTTGCCATACTCGGCCGAGTCCAGGAAGCGCTCCTCCTCCGGCGTCAGGCTCGTGCCCTTCTCATTAAACATATAGGCAGGACCCCTGATGGCCTGGCGGCGGCCCTTTTCCCTCAGTGTCGTGTGCCGGCGCTGCATGTTTTTGAAGGTGCTGCTCCCAAACCTGTGGGGTGACAAGGCAGAGATGCTAGTTACTCTCCTAGGATCCGACGGTTCCCCAGGGAGCAGAGCAAACAGACATCCTTGAGATGAAAAAGAAAGTCATAATTGGAATATTTTGAGAAGTTATGAAATCTTATTAGAAAGTATTGTCCTAGCACTGAGATTAAGACAAACTGAACAACCTGAACTGTTCTTATACTAATGGAAGAGTATTGGCTTAGTTACCCAGAAGTCTGTTCTCCTTCAGTGGAGAAGTGTCTAAAGAGCTGAAATGTGGGTTCAGGGCAAGCTAAGGGTGGAGGTGGAGAGGGTGGGATCATGATGTGGCTGAAACAGGCTAACAACTGTTTTATTTCCTTTGTGCAAAGCTGAGAATGTCACTTAACTTCTCTGTGCTTTAGCGCTGTGCTTTTCTGTGCTTTTACCAATATAGCATGGATAACTTTTTGTGTGCCATGAAGTCGGTAGGAGGATTAAGTGAGGTAGCGTGCTTGTAGCACGTACTCAGTCCATGTTGTTCCCCTCCCACCTGTTGGTGTGCCCACTTCTTCAGGGCTTCTGCCATAGAAATGGCCACCATGGATACTAAGGCCTTTGCTTCAGGTGTGTTACCCCAGTTGAGCTCCTGCACTATGACAAAACTGCAGCAACACACAGGCGTGGCCACACCTCTGTTTCAGTCCTCTACCGTATTGGGATGTGCTTTCTTCTCATCCCCATGAAGCCTGAACACCTACCAAAGGTCACGGTGTCGCATGGAGCGGGCCTAGACTCGTTGTGGCTTACTGATGGCCACTGATGCAGCCTGCCTGAGGAAATTCAGCTGTAGTTTCTGGATTTTTATATGGATGGAGAAGCAGCTTAGTTTATATGCTGGGTTTATTTCTAGCGTATTGTTCTTCCCCATTGTGGCACAGTATAGACGTTAATACAATACCATTAGTAGTAGTCAACATTTATTAAGCCCTTCTGATATGCCAGGAACTGTACTAAGAGGTTTATATACTTCACATATACTGCCTGTGGAATTTTTGTATCAACCCTATGATGTAGATACTATTATTATCCTTATCTTGGACGATGATCTTGAGACAAGTGAGGCTGAGAGATAGGCTTTCAAGTTAGAAGATCAAGACTAGGCATCCTGGCTCCACCTGTTGCCAGCCTTGTGATTCTGGACAAGTTACCTACTCTTTAGTTTGTCGGGGTTTTAAAATGGCAGACTGAAGAAAATAATAGCCGGATATCCTGTCTCTAGTTCACCTTGGCTGCTCGAGCAGGTCCCCAGTTCAAGATGCTTTAACTGTAAAATAGAGAGTCTGGACCAGGTGTTCCCTAACTTGAACCTCTCAAACTATTTATTCTCCAGTTGGCCCTACCCATATTTTTTCGTTTTCTCCCACTTGTATTATTCAAATAATATTAGCATGGTGTGCATTTCAATAAGAAACTTTCTGTTCTAAAGAGTACATACTTGGGGATTGGTTTTGAACTATTTCCCATGTTCCCAATTGTCTTTTTGTTATTGGTCATGTCTCGATGCATTAAGAGTACTCAGTATTTCATTTAAGTCATCTGTAAAAGATAAAAATAATCACAGAGGATGGTTTTTAAATTATACTTAGTGTTTTGAGGTTTTAAAAAAATGTAGTGCCATTCAGTCTTGTGATTTTTAAAAATTTGGGCTCTATTTAGTTTTCTGCTAATTTTACCTTTTGACATGCTCTAGTTTTAGCTCTTTTGGGGGCCCCAAATCTGGTGGTAAGCAGAGACTTGAGGTCAGACTATACTCTGATCATGCTTAGGCCTGAGTCACACTTCTTGGGAGAAGCTGCTAAACTATTCAGTGGAACAGCTTCTTTATCTGCAAAAAAGAGAAAGCAATAATGATGGGCAGCTCCCTCAAAAGGCAACTGTGGATGATAAATCCTGATGGAGTGCTCCTTGCTTCTTTAGGAAGAACTTTCTGAACTGCCATCCACTCTTCTAAAGTGCACGTTGATAAAAGATTTTGGGGGAAAATGTTCTCAAAATTCAACTTTATGAGCTCCTTCTTAGCTCATTTCTCTCAACAATGCTATCATCCCAGGGAGAAAGGGTGCTTGTTGATAACAATGCTAACCATATATTGGGAGTCCAAAAGAGAACTTCAGATGAGAGAGAAGGACTCACAAATTGGGCACAGACATTTATTGTTATAAGTTTTCAGAAGGAGAGGCAATAACTGAGTTGAAAGCTAAGCAGTCACCTCAGTTGTGTCCCCAAAGGGCCTTATTTCAGATGATATGAACTCAGTTTCAAGGTCTGTTGTCTGGGGACACACACTCAGGTGGGAGTTAAGCCCACAAAAGACTAACCCTCTTTCTTGTGGGATTTCTCAGCCTGTCCTCTGATGAGGCTTCTCCCCTCTCAGGAGGACCTCTCTGGACGTGCCATCACAACTCAGCCTGAGAATGCAGCCAAGAGCACCTGAGCAGTGTGTCAGAGATGCAACAGTAACTGTCTTGGAACCAGAGCTAGAGCTTGATTCCCCATCACTCTTATGTTAGAAGTCTGCTCAGGTGGGAGAATAGGTCAGGCACCAAGGTCATGATACCAAGAATACACAACTGTTACACAGTGATAAGCCACGGAGAGAGTAATTCAAAGGAAATATAATGATACTGAACCAGGTCAGAGCAGAGAAACATCTCACAAGGAACACAGAAGTACCCAATCTGAATTCAGAGTCCATGTGGATGCCTACAAACCTAAAGAATGTTAAAGCATCATTTGTTAAACCCCCTCGTTAAACAAACAAACATAAAAAGCAAGGTATTAATATTTTCATTTTTAGTTGAAGAACCCGAGGTAGATGAAGCAAAAAGACTAAACCTTAGGGCAAATAATTTCTGCACAAGAGTAGTGCATTATATAAACCCTGATGTTTCTATAATAATCATGTTTTATCAAAGAAAAAAATACAAGTTTGGCTAGAATTTATCAGAAGTTAAAATGTCCTCTTCATTTGGCATGTATTTTTCTGAATGACCTTGAAAGCAGACACTCAGATGTAGTAAGAAATAAACAAGCCTGTCTTTCCCATCCTTAAATCCCTCAGCTTTGAGATACATTTGGATGCTCAAAGAATTGTCAGTTCTGCTCCTCTTCTTACAGAATCTGACATTGATGAAACGTTATGGCCCTTCAAATCATGTTTGCAGACAGGCATATAGTGGGACAGGCTACTCCATGAAATAGCTCTCAACATAAGGTTTTCATAGCAGACCCTAGAGCTCTGTGAATTGATTCTCATATTGATGAGGACTTTTAACCTCATTGGGAGTCCTTATTAGCTCCAACTTATAGTCTAATGATGCTTTTAAGACATTTGTTTTATTTTTTCCAGCTTTATTAAGGTATAATTGATAAAATTGTATACATTGAGGTGATTTGGTATGTATGTTTTGGTTAGAACATTTACATTCTATTCTCAGCAAATTTCGATTATATTTTACAGTGTTATCAACTATAGTTACCATGTTTTTTACATTAGATATTCAGACCTTTTTCATCTTGTAACTGAAAGTCTGTAACCTTTTTTTGTGTGTGTGTGCCTGCATGTTCAATCATGTCTGACTATTTGTGATCCTTTGGATTGTAGCCCACTAGCATCCTCTGTCCATGGGATTTTTCAGGCAAGAATACTGGAGTAGGTTGCTATTTTCTTCTCCAGAGGATCTTCCTGACCTAGGGACTGAACCTGTATCTCCTGTGGCTCCTATATAGGCAGATTCTTTACCCACTGAGCCATCAGGGAAGCCCTTTTACCAACCTCATTTCCCCCCATTTAAGCATTTATATACCTATGAAAATATTTAGCCATTGGATCCTTGCCATTTAATCTTGACCTTATAGATAATCAGGCTCTAGCCATATTTTTCACATGGGTTGGAAAGAATCCACAAAAGATGATATGTCAGAAAGATAAAGTCATTTGATCCATAATAGCTGGTGGCCAAAGCTCACACTCATGAATCAGATGTGTTGCTCTGCTGGACTCAGAATCTTGTCAACTGAGCAAAATGATTCTCTTTAAAATGCAGTTAGCATTTGATTGCCCTTTCTTTAATATTTTTCTTAAAAATGAACTTTGAATGCAAATGCATTTTTATTTGCATATATTATTGAGATAACAAGTGATCAAATTCATCAAACACCTCAATTAAGATACTGTGTATCTTTTTCATTTTCCATAAATGCATACATTGACATTTGATGTCATTGAGAAGGAGGATTTCAGTGGAAACAAAACCATATTTGAAAGAAGGACTGATTATTAAACTCCCTCTTGATCCCTTGGTTGCTATTTTTATCAAGCTGCTCTTACAGATGCCTCAGCCAATCTGAAGGAAGCCAGATGTCAGTGATCCTTAAAAAGTATAAATTCCACACCCTAAGTCCCTCTGCAAAAGAGCAGGACCACAGAGCCTTTTGAAGACAAGGACTGTGGTTAACTACTGATGAAGCAAAGGCCATGCTTAATCAAAATGTCTTTTTAGAGATTTTTGTAAAATTGCTACATGCATCATAGGTCTTTATAGAAATTACCCAAACCTGAAAACAATTCAGTCAGTAACATTCCACAACTAAATGTAGCACCAGACAGTATCCTGGAGTCAGGTCATTCATCCAGGAAAACCTGGCTCTGATCTGTGCATCGTCTCAAGTGTACATGTTGTGAGTTTTAGTTCAAAGCAACAGTGATGAAATACTCAAGTGATTTCAAGTTTTCTCATAAACCTCAGTTCTCTTACCAACAGAAAAGAAGTATTAAAATCTACCTTCTATGGGCCTTAAGATGAAAGTCATGATAAAAAATGTGATTCAGATGCCCTGGATACTATAAAGCCTTATACAAATTTCCATCAAAATAATGATAAGCACTTTATATATCAGTACGCTTAAGTAAATGATTATATATTGGCTTACACTTGACTCTACACTGATATGTAAAGCTTAACTATTTTTCTAAATGACTGTAAAATAGCTTGACTTAACATATATTATACATTTGCTGTGTGCCAGACACTGTGCTAACTGCTTTATATGAACTGTTTTAAATTCGCACCAATCATATGATAAGGTTGGCTATCTTCCTTAATGACTAATTGTAATGATTAACACCTATTACACATTAACCACATTGCAGGCACCATGCTGAGAACTTTACATGCATTTTCACTTTAAACCCTCATAAACTATATGATATACTTGCTATTGTCATTCCCATTTAACAGATGATAAAGTGAAGCTCAGATAAAATAACCACTTTTGCCTACACAACTTGTGAGGTGAGGCTACATAATTTGTGAGTGTAGGCTATTGTTAAGAGTCTAATCTGTCTGATTTCAAAGCATGTGCTTTTAGCTGGTATGTCACTGCCATCTGTCTTATTCCTGCTTTTTTTCCCCCTGTTTCCTTAGACTGTAGAATTTCCCACTAGAGTGCAGGACCCACGAGGGCAGGGGAATTACTTGTTTATATGGTATATGTACCTGGCACCCAGTACCCCTCATGCTTGGTATATGATGCATGGTCAAATATCTTAATTCTTAAATACTTGAATTTATTTAGGAAGGCCAATAAAACAGAATTCCAGCAGTGATGAGCTGGAGAAGGCAATGGCACCCCACTCCAGTACTCTTGCCTGGAAAATCCCATGGACAGAGGAGCCTGGTGGGCTGCAGTTCACGGGGTCGCTAAGAGTCGGACACGACTGAGCAACTTCACTTTTCACTTTCATCCATTGGAGAAGGAAATGGCAACCCACTCCAGTGTTCTTTTTTTTTTTTTTCCAATTCACTCCAGTGTTCTTGCCTGGAGAATCCCAGGGACCAGGGAGCCTGGTAGGCTGCCCTCTATGGGGTCGCACAGAGTCAGACACGACTGAAGGAACTTAGCAGCAGCAGCAGTTAATGTTTACTAGTATCCTCTTCCTTATAAATACAGGAGCTACATAATCCTTTAACGACTATTTCCCATTTGTAACTGACAACTTTTAAAATGAAGTATGAGTTCCAAAGGAAAACTAGTTTCCAGTTAGCTTCACTATAAATAATGACCAGAAGTTGAAAGGTGAGACTGCTAATATCAGAGGGTGTATTAAGTCTTGTGGGTAACTGAGGCATTCCCACATCTTCAAAATAAAACATTTATTTCCAAAGGCATGCAGTTTATTTCTAAGTATCATCTCCTTTATTTTATTAAAGTTGAAGTTAGGTAGTACATATAAATTACAGTGCTTAATAATAATTGCATAATATTAACTATTTTAGTTTAATACAATTATAATAATTGTGGATCCAAAGCATGCAAATTCCTACCTAAGCTAATGAAAATAATCTGTGCAACACATATATTTTGAGTAAAAAAGATATTCACTATTTACTCCATGAATGTATATTCATGAATGAATAAATAGTGAATATCTTTTTTATTCCCAGAAGAATGAATTCATATACCTTGCCAATCATGTCCTATAGGAAAAAAGCAAAGTATCCTTATGCTATTCAGTAGTATACAAAGTACAAAGTGAAAGTCGTTCAGTCGTGTCCAACTCTTTGTGACCTCATGGACTATACAGTCTATAGAATTCTCCAGGCCAGAATACTGGAGTGGGTAACCTTTCCCTCCTCCAGGGGATCTTCTCAACCCAGGGATCGAACCCAGGTCTCCCGCATTGCAGGCAGATTCTTTACCAGCTGAACTATCATTACAATACATCATATTGAGATATTGAGATATACTTTCTAAACACTTAAGCTAATGTGGGATTTTTTTTTTCTCCCATTGCATCTTGGAGTGAAAACATTATCCAGTGTTCTTGAATGTTAATAAATGATTTTGTCAGCAATTTTCACCAAATAACATCATTTAGAAAAGCAGTTATTCTTAATATTTTCAAACTACCGTATATATTAGCCATGCAAGTGTAACTAGTGCTTTGTGTATGCTTTGATTTTTCTTTTTATTTCCTTATTGGTCTATTAAGAATTAGGGAGTTGTGAAACAGATATCTTATTGTGTATAGCACCAATAAGTTCTAATAGTTATGTACTTTTTTTCTTCCAAAGATTTGTCTTGGAATAAAATAGATATGTGTATAAGCTTTTGATTGTTTATTGACCTCTGTGATGAAAGAGTCTAAAATAAACATCTAGTACCACAAAAGTAAGAAGAAGCCCTTAAATCATGAAATGCAATGCTGAGAAAAGTACCATGCTGAATATTCATCTTGGGGTGGGCGGTGCTGATTGCTTTTCCTAAGCAAGAAATCCTCTCATCCAGGATACCACACACATGTGCAATTAGTCTCAGTGAGGCTTCACATAGTTTTGAATTTTTTCTGGGTTAATTACCGCCTAAAGGAGTTAGCTAGTTTATATGCCCCTAAGCTTAGGAGCAACAGTATTTAGAAATACATTTTTTTAAACTTCTAATCATGACATAGAACCTTGGTAAATTGTTAAATAAGTGAATCAATGTCATTGTTTAAAAGATCATAGAGAATTTGAATCATATCCATAGTGAATATTCTGGATTTAATGTGAATTCATTCATAAATCTGATGTGTGCTTCAGAAATGGGACCCACCAGCAGGTGGCATTCTGAGGCAAAAATTCGCTGAGTGCCTCCAGAAGGGTCAATCATTATTGCCTCTTTCAAATCTACCCTAAATCCATTAAGCCTTTAAATCACAATTAATGGCAGTAGCATCCTGGTTATGTCTACTCAATCATACTTAAGTGAATTTATTATGCGACTTCAGACTTAAAGAGGGAGATGCTGTGTTCCAGAGTTTCAAAGCTTGTGTCAAAGCTCTGCCAGATTACATCTCTTTTATTAAAAGCATATTCGTTATATTTATATGGATGTCTAAAGCACATATTTTCAACAAAAAAAAAAAAGGAAAGAAAAATACTAATCTCCTTCTTCCCACCTGTAGTTCTTTAATAGTGGCAGCTTATTAGAATGTATCATCTTTCTCCTCATACCCCTGTATTTATATTAAGATAACCACAACCACCAAAAAATATCAAATTAAAAAACTGTCAGTAGTGAAGTAGGAGGCGATGAGACAACACACATACTCTCTTCTGGGAATAAAACTGCACTCTAGCATAAAAGGACTGGGATACCAGGATGCGTTGCTTATTTCTAAAAGGCTTTGTAAACTTAGACTTTCAATGAAAAGTAAAAGAAAAAAAAATCTCTACTAACCTAGCAAATAATAAAGACTGTAAATCCAGATTTACATCTAAAACCACAAGCAATGCATAAGAGGGAGAGGGCTAATAAATAAAAGTTTAATACCATATTTCAGCGAGAAAACAACCTCTACTGGAAAAATCATTATGAAAAAAATCATCATAGCTGCTTACATTGAGGGTGAAATACGCAGGCTTGTCCCTTCTCTAGATGACCGGAATCCGGTGTTGAGTCGCGGGAATCTGGCTCCCCATGGGTGGTAGCCGAACAGATGCCACTCTCCGTGGTGCTGAAGTATGAAGCTGGTCGAGTGAGTGAAGTTGTGAGGATGTGAAAGCGCACTCCACTGTCCTTTGTGTTGCAATAGTGAAAACTCGCCTTCCCTGGTGGCAGACCCGCTTTACTGTTCTTTTCCTAGTCCGGGGGAAATTTCCCACGGAACATGACGGAGAAGGATCCGTGTGTGAGACAGGCATGCGGTGTGGTGATGGGTTGTTACAGTCCCCACCCCCTCTCCCAGTAGCTTTGAAACGGAGATAGCAACTCTGCCTTCCTACCACAGCTCCTGAGGATTTCTGCGTGCCCCCACTCAAGCTCCAGAGCGGTGCATAACACACACACACACCCCTCTCAATTATATAAGGTAGCGGATTCTGGCTCCTGAAGCAGAATATTCATCTGTTAAATGAAAAATGAGGGATGAACTGGTTTTCTACCTGTTGTGTCTATGTGTGTTTACAGAGGGAAGGAGTTGAAAAGAAAACTAAAACTAGAGGAACCTTAAGAAGAACAGAATCAGTTTACTTTAATAAGCTTTAAGGTCACACTCCACTTTGTCTTCTGTGAGCAATGCATTTTGTAACTTTAACCTTTTGTTTCATGATCTTTTACCATTGTCTAGCATCAGAAAGAGAGCAGTGACGTAGATCAAGTCTGATGCTAGTAAAAATGCTTGAAAAGGGTTAGCTTTCATTTGTAGTGTTCCGCTTTTTGAAGGGAAATTCCTAATGTAAAACCCATTTCCCTACAGTCCCCACTGCCACCAGTTGCTGTGTTAACAAATGATCTATGATTCTTAAACACTAAGGTATTTTGATGGCCTCATTGGAGAGAAACCTCCTTAATTGAAATATTACCTGTGTAAGAGAAATACCAGGATTAGTCCCAGGATCTACCTGGGTCACTGAACAATAAATCAGAGTACTTTGAAACCAACTCATGGTTGACAACTAACAGTCTAAATACTTAGGATTAAAGAGTTGGCTTTAATATATTTTGCACAATGTCATTCTAGGTTTATATGCAAATCAGTTGCATTGGTTCATTAATGTGTTACTAGCATTTTCTCTGCATATAACATGGTATGTGGGAAAAAACCCTGAAATTTTGTTTCACTTATTAACTGTGTGACCTTCAGCATAATACTTAACCTCACGGAATCTCAGTCTTCTCATATGTAAATGGTGGGTGAAAATGGGTAACAATGCTTTTTTCCAAATGTGTGCATTTAAGAGATGCATAGTAAGTTTGAATGTTCTTCCTCCCTCCTTGTTCCAGAGAAGTTAAAGTAATGATTTAGTTAAAACTCTAAAAAGCTTGACAAGAAACTAATTTGATTCCTATAAGTCTCTCCACAAACTCTTCCTTGTTAATGATTGTGGTTTATGGAATGAAATGCTATTTTAAAAAGAAATTTCCTCAACATTAAGACTTTCTCTTTAAAAATTTTATGGTCTTGAAGGACAAGGGAGTTTTATTTTTAATTAAAATCAGCAACAAATACATTTAATTCATTTTGAATAAAGTGTTAATGAATTAAGAGCTATTTAGTATTACACTGAAGTGTAGGAAAAAAATATGTGAAGCCAACAAAAGTGTCTTACACAACCCCAGAGTTAGATTAGCTGTGACACTGATCGTATCTCTTTGATTGGGCTCCTCATCATCATGATTAGTGAAGCAATACAGAATAAAATATTCTTAATTTTAGAATATTTTTTGAAGACTACTAGTTTTTGGCTTTTAGTTGATAATGATAGAGATGAGTTCTTATTATATTCTGATTTTAATAAATAACCGAGAGAAATTCTAACACGAACCATGTTGTTTCCATTCATGATGAGCTCATAAAAGAACAAACCATATTTTAAGAAATGTTCCAATAACAGTACAACAGCCATATATATGGAGGAAATGAGCTAATTATTTTATAGATAAATAAATTGAAGATAGGTCAGAATCAGCTCTTCAAAAGTGATAGGATAAGATGATGTTTTATGAAGAATCCAGCCTTCAGTATCCACATTATTAGGGAGTTTTTATCACTTCTGGAGGATATTATACACAACATTTGGTTCAGTTGGTAAATACTTGTAATATGAAAAAAGTTATATACATATCAAAGTATTCTAATATATAAAATGCAGAAATAATTAGATTCTTACTATCCACAGCAAAAGTTCAGAAGATGATAGATTTCTGAACAAGATCTTGAACTTTGGTTTTTCTTAGGCTCATAGTGGACTACATAGCACTTCTTGTCAAACTTGTGTTTCAGTTCCAGGTCTTCTATTCCCCAATGTGTCACTTAGTTTTATCACCTATAAAATGAAGTAATAACAGCCCCTCACTGAGTTACAATGAAGATAAAATGAGAGATCTCACATAAAGTGCTTATAGCATTGCCTGGCAGAGAGTCAGAGCTCAGCATATGTCAGCTTTCATTCTTTTAAAAAAAAAATTTTTTTAGTTATAAAAAAAAAAAAATTTTTTTAGTTATAATTAACATACAATATTATAGTAGTTTCAGCCGTACAACATAGTGATTCAGTATTTTTACATGAAAGGTCACCACAGAAATTCCAGTTACCATTCATCACCATACAAACCTGATACATTGCTCTTGACTATTTTCCCTGTGCTGTACATTATATCCCTGTGACTTACTTTATAGCTAGAAGTTGTATCTCTCAATCCTCTTCACCCATTTCACCCATTCCTCTATCCCCATCCTCTCTGACAATCAGCGGTTTGTATCTGTGAGTCTGTTTCTCTTTTGTTTGTTTGTTTTGTTTTGAATTCTACATAAGGGAAATCATATGGTATTTGTCTTTCTTTCTGACTTATTTCACCTAATAACTTGTTGGTCTCCTCATGTTGCAAATGGCAAGTTTTCATTCTTTTTTATGGCTGAGTAAATATTCAACATATATATAGACACACACACACACACACATATATCATCTTCATTTATTGATGGCAGAATACTTTCATATTCTTGACTATTGTAAATAGTGCTACCCTGAACATAGGGGTACATATATCCTTTGAAAGTTTTTTTTTTTTTTCCATTTGGATAAATTCTCAGAAGTGGACTTGCTGAACCATATGGTAGTTCATTTTTAGTTTTTTTTTTAAGGAAACTCTACTGCTTTCCATAATGGCTGCACTAGTTTACATTGTGACCCACAGTGCATGACATCCTCACTAAAACCTGATGTTTCTTGCCTTTTTGATAGTATCTATTCTAGCAGGTATGAGGTGATTTTTATTTGCATTTCCCTGGTGACTAGTGATGTTGAGCATCCTTTCCATTTAGTAGGTTGCCTTTTCATTTTGTTGGTGGTTTCTTTCACTCTGTAAAAGTCTTTTGGTTTGATGTACTTCTATCTGTTTATTTTTAGTTTCGCTGCCCTTGTCTGAGGAGACATATCCAAAAAATATTACTAAGATTGATGCCAAAGAGGTTATTGCCTGTGTTTTATTCTAGCAGTTTTATGGTTTCAGGTCTTATTTTTAAGTTATTAGTCTATTTTGAGTTCACTTTTGTATATGGTGTAAGAAAGTGGTAGTTACATTAATTTGGAAATTAGTGCTCAGTTTTCCAACACCATTTATTGAAAAGACTGTCTTTTCCCCATTGTGTATTATTGCCTCTGTTGTAGACTAATTGACTATATGAGCATGGGTTTATTTCTGGACTCTATTCTATTCCATTGATCTTTGTATCTGTTTTTGTGCTATGTTATACTCTTTCGGTTACTGTGACTTCGTAGTATAATTTCAAGTCTAGAAGTGTAATACTTCTTTCACAAAATTGCTGTGGCTGTTTGGAGTCTTTTGTAGTTCCATACAAATTTTGGGATTATTTGTTCTAGTTCTGTGAAAAACACCATTGCTATTTTGATAGAGATTGCATTGTTATCTGTTAGCTTGCTTTGGGTAGTATGGGCATTTTAATGATATTGATTCTTCCAATGCATGAATATGATATGTTTTTCAATTTATTTGTGTTAGTTTCAGTTTCCTTCCTCAGTGTCTTATAGTTTTCAGAGTAAAGGTCTTTCTCCTCCTTGGTTAACTTTATTCCTAGGAACTTTATTCTTTTTGATATAGCTGTAAATGGGATTGTTTTCTTCATTTCTCTTTCTGATAGTTCATTATTAGTTTATAGAAATACAACAAATTTCTATATATTTTGTATCCTGCAACTTTACTGAATTTATTTATTAGTTCTTATAGTGTTTTCATAGAGTCTTTGGAGGTTTCTGTACACAGTATTGTGTTATCTGCAAATGACAATTTTACTTTTTCCTTTCCAATTTGGATGACTTTTATCTTTTTTGTTTTGCCTAACTGCTGTGGCTAGGACTTCCAAAACTTTGTTAAATAGAAGTGGTAAAACTGGGCATCCTTATTTTGTTCCTGAACTTAGGGGAAAAGTTTTCAGCTTTTCACCATTGAATATGATGTTAGTTGTGAGTTTGCCATATATTGCCTTTGTTATGTTGAGGTATTTCCCTCTACACCCACTTTGTTGGGTTTTTATCATACACAAATGTTGAATTTTGTCAAGTGCTTTTTCTGCATTTGTTGAGATGAGCATGTGATTTTTATCCTTTGTTAATGTGCTGTGTTATGTTGATTGGTTTATGGATATTAAGCCATCCTTACTTAAAGCCCTAGAATGAATTCCACTTAGTTATAGTTTATAATTATTTTTATGTAGTTTTGAATTTGGTATGCTAATATTTTTGACAGTTGTTGCATTTATGTTCACCAGGTATATAGGCCTATAATTTTCTTTTCTTCTTTTTTTTTTTTTTTTTGATGTCTTCATCTGGTTTTGTTATTGGGATAATGTTGATCTCTTGAAATGAATTTGGAGGTCTTCCTCCTTCTCCAGTTTTTTTGGGGGAATAACTTGAGAAGGAGAGGTATTAACTCTGGTATAAATGATTGGTATATTTACCTGTGGAGCTGTCTGGAGGGATTTTTTGTGTTTTTTTATTACTGATTCAATTTTGTTGTGAGTAATTCATCTATTCAGAATTTCCATTTCTTCATGGAAAATTATGTATTTCTAGACATTTAAATGTTTCATCTAGGTTGTATAATTTGTTGGCATTGGCATATAATCATTCATGATGTTCTCATGTGGTGTGTGTTTTTTTTTGTATTTTTGTGATGTCAGTTGTAATTTCTTCTCTTTCATTTCTGATATAATTTATTTAGTCTTTCTCTTAATTATTTTTAAAAAGAATTAATTAATTAAACAATTTGGTTGAACTGAGTCTTAATTGCATCTTGTGGGATCTAGTTCCCTGACCAGGGCTTGAACCCAGGCTACCTGAGCCCCTAGTCTGTCTCTTCATTCTTAGTAAGTCTGGCTAATGATTTGTCGATTTTGTGTATATTTTCAAAGAATCAACTCTTACTTTCGTTGATCTTTTCTGTTGTTTTTTAGTCTCAATGGCATTTATTTCTGCTTTGATCTTTATTATTTCTTTCCTTGTACTAACGTTCATTTTTGCTTGTTCTTTTCTAATTTTTTAAAAATCATACAGTTATATTGTTTATGTGAGTGTTTTCTTATTTCTCAAGGTAAACTTTTACCACTGTGAACTTCCCTCACAGAACTGCTTTTCCTGCCTACTATAGATTTTGGAAAGTTGTATTTTTCATTTGTCTCAAAGTATTTTTTTGATTCCCTCTTTGATTTCTTCATTGATCCATTGATTGTTCAATAACGTGTTGTTCAGTCTCCACATTTGTGTTTTTTCTAGTTTTCTTCTTGTAGTTGATTTCTAGTTTCATGCTGCTGTAGCCTAAAAGTATGCTTGATGTAATCTCAGTCTTCCTAAATGTGTTGAGAATCATTTTGTGGCTTATCATGTGATATTTCATGATGAAACTTCCATGTGCACTTGAAAAAAATGTGTATCCTGCTGCTTTAGGATGAATGTTCTACATATATCTATTAAGTTCATCTGATCTAATGTGTCATCTAAAGCCAATGTTTCCTTGTTGGTTTTCTGTCTGAGTCATCTGTTCAATGATGTAAGAGGCATATTAAATTTCCCTACAATTATTGTATTGTTGTCTCCTTCTCCCTGTATTTCAAGTAATATTTGTTTTATATATTTAGATGCTTTTCCTCTGGGCTCATAAATGTTTACAGATGTTACATCCTCTCATTGGATTGACCTCTATATCATTATGTAATGCCCTTCTTTGTCTTTTGTCTTTGTCTTTGTTTTAAAGTCTATTTTGTCTGATATGAGTATTTCTACTTTTCTTTTCTATTTGCATAGGGTATCTTTTTTCATTCCTCTACTTTTAGTCTCTTTTAGTCTCTTTGTTTTTATATCTGAAGTGTCTCTTGTAGGTGGTATATAGATGGGTCTTATTTTTTTATTCATTCAGCTGCTCTCTGTCTTTTATTGGAGGAGTTAACCATTTATTATACTAATTAAATAACATTTAGGGTTATTGACAGGTATGCTCTTACTGCCGTTTTGCTAACTGTTTTCTGGCCGTTTTTGTCATTCTTCTTTGTTCCTGTCTTCTCTTGATTTTTTCCTTTGTTGTCTGATGGATTCTTCAGTATTGTGTTTGGATGCCTTTCTCTTTATTTTTTGTGTATCCATTATAAATTTTTGGTTTGTGTTTCATATGCATAGACTTGTATAGATTGCTATTTTAAGCTGATAGTAACTTAAATTTTAAGGCATTGTAAAAGCAGTACATTTTTACTTCCTTCTCTTTATGTTTTTGATGTAATATTTTACATCTTTTATTTTCTGTATCCTTTAATTGCTTGTTGTAGCTACAACTGATTTTTCTACTTTTGTCTTTTTACCTTTAATCTAACTTTTAAAGTGGTGGATCCATGCCTTTACTATATACTTACTTTTACCAGTGAGGTTTTCTCTTATATATATTCTTATTTCTAATTGTGGCCTTTTATTTTCTACTCAAAGAAAACCTTTTAGCATTTCTTGTAATGCTGGTTTAGTGGTAATGAACTGATGCAATGTGGGACTTCCTTGTTAGGGTGCTTGATCAAGGGGAACTGAAATAAAAATTGGGTAGTAAAGAGTTTATTGACTCTTTAATTATAGAATTTAACATTCTGGCAAGGATCCAGGAGATGGTATTAAGTACCTGCTAGGCTGGTCCCTGGAAACATGAAATAAGCAATGGCTCACAATACCCAAAGATGAAATGATAATTTCCATGGCAGAGGATGGAGAAGGGAAATTAAAAGCTTGTAGATGTGGCAATGCTGGAATTATTGTTTCCATAGAAGGCTCATGATGATTAAGTTCATGGGACCTTAGGTTAGGGTTAGGGAGAAATATCAATAACCTCAGATATGCAGATGATACCACCCTTATGGCAGAAAGCAAAGAACTAAAGAGCCTCTTGATGAAAGTGAAAGAGGCGAGTGAAAAAGTTGGCCTAAAACTCAACATTCAGAAAACAAAGATCATGGCATCCGGTCCTATCACTTTATGGCAAATAGATGGGGAAACCATGGAAACAGTGACAGACTTTATTTTTTTGGACTCCAAAATCACTGCAGATGGTGACTGCAGCTGTGAAATTAAAAGACACTTGCTCCTTGGAAGAAAAGCTATGACCAACCTAGACAGCAGAGACGTTACTTTGCCAAGAAAGGTCTGTCTAGTCAAAGCTATGGTTTTTCCAGTATTTATGTATGGATGTGAGAATTGGACTATAAAGAAAGCCAAATACCAACGAATTGATGGTTTTGAATTGTGGTGTTGGAGAAGACTCTTGAGAGTTCCTTGGACTGCAAGGAGATCCAACCAGTAAATCCTAAAGGAAATCAGTCTCGAATATTCATTGGAAAGACTGATGCTGAAGCTGAAATTCCAATACTTTGGCCACCTGATGCGAAGAACTGATTCATTTGAAAAGACCCTGATGTTGGGAAAGATTGAAGGCGGGAGGAGAAGGGGACGACAGAGGATGAGATGGTTGGATGGCATCACCAACTCAATGGACATGAGTTTGAGTAAACTCCAGGAGTTGACAATGGACAGGGAGGCCTGGTGTGCTGCAGTCCATGGGGTTGCAGAGTCGGATGTGACTGAGTGACTGAACTGAACTGAACTGACCTAGGGCACACGTCTTTTACTAAGAGCATAAGAAATGCTTTTTTGAGAGCTCCAGTATTACTAAAATTTTCAGTGTAATTCTTCTCTGTAGGTCGGGGTTAATAGTTGTTTTTGTTTAGTCACCAAGTCATGTCTGACTCTTTGTGAGCCCATGGACTGCAGTGTGCCAGGCTTCCCTCTCTTTCACCATTTCCTGGAGTTTGCTCAAACTCATATCCATTGAGTAAGTGATGGCATCCAACCATCTCGTCCTCTGTCATCCCCTTCTCCTCTGCCTTCAATCTTTTCCAGCTTCAGGGTCTTTGCCAATGAGTCAGCTTATTGCATCAGGTAATCAGAGTATTGAAGCTTCAGCATCAGTCCTTCCAGTGAATATTCAGAGTTGATTTCCTTTAGGATTGACTGGTTTGATCTCCTTGCTATCCAAGAAACTCTCAAGAGTCTTCTCTAGCACCACAGTTTGAAAGCAGTAGGATAGTTGTTATAGAACTTAGCTCAATAGCAGTGGTCTTAGTAGATCCCTGAAACAATGGAGTCAGGTTTACTTAAACATCCTAAGCCAGACTGTTGTAATATTGTAATGATGAGCAAAACTGGATTGTCAGTCAAGAGTATAACCTATAGAATTTTAGAAATCTTAATAGAAAACAGTATCTATAAGAACAAAATAAATGGGTAGCTAACTGATATACTATTCCGTTTGTGCTTGTAGAAAAATTAAGAAAGGATGACTGGTAGGCTGAGAGTCTATTACTTTAATAAAAAGTCATGATCCTAAATGTATATTACTTAAAGAAGCCAATCTGGAAAGTCTATATATCATACAATTCTAATGATACAATGTTCTTGGAAAGGCAAAGCTATATTGACAGTAAGAAGATCAGTGGTTGCCAGGGGTTAGCAGGGAGGGAGAGATGAATAGCCATAGTACAGAAGATTTTTAGGGCAGTAAAACTATTCTTCATAATACCATAAAGATGGATATTTGTCATTATACATTTGTCAAAACCCATAGAATATACGACACCAAAAGTGAACCCTAATGTAAGCTGTAGACTTTGAGTGATAATGATGTGCCAGTGTAGGTTCATCAGCTGTAATAAATATACCACTCATTTGGGCATGGTGATTGTTGGGGAGGTGGTCCATGTGAGGGGACAGGGGATATACGGGAACACTCTGTACTTACTGCTTAGTCTTACTATGAACTGCTAAAACTGCTTTGAAAAATTGTCTTTTTTTTTTTTTTTAAGGTCATGATCTTGCCTAGTTCCTGGACCTGATCCAATTTTTATGCCTGGAAATCACTGATTTAAAAAGTGGGAAAGAACACCTAGGATCTTTATGATAATGATTTCTCTAGTCCTTCCCCACAGGATCCTATGGTCATTTACTTGAACAGCTTTGCACTAGGAAAAAGAGAAAGGGGAATGTCAAGGCGTTTTGAGATACAGAGTCTGAGTTGACATTAGAACCCAGGGCCCCAAAGCCTCATTGTGGCCCACTTGTTAGAATGGTGGCATGCAATGGCCAGGTGATAAGTGGCATGCTGGCCAGCATAGAGCTTAAAGGAGATCCAGTGTGTCCGTGAATCCACCTGATGGCCAGTTCTCTGGTCCTGGAATATTAAGTGAATTTGGCATACTTGGCAGATGTAACCTCTTCATTGGGTTCTAGTTATATGGGCTTCCCTGGAGGCGCAGAGGTTAAAGCGTCTGCCTGCAATGTGGGAGACCTAGGTTTGATCCCTGGGTCAGGAAGATCCCCTGGAGAAGGCAATGGCAACCCACTCCAGTATTCTTGCCTGGAGAATTCCATGGATGGAGGAGTTTGGGCTACAGTCCACGGGTTGCAAAGAGTCGGACACGACTGAGTGATTTCACTTTCACTATGTCGGGTAAGAACTGTCACAGTGGGGAAGATCAAGTGAAAGGCTCCTGAGGCTATCCCTCATACCTCCTACACAGTAATGTAAAAAAGCAATAGGGCATCCTGGAGAAGAAAAGTAGTGGGTATTAATAGCACTCCTTAGGATTTAAAAAATACAGAGGTATAATTCCCAAGATACTTATATTTAATTGGTCAGTCTAACACCTGCAGAAACCCATGGTCTGAGGGTGATACCTGTAGATTACTGCAGGTTCAAGCATATAGTAATCCCAATCATAGCCACTGTACTAGATATGGTATCTTTATTGGTGTAAATTAATAGGCCTCAGATACATTGTCATTGTTTTGGAAAATATATTGTTTTCTATTCCAAACCATGGAAGAGGATCAGATATTTACCTTGGATGAGACAACAGTATATGTCTAGTTTTGCTTAAGGATTTTTATTAACTTTCCTGTTCTTTATAACAGCATAGAACAAAGTAATCTGGACTGCCTAAGCATACTGAAGACCATTATATTGATTTATTGGGTTGGTGATATTATATTTACTGGGCTAGATGAGCCACAGGTGGTCAGCACATTGGAGGTCCTGGTAAAACACATCTATTCCAAAAAGTTGAAGATGAAAACTTGAAGATTTATGGGTTTTCCTTGTTTATAATATGTTTAGGGGTCCAGGAATCAAGAGCATGCTGATACATCCCTTCTCAAGTAAAAACAAGTTACTGTGCCTTACAATCTTCTATCCAAAGAAAGAAGCACATTGACTTCTAGGCCTCTTTGGATTCTGGAGGCAGCAAATTCTATATCAGAGGATTCTGCTATAACCTATACTCCAGGATGCATAAACTATTGCCAGCTTTGAGTACATCCCAGAGCAGGAAAAAAACTCTACAGTAGGACCAGGTTGCAGTGCAAGTAGCCCTGCTCTTGAGCCACACACTCCAGCAGACCAAATATGATTAGGGAGTATAGTTGATGGGGAAGGATGTCATATATAGTTTGTGTTAAATCCCAGTGAGACAATCATAATGTAAGCCTCTGGGGTTCTGGAGCATGGCCTTGCCATTTCCAGTGGAAATTTTTATACCATTTGAAAAACAACTTCTGGCCTGCTACTGGGTCCTGGCAGAGATGGGTCATTTGACCAAACTAATTGACTATATGTCTAGAACTGTCCGTCATGTTGTTGTTCAGTCACTAAGTTGAGTCTGACTCTTTGAGACCCCATGAACTGAAGCATGCAAAGCTTCCCTGTCCTTCACTATCTCCTGGAGTTTGCTCAAACTCAGGTCCATTGCATTGGTGGTGCTGTCTAACCATCTCATCCTCTGCCACCCTCTTTTCCTTTTGTCTTCAATCTTTCCCAGCATCAGGGTCTTTTCCAATGAGTCCTTTCTTCCAATGTTGGCGCCTACCATATCCATAAGTCAGAAAGTCAGATGAGTCCTGGGACAATTCTAGGGTTGTATCTAGGTTATAGATACAACAACCTAGGTTGTAGGTTCTAGGGTGTATATAGGGTTGAGTAATATCAGGACCAGAAGATACAAGCAAAATACATGAGCATGAGCAGGTAGCTCAGATCCCCATGGCACCCAGCACTGTGGCACCAGTGATCCTTCCTTAGCTCATATGCTCAGCTGTGTCTGACTGTCTGTGATTCTGTGGACTGTAGCCCCCCAGGCTCCTCTGCCCATAGAATTTTCCAGGCAAGAATACTGGAGTGGGTTGCCATTTTCTTCTCCATGGGTTCTTCCTCACACAGAGATTGAACCCATGTTCTTGCATCTCCTACACTGACAGGCAGATTCTTTATCCACTGAGTCATTGGGAAAGCCAGCAACAGAGAACAACCATTAATCAAGAAGACTAACTGTACTATCGCTGGCAGATTGTCTTCATTGAACTCGTTTTATCCTGGTAGGATTAATTGTTCATTTTCACATCCCACAGGAATGGACATATATTTAGGTATGAGTTTGCCTTTCTTATCCATTGGGCCTCAGCCAGCACTATTGTCCAAGGGCTTATAGAGGATTTGATTGAGTTTGAGTAACCTCCAGGAGTTGGTGATAGACAGGGAGGCCTGGTGTGCTGCAGTCCATGGGGTTGCAAAGAGTCGGACATGACTGAGTGACTGAACTGAACTGAACTGAACTGGTTCACTGGCATGGGAATCCTGTGTAACATAACCTCAGACCAAGGGACTCCCTTTTCAGCAAAGAACGTTTGTGATTGGGTCTGTGACCATGAAATTCACTGGCCATATCATTATTCATAAACTGCTAGCCTGAAACATCACTAGAGGCTCAGAGGGAATGCCCTACAGGAGTAGATGCCATCTTTTACAATGCTTTGAACTAATGACCCTTATATGGTGTTATGTTCCCAGTAGGAAGAATACATGAACACAGGAATCAGGGTTTGAAACAGTAGTGACCCCACGTATTATCACTCTCAATGACCTGCTGAGGGTCATTGTGTTTCTTTTCCCTACTCTTTTGGGTTCTGCTGGGTTAGAAGTCTTGCTTTCCACAAGGAGCATACTTTCTCAAGGGCACACAGGAAGAGCACTGATGAATCATAAATTTTAGTTTTCACTTAGGCACTTCGAGTTTCTTGTGCTAGGCATCAAAAGCAAGAAGAAGACTCCCAATCTTGATAGAGTAGTTGATCATTTGGAGGAGATAGGGCTGCTCTTACACAGTGGAGGTAGGGAGGAGAATGGGTGGAATTGAACTGGTCCACATGGGCCTGTATTTTTCTCCCTTGCCTAGTTGTGACTGTAAATAAGCTGGTATGGTGACCCCAGCCAAAGAGCATGGGGTCTTTATGGCTGAAGGTCTGAAGCGTATTAACGGGTCAGCACCTAGGCCAACAATGACTATTGTTGTTCAGTCGCTAAGTCGTGTCCAACTCTTTGCAACCCCCTGGACGGCAGCACACCAGGCTTCCCTGTCCTTCACTATTTCCCAAAATTTGCTCAAATTTATGTCCATTAAGTTAGTGATGCCATCCAACCATCTCATCCTCTGTCACCCCCTTATCCCCCTGCCTAATAGGATCTAAAAAATTAAGTGGAAGAAGAAAATAATGAATATCTGTTGGGACCCTGAGAACCACTTCTACTTTAGACACTGTAGTTATCTCACTAATATCTCTCTTCTAAGCTGCTTTTAAGAAGAGAGGTACACCAGACCCCTGGAGGGGCTTCTCTTCCATCCTGTGTGCAGTAGGATTTTGGAGTAGAAAAAAGGTTGGGGTGGAAACCAGCTCCCCTATTAAGGAAAGACTTGCTGCCAGCTGAAAGGATTAGAATCAGCAGATAATCTCAGCTCCATCAGAGTCTGCCTTGGCTTGGAGGCCCACCTTGCCTGAGCCCCCATCCTTGTGGAGGGCAGGGGGCCCTATTTCTGGTGACTAATCGAGGAGGGAATATGCCAGCTATTATGGGGTGGCCCAGGACTGTACTAATTTCACAGAACCCTTCTAGGCTGGCCAAAGTTTGATCAGGCCTGTCTTTTCCCTCTTTCCAATCTTTTCTTGTCACCAGTATTGATTACAAAGAAACATCGTGGACCCCAAATACCATCTCTGATCTGTTTCTAGAGGACCTACAACGGATGACTTACAGGGATAAATAAACCACGAAACAAAATTAGGGACAGTTGAAAAAGAATAGGACAATAATAAGAATAGGGACATAAACTGCTTGATTTAAGCTAGCATGCAGATATCTCCCCAAGTCCTATCCATAGGTTATAGACAGATTCCAGGTTTTTCTAGAAGCCAAAGTGAAATAAAAAGCCAAGTAACCAGGGGAAACCATGAGATCAGGTGAAGGGAAACAATTCTTCATCCAAAGAACAGAAAACATTTTTTTTTTTCTTCCTGAGAAAGGGCACCATGTAATGAAATGAGCAACCTTAACAATTATAGTTGTGCCGCATGGTTAACTTGATAGCGCATCACCATTTGTTAATTTATTTTAAATGGAATTACAACCAGTCACATTATCCTAAGCAGGTTTACTGTTTGTCATTCATACTCCTCAGGCTCTGGATCAGTGAGCATGTATTAGTCACTGGAACCAATTATCTAAGGGTGTTGGATTAAGATGGTTTCATTGGAGATGGAGTGTGCAGAACCATGATGACTAATGGCGCCTCACACACTATTGTTGATTTCATCCTCCTGCGTCCCAGAAAGTTTTTGCTTGAGCTGACTTATTTACCCTTTTGATTCTCCTTCCCCAGAGTGGTGATGCTACTCAGTGCAGAGGAGGACACTGGCAAACAGGAGACAAGAGGAAAGAAGAGACGAGAAAGGGGAAGAAATAAGTTGCACAGTGAACCTTACAGCTGGAGAGTCTTAGAGCTGGAGAATTCTTTCTTGAGTAACTGAATTGCAAATCAGCAAAGCGTTTGATTTTGAGCCCTTGGTTTTTCTAGGATATCGAACAGAGATACATTGCTGATTTTATTACAAGAAAGTGGTCTTGTCTCATTGGACTAATTCTGAGAATAAATTATTCCTTCAAAAAATCAGAATATTTCTTTCTATAGCAACTAACAGACTTTCAAAACTGGGGTTATATTTGGATATTGCTAGATTAAGATGTATAAATAGTATAATGGGTTTGTTGAGGTATAAAATAGATTGTTAGACTCATTAAAGTTCACATTTCTAAAAACATTAAGTTAAAATACAACCCCTAGAGAAATTTTAAATGATTAAAAAGATATTTTTGCCTCCTTTGTATCTAAACTCCTGTGTTCATTGTATCTGGCTCATAATTTTTCTTTTTAAATTCAATTTTAATTCTTTTAAAATGAAATTTAAATCTTTTTTATTCAGTTGCTTCCAGCTATTACTTTATTTATCACATTTTCTATCTCTTGGATGCTCCTTATTTCTATAGAACTATTTCTGTTTTTTAAATCTTTCTAGTTCCATCCCCACAATCTTGAGTTCCTCAATCTTTTTTTGTTCAAAACACATGCAGTTATCCCTTGGTACTCATAAGAGATTTGCTCCAGGTCACCCATGGTTACCAAAATCCACATATGTTCAAGTCCCTTAGATAAAATGGTGAGGTATTTGCATATGATCTACATATATCTTCCCATGTACTTTAAATCTCTCCAGATTACTTATAATGCCTAATACAATGTAAATGCTAGGTAAATAGTTGTAAGTACAATATAAGACCTTGTAAATAGTTACCTGAATGCCGCAAATTCAAATTTTGCTTTTTGGATCTTTCTGAAATTTTCTTTTGGGGTATTTCTATTCTTGGTTGTTTGAATCTGTGATTGTGGTACCAGAGGATATGGAGGGCCAATTATATGTAATAAAAATCTCAGTGATTCAGATTAATTTTAGGAGAGATGGTTTGAACTTATAAGACTGTATTACTGTCTGTCCTTAGACTCATATATGCCTTTACATTTATTTACTGTACTTACTGCTGAAATGTTAATAAATTATGTGGTATCTTCTGGGAATTTATTTTAATGAAAAGATAAAGAACTCTTATGAGTGTCGTGCTGGCCCTTTGCCAGCACTAACTGCACAGAGAACTGCACAGAGCAGTTCTTCCCTCTCTGCCCTCTCTGTTTTATTTCACAAGGGGTGTAAACTTTGCAGGGTGCATTTCCCAGTCTCCCATCAGCTGATGTCCATCTGGGTTTGGCCAATCAGAACCACTGGTGGGAGATTGGAGGGCAGGAGTAAAGGGGTGTTTTTAAGCTTGTTTCCATGCTTAGGCAGCAAGGGCAGCTCATGGAGGGCTTCAGATTTCACTGGACAGACTGCTGTGATTTCTGTTATTTGCTTGGAGGCCGTACACTCTGGGTTTCAGGAATATTTCCTTTTCCCTTTGATACTTTAGCACAGGGCTGATGGTGGTTTCCTGTGGTTACCAATCTGTGAGCTGTTCATTGCCCCCTGTTTGACTTCTCAGCTCATCCATCACTCATAAAATAATTCTCAGATTCCCTCTGTTTTAAAAAATGTGGACTTCTAAAATAATTGGCTTGGCGACCACTGAATAGTCATTTGGAAAAAAAAATTTTTCTTCTATCTCATACCAATTGCCAGAAAAAATTTCAAGTGGATCACAGATCTAAATGTGAAAAATGAATCCATATAAAAATAGAGGAAAACAAAGATGATTTATCTCTTGATCTGGACATGAAGAAACTTTCAAACTAAAGTCCCAAATCTAGAAACAATAAAAGAAAACATTGATAATATTCATTAATTAATAATAAATAATGAAAAAAAATTTTTGCATGGCAAAATACCACATGCAAAGTCAAAAGACTAATAAAAAATCAAAAGACTATTTCTCTAACAAATAATTCTTAAAAATCAAGGAAGAAACCTCATAAAATATGATATAAACTGGACGAAATCCTCAAAGTTCACAAAAATATAAAATGGCCCTTAAATACAAGAAAATATATTCAACTTTACTCAAAATGCAAATTAGATCTTTATTGAGATGCAATTTCTCATTTATCAGAATGAGAATATTTCAAAATCTAGATAACATGTTTGTCAAGGCTATGGAAATTCAGATACTTTCATACATTTGTGATGGAAATGTAAAATAACAGCAGCCCCTCTCAAGGGCATTTGATGATATCTAAGAAAATTATATATGCATTTACCTCTTGAACCAGAAATTCCAGCTCTGGAAATTTGTCCTGAAGAAGCATCTCCACAAATATGCATATGTGTAAAGTTTTCATTCAGGAGTAAGTTGTAATAACAAAATGTTGTAGTCAATCTAAATGAGAGTAATTGAATTAAACATAGTGCTCCAGACAATGGTATATGATGTAGCCAAAGGGGAAGAATAAGGACGCTGTCTATGAATCCAGCATATAATGGAGTACATATAATAGGCTACCTGTCACACAAAATGAAGGGGAAATTCCTCGTTCTTCCAAAATGAAACAGGATATATCAACCAGGTATCAGTGAAAATGGTATGTTGTTGCAGAGTATGTAGGGATGGTGCAGAGGGTGTAGGGATAAATGTGCGATTTCTCTTAGTAGACCATTTTTATGTGGTTTCAACTTTGAACATGTGAAAATTGTAAATATTCAAAAATAAAATATGAAAAGGCAGACATTACATTTGAATATAAGCAAGAAATAACCTACTGTATGTCAGATTGATAATAATCACACAGAGAAAAAATTAAGTATCTTCAACACAGAGCTTTGACTGTACACCCTAGATAAAATGTATCATAACGAAGAACTACCAAGAATTCGTGACATTTGCTTAGTAGCTTTGTTCTTGGTGGTGGTATTTGGTGGTGTAATTCTGATAGTGTATTGTGTGTATAATAGGATTGAGCAATTGAGTAAATGTGTTTATGTTTTGGGGAAGAAGAGCTTTTACTTTCATAAGTGAGGACAAATAATGCAGTGTTGGATTTCAGTGAGAAGTCTCAATCTGAGCTCATTATATGTTATGTTATATATTTTGATAGATAACATGGACATGTATGTACACTTGCTGGCTCTGTTTGCCGAAAGGGATTTAGGCAAATCAGCATTAGTGGCAATCAGTACAGCTGGCACCTAGATCTGGATTTCTAAATATCAGTCACCACTAAAGTGTTTCCTAGGGAAATGGCTATTTCCAGGCCCAGAGCAGGGAATTCATGAGGTAAACCTGAAAAATCTCATATCAAAAAACAAGTGTACAAAGACTAACATCCACTAAAAGGAAAAGTACAAAAGTTGGCTTGGGATAAATTACACATCAAAAAGAGCCATGGTAAGTGATTATACCATGTTGAGTACACTGAATTCTTGAGTTTCTCTTGTTGAGATAAGAGAGAGAATGAGAGAAATATAAAGAGAACGACTGAGAGAAAAGAAAAGCTTTTTTATTTAAATAAAGGAATGCTAGCTAATAAATGTAGGTGGGATAACACTATTAGGAAATAAGCATTTTCACTCCCATGTAATCAATTATTTGGTATCAGTTAATTATTGATTACTCAAACTAAGATGATAAGTGAATGCTGAAACTTGGGTTAGAGGAATAGGATATTTTGAGGAATAGGATATTTATGTGGTCTCAAAGTATACTCACAGAGATTATTTAGGGTAAAAGGAAAAGTATAATTTTATAATGGACATACCTGATGTTTCACACCTTAACCAAATAATCAAACGTGGCATCTCTAAAAATGGAATAAACTTACATTATGTGCCTCTTCAACTAACGAACTGAGACATAGAAAACATCATCTAGGTAGTATATTTGCTAAAAACATTTAATCTAAATCTGAGGTCAGTTTTGGTAAGTTGTGTTTTTTGAGAGGTTTGTCCATTTCATCTAAATGATCAAAGTTCTTTATAATATTCTCTTTTCATTCTGTTTAACATCAGTAGATTTTTCTGTAATGTACTTTTTATTAATAATATTGGTAATTTGTAGTCCCTCTTTTTTCTTTATCACTCTTAGGAAATGCTTATCAATTTTATTTTATTTTTTCAAGAAATTTTTGATTATTAATTTTCTCTTCTAATTTTTTCAATGTCTATTCATATTTATTATTTTGTTCTTTCTGTTGACTCTGGGTTTGACTTGTACTTAGCTTACTGATCTGAGACTTTTCTTATTTTCTGACATAAGTATTCAAAGTTACAGATTTCCCTTTCAGCAGTACTTAGCTGCATCCCACCAATTTTGAGATGTATATTCAATGTTATTCAGTATATGTTCTGTTTTTTTCTTAGAATTTTGTTTTTGACCTGTGGATTATTTATCTGTATTGCTTAATTTTAAGATATTAGAGAACTTTTGAAATAGCTTTTTGCTGTTAATTTCTAATTTAATACCAGTGTGGTTAAAGGACATTCTGTGTAAGATTTCAGTCCTGTGGCATTTTTGAGACTTGTTTAATGGCCTTCACATATGACTTAACTTTGGCAAATGTTCCATGTGTACTTGAAAAGAATGTGTATTCTGCAGCTATTGAGAAACTTGAATCTAAAATGAGGAAAATAATAGGCATATTTAGAATCTGGTTTATTCTACCGATAACTTGCCTGGAGTCTTTTCAAAAGTTGGTTATAATAAGCAGCTAATTCAAAATGCACAAAAAATTCAGACTTGTCTAGATTTAAAAAGGCCAAAACAGTATCAGTTCAGTCGCTCACTCATGTCTGACTTTTTGGGAACCCATGGACTGCAGCACGCCAGGCTTCCCTGTCCATCACCAACACCTGGAGCTTCCTCAAACCCATGTCCATTGAGTCGGTGACGCCATCCAACCATCTCATCCTCTGTCGTCCCTGTCTCCTCCTGTCTTCAATCTTTCTCAGCATCAGGGTGTTTTCAAATGAGTAAGTTCTTCACATCAGGTGGATAGGTTCAGCTTCAGCATCAGTCTTTCCAATGAATATTCAGGACTGATTTCTTTTAGGATTGACTGGTTTGATCTCCTTGCATTCCAAGGGATTCTCAAAAGTCTTCTCCAACACCACAGTTCAAAAGCATAAACTTTTTGGCACTCAGCTTTCTTTATGGTCCACCTCTCACATCCATACATGACTACTGGGAAAACCATAGCTTTGACTAGATGGACCTTTGTCGGCAAAGTAATGTCTCTGCTTTTGAATACGCTGTCTAGGTTGGTCATGGCTTTTCTTCCAAGGAGCAAGCGTCTTTTAATTTCATGTGCAGTCACAGGCACTATCTGCAGTGATTTTGAAGTCTAAGAAAATGAAGTCTCTCACTGTTTCCATTGTTGCTGCATCTATTTGCCATGAAGTGTTGGGACCGGATGCCATGATCTTTGTATTTGGAATATTGAATTTTAAGCCAACTTTTTCACTCTTCTCTTTCACTTTCATCAAGAAGCTTTTTAGTTCCTCTTCACTTTCTTCTATAAGGGTGGTGTCATCTGTGTATCTGAGGTTATTGATATTTCTCCTGGAAATCTTGATTTCAGCTTGTGCTTCATTCAGCCCTGCATTTCACATGATGTACTCTGCATATAAGTTAAATAAGCAGAGTGACAATATACAGCCTTGACATACTCCTTTCCCAATTTGGAACAGGTCTGTTGTTCATGTCTGGTTCTAACTGTTGCTTCTTGACCTGCATACAGAGTTCTCAGGAGGCAGGTCAGGCAGTCTGGTATTCCCATCTTTTTAAGAATTTCCACAGTTTGTTGTGATCTACACAGTCAAAGTCAAAGGCTTTGACCTAATCAATATTTTTTCTGGAATTCTCAAACAATATAGAGTAGTATTTGAATGGATCCTGAATCAAAAAGTTTTTTTTAAAAAAAGACATTTTGAAAATAGTTGAAAGCATTTAAATATGGACTGAATAACATGATATTATTGAATTTTCTAGGTGTGAAGATGCATTTCAGTTATATAAGAGAATGTTTTTATTCTCTGGAGTTGGATGCTAAAGTATTTAGGGTTGAAGAATTTAAGCATAATGTCTACAACTTATTTTCAAATAGAGTATATGTGTGCACACATTCACACACATGTGCACGCACACACACACACACACACACACCAAGTATAAACATTAGTGAATCTAGGTAGAGATTGTGGTTATTCATTTGACCATTCTTTAACTTTTCCTTGGGTTTGAAATATTTCAGAATAAAACTTTGGGGGAAAAATCTCCCTCTGTGTAAATAATTAGGATAATTTTTTTTTATTTCTAGCTAGACCCTACTTAAAAGAGCATCAGGTACATTGATTTAGCTCTCAGCACAACCAGCACCATTGTTATCATTGTTTGGCAGTGCCAAAGAGAAAAATAAGGTTAAGAAACATTTCCAGTTTTGCGGGAATAATAAAAACAGTAAGAGGTGGATCAAGGGCTGAAACTTGAGTCTGATGAACTCCAAAGCCTGTGCTCTAAACCTCTACCCTGCCTTTCTCTCACTTTGACATCCAAAGTACTTAAATTCCTCATTTTATTTGGTTGATGCTATTATATTCCTTAGCATAGTGTTTTCCCCACTGAAAGTGAAAGTGAAAGTAGCTCTGTTGTGTCTGACTCTTTGCAACCCCATGGACTATACAGTCCATGGAATTCTCCAGGCCAGAACATTGGAGTGGGCAGCCTCTTCCTTCTCCAGGGGATCTTCCTAGCCCAGGGATCGAACTGGGGTCTCCTGCATTGCAGGCGGATTCTTTACCAACTGAGCTATCAGGTCTACCACTAGGTAGACCAAAGTTAAAATTCTGCCCCTTCCATCCTGGGCTTATGACTGTCAAAGCAAAAATTAAGCACATAAAAGAAACTTTATTCAAGGTTACTGCAGTAAGAGAGACAGGCTGAAACCGAATGAGTTCTGTTCCACTGAAACAAAGGGTTGGAATGTTTTTTAAGAACTGGGATGGTGGGTGGAGAGGATCATAGGGCACCCTTGTTTGTTAACTGACCACAAGGAAAGGAAAAGTAAACTTTCTGTATCCTCATGGCAGGAAGTGGTTTTACACTTTGGAACAGGATGTCCACGGGAAGTTAGACTGCCATCCTCCCCCAGAAACTAGGACATAAGAGAACTGTCTCCCTTGATGTTTATATTTCAAAGGGATAGCTCCCAGGTCCTTGAGAAAATTAGTACAGGGTTGTAAAAATTGGTTAAGAGGCTTTTAAAAAAGATTTACATCTCAAAGAAGCAGAGGAAGGGTTGCAATTACAAATTTTCAGAAGTAAATGCTCTAAGAAAAGGGAAGCCCGTCTGAAGTTTAGTTAAGCTGAAGGAATAAGGCCATTTGGGTCCTGATAGTGCATGTTCGGTAAAGAATATGCTTGCAATGTGGGAGAATTGGGTTCAATTCCTGGGTTGGGAAGATCCCCTGGAGGAGGGCAGGACAACCCACTCCAGTATTCTTGCCTGGAGAATCTCCATGGAGAGAGGAACCCAGTGGGCTACAGTCCATGGGGTCGCAAAGAGTTGGATACGACTGAGCACATTTACACAGTCAGACACACAGGACGCATTTACAGAGGTCTGAATGAGAGTGGTGCAAGGACATCCTCATCCCACTTGTTACTCAGATTCCTGACTTTCCCCTGGTCTGCTCATGACACTACACAAGTCCTGCTTTTCGTTTGAAAATACGCAAGTACTCCTCCTTCCTCTGCTCACATATCTTGCTTCTTCCCACCTTAGTTTGCTGGAGGATATTCCCTTTATAAGTCAGTGATCCTCTTCTCTTGCTTTCTTCCTGAACTTTTAGTCCTCATTTTTCCTCTTCTGCTTCCTTCTTCCCAGGCGAGGGTCATCTCTTGGCTCCCTTCCAGTTCTGATTCTCTATCAATCTCTGGCTCTCTCTCAGAGTCCACTCAGGAAGAAGTAAGTACGGTGCACCAGTGCAATAAAGAGTCTAGCTCTTCTCAGATGTTCATAAAAGGCAGCATTTGAAAAGATTTTCTCCAACTAGTGCCACAGGAGTAGCAGAGTGAATTGCAGATGAACAGGGGTTACAGAATTTGTAACATTCTGTGTATCTTTGAGTAAGCCTAATAATTTCTCTGAACTTCACTGCATTTCTTTGCGAAATAGGATTAATATAATTATTGACCATAAGAGTTAACTAAGGTACCGGATATAAATCCACAGTGTCAAGTATTGAATATTTAGTAAATTATCACTACTTTGAAAAAAAAGTCTTTGCTTACATAATGGTAATATTAATAACTGTGTTGAAAAGAGCCATGGTAACATTTTCTCAGGTGGAATGTGTGATAGATCTGCCCGCCAAAGTAGGTGTGGTATATTTGTGTTACATCAATTTAGATAAAACTAAAGTTCCCAGAATTCCCATTCCTGAGTAATTCTAAATCACTGGGGCACTGTGAGGCATTTCACAGGAGCAGTGATGGGTGGAAATGGAACAACAGACATGTTCTTCATACCTAGAAGGTGAGTGCAGGGCATGAGTGCAGCCTGCTGCATGCTGTATGCTGCAGCTGATCTACTGATTCACGTACAGCTCCTGTTGCATTTCCGCCTCATGTTTCTCTAACTCCTGGATCCAGACGTGATTGGTTCTTTGATGAAGGATGCAGGACATCTCCACCATCACAGTAGGAGCGTGGAGGCAGTGAGAGACTGCACGGGGCACTAGTCCTTTCTGCTCATCCTTATAGGTTCCAACTTCTCCATGCTTCCAGATTTCCCATCTGTCTTCTCTTTCTAATTGCCTGTCTGCAGATTTAGGCTCTAGTACCAGAAAGAAGTGGGTGGAATAGTTTCACGTCAGCTCTTTAACTTGCTCTCCTAAATTTGACATAAAGTCAAATCCCCGATTCATCTTCTAATGTATCTAATCTGTCGTATTGCTTTTGCTTCTCTAATAGAACCTTGTCAGATGTAACAGGCAGTGAGTTTCATCAGAGACCAACATAGATCAAGCTTGATACCTCTCAGCTATTAGGACAGTTCAGTAAAAGACTATCATTTTCTGGGGCATAAGAAGTGAGGCTCTGTGCTCAGACCTTCAAGTTCTCCTTGCTTATGGAGTGTATGAAAATATATCTATTTATAGTTATAACTCCTTTGAATCAAACTAATTCTAAGATGGTGTTTTCAACTCCTTCAATGATTACAAGCTATAATGATAGCCTTTCCTAATGTGGTGACAAAATACCACATAATTTTGCAGATGTTGCTTACTTTGGAAATTTCTAATACAGGCATTGCATGATTTGTAGAAATCAGTGTATGTCAAACTGCCAATTTTCACATTTTGAACATAACATGTAAAAATAGTACCTTTTACAAGATAAGATATGCAATATAAAATATAATAATAATAATTAAAAAAAAAAAACCTGAGTGGAAATACAAGCTCGGAGAGACAGTTGGATGTAGTAGTTTAGAATGTAAAACAGTACCACACAATTTGGAGTGTTGCTTATTAGCTCTGAGCTTGCTAATTATGTGATGTTGGGTGATTACTTGGCCTGTGCTTCAGTTGCCTCATCTACTGTCCCAGGGCATGATGGGAGTGCAGCTCTTGGAGTAGTGCATGGCACGGTGCAGGCAGAAGCTTTGGGGACTGATTCTCCCTTATGAAGGAGACACTATTCGTTTTCCCATTCCGTGAGGGCAGGGATCACATCTGTCTGCTCTTGTGTCCCTTACTTGACCCATTAAAGGTGTGTGTTGTGGTGCCCCGCCCAGATCCCTTTTCAGGATGCAGGTACTCACTCTTGGGACTCCTGGGATGTCACCTCTTGGGGCCCGTGACTGAGTCTGTCACTAGGAATTGCCTTGGGTCAAAGGGAGATGGCAAGATTAAGCTCCTCCCTGGGGGGAAATCCATATCCAATGACTGGTGGGAGTGGCGTACAAAGGACAGGCTCCCTTGTGAGGCAACCGTGAAATGCTCCCCTGGGGTCGGCTGAGTTGGAGCCTCTGTTGTGTCTACATCTCAGTTCAACGCTGCTCTTTCCTCTCTCTAGTCCTGCTGTTCTCACTTCCTGCCTAGGTGTTGTTCCCAAGAGCACTCTTGGATAATCCTACACACAGGCCTTCATTTCAAAACCTGTTTAAAGGGGGTATAAGGAGAAAACTTTTAGGGGTAATTGATGGTGGTGGTGGTTTAGTCGCTAAGTCACCTCCAACTCTTGCAGCCCCATGGACTGTTACCTGCCTGGTTCCTCTGTCCATGGGATTTTCCAGGCAAGAATACTGGAGTGGGTTGCCATTTCCTTCTCCAGGGGATCTTCCCAACCCAGGGATCTAATGGCTTTTCCTGCATCTCCTGCAAATCCTGTAGGCAGATTCTTTACTGACTGAGCCCCAGGGAAGCCCCCAGGAGTAATTGAAGTGTTCATTACATTGCTTTTGCTGATGGTTAAATGCAGGGAGAATGGGGAGAACAGACATCAAAATGTGTCAAATTGTTCAATTTAAATATGTGTGGTTTATTGTATGTCACTTATACTTTAATAAGGAAAAAATCAGAGGGACAGTGGGAGAAAAAATAAGTGCATTTTGGTCACATCCTACCAGTAGCACTTTTCTAATGTATTGTTTCCTCTTCTTCTCAGGATGTTCTTACCTACGAACCTTATTGTTCACCATGTCAAATTCCTCTTTACTCCTTCGTGTATTGTTATAGTCATTCATTCTCTTGAACAGACATTCTCTGAGCACCCTCCATGCCCAGATCCTTTTCTATGAATAGGTACTTGGGATAAAAAGACAAACTAGGCAGTCTTTCTCCCCGTTGAGTCCATTGCCCCATGGAGGAGACTGAACTGGAGGCAATTCCAATGATAACTTCGGCATTCACGACCCTCTTAGGTTGGCTTCAGCCTGTGCCAGCAGAAGTAGCACATGTTTATGACACAAAATATGACAGGTACAGAACAAAATAAAGAAGGAAATATGATCACACTCCAGTGCACTTAAAATTACTTACCTATCATTTTATCCTACGTTTTCTCCCATATCACCAAATTTTTACAGAAATGATTTTTCACTAGGAAAATTATTTTGTTCCATGACTATGTACATTATGTTTTAACTGTTCTCTCATATAACATCTCTTTGGGGGCTTTTGTTCTCATCGTCACCCATGTTTCTTTGTCATTATTGTCAGAGATGTCTGGAAAAGTCCTGCAACAGATCCAGTGATCTGTGCCCACCTTTCGGGTTCCCTGGGCCCTTTCTCTTACCCGTGCTTCTACTGATTTGATTTGTAACACTTCCCACATCTTCTTGAGCTTTCTTCCCCTAAATCACTTCATTTCCTCTCTTTCTATTTTAATGGCATGGTATGAAAGGAGTACAACTGCCCACTGGGAGCTGGGTACAGCTGTGAGGGCCAGAGGCAGGGAGAAAGAGCTGATGACCTCAACCAGTGGCTAAAATTGTCATTCATTTGCTCTCCAGAAGTGCTCACCATCTCACTGGCAAAGGGGGACTTTCCCTGTTAGACTTCTTTAGGGTCACCAGGAGACCAAACGAGACATAGCAGGATTTCTAATCCCAGTCACTTTGCTGGTAGTTGATCATTATTTTGGGTGTCCCGCAACTCCATACTCATCCATAAAGGACTTCTAAAGGATTTCAAAGAAGAGATAACAAGGGCAATAGAGGGAAAAAATCATTAGTCCATATGTTTGGTAAAAGGTATCAAATCTGAATGATCGCTATAGATGTTTTAAATAGGGAAATTAGAAAAAGAATTTCCTTGGGAGCCATGAACATCCAGAGAAACCAAGTGTGAGAAACTGGAAGATAATTATTTTGGTTGGCCTCTTCTACTGTAATGCTGTGTTTGAACTTTAATCAGTGGTTAAAGATTTGGAAAAGGGCACTTGTGCCAGGACAGAAAACCTAAGAGAAAATCACTTTGTGATGCTGAGAAGCGAATGTTCATAAATTAATAATACCAACAATAATAACTAAACAATATAAAATAAAGCCTAAAAACATTGCAAACGTTAGATATTTCTTTGTAGTCTTTACGCATATTGCTGTGTATTATCTCATTTAATCCTCATACAACCCTATGAGAAAGGCACTTTCCCTTCTAACTATGAGGAAATAGGAGGACAGAAAGGCTGTATCACTTGCCCGAGGTTGCAATGCTGGTAGTGAGCTAGAATCCCTACTGGGGTCTGGTTGATTTCATAGTCTATGTTGTCAACTCATTTTCTTTAATCTCAAGGGAGAGACCATTCCTCTCTGGCTCTCTTTCCAAGAGCCTGGCAAACTGAGAAACCTAGGAGAGCTGTAGGCATGGACTTTGCAAAGTTGTCCTTTTGCTATTGATTTTTGATGTTGTTGCCTTGTAGTTAGAGAATTTGCTGTTCCATATCAGTTGCTTGGTAGAAACTTCCTTTGTGGTTCAGAACATGGTCAATTTTTGTGAATTATCCATATGTACTTGAAAATAAAGCATCTACTCTATTTGTAGGGTACATCTGCTGGATCGATATTGTTTATTTTGCTGTTCAAGTCTGCCTGCTTGATCTATCAGCTTCCAAGAGAGATGAGTTGAAATACCCATGGTGATTCTTTGATCAATTTCTCATCTTTAATCTATTTAGTTTTCTTTTACATTTTGAGACTGTGTAGTTCATTTATACTAGATCTGGATTGTCCTATCTTCCTGGTGAATTTTAAATTTCATCATTAAGTAAGATCCTGTTTTATCCCTAAAGATGCATTTTTCCTTGGTATAATTTGATATCACTACTATCATAGCATGTTTCTGTTAATATTTTCTTACTTTATCTTTCTTTACAAACTTTAAGAAATATTATAATAACAGGACTCTGTGTGTGTGTGTGTGTGTGTGTGTGTGTGTGGTGGGGTGTTTGCTTGCTTCAGTTATTTCTGAAGTTTATGCAGAGCAGCAAAAAGGCAATAATAGCTAAAACATCCCAAAGGAAAAAATGTGGTCCAGGGGATTAGCGTAGCAGATATCAAGATTTATCTTAAAGCTATAAATGTAATTTAGTGAGTTATTGGTATATAGATATAAAAACAGGCCAATGAATTTGAAAGGAAATCCAGAAATAGACTTTGTTTTCAGATAAACTGCAGTTGCAAATCAGTGGGTGAAAGGATAAGGTTTTCAATAAATGATACTGGGCTCATTTACATACTAAAATATATAATCAATTTCCTTTCTGAAATATGATAACAAATACAGATAAAAGTTTAAACCATATAACTTTAGGAGACAATGTTGCAAAATGTATTATGCCTTTGGGATAGAAAACAACTTAAAAGGTGGCAGCATTTCCAAACTAAATGGAAAAACTGTTACATTTTGCTACAATTTATAAAAGTAAAATTACTACAATTTGCAAAAGCAAAATTAATGTTTTTGTTCATCAAAACCTGGTATAAATAAAATTAGAGAGTATTTACAATACATGTCGGAGAAGGCAATGGCACCCCACTCCACTACTCTTGCCTGGAAAATCCCATGGATGGAGGAGCCTGGTGGGCTGTAGTCCATGGAGTTGCTAAGAGTCAGACACGACTGTGTGACTTCCCTTTCACTTTTCACTTTCATGCATTGGAGAAGGAAATGGCAACCCACTCCAGTGTTCTTGCCTGGAGAATCCCAGGGACAGGGGAGCCTGGTGGGCTTCCATCTATGGGGTTGCACAGAGTTGGACACGACTGAAGCAACTTAGCAGCAGCAGCAGCAACAATACATGTACTTGACAAAGAATTAATATCTAGAATATATAAATAACTTCTCAAGAACTCAGTAGGACAATGGACAAAAGATAAACTGACATAGCACAGAAGAGGAACCTTAAACTGGCCAATAAGCATATGGAATGATGATCAGACTTCCCTGGTGTTCCAGTGGTTAAAATCAGCCTGCCAATGCAGGGGACACGGGTTTGATCCCTGGTCCAGGAAGATCCCACATGTCATGGGCCAACTAAACCCATGCATCCCAACTACTGAGTCCACATGCTGCAACAAGAGAAACCACCGCAGTGAGAAACCCTTGCACAGCAGCTAGAGTAGCCCCCACTCTCTGCATCTAGAGAAAGCCCATTTGCAGCAACCAAGACCCAGAGCATCCAAAAAAAATAAATAGTTAAAATGATGATCAACCTTATTAATAATCAAACAATTGCAAATTACTAGCACAATAAATACCATTTTATACCCATCAGTTAGTAAAAATTAAAACAATTGAAAACATCACATTTTGTAAAGAACTTACCATACCTTATAATCCAGCAATTCCACTCCTAGGCATATACCCTAGAAAGACTTGTTTTTGTGCACCATGTGACTTGCATAAGGCTTTTCATAGCAACAATGTCTGTATTCATAAAAATCAGAAATTACCCAAATGTCTGCCATTCAGAATGAGCAAATAAATTTTGGTGTAATGATTTAGTAGAATACTAGATAGCAGGAATTCTTTAAATCTGTGACAGCTCTGTTGCATGGAATACTGTAACTCTATAATAGGGGGTTATGTCCGATATGACCCTGGATTCCTAAAGGGATCTTAGAACCCCAGCTCCCAATCCCTGGAGCCTATGTATGGTCCCACACTCCCTTAATCCTCCATGACAGTACCTTCCCTTACTGCTTTGACTGTTCATTTCTGACCATTGGGGATTTCCTTTTGTTTCTTTGACACTGAACTTTGTGAAAGAATTTTACATTTTGTGAAGAATTTCACACATTTCTATGATTTCGTAGAAGGAGGTTTCTCGGCACCAACAGTATCACAAGAAGCCACTACTCGCCATCTGTACTGACTCTGCCTGTTCAGGGATTCAGTGCCTTGCTAAATTGTGTTGCTTTGCCTAAGTTCGGCAGTTTTGTCTGCTAGCAGACAGGAATATGTTCTTCATGAAATCTTTTTCAAGTTCTTTTTTTTTTTAATTTATAAGTTTGTTTCTCTTACTGAAAAAAGACATAAAAGCCTGCAATTTAGAAATATTATTATTTCCCCTTTCTTTTAGACTTAGCGCTGTTATTTCCACACAAGCCTATATGATGACTTACCACAATAAAGGCATTTTTCAAAAGCCTTTACTTATATCAGGTATCTTGGTGCATTTGAAGAACCATTTTCAGCTCTTCTAGATGGCTGAATGTAGACTTGTGAAAGGAGACCAGGAATGACAGCAGAGATATTCTTAATTTACAGTCTGTAAAATCAAGATGTTAGAATGCAGTCATAAGCTTGAACATTTGCCCTGCCAAAGCTGAGCGCCAAAAAATTGATGCTTTTGAACTGTGGTGTTGGAGAAGACTCTTGAAAGTCCCTTGGACTGCAAGGAGATCCAACCAGTCCATTCTGAAGGAGATCAGCCCTGGGTGTTCTTTGGAAGGAATGATGCTAAAGCTGAAAGTCCAGTACTTTGGCCACCTCATGTGAAGAGTTGACTCATTGGAAAAGACTCTGATGCTGGGAGGGATTGGGGGCAGGAGGAGAAGGGGACAACAGAGGATGAGATGGCTGGATGGCATCACCAACTCGATGGACATGAGTTTGAGTGAACTCTGGGAGTTGGTGATGGACAGGGAGGCCTGGCGTGCTGCGGTTCATGGGGTCACAAAGAGTTAGACATGACTGAGCGACTGAACTGACTGACTGACTCCTCCCCTTTATACTTTTCCTTCACCTCCTCCCCCTTCTTCTATTTGCATTAAGTTTTTTTTAATGCAGTCTAAAATCTAAAACTCTTGGAAAAGGCTAGATCACAGAACACATTAACCTGGGAAATAATGTAAGTTTAGTCTTTCTAGGGAAGCATTTTTGAGACATCACTGATATAATAAACTCCTTTTCATTTGACATTTCATTCCAAATTTGGTGTGTCAAATGCTGAAACTCTCTCATTTCCTTATGTATGTGTGCATACTAGGTCACTTTAGTTGTGCCCCACTCTTTGCGACCCTATGGAGCATAGCCTTCCAGGCTCCTCTGTCCATGAAATTCTCCAGGAAAGAATACTGGAGTAGGTTGCGATGACCTCCTCCAGGAGATCGTCCTGACCCAGGAATTGAACCTGTGTCTCTTAAGTCTCCACATTGGCAGGCAGATTCTTTACCACTAGTGCCACCTGGGAAGCCCCTCATTTCCTTATACTCAGTCTCTAATCTTTTCTCCACTGTTACTTTTTTTATGGTATAATATCACTTGAAGATAAACTGGGATAAGTTAAAAATGTGTACTGTAAACCCCAAAGAAACCACTAAAACAGCAAAGCAAGAGTTAACAGCTAATAAGCCAGCAAAGGAAATATAACTATGTTATGAAAAAATAATCCAAAAAATTCAGAAAAAGAAGAAAAGCAAGTAAAGAACAAAGAGGACAAATAGAAGTCAAAAAGCAAGATAACTAAACCCCATTGGATTAATTATCATATTAAATGTAGCTAGTCCAATAAAGCAGAGATTGTAAGACTGAATAAAAAGCATGGTCCAATAATACACTGCTTACAAGAAATGTAAAGACACAAATAGATTAAAAGTAAATGAATGGGAAAATATGTATCTTAGTAATAATAGTCCAAAGGAAGCTGGAATGACAATATTAATATCAGGCAAAATGTATTTCAGAACAATGAATATTACCATGGATAAAGGATAAAGAAGGTAATTTCATAATGATAAGTAGGTCAATATATCAGGAAGACACAACAATCCTAAATGGTTTTGTTATGCCTAATAACACAGCTTCAAAACACTTGGCAAAAACTGATAAAACAGCAGGAAGAATAAATAAAACATAATTATTGACAGAGATTTTAGTACTCCCACTTGAACACACAGGCAAAAATTCCTCAGTGACAGTAGTCTTGAACAGCACTATCAACCAACCTAACTTGACTGGTATTTATATAGCTCTTTCAATACCAATAGCATATACATTATTTTCAAATGCATAAAGAACATTTACCAAGATAGACTACTGGGCCATACAATAAGTCTCAATAAATTTAGGAGGATTACAATATGATCTCTGATAATAATAGAATTAAATTAGAAATCAGTAACATAAAGATCTATGGGAAATCCCCAAATAGTCGAAAGCTGAATAACATACTTCCAAATAACAGGGATCAAAGAAGAAATTTAAAGAGAAATTTGAAAATATTTTGAAATTTATTTAAAAAAAAGATACTGAGAGAATTTGTGGGATGCTGCTAAACAGTATTTTATTTAGTGCTATTTATTGCACTAAATATCTGTACAAGAAAAAAGAAAACTCACACATCAGTGATCTTAGCTACCACCTTAAAAACAAAAGCATTTTAAAAGAGCGAATTAATTTTTCACCATTGAGGATAATGTTTGCTGTGGGTTTGTCATATATAGCTTTTATTATGTTGAGGTATGTTCCTTCTATTCCTGCTTTCTGCAGAGCTCTTATCATAAATGGATGTTAAATTTTGTCCTCTAAAGTCAGGAACAAGACAAGGGTGCCCACTTTCACCATTACTATTCAACATAGTTTTGGAAGTTTTGGCCACAGCAATCAGAGCAGAAAAAGAAATAAAAGGAATCCAAATTGGAAAAGAAGAAGTAAAACTCTCACTGTTTGCAGATGACATGATCCTTTACATAGAAAACCCTAAAGACTCCACCAGAAAATTACTAGAACTAATCAATGATTATAGTAAAGTTGCAGGATATAAAATCAACACACAGAAATCCCTTGCATTCCTATACACTAATAATGAGAAAACTGAAAGAGAAATTAAGGAAACAATTCCATTCACCATTGCAACGGAAAGAATAAAATACTTAGGAATATATCTACCTAAAGAAACCAAAGACCTATATATAGAAAACTATAAAACACTGGTGAAAGAAATCAAAGAGGACACTAATAGATGGAGAAATATACCATGTTCATGGATTGGAAGAATCACTATAGTGAAAATGAGTATACTACCCAAAGCAATTTATAGATTCAATGCAATCCCTATCAAGCTACCAACGGTATTCTTCACAGAGCTAGAACAAATAATTTCACAATTTGTATGGAAATACAAAAAACCTCGAATAGCCAAAGCTATCTTGAGAAAGAAGAATGGAACTGGAGGAATCAACCTGCCTGACTTCAGGCTCTATTACAAAGCCACAGTTATCAAGACAGTATGGTACTGGCACAAAGACAGAAATATTGATCAATGGAACAAAATAGAAAGCCCAGAGATAAATCCACGCACATATGGACACCTTATCTTTGACAAAGGAGACAAGAATATACAATGGATTAAAGACAACCTCTTTAACAAGTGGTGCTGGGAAAACTGGTCAGCCACTTGTAAAAGAATGAAACTAGACCGCTTTCTAACACCATACACAAAAATAAACTGGATTAAAGATCTCAATGTAAGACCAGAAACTATAAAACTCCTAGAGGAGAACATAGGCAAAACACTCTCCGACATACATCACAGCAGGATCCTCTATGACCCCCCTCCCAGAATATTGGAAATAAAAGCAAAAATAAACAAATGGGACCTAATTAAACTTAAAAGCTTCTGCACAACAAAGGAAACTATTAGCAAGGTGAAAAGGCAGCCTTCAGAATGGGAGAAAATAATAGCAAATGAAGCAACTGACAAACAACTAACCTCAAAAATATACAAGCAACTCCTACAGCTCAACTCCAGAAAAATAAATGACCCAATCAAAAAATGGGCCAAAGAACTAAATAGACATTTCTCCAAAGAAGACATACAGATGGCTAACAAACACATGAAAAGATGCTCAACATCACTCATTATCAGAGAAATGCAAATCAAAACCACTATGAGGTACCATTTCACACCAGTCAGAATGGCTGCAATCCATAAGTCTACAAGCAATAAATGCTGGAGAGGGTGTGGAAAGAAGGGAACTCTCTTGCACTGTTGGTGGGAATGCAAACTAGTACAGCCACTATGGAGAACAGTGTGGAGATTCCTTAAAAAACTGGAAATAGAACTGCCTTATGATCCAGCAAGCCCACTGCTAGGCATACACACTGAGGAAACCAGAAGGGAAAGAGACATGTGTATCCCAATGTTCATCGCAGCACTGTTTATAATAGCCAGGACATGGAAGCAACCTAGATGCCCATCAGCAGATGAATGGATAAGAAAGCTGTGGTACATATACACAATGGAGTATTACTCAGCCATTAAAAAGAATACATTTGAATCAGTTCTAATGAGATGGATGAAACTGGAACCTATTATACAGAGTGAAGTAAGCCAGAAAGAAAAACACCAATACAGTATACTAACGCATATATATGGAATTTAGAAAGATGGAAACAATAACCCTGTGTACGAGACAGCAAAAGAGACACCGATGTATAGATCAGTCTTATGGACTCTGTGGGAGAGGGACAGGGTGGGGAGATTTGGGAAAATAGCATTGAAACATGTATAATATCATGTATGAAACGAGTCGCCAGTCCAGGTTCGATGCACGGTACTGGATGCTTGGGGCTGGTGCACTGGGACGACCCAGAGGGAGGGGAGGGGAGGGAGGAGGGTGGAGGGTTCAGGATGGGGAACGTGGGTGTACCTGTGGCGGATTCATTTCGATATTTGGCAAAACTAATACAATATTGTAAAGTTTAAAAATAAAATAAAATTAAAAAAAATAAAAGAGCGAATTAAACTAAAGTAAGAAGAAGGAAGGAAGTAATAAAGTTCAAAGCAGAAATCAATGAAAGAAAACAAAAAAGAGAGAGAAATAAAAATGAAATAAAATACATGTATTTGAAATAATCAATAGAATTAAGCCTGTAGCCAGATTAATCAGAGGAAAAGAAGGCATATATTAATGGTATCTGGTATGAGAGAAATGACATTACTACAGGTTCTATAGCTATTTAAAAGGATAATATGGGAATGTTATCAACAGGTTTATGCTTATAAACCTGACGGCTTAGATGAAATGGACAAATTTCTCAAAAGACTCAAAATATCAATGCTCACTCAATAAGAAACAATAAACTTGTATAACTCTACAAAAGATACTGAATTTTTACTTTAAAACTTTCTCATAAAGAAAAGTTAGTGCTTGGATGGCTTTCTGGTGAATTCTACCAAACATTTAAGGAAAAAAGTTGTACTAATTTTACATGAACTCTGAGAAAACTGATGAGGAAACACTTCTCAACTAGTCTCTAAGGCTAGCATTAACTGGTTAGCAAAGCAAGTTCTCTTGTTAGAGAGAGTCACAACTTTATAAATTTATTTGGAATAGTCTAAAAATGGAAACCACCCAAATGTCTATCAATAGGCAAAAGGATAAGTGTACTGTACTATATCTATCTAATGGAATATTACTTAGCAACGAAAATAACAAACTATGGATACACACTATTGTGACTCTCGAAATAATTATGCTTGAAATAAATGCAGTTTTTACTGTATGTCAATTACGACTCAATAACAGTGTAAAAAAACAATTTGGAGAGATTATTTTCATCCTCAATATACTCATTAAGAAATTGATGTTTAGAGGTTATGTTGCTTATTGTCACATGCTCACATAGGGGAAAAAAATCTAGCTTATGTGCTTTGCGTACTTTAACTCAATCCTTATGTCAACTCATGAGGATATGTTTTCTTTGTTACATTTTACAAAATAGAGAGAGAGAGAAAGATGGAATATAAGTAACTTGCCCATGGTCACATGATTTGCAGTTAAACTAGGCTCTGAACCCATATCCCTTAGCTTCCAATGCCTGTGTCTTCTTGACATCTTTGGGCTCTAGACATGATCCCCAAGTTATTACATTTTAAAAAGAAAGAAAAATCACCACTAAACCTTGAGAATTTCATTCCTAAAAAAAAAAAGCCTTTGGCTTTAGGCAGAGAGGCATGTCTGAATCCTCCCCAACACATGATGAATGTTTATGTGGGCAAGGCTCTCTATTTTATATTCCTGAGATGGTGTGCAATTTCCCACAGCCTCACTACACCTCCAGCCTTTGTCATTCAGAAATGCATTTCAGAAGTGGGTCAGTGAGAGTGAGGCCTTGTTCATTTAACTTTTTAAAAGCAAATTATGTATAAACTTCACTAATTAAAAGTAACAGCTAACATTTGTTGAATGCCAGATACTCTCAGCACTTTTATATATATATATATATCTCGTCCTATTGTCCTACTTCTCCTCAAGATGTGTAAAAGGCAGGTATTAATATTATCTTTTTTTAAAAAATAAATGAAGAAACTGAAGCTCAAGGAGGTTAAGTCACTTTTCCAAGGTCATGCAGCAGATCAGAGGAGAAACCTAGGATAATAGTTGAATTCCAGAATGTGCTTATCATCTATGCCAAACTGCCCTCTAGTATTTTAACTCTTGCTTAAACTATTTCCCCTAAGTGATCTGAAATATTCATGATAGTATATTGTGGCAACCCAGGTTGTTTGATGTCTATCATTGAAAGAACCTTGATGGCCCACAAATCCCAACAGTCCTCAAATGGAACTCCACACACCTGGCAACATACTGCAGGCTCCTTAGGAGAAGGAGGTCTGGAGCATCAGTTTGATTAAGAAGAGCTAGCTAGCCAGGAGAGGTGGAACATGAGTGGCCCCTTTGGAATCACTGACTCTATCAATTGTTGGCATGGATTCAGGGAACAGAGCAAATGGACATCATATCTGTAAAAGCTTGGCGAAGGATATCAGCATCTTTCCTGTCCTCTGTGTGTACACTCCTTCAAAGTGAGCGATCTAGGTTCCCAAATTGGAGAAAGGCAAGGAGAGCTGGATTGCCTCTGTCAGAATGACAGAATGCCCAGCCTCAGCTCCACGCTGCTTCTGGAACTGAACTCAACTTCTATAACATTAAAGAAAAAAAAACACTACAATTAATAATTAATATGCAGTCAACACATAATGAAAGTATAATAAAACCATGCCAGAAAATTATTTTTAGAGCATTAAGAGTTAATTACCAGATGTATGATAGGAAGCCGTCTTTTTCAAACTTATGTTTTGTTTTCAGTGGTGGGGCTCATTTTCAAACAAGATTGCACACATTTTAAAATGGATGAAATCTTTTGATTAATACAGATTGATTTTATGTTTATACATTTACACAGTCAATCAAGGGCTTCCCAGGTGGCTCAGTGGTACAGAATCCGCCTGCTAGAGCAGGAGATGCAGGAGACGCAGGTTCAGTCCCTGGGCTGGGAAGGTCCTCTGAAAGAGAAAATAGCAACCCACTCCAGTTGCCTGGAGGATCCCAAGGATAAAGGAGCCTGGTGGACCACAGTCCACAGAGTCACAAAGAGTGGGACATGACATAGTGACTGAATAACAACAACACCACAGTCAATCAACCTGGCCACTTTGATGAACATAAATATTTGCAATTGGATGTTTTGGTTGTGCTCCCAGACTCACACTTACTTCAGCCTCTTATGAACCTGAAAGTAAACCTTGGGACTTTTTACATCAATACAGAATGTTGTGGGTTAGTTTGGAAGCGACAGGTTTTGACCAAAAGGGTTGAATGATCCTGAGAGGGGAGCAGTTTTCTGTGACCAGAAAATACAGAAAAAGCCTACAGCAGGGGTCGGTACCGGAATGGGTCTTGGAGGTGGGGAAGGGATTGCTGGTGAAAGGCAGGAGAATGGCCTGGAGGTTCACATGGACTGTCTGCCTCTTCTCTGCCCTCTTGCACTCTGGGACCTGACGTAGGTGGGTTCTGGCAGTTGGTACTGGTTGAGCAAGAGTCTGTTGTTCGTGTGCGAACTCCTCCCTGCGGTCCCTTGGCCCCTTCAGGCCAGGGTCTGTGACTCATTCTTCTTGGTCCTGTGTTACTGTCTGTACTTGGTTAGGTGCTCAGTGTTCTTACTTAATGAATAGGCTCCCAGGTAAGGGAGACGGTCACAAGGTATGAAGCAAGAGTTCATTTCTCCCCAGTTTCAAAAGGATGATTAAGTCAGGCCCAAGGGTGCCATTTTCCCTTGGCTAGCAAACCGTTTCTGGGAGCTGTGCTGTGAATTCACAGGGGCTCACTGGGACTCAGTTTCATTTGGGAGCAGCCTGGAAAATGAGCAACACATAGGTGTGAACCACCTGCTTAGACTCTATCCATACAGACCCCCTGAAGTAGACATTTTGATCAACTGAAGTGCTGATTCTCTTTTTGCAAATTTCTTTATAATCATCCCAGAACATTTCACAGGCACTTTGCTCTCAATTCTTCAAGTCACTACCATATCTCATCTCATTCTCCAAATGAATACATCGAACTCCTTCTTAGGTGCCGGATATTGGACTTGGTGCTTCAGGAACACCCAAAAGTTGGTGGTGTGGTGGGGACACAGGCAACAGAAAGGGATAAGACAGATCAGCATCATCGGTTTAACTGCAGTAGGGAGCTGTGACAAGGTACAGAATGACTAATTGCCAAGTGAATTATCCTGACAATTGATGCTCTGAGGCTTCAGAAGAGGAAGGCAGAAGTTGTCAGGGAATTTACAGAGCATGCAGGAACTGAAGAGGAGTGTGGGGCCTGGGAAAGCTTTAACACTGGCGGTGTATGAGACAGGCCGATGAGAAACGTGGAAAGGCATTGCATACTCCCTAGTCAACCGGCAATGGGCAAGCTGGTTTGGAAACAAACAGAAAAGGAAACCGTTTTTTTTTTTAAACTGGGCATTAAACATCATCAACAACAACAATAACATAATGTCAGTGAACATTTACTGAACAAACAGTTCTTATTAAACACTGAGCTAAACACAATGATTCTAATCTCAGTTCATTCCTACAAAACTTCGTGAGGAAATCAGGACTCTGCTAGCCAATGCAGTAGCTTTGAGGAATGAGAAGATGGCAGACACCTCACGGGAACGAGACTTGGAGTGACTGGACAGCACTGTGCAGTGTACAAGTACTAACAGTACCGGCGGCAGAAAGGATCATCATGTTTGCGGGCAACCATGAGCAGGCTCCGTGCTGAGCGCTTCACACACGCAGTAACTTTCTTACCCCTCATAACCACCCATGAAGTATGTGCTATTCGTTTCCCCATTCCAGGCAATTCCACTTTGTGGGGGTTGATGCCTCTACAGTAAGTTGGAGCCAATTATGAAGGGTCTTGACTGTAGGTTTGGGAAATAGGGACTTATTTGGTTGGCTTAGGAGGCTTTTACTCTGGTTACTTGGTGAATTCCTCATAAGGTTGTTCCATTGCCTGGACCTCCAAGGCCTAGCCAGACAGGCTTCCTCCCCCACTTACTGTATTCTTGCTGAGAGCCTGTCCACCTATTCGTCTCTCTGCCCGTTCTCTCTGGGGTCCACCCTTCAGCTTCCTGCTTCTCATCATCGCAGTCACCGGGCTCTCTGGGTGCCCCCACCTCAGGCTGGGGCAGTGGGCTCTTCAGTCCCTGTGCACAGGAGCCCCACTAAGGCAGGGGTAATGTCACTGCTTTGGCCCCCACAGCACTAAGCACAGACCTTTGGACTAACAGCAGTTGTGTAGATATTTTTTGAGGAACCCCCTTCTCTTTCCATTTTCTCAGTTTAAAGAGTACCACCTCTTTGGTTGGTCTGGCTTATGGTACTTGTAGCTGCAAACTTTATGTTCCTGCCTTACAAGTGTCCATGTGCATCGGAACTTTCACACACTGTTTTCCTGGTCCCTCTGATGCTCAGCTTCTCTTGCTATTACTTGACTGCTGTTTATCTTTCAGCACTGGCTGCCAGACCATTGGATGTAATTTGTAGAATTGTACTTTTGTTCCCTGGTTGGAATCATTGCTGGGTATCAATTGGGTTTTAGACCCCAGTCCTTCAGGCAGGAGGGATACGATTTTGGCTCCTCTCTTCCAGGCTGGCTGTACTAAGCAAACTATCTGCAGAAGAGGGGCCTTGGCACTTCTTGGCCTAGGTAAGGCTCTTGTTTTAGCTGGTCCACACTTGTGTCACCATCCTTGGGGTTATAAGATTGGACTCCTTCTGTATTTACTAGTACGTAGCCACTGCTCCAAGCCCTTCATAGGCTTCCATGCCACCCTGCTTGCCCTGGCATTGTGCCCGAGATCTCCTAAATCTCTCCCAATCCAGAAACTGAAGGGTTAATGCTCAGCACGGCAGAGCCCTAAGACTGGCTGTAGTTCTGCATGGCTAGTCCTGGGCCAAACAGGTTGTTCAGTATTTTGGATCTCACTCTTGCTTTCTTGCCAAGTAAAGCCCAGCCTTCCTTCTACCATGAAGATAGGAGGCACATTTTCATTAGAAGAGAAAACTTACATTCTGAGTGAAACGGGGGCTGTCCTTCAGTAGGTACTCACTTGTTACCAGGTTCTGTGCTAAGCACTTCATCTGAAGCATTTTGTTTCATTCTCACAAAAACCCTTGGGAGGCCCCTAATAATATTATGCCTATTTTGTTCTTGAGAAAAAAAAGGATCATAGAGGTGACAAACTTGCCAATACTAGCAAATAGCAAAACTGGAATTTGAACCCATGGCTGTCAGGCTGCCAAGCGCATGTACTGGGCTCTGAAAAATAGCCCTTATTTCAGTCCACTCATCAGGGTGGACCTCAAGGAAGACCTTCTTCAGTCATATCACTCCTTTTTGACTGCTTTGATTCTGGTGGGCATGCTTGATGAAATGCTCCAGGTCACCTCTCATCAGGATTTGGCAGAGTCCCTCTTACTATCATCTGAGTGATATTATTCCATCTATTTGGCCAGGCTACATGTAGTGGAGTCCTTAAAATAATGTCTTCTTGTGTCTATACCACTTTGCAATGTGACTTGCTGTCTCAGCCATCAAGAGGTGGAATCTGTTTCTCTACCCGTTGACACTGGATTGACCCTGGGGCTTGCTTTGACTAAGAGGAATGTAGTAGAAGTGATATTCTGAAATTTTGCAACCCAGACCTTTAACAGGCCTTATGGCTTCCACTTTTACTTTCAAAACCCAATCATCATGTAAAGAAATCCAGGCCATCTTGCTCCAGAGAGCCCACTTGGAGCACGAGGTCACCTGAAAAGGAACTGAGGCACCCCTGCCCTGTGCCAGCACCAAGTTCCCAGGCTTGAATGAAGCTTTCTTGGATTTTTGCTGCTAACTGAGTCTTCCCAGCTGATTCAGTGTGGAACAAACCCAAGTTATCCACGCAGAGCTCAGCCAACCCATATTGTGAACTTCAGCATGGCTGTTGTTTTAAATGAGTTTTGGAGTGGTATAAGATACAGCAGTAGCTAAGTGATGCAGTATATAAGGGGAGAGGCAAATTCTATGAAAAGTCAAAGCCTAAAAAAATCATTTATAATTGTTTATAACTTTTTATAAGTATAAATAGACTTTACAACAATTCCACCATTCATTCTTGGCTGATAATTAAACAATTTATTACACACAAAAAAGTCATAAACAGCTAGAGAAATCAAAGAAGACCTTCATCTGTGAAAATTATTAAACCATTTGGTACACAACATCTCTCCAAAGTCAACAGCTAAAGAGCCAGAATAAAGGTTGTCCTTGAGAAAATCTACAAATGATTTTCTTTACTTAGATACTGTTTTGATAATTACCTAATTTCTTACTCTCTCAATGCAGTTGCAAGCTGAAAACGTAAATGTTAGAACCTACAAAGTAAGGTGGATACACTTCTACCTTGTCTTCCTTGCTATAGACACTTGGACACATCATGGATCATCATACATATGTACATCATACCTCTATAACCTTTAATTCAATTCACCAAAGGCTTATTGAACACTTGCTCTAAGTCAAGGTACAATCATATTTGTATAAGCAGAGAGAGAGGGAGAGTCTGAATGAATCAGATCTATGTAGATTTCCTAAAGGCTTCCAAATGATGTACTGAGTCTCTACCTTGTTCAGAACTACTAAACAGTCCTAATATGTTTTGACCCAGCTTCTGGAGTATCAGCTATTTGGTTGACTCTCCATAAATATTTGTTGAATGAATGAATGTCTAGAGAAGTTGAAAAAAAGAATTTATAAAGGAGAATGAGAGGAATAATACTGGAGCAGAGTAATCTAAGGGCATAATAATCAGTCTCTGGGTGATGGGAGTTGGCTGAGCCTTCCTCAGTCAGGAAAGTTGTTCTCTGCAGAAAGAATTTTCATACCTTAAGATTTTCAAACACCAGGCTGGAGGGAAGCTGAGCTCAGATGGCTATAGCAGCATGGGAAAATAAAGCATGATTTTTAGCTGTGATTTAGTGGGTGGGGTCATGGCTATAGGAAATGGCAGTCCTAATCTCTGTCCTGGACAGACTGCCCTTGCAATTGTAAGTCCAGTCATAGACAGCCTATTTCTAGGGGAGAATATCAGAGGAATACAGAAGTGGGCAGTGAGCATCTGGAAAACTCCTTTGACTATTCTATAAAGGGATAAAGAATTGAAGAGTCATTTAGCTTTTAGAAGAGATTCATGGTAGAGTTGAGGATTATCTTTAGTATTTGAACCGCTTCCATGCGAAAGGGGCTCACCTTGCTCTGCATGAGCTTAGAGGGCAGAGGGAGGACCGAAAAGCAGGAATTAATCTTTGTAAGATACATAATATAATAATAAGTGGGGAAGAAGCGCCAGATCCCAAGGCAGACTCTGTTCTGGAGAGATGTACTTCTTTTAGACGTTTTATGGCCCAGAGAAGTATGGCTTTGCAGTAAGATCAAAGGATAAAAATGTCTGAGCAGACACTTGAAGGTAGACCGGAAGACATCCTTGCTCGTGCTCAGTCACTAAGTTGCATCCAAATCTTTGCAACCCCATGGACTGTAGACCCTGTGGGCAGGCTCCTGCGTCCTGGAATTTCCCAGACAAGGATACTGGAGTGGGTTGCCGTGCCCTCCTCTTGGGGATCTTTCTGACCCAGGGATCGAATCTCTGTCTTCTGCATTGGCAGGCAGATTCTTTACCACTGAGCCACCTGGGAATCCTGGAGGACATCCTTGCCAAGGCTATTAATAGCAGAGATTCTAGAGCCAGGTAGGCCTTCCTCAGAATCTCAGCTTTACAGCTTACTTTCCTAGACCAGTGACTGAGCCTCTCCTTGACTCTGTTTCCTTATCTATAAATGGGAATAATAGTAGAACCTACCACAGTGAGTTGTTTGAGGACTAAATAAGTTAATATCAGCTATCACACAGAACGGCACTTGTACATGGTGAGCACTGTAGGACTGCTGTCCAGTGTTGTTCTCCATATTCTCTATTTCTACAAGAGGGATGGGAAGCATAAACCTGTTAGCCAGGTTACCTTCTCTCGTTTCACAAAGGCATGATGCTTCACAAAGTTCTTTCACTTCTATCAACTAATTTGGTCCTCCCTGCAACCATTTGCTATAGAGTCAGTACTGTTATCCCCAGAAGACGAGGAAATAGGATCAAGGTCGTAAGTGACTTAGCAAGTGAGGCAAGAGGGTCTTGGCTTGAGTTCAAGCCTTTTGTCTGTGTTGAGTGGTGATTCCCCTGCACCACATTGCCTCCTTCTTAGTTTCCACTTGGGCAGTACACCTGGACAGCAGGCACTTTAGGATGAATCTGGATAAATGACCCCATTTGATTTCAGAGAGCATAGTCATCTCCACACTCCAGCCAGACCCTGAGCAACAATGCACCTGTGATTTACATTGTAATATTTTCCCTTTAAAAGTAAATAATTAACTCATAAAGGAGGTTACCCCCTGGCACTCACATTTTCCTTTCGCTATAAAATTTTCATGCCATGTATTTCAGCTCCGTTGATTGAAAGTCAAATTATGAGCCTCAGGGCAAAGGCAATATGAGGTTTCCAAGAGCCTTCCTGAAATTATTGCCAGTTTCCCTGTATTAACTTCCATGAATTTATCTCAGTACGAGGGTGGTAATACAAAACATGAGATGATAAATATGTTCCCTGGTTTCTCACTTGCAGATCTAATGAGGTCAGAGCCACAGATGCCGGGAAAGATGCTCATTTCCTGTAGCTTCCTATGTTCTCCCCTCTCACTATACCTGGACTGATAAGCCTTTGAGCTTGATGGCTATTCTGTGGGAAAGAAGAGCCTTTGTATTTCTAGTGAAAAAACTAAGCCTCAAGCACTAGGTGTTACTGCCCAGAAGATTCCACATTCTTGTTTCTAAGATCGAGTGCCTCTCACATGCATGCTCAGTTGTGTCCCACTCTTTGAGGCCCCATGGACTGTAACGCACCAGGCTCCTCTGTCCATGGGATTTCTCAGGCAAGAATACTGGAGTGTGTTGCCATTTCCTACTTCAGGGGAACTTCCTGATCCCAGGGATTGAACCTGTGTCTCTTGGGTCTCCGGCATCGCAGGCTGATTCTTTACCACTGTGTCATCTGGGAAGCCCCAGTGTTAGTCGCTTAGTCGTGTCTGACTTTTTGCGACCACACAAACTGTAGCCTGCCAGGCTCCTCTGTCCATGGGATTCTCCAGGCAAGAGTACTGGAGTGGATTGCCATTCCCTTCTCCAGGGGAAGCCCCAAGATAGAGGTAAATGAGATAACGTATGTAAAATATCTAACAGTGTCTGATCATATAACTGCTTAGTAAATGCTGGGGGCAAAGTGTCTCAGAAGAGTCAAGATGATTTGTTCAGTTGGCTTTACCATTCAGCTAAAGAGAGCTTTGTTACTTCTGCACCACTTTTCCATACTCTAGTTGATAGTCCAGTATGTTGTTTATTTTCTGAAATTCCAAACACTGTGAACAGAAATAGATGTATTATTTAGTCAACTAAAATTTATTGAGCATGTGCTAAGTATTAGTGAAATAAATGAAGTAATTGCTTTCAGAAAGAGAGCTCAGTTTTGTGTACAATAGAACAAATTAAGAGGAGTGAGATGCTGTTTTGATGTATTCACTACTGTGTCTGGATAGTTTTTTTTTTTTTTGTGGGGGGGGGGGGTCCTGTGGCACATTTCCTATTCAGACTAGACCTTGAGGCATTCTTTGCCTCAGGAAAGGACTTTTTTTTTTTTTTTTTGGTCCTAAGGCACTTCCCTATTCAAATTAGACCTTGAGGCATTCTTTGCCTCAAGGAAGGGTTTTTACAGAAGAACACAGAATGATAGCAATGAAGTTGCTTTTGAGTTTCAAAATTTGTTTGAAACATCAAGGCATAGACAGTAGTTTCAAAGGAAAGACTTGGGGCTTCCAAAAGCTTAGGAATATGGGGTTCCAAAAACCTTTGCCTTGAAGAGACTCAGAGGCTAGAAGGTATAAAACCAATCAGAGTTTGGGATTTTTCCCCTCTGCTCTGTAAAAGATCCGCATTTTCTGGTCTAAAGGAGAATGGAAAGGAGTGCAGTAGAAGAGGATGCTGCTGGCATATGGGGACTGTTCCCTTAGATGGGGTCCGTGACTCAGGGTTGAGTTCCAGGGAGGATGGTGAGAGAACTGCCAGGACGTCCAGGTGGGTTTGGGGACAGCCTGGAAGGAGGGTGCGTGCACTTAATTTTCTTGGTGGAGACTGGGAAGATGACAGGACTCCTTGCGTTGTTCCTTGACACTCAAGGGCACGGGGCAGTGGAAATGGGGCTGTGGCCTTGAGACGGCCTCTTAGGGCCCAGCATTGCATGTAGAACAGGAAACTGATTCCCTTGTGCCCAGAGAGACACAGAAGGAACCCGGCAATGCTAGACTTGGAGAGGCAGATCGTGGGCCAGAGCTGAGACCTCTACAGAACGATGACAGAGGATCAGAGGTGGGTTGGGCTTCATGTCAGCAGATGCCAACGTGAGTTACCAATGTCAGCTGAGGTAATGATGGCAACTGAGGAGCAGATGTCGCACCCATCTCTCTCCCTACCCCATGGGTGCCTCAGCACTGTATGAGACGCTCAGAGCCCAGACTCAAGCTGGGGAAGTGGGGGGATGGGGAGTGGGGCCAAACGGCCTGAGAAAATTTAAAATTAACTAATATTACCCGATGTGGCTGAGATTAAGATTTCGGAGCTTGAAAGGAAATTAAGTTCAATTATCAGGCAACAGAGGAAAGGTGGGTTTTGTGTGTGTGTATATGTGTGTGTGTGTGGACAATTTAGATTGTAGACTGAGATACTTACCTGCCACATAGGCCATTCTGATTCAGTGTGATACTGGCAATGATGGGAGAAGGACAAGGTCTAAGGAAGCTCATAAGAAGTCACCCAACCCAGCTTGGGATGGGAAGGAGGGGATGTCAGGGGAGACTTTCAGAGAGAGAGAGAGAGAGGTGCTCAAATGAAAAGCAGTGGGAATAAGTTAGCCCAAGAAACTAGGCAAAGATAATCCAGGCAGAGGAGAAAGCCACACAAAGGTACAGAAGCATGAAACGTAACCATTTTCTTTCTGGAAAAATGTAACTTGTCCTGTGGAGTGAGAGTTAAAGCTATGTGTGTCAGGGACAGGAATGGTGAAGGTCTTATGGGTCACACTAATTTGGGAAGAGGAGAGGAGGAGTCTTTTGTAGATGTTTTGAAGCTTGAGTATCTGTACCTGCACACATGGAGGCCCAGGGGGCAGTGAGTAATGAAAATGTAGACTTACCAGTCACCAACCCACGTGAGGAGCTGGACACCTTAAGAAGTTATCAACTAGCATGAAATGGATGGATATCAGCTTTGTGTGCTAACTCTGTTCCAGCCTTGTGCTAGTTTCTTTGTGGTCATTAAATCACTCAACCATTGCAGCAACTCTTTGAAGTAGGGTATATTATTTTCTCCATTTTCTAAGTGAAGAAACAGAGGTTCAGAGAAGCAACAAGAAGCAAAGCAACTTGTTTGAGGTCATGTGATCAGCACATGGCCTCGCTGGAATTGGAACTTGTTTTATCTGGTTTCAAATCTCTTGTTCTTAACCATAAGTTGCCCAACCTTGGGGCCTCCCAGGAGAGTAAGCAAGGAATTGGAGTGCTGGCTCTGAGGGGAGAGGAGGAAGTCCCTTAGTGGTTGTGTCTTAAGAGAAGCTGCTTGTGAAGACTGCTCCTATGACTGGTGGGCTCCTCCTTGTTTTGGAGAATGATCTGATTTATCATAGACAGCAGTTTGTGGCCATCACCACGGGGTCAAACCATCCATTTCTAAACATACCAGGCTGAGGGGGCCAAAGTCAGATACTCAGGCTACAGAGTGGCCCAGTACTGCCAGGAAAGCCCCGGGCAGAACCCTCGCAGTGTGGACCAGCAGAAGAGCAAAGGTGTCTACCGCATAGGCCAAGGTAGTGTGGAGAAAGCGGAGGGTGCAAGCTAGAGTCATACCTCTCAGCCCAGGGCCACTGCCAGGCCAAGTGCCCTGATGAGGCCTGCCGGGGTCCAGCCCCCGTGGATCCAGGGAACTCGAAGGGGAGACGGCTTCGGCAATCAGGATATGATAGCTTTAATTCAATATTAATTAGAGATATAAAGAGTAATAGAATGAGGATAGCTCAGCAGGAAAATTCAGTGGAGAAAAGAGGCTGAATAACTTGGTTTATGTGGAAAGCTAATAAAATTCCAAGGCAAGGAATTTACGTCACCTATGTAGGCCGCAGGCATCCTCCTGTTCTCCCGAAGCAGAGGAGACACTAAGGCCTCCCCGGTCAGATCTTAGAAGCCCAGGCATAATTAGTAGGCTTGACGAGCCTCCACGTTCCAGATGGGGGTTCAGCCAGAAGGTGAGAGAAAGAACGACATGGGGAGACCAGTCTTTCGAGGAACTGATCCCAATTCTTTATTTTCCAGGGTCTGTTTTTATACACTGAAATGTTATACAAAAGTCACGTGGGGTCAGCAGTTCTGACTTTTATTAAAGTCAGGTGCTTCATACAGATGTATACAGAGGTCTTAGGGGTGTTACATCATCTTTTGGCCAGGGGGCCTGCTGACAATTTATGACTCTCTCCTTGTGACAGTGGTCAGTCAACACTTATTTCTCCAGGGGTGATTATTCTTAAAACAGATGCCACCCAAATAAAGTTACATTCCTATAGGGTGAGGGTGTAGTGGGTTTTAATTAAGGAAAGAATTTACTTAGCCTAATGTCTAACATGATTAATATCAAAGGTTAATACTTATTTCTTCTATATATTCATTAATGTGTATAAGGGCAGGGGATGTGGAGACTTAGCAGTAAACATTGGCTCAACAAATGAAAAACCCTTCACCAATACAATTTCTAATCAGCCCACTATACTTATGCTAATAGTTTTCTAACTTCTAAAGAACCTGTTTTTAGAAGGTTTAAAGCATCTCATGCCTCTCATGGCTGGGAGGCTGGGAGCAATCACGTGTGGCCGGACAAGCCTGTCAGGCAGGCTAGAGAACCTTCAGAGGAGTTTGTAGGTTGAAACACTCCTATCACGCCCAGGAATGATTATTAACTGGAGCTCTAAGTTAACTCCTTCTCCGAAAGAGGTGGTGGGGGACAGCCCCCCGTAAAGTCAGAGGTGTAGGTGAGAGCACAAAGTAGTAAAGTAGGCAGACTCTGGTTTTGGGGGTAGATGCTTGAGAATTTCCAGGGGGACTCCTGAGGCTCGATCCCACCTTTGCGTATGTCGAGCCTCCTTCCTCATGACCTTTGCCATGGGTGGAGGTCCTCACGCCGGCTCCTGGCATCGGCCCTTGTGGGCGATAGGCAGAGTCCAGGTGGCGCAGTGGTAAAGAATCCACCTGCCCATGCAGGAGGCACAAGAGATGCAGGTTCAATCCCTGGGTCAGGAAGGTCCCCTGGAGGAGGATGGCAACCCACTCCAGTATTCTTGCCTGGAGAGTCCCATGAGAGAGGAGCCTGGCAGGCTACAGTCCATGGGGTTGCAGAGTCAGACACAACTGACTGCACACACATACAGAGACACTGGGGAAGAAAGGCAGGCATGGCGTGGAGGAGCAGGATTCTAGCAGACTGCTGAGCTTGCACAGCTGGCCTGATGTTTTCCAGGGGGAGCTTTGCTACTGCTGCTGCTGCTGCTAAGTCGCTTCAGTCGTGTCCAACTCTGCGAGACCCCAGAGACGGCAGCCCACCAGGCTCCCCCGTCCCTGGGATTCTCCAGGCAAGAACACTGGAGTGGGTTGCCATTTCCTTCTCCAATGCATGAAAGTGAAAAGTGAAAGTGAAGTTGCTCAGTCCTGTCAGACTCTTAGTGACCCCATGGACTGCAGCCTACCAGGCTCCTCCATCCATGGGATTTTCCAGGCAAGAGTACTGGAGTGTACAGTTTCTCTCTTTGGAACAGACTCATTCATTTAACTCAATTCTCTCTGAAACATTATTTGCTTGGACACTCCACACTTCAGTCTGATGAGCTCTGAAGAATTCTCTGGCAGTTTCAAACCAGCCAGGAAGACAAGGGGCAGGGTCAGTGGTGGGTCAAAGAAACGAAACATATTGTTTAGAAGTTAGATGCACAGACCAAAGGGGAAAATGGCCTTGTAAGCACCTCAACTTGGTCAGGTCTTCTGGAGCAGGAGAGAGGAGACTTACAGATTCTAGAATCAGATGACCTGGGCCCTCTCCCCTGCTTCACTACTCACTAGCTCTAGGGCCTTGACAAGTATTATAACTTTGTTTCTGCATCTGAGTTTCATATTTGTAAGATGGGTGTATTAACAATGTTTTAGGGTTATTGTGAGGTGTATATGAGATGATGCATGTCAGTTGGTCAGTTGTTCAAAATAGCTCCCTGCTCACAATAACCCCTTCAGTTAGCTCACATTTCCATGTGTGATAACCACTACATTTGTTGTTATGTTGTTATAGTTACTGTTCTTACTGCTGATCTGTGGACATAGCTGTGGTGTTAGGTCGAGGGATCACCTTGTCCTCTGCCCTGCCCGAGTCTCTCTGAGTTGTCCCCGGAGTCAAAGGTGGTTTTCCTTTCCCAGGAAAGGAGGCCTGGCCAGAGGAGAGCAGGCTCCAGGAGCTCAGGTTTTCTTTGAATCACTTGGCACTGAAGACAGGAGTGCTTCCCGGGGAGGGACTCTCCTGAGCCAGAGGCTGGAGTGGAGCAGATGGCTCCAGCAGAAATGGTGGCGTGGCTCCCACCATCCCAGGAGCATGTGCTAATTGTTAGGCAGCGGAGTCCTGCCTGACACTCCACCTGCCCAGCCCCAGATTTTGGGGGGACGTTGATGGGGAGACAGATCTTAGACAACCTCTTGGAGGGATAGTTCTCCAGAACTTGATTTGGAGAATCAGGATGGCAAAAGAGCCCAGGGCATGGGCTTCAGAGTCAGGCAGCCTGGAGTTGGCTTCTGATTTTGTCACTTATCAACCATGTGATCTAGGTGAATTACTTTCCTTTTGGAGCTTCAGTTTCCTTAGCTGTAAACAAGAAACCATTTTAAACTGCCTGCCTTTTGGAAAGAATCGTTCATTGTGAGAACAGTGCTTGGCACACAGTAAGTACCAATTAAATGGTGTTAATACTGAAATTGATAGTAACTTAACAAATACTTTTGTGATGCTTCCTATGTACCAGGCACTGTTCTAAGTACTTTGCAGATATTATCCTGTTGAATATTCTTATGAGGTAGGTAGTATTATTGTTTTTGTTTTCCAGAGGTAGAAACTGAGGCACTGAGAGGTGAAATAGCTTTTTCAAAATCCCACAAATTGCAGATTTCAACTCAGGTAGTTTGGCTGCATATCAGTCTGTGAAGCCTTACAGTTATGATGTTCCATAAAGGTCAATGACAAAGAGCCTTGAACTATTTGTTAATGAACTATTAATACAATGATGCTCTCTCCCCACCCAAACAATATATTGCTAGCACTCACTATAGTGAGGTTCTGTTCCTTCAGGGACAGAATTAACCCACATTTCTGGTGACCAAATGGATGGCCCCCTGCAGACCTAACTATCCCCTACCCCTGATTCCCCTGTAAGAAGCTATTGTTCTTAAGTGGATCAGAGAATAGAGGACCAAGGGATTGCTTTGTGCATTTCACTTTGTGTATAACCTCATTTGCTAGTGAGTTGGATGGATGCAGCCTTAAAGCCTCATTTCAAACCCCCCGGCCCCGGCCTTGACCCCATGCCATACTTGCACCCCAACACACAGTTCCTCTGGGTTTAAAACAGTAAGAAAGCCCAATATGCAGGACAAGCCTGACTTGGTTCCAGCAACCAAGTTTCTGCTTTGTTCTTGAGCTTAATGCCCACCTCTGCGGCTGCACACCTCCCTGTACACACATTGCCCTCAGCACAGCCCTTTTCAGAGCAGTTGGAAATGATCTGCTTATGTGAGTGAAATGAGGTGGAGAATTTTTTGCAAGAAAAGCAATCACATGAGAAAACAATCTCTCTGCTCCTCTCTGGGCCAAGAAGACTGCAGCTCTGGAGTTATTGGGGTCTCTGGCCTTTCTGAAATGACCCAGGAGAAAGCTTTGTTCCAGCAGCCGCTTCTAGTTGGGAAATGGTGTTACATGTTTAGGGAAGGGAGAAGGCAGAAGACACCTGCATTTGGGGTGCCAGGAAACCTTGGGGAGGGAGCTAGGTGCAAGGATGGCCCCAGAGGCTCAACTACATTGAGGTTTAGAGGAATTTGGAGATGAGATGAGATGAAAGGGGGATTAACAAAAAAAGGGGAGTGTGGATGGTAAATTGGATCTCCGGTGATATGGTGAGAGGCATGAGTAGAAATTAGAACTGTGTTTTAATTTTAATCGTTGAACTCATTTCTTTGAATTCGCCACTTAATGAAACAGGGTTACGCTTTGGGCCCAGGACTTGTTTTGGTTGCCCGTTTGTTTTTCCCTTATGCCGTGAAATTCTTGAGGGTGGGAACTGTGTTTTATCCATCTCCGTATTTTTAGGCCCTAGGAGCCCAGCACAGAATAGGTGCATTTGTCGTAGGTTGAACTAGGGTGACCACCTCTTTCTGGTTTATCTGGCACCCTCCTACCACCTTTCTTCCCATGTTCTGAAGTCCCGAGTCCCAGGAAAACTGGAATGATTGCCACACTAGGCTGAATCAATAAAAACTGAACCCTAATGCTGACTCATTCTCTTGCCCTTGGCTATCAAGAACTTGAGAGAGTAAGTGGAATGCCTGGGGGAAATTCAGTCCCACCTCTGGTCAGACCCTCTATTGGGAAGTGTCTTGGTGGCTGTATCAGAGGGAATATTGTCTTTTTCCTGCCTGATTCATTCTCATTGGGTGGTAAGTGTACTGAGAGTCTACCCTGCTGCCCGGCCCAGCCTGGTGGGTCTCTTTTAAGGCCCTTGCTATGCTTCACACAAACCTCAGCAGCTGTGGAGTGCTCATCGCTGCTGCTGCTGCTGCTGCTAAGTTGCTTCAGTCGTGTCCGACTCTGTGTGACTCCATAGTCGGCAGCCCACCAGGCTCCCCTGTCCCCGGGATTCTCCAGGCAAGAACCCTGGAGTGGGTTGCCATTTCCTTGTCCGATGCATGACAGTGAAAAGTGAAAGTGAAGTTGCTCAGTCGTGTCCTACTCTTAGCGACCCCATGGACTGCAGCCACCAGGCTCCTCCGTCCATGGGATTTTCCAGGCAAGAGTACTGGAGTGGGGTGCCATTGCCTTCTCCAGCTCATCACTGCTGGAAGTCTGCAAAAGCAATTCTTCTGCTCTGAAAAAGGCTGGATCCATCTCAGCATAGAATAAACAAATTCTTTCTGGTATCAGAGTATTAAGTAAAAAGATTACTGACTGTCCACCAATCACAGAATCTCATAGAATTGTTCTTTTCTCGAACCCAGTCTTACTCTCACCCCTGGGCCTTTCTGTAGGCTGTCTCCTTTGTCTGGCTTTTATCCTTTTCTGCACCTGCTGAGCTGCTCCTCAGCATAATTCCCCCCAGGCAGCTCTCCCTAACTCCCTCTTCCATGAAGATCAGCCCTCCTGCCTGATGCTCCCCAGAAGCCTGGATTTGTCAGTTTGTGGCCTGTGCTGTCTGTCCCCTGTACTGTGAGTCTCCGAGGCCCTGGTCTTTGTCGGAGGTGCTCTTCTCTAAGCCTGACCAGCCAAGGGGGTGGTAAAGGGAGCCCCAGGTGAGTGACAGGACAATTTGTGAACATGTCACCTCTCAAATCTCTGTTGAGTCACCTGGAAATGAGTTTGCCAAGATGATTATGATTTGAACACAAGCCTTGGCTGAGCAGGTGCTGCAAATGGATCGTGGAGATGTGAAAAGATAAGGGCCAGTTTGTCAGAGGGAGCTTAGAGTCCAAAATCTGATTACTAAGGTCAAGTGCATAGAGGTATATTATTATTATTTTTTAATACAAGTAACCATACCTGGGGCTTCCCAGGTGGCTCAGTGGGTAAAGAATCTGCCTGCAATGCAGGAAATGCAGGCAGGTGCAAATTTGGTCCCCAGGTCAGGAAGATCCCCTGGAGAAGGAAATGGCAACCCATTCCAATATTCTTGCCTGGGAGAATCCTATGGACAGAGGAGCCTGGTGGGCTCCGTAGCGTCTCAAAGAATCAGACAGGACTGAAGTGACTGAACACACACACGCAGGAGATTAAAAGCTCCCCTCGAGTCTGTCTTCGGCTGGTGTGCTGTTACTCTTTCAGTTTCTGGGGATGGAAGGAGCAACTGGTTGCTTATGAGGTCTCTGCTTGTTCCATAAACATAAAAGGTGGTTTTACTTCTTTCCTTCTCTAGGGATAAGCTAAAAATGTGCCACGCAGTTCACCAGCTGCCCAGCCAAGTCCTCGAGGATAGAAAATTGTCACATAGAAAAGTCTTCATGCATAAAGGAGCACTGCAGGAAAAAGCCAGTAGCCCGGGTCTTAAACCTGTCTCTCTACCATATGTTAATGATCTTGAGTAATCTTGTCTCTTTTGTGTTAATAATCATTGTGGGTGCTAATCAGCTCATACTTTATCTCCTTTGTTATAAAAAAAGAAAATGTCTTGAGAAGTAAATCCCCACACCTGGCCCCTGTCACTTTATAGTTGATGAACCTGTGATGAAGTGACTCTCTGAGCAGGGTTTGTTATACAAGTAGGATGAGAAATTGGGTTCAAACCAAGTCCTTTTGACTGTACAGTTGAGCCCTTAACCGTGACACAGTGTTTCTTTTGGCCTGTTTATCTGTTAAATGAGGTCTCTTCTATTTATGTCATTCTCAGATACACGAGGACAAACAGGCCATTCATATTTTTAGCCATACTCACAGATGGAAGCCCTGTCGGAAGAGAAAGCACCACACAGGTGCCTTTTGACTTGGATGTTTCATGGAAAAAGTCTTAAGATGACATCTTTATTTCTCCCTCTAAGCACACCAAACCTTTAGTTTTTGTACATGTCATTACTCTGCCTGACGAAAACAGGAGTCAGCTCTGTATTTCTGAGATGTCTTAATGAAGTCACCTGAAAGGCACTTTGCAACTGAAAAGGCAATGTGTGTGGGAAAATAGAGCGAAATTCTTCAAAGATGATGAAAGACGGCTCCCCTCCCTCAAAAGGACTGGTCTTTTGGATGAAAAAACTACTCCTCCAGTGCTTGCTGGGGATTCTCAAGACTGTATCAATGCCAAGAATATTCCCAGGAACCTTCAGGTTGTTGATGGTATTCCACATACAAAAAAGGATTACTGTTACTCTCAAAGCCCAGTAGTGTGTGATGATTAAATCAGGGTTGATGGAGTCTGATAGATAGGGGTTCAGATTTCAGATTCTCTCTGCTGCTAGGAATCAGCTATGTCCTTCTGGACATGGGTAAATAATGTTGCTGCACTCCAAACCCTTCATCATCTGGTGAAGCCCATGAACTTCTTTTCAAACATTGATTTTTAAATGATTAAAATAAAAAAAAAAACACATAAGATTTCATAGTAAACAAATTATATTGGCTGTGAAACTATAAAATAATAAATTGTGGTATAGTAATACATATACTTCTTTATTAATGCCTTAAATAGTGAGATGTAGGAATGAATCAAATAGCCACTGATTTTTACATGGGATGCACTATTGAAATATATCAGCCGTGCAGTTCACTTCAGTCGCTCAGTTGTGTCCCACTCTTTGCAACCCCATGGACCGCAGCACACCAGGCCTCCCTGTCCATCACCAACACCCAGAGTTTACCCAAACTCATGGCCATTGAGTCGGTGATGCCATCCAACCATCTCATCCTCTGTCATCCTCTTCTCCCTCCTGCCTTCGATCTTTCCCACCATTAGCGTCTTTTCAAATGAGTCAGTTCTTCACATCAGGTGGCCAAAGTATTGGAGTTTCAGCTTCAGCATCAGTCCTTCCAATGAACACTTAGGACTGATTTCCTTTAGGATGGACTGGTTGGATCTCCTTGCAGTCCAAGGGACTCTCAAGAGTCTTCTCCAACACCACAGTTCAAAAACATCAATTCTTCAGCGCTCAGCTTTCTTTATAGTCCAACTCTCACATCCGTGCATGACCACTGGAAAAACCATAGCCTTGACTAGATGGACCTTTGTTGGCAAAGTAATGTCTCTGCTTTTGAATATGCTATCTAGGTTGGTCATAACTTTCCTTCTAAGGAGTAAGCATCTTTTAATTTCATGGCTGCAGTCACCATCTGCAGTGATTTTGGAGCCCCCCAAAATAAAGTCAGCCACTATTTCCACTGTTTCCCCATCTATTTGCCATGAAGTGATGGGACCATATGCCATGATCTTCATTTTCTGAATGTTGAGCTTTAAGCCAACTTTTTCACTCTCCACTTTCACTTTCATCAAGAGGATCTTTAGTTCTTCACTTTCTGCCATAAGGGTGGTATCATCTGCATATCTGAGGTTATTGATATTTCTCCTGGCAAACTGGATTCCAGCTTGTGCTTCTTCTAGCCCAGCATTTCTCCTGATGTACTTTGCATATAAGTTGAATAAGCAGGGTGACAATATACAGCCTTGACGTACTCCTTTCCTGTTTGGAACCAGTCTGTTGTTCCATGGCCAGTTCTAACTGTTGCTTCCTGACCTGCATACAGATTTCTCAAGAGGCAGGTCAGATGGTCTGATATTCCCATCTCTATCAGAAATTTCCACAGTTTACTGTGATCCACACAGTCAAAACCTTTGGCATAGTCAATAAAGCAGAAATAGATGTTTTCTGGAACTCTCTTGCTTTTTTGATGATCCAGCAGATATTGGCAATTTGATCTCTGGTTCCTCTGCCTTTTCTAAAACTAACTTGAACATCTGAAAGTTCACAGTTCACATATTGCTGAAGCCTGGCTTGGAGAATTTTGAGCACTACTTTGCTAGTGTGTGAGATGAGTGCAATTGTGCGGTACTTTGAGCATTCTTTGGCATTGCCTTCTTTGGGACTGGAATGAAAACTGACCTTTTCCAGTCCCATGGCCACTGCTGTGTTTCCCAAATTTGCTGGCATATTGAGTGAAGCACTTTCACAGCATCATCTTTTAGGATTTGAAATAGCTCAACTGGAATTCCATCAACCGTAATGTTATATAAATATACCTGTGTGTTCTATAGGTAAATATATTACTGTACTATCAGTTTTTCTGTGGATAGTTACCTGGGCTCACAGTTTAAAGATATGTTAAGTTTCAGTAAGAAATTAGTGAAAATGATGATGTAATTATTTTCTCTCATCCAGGTTTGTGGGCCCCCTGAATTCTACTCATAGGAACCTGTTCCTCTGTTCCATAGGGGTGAAAAGTCAGTAAACTACATTTTCCAGTGAAGATCTCCTTTATGTTCTTCCAGTGGGAGAATGCTTGAGTACTTAGGTGCAGGCAGGGAGAAATGGACTTCTTTATCTAGAACTGGTAGCAGTGGCATCAGCCAGTGGCCGAGGAGGTCTATGAGCTCCTGAGTTAGCTGTACTGGCAGCTCAAGGGTTAAGGGCCATGGATCAAAAAAGGATGGGCTCTGGGTGGGGCATGGGGATAGGGGGGCAGTTACTCCCTATAGTTTATCTTTGGATCATAGCATGAACCCCTCTTTGCTCCTCCAGCTCTCCCAACAATGTTGTAATTTAGCTCATCATATTTAATCCCTCTACTTAAAATGTCTAGAGGGGCTTCTGCATTTAGATTGAATTATGACTCAAAAAACAAACAAAACAATACATCCCCACTCTCTGTCTTACCAGTTCTGGTCCTCTGGTAAGTTAATGGATGTAGCTGGGCCTTGTCAGCCTAGTACCTATCTCAGAGTTTTGTTGTGAATACCTAATGGTACACGTAGAAAGATCTCTGACAGTACTAGCCTGGGGAAGGAAATGGCACCCCACTCCAGTATTCTTACCTGGAGAATCCCATGGACAGAGGAGCCTAGTGGGCTACAGTCCATGGGGTTGCAAAGAGTCAGACACAATTTAGCGACTAAACCACCACTAGTCAGGAACCTTTGATCTGATCAGCAGTATATATGTTAGGATATTTCAGAGAAAGTAGGTTCACCCCCTGTAATTGATATGGAAATCATATCTACATTGAAGTAGCCCTTGAACATAAGTAGGATCATGTTCTTGTTTAAAAGAACAGTGTTAAAGATTAACAAAAAGTGTCATTAGAAAAAATAATGAAAACTGTTATCTCTGCTGTTGTTCAGTTGATTTTGCTAATCTCCAGTGTGACCCCTTGGGCAGTTAGGGTGTAACATCCATGTAATGAAGAAGCGGATAGGTGCATACAGCCAATGCATCTTGGCTGATGCCAGTAAACATTGGATTCATTCCGATGTGCAGACCCCCTGCTCACCGAGCAACACTATGCTTGTGGTGAGGCTTTCCCAGGTGTCTTTGCTTGCAGAGACAGAATGGGAGGATATAAGTAACATCAACAACAATAGCTGATATTTTTTGAGTGCTTCCTATGTGCGAGGAATCATTCTAATGTGTGATTTTATATTAAATAGTATCTTCACAATAATCTGATAAGGAAGAAGATTTTATTAATATTTTATTACTATCTGCATTTTACAGATGATGAAACAAAATGGAAGTTGCACCACTAGATCCTAGAGCTTGTTGAAGCTTGGGACAAGGAGAAGTGTTCCAGTTGTTTTTGCTTTCATCCCCTTGTTTGTTTTCAGGTTTTGATCTCAAATTATTTTATTCTTTTTCATGCTTTAGCATGTGTGGAAACACTAAATCACCAAATTTGATGGATGAAAGCTGATTTTGCTTTCTTGAAATACAGATTACATTTCCAGTTGGCTGCTTCAGAAATCCATTTAGTCAGTGGAATTGGTGAGTGGAAGCCCATACAGCCTATATTTTGAAATTCCCTTATCTGTAATTTCTAAAGCAAACCCAGCAGGCTCATTTTTGTCTCTAATTAAGGCTTGCTTTTATCCACTCCACATGACCACCTCTAGCCATGTCTTACTTTAAATGATGTCACCTCTTTTATGGGACAGCCTTCCATCTAGGTAGCCCAGGACTTGGTTTTTGTCACACTGCAGAGGCTTAGCTTTCTATCCAGACAATGTTCTCAATGGAGCCCTATTATGAGAAGTGGCTTAAGCCTGGTGATTCTGAAGGTGAGAAGATCAGCTCCTACCTGGTGTCCTGATTTCCTGAAGATGCACATAATTATTGGCTGTTCACTCAGGGGCAGGCAGAGTGGGGAATTTAATGGAGCATGGATGAGCAATGATGGAGCCTACAACCAAAGCTATTTGCAATGGGCTATTTGTAAAATAGCTAGAAAGCTCAACTTTATTTTCTTGGCCATTTCCAAAGGTTAGAAATGATGTTGTTCCTAGGCAATTTGAAGACTTGGTTAGCATGCCACAAATAAGCAAAGGATAACACTTTGGTTGCACAGTGATAGACCTGTCACGAGTAATGAAACCTGTCCCTCATTCTTCTGAGAGGACTGGAGTGGCTTAACAGCCACTCCAGGGGATGGGACAAGACGAGCAAAGGGGATGAGAGAGAAAATACCATGTCCATCTTCCTACCATGTACATGGCCTAAAGAACACTCACTCTGTCTTATCATAATAGTAGTCCCATGATAAAAGCCTTGAAATTCCCAACAGAGTTTCTAAGTCCACTTCATTAAAGCAACTTCTATTCAGTAAAATTCCATGGCCACCAAATAACCCAAAGAGGATTTCTGTGTCTATTGTTTTAGGATTTTATCCCTGTATAGATGTTTCAAATAATTTGTCCACATGGGGCAAGGGGCACACTCCTGAGAATTGGACTCAATTTTCAGACATTTAGGTCTTTTGTCTCTGTCACCTCTCTGACATGTTTTTAATGTCAGTTTGCATTTCATCGGACTGGAAAATCTCTTGTAGCTCAAAGTTAGAGACCAAGAACAAAGCAATTGAACATTTTCTTTGGTGCTGTAGCTGCATGGGGCTTTCCTGGTGGCTTAGTGGTAAAGAATCCGCTACAATTCAGGAGCCACGGGAGATGCAGGTTTGATCCCTGGGTCAGGAAGATCCCCTGGAGAAGGAAATGGCAACCCCCTCCAGTATTCTTGCCTGGTTCTCCAGGAGAACCAGAGGAGACTGCTGGGCTTCATTCAGTCCGTGGGGTCACAAAGAATTGGACACAACTGAAGCGACTTAGCATGCACACAATAGCTGCATACCTCATTTTGCAGCAGCATATGTTCATGTCAGACAAGTACACCGAATCTTTGGTGATTTTGTCATTTTTCTTTTACTTCTCATTAGTTTGTTTGCTTTTTAGGCAAATGGAACTAACAGCAAAGGTTAGTCTGAAAATACCCATTAACTTAAACCTTGGAATCAATGGGCACCTGGCAAAGAAGGACTCTGGGGAGGGAGAAGTGTAGGCCAGTTTTCGATTAAGGGGGCAGCGTGGAGAATAATTAAGGAAAACAAATAAGGTAGCCCACCTGCTATATCTGATTGTCATTGTGGGATGAGCCTCTTCCTGCCAGGTAAGGCCTAGGTGCTGTGGTTAGTCACTCAGTCATGTCTGACTCTTGTGACCCCATGGACTGTAGCCCTCCAAGCTCCTCTGTCCATGAGGATTCTCTTGGCAAGAATACTGGAATGGGTTGCCATACCCTCCTCCAGGGGATCTTCCCAACCCAGGGATCGAACCCAGGTGTCCCACATTGCAGGCGGATTCTTTACCAGCTGAGCCATCAGGAAGCCCAATTAAGGGCTATGTTGTTATTCAAACTAGCAGTTTAAAGCAATGAATGTTTATCTCACAGGTTTTGTGGGTTAGGAATTCAGGAGCAATTTAGCTGGGTGCTTCTGGCTTGGTGTCTTTCGAATCATGCTGTGGGCCAGGGCAGAAGTCAGTGAAACGTGACTGGGGCTGGAGGTTCCTCTTCCAGGCTCATTCATGCAGCTGTCGTCCAGAAACTGCCGTGGCACCATCTCCTTCAGGCTTCGCACAGCATGGCTTCCCTCACTGTTCTAATCTCCGAAATGGCACGCTTTCACTTCGTCTCTCTTCTCTTTGTAAGGAGCCAGTCACTTAAGTCCAGCCCATGCTCAGGAGGAAGGAAGGTAAGCTTTTCTTCTTGAAAGCAGCAGCAGCAGAACACTCATGGGCATAATTTTAAGGCCAAGATACTGCCTGTGTTTAGAGTCAACTGCAAAAATATGAGGAGTGAATGCTTAGTAGGCTCTGAATGAGGAACAGGACAGACTAGCCAGGAGAGAAGCTGTCCTGAACAGTGTGGGCACAAGGGTTAAAAGAATCAGAGGGATAGTCAGAAGTCTGATGAGAGAGGAAGAGTCCCGAAGTGGAAAGAGTTGAGATCGGAAGAGGCAGAGGGCAGCTGTGATGGAGGCTTGGTGTGTAGAGTGGAGAGCAGCATTGATGAAGGCCACAGGGAGCAGCAGGTGGGTGGTGGAGGCGCGGCCAGCTCTGAGGCCGTGTGAGGAGCCACAGTCGGGGCAAAGGGCTCCAGGGGCACAGCTTGGCTTGGCTACTGGGGAAATAATCAACTTGCCATTTTATCAGACAACTATAATTGAGTATTGTTCCTTTCAGTGGTCACATTGCACCTTCTGTCTCCCTGAACTTTGATTCCTTCAGTTCTAAGATGTGGGTGATAATCATCACGTACCCTGAAGTATCAACAGTGAGATTAGAGCTCATGTGTGTTGAAGGCCCAGTTCCATGCCTGGCAGGAAGGGGACACTCAGTAAATGGCAGCCACTTTCATTATAGAGTTAGTCTTGGTGGGCGGTGGCTGTAAAGTAATAGCCCGGAGGAACTCGGGACCATTTAGCTTAGAAGACAAAGGACCAGATTCATTCCTGATCATCACTCATTCACTTAAGCAGCCCCCTCCCCATCTGGGCCTCAGTTTCCCCACCTTTCAAATGAAGACATTGGCCTAGAAAAGCTCTCAATGACTCTTGAGATGCAACTGAGAAATTTAGTGAAACAGAGCAGGGTCCTACTGGTATAAACAGCTTTATTTTCACCAGCAAAAGGGAGTATCTAACTGACAAAAGAAATAATGGTAATTCTAGCTCCAAACCTTGTTATGAACAGAAATATGTCTATGTGTGTGTATGTGAGTGTGCATGTATGTGTGTATATGTGTGTTTCTGAGTCTCTGTGTTCACCTGCACATGTCAGTGGGTGTAGGAAAGGGGTGATGCAGTCTGTGGTCAGAAAGGAGTCTCCCCAGACAATCACTGTGCTTCTGCTCAGTGCCAGGGCAGCAGGCTGGGGATTCCTCAGTGATAGATGGGGTGTCTGCCTTGTGGTACTGTTGGCTGGCGGATCCTGGCCACTGCTTCATTCTGCACTCATTTTCTCAGTCTGGAAAATGGAGTTTCCAGAGCTTGGAAATAACTTCATGCCCATATTATAAATGTTGATTATGTAGTCAGGAGCTGTTGGCACCAGGGGAGGTCAACATTTATTATTCCTCTTCTGGGTGTCTACTAGGGAAGCCTCATCTGTTGGGTGGACTAGAGGCTGCAGTGATTGATGCAACACAGGAGCAGGGGGCAGGTGGCCCTGAGCTTGCATGCTGCAATTAACATTTTATGACTCCTCTACCCCCTGCCCTTCATTCAGAAGGCAACACTTGGCTCCAAGCCAAACTTTCCAATTACTCCATCAATAAATGTAGTGACATTGGTGAGAAAGGCAAAGGAAGAGGGTGTTTGCTGTGCTCAGGTCTGATTTCCACCCTCACAGCCTACCACTCCTGTTGGTAGTTACCTCATGGAGCATTTGAGGAGAAAATAGGAAATAATCATTTCATGGTCACATTGGAGATTGTTGATGTAAGAGAGCTAACATATGTTCTCATATGTACTTTTTTTAATTGAGAGATTATACCTCATCAGCTCATTTCCTTGTCAACCCTGGGAGGTGCTGAAGGGCACCTTGATCTGTAAATGAAAGGGGTCAAATTAAATTCAAACTCAAATTCATTTGGTTTACCAAAGAACTGGATGAAGCTGGGCCTGGAACCACACGCCCAGGACAGTGGCTACTTCTAGTGTGAAGGAGAACATTCTGGCTGTGCTGAAAGTTCTTGCTTCTCTTGAAGATGTCTTCCTGATGTTTAAATATGTTTGTGAGGTTTTGTCTGTGTTTCTTATTTTCCCTTTTCCCTTAGGCTGGGACTTCATGTGATATGGTACCACTGGGGCTTAAGAAATGCAAGAGATATCTGAATAAATAGACGTGTTCCAGTTTGGGCATGTTAAGGTCGGTGCAGGGGAGGGCTTGTGAGCTCATTGTGCTGAGGTCACTCTGAGTAGAGTCTTACTTATCTCTTCCTAAGGCAGCCACCATGTAAGTGGAAGTCCCCCGGAGAGTCAGTAGAAGGGAAGAATGGCTTGATTCCTGCCCCCATCTCTCGGCCAAAGGATCCTGAGGAAAGCAATGCTAACTCTTGGCAGAAGGGACATCCAGCAATCAGCCATCTCTCTTGCAAGTGTTCTGGACTTCTCTATTAAAAAACAGCCTGTTCAGCCAGCATGTGTCACTGTGTCATATTCTGAGGTAGAAATGGGCTTCCCTGGTGGCTCAGATGGTAAAGAATTTGCCTGCAATGCAGGAAATGCAGCCTTGATCCCTGGGTTGGGAAGATATAGAAATGGTCACAACAGCAAGTGGGGGATCATTGAGCTTGACACATTTCAGATGACTACACGGGGCCAACGCAGCAGCCCCACCCTCCATGCTGGTGTGTTGTATATGAGATGTGTCCATGGAGCATGGGAGCTTAATGTCCCCTGACTGTCAGTCTCATATCAACGTGGCTGCTAGATTGGTAAGTAATTGGCTAAAATTCCCTCTTCCTGAGGGGCTGAGGAGCCTCATGGAGAGAACGCACCCTGAAGGCAGAAAGAACCAGGCAGGGCAGACTTCAGAAGTCAAGGGCTTTTTCCCTTGTTCATCTCTTGGTTCAGGTCTCTGTTTGATGAATGACTAAGTTCTGTGGTGAGCCAGAGATGTGTCTAAAGGAGGCAACCAAGGGGCATTGTTCTGGACCCCTGTGAGAACATACAGAGCCGTGCTGACTCCATAACCCCGGTGCCATTTTGAGCACCCCAGGAAATACTCAGAGGGTGGCAGCCACTTAGAAGTGGCAGCCGGGTCTGGGCAAGGCATTGGGATTCTCAGAGGCCACAACTATACCTAGCTACTGCCCGGGGGGTGTGGTAGTCCAGGGGAAGGAGAAGTGGATGTCACAGGGTGGTTCTTGGCCCAAATCACAGAGTTGTGTGGTCCGATAATGAGATTTGACTCTCCCCTGTGTTTAAGTGAGCATCTTCCTAATATTTGTAACATCAATGAATCCTGTTTTTTCTATTATCCTAGTTTTATTGAGATATGATTGACATACAGCACTGTGTAAATTTCAAGTATGCAGCATAATGTTTGACTTACATACATCATGACATGATTACCAAACTGGGCCATCAGATTTATTATACGGTTTTTACTTAAAGACTTCAATTTACCAAAAACTACACTTTAATACCTGTTCCTGCCATCTTGTGACCTCATTTTTTTTTTTTTTTTTTAACACCCAGCTGCATTTCCAGCAACCCATTTGGATTAAAGAACCTCGAAACGCCCATGTTGGGATCTCTATGTGACAGCATTGAGAGTGTCATCTGAAGGCAGCAGGAAGTCTGACAGTCACTAAACTTGTTTTAGAAGCTAGAAATTCTACCATTTGTGAAGATGAAGGCAGTTTGAACCTTTCTGGATGAATGCTGCAGTTTGTTTTTGGAACTGAACCTCTGACCTTCCTGAAGGACTGTCTCTTTGGTGAGCCCCTTTCAGTCATGCAGATGTAGGGCAATAATAACCCCTCATTTTCCTGGGGGAAGCCCCACATGCAGCAGAGAGCTCAACGGAAGTGCTGTAGACTGAGGTTGGAAGTGCTTTGTTCTCAGAAGGCAGCCGGCAGTATGTCTTGTCCCCAAAGAGGCAGAGACCTATTTTATTTCATTTTACCTTGCTCTTAAACCTCTTGATGTGGCCTGCTCATGCCTGTTCTTAGAAAACACAGTCTTCTCACTCTAATATCTGCTCACAGAGGAAGGACAGCTCCAGCCAGAACAGGGGCAGGGACACAGGCATCAATGCCTCTCCTTCTGGTGAAGCAAAGTGGGGAAGAGGACTGGGATCAGGCTTGGACAGGGCGCATGGGACCCTTGGTGCATCTCATGCTGTCCTTTCATCTAGTAACGTGTGTGCTTAGTCGCAGTCGTGTCCAGCTCTTTCTGACCCCATGGGCTGTAGCCTGCCAGGCTACTCTGTCCATGGTATTCTCCAGGCAAGAGTACTAGAGTGGGTTGCCATTCCCTTCTCTGGGGGATCTTTCTGACCCAGGAGTTGAATCTGGGTCTCCTGCAATGGGGGCAGATTCTTTACCATCTGAGCCACCAGGGAAGCCCAGTAAAAGGCTGCCAAATATACCTCTTATGACTATCCTGACTTTCTTTTCCAGGGTACACTTAGAGGCTTCCTCCTGAAGAAATAGTCAACCTGAGGATTAAGTCTAGAGGAGGAAAGACACTGGTGTTAGGTGAGAGTGTGGAAGGACTTCTTTAATTCGGTGTCAGGAGAGAAGAGAGTGTTGGGGAGGTTATGGGTGTGAAGATGCTTGGAGCTTCCTACTGAAGGCAGTGAGTTGGGCTCTGCCGCCTGGGACAGGCTGGAGACAGGCAAAGACCAGCTGGGATAGGCATCGTGCATGAGATAGAGTCTATGCATCTTAGCTCAGGGAGAACAGAGTTACCTTTCAGGAAGAAGTTATGCTTCTGGGAACCTGCACTGCCTTGTTAACATCACAGCAGTGCTTTGGGAAGTTAGAAAGCATGGTGCTCTGCCTCTGAAGTTGGGAGGGTGTGGTGACCACTGGCCCAGACCAGGGGGAAGAGGCAGCTGTGTCTGACCAGACCAGCAGGTTTCAGAGGAAGAGGGAAGAGTTGGAGAAATAGCTGGGAGTTTGCCAGAGGGACTTACATTAAGTGGGGTTTGCGTTGCAATAATTGGAGGGTTTTTTTTTTTTGGGGGGTCACTTTGCTTTATAGTCATAAGTCAGTGGAGAATGTAAACTTGGTGGTCTCTGGGGGGGTCCCCACAAATATCCACAACACATGGCTTCTCTTTATAAAAATAAAAATCACATTAGTGTGATGGGTTCATGCCAGGGCCCCAAAATCCTGAACTCTGGGCAGGACCAGACACACGAAGACTGACAGGTGTTAGACGGAGATGTGCTGTGGGTCAAACCTAGGCAAGTGGACATGAGGTGGGGGCAGATGTACACATCTTTGAGTGTTGTAGGGCTGCCTCCATGCTTCTCTGCTTTACTGCAAACCATCGTTAGTGGGGTGAGTTTGTAAAAGAGAACCCAACCATATGGTGTTATTCAAGATAGGATTTTGTGGGAAACGTAAGAGCCAGATGTTACTGTAAGAACAAGTTCATAAACATTTTGCCTTTTCAGAGAGTCGAATGTGAGGAACGAGTAAGAAAATAGAAATAATGGGTTTCTAAATTTAATCCCTGAACTGAGAGCACTGATGTCTGCTGCTTGTCTGAGATGAGACTCCAGTTCTCTGAGATCTGGAGGAGGGCTCAGTTTTCTCTAGACCTGTTGAGAAGAGGTTAATAAGAGGTCAGGCTTGGCTTGCACCCACACTGTGGCACCACAGCTCGCTGGACATACTGATCTCTCACAAATTGTTATGTTAGAGCACTGCCCCGGCGACACACACACTGCTGGCTTGAGTAGGCAGGGCCTGGCTTCCAGGGGCCCCAGTGTGACAGTGAAAGGCCTTCGTGACTCGGGCAGTCTGGATGGATGCCTGATGGCCCTTTGTCTCTACAGCGCCCCCTGTTGTTTCTGGGCTTGGTACTTAGGCATCTTCCCAGGATGCTGTACAAAACTGGGGATTCGTTTTGAGGGTGTCAGGATTGCTGGGTCATTTCTCTCCACTCAACTTTTCACATCAAACAGAAGTATTCAAATGTTGCTCATTCCCAAAAAGGAAGCTGGAAAGGGGCATAAGCAGTGCTGTCATTTCTGCATGATTCCAAATCCTGAGCAGGGATGGGACCCAACAGGAAAGCACAGGAGGAGCAGAACTTTCTCTGGAAATGGAGCTGTTTTATCATCAGCTTTGAGTTAAAAGTGTGTTCTGGGCAACCTTGGCCTTCATCTGCTAGTGTAGTATCATATTCTGGTTTACCAGTAGCTGATGTGTGATTCTGAGTATAATAGTTATCTGTAATTGAAGTCATTATAAAGCAAATCCACCGCCCTCCCCCACCGCCGCCCCCAACCTGCGCTGACTGAGACAGAAATCAACATCAGGAATGCTGTGTATACAGCACTCAGAACCCATAAAATATGCAAGATTAATTTGCTGAACTCCATTCAGGCTTCCAGCAGTGCTGTCACCTGGGACCAGAGAAGCAGCAAATTAATTCTGAACCTCTGCTAGTTTCAGAACATCAAGAGCAGCCGCCTTTGTGTAGATGTCTTCTGCAGTGCTTCTCTGCCTTTGCAGATACTTTCTGGAACCATCCAAACAGCTAGAATGCAAAATTCTGTTTAGCCACAGAGGGTACCCTGATGCCTCTCCTGGTTCCCATGACTTCTTCCTTTCTTCCCATCTCAGTGACCCTCATTTCCTCCTTCAAATCCCTAAAACCACAAACAAAAAAAGAGGAAATCCTGACTTTGGTTGGCACATTGGAAAATCCCTCTTAGGTATCAAATGGAGGAAGAAGAGACACCTAATGGCCAAGAATTAGGATTTGCGTCAGAAAGTAGATCTAGTCCTGACTCTGACACTAACTGCCACATCTCCTTGCACAAACTGCTGCCCTTCTTAGGCCTTAGTTCCACATTTAAAAAAAAAGAACTCTGAATTGCTAAAATTTCTTCTAGTTGTTTGATACTTTGATTTCACAAGGAAGGCTGGCTAGATGCTTTTATGTGCCGCTTTCCTCTCTGCCTAGTCCAGTTTGTTAGTTTCCTTCCACAGTATTAGACTAAATGAAAATATTATTGATAACTCTTTGTCTACTCTCTATTCTCTTAAGCCTTGCATATCATACTTCTTTTGTTTCTTAACTATTATTTTTAGTTTTGGTGAAGGTAGCCATCAGTTTATTATTCTTGTTCAATCCACTGTGTTATCCATGACAGTTAATCTTCCAAATAAGGTGGTACTATTAAGATCTAACTCTTACTGAGGAGGAAAGAAAGTTAAGAAAGAAGTTAACATAGCCAAAGCCACACAGTGACAGCAGAGATTTGAACCCAAGGCTGCCTTTTGCCAAACCCGTGTTCTTGGTTACAAGGCTGTCCTCGCTCCATGGGTTCTTTTGCAGATGTACTGGGCCTCTTCTTGGTGCACTGAAAATACCAGGATTCTGAGCTGAAAAACTAGGAAAGACCAGGGACTATGGTGAAAAGCCCAAAGCAAAGGATACTGTGACAGGAGAGGGCCTGTCTGCCAGCCTTTCCCTTTGTGCATCACCACATGTACAGAAAGAAATGCATCTTTTGTCATAATTTTAATTTCTGTATGTAAAATACATGCTCATCTGCGCCCCTTTGCAGTAGTGACTGGAGTCAGAGTGAAAAAATAATGCAACATTAGATTTAAAGCACATTCTTTCTTATTATTCTCTTTTTAGTTTGAGATTTTGGTTGAGATACATGTAGGTTACATGTGCCTTTTACTCAGTTTCCCCTGATGATAACATCTCACACTTAAAATTTTGTTTTGGAGTTCCTAAATATTACATTCACACACTTAGTTGCGATAGGTTCGAGTAATACTGAAGTACACAGAGCAAAGCCGAAGTTCCGTTTTGAACCCTGTTCTCCTGGCCTCTGTCCTCGTCTGGGCCCTACTCTGCTTTGCTGTACTTCCTCCCCTCACCCTCCCCACCCCCAACCCCGTACTTCTTCCTCATTGTGTTACAATGGTCAAGGTCATCCTGGCACGAAATTGAATTTGGGGATTTCTGGCTGACGCATCATTTTGTTAATGGTGCATATAGGTGACATCAGCAACTCTTGATCTCGTCTGGTCCACTAATAGCCTAATATCCTCTGATTTCCTTGTTTCCATGCTTTTTTACATACCCAGTCAAAAATAAATAATACATGTAATATAAAATAGATGTTTAATATCTATTCTATGTTTATTAGAATTAAATATATGTACGAAGTTTTCTATAGTAGGAAACGTTGATTTTATTTATCTTATTTAACACACCATCAGGCATTTTATAAATATTAGTTCATTTAGTTCCTATAGTAACTCTATGCTGAAGGCACCATTATTGTTTTATAGGTGAGGTACAGAGAGGTTAGGTAACTTGTGCAAGATCACACAGCTAGTAAATGATGGGGATAGGATTCACACCCATCATTCTGGGTCCAGAGTCTGAGCTGTTAACCACTTATGCAACTAACTCATCAATAGTCAAATGGTTCATCTCTTTTTGTTCCTTTCTTAATATTCACATGTTCCCTCTACATTATCTCCTTTCTTGCAGGCTGCCAGCGTGTTCTGATATTTGACACCTTAAAAGACAACACCCCACGCCACCTCTGGACACATAATTAGCCTTTGTTCTGTGGCCTTGTCTTAAGCTACCATCCCATCTCTCTTTTTCCTGTGTTTGTTCTTAGCAAGCCTTGAAATACTCTTCTGGAACTGCTGTCTCCACTTCATCATCTAATTCACTCTTGGACCCACTCCAGTCAGAGCTTCTCTCTTAACCACTCCATGGAAACTGTCTCTGTATCCATATGTTGATGTGATTAGTTATATTAATACATTCCCTAATATGGTGTCATTCTGGCACTGACAGCAGTTTTCACTCTTTAAACTCAGTGCTGGATTTGGTTTGCTAACGTTTCATTTACAACTTTGGTTAGTATCAGATGGACGTGCTATTTCCTTAAAACTCAGGAACGTAGGAAGATCTTTCCAGTCCATTTAATTTCCTTGTTAATTTATAGAGGTTAGTTTCCTTGTAGAAAATAGTTTTGTCTCTATGTCATTCATGTCTCTCCCCATGGGATGTCTTTTATTTGCCAATAGAAAGAGAAATAAATGTGCTTTCTAATAGTCACATAAGTCACTATCTTTACACTGGGGCATGATTTAGGAAAGCTGGAATAATCTGGTTGGCTTTTGCACAAGGTTGTCTTTTGAGTCCCCAGAAAATACAAGTTGGTAGAAAGAACATTGTTCAGAGAGCCGAAATGTGATAATGAAGAGAAAAAAGTTGTTGTTGTTTGTTTTTAGTTTAGTTTTGTTTTTTTGAGGAGGGAGAACAGTTACCATATTTTCAGAATGTAAGTTGTGCTAGTCACTTGATTGATGAGATGTATCGTGTGTTGTTGTTGTGTCTGACTACGCAACCCTATGGACTGTAGCTGCTCTGTCCATGGTATTTTCCAGGCAAAGATACTGGAGTGGATTGCCATTTCCTTCTCCAGGGGATCTTCCTGATCCAGGGATCGAACCCATGACTTCTGCATTGGCAGGCAGATTCTTTACCACTGAGCCACAGGGGAGCCCCCATGTGTCATTTACTAGGATGTGAAGTCTATGAGGGCAGGACTATGAGCACTGTGCTGATGACTTTGCATTTACAACTCTATGAAGTGGGTGCTGCAGTTATCCCCACATTACAGATGACAAAACCGAGGTTCAGAGAGATACAGTAACTTTTCCAGGTTCATCCAGAAAGACTAGAATGGGTTGTTGGTTTTTCCAGGTGGTTCAGTGATAAAGAATCTGCCTGCCAATGCTGGAGACGCAGGTTTGATCCCTGAGTTGGGAAGATCCCCTGGAGTAGGAAATGGCAACCCACTCCGGTATTCTTGCCTGAAAAATTCCATGGACAGAGGAACCTGGAAGGTGGCAGTCCATGGGGTAGCAAAGAGTCAGACATAACGTAACAGCTGAGCACTTTGGTTTTTTCCTAATAAAATCGTAGCACAGTGTTTAAAAGGTACCCTCAGGTTCCTTTATCCCCTGTACTCCTTAAGTTCCCACTAACCCTGCCAGGCAGACTGACCAGCAGTTTGCAGTATGAACCATTCCTTTCCCATGTTTTTGCACATGGATGCTACTTCCTGTCTCTATGCAATGCCTTGAACCCTACTCACCTAGCTGTCTTCCACTTGCCCTTTGAGGTCTATCCAAGTATTCTCTCTTCCTTCTGTCATTCACTGCACTCCTCCCACCTCCCAGAGCTCATTTCTCTTGTGATCGTGGCCCATTAGCGATCCTCTAGATCCTTATTTGTCTCCTGTGTAAGACAGGGGGCTTTCTTATTCCCCACTGGGGCCAATGGCCCCTGGAACCTCTCAGAATGTGTTTGTCTGAATAAAGGATGAGAGTCTCCAGATGGGTCCATCTCCAGTCTGAGCCCTGTCCTTCACTGAACTGTGGTTGGTGACCTCTAATACCCCCTCCCACCTCCAACCTGTGCCCTCCTTCCATAGTGCTGGCAAGCTTGGCTTCTATATTCTTAGACTCACAGTCTCTGAACCTCTGGCCATTTTCTGTCTCTCCAGGGAACCACTCATTATTCCAGAAAGCATCTCACATTCCTAACAAGAAAATAAATTTACTTCATTTATTGAAGATTAAGCAGTCATATAACTCACTGAACAGGAGGCTGAGAACAGCTATAACAAAATCAAGCTGATGTCAGAGCCTCTCAAATTTGGGGGACTACAGCCCTGGAAAACGATATGAATATCTGAGAATCCTTCCACTGTATTTTCTTGATTTTCTCTGTATTTTCTTAAAGAGAAGCCAGATCCAAATAATCTTTTTTCCCTCTGTGATAAATACTGTGTCATCAACTTGGTCAAAATAATCTAGCTCATCAGTATTTCCAGGGGCTATCTAACTGATCAGTAAACAAACATTTTGTTTGGAAACAAACATTTCTTTTCTGTGGAGAAATAAATGGAAAGAAATCCAGAAAAAAATATACATCCTGCTATTAGCTCTAGAGATATATTACAATCTCTAAGAAGATTCTTATCTAGCCTATAGCAAGAACAGAAAAGAAAAAGCCTTTTTTTGGGTATCAATATATAAAAATAGGATAGAAATTGTGGTTCTCTCTGCCATACGCAAATCCTGTTGTGTCTTGCTATTAATCTGCTATTAAATCCCACTTCTTTGCCTGAGATTGAACAAGCAGGTCAAGATGACACAGATGCTGCAGTTGCCAATGCAGCAGAACAGTTTTCTGAAAGCAAGTGTGTTAATATGAGAAGGACCAGTGCTTATTCCCTTGCCTGCCTCTGTAGTCGTGTGTAGGTCAGGACCATGTCAATAAGGCCCCCGACTGAATTCTCAGCCCTGAGCATTGAGCCTGGAACCTAGACAGAGTTCAATAATATATGCTGAGTGAATGAACAACTGAGTGACTGTGTTCACTCCTCCCAGAATTCACACTGAATGATCCTTGTATATATTTTGTGTACATAATTCTTTCAGAATACTACCCATTCTTTGAGCTACAGTGCCACCATCTCCATGACATACAAGACTCCTGTGAGCATAGAGGATGCTCCATCCTCATGTTCATGAAGCATCAGAAATGCTTCATGGAGGAAGTGCTGTTTGAGTTGGGTCTGGGTGGATTAAGAGGCAGTGAAGAGAGAGAAGGCTCTCTGGGAGGAAGGAGGGGAACTGCTGCAGGTTAAGAAGGTCAGGGAAGGGCTTCTTCCTAGAGTCCAGGAGATCGGAACCTTGGGGATCAATGATCATCTCCCTTGAAGGCCTTTGAGAACAGAAGGGTCTCTCTGCTCCTACATGCATCAGAAACCCTGAGCTGAGAATCTCCCCCAATCCAAGAGCCAGGAGCATCCATCAGGTCTCTACTCTAATCTGCCCAGCGGTCCCAGCTGGAGCTACATTCCACAAGAGCTACAGGTGGCACTTGGTATGCCCTCAGAGAGCTGTGATGTGAGCATGCAATATGCCTTCTCCTGCCCTTCGTCATCCCTCAGGATCCCTCCTCTAGAGGCCCCACAGCAACCAGGATAGGCCCTGGCATATTGTTGGGCTCAGTAACTATTTCTTAGATGGATGAATACTAGAATCTTGGAGGTGAGGTCATTACCACATTCCCCACCTAAAATAATCCTGGATTGTGTCTTCATTCTCTGAACTCTCAGTAGGGGGATAACTTGCAACATTTCCATCCTCACTAAATATTCAGACAGTGAGTGCCCAATCTGTCCTTCTAATTTTCCTTTGAGTAGTTAAACATGCCCTACATGAGGGTTTAGCTTTTTGTCCAGCCTGCCAATAGACACTAAATAGAGTGGCTTGCTCTGCAATTGGATCTCATTAGGATAAGGAGAGTTGATCTGGCCCTGGAGATGTAGGAGACAGATGAATCGCAAGGTTAAGTGCACAGGAATTATAATTAACTCAAAAAAAGATGAAGCAGCATGGTCATGAACAAAAGCATCCTAACCAACATGTTGTAGAAAGGCAGTCACTCCCAAGAACTTAAGGACAAGCATTGTTGTGAAACTCGTGCCAGGAGACTTGAGTGAGCTAAGTTCAGAGGCATATTTCTTTCTACCAATCACAAAGCTCTGGTGCTACTTATAGTTTTATACTCTGATACATTGAATTGGCTTTTTTTGGGGGGAGGGAATATAGTTGCTTTACAATGTTGTATTAGTTTCTGCTGTGTGAAGTAAATCAGCTATATGTATACATATATCCCCTCCCTGTTGAATCTCCCTCCAACCTATCTAGGTCACCACAGAGCACCAAACTGAGCTCCCTAAGCTATACAGCAGTTTCCTAACAGTTATCTATTTTACATGTGAAGGCAATGGCACCCTACTCCAGTACTCTTGCCTGGAAAATCCCATGGACGGAGGAACCTGGTAGGCTGCAGTCCATGGGGTCGCTAAGAGTCGGGACTGAGCGACTTCACTTTCACTTTTCACTTTCATGCATTGGAGAAGGAAATGGCAACCCACTCCAGTGTTCTTGCCTGGAGAATCCCAGGGACGAGGGAGCCTGGTGGGCTGCTGTCTATGGGGTCACACAGAGTCAGACACGACTGAAGTGACTTAGCAGCAGCAGTGTATGTATGTCAATTGCAATCTCCCAATTCACACCACCTCCCTTCCCCTCCCTCCTCCACGTCTGTGTCTCTATTCGTACCCTGCTGCTGCTACTGCTGCTAAGTCACTTCAGTCACGTCCGACTCTGTGTGACCCCAGAGACGGCAGCCCACTAGGCTCCTCCATCCCTGGGATTCTCCAGGCAAGAACACTGGAGTGGGTTGCCATTTCCTTCTCCAATGCGTGAAAGTGAAAGTGAAGTCACTCAGTCGTGTCCAACTCATAGCAACCCCATGGACTGCAGCCCACCAGGCTCTTCCATCCATGGGATTTTCCAGGCAAGAGTACTGGAGTGGGGTGCCGTTGCCTTCTCCGTCATACCCTGCAGATAGGTTCGTCTATACTATTTTTCTACCACACTGTGTATGTGTTAATACACAATATGTTTTTCTCCTTCTGACTTACTTCACTCTGTATGACAGACATCCACATCTCTACAAATGACCCAGCATTGCTCATTTTTATGGCTGAGTAGTATTCCATTCTATATATGTGCCACTTCTTCTTTGTCCATTCATCTGCCAATGGACATTTAGGTTGCTTCCGTGTCCTGGCTATTGTAAATAGTGCTGCAATGAACATTGGGGTGCATATGTCTTTTTGGATTTTGGTTTTCTCAGAGTATAAGCCCAGTAGTGGGACTTTTGTGTTATATCGTAGTTCTATTTTTAGTTTTTTGAGGAACCTCCATACTGTTCTCCATAGTGGCTGTATCAACTTACATTCCCACCAAGAGTGCAAGAGCATTTCCTTTTCTCCACACCCTCTCCAGCATTTATTGTTTGTAGATTTTTTGATGATGGCCATTCTAAACAGTGTGAGGTGATACCTCATTGTAGTTTTGATCTGCATTTCTCTAATAATTAGTGATGTTGAACATCTTTTCATGTGCTTCTTGGACATCTGTATGTCTTCTTTGGAGAAATGTATATTTAAGTTTTCTGCCAAATTTTCAGTAGAGTTTCTTCAAAAAACTAAAAATAGAACTACCATATAACTTAACAGTCTCACTGCTGGGCATATACCCTGAGAAAACCATAATCTAAAAAGACACATGCCCCCCAAAGTTCATTGCACCATTATTTACAATAACTAGGATTTCAAAGCAACCTAGATGTGCATCAACAGATGAATGGGCAAAGAAGATATGATACATGTAGAATGGAACACTTCTCAGCCTTTAAAAGGAGCAATGTTGGGTCATTTGTAGAGAGGTGAATGCCTCTTCTGTTGTTGCTGTTGAGTTGTATGAGCTGTTTGTATATTTTGGAAATTAAGCCCTTTTCAATCACATCATTTGAAAATATTTTCTCTCAGCCCATAGATTGCCTTTTCATTTTGTTTATGGTTTCCTTTGCTGTACAAAAGTTTGTAAGTTTGGTTAGTTTATATTTGTTTATTTTTGCCTTTATTTCTGTTACCTTGGGAGGCTGACCTAAGGATACGTTGGTACAATTTATATCAGAAAATGTTTTGCCTATATTCTCTTCTAGGAGTTTTGTGGTGGTGTGTCTTATATTTAAGTCTTTAAGCTAGCTTCCCTAGTAGCTCAGATGGTAAAGCATCTGCCTTCAGTGCAGGAGACCTGACTTTGATCCCTGGGTTGGGAAGATTCCCTGGAGAAAGAAATGGCAACCCACTCCAGTGTTCTTGCCTGGAGAATTCCATGGACAGAGGAGCCTGGCGGGCTACAGTCCATGGAGCCCCAAAGAGTAGACACGACTAAGTGACTAACACACACACAAGCCGTTTTGAGTTTATTTTGTGTTGGTGTGAGGGTGTGTTGGTTTACACGTGGCTGTCCAACTTTCTGAACACCACTTGCTGAAGAGACTGTCGTTGTTTCCACTGTATATTCTTGCCTCCATTGTTGAGGAGTAGTTGACCGTAGGTGTGTGGGTTTATCTCTGGGCTCTCTCTCCTGTCCCATTGATCTTCGTGTTTGTTTTTGTGCCAGCACCACGTTGTTTGTTTACTGTAACTTTATAGTATTATCTAAAGTCTGGGAGGGTTATATCTCCTGCTTTGTTCTTTTTCCTCAAGATTTCTTTGGCAGTTCTGGGTCTTTTATGGTTCCACACATTTTGTGTTTTTGATGGCATATTTAAAATATTCATACTTATACTCTTACTGATTATTATAGTTATTCTTGATTTTATGGGCTTCTTTTTTTATCTTTTAATCGTCATCATCATATTAGCTTATTCAAGTGGTTGGTCCTCAGCCTTTACTGTATATGTGCCTTTACTGGTGGAATTTTATTTCTTAAAGATATTTACTTCTTTTTATAGGCTTTTCTTTCCGACTTAGAGAAGTCCATCTAACATTTCTTTTTGGGTTGGCTTAGTATTGATGAACCCTTACTTTTGGCTTCTCTGAGAATTTTTTTCTCTTGCCTTCAATTCTAAATGATAATCTTTCTGAGCCTGCTAAGTTTCAGGATTTTTCCCTTTTAGCACTTTAAATATATCATTTGACTCTTCTAGCCTGTGAAGCTTATGCAGAATAATCAATTCATAGCCTTATGGGAGTTCCCTCGTACATGACACTTTTGAATTCTATCTTTGTCATCAACTTCTGCTGTTTTAATCGTAATTAGATCATCATAATCACACCATCTCTTGGTGTGATTGTGTTTGGGTTCATCTTGTTTGGGAGCCTGTGTGCTTCCTATGGCCTGTTTTCTTTTTCAGGCTTGGGAAGTTTTCAGCTGTCATTTAATTAAATACATTTTTTGGCCCCCTTCCTCTCCCTCTTCTTCTGGAAGCCCTATGTGAATGTTCATATACTTGACATTATTCCAAAGATCTCTTAAACTCTTCTTACTTTTTAATTTGTTTCTCTTTTTTGCTATTCTCATTGGGTGATTTTCCATATAATATCTTCCATATCACTTATGCCTTCTTCTTATGCCTAGTCTGCTGCTTATTCCTTCTAGTGTGTGTTTTATTAAAATTTCAGTTATTGTATTTTTCATATCTGATTGGTTATTTTTTTTTTACATTTTCTAGTTCGTTGTTAAAATTCTCAGGTTGTTTATCTATTCTTTGCTTAATTCAGCTGGCGTTCTTATTACTAATGGCTTGAATTCTTTGGTAAATTGCTTACTTCTGTTTTATTCACTTTTGGTGGTTTTCTCTTGCTGCTTCAGTTGAGAGGAATTCCTCTGTCTTCTCAGTTTGCTTATCTTTCTCTATTTCTATGAAATTAGATGAAACAGTTACCTGTGGAAGTCTTAAAGGGTACGTGGGAACATCTCTCTACAGTCTGCATGTGCCCAGTGGCTTTGGCGGGAGAACTGGGTTTGATGTGAACACAAGTCACGTCTTCCATAGGATGTACTGTCAGGGGCTTGCCCTCTGCTCACTGGCTATCACTGTCATACTTGGGCTGGGGTTATGTCCTAAGTTGCTGGAGGAGAAGTTCTTAGGGTTGGATTTGAGCTGATTCAGTTTTAAGTATATGCTGTTCCTGCTCCCAGCACCAGCACCCTCACCCCAGAGGGGCTGGTTTGGAAGGGCTGGGGCATGGATTGTTTTGGTCTGACCAAAGTCAAAGATCCAGAGTGCCTCTGATGCGTCACCTACACAGTAGGCAATAATGGCTATCTCTTTCCTGCTCAGATGCTGCTTAGGGTTTAAGCTACCTCAGCATTTCATGGCCGTATTTTCCCCTTGGTCATGGCAGCCTTTGTTCTAAAATGGATTTGCAATATGAAGCATGTGATGCTGGAACATTCACCCCGTTGAGGTAGGGGTGCATGTGGGGGAGGTTGTTAAGAAATAGATCAGCCACCTGCATTGTGTCAGTCTGACCTCTCTGCCATTTTTTGGAATCCTAGTTTCTTTAAGCTTGCATATAAACTTTAAGAATCAGCTTGGCAATTTCTAGTTTTAAAAAGACTTCTAAGATTTTTATTAGGAGTATATTGATTGCATAGGTCAATTTCTGTCAGAAGCAAGTTTTAAATTTTAGATTAAAAGTCTTAAGATATCTTTTCTTGAACTCCAAAAAATTTTATGGTTTTGATGCTGTTGTAAATTGTATTTATAAGAAATACCTTATTTTAGAATAATAGCAAAGATAGTACAAAGAATTCCCATATACCTCTCACCCAATTTATTCTTTTATTAATATCTTACCTTAGTAGGATGAATTTGTTACAGTTAACAAATAAATTTGATTCATTATCATTGAGTAAAGTCTGTTTACTTAATAAATAGATTTCCTTAGTTTACCTGATTTTTCCTTAGTTCCAGGATCCAATTGGGATACCATAGTATATTTAGTAGTAATATCTCATTAACTAATCTTGCCTGTGACAATTTTCAGACTTACTTTGTTTTTAATGACTTTGACAGTTTAGATGAGTATTGGTTAAATAGTTTATAGAATGTCCCTCAGTGGACATTTGTCTGATGTTTTCTCATGAGTAGTTTAGGGTAATGTGTTCTTGGAAGAAAGACCACAGAGGTAAATGGCCATGAAAATCACATTTTGCCAAGTGTACCAATGATCAACATATTTGTCACTGTTAATGTTGACTTTGCTCCACTGGCTGGGGTAGTGTGTGTCGTGTGTGTCAAATTTCTCTACTGTAAAGTTATTCTTTTTTCCTATTTCCGTATTGTACTCTTTGAAATGAAGTCACTATTATAGCTGATACTTAAGGAGTAGATATCTTTGCTCCCTCTTCTTCAGGATAAAGTATTCAAGTGAATTATTTGGAACTGTACTGCACAGGAGATCTGTGTCTCATTATGTTTATTTCTTTAAACCCTTTTTTTCAGTATGAACTTATAGATACCATTTTAACTTAAGGTTATAATCCAAAACCATTTTACTTATTTTGCTGCTCATATTCATTTAGTCTTGGGCTTTGGGATCTCTTTCATTTGGCCCCCATATCCCTTTGACAAACCTCTCTCATTGTGTACTTTTTTAAAAAAAGTACTTCCTTATGTTCTGGTGCTACAAAATGATCAAGGCTCATTTTGTGTATTTCTTGCCTCAGACATAAAATCAGACATTTCTCCAAAGAATACTGGTTTCTTAAAAGGAGAATATTAAATTCTGATATCTGGGTGCTTGATGTGTTCATTACTGCTAGATGCTGTTTTTTATAGAGCCTCTCAGCTAATAGAACAAGAAAATATATGTGTGGATAGTAACATATATATACACATATCTATAAGTATTTCTGTATGTGGCCATCTCTACATGATTTGCCTCATCTTTAAGGCAAACATGAGTTTGTGCTAATGCCTCCAACTCTGATTCATTACTTCATGGAACGTTCTCTTCTTGTATGTCTATAACTTCCAATTGTCAGAAACTTCTATCCCACAATCCACCAACCATTTACTTAATTGTTCAGTTCCAATATACATGTGTAGCAGTCAGTCAGTCAGTTCAGTTGCACAGATGTGTCTGACTCTTTGCAATCCCATGGGCTGCAGTATGCCAGTCTTCCCTGTCCATCACCAACTTCTGGAGCTTGCTCAAACTCATGTCCATCGAGTTGGTGATCTCCTCCAACCATCTCATCCTCTGTCATCCCCTTCTCCTCCTGCCTTCAATCTTCCCCAGCATCAGGGTCTTTTCCAATGAGTGAGTTCTTCGCATCAGGTGGCCAAAGTATTGGAGTTTCAGCTTTAGCATCAGTCCTTCCAATGAATATTCAGGACTGATTTCCTTTAGGATTTACTGGTTGGATCTCCTTGCAGTCCAAGGAACTCTCAAGAGTCTTCTCCAACACCTCAGTTCAAAAGCATCAATTCTTCAGTGCTCAGCTTTCTTTGTAGTCCAACTCTCACATCCATACATGGCTACTGGAAAAACCATAGCTTTGACTAGACAAACCTTTGTCGGCAAAGTAATGTCTTTACTTCCATCACCAGTCACATCCACAACTGGGCATTGTTTTCACTTTGTCTCTGTTTCTTCATTCGTTTTAGAGTTATTTCTCCACTCTTCTCCAGTAGCATATTGGGCACCTACCGATCTGGGGTGTTCATCTTTCAACGTCCTATCTTTTTGCCTTTTCATACTGTTCATGGGGTTCTGAAGGCAAGAATACTGAAGTGGTTTGCCATTCCCTTCTCCAGTGGACCACGTTTTGTCGGAACTCTCCACCATGACCCATCTGTCTTGGGTGGCCTTACATGGCATGGCTTATAGGTTCATTGAGTTAGACAAGGCTGTGGTTCATGTGATCAGTTTGATTAGTTTTCTGTGATGTGGTTTTTCATTCTGTCTGCTGTTTGGTGGAAAAGGATAAGAGGCTTATGGAAGCTTCCTGATGGGAGAGACTGACAGTTGTGTAACAGTTTCATAACTATTAACCTGAACTCCCTGGGGAACAACTGTATCAACTGGAACACAGTACTTAGGTATAGTTTTCTTTTGCCTTTAGGCTTAAAGATTTCACTCATTTAAGGGTTACTTAAATGAGGTTAGTGCCATTCACTCCTAACCCCTTCAGTGAGGTTGTTACATACATTTGTAAAACATTTAATTATTTTGTCATATTCTACATTTCATCCATTCCTAACATTTCATCTTGGGAATCTGCCAGTTTCCTACATGAATTTTTGAAATTTACAGCATTAAAGCTCATACTTTGTGCTGAAATGTTTTATGGGTTTTGACAAATGTGTTAATGTCATGCATTCAGTGTAACAGTATCATACAGAATAGTTTCACCACCTTAAACAGTCTCCTTTTCTTCACCTATTTAACCCTATTTCCTCCTCTTGGATGTAACCATTGATATGTTTACCACCTCTATAGTTTTGTCTGATCTAGAATGTCAGATATTGGAATTCTTTAAAAACTGGCTCTTTTCCCTTAGCAATACTCATTTAAGATTCATCCATGTCTTCTTATAACTTGATAACTCATTTCCTTTTATTCCAGTTTTATTGAGAGACAATTGACATACATCACAGTATAATTTTAAGGCATATAACATGATGGTATGATTTTTATATATTATGAAATGATTGCCCAATAACTTTAGTTAACATCTGTCATTTCATATAGATACCATAAAAAGAAAAGGAATAAGGAAAGAAAAATGGAAAAAATTTTCCTTATGAAGAGAATTCCTAGAATTTACTCTTAATAACTTTTATGTATATCATACAGTAGCATTAACTATATGCTTTGCTAAATTTGTTTCTAAGCATTTTATTATTTTTGATGCTATTATAACTGGAATCAATTTCTTTATTTTTCAGAAAATACATTCTTAGTGTATAGAAACACTATTGATTTTTGTATGGTAATTTTGTTTCCTGCAACCTTACTGAATTGATTATTTACATCTAACGGCTTTTTTCATTGAGTCTTTGATTGTCTATGTATAAAATTATGGCTTCTGCAAATAGAGAATTTTTCTCCTGTTTTGATTCTGATAATTTATAATTTTTCTTGTCTAATTGCTGTAGCTATTACCTCCAGTACTGCATTGAATAGGAGTGGCAGAGTGGGCCACCTGATCTTGTTCCTTATATTAGAGGAAAATCTTTTAACCTTTCACCATTGAGTATGATGTTAGCTGTGGGCTTATCATACCTTGGCCTTCGTTATGTAGACATGTGTTCCTTCTATGCTTAATATGTTAAGAATTTTTATCATGAATGTATGTTAAATTCTGTTGAATGGTTTTTCTGCATCTATTGAGATGATAATATGATTTTTGTTTTAATATATTGCCGGAGTCCAGCCCCAGCAGGATCCAGGGTACCCTCGGGAGGGACAGTGTCAGTGATAGAGATGACACGGGTCTTATACTGGATTGAAACCTGATGGTCCAGGATCGAAAAGATAAGAGAATAAAGGAGAAAGAATAAAGAGAAAAAAGGAGGCTGATATTCCTTGGTTTACACAGAAAGCCAATAAAGTCCCTGACATGGGACTTGCTCTGTTCATGGAGGCCACAGGCTCCCTCTCAATGGGGTGAAGACGCAGAGCACCTTCTCCCCGGAGCGAAGATGCAGAGCACCTTCTCGATTGCGTCTTAGAAGCCCGGGCAAAAAAGTGAACTCAGAGAGCCTCTGTGCTCCAGGGAATCTGCCTGAGAAAAGAGAAAAAAAGACACAGAGACCAGAGCTCTGGTGAAGTGGGATCCGTAGCTTTATTTTCAAAAGGAACTTTTATATTCTGAGTTTCACATTTCTCAAAGTAAAAGATACAGAGTCAGCTCAACATTCCATCAATTTTACCTTTATCCAAACCATGACATTTTCTGTATACCTTTTCATAAACAAAGGTCTTATGTTATGTCTGGCCCTGTGGCCTGTTAACATTTCATGACTCTTTTCTGATAAAAGTTGATCAGCCAGAAAACTTGTTTTCCCTTAAAGTGTTTTTTCTTTATTTCTCCCATCCTCAGAAAGTACTAAATAAAATTACATTCTCACAGAGCAAAGGTGCAGTGGGTCACAACAAAGAAAGAACTTATTAGCTCAAAGGTCTTATGTGGTTAATACCAAGGCTACTACTTGCTTTTCTTACATTCCAACTACATTAACTAACGCACTCCCAGATACACAATGGATAAGGGATATGGGAACTTGGCAGCAAGCATTGGCCCAATAATGAAGCCCTTTACCAGTACTATTCTAATAATTTTTCATACCTCAAAGGGCTGTATGCTCATTAGGACTTTTAGAAAATTTAGGCTTCCCGTGCCTTTCATGGCTGGGGAGTTGTGAGCAATTATGTGCGTTAGTTGCAAGGATATGGATAAACCTGCCAAGCAAGCTAAAATGCTAACAGAGGGTTAGAATTGAAATACTCCTTTCAAGCCCAGGAGACTTATTAATTAGAGCCCTAAATTGATTTTGTTCAGAGAAAGATGGCCGGGGATAGCCCCCTACTAATGTCAGAAGAGTTGGTGAAAAGCATAATATAGTAAACAGTAGACAGATTTTGGTTTTGGGGTAGATGCTCAAGCAGGTCCAGGGAATCCCTTGAGTCCTGATCCTCCTTTGCCTGTCAGGTCCTCTCCGCATGACCTTTGTCATGGTTGGGACTTCCCATGGTGGCTCCCAGCAATATATTAATTAAATGTTTCATATGAATTGATTTATGTATGTTGAACCATCCTTACATCCCAGGCATAAATCACACTTGATCATTATGAATGATCCTTTTAATGTGCTGCTGAATTGATTTTGGTAGTATTTTATTGAGAATGTTTACATCTATTGTCTTCAGGGATATTGGTTTAGTTTTCTAGTAGTGTCATTTTCTCATTTTGGTATCTGGGTGATACTGGCCTTGTAAAATGAATTGGTAATGTTCCATCTTGTCAATTTTTTGGAAAGAGTTTTAGAAGCAAAGTTAATTTTTCTTTAAACGTTGATAAAATTCACCAGTGAAGCCATTCCAGTCCTGGGCTTTTCTCTGTTGGGAAATTTTTGATTATTAATTCAGTCTCTTTACTAGTAATGATTCTATTCAGATTTTTCTTTTCTTTTTTTCCTGTTACAGTATTGATAAATTGTACATTTCTAATTTTTTTTTCGTAGTTGTTCAATTTGTTGACATACAGTGTTCATAGTAATCCCATGATCTTTTGTATTTCTGTAAAATACATTGTAATGTCTACATTTCATTTATAATTTTATTTCTCCTGTTTTCTTGGTTAGTTAGCTATGGATTTGTCAGTTTTATTTATCTTTTCAAAGAACCAACTTATCAGTTTGATTAATCCTTTCTATTATTTTTTCTTGTTCTCCATTTCAGTTATTTCTGCTCTGATCTTTGTTATTTCCTTTCTTCTGCTACCTGTGGGCTCAGTTTCTTCTTCTTTTTCTAGTTCCTTAATATGTAGTGTTAGGTTTCTTTGGGACCTTTCTTGCTTCTTAATGTTGGCATTTAGTGCTATGAATTTCTCTCTCAGAACTGCTTTTACTACATCCTATAAGTTCTGGTTTATTGTGTTTCTATTCACATTTATCTCAGGAAACTTTTAAATCCACCCCCTCCTTTTTTTTTTTTTTTTGATTCATTGCTTGTTCAGAGCAGTGTTTGTTGTTTGATTTCCACATGTTCATGACTTTTCCAGTTTTTCTCTTGTTATTGATTTCTAATTTCATGCTACTGTACCTAGAGAAGATAATTGGTATTATTTCAGTCGTCTTTAATTTGCTAAGATTTGTTTTGTGACCTAACATATGGTCTGTCATAGAACATGTTCTCTGTGCACTTGAGAAGAACCTGTGTACTGCTGTTGTGGATGGAATGTTCTCTGAGTCTTTCAGGTGCCTGTGGTCTATAGTGGTGTCCAGTCTTCTATTTCCTTATTGATTCTCTGTCTAGATGATCTATCCATTATTGACAGTAGGATACTGAAGTCATCAGTTATTATTATATTACTATTTGTGTGCTTAGTGTGCTAGTCACAGCCGCCTGCACTTAGTGCAGGAGGGCCTAGAGGAGCTATCCCATGTTGAAGGTCAGGAAGGGCGATGGTGAGGAGGTACCCCTCGTCCAAGGTAAGGAGCAGTGGCTGCACTTTGCTGAAACAGCCGTGAAGAGATACCCCACACCAAAGGTAAGAGAAACCCAAGTAAGATGGTAGGTGTTGCAAGAGGGTGTCAGAGGGCAGACACACTGAAACCATACTCACAGAAAACTAGTCAATCTAATCACACTAGGACCACAGCCCTGTCTAACTCAATGAAACTAAGCCATGCCTGTGGGGCAACCCAAGATGGGTGGGTCATGGTGGAGAGATCTGACAGAATGTGGTCCACTGGAGAAGGGAATGGCAAACCACTTCAGTATTCTTGCCTTGAGAACCCCATGAACAGTATGAAAAGGCAAAATGATAGGATACTGAAACAGAAACTCCCCAGGTCAGTAGGTCCCCAATATGCTACTGGAGATCAGTGGAGAAATAACTCCAGAAAGAATGAAGGGATAGAGCCAAAGCAAAAACAATACCCAGCTGTGACTGGTGATAGAAGCAAGGTCCGATGCTGTAAAGAGCAATATTGCATAGGAACCTGGAATGTCAGGTCCATGAATGAAGGCAAATTGGAAGTGGTCAAACAAGAGATGGCAAGAGTGAATGTCGACATTCTAGGAATCAGCGAACTAAAATGGACTGGAATGGGTGAATTTAACTCAGATGACCATTATATCTATTACTGCAGGCAGGAATCCCTCAGAAGAAATGGAGTAGCCATCATGGTCAACAAAAGAGTCCAAAATGCAGTACTTGGATGCAATCTCAAAAATAGCAGAATGATTTCTGTGCATTTCCAAGGCAAACCATTCAATATCAGAGTAATCCAAGTCTATGCCCCAACCAGTAATGCTGAAGAAACTGAAGGTGAATGGTTCTATTAAGACCTACAAGACCTTTTAGAGATAACACCCAAAAAAGATGTCCTTTTCATTATAGGGGACTGGAATGCAAAAGTAGGAAGTCAAGAAACACCTGGAGTAACAGGCAAATTTGGCCTTGGAATGCAGAATGAAGCAGGGCAAAGACTAATAGAGTTTTGCCAAGAAAATGCACTGGTCATAAAAAACACCCTCTTCCAACAACACAAGAGAAGACTCTACACATGGACATCACCAGATGGTCAACACCAAAATCAGATTGATTATATTCTTTGCAGCCAAAGATGGAGAAGCTCTATACAGTCAGCAAAAACAAGACCAGGAGCTGACTGTGGCTCAGAACATGAACTCCTTATTGCCAAATTCAGACTGAAATTGAAGAAAGTAGGGAAAACCACTAGACCATTCAGGTATGACCTAAATCAAATCCCTTATGATGATACAGTGGAAGTGAGAAATAGATTTAAGGGCCTAGATCTGATAGATAGAGTGCCTGATGAACTATGGAATGAGGTTCGTGACATTGTACAGGAGACAGGGATCAAGACCATCCCCATGGAAAAGAAATGCAAAAAAGCAAAATGGCTGTGTGGGGAGACCTTACAAATAGCTGTGAAAAGAAGAGAAGTGAAAAGCAAAGGAGAAAAGGAAAGATATAAACATCTGAATGCAGAGTTCCAAAGAATAGCAAGAAGAGATAAGAAAGCCCTCCTCAGTGATCAATGCAAAGAAATAGAGGAAAACAACAGAATGGGAAAGACTAGAGATCTCTTCAAGAAAATTAGAGATACCAAGGGAACACTTCATGCAAAGATGGGCTCGATAAAGGACAGAAATGGTATGGATCTAACAGAAGCAGAAGATGTTAAGAAGAGATGGCAAGAATACAAACTGTACAAAAAAGATCTTCACGACCCAGATAATCACGATGGTGTGATCACTGACCTAGAGCCAGACATCCTAGAATGTGAAGTCAAGTGGGTATTAGAAAGCATCACTATGTACAAAGCTAGTGGAGGTGATGGAATTCCAGTTGAGCTATTTCAAATCCTGAAGGATGATGCTGTGAAAGTGCTGCACTCAATATGCCAGCAAATTTGAAAAACTCAGCAGTGGCCACAGGACTGGAAAAGTCAGTTTTCATTCCAATCCCAAAGAAAGGCAATGCCAAAGAATGCTCAAACTACTGCACAATTGCACTCATCTCACACGCTAGTAAAATAATGCTCAAAATTCTCCAAGCCAGGCCTCAGCAATATGTGAACCGTGAACTTCCTGATGTTCAAGCTGGTTTTAGAAAAGGTAGAGGAACCAGAGACCAAATTGCCAACATCCGCTGGATCATGGAAAAACCAAGAGAGTTCCAGAAAAGCATCTATTTCTGCTTTATTGACTATGCCAAAGCCTTTGACTGTGTGGATCACAATAAACTGTAGAAAATTCTGAAAGAGATTGGAATACCAGACCACCTGATCTGCCTCTTGAGAAATCTGTATGCAGGTCAGGAAGCAACAGTTAGAACTGGACATGGAACAACAGACTGGTTCCAAACAGGAAAGGAGTACGTCAAGGCTGTATATTGTCACCCTGTTTATTTAACTTCTATGCAGAGTACATCATGAGAAACGCTGGACTGGAAGAAACACAAGCTGGAATCAAGATTGCTGGGAGAAATATCAATAACCTCAGATATGCAGATAACACCACCCTTATGGCAGAAAGTGAAGAGGAACTCAAAAGCCTCTTGATGAAAGTGAAAGTGGAGAGTGAAAAAGTTGGCTTAAAGCTCAACATTCAGAAAACGAAGATCATGGCATCTGGTCCCATCACTTCATGGGAAATAGATGGGGAAACAGTGGAAACAGTGTCAGACTATATTTTTGGGGGCTCTGAAATCACTGCAGATGGTGACTGCAGCCATGAAATTAGAAGACGCTTACTCCTTGGAAGGAAAGTTATGACCAACCTAGATAGCATATTGAAAAGCAGAGACATTACTTTGCCAACAAAGGTTCGTCTAGTCAAGGCTATGGTTTTTCCTGTGGTCGTGTATGGATGTGAGAGTTGGACTGTGAAGAAGGCTGAGCACTGAAGAATTGATGCTTTTGAAGTGTGGTGTTGGAGAAGACTCTTGAGAGTCCCTTGGACTGCAAGGAGATCCAACCAGTCCATTCTGAAGGAGATCAGCCCTGGGATTTCTTTGGAAGGAATGATCCTAAAGCTGAAAGTCCAGTGCTTTGGCCACCTCATGCAAAGAGTTGACTCATTGGAAAAGACTCTGATGCTGGGAGGGATTGGGCGCAGGAGGAGAAGGGGATGACAGAGGATGAGATGGTTGCATGGCATCACTGACTCGATGGACATGAGTCTGGGTGAACTCCGGGAGTTGGTGATGGACAGGGACACCTGGCGTGCTGCGATTCATGGGGTCGCAAAGAGTCGGACACGACTGAGTGACTGAACTGAACTGAAGTGAACTGATTTGTGCTTTTAGTTCTATTAGACTTTGCTTTTATATTTAGGTGCTTGATATTGAGCATACAAATGTTTATAGTTGTTTATCTCTTCTGATGGGTTGACCATTTCATCATTATATAATGATCTACTTTGTCTCTTTTTGCCATTTTTAAAGTCTGTTTTGTCTGGTAGATTGACAGACTATCTTGCATTTTTATTGTTCTGGTTACCATTTGCTTGAAATGACTTTATCTGTCCTTCACTTTCAATCAATGCATGTCTTTAAGGCTAAAGTGTGTCTCTTGTAGACCATGTATTGTTAGATCTTGAGTTTTTTTTTTAATTTATTTGGCTGTTCTCTGCCTTTTGTTTGGAGAATTTAATCTGTTTACCTTTGAAGTATTATTGATAGGTAAGAACTTACTATTTCCCTTTAAAAATTATTTTCTGGTTGTTTTTTAAATCCATTTTCCATATTTTTATCCCACTGTTTTTTCTTGTTTTGATGTCTTCTGGTGTCATTATGTTCTAACTTCTTTATCATGTTCTTTTGTTTAGTTGCTATAGGCTTTTCCCTTGTGATTACCATGAGGCTTACATAAATTATCTAAAAATTACAACATCCTATTTTAAGCTGTTAGCAACTTAAACTTTAGTAGAATTCCCAAATCTCACACTTTTACTTCTCTTCTCCCTCACATCTTAGGTAATTGTTAAATTTTATGTAATTTTATTTTGTGTAACTAATAACAGATTATTATAGTTAGGGTTATTTTTCCTATGTTCATTTATTAAGAAAAAGTTTTAAACTAGAGATGTAGGCAAATTATGTACCACTATTACTAAATTACAGTATTTAACTTTGGCTGCATATTTACTATTTCCGTAAGTTTTACACTACCTTTTTATGCTTGTATGGTGTTAATTAATGTCTTTCTACTTCTACTTAAAGATCTCTTAAGTATATCTTATAAGGCAGGTCTAGAGGTTATAAACTCCCTGAGATTTTTTGTTTGGGAAAGTCTTTATTTTGCTTTCATTTCTAAAGATCAGCTTTGTCATGTGTAGTGTTCTTGGTTGACACTTGTTTTCTTTCAAGCTTTTGAATACGTCATCCCATTCTCTTGTGGCTTGAAATGTTTCTCCTGAGGAACCCAAGGTGTTCCCCTGTGTGAAAATTCTGTTTTTCTCTTGCTGCTTTAAATTTTTTATTTGTCTTTGACTTTTGACTATTTTATTATAATGTGCCTTATAATAGGTGTAGCCCTAGTTAAGTTGAACTTATTTAAGCTTCTTTATTTATAGTCTGTTCATGGATTTGGATGTTCATTTCTTTTTCCAGGTTGGGAAGTTTTCAGGCATTATTGTTTTACATACACTTTTTGTTCCTTTCTCTTTCTTTCCTTCTGTCATTTCCATAATGTAGATAGTGTTTCTTTTCATTGTGTTGCATGCATCTGGTAGGCTTTCTTCACTCTTTTTCATTCTTTTCTTTCTTCTGACTGATTAATTTCTAATACCCTATCTTCTAAGTCACTGATTCTTTCTTCTATGTAGTTGAATCTGCTTTTGAAAGTTCATTGAATTCTTCAGTTCATTTTTTTTATTTTTAAACTCTAGGATTTCTCTTAGGGTTTTTTCTATTATGGTTTCTATTATATTGTTGAACATTTTGTTTATGCATTATTTTCCAAAGTTTGTTTAGTTGTGTGTTCTTGTAATTCATTAAATTCTTTAAGAGGATTATTTTTAATTTGCTATCTGCAGTTTATGTGGTAGTGATGGTTTAGTTGCTAAGTCACGTCTGACTCTGTGGCCCCATGGACTATAGCCCACCAGGCTCCTCTGTTCATGGGATTTCTGAGGCAAGAATACTAGTGTTGGTTGCCATTTCCTTCTCCGGAGGATCTTCCTGATCCAGGGATTGAACCTGGGTCTCCTGCATTGTAATTGGATTTTTTATTGACTGAGCTACCAGGGAAACCCATGACAGTTCATATGTCTCCATTCTCTGTGATCAGTTTTTAGAGCTTTATTAGTTTTTTTTTTTTTTTTTTGATGTCATCTTTACCAGTTTTTCTGTAATTCATGGTTTCTTATATTGTTATCTGCACCTTTGACTAATCCGCTTTCTCTTCCTCTTCCAGACTTTACAGATTTGCTTTAGCAGAGCCAGATCGTCATCAGTCTACTCAGTTTGGATTTCCAGACATGTCTCCTGGTAAGTCCTTATGCAGGTAGGACCTGCTCTTATAGAATATATTTGGTCAAGGAAACTGAGCTCTGAGATTGGGCATAGTAGGGAGTGTGCCCTGGCTGGTAACAATTGGATGGGACTTCTGGCATGATTCCCTTCACAAGTGAGGCTGTAGGATGGATTTTTTGGTTGTGTGGATTCTCTGGTCAGACTTAATACATGGTTAGAACTGGAAACTGTATTCATTGGTAGGTAGGACTATGAATTAGATTCTTTGCCTTGCCAGGGCATTGGGACCAAACCCAGGGCTTCTACAGTTTGTCATTTGGGGATCTGAATCAGATAAGAGTGTGCACTGAATTCCCTGATCAGGTGAGGGCACTGGAGTTTTACTCTGCAGTTCAAAGAAGCCATGGGCTGTGCTCTCCAATCAAGTGCCACTGTGAGCAGGGCTGTTGCATGGCCTGTGCAGTTTCCTATGTGCTCTGGTTCGGTTCCTTGGTCAGGCAGACTGGAGGATATTTTCAGCGATGAGTAGGGCTAGAAATTAGCTTCCTTTCCTGGGGGCAGTGGGGGAAGTAGCTCTAAAGCTAATATAGCTCTTTGCTTGTCTTAACTCAAGTGGACCCATGTCCCAAGTTTCCTGATCAATGGACCTATAGTCCACTGGATTTACTCTATAGTCTGTAGGCTAGCGTCTCTCTGCTTCAGTGCCACTGGGCTGCACAACTTCCAGTTCTCACCAGCCTTTCTGGTCAGAGAGGAGCCCAAAAGCTGCAACAGTGGGGTTCTGTCTCAGTTTCCTTGCTTGGGTGGGAGAATAGTTGTTCTAGGCAACTGTTCCAGGCAACTGTTAGTTTCCCAAACAATCTCTCCAGTTGTGGGAGCCTGGGAGCTACCCTCATTTCTTTTTATTGTTGAGTAATATTCCATTGTATGGATATATCAGTTTGTTTACCTATTCACAAAAAAATGTCCCTACCTATTGAAGGACATTTTTGGTTGCTTCCAGTTTGGAGTGATTATAAATAAAGCTACTAAAAACATTCATGTGCAGCTTTTGTGTGGATATAAATTTCCAAATCAGTTTGGTAAATGCTTAGAAGTGTAATTGCTGGATTGTGTGGTAATTACGGTTAGTTTTGTAAGTTGTAAGCAGTTGCTAAGGTGTTTTCTAAAGTGTTATGCCACTTTGATTTCTCACCCGGAGTGAACGAGAGTTCTTTTTACTCCATATCCTCAGTAGCTGTCAGTATCGTCAGGTTTTAAAAATTTAATTTCAGTTTTTTGCCACTCTAGTAAGTGTATAGTGGTATCTTACTGTTGTTTTAACATTCAGCTCCCTAATGGCATAAGATGTTAAATATATTAGTAATTTCTTATGCTTATTTGTTATCTGTGTTTTTGGTGTTCTAATTCCTGCCTGCTTTTGCATTCGGTTGTTTCTTTTCTTTTTTTGGCTGTGCCGCATGCATGGCTTGTGAAATCTTAATTCCTACCATGGATCAAATCCATACCCTTGTCATGTCCTGGGCAGTCAGAGTGCAGATTCCTAACCATTGGACTGCCAGGGAATTCCATTACTGTAGTTATTTATGTTCTTGCTGTTGAGTTTTCAGAGTCTTTGATATATTTGGAATACAAGTCCTTTACCAGATACATATTTTAAAAATATTTTCTCCCAATTTGTGGCTTATCTTTTGATTCTCTTAACAGTGCTTGATGCCAATTGATAAGAAAGAATTTTGTTTTCTAACAGGAGTTGATATTACTAAGACAGTATTTCTTTAATTATTTAAACATTTTTATTTAATTCTCTAAACATATCAATCATGTGTGTTTTAATATTTTTGTGTGCTGAATCTCACATATCGAGCTGATTTTTATTGGTGCAGTCTTTATTTAGTATGGGTTACACATTCCTGTTTTTTCTCACCCACCTGCCTGCCTTGGGTGTGTAAATTTTGGTGGCATGCTGAATATGGGTAATGATACATTTAGCCCACTCTTGGGTCTTATCTTCCTTTGAGGAGTGTTAATTTTGTTCCATTAGATAGTTCACTTACTGGTTGATCACCTTCAACCTTGTAGACTTGATTTTATGATTTATTTAGTATGGATCTGTGCAAATCCTGAGTTGTTTGCTTAGCTGCTCTAACTTGACAAGACTAAGCCTCCGAACTTTATTTTTCCTTATAAATCTCGTCAGGTCCTGGTGTTAGGCTTTGTTAGGATAGGTTTAGAATATACTTTATTTTAGGATACAGTCTTTACTTATTATGCTCAGTTTTTCTTGTGTCTTGGCTGAATATCTGGGATGCTAATGAATTTTGTCCTCTTAAGCTAGATTTGACCAATGTTCTCTAGCATGCTTGACTGCTATTATCTTTTTTTTCTGATTTTGATTGTGTAGCAACCAGTAAGCCTCATTTTGTCTACCTTATATAATCACAGAGTAGTCTTCAGGTGAAGCCTGTGGAAGACTCTCAAAAAGGCTTCCTAGGGGCTCTTCTGCACAATTCCCATGTATATGGACTCTGCTCTTCAGATTTCAGTAGCTGTGTATGCCCAAACTGTGATCTCTTTCTCATCAGCTCAGTGAAATTGCCATGCTCTGCTTGTGCAGTGGTCAGGATATCGTTCCTAAGCAGATGATTAGGGCTTTCATGTAACTCATCTCATAAGTTCTCCTTCCCTTATGAATCACAGAATTTCACTACTTGTCAGTCAGTGTCTGTAAACAGTTGCCTCATAGATTTTGTCCAGTTTTATAGTTGTTTTCAGTGGGGAGGGGGTCCACTGAAATTCAGGGCCAATAACTTCATCATAGCAAGAGAAAGAAATCGCAGCATGACAATGTGTTTTGATTCTTGTCATCTTTCAAAGACTCTCTTAAATGCCACCTCTTCCTTGAAGAATCTCCTGATAAGGTCAGAATTAATCCCTTCTTCCCTTACACTTCTATTGTTTTGCATTTCTGTTATCACCATATCACCATTGTTTTATCACTTCCTTTGTGGCTCAGCTGGTAAAGAATACACCTGCAATGCAGGAGACTTGGGTTCGATCCCTGGGTTGGGAAGATCCCCTGGAGAAGGGAAAGACGACACACTCCAGTATTCTGGCCTAGAGAATTCCATGACTGTATAGTCCATGGGGTTGCAAAAAGCTGGACACCCTGAGTGACTTTCACTTTCACTATCACCGTAAATCTGAAAGTTATAGCAGCTCCTGCGTCTAGTTATTTGAGGTGTGCTATCATTGTATCACAGCTGACTACTGTCTTTGGGGGCTGACAGGATTGGGGAGGGACTGTCGTAGTCTGGTTCTACTTTCAAGGTCAGTGACCAGCAGGATGCATTCTCATATGCTGCATGTTTTACTCCCTCACTAACGGGAAGCTCCTTAAGTGGAAGAACTATGTTTTTCATCTTTGTTTCTTCTCATTATGCCTAGCATAGTGCCTGAGATGATGATGATGGCAGTGATATACAAAGACAGAAACATAGGTCAATGGAACAAAATAGAAAGCCCAGAGATAAATCCACGCACCTACGGACACCTTATCTTTGACAAACGATAAGGTATATTCTTATACATACCTTATACATAAAGTATATATATTCTTATATATACCTTATATATATTCTTGCAAGAATATACATTGGAGTAAAGACAATCTCTTTAACAAGTGGTGCTGGGAAAACTGGTCAGCCACTTGTAAAAGAATGAAACTAGAACACTTTCTAACACCATACACAAAAATAAACTCAAAATGGATTAAAGATCTAAATGTAAGACCAGAAACTATAAAACTCCTAGCAGAAAACATAGGCAAAACACTCTCCAACGTAAATCATAGCAGGATCCTCTATGACCCACCTCCCAGAGTAATGGAAATAAAAGCAAAAATAAACAAATGGGACCTAATTAAACTTAAAAACTTTTGCACAACAAAGGAAACTATAAGCAAGGTGAAAAGACAGCCTTCAGAATGGGAGAAAATAATAGTAAACTAAGCAACTGAAAAATAATTAATCTCAAAAATATACAAGCAACTCCTGTAGCTCAATTCCAGAAAAATAAACGAACCAATCAAAAAATGGGCCAAGGACCTAAACAGACATTTCTCCAAAGAAGACATACAGATGGCTAACAAACACATGAAAAGATGCTCAACATCACTCATTATCAGAGAAATGCAAATCAAAACCACAATGAGGGACCATCTCACGCCAGTCAGAATGGATGCTATCCAAAAGTCTACAAGCAATAAATGCTGGAGAGGGTGTGGAGAAAAGGGAACCCTCTTACACTGTTGCTGGGAATGCAAACTAGTACAGCCACTATGGAGAACAGTGTGGAGATTCCTTAAAAAACTGGAAATAGAAATGCCATATGACCCAGCAATCCCACTGCTGGGCATACACAGTGAAGAAACTAGAATCGAAAAAGACACATGTATCCCAATGTTCATCGCAGCCCTGTTTATAATAGCCAGGACATGGAAGCAACCTACATGTCCATCAGCAGATGAATGGATAAGAAAGCTGTGGTATATATACACACTGGAATATTACTCAGCTATTAAAAAGAATGCATTTGAATCAGCTCTAATGAGGTGGATGAAACTGGAGCCTATTATACAGAGCGAAGTAAGTCAGAAAAACACCAATACAGTATATTTAATGCATATATATGGAATTTAGAAAGATGGTAACAATGACCCTATATGCGAGACAGCAAAAGAGACACAGATGTGAATAACAGACTTTTGAACTCTGTGAGAGATGGCAAGGGTGGGATGATTTGAAAGAATAGTATTGAAACATGTTTATTACCATATGTGAAATAGATCTCCAGTCCAGGTTCGATGCATGAGACAGGGTGCTCAGGGCTGGTGCACTGGGATGACCCTGAGGGATGGGATGGGGAGGGAGGTGGGAGGGAGGGTCAAGATGGGGAACACATGTACACTTATGGCTGATTCATGTGAATGTATGGCAAAAACCACCACAATATTGTAAAGTAATTAGCTTCCAATTAAAAAAAAAACAAATAGCATCAAGCATTTATTGAATGCTTTTTATCTGTCAGGCACTTGTTGTTCAGTCGCTATATCACTAGACAAAGCATTTTATTTAATGAACAGTCATTTGTGTGGCATTTTCCATGTGCCAAGCATTATTCTAAGCACCTACAAATATTAATTTATGTACATAGATTATCTCACTTAAGCCACAAAAAGCTTTATGAGGAGCTCTATTTTCTCCATCTTATAGATGAGAAAATTGAGGATTGGGAAATTTGGGTAACTTTCTCAAGTGCTCACATATCTAATAGGTAATGTGGAGTGGAGATAGGCAGGGCTGTAAAGCTTGCACCTGGACAAATGTCTCCTCGAGCTACAAATTACAAAGAAACTCTATGGCAGTGTTCCCCAACTCTTTTGGCATGAGGGAGCGGTTTTGTGGAAGACGATTTTTCCACAGACTGGAGTTGTGTGAGGTGGTTTTGGGATGACTCAAGGACATTACATGTACTGTACACTTTATTTCTATTATTATTGCATCAAGTTGGGGACCCCTGCTATATGGGACTAGAAATAACCGCATGCATGTGCCGTTAGGGCAGATTCTGGAGAAAAAGATACAAAAAGGCCAAAAACCCCAACTGCCACTTCTGAAAAGCCAGGAGCAAAAGCAGGATACTGCACATGCCTCCTCCACTTAAGACCACCGAATAACCTAAGCCATCCGTGGATGTACCCTTAGTCTCACCCCAGCTCACCCCCATTCAGGGAGGGAGTAAGGGATCCTGCTGCTTGTTCTCACTGCCCCCTGCTACAGCAGGGGTCCCAATAAAGCCTTGCCTGAATTTCTTGTCTGGCCTGTAGTCAATTTCTATTGATTAGGGAAGGCCGAGAACCCTGGTTAGCATATTCAAAAGCAGAGACATTACTTTGCTAACAAAGGTTCATCTAGTCAAGGCTATGGTTTTTCCTGTGGTCATGTATGGATGTGAGAGTTGGACTGTGAAGAAGGCTGAGTGCTGAAGAATTGATGCTTTTGAACTGTGGTGTTGGAGAAGACTCTTGAGAGTCCCTTGGACTGCAAGGAGATCCAACCAGTCCATTGTGAAGGAGATCAGCCCTGGGATTTCTTTGGAAGGAATGATGCTAAAGCTGAAACTCCAGTACTTTGGCCACCTCGTGCAAAGAGTTGACTCATTGGAAAAGACTCTGATGCTGGGAGGGATTGGGGGCAGGAGGAGAAGGGGATGACAGAGGATGAGACGGCTGGATCGCATCACCGACTTGATGGATGTGAGTCTGAGTGAACTCCGGGAGTTGGTGATGGACAGGGAGGCCTGGTGTGCTGCGATTCATGGGGTCCCAAAGAGTCGGACACGACTGAGTGACTGAACTGAACTGAACTGAAGAACCCTGGTGTGTATCAGAGCTAGTAGATAATCATCAGATATTTGTTAAATTACAGACAATTTATGGCTTATACTTGGTAACCTTTAGAAGCTTCTAAAGGTTTCACTCTATCTTTATTGGGAGTAGTATTTTATCAATGTAGATAATGTGTACCCACCTTGCAGGGATTTGTCTGGTCATTCCAGTTGGCTGCATACAGTATCCTGAACCAAGATGTTAATGCCAGAACTAAAATATTTTGGAAAAGGAAACCCTGTGGGGATTAATGGCCACCCTTCCACAATCTTCCATCTGATGGATTCTCAGCTGCCTGAGTAAGTTATGGCTATGGAGCTGGCCCAAACTACCAAGGCCCAATTCTTCCTAATTGTTTGCAGTCACTGCTTCCAAATTAGGTTGCTGTCAAAACAAGAGAGTTTTGAAATGACCAGGAAGAATGTTGCCCTTCTCCAGGAAGATGGATCAGGAAGTGAGCAAGTAGTACTCATACTTTTAATTCAGGTTTTATGGAGCTATAAGATTCAGTAAAACGTTCCAGCTTAATGTATTGAGATTTCAGCACAGTAGTTCCCCAAAGAACTCCATCTTTTTCCTGCCAGTGGGTACAAAAAGGGAGGGGTGGGGGGAAACTCCTGTGGTTAAAATAGACACTGCTGCTGCTGCTGCTAAGTCACTTCAATCGTGTCCGACTCTGTGTCCGACTCTGTGTGACCCCATAGACGGCAGCCCACCAGGCTCCCCCGTCCCTGGGATTCTCCTGCTGGGCTGCAAATTGAAGCAAGTTAAGAACATGGGAACATCTTTTAGGTAGTGTAAGCTCTTCCCATTTACCATTAGCAATAGCTAATGACATTTTTCCACAGCAGAAAGATGTTACTTTTATATTTTCCTACAACTTATTATTTATCCTAAAGGCTGAAGGATTTTTAGAGGAAATTTAGCTGATTTCCAGAGTTCCAGTAGATTGTATTCATTTCCTACATATACCATTTTTGATGAGTTCAACCAGTCCCTACTCCTTGTTGTGTGTTTGTGGCGGGAGGGGGATAGGTTGCATCCTGGTGCTACCCTGATTTTGAGAGCAGTTCCAGAGGTTTGGAAAACCCTTTCCCAGCATGTCTAGAATAGACCAGTTGTTAGATATAATATGATAATGATACACTTCACATACCCAGAACAAGGGACAGACACATCTTTTATACTTAATCCTATGATAAGATTCAGTGAGAAAGTCCTGGTATGCACACTCCCCTGGTCCAAAGATTGATATTGATTTCAGACTGAAGAAATTTCATAGAGGATGCCATTCAGAGAATCAGTCAAATGCCTCATGAATCTATTGTTTTAGACACTGAATCATACTGTGACCCATATTATTTAAGGGGTCAGGAGAGGTGGTGTAAGGAGTGGGTAATGTACACTGGCCTTTGGAGTAAGACAGAGTGGGTTCAGTTTCTAGTTCTGGTGCCTATGAGCTGTGTGACCTCAGATGTGGAAATTAACTTTTCTGAGCATTCATTTCCTCTCCTATAAACTGGGAATGATATTTGGTAGTTTAAAACATTAAAGAAATAATGCAGGTGTGACTCTTATTATAATGCTAACAAAAGGTTACAAGAGGGCTTGACAAAACTTTGTTATCACTGTTCTTGGTTCTTTATGTGTATTATTTTGATCAGTCTTCATGACATCTCTCAGAGACTTTCCTCATTTTCACAGATGAGAAACCCAAAATTCAGATTTTAAATGACTTGCCCCAGGCCTGGAGCTAATAAGTTACCAGCAAAAAGTGAATTGAAACTAGCTGGTGCCACATTTCTCAAATGCTAGAGGTGGCACTCCATAGAGTCTGTCTGCCTTGATCAGACTCTGAAACAGGAAGGAAGGACAGGATGATTGGAGGTGTTTCATGAATATGCCTGCTTGATTTGTAGCCAGCCTGGTATTTCGCAGATATTTAAACAAACAAACAAGCAGACATCAAATAAGTAGATATATGGCATTTCTTAAGCACTTGCCATGTGCTAACTGGAGAAAGAAATGGTAACTCGCTTTAGTGTTCTTGCCTGGAAAATCCCATGGACAGAGGAGCCTGGTGGGCTACAGTTCATGGGGTTGTAAAGAGTCGGACAGGACTGAGCAACTGAGCACATATGCTAACAGATTCCCTAAGTTTTATCCTGTATTATCTCATCTAATTATCATAGTAACCCTGTAAGACTACCAACATAATACCCATCAGGAGTGTGAAAACTGACATATAAATGTTCATTTGCTCAAGGTCACAGGGCTTGTTAGAAGCACAGCCAGGCCTGTCCAACCGCCGAGTACTATCTACTTGCTGATATATGTAACGTATTACTCTTTAGATATGGGGACACCTTTCCAGTTGCAAAGCCCAGAGCAATGTTGAGAGCTCCACAGATGTTCATCCTTGGCAGTCACTTTCATCCTTGCCCTGTTCCTCTGTTCCTTGAATTTCCATGATGATTTCTAATGTCAAGTAACTTGACACTTCATTTGGCTATTCTGCAATGAAATTGACCACCAATAAAACCGAATAGCCCACAGTGGACTCTTTTTATTATTACCTATTAGGCATTTCTTGTGAGCCTATTAGAGTAATATTTTGATTGAATTAAAATGATTGCTAAAATATCCGGCAGCACAAATTTTCCCTAATTCAGTATCAGGCTTAGGAATCAGTTTTTTGAATTAAAAAAAAATCACAGCTTTTTTTTCCTATAGGAAAATAAAAAGTTCTATGCATCTGCTTTCTGAATTAAGGACAAGTTACTATTCCATGAAAAACACAAAAATAATTATACTCCAGGCTCATGACTAACAAAAGGGGGTGGGGGGAGCCTGAAGTACAGTTATCCCTTTGTATCTGCAAAGGGTTGGTTCTAGGACCTCCTGAGGATGCCAAAATCTGCGGATGCTCAAGTCTCTTATTAAAATGACATAGTATTTGCATATAACTTAAGCACATTCTCCTATTTACTTCAAATCAATCTAGATTACTTAAAATATCTAATACAATGTAAATACTATGTAAATAGTTATCAGAGCATGGCAAATTCAGATTTTGATTTTTTGAGCCTCCTAGAATATTTTGGAGAAGGCAATGGCAACCCACTCCAGTACTCTTGCCTGGAAACTCCCATGGATGGAGGAGCCTGGTAGGCTGCAGTCCATGGGGTCGCTGAGAGTTGGATATGACTGAGCGACTTCACTTTCACTTTTCCTTTCATGCATTGGAGAAGGAAATGGCAACCCACTCCAGTGTTCTTGCCTGGAGAATCCCAAGGATGGGGGAGCCTCGTGGGCTGCCGTCTATGGGCGGGTCACACAGAGTTGGACACAACTGAAGCGACTTAGCAGCAGCAAAATATTTTTTCAAATATTTTGGGATCTGCAGTTGGTTGAACTGGTTACAGAAGGCCAACTCTATTTCAACATTCTGAAAACAAAGAACAAAATTATTTTAAATATAATCTATATATTATTCTTTCTTAAAAAAAAAAAAAACCACTAGATTGGCTTTTTAGATTGAAAATTGCTAGGTTAAGATACAAAATGTGCTCTACTTCCTGTCAGAAATTGAGAAGGTGCAACAGGATAACAGGGGCTTCCCAGGTGGCACAAGTGGTAAAGAATACACTTGCCAATGCGGGAGATGTGGGTGTTGTGGGCTTGATCTCTAGGTTGGGGAGATCCCCTGGAGGAGGGTATGGCAGCCCACTCCGGTATTCTTACCTAGACAGAGGAACCTGGTGGGCTAAAGTCCATAGGGTCACAAGGAGTCGGACATGAACGAAGTGATTTAACACAGCACAACAGGATAACATGTGAACACAGAGTTGGGAGACTTGGGTACTAATTCCAGAGGGGCCACCTCATGCTGTGTAATAGAGGAAGCCACATGTCCTCTCAGGATCCAGTAATGAGAACTCCAGGCACTGCATTATTTCATTTAATACTCACAGGAATTTTATAAGGTTATGTTGGTCCTAATTGACAGCATAAGAAATTGAAGCTTATAGAGTTCAAGTGCTTTGTTCACAGTTGAGTTGTATTTTGGCATTCAAACAACATAAATAAAATTTGCTCTGGGTATTGATTCTAGGTGCCCAATGCAAACATATGCAGGTGCAGACGTCTAGCCTTGTCCTCAACACACATGGAAGCACCAATCTATGAGAATTCAGTCAATTCTGGTCTTTTCTACAGTCCCAAAGTCTCTAACAGAAATTGCATGGAGGAGTATTTCCAATGAAGTTGCTCCCAGGAGCTGCTTATGTGAGATGACTATAAATACTGTTTGGCATTGTTTAAATTGAATTGGGAATGTGCTGAATTAGGGACTGACTAAAATGTTAAACCACTTTCACTTGAACCATATTCAAGGACAGGGCTGAAATAAAAAGTGTGAAGCCAGCTGCAAAGGAGTAAGACATAAGGTCAGCTGCATCAGTGATGGCAGCTTGCCCTGGACTTTACTCTGCTTGGCAGCAGTCCTGTCCCAGTGGGCAGCTGTAGGGAAGGCAAGTGAGAGACTGAATGGACAGCCTCAGGAGAACAAAAGAGCCTGCAGAGTCAAGACTGTCATATGGGAATCATCCCTCCAACCAGAATGAATTCTTCCCTAGCCAGGTCCCTTCTCCAGGGGATCTTCCCAACCCAGGAATTGAACCCAGATCTCCCGCATTGCAGGTGGATTCTTTAACCAGCTGAGCCACCAGGGAAGCCCAAGAATACTGGAGTGGGTAGCCTATTCCTTCTCCAGCAGATCTTCCTGACTCGGGAATTGAACCGGGGTCTCCTGCATTGCAGGAGGATTCTTTACCAGCTGAGCTACCAGGGAAGCCCTTAGCCAGGTCATCTTTTAGCAATTAATTATTTTGGTGAACAATGTTGATAATGTGCATGTTTTGCCATTTCTGAACTCTTGGCAAGCCAAGACACAGCCACCCAGTTTTGATGGGTTCAATCTGCAACCTCTCTGGAGACTCCACTCAAGAATAAAGATGTAAGATTGTTGATGTTTCCATGCCAGTTGTAGTTTTGTCTTGATTAGTTCATTTACTCATTCATTCAGCTAACACTTTCTGAACACTCACTGTGTGGATAGTGCTAAATGCTTGGTATACACTGGTAAGCAAGTCAGACAAAGATCCCTGCTCTCATAGAAATTCAGTTCCAGTGATTTACATTAAGTGGAAAGAGCAGTAGCTTCAGAGTTAGCCATTTCTAGTTTCTGCAGTCAGTTCCATCTATGTCTTAGCTGTGGGCCCTAATGTGTTTGAGCCTTGTTTTCCTCATGGGGAAAATGTGGACCATAAAAACCATAATTCCACCTCCTAGAAAGAATGTGAGATTTGGAACACATGATACAAGAAGCCATGCTTGGCACTGACAAGGATCTCAGTATAGCTACCTCCTTCTCAGTGGCATGCTTCCTTCCCTGCTGTCTGCTGTGTACCAGCCAGCTGCATACCCTAGACTTTGTTCTGTGCTCATTGTGCAAAATTCATTTATCCCTTCTTCAAAGTTGTATTTTCAACTACAACTGACTAGAAAGTAGCAAAAGGAAGGGTGAGTGCTATGATCTGAATATTTGTGTCCCCTCATATTAATGAGTTGATGTCCTGACTCCTGGTGTGACAGTGTTAGATGATTGGACCTTGAAAGGTAAATAGAATTGGATGAGGTCATGAGGATGGAGCCCTCATGGTGGGATTTGTACTCCTATAGCAAGAGGAGTTTGAGCAAACTCTAGGAGATAGTGAAGGACAGGGAAGCCTGGCGTGCTGTAGTTCAAGGGGTCTCAAGGAGTCAGATATGATTTGATTGAACAACAACAGGAAGAAGAGGCACCAAAACTTTTTCTTTTACATGCAATGAGCAAAAGTTGTGAGCACACAGAGAGGAAGTGGCTGTCTACAATTTAGGAAGAGTGCCTCCACCAGTGGAAACTGCCAGCTTGTTAACCTTGAACTTTTAAGCCTCTAGAATGTGAGAAAGAAGTGTTTGTTATTTAAGCCACCCAGTCTATGGGCATTTTGTTACAGTGAGTGAGTGTTAGTCATTCAGTCATGTCTAATTCTTAGTGCTCGTATGACTGTAGCCCACCAGGCTCCTCTGTCAATGGGATTTCCCAGGCCAGAATATTGGAATAGGTTGCCATTCCCTTCTCCAGGGGATCTTCCTGACCCAGGGATCAAACCCATGTCTTCCTCATTGCAGGCAGATTCTTCACTGTCTGAGCCACCAGGGTAGCCCCATGCTAAGACAGTGAGCTTGATGCCATCTGGTAAGAAAGCAAGGCCATTGGTGCTGATCCATCTATTTCATTGGTCTGAGCACAGTGATCCTCCCACATAGCCACCAGGCATCTTAATAGCGGTCTTCACAGCCACATCTCCCTACCAGAGGCATCATGCCCCTGTAGGTGGGGACTTCAGATCCTGGCTAACGACAGTGGATGCTCTTAGAATGTGCCACACAAAGTAGAGTCTTCCCTTCTTCAGCTCTCTGAATTACAGTCAAATCTCCTTTTGTTTGATTAAATTTTGGCTTATTACTATGTTTCGCAAGGGCACCAAAATTTTTACTTGACTTCAGAAGTGCCATTTCTTAGTAAATATTAACACATTTGTCCGTATGTACCTTTTGAACTCTTGGTCTTTCTTTGAATTTTTTTTTTCTAAACTAAACAAATTAATAAAACTAAGAAACTGATTAATGACCTCTGATATAGCTTAATAAGTGGAGGTATTAATTTCAGGAATCATGGTGCAGTTTTGAGGTGAGAGGTAGAGAGAGGTGGAAGATTTTAAATTATATTATACCTTTAATAATATTTTATTGCTACAAATATATATATAATACATATTCATGATATTTACAGAAAGTAGAGAATAAACAAAAATGAGGAAATATTCTAGGATCCTGTGATAGATGCTGTAGTCATTTTTGATAAATCATATACTTGTTAAAAGTTGGTAATCTACTTTTATCAACCTATTTCATCTTTTTTGTCACTAGATACTTTAATATAATACCATTTTAATAACCTTGCTAGCACCCTATTATACAGATGGACCATTATTCCCACCCCCAACCCAATTTTTACATTTATCCCTCATACAGGGATCATTTGGACATCATTTATAGCATCACAGTGAGACTCTGCATAGCTGAATCTTTGATCTCATCCATGTTTATTTCTTTAGACTAGCTTTCTAAAGGCTAAATGGTGGGTCCAAACTTACAGCCGAACTCCCATTGATTTATGTATGTATTTAGCAAATATTTCTAAGCACCTGTAATTTTCAGGCAGTAACAGACATTGGAGAAAAATCATGTGAACAAGGCAGTTTCTATCCTCACAAAGTTTATAATGTCATGAGTTTGTACAATTTATCCTCCCACAAGCAGACTATGAGAGTGCCTTTTATCTAACACAAATCCACTCCTTCCAAAATGCCTTTAAAAATCTGTCATATACATTTGTTGAATTGCAAAACAGAATTATTCCCAGTGTTCTAACACTGTGCTGTATGGAGATGCAGTACCAAACTGTATCAGTCTGTTGGAATGACTGATCACAAAAAGGTGTCCTTTTACCACAGTTCTTGGAAGTGAGCATGAACTCTTGAAAATCAATAAACCAGTAAATTTATGCCTTGACTTGACATATGTTTTATGCCCAAAGCCTCATGTGTCCCTCATTTTAGCACCTCTTGTATTTGGGTGTCTGAAGCAGCCCAGACGTGGGTGTTGTGTTTGAATGTCATGGCATTTATGTCCAAACGAATTAGTGTCCGAAATGGCTCAAATGGCTTCCTTCTACACTTGGGGAAGGGGACTGGACAAGATGGCTTTGAAATGCCATCTAACCCTATTTTTTTCCTCCTCCTTTGTCATTTTAGAAAAGAACAAAATCTGTTAGAACTCAGATGAAATTTATTCTAAATCATTAACAAAGAAAGACATCTATCTTCCCTCAACACAAAGAGATCCCAAAATGTCACACCCAAATCTGCAACATGGAAAATCTGAACCATTGAAAATCATGCATTAACTGTGGTTATAAGATAGTCATCTCATCTCGACAGCTAAAAATACACAAGGACAGTCAGAAATATTGCCATTTTTTTTATATCCAGTGAAATAGCTTCATTTTCATTCCACAAAGAAAAAGGCTTCTTTGAACACTGTGCAATATTAAATTTGCTGTTAACCCCCATTATGCCACATTCTGTCTTAAGGTCAATACTCTCAAGCCTCCCCTGGTCAGGGTGTCTTCTTTGTGTGAACTCCCAGGATCTGCCCACATTCCTCATTCTCAGTGAACTCCAGCCCATCTCCCCGAGATTCAGGTTCTTTATTCTCCCCGTCTTTCTTAGCTCCTAGGTACCCCCCTTAATGCCCGCCTGGGTTATTTATTGTCTAGCTGAGCCAAGGGTACCTGACTGAGTTAACAGCAGCCTCCTGAATAGGTGACTTTTGCAGTGAGCAAATAGAGACCAATGTGTTTTCCTGACACTTTCAAGAAAGGCTTCTGGTGAAAGAAAGTGACATTGGAAAGAAGAGGTGTGAAGTCAGTAACCTCAACATCAGAAGTGAGGGCAGTGAGGGGAGGAGATGTGAGACATCAAAGGATCAGTTAATTTGGCAAAACAACACAGGCCTTTGTAGTAATTACTATGTTTTCATCTTAGGAACTTCATATTTGGGGAACTGTAAACATCTAGTTCCCTAAAATGCCTAAATCATTTTTCCTTCATGTCGAGCCAGTCGCTTTCAAAATACTCAGGAGGCTATGTTTTCCTGTAAGTTTGCCTAACTCTAGATCAGTTGGTGACATACATGAGATCAGAGGTCCTAGGGGCCTTGCTGTGATGCAGAGTCCCAAGACCTACTTCCTATTCAAACTACCCAGGAGGTCTGGGCCAGGGCCAGGTAGCCTGATGCAGGTGCAGCTTAGGATAAAATGCCTGGTGCATGGCTTTGGGTATGTTATGGCACAAGATGGACTCAGAGTTAGTGAAATGCGAGGGTTTGAAAATCAGGCCAAGGTTTTAATCCATGTTGTCTTTAAGTTGTGTGACCAGGTGTTGAGGCAAAAGGAGGGAAATAAATCTTCTCTAGTATTCCATGACCAGTTGGGAGACCATACCATCGTGGAGGAAGGGACAGGTTTGGTGCTGAGCTAATCAAGTATCTCAGACAATTAAAAGCATGCGTCAAGCAGATTAGATAGGACAGGAGCAAGTGAGTGGAAATGAGTTATAGATGTTGAAAGCTTCTGGTGTTTAGCATGATTGATTGCTTAACTCAAATTCTTATTATAAAAGGGCCTGAGGGCCAAGGGATAGCATATGAGTTTAAAAGTAAAGAAATTCCTTCATTTCAAAGCCCTCTCACCTTTCGGATCCTTTTAAGGGACTGCCATCACCTATAGGTTAGAGGCCAGACCACCCAATCTGGCACATGGAAGCCTTAAATATCAGGCTTACCTACCCACCCAGCCTCCTACCCCAGCTCAACAGTGCTCTTCCCACATGCTCAGTACTCTATTCCCATTGACTGTTGGAAGTCCCCTAAACATACTCTCCTGGAGAGTGAACCTTGCCCCGTAGTACCCCTTCACCCACTCAGACTCTGCTCCCACCCGAGCCCTGCATTGTAGCAACCATTATCATTTCTCAAACCTTCATTCTGGAGCTGTCTCCTCTTTGGAGTCTTTGCTGACCCTCTAAGACACCCTGATGAAGTATCTGAGTTTTCCTTAATGGCCCATGGCAACCTGAACTGTCTATGTTTTCCAGGACACATTACTGTATTAATTTGTTCACTTGTCTGTTTCCCCTTACTAGACTGACAGCCCCTCCTGCCACATGGTGGTGGCATCACAGGGCTTGCACTTGGGGGCAGATATTGAATAAATATTTTTATGTGAAATACCAAGACCACCAAGTTTTTTGGGGTAAGCTGAAAAGCAGGGTAGTCCTACAGCTACTGTTTTAGCCTTGGCTCCTCCTAGTACTTTTCTCTGAGTGAGGAAGGACTGTGTTGAGGAAGTCTGTCTACTTCTCCGAGAAGTTGGTGGCTTCCCAGCTTCAGGACGCCTTGTTAGGGTGCTTCTGAGCTGGCCTCTCATCTCTGTGTCCCATGTCTTCTCACCAGCTTCCATGTGCTCTCAGGGACTGTGGCTTGAGAGCCACAGAATCAAACTCCATGTGAATGCCTTTGGCCTTCATTTTTCAAGACTCTCATTTTTGGCCTGAAGTTATTCATATTAACAGTCCTACAGCTGAAATTCTATTTGTGTGTGTGTGGCTCAGATGGTTAAGAATCTGCCTAAAATGCAGCAGACCTGGGTTTGATCCTTGGGTTGAAAAAAATCCCCTGGAGAAGGGAATGGCATGATTACCCACTCCAGTATTCTTGCCTGGAGAATTCCATGGACAGAGGAGGCTGGTGGGCTACAGTCCATTGGGGGTCACAAAGAGTTGGACACGACTGGGCAACTAATACTTTCACACCAATCTGTTGAAGATTTGAATACATATTTTTTTCCCAGTGAACAAAATGGGACAACTTAATTACCCCAGATTGAATTCTGTTCCATTTCATAAATTAGTTTTTTCAAACCTATTCAGAAAAGAGAGGGTCGGCTTTGGCCTCACTGCCACAGACCCCTCCCTGATAGCAACTTCTAAGGTGGTCTGACTATTTTTTGGGAGAATGGGAAAAGATAGTGGTATCACAAATCCTCAACTGCCCATACCAAACTGTCTACAACAGCTTTAGCTCTATAAAGCACTGGTGCTAATGCTAATTTAAGGAAGGATAAAGACAAACCCAAATCTTCATATTACTTTATGGAGATAGATTTTATACATAAATTTGTATTCATTGATTAATTCATTTACATTAATTTATTGACTGAGGCTCTCTCTGTGTCAAGGTTATGCTAGATCCTAGCATGGGGAGGTGACTATCTCCAGTCTCATGGGGAGACATAAGTGAATATTTACAGTTATTGGGCTGACAGGGTTCTGAGCTCTGAGGAAAGCATGGCACTGGGTACCCCGGGGAGAAAGCAGGGAACAAGGAACTCTTTGTGGGGAGGTGAGGAAGGCCTCTTGATGGTAGACATGTACCTGGCAAGAGAAGATGCTTGTGGGTGGGGAGGAGGCCAGCCAGGAGGGGGAAGCAGCTGCTGAAACTCTCAGAGGACATGTCTTATTTGGAGACCACAAATTTGTCAGTCTGGCCAGAGTGTAGGATGCAGATGTGAAAGTAGGGACAAGAGACTCTAAAATGGGAGAACCGTCCTACATTGTAAGAGTCTCGGCTGCCAGATGAACAAAGGTCCCCAGGAGATGAATTTGTTTTAGAATTTTACTTCCATTGCGGCTTATCTCAATATCAGCATACAAAAATATATCTATATAACAGATAAAAATAAAACATTAAAAGAGCTGGGTAATAAAAATCATGAGACCACCATTACGCTGTCATGTATTTAAAATCATCCCATACCAACTTGGCTGATTTGATCATTATTTTTTCCCTTCACTAATATGCTCCTGGCACCTGCCTTAGGGCAAGGGCACCTCAGTAGTACCCCCCAAAACTACGGCTTCCCCAGACTTCCCCTCAAGCTTCTAATTGCTGGAGACACCTTTGTTCTCTCCACAAAGGCGAGCTGCTCCCAGCCCTTTGTACTGTCATCTCAGTCTGTTAGACACTTTCTGTTGGGTGTGGATTTTGCCATGATGGGTTTCTTTAACAGGCCTTGCTGCTGCTTTTTATCTGAAAGAAAGGGCTGCAAGAATTCAATGGATTATTTATTAAACAGCCAGTCCTGCTTTGAGAGACCTTTTTTTTTTTTCCTCCCCCTTTTGAGTGTTTAATAATGGTTCTCCTCTCGCATACTGTCTGTATAAAAGAAGTTAAACTATAGAAGAAATGATTTAACCATTTTAAAACTAATACACTTTAGAATTCTGATTTGAGATAAAGTGGAATTTTATTAACAAAGGGCAAATCTCATTTTCACAAAGTGGATATGTGTTCCTACTGGGAGGACAAAACCAAGTCTGGAAAAGTGTGGCTCCCTCTAATGATCAACAGCCCAAGATGAAATTAATACAGTGCTCAATGTCCTATTCATGAAACCCAGAAGGATTTCCTTGCCCTCTGACCCCTTTCCTCCCCTGAAAGGAAAAAAACCCAAGATGACCCAGAAAAAGATATATGTAAAAGTAATATGCCTCATATACGACTTTTGACCACACCCTTGTATAAATGAGCAAATATCTCCAAGTTATTTATTCACAGTATTAGCTCACATCCATTGAGCACAGGAACTATGTAGGGCATCTTACAGGTAAGACTCCCTTTTCCTCTGTAGAACTCTGTTGGGACAGGTATAATGTCTTTCCTCATTTTTACAGAGGGTCAGAGGAGTTGAGTAACTGCCAACATTAAACAGCTTCTAAGTATCAGTGTTGGCATCCAAATTCTGGTCCATTTTCAAGGCACAAGTTTTTTTTTTTTCCCCAAGCAATGCTTTGTGGTCTCCTAATATTTTTATTAGTTACTTTGATAAAACTGTAGCAACTATCAGTATACCTCTAATCATCAGTCCTAAAATGCTTAATAGTTGTGGGCTTTTTATTTTTAAAACTTTTTATTTGGTACTGGGGAGGGGTTTCCCTGGTGGCTCAGATGGTAAAGAATCTGCCTACAACGCTGGATACCTGGGTTTGATCCCTGGGTCAGGAAGATCCCCTGGTGAAAGAAATGGCTACTCACGCCAGTATTCTTATCCGGAGAATTCCATGGACAGAAGAACCTGGCGGGCTACAGTCTATGGAGTCACAAAGATTCAGACACGACTGACCCTTGTACTTTTCGTAGCCAATTAACAATGTTGTGATGGTTTCAGGTGAACAGCAGGGGGACTCAGCCATACCTATACATGTATCCATTCTCCCCAAACTCCCCTCCCATCCAGGCTGCCACATAACACTGAGCAGAGTTCCCTGTGCTGTGTGGTAGGTCCTTGTTGGTTTTCCATTTTAAATATAGTAGTGTGTACCTGTCCATCCCAAACTTCCCAACCGTGCCTTCCCCTCATCCTTCCAGTGGTGAGCTTTTTAAAAGGAAAGTATGAAGAAGTTTATTTAACCAAAATTTTGAGTTCCTACCACCACCTCTAGCAACGATAATGACAGCACCACAACGACTGTTTTGTTTATTATAAACCAACACAAAATACTGATGTACAATTGCAGCACTGAAATAATCATGTATAGTAATTATTACAGTCAGAAATTTTACTTAGGATTTTATAATATATAAATTTAGGGGTTTTTTTGACATTTGCTATACCACCAACTCTCTTTCAGGATGTTGGTCCAGAGAACTGTTTGTTTTATTTTACAAAAGATGTAGAAAAACAGGAATAAATTGAGGCTAAGACACCTAGGCTTAGAGCTTAGGCTTAGAGCTCCCTGAGAATTATAGCCTTTGTAAAAAGGAAATAAAAAAGGGAGAGGAGTCGTCGTACTATAGTCAATACTGACTACATAAGATTGGCTCCAGAGAGTGCTTGTTTTTCTTTATCTAAACACTTTAAACATCTGGATTAAAAGGGATAAAGGTTTTTACTCATCTGGTAGTCAACATCTGGATGCAATATGTTTTTTTTAGAAGGGTGCTATTCATACAGAGACAGGTTATGAAGACCTTTCACACAGTCATTTCTATTAACCTTCTTCTCATCATCATGTATCTATTTTAGGTGATAAGAATAATTGCAAGATCCTTTCAGCTTCGATCCTGTGCTGTCTGCCCACTTCTGCATTATTCCAGTTGATGATTCAGTGTTTATTATTCCACAAATAGAAGCCAGCTTAGACGTGTTCGTGCTATATGTGTGTATATTCTCACCTTTATTAGAACTTTCTTGCTGCCCTTTGAAAATGCTCTTCTCCTGCCTCAGGGCTCTTGCACCTGCTGTTATGTTTCCCTGGACTGTTCTTGGCTAAGATACTTGCATCATTCTCTTCCTCATCAACTTCAGGCATGCTGTTTAAATTGCACTCCCTAGCAATCCTTATTTCTCCTCTCCTCTCTTTCTTTACTCCGTAGTACTTACATACCTCTGACATATTTTCATTATCAATTTCCTCTTACTAAATGCAGGCTCCAAGAATGTAGAGATTTTTGTTGGTTTTATTCACTGCTCTATCTCCAGCATTTCAAACTAGTAAGCCTGTCCCATAATAAGTGTTCAGTAAAGGTTTGTTTAATATATTATAAATAAATGTGTATTATGGGTAGAAAAACCAAGATGAAAGGTGATGTGTGTACTCATTAGAATGCAATTTCCATGAGGGTAGGAGCTGAGTTTTGTCACATGCTTCCTGGTGTCCTGAAGTGGGCTTGATACCTAATAGACATTCAGTATACCTTTATGGATTGGATGGATCAGAGCTCATTAATAAAATAATTGGAAATATTATTAAGTTTTTAAAGGAGAGATGAAAAGAAGAAAAAAGAAGACACAATGAATATGTATTTGTATTTCAGAGCTCACTTTCATTTTACAGTGGCTTTTACGAAGATTATATGTATTTTATTAGGTTAGAGCCACAATTTCAAATAAAATTTACAATTCCCCCATGACAGAAAATCACATTGTGAATAAATATAGCTTATCATGAAAACTCTTACACAGTCCTTGTCAGCTGCCTTTTTAAAAAATGTGCCAGTTGGTTTGAAGTGAGGTGCATTTAATGGTATGCCTTGTAAGTCTTAGCTTTACTGATCATATTCTCTATGGATGTATTAGAGTCATATATAATCCAACACCTATTTACTCAGCAGAGAAAATAAGAAAGATTACTCTGGCAAAGTTCATTCTTTGTAGACCCAGGACAAAACAGACACTTCAACTTTATCGTGAACCAACTATCATCTGCCTGGGAGGGTGCAGGGAAAGGGAAAAATGTAAGATGAATTATAATGGTGAACAGGACACTAGCATTTGAAGTGCCTGTTTATTACAAAAATGGGAAAGCTTCAAAGTTATTCTTTCTGCTGGCTGGGAACCAGAGCTAAACAGAGAGAGGAAAATTGCCTTTGATTGAAGCATGTGGCCAGCAGCCACTGGTATGCTGTAAAAGCAGAAATAGACATTGTAAGATACAGAGGATCACTGTCTGACCCAGAGTTATCCTTAAATATATTAAAGCACATTTCTTAACATGGGGAAATATTAACAATGCTATAAATTTCTTTAGAATTTGAAATTTAGACCCTTAGATGTTTAAATAATCAAAGCATTCAGCCATAAGACAATACAAGGTAGAACATAATACCTGAAGAAGATACTTAAATTAAAAGTGGGAGGGCATTATGGGTGGCAAAATACTAAAATTAGTCAGCAGATAATTAGTTTGAAGAAGGAATCTTAGTTAGCCCAGAAAAAATGGACAGTTAGACCTACTCAACACTTCAGATGAGGTCCCTGTGATCCATTCATTCTATCATTGTGAAAATAAGCACGAGAGCTATTAGCACCCAGCCTGTTTCTAAGGGAGGAGTTTACTTCCTGACTCCTTATCAGCAAGCTTGGGAATCTGATTTTCTTTGGTCAGTGAAATGTAAGCAGAAATGACATATGACATTCTTCCCCAGCAAAAGCTTAAAGAGCCATCATGGGATTCTGCCATCTCTCTTTTCCCTCTACGGTGACATCATGATATCCCACATAGAGACTGTTCGTCAGTCTTGGTCCCCAAATGAAAGGGGAATGTAGTATATTTGTAGCCAGTTCATAGAGATATAATTGTGAGTCAGTGAATCAGCCTTCGCTTTGTAAGCCAGTGATGCTGGGAGTCTTGTTATTGTTGCACAACTTACCCTAAGCTGATTGACGTTGTCTCTATATCTGTGAAAGGTATTGAAAAATAGTCTGGTTTTCTCTGAGAACATTCTCAGAGGAGTAGTGTCATGGCTTAGACAGAGAACAGAGTTATAAGAATTCAAGTTTTCTCCTGGTGTGCCACCATATCAGAATTAACTGGGAGCTGATGAAACCTGCAAATTCCCAGACCTTATGCCGGAATTAGTAAATCGGAATCTCTGAAGCTTGGACCTGTGTAACTGCATTTTCCCAGACTACTTAGATGATCCTTGTATAAACCCAAATCTGAGAACTGCTGTCCAAGATGTTGACCAGAGTCTGAACGGCTAGAGGAGAGAGGTAGTGAATAAGAAATTAGAAAACTTATGTTCGGAAATCTTGAGATTGGGCCCGGTTCTGCCACTCATTAGCTTTGGGATCCTGAGCTAGTCAGTTTAGTTCCAGTACTTGGGTTTCACATGGCTTTCCAAGATGCTGTGATACAATAGTGTGGAAATGCTTTGTAAACTGAAAAACACTTTGCATACCAAGATACTATGTTCTTGTCAAGATATTATTTGCATGGGGGAGGGAGTAGCTTTGCTCTAGTGACATTGGGAACTTCTGAGACCATATATTGAATCAAGATTGAAATCAGCAGCATAGCATTGGAAAGCAGGCACAGCTTAGTCAATGCTAATTTTATTTTGCTCTTTTAATAACAAGTAGGAAAATGAATTAGGGATTATTCATGTCTAAAAGGTGGCTTAATGTCTAGGGTACATCAGGTTTAAGCTGCAGAACTGAGAAGACAGATGCATCTCTGCTATTTCAGTTGAGAATCCCAGATACTTGGAGAAGCCAAGAAAGGAGAACCTGCCAAGTTGTTCTTAGATAGCTTAGTAAAGGAAGGGTAAAAACTCCTCTAAGCTCCTCCCCATCCCTGCTAAGATAGGGCATTTATTGAGTACTCATCAGTGCTCAGCATGTGCTAAGCACTTTAATTGAGGCTTCACAATAATTTCAAGAGATAAGTATTTTGGCCCACTTGTACAGATAAAGAAACTGAAGCTTGGCACAGTTAAGTTACTTGTTTGTCTAAAATAACTCCCCTAATAAATGATGGGCATGATTGTAACCACATTTTTGCCTGACTCCTGAATTTTACTCTCAGTCATTATAGTTAGTTCCTCTCTATGAAATATATACAATTATTGTTGGTGAAAAGATGAATACACAGGCATGTATTGCTTGTATAATCAGAAAAAAATAAAAGTGACATTTGGGACCAATGAAACTCAGCGCTCAAATACCAGGACATTCTACCTAGCTAGAATAAACAAAAACTGTAGTACAATAAATTGTAAAAGTCCAGTAACTCTCATAAAAATTACCTTATATTATCATAAGTGTAAAATAAAAAGACGCCCTACATAATGGGAGAAAATATTTACAAATGGTGTGACCAACAAGGTATTCACTTTCCAAATATACGAACAACTCATGCAACTTACTATAAAAAAATAACAGCCTAATTAAAAAATGAGCAAAAAAGCTAAATAGACATTTCTCCAAAGATGACATGCAGATGGCCAACAAGCATATGAAAAGATATTTAATATTGCTAATTATTAGGCAAATGCCAAACAAAAGTGCCATGAAATATCACCTCGCACCCGTCAGAATGGCCATGATCAAAGTCTACAAATAATAAATGCTAGAGAGGGTGTGGAGTAAAGGGAACTTTCCTACACTGTTGGTGGGAATGTGAATTGGTACAGCCACCATAGAGAACAGTATGAGGCTTCTTTAAAAAAGTAAAACTAGAACTACCATATGATCAGCAATCCCACTTCTGGGCATATATGTGGAGAAAACTCTAACTTGAAAAGATACTTGAATCCCAGTGTTCATGGAAGCAATATTTACAATATCCAGGACATAGAAGGAAACTAAATGTCCATCAAGAGATGAATAAAGAATATGTGACTATATATATACACATATATGTATATATATATGGAATGGAATGTTGTTGTTTAGTTGCTAAGTTGTGTCCCACTCATACAACCCCATGAACTGTAGCTCACCAGGCTCCTCTGTCCATGGGATTTCTCAGGCAACAGTACTGGAGTGAGTTGCCATTTCCTTCTCCAGGGGATCTTCCTGACTTGGGGATCAAACTCTCATCTGCTGCATTGGCAGGCAGATTCTTTACCACTGAGTCACTAGAAAAGCCCTACTGGAATATTATTCAGCCATAAATATTTTATATATATATATATATATATATACACACACACACGTGCAAACACACACACACACACACACACATATATATATATATAAAACAGAATATTGTGCCATTGTGCTCAGCTGCTTAGTTATGTCCAACTCTTTGCAACTCCATGGACTGCAGCCTGCCAGGCTGTTCTGTTCATGGGATTCTCCAGACAAGAATACTGGACTGGTTTTGCCATTTTCTCCTCCAGGGGATCTTCCTGATGCAGGGATATAAGCCACATCTCCTGTGTCTCCCGCATTGGCAGGCGGATTCTTTACCACTGAGCCATCTGGGAAGCCCATAATGAATATTTGTTGTTCTTCAGTCACTAAGTTGTGTCCGACTCTTTGTGACCACCATGGATTGCAGCATACCAGGCTTCCCTGTCCTTTCCTCTCTCCTGAAGTTTGCCCAAATTCATATCCAATGAGTCAGTGATGCTGTCTAACCATCTCATCCTCTTTCGCCTCTTCTCCTTTTGCCTTCAATCTTTCCCAGCATCAGGATCTTTTCCAGTGAGTTGGCTCTTCGCATCAGGTGGCCAAAGTATTGAAGCTTGAGCTTGAGCTTCAGCAGTAGTCCTTCCAATGAATATTCAGGGTTGATTTCCTTTATGATTGACTGGTTTGATCTCCTTGCTATCTAAGGGACTCTCAAGAGTCTACTCCAGCACATTAATTCTTTAGCATTCAACCTTCTTTATGGTCCAACCTTCACATCTGTACATGACTACTGGAAAAAACCATAGCTTTGACCAGACCTTTGTCGGCAAAGTGATATCTCTGCTTTTTAATATGCTGTCAAGGTTTGTCATGGTCTTCCCTGATAGCTCAGTTGGTAAAGAATCTTCCTGCAATGCAGGAGACTGGTTCAATTCCTGGGTCAGGAAGATCTGCTGGAGAAGGGATAGGCTACCCACTCCAGTATGCTTGGACTTCCCTTGTGGCTCAGCTGGTAAAGAATCTGCCTGCAGTGCAGGAGACCTGGGTCTGATCTTCACAACCCCTGGAGAAGGGAAAGGCTACCCACTCCAGTATTCTTGCCCAGAGAATTCCAGGACTGTATAGTCCATGGGGTCACAAAAGAGTCAGACACGACTGAGCAACTTTCACTTTCTAGGGTTGTCATAGCTTTCCTTCCAAGGAGCAAGTATCTTTTAATTTCATGGTTGCATGTGATGCAGCCATGAAATCCATGGTGGTCAATCCATGGTGGTCACCATCTGCAGTGATTTTGGAGCCCAAGAAAAGAAAACTGGTCACTGTTTCTACTTTTTCCCCATCTGTTTGACATGAAGCAATGGGATTGGATGCCACGATCTTAGTTTCTTTCATGTTGACTTTTAAGTCAACTTTTTCACTTTTCTTTTTCACCCTCATCAAGAGGCTCTTTAGTTCTTCTTCATTTTCTCCTATTAGAGTGGTATCAATTGCATATCTGAAGTCATTGATATTTCTCCCTGCAATCTTGATTCAAGCTTGTGATTCATCCAGTCTGACATTTCACATGATGTACTCTGTACATCAGTTAAATAAACGGGGTGATAAAATATAGGCTTGTCATACTCTTTTCCCAATTTTGAACCAATCAATTGTTCCATGTCTGGTTCTCACTGTTGCTTCTTGACCTGCATACAGATTTCTCAGGAGGCAGGTCAGGTGGTCTGGTATTCCCGTCGCTTTAAGAATTTTCCACTGTTTGTTGTAATCCACACAGTCAAAGGGTTTAGTGTAGTCAATAAAGCAGAAGTAGATATTTTTCTGGAATTCCTTTGCTTTTTCACTCAGCTGTAAAAAAAGAATGAAATAATGCCATTTGTAGCAACATGATGGGCCTAGAAATTATCATATTAAGTAAAGTCAGACAAAGACAGTTATCATATGATGTCTTTTATGTTCGGAATCTAGAAAAAATGATACAAGTGAACTTATTTACAAAATAGAAGTAGACTCACAGACATAGAAAACAAACCTAGGGTTACCAAAAGCAAAAGGGCGAGGAAGGGTAAATTGAGAGTTTGGGATTAGGATATACATACTACTATATATAAAATAATCTTCCCTGGTGGCTCAAATGGTAAAGCGTCTGTCTACAATGTGGGAGACCCGGATTCGATCCCTGGGTTGGGAAGATCCTCTGGAGAAGAAAATGGCAACCCACTCCAGTAGTCTTGTCTGGAAAATCCCATGGATGGAGAAGCATGGTAGGCTACAGTCCATGGGGTCACAAAGAGTCAGACATGACTGAGCGACTTCACTATATATAAAATAGATAGAAAGCAAAGACCTACTTGTAACACAGGGAAGTATATTTAATATCTTGTAATAATCTATAATGAAAAAGAATATGTATGTGTATATATGCAACTGTATATGTACAGGTGTGTGTGTGTGTGTATATATGTATGTGTGTGTATGTATATATATATATATAAACTGAATCACTATTAGTATACCTGAAAGTAACACAATTTTGTAAATCAACTATAGATCAATAAAATATAACAGTAAGTGCAGAAATGCATGGCTATTGTGTAACTGCCTTTAGATTTGAGTTGAAGAAATAAAAAATCAATGTGTCCTTCAAGGTTTTTTAATGTCGTCGGAATTTCGACTCAGCTCTAATGAAGGAAAAGAAAAACACATCCAGTGGAGCCAAGTCTTTTTACTGTAATTATAACCCATTTAAAATGGGCATCCTGTGTCTTCTTAAAATGCTTTCCTTGATTTTCTCATCACTATAACTCAAAATAATTCCTAAGGAAGGCATGCCAAAGAAAACAAAATGCCCTTTTAATCAGGAGAATAAAAATACTCACATTTGTATTTAAAAATGGCAACATTCTGAATTATAGTTAAGTACTTAAACATCTGGTTATCTGTTATATTCTATACCTAATACAGGGCCAGGGCAAAGGAACTGCTCTTGCAGTAAAAAAAAAAAAAAAAACAAACAAAAACCAAACACATCATGTGCTAATATATCAAGACATAATTAATAAAATATGAATTCCCTTTATATGATCCAATGCACCTTCATTTTTGGACCATTCTCTATCCACCAAACTCCTGTGACTCGAAATCTTTAAAATTCACATAAAATAAAGCTAATGCACAATACAGGCTACCATGTGGGAAAAGCTATATTGTCAAGAAATAGAGGACATAAAGAAAAGTAATGAGGCCGAGCAAGAGCTTACAGGACTTTAAAATGAATCCAAACTCATAATGACTGGTGACAGTTTGAGTTCTTGGAATTACTTAAGAATTCATTTAACCATTTTATTAGTCATTTTCTCAGACATATTTCAAAACATGCAGAAATTGGTTTTATTTTTCTCTCCTTTTCCCTTCCCCTTCTCATTTTTCCTTCCTCTTTCCTCCTCACCTACCCCTCTGTCCCACCTGTCCTTCCTTTCTTCCTTCCATCCTTTCCTCCTTCCATTCTTTCTTTTATTCTTCCTTCCTTTTATTTTTACCAGCAAAGGGGGAAAACCATGATTCCTTTGATAAGTATTACAGCAAAGGTAAAATGCTGCTAATACAAATAGTCCCTTGCTCACACTAAATAACGTCAAGAATTCTGAGTGTCTACTGTTGCTTTTTCAAAAAGAATATCACAGACTTGTTACTCATTCGGTTGCTATTTTTTGAGCTCCTACTGCGTGCTAGGCTGTAGGCATTTTCCCCCTCATATCCACACCTAGAGGGAGGTAGAGTCTGGGATTCTTCATTGTGGAACTCTGGCTTTGGCACTCCTGAACCAAGACCTCTCTTGCTGAGGGGAGTCAGAGACAGATTCTCAAGGTCAAGAAAGGAGATTGTTCCCCTCTTTTTCATTTCACTTAGGTTCACTTCTCGTACTTCCACAAGTTGACATTCCTGATCCTGAATACTGCTGGAGATCGGTAACCTATCCACTTGTCTTCTCTAGACTTGTATCTGAACAGTCATGAAATCATACCATCTGGCAAGTTAGTTCCATTATAAATTCATGGTTACAGCTTCAACTGGACCTTTAACGTGGACTTGTCTTGGCTCATCCGGTTCTTGGCATTTGCAGAAGATGTCTAAATTTCCTTCCGTGCCCTTCATACTCTTAGCAATGATGTTATCTTAAAAAGAAAGTAGAAGGCATGGTCGAGCAGTGCCTGGCTCCTTATCTGCAAGCCTCTTTGCTCTCCTCCTCTCAACTCTACTTGTACTCTTCATTCCCTCTCTTCCATCTTCTCAGGAAGCATATGCTGTTAATTATTCTTGCTCTTCTCTGTATCATCAATGTGATATATTTTGATCTTCTTGATAGTACTTTAATGTGTTCTGTTTTCTCCCAAATTAAGAACATCTCTTCCTGAACAGCCCTCCAGCCTCACTCTACTTCCTCTAATTTTCTGTAATGCCATGTAAGGGATGGTGACTTTGTTGAGATAGCTAATGCAAGCTGGACTTTGAGGAAAACATGTGTCTTTAACCCTTTATAGAAGAAGGCAACGGCATCCCACTCCAGTACTCTTGCCTGGAGAATCCCATGGACGGAGGAGCCTGGTAGGCTGCAGTCCATGGGGTCACTGGGGGTTGGACACGACTGGGCGACTTCACTTTGACTTTTCACTTTCATGCATTGGAGAAGGAAATGGCAATCCACTCCAGTGTTCTTGCCTGGAGAATCCCAGGGATGGCGGAGCCTGGTGGGTTGCCATCTATGGGGTCACACAGAGTCAGACACGACTGAAGCAACTTAGCAGCAGCAGCAGCAACCCTTTGTAACACCTGGGAAGAACTATAAGGCTTCATGGACTGCGACTTGTATTAAAATGTTTGTTAATGTATTCTGAAATGACATTTCCATTCCTATCACAAAATTAACAAGCCCAACAAAATAAGTTATTAAAGGCTGCTAGAAGTCTACTTTCATGCAAGACATTGGCTGCATGCTCAGTCATATCCAACTCTTTGTGACCCCATGGACTGTAGCCCACCAGGCTCCTCTGCCCAGGGAATTTTCCAGGCAAGAATACTGCAGTAGCTTGCCATTTATACTCCAGGGAATCTTCTAACCCAGAGATTGAACTCACATCTCTTGCGTCTCCTGCATTGGCAGGCAGGTTCTTCATCAACAGCACCTAGAAGTCAACCTTTATGCAAGACATGTCTTTCTTTATTTCTCCTCAATTGGCACATATTGGACTGGCCGAAAAGTTAGTTTGGCTTTTTCCATAAGATAGGTCTAGTAGTACTTAGTTGTCTTTAACGTCATTTGAAACAATTTTATTAGATTGTATTGTGACAACTGTTTTATCAGTGTGCATTTTAAAAAACATCGAAATTGGTGAATTTTTGTATAGCCATTTTCATATTGAAGATGGAAGATAAAAAGCAACATTTTTGGCCTATTATCATTTATTTTTTCAAGAAAGGTAAAAATGCAAGTGAAATACAAAATAAGAATTGTGCAGTGTCTGGAGATGGTGCTGGGACTGCTCAAACTTGTCAAAAGTGGTTTGAGAAGTTCTGTGCTAAAAATTTCCCACTGGACAGTGCTCAATGGTCAAGTAGACCAGTTAAAGTTGATAATGATCAGATTGAGACATTAAATGAGAACAATCAATGTTAAACCATGCAGGAGATAGCCAACATACTCAAAATATCCAAATCAAGTGCTGAAAATTATTTGTATCAGCTTGATTATGTTAATCACTTTGATGTTTGGGTTCCACAGAAGTTAGGAGAAAAAAAACCTTCTTGACTATTTCTGCATGTGATTGTCTACTGAAATGTAATGAAAACATTCTGCTTTTAAAACAAATTGTGTCAGGCGATGAAAAGTGAATACTGTACAATAATGAGCGGAAGAGGTAGTGGAATAAATAAAATGAACTACCATCAACCACAGTAAAGCCCAGTCTTCATCCAAAGAAGTTGATTTTGTGAATATGGTGGGATTGAATGGCAGTCATCTATTATGAGCTCCTTTTGGAAAACCAAACAATTCCAACTGGTACTGCTCCAAGTTAGACCAATTAAAAGCAGCACTTGACAAAAAACATCCAGAATTTGTCAACAGAAAACACATAATCTTCCACGAGGATAACGCAAAACTGCATGTTCTTTGATGACCAGGCAAAAACTGTTATAGCTTGACTGGGAAGTTCGGATTCATCCACCGTATTCACTATACATTGCAGCTTCAGATTTCTATGTATTTCAGTCTTTAAAAATTCTTTTAATGGAAAAAATTTCAATTCCCTGGAAGACTGTAAAAGACACCTAGAACAGTTCTTTGCTCAAAAATATAAATTTTGGGAAGATAAAATTATGAAGTTGCCTGAAAAATGACAGAACGTAGTGGAACAAAATGAATACCTTGTTCAATAAAGTTCTGGTGAAAATGAAAGATGACGAAAAATATGTCTTTTATTGTCACTTTAAAGCCAAAGAAACTCTTGGTCAACCTAATATTTGAATGACAATTATTCATTTCATCATGGAGAAAAAGGAAGAATTTAAGCTGAAGAATGCATAAGAAAAGACAGTGTCAGGGTACATGGTTCATGGCCAGCCTGGACTCATAAGATCTGAAGAACAGAACTTTCGAAATCTAATTTCCAGTGAGTCAGTAGAATAACATTTTGTCTTTCTACTCTGAACTCTGGTAAAAACCTATAGCTAACTTTGTTAAAATCGTTCTAGTGAGGACAAATAAAATAAAATGGAGAGAAAAAAAATCTGAGTACCAAAGTAAAATTGCTTCTGATGGTTTAGAATGAGCACTGGATTTGGGTATGTTCTGCGACTCCATTTCTGTACCCATAGCTTGACCCACTTAGCTGTGGCTCTCAACTGTAGGAAGCCCAAGCTCTAGAGCTCAGTTGACAAAAGCCTCAGTCCTCTCTTTATACCTGCAGCTGGAAGCTAGAGCACATGGAGAAGATGAATGTTTATAATTTGAGGCTGAGCTCTCATTCCACACCGGAGAATTGGCTTTTTTCAGCTATCAGGATCAAACACAGAATAAATGGCCTCATAACACTTTCACTGTTGCTAATAGTAGTAATAAATTCAGATTTTATACTGACCTCTGTCCCAAAGCACTTCACAAGCATTAAGAGAAGTACAAACTTCCACAAAGATTGCTTTATACAGTTAAAAGCCATTTCCTATGAAATGAAAGGCACTTGCTGTTTAACAGCCCACGGATACATTAGACAACAGTTTAAAGCAGGATTATCCAATTGTAACCGAAGGCAGAATTGATTTAAGTCGAGAATGCAATTTACCTCTAATGCTCCTGATCTCCATTTTACATCCCGTGTGAAGGGACATTAAGGAGTCCTGTTATTACACAAATCTCTGGGTTCCATCCTGAGTCCTTTTTGGGGAACCCGTGCAAGTGGTCCAAGTCCCTATGTGGAAAGGTATTTATTTGACTCCTGGTCCCAGACTGCTGGGTTAACAGATGATTTTACTCTTTGCTTTTGTCTTGTTTTGCTAGTCAGTCAGTTCAGAGGCACAACTAATTTGGCTGTCTTTCCCTTTTCTAGTCCTCAGCTTTCTCCTGGTATAATCCCTTTACATTTGGGATAGAGCAGCATTTCTTGCCCAACATTTATCAACAACCACTGTGCTAAGAAACAGTTATAAAAAATGGTTTTAATTGTGACACTGGGGTATTCTCTCTTTTGGAGATTTTTCATCATTTACAAACAAATTAAAGACTCTGAGAATTCCTGTAGTAGGTACTGGGTGAACTTTGCTTAAATCAGCATTTCCTAGACAAATTCAGTGACATTCTTTTCTCCCTCTTTTGTAAAACAAATATTAACATCTGGCAAAAGTTAGGCTCCAAGGAACACTCTTTCAAAAATGCTGTTTTACAGTGTCTCACACATTGATTTAACTACTTCCAGGTTTTCTCATCTATAGACAAAAATGTTATTAGACTGGAACTTTTCTGATTTCCTTGTCAGCTTCAAAATAACCTGCATATAATACAAAATGTAGTGCTGGGGGAAGTCATTCTCAAAGTGACCCTACGTGTATAAAATAGAAAAATTCTCAGTGTACACTTTCCAGTAAAGTCTTACCAGTATTTCAATTGCTTTTTCTCTGCTAAGAACTAGAACTCTATTGTCAATAAAATATAAGATGTATTGGTAGAGGGATTTTGCCATTGCCATGCCATGTGTGCGCTTAGTCGTGTCTAACTCTTTGAAACCCCATGGACTGTAGCCCGCCAGGTTCTTCTGTCCATGGGCTTTTCAAGGCAGGGAACTGGAGTGGGTCGCTATTTCCTTCTCCAGGGTATCTTCCCAACTCAGAGATCGAAACTGTATCTCTTGCTCCTCCTGCACTGGCGGGCGGATTCTTTTATTAGCTGGCAAACACAGGAACTGAACCAGAATTCTCCTGAGGAGCATATGTTCTATATCTTTTCTCTCCTAGATTTTAATTTATCAAACCTCTGGATATTAGTGATACCAGTAGACTCCATACACTACCTAAAATTATCTCAATGTACATCCTGAATTAGTAATGGATACAGACTAGAATTCTCATTTTGATCTTTAGCAGTCATAACGAGACAAAACCTCTGTCTTTGGCATATAACAAATGAACACATCAAACAAGCCTAATAGGATAAAAAGAGAGACATCTCAATTTTTTCTTTAGATCTCTGGATTATTTCTACACATGCATTCTGGTGATGATTTGGGGAATTTATACAGATATTTTCTTCAAGGATAATGGAAGACTTTGGGCCACGGAGGGTCCACATACAGCAATTGCTACTCACTGAAATGTGAGAACCACTAAGAGATCCTCGGCATTTAAAATACATACTTCACTTGTCTTTTTCCTTCCTTTCTTACCTCAGATTTGACATTGATACTGAATTGGTTGGCAAGAAATTTTCGAAAGGGTATGTGAGAAAGGAAGTACCTTGGGCCCATCAATCCGTTTAACAAGATTGTACTGGGCCTCTATGGCAGACTAGGTGCTTAGTGCTGGAGACACAGAAGTGGATGAGAAGGCACATACAGGCATGGTTCCCTCTTGTGAGTTAGGAGTGTGAAGAAGGAGGACAGTGATGGTGATCACCAAAACACATTGCCACCTCTGTGACTTCAAACTAAGACAGTCTCTGAAGGGAAGGGGTGTGTTTCTCTAACAGCATACATTCAAGGGGCCTGATCTAGAACGACAGGGGCATAGACTTCTCAAGTAGGATACCCAAGGGTTTTGTGGATAAGTAAGAGATCCCTGAATTGGAAAGAATATTCCAGGTAAAGGAAAACGTGAACCAATGTGCAGTGGAATGAAGGGTACTTACAGTATGTGCAAGGAGTAACATGTTATTTTGGGGTACATCGTTCTTGGATAAGTTTGTACATCTTTTGAGGTACATTTTTAATTGGGAAAGAGGACAGAAGGTGGTTGAGAGGAGACTGAAAAACTTGGAAGCGGTAGATCAAGGAAGTGCTTGGGCTCTGTGCTGAGGAGACGCATAGCTGCTGCATGTTGTGTTCAGCGCCCATGCGGAGATGACCTGTCAACTGCAGTTATATTTACTGCTGAGTCCAGAAACTTCAGCCCAGAAACATGCTGTAATTTACTTAGGAATGGTTCTTGAGGTTAAGCCTATTTGCTATTCCTGTTGTAAACAGTGAGATAAGATTATTATTTTTTAAGCACTGTGGGTATATGATTAGTAATGCTTTAGGAGGATCATTGACCACAGGATTGATTGTAGAGGAGAGAGGAAGAGTAGGAAAACCAGTTACAAAGAACCTCTAGTAATTCTGTTAATTATTGCGTCATTAGTATTGAGTATTCATGTATATTTATGTGTAATAATCTCATTTAGACTTCCTCATAACATCATTGAGGTATTGTTATCCCTGTTTCATAGATAAGGAAAGTGAACTTAATAGCGGTTTACTCGTTAGGCCCTGCTCATGTCGGTAGAAAGTGGCAGAGCTGGACTTGAATTTTGCAAGACTGGAAATTCTACGGCCTTTGCTCATTTATTTGGCCTCATTTCATACCACCTCCTCCCTACCTTTCTGTGTTGTAGTCATAAGATGTTCTTTCAGTATGCACTCCCTTACTGTAGAGCCTTTGCAAAAACACGCATTTCTCTTTCTCTGGAACAACCTTTATCCTTCGTCGTCTCACCTCCTTCTGATCACTTCTTCATGGAACTCTTCCCTAAAGATTTACGCAGCACTCTTCATTTCCTGCAAAATTCTCACCTCCTTTTATGCAAACACATTTACTGATGTCATAGTATAATTAAGGTCTGTCTTCCCAGTGATCTAAGTTCCTTGAAAGCAAGAACTACAGTGACCACTGGTCCCAAGAGGACAAGATATGATTTAGGGGAACAATATTCATGTGTTAAATCAATTACTCTATATCACCTTCATTTTATAGTTACCATTATACCTCCACTCTGGTAAGAAATAAAAGAAAGAACTGATAAATGGTTATAGAGTTATGAGCCCAGAAAATAAGAGTGAAAGTTTTGGGTAAAATATATTGATTTTCTTCTGTTCAAAAAAAAAAAAAAATATATATATATATGTATATATATATAATTAGCTGGATGCTCCTGGCAGCCCATAAATACAAGAAAGGCATCATTACACTTAGGTGATAAAAGAAGCTTTCTGGGATATTATTAAAAGAATTTGATTATGCCAGATTTCCTTAGGAAACCACTGGACAAATTAAATCACTTTAAATTCATTAAGTAAAATGAAAGGAGAGAGAGAGAGATCAGGCAATTCTTAAGCAAAAAGCATCAACCAAAATATTCTAATTCAGAAATAAAAACAGGCAACACAAATCCAAAAGAGCAGAGAGGTCTGCCAAAGAGAACCATAACAGGTTCTTCAAGTAATACTTAATAAATACTTAATACTTTTATCTACCACCAGAATATCAACCAGCCCCTCCAGTGTCTTCAGTTGTGGTTCTTAGACCAAAGAGTGAAAACACAAGGATTGTTTTATGGCTGTACACAATGTTTTCAGATTTGAATATGCAAAATGAATCTTTTTTAAAAAAATATAAATTTATTTATTTTAATTGGAGGCTAATTACTTTACAACATTGTATTGGTTTTGCCATACATCAACATGAATCCACCATGGGTGTACACATGTTCCCCATCCTGAACCCCGCTCCGCCTTCCTCCCCATACTATCCCTCTGGGTCATCCCAGTGCACCAGCCCTGAACATCCTGATTCATGCATCGAACCTGGACTGCTGTTTCATTTCACGTATGATATTATACATGTTTCAGTGCCATTCTCCCAAATCATCCCACCCTCGCCCTCTCCTACAGAGTCCATAAGACTGTTCTATACATCTGTGTCTCTTTTGCTGTCTCTCATACAGGGTTATTGTTACCATCTTTCTAAATTCCATATATATGTGTTAGTATACTGTGTTGGTGTTTTTCTTTCTGGCTTACTTCACTCTGTATAATAGGCTCCAGTTTCATCCACCTCATTAGAACTGATTCAAATGTATTCTTTTTAATGGCTGAGTAATACTCCATTGTGTATATGTACCACAGCTTTCTTATCCATTCGTCTGCTGATGGACATCTAGGTTGCTTCCATGTCCTGGCTATTATAAACAGTGCTGCGATGAACATTGGGGTACACGTGTCTCTTTCAATTCTGGTTTCCTTGGTGTGTATGCCCAGGAGTGGGATTGCTGGGTCATATGGCAGTTCTATTTCCAGTTTTTTAAGTAATCTCCACACTGTTCTCCATAATGGCTGTACTAGTTTGCATTCCCACCAACAGTGTAAGAGGGTTCCCTTTTCTCCACACCCTCTCCAGCATTTATTGCTTGTAGACTTTTGGATAGCAGCCATTCTGACTGGCGTGAATGATACCTCATTGCAGTTTTGATTTGCATTTCACACCAGGCCTCCCTGTCCATCACCAACTCCTGGAGTTCACTCAGACTCACATCCATCGAGTCAGTGATACCATCCAGCCATCTCATCCTCTGTCGTCCCCTTCTCCTCCTGCCCCCAATCCCTCCCAGCATCAGAGTCTTTTCCAATGAGTCAACTCTTTGCATGAGGTGGCCAAAGAACTGGAGTTTCAGCTTTAACATCATTCCTTCCAAAGAACACCCAGGGCTGATCTCTTTTAGAATGGACTGGTTGGATCTCCTTGCAGTCCAAGGGACTCTCAAGAGTCTTCTCCAAAACCACAGTTCAAAAGCATCAATTCTTCAGCACTCAGCTTTCTTCACACTCCAACTTTCACATCCATACATGACAACTGGAAAAACCATAGACTTGACTAGACGGACCTTTGTTGGCAAAGTAACATCTCTGCTTTTTAATATGCTGTCTAGTTTGGTCATAACTTTCCTTCCAAGGAATAAGCGTCTTTTAATTTCATGGCTGAAATCACCATCTGCAGTGATTTTGGAGCCCCCAAAAATAAAGTCTGACACTGTTTCTACTGTTTCCCCATCTATTTCCCATGAAGTGATGGGGCCAGATGCCATGATCTTCATTTTCTGAATGTTGAGCTTTAAGCCAACTTTTTCACTCTCCTCTTTCACTTTCATTAAGAGGCTTTTTAGTTCCTCTTCACTTTCTGCCATAAGGGTGGTGTCATCTGCATATCTGAGGTTATTGATATTTCTCCCGGCAATCTTGATTCCAGCTTGTGCTTCTTCCAGCCTAGCATTTCTCATGATGTACTCTGCATATAAGTTAAATAAGCAGGGTGACAATATACAGCCTTGACATACTCCTTTTCCTATTTGGAACCAGTCTGTTGTTCCATATCCAGTTCTAACTGTTGCTTCCTGACCTGCATACAGGTTTCTCAAGAGGCAGGTCAGGGTGTCTGGTATTCCCGTCTCTTTCAGAATTTTCCACAGTTTATTGTGATCCACACAGTCAAAGCCTTTGGCATAGTCAATAGGTTAGGCAAAGCCATTTTAGGTATGATACCAAAAGCACAGGGTAGATATAAGACAAAAAGACCAGTTTTAATCCATCAAAATTAAAACAGCTATTTTCAGATTTCGCATGAGAAGACATGGAGTCAAGAAGACAGCAGACTAACTTTCAAATATTGAAAGAAAACAACTGAAGACCCATAATATTATAAACAATAAAAATATCCATGAGGAATAAATCCAAAGTAAAGTCATCATGAGATGGAGGAAAGATGGGAGAATTTGTTTCCTACATCTTTGTTCTGCTAGAAGCACTGAAGGAAAATGACCCTAGAAGGAAGCTTAGAACTCCAAGAATGAAGGAACAGTAACAGAAATGGTAAATAGGAAAGATCATTTTTCTTCTCTTAAATTCTTTAACATTGCCATTTGAAAATTAAAAAACATAATACTGTCCAGTGGGTTTTTTTTTTTTTGATGTAATATATCTGACAGCCATAAGATGAAGGAGGATAAAAGAAACTATAAGGTTAGAAGGCTTCCGTATTTTGCTTGAACTGGCTGAATATTAACCCTAAGTAGAACTTTGAAAGTTAAATTTGTTTATATTTAATCCCTGAAAAAACCCACTAAAATTAAAAATAATTCAGATTCATAGTCAAATAGCTAATAAATAAATATGCAATAAAATATTCAAATAAGCCAAAAGAAGACAAGAAATGTGGAACATAGAAATAAAAGAAGGGGGAACAAACAGAAAACTATAAATGGTAGACCTAAATGGCAACCCACTCTAGTATTCTTGCCTGGGAAATTTCATGGACAGAAGAGCCTGGTGGGCTACAGTCCTTGGGGTCACAAAGAGTCAGACATGATTTAGTGGCTAAAACAAACAAAACAGATTCAGTTATATCAATAACTATATAAAATGTAAGACATATAAATATCAATTAAGAGACAGAGGTTTTCAGAATGAATAAAAAATAAGATAAAAAGATCAGATGGTTTTTAACTAAGAATGAAAGGCTGAATCAACAACAACAACAATCAATATATGTTATTCATCAATTAACAGACAAATTAAGAAAGAGTTTCTAATCACAGAAACAAATACAAAAAAAGTATTGGATAAATTTCAACATAAATTCTGATTAAAAAATTCTCAGCAAACCAGGAATAGAAAGGAACTCGCTCAATCTGATAAAATGCAACTACCAGAATCCACAGATAGTATTATACCTTTTGGTGAAAGATTAAATATTTTCCCTCTGCTGCTGCTGTTAAGTTGCTTCAGTCGTGTCTGACTCTGTGCGACCCCATAGACAGCAGCCCACCAGGCCCCGCCATCCCTGGGATTCTCCAGGCAAGAACACTGGAGTGGGTTGCCATTTCCTCCTCCAATGCATGAAAGTGAAAAGTCGTGTCCGACTCTTAGCGACCCCATGGACTGCAGCCTACCAGGCTCCTCCGTCCATGGGATTTTCCAAGCAGGAGTACTGGAGTGGGGTGCCATTGCCTTCTCCATATGTAACATAGATGGCTGTATATTGTCCCCCTGCTTATTTAACTTATATGCAGAGTACATCATGCAAAATGCTAGGCTGGATGAAGCACAAGCTGGAATCAAGTTTGCTGGGAGAAATATCAATAACCTTAGATATGTAGATGACACCACCCTTATGGCAGAAAGAGAAGAAGAACTAAAGAGTCTCTTGATGAAAGTCAAAGAGGAGAGTGAAAAAGTTGGTTTAAAACTCAACATTAAGAAAACTAAGATCATGGCATCTGGTCCCATCACTTCATGGCAAATAGATAGGGAAAAAATGGAAACAGTGAGAGACTTTATTTTTGGGGGCTCCAAAATCACTGCAGATGGTGACTACAGCCATGAAATTAAAAGACACTTGCTCCTTGGAAGAAAAGCTATGACCAACCTAGACAGCTTATTAAAAAGTAGAAGACATTACTTTGCCAGCAAAGGTCCATCTGGTCAAAGCTATGGTTTTTCCAGTAGTCATGTATGGTGTGAGAGTTGGACCATAAAGATGAGCACCAAAGAATTGATGCTTTTGAACTGTGGTGTTGGAGAAGACCCACGAGAGTCCCTTGGACCACAAGGAGATCCAACCAGTAAATCCTAAAGGAAATCAGTCCTGAATATTTGTTGGAAGGACTGATGCTGAAACTGAAACCCCAATACTCTGGCCACCTGATGCGAAGAACTGACTCATTTGAAAATACCCTGATGCTGGGAAAGATTGAAGATAGGAGAAGAAGGGGATGACAGAGGATGAGATGGCTGGATGGCATCATTGACTCGATGGACATGTGTTTGAGCAAGCTCTGGGAGTTGGTGATGGAGACAGGGAAGCCTGGCATGCTGCAGTCCACAGGATAGCAAAGAGTTGGACATGACTGAGCAACTGAACTGAACATAGATGACCAGTGCAAGTTTGATGCATAAAGCAGGGCACTCAAAGCTGGTGCTCTGGGACAACCCAGAGGGATGGGGTGGGGAGGGAGGTGGGAGGGGGGTTCAGGATGGGGGGACACATGTACACCCATGGCTGGTTCATGTCTATGTATGGCAAAACCCACCACATTATTGTAAAGTAATTAGCCTCCAATTAAAATAAATAAATATCTTTTTAAAAACAGTGCACTACTGTTCACTGAAGCTCTATTCCTTACTTCTAGGGAGGTGAAGTTTCTGGAATATCCACACTGATCTAAGAAATAATATATGAGGCAGGGACTCCTGTGACATGTGGCAGAGAGGTAGATTTCCTGAAGGAAGTGAGGGAGAGAGTCACCTTTTTGCTAGCTGTATTTGTCAGACTTCTCTGTACTGCTGAGACGTGACCAGGCAACAGCTGTACCTGAGGTTTTGGGGGGAGGAAGTGAGAGAAACCTTTTCCTTGCTTCTAGAGAATATGGGATGACTGGGACCTGGGCCTAACTGTGAGGAAACTAATTTGGAACAGGTGTTTTGGGACCTTAAAATAAGGCACAGTATTGAGGGAAAGATTGTTTTAACTTAATGGGGTTGCTGTTTACTGAGTCCCTGTATATTATTGATAATGTTTTATATGCTAATAAGATGTATTATGGAATGAGAGACCTTATAGTCTTATTGAAGCAGGAAAAACTAATCCAACCATGGAGAGTGAAACACTCATTGCAGATATTCAGACTTTAAAAATATGTCTACTTCCTTAGAGGAAAAATGCTTGAGTACAGGAGAATTCGAGACAACCCTGTTCATTAAGTAAAGGCAGTGGCAGTGGTAAACTGAAGCAAAGCATGACTGAAATTTCTTGGGGCAGGTGCATGTTCGTGTCTGTCTTTAAAGCACCTCTGCCTCCCAAGATACTTCTTTACCTGCTGCTGCTGCTAAGTCGCTTCAGTTGTGTCCGACTCTGTGCAACCCCATAGATGGCAGCCCACCAGGCTCCCCCGTCCCTGGGATTCTCCAGGCAAGAACACTGGAGTGGGTTGCCATTTCCTTCTCCAATGCATGAAAGAGAAAAGTGAAAGTGAAGTCGCTCAGTCGTGTCCGACACTTAGCGACCCCATGGACTGCAGCCTACCAGGCTCCTCCGTCTGTGGGATTTTCCAGACAAGAGTACTGGAGTGGGGTGCCATTGCCTTCTCCGACTTCTTTACCTGAGCCCTTCTGATTCCTGTTCAAACACTGCAGGCACCTTGAACCAGGGAAGGGCAGGGAAGGGCAGGAAAGGTAGTAGCAGAACAAGGAGAGTGAGTGATAGTTGCTCAGTCACACCTGACTCTTTGCAACCCCATGGACTGTAGCCTGCCAGGCTCCTCTTCCATGGAATTCTCCAGGCAAGAGTACTGGAGTGGGTTGCCATTTCCTTCTCCAAGATGATCGTGGGAGAGAAAGGAGAACAAAGTGTCAAATGACACTATGACTAGTGTTACCTAGTATCCATAACTGTCTTTATGAACGTCCAAGTGCTCTCCCACGTAACAGTTTTGCTGGCCCTGCCCAAGTCATCTACATTTGTCCACTCATATTCTGGGGGATGGAACATGCCCATTATTTAATTCTGAGTGTGCATCAAGTTGTCACTGTAGGCTGCCAATCTAGATTTCTGGCACAGGGTCACAGTTGGGGTACACAATGAGTGGTCACACAGTCTGTATCTGTTTGCTTTTCCTTCTGAAAATAGATTACTAAAACCTCAAAACTTATTCTTAGACACCCATATATAGACAACACGGACTCCTGAAGGTTATTGGAATGGAAAAGTGGGGGGAGGTTGCAATTCTATGCCTCATTTGCAGAAATATCTTTCTGATGGGATTTGTAAGTTAAGCCACCCTGGAGGAATACAGTTTTGTTTTTTTTTTTAAACAGATTCCAGTCTATCTTGCTAGGTAAACAGAACACTTCTCATAGAAATGTATGTATTTATATGTAGGCTGGAGATGAAATTATTTTTGAAATTCACTACTTAGTGGGCAAAATACAGCTCTAATTCATTCTAGATACAGAATTTACAAAGACGCTGTCTGGGGAATTGATGGAAGGTCATCTTAAAAAACAGAAAACAGAGAAGACTGTGAGATGTGAAAGCATCCACTTACAGTGGACACTGCCCATCCCCACATGGGCAGTGGTGGGGATGAGAAGATGCCTACTTTGCACAGGGCGGTGAGCACAAGGGTCTGTTCAGACTCGACCACTGGGATATGCCTTGTCGTTGTCTCTGACTTTCATGGTCCCGTGTCTTCCTCTGCTTCTTAGCCTGCAGCTTTCCTGAAGCACTAAGATGTTGTTGTTGGAAATAAGCAGCAGTGAGTTGGACAACAGAAGCAATGGGCAAGAACTGTCTCACTAGTTTTGAATTCAGAAAGAAGATAACCTTTACTAATGTGACTACTTTATGGCTTTCCAGTGATCTATACAAAACATTTGATCATCTTAGCTTTTTAAGTTTGGTTCTGTCACTAGTAAAATGAAGGTCATTAAGTTGCAGTCCAAATATTTCCTGAGCATCTACCACATATGGGGTCTTCTGCTGGGTTTTTCAAACTGTGGAGTCATTGATAATGTTCTAAATTTGTTGAGGCAGCAACTACTAGAAAGGGGTGGCTTTCCAGGCACTACTTTATCTCACATAAATCCTGAAGATTTTTTCTAAATGTAAAGTGTGATACAATCATTTCTGAGGTCTAGGTTTTCTGGCTGAGGTGGAATGGATGGTTTCCATTGCTTTGTTTGTTGTGCAACTTTTGGCTCTCCTCCAACCAGTTGGAGTCATGGAAGGCTGTTCATTATATATACTTAACAGACAGGAAATTAACACAATGGAAAAATATGTATTGCTACCCAATCTTTGAGAGTTCTTTGTTTCAAATCAAGTACAGAGAGGAAGTATTGTTATTTTATAACATTTTTTAATTACTCCAGCAATGCTTGTTTACTATAGAAAAATTAGAAAACTACAGATAAGCAGAAAGAAGAAATTGAAAGTCATCCTTGATATCCAAAGATAACTGTTATTAACAGTTTGATATATATCTTTTCAGATTTATTCATTGTTTAGATTGGATCATGCTGTTCATGTTTTACAATATGATGTTTCTTTGGTTTAATAATATATGATTAATATCTTCTGTGGACAAATATATTTTTACAACATTTAAAAGTGGTTGCACAGTTAATTATGGTACTTTGTTCATTGAATTATGGTACTTGTTTATTGAATTGAACCATCCATAGGTAAAATACTATACATTTGTAGTATTTTCAATTTTTAGATATACTAAGTTGCATTGCAGTAAATGTTATTGAAATAATTTTTTATACATATTGATTTCTTCCTTGTAAAAACTGCTTAAAGTTTAATTGCTTTGTCAAAGGGTCTGTGTTTTTTATGTATTTTGTTATATAGTGTCAAACTGTCCTCCAGGAAAGTTAAACCAACTTACACTTATAATAGTATTGTATAAGAGTGATTTCCCGCCACAGGTGTACACCTGTTCCCCTTCCTGAACCCCCCTCCCACCACCCTCCCTGTACCATCCCTATGGGTCATCCCAGTGCACCAGCCCCAAGCATCCAGTATCGTGCATCGAACCTGGACTGGCGATTCGTTTCTTATATGATATTATACATGTTTCAATGCCATTCTCCTGATGTATGGCAAAACCAATACAATATTGTAAAGTAAAAATAATAATAATAATAATAATAATAATAAAGAAATGATAAATGGTTAAAAAATAAAAGTATCATCATCAAAAAAAAAAGAGTGATTTCCCTACATTCTTGACAATTTTAGGTATTATTACTTAAAAAACCCTTATCAATTCTGATAGGTAAATACTAGTATCTCATAGGTTAAAATTCTTTGGTTACTGGAGAATTTAAGCAGTAATTTTATGTTTATTGCCCATTTTTACTTTTTGTTTTTATAAGCTACCTGTTCGTGCCCTTTTTCCATTATTGTATTTACGTGTTTGCCTTTCTCCTTTTGAAATAGTCATCATTTGAGGGGATCTCAATAACAATTTTCTATGTAATATTTATGTAATAGTTGAGTTAGTTAAAAAAAAAAAAAAAGAAAGAGAGGAATTATGTGAGTCAACCATCCTGGACTCATAGTTAATGAACACTAAAGATGTTTATATTAATACTTGAATTTTAATAACTGCCATTCATTTATTAAGCAAAGTTTACAAGCAAGTCTCCATAGCTTACCATCCCAGAAAATATCTGTACCTGCCTCCCCATTCCTTTTTCAGTAGGCATGCCATAGCATGATGGACGAGAACCACAGATATTTGGTCTTCTCCCATATAGGCTTTTTGCCTCAAGCTGAATGGAGGGAGGCTATTAGTACTTCTTCCTTATCCCATTAGATGCCTTTACTTTTTTTTTTTTTTTAAGTATTTATTTTTAATTGAAGGGAAGAACACTTGTTTTACAATATTGTGTTGGTTTCTGCCAAAAATCAACATGAATCAGCCATAGGTTTATATGTGTCCCTTCCCTCTTGAACCTCTCTCCCACCTCCCACCCCTCTAGGTTGTTACAGAGCCCCGGGTTGAGTTCCCTGAGTCGTACGGCAAATTCCCGTTAGCTCTCTCTTTTGCATAGTGTATGTGTTTCCATGCTACTCCATTGTTTGCTGCACTCCAAATAACCAGCACCTGCGTCTCTTAGTGGGATGGCTGCCCTCTTGCTCTAACTTCCTTTCCCTGCAGGGACCTGTGGACACATGCCTAGGGGCATTCCTTAGCCAACAGCTGGGCTCTGCAGCCCCTTTGTCACCAGAAATGGGCAAGTCTGTGGTGTGACCTGTCCCATCTTAGGAGCTCTGCTGTGGAACTGCCAGAACTATCCTACAGGGTACTTGGTTTGATTTATATCCTAACTTGACCTCTTTCCTTCCCAGTTTCCACATTCCCTCCCCCACTTTCTGAGAATATTTTACCAATACATCAGTTTTACACAAATGCTGGTTGTTGGATCTGCCTCTGGGAAACATCCCCTAAGGCATATATAGCAACATTTAGAATTAAACTATTATATCAAGGAAGGTCCCATCATGTTGTAAGCTCTAATGGCTAAAGATAGCTATAGTAACTAACATTGTTGAGATTTTACTATGAATCTAACACTATACTAAATGCTTTTTCATATAATAACTCATCCAATCCACATCATACTATACCTTTGTTTTTATCCCCAGATGAGAAAACTCAAGTTTAATTTCTTTATGTCCACATAGATTCTCAGTGGCTAAAATGGGATTCAAAGCCATCTAGTAGGCTCTGGAGCCGAAGCTCTGAACCCATGGTGCTACTCTGCTTTGTAAGAGGCTTAGTGAGCTCTGTAGCAGAGTCAGAAGCTCTTCTCAGGACCCCGGGGCATTCCTGGGCACAATCTTAGATCCATGCACACTGGCCAGCCAAGACAGTATGAGACAGTATCCTTCTGGGTCATTCTCCCATTTGCACACATTGCCTTTAAATGACTACCCTTGTTTTCAGCTCAGCACAGTTTTGTAGGAGAAAGAAAATATGACAAAACTTTCTGTTGGGCAGAAGGTCAGGATAAAGACATATATGGATAGTATAAAATCTGGATCATCAAGAATTTTTTTTTTTTTTTCATTTAACTGCCTAAGTCTTTCCATGAAGTAGAACAAATAATAATTATTTATATGCACATAAGCATAGCATGTGAATAATTTTAACTTACTTCTAACTTCAGTGACATGATGCTTTCATTTTGACTTTAGCCTACAGACCCAGACCAAAAAGAAATACTGAGATTTTAGAGATTTCTGTATATTCCAATTATTTTTTTATTAGCTAACTTGGCCTATTTATTGAGAAACCTTTACTTGTATGTTGCCAGACATGGAAAATAATAACAAGGTGCCCAGTTAAATTTGAATTTCAGATAAGCAATGGATAATCTTTTTAATATAAGAATGTCCCATGTAATTTTCCTCCATGCAATATTAGTGACATACTTATACCAAAAAACTATTTATTGTTTATCTGAAATTCAAATTTCACTGGGAATCCTATATTTTATCTGGCAAGCCAACTTACTTGGACACCCACCCCGATAGCAATATTCCTTACATTTCAGCCTCTCATAGATTGTCACTGCTGTTCTCATGTGCTAAAAAGTGTCCTTGCTCAGGACAGGTGGCTTGGTCACCAGAGAGAATCTCTTACTGGGTCCCATGCTTCGAAGTTGCCATCTACAAACTAGTTTCCATCCGGCTGTCTGAATGATTGTTCCAAAACATAAATCCCACCACTCTCCTCCTCAAAACCCTTTGGTGGATTTCTGTCATGTGTAGAATATAATCTGAAGGGCTATGCACATGCTCTGGATTGGGTCCTTCTTCCCTCACTGGCAAGGGGGCAGTTTCAGGTTAAGCCTGAGCTTTACCTGATCCCCCAGCAGAGTGATAGGAGAGTCTTTATGTCCTCAAAGGAGCTGGGCTTCCATCCTCTTACCACAGTCAGTCATTGGTTTACTCCAGGAATATGTGAGATGGGTTTTAGGCTCTCAGTACCCAGGTGAAGCAGCATCAGTAACCAATAGCTAGTTTTCTGATGATTCCTAGGAGATATGAGCCACTAGGAGCAAGCAGGACAGAAGCTGAGGAATGGGTCCGTGGACCCAGTAAGGGAATCTGAGGAAATTTGGGGGTTTCAGCAGCATCCACTCAGGATCAATAGGACTCAGGGTCTTAACAGCACATTGCCTGGACAGTTGGCTGCCTTCATTGCAAAATGTCCCCAGCAGTTGGTGGCAGCTGTTTGAATAGTTAGGGTTCTTGGGCTGGTCAGGGAGTAAGAACCTGATGGTCCGGTCACACCCAGGGTCAGGGAAAAATCAGTGAATATCTGACTGGTTTGGTTGTGAGATAGAATGACCTGCTCTCTGGCTGGGATTCTTTGAGGGGATAAAAGCAGAAGTGAATTCTCTCCTCTTGGAGCATAGCATTCTCAAAAAGGCGTTTGGCAGTACAGGGCAAAGAGACAGAGCATTAAGCAGGGCTTCTGATGAGCAAATCTTTAAGCAAGAAACAGCAGAAAGTAGTGCCCTCAGAGGTCTGAAAATGATGGTTGATAAATTTCAAAGAATATTCATTATTTTATAATGGAATAACCACATGTAAGAGACCAACAGATATAACTCCGTGCTCTAGGGAGATTTTGCTTCAGCCCTAAGGTGTGTCTAATCTTAAAAACTGTAGGGGTGTGTATTCATCCCTCCTCAGAATGTGAAAGCCAGTTTAATAAATCATGACTTTAGTCACAATTGATAAGATGTGGACAGCATCCTGGGCTATGCACTGAGTCCCCCTCATTTATTAGCCCATTTATTTGAAGTGGATCGAAATTAATGATCCTCTCAGAATGCTAGTTAAGTGGCTTGGGGCAGAATTCTGTACAGTGTTCAAATGAGAAATTCTTTCCAGGCTGAACTTGAGTTTGAGATATTTTATCTGAAAACTCTTCTCCTCCCCATCTCTTCTCATTTAGGGCCTGGAGCACACCCAGCAATGCACCCATCATCTAAATAGTATGCTGTGCACCCCCAAGTGTACTGAGGTAACTCATACCAAACTGCCTTGATTCTAAATAACGCAAGCATTTTCAAGGTATAAGGTCCTTTGGAATGGACTTTTTCAGAATTGAATAGACTGGTTTCTTTGACTTTTCTTCTTGAAAAAATCCTCTCAATCAAAACAGAACTAAAAGTGTAGGCTGCTCTCTTTAGAAATCAATTTCCTAACTTGTCCTCTTAATCAGAATCTTTGATTCTTTATTTTTATCAATTATTACTATTTCAAAAGGCCAGATGTCTAAAAAAATTTCTCTTGGTTTATGACCATCAGACAACTTCATATGCTTGTTACAAAATATTTTTTTCTACCGTTGGCTCTGTGCATATGGCTCGTTTAGAATGGTACCAAATAGTAGAGGCGTATGTTTAAAAACGAGAGATATGTTTTCTAATGAATAAAATTCACTAGTAAACAAATCAAGAGGCCCTCAACCTTACTGGTTTCAGAAGAAAATAAACTGAAAACACAATGAAATACTTTAAAAGTCTGATGGTGCCAGGGGTGGTCAAGGCAGCAAAGAGACAGGACTCGGCAATCTTCCCTTCCACTCCAGACACACCAGAGTGCAGGTTCCATAAGGTCAGGGGGCTTGCTTGTTCAAATGCAAATGTGGATTGGAACAAGCTATTTTGCAATAACTGCTAAAATTGAAGATAAATGAAGTCTATAAGCCAGCTACTCTACTGAGAATATATTATAGAGAAATTCATGCTCACATGTACTAGGAAAACTATTCATTACAAAATTATTTGTTTCAACGAAAGCAGGTAAAAATTTAAATGTACTTTATTAGAGGAAAGGAGAAATTAACTCTAGTATATTCATAAAATGTCATACTATGATGCAGTAAAAAAGAAGAAATATATCTATTTGATTAATAGAGGTAGATCTCAAAAACAGTATTAGTTTAAAACAGAAAAAAAAAATTTGCAAATGCTATGCACAGTATAATGTGCTTTATATAGAAATATTATATATCACTAAAACATGAGGTATGTATGTATACATAAGGTATACATATGTATGTATGTATACATGAGGTATGTATGCATACATGAACCCAGGCCATAGGTATACAATGGCCTGGGTTCATGCCATATTTATGATAGGGGTTACATCCAGGAAAGGGGAATGAGAATGTAATATAGAGAACAGGGGAGACATCAGTTTTATCTTTAGAGTTTTCTTTAAAAATCATGAGGCAAATATGATAAAAATGTCAGCATTTATTTCTCTGAGTGGCAGGTACATCGATGTTTGTTATCCTTTGCATTATTCTATATTTAAAACATTTCATAATGAAATAATCAATATGAATATAGCAATCACCCTGAAAGAAAAATGGGCAAAGAATATAAAAACATGGAATTTCTAACCTTGCATAATGAAATACAAATTAAAAGATAAGTATTTCACATGAGACTGGCAAAGATTAAAATGAATGATAATATTTGGGACTGTAGAATATAAAAGGAAGTGTGAACTCTAGTTGCTGCTGCTAAGTCGCTTCAGTCGTGGCTGACTCTGTGCGACCCCATAGATGGCAGCCCACCAGGCTCCCCCAAGAACACTGGAGTGGGTTGCCATTTCCTTCTCCAATGCATGAAAGTGAAAAGTGAAAGTGAAGTTGCTCAGTTGTTTCCGACTCTTAGCGAACCCATGGACTGCAGCCTACCAGACTCCTCCGTTCATGGGATTTTCCAGGCAAGAGTACTGAAGTGGGTTGCCAGTGCCTTCTCGTGAACTCTTAAACATGGCTAAAATTAAAGGAAGTTAGATGCAGTATTTCTGCAAGGTAATTTGACTGTGTATTAATGGTGAATAGGTATGTAGATAATTAAAGACACTCAATCTTGTTGCTCCAACAGTTCTTTTAGAAGTTTATCTTATAAGAAATGTGTTCAAAAATGTATACAATTATATATCCTTGAAAATGCAGAGACTACGTATTGAATGACCCACAAAAAAGTATTGACTGTGCCTGTGGGAAAGAGGAGGCAATACAAGTCTGAGGTGGGATCAGGAATTTTTATTGTGATATTTTTATAGAATCTGATTTTTAAAGTCAAGTTCATGCTTTTCTTTAAAATAGCTTTATTGAAGTGTAGTTCCTATGCATTAGAGTTCACCCTTTTAAAGTATATTATTCAGTGGGTTTAGTATATTCACAGAGTTGTAGAACCATACAGTTCAGTTCAGTTCAGTTGCTCAGTCGTGTCCAAATCTTTGTGACCCCATGGACTGCAGCACACTAGGGTTCCCTAGTGTGATGGATTCACCATCTAGGTGATGGATTGGTGATGGATTCACCAACTCCTGGAGTTTACTCAAACTCATGTCCATCAAGTCAGTGATGCCATCCAACTATCTCATCCTCTGTCATCCCCTTCTTCTCCTGCCTTCAATCTTTCCCAGCATCAGGGTATTTTCAAATGAGTCAGTTCTTCACATCTGGTGGCCAAAGTATTGGAATTTCAGCTTTAGCATCAGTCCTTCCAATGAATATTCAAGACTGATTTCCTTTATTTTGAGTGGTTGGATCTTCTTGCAATCCAAGGGATTCTCAAGAATCTTCTCCAACACCACAGCTCAAAAGCATCAATTCTTCTGTGCTTAGCTTTCTTTACGGTCCAACTCTCACACCCATACATGACTACTGGAAAAACAATAGCTTTGACTAGAGGGACCTTTGTTGACAAAGTAATGTCTCTGCTTTTTACTATGCTGTCTAGGTTGGTCATAACTTTCCTTCCAAGGAGTAAGCGTCTTTTAATTTCATGGCTGCAGTAATAACCTGCAGTGATTTTTGGAGCCCCCCCAAATAAAGTTTCTCATTGTTTCCATTGTTTCCCCATCTATTTTCCATGAAGCGATGGGACCAGATGCCATGATCTTCGTTTTCTGAATGTTGAGCTTTAAGCCAGCTTTTTCACTCTCCTCGTTCACTTTCATCAAGAGGCTTTTTAGTTCCTCTTCCCTTTCTGCCATAAGGGTGGTGTCATCTGCATATCTGAGGTTATTGATATTTCTCCCGGCAATCTTGATTCCAGCTTGTGCTTCTTCCAGCCTAGCGTTTCTCATGATGTACTCTGCATGTAAGTTAAATAAGCAGGATGACAATATACAGCCTTGACATACTCCTTTCCCGATTTGGAACCAGTCTGTTCCATGTCCATCCAGTTCTAACTGTTGCTTCTTGACCTGCATACAGATTTCTCAGGAAGCAGGTCAGGTGACCTGGTATTTCCCTGTCTTTAAGAATTTTCCACAGTTTGTTTTCATCCACACAGTCAAAAGCTTTGTCATAATCAGTAAAGCAAAAGTAGATGTTTTTCTGGAACTATCTTGCTTTTTCGATGATCCAATGGGTATTGGCAATTTGATCTCTGGTTCCTCTGCCTTTTCTAATCTAGCTTGAACATCTGGAAGTTCATGATTCATGTACTGTTGAAACCTGGCTTGGAGAATTTTGAGCATTACTTTGCTAGTGTGTGAGATGAGTGCAATTGTGCAGTATTTTGACCATTCTTTGGCATTGCCTTTCTTTGGGATTGGAATGAAAACTGACCTTTTTCAGTCCTGTGGCCACTGCTGAGTTTTCCACATTTGCTGGCATATTGAGTGCAGCACTTTCACAGCATCATCTTTCAGGATTTGAAATAGCTCAACTGGAATTCCATCACCTCCATTAGCTTTGTTCATAGCAATGCTTCCTAAGGCCCAGTTGACTTTAAATTCCAGGATGTCTGGCTCTAGGTGAGTGATCTCACCATTGTGGTTATCTGGGTCATGAAGATCTTTTTTGTATAGTTCTTCTTTGTATTCTTGCCACCTCTTCTTAATATCTTCTGCTTCTGTTAGGTCCATACCATTTCTGTCCTTTATCGAGCCCATCTTTGCATGAAATATTCCCTTGGTATCTCTAACTTTCTTGAAGAGATTTCTAGTCTTTCCCATTCTATTGTTTTTTTCGACCTGGGGAGTTCATCTTTCAGTGTCATATATTTTTGCCTTTTCATATTTTCATGGGGTTCTCAAGGCAAGAATACTGAAGTGGTTTGCCATTCCCTTCTCCAGTGGACCACGTTTTGTCAGAACTCTCCACCATGACCTGTCCGTCTTGGGTGGCCCTACACAGCATGGCTTATAGTTTCATTGAGCTAGGCAAGCCTGTGGTCCAGGGGATCAGTTTGATTAGTTTTCTGTAATTGTGGTTTTCAGTCTGTCTGCCCGCTGATGGATAAGGATAAGAGGTTTATGGAAACTTTCTGATGGGAGAGACTGACTGAGGGGGAAACTGGGTCTTGTTCTGATGGGCGGGGCCATGTTCAGTAAATCTTTAATCCCATTTTCTGTTGATGGGTGGGGCTGTATTCCCTCCCTGTTGCTTGACCTGAGGTCATACTATGGTGGAGGTAATGAAGATAATGGTGACCTCCTTCAAAAGGTCCCATGCAGACATTGCTGTACTCAGTGCTTTGGACCCTGCAGCAGGCCACCCTGTTATCTAATCTTAAAATATTTTCATCATTCCTAAAAGAAACCCTATGCCCATTTCCCCTTTCCCTTGGCATCTATCAACAACTAATATACTTCCCGTCTCTATAGATTTGCCTATTTTTGGTATTTCCTATAAATAGAATCATATAATATCTGGTCTGGCTTCTTTCACTTAGTATGTTTCCAAAGTGTAGTATGTAGCAGTACTTCATTCCTTTTTGAGCCATCATAATATTCCATCATATTGATGTACCGCATTTTATGTATTCATCGAAGGCAAAAGGAGAAGAGGCAGCAAAGGGTGAGATGGTTAGAAAGCATAATTGACTCAATGAGCACGAGCTTGAGCAAACTCTGGGAGACAGTGAAGGACAGGGGAGCCTGGAATGCTGCAGTCCATGGGGTCTCAAAGAATTGGACATGACTTAGCTACTGAACAACATTTATTCATTCATTGGGTTGATGGACGTTTGGGTTGTTTCCCCCTTTTTGGCTGGAATGAATACCTCTGTGAACATTTATATACAAGTCTCTGGCCAAATGTTTTCATTATCTTGGGTGCGTAACTAAGGAGTGAAGTTGCTGGGTAACATGTTAACTATGGAGGCTTCCCAGGTGGCTCAGTGGTAAAGAATCTGCCCACCAATGCCAGAGACACAGGAGACGTGGATTTGATCCCTGTGTTGGGAAGATTCCCCTGGTGGAGGACGTGGCAACCTACTCCAGTATTCTTGCCTGGAGAATTCCACGGACAGAGGAGCCTGCAGGCTATAGTCATTGGGGTTGCAAAGAGTTGGATGTGACTGAGCACACATACATGATAACTATATGTTTAGTTATTGAGGAACATCCGAATTGTTTTCCAAAATGACTTGTACCATTTGCATTCTCACCAGAAATATATGATAATTCTAACTTCTCTAAATCTTTCACCACATTTGTTATCATCTGGCTTTTTAGCCATATTGGTGTGAAGTGGTACTTCACTGTGGTTTTGATTGCATTTCCCTTATAGCTAATCATGTTGAACATTTTTTCATGTAATTATTGATCTTTTGTGTATCTTCTTTGGTAAAAATATCTGTTTAGATTATTTTCCCATTTTAAAATTGGATTATTTGTCTTTCTGTTGTTGAGTTGAAAGACTTCTTTGTATATCCTGATTACAAGTCTCTTACTAGATATATGATTTGAAACTATTTCTCACCATTCTGTGGGCTGTATTTTCATTTTCTGGTGATATTCTCTGAAGAATAAAAGTTTTAATTTTGATGAAGTCCAACTTATTTTTTTCCCCTTTATTTCCTTGTGCTTTTGATGTCTTATCTAAAAGGCTTTCACAACCCAGGGGACTTCCCTGGTGGCTCAGATGGTAAAGAATCTGCCTGTGATGCAGGAGACCCGAGTTCGATCTCTGGGTTGGGAAGATCCCCTGGAGAAGGGAATGGCAACCCACTCCAGTATTCTCACTTGGGAAATCCATGGACAAAGGAGGCTGGTGGGCTATAGTCCCATGAGGTCACAAAAGAGCTGGACACAACTGAGTGACTAACACTTTCCATAACCCAAGATTGCAAAGATTTACTGATAAGTTTTCTTCAAAAATTTTTAGTTTTACACTTCGGTCTATCATCCTGTTTTGAATTGATTTCTGTATGGTGTGAGGAAGGAGTCTAATCCCATTCTTTTGTGTGTGTATATCCTGTTCCAGCTGTTGAAAAACTTTCCCCCATTGAAGTATCTTGGCAACCTTGTCAAAATCAATTAACCGTAAATGTATGGGTTTATTTCTGGACTCTTAATTCTATTCCATTAATATATATATGTTTATCTTTATGTCAGTACCACACTCTCTTGATTATTGTAAGCTATTAATAATTTTAAAACTGGGAAATGTGAGTTCTCCAACTTTAGTTGTTGTTTTTTTTTTCCCAGAATTGTTGGGCTATTTGGTATCACATGTGTTTCCATGTGAATTTTAGGATAAACTTGTCAGTGTCAGCAAAAATTCTAGGTGAGATTTTGATAGGGATTATAGTGAATCTGAAAATCACCTTGGGGACTATTACCATCTTAATGGGGCTTTGCAGGTGGCTCAGTGATAAAGAATCTGCCTGCCAAACAGGAGACATGGGATTGATTCCTGGGTCAAGAAAACCCCCTGGAAAGGGAAATAGCAACCAGCTCCAGTATCCTTGCCTGGGAAATCCCAGGGACAGAGGAGCCTGGTAGGCTATGATCCATGGGGTTGCAACAGAGTCAGACATGACTGAACAAGTAAACAACACAACCACCATCTTAACAGTATTAAGTTTTCCAATCTATGTTCATGGGATGTCTTTCTATTTGTTTATTAGGTCTTAATTTACTAGTGGTTTATAATTTTCAATTTACACTTCTTTTGTTAAATGTATTGCTAAATATTCAATTCTTTTTTGATGGTATTATAAATGAAATCATTTTTTTACCTTTGTTTTGCATTGTTCATTGCTGTGTAGAGAGAGACAATTGTTTTTTGAATGTTGGTTTTGTATCCTGCAGCCTTGCTGGAGGATACTTGTTTATTAGCTGTAATAGTTGTGTATGTGTGTTGCTTTGTTTTTTCTTCTTGAAAAAAGATAGTTTTACTTCTTCCTTTCTAATCTGGAGTTTTTTTTTTTTTTTTTTTTTTTGACTCATTATCCTGTATGAAATTTCTAGTATAATGTCGAATAGAAGTGATGAGAGCACACTTAGACATCCTTGTCTTGTTTCTGATCTTGGCAGAAAAGCATTCAGTCTTTTATTAGCTATAATTTTAGCTGTGGCTATTTGTGGATGTCCATTATCAGGTTGAGGACATTACCTTATATTCTTATTTTTTGAGGATTTTTATCATAAGAGAGTGTTGAATTTTATCAAATGTCTCTTCTGCCTCTTTGTCCTTTTGTCTATTAATATGGTGTATTACACTAAATGATTTTGGATGTTAAGACAACTGTGATGGTTAGTTTTATGTGTCACCTTGAATAAGACATGTCCAGACAGGTGGTAAAACATTCTGGGTATGGCTATGAGGGTGCTTAGGGAGGAGATTGGCATCTGAAGAGGTACACCTGTAAAGAAGACCATCCTCATTAGTGTGAGTGGGCATTGCCCAGTCCATTAAGGGACGAAATAGAACAAAAAGGTTGAGAAAAGGGAGATGTGCTTCCTTTGCCTGAGCCTGGAAATCCATCCTCTGCTATTGGACAGAGATGCTGCTGGTTCTTGGGCATTTGGTCTCAGCCTGGGAATCACTTCACTGCCCTGTAGCTCCTGTTGCAATTCTTGGGCCACTGGGCTCAGACGTACACCATTGACTCCCCTGGTTCTTGGACTCAAGTTGACTTGTATTACCAGATTTCCTAGTTTTCCTGCTTGTAGAAAGCAGGCTGTAGGACTGACAGGCCTTCATAATTGTATGAATCAGTCACTATAATCAATCATGTAATACATATCTGTAAATATCCAATTGCCCTGTTTCTGTGGAAAATCCTGGAAATTAACCAGAGACTTAGAACAGTACACCAATTTAAGAAGGATGACTGAATCTCATGAAGAACAGCAAGCTCTGTAGAGTTTACCTTGCACTGTTCCCACCCTTCTCTCCATATCTGTTACAGTAACCTTGATACAGCAGCCTCACAGCCACAGATGCTGAAAACCCAGCAGCCTAGCAGCCACTGGAGGGGTGATAAGGGTTTGGAACTCTCCAAAAAGCCCTATCACCGGAGATTGTCATGATTTCACCTATTTGGCTGCTCTTTGGAAAATCCCCCTTCACAGCATTTGTCCTTATTAGACCTGACTCAAAGCTTGATCAATATCCCCAGGGTGTTTATTTCCATTCCACAGGTTCTTCTCTACATGCATTACTTTCACAGTGAAGAAAGTACTTACTTTTAAAAATGTTTGTACAGGATAATAAAGCGTTATTTATAGGAGTGATCAAGTAGGAACAACCTAAATGTTTAAACATTGCTTTAAAAAGAATGCTATATCCATAGCCTTTAGAATGAGTACATGTATGTAGTGTGTGTGTACTGTGTTAAATAATAATAGATGGTAATTTTACATATGTCTATAAAAGTGACAGATGAGCATATCCTGAAATATTGACGTTGGCTATTTGTAGAAGAAGAAAAAAAGTAGGATTGGATTATGGATGATTTTGGAGAAGGCAATGGCACCCCACTCCAGTACTCTTGCTTGGAAAATCCCATGGACGGAGGAGCCTGTTAGGCTGCAATCCATGGGGTCGCTAAGAGTCGGACACGACTGAGCGACTTCACTTTCACTTTTCACTTTCATGCATTGGAGAAGGAAATGGCAGCCCACTCCAGTGTTCTTGCCTGGAGAATCCCAGGGATGGGGGAGCCTGGTGGGCTGCTGTCTATGGGGTCGCACAGAGTCGGAAACGATTGAAGTGACTTAGCATGGATGATTTATTTTTTTTTAAAATTTGTATGTTTTAAAATGTCTATCTGTGTGTTAAATTTTCTGCATTAAACATGTATTATGCAATTAAAGTATGATTGATATATCTAAGATAAATTTATTTCCTAATTAAAATAATATATTTTCATACAATAGTTCTTTTAAAATAAATTGATACAAGCTTGCTAGCTAACTGTATTCCATAAGTGGACACAGAATAGTTTTTGATAGATAATTTTCTAACTATCTTGTTACTTTGGAAACCTGGGTCAAAAAGAAGGAAACATTAAAAAAAAAAAATACTGCTTCCTGGCTGTTAGGTAGAGCATGTCACTTTCTCAGTTGTATTTAGCTGGGTTCCGGAGACACTAACTTATTCCCAGAACTACTTTTGCTTTTAGAATCTGTACAGATCCCTGGGAATGTATAATTTCTCCATTGCTTAGCAACCATTTCATTATTTTCAGGAACTTGTTAAATGAATGAATGCATTTTGATGACAAGACAGCTTTATTCATGCTATACTCTGGGCCACCATGCCATAATAAGAGATAACAAAACGAAATATTGCAAAGATCATGTCCCTAGTCACTCTGTCACAAAAACCCTCAGAAGAGCTGGGTTGGAAAAGAAACTCTTATGCAAACCAATTTTAAAAGCTAATAGAAAAAGCATATTGATTCTGGACTAATTATATTGTGGACACACATTCACATTTTCTCTTTATCACTTGTTGGGTGACCCTCCATGCATTTTTAAAATACAAACATGCTATGTCGACATCAGCCTTTGACAGTTTCAAAACCCTTACAATACCTCTGGTTTCCCTTTTACTCGTACATATTAGAAACTCAGGCCTGTGTTGGAAGGTAACTGATAGATGATCAACGTTCTCATTTTAAGGGCTTCCCTGGTGGCTCAGTGGTAAAGAATCCACCTGCCAGTGCAGGGGGCACAGTTCTGTTCCTTGGTCCAGGAAGATCCCACAAGCTGTGGAGCAACTAAGCCCCTGTTGAGCCTGTGCTATAGAGCCTGGGAGCCCCAGCTCCCGAGCCCACATGCTGCAGCTACTTGAGCCCTTGTGCCCCGGAGCCTATGCTCTGCAACAAGAGGAGCCACCACAGTTAGAAACCTACACAGCACAACTAGAGAGTAGCCTGCACATCAGCGAAGACCCAGCAACAGCCAAAAATTAAAAAAAAAAAAGAAGAAAAGATCCTCATTTTAAACAAATGCAAACATTTGGCCAGGATATATTACAGACAGAAATAACACATCCTATAGAACCAGTTCCTTTGTAAGAAGCAAATGCTGTTGTGTGTTAATACCTTTTGAATAGAAATAATTCTAATTTGGCTTAATATATTCACATTTTGGGTTTGACTCTCAGAAAACAGCAAAAATTTTTGGTGCTAAATTGCAGTAACAAATTTACTCTGAGGCCCTGACAAATCTTATTTCTGCCTAAGAATGTTGAAGGAAACATACACACACACACACACAAACACACACACACATGCACACAATGAATAGCATTGACAACAAATATGAAGGGCCTAAAATGTACTAAGTTACATGCACAAGGGTTCAAATATACTCACATCCTTGCCAACATTTTTTCTTTTTTGATGTGTATGAAAGTTGCTCAGTTATGTCTGATTCTTTGTGGCCCCACCGACTGTAGCTTGCCAGGCTCCTCTGTCTGGGCTTTTCCCAAGTAAGAATACTAGAGTAGGTTGCCATTTCCTTCTTCAGGGGATCTTCCCAACCCAGGGATGGAACCCGGGTCTTCTGCCTCAGAGGCAGATTCTTTACTGTCTGAGCCATCAGAGAAGCCCGTTCTTTTGACAGTAAGCCATCAAAAGTGTGTGAAGTGAATATCATACTGCTTTTGATAAGGTGCTTAGAACACCTGATGCAGAGTAACTACTCTCTCCATATTTGTGCTGCATCAGAATGTTTTGGTTCAGAAGCAGCAGCACTGTACTATCCCCTACACTTCCCATCTCTGGCTTTAACCTGTCATAGGGGCATAGCATATTAACTTTTTTTTCCCCTTGGAATTTATCACTTTTTGCTTTTCATCATAGGGTATAGTTATATGTATATATATCCCTTCTTCCCTACGGGGTAATATTTTAAGATATATAACCTTGATTCCCTGTAGTGGCAAGTACTCAATAAATTTGTAATATGAAAAAAGTTATGGGATTATATCACCTAAAATATGTATGAATAATGAAATTTTGAGACCTAAATAAATTCTTTGGCTTACAATCAAGGAGCAGGAGCGACACTTCAGAGTCTCTGTGCTCAGTCCCTTCTCTTTAGCTCAGGGAAGCTTTAAACCTTGTTCAAGGTAGAACCAAGACTGGGAAACAGCATTTCTACTTTCAGTTCATGCTCTTCCAACTCACTACACTCCTTCCTGCCAGAAACTTTAAGCTCAGGGTTGAAAATAATGTTGAGGTTTAAAAAAAAATTTATTTGGCTGTGCTGGGTCTTCGTTGCGGCACCCAGGATCTTCTGTATTCGTTGTGGCATGCAGGACCTTCGTTGGGGCACGTGAGATCTTTAGTTGCAACTTGGGAACTCTTGTTATGGCATGAGGGATCTAGTTCCCTGAACAAGGATAGAACCTGGCCCCCCTGCATTGGGAGCACAGAGTCTTAGCCACTGGACCACCAGAGAAGTCCCTTGAGTTTTATAAGTAACACTTTTGCCATAAAAATCTAAATAACACAGAGGTATATAGAGTACAAATTAACCTGATTCCTCACTTGTGAAATTGTTATGTATGGTTATAGTTCTACTTTTGGTTCTTAAGAAAATAGTAAAATATGCTTTAATTATTCAACTGAGTTCCGCTCAACAATTCAATTCCACTCCTTGTGTTTGCAAGCATTGCCCTTTGGGAAGTGGAGCAAGGTGGGGCAGAGGGTGTACAGACAAGTGTGGGACAGCACTTGTCTCCAATGAGCTTATAGACTGGGGAGATAATGCAAAGACAAGATCATAAATATTGTCAGGATGTATAATTTGAGATGATAAGTAATTCAGGGAAGGATAAGTCTATTAATGAATGGTTCCTGAAGGAAGTGGAATTTTAGGTGGATCTTGAAAGATGGGTAAGATCTGGATAAGCAAAGGGAAGAAAGAAAGACTTAGAGTAAGTCAAATTTGCACACTACATTCTTTCCTAAAGAACTGTGAAAGTGAAAGTGAAGTCGTTCAGTCGCATCTGACTCTTTGTGACCCCATGGACTGTAGCCTACCAGGCTCCTCCCTCCATGGGCTTCTCCAGGCAAAGAACTGTAGTGTGGGTTAAATAAGACAAACTACTTAGCTTCTCCATGTCTTACTTAGTTTTGTCCTTGGTAAAATAAAGTAATAAAAATAGAACAGACTTCATAGGTTTACTGTGAAGATTAAATGAAATTCTCTGTTTAAGTGGCTCAGAGCAAGTACCTCAAAGACAGTAAGAGTTCAGTCAGTGTTTACTCCTTGTCCTTCTGTTATTCAGAGTGAAATAAGAATAAACATAGAGCTTTGCAAAAGTTTCATTCCTTCCTGTTCCTCACCACGGAGAACAGTGCTACTAAATTCAGTTCAATTAGGCACGTGAATGTGGAGGTGATAACATAAAGGGAATGCAAATCAGCCATTCTCAGAATGTGAGAGGTGGTTTCTTACTACCACTCAACTTTTCGCTGTTGTTGAACTTGGAACTCAAAAAAGAAAAAAAATCCTTAATATGTCTTGAATTCTCCTAAGTTAAAAGTCATGTCCTTTAGAATTGGAATTTAGGGTTCTCCAAATGAATATATGCAAGGAGATCCAACCAGTCCATCCTAAAGGAAATCAGTCCTGAATATTCATTACAAGGACTGATGCTAAAGCTGAAACTCCAATACTTTGGCCACCTGATGCAAAGAAATGACTCATTGGTAAAGACTCTGATGCTGGGAAAGATTGAAAGCAGGAGGAGAAGGGGATGACAGATGATGAGATGGTAGGATGGCATCACTGACTCGATGGACATGAGCTTGAGTAAGCTTCGGGAGTTGGTGATGGACAGGGAAGCCTGGCATGCAGCAGTTCATGGGGTCACAAAGAGTTGGACATGACTGAGCGACTGAACTGAACTAAACTGAAATGAATATCTTGATATGCTATCTATTTAGACCACTGAAAGCCATAGAAGCTTGGCTCCAACCCATTGCATACTCTATCCTGAAGTTCCTGTGCTGGTCATTTGTTGGGACTTGACTCAGTCCCTCCTCGTCTCCCATCTCCATCCCAGCTCTGTCCAGTCTTTACTAATATCATGGATGCCTGCATTAGTAGTTCTGATAAGCCTTTATTTAGATGTGTCAGTGAGAACGATAAACCTTGCTGTTGCCATTTTCCTTTTGTAGAAGCATCCTTAAGTCAAGGATGATGCAGAAAGGTCATGATTACTCCTGCAAGAGCAGACCAGAAAAATCAATCTCTTCCTCCTTAGAGAAATAATACCTGAGCTCAGTCACCTACAATATGAGCAAGGAAACATTTCTTTAATAAGAAAAACATTAATGATTAAAAAAGAACAGGAGTAGGGGAGCTTCAGATCAGGAAAGAGAGTGGAACCGACTCCAGAGGTGGCAGATTCTATCAGTTAAAATTTGTCTTAAAGTGGGCTGCTTATCAGGATATTATAGCCTGAAATAGTAAAAGTTATACCTTTCTTGCCTTTTCCTTCTAAACTTGCTTTAAAACCATTTGTATTGTAGAATGTTGTACATATACATATTGGTTTAACACATTATTATAGAGCAAGCCAAAGTTCTCAAGCCAATCCCCCTGGAATACTGCCAGCACCCCAAAAGCCTCCTCTAGTCTCTACCCATTATGACCACGTTCCTCCTCCTGCATACTTTTCTGACTTTTGCGGCAATCATTTCCTTGTGCTACTTCATAATTTTATCCCCTAAGTGTGAATCTGTAAACAGTGAACTAGTCTGTCTGTGTTTGGAGTTTAAATGAATTGAGTCATACGACACTCAGTCTTTGTGTCTAGCCTCTCAAGCACAACATTCATCCATGTTGTGTATAACTGGTCACATTACCTTTTATTGCTGTATGGCATTCCACTGTGTGAATATACCCCAGTTATGTTTCCTTTCTCCTGTTGATAGACTTCTGGGAAATTTACAGTTTAGGGATATCACAAATAATACATTCTTGTGCATTTCTCCTGATGCTCATGTGCACACATTTTTCTTGGGCGTATATCCTGATGTAGAATTGCTGGATCATAGAATATGAAAATCTTCAACTTAATAAATAATGGTTTTCCAAAGTGCTTGTCCTAAGTTACACTCTCATCAGCAGTATATGACAATTTTCTCTTAACTATTAAGAGAGGAAAGTTATATTAAAATATATTTAGCTACACAAAATCTATACATTTGACTGTTACAAAAACAGAGTGAGTTTTGTAGATTAACTTCCCACAATGGTATTAGTACTGTGCTCAATCAGTGCTCCTGCTCTGGGCTCTGACAAACCTGAATTCACATGTTGGTTCTGAAACCTATTTTATGTTACATTAGGCAAAGCATTCAACATTTCTATTTGTTTTCTTATCTGTACAACAGGGATGAAAATAGTATATAATTCATAAGATTGTTGTGTTGAGATACCATATTTAAATTAGGGTGCTTAGTATATTGTCTGGCCCAGAGAAAACCTGAATATACTCATCGCTATTATATTTTTATTATTACTATTATTTGTACTCAGAATTTCCTTTCTAATCATAGCAGCAAGGAAGATGATAAAGCAGAAAGTTAGACTTGAGACCGTCTACGTTTGTATATTTTTCCAAATAATAGGAAATGGTCTCACAAAATGAAGAACCAAGTTGTTTATAAGCCAAGACTCAGTTTTGCCTGAGTGGCATAGCCAGTTGAGCAGACGTTTTCCAGGAGAGGACCTCCCAGGTCACTTTGACAGTTCTACGTTTCTTGGCACCTCAGACAAAGTAGTTGGAACCCTGAGTTCTCCACCACCTGGCTGGGGCACTCAAGGGCTCAGTTGCCTCATTGCAGGCATAGCCCCTGGCATGCTCCTAACTTCCAAGACCACAGGTGTGGTCCCAGCATGGTAGCCATATCCAGTTGGGCTTCTGTTCACCATTGCACTGGGATGCAGCTGCCAAAAGCTGCTCCCAGAGGATGGTAGTGGCTGGCAGCCAGCAACACGGAGAAATAGGACTCAGAATCCAGAATACAGGGTATAAATTATTGTAAATATCCTATAGCAAGTGAGCAGGAAGGCTGCCAATGCAATTCGGCACCAAGGTTGACTGATCCCACAGCACCTTCTCTTCAACACCTGTTCCTTTTGTCCATTTCTCTAAGAAGATGGCTGGCAGGCATCAGGAAGATTTCTGAGGGCTCTGGTAGCTCTCTGCATGAAAGGTCAATCACAGTTTCGTGGGTAGGGCCCTGGGCTGGAACTCTTGAAGGTGGGAAGAGATATGACCATATTCCATCCTTTTAAGGCCAAGCTTTCCCACTCCTGACAATTTTGTTTTAGAGAAAAGATGTATTGGAAAAGAGTCTGCTGGATAAGGAACTTAAGTCTGGGCTAGCCAAAAATTGAAATCAGAGTACACACACACACACACACACACACACACACACACACGTGCATGCGCACATGTGAGTTCAGTGAATTTAATTGACTCAGTGGGGTCTTATATTAGAGAATCTATTTACTAAATCTTAGAATCACTCTAGCCTGTTCATTCTTTGCATGCTGCATATCATATTCCTCCACTCGAGTCAGTTCTCTCTGAAATGTTCCCATCTGGTGTTTTCTTTCTTCTTACTTTGAATTTTGCTACCTTTATTCCATTGTTATTGCAAAGATTTCCCACTCCAAACAATCCTTCACAGACCTGTCAATTTAATATCTTTTAAGTGATTTTTTTTTATCATTTCATGATGAAATGCTCAAAAAGGCTCTTATGCAATAATTCAAAAATACTTCACCCTGGAATTTAAGGTCCTTTACAGTCCATCAGTTCTTTAAATTCTCATTTCCCACCATTTCTCAGTGAGTTCTTCTACACAAAGTAGGGGACTCATCTTTCCCTGTAATGAGCTACACCTCCTGCTCTTCCATGGCTCACCCTCTAACACCGTTCATTCTTTGCCTCTTCTTCTGTCAAGCTCAGTATTGACCGCATGTGGTATGTGTATCTCTGGTATCCCACAATATGAGTAAGTGGTAGACCAAACTTTTAAATACTTTAATATGTAAACTTCTAATAAATATGTTTTATAGGATAATCACCTCATCACCTCACACTCATGACTGTGGATATCATTGTCCAGGATGGCCTGGAGCAGGTGATGCCACAGTATCTCACTTACGCAGGCTGAGTAATTATAGGTTTCCTGCATCATTAGAATATAAATGAAGTAGTCAAACAGGTTCAGGGAGAGAGGCCCATGGTTCAATTCAGTTCCCTAAGAAGAGATCGACTGGGACTTAGAGAAAGAATTTCCTCACTCTGAAGAGCCAGCCAACAGAAATGGCAGCCTCCCTTCTGTCTCTTTTTTTTTTTGGATGCTGAGGCTGCAGATAAGACTGAAACTTTTACAGTTACTTTGGTACCATAAAGACAGGCAGCCAGAGGACAAAGCTAGCCCCCACGGTGAGGATAAAGCTGAGAGAAGTTCAGAGAGATCTGCTTTAAATATTAAACCAATTCCAAGCAGACTTCGAGCTATATGAGCCAATGCATTGCCTACCAGTCAAGCCATTTTAAGTTGGTGTCTCTGCAACTTCAGTCCAAATGTGTCATGACTGATTCAGTATGAATGATATAGATTGCTAATATAGACCCATACATCCTTATTTTTTTTTTTGATCCCGTGGCCATAACAGAAAAAAAGGAAAACCTGAAACATGCTGGTGTTTCAGAATTAGAGGGAAAGGGTCCCAGAGTCTTTGGCAGCATCAGCTCCACAGAGAGCCAAGGGGCTGATATCTTGGGATCTTCTAATCTATTTGTGGTGAGTGTGACAGTATTTGGGATGCTCAGCATTGGGATGCTCTGTGTCTATGGTTCTTTCTTTTCAGAAATGTGTGGAAATTCCACTTCTGGAAGCTGTCATTCATTCAGCAAGTGAAATATAAACATTAGAGTTAGGATTTTACCCTTTGTTTTTCTCTTGTGTTGGGCCCATTAGAGAGCCCTTGTTAAAAGTGAGATTTTTCCAGTGTAATGGTGAACCCATGTTGGAGATCTAAGTACTAGTAGTGACTAGGGCATGAATGATTGCATTGGAAGTTTTATCTGCTGACCACTGAGGTCTGAGAAGCTTTATGGAAAGGTGACTGCACGCTAAAACAATTTCTGCTTTGTTCTGAAGTTCTTGGGCTTATAGATAGAAAGGCCCTGAACATCTGGTGCAAATCAGTTTTCCTCACTTACAGCTCGGCAGTCTTTCCCAGTAAGTCTGCCTCCACAAAATAAGGAAAATGTGTATGTTTTTGGCAAGCCATAAACTTCATTTGTTTAGAAGGCTCTGGTCAAAAAGAAGATGAAGAATTGGGTAAATGAGAAAAGTTTATCATCTTTCTCAGCTACAGAGATAATTCACTCCAGAAAATAGGTATGGCTCCAAATAGCTGTGAATGAATGCAGCATTCCTGGGGAATAGAATATTTAAAGAAGCCCCATTTATCATATTATTTAAAATAGCCAAGATGAATGGATAAAGAAAATTTGATCTATGCATACAATTAAATAGTATTCATCCTTTAAAAAGAGGGAAATCCTGCCATAAGGGACAACATGGGTGAAACTGGAGGACATTATGCTCAGTGAAATAAGCCAGCCACAGGAAGGCACATACTCCCTGGTTCCATTTATACTTATAATGGTCAGACTCATAGAAACAGAGAATACGGTGATACCTTCCAGGGGCTAGGGTATGGTGGAAGTGGAGTGTGGTTGTTCATGGGTATAAACAGTCATGCTAACTGAGCAAGTTCCAGAGATCTGCTTTATAATGTGGTGCCTATGGTTAACAACATTGTATGTGCATTTAAAAACGTGTTAAAAAGGATAGATCTCACGTAAAGTGTTCATGCATGTGTGCTAAGTCGCTTCAGTTGTGTCCGACTCCATGTGACCCTATGAACTGTAGCCCGCCAGGCTCCTCTGTCTGTGGGATTCTCCAGTCAAGAATTCTGGAGTGGGTTGCCATGCCCTCCTCTAGGGGATCTTCCCCACCCAGGGATCAAACCCATGTCTCCTGCATCTCATGCATTGTAGACAGATTCTTTACCACTGAGCCACCAGGGAAGCCCAAAGTGTTCATACCACAATACAAAAACAAAAAGGCAGAAGGAAACTTATAGAAGTGATGGATATATTCATTATCTTGATTGTGGTCATGTTTTCATGAGTGAATGCATCTCTCCAGACTCATCCAATTGTATATATTAAATACATCCAAAAAATTTGTTTATCAATTTTTTTAAAGGAATCCCTCTTAGAATCTTTTTGCATATAAGCATACTTTAAAATAGATATGATTGCTTCTTATAAATTATAGAATTTTTACACTTAGCTTGTTTCATACCCAGTTGACACGTAGAAAAGTCTGATTATAACAGGTCAAGGCTCTTAAGGGAAATGCTGTGTTATTAATGGTGAATAAGTATAGCTGCTGTGACAGATAACTCTGAATTCCCAGGGACTTTACACAGGACAGTAATATTTCTCATATTGCAGTCTGGTGCAGATTAGAGAGGATTGATCATTTAGGGACCCAGCACTGCACTCCTCTGGGTTCTAAGAGTCCTTTCAGTCCTCCAGCCAATGGAGAGGGAGGGAGGAACACGTGGGAAGTGAGGGTTAGGTTGACAATGGCACACGTTATTCCCACTCACTTTCTCTTGGCCAGAGTTTAGTCAAGGACCAGATTAGCTCCATGCCAAGCTTTATATCAAGGGAGTAAGAAGCTCATTCTGGTTGAGGACCAGCTTTCTCATAGTTCTAACCAAAAGGCATTGACACAGTTATCCAAATTAGCAAACCTCTCCACTGCTCTGGCAAGAAGACCCTGTGCTGAAATAGTCAAGAGTCCATCGTGTCCTGCGTCTTTTCACCACTAGAGTGTTCTGGGGACCCCAGCATCCTGTTTGTTTGAGTCCTCCCACAAAGTGACAGGATCCCAGAAGCTTCCTCTATGAAGGAAATGAAGGCCTCAGCTATGATGTAGCCCTTGAGTCCTGGCCTGCCTCACATCTTTTCAACAACAGCAAACATTGTTCAGTGTCAGGCTTAGGCACCAGGGATATGAGAACATAGTTTGTTTTCAGAATATGAAACATTATAAGAAGGGATAGTGCTCTGGAGTTTTTTTAAGAACTTGAGAAAATAGGCTCTGCACAGTCTGCAGTGTGCTCAGCTTGAAGCCTTCCTAGATAAACTGTGACTGTTTTTCTTTCAAGTACTTCTTGCTCAAAGATGTGTTTCCTCCTGCTGCTTGAAAATAGACACCTAAGAAAGAAATGAGAATGGTTTTGCAATGAAAGGGTGAGGCAGGAAGCAGTTGTTGATGACGGATGTAAGCTGTGACAATATGAGACTGTGTTTTCATCATTTTCTTACTTTATGGAGCATAATTGACTGAGGGCCTCAGATGCTACTCTTTCAGAATCTCCTTGGTTTTGCACTGAGGCCACATTTTCCATGAGCAGCTCCCTGCTTCTGATAGTCACCTTTGTCTCAGGAACTCCCTCATGGGGTTTTTGAACTTTCCTTCGTGAATCTCAAACACGTCTGCCCAGCTTTCTCTCACTCTCTCCCCCAGGGTCTGACTTGCCTCACAGTCTGATGCTCTTCTAGCCTATTCTGGCTTCTTTCCTATTGCCTTTTACATGGGCATTTTCCTCATACAGTCCCTGCACATTCCTTCTTGGCATCTTCTTCTTGGAAGACCCAGACTGATACAAAACCTTTTACATGGGCATTTTCCTCATACAGTCCCTTCACATTCCTTCTTGGCATCTTCTTCTTGGAAGACCCAGACTGATACAAAAGTTTATGCTCAATATTACTTTGCTTTCATTTACAAAGAAAACATATACAAACATGCACACCACACCTTCCACAGAGGTCAATTCTAATATATTTTTCTTTAGAACTCCTGTGAATTAAGACAGGGACTGAACAACCAAGAACTTGCAGAGAGAGTTGTTGCAGAGATTGTGATGCCTGGGGCACGGTTAAGTGGTATTTGACTAGGGAACCAGGGGGCCTGGATTCTGTCTCTCTAGGTCCTTAAGAGAAGGATATATACAGGAAACGGCACCAAGTAGATGATAATGTACTACTTTCTGTGTATGTGTGTGTTCAAGTCACTCAGTCATGTCCAACTCTTTGTAGCCCAAAGGACCGTAGTGCACCAGGTTTCTCTGTCCATGGGATTTTCCAGGCAAGAGTACTGGAAAAGTGAAAAGTGAAAGTGATATTGTTCAGTCGTGTCCAACTCTTTGTGACCCCATGGACTGTAGCCTACCAGGCTTCTCCGTCCATGGGATTTTCTAGGCAGAGTACTGCAGTGGGTTGGCATTTCCTTCTCCATGGGATCTTCCCGACCCAGAGATTGAACCCGGGTCTCCTGCATTGCAGACAGATGCTTTACCATCTGAGCCACCAGGGAGTAGGTGGCTATTTCCTACTCCAAGGGATCTTCCCAACCCAGGAATTGAACCCGCATTGTGTCTCCTGTGTCTCTTACGTTGGCAGGCAGGTTCTTTACAAGTGCCACCTGGGAAGCCCAACCTACTACTTTACTATTTACTATGTTTATTTCTGATCGGCTTGAACTCAGTGAAGAGCTTTCTAGTAGTCTGAGCTGGGCTTGAGCACCCCAGCTAGTCTAAAGACCTAACACAGTCTTCAAAATTTAACTCTAGAATTTAATTCTAGAATCCACCTATGTTTTAGCAAACATGTGGGACAAGAAAGAGACCAGTGAACAAAATACCCAAGCCCATGTGTTTGAAGAAAAGAGAGAGAAGATGGCTGAGTATTCTCCCACATGGGAGTGGACACTGCCTTACTTCACCACCTAAGCCATAAGGAGAAATGGAAGAATAAAAAAGGCATCCCAGAAATTCACACTGACCCCACACACTAGTGAACAAAACCTAGTCAGAATCTTAGAAACGAATCCAATCAGATCACTCTTTCCTTTTCACGGGGGAAGAGAGGAGAGAATAAGGAGGAGCAGATGATATTCTTCCCCCTCAGGGAGCAGACCTAGATCCTCACTTGAATGGACATCAGTCAGCTAAGAGCTCCATGTGTGTCTGTGTGTCTTATAGGAGCAATCTCTTCCCATGAGGAGTTGAAAATTTAATTGGGAGATGTAACACATGCATACAGAGCAATCAGATAACAGTTTAGGACTCAACTCTGTGGCTCTGATTGACAGGATGGATAGAACCACATGGGTCAGGTTGACCAGCCTGAGGCCTCCAAGACGAACTGGGCCTAAGCCAGACCATGGACGTTGCACCAGGGTCAAGAGAGATGAGAGGAGAGGCATTGGTTAAGTGCTCATGTCCTGGCATGCAACAGACCTGGGTTCAAACTCCAGCTCCATGTCTTGTGAGGGTTAGCGGGTTGACGAATCTTTCTGAACCTTAATTTCCTTACCTATAAAATAGAAATAATAATTGTATATGACAGGTTGTTACAGAGATTTAAGTGGTAGATGACTGCTTATGGTGATAGCTGGAGGGGAGGAACCATTCCAGCAGACAGAAGCAGCAGTAGCAGAGATGGATGCAGGGGACCAGGAGGAGACCAGCTAGCCAGAGAGAAGAATGCACTTGGTAGACTCTTAGAAAGTCAGGCTGGCTCATGTGATGGGCTGAGTAAGGCTGCAAGACTGGCTGATATTCCAACCTGATGCAGAAAGAAAGGAGGCTAAGAAGGTTTGTCAGTAAGCAGTGGCATTTGGGGGTGAGTATTTAAATATTTAAATCCCTGGGAACAGTAGGGTAAAAGGGTTCTGCTGGATTTTTTTTTGTCAGAAATGAGACTTATATCCTTCCTCCTCCAAGACTCCACACACAGGATCTGCAGCCTGGAAGAGAAGATTGTATTTTCTCCTACCAATGAGGGAAACTTCCATAAGACCAAGTGGATATTTTGCCTGTTGTAATACTAATTGCAAAATTGTGTTCCCTTCCCATAGCTACAGCTGTGTTTGCAAATAAGCATGTAAGGAAGCTAAATGCAGAATGACAGCATGGAGCCTTACTGAAAATATTATTTCTCAGAAATCTAAAATTTACATTTTTTTAATCAATCACAACAAAACCAGATAAAAGGTACTTGGTCTCTAATTTGTATTCCAACCTAATTACAAAATGACTAATCTATTTACTAAGCTCTTTAATCTTTACCCGTATTTCCATATTCCCCCTGCCTGTTGAGTTTAATACACATCCAAGCCTACACAGATGTAATTTTCTATGTTTTTTTCACATTAAGTTAAACACTCCTAGTTCTTATGGCCTTTCTCCTCCATTGGTTTAACCTTGCCTTTATCCCAGACTCGACATGCATGGTGATCTGTTTTTATTAAGATGTTTTGATCTGCCCTAGAAAACAAAAATTGCGTGTGATGTCGCCCATTGGGATTTTAATCACAGCAAAAATGACAGCAGGATTAAAGACTCACAGCTTGATTTAAACAGCCTTGTGAATAAGCACTCCCTCACCCCCAAGATTCATTCCAGCCAAGGAACACAGGCAATAATATTGGCCAGCCCACATTGTTTCATCAAGCGTTAGTCTCCCGTCCGTTTTCCTCCTTCTGATCCAGTGGAAAGAATAAGATCTTCAGGCCCCATGACTCCTTTGCTTTCCAGTGTGTTCTGGCTTGGTCCAATTCTAAGGCAGCTTGATGGCTGTTTTCGTGTCTAAACTGGAGGGTCACATTTCTTTCCTGCTTGCTGCTGCTGCTGCTGCTGCTAAGTCGCTTCATTCGTGTCCGACTCTGTGCGTCCCCATAGACGGCAGCCCACCAGGCTCCCCCGTCCCTGGGATTCTCCAGGCAAGAACACTGGAGTGGGTTGCCATTTCCTTCTCCAATGCATGTAAGTGAAAAGTGAAAGTGAAGTCTCTCAGTCGTGTCCGACTCCTAGCGACCCCATGGACTGCAGCCCACCAGGCCCCTCTGTCCATGAGATTTACCAGGCAAGACTACTGAAGTGGGTTGCCATTGCCTTCTCCATCTTTCCTGCTTATCTCAGTCTAAAGCCACAATACCACTCCCTATGCTGTGACCAGGGATGCTCCCGAGCCAAGGAAATGGCAGAGGTAGCGCATGGATCCCTTGCCCATGGCTTAAAAGGGACATCAGATGCTTGGGGCTGGTGCACTGGGACGGCCCAGAGGGATGGTATGGGGAGGGAGGAGGGAGGAGGGTTCGGGATGGGGAACACATGTATACCTGTGGCGGATTCATTTTGATATTTGGCAAAACTAATACAATTATGTAAAGTTTAAAAATAAAATAAAATTAGAGAAAAAAAAAAAAAAAGGGACATCAGAACTGGATGCAGAGAGTTCCTTTTTCTCCACACCCTCTCCAGGATTTATTATTTTTACACTTCTTAATGATGGCCATTCTGACTGGTGTGAGGTGATACTTCATTGTAGTTTTGATTTGCATTTTTCTAATAAGTAGCAACATGGAGCATCTTTTCATGTGCTTGTTGGCCATCTGTATGTCTTCTTTGGAGAAATGTCTGTTTAGGTCTTCTGCCCATATTTGATTGGGTTGTTTGTTTTTTTGATATTGAGTTGTATGAACTTTATTTTGGCAATCAATCCCTTGTTGGTTGCATCATTTGAAAATATTTTCTCCTAGTCCATATGTTGCCTTTGTTATTTTAGCTATGATTTCCTTTGCAGTGCAAAAAGCTTTTAAACTTAATTAGGTCCCATCGGTTTGTTTTTATTTCCATTACTCTAGGAGATGGATCCAAAAATACTACTGCAATATATGTCAAGAAGTGTTCTGCTTGTGTTTTTCTCTAAGAGTTTTATAGTATTCAATCTTACATTTAGGTCTTTAATCTATTTTGAGTTTTTTTTTTTTAATTTGTGTGTGTGTGTGTGTGTGTGTGTGTGTGTATGTATGTGTATGGTGTTAGACAATGTTCTAATCTTGTTCTTTTACATGTAGCTGTCTAGTTTTTCCAGCACCACTTGTTGAAGAGGCTGCCTCTTCTCCATTGTATGCTCTTGACTCCTTTGTGGTGCATTAATTGACCACAGGTTGTTGGGGGTTTGTTTCTGGGGTTTCTGTCCTGTCCACTGATCTCTGTTTTTGTGCTAGCACCTTACTGTTTTGATTACTAAAGCTCTGTCGTATAGTCTGAAGTCAGGGAACATGGTTCTTTCAGCTCCATTCTTCTTTCTCAAGATTATTTTGGCTACTCGGGGTCTTGAAGAGTGTTGTTTGCATCCACCCACAGCATGTATCAGAGTAGTGTAAGGATAACCATGTACCACTATTTTTCAGTAATTTGCTTCCCAAGTGCTTGATGAGGAAGCAAGGAGCTATACATGATGGAGCTGTTGGTTACTATGAGGAGAGGAGCATGAAATTTGATCTAGTTGCTAACCATACCCAAAGCTTCTCTGAGAACCTGCATAGCTTCATGAAGGGTTTCCACAACCTTAGAAATCCCTAGCAGAGAAATCTGTGCCCAGGATCAGCTATGCACTAGGAAAGGGAAAGAAATGTAGAGAAAACAGAAGGGCATGGAAATAGGAATGAGGCACAGAGGGAGAAAAAGAAGGGGAAAAAAAGACTCAAGTCATAAGGAAGGCTAGGGAAGGGATGTATTGTAATCTTAACTTGTCTGGCTTCCTAAATTAAATAGACCTATGTCTTAGATCTTCCAGGGAGATTTTGATTTCAAATCATTGTTTTTATTGTCAGACTGTGAATATTAAATTTAAGTTCAGGAAAATGGCCATCCGATGGAAAGTACATGAAAATAAATGCCTCCAAGTTACATGGACCCTGAAGACATATTTAACAATCAATTTCTGGTCCTGGTGAGCATATTGAATGTAACCTATTATTGAGAGTGAGTGAGCTATGTATTTTACAACAGACAACATTAGCTCTGGTGATTTCTTCTCTGAATTCATTATGGTTGGCAGGGATTTCTTGGAACTAACTTGGGGTTTAGGATTATTTTTTTCCTTAGGGACTGTGTGAGCCTTATTTAGCTGGCATTTCTAATGCCTCTTAAGTTTTAGAAGTTAGACCCCTGGTAAGATTAGACAATTACTGGCATTTAGCCATTGGTACTTTTGGTTTGCTTTTTAATCCAATAAATGCCATTTAAGGAATACCACTTTTAAAAAATTTTACAAAATAAAATTTTGTAAATTTTATTTACATCTTCACTGTAGAAAATTTTTGACATATAGAAAAGCACAAAGGAGAAAAACAATATTATCAGTAGTCTACTCAAGAATACTGACTACTCACATATTGAATTTTTAATCATAGCCATCTAGCCTTTACTCTAGATTTTTTGAGAGTGAGTACATACTTTTTCTATGCTATAAAAGCTGGGCTCACATCCTACATACTACTATTCTGTGGGTTGTTCTTTCACTTATGATTGTTGTGAATTTATCTCCATATCATTAGCTTTGTTTCTACAGTATATTTTTAATAGCTGCATTTTATTTTATTTTAACTGTATGTTATATTGAAACAGTTCTCTGTTATTTGACATTAGGTAATTCCAAGATTTATGTTTAGAAATACTGATATAAATACCCCAGACTATCTGTTTGAGGTCATACTATAATTATTTCCTTAGAGAAAATGCTTATAAATGGACTTTCTGATTCAAAGTTTATTGGCATTCTAGGGGCTTTTTATATATATTATATAATTATCCTCCAGAAAGAGAATTAGACCTCAGTTTCAGACTCGCAAACAATGTGAGCAACCATCTGCTCACTGAAACTTTGCGGACTCTGGATATTGACCATTGGGACATTTGCCTTTATTGGAGACATATTAATTTAACTACACTAGAGGATTATAAAATAATAATAGCTGTACCCTTCTTAATGCCAGATCCTAAGCTGAACACTTTACACACAAATGTCTCCCTTAAAAGTCCCATCCATCCTGGGAGATGAGATGATGTTATTAATATCACCATCCTCCTGATAGGGATATGAAGATAAGAATGGTTAAGTAACTTGCCTAAACTCTCCCAGCTAGTATGTGGCAAATTGAAACTAGGACTGTCTGATTTCAAAACTTGAGTTTTTACTGACAAAAACATTCTGTTTCAATAGCGTAAGTTTTTAGATGCTGCATAATCTGCCTTTTGGGTTGATTCCCCAGAAAGGAATTCAGACTTTGAGATCTGTGTGCAGGAAGATTATTGGAAAGTACTATCAGGAACATCCTTATGGGTGCAGGGTAGGGGCAGAGAAGCAGGGTGGACAGAGGGAGAAGTTAAATAGCAAAGCCATTATGACAAAGGCCTAATGAGTTCTGGAGCCAAGGTCGTGGTGGGAGTTGCTTCAGTGTCCTGAGTTGGGGCAAGAAGGCCAGACATTTGTAGCCTTGTCATTGAATGTGGATCTCACCATATGGTGACTTAATATTGAATAAGGGAGCTCCATGTGTCCAAAGGCAAGTCCCAGAGAGACTCAGCTGTGAGTGGTCAGGCAGACACGACCCCTGGCAGCTGGGGGAATGGGTGCCTTGGTACTGAGTGGAGTTGTGAGCAGCACACCACACACCTACTCAGAACTCAAAAACAGCTGTTCAGGGGACTGGCCTGATGAATCACTCATAAGCCCAGAGTCTTGCCTGTCTTTAAGTCCTTCTAGGAAATGTAACTTTTCTAAGGAATTTTACCTACTTTTTAGAACTAGCTGGGGTAGTTCATTGTCTTAGGAATGTTTAACTTTAGATTATTGGCATTGGGGGTGGAGGAAAGAACTGAGGCTGTGGTCAGTAGGAGTCATTAGCTGGTGATGTCATGAAGGGCCTTGTAAGAGACAACTTCAGGTGCCTGCCCTGTGCCAGTACCCCTCTTTCACTTCAAGAATCACCTCACCTGCTTTTCAGCTCAAGTGATTTTATGGGGCTGATCCTCTCCCCCGCCTGAGGAATGTGCACAGGACCAAATACCTTAGGGCACTGTGGTTGGTTAAAGGGTAAACAGATGACTTCCACAGGCCAATGGGAGTCAGGCCTGGGACTTTGGGTGGAACATTTGAAAAAGAGATTCTTTTTCTACAACAGTTGCTCCAGCCTGCAGTTGCTGGTGGCCCTGTTGACCTTTACTTACAGAACTCTCTCTGAGAGAGCCCTGGAGAAGAAAGACAGAGGGACAGAGACAGAAACAAACAGACGTGGAGACCAAGAGGGACTGGTGTCAATGACATGGTTTTCACACTTAAATTCAGACAAGCCTGTGGTTATACTTTCCTTAGCATCATTCTCCAAACTTTTCAATTACCATAGCAAATCATTTCCTTTTTCTCCCTCTTAAGAAAGTTTTTGACAGAGGATGAAATGACTGGATGGCATCACTGACTCGATGTGTGTGAGTCTGAGTGAACTCTGGGAGTTGGTGTTGGACAAGGAGGCCTGGCATGCTGCGATTCATGGGGTCGCAAAGAGTGGGACATGACTGAGCAACTGAACTGAACTGAACTAAGAAAGTTTGACTTGGGTTATGGCCTTTGCTTTTGACAGAGTTCTGATGATAAAAGAGACAGCAGAGGGCTTCAAAGAACAGAAAACAGGGCTTCTTGGCTGCCAGCAGCAGTTTGGGGTGGAGGATGTCTATTATCCTTGAACATCATAGAAGAATGTACTAATGACCAGAGAGGGGAGAGCACTTACCCAGGATCACACAGGTGCTAGAAAATCCAGTTGGAGGATATACCTCTCCAAATGACAGAAGGGACTAACTGTACATTGACCTTCCTCCAAATTTTTGTGAGATAAATAACATGGGTATTGATGGCTGGCTAGGTGAGATGGTCTGCGTTATGTGCTGAGAGACACAAAGATGAATCAGTCATGAACTCTGGCCTTGAGGGGCCACTATCAAAGTTTTTTCTTCAACTCAATATATTTGAGGTAGAATTGACAAGATTTGCATATCAGTGGGTATATCTTTCCTTTTCTCCTTTGCCTTCGCTTCTCTTCTTTTCACAACTGTTTGTAAGGCCTCCTCAAACAACCATTTTGTCTTTTTGCATTTCTTTTTCTTGGGGAGGGTCTTGATCCCTGCTTCCTTTACAATCTCATGAACCACCATCCATAGTTCTTCAGTCACTCTGTCTATCAGATCTAATCCCTTGAATCTATTTGTCAGTTCCACTGTATAGTCATAAGCGATTTGATTTAGATCATACCTGAATGGTCTAGTGGTTTTCCCTACTTTCTTCAATTTCAGTCTGAATTTGGCAATAAGAAGTTCATGTTCTGAGCCACAGTCAGCTCCTAGTCTTGCTTTTGCTGACTGTATAGAGCTTCTCCATCTTTGGCTGCAAAGAATATAATCAATCTGATTACAGTGTTGACCATCTGGTGATATCCATCTGTAGAGTCTTCTCTTGTGTTGTTGGAAGAGGGTGTTTGCTATGACCAGTGCGTTCTGTTTGGCAAAACTCTATTAGACTTAATTTTCCCATTACTCCAGATATTTCTTGACTTCCTACTTTTGCATTCCAGTCCCCTATAATGAAAAGGACATCTTTTTTGGGTGTTAGTTCTAGAAGATCTTGTAGGTCTTCATAGCACCATTCAACTTCAGCTTCTTTAGCATTACTGGTCAGGGCATAGACTTGGATTACTGTGGTATTGAATGGTTTGCCTTGGAAATGAACAGATATCATTCTGTCATTTTTGAGATCGCATCCAAGTACTGCATTTTGGACTCTTTTGTTGATTATGATGCTACTCCATTTCTTCTAAGGGATTCTTGCCCACAGTAGTAGATATAATGGTCATCTGAGTTAAATTCACCCATTCCAGTCCATTTTAGCTCTCTGCTTCCTAAAATGCTGATGTTCACTCTTGCCATCTCCTGTTTGACCACTTCCAACTTGCCTTGATTTATGGACCTAACATTCCAGGTTCCTATACAACATTGCTCTTTACAGCATTGGACTTTACTTCCATCACCAGTCACATCCACAACTGGGTATTGTTTTTCCTTTGACTTCCTCTCTTCATTCTTTCTGGAGTTATTTCTCCACTCTTCTCCAGTAATATATTGCGGACCTATGGACCTGGGGAGTTCATCTTTTAGTATACTATTTTTTTGCCTTTTCGTACTGTATATTGGATTATCAAGGCAAGAATACTGAAGTGGTTTGCCATTCCCTTCTCCAGTGGACCACGTTTTGTCAGAACTCTCCACCATGACCCGTCCGTCTTGGGTGGCCCTACAGAGCATGGCTCATAGTTCCATTGAGTTAGACAAGGCTGTGGTCCATGTGATCAGATTGGTTAGTTTTCTGTGACTGTGTTTTTCAGTCTGTCTGCCCTCTGATGCGGAGAAGGCAATGGCACCCGACTCCAGTGCTCTTGCCTAGAAAATCCCATGGATGGAGGAGCCTGGTAGGCTGCAGTCCATGGGGTTGCTGAGGGTCGGACACGACTGAGCAACTTCACTTTCACTTTTCACTTTCATGCATTGGAGAAGAAATGGCAACCCACTCCAATGTTCTTGCCTGGAGAATCCCAGGGATGGGGGAGCCTGGTGGGCTGCCATCTATGGGGTCGTGCAGAGTCAGACACAACTGAAGTGACTTAGCAGCAGCAGCAGCCCTCTGAAGGAGAAGCATAAGAGGCTTATGGAAGCTTCCTGATGGGAGAGACTGACTGAGGGGGAAACTGGGTATTGTTCTGTTGTGTGGGGCCATGCTCAGGAATTCTTTAATCCAATTTTCTTTTGAAGGGCAGGGCTGTGTTCCCTCCCTGTTATTTGACCTAAGGTCAAACTATGGTGGAGTTAATGAAGATAATTGTGACCTGCTTCAAAAGGTCCCATGCAGGCACTGCTATACTCAGCGCCCCCAACCCTGCAGCAGGCCACCGCTGACCCACGCCTCCACCAGAGACTCCTGGACACTCACAGGCAAGTCTGTGCCAGTCCCTTGTGGGGTCACTGCTCCTTGCTCCTGGATCCTGGTCACACAAGGTTTTGTTGGTGCCTTCCAAGAGTGTGTTTCCCCAGTCCTGTATAAGTTCTGGCGGCTCTATGGTGGGTTAGTGGCAACCTCCTCCAAGAAGGCTTATGCCATACCCTACTGCACCCAGAGCCCCTGCCCCCACAGCAGTCCACTGCTGACCTGTGCCTCCTCAAAAGACACCCAAACATAGTTCTGTCTCAGTCTCTGTGGGGTCTCTGGGTCCTGGTGCACACAAGGTATGTTTGAGTCCTCTGAGCGTCTCTGGCAGGTATGGGGTTTGATTCTAAATGCAATTTCACCCCTCCTACCATCTTGCTGGGGCTTCTCTGCCCTTGGACATGGAGTATCTCCTCATAAATGTTCCAGTGCCACACAGCCACAGCTCCAGCACTGCTCATTTGAATACAGAGTTCCAAAGAATAGCAAGGAGAGATAAGAAAGCCTTCCTCAGTGATCAATGCAAAGAAATGGAGGAAAACAATAGAATGGGAAAGACTAGAGATCTCTTCAAGAAAATTAGAGATACCAAGTGAACATTTCATGCAAAGATGGGCACGATAAAGGATAGAAATGGAGTGGACCTAACAGAAGCAGAAGATATTAAGAAGAGGTAGCAAGAATACACAGAAGAACTATACAAAAGAGATCTTCGTGACCCAGGTAATCACGATGGTGTGATCACTCACCTAGAGACAGACATCCTGGAATGTGAAGTCAAGGGGGCCTTAGGAAGCATCACTATGAACGGAGCTAGTGGAGGTGATGGAATTACAGTTGAGCTCTTTCAAATCCTGAAAGATGATGCTGTGAAAGTGCTGCACTCAATATGCCAGCAAATTTGGAAAACTTAGCAGTGGCCACAGGACTGGAAAGGGTCAATTTTCATTCCAATGCCAAAGAAAGGCAATGCCAAAGAATGCTCAAACTACCACATAATTGCACTCATCTCACATACTAGTAAAGTAATGCTCAAAAGTCTCCAAGCCAGGCTTCAAAAGTACATGAACCGTGAACTTCCAGATGTTCAAGCTGGATTTAGAAAAGGCAGAGGAACCAGATATCAAATTGCCAACATCCCTTGGATCATCAGAAAAGCAAGAGAGTTCCAGAAAAACATCTATTTCTACTTTATTGACTATGCCAAAGCCTTTGACTGTGTGGATCACAGGAAACTGTAGAAAATTCTGAAAGAGATGGGAATACCAGATTACCTGATCTTCCTCCTGAGAAATCTGTATGCAGGTCAAAAAGAAACAGTTAGAAGTGGACATGGAACAACAGACTAGTTCCAAATCAGGAAAGAAGTACATCAAGGCTGTATATTGTCACCCTGCTTATTTAACTTACATGCAGAGTATATCAAGAGAAATGCTGGGCTGGAGGAAGCACAGGCTGGAATCAAGACTGCCGGGAGAAATAATAACCTCAGATATGCAGATAACACCACCCTTACAGCAAAAGCGAAAAAGAACTAAAGAACCTTGTGATGATAGTGAAAGGGGAGAGTGAAAAAGTTGCTTAAAACTCAAAATTTTGGAAACTAAGATCATGGCATCTGGTCCCATATCTTCATGGCAAATAGATGGTGAAGCAGTGGAAACAGTGGGAGACTTTATTTTGGGGGTTCAAAAATCACTGCAGATGGTGACTGCAGCTATGAAATTAAAAGACACTTGCTCCTTGGAAGAAAAGTTACCACCAAGCTAGACAGCTTATTAGAAAACAGAGACATTACTTTGCCAACAAAAGTCCATCTAGTCAAAGCTGTTTTTTTTTTTTCCAGTAGTCATGTATGGATTGTGAGTGTTGGACTATAAAGAAAGCTGAGAGCCGATGAATTGATGCTTTTGAGCTGTGGTGTTGGAGAAGACTCTTGAGAGTCCCTTGGACTGCAAGGAGATCCAACCAGTCAATCCTAAAGGAAATCAGTCCTGAATATTCATTGGAAGGACTGATGTTGAAGCTGAAACTCCAATACTTTGACCTCCTGATGAGAAGAACTGACTCATTTGAAAAGACCCTGATGCTGGGAAAGATTGAAGGTGGAGGAAAAGGGGACGACAGAGGATGAGATGGTTGGATGGCATCACTGACTTGATGGACATGAGTTTGAGTAAACTCCGGGAGTTGGTGATGGACAGGGAGGCCTGGCATGCTGTAGTCCATGGAGTCACAAAGAGTCGGACATGACTGAGCAAGTGAACCTAGCTGAGTATCAGTGGAATGGAGGAGAGGAAAAGGATGATGGAATGAGTTAAGTCAGAATGACTAATTAAGAGGGAGGGTGGTAGTGGAGAATACCTGAATTCTAATTCACTGAGTCTGTCTCATTGTAGGAAGAGCTGTGAGCCATGCTTTTCTCTTTTTTCTCCCTTTCTCCCTTCTTTTCCCCCTTCTTTCTTTCTTTCATTCCTTCCTCCTTCCTTCCCTTCTTTCCTTTCTTCCTTCTCTTTCGTGTGCCAGAGGTACATAGTGATGAAGTCTGAGAGGTGGGAACTGGGAGTGTAACATGTGACAATGTAATGACAGTGTCCTAAAACCACCACTGTGCTAGATTCCAGGAACTAAATAGCGTGTATTTGTACTCATTTAAAGTTATCTATGTTTATTTGCTTTTTTCTTATCACTTGCCATTTTAAATGAAAGAAATACTTAATGTGTCAAAGATTATTTTCCTTAATACATGCCTCCCTATTTACCACTCTCTTTCATCTCCTTTCTTTCTCTTTCCCTCTTACTAAAAGCGAAACATTGATAAGAAAGTAAAAGAAAATATAGAAGTTGCGTCTAAATAAACTTAAATTGTGTTCATTTTTCCCCATTTTTAAAAATTGCCCAATTTCATCAGACAATGACCTCAATCTAGCCTAGAATAATAAAGGCAATTATCAGCTACTCTGCTGCATGAATAAGCCCTAGTTTAACTTTGTCAAGCATTCCATTAACTGTTTGCTGGATTCTTCTATTTCCTTTCTTTGTGTCAGAATCAAGACAAGCATCACAAGCCAAGTAGCCATACTGCAAACTGGAAGATAAGTGGAGAGCCCAACAAGGAAAACAAACTCAGGGACAATTAATTTTCCCCGAAAAAGAACAACGTACTCTGATCAGAAAAGCCCAACATCACTTAACATTGACCAACCACTATCCATGGAATGAATTACCATGGTAACCAGGGCTGTGGAGCACAAAAATTCTGGATCAGCCACAGTTTGTGCTCATTGGTCATATCGTGTACCATCTGAATCTTACTGCATGTCTACTATGTGTGAAGCATGTGGTGAACCTCATCATTACTAAATGGAATTTGGACAAAGCCCAACCATCCTTTCCAATTCAAAATGTATCTTAGGAATAAGATTGGGCAGAAATATAATTCCACTCCCATGTTCAGAGACTATGCAAGTAACCACTTGAAATGGGACAATACACATTAGGCTTAGTCCTGATGCTCCAGGCAGGCCTGCTTCAGCTCACACTCAGGGCTGAATCCAGAATACTAGGGTGGATACAGCCTTGTGTCCGACTGCCTACACAGTCAGAGAAAACAGTGGAGCACTAAAAGCACCTTTCCAGGTCAGCGCTTATATTGTCTGCTGTGTTGTGCTGAGCCGCTCAGTCATATCCAAATCTTTGTGACCACATGGACTGTAGCCCACCAGGCTCTTCTGTCCATGGGGATTCTCCAGGCCAGAATATTAGAGTGGGTTGCCATGCCTTCCTACATGGGATCTTCCCAACCCAGGGATCAAACCCAGGTCTCCCACATTGCAGGCAGATTCCTTACTGTCTGAGCCACCAGGGAAGCCCATCCACAGGTAGACCTAAGCTGGTCTGTCTATGGACTGTGGAATTGGAAAGGATCCTTAAATTGGACTAATGTGCATGAAGCTTAAAGAAGCTGGAAGAGATTAGGATGACTTGGCAACAGTAGCCTCACCTTTAGGGAAATCCACAAAGCTTACTGGTTGTCAGAATTCCCACAAGGAGCTCTTGCCCTGCAGGAGTCTTGCCAAATACAAAACTTCAGAGCTTACTGAAGACTCTCTATCCTCCAATCACTCTGCCAAAAGCTTTGTAAGAAGTATCTGACTTAAACCATCCAGTGACTCTGTGATACAGTTTTTAGTTAATCCCATTTTATAGAGGAGAAAACTGAGGCTCCAAGAGGTTAGTTAACTTGACTAGAATCACCAGCTACAAGGAGGGAGAACCAGAGCAATCTGACCCCAGAGCCTGTGCTCTTATCTCTCTACTTTGCTGCCTCAACCTCCAGCTTCTTCACCTGGCACGGAGAACTAGAGACTGTGTGTATGGAGGGCAGGGCCTGCACAGAAATGTCTTTCTTGGCCTGTCCTTTCATACTGCTCCCTCTGATTTGCCAGAATGTAAATGAGAGACTAACTTGGCTGAACCATGCCCTTATATCATTGTAGAAATCTGGTAAAAGGCATTGGTTCCCTGCTGTTCTCTAATGTAAAGAAGGATTGATTTATTGCTAAATTCTTCTACAAATTAACTTGGAGGCAGTGTGCTGCAGTGGTAAAGAGGACAGCCTTAGAAATCAGCCTCCCTTGGATGAGTATCAGCTGTATGCCTTACAGCTAACCTGCCTGACCCTCAGATCCTTTATCTGTAGAACAGAGGTGATCATGATCCCCACTTCACACGATTGCTGTGAAAGGTAAAATAGAGTACTTAGAAGTGTTCTGAGCATAGAGGTAGCCCTCAGAATTAGATATGATAATTATTTCTGTTTGATGTTTTTAGAAAGTAAGTGACATTCCCACAATCACTCTCCTAGAAGTCTTGCAGCAAGGTGTGCTTTGGAATTAAGAATTTGGGGGATTTTAGAGAGGTAACATGGAGAAGGCAATGGCAACCCACTCCAGTACTCTTGCCTGACAAATCCCATGGATGGAGGAGCCTGGTAGGCTACAGTCCATGGGGTCGCTAGGAGTCGGACATGACTGAGTGACTTCACTTTCACTTTTCACTTTCATGCACTGGAGAAGGAAATGGCAACCCACTCCAGTGTTCTTGCCTGGAGAATCTCAGGGACGGGGGAGCCTGGTGGGTTGCCATCTATGGGGTTGCACAGAGTCGGACACGACTGAAGCCACTTAGCAGCAGCAGCAGCAGAAGCAGAGAGGTAGCAGGGCATCTGTACTGTATCTGCTTTATGATGTATTAAATATCCTCCTCGGTGGGCCCTTGGACAGCACACCATGATCAAATGCAGGAATATTTCTTCACAATATATGACTTCTTACTCTCAGTTGGATAAGTAGAGATGATAAGTCTTATGTCTTCTGTGGCCAACTGAGCTTGCCTGGGACTACAAATAAGTCATAAATAAATGGGCTTGTTTTTCAGAACTCTTTGCCTTTTAGAACTGCAGGCAACAAACTGTGGAACTTAAAAAAATTCTATTTATTTATTTGGCTGCAGTGAGTCTTTGTTGTGGCACGCAAGTCTTTGATTTTTGTTGCAGCATGTGGATCTTTTAGCTGCAGCATATAGAATTTAGTTCCCTGACCAGGGATTGAACCAGGCGCCCTGCATTGAGAGCACAAGTTTTAGCCACTGAACCACCAGGAAAGTCTGGAGACCATAGATTTTAACTATAGGACAGGAGTTTCATGAGGCATTCAATCCCACTCCCAGCTTCAGTCATCCCCTCACTGAAATGGATCCCCCATCAGCACTTCCAGGACTCACTTGCATGTCCAAGTGCAGAAAGAATAGCTCCTAGTCACTTCCACTTGGGATGCCAGCCTGACCTGTTTTCTTTTCCACCAGAGCCACTCTTCCTCCTGTGTGTGTGCATGCTTAGTCGTGTCCGATTCCCTGCAATCCCAAGGACTGCACCACACCAGGCTTCCCTGTCCATTACCAACTCCCGGAGTTTGCTCAAATTCATGTCCATTGAGTTTGTAATGCTATCCAACCATCTCATCCTCTGTTGCCCCCTTCTCCTCCTGCATCTATCCCAGCATCAGGGTCTTTTCTAATAAGTCAGTTCTCCATATTGGGTGGCCAAAGTTTTGGAGCTTCAGATTCAACATCAGTCCTTCCAATGAATATTCAGGACTGATTTCCTTTAGGATTGACTGGTTGGATCTCCTTGTGGTCCAAGGGACTCTCATGGGTCTTCTCCAACACCACAGTTCAAAAGCATCAATTCTTTGGCGCTCAGCTTTCTTCACAGTCCAACTCTCACATCCATACATGACCACTGGAAAAACCATAGCCTTGACTAGACGGACCTTTGTTGGCAAAGTAATGTCTCTGCTTTTTCATATGCTGTCTAGGTTGGTCATAACTACCCTTCCAAGGAGTAAGCGTCTTTTATTTTCATGGCTGCAATTACCATCTGCAGTGATTTTGGAGCCCAAGAAAATAAAGTCTCTCACTGTTTCCATTATTTCCCCATCTATTTGCCATGAAGTGAGAGGACCAGATGCCATGATGTTCGTTTTTTGAATGTTGAGTTTTAAACCAGCTTTTTTAATCTCCTCTTTCACTTCATCAAGAGGCTCTTTAGTTCCTCTTCACTTTCTGCCATAAGGGTGGTGTCATCTGCATATCTGAGGTTATTGATATTTTCCCGGCAATCTTGGTTCCACCTTGTGCTTCATCCAGCCTGGCATTTCACATGATGTACTCTGCATATAAACAAACAGGATGACAATACACAGTCTTGACATACTCCTTTCCCAATTTGGAATTTGTCTGTTGTTCCCTGTGTGGTTCTAACTGTTGCTTCTTGACTTGCATACACGTTTCTCAAGAAGCAGGTAAGGTGGTCTGGTATTCCCATCTCTTTAAGAATTCTCCAGGACTTTTTGGTCCACATAGTTAAAGGCTTTGGTGTAGTCAATGAAGGAGATGTTTTTCTGGAACTCTTTTGCTTTTTCTAATGATTCAATGGAGGTTGGCAATTTGATCTCTGGTTCCTCTGCCTTTTCTAAATCCAGCTTGAACATCTGGAAGTTCTTGGTTCACATACCGTTGAAGCCTGGCTTGGAGACTTTTGAGCATTACTTTGCTAGCATGTGAGATGTGTGCAATTGTGTAGTAGTTTGAACATTCTTTGGCATTGCCTTTCTTTGGAATTGGAATGAAAACAGACCTTTTCCAGTCCTGTGGCCACTGCTGAGTTTTCCAAATTTGCTGGCATACTGAGTGTAGTACTTTCACAGCATCATCCCTAAGATTTGAAAGCCCATCAGGTTCCTCTGGCCATGGGAATCTCAAGGCAAAAATACTGGAGTGGGTTGCCATGCCATTCTCCAGGGGATCTTCCCAACCCAGGGATCAAACCCAGGTCTCCTGCATTGCAGGTGGATTCCTTACCATCTGAGCCACCCAGAAAACCCTTCTCTCATATGTCTTCTCATTATTAGCAGTATCTCAGCTTCCAGTTACTGTGGAATCCTGCCTCTCCAGCCAGTTGACTGTACTGCTCTGCTGCTGGTTCTGCCTTGCTCCCCTCGGGTCTCTCCCACCACGGTCTGGTTGGAGCCTCTCTCCTTCAATGGTTGTCCCAGCCTGGCCATCAGATGCACACTGTTCAGCCAGTCTCCCCTCAGCACCATTCAGATCCTGGCCTTCCACATTTGAAGACCCTTCTTGTTCTCAAGAGAGTCCTAGTTCACCAGCCAGCCCGCAAGCATCTGTGTGACCTCTTCTCAGCTTCTTCCAGTCTTGCCTGCCCTCGCTCCACCAGACTGTTTGTCCCACACCCCATGCCGTTGTCTGTGTGTGTGGCGTGTCTTCGCACTGTGCCTAATTCACGCTTCCCACCTCCACCTTTCGAAATCTCCCTCAAGCCATCTGCCACTCTTTCTTGGAGACTGTTCTGATTGCTCCAGTGGGAAGTATTCCCTTCCCCTGCCATCATCCGTTCATTGTTGCTCCGTTCACCCTGCTGCCTGTAAGGAGGCTGCAGAGCATCATGGGCAGGAGTCTGGGCACTGCCTCCCTCATCAGGTTGTTTTTAGTACATCTGCTGCCTTGCTGTATGTAAATGAAACCATTTAGCAGTGTGCCTTGGGGACAGTGAGTGCCCTAATCAGTGTTTGGTTTTCTTTTTCTTATTCTGTACTTTATACCATGAGCTCCCTCATGGAAGAAACACGTCTAATACACTGTTCAAATCTTCTGCAATGCTTTCACACACCATGGTTAAAGTGGACACTTGTCAAATGAACTTCTTATGCCTTTGTACTCTTCCTTTTTAATATTTAACTTGACTACAGCCCTTCCTGGAGTAAAAGTCTCAGAAGCTCAAAAGAATGAAAAGATAGAGCCAAAGTATGAAGATTGTGTCATATATGCATGCGTGTGTGTGTATTTTTAGTATTTGTCTGTATATATATAGTAGGAAGACCTGGGTTTGATCCCTGGGTTGGGAAGATCCCCAAAGGAAGGCATGACAGCCCACTCCAGTATTCTTGCCTAGAGAATCCCCATGGACAGAGCTGCCTGGCAGGCTACAGTGCATGGGGTCACAAAGAGTCGGACACAACTGAACAACTAAGCGTATGTAATGTTTTAGTATATATCTGTTTTTTAGCATGTACTTGTATATGCAGTATTTGTATTTAAATATACATGAGTCACAGGGACTATATCCATTTCTGTGAATAGCTCAACCTAAATAATCTGGAAAAGTCTGTATCCATCAGTGCTTCTGAGGAATAGTGTATGAAGAATGAAAGAGAAATAAATCCGTTTGGGGTATGAAAGAAGGACCACCTGGCAGAGGCAATGGGAAACTTCATTAAGGTCTGTTAAGCCCCCAATACTGGGTCAATAATGGTGGGATTTGTTTTGAGCTCCATTAAACTGTAAGTATGTTTAATTACACTGTGTAATCCAGGCAAACCACTGACCCTTCTCAGATGCTTTGCTGTCAATCCAGCTGTTGTTGCAGCTGTTTGCCTTCATCCCAGAGCTGCTCCCCCCAGCTTTAAGTGTGCCAAGGCTCCCGAGGAGATAAAAGCCTTTCCTGTCACTAGAATTGGATATCTGTGTGACAGACTCTTTGCCACAGTCCTGAAGTATCTGATTGGATCACCCTCTACAGTGGCTGTGGGAGGGGGCAATGGGAGATGAGGATAGAGGCGTTATAGAGACCAAAACAGAAAAACTGCTTCTAGTCCAAGTTATCAGATCCCTTTACAGATACAGGGCTTTCAGGTGTACAGTTGAGTTGCAGTGTGAGCAGAGGGGGTCTGCTGTCATCCACCATCTTCAGACCTGAAGGTAGGTGGACACTGCCAGGACTCACCCTGAGATTCCAGGCTAGACACAGTTGGGGCCTAAATATGCCAACCTGAATGTGTGGGGCTTTTGCTTGGGGTTTTCTGCATGCATAATTCATGCATAAGAGCACCCTACTTTCTTCTGGGAAAGTACTGCATTCCGCAGTGTGCCGTCATGATATGGTGGTAAATCCTGGGCATGTGTCCTCTAGTTTGTGGTTGAATATTCCATGCCAAACCCTTCAACCTCTACTTTGATCCCACAAGTGCCCCCTTACCTTCTAGAAAATTCCCTTACTGCTGAAGTTTGCCAAAATGACTTTCTGTGGTTTTTAATCAAACTGCCCAAACTCAGAGCCTGTGTGATTGATGGGCATCTGAAAAGGGATTTTTTATTTTGGCCTTTCTACAAACACCATTTCCATTCCTTTTGGTCCTTCTCCAGAAGGCTTCCAGACATAGGAAACATTCCCTAGAGAAGAAGAAAGAAATGAAAAATGTCCATAAACAGATAAGCTCAGGAGCCAGCTTTAGGCAGGGCAGCATGAGCAGGGACCTGGGCTTGCTCAGTGTCTCTGGGGCAGTGCAGGCTGGCTGGACCCCACGGGGAAGTGTGGGCTGAGCCAGTCAGCTCATTGAAGGCTCACCCAGCTAAATATCCAAACCGAGTTATGCTTTTTGGTTGAAAACCTTCCCTAAAATGTACTGATATGTTTAACATTTCTACATTAAGCTATAATGCCCTCAACGCCCATTTCTTTGTTGTTGTTGTTCACTTCTATGTCCTGTCCAACTCTTTGCAACCCCATGAACTGCAGCATGCCAGACTTCCCTGTCCTTCACTATGTCCTTGAGTTTGCTCAGACTCATGTCCATTGAATCAATAATGCAATCCAACCATCTCATCCTCTATTGCCCCTTTGCCTCCTGCCCTCAGTCTTTCCCAGCATCAGGATCTAAAAGCCATCATCAGATCATCAGATCCCTTTACAGATACAGGGCTTTCAGGTGTACAGTTGAGTTGCAGTGTGAGCAGAGGGGGTCTGCTGTCATCCACCATCTTCAGACCTGGAGGTAGGTGGACACTGCCAGGACCCACCCTGAGATTCCAGGCTGGACACAGCTAAAAGCCATCCCATTGGAAAAGATCCTGATGCTGGGAAAGACTGAGGGCAGGAGGCAAAGGGGGAAATAGAGGATGAGATGGTTGGATGGCAGGTAGCCAAAGTATTTGGAGGTAGCCAAAGTATTTGGAGAAGGCAATGGCACCCCACTCTAGTACTCTCGCCTGGAAAATCCCATGGATGGAGGAGCCTGGTAGGCTGCAGTCCATGGGGTCGCTAGAGTCGGGCACGACTGAGCGACTTCACTTTGACTTTTCACTTTCCTGCATTGGAGAAGGAAATGGCAACCCACTCCAGTGTTCTTGCCTGGAGAATCCCAGGGATGGGGGAGCCTGGTGGGCTGCCATCTATGGGGTTGCACAGAGTCGGACACAACTGAATCGACTTAGCAGCAGCAGCAGCCAAAGTATTGTAACTTCAGCTTCAGCATTAGTCCTCCCAATGAATATTCAGAGTTGACTTCCTTTAGGATTGACTGGTTTGATCTCTTTGCTGTCCAAGGGACTCTCAAGAGTCTTCTCCAGTACCACAATTTGAAGGCATCGATTCTTTGATGCTCAGCCTTCTTTATGGTTCAGCTCTCACATTGGTACATGACTACTGGAAAAACCATAGCTTTCACTCTACAGACCTTTGTTGGCAAAGTGATGTCTCTGCTTTTTAATATGCTGTCTAGGTTTGTCATAGCTTTCCTTGCAAGGAGCAAGTGTCTTTTAATTTTGGGGCTTGTACCCCCAGAGATGTCTGCCTCTGAACTAATTCCCATGCTACTCCGGTGCGTCTGTAGTTTTCAGTTGTTCTCCCTTCCCCCTTTCTTGATTTTGAATAGTTTTCTATCACTTCTCACCACTAAACGTGTCTACACTCTGTATCACTCTTTTGATTTTCTATCAGCTTAGAAACCAAAAAGTTAAGCTGGTTAAAACTAAGTATAAAGAAAGAGTGAAAGCTTTTGTTGTGAGTAAAGTACATCCCAGAACATGGAGTTCATGGCATCACCTTTTCTCCTAAAAAAAAAAAACAGTTTCCTCTTATATTCTGAAATGTTATGTGATTGTCAGGGCTGGACTCTGGACACAAGGGGTGTTACTGTGCTCATAAAAAGTTTTATTTCTCACTGATTCTACTGAACTTCCTCAGCTGCTTTTCCTCCCCCAGTGAACTTGTTAATCACCTTGACAAAAAAAAAATCAGTGGAAATCACTGAGTTCTTACAGATTGTTCTTGATTAGATGTTTACATCAGAGTCCACTCTTGTCAGAGAGCAGGAGTGAAAGATGTTATCAGGTAGTTTTTGTTACATAACATGTCACTCTGAAATCTATGAGTTTAGAATGACACTCTTTGTCTGTTTATTTGTCTATGATTCTGTGGTTCAAAAGTTAGAATCAGCCTCAGCTGGGGTGGGGCATTCCTGCTCCACTTGGTGTCACTTGGAAACTTTAACGAGGACACCAGGGATGGCTGGGGAGGCTGGCCCTCTCTCACCTCATGGTTTCATCCTCCAGGAAGCCAGGAGGTGATTTCTACTCCTTTCTGTGGATGCTGGGTTACACGAGAGACAGGATGAAGCTATGAGGACAGTAGGCTCAGAAGTCCCAGACTGTCACCTCAGCCATACTTTGTTGGTCAAAGCAAGTCACAAGACTGGCCTGCACTCAAGGAGTAGAGAAATAGACTCCATCTCTTGATGAGAGAACCTGCAAAGGATTTGTGGTCATTTTCAATCTGTAACAGCAACCCTCCCCCAAATTCATCATCTTATAAAGGACCAATTAGGCATAAACTCTTCTGATTCTAAAATAATCATCTTTCCCTGGCCCTGTCCAACCTCTTGTTATCTGATTAGTGCTTGTCAATTAACAAATTGCTTTCATGTTCTATATTTCATTTATCTACACAACAAACTTTTGAAGTATGTCATTTCCTATTTTCAGATAAAGAATTAGAAGTCCAGCACCCCACAGCTATGAAACAGGGGTACCTCAAGTCCTGTTCTTGTCCTCTGTGCTCTTCTTATGAAGAATTCATTTATTTCAAGAGGTCAGTCTGCTTATTTACTATCATGTTTGAGATCAGATTGAAGCTAGCTCTTCCCCTGACTAAAGACTTCTGCTTTCATGCTACCATTGAATCTTGGGAGAGGAGCACACATTTGTCTAGGATGCCCATCTCCCTAACCATAGAACTGTGCTTACAGGTACCACATGTGCTTCCTGGGGGCTCTTTTACACCAACACTTAGATTGACTGACTGCAAGAAGTATATGTAGCTGGTACCTCCTCAGAAGAGCAGGACTAATAGCCATCTCATTAAAAAATGATAGCAACAGACTGGGAACTTTTATGGCTTCTAAGCATATATAGTGAAATTCTTGAATTTCCTTCCAAAGTCTGCAGCCTCTAGCTAGCTATCCTATGAAATGAGGTGTGCATGCCATGGTTCTCTAGCACAAATGAAGTTTTTAATTTAGCTGGGAACAAGTTTTCTTAAAACAGAGGAAGTTTCTACCCACACTCTTAGAATCTTGAAAATTTACTAAGGAGATGCTTTAGAAATGAAATGTGCATAAATTAAATCATTGAACAGAATATCCACACTGGACAGAATGTTCAGGGATACATAGAGGGATCAGAGATCATTACAGCCAACTGTGAGGGAACGGTGTTGTGTGCATGCTCAGTTGTGTCTGACTTTTTGCCACCCCATGGATGGTAGCCTGCTAAGTCTCTTTGCGCGTGGCATCTTCCAGGCAAGAATACTGGAGTGGGCTACCATTACCTCCTCCAGGGGATCTTCCCGACCCAGGGTTGGAACCTGCGTCTCCTGCATTGGTAGGTGGGATTCTTTACCACTGAGTCACCTGGGAAGTCCAGAATGATTAGTGATACATTACTTATTTACCTATTGCATTTCAATGCTTCCTCTAATTTTTCAATTCAAATGCCAAGGAATCCAAGGCAGGGTTCTTGGAAGGTCTTTAGTTTTCATATCTTGTGACACTTAGTGGTATGTTGTCATTGATGCTACTTTCAAAGCTTCACATTTTTTTATGTGTATGGAGCATTCTTACTTGTAATTTCTTTATTCCCAATTCTGTGAGAGAACAGAGCAGTTTCCCAAACAGCTGAGTGAGGAAGCTGAGACCATGAGGAGTTAATTGTCTATTCTAAAATCACAAATCTGTGTGTGTGTGTGCATGCTAAGTCACTTCAGTCGTGTTCAATCTTTTGTGACTCTATGGACTATAGCCCACCAGGCTCCTCTGCCCATTGGATTCTCCAGGCAAGAATACTGGAGTGGGTTGCCATGCCCTCCTGCAGTGGATCTTTTTGACCCAGGGATTGAACTCGCATCTCTTATGTCTCCTGCATTGTCAGGTGGCTGCTTTACCACTAGTGCCTCCTGGGAAGCCCCAAATCACAAAGAGACAGGAATACCAGACCATCTTACCTGCCTCCTAAGAAACCTGTATGCAGGTCAAGAATCAAGAGTTAGAACCGGACTTGGAACAATGGACTGGTTCCAAATTGGGAAAAGAGTATGTCAAGGTTGTATATTGTCACCCTGCTTATTTAACTTATATGCAGAGTACATCATGTGAAATGCTGGGCTGGATGAAGCACAGGCTGGTATCAAGATTGCCAGGAGAAGTATCAATAACCTCAGGTATGCAGATGACACTACCCTTATGGCAGAAAGTGAAAAAGAACTAAAGAGCCTCTGATGAAACTGAAAGAGGAGAATGAAAAAGCTGGATTAAAACTCAACATTAAAAAAATGAAGATCATGGCATCTGGTCCCATCACTTCATGGCAACTAAATGGAGAAAGAATGGAAACAGTGAGAGACTTAGTTTTTTGGGCTCCAAAATCACTGCAGATGGTGACTGCAGTCATGAAATTAAAACACACTTGCTCCTTGGAAGAAAAACTATGACCAACCTAGACAGCATATTAAAAAGCTGCTGCTGCTGCTAAGTCGCTTCAGTCGTGTCCGACTCTGTGCGACCCCATAGACAGCAGCCCACCAGGCTCCCCCATCCCTGGGATTCTCCAGGCAAGAACACTGGAGTGGGTTGCCATTTCCTTCTCCAATGCATGATAGTGAAAAGTGAAAGTGAAGTCGCTCAGTCGTGTCTGACTCTAAGCGACCCCATGGACTGCAGCCTATGAGGCTCCTCCGTCCATGGGATTTTCCAGGCAAGAGTACTGGAGTGGGGTGCCATTGCCTTCTCCGATATTAAAAAGCAGAGATGTTTATTTACCAACAAAGGTCCATCTAGTCAAAGCTATGTCAAAGCTAGTCAAAGTTTTTCCAGTAGTCATCCCTGATGGCTCAGAGGTTAAAGCGTCTGCCTGTAATTCAGGAGACATGGGTTTGATCCCTGGGTTGGGAAGATCTCCTGGAGAAGGAAATGGCAACCCACTCCAGTATTCTTGCCTGGAGGATCCCATGGACAGAGGAGCCTGGTGGGCTACAGTCCACCGACTCGCAAAGAGTTGGACACGACTGAGCGACTTCACTCACTCACTCATGTATGGATGTGAGAGTTGGACCATAAAGAAGTCTGAGTGCTGAAGAACTGATGCTTTTGAACTGTGGTGTTGGAGAAGACTCTTGAGAGTCCCTTGGACTGCAAGGAGATCCAACCAGTCCATTCTAAAGGAGATCAGTTCTGGGTGTTCGTTGGAAGGACTGATGCTGAAGCTGAAACTCCATTACTTTGGCCACCTGATGTGAAGAACTGACTCTTTAGAAAAGACCCTGATTCTGGGAAAGATTGAAGGTAGGAGGAGAAGGGGTTGACAGAGGATGAGATGGTTGGATGGCATCACTAGACTCAAAGGACATGCGTTTGAGCAAGCTCTTTGAAATGGTGAAGGACAGGAAAGCCTGGTATGCTGCAGTCCATGGGGTCGCAAAGAGGCAGACATGACTGAGCAACTGAATGACAATGACTCAAGTCAAAAGTGAAACTAGGGACTTCCCTGGTGGTCCAGTGGTTAAGACTCTGTTCTCCCAATGTAGGGGGCATGGGTTAGATGCCTGGTCAGGGAACTGAGATCCTGCATGCTGCATGATTGTGGCCAAAAAAATGAAGTGAAGCTGAAACCCCTATTATACATCCTTCTACAGGTCATGTTGCTGGCTAAAAAATATACAATAGTGTATCAATTGTTTTCTGAGTATCAAATAAATGCACATAAAAATAGAAGTCTAAACAAGAAAATAAAAATTATTTTAGATCCCACCACGTAGAAACAACCACTGCCCTTCTATCATCAGCTGGCTTTATCTTTAGCATTACTGGAATTAGTTGTGTATACAGAGTTTTTTGTTGTTTTACTTGTTTTAGTTAAACTTATGAGTATTTTTCCGTGCTATTTAAAAATCTTTGGAAATATAGCTATAAAATGCTCAGTGACACTATGTCGTATGCATAGTCCATAAATCATTTATTCAGTGTCCTGCTGTTTGACACTATCATGGATACTATTGTATTTCTTCTCTAGTAAGTAACAATGGAATGAAAAAGTTTATGTATAAATGTTCTTTTGTATTTCTGAAGTTTTCCTTAGGACATATTCTTATGGAACTGTACGGTCAAAAGCCGTTATGTTTTTTAAGGCACTTGACATTTCTTAAATATTAAATTTCTCCATTAAATTCAAGTGAAATTCATACTGTGCAAGAGAACGTCTCAACAGTAAGCACTAGTGTTCTCTAATGGAAATTTTCCCCTAGGAGAGGCAGGAACAGAATTGGTGGATAGTAGTTTGGTCTCAGAGAATAGACCCTACACAGAGATTGGAAATAAAAATTTTAATGGGCTTCACTGTTTTACGTTTGCTCTCTCTGTCCCTGTTCTAAGGTTCTGCTATCACTTAATTTTCCATTATGAGATTAAAAATCGGGAGTGACAGAAATAAAGTGTAGGACTCTAGTGAGAAGGCTGTGTTGCAGTTAGCCTGGGTTTGCTTTCCTTGGCATCAGTACACCCTTTTCATTCAGCTACTTCAACTCACCTTCAGTTCTTACTTCTTCTGGGAAGCTTACTCTGTCTTCCTCCCCATTAAATCTCATTTTTATTATGACTTTGTCATACTTGCTGCTTAATTGTGGTGTTAACACATTTTAAACTTTACATTTATTTGAAGACTTATATTTGGTTAGTATCTGCCTCACCTGCTTATTGAGAAGCTCAATCACATCTAATTTTTGCATATTATTGCATGTTCAGTACAGTACCTGACATATAAAGATTCAATAAATATTTGTTGACTTAATAAATGATTGAATGAATGGATAAGTCAATACACAGCTGTATAAGCATCAAAATAGAAGTTAGGCATTAGGAACAGTAGAGGGAAGGAGATGAGTGTGGCCTTAAAAGGGAGCCTTATGGTGATGGAAACATTCCCTAGCTTGGCTGGGTCAGTGTCCAGATCCTGGTTTGGCAAGATGTGGGTAAAATATAGATAAGATCTCTGTATTATTTCTTAGAACTGCATGTGAATCTAAATTCAAAATAAAGTTTAATTTAAAAAAATAGAAATAATGTTCAGTCTGTGGAGGTTGGCCTAAAACTCTTTTCTCTACATTGAATTAAAAGGTGAGGAAAGCTCCAAACTACTTAATGTGGTTGCTGGAGAACTTCTCCACTAAATCATAAGGATAAGAATGTTGGAAGAGCTGTTCACGTCACTGTACTCCTGCCATAAATGTATGGCTGGGGAAAAAACAGAGGTACATTTTCTGAGACGTACAGAGGGTATCAAATGTGAATAGAATATTTAAGAGCTCTATTTTATAAGGTGTAAAGGGTGGCCTTTTTGAAGATGCTAAACTATGTAGTTATGGTCTGGCCTTTCTAGCAATGCAGTAAAGAATCCACCTGCAGTTCAGGAGACTTGAGTTCAATCCCTGGGTTGGGAAGATCTCCTGGAGAAGGAAATGGCAACCCACTCCAGTATTCTTGCCTGGGAAATCCCATAGACAAAGGGGGATTTTATATGCAAAGAAATCCTATGGCAGGTTACAGTCCATGGGACTGCAAAGAATTGAACATGACTTAGCAACTAAACAACTATAATATATGAGCATACTTTTCAGGCCTATACTTAAATATCCTGGAGGAAAATATCTTCTTATGCTTTTTTCAGTACAGATTTGTAAATTTATGGTGGAAATGACTAATACTAAGCCCTAATCAGAATGCTGCCTGTGATCTACAGAAGCCAAGATATTTGCTGTTGGTTTACAGAGCTGAAAGAAGAGAACTTTCAAGATGTAGTGGTAGCTGGGCTCTGTTCATTCCCTAAGGAGGGAAACAATTATTGCAAAAATCCTTAATTAGTGAGAAAGTAACTTGGGGCCAGATAAAATGAGAGGGAGACCTTATCAATTTTAGGGTCATATCCAGAGACTATCTTTTGATCTTTCTCTTTAAAAAAATATATAATATGTATTCTTTAACTTATATGTGTGCGTGTGTGTGTGTGTGTGTATGTGTACTTACGGATCTTTCTTTAAAAACACATCAGATTTTTCTCTTTAGATTTGTTTAGTAGTTGCAGGAGGATTCCTTTTAGATCTGGACAGTGTCCAGTTAGTATAAATGTGCATGTTTCTAAAGGACAAAGAAAATTTTGTCTTCAGTTCTGATAAACCATATCTTCAAAGACAAAATTTATTTGTATTGCTTATACAGTTCTTTGAGTATTTAAAAAATTTTTCTCCCAATTCATACCCTGCCTTTTCTTCTATTTTCTCTGATTACTATCTTCCCATAGAATTTGCAGAACAAAATAACTCTGCAATTATAGGTTGTAACTGCTCAATAATTGCAAGCACGGTGCTTGAGTGCTTCACACAACGGGTTGGTACAAAAACAGGACCCCTTCAGGTCATCTCTGCTGGAGATATTTATCATCAGAGAGATGCAAATATAGTCATCTGGAACTTTTCTTTTTTAATTAATTCAAAGGATGTTAGATGAGAATGGCCAAAATCTTATGATCCACAACATACTAGAAAATGAGAACAACTGAGTACAAAACACACAGAAACAGCACTTGATTCATGCTAAAATGAAGGAAGGTTTTTGGGAAGGAGACTAAAGAGCACAGGGTAAGTCAATTCTTGTTTGACAATCTGATTACTAAGAAATAAGAGGAAGTGAACAGCCTGCTGGGCTTCCCTGGTGGCTCATACGGCAAAGAATCCGCCTGCAATGTGGGAGACCTGGGTTCAATCTCTGGGTTGGGAAGATCCCCTGGAGAAGGAAATGGCAACCCACTCCAGTATTCTTGCCTGGAGAATCCCCATGGATAGAGGAGCCTGGCGGGCTATAGTCCATGGGGTTGCAAAGAGTCAGACATGACTGAGCAACTAAGCACAGCACAGCAAACAGCCTGTTGGATTAAAGGGCTGGTGGGGACTAGTAAGCTGCTCTCTGAGCATAGTTGCCAAGGTGGTAATAAAACCCTTGAGATGCACAGAGAGATGGGCATGGATCTTCGAGCAGGAGAGACAGTAATAAAAATGGAAGTGAGTGTTGGCAAATATTTTCCTGCAACCTTGAAGAAGCTCTGCTCTTTGTAACTAATGAGTAATGTGTTGATGTTTATAAAGCTGTCGTTGTTGTTCAGTCGCTAAGTTGTGTCTGGCTCTTTTGTGACTCCATGTGCTGTAGCCTGCCAGGCTCCTTTGTCCGTGGGATTTCCCAGGCAAGAATACTGGAGTGTGTTGCCATTCTCTCCTCCAGGGAATCTTCCCAACCCAAGGATCCAACTTGTATCTCCTGCATAGGCAGGCAGGTTCTCTATCAGTGAGCCACCAGGGAAGCCACTTATAAAGCTGAGCTCAAGGTAAATGTTATTTTCCTTGTATAATGAGATACTGTAAAAGATGTGGCTAGAAAACAAAACATCACTAAGAAAAGGACTAGAAAAACTTGAGGTGGGTAAGATTTCAGGCATATCTACACTTTTGTTGAAAATCTCCAAATTTAGTAGTTTAATAATGATAAGGCTATAATATCAAGTATTTAGAATGACTGTAGATCAGTTGAGTTATCAAGTTTGAGAAGATATGAAATTAGAAAATACTTTGAGATGAATAAAAATAAAATGCAGCATAGAAAAACTTATAGACGGCAGTTAAAGCAATATTTATGGGGAAAAGTATAGCTGCTGATCACTGTATTTACTGAATATAGACATCAAATTATTAACCTAAACTTTCATCTTGAGAAACTACAAAATGAAGATCAAATTAAGCTCAAAGGGCTTCCCTGGTGGCTCAGATGGTAAAGAATCTGCCTGTAGTGAAGGAGACCTGAGTTTGTTTCCTGGGTCGGGAAGATCCCCTGGAGAAGAGAATGGCTTATTCCAGTATTCTTGCCTAGAGAGTTTCATGGACAGAGGAGCCCAGCAGGCTATAGTCCACAGGGTTTCAAAGAGTTGGACACATCTGAGTGACTAACACACACATATCAAGTATGGAAATAATGAAGATTAGAGCAGAAACAGATTAAATAGCAAATAAAAATATGACAGAGGAAGTCATTCAATAAATATAGTTGAGCATATTTATGTGCCAGGCATTGTACTAAGTATAGCAAATATCATGTCTTTCTCATCCCCATGACTGTGGGTTCCTTGTGGGAAAGAGTTTGAGTGGATTGCCTCTGTGGCCTCTACAGGGGTTTGTAGGTAGTACCCAGTACTAGTTGTTGAATGTTGGTCCATTTGAATAATTAGTACTTGCACATCCTTATTTCAACAAAGCTCAGAGGTTCCTACAGTTCACTGGGCCTCTTTGTGTAATAACATCACTAGCTAGAAATTACTGAGTATTTTCAGAGAGGTACACTCTGCCTTATCATTGATGTTCACAGAAATTCTTTAAAAAGTGTGATTTCCTCTTTATAAATGAGGAAACTGAATGCTGAATTGTCACACACAGTACTGTGTGGTAGAGGGGAGTTTTGAACTGAAGTCTACAGTGCTCTTCTCACCATACCATTGTGAGTAGTAATATAAAGCCTCATTTGAATTGGACTGAATATTACATGAAAGCAAGGTGCTAAGGAGTCCATGTCTCAATGTGCTGAACTCTGTGACCTCTGAGAACAGTGACCCTTCAGCACACTGTCCAAGAGGGGAGTCTGGGAATGTCCTTATCCAGTAGCTGCTGCCTTTCATGGAAAGTGAGCTTTCAGATTTCAATGCTGAGAGCTATGGAAGGCCTCCCCAAATTGATTTTTTTTTTTTTTCCTATGATGGCTTTTGTACCCTTTAGCAACCCAGGCTTATTTTTTGATTGAACTAGACCCCAGTAATTTCCAGACTAAATGGATTTCAGAAGTTCCAAAAGGCTGAACTCTGAAAAATACACAGCCTACAAGTGGTCACAGAAGGAACCTTCCTCTTGAGCCAACTGCATTCTGAATATTGAAATGTCATTTTTATCACTAATGCAGTTTTTCCAGATGGATTCTTTTTCAGGTTTGCTCGACATTCGCAGAAGGATAAGTTCTTGTTATTAAAAAATTTCTTTGAGTTTGAAATAAACTAAAATTAGAAATAATGTTCTTTGAGAGGAAATGTGAATTAAGATGCCTCACATTTCACTTATTCCTGATGCGTTTTCCCTGAGAATGTTGTCAGCATTGCACTGGCCTCCTGATGCAAAGAACTGACTCATTTGAAAAGACCCTCATGCTGGGAAAGATTGAAGGTGGGAGGAGAAGGGGATGACAGAGGATGAGATGGTTGGATGGCATCACCGACTCAATGGACATGAGTTTGAGTAAACTCTGGGTGTTGGTGATGGACAGGGAGGCCTGACGTGCTGCACTCCATGGGGTTTCAAAGAATCGGACACGACTGAGCAACTGAACTGAACTGTATTAAGTAGGGAAAAAATGCTTAGTAATCTCCACAGAGTTAATTCCATAGGGGACAGTAAGTACATCCATTTAGTCTAATAACTACAGCACATGGTAGTTACTTGAAGTAAGCACATTTTCCACCTGGAAGGCAAATTTGAAAGCTAAATTCTGTATTTTATCTCGTTGATGTCACATTTTATAGTGTCCCTGTGATCTGATTATCAAGTTGCAAGGTTTTGTTTTTTAACTTCTTAATCGAGGCATTATATGTGTATATATATTATATTGTATATGTGTGTGTATATATATTATTTCTATATGTGTGTGTGTATATATATATATATAGTTAAGCATATAAATCTTCTGTGAAAGATCCAATAAATGTTACCATATGTATACATCTGTGTAACCACCATCCAGATCAAGATGTAGAACATTTTCAGCACCTCCAGAAAGTCCTCTTGTGCTTCCTTTTAGCCAATAGCCTCTTCAGAGATGACCACGTTCTAACTTTTGTCACTATTATTAATATTTGTTTTGCTTGTCCATGCGCTTTATAACCATGAAATTAGTGTGTACTCTTTGGTTTCCAGTTTATTTTGTTCAGCGTTATCTCTGTGAGTTTCATGCATGTTGCATGTAGCACTAGATCATTCTTTTTTTTTTTTTTTTTTTCTGTGTGGTATTCCATATACCACACTTCCTTTGAAGAATCATAGTCAAGATGACCATAAATTTACTCAGCAAAATAGGCAAAGAACCTATCTATCAGAGGAAGGTATAGTAGATTAACAAAAAAAATCCTGTGATCTTATCTCATCCTACAGGGAGGGAGGGAGGGAGAGAGGGAGGGAGAGAGAAAGTGCCATCATCTAGTCAGAAAACGTTTATCTCACATGAGCAGACTAGTCAGCCTTTTATTGGGTCTGCGAAGTTTTACTTCTCAACTGCCTCTACAATGGTTTGCACTATTCAGTAATTCCTAATAAGATGATATTGTTAATTGACATGGATGGAAGAAAATATTCCTTTTTGGTTCATAGTAAAGTGTATTTAGTCATGTAAATAGTGTCATCTTCAAGAAGAGGCAGTTTCTAGGAGCAGCACACTTGGGACAAGCATTGATGGTAGCCTGAGTCATGTTGGTGCTCAGTACAGAGAGCAGTGTGTAGAGTGTCTTCAGTACACTCAGTCCATGAGACTATGAGGACCTAGAGAATGGAGGCTCTTTAGGTAGTGCTCACCATAGATGTGAAAGAGCAGAACAAAGTGAGATGGGTGAGGAATTTTAATGGAATAAAACTTGAGACTCTGGTGGTTTTATGTGGAAATACAACAGTATGGGGCATCTGAACACATACCACATTTACCAGGGAGTGGCGATGAATAGAGCCATGGGAGCCTAGATTATCTTTCAGCGTTTGAGGCTCTTCTATGATCTTGTAGGGGACTGAGGCATTCTGAGATAATTCCAGCATAAAGTGTACAAAGCTCCAGACCTTATCAGTTGTATTGTCTTGGGCCAGCCATCTGAATGGTCAGGACAACTAAAATCTGAAAGGCATTTGATAAGATAATAAAAAAGGTAAATGATATAGAATTCGTATATCATGAAAGGAAGAGTTTGAGGAGAGAGCACAACTTTTAAACTATTTCAGCTTCATCATTCCAGGTATATCATTAAAATAAATATGTATTTTGTCTATAATTCATTTATTCATTCATTCAGTTAGCTTTTGTTACCTCCTACAATGTGCTGGGATACTCCCAGGCAGCAATGCCCATTGTCATTGAGCCTACACTGAATCTTTTCCAAGGGCATTTTGTCCTACAGCTGTTTTTGCTGCTTGAACTTTCAAGTTTGTGACTATATTTACAGTTTCCTTTTTGCCTTTGACATTTGTACTTCTCAACTCAATGCTTGAGTAACTTTCCATGCCCTTTACATATCCTGCAGCTAATAACTATGCTGCATACCTAAGAAAAAGGAAAGAATCTTGATTTGGGAATTTGTTGAGAATTATGAGCCAAAAGCTTCTACATCCTGACTATGCATTTTCTGAGCATGGTTTACAAAGGAAAAGCATCTGGGTTTGTTTGGATGTGGAAGGAAGAGAAAAGTAGGCATCTGCTAGAACTTTGGGCTATCTGTAATGAAGTTCCTTTACTATCAAGGGGGAATTTGTTTTTTTTCATCCTTTAGCTTCAGATGGTCTGAGAAATGTTTCTGATGTGTAAGCTGCTCATGCCAGTGCTATGACAAACCTAGGCAGCATATTAAAAAGCAGGACATTGCTTTGCCAACAAAGGTCTGTATAGTCACAGCTATGTTTTCTAGTAGTTCATGTGTGGATGAGTCAGGTGGGTGAGATTTGGACCATAAAGAAAGCTGAGCACCAAAGAATTGATGCTTTTGAATCGTGGTGCTAGAGAAGACTCTTGAGAGTCCCTTGGACTGCAAGGAGATCAAACCAGTCAATCCTAAAAGAAATCAGTCCTGAACATTCTTTGGAAGGACTGATGCTGAAGCTCCAAATACTTTGGCCACCTGAGGTAAAGAGCTGACTCATTGGAAAAGACTCTGATGCTGGGAAACATTGAAAGCAAAAAGAGAAGAGGGCAAAAGAGGATGATATGGTTGGATGGCATCACTGACTCAGTGGACATGAGTTTGAGCAAGCTCTGGGAGATGGTGATGGACAGGGAAGCCTGGCATGCTGCAATTCATGGGGTTGCAAACTGTCAGACATGACTTCAGTTCAGTTCAGTTCAGTTCAGTCACTCAGTCGTGTCCGACTCTTTGTGACCCCATGATTGCAGCACAGCAGGCCTCCCTGTCCATTACGAACTGCGGGAGTTCACACAGACTCACATCCATCGAGTCAGTGATGCCATCCAGCCATCTCATCCTCTGTCGTCCCCTTCTCCTCCTGCCCCCAATCCCTCCCAGCATCCGAGTCTTTTCCAATGAGTCAACTCTTCACATGGCTGAAGTACTGGAGTTTCAGCTTTAGCATCATTCCTTCCAAAGAAATCCCAGGGCTGATCTCCTTCAGAATGGACTGGTTGGATCTCCTTGCAGTCCAAGGGACTCTCAAGATCATTCTCCAACACCACAGTTCAAAAGCATCAATTCTTCAGTGCTCAGCCTTCTTCACAGTCCAACTCTCACATCCATACATGACCACAGGAAAAACCATAGCCTTGACTAGACAAACCTTTGTTGGCAAAGTAATGTCTCTGCTTTTGAATATGCTATCTAGGTTGGTCATAACTTTCCTTCCAAGGAGTAAGCGTCTTCTTGGAGCCCCCAAAAATAAAGTCTGACACTGTTTCCACTGTTTCCCCATCTATTTCCCATGAAGTGATGGGACCGGATGCCATGATCTTCGTTTTCTGAATGTTGAGCTTTAAGCCAACTTTTTCACTCTCCACTTTCACTTTCATCAAGAGGCTTTTGAGTTCCTCTTCACTTTCTGCCATAAGGGTGATGTCATCTGCATATCTGAGGTTATTGATATTTCTCCCGGCAATCTGGATTCCAGCTTGTGTTTCTTCCAGTCCAGCGTTTCTCATGATATACTCTGCATAGAAGTTAAATAAGCAGGGTGACAATATACAGTCTTGACATACTCCTTTTCCTATTTGGAATCAGTCTGTTGTTCCATGTCCAGTTCTAACTGTTGCTTCCTGACCTGCATACAGATTTCTCAAGAGGCAGGTCAGGTGGTCTGGTATTCCCATCTCTTTCAGAATTTTCCACAGTTTATTGTGATTCATACAGTCAAAGGCTTTGGCATAGTCAATAAAGCAGAAATAGATGTTTTTCTGGAACTCTCTTGCTTTTTCCATGATCCAGTGGATGTTGGCAATTTGATCTCTGGTTCCCCTGCCTTTTCTAAAACCAGCTTGACCATCAGGAAGTTCACGGTTCACATATTGCTGAAGCCTGGTTTGGAGAATTTTGAGCATTACTTTACTAGTGTGTGAAGTGAAGTGAAGTCGCTCAGTCGTGTCTGATTCTTGGCGACCCCATAGACTGTAGCCTACCAGGCTCCTCCATCCATGGGATTTTCCAGGCAATAGTACTGGAGTGGATTGCCATTTCCTTCTCCAGGTACTAGTGTGTGAGATGAGTGCAATTGTGCGGTTGTTTGAGCATTCTTTGGCATTGCCTTTCTTTGGGATTGGAATGAAAACTGACCTTTTCCAGGCCTGTGGCCACTGCTGAGTTTTCCAAATTTGCTGGCATATTGAGTGCAGCACTTTCACAGCATTTGAAAGAGGATTTCACAGGATTTGAAAGAGCTCAACTGGAATTCCATCACCTCCACTAGCTTTGTTCATAGTGATGCTCCAAGGCCCACTTGACTTCACATTCCAGTATGTCTGGCTCTAGGTCAGTGATCACACCATTGTGATTATCTGGGTCGTGAAGATCTTTTTTGTACAGTTCTTCTGTGTATTCTTGCCACCTCTTCTTAATATCTTCTGCTTCTGTTAGGTCCATACCATTTCTGTCCTTTATCGAGCCCATCTTTGCATGAAATGTTCCCTTGGTATCTCTAATTTTCTTGAAGAGATCGCTAGTCATTCCTATTCTGTTGTTTTCCTCTATTTCTTTGCATTGATCGCTGAGGAAGACTTTCTTATCTCTTCTTGATATTCTTTGGAACTCTGCATTCAGATGCTTATATCTTTCCTTTTCTCCTTTGCTTTTTGCTTCTCTTCTTTTCACAGCTATTTGTAAAGCCTCCCCACACAGCCATTTTGCTTTTTTACATTTCTTTTCCATGAGGATGGTCTTGATCCCTGTCTCCTGTACAATGTCACGAACCTCATTCCATAGTTCATCAGGCACTCCATCTATCAGATCTAGGCCCTTAAATCTATTTCTCACTTCCACTGTATAATCATAAGGGATTTGATTTAGGTCATACCTGAATGGTGTAGGGGTTTTCCCTACTTTCTTCAATTTCAGTCTGAATTTGGCAATAAGGAGTTCATGATCTGAGCCACAGTCAGCTCGTGCTCTTGTTTTTGTTGACTGTATAGAGCTTCTCCATCTTTGGCTACAAAGAATATAATCAATCTGATTTCGGTGTTGACCATCTGGTGATGTTCATGTATAGAGTCTTCTCTTGTGTTTCTGGAAGAGGGTGTTTATTATGACCAGTGCATTTTCTTGGCAAAACTCTATTAGTCTTTGCCCTGCTTCATTCCGTATTCCAAGACCAAATTTGCCTGTTACTCCAGGTGTTTCTTGACTTCCTACTTTTGCATTCCAGCCCCCTATAATGAAAAGGACATCTTTTTGGGGTGTTAGTTCTACAAGGTCTTGTAGGTCTTCATAGAACCGTTCAACTTCCGCTTCTTCAGACATGATAGTGACTGTAAAACAGCAACAGTGCCCAGGAAGGAAGTTCAGTAAGAGATGTCATTCAGGAGATGAATTGGGTTCACTCATGATTGAGAAAAAAGGACCAAGGAAAAGGAATGAAAGAGATAAAGTGGACCAAGAAAACAAATCCAGAGGAGAGAAAGCATTTAACCCTAGCTGAGCTGACAATATTACACCCAGGCTCTCATTTTTTGATCACTTACTGTTTGTCAGAGCCTCTGTAGCTCCCCAGGGCTGGCAGTGTCTAATTTAAGTGTTCCAGCAATCCCATCAGATATCTATTATTGATTTTATCATGTTAAGAAAAGGAAACTGAAGATCAGATGCTTTGTCTAGATCACCCAAATGACATGCCACAAATCTGGGATTTGAACTCTGGCATGAATGGCCCCAGGAGCTATGAATCTAACCAACTGGCGTGCTGTCCCTGAATTCAGATGTGCACAGCAGTAAGGGGCAGCTTGCAGCAAGCAGCAGTGAGCAGTAGCTGGAAGCAGGGTGTTAGTTTTCCAGACTTGGAGTCCTAACCACCCGACCACAGGGGCCAGCAGTTAGGGCCAAGGCCCGTAGTCTTGCCTGCCTAGTCAAGAACAAATTCAGGCCAAGAGGCAGAAGGTAAAGAGTAAAGTAAAAAGTTTATTGAAAAGTACATGCAGGAAGACGCTTCAGCGAGCTCAGAGAGAGAGTTGTGCCTTTGGGAAGTATAAATCCTTTATAAGGGGGCAGCTCTCCAGGTCTTTGTCTTCCCTCAGGCAAGTCACCTTCCTTTGTTACCTGCTGGTAAATTTGTCTCAGGACCCTCCCTTGGGGTGTGCCTGCACACTTTAGCCAAAATGGATCTCAGAGTAAAGGCTTCTGGGAGGAGCAAGACTCATTATGACCTGGAATTATCCTCTGACTTTTGACTCCAAAGAGCCTTTCTGTGCATGTGTAGTGTCTCCCTTATCTTTTACTCAGACAGGGTTTTTTTCTGTCTCTTTGTCCTTGCCATGATTATTCCCTTGATATGTTAACAAGAGACAAAGACTGGCTATTTACCCTGTTTTTGTTGTTACTTGCAAATGTAAATACAAATAGGGGCGAGCTGTGAGTTCCTCAACTGGAGCCTACCTAGCTCTTGTCTCAAGAAATATAAAGAGGAAGCTGGTGGATTGTTAAAGTCCAGCCTCAGTTCAGTTCAGTTGCTCAGTCGTGACTCTGTGAACCCATGGACTGCAGCACGCCAGGCCTCCCTGTCCGTCATCAACTCCCGGAGTCCACCCAAACCCATGTCCATTGAGTCAGTGATGCCATCCAACCATCTCATGTCTGTCGTCCCCTTCTCCTCCTGCCTTCAATTTTTCCCAGCATCAGGGTCTTTTCAAATGAGTCAGCTCTTCTCATCAGGTGACCAAAATATTGGAGTTTCAGCTTCAACATCAGTCCAGCCTGGAGCCCATCTATTTCCTACCTCATCCCCATCTCTATCTGTAGATTGAGATAACGAAAGGTGTGTAGGACAGAGTGCTGTTCACTAGGAGGTGAAAGTAATCAGAGGCTAAGTCTGGAGACAGAAGGATGTGTCCTTGAGTTTAATAAAATTGGGTTCTCTTCAAACCTCAGAATGCTCTAATGCTTCACGTGGCTCTATACATGGAGGAGTGGCATCACAAATGTGATGCTCTAATGCTTCAAGTGGCTCTATACATTGGAAATGATCTCAAAATGGTGTCACAGGAATACAACAGACAATTGAAAAAGGTAGTCTTTACTTCTGTAGAAGGATGTGCTACAGTCAAAGGTTTGGGAGCAAGCACAGGAAGCAGGAAATCCACTCCATTTTTATTCCTAAAATGCAGATTCTCTCCTCCGGCTCCTCATAGGCTAAGTCACAGAGTTCCAATCTTCCCGGATATTATCTAAGTTTTTGATTGAACTATTTATATTAACTATTTTCCCTACACTTTTAATTTTTTGTGTGCATGTCCAGGACAAAGCCCGTGAAATTAGCCCACCAAAACGTTCTTCTGAGGAAGGAGAATTAGGAAGTGAAAAGACCAAAGGATTGGCATCTAGCCACCATTTTAGGAATCTTATTTATAAGCCAACTATGTATCTTTTTGTTTAACTATTCTAAGAATGAATCACTTCTTTATTTCTTATAACTTCTCCTTTGATAGAAAAGATCATATCCTTCTTAAAGTGGGAATCACTGCCTGTCAAACCTGGGTGTGTCCTTTATGGAACCGTGATTGTCTTGTCTTCATTTGTCAATCACTCTGGAACTAAACCAGAACCTCTGCAACTGGGAGAGCTCATTAACCTTCCATAAGCTCTCTTCTCATAATGTCTCATCTGCATCTCCCCCATGCTGCTGTGAAGTATGATGCAGATGTGATTACTTGGTGTTTCCAGGTAAGGAGCCTGGACCGCAGGAAACTACATGGAATCTGGACTACCTGGGTCCCTGCCCCCTCCCTGTGCTCCAGGCTGATTCAGTTGTTTGGGCTTCTGTCCGTGTCGTCCTAGATCAGAGAACTAGTGCTAGTCTTATCAGAATTTAAATTAAATTTCAAAGAATTCTCAGGCTTGCTTTCTTTTTCTTTTTTTAAGGAAAATGGTCTCAAAGACTTGATGTAATCAGTCATTCGAGTCCTTCCTGCTCTAGAGCCAATTCCACAAGCTGTTTCTGGGAAATGTGGAACAGCAGCTCACCCAGGCCTGCTGAAGCCTGCAGGGTGGGCAGAGCAACCAAGGGCCCCATTAGTGATTCTAGAACCATTAAGAAGGACTGTGCAACCTTCACAACTGGCTGTATCCATGCTACTTGGGCTCTATTGTATTGCTTCCTAAAAACCATTAGCTCTTTATTATGCCAGGCGTTATGCTGTGTGCCAGGGTTTTAGAGTTAAATGAAACTCTGTCCTTATCTTCAAAGCAATCATAGCTCAAATGAAGTGTGTATTGGTGGGGGGGCAGCAGTAAACATGTTAAGACTTAATATCTGTAAGTCATGCTTAAGCATGAGACCAACTGCATGAATAGTGTGCTTCAGGATTTCTGAGGAAGAAAGAATTGATTGTGCTTGGGTAAGGAGAAAGAGTGGGGGAGGCTGTTTGAGTTGGGCTTTGGGGCCCCAGGAGAATTTTACAGCAGAAACATTATGAGCAAAAGTGAGAAAATATAAGAATAGTTTGAAAATAATAATTCCAAAGAGAGTTCTGTGATTTTAATTACTTCCTTAAAGCCTTATCCACTTACTTGTTTATTCAGCAAATATTTGCTGGGTTGCTACCTGTGCCAGGGCCTGGCTCAGCTTTAAGGATGCAGCAGTGACTAAGAGCAGCCAGGTCCCTGCCCTGTGGGAGATGAGAGTCTCATGGAGGGAGGGAAAAGCAAATTGGCTGATTTCACAGGGATTTCTTTGGTAATAATAATGGTAAGGAGAAGTTTAAAAGGGCTAGAGAGGAAATGGCAACCCACTCCAGTATCCTCGCCTGGAGAATCCTGTGGATGGGGAAGCCTGGCAGGCTACAGTCCCTGGGGTCACAAAGAGTTGGACATGACTTAGCAACTACACACACACACACACACACACACACAGAAGTAAAATGGCATCACAAATGTGCCTGAAAAAGAGGCCAGAGCTTGACTTTGGATACTGAGGAGGCAGTCAGGATGGGTTTCTTTAAGGAAGTAATGTTTTAAGTTGGAATCCAGAAGATGATTAGGAATTAAGAGAAGGGGGAAAGCATGCCCAACATAGGAAGTCATTATGGGCTGAATTGTATCCCCCTACCGCATTTATATGTTGAAAGCCTAAACTCAGTACCTCAGAATGTGACTGAATTCAGACCTGGAGCCTTTAAAGGGGTGATTAAGTTAAAATGGGGCCATTAGAATGAGCACTAATCCAATCCGACAGGTGTTATTCTAAGCAGAGGAAATTGTGATATGCCAAAAGATACCAGGGGTGCACGGGCACAGAGGAGGGATCCTGTGAGAACACCACAGGAAGACAGTCACTTGAAAGTCAAGGAGAGAGGCCTCAGGAAATCAACACTGCCAACACCTTGACATTAGACTTACAGCCCCCAGAACTGTGAGACACATTTCTGTTGCTTAAATCACCAAAAATGGGTGGCATTTTGCTTTGGCAGTTCTAGCAGCTAATGCGGGGGTAGGATGTGCCGAGGCCATCGAGTGTGCAGGAGCCCTGTGGAGGACCGGAAAGGCGGCAGTGTGGCTGATGGCACTTCCACTGCTGACCTGGTTAAGTCTGTCCCCTGTCCCTGGAACTTGGAGTGGTCTCCCTGTAAGGCAAAGGTCTTGGGCTGATTGACTATCTCTGGGGTCCCTCCTGGGCCTGTGATGCTGTAAATTCAACGTATAAATCCATATAATCCTGGAACCTTAGAGAATAAACGGGCAAGATGATTATTTAGGAAACTTTCAAAACATTCGTTTTTTTTCCCCTCAGTTTTATTGAGGTATAATTGACAAATAAAATGATATACTTTAAAGTGTACAGGGTGATGATTTAACACACATATACTTTGTGAAATGCTTACCACAATCAGGTTAATTGTCATATGCACTGTTTCACATGGTTACTACTCCCACCCTTTTGGTGTGTGTGTGGTGAGAGCACTTACTGCTTTCTTAGCAAATTTTAAGTATGTATTATTATTAACTGTAGTCACCCTGCTGTACACTAGATTTCCAGAACTTATTCATCTTATAACTAAAGGATTGTACCCTTTGACAAGCATCTCCCCATTTCCCCCAACCTCCAGCTTCTGATAACCGCTGTTCTGTTCTCTACTTTTTGTTTCTCTGTGTTTGCCTTTTTTTGGGGGGGGGGGGCCGGATTTACACATGTAAGTGAGATCACAGGCTATTTGTCTTTTCCTATCTGACTTATTTTGCTTAGCATGATGTCCTCTCAATGCATCCACTTTGTGGCAAGTGGACTTCCTTCTTTATCGTGGCTGAATAACATTTCATTCTCTCTCCCTCTCCCTCTCTCCCCCACCCCCTTTATTTACATCTCTGTATCTATACCATAATGTGTTGGCTTTGTGAATAATGCTTCATTGAACGTGGGGTGTGGATACCTCTTTGAGATACTGATTTCATTTCCTTCAGAAATGCACCTCAAAGAGAGACTACCAGGTCAAATATAGTTTCATTTTAAAACTTTCGAGCAGCCTTCATACTGTTTTCCATAAAGGCTATACCAATTTATATTCACATCAACAGTCCAAAAAGTCTCCCTTTTCTTCCCATCCTTGTCAACAATTTATCTTTTGTCTTTTTCATAAGAGTCATTCTAACAGATCTGAGGTGATAACTCATTGTGGTTTTGTTGAGGTCCTTTAATGGACTGGAACCTGGTGGTCTAGAGTTGATGATAAGAAAGTAAAGGAGAGAGAAAGAGGCTGATATTCCTTGGTTTATGCAGAAAACCAATAAAGCCCCTGCACGGGACTTGCTCTGTTCACAAAGGCCTCAGGCGCCCTCTCGATGAGGTGAAGGTGCAGAGTGCATTCTCGAGAGGGTCTTAGAAGCCCAGGCAGGAAAGTGAACTCAGAGAGCCTCTGCACTCCAGGGGATCAGCCTGAAAAAGAGAGAGAGGGAAAGAGAGAGAGAGAGAGAGATAAAGACAGACCCAGGGACCAGAGCTCTGATGGAGCAAAGATGTTTTAATCAACATGGTGTGGGCATATATACTGTCTTATAAGGTAGTTATTCTCAGCAAAGATAAAGATTAAAATTCCAGACTTACAAAACATAGGCGATCAATATTAAAGACAGAGAGAGTTGTAAACAATCACTTTTACTGTATGGTTCATAAGAAGGAAGAGGGTACTTATCACCATATATAAAAACTAAGGAAGGAAATGCCTGGATTCCTCAGCCCCCTGGAAAGGCTTGCCTCAACTCTTAGGAACAGAGGATTCCTGACAGATCCAAAACAGCACACAGGAAGCCTCCTGTTAAATGCTTCCTGACATGGTTTGATTTCCATTCCCCTGATGATTAGTGATGTTGAGCATCTTTTCATGTATGCATTGGTCATTTGAATATCTTCTTTGGGAAAAAGTCTACTTGGGTCCTTTGCCCATTTTTATATTGAAATATATTCTTTGTCTACTGTTGGATTGTATAAGTTTGTTACGTATTTTGGATATTAACCCACCATTAGATGTATGGCTTGAATATATTTTTTCCTATTTCATGGGTTACCTTTCTATTTTGTCAGTTATTTCTTTTGCTTTCTGCAGAAGCTTTTTAGTTTAGTGTGCTTTCCATTGCCTGTGCTTTTGGTGTCATATCAAAAAAATTATTGCCGTGGCCAATGTCAAGAAGATTTTCCCTACTTTCTTCCAAGAGTTTTTCAGTTTCAAGTCCTACACAGTAGTTCCCCATTATCCACAGGGCTATGTTTTAAGATCTGTAGTGAATGCATCAGAGAAAGCAATGGCACCCCACTCCAGTACTCTTGCCTGGAAAATCCATGGACGAGGACCCTGGTGGGCTGCTGTCTATGGGGTCGCACAGAGTCGGACACAACTGAAGAGACTTAGCTGCAGCAGTAGCAGCAGCAGTGAATGCCTAAAACCACAGATAGTATCAAACTCTATATATGCTATGTTTCTTCCTATACATAGATGTCTATAATAAAATTTAATTTATAAATTAAACACAGTAAGAGATTAACAACAATTATAATAAATAGAAAAATTATAGCAATATACTAGAATAAAAGTTATGTGAATATTATTTCTCTTTCTCACAATATCTTATTATACAATACTCTTCTTGTGATGATGTGGGATGACAAAATGCCTATGTGATGAGATAAAATGAGATGAACAATGTAGGTATTGTGATACAGTATTAGACTACTATTTGCCTTTGACAATATGTCAGAAGGAGGATCATTATCTGTCAGAAGGAGATGTTTTGGGATCACTGAGTCATGATGATGTCAATGGTTAGATGTCAGGAGCAGACAGCGATGGCAGTTTGGGAGCCCAGGTAGGGATAACATGAGATTTTATCATGCTACTCAGAATAGCATGCAGTTTAGAACTTATGAATTGTTTATTTCTGGAATTTTCCACTTAATATTTTTAGACTGCACTTAACTACTGGTAACTGAACCATGGAAAGCAAAACTGTGGATGGGGAGACTACTGTGTTTAAATCTTTAATCCGTTTCAAATTAACTTTTGTGAATGGTGTAAGATAGTGGTCTAACGTCATTTTTTTGTATGTGGATATCTGGTTTTCTCAACCCTATTTTTTGATGAGATTTCCTTTTATATGTTCTTGGCACCCTTATTCAGTATTAGTTCACTGTTTATGGGTGGCTTTTTTCCTGGGCTCTTTATTCTGTTCCATTGGTCTGTATGTCTAGTGTTATGCCAGCACTATACTGTTTTGATTACTGTAGCTTTGTAATATAGCTTAAAATCAGAAAGTGTAATGCCTCCATCTTTGTTCTTTCTCAAGACTTACTTTGGATCCTTGGAGTCTGTTCCTGGTTCCATATAAACTTTAGGATAGTTTTCTCTATGTCTGTGAAAATATCAATGGAAATCTGATTTGTTTTGTTTGTTCATTTACTCAGTTGTGTCCTACTCTTTATGACCCCATTGACTGCAGCACACCAAGCTTCCCTATTCTTCACCATCTCCCAGAGCTTGCTTCAGCTCACGTCCATTGAGTTGGTGATGACATCCAACTATCTTGTCCTCTGTCTTCTCCTTATCCTCCTCCTTCAATCTTTCCCAGCACTAGGGTCTTTTCTAATGAGTCAGCTCTTCACATCAGGTGGCTAAAGTATTGGAGCTGCATCATCAGTCCTACCAATGAATATTCAGGATTGGTTTCTTTTAGGATTGACTGGTTTGATCTCCTTGCAGTCCAAGGGACTCTCGAGTTTTCTCCAACACTGCAGAGACTTTGATAGAGATTGAATTAAATCTTTATATTGCTTTGAGTAGGCTTCCCAAGTGGTGCTAGTGGTAAAGAACCTGCCTACCAACACAGGTGACATAAGAGACAGGGGTTCAACCCCTGGTGAGTAGTGTGGACATTTTAATGATGTTAATTCTTCTAGTCCATGAATGTGGGAATATCTTTCTATTTACCAATTTATATTTTCTTCAGTTTCTTTCGTCAATTTCTTAATAGTTTTCAGTGTTTAGGCATTTTACCTTCTTGGTAAAATAACATTTATTTCTTGGTATTTTGCTGTTTTTGGTACTAGAGTGAATGGATTATTTTTTTAATTTCTCTTTCTGATAGTACATTGTTATTGTATAGAAATGCAACTGATTTGTGTATATTGATTTTGTACACTGCAACTTTATTATATTATTATTAGATAAAAGACACTTTTATCTGCAGCCAACAAGAGCCCACTTGCTGGCTGCAATTTGCAAGTCTCTATTATCATGCTCCATGTCATGTTCAAGCACAGAATAGCCAAACAGTGACAGATAACAGATACATTGACACTCCCATGTCTAAGAAGGATGGAAGAATGTGTGGCACTATATTTTGAGGGGTTTAGTGGGGACAGATCTTGAAGACTTTGTGGGGAGCAGGCTGCTTAGGAAGATGAGCAACCAGGAGCTCCTGTTTCCAGACACCTTCAGGAGGTCATTTTCTGATCTTGCCTAAATCTTGTAGGCACAGGCCTGATCTCTGTCGCTGCAGCCTAGCTTCCGAGTTTGTGTTTGGCTTGGACAGACTCACTCGGCACCTTCCCAAACTCCCAATCACCTTTCCACTCTGTCTAAATAGACTTGATATGATGAAAGACACAGACAGAGTTAAGCTATTCCCCAATGATATCAAATAAATTGGCACAATTAGGGAAACTGGGTGACTAGAATAGTAGCATAAGAGATACTTGTCCCTGTGCACCTTTTTCAGTCTTTTCGCTTTATAGCCAGTGAATGTATTATTTATTCCCACAAAATGAAATTCAAAACTGATGCATAAATAAGCAAATACATAACTCATATTCCCTTGGTGGTTCTGCTGCACAGCCAGGTTTGAGAACCACCGCATTAACTCATCATAAGGGAGGAAAGTAAACTCAAATTGCTTAGCCCATTTATCAATCTTCTAGTGTAGGCATCTGCCTTGTATCCCCAGTGCTTAGTACAGGGCATGGATGAAGGGTACTCAGTAAATATTCGTCGAATTTAAATTGTTCTTCACTTGACCTCTATAGGAGATTGAGTTGAGTTGGCCTGATGTTCTGTGTGTATCTTTACCTGTCACCCATAACACTAAGGGCCATATCATCATGTCCCACATGAAAAACTGATCTCCAAATTTCTAGCTCTGAAGTGCATGTCACTGGGCTAGCCCCAAGGAGCAATGGGGCTCCTTCTCTAACCCTTTTCAAAATCGTGACCTTTCCAAGCTGAATTTGGAAAGAATCTCAGGGCAAAAGTCAGAATTCTGTATCAACAGGGCGTAATGCAAGCTTGGGAAAGCCTTCATGGAGGCAGGCACACCTTGACCTGGCCTATGAGAATGGCTAGGATTTCACAGAACCGTGCTGTCACAGGAGACGTGGATTTGGGGATTGGGAGCTATGGAAATGGGACTGTAAAATGGGGAAATGCTTTGAGTGGGAAAGTGGGTAGGTGTTTAGGGGAAATTGGGAGCAGCCTAGCTCTGAGAAAGGCACACCAGGAGATGCAGGCTGGAGAGAGGAGTGGGCCAGATTGTGGGAGGCCTAATGAGAACAGTTAAAAGTATTTGATATGATACACAGAGGAAATTATAATTGTTATCTCATTAGGATTATTAAGACCTGATTGAAGAAATACTGCAGATTATGGCTTTGTAGCCAAATCGGGCTGCTATTTTAAGCAAGAAATATGCCCCAAAGCTTGCTGCAGAAGCAGACAGTATCTGTGAAACCACGCTCTCCAGAAAAAGAATGAGTTCTGGGACAGATTCAGACAGGTTTTTGATGTTGAACCTGCTGAGAATAATGAGGAGAAGAGGTAGTGAGTGGGAAGAATAAGATAATCATTCCTTGAAGAAAGAAATATAGAAGCAGAGAAAATAACTGTTTTCCCCTCTCTGTGTGACAGGGAAAGAAAGGCTGAAAAGGGTAATGATAAAAGGTGGCCTCAGATGAAATTGAGGATCAAGTGACAGAAATCGATTCCCTGGCAATTGTATATCCATCCTGGGCTGAGAGGCAGAGCCACCCTGGACTTTTGTTCCATATTCTCAGCTCGGTAAATCCCTTTTCCTTTTCCCTAAAGCTCTTCTTGCCGAGTCTTTGTTGGAAAGGATGGGGTGTGTTCTTCCATCTCGTCTGAAAGCTGCCAGGCATTCTGAGTGTGTGCCATGTCAGCACACCTCCCCACAGATGGCAGGGAACTCCAAACAACGTGAAAGAGTCCAAATTAACGGGAAACAGTGCAAAATAAAACACTCTGTATGTGAGCCCTATTTGCCCACAAATGGTTTCAGGGAGGAAATAGGAAAGAAATCAAGCAAAATTAACTTCTTTCAGGAAGTCAATTTCATTCTTCTAGGAGAGCAGGAGAACCTGGGGCGTAAAGGTCGTAGTTACACATTCCACCCTAAACTGGAAACATATTTGTTTTACAGGCTGAAAAGGCTTGACATGTGGGAGTTACCTTTTTGATACAATCTGATGCAAAATATCCACTGCCCAATAAGTTTCAGGTCCTTTAAATCAAGGGACATTTCTTAATAGGGTTATTTTTTTCTCCCTTTCTTATTTTTAATGTTCAAATTCCTACTAACAGCTCTTTTCAAGGGAGATGGGGATGAATTTAGAAAAGATGTTCTTCAGGGACTAGATGGAGCCCACACTGTTGCCCTGTCAGGCTTGTGAAATTTCCCCTTAGGCTAACACATAACTAGCTTACTCCAACTTGGTTTATAGAGGGCTATGGAATGTAAATTTGTATGAGAAAAGGTCTAGGGGTGAAATTAAGTATCAAGAGAGTCCATTTGCTGTTACAACTGGAAGATCAGCCCCAGCAGGGCTAGCACAAGGTTGAGGTAAGCAAAGTACTAAGGCTGAAATTTAAGGAGGCACTCACTCTCAGGGTTATTTACATGTGGGGTAAGCTCCAGGAGCCTCCTTAAATTTTGCTCCCATGTGCCTCACTCTAGCCCCTGTCCAGAACCTCAGTGCTCCAGTCACAGACACCTTGACAGTTATGCTGCTGAATCACCATTTATCCAGCAGTTATGTTCCTAAATACTATTCACAAATATTGAGAAGCTTCATCTGTTTCTTAGGATCTTCCCCTGGCAAGGGCTCCAACCCTGTTAACTTTCTATTTCCTTTATTGCTTAATACAGATTACCTTAAATGTCAAGAAGTTGACATTGAATGAATTGATAAAAGAAAAATAATCTTGGGGTGTTAATGATCACCTCCCAAATCTATTTTACATTTTTGTTTTCCTGGCTTGATTTTCTATAATATGAGACCGCCTGTGATAAATTTGGATTTCAGTAGTCCCACTAGGAGGCTAGACAAAATGAGAGTAACCATGACTCATATTACTGCCCATTCATCATGCATACATTCTAGGTCAAAGCTGTATGCCGTATTGAAGTGTCTTAAAGTACCCAGTAGATTCTACATTCTCAGGGTTGAGTTAATTGGGAACCTACTATTAACCACCTAGAGAATTGGATTCTCACATTCTATGGTCCTTGATCTAGCATCTTGCTAATACACAAGGGCATCTATATCAGCCTGCATAACAAGATTCAGATCATTTCATTTTAACCTTTTTTCTAAATCATGAGATCAGTTTTGGCCAGTACAAGCTTGAATCCAAGACAATTTTAAGACCTTGGCCAACAGAGGACATCTTCAGGTCATTTCATCCTAAGTATCAGAAAAGTTGTATCTGCATCATTCATTGCTGAATGATATGGAAATATAACTGGATATCTAAGAGGGATACTTCTTGCAAGGGCAGATCTATCAATATTTTTTTTTTTTTTCAGTTTCCATTGCTTTTATGATTAGAAGATCCTTTACTGTTAAAAAACAAAATTAAAAAATCATATTGGTTTTATCCAGTGATTCATGCATCAGACAGCATCCAGGCTAGCAGACAGAAAATTCCAAGGAGCTGTACAAAATGAAAGACTTATGGCAGAGGGAACAGAAACAAGGAAGTCATATTAGATTTTAAAAATAAAAATAAACCCTATTGGTTACTGTAAGGTTACTTTCCTTTAGAGGGTAAGACCCCTGGAGAAGGAAATGGCAACCCACTCCAGTATCTTTGCCTGGAAAATCTCATGGACAGTGGAGCCTGGTGGGCTGCAGTCCACGGGGTGGCAAAGAGTCAGGCACGACTGAGTGACTAATACTTACTTACTTATACTTAGGAGTCTATTGGACAGATACCTAACTGGTAATGATTAGGTGATCCCTGATTGACTGGTTCAGAAGGGCATTTCTTGGAAAGCTGTATCTTTAAGATTTGGTTTGGTGATGTGGGGCATCCATTTGGGGCTTGTTGTCTTGTTTATAAAAATTTCCCCACCAATCAGACTCTCGGCCTTTCTGAGAGATGTGATTAAAATAATTAAGGCACTAGCTTAGCAGCTAAGTGATTCCCAGCTAACACTCTGGAGTCCTTAGAAGTTTTGCTGAATCTTTGTGTGGTGTTCACCGCTCACAACATCTCAGGTTCACATTCTTTGTGAGTCATCCTCTGTTCCTTTTCTAAGGTGCTAACCTTAGGGAGATCATTGGCTCCTATGTTCTAGACTTAGACCTGTTTGTCTTTGGAATGTTTTCTTCTCCTCTGGGTACATGGTTTCATTTAGCGTAGAGGAGAAGGTCTAAGAAACGCTCCCATTTGGCTCTGAATATCAACTTTCAAAATGGCCAACTTCTGACCATAGAGCTATTTTTAAGAAAAGTCCTTTTAAATATCTTGTCAGGTTTCAGCCAGAACAAACGTTAAATATTCCTAGAAGTACTGAATAGCCTTTTGGACAAAGAGGCATCCCCAAAGAAGATACAAAAGGAGACTGTACTCCCAGGGTTCAGAGCCATCCCCCAAAGACAGTCAAAAGAAAGGAAAACTTAGTTCCCCTGACAGCTGGCAGCAGTTGGTGGGACCCTCTCTGAAAAATGAGTGCAGCCCACATTTCTGTCTGGCCATATTTTTAGGCCCTCAAAACTGATGGTTGATCTGCCTGTGTGTGCAAGAACCAACAACTGGAACATCCCAGGCAGGCAGAAAGCCAAGCCAAGTTCTCAGGATACAAAATAAGACAGACAAGAAGGAAAGGGCTGTCCCTGAGAGCTGTCAACAACCAGTGGGTGCCCTGAAACTGAATTTGTAAGAGTCTAAATTTGTAAAGGAAGTGACAGCCTGAAATTCTGTTTCTCTCTCTCAACTGGCCACTCACTACAGAGAACCAGGAGAGCTGACCAGAAGGGTAAGATTTCTCACCCTTCACTGACTTTTGCCACTGTTCCCAGGATCTCATCTGCAGGCTCCAGAGAGTAGGGTTTCAAGTAAAGAGGTAGTCCTAGTTTCTACCACAATTTGGCAAGATTTAGTGCTAATTTTACTTTTGGTTTACCCTTGACTCTTTAGGGGAGTCACGGGTAGCAGTTTACTAGGGAATCCCTCAGAGTCCCAACATCCCTGGGAGGGGCCCATATGGGGTCCCTGCTTCAGTGGTAGATATGGGGGCATATGTAAGGATGCTAACTTGGCAGCCTTTTACTTGCAGTCTTGTAACCTCTTCATTGTGGGAAGGTGACTCAGGTAGAGGATTAATGGTGTCTGAGGATGGAGGAGAGTTATAGGAGCCATGTCAGTCTTACAGTCTTTTGTTTTAGCTTGCCTCTTCTGTCTTTAGTTTTCATTAGCTTTTCGCAATGAATGTTTCAGTGAAGCTGTTTTGAAACTTTGAAACCTTTTGGAAATTTTTGCATGCCAATTTAAATAGGTATCCCATTCTGTTTGTTTGATTTGGGAAACTTGCTCTCAAGTGCACCTCTTAAAAGAACGATCATGTTTAACTGGAACGTTCCCCTAATGGCCATTGTCATTCTAGGTTGTCCTAGTGAGATTTGGCCATTTTTGTAGATATCCACAGCTTCTGGGATGACAGTTCTTAAATGTAAAATAAGTAGGTGTGCCAGAAGGTGGCACATTCACTTCTTTAAAACCCGAGGATCTTATGTCTTCAGATGAACTTTGGTCTTTCAGAGCCAAATTAAAACCTCAGAGGTATTAAATACAAACAGATAAGGACAAGCCACCAGTGGCCACAAGATCTTCACACTATTAGCATTTTCGTGGAAGAAAAAACAACAGGGCCGCATCTGATAGAACTGAGACCAGGAGAACACGAAACAGTCCATAGGTATTCACCGGAAAGCTAGGGAGGCTGGTTTGAGAGCAGCAGATGAAATGAGGAGGCATTTTTCTTTCTCCAGTACTGGCTGAGTGCTAAGAGTCCACATTAAAAAGATTTGAGGGAGCTACCTTAGTCCAGACCCTGTGAATTCTTAAAACCAGCCAGCTGGAGCGCCCATCAGGACAGCGTCCCACCCTGAGGAGTCACTGCTGGGAGTAGAATGAAAACCGAACAGGAGAGAGATGACAGGAACAAGGAGAGACAAAACCCGGGAGGGGAGGAGCCAGGAAACCTCAGGATATGGGTTGCCCTATTTTTGAACATTACAGAACAACCACGAGGGTGCTCTGACAAGTTATAAACGCTATCCCGAAGCACGTCTCATTCTAAAAGTTCAGGAATCCAATTTCACGCACAAGTCAGCAGCAGGAAAAATGGAAGTCAAATCCATACCAAGTTGTTATAAGATAAAAGAGAATAAGGAGAACAGCATCCCTACAGACAATGAAAGCATACCAGAAAGGTACTTTCTCAAATGGAGTAAAATCGTAGCCTATTAAATATTTTAAAACAAGCTTAAAGTGATTAAGAAAAGGGTATAAGACATTAAGGAACAGTACAAGTCAGAATTTGAAAAACTCAGAAATGAAGTGGCAAGACTCAGGACAGGACTAAAGATAATATAAAACCTTGTGGTCTTCATATAAACATTTTTTTAAACCAAATCACTAGAGAGATAATAGATCTAAGATCTGCAGTGAGTTTTGGATACATAGGTGCCTACAGAAGTAAAACAAAATGAGCGTTAGGGAGAGGTTGGAGTTTATAATTACTACATGCCATAGCAATGTAGATACAGTAGAACTGCAGCTAACATGGGGGGGATGTGTAGAGCATGTGCAAAAATCATTTTAATGTTTTCACTAATCATGTCATCATCAGTATTAAAATTAGTATTTGCATCAGTATGGTCATTCCAGTACTATCATATGTATAATATGTGAAAAAACAAATGAGTGATTATCGAATATTCTTATTCTATCACCCCTGCTGTTGCTGAGAACCAGGACTCTCAGTGTGAAGTTTCAAAAGGAGCCACACATATAATATAGAAAAGGTTAAAAGTTTTACAGGCTTAAATTTGAATTCTAAGTAGCAAAATGAACTCATGAAGCCCATGTATGTGTGTGCACATATTTCCTAGTCCTGTGTACCTTTTAAAAGCCTAGAGATAATTGAAATACAACTTTTCTCTAAAAGTAACTTGGGCTTCGTAAAGAGATACCTGATTCTAGATCTGGAGCAGAAAAGCTAAGATGGGCATGGGCCAGCCTATCTCACACCCAGAGGGGGCGGCTTGGAAGCTGCCAAATCCTACTTGGGTCATGACAAAAGGACTCTCCAGGGAACTCAGCAAGGGTCCCACTGGCTAAAGGTGAGACAAATTGTGTTTCAGTAATGATGAAAATCGCAGTGGGTTGAAAGCCAATGAGTTCAGTTCAGTTCAGTCACTCAGTCGTGTCCAGCTCTTTGCAACCCCATGGACTAGAGCATGCCAGGCTTCCCTGTCTATCATCAACTCCTGGAGCTTGCTCAAACTCATGTCCATCGAAGCCCAATAAATATATTTAAGCCCATGATTTTATAGCATTAAAAAATAATCACCATCAGAGAATGACAGGAAACCACTTCATTGTCTGGAAAACCAGTAAATAAATGAAAAGAACCAAGCATCTTCCTAGCTTTCCTGTGTGAACTGTATTGCAAGTAGTCAAAGAGTAGAAGAGGACAGGTTGAATATAAAATATTTCAACAAATAAACTAATGAAGTGTCTGGGTTTTTTTTTTTTTTTTTTATGTTTGACGGCTATCAGCTTTTAAGCTTCAGTCTTCTTTGACCTTTTGCCCCACACCTGGGCAAGCTGATAAGACTGGATGTTCTCTCCTTGGGCACCTATTGAAAGTTCAAACCACACAAGTCCTATCCAGGCACAGAAACCCTTACCTCAGTCTCACCTTCTAATCAAAATAAAAACCCTAAGCCAGTGTCCTTTCTTTGGTCTCTCAAGTCATTTTTTGGGTTAGCTGAGAAAATCAGTCATGCTCTTTCAGAAGCTTCATTATATAAATAATAAGCCTTTTTATTCCCTCTTGGTGTGTGCATGTGTCTGTGTGAGTGTGTGTGTCTGTGTGAGTGTGTTTGTATGTGTGTAATATGTTATCAGTCTTCACATCCAAACCAGTTTTGGATGGGGATTCATTCTTTCTTTTCAGAATGAGCTCATCATAAACTAAAAGGAAAAAGTAAACTTAGAAGATTGCCATTTATAACACACAATTTAGAAAAATGTATCTAAATCCTGCTGCTGCTTCTGCTGCTAAGTCGATTTAGTTGTGTCTGGCTCTGTGTGACCCCATAGATGGCAGCCCACCAGGCTCCCCTGTCCCTGGGATTCTCCAGGCAAGAACACTGGAGTGGGTTGCCATTTCCTTCTCCAGTGCATGAAAGTGAAAAGTGAAAGTGAAGTCACTCAGTTGTGTCCGACCCTCGGTGACCCCATGGACTGCAGCCTTCCAGGCTTCTCCATCCATGGGATTTTCCAGGCAAGAGTACTGGAGTGATCTAAATGCAGCATAAAATTAGAGACACAGCAGACATGTGTTCCTCCTATAGTTTTGGTAGAATCTGAATCTCTGTTTGTGTGAGTGTATACTCAGAACAAGTTAAGACATGATAAATCTGGTACTCATAACCCTGCTTGTGGAAATATACACTTGTACTATTTTTCTGGAAAGAAATTTGGGAATAAATTTTAAGAAACTTCAGAGTTGTAAAGTTCTGTGTCACATACCTTGCAGATATAAAATCTAAGGAATGATTAGTGGTGGTAAAAATTTATGCCTAAATAGTTACAGCATAGTAATATAGGATCATTTAAAGTAGTTAAAGGAGAAGGATATGCAATGTCTAAGTGTAAAGGAAAAGAGTGAATGACATGCAGCAAATTAAAAGAAGATTTTGAAAAAATGTAATAAGCATCAATCTTTAAAAACATGCCATAGTGTTGTGTTTTTTTAAAAAGCAAGAAACAAATAAGTGTTTAAAATGGTTATATAGATGAATAGTAAAAAACCTGGGGGGAAATTCAGCAATGCAAATTCTATGACTCCTGATGAAAACAGCTGTTTGGGAACCCTTCTTCAGTCAGCCTGTGAGAAATGAGGGTTCCTTAGCAAAGTCAGCAGGCAGCACTTACCACATTCTGAGGTTTCATGTTCACTGAAGACTGGGTCTAGAAACCTCATTCCTTCGTCCAAATACTCTTGCAGTAAGTAGGGAAAGGAACCTTAACATTCCCCAAAGGGGATGATAATTGAGAATGCCCTCAGCTTTTCAAATAAAGGATGCAGGTCAAGTTATCATCATCATCATCTTTGATTCTGTGCTTGTCAGGGAGGAGCTCATCCCAGTCCCAGGGCCCCTGAGGTGCTGAAAGGCAACTTTTCATATCACATAAGAGCACACACATGAGAATTTTAGTGTCCTGGCAAGACTCTAAGTTCTACAGTAGTGAGTGTATATCTGTCCTAATCCCTACTGGAGCCCTGGCTCCCAGCCCAGAGCCTGCACACAGAGAGGATCAGATTAATATTTGTCAAATGGATGAACAAATGATCCTGTAACAGATGTGCTCCTTGGGAACCAATTCTCCAGTGTTTAAGTTTTCTTTATCTAGCTAGAGATGGACTGAAATTATCTCTAGGAAAGGATTCTATATGTCCTACACCAACATAATGGATTGATATTAAATGTGGGCAGCCTTGGAGAAGGGAATGGAAACCCATTCCAATATTTTTGCCTAGAGAATCCCATGGACAGAGGAGCCTGGTGAACTACAATCCATGGGGTTATAAAGAGTTGGAAACAACTGAGCTACTAACACACTGTGGGCAGCCTACTACTTCAATATTAATGCTATCTACCATTTATTGTATGCTACAAGGCATATAAATAAGTGCTGAGTATTTCATATTCATTATGTCTAATACTTGAACCATAGAGAATTTAAGTTGCTGGACTGAGACCACAGAGCTGGGAGCTTCCAAGTCAAGGTGAAACTGTATGTTTCCATAGCCCACATGCAGTCATAGGGATAAAATTAAGAAAAGAGAGAAGATGAAAATTATCTCTAGATGTCTCCACCGAAGGGAATGAATAAGTAAGAATATCATCAACAGGCAGTGAGATTAAGTTGGTGGGAAATTCAGAAAACTCCCTGATATTTCAGTTGGCTTGTTCATTTTCATTTGAAAAGGAAATAAGAAAAAATGGAGTTCTTGAATCAGATACCTTAATCCTATCTTCAGGGAAGGCAGAACATGGTGTTAGAGATGAGAATAGCTTTTTTAAAAAAGGGTGAAGCTTTTCTTGAAAAGATGAAGCACAGAGATGCTGGGGAAAATGGGGATTTGAATCAGGCAGATTTTTTTTTCAGGTTTTTTATAAACTTTGGCTGTGTGGATATTCACTATTAAATGTGAAGAGGAATGAAAAATTAATTAATGTATTAATGGGACAAAATGTTAGCAAAAATGAAACAAATATGCAAATGATTATAAATTTGAATATTTCATCTAGAAGTGTATACACATGGAACTTTAATTTGATTATTGACACTAAAGAAAGTGAAGTCGCTCAGTCATGTCCGACTCTTTGCGACCCCATGGACTGTAGCCTACCAGGCTCCTCTGTCCATGGGATTTTCAAGGTGAGAGTACTGGAGTGGGGTGCCATTTCCTTCTCCAGGGGATCTTCCCAACCCAGGGATCGAACCCAGGTCTCTTGCATTGTGGGCAGACGTTTTACCATCTGAGCCACCAGGGAAGTCTGACACTAAAGATGGAAATTAAAGGATAGTTTTTATTCTTAAATATTAATCATTTAGGAGAAATGGTTAATAATGGGGAATTGAGATGTTTTCATAAATGGGGTTCAAAACCAATAATGAAAGTAAAAATTTTAAGATTAAAACAATGAAAACCTGATTGTTAAACAGAATTTAGCCAGAGAATAGTGATAAAAATAATTCAAGGGTTTTATAGATGCTGACATTTTTAGAGAATTTGTAAAGTACTTACTTTTATAAGAAGAATTTATTTTGCCACCACAAGATAGAAAATGTTCTAGGTATCTTAAGGAACGCTAAATAATATACAGATTTGCAAGACTTTTATTGACTATTACTGGCCGTTAGTTCTCAATACTGGCCGCACATTAGAATCACCTGGATAGCTAAACAGTGTTCATCTTGGATCCCTACCCTAGACTAATTAAACTAGAACCTATGGGAATGAAAATCAGTACTTTTTAAAAGCTCCCAAGATGATTATATTTTGCTGCCAGGATTGAGGATCACTAATTTAAACAGTGATGAATAAGATTATGTACCTAATGAAAGTAAGAACCATGCATGATTTATTCAGCACAGTATCTGGAACATGATAGATACTCGATAAAGGCTCGCTGAATGAATTGAGTAATTTAGTAATCCTGTGGCATATCTATAATTAGGGAAGCATATCAATGCTTCTCCCCCCATAATATAATTTTTTAAAATTGCCTGTGCTGAGTGATAACTTATTTTCATTTCTCCATGAGTATGTATCCAAATAGTATTTTCTGATTCATAGTCTAAAAAAATGAAAGGTCCTTTGAAATAGGGCTGAATTTGAATGTGTCTATTTCTCTCACCCAAAGGAACCAGCTAATTGTCTTGCCATCATCATAAATGGTCCCTTAGCATCTCATACAGAGTGGGACAATACTGAGATTCTGGCCCCAGGAGGCATGCGTTGACACATTTTTGATGGTGACCTGCTGGAAGACATAGTCTACATCAGAACCAGTATATCCATACATGAAACAAAAAATCAGTACTTCTCTTTAATATGTAAGGTAATCTTTGATGTTTTCTGTTCTATTTTATTCATTTAAAATGGTAGTAAAATGTAATTTCATGACCCACTAGGGGATCTTCACTCACACTGAAAAACATTGCAACAATTGGACAGTACAAATAGCGTGGCCAAAGCAGAATAACAGTACTTTCCTTGCTGTGGAAGAGAAAATACATTCTCAGTGCTTATGACTAACTCATAATATCCTGGCTCATTACACTTGACAGAAATGTATATTTTATTATTTACTGTCTATTTCTTGCAATGTGAATGTATGACTCCTGAGGGGAGAACTCCCATCTGCCCTGTATACCATTGTTATCAGCAACCAGATAGAAACACAGTGCCTGGCTCATGTTAGCCACTCAAAACATGGTCATTAAATTGCTGAACAAATGAATAAATAAGTCCCTACTATAATGATTTCTCAATAACATTACATGAAATTTTCAGTTATTTTCCAAACAACTTTCATTTCCAGAGTCCTTGTCATAAAGTTTTTCATCCTCTTGAATACCCAGCTATGTCATTGTTTTAAAATATCCACTCATCCCAGGGTTCTTACAACTCATCCTACAGTTTAAAAAGTTATCTTTTTTTTTGTTGTTGTTGTTCATGGCCCTAAGACCTATGAAGCAAGAGAGAGAGAAAATCTATCTTTTGAATATTTTTCTAGGAATAATAATTTCTAAATATCTCGACAGAGAAGTAGGAGCCTTTGAAAGTAATTTAGTTTCCTATCAGTGTGCTGTCATGTCCCACTCTTTGCAACCTCATGGACGATAGTCCGCTAGGCTCCTCTGTCCATGGAATTTTTCCAGGCAAGGGTACCAGAGTGGGTTGCCATTTCCTACTCCAGGGGGTCTTCCTGACTCAGGGATCCAACCTGCCTTTGGAAGTAAGAGAGCCATCAAATAAGGAAGCTAGGTGCTATGAACGGTGGGTACAAATGAGGCCACCAAATCACAGGGAGGTCTGGCTTGTGAGGGGGGAGACAGAAAAACTGAAAATGACCAGTAATTACGCACACAGTGAAGGGAATGAAGAAACAAAGGGCTACATGGTAGGGGACCTGGGAGCACGAATGCAACCCAGGGAAAGAGAGAACAGAGGAAAAGATGAGAGTATAGATCTATGGCTGTCCATCCATGTACACACAGAGCATACCACAGATAATCGCATAAGTCTGTGTCAGCCAGTTCTCATGGGGCTGAGTGATTCATGAGATTCATCTCAGAGATTTGTTGCACTTGGAGATTTATAGACCGAGCTTCTGGTGTTGATGGAGGTTGCAAATCCATTCATTCACATAGTCAGTGAATATTTATTGAATATTTGTCTTGTGTAAGTATTATAAAGAGAATGGCCAGTACAATAGATGCATTACCTGTCCTCATGAAATTTTTATTCTAATGAGGGATTTATACTGGTAACAGTAATAAATTAATTACACAATTAACCATGGATCACAATTTAAAAGATTATGAAGATAGCCAATGGTACTGTAAATATTTGAACTATGATCTGAGGCATGAAGAGGAGCAGAGCATTCCAAGTAGAGAGGATGGTATTTGCAAAGGCCCTGTGGCAGTGATGTCTGTTCTATGTGAGGACAGTGTGGCTGGAACGAAGCTAGTGAGAGCAGGATCACTAGGGAAGTGAGCAGGGTCTGGGCCATGCGGGAACTCGCAGGCATACTGTTGAGTTGAGTCACTCACTTGTGTCCGACTCTTTGTGACCCCATGGACTGCAGCACACCAGGCCTCCCTGTCCATCACCAACGCCTGGAGTTTACTCAAACTCATGTCCATTGAGTCCGTGATGCCATCCAACCATCTCACCCTCTGTCATCCCCTTCTCCTCCTGCCTTCAATCTTTCCCAGCATCAGGGCCTTTTCAAATGAGTCAGTTCTTCGAATCAGTGGCCAAAGTATTGGAATTTCAGCTTCAGCATCAATCCTTCCAATGAATTTTCAGGACTGATTTCCTTTAGGATGGACTGGTTGGATCTCCTTGCAGTCCAAGGGACTCTCAAGAGTCTTCTCCAACACCACAGTTCAAAAACATCAATTCTTCAGTGCTCAGCTTTCTTTATAGTCCAACTCTCCCATCCATACATGACCACTGGAAAAACCATAGCCTTGACTAGATGGACCTTTGTTGGCAAAATAATGTCTCTGCTTTTTAATAAGCTCTCTAGGTTGGTCATACCTTTCCTTCCAAGGAATAAGCGTCTTTAATTTCATGGCTGAAATCACCATCTGAAGTGATTTTGGAGCCCCCCAAAATAGTCAGCCACTGTTTCCACTGTTTCCCCATCTATTTGCCATGAAGTGATGGGACCAGATACCATGATCTTCATTTTCTGAATGTTGAGTTTAAACCAGCTTTTTCACTCTCCTCTTTCACTTTCATCAAGAGGCTCTTTAGTTCTTCTTCACTTTCTGCCATAAGGGTGGTGTCATAGGCATACCAGATGAGGTTATTGATTCCAGCTTGCGTTTCTTCCAGCCCAGCGTTTCTCATGATGTACTCTGCATATAAGTTAAATAAGCAGGGTGACAATAAACAGCCTTGATGTACTCCTTTCCCAATTTGGAACCAGTTTGTTGTTTCATGTCCAGTTCTAACTGTTGCTTCTTGACCTGCATACAGATTTCTTAGGAGCCAGGTCAGGTGGTCTGGTATTCCCATCTCTTTCAGAATTTTCCACAGTTTGTTGTGATCCACACAGTCAAAGGCTTTGGCATGGTCAATAAAGCAAAAGTAGATATTTTTCTGGAACTCTCTTGCTTTTTCGATTATCCAACGGATGTTGGCAATTTGATCTCTAGATCCACTGCCTTTTCGAAATCTAGCTTGAACACCTGGAAGTTTACAGTTCACATACTGTTGAAGCCTGGGTTGGAGAATTTTGAGCATTACTTCACTAGCGTGTTGCCTGGAAAATCCCATGGACGGAGGAGCCTGGTAGGCTGAAGTCCATGGGGTCGCTAAGAGTCGGACACGGCTGAACGACTTCACTTTAACTTTTCACTTTCATGCATTGGAGAAGGGAATAGCAACCCACTCCAGTGTTCTTGCCTGGAGAATCCCAGGGACGGGGGAGCCTGGCGGGCTGCCGTCTATGGGGTCCAACAGAGTCGGACACGACTGAAGTGACTTAGCAGTAGCGTGTTAGATGAGGGCAATTGTGCAGTAGTTCGAGCATTCTTTGGCATTGTCTTTCTTTAGGATTGGAATGAAAGCTGACCTTTTCCAGCCCTAAATTGGGGACAACACTGGGCAGTAGCCTCGCTGTCTGCAGCATGAGCTCGAGCTGGAGCTACACCACCTTTTTGACCAGTGGAGGCCAGGTGCAGCTGTCCGGTGCGGTGAGTGGATGCAAAGACGCGTGGGTGTCAGAGGAGCTCCTGGTGCTGCTGCACGCGGGGCCAGGAGCTGGGCGGAGCTGTAGGCCTGGGCGCCCGGTTTGGCACTCTGCCGGGAGCCCCTCTGGGCCCAGGCGGTGCTAGAGGTGGAACACGGACCCAGCAGTGATGAGACCCAGGCAGGGCTGCTGTTGCTGCTGCCCTGTACTTGTGCCTAAGTGAACCCTCGGCTGCCCTTCTACTGGCCTCTGGCCCGCAGGCTGCGGGCGTGTAGGCTGGAGCTGGGCGCTAAGCACAGGTTGCTGCTGGATGCCGCGGGCCAGGTGTTCTCCTGGGGCACGGGCAGGCATGGACAGCTGGACCACGGGACCCTGGAGGCAGAGCCAAAGCCGAGGCTGTTAGAGGCCCCATGGCTGAAGGGCATACTGAGAATTTTCTATTTTCTCCTATGAGAAATGGGAATCCACTCAAAGGTCCGGAACAGAGTTCAGAGGGGCGGCACTATGGAGGGATCAGGAGCAGGATTTAATACGAGTATATCTGTGTCAGGCTGATTCTGTGGCAAGTATTCCAGCTTGCTAGTTGTCAGGTGCTGCGAACCTCTCATTCTTATTCTAACTTGTATGATTTTGTTAGGGACAGCAGCTTTAGTTCTGTTACTGAATGATCTTTCCAGCATGTCTCTGAATCTGTCCAATTTACTGTGCAGAGAAGTTCCCCAGTTTAAACCATTTCTCATTAGAGAATGATTTAAAAAAAAAAAAGAAGAAGAAGAAGCAGCTCTGCCTGTCTGTTACTACTGAAGAAAATGTTCTTGAGAGAGGCTCACCTTAATCTTGGGTCTGTAACTCCTGCACTCCAGTAATGATTTGCAATAAATCTGCTTAAATCCTCATGTGTCTCCCTTTTAATCCTCGGCTCCATCCCTACATATCAAGCTTGGGAGTACACAAATCCTCTCATTTATCAAAAGAAACCCACAGCTGTATAACCTGAGAGTGTAGTTCCATCTGTACAGGAGGGTGGCTAAATACAGCTTTGTGAAATTTTGGTGAAAATGGAATTTTACTTTGCAGATGAGGAAAGTAAGAGGCAGAGGGTTTGGGACTCTTTAACAGTCCATAGGGCCCTGTCTAGACAGCTAAGATGAATCCTTCTAGGGTTTTTATATTGCTTTGCAGATTAGATCAAATTTGATTTGATTATGAACCATTCTTTCTTTAAAAAAAAAAAAAAGAAACATTCTTGGAAAAATTCAGGTGTGAAATCTGAACATTAGTGGGAACATTTGAGTTTAGTTACCACATCTAGCAATGAGGAAAGAGTGGGGAAACTTCTTTTAAATATTTATTAAGCAGTTATTGATCATCAGGTACTGTGCCAAAGCTTTAGAGGCACTACCTTATTTTACCCTTGTTACTGTTCTATGAAGTAGATGCTATTAACAGTCTTCATTTTACAGGTGAAGGAAAATGAGACTCAAAATGATTAATTCAATGCCTGGGATTGGTAGAATCAAGATCTGAACACTGTCTAAACAAACTAAGGGGCATCCCTTGTGGCTCATCTGGTAAAGAATCTGCCTGCAATGTGGGAGACCTGGGTTCGATCCCTGGGTTGGGAAGATACCCTGGAGAAGGGAAAGGCTACTACCTACTCCAGTATTCTGGCCTAGAGAATTCCATGGACTGTATAGTACATGGGTTCACAAAAATTTGGACATGACTGAGTGACTTTCGCTACTAAACAAACCAAACACCCTCTCTTTTAATTCCAATACATACCATAACATTAACTGCCTAAAATGTATTAATACCAGGCCAGTTTTGACAGGCTCCTAGTATTGTCTAATAATGTAATGTTAATAACTCAGGCTGGCATCTAGGAAAGATAGTGACTTGACCTTAGAAGTTGAATCCCCTCCCTTCCATTTATTCCCTCCCTTAAATTGACCTGGTGGCTCAGACAGTAAAGAATCCACCTGCAATGTGGAAGACCTGGGTTCGATCCCTGGGTTGGGAAGATCCCCTAAAGGAGAGCATGGCAACCCACTCCAGTATTTTTGCCTAAAGAGTCCCCATGGATTCTTCATGTAGCCTGGCGGCTACAGTCCATGGGGTCGAAAAGATTCGGACACGAATGAGCAACAAAGCACAGCACACACTAACCAGAAAAAACAAAGAATCCCGAAACGGGGAAGAAACCGGCATCAATACAGGAAATCAGAGTTGACTCCATACCCATATCAGAAACCTGCAGGAAGTTCTGATACAGTATGAAAATCACACATGAAAAGAAGTAGGACAGTTATAAGGGAACTTAGCAGAAATGAGTCTGCCAAATCCTTAACAGCCTCTAATTTGGACTCTCAGTGGGAGAGGATGCGGCAGCCTGCAGGACTGAGGAGTCTCCCTCAGAGTCCCTCCCACACTGGGGATCAGGCAACAGCAGTCAGCTCAGCAGGCAGAGGTTCCATCAGAGAAAAAGCCCTGGGGAGGTGAACTACATATTGAGAGGAAATTCAAGAGCAGCTAGGTTGGAGAAGGAAATGGCAACCCACTCCAGTACTCTTGCTTGGAGAACCCCTTGGACAGAGGAGCCTGGTGGGCTACAGTCTATGGAGTCGCAGAGTTGGACACGACTGAGTGACTAACACACACACAAAATTGAGGAGATACTTGGTGCAAGAGCACACTTTATCTACTCTCCCATCTCCTGCAGGAAGCAGGATGGGCTAGTCAGCACCTGGGAGGCAGGATGGCTTGCCCCGGCCCCCATCCCCTCTGGAAATCTTGGGGCCTCAGTGCCTACAACAGCTGGCCTTGGGCAAATAAAAGGCTAAGTTGTTTAAAACAAAACAAAAGACAAACAAAACAAAACAAAAGAACAGCTAGGTGTATTTTTTTTTCTCTCCATCCCTAATATCAATAAGGTAACAAAACATTACCTACAGCAAACATTTCAGTCAGAACACCATATTCATTCGGAATACAATCTTCCTAAGTAAGATAGTTTGTTTCAAGGAATGGAACATGCATTTGTTTCTTAGCCTTGGGATAACACAGGGAAGATTCCATTGGCATTCGTGGTGCTTGGTTTTGAAAGTGTGGAAATTTGGTTCATATTCCTTCTTTTTCCCCTATCTGTAAGTTCTTCCCATGCCCAGGTTATAAGACCCAGCTCAATTGCCCATTTTTTCATAAAACCATTACTAACCTCCTTAATTTTTATCTCCCTAAGCCAGGAGTGCTATCTACATCCTTTTATGTCTCTTTGCTAATTGTTGTTGTTGTTTTATAATTCCTAAAATTATAGTTCTATAGGGTGAAAAATCAAAACTAAATACTAGGGGTGGGGTGCAAGATGAAAATATATCTCCCGGCACTCCAGAGATAGTCATCTACATCAGCAGATAGAAGTTCTTTCTGCCATTCTCTTCATTCAGTTCAGTTCAGATGCTCAGTTGTGTCCAACTCTGTGCAACCCCATGGACTGCAGCATGCCAGGCCTCTCTGTCCATCACCAACTCCCAGAGTTTAGCAAACTTATGTTCATTGACTCGGTGATGCCATCCAACCATCTCATCCTCTGTCATCCCCTTCTCTCACCTTCAATCTTTCCTAGCATCAGGATCTTTTCAAATGAGTCAGCTCTTCGCATTAGGTGGCCAAAGTATTGGAGCTTCAGCTTCAGCATCAGTCCTTCCAATGAACACTCAGGACTGATCTCCTTTAGGATGGACTGGTTGGATCTCCTTGCAGTCCAAAGGACTCTCAAGAGTCTTCTCCAACACCACAGTTCAAAAGCATCAATTCTTTGGCGCTCAAGTTTCTTTATAGTTCAACTCTCACATCCATACATGACTACTGGAAAAACCATAGCCTTGACTAGATGGACATTTGTTGGCAAAGTAATGTCTCTGCTTTTTAGTATTGTAATTATCTTCATTACTTCCAGCATAGTTTGGCCCCAGGTAAATACAGGGAGGGAACACAGCCCCACCCATCAACAGAAAGTTGGATTAAAGATTTACTGAACATGGCCCTGCCCTTCAGAACAAGACCCAATTTCCCCCTCAGTCAGTCTCTCCCATCAAGAAGCTTCCATAAGCCTCTTATCCTTCTCCATCAGAGGGCAAATAGACTGAATACCACAATCACAGCAAACTAACCAATCTGATCACATGGACCACAGCCTTGTCTAACTCAATGAAACTATGAGCCATGCCGTGTAGGGCCACCCAAGTTGGACAGGTCATGGTGGAGAGTTCTGACAAAACATGGTCCACTGGAGAAGGGAATGGCAAATCACTTCAGTATTCTTGCCTTGAGAACCCCATGAACAGTATGAAAAGGCGAAAAGATAGGACACTGAAAGATGAACTCCCCAGGTCGGTAGGTGCCCAAATGCTACTGGAGAAGAGCGGAGAAATAACTCCAGAAAGAATGAGGAGATGGAGCCAAAGTGAAAACAACACCCTGTTGTGGATGTGACTGGTGAAGGGAGTAAGTCTGATACTGTAAAGAGCAATGTTGCATAGTAACCTGGAATGTTAGGTCCATGAATCAAGGCAAATTGGAAGTGGTCAAACAGGAGATGGCAAGAATGAACAGCAACATTTTAGGAATCAGTGAACTAAAATGGACTGGAATAGGTGAATTTAATTCAGATGACCATTATATCTACTACCGTGGGCAAGAATCCCTTAGAAGAAATGGAGTAGCCATCATAGTCATCAAAAGAGTTCGAAATGCAGTACTTGGATGTAGTCTCAAAAATGACAGAATGATCTCTGTTCATTTCCAGGGCAAACCATTCAGCATCACAGTAATCTAAGTCTATGCCCTGACCAGTAATTCTGAAGAAGCTGAAGTTAAACAGTCCTATGAAGACCTACAAGACCTACAAGACCTTCTAGAAGACCTACAAGACCTTCTAGACCTCCTACAAGACCTACAACACCCAAAAAAGATGTCCTTTTCATTATAATGGACTGGAATGCAAAAGTAGAAACTCAAGAAATACCTGGAGTAACAGGCAAATTTGGCCTTGGAGTACGGAATGAAGCAGGGCAAAGGCTAATAGAGTTTTGCCAAGAGAACCCACTGATCATAGCAAACACCCTCTTCGAACAACACAAGAGAAGACTCTACACATGGACATCACCAGATGGTCAACACCGAAATCAGATTGATTATATTCTTTGCAGCCAAAGATGGAGAAGTTCTATACAGTTAGCAAAAACAATTCCAGGAGCTGACTGTGGCACAGACCATGAACTTGTTTTTACCAAATTCAGACTCGAGTTGAAGAAAAAAGGGAAAACCACTAGAACATTCAGGTATGACCTAAATTAAATCCCTTATGATTATACAGTGGAAGTGACAAATAGATTCAAGGGATTAGATCTGATAGACAGAGTGACTGAAGAACTATGGACAGAGGTTCATGACATTATACAGGAGGAAGGGATCAAGACCATCCCTAAGAAAAAGAAATGTAAAAAGGCAATATGGTTGTCTGAGGAGGCCTTACAAATAGCTGAGAAAAGAAGAGAAGTGAAAGGAAAAGGAGAAAAGGAAAGATACACCCATTTGAATGCAGAGTTCCAAAGAATAGCAAGGAGAGATAAGAAAGCCTTCCCCAGCAATCAATGCAAAGAAATAGAGGAAAACAATAGAATGGGAAAGTCTAGAGATCTCTTCAAGAAAGTTAGAGATAACAAGGGAACATTTTATGCAAAGATGGGCTCGATGAAGGACAGAAATGGTATGGATCTAACAGAAGCAGAAGATATTAAGAAGTGGTTACAAGAATACACAGAACTATCAAAAAAATCTTCATGACCCAGATAATCATGATGGTGTGATCATTCACCTAAAGCCATACATCCTGGAATGCGAGGTCAAGTGGGCCTTAGGAAGCATCACTATGAACAAAGCTAGTGGAGGTGATGGAATTCTCTTTGAGCTAGTTCAAATCCTGAAAGATGATGCTGTGAAAGTGCTGCACTCAATATGCCAGCAAATTTGGAAAACTCAGCAGTGGCCACAGGACTGGAAAGGGTCAGTTTTCATTCAAATCCCAAAGAAAGGCAATGCCAAAGAATGTTCAGACTACCGCACAATTGCACTCATCTCACATTCTGTAAAATAATGCTCAAAATTCTCCAAGCCAGGTTTCAACAGTACATGAACCATGAACTTCCAGATGTCCAAGCTAGATTTAGAAAAGTCAGAGGAACCAGAAATCAAATTGCCAACATCCGTTGGATCATCAGAAAAGCAAGAGAGTTCCAGAAAAACATCTACTTCTGCTTTATTGACTATGCCAAAGCCTTTGACTGTGTGGATCACAACAAACTGTGGAAAATTCTGAAAGAGATGGGAATACCAGACCACCTGACCTGCCTCTTAAGAAATCTGTGTACAGGTCAGGAAGCAACAGTTAGAACTGGACATGCAACAACAAACTGATTCCAAATAGGGAATGGAATATGTCAAGGCTGTATATTGTCACCCTCCTTATTTTATTTATATGCAGATTACATCACACGAAATGCTGGGCTGGATGAAGCACAAGCTGGAATCAAGATTGCCAGGAAAAATATCAATAACCTCAGGTATGCAGATGACACCACACTTACAGCAGAAAGCAAAGAAGAACTCTAGAGCCTCTTGATGAAAGTGAAAGAGGAGAGTGAAAAAGTTGGCTTAAAACTCAACATTCAGAAAAGTAGGATCATGGCATCTGGTCCCATCAATTCATGGCAAACAGATGGGGAAACAGTGGCTGATTTTATTTTGGGGCTCCAAAATCACTGTAATTGGTGACTGCAGCTGTGAAATTAAAAGACGCTTGCTCCTTGGAAGAAAAGTTATGACCAACCTAGACAGCATATTAAAAAGCAGAGACATTACTTTGCCAACAAAGGTCCATCTAGTCAAAGCTATGGTTTTTCCAGTAGACATGTATGGATGTGAAAGTTGGACTATAAAGAAAGCTGAGTGCCGAAGAATTGATGCTTTTGAACTGTGGTGTTGAAGACTCTTGAGAGTCCCTTGGACTGCAAGGAGATCCAACCAGTCCATCCTAAAGGAAATCAGTCCTGAATATTCATTGGAATGACTTATGCTGAAGCTGAAACTCCAGTGTTTGGCTACCTGATGTGAAGAACTGACTCATTTGAAAAGACCCTGATGCTGGGAAAGATTGAAGGCGGGAGGAGAAGGGGTCGACAGAGGATGAGATGGATGGATGGCATCACTGACTCAATGGACATGAGTTTGAGTTAACTCCGGGAGTTGGTGATGGACAGGGAGGCCTAGAGTGCTCCTGTTCATGGGGTCGCAAGGAGTCAGACACGACTGAGCGAATGAACTGAACTGTACATTGTTCTGCCTCTTGCCTCATTTGTTTTAGCATGTATCTTGGAGACTATTCTACATCAGACGTAGAGATCCTCCTGGTTTATTTCCTTGGCTATCTAGCATTACAGTCATGTGTCCTTTTGAATCCCACTGTTGTAACTGTATTGCTGCTGTATAAATGCACATCTTATTGACCTTGAGATCTAGTGTCCACATACTTCTCCACTTGATTTTATTTTATTAATAACAGAGACTATCTGTTATCCTTTGTTACATTTCCTTAGGGTTATTATCATCTTAGGGCTTCCCTGGTAGCTCAGCTGGTAAAGAATCGCCTGCAGTGCAGGAAACCCCAGTTCCATTTCTGGACTGGGAAGATCCCCTGGAGGAATGCGTGGCAACCCTCTCCAGTATTCTTGCCTGGAGAATCCCCCTGGATAGAGGAGCCTGGCAGGCTACAGTCTATAGGCTCACAGAGAGTCAGACCAGACTGAGAAGCTGAGCACAGCAGGGCATTATCATCTTAGGGTAGAAGTATGAAATAATTAAATTGTGAGCTCTGTCAATGTGCTATTTTGTTATAGGCTAACAGGGTTGGTTTTTTTTTTTTTTTTCTATTGTTGTTAATTTCAGTATACTTTATAAGCAATAACATGGTCAAATCTTAAGTGTTCAGTTTGATAAGTTCTGACAGTTGTCACTACTAGGCAAAATAAGATATGAAGTGTTTTTTTCACCCTGGAAAACTCCCTCATGCAGCCTTCCAGTCAATTTTTAACTGTCTCCCACACCAGAGGCAATGATTTTCTGATTTCTAGCATCATGTATGAATTTTCTATGTTCTTATACTTAAGTGAAAAAACATAGTATGTATTCTTTTGTTCCTTTTCATTGCTGAGTAATACCAACTTTCATGTGGAACGTACAGCAGTGCTAATTATATTTTTCATGTTCATTATATTCCTAGTACTTGTGTATCTCGCAATGGGAAGTCTGTAGTACCTCCTGACCCCCTTTCATCCAGTTCCCCCTCCTGCACCCCCCACCCCATCTTTGTTGTTGTTCGGTCACTTCAGTTGTGTCCAACTCTTTTGCGACCCCACGGACTTTAGCCTGCCAGGCTTCTCTGTCCAAGGGCTTTTCCCAGAAAGAATACTGGAGTGGGTTGCCATTTCATTCTCCAGGGGCTCTTCCTGGACCAAGGCTCAAATCCAAGTCTCCTGCATTGGCAGGTGGATTCTCTGCCACTAAACTACCAGGGAAGCCCTACACCACCTTTGGTAATCACAAATCTAATCTCTTTTTTTATGTTTGTTTGTTTTTGTAGTACAACTGACCTACAACACAAGTTAGTTCCTGTTATAATACATAGTAATTTTTACTATGCATTTTGAAATGATCACAATATTAAGTCCAGTCACAATATGTCACTATATAAAGACATTACTTACTGCCTATATTCCTCACCCCCTTCACGGGTCACTGCCGTGTTGTGGCTAAGATGTTTGCAGAACTCAATGAAGCTATGAGCCATGCCATGCGCATGGTTGGGCAACATCACCAACTCAATGGACATGAACTTGGGCAAACTCTGGGAGATGATGAAGGACAGGGAAGCCTGGAGTGCTGCAGTCCATGGGGTCGCAAAGAGTCAAAGATGACAACTGAGCAACAACAATAAATGTACCTCACACTGTACATTTTTAAATCATGACTCATTTATTTTGCAACTGGAAGTTTGTACCTCTTAGTCTCCTTCAACTATTTCTTTCTTCCCCATACCTTCCTCTCTGTGTAAATAATTCTGTTTCTTTTCTGTTATATTGGTTCATTTATTTTGTTTTTTAGATTCCACATGTAAGTAAAATAATAGTGTTTATTTCTTTGTCTGACTTATTTTACTTAGCATAATACTCTCTAGATCTATGTTATGGCAAATGGCAACATTCTGTTATTTTTGTGGCTTAGTAATATTCCATTTTTTTGTGTGTATATGTGAGATATATATATAATCTTTTCATACTCTATCTATTCATCTGTTGATGGGCACTTGGATTGCTTCCATAGCTTGCTATTATAAATACTGCTTCAGTGAACATAGGGGTACATATATCTTTTCTAATGAGTGTCTTTGTTTGGATAAATATCCAGAAGTAGAATTGCTGAATCATATGGTAGTTCTACTTTTCTTTTTTTAAAGAATCTTCAAACTGTTTTCCATAGTGGCTGCACCAATTTACATTCCTTCCCACAGTGCATAAGGGTGACTTTTTCTGCACATTCCTACTGACGCTTGTTATTTACTATCTTCTTGATGATAGCCATTATGACAGGTGTGAAGTGATATCTCATTGTGATTTAGATTTGCATTTCTCTAATCATTAGTGATTTTAGTCTAGAAATTTTATGGTTTCATGTCTTAAATTTAAGTTTTAAATCCATTTTGAATTTATTTCTTTGCATGATGTGAGAAAGTAGTCCAGTTTGGTTCTTTTGCATACAGTTGTCCAGTTTTCCCAATACCCTTTACTGAAGAGTCTGTCTTTTCCTTATTTAATATTCTTAGTTCTTTTGTCATTAATTACCCATGTCAACGTGGGTTCATTCTGGGCTCTCTTTTCTGTTCCATTGATTTATGTGTCTTTTTTTGTTCAAGTACCATACTGTTTTGATGACTATAGCTTTGTAGTATAGTTTTAAACCATTTTGCTTCTGTAGTCCATTTGTTTCTGTGGCTGTAGATACTTTACTACTCTTGTCTTTTAATGGTCCTCCTTTTTTACATGATTGATTTACTATCTTTACTGTATATTTGCCTTTATCAGTGAGCCTTCCTCTTTCATACTTTTTGAGTTTAGTGTTGTACCTTTCTTCATTTAGAAAAGTTCCTTTAACATTTCTTATAAAGCTGTTTTGGTGGTGCTGAACTCTTTCAGCTTTTGCTTGTCTGTGAAACTTTTGATTTCTCAAATGTCAAATATGAAATAAAGCTTTGCCAGGTAGAGTATTCTTGGTTGCACATTTTTCCCTTTATCACATTAAATATGTTGTCACTTTCTTCTGGCCTGCAGAGTTTCTGTTGAAAAATCAGCTGATAGCCTTATGGGAGTTTCCTCGTGTATAACTTTGTTGCTTTTTCCTTGGTGCTTTTAATAGTCTCTTTTTAAATTTTTGCCATTTCAATTAAAATACATCTTGGCATGGACCTCTTTGGTTGATTCTATTTGAGACCGTCTGTGCTTCCTGGACGCGGATGTCTGTTTCCTTTCTCAGGTTAGGAAAGTTTTCAGGTATTATATCTTCAAACATGTTCTCTTCTTTCTCTTTTCCCTGCTGAGACTCCTACAATATGAATGCTAGGACACTTGATGTCCTACGCAGTCTCTTAAACTGTCCATATGTATCTATTTCTTTGTTTTTATTCAGGTTCAGTTATTTCCACTACTCTGTCTTCCAGCTCATTGGTCTGCTCCTTTATATCTTATCTCCTGTTGATTTCTTCTTTGTTGTTTAGTCACTAAGTCATATCTGAGTTTTATGTTACGCCATGGACTGTAGCCCATCAGGCTCCTCTCTCCATGGAGTTTTCCAGACAGGAATACTGGAGTGGGTTGCCATTTCCTTCTTCAGGGGGTTTTCCTGACCCAGGGACTGAACCACATTTCCTGCATTGGCAGGTGGATTCTTTACTACTGAGCCCCCAGGAAAGCCCACTGATTTCTTCTAGAATAATTTTTATTTCAGTTATTGTATTGTGAAGCTCTACTTGGTTCTTCTTTACATCTTCTGACTCTTTGGTAAACTTTCCACTGGGTTCATAGTCTTCTCCCGAGTTCTCTGAGCATCTTTACAGTAACTGCCTTGAACTCTTTATCAGGTATGTTCCCTATATGCACTTCACTTAGTTCTTTTGGGGCTCTAGCTTCTTCCTTCCTTTGGAAAATGTTCCTCTGTCTCCTTATTTTGCCCAATTTGATGACTTTATTTCTATGTATTTGGTAGTTTGTTTATGTTTCCTGACCTTGGAGAAATGGCCTTGTACAGGAGACATCCTGTATGTCCCACCAGCTCACTCCCCTCTGGTCCCTAGAGCTATATGCTTTAGAGGGACCCCTTATTTTGGTTGCATGGATCCTTCTGTTGTGCAGGGTTACTACAGTGGATGATCAGATGAAAGCTAATCTCTCATCTGGTTGATTGCCAGATCCTGCCTTGTGTGGAGGCTGCTGGCTGCCAGTGGGTAGGAATGGGTTACAAGGCTTCTGCCTGTGGGCCTGGAGTGGGGGTTCCTGAAACAAGTGCAGACCCACTGGTGGGCAGAGGTGGGTTCTGAAGTGGGCGGATGTAGGGTTTGGGGTCTCAGATCAAATGTCAGTCTGCTGATGGGCAAGGGTATTTCCTGACATGGTTGGTTATGAGTCTGGGGAGTCCCAAAGTTGGTATTGCCTACTGATGGGTGGGGCCAAATCCCAGCATGGCTGACTGAAGGACTCTAGTGGTCCTAGGGCTGGTGTCTGCCAACTGGTACAGGGTCAGGGCCCATGGGGTCTCAGGTGCCTGACCACTGGGGAGTGAGGCTTATTCCAGAGCTGGTATTAGTGTGTGGAGCTGGGTCCCAGGGTTTCTGTCTGCAGGGTCTCGGTGGTCCTGTGGCTAGTTTCAACACACTGGTATGCAAAAAGCCTGAGCCCTTTCGGGGGTGTGGCCAGGCCTGGGGGCAGTTGTGGGCTCAGGCAGCCTTGGGGAAGCGGGCCTGTTGGTGGGTGGGGCTGTCTCTGCTCAGGTAGTTGCTTGGCCTGGGCAACCCAATACGGGTACTGAGAGTCTGTTTGGTGGGGCTTGGTCTTGAGGTTTCTAAGCTAAAGGGAGGATTCCAAAATGGCACTTGCTCGCATCAGTGTCCTCATATGAACGCATGCTCCCCAGAATATCTACCACCCATGTCTATTTCCCCAGAGTGAGCCCCCAGCTATTTTTTGCCTCTCTAGGAGTCTCTCAGAGATCAACAAGTGGATATGATTGTGGCTTCTTTCAAAATACTATTTCTGCTCTGGGTCCCAGAGCCTGTGAGATTTTATGTGCACCCTCTATAGGAGTTTAGTTTCTACTTCCCACAGCCCTCGAGCTCTCCTGAAGGTAAGCTCTACTGGGCTTCAGATGTCCTGGATGTTCTTCATTGTGTAGGACCTCCATGCTGTGGAGCCCAATGTGGGGCTCAGACCACTCCCTTCTTGGGGAGAACCTCTACACTTATAATTATCTTGCAATTTGTGGGCCTTGACTAGACCATGTCTCTGCTCCTCCTGCCCTCTTGTTATGGTTCTCTCTTTATATCTTCAGTGGTAGAAGATCTTTTCTGAGACTCTCTTGGTTTGTATCATCAACAGTTGCTCTATAAACAGTTGTAATTTTTGTGTGCCTGTGAGAGGAGGTGAGCTCAGGGTCTTTCTACTCCACCACCTTGGCCACTCCTCTGTGACTGAAAAAGTGAAAAGTCAAAATCACTCAGTTGTGTCCAACTCTTTGTGACTCCATGGACTGTATAGTCCTGAATTCTCCAGGCCATTTTGAACTCATAGAGTGTAAGTTTTACCACTTTGTTCTTTTTTAAGATTTTTTTTTTTTCTTATTTTAGACCCTTTGCATTTTTATATAAATTTTAAGATTACTTTGCCATTTTGTTCAACAAAACCTCCTGGGATTTTGCTTAGGACTATATATAGAGACATGGTCTAGTCAAGGCCCATATCCATGGGTTGGTGACCCACAAATAGCAGGATATTTATAAGTGTAGAGGTTCTCCCCAGTGTATAGGTCAATTTCAAGAGAAGAGACCCTTTAACATTTTTTAGGTGTATGATTCAGGAAAACTGGATACTCCTCCATTTATTTGGATCTTACGTATCTTCCACTGGGTTTATTCTAAGGTGTTTGATATTTTGTTTGTTGTTAAAAATTTGATTTTATATTTTAATGTTATATTACCAGAATATGCAGTACAATTAATCCATGTATATTGGTATGTATTGTGATATTTATGTTTTGTCAGTGAATCTCTCTTTTAATCATTATATGTCCTTATTTTTCCTCTTGTAATTTTCCTTGTTCTGAAGTCTAATTTTTCTGATATAATATGGCCATGTCCCTCTCTTGTATATTGTGGTATGCATGTATCTTTTTCAACCCTTCTACTTTCAACCTGTCTGTGTCTCTATGTTTAATATATGTTTCTTGAAAACAGCATATTGTTAGAGCTTGCTTTTCTGTTCAGTCTGACAGTGTCTGCATTTTACATGTAGTACTAATCTATTTACACCTAAAGTAAGTACCAATATTGTTGAATTTTAATTTTGGCTTCTTGGTATTTATTTACTATATGGCTGTATCACTTTACTAGGGCTGCCATAATGAAGTACTGCAAGCTGGGTAAGTAATAGTCTAGAGGCTGAAGATCTGAGATCAGGGTGTTTGCAGGGTTGGTTCCTTCTGAGGGCAGTGAAGGAAGGATCCATTCCAGGTCTCTTTCCTTGGCTTGTGGAGGGCCATCTTGTTTCTTTGTTTTCACGTGTCTTCTCTCTGTGCCTGCTGCTGCTGCTGCTAAGTCGCTTCAGTCGTGTCCGACTCTGTGGGACCCCATGGACTGCAGCCTATCAGGCTTCTCCGTCCATGGGATTCTCCAGGCAAGAACACTGGCGTGGGTTGCCATTTCCTTCTCCAGTGCATGAAAGTGGAAAGTGAAAGTGAAGTCGCTCAGTCGTGTCTGACTCTTAGCGACCCCATGGACTGCAGCCTACCAGGCTCCTCCATCCATGGGATTTTCCGGGCAACAGTACTGGAGTGGGGTGCCATTGCCTTCTCCCTCTCTGTGCCTATCTGCATCCAAATGTCCCCTTCTTGTATGGATATCAGTCATATCAGTTTAGTTCTCACTTTTAACTTGATTACCTCTGTAAAAGCATTAACTTAGAGACTTCCCTGGGAGTCCAGTGGTTAAGACTTTGCTTCCCAATGCAGGGGGTGCAGGTTTGATCCCTGATTGGGGAACTCAGATTCCACATGCTTCAGGGCCAAAAACCAAAACATAAAACAGAAGCAATATCGTAACAATTTCAATAAAGACTTTAAAAATGGTCCACGTTAAAAAAAAAAAAAAAAAAGGACCCTAGTTCCAGATGAAGTCATAATCTGAGGTACTGGTGCTTAGGACTTCAACATATGGCTTTTGCAAGGAGACACAATTCAACCCATAACGATGTCTCAAAGGTTCTTAGTTCCTGTGTTCCTCCTTTCCTGTCTTCTTTTGGATAAATCAGGTATATATTTAGTATTTCATTTAATACTTTTTATTGACTTCCTAGTTATACCTCTTTGTGTTATTTTTTAGTTGGTTGCTCTCAAGATTACTATCTGCAACTTTTAACTTTTAAAAACTACTTTAAAATATTATATACTTATCAACATTCTGAGAATGTTACCACATTTATCATTTACCCCAAGTTGACCTTTGTGCTCCTTTGTTATTTTACTTTTGCATCTGTTATAAACACTCCAGCACATTGATATTAATTTTACCCTCAATAGTCAATTATCTTTTTAAAGTTATGTGAAAATGAGATAACATTAATTGTCATTAAGGAATTATGTATTAAAACATAATTAAAAGATATATAGTATTTGAAAGAAATATAAAAATGCATAAACATTTGTTTCTACATACATGGTTGCCATTATTAAAAGTAAATACAAATATGACATTGTATCATTCAGCAGCTTTTATGTACTATTCTATTGACTCTGGCATCATTAAAGCAACAGTTTCTAACCTTAGCTGTTACAGCCAGCAAGATGAATGCTTAGGGTAAAGGGAAAGTCCCTGTAAAGGAAAGAAATCAGTCTTCTATGTAATACTGGGGGGCTTAAAAATATTACTCCCTGCTCATAGGCATATTGCATTTTTTCTCTACAGTGGTACCAGGACGCTCTTTGTTAAGGCTCAGACATAGGCATATTGCATTTTTTCTCTACAGTGGTACCAGGAAGCTCTTTGTTAAGGCTCAGCGGGGCTTTTGCACACTAGTAGAAAGATAGATCTTCTGAATTTTACTATCAAGGAGTCTGTATAAGAAATAAACGATGGATCTCTATACCTCCTGTCACTCACCTTTTGCAAGGAAAATGGAATCGGGCAGAGGTGAAGAGAGAATGAGGATTTCTGAAAACAAGAATGGTCAGGTTTACAGGAGGGGCTGGTGAAAACACTGGGACTTGTAGAGGCTGAGAGATCTTTTTGGTAATTGTAGAGCTTCTAGTGAGCATGGGATGGTTCTGATGGTCCTCTCTGTCCTCCATTCTTTCCATCACACAGCCTTATGGTTTTGATGGCAGAAATGAGAATGAAGACATGATGTCTGAAGTGTGGGTATCTGGGCATTAGCAAGGGCAGTGTTTTGCATACTTGTTATCTCTCTTTGCTTCACATACTCCTGGCTGTCACCCTGGTAGTGCTGGCTCATATTCTGAACTGAGATTCTCATTTGAGGAGACCCTAAGGGCTCTAATATCAGGCAAGTTTCTACTTCTTGAATGAAAAGAGAGTCACTAAATTTAAAATGAGAATGAGTAGTGGTATGTGCTTCATCTAAATTATTTCATAAGCCCAGTGCTTTAAAATTTGCCACATGTAAATGTAATTGAAACCTTATTAGAACATGCCATTGTGTAGTAATCATTATGATCTGATATATTTGACAGGTATTCTCAAGTTACTTTTTTCAAATATCATGTGGAATTGCAAATATCCATAGTGACTTACGCCTAGAAAATATTGGTAGATATTTGTTTTACACAAACGGTTGATACTTGGAGTGAACATTCCCAGGCAATAAATTGAAATAAATTGAATGATCTCAGAGCTTGCTTGGCTGTCATCACCAAGTTATGAATATTTTGGTTGTAAATAAGAAAGAAGAAAAAAAAAAAACCCACTGAAACCAAACTAAGCAAAAAATGGGAGTGAGGAGGGCAGTTCTTGGATCACAGATCTGAATGATACAGAAATGGTTCAGGCAGTGCTTGATCCAGTAGCATATACATTGTAACCAGAGCCCAGTTTTTCTATTTTGCTCCATCTCTTGTATCGTTGGCTTCATCTTCAGGCTCCATGCATTGCCCAGCCCCCGCCACATTGCCAGCTCTCTTTTTCACAACTGACTGCTTTTAGCTGCAAGCTGCTGACCAGCTGCATTGTGCAAGAGAAGAGGATGTGTCCCCTCTGATTGTTCCCGAATGGACCCTTAGGTATCCAGTCTCTTATTGGGCCACATTTGCTCATGAGTCTCTCTTGAATCAATCATGGTGGGCAGGGGAAGAGGAGATTGTGACTGGCTTAATTCCATCAGGACCTGGCCATGGAACATGGTGTGAGTCAGCACTACCTGAATCGCACAGCGTCAGAGGAAGGGAGAGAGGCGTGGCTCACCACTGTGGTCTGGGGACTCTGGCCTGGCACCTGTGTTAGGCTGTCACTTGCTATCTTTCTGTCACTGTCTGGAGGAGGTTACCTAAGAAGCTTCATATTGTACCACCTTCAGTCCTTTCCTTGTGTTATAAACCCCAGGCTCTGGGATTTTCCTTATCACATAACTGATGCCTCCTTTTAGGGCATGTAGGGGTACAATCGGAGAAGGCAATGGCACCCCACTCCAGTACTCTTGCTTGGAAAATCCCATGGATGGAGGAGCCTCGTAGGCTGCAGTCCATGGGGTCGCTAAGAGTCAGACACGACTGAGTGACTTCCCTTTCACTTTTCACTTTCATGCATTGGAAAACAAAATGGCAACCTGCTCCAGTGTCCTTGCCTGGAGAATCCCAGGGACGGGGGAGCCTGGTGGGCTGCCGTCTATGGGGTCGCACAGAGTCGGACACTACTGAAGTGACTTAGCAGCAGCAGCAGCAGTGGGGGTACATTTTTTCCTTAGCAGGGGCCTCCTACTTTTGTCAAGTATAAAAGTACCTCTGATTCAAAGATCTCTAGCTACAAAATTAAACAGTCTGTGTTTCACTTCAAAATGTGTACTTAGCTCTTTGTCAGTCTAGTACTCTAACAAGAAGTGTACCTGTCTACAAGCTGCAGAATTGCTTTGACTACCATCATCATCATCATTTTCACTGTAGACAACGTACTAGGCACATTGCATATTCTATTTTACTCCAGTCTTGGGAGACACTGCTTTTTAATCATATACACATTTCGAGGCCCAGTTTCAGGTATTTTTCCTCCAGGAAAACTTCTATAATCACCCTTACCCTTAGGAACATCTTCCTTGGGTAATCTTTTTTGTGTGAATTATTTATAATGCTCTGCTTTAATCCATCTTCCCAACTGGATTGTTAGCTGCTCCAGGGAAGTGGTCTTAGCTCATGCTCCCTGTATCCTCAGAGCCTAATGCAGTGGTCTTGAACATCAGGGGCTCAGTAATTATTGATTATTACTCAAGATCATGGAACTCTCATTCCTTAGAGAAAATCAGGAAACCTTTGTGCCACATGAAGAAACTATTTATTTAGGCCATATCCCAGGACAGTCGCCTTCATCTGAGCACTTGCAGGCTTATCCTGTAAAACTACATTTTTCTGAACATTTCTCACACTTAGGAGACTGAAGACCTAAGACCAGAAATGTTTCTCTTAGCAATTCTATTTTCAGCACCATTCCTGGTAATGGCACTGGGATAAGCATTTGTAATATCTGACCTTTGTGAAAGTTAGAGCAGTTTGGCATAAAGCAGAAGACTCACAGAACTTGGAGACTCATCGATCTGGGTTTAAATTCTAGATCTTTTCACTTACTCCATGTATTACCTGATGAGAATTACTTACTGTTTCTAAGCATTAGCATTTTCCCCTGTAGGAAATATAATTCCTATATCACAAAGTTAGGAAGTATTCCTGTTTCCATCCCATCTGGAAATACTGCTTGAATTCTGGAACTCAACTGGAAATACAGTTGAATTCTGACAGTAACCACCGGAAGTTAGTACCTGACTCCACAAGTTTAGGACATGATCCACAATAAGACTTCCCTTAAGATACTAGCCGCTTGGATCCCCAGGTCACTTACACCTCAGACCAATAGGGTATAAGTCCGTGAGGTTCCTGCTGTGCCCCTCATGTTTGAGAATTTGTTCAGATCATTCAAAGAACTCAGGGGAACAGTGCTTATACTAACATTTTGTTATAAAAGATACCCACAGGGTGAGGCCTGGGAGGTAACTCAGATCTTCTGTGCCCTCTCCCCATGGAATCAGCGTGTGTCGCCCTCCTGGCACACTGATGTGTTCACCAGTCATCAAACTCCACTGTGCTTTGGTGTCCAGAGATTTTATTGCAGTTCCATTATATAGGCATGATTCATTAGATAAATGGTCATGTGATTGAACTCAGTCTCTAGCTCCCTCTTCTCTCCAGAGGTTGGGCTAGTTCAAATCCCAACTCTCTAATGACATGGTAAGTTGTTTTGATGACCAATCCAACTAGCACAACTGAAGCTATCTAAAGGCTTCACCACAGAGGTACCTTATTAACACAACAAAGATACTCCTGTTGCTCAGGGAATATCAAGGGTTTTAGAAGTTCTCTACCAGGAAATAGGACAAAGACCAAGCAAGCTGTTATACTTGAGTTTGTGAGCTAATGAATGAAACCATATATTTATGGTAAGAAAAACTGAACATGAAACTAGTTAAAGTATTGAGTTTAAAGGCTGTGTTTTATGATTATACCTGTTGTCCTTTCCTCCCTTTTCTTTGTTTTTGAGAACTACAAAGATTCCAGCCATGCAAAGACACAGAAAATCTAGTGGGTTGAATAATAATGGCTTTACTCAACATGAAAAGTAATCTGTTGTAACTTATGTTTGGATTTAATTCATGAAGTATAGGACAACTTCTGAGTAAAGAAGCTATTAAGGCCACTCTCTTTTTTTGTTTGTTTTCATTTATTCTAGGGGATTTGTTTTATTTCGTTGTTTCAAAACTTTTTTATTGGGATATAACTAATTAACAAATAACATTGTGATAGTTTCAGGTGAAAAGTGAAGGGACTCAGCTATACATATGCATGTAGACATTCTCCTCCAACTTCCCTCCCATCCAGGCTGCCACCTGACATTGAGCAGACCCTGTGATATACAGTAGATCCTTGTTGGTTATCCACTTTAAATATAGCAGTGTGTACATGTACATCCCCAATTTCCTAACTATCCCTTCTCCCATCCTTCCCCCCACCCCCGGCAACCATAAGTTCGTTCTCTAAGTCTGCAAGTCTCTTTCTGTTTTGTAAGTAAGTTTGTATCATTTCTTTTTAGATTCCACATTTAAAGGATGTCATATGATATTTCTCCTTCTCTGTCTGACTTACTTCACTCAGTATGACAATCTCTTGGTTCATCCATGTTGCTGCAAATGGCACTATTTCATTCTTTTTAATGGTATTTTAGCCATTCTTCATAAATGTTACCATAACAAGAACATAGAGAAAGCTGTGACCTGCTTAGAATAATGTCAGGAGGAAGAATGACAATGGAAACAGCCTCAGATATCATCAAGTTATGGACATGATGAGCACACATGCTGAAGACTTAGGTGTGACAGAGTAAAATGCTGTAATTTTCGCATTCTGTAATGCAACTTTGCATCTCTGTCCCTGGATGAATTCTTTTGAGATTCCACTAGGTTTTCATATCACAACTAGCCTTGAAATAGGCAAAAAAAAACACAAAAAAAAACAAAAAAAAACACTTTAAGAAAGTCTTTGTGTGGGACCACTGTGGTGAAACCATTGAGAGCACATCCATTTTCCAGCCATGGGATACTAGAAGAGGTCAGAATGAGTGATGTAGAAAAATGTTTATATTATCATACTCAGTGGAAAGAAAAGTTGCAAAATTGAGCATGAATATGATCCTATTCTTATCCTCATGCACACATGCAGATGGGCACAAAAATGCTGGGAAACATGTCAGGATATTAATAGTTAGAAATTTCTGAATCATGGCATTACCATTCAATTTCATTCTCTTCTTTATTCTCTTCAAAGTGTTTACATTACTTATACCTTCATTTTATCATAAGCACATGGCATGCTTGTGTATGCATTTCTCTGTAATTATTTTCACTTTATTCCCTATGTGCCTAAATGATAATCTTAGTTCCCCAAGTGGAATTTATCTCCTGGAATAGGCATAATGCCACCTATTTTAGGCACACAGTTACCTTTATGTCATGTGCTCACTGTTCATCAGTTTCTAGGTGGACACATCTGCTGCCCAAATCTGTTTTCTCTGAACAGTCGAAAAAGAATCCTAGAGACCAAAAATTTAGGATGAATGTGTAAGGTCAGCAGAAATATTAGTGGCTTAGTTTTATCTTAAAACTCTATACACCATCTTATCTAACCTCTTTCTCCATAAGGCCCATATGATTATAGAGGGCCATCCATCCATAAAAATTCTCTGCTAACTTTGAACTTGGCACATCACATTCCTTAAAGTAAGGCTGATGATTCCACCAAAGTCCCTTTAATAGGTGCTAGTTCATTTTCAGAAGTAGAAGCCTGGGAGGAAAATAGCAGATGAGGTCTTCATTTCATGGAACAAACTCTTTCCATGCAGAGAAAAATCTTTTCAGCAAATATGTAACTTAAGGGCATTTTCCCTGATCCCATATTGTGTCTTTGGCAACAGGGGCTGGCTACTGAAATAACCATGTTTGATCCTAAAGACACTTCATTTTTTACTTTGCTGCATAATTCATCCATTTATTCATTCATTCACAAACTTATTGTTACAAACAAAATTCAAAATAATCTGCAGACACCTTCACTATAACCCCATGCTACGCACTGAGGGAATGTAGAGGGCAGAGTATTAGGTCTGACATATTTCTGTTGAAAATCATCACCCAAGAGACACCATGCTTCTTATCAATAATGCATATTACCTGGATTTCAGATTTTTTCCAACCCTCATAGTCCTCAGCTTAAAATAACTGAATCACCCCCCCCTTTTTTTTTTTGCAATATACCAAATTTTAGGCCTTCTCCAAGCCTTCTCCCCTGCTATTGCCATGAATTAAATACTGACAGTGGAAATCTTATGATACAGAACCAATGAAAGAATTCAGAAAAGTTAGAGAGACTTTAAGAGGCCCAAAGGTAAAATACACGTATTATTAGGTGAAGAAACAAATTTCCTAGAGGTGTTGTTTAGAAATATGCTTTCTTGGTGAGCTCCAGAAGCTTTTTCTCCCTTTGTGATATTAAAAAAAGAATAGGCTCTGGCAGAAGATCTTGCATCATTTTTCCTGCCAAGGTGAGTTCTAAGATAGGCGTTTTCTAGTAAATGTCCTTGTTTACAATAATTGCTTTCCTGGCATTGTGATATAATGCTGCTGTTTCCTTTAATCTAAGTCATATATGTTTCAGTATCTGTGACCATTCAAGCTTTTGTAACAAGAGACACAAAAAGAAATTACTTTGGCTGGTTTCCTGAGATGTTAGGGTAGATGCTATCATTTACAGCCATAGTTGAGGAGAAATCTCTTTAAAGCACAAGGGAATCTGTCCCTGAGACTTTATCTGTTTTATTATAACATGATGGAATATGAACAATATCACATATTTTGTGTCCATCCATTGATTGACTAGGTCTTTAGTCTTGAGTGATTGTGACCAATACAAATAATCAATGACTTACTGACAAGATGAAAAGGGATTGCCATAGATCATCTTATAAAAAACCCCAAATGAAATCTGAAACTAGAAAAAGAAATTTAAGCAAAATAGATTCCTCATGGTGCTCATGGGCCCATCAGTCACATCTTTGTGTCTCTACTAAGAGGTACATATTTCTCTCCAAGATGGGCAACTGGCTCATTTCCCAAAGCCTTGGCTTCACCAAGCCTACTTCATCCCCATTCATGGCCTCAGGGATTTCCCTTTCTTGCAAATATAATTTGTCTAGGAATTGATTTAGTGTTTAATTTGAGATTTACTCTACTGTTATGCTGTGTGCATAAACAACTTGGTGATTTTCTTTAAAGTCAAATAAGTCAAAGTCATTTCAACAAACAGATCTTAGGACTGATGTTGGATCAGCATTTATTTAAACTTAGCACAATCACAGAGAAATATTTCTTTTATTTCTAAAAGTTTATTAAGGCCTTAGTTTATACTAGGTGATGTTGTAGGCCCTGGGATTTTGGTGGTAAAAGGACAGATAAACTCCCTTCTCTCATGGTAGGTATGTTGTGGGGGGAGCCCACAACAGTGAATGAATTAACACAAATAAAGAGAGACGGAAGGAGGTAGAAGAAGGCAGAGAGAGAAAGAGGAGGGAGAGAGAAGGAGAGAGGGAGAAAAGGAAGAAGGCAAAGACTACAAAGAAAGGAAATTACAAAGAAAGGGGAGAAGGGGGAAGGGAGAGATGTTAGGAGCAATAAGAATTCTGAAACAAGCAAGAGATAGAGTATGTGTGTGTAAACCACAGCCTTTACAAGTATCACAGCTCTAGTTCAATGGAATGTACAAATTAGAGCCATGTGATTGTAAAGGTCAGGAACCTCTAACAACCCAGCATTATTTCATTGATGGGCTATGGCCATGTGGGTCTTTGCAGTGTTCCTGAAAGAATGTGATGTGAAAACAACCACTCCCCACTCTCACAACAGAAAAGAGTACTACTGCGTTTCAATTATACCCCCTTCTTGAAGACTCATAACCAATATTACCATATGAAAGATTCTGGAAATTTACCCTGGTCTTCTGCATTGCAGGCAGGTTCTTTACTGACTGAGCCACCAGGGAAACCCAGAATACTGGAGTGGATAGCCTATCCCTTCTCCAGGGGATCTTCCCAACCCAGGAATCGAACTGGGGTCTCCTGCATTGCAGGCAGATTCTTTCCCAGCTGAGCCACCAGGGAAGTCCTAGTCTATTAAACTGATTTTGACAATGGAAACTTTTTTTTCCTGTTCTACTTATTAACTTCCACCTTACCCATGTTCTAATGGTTGTCACATGAGTAGGATGGCTAGTGGAAGAGGCATCTGTAAGCAGAAAGCACTATCACTTGGACACTCAGCCTTACTAGAGAGTAGTCAAAAGATAGTAAAAAGATGATACCTACATGCTAAGGATTTATAGTGTGAGTATGGGCCAGCTCAGTTCATTAACACCTGTTCTGTGCCAGTCCTGGGAATCAAGGTAAGAGTAAGGCATCGTCTGCCTTCAAGAAGACCCAGGAAGGTATGGTACAATAGAATAGGTATTTACATGTAAATTAAAATTTAAATCAGTATCACTTGCTCCAGTAGAGAGAAAGACACAAGATACCAGGGAAGCACAGAGATTACTGGTTAAGAAGTTACAAGGGATATCATGGAAGACTTCCTAGAGGAGGTGACAGGAATTACATATGTAACATCACTGGAGAATAATCCATGCTGTACAGCTATCATATGGACAATGCTCTCAGTTCCCAACCCTAAATCTACAGACTTTTTTCTGCTTGCTCTCTCTCTTTCTTCCTTCTCTCCATTTTCCCTTTTCTCTGGGACTGCATGTGGACTATAGATTCTTCTTTCTCCTTTCAACCTTTTTCTTGAAACCACCAGCATCTAAACATGCTCTGCTGCTGCTAAGTCGCTTCAGTCGTGTCCGACTCTGTGCAACCCCATAGACGGCAGCCCACCAGGCTCCGCTGTCCCTGGGATTCTCCAGGCAAGAACACTGGAGTGGGTTCCCATTTCCTTCTCCAATGCATGAAAGTGAAATGTGAAAGTGAAATCGCTTAGTCGTGTCCGACTCTTAGTGACCAATAGACTGCAGCCTACCAGGCTCCTCGGTCCATGGGATTTGCCAGGCAAGAGTACTGGAGTGGGGTGCCATTGCCTTCTCCGTCTAAACATGCTCAAGTCCCTGTTATTAAAAACTAGTGAAATCAATCCTCTACTTAAAAATTCCTTTTCTAATACTATGTCTCCCTCCACTTCCCTTCCCTTTACAGCCTGTCCTTCTGCAAGAGTTACCTTTACTCATGTCTCCACTTCCTCACCACTTACTGCTCACCAAGTCCAAAATGCCTTATGATCAAGCCAGTGCTTGCTAAGGTGACCAGTAACCACCATGTTTCTAAATCCAATGACCATCTTTCAGCTCTCCATTGTTTAACATCTCTGGAGTATTTCTTCATATTAACTGATCACTCCCTACCTTCTTGAAATACACGCTCTCTTTGGCTTCTGTGACATGATACCTTCCTGATGTTCCTCTTACATCTCTGTTCAATCCCTATTTAGGTCATTAAATATTAGAGTTAGTTGAGACTTAGTCATAGGACCCCTGTACTTTGCACTCTGTATTTTTAACTCTATTTTCTGCCTTGGTTTCATTGATTACCATAGATTCAGTTATTACTTACACATGATGAACCATTGATATAAATCTTCAGCTCAGCTTCCAGAACATAGATCTGTCAATCTGGCATGTACACTTGAATGCTTTCTAGGTACCTTGATCTTAGCATATCTACAATGTCAAGTTTAGTCCTTTTTCATCATCCTCTGTCTCAGTGAATAGCATCCCCATATGTCCAGTTCCATAAGCCTCAATCACAGGAGCCAAACTTGACCTCCTCTTTCATCTCTGCATATCCAATCTGTCAACAAGCTCTCCCAACTTCCAAATCTGTACATATCTCTTTCCACTGTCACAATCTTAGTCAAAGTAGCCACCATTTTTCATTTGTGTTTACTGTATGGTTAGCCAAGTATTTTTTAAATGCAAACTGACCAGACCTCCTGCCTACTCTTAGCTGGAAGACCAAAATCTTTAGAATGGTCTACAAGGCCCTTCTTGTGTTTATTCTTGCATTGCTTGACTCATTGCTTTAAGAACATGTTTTGAATACACACACTGTTCAAAGTACCATGGAAACATGCATGTTAAGTCACTGAGTTGTGTCTGACTCTTGGCGACCCTGTGGACTGTAGCCCTCCACGCTCCTCTGTCCATGGGATTCTCCAGGTAAGACAACTGGAGTGGGTTGCCATGACCTCTTCCAGAGGATCTTCCTGACCCAGGGATTGAACCTGCATCTCTTACGTCTCCTGCATTGGCAGACGGGCTCTTTCCTACTAGCGCCACTTGGGAGGCCCACGCACTTCTCAAAGCACCAAGGAAACAGTGATGAACAAAACAAATAAAGCTCCTGTCCTCATCATGGAGCCATGAATATATATTCTAGTGCGGGAGATTAACAATTAAAAAGTATAAGAAATAGAGACTTATTTTCAGGGGTGATAAGGACTATGAAGAAATATTAAGTAGTGCAGGGCTTAGAGAGTAACCAGCTAGGAGCGATTTTAGAAAGGTGGTGAAAGAAGCCTCTTTAAAGAGAGGATTCTCACACAGGACACTAAAGGAGGTGAGCACACACTTGAGGTTCTGGCTTTCTGCTCTCTCTTGTTGGTGCTGTAGACTGGCTCATAGTGTTTATATTTCCCAAAGCCTCAGGCTACTCCAAGGCCTTTACACAGACCCCCAGTGCATCCTCTTTACCTCTTCGTGTTCCCCTGCTCCTTCTACTCCATCTCCTCCTGCAGTACTCTCCTCTCCTCCCCGCATTTCTTCTGGAAGAATCTTTTTGGCCCCCTGCTGCTGCTGCTGCTGCCACCAAGTCACTTCAGTCGTGTTCGACTCTGTGCGACCCCATAGATGGCAGCCCACCAGGCTCTGCCGTCCCTGGGATTCTCCAGGCAAGAACACTGGAGCGGGTTGCCATTGCCTTCTCCAATGCATGAAAGTGAAAAGTGAAAGTGAAGTCACTCAGTCGTGTCCAACTCTTAGCAACACTATGGACTGTAGCCCACCAGGCTCCTTGGTCCATGGGATTTGCCAGGCAAGAGTACTGGAGTGGGGTACCTAGACTAAATCAAACTCTGTGTTCATGTATTCTTGCTGATTATGCCCTTATCTTCATGTTGTCAATTGAGTTTTGTATTGTATGTGGGTGGATTTACACATTCAGTGGAATATTTACTGTTCCTTATGTTTTAATTAACACTAAATTACAGAAATTTAAATTTTTTAAAGTTAGCTGTAAGTTTTAATCTCAAGAGTGAATCACTTTTTAAATTTATAAATCTTTAGTCATGAAATAATAAATGTTTAATTTGTTATATAATTAATATACTTTGATTAATAGTGATGTTAGTTGTAAATTTAACAGATTCTATTTTCCATAACATTTAATCTAACTTACTTAATTAATCATATCTTCTTAGATGTTTCAAATTGCAATCATACATGTAATGGATCTGATTCTCTCAGGGCACAGTTTTAGGCAGAACTAAACTCAACCATAATTTTCTTAGACACTTGAACTCTGCTTTCGAAGCTAATAAATGTCAACTTTTGGATGTAAGGGATCCAATTATCAAATAAACAGTTTACAAATACAATCAAATTATCCTATATATTTCAAGTTAAAATCACAAGTTACCAGTTAACCATTTAAAATCAAAGTAACAAACCCCATGGGTCAGTCAACTTACCTACTTCATACAATGTAAATTGCTATTTATCCCTTAGTTTGCCCAGGGTGTGTCAAGAATTGATGCCCTCAACTGTGAGGCAAGAATGTGAGACTTGAGTTGGCCAGAATCTGTGGCCTGATTGCATTCTGCAAAGAACAGCCACAGATAGGGTTCCAAATCCCTCCAGTTAGCATAGCAACCCCAATATTCTTTTAAAATATGATTTGTCTCATGTCATGGGAAAGGTTGGGAAGCATTGCCACAGAGAACAAATACACACACATGTTCTTATGATTGCAAAACCTGTCAAAACCAGATACTGAAGTGTTAATACTTATGGGTGTGTTTTACATACTTCACCAGCTCTTGACTTATTTCCAGACCTCTCAGAATGCTAAGATGCTTACCCAAATAAAGACAGACGATTTGCCATCTCTGGTCAACTGAGGTCACTAGGCTAGGACACAGGATATTGATGGATTTGGCTACATGTCCAGAATAATTCTCCCTGAGCCTCAGATTTAGAAGCTGAGCCCTATTTTGTAGTCAGACTCTGTGTCCTTAGTTCTTAGTAAACTGCACCCTCTTTCACAGTTGTGCTGGCTGATTTGAGTCGGTTCTATTGGACCGTGTGGACTGGAATTAACTCCTTTCCTATCATGTGGAAGATGACTACATTCATATTTTAGCTTCTCTCTTGCCACCATCACTCATATATATATATATATATATATATATATATATATATATGTAGCATGATCACAGTTGCAAATTTACATATGAGTCCTTAATTACTTGATTATCTTTGTCTCCTCTCCTGGACTGTGAAGGAATTCACAGTTAGAGACCTTGACTGTGTCTGCTTTTTGTTCAACATCTTACCTCTACTCTGTGGGACAGGACACCTATATAATCAATTTACCAATGAGCAAATGAAGAATAAATAAAGCATTGTCCAGAGATGTGTGGCCACTAGAATATAAGAGAACTGCTTACAATGTACTCTCAGCCTGTTATGTTTCAGTGGTTGTCAGATCGAGAACAATCTTCCTTATAACTTGCAAGAGTCATCATATAGGTAATACATAGATGTACATCAAGGGATATGACCCCTGAACAAACAACCTGGCCATAAGAAATATCTAATTGCCTTCTGAGAAATGAGCAAAAGACCAAAACATAATAGACCGGAGTAGATGTATACAAAGTCAAAGATAGAAAGTATTCTAGGCCAGTGAGGTTAGTTTGATTTTTTTCAACAAGAGGATGTTACTCAGTGGGATACTCACCAAGGGAGACACTGAAACTAGCCTTCTGAGTGATGTCCAGAGGTAACGGTATCCAGAACTGGTCTGGACTTTGAGGAAACTATATGTCTACTGTGGAAATAGTATCTGTCTTCAAACAACCCAGCAGAGCAAAAGGTCTGTGGTTAACAAGCCAAGATAACTAGGACTTGGACACTCTTCCCTGCCTCCCTCTCCTTACCAGCCTTCTCCTGTGTTCATCTGCCACTTCTAAGATGAACCACTCCAGCCTCTCTTAGTGAGAGAGGCCTGTTCCCCAGGCTCCCGTAGCATCGTATACTTTCCCATAGCACCATATCACATTATGCAAGTTCCACATCATTTCATACTCACTTCTCTACCTGTTTATGTCCTTGCTTAGACCATGGATTATACAATGGGAGAAGTGAAGTATGATTTGCTTTATCATTCACAGTGCCTTGCACAGAGCCAGACTCATAGCAGCTGTTCAGTAAGCATTTACTGAATGAATATGTTGTTCTGATCCCCTGTTTAGGAGACACTTTCTGGTTATTATTGGCCTTCACATGTCAAGAGGGTGTGTAGGGAGAGGAGTGTGAGTCATAGGAAGAACATGTGTAATCATCTTAGAATTTCTCATTTCCCTGCAGGTTGGTACGTTGGTGTTCTAACATATACGTTGTTTTTTTCTGAGCACTTAGAGAGAAGTCTAGTTTGGCCAGGTTCTTTCTACCATTTCTTAAGCAGCCTCCCTCACACAAATCCTCTCTCCATCTGCATCCTTCTGATCCCAGGTTTTGCTTTTGAAACATTCATACATGGGAGGAGAAAATAATTCAAGACTCAACCTGAAGGCAATTCGGCACTTAAAAAAAATGAGCAAGTAAATGATAAAAAGCGGCTTGCACAAAGGCTGCATTCATCAGCGGTGCCCTGATGTTAGATTTTTATTCAATTTAGTGGCTGTGTAGCTGTTTAGCTATTGAATGTTATGATCTAAATTTATGCTACCTTGAGTCTGAAAAGAATTTAACCTATGATGAAAAACAGCTTGTCTTACTGGTTTCATCCCAGGAAAGGGATGAAATATCGATGAAATATCATGCAGGGTTTTACTCTCTTCTCTTTTTCCAGAAGCCACGGGGTTTAGTGAAGGTGAAGCTTGAAGCAGAGGTGGGGGGAATATGGATGGTGCTCTCACTGCTGCCTTGGGAAGGTGGTGTCCGAGGGAGGGAGCGTTTTCTGTGCCAGGCCAAGGTCTTGTCTCTTCATAGTATTGTTCTGATCTTAGCTTCCATGTGTATCAGCTGACCAAAAGGAATGGATAAGTAGCAGATCTTTGGAAGCCATTTGAAACCCTTGGTGCCATCTTTTTTTCAGGAGCAGACCTTGGCTTTACAATCACTTTAACTTGTAATTATGATTAAAAAAAATATTTATGTATGTATGTATTTTTGACTGCATTGTGTCTTCATTGCTGGGCGCAGTCTTTCTCTAGTGGCACCAAGTGGGGGCTACTCTTAGTTGTGCTGCGCAGGCTTCTCACTGTGGTGTGTTCTCTTATTGCAGAGCACGGGCTCTGGGAGCAGGGGCTTCAGTAGTTGCAGTTCGTGGGCTCCAGAGCACAGGCTCATGAGTTGTGGCACACTGGCTCAGCTGCCCCATGGCATGCAGGTTCTTCCTGGGCCAAGGATCAAACCAGTGTGGCTTGCATCGCAAGGTGGTTTCTTAACCCCTGGACCACCAAGAAAGCCCCTGTAATTACAGTTTGAATGATTGCTACTTTTATGGCATGTTTTCAGTATCCCAGACCCTGTGTTAAACCCACACTCTGCATCTATCCTCTTTAATCCTTACAATGACCCTATAAATTTGGCACTCATGCTATCACTTTCTAAGGTTTAGAGACATGAAATGACTTGTCCAAAGTCACAGAAAAGGAACTGGCAGCACCATGACTTATACTCATGCCTGTCTGATTCAAAGTTCATATTCTTTACCACTGTGGTGGCTCCCACGGGAGCAGGTTAAACATTTCTTGGTAAGCGCTGGCAGTTCTGACTCAGTGACTGCTGCCACCAGCCTCTCCTACACTGTAGTCCATTGTGGTTTCCATAGCTCTTTGAAGCCACAGCCTCCAGATTCACCATGGATAATACAGTAGAGTGATCATTACATAGGACAGCCTGGCCAAAGTAAGAGTGACATGTCGTAAATGCTTTCCAGGCATTGAGACAAGAACCATTCTGGATTCAGTTCAGTTCAGTTCAGTTCAGTCACTCAGTCACGTCCGACTCTTTGTGACCCCATGGACTGCAGCACCCCAGGCTTCCCTGTCCATCACCAACTCCTGGAGCTTGCTCAAACTCATGTCCATAGAGTTAGTGATGCCATCCAGCATCTCATCCTCTGTAGTCCCCTTCTCTGCCCACCTTTAATCTTTCCCAGAGTCAGGGTCTTTTCCAATAAGTTAGTTCTTTGCATCAGGTGGCCAAAGTATTACAGCTTCAGCTTCAGTATCAGTCCTTCCAATGAATATTCAGGACTGATTTCCTTTAGGATTTACTGGTTGGATCTCCTTGCAGTCCAAGGGATTCTCACGAGTTTTCTCCAAAACCACAGTTCAAAAGCATCAATTCTTTGGTGCTCAGCTTTCTTTATGGTCCATTTCTCACATCCATACATGATTACTGGAAAAACCATGGCTTTGGCTAGACAGACTTTGTCAGCAAAATAATGTCTCTGCTTTTTTATATGCTGTCTATGTTGGTCATAGCTTTTCTTCCAAGGAGCAAGCATCTTTTAATTTCATGGCTGCAGTTACCATCTGCAGTGATTTTGGAGCCCCCAAAATAAAGTTTGGGGCTCTCTCAATGTTTCCATTGTTTTCCCATCTATTTGCCATGAAGTGATAGAACCAGATGCCATGATCTTAGTTTTCTGAATGTTGAGTTTGAAGCCAACTTTTTCACTCTGTTCTTTCACTTTCATCAAGGGGCTCTTTAGTTCTTCTTCACTTTCTGCCATAAGGGTGGTGTCATCTGCATATCTGAGGTTATTGATATTTCTCCCGGCAATCTTGATTCCATCTTGTGCTTCATCCAGCCAGCATTTTGCATGATGTACTCTGCATATAAGTTAAATAAGCAGGGTGATAATATACAACCTTGATGTACTCCTTTCCCAATTTGGAACCAGTCTATTGTCCATGTCCAGTTCTAACTGTTGCTTCTTGACCTCATACAGATTTCTTAGGAGGCAGGTCAGGTGGTCTGACCTATTCCCATCTCTTTAAGAATTTTCCACAGTTTTTTGTGATCCACACAGTCAAAGGCTTTGGCATAGTCAATAAAGCAGATGTTTTTCTGGAACTGTCTTGCTTTTTCGATGATCCAATGGATGTGGGCAATTAACCTAGGGAAAAATGCAAGGTCTTTCTTTGCTTTCCAGGTTAAAGGTTTTGAAAGCTTTGAAGAACGAGAAGATCCATGTGACAGAGTATGTCATGTTCAGGGTAAAATAGAATTACTAACATTCATATAAGGTCAGATGTTTGTGTTCAGTAGAGATAAAAACAGGTAGCACTTAGTAAAATGAAACCCAATCACATGAAATCAGTATGCAAGATATCAATCTTTTATTCAACAAATATATATATTGAGTATTTAGTTTACTTTGTGGAAGGCTCTGTCCTAGATGCTGGAGATGTTTTCCTCTACTTAAGCTTATGTTATGGTGCTCATATCATAATGTAATTAAAGACAACTCTTGATGATTAAAGCATGACATGGGATCCACGTCAGCTTTTCCCCAGAGAGAGAGCCAAAGCCTCCCTCTTGATTCAAGGAGTCCTGCAGGGGGATATGTAAACAAACAAGGATGTCTTCAGGAGAATCAGATAAGGGAGCATTGGCAGGTCATGACCCTGCCCTCTGAATAAGGATTTGGGAGATGGGGAAAAGTGGTTGGTGAATTACATTTAACTTTTTATTGAGCATTATCCTGAAGTGCTTTTCATGTGTCTTGAATACTCTGAATTTGCTCTTTTTTTTTCCCTCTTGGTCTTCTAAAAATGAGCTTTGTAGATAAGGTCAACTGAAGTTCACTGCTTCTTTTTCTCAGGTCTGTGTGCCTCTAAGATATGCAGATCCTCTCTCCATACCAGTGGATTGTGTGGCCTATCCTTTCTTTTCAAACTTCTGAGAGGATTTGCCTAATATAAAATATAAGATAGCTAACATTTTACTTATGACTCGCTATGAGCTAGGACAGATATGAAACATTTTTAAAGATTCAGTGTTTGGCTGGTTTTCTTCTTATGCCCATTGCATGGATGAGGAAGACTGAGGGTTAGCAGATTTAGGTAGTTTGTCCAAGTAAGTGACTGAGGTGGGGTCATACCCAGATCCAACTTCAATGCCCTTGACCTTAAACAATTATGGTGCTCACCACTCAACACAAAAGTATGGCGTGCCTGCTGTGTGCTAGTTCCTCTGGACACTGGGGATATGGAGGGCAGGAGAACAGACAGAGGTCTTGCCTGTAGATATTTCTTCAGCTATGTGGGGGGAACCATGAACAATGAAACAAACATGAAATGTACTATGAGGGAGTGAGAGTTGTATGGGCAATTCGATCCTGTATGGATAGTTACATGTGGATATGTGTTGATTACAAACGTGACTGAAAAAAAGACTAGAAAGACACATACTGTAAGGGTGATTACCTCTGGGTGGTCAGATTTTTATTTTCTTCTTCTCATGTTTTTGAACATTTTCAAATATTCCGCAAGCAGCTGTATACTTCCAATATAATCAGATGAGATCCATAAAGATTATTAAAAACAGAATTTAATCTTAGAAAATCCTGGCAAACTGCATAGAGTTTAGGCACACCCCTCTTACCCTCTTTTGTTTCAGTCCTGGAAGCAAAGTGTGTATTTCTCCCCTCTGTGCCAGTGTCTGACATATTTATCCCTGCCCCCAGGGATCATGTTGGCTCCCTCTGTCCCAAGCTTCTCTAAGTTTGTGCACATCAGTCCTTCCCAAGGCTGGCCCCACACGTGAATCTCCTGGGCAGTGTTTCAAATACTGATGCCAGAGCTTCAACCCCCAGACCTGCTGAAGCTCTGTGTGTGTGTGTCTCCCAGGTGACTGTCACATATCCAGGGTTAAGAAGCCTTGGATGGTGAGCCCCTTCCCCCTGTTCCTCAGTGCTCTCACTTCTAGGGGAACAGCCAGAGCACCTCCTTCCTCTCTGTCTCACCTGGTCTGGGATGCTCAGGAAAGAGAAGGAGGAGGGAAAGACCCGAGCAGGTGGGCAGATCCTAGCCCTCCCAGCACCAGGCTGCAGCCCCCACCACCTTCCTGACCTACTTACTCAGGGCCTGCAGTGCAAGCAAGTGACTCAAGCCTGGCAGCCAGCAGGGATTGTTAACAAAAGCCGAGTACTGTACAGATGGGAGCAGAGGGCACACTCCAGCCACACTAGAATTCTCACCGTTCCGGAACACAGCGCTGGCTGTCACAGCTTCGGGCCTTTGCCTGTGCTGCCCTTTCAGACTGAAATGTCCTTTGATGCCATCTCCCTCCTCCCCTGGGGCTGACTCCTGCTCCTCCTTGAAGGCTGAGCTCTGTGAGCTCCTCCCTGACCTTCTGCTCCCCAGACAGGATGACTCCCTCCCTCTTCATCTGTGGCTCCAACCAGCAGGAATTTGTTCCCAGCATTAAGGCAGCACTTCAAAACTTGTGTCACCTGGGGAGGTGTCTGCCTCGCTGGCTGGATGGGGAGTCCTCAAGGGCAGTGCATCCCTGTGCCTCACACAACCGACTGGTGAGTAGAAGAACCCAGTTCAGTGCCAGCCCTGTTCCTATGGCTGACTACATCCCCAACCACTAAGCCTGTGGTATTTGCCTACACAGATTAGAAATGCAGACTCCTGGAACCCACCTCAACCAGATCCTGCCTTTGACAAGATCTCCAGGTGATTCAGACACACACTAAGGTTTGAGAAGCATCAGTTGGCCCCCAAATTCTCAACTTCCTTAGCTGTATAATGGGCATAATAAGTGCTAACTTATAGGGTTGTTGTGAGGGTTGAATAAGCTGCATACTCAAGGGTATCTACTGCAGAACGGAGTGCACAGGGGACATTTTTATTGTTTCTGCTTAATAAATGTTGCCCTGGGGGCAAGCAGGAGTCTGCGGTGGACCACATTAAGAGATCTGGAGTCTGACCCAGAGAGACTTAAACGCTGGAGTGGAGCAGACTTCCCAGCCCTCCAGTGGGAAGTGGGAGGGGAAGATGGGTTCCCTGTGGCCCGTGGGTGTGAGTAGGACCCGTGGTCTCTCCTGTACCCTTTAAGGGGCCTTGATCCTTGCAAAACACAAGTGTGTGTTGAGCTTCAGTGCTCTGCCCTGCTGAGCCAGCCTCACTGCCCCCATCCCACTGTCCCCACAGTGAAGCCCACCTGGGTCTTCCTCACTTTGTGAAGTCCATTATCGGAACTGGGAAAATCCCCTGTAAGATCGCAAAGAGTTGCAGGTAATTCATACATGATCAAGCTGCAGAACAGGAAAGTATGGTTATTCGGGGTGGGCATCTTTATTATTAATTAGACTTTGATTCCTGGGCTTCCCAGGTGGTGGTAGTGGTAAAGAACCCATTGGCCAATGTAGGAGATATAAGAGACGCAGGCTCAATCCCTGGGTCGGGGAGATCCCCTGGAGGAAGAAATGGCAACCCACTCCAGTATTTTGCCTGGAGAATCCATGGACAGAGGAGCCTGTGGGCTACAGTCCGTAGGGTCGCAAAGAATCGGAGGCAGCTGACGCAACTTAGCACAAAGGCACACCCTGATTCCCAATTCCTTACAGCACAAGAAATGTACCATGTCATCACTCACTTATAAGGGCTTTTTTCAATCTACTATATAATTTTGTATTTATTTAATATTTGATGATCATGATGAGCTCTACACAGAGGTCAGTTTTGAGGAAAGTTATTAGTGTTTCATGGAAGGTAGCTGGGGAAACACTGCTCCCAAGTAGTGATGTCTTTTTGACTTGGAATTCCCAGACTCAGTTGCTGCTGGAGAGATAAGACTACATATCTGTCTAGCTCCCTGGCCACCTCCTCTCTCTGGGGCAGGGAGAGAAATGAGACATCTCTCTGCTCTCATCAGATCCTGTCAGCCAGGGCAGATAACCAAGGGAAATAATATCAGTTAAGTGACACCAGCCTCAAGTTTGAACCTTCAGACCTCACTCCCAGACAAATTAGATCAAGGTTGCTCTTCAGTCCACTCTCTGGGACACAGTAGATAAGCCCAACCCGTGAAGCCAGCAGAAGCCCCTGGGGAGACACAAATACAAACAGGCAGAAGGCATGTTTATTTTTCAGTGACATGGCCTGAGGCTGTTTCAGGCCAGGACTGAGAGCTGAAGACTCTGGGCAGCCAGCAGACAGACATTTCTGGCAGGGCTAGAAGGCAGTTCGAGGGTAGGGTTGGACTGACGTCTAATTACGCAGCAGACTCAGAACACAGAACAGATTGTAATTGTAGTTAAGTGGCAAGCAGGAGCAGGAAGCCAGCAGGTGCAGCACTGAAGACGTCTAAGTATAAGAATTTGCCTTCCAGGACCTTACGATCTAATAGGAAGGATTAGACTCCCAACTTCAAAGAGTTCAGATAGATGCAGCTGTGGCCAGAGTAAGTCAGCATCTACTCCAGCCTTCATTCTCAGATAGGACTCAGAGGTAGTAGAGAGTGAATGGAACTAGAAAGTGAAGTGTTGAGCATGGTTTTATACAGTGTGATAGAGGGGAAATTGACACACAATTAACTACACGTACCTAAAATATACACTTTGATATGTTTTGTGATCTGTATACACCTGCGAAATCCATACCACAAACAAGGTAATGAACATATCCATCACTTTTGGAGTGATGTTCCTTTGTAAACCCTTCCTTGCATCCTTCTCTGCTCTTCCAGTCCCCAGGCAGCCACTGATTAGCTGTCACTATAGAATATTTTGCATATTACAGAATTTTATGTAAATAGTATCATGCAATATGTACTCTTGTCAGACTTCTTTCACTTAGCATACTTGTTTTGAGATCACTCACGTGATTGCATGCATCCAACTTTCCTTTTTACTCCTGAGTAATGTTCAGTTGTATGCCACAATTTATCTATCCATTCACCTAATGATGGGTATTTGAGTTGTTTTCAGATTTTTGCAGTTATTGCTTTATTTTGTTTTATTCTATATTCATTTATTTTAGCTATATTTCTGCTGCAAACACACACAAGTCTTTGTATGGACATATTTTTCATTTCCCTTTGTAAATGCTTCCGAGTATAGTGACTGCATCATATGGCACATGTGTATTTAAGTTGGCAAGAAACTGCTGGACTGTTTTCCAAAGTGGTTTTATGCATAAAATATTTGGGTTACTAACACTAAAAAAATTGTTTATGTGAAGTTTAAATTTTACAGAGTGCTCTGTATTTTATCTGGCATTTCTATCCCCAAATAAAAGCTTAAAATCAGACCATTCTCTTCCAGATCAGGAATTGGCTAATTTTTTTCTGTAAAGATTCAGACAGTAATTTAGGCTTTATGACTTATATGGCTGTAGTTACTTAACTGTGCCCATTATATTTTGATGAGAGCCATAAACAGTATATAAATGAATGAGCATGGCTATGATCTACTAAAATTTTATTTACAAAAACAAGAGACAGCTGCATTTGACTGACCATAGTTTGCTGACCCCTACCTTAGGTCACTGATTTCCAAGGTGTGGTTCTGTTATCAAATGCAATGTGCGCCCAATGCACAGTGAGGCCAAACAGTAGTGAAACATCAGAATCTGAAGCAAAGGAAGCTTTATTGCACGTCCATTTGAGGAAAACAAAGGAGTGGCTCATGTGCCCGCCCCTGCCCCTGCCAAAACCCTGAACTACCCGAAGAGTTTCAGCTGGGCATCTGTAAAGGATGAGAGAGGGGTGTGGTTGGTTGCTGCAAATTTATTGGTGTTGGAATTATTTGTTATTGCAGCTATCTACATAGGTCAGGTCAGGATATTCCTGTAAATCTCTAACAGGACAAATATTCTTCCCTGTTTTGCAACTTTTTATCTCTGTATGAATGGAAAAGTGTTACACCCCTAAACATCATAGTCTTGAGAATGGGTTATCCTGTATATTTCAGGCTATAGGCAACATTCTTAACTTGAAGCAAAAACAATAGAATACAAAGGTTAAAGTAAAAGAAACAGAGCTAATATGGAGTCAGATTTGTTCTTCCCTATCACAGTTCCAAGAAAATAAAATAAATATAATAAGGATTTTATTTTCTTAGGCTCCAAAATCACTGCAGATGGTGACTGCAGCCATGAAATTAAAAGATACTTGCTCCTTGGAAGGAAAACTATGACAAACCTAGAGAGCATTTTAAAGAACAGAGACACCACTTTGCCAACAAAGGTTTTCCAGTAGTCAGGTACTGATGCAAGTTGGACCATAAAGCTGAGCACTGAAGAATTGATGCTTTTGAATTGTGGTTCTGGAGAAGACTCTTGAGAGCTCCTTGGATTGTAAGGAGATCAAACCAGTCAATTCTAAAGGAAATCAATCCTGAATATTCATTGGAAGGACTGTTGCTGAAGCTGAAGCTCCAATACTTTGATGACCTGATTCAAAGAGCTGACTCATTGGAAAACATTCTGATGCTGCGAAAGATTGAAGGCAAGAGGAGAAATGGGCAGCAGAGGATGAGATGGTTAGATAACATCACTGACTCAGTGAACATGAATCTGAGCAAACTCTGGGAGATAGTGGAGGGCAGAGGAACCTGATATGCTATGAGGTCACAGTCAAACATGACTTAGCAGCTGAGCCACCACAACAACAAAATTACAGTTCCAAGATCAGTAACATGAGTATCACCTGGGACCTTGGTAGAAAAGTAAATTCTGTTTCTGTCTGAGACCTACCAAACCAGAAGCTCTAGGGATGGGAAATCTGAATGAATATGTCTTTATTATTCTTTTTTTTTTTTTTTATGCCCAGGCAGAGGTGAGAACATTTATAAAGAGTGGTTAATGAATATTAGATTCAGGGCCCACTCATGTTTTAAGATTTCAAAGCACGAATGTAAAAGGAATTAATTTCCTTCAGATTAATATATTTTCTCTATCCCAAGTTATCAAATAGTAAAGATATGCATAAAAGTGGAATTAGGTTCAGATTCAGTTCAGTTCAGTTTAGTAGCTCAGTCATGTCTGACTCTGCAACACCATGAATCACAGCACGCCAGGCCTCCCTGTCCATCACCATCTCCTGGAGTTCACTCACACTCACATCCATCGAGTCGGTGATGCCATCCAGCCATCTCATCCTCTGTCGTCCCCTTCTCCTCCTGCCCCCAATCCCTCCCAGCATCAAGACTTTTCCAATGAGTCAACTCTTCGCATGAGGTGGCCAAAGTACTGGGGTTTCAGCTTTAGCATCATTCCTTCCAAAGAAATCCCAGGGCTGATCTTCAGAATGGACTGGTTGGATCTCCTTGCAGTCCAAGGGACTCTCAAGAGTCTTCTCCAACACCACAGTTCAAAAGCATCAATTCTTCGGTGCTCAGCTTTCTTCACAGTCCAACTCTCACATCCATACATGACCACTGGAAAAACCATAGCCTTGACTAGATGGACCTTTGTTGGCAAAGTAATGTCTCTGCTTTTCAATATGTGTCTAGGTTGGTCATAACTTTCCTTCCAAGGAGTAAGCATCTTTTAATTTCATGGCTGCAGTCACCATCTGCAGTGATTTTGGAGCCCAAAAAAATAAAGTCTGACACTGTTTCCACTGTTTCCCTATCTAATTCCCATGAATGAAGTGATGGGACCAGATGCCATGATCTTCATTTTCTGAATGTTGAGCTTTAAGCCAACTTTTTCAGTCTCCACTTTCATTTTCATCAAGAGGCCTTTTAGTTCCTCTTCACTTTCTGCCATAAGGGTGGTGTCATCTGCATATCTGAGGTTATTGATATTCCTCCCAGAAATCTTGATTCCAGCTTGTGCTTCTTCCAGCCCAGTGTTTCTCATGATGTACTCTTCATATAAGTTAAATAAACAGGGTGATAATATACAGCCTTGACGTACTCCTTTTCCTATTTGGAACCAGTCTGTTGTTCCATGTTCCAGTTCTAACTGTTGCTTCCTGACCTGCATATAGGTTTCTCAAGAGGCAGGTCAGATGGTCTGGTATTCCCATCTCTTTCAGAATTGTCCACAGTTTATTGTGATCCACACAGTCAAAGGCTTTGGCATAGTCAATAAAGCAGAAATAGATGTTTTTCTGGAACTCTCTTGCTTTTTTGATGATCCAGCAGATGTTGGCAATTTGATCTCTGGTTCCTCTGCCTTTTCTAAAACCAGCTTGAACATCTGGAAGTTCACGGTTCATGTACTGCTGAAGCATGGCTTGGAGAATTTTGAGCATTACTTTACTAGCGTCTGAGATGAGTGCAATTGTGTGGTAGTTTGAGCATTCTTTGGCATTGAATCAGCGAACTAAAATGGACTAGAATGGGTGAATTTAACTCAGATGGCCATTATATCTACTACTGCAGGCAGGAATCCCTTAGAAGAAATGGAGTAGCCATCATGGTCAAAAAAAGAGTACAGTACTTGTATGCAATCTCAAAAATGAAAGAATGATCTCTCTTCGTTTCCAAGACAAATCATTCAATATCACAGTAATCCAAGTCTATGCCCCAACCAGTAATGCTGAAGAAGCTAAAGTTGAACAGTTCTATGAAGACCTACAAGACCTTTTAGAACTAACACCCAAAAACGATGTCCTTTACATTATAGGGGACTGGAATGCAAAAGTAGGAAGTCAAGAAACACCTGGAGTAACAGGCAAATTTGGCCTTGGAATACGGAATGAAGCAAGGCAAAGACTAATAGAGTTTTGCCAAGAAAATGCACTGGTCATAGCAAACACCCTCTTCCAACAACACAAGAGAAGACTCTACACATGGACATCACCAGATGGTCAACACCGGAATCAGATTGATTATATTCTTTGCAGCCAAAGATGGAGAAGCTCTATACAGTGAACAAAAATAAGACCAGGAGCTGACTGTGGCTCAGGTTCAGATTAGGAATGTAAAAACAATGCTGTTCTGTTTTCAAAGGTCCCTTTTCTTTGCCCAGAAACTAAGAATGTACTTAATAAATGCCATTAACCACCTTCTCATAATGCCATTCCCCTGGGCAGAGTTGGTTAGACTAATTCTCACTCCTCCTTCCCACTGGGTAGGGAAACTACATAAACTAATTTATACAGGGTAATACACTACGATTTTCTACCACAAAGGATATTATTCTACACAAAGACAAATTACGAACTCAATCAGCCACATTTCCTTTTGGCTAATTCCCCTCCTAAGCCTTCCCAGTACATCCCACCCTGACAAACAACAATCTGTCAAAATATTATAGGCATAGGAAAGGAAGACATGAAAATTCATTAAATGCCTGTTCTGTTATGAAACAGCCTCAATTAAGGTCTTAGACACTATTTTTTCTGCTTTATAGTTATTGATTTTGTTTTGTTTCATTAACAACAAGTGATCAAAGGGCTTTGGGCAGAGGCTTTTGGTCTTTTCCACCCCCTCAAAAAAGAGTATGATTAATTAGTTTGTCCTTTTACAAGTAGGTAATGGCTAGTGGGGGTTCAGAAGTTCTTGGGTCTGCCCCCAAGAAGAAACCAGCAAATAAAAAACCTTGACCCTGGGGAAAATAACAGCTTCCCTTGTCTGCCTTCATAAATTTCACTTTGAACACTCCATCAATTTGAACAGGCAACTTAAAAAAGAAAAAAAAAAATCACACACACTATAGTAGTTCAGGCTCCAGTTAATTAAGCAGCTCTGAACAGGAGTTCTCAGGGCAGGTGGAATAAGGCCAAAAGACTGGAAACCAGTTTGGCAGAATATTGTAAAGAGTCACACAGTTCTTTGTGAAAGGATGAAGAATTCTTCCAAATGGTTATAAATCTCCTCGTAAAATATCCTTTTTGAATGTCTCATATGAATTCTTTTCTTCTTCAGAATTAAATTTAGTAACTACGAAGGGATGGACAAGTTTGACAACTGTATGTATAACTATGAGAAGAAAACTAAATATATCCATCCATGGAGAAGAGGGGTTTGCTACTGCAAATGAAGATGGTATTTGTGAATCTCTCCCAGGAGGAGGTATGTCTGAGAAATCTTTCCTAAAGTGGAAATGTTCCCACTCTTTAATATTTGCCATTTGACTGACCAGGTTTAGCGCACCTATCTTTGAACAGCTGATCTGCTTAAAAATAAATCTAGCATCTCGCAAGCACCCAGGACATAGGATGCAATAAATATTTGTGAATAGTGATCACAATGTCCCTAGAGTCTAACACGTGTCATATCTACTTGGTTCTAAATGCTTTACACACTTTAAATGTGAGTATACTTAAGAACTCTTTAAGGGAGATGTCACTTTTTTCATTTAACAGACAAGCAAAGTTAAAAGCAGGAAAATAAGTTATTTGCCTTCAGATGACATAGCTGATTAGTAAACTAGCAGAGATTTGAACTGAGATCCTTTCAGTTTTAAAATCTTTTCCACCATGTATGTCTTCCTCTCTTTAGTTTCTATACAACTGGGTAGATGACCATTACATAGCTATTAATACAATAAATATAATAATTTTAAAATGTGTATTTAATTAACTTTTATTTATCCCAGTTAATTTTCTTTCTACCTCAACAGAGTATAGTCATTTTAAGCAACTTTGAAAATGTCAAAGTTGGAAATAGTCAAAATAATCGCAGTAAGACCTTGTATACTTGAATGCTAAAATTTAATGTTTTTACTGGAGAAATGCAAAATTTCCTCTACCCAACCATCTTGGAGCCTAGAGACAAAACAGTGGTCAAAAACCATAGACAAATCCAGGCTCTACTGCTTGAAAACTGCATAATTTCAGACAGTCTCAACCTCACTTTTGTAAAGTAGGGGTAAAAATGGCATTTATTTTATGGGGCTGTTGGGGAGATAATAGCATATAAAAACTATTAGCCTATTCCTAGCACATAATAGGCATGCAGAGGATTTTACTTTCCCTTCTTGCTTTCCTTATGATCTAGTTTGCCACTATTTCTAAGCTCCTGTTTGATAAGCATGACAGGCAAATACACTCTGCTTATAAAGTTGAAATCCTGTCCCACTGTATATACATATATGTGTATAAATATATGTGTGTAAATAAATTTTTTCTTTCGTTTTGTGGTATATAAAAATGCAGTTATCTAAATTCTTTCTGCCATTTTTTGAGTAGAAAAATCTCTCTCCAAATATTTCCCCTTCTGGTATTTCAGTCAGCAAGACAAATAGACTAAGGAAATTGCAACCAAAAAACACCAAACAAAACACACACACAAGCACACATACCAGGGAAGGCAATATTCGTCAATCAAAAGTAGGAAGAAGGAGCCTTGCTTATCTGAAAGCCCCTAAAATCTCCCTGAAGATGCTTTCAAAAAAGAAAAAAATAAAGTGTCTTCTTCATTAGAAGAATGCAGGAGAAATCCCCATGTCCCTCTCACCTTCTCAGCCAGGCACAGAACCAGCTTATGCCCCAAGGGCATCATTAAGTTAACTGCGGCGGCATCGCTGACAGGTGAGACAGACTGGGAGATTTTCGTGTTCTGGGCAGTTCTCCTCCCACACCCTGCTCCACTGGCCACCAGCGCCTGCCAGATCACAGAAACAGAGCAGGTCAGCCCCTCTCGGGAGCCACTTTGAGATCAAGCCAGCCATGTTGGAAGACCTGGTCTATGTTCAGGGCTCCTCAAGTGGTCTTTTGCCATTACCAAGAGACTCCACTCTCCCCCATGGAGTCTTTTTGCAGCCCAGGCATTCCCTGGATTTTTAGCAGGCCAAACGGAGCTTTGAGCTTGCAGTAAGAAGATTTTCTTTGGAGAATTAGGGAGAAATGATAGCACTGACCAGCCTTTATTGGTCTTTGTATCTTCACATGTAATATGTATTGGGTGTTGGCAGATGGTATACTTTTAATACATTTTTATACGTTATCAAATTTGAGCTGGATAACAACCCTACAGGATAGTTATTATTATCATCTTTGATCTACATATGAATACAGAGGCTTAAAGGGGCCAGGCTACCTTGCTAGGGATATACAGCCAGTAATAGGTACATCCAGGGTTTACCCCCAGTCTGTGCTTGCTTTCTTTTTCTTAAAGAGCAAACACTAAATCCTAAGGGGAGAGCAGAGGTGTCGACACATAGGAGGCCTACCTGCATGTGGCTCATGGTTTCTCCTACAGCCCTTCCTGGCCTGACATTTCAGAGAGATGTTTACATGGTGGGTATTTGGACTTGGGCACTTGGACAACAAGCAGGATGGTGCTGGGCCAGCCTCATCCTGAGCATAATACGAATCGTGTGGATTTAGGAGAAACACCGCGTCGCCTTTCACTTAGCTTTCATGTGGGGAGCGTTCAGAAATCACTCTTGAGGCCTCTATCATTTCCAATCGTTACAGAACCAGCTTAACATGAACTTTTCCATCCACGAAACAGAAATGGAAGAGCAGCACCTACTGAGAGCTTGGACTGTTGAGAAGAGCAAAGCAACAGGAAAAAAGGAGTTTTATCACCTTAGTGTGAACCTCAGCATTCTTCACAAGGCTGTCAGCATCTCCTGAGCTGGTTTTTAAAGTCTCCTCAAATCATTTACCCCTGGGAAAGGTAGCTTGGGTAGCAGAGAGCATGGATAGGAGGAGGTGCCAAGCGGGTATCACTTAATTGTTAAATGAGAAACTGAAACAGGAATGTTATTCAGTGCCATTTGAGATCTATTTTATAGTGTTCAAAGAGCTACCACAGGTAATTATGGGATTTGGTCCACCTCCAGAGGAGACTCCACTCAGTCTAATTGTGCATGAGAAGAGACTTGGATTTCCTTGCAGTATCCCTGCTCCATGAGGAGACTCTGAGACCCTCAGTGTGAACAGCATTCTCTTGAAGCTCCGAGTCCCCACTAGGAAGTGGACTCAAGACACTCAAGGTGTGTTGGTTGTTGAATTGAATTGATTAAGCCCATTGGAGGCAATGGGCTTAATCAATTCAATTCAATTATGGGACTCCCCATGTGGCCCAGATCCCCAGGCTTAAACACATTATTAATACCAAGAAGACGTCCTCAACATCCCTGATGTGGCTATTATCTATTTCTTGGAAGTTTTATATGGGGAGAGGGAGTGAGGACCTCTCTGCATCCTGCCCACACAGCCTTGAGCTCCAGTGGATGACAAAGGCTTCTGACCATTAGGCATATAGGACATGACGCCTTTTCTGAAGTTTCTTTGACAGGGTCCTTTTGCAGTTGGATTCCACAATCTGTTACATGCCTGTAAAACTCTACTAATGTCCCATCACAGGGCAGGCCTGGCTAGGCAAGGAGTGGGGATTTCTGACCAACAGTATGCAGACATGTGCGATTCTATCCTAGGTATGTGACTTGGTTCCTTAGTGACCCCATTGCAGAGCTACCTGATATCTCTCCACAACAGTTGTCCACATGAGCACTCTCCCTGGAGGGCAGAGCTCCTGGCATGGCAGCAGATGCCAGGTTCTTGCATCCAGTCCTCGACCACCTTCTCCATGTCTTTGCCTCTGTGTGGCTTATTTGGAAGAGGCTGAAAGGACTTGTGGTAAAGAGGGCATGGGAGAGCATCCTTATGCCCTGAGTTTGAGAATCCAGGATGGAGAAGCCCTGTTTGCATTGATTTGCCATTCAGTTCTGCCTACGCCATTTACCCTGGTTTTGTGGGACCACATGGACCTCATTTACTTCAAGCAGTAGATTAAAATGGAAGATGAGAAAACTTACACAAAGCAACTGAGTTTGAAAATAATGAATTAAAATCTCTGGGAAAACAGGATGTTGAGATGTGGACTACCATGCCAAACACATGCTGAAAATGTATGCATGCATACAGGCTGTGGGCACAGGTGTAGAATCTGCGGGTGAAGTCATCACCCCATGACTTAGTAAGTACCTGCCACATCCATGGCCAGGGGCTTAGAGTCAGGAAGCAAGTCCCAGTCACCTTAGTGTGCGTCAAGTAAGCAAAAGCAGCAAAGACATCCTCCAGAGTTTCTTACATGGGCAGAGGATGGGAGACTTGATTGGAAGCTTGACGGAAACATCAAGGGCTTCACAGCCCTTGAGGGCTTCACAGGCAGCCAGGCACACGATAAGTGCTGAATACATGGACAACCTATTAGTCCATCTTTGGTCAAGCGGGCGGAATCACTCTGGTCCCAGGTGTGACATTTGTGTGAAAAATGGGATCTCAAATTTGCCAGTTAGCAGAAGGTTGCTTCACAGCCTAGTTAGAGGCAGAGCTCACAAAGGTGACAAAACTAAATGAGCTGATCCACTGCCTGAGAAGCTTTCCACCTTGTCCATCCTCCTCGGAAGAGTCGCGCAAACACCTGTCTCCTAGAGACAGCAGAGCTTTCCTGAAAAAGGACTCCAGGAGCTGCCACTCAGAGCCGCCAGAGCCCTTGAGATTACACAGCAGAGAAGGGAGAGGAGTCATGGTTGTGCAGCTGCTCCACGCTGCTCTGGAGGTGTCATGGTCATACGCACCCCCTCCTACCTTTCCATTCTGTGCATACTGGGGAGCAACCCGGTCCACTCAGCAGCCACAGTACCTTCTGTGTGCTGAATGCTGTGCTCGCCCATGTGGCCTTGAGCCCCAGCTGAGAGCACAGGGTGTTGAGATTCCATAGCCTCCTCAGGGTCACCAGCCCAGATCATGAGGGATTTTAAACTATTTTATTAAGAACAGCTGTTTCATACATATCTAAACTGTGCCAGGCAACAAGCTAAAGGACTTCATCTGTGTCATGTCAGTTAATAGTCCCAATAATCTAGTAAAGTCAGACCTGTTATTATATCTGAAACTCCAAGAGGTGAAATAGCTTATGGATGAAGAACAAGTAGGTGATGGAACTGGATGTGAACTCAGGCTCCAGAGTCCCCATGTTGGCCGGATCAATAAGGCCAGGTGAGCCAGGTAGCAAAGTGAGGGTGAAGCCTCTCTGTCCCTCGGACATAATCTAGGCAACATCAGGGGTGAAGCATTGATGCCACATGGCTTTCTGAAACAGGACCGTGGTAGGCAACAGAAGAGGAAGGAATCTGGGAGAATAGCTTTTGCTCTGAGAACTCCCTGCAGGCCTCTGTGCTCCTCTAAACTCCAGCAGGGCCACCCAGGCCAGGAGCTTTGCTACAACACAAGCCTCCGTTTTGTGGTTTCCCAGCCTGGTGACCCTGGACAGATCCCTTTACTTCTCTGAGCCTTGATTTGACTTTCTATAGAAGGAGTTGATAAACCTTCTGTTTAAAGTGTTTCAGAGAGGATTAACTAAGTGAACACATTTAAAACAAAGTCTGCCACAAAGTAAATGATCAATGAGAACTCAACACATCATCTTCTTTTCCTTCAAAGGATCATGGCTAGCCTCTGAACCAAGATATATTGTAATCATTTGCTTGTGCCTCCTTCTAGGCATCACACAGACTTCATCCATTCACTTAATAATGATAGCTCTGATCTCAGACTGGCAGGGTTCAAATCCTGTCTCCACCACTCACCACAATCTTGAGCAGGTTACTTGAATTCTCTGAGCCTTGCTTTTCTTATCTGTAAAAAGTAGTAATGGTAGTAATGGTACCTACAAAGTAGGGTTGATATAAAGATTCAGTTCAGTCACTCAGTCGTGTCGACTCTTTGCAACCCCATGGACTGCAGCACACCAGGTTTCCCTCTCCATAATCAACTCCCAGAGCTTATTCAAACTCATGTCCATAGAGTTGATGATGCCATCCAACCATCTCATTCTCTGTAGTCCCCATCTCCTCCCACCTTCAATCTTTTCCAGCATCAAGGTCTTTTCCAATGAGTTAGTTCTTCACATCAGTTGGCCAAAGTATTGGAGCTTCAGCTTCAACATCAGTCCTTCCAATGAATATTCAGGACTGTTTTCCTTTAGGATTGACTGGCTGGTCTCCTTGCAATCTAAGGGATTCTCAAGAGTCTTCTCAAACACCACAGTTTAAAAGCATCAATTCTTCAGCGCTCAGCCTTCTTTATAGTCCAATTCTCACTTCCATACATGACTACTAGAAAAACCATAGTTTTGACTAGACAGACCTTTGTTGGCAAAGTAATGTCTCTGCTTTTTAATATGCTGTCTAGGTTGGTCATAGCTTTTCTTCCAAGAAGCAAGTATATTTTATTTTCATGGCTGCAATCACCATCTACAGTGATTTTGGAGCCCAAGAAAATAAAGTATCTCACTGTTTCAATTGTTTCCCCATCTATTTGCCATGAAGTGATGGAACTGGATGCCATGATCTTAGTTTTCTGAATGTTGAGTTTGAAGCTAACTTTTTCACTCTCCTCTTTCACTTTCCTCAAGAGGCTCTTTAGTTCTTCTTTGCTTTGTGCCATAAGTGTGGTGTCATCTGCATATCTGAGGTTACTGATATTTCTCCCAGGAATCTTGATTCCAGCTTGTGCTTCATCCAGCCCAGCATTTTGTGTGATATACTCTTCATATATGCTAAATATGCAGGGTGCCAATATGCAGCCCTGACGTACTCCCTTCTCGATTTGGAACCAGTCTGTTGTTCCATGTCCAGTTCTAACTGTTGCTTCTTGACCTGCATACAGATTTATTATTAAAGATTTACTTATGAAAGATTTACTGAGCATGGCCCCACCCAAAAGAACAAGACCCAGTTTCCCCTTCAGTCAGTCTCTCCCATCGAAGCTTCATAAGCCTCTTAACCTTACCTGTCAGAGGGCAGACAGAATGAAAACCACAATCACAGAAAACTAACCCAACTGATCACATGGACCACAGTCTTGTCTAACTCAGTGAAACTATGAGCCATGCCGTGTAGGGCCACCCAAGATGGACGGGTCATGGTGGAGAGTTCTAATAAAACATGGTCCACTGGAGAAGGGAATGGCAAACCACATCAGTATTCTTGCTTTGAGAACCCCATGAAAACCATGAAAAGGCAAAAAGGTATGACACTGAAAGATGAACTCCCCAGGTTGGTAGGTGCCCAATATGGTACGGGAGATCAGTGGAGAAATAACTCCAGAAAGAATGAAGAGATGGAGCCGAAAAAAAACCAACACCCACTTGTGGATATGACTGGTGATGGAAGTAAAGTCCGATGCTGTAAAGAGCAATATTTCATAGGAACCTGGAATGTTAGGTCCATGAATCAAGGCAAATTGGAAGTGGTCAAACAGGAGATGGCAAGAGTGAACAGCAACATTTTAGGAATCAGTGAACTAAAATGGACTGGAATGGGTGAATTCAACTCAAATGCCCATTATGTCTACTACTGTGGGCAAGAATCCCTTAGGAGGGAGGGGGGTTCAGAATGGGGAACACATGTACACCCGTGGTGGATTCACGTCGATGTATGGCAAAACCAATATAATATTGTAAAGTAATTAGCCTCCAATTAAAATAAATAAATTTATATTTAAAAAAAGAAATGGAGTAGCCATCACAGTCAACAAAAGAGTCTGAAATGCAGTACTTGGATGCAATCTCAAAAACAACAGAATGACCTCTGTTCATTTCCAAGGCAAATTATTCAATATTACAGTAATCCAAGTCTATGCCCCGACCAGTAATGCTGAAGAAGCTGAAGTTGAATGGTTCTATGAAGACCTATAAGATCTTCTAGAACTAACATCCAAAAAATATGTCCTTTTCATTATAGGGGACTGAAGTGTAAAAGTAGGAAATCAAGAGATACCTGGAGTAACAAGCAAATTTGGCCTTGAAGTACAAAACGAAGCAGGGCAAAGACTAATAGAGTTTTTCCAAGAGAACACACTGGTCATAGCAAACAGCTCTTCCAGAAATACAAGAGAAGACTCTACACATGGACATCACCAGATGGTCAATACCGAAATCAGATTGATTATATTCTTTGCAGCCAAAGATGGAGAAGCTCTATACAGTCAGCAAAAACAAGGCTGGGAATTGACTATGGCTCATATCATGAACTCCTTATTACCAAATTCAGAGTTAAATTGAAGAAAGTAGGAAAAACTACTTAGGATGACCTAAATCAAATCCCTTACAATTATACAGTGGAAGTGACAGATTCAAGGGATTAGATCTGATAGGCAGAGTGCCTGAAGAACTATGGATGGAGGTTCATGGCATTGTATATGAGGCAGGGATCAAGATCATCCCCAAGAAAAAGAAATGCAAAAAGTCAAGAAGATTGTCTGAGGAGGTCTTACAAATAGCTGAGAAAAGATGAGAAGCTAAAGGCAAAGGAGAAAAGGAAAGATACACCCATTTGAGTGCATAGTTCCAAAGAATAGCAAGGAGAGATAAGAAAGCCTTCCTCAGTGATATAAAGATTAAATGAGATAATCTATGTAAGATAAAGTGTCCAGTGCATAGTAGGCCTTTAGTAAATGGTACACAGAAAAATAAAGAAAAAGAAGCTATAAACTCATGTTTATGCAGCACTGCCTGTGTGTCAGAGACAGCCCTAGATGCCAGAGCTACTGCGGTGGTTGAACTGACCTGGTCCCAGCCTTCCTGGAGGCCCCAGAGTCCAGAGGAAGACCCACACAACCAGTAAACCTAGAAATAAATCTAACCCTGTAAATTGTGATTCAGCCTAGGGAAAAATGAGCATGGTCCGTTTATGGAGAGTAACAGGTGGGACTTACTTTGTGAAGGTCAAGGAAGATTATGAAGTCTGGAAAATCCTGCATATGATATTTCCCTTCTTGGAAATTCATGACATTCATTAGCATATTAAAGACAGAAATCTTCAATAAAGAAATGAAGAAATCCATTTAATTTTGTTTAACCTAGATTTGTCCATATTGTTTTGACTACAGCCTATTTTTCCCTGCAGAAGACCTTTTAATCATCCTTTTTAAAAGTTAGTGTTCTGCTGAGCAAATGTAAGGCTGAATTAAGCTAGTATTTCTCTGTAATTAGCTGTTTTTGGCAGCTCCAGGCAGGACTCTTTTATTTGGTTATGCTTTAGATTACAATGACAATACTTCTGGTGAAAAAGGTGTTTCCAGGTGTCACATTCATCCCATTTTTTTCAGTGCTATTGATTTTTCCTCTCTCTTTGAACTTCTTTCTTGGTACATTTCTTCATGTCTCTTTGTTAGCAAACTAGTTTTCACTCTGTCTTTTTGCAGAGGGGTGAAAAGATCTTTTTCAACAGGCAGTGAATTCAGGTGAGTTACACAGCAGGCATCGCAGCATGGAGGTTTGACAGCATTTTCCTGGAGCCAGCTAGAGGCATCCGTACCTGGGCTGTAAGAGCAGATGTCCTGTTTAGAATTCAAAAGTGACAATGAGGCCTCCATGCCAGCTGGCAAAGATGTCCTGGGCATTCCCTGATCCATGCCAGCAGGGAGAAAGAGAGAGAACAGAGACACAGAGCTTCCAACCTCAGTGTCACTCTGCAGAATAAGTGAGGCTAATCCATTGCTGCTCAATTTCACAGTAGAGCAGGGAGCAGGCAAAGAATGACCTTGGGGCACAGGAAAATGCCCTTGTACACAAAATGTTTCATACTTCAAACTTGAGAGGGAACTAGAAATTCTACCATTTGTCTACCATTGGGAAGGCTTAATGAAATACAGTATTTCCTGAAATTAAATTGCAAATATTTCATGAACTAGAAATCACATGGATCTATATTTGTATCCTGACACCAAACCTAAGCTTTGTGACCTTACTTACCCTCTCTAAGCCTCAATTTCCTTTCTTTCTTGTTTTTTTTTTTATATTTATTTGTTTGGCTGCATCAAGTCTTAGGATCTCAAGTGAGATCCTCGTTGTGGCCCACGCACTCTCTAGTTGAAACGTGTGGGCTCAGTTGTTGTGATGTGTGGGCTTAGTTGCCCCAAGGCATGTGAGATCTTAGTTCCCTGATCAGGGATCAAACGCACATCCCCTGCATTGCAAGGCAATTCTTAACCACTGGAACACCAGGGAAGGCCCACGCCTTAGTTTTCTCATCCATAAAGTAGGAATGCTGCCACACACCTCATATGAGGATTAGCTGGGAAGGTGTAAGGATATATTAAAATGACATTTTGCCTCCCCTGTCATAGAGCGAGGGCAGAGAACAACAGCGAGAAATAGGAAAAAGGATTTTTATATGTAAGAGCACCCAAATATCTGGAGCATGGGGCCCTTAGAGCCTGCACGCTGCTGGTTGCATGCAATAAAATGTGGGGGCATTTCGAAGCGTAGAAGGAAGGAAAGGCAGTATGGCAGGGCTCCAGGGAACACTCCGGATCCCTGACAACATGACTCAGCAAGGTGTGGACCTGCAGTGTACAGTGAGAGCCAAGGACCAGGTGTGTGATTAACACTAACATTTTGCTCCGTGCCCCAGGTGGCCACCTGGTCAGCAGCAAAGCCCCATCTTTAAATGATCATCCCACTCAGCTTCCTCATTTCACAGGTAGAGAAACTGACATATGAGAGACAAAGCTGTCCTACTCAGTGAGACAATGTGATCTAAGAAATCTGGTTCTTAACCCTCATCTTCTTTTTCCACTACACCTAGTACTGCACAACAGAGCAAATAGCCCTGCATAGGGGAAGCTTCCTTACTACATTTTTGCTTTGGGGACTAGAAGAGTTCTCAGCACTGGGCACAATGCACAAATCCAGGCAGTGTATTTGAACCCAGATTATTAAGAAAACATCTAGTAGGCATCTTTTATTCTTCCCTTTTGCTCCTTCCTCGTTCTGTTTTTTCTGAACATGGTGATGGTACAGTGACCATTCTGTGACTCTGAGGATACCTGGAGGTGGTGCCAAGGAGGAAGGGGAGAAAAGTGAAAGGAGGCTGGGCCATTGAAAACCATGGAGCCATCACAGCAGTCTGGACTGTCCACTGTGGGCTTATTTTACACCAGAAAAAAGTTTCCATTTCATCATGTGTGTTGGGATGGGCTTATAGTACAGTATCAGACAAACTTGGCTGCAAATCCCAGCTCTTCATGACTTTACACAACCTAGTTAATTTTTTTCAGGAATTTCCATTTCCTTATAAATACTGATTGCCATTAATTAGATACTCTGTGCCAGGAATTGTGCTGGTTTCTTTTCACATGTCATAGAGTGTCATCTCCATTGTACAGATGAGAAAACTGAGGCTGAGGTTGGCAAGTAAGTTGCCTAAGGAAGAATTTAGACCTAGAACTGTCTGACCCTGGACAGCAATGTTCTTAAAACAATAGGTGTCCATACAAAAGGGATGAAAGATTTGTACCACAGGATTTTTGGGGAGGATTAATGTAAAATGGTGTAACAAATGAAAGACAGGAATCACACTGCATGGTAGCTATTTTAATAATTTTTACATTAGTTTAGTTTTATGTTTTGTTTTTGCTTTTTTTTTTTTTTCCCTTCGGTCTGCTTTGGCTCTTAGTTGCAGCAGTAGGAATCTTTGCTGTGTTGTGCTGGATATTTCATTGTGGGTCATGGTCACTCTAGTTGTGGGGCACAGGCTCTGGACTCTGGAATGCTGGCTCAGTAATTGTGGTGCTTGGGCTTAGTTGCTCTGTGGCATGCAGGATCTTAGTTTCCCAACCAGGGATTGAACCCGCATCCCCTGCACAGCAAGGCAAATTCTTAAGCACTGGGACACCAGGAAAGTCCTGGTTTTGTTTGGTTTGTGGGCAAACCAAAAGAAAAAAAATCTGTGGGCAAAACAAAAGGTAAAGTAAAAGGATTAGTATTAGTTCAGTTCAGTTGCTCAGTCGTGTCTGACTCTTTGCGACCCCATGAATCGCAGCACGCCAGGCCTCCCTGTCCATCACCAACTCCCAGAGTTCATTCAGACTCACGTCCATCGAGTCAGTGATGCCATCCAGCCATCTCATCCTCTGGCAGAGGGCATTATTCCTCTGTTATTCCTGGCAGTGGCCAATTATTTATAGATGATTTCAAAGCTAGTACTGTCTACTGTAGGGGCTTTCCTGGTGGCTCAGTGGTCAAGAATCTGCCTGCCAATGGAAGAGATGCAGGAGACTCGAGTTCCATCCCTGCTTAAGAAAGATCTCCTGGAGGAGGAAATGGCAACCCACTCCAGTATTCTTGCCTGGAAAATTCCTTGGATAGAGAAGCCTGGTGGGCAACAGTCCAGAGGGGTCTCAAAAGAATCGTACCTGACTGTGCGCATGCACACACACACACACACACACACACACTATGCACTTTCTACTGTATCTCAGGGGTACTCAGAAGGGCACTGGACTGGGAATATCAGGAAATTTGTTCTAATCTGGATGTATTAGTAACTCACTGTGTGAACCTTGACAAATCTTTTCCATTTTGTGGATTCTAGTTTTGGGCTCTGTAAGCAGAGATGGTTAGATTGAGTTATCTCTAAGGACCTCTTTCTATTGCTTCTCTGATCATTTCAGATGCTCGCAGAATGGGTATACCACCCTACCCGCCTCCAATAGAATACTTATTTCAATGAAGTCTTCAGTCATTTCAAGATACTATATATTCATATTCAAGACCTATGTTAATTTCAAGGCCACTGCTCATATATGTTACTTTTAACATCTTATTACCAAATCCTTTTTCCTCAACACAGGTACTGCAGTTACTTCTAAAAATTCCTTTTAGGACATTAGAATAAGGAAAAATTACAGATAAAATCAAAGTATCAATAACCCTAAAATCTGACTTCCTTTCCAAATTATGTTTTGTTTAGGCTGCTGTTAAAAATGAGTCAGTATTTCCCACCTGACAGTAATACAAGGTGCTTACAAGCTTTCAGGATAAAGAGAAAGCAGCCCAAATTACACATCATTCTTAGAGAGGCTATGAATCACTTGAGGGACTCTGGCAGTTGTCCTAGTAAAAGCTGCATCCTATACATGGCCCATTATACATTCTAAGATCCCAAAACTCCCAAGGTGTCAGCCATGGGAATAATTGTGAGGAAGGAGATTCAGAGACAGTGTTGGGGAAGATATGTATCCAGGAGACTGGGAAATTGGTGTTAACTTCTCAGCACCCAGCCCTGCATGCCCATCAGCATCCAGAGGGATCTCTAGTTGAGGCATACAAACCCTCAGTTGTGGTATGTGGGGTCTAGTTCCCTGACCAGGGATTGAACTGAGGGTCCTGGCACTGGGAGAGTAGAGTCTTACCCACTGGATCACCAGGGAAGTCCCAGAAGACTGTATTTTGATTCACCATGTCTCACCTCAGCACCTCCCTGTAGGAGGAAATGCCAACCCCCTGGCTGACAGGTTAGCCAGCCTCTGGTCACACCTCTTGAGTGAATACCAACCACTCTCTACTGGTAGAGATATGAAGGTCACCAATCAATGACTGACTTTGGCCTGACCAAACACACTGCTCTCCCAAGAGTAAGAGTTCTTACTCTCCCACTTGGCCTCTCTTCTTATACACCTGAAGCCCTGGGTTTGTTATCTGAGGATGGAAGCCCTGACTGCTGTGGAACAAGAGTCTGTGTCTAGCGCTGGTCCTCCTGGAGCTCAGATGAGGCACCTTGAAGAGATGCCGTCAGCTTGGCCTCTTATCACAATTGTTTGGAGAGAAAAATGAGGGTACTTGGGAGTGATTTAATTGTATGGATTGCAATGACTCGCTTTGCTATTGATTTCATATATTCAAGGAGTCTTTAAAGTGATTATTCTTGGAATGGACAACCACCACCACATCGATTTCTGTGAATTTGATGGTGTCTGGAGAAGATCCAGTCCTCCTGGGCGGCATACATTTGGAAGGGAAGTGGCAGATCCTTGATAATGAGGTTCTAAGAGGACAGTGTTGAATACAGAGGAGTGAGCAACGTGGCTGGCTCAAAGCTGCTGTTGCTGCTAAGTCGCTTAAGTCATGTCCGACTCTGTGCGACCCCATAGACGGCAGCCCACCAGGCTCCCCTGTCCCTGGGATTCTCCAGGCAAGAACACTGGAGTGGGTTGCCATTTCCTTCTCCAATGCATGAAAGTGAAAAGTGAAAGTGAAGTCGCTCAGTCATGTCTGACTCTTAGCGACCCCATGGACTGCAGCCCACCAGGCTGCTCCGTTCATGGGATTTTCCAGGCAAAATACTGGAGTGGGGTGCCATCGCCTTCTCCAGATTGCTTTAAACACAGCCAGCACGGTCCACTTATGCTGCTCCCAGTCTTGTCCTTCTGGCTGGATGTTCATTTCCCACTGCCCTACATGCCCCAGCCCTGGGAGTCTGGAAACCAGAATAAGAGGAGCACCATAACACTTTAGCATAAGAGGTAATTTCTTAGTCCTCATACCATTTTTATATGAGTTTGTGCTTGCACATAAGAAGTCTATATATCAATTAAAAAGGCAAACATATTAGCAGTGACTCTCTTCTGGTAGATAGAATACAGGTTATTATAATTTTCCACAGTTATTTTTCATATTCAGAAATATATTGGTGTGACCAAAAATATATTTCAAAAAAGGACCATGTCCTCTGACTCAATGGTTCACCACGGAGGAGCCTGGTAGGCTGCAGTCCATGGGGTCGCTAAGAGTCAGACACGACTGAGCAACTTCACTTTCACTTTTCATTTTCATGCATTGGAGAAGGAAATGGCAACCCACTCCAGTGTTCTTGCCTGGAGAATCCCAGGGATGGCAGAGCCTGGTGGGCTGCCGTCTATGGGGTCGCACAGAGTCGGACACGACTGAAGCGACTTAGCAGCAGCAGCAGTAGTAATTTAAAACACAGAAAATATAGTTTTGTATAAACATGATGATCTATAGCAAACTAATTTTTTATACCAGCAAATGAGCTATACTTTGAAAATTAATCTAATATGCAATAATAATAAGAGTCGTGTCCGACTCTGTGCAACCCCATAGACGGTAGCCCACCAGGCCGCCCCGTCCCTGGGATTCTCCAGGCAATAACACTGGAGTGGGTTGCCATTTCCTTCTCCAATGCATGAAAGTGAAAAGTGAAAGTAAAGTCGCTCAGTCGTGTCCGACTCTTAGCGACCCCATGGACTGCAGCCTACCAGGCTCCTCCGCCCATGGGATTTTCCAGGCAAGAGTACTGGAGTGGGGAAGGATATATAGGATTACATAAATGTTGATACAGTTATAGTGTAGACTATTATGTGATCTTTTAAAACATTTTTCAAAAGACTTTTAAAGATTTGGGAGAAAGTACAGTACGTATTGTGGAAAAAATGTGACTTTCAAACTTTATTCACAACGTAATTCATTTTAAATATAATTATAATTCTCTAAAATACACAGAAAAATGTTTGGTAGGTAGCTTTGTATGGCAAAATCCTGGGTGACTTCCCCATATTTTTTTTCTACTTTAAGTTTTCATTAGTGAACATGCTTTATAGATACATATACACACATATTCATTAAAAAATTCTTATCAGAAGGAGTTTTAAACCCTGGAAACTAGAGCTTTGCTTATTTAAATTCTAAGGAGAGCAGTCAGGCCTTAAGTGAATATAACTTTTGTTGCTGTTGTTGCCCTCAATCTTTCCCAGCCTCAGGGTCTTTTCCAATGAGCCAGCTGTTTGTATCGGGTAGACCAAGTATTGGAGCTTCAGCTTTAGCATCAGTCCTTCCAATGAATATTCAGGACTGATTTCCTTTAGGATGGACTGGTTGAATTTCCTTGCAGTCCAAGGGACTCTCAAGAGTCCTCAATACCACAGTTCAAAAGCATCAATTGTTTGGCTCCCCACTGGAAACGCCCTCCGCCGTGTTCTTTCCATCTTGTTTGAGGTCTCAAACCACTGCCTCTTCCCCAGGGTAGACCCTACCTCAATGAGGTTGTCATTGTTCAGTTGCTCAGTTATGTCCGACTCTTTGCGACCCCATGGACTGCAGCACACCAGGCTTCCCTATCCTTCACCAACTCCCGGAGCTTGCTCAAACTCCTGTCCATCAAGTCGATGATTGCCAGCCAACCATCTCATCCTCTGTCATCCCCTTTTCCTCCTGTCTTCAGTCTTTCCCAGCTTCAGGGTCTTTTCCAAAGAGTCAGTTTTTCGCGTCAAGTGGCCAAAGTACTGGAGCTTCAGCTTCAATATCAGTCCTTCCAATGAATATTCAGGACTGATTTCCTTTAGGATGGACTGGTTGGATCTCCTTGCAGTCCAAGGGATTCTCAAGAGTCTTCTTCAACATCACAGTTCAAAAGCATCAGTTCTTTGGCGCTCAGCCTTCTTTATTGTCCACCTCTCACATCCATACGTGACTACTGTAAAAACCATTACTTTGACAATATGGACCTTTGTAGGCAAAGTAATGTCTCTGCTTTTTAATACACTGTCTGGATTTGTCATAGCTTTTCTTCCAAGAAGCAAGTATCTTTTAATTAACTTTTTATATTCATCTAATTTTTTTCCTAAATTTAGGATTAAATGCTTATGCAATTGCTGAACCAATATCTAGAATAATCTCACTAGTTATTTGGAAATCATGTTACATGGAAATGCAGAGGCACACAGGTCAAATGAGCTAGAGGGTCTGAGGTCAGACATTATTCCGTCTTCAGAAGACGGGACTCCAGGAAGTGCATTAATCAGCTTCTGTCTTTCTCTAAAGAAATGCTTATTCTACTCAGAGACCAAGTTCTAATTTGATCCATTCATATTGAAGTGGTTGGCATTTATAATTGATGGTAGGTTTGGCTTATTGCTACATTTCTCACATTGCCACCAAACTGTACAACTGTTAGAGGCATGATTCTCTATGTTCAGCATACTCTGGAGCACTCTATGCAAGGCATCTCAGAGAAATATCCTCCAGAAAGCATTTTCCACATAGAGTTCTGGTGGGCAAATGCCCCCTGGAGGAGCAGGGGCCCTGAGTTTTGCACGAATTCCTGTAGTATTAACTTCTCACCACTCTTCTCCCATCAAACTTTGTATTTCAGTTGGAAATTGTCTATATTAACCAGAAACTGAAATAATGGTCAATATAGACATCAGAGGAGGAAGTGAAGGTGGTTAAAAAAAATGTAGGGAAATTTGACACTTCTTACCCAAATCAGATTCTGTAATCCTTAAAATAGCAAGTGTTTTAATCTTCACTTCCTAAGTAGAAGTCTACTGACTCTACTATTATGGGAAATTGTGATCAGATCAATACCGTGTATTACTGATATTATCTTGTGATGTGCCAAGTTTGAATGGGAACAGTAGGTTTAAAGCAGGGTCATTTGTTTGATTGGCTAAATTATTTAAGTGGTTATACATTATGATTATATGAAGATTCAATCAAAGCTGAGCTCCTACCTCCCCTCACCCCCAAAAGAGAAGCAAAAGATAAAATTTTTTTTCTTTTTTTTTTTACAGTGTCTTCATCAGTGTGGCTAGTCTCATCTACACTGCAGTAAAATGAACACCCCCAAGTCTTAGGCTTACAACAACAAAGATCTGTCTCCCACATCAGTCTGATATGAATTGGGGACTTCCCTGAGTGACTGACTTGTCTCCAGGCAGTGGCCCAGGGACCCAGGCCTTTTCTATCCTGCTGTTGCACCACTTGGCGTCTTTTGCTTCTGACTGTGCACACAGATGACATTGAGAGGGACCAAAGAAAAAACACTCCCATTCTGAATTCATATGAACCTTCCCCCGGAGATGCTCAGTTACTGGCTCTTTACTGAGGACTAATGGCTTCTGCCACAGACAGGAAGTTGATTGTTGCATCCTTGCTGGAGGAGTATGTTCCCATTAGGGAGCTCACATCCCTCCTGTGGCAGCTCGGTGCCTTCTGGGCTCCAGTGTGAGTCCCCCAGGAAGAATGGATCTGTCCACAGGGCCAGTCAGTTCCTGATGCCAAACTCAGCTATCCTTTCAACCATAGCCCACGTGGGTCACATTTTCCTTAAACTAGCACGTATACTGGTACCCTACGATGTGTGCATATTCTGTTGGCCTAGTTCCCTTGAGAACTGAGACACCCACCTCTGGACTTCTGTTCACCCTGTTACTTTCTGCCATAACAACCCCTCTACTCTAACTCCAAACCCTGCTTGTTAAAAGCCTTCCTTTGTTAAGACATATTTTGAAAGACACCACTTCTTTTATGAAGTCTCTGGTCCTGTCAAATAATGTTCGTTATTTAACAGATATTTATTGACCATTTATTAAATGAGAAGCACTGTCTTAGTCCCTGAAGAACTTGTGTCCAACAAAAGAGATAAATTCTCTGATCTTGTACAGTTTATCTTCTAGTTGAAGGAGATAATAAGACAGAAAGTAAAGGTTTTTAAATCACCAACTGTAGTAATGGCTGTGAGGAAAAGAAAGCATTGTGACAAAGGGAGGTGGACTGCTTTAGTGTGGACAAAGGGCTTTTTGAGAAGGTACCATGTGGGCTGACTCTTGAAGGTGTGCACCAGTCTTCACCCAGGGCTCGCGGCAGGGTATGTGTACCACATGTAAAACACTTCTCATAATCCACATGAGATTTGTTTTCCTTCTACCTCTTCACCCAATGTATTAGATTATGAGCTTACAACATCTAATCAAATATTTAATGCCTAACATAGTGCCTGGCAATGGTTGCTTAATAAATGGAAGCTTAGCTTACTGAATACACATGCACGTGCACACACACACACACGCACACACACACACACCATATAAGTGTTCAGATGTGGACTGTTGGATTGAGGAGAAGTGAATTGACTAGACATCATTAGAAGTAACCCACAGTGTTAAAAACACACAGTCTCATATCTAGTTTGACAGCGAGTCAGTCTCTCTGTGGCATCTCTCAAGTCAGACAGCAAATTGAGAGTCATCCCCAGTCTTCCATATGTCACTCTGAACATACAGCTGGCCCAGAGGGTTCTCTTGGCATCTGCGCATATAATTTAGTGGCTAGGGCTCATGCTTAAAAGAAGGGGATAAAATATACTCTGCTACAGAGCAGGGCATCTTGTCAGGGAGTGACTGTGGAGCAGGCTGGACCGCTCTAGCTACCATCTGGTACAATCCTGGCCGGTTTCTAGAGTAGTGAGTGGAGAAGGCTGTAATGGACTTAATACCCTTGCTGTTACAAGGCAAACAATATAATACTATTTTTATTATTGTTTTGTTCCTAAGCAAAGCCTTTGACATGTCTTATTTCTTTCATTCCTCCTAACAGCTTTTTGAGATCGGTTCTGTTATTATTGATAACACTGATTCATGTTCCATATGCAGAGCTGAGGTTTCACCAAGTTAAGAAACGTGTCCAGCTTGCACAGCTGGTAAGCGATGGAGCCGTGTTCAGAAGTCTGACTCCAGAGCCCATGTGTGAGTGACACTGCAACTCTAAGACAGGCACTGTTCTGTTAGTTAAGTTGGTACTGCTTCTCCTGAGTAGGGCAGGAAACACTTCCCAGGACTTGTGTCCCCATGTGGTCCTGGGTTGGGGCCACCGGAGGAACTTGTATGAGACTGGGAAGTGGAAGTGAAGCCAAAGCTATCCTCTCAGACAGGGAGAAGTCAAATGCGATGACAGACGATGCCAAGATGCCTGGGAAGCCTCAGCCGGCCTCTGCTCTCCTCCTGTTTTATGCAGTTCATCTGTTTCTGCCACCCAACAACGGCCTCGGGTGCACTCTTGTGTGCTTGGCCGTCATCTGCAGATGAATTCCTAAGGTACAGCTCATTCCACAGAGCAGTTTTCCAGCTCTCTCCAGGAGCTCTCCCTTTGTAGCCCTGTGTTGACAGCCAGGTACACAGAGCTTCTCTGGCTTTCCTATAAGCGCTGACCTGCCCACCCTCACTGGTGTGTCAGGTGGGCGTGGCTCGTGACTCTGATCCTCCCACCCCTCCTTCAGGGTTTTCATTTTCCCATGCCACCATTTGTGTACACAATGATTCTGCTGTCAAATACTTTATTCTCATAATTGTTGTAGGGGCTCTGTTTTTGTGACACACCTGTGAAATAAAAGTGATAGTAAAAAATAAGTGATAATGATAAGACCACCAGTCCCTGCAGTGCAGCAAATGCCTCGTGCTAAGGGTTCTATGTGCTTTAAGTGAAAGTGTTAGTGGCTCAGTCGTGTCCAACTCTTTGTGACCCTATGAACTGTAGCCCACCAGGCTCCTCTGTCCATGGGATTCTCCAGGCAAGAATACTGGTTGCCATTTCCTATTCCAGGGGATCTTCCCGACCCAGGAATTGAACCTGGGTCTCCCACATTGCAGGCAGATTCTTTACTGTCTGAAGCCCTTGGTGGTTATGCAGATGCTCTCTTATACAAGGCCATTTCTGAGTTATGCTGGCCATTTCTCTAGCAGAGAAAAGGACTGGCTTTGTAGTAACTAATTTATGACTAAAAACACCAGCAAGGTGACATTATCAAACACATGGGACTTTGCTGCCGATGTGCCTGTTTAATTGCCCTCCTTAGTGCTCTACTCTTTCGAGAGGATTATTTTCATGAGCTGTGAGTGACTTAACTCACACGGTGACGTGTACCTTCATCTGCTGCAACTGAGAGGCGTTAATCAGCACCCTCACACGGTGACTCACCAGGGATGTTCTTGCCAAACAAGGATTGGGTGTTCAGACAGCCCCAGGTCAGAGTGAACATAAGCCTCAAGTTTCACTTCACCTTCTTAAACATCTCCTTTCCATTTCAACAGTCGCTTTCCAGTTCCAGCACCACAAGGTGTGTGTTAAGTATTTTTATGCCAAAACTAGCCTTGCAAAGTCAAACTTTACCATCCTTTCCAAAGGATGTCCCCAAACATTTCATTTTAGGAGGATGAACTCCTAAAGGTGTGTGTTAAGTATTTTTATGCCAAAACTAGCCTTGCAAAGGTCAAACTTTACCATCCTTTCCAAAGGATGTCCCCAAACATTTCATTTTAGGAGGATGAACTCTTGGTGCCATCATTATCAGTTAGCTTAATGGCCTTGACAGGCTGTGTCCTTCTCATACCCACACCGTGATCCCATCTTGTACATGTACCATACAGTGATGCATATCAGTTCCCAATAAGTGGGTGCCATATCAACCTGTATATTCTACTCAAGAAGTTACAAAGCCTACCCTATAAAAATACCTAATCCTCATTTGACCTCATAGAATGGACGGATGCAGGATTCAGGCCCCAGACATTCATAAGGAGCTGCTTATAGTTACAGGCATGAGAGGGAGCAATGATTCTAAAGTGGGTACCCACACCCATCTTGAGGGCATCATGTAATGAAGTGTCTCCTGCTCCCCTGCGTGAATTATTGACGCAGTTCCTTGATCACTTTAAGTCCACAGGTCCAACTGTCCACAGGCTTCCCTCATAGCTCAGTTGGCAAAGAATCCACCTGCAATGTAGGAGACCCTGGTTCAAGTCCTGGGTCAGGAAGGTTCCCTGGAGAAGGGACAGGCTACCCACTCCAGTATTCTTAGGCTTCTCTTGTGGTTCAGCTGGTAAAGAATCTGCCTGCAATGTGGGAGACCTGGGTTTGATCCCTGGGTTGGGAAGATTCCCTGAAGAAGGAAAAGGGTACCCACTCCAGTATTCTGACCTGGAGAATTCCATGGACTGTATAGAGTCAGAGTTGCAAAGAGTCAGACACGACTGAGCAACTCTCACTTTCACTTTTCACTTTCCACAGGTCCAACAGTTAGCTCATTACCTTACACAAACAGAAAACTCAACAAAATGGTACATGAATGAGTGACTAGTGAAAAAAGTCCATGCGGATCCCTGTGTCAGATGACTAAGGCTTTTTCTTCAAGGGGAGGTAACTTGGATCACAACGTAGCAATATGCAGTGTTTCCAGAGACTTGGGTACCTATTTATCAGTTGTGTCTTTTAGAGTAAACTCCATGTATATCCACTAAAAATGTGGCCCTCAAGACTTCGTGCATCCAGAGATATGGACAGGTGGTGGCTAGAGGAGGACCCAGCTCAGTCACTTAGCTGGCTTCCTAGTACTAGTTAGTGTACCTCCTAAGAGATGGGTGTGTTTCAGGTAGAGGGCTGTGAGCTTGACAGGTGACCCTGACTTTACCCAGACCCTCATGTGACTAGAGGTGCTTACAGAACACCCCTCTGAGATCAGATGTGCTATATGTGGTCACAAGGTCCGTCCGTCCACCTGTAGAATATGGATCTTGACTCATTGTCCTCATTTTCTAAACACTGACTTCCCAAGGCATACCACTTTCATCTTCCTTGATTCAGTGCTGTCTATGCATATTCTTGAAATGAAATGTACATTTACTTGAAAAATGGCAATAATCATAATGATGATAGTGGTGGTGATGCTGATAAGCCTTTAATGAGTGCTTAAATGACTAGGCACCTCTTGTAAAATGTAATCTTCGTATGTCAACCTATTATTGTCATTTTGTGGATGAAAAAACTACATCTTAACGTAAATATCTCACTAAGGTTAATTCGGCCTTAATTGGTTTACTTGGTTGAACCTTTGCACTCTGAGGAAAGCACCCTTATTTTCTTCTGTTTTCTGACTAATTGAAAATCAATTCTTTCTACAAAAGTCTTACAGAATATTTATTTTATATCTCCTTCACAGTCCGTAAGAAAAATGAGTTGTAGTTTGTTAAATTCCATTCCAGTTTTTCTTAGTATAGTTCAGATTACTTCCTTGGGGCATGTTGATCAATAGCATAGTAGAGTAAAGATGTTTTTAAAGCCATAAAGCTTAGCACAGCATTATTTATACCAGGAGCCACAGAAACATACATACAAAATTATCTTAGAGTGTTTAAAGCACTTAATGTATTTCTAAAATCTAAATTATCCAAATAGCATCATTAAAGAAGAAAACACATAAAATGTATAAAATTAAAGTGGATTTTTGGAATGACACTATGGATTTTGTGACAAGCTGTGGGCTATGTCAGGAAAAGGTCATTCGTTGGTCCTTTTATAAATGATGCTGTTTGGGAATTCTTCCCAGGGTAGTTAGAGATGGATGCAGAGCTTCAGTTCTCAGTCTGCATTTCTTTGCCAACTCTGTGATCAGTGGGTTACATTTGCTGCCTGCCACAGGATGGATTTGAGCAAAAGCTGGAAAATTCTGTTCCTTCGTCTTACGTGTTTTTCCTCTCGGCTGAATGTAGGGTGAGTACAACAATGCCAGCCCCTCGTGGTGTGAGGTGCTGGTATAAAAGAGAAAGCAATGCAAGGCCAAAAGCATTTTTAATGGTGGGGGTTCTCACAGGGTTTGGCCAGAATTCTGGCTCCCAACCTGCCTCCTACCTCCACTCCCTTACTTGACCCAGACCTGTGGGCTATTCAGAGAAGTACTAGGACTCAAGGACTTCTTTGCTTTGGGCTAGTTGTCCTGGCACAAACACAACAGAACTAAACTTCAGGATAGTGAATGACTATAGATCTGCCAGGGAGTGCATGCTCGAGAACTGCTTTTCTTATATTGTTTCAAACTAGGTCCTGGGAATAGGATCCAGTTTTGTGAATGCTGAAGGACCCAGCTTTGAGAATAATCAGCATTTTGGTCTTGCCAAACTATTTTAGGTCCAGCATGCAGTCTTTTTCCTCCTGGTGACATGGCTTGGGTCTGTAGGCAGCCCACTCGGGCACGGTTTGCCCCTGCCTGGTTTAATAGCAGCTCGCTGCAGGGCAAGTCAGCAGAGTGACGAGTGAAGCATCAGTGGACCGCACACCGGACAGCTGGACAGTTTGACCAATTCGTCTGGGTTTCCTGTGTTTCTCCCAACTCATCTCAGAGATGTTTACTCTCAGATTTCTTTTACTCTGCCACCGTTATTTCGGCCATGTTTTGCGAGTTAATCTTTGTATTTAGGAAGCAAATGGTTTTCATGCTAATTTCTCCCCTAAGGCTCTTTAGGCATTGTATAAACCAGTATTTGCTTTGCTCCAAGATACAGGAATAATGATATTTATGCAAAACACATTAGCTTCATTGGGTCTCTATCCTGTTTCCAGTATGCATGTTTTTATAAACACATACCTGAAAACTTTTTGGCAAACATATCACCGTTTTCTTCATTCACTAGATATTTATCAGATTATCTATAATATTCAGTTGACTTTCAGTTGGCCAGAAGAAGAGCAGCAAGCCAGTGCTTTGGGAGAGTAATAAAGTCGAAGGGCTAATGAGATGATTGCCCTGAAGTTTCCTTGCAGTTCAACAGTGTACTTATGGATGGGAAGCTGTGTTATAGACAGGTTACGTACAATGGTATGAAGCTGGAGGGCTGGATTTCAGTGCCTGCTCTGGTACTCACAGACTATGTGATCCGGGAAGGCTTCCTAATCTCTCTTAAGCTTGGGGTTTTCATAAGAAGGAGATTGATTACCCCTAGATCAGAGGGTTAGTGAAAGGATAATATGAATTTATCTATATATATATAAGGTATTTAGCATTGAGTCCAGGATATAGTATGCATCACAAGGTAACTTTTATTAATATGAAGGACTTCAGTGAAGGGGCTGGACAGTCTTAATACTATTATTGACTGAGACCCTGATGTCAGGACTTGTGTGAACCTGTACCCAGATTTACAATTGCAGGAAACTAAATATCAGCTTTCCAAAAAGCAAGGGGTGGATCACTAAAGTCACCAAACAACTGCTTATTTTAACATAGAAAATTACACCACAAAATAATATTTTGGCCAATTCTTAAATCACTTTTAAGACCAGGAGATGGAGAGAACCATAAGTAATATTCTGATATCTGTTCTTCCACCCTTTTTCTCTGCCCTCACCACCTTCTCTTTACACACACACACACACACACACACACACACACACACACAGAATTACATAAATTCAAATGGGATAATAACATGCAGAATATTTTGTAGCCCTTTCTTTTTCACTGAGTGAAATATTATGAATATTCCATTCTACCTATTAATAGCTGTATCATGTCAAAGTTGACTTCATCACTTGTTTGAAATTTATTTAGATTTTTGAAATGTTTTAAGTGACACTTTGATAAAGATCTTGAAACATATGTATAAGTACATACTGCTATTACATTCTTATAAAAACTTCTAGATGCAGGGGTTTGGGATCCTAGAATACACACTGTATTTTAGGTCTTTCGTTGCATCTTGTCTCATTTGAAGTCAGTTTCTCCTCTTGTCCTATGGATGCTGGTTCCTCCTCACCGTTGCTTACTGTGGTATGTGCTGGGTATGCAGTGCTTAGCCATTCAGTTGTGTCCAGCTGTGGTACAGTCACTTTAAAAACTTGCCAACTTGAAAGGGAGAGATGGTATCTCAGTCTTCTTTTAATTTACATATCTTTGAACTTTTTCACACATTTATGGGCTCTACCTCCTTAATGAACTACTTTTCCAAACTTTTTCTTTATTAAAAAATTGGTAAATTGTGGGATGAAATTAGGAATGCAGTATCTTAGCATATTTTGTTGACTTTCAGGACTGAAAGTAAAGTAAACGTAACAGCGATGACAGACATGCTCCTTCACAGCAGAAACTATGCCTAGCAGAGCACAGCAAGCCCTGGAGCTGCTCCCTGTGTGTGGACATCTGACGATAGTTAGAACAAGGTCTTCCGATAGTAAAAGCCATGGTAATTAAGGACTTAGCCCCTAGCAGCTACTGTGAAACAATGAATGAAAAAATTTCCATCCTAAAATATAAAGGTTTATTATAGCTCATCTGTAAATGCTACCTGAACCAGTTTCCAGAATTTTTTAGGGAATCTAGAAAGACATTTCTGCAAGTTATACTTGTAGAACACTAAGTTAATAGCCATACAGAAAAGCTCAGAAGTTCAGGGAGGTATAGTATCTGAAAAGATCATATGTATTATATGTGAGGATATATCAATATTAATAAGGATATATATATGCTGCATATAGTATATATACTATATATGTATGTGTATGTGTGTGTGTTTATATATATATATAAGTATACACACACTATATCCTTATATTTATATCTATAAACAGAGAGAGAGATAACATATGAAAAGGTCATCCTTAACATCATTTCTGTTTCTGTTTTACAGTAGGTGTTCCACAAAAGCTGTTGTATGGATGGTGGTCATGGTGACTTTCATGCTTAATTTGCCTCTAAGCTTAGCATTTAAAGTGGAAACCTTTGAAGGAAACCTCTACCATAGGGTAATGAGCCCAGGAAATCAGACAGAGCCCACCCATGTCCAGACCTCCCTAATGTTTATAAATTCACCCTTTCTGTACCCAAACAATGTAAAGTGATAAGTCCTAGTTTGTTAGTGATCTCGTGTGTGTGTGTATGTGTGTGTGTATTTAAAGGAGCACATGGGAAAACCTATGATTATAGGGTCACAGTCCACAGCTCTATGAATCAAGGACCAAGGGCTGGAAAATGGATACTTAAAATGAGAAATTGTCCATAGAATTTGAAAAATGTCATGGCAATTTAATTTACTCCTTCTCCCAAGATCCAAGGTCAATTGAAACACCAGTACCTCACTCAAGTGAAATAGGCCCAGTGCTCTTACAGCCACCCACACACACACTGTCATGCCCACAGTTGAACACACCTCTCCCATCCCTAACATAAAGGCCCTGTATTTCACAGCCAGCTCTCATCCTATGCATACCTCCCTGGAGAGGTAACTAGGTCACAGATAGCTTCTCTGACCCTGCTCTTCATCTTCATATCATGACCTTAAATCCCTTCTCCCTGAATTTAAAGAGCAACATGCTTAAGAGGTGGACAATTTGTGCTTCCAAGCCTGACAGATAAGGATACCATCTGACCTCTGCTACTTATTAGCCCTGTGACCTGAAAAAAGTTACCAAAAGGGAAAAAAAAAAGTTACCAGCTTCCTTTTTCGTGAAAAGAGCATAAAAATAGCATCACCTTCCCAAGGTAGTCATGTGTGTTAAATGTGATAAAATGTGCAAAGAATTTAGCAAGCTGGCACAAAGTAAGTGTGCAGTGGCTGTAGGCGCTCATTGTGGCTGTGATTGAAACTCTCCCAAATAGAGAAACAGGTTGAGAAACTGGAGCCTGTAACACAGAGGGAAGTAAGCCAGAAAGAAAAACACCAAAACAGTATACTAACGCATATATACGGAATTTACAAAGATGGTAACGATAACCCTGTATGCGAGACAGCAAAAGAGACATAGATGTATGGAACAGTCTTTTGGATTCTGTGGGAGAGGGAGAGTGTAGGATGATTTGGGAGAATGGCATTGAAACATGTATAATATCATATATGAAATGAATCGCCAGTCTAGGTTCAATGCATGATACAGGATGCTTGGGGCTGGTGCACTGGGATGACCCAGAGGGATGGTATGGGGAGGGAGGTGGGAGAGGGGTTCAGGATGGGGAACACGTGTACACCCCTGGTGGATTCATGTTGATGTATGACAAAACCAATACAATATTGTAAAGTAATTAGCCTCCAATTAAAATAAATTAGTTTATATTAAAAAAAAATAAATTTCCAGCCTCCAGAACTATGAGAAAATAAATATCTGTGGTTTAGGTCTAAAAAAAAAACAAACAAAAAACAAAACAAAAAGATTCTGCAATTACTGAAATGTTGGTTCCAAACTTCACAGAAAAAGGAAAGAGACAGAAGCACAGAGGTTTGTACTATTTAATGATAAAACAAACTCACTAGACACCTCTGTAGATTCTTCCCCTCAGCTCCTTTCTGTTGCTTCCAGCTGGTTCTCAGAATAAGCTACGTGTACCCAGTTAAATTTCCACTTAAAAGTAAGGTAAAGCCACTTTCCTGTTTGCTTTTAAGAACTGAATAAGGGAGAGAGAATCAGCTGAGGAGACGATGGTGCACCCCAGGCTTGGAAGGAGCCTGAGTCATCCCTACGCTTGGGCACAGGGTGCTCTGCTGGAATCCTGTGCCCCTGCAGACTCCTCCTGGCTCAGGAGCAAGGCAGCTCCAAGCCAGACCCATCTTTTCTGCATGGAGGCAAAAGTGAAAACACCCAGGCTAATGTAGTTATCAGACCATTCATCACATCTGAAAAAGGAAAGAAAGAATGTAGCAAAATTAAATATTTTCCATTTTAAAAGTTTTCTCCACTTTAATTATAAAAATAACATTTGTTATAACAAATGTTGGAAATTTCCCCAAAGTACAGTAAAAAAATTAAAATTTCTATAATCTCAACTTATGCTAGCTCACTGTTAAAATACTCCCTTCCAGGCTTTTACATATACATTAAAAAGATGGGATGATATTTTAACCTCATTTCCTCACTTAATAGAACATGAATATATGTCCATATAAATGTTAATCATTAGATATAAAACATAATTTTGATGGCTGCATAGTATTCCACCTTGTAATGATATCCTTAGTTATTTAACTTATGTCTTATTTTTGTACATGTGACTCGTTCCCAATTTTTTTTATTCTTATGGGCTCCTAACTGATGAACAGCCTTCTAGCTACATATATGGGCCCATTCAAGAGTATTTCCTCTGGTGTGGGTTAATTGGCATATGTAGTTATGAGCCCGCCCAAGATTATTTCTTTTGGAAGAAGTGGAATTGGGGCTTAACTGGTACATGTAGTTCAAATACTTTTGATATTTTGCCTGGGAAGTATGCATCAGTTTATACCCCACTAGCAGCCTCGGTTCAATATAGTCGCTCAGTCATGTCTGACTCTTTGCAACCCCATGAACCGCAGCACGCCAGGCCTCCCTGTCCATCATTAACTCCTGGAGACCACCCAAACCCATGTCCATTGTGTCCGTGATGCCATCCAACCATCTCATCCTCCATCGTCTCCTTCTCCTCCTGCCCTCAATCTTTCCCAGCATCAGGGTCTTTTCAAATGAGTCAGCTCTTTGCATCAGGTGGCCAAAGTATTGGAATTTCAGCTTCAACATCAGTCCATCCAATGAACATTCAGGACTGATCTCCTTTAAGATGGACTGGTTGGATCTCCTTGCAGTCCAAGGGACTCTCAAGAGTCTTCTCCAACACCACAGTTCAAAAGCATCAATTCTTCGGTGCTCAGCTTTCTTCACAGTCCAACTCTCACACCCATACATGACCACTGGAAAAACCATAGCCTTAACTAGACGGACCTTTGTTGGCAAAGTGATGTCTCTGCTTTTGAATATGCTATCCAGGTTGGTCATAACTTTCCTTCCAAGGAGTAAGCGTCTTTTAATTTCATGGCTGCAATCACCATCTACAGTGATTTTGGAGCCCGGAAAAATAAAATCTGACACTGTTTCCACTGTTTCCCCATCTATTTGCCATGAAGTGATGGGACCGGATGCCATGATCTTTGTTTTCTGAATGTTGAGCTTTAAGCCAATTTTTCCACTCTCCTCTTTCACTTTCCTCAAGGGGCTTTTTAGATCTAGCAGCCTCTAAGATTTAATTCAGACTCAAGGGCTAAATCTTAGCTAGTTTAAGCCAGTAGTGATAATTGCTTATCCCTTTCCAGTTACTAGGTTAGTCATGGGCATATGACACAGTTCTGGCCAGTAAAACTCAAGGGACATCTTTTTGAGAGCATCTAGGAAATGGGTTCCTCTTTGATTAGAAGAGACACAGAAGAGAAAACTGTCCATTTTTTTTTTTCCAGTTCTTGAAGTGGAACAGGATGTTGAGAAAGAGCTGCTGCACTCAGAGAGTGACTGGGGATACATGGAGGACAAGAGAGTGTGCAGAGAGAAAGGTGGGAAAAGCGGGCTCCAGACAACGTGGTGAGGCACCAGATTAACCCCGAGGAACTGGCTCCTGACCAGACTCTTTTGTAAAAGGTAATAAGTGTTCTGAGCTACATTTATTCAGGCTTTCTGTAATTTACTATGGAAAACATCTTGATGCTGCTGCTGCTGAGTCGCTTCAGTCGTGTCCGACTCTGTGCGACCCCAGAGATGGCAGCCCACCAGGCTCCGCCATCCCTGGGATTCTCCAGGCAAGAACACTGGAGTGGGTTGCCATTTCCTTCTCCAATGCATGAAAGTGAATGTGAAATCGAAGTCATCGCTCAGTCATGCCTGACTCCTAGCGACCCCATGGACTGCAGCCCACCAGGCTCCTCCGTCCAAGGGATTTTCCAGGCAAGAGTACTGGAGTGGGGTGCCATTGCCTTCTCCGGAAAACATCTTACTTGGATAATAAGCAAAAAATGATAAACAATGGGTTTAATGTTCATTCTCTTGATTACAGTGAACTTGAACTTTTCTTTATTTTTTTAGCTTGTTTTTTTTTTTTATTTAATTTTTATTTATTTATTTATTTTACTTTACAATATTGTATTGGTTTTGCCATACATCAACATGAATCCACCACGGGTGTACACATGTTTCCAATCCTGAACCCCCCTCCCTCCTCCCTCCCCATACCATCCCTCTGGGTCATCCCAGTGCACCAGCCCCAAGCTTCGTGTATCCTGCATTGAACCTGGACTGGCAATTCATTTCTTATATGATATTATACATGTTTCAGTGCCATTCTCCCAAATCATCCCCCCTCTCTCTCTCCCACAGAGTCCAAAAGACTGTTCTATACATCTGTGTCTCTTTTGCTGTCTTGCATACAGGGTTATCGTTACCATCTTTCTAAATTCCATATATATGCGTTAGTATACTATATTGGTGTTATTCTTTCTGGCTTACTTCATTCTGTATAATAGGCTCCAGTTTCATCCACCTCATTAGAACTGATTCAAATGTATTCTTTTTAATGGCTGAGTAATACTCCATTGTGTATATAACTTGACCACTTATGGTGCTTCTTTAGTGAACTATCTGTTGCCTTTTTCCTACAGATGTATTACCTTCATATTGATTTAATGTTTGAAATAGTCTTCCTACTTTCAACATACAGAAGTTTTAAAATTTTCTGTTTCTGACCTATTGAATCTTTTTTTTTCTCTGATTTCTTTGATTTTGTGCTTTGTATTTTCTCACAAAGAGAACAAATATTCGTCTATAATTTGCTCTAGTTATCTCTCAGTTTTATTTTTTATATTGATTCTTTAAGGTACATTTTGTTGAATAATATGAAATAAAGATCAAGTTTTCACAGAATGTGGGAAAATCTTAACACTATTGAAAACAAGGACATCCCCTGTGATTCACAAAATCTTTATCTGTGTTCATACTACACCCAGGCCTGTTTGATAGTTTACTGTGTTACACATATATTACATTTCTATATGTTATAGGCCCAGCATTATGCTATTTACATATTATTACATAGTTGTTTTTTTTAAAACAGCTATCAGATAAAGAGAAAATATACATTTATGTTGTTTTTCATACCTTTGCTCTTTGTTTTATCATGGATTTGAATTAGTATATGAGGTCACATCCCCACAGCCTAGAAAACATCCTTTAGTTATTCCTTATCAGGTGGTTCTGCTAGCAACGATTCTCTCACTTTTAGGAACGTCTTTATTTCAACTTCATTTTTGAATGGTAGCTTTACTGAATATAGGATTCTTGATTGATGGTTTTATACTGAGAATTTTGAATGCTAAGCGCTGTCTCTGGTCTCCATTGTTTCTGCTGATGAGTCAGCTATTATATTATTGTGTTCTTTTTTAAGTGGTGAGTCATTTTTCTAGGTGTTTCCAGCATCTTCTCCTTGTCGTTGATTTTCAGAATTTTCAACGTGATGTGTCTCTGTGGATCTCTGCTATTATTGTACTGTACTTGCAGTTCATTGAGCTTCCCAGATATGTAGATTATTTTTTAAATGTGGAAAGTTTTCACGATTATTTTTTGAATATTTTTTTGATTATTTTCCCTCCTTTTATGTCGTGCTGATGCACTTGATAGTATTCCATGTTTGTCCAAGGCTCTGTTCACTTTTTTTTCATTCTCTTTTCACTTGGCTTACTTATCTCTACTGCTCCTTCTTCAAGTTTGCTAATTTTTTTCTTCTGCAAGTTAAAATCTACTGTTTCAACCTTCTAGTGCTAAAAAAAAATCAGTTATTTGAACTTTGCCATGCTAGAATTTAAACTTTGCCAAGCTAGAATTTCCACTTGCTTTTTTTCTTATATTTCTTTATTGATATTCTCTATTTGATGTAGCAGTGTTATTTTACCTCCCTTCACTTCTTTAATCATGATTTCCTTTAGTTCTGTGATCATATTTAGAATGGCTATTTTGAAATCTTTTTCTGGTAAATCTGACATGTTTTCTCACAAGCTGTTTGTGTTGTCTGCTTTTTTCCCTTTTTACCCCCAGTGTAGCATCAATATTCTCAACACTGTGTGCCCAAGAGAGAGCCTCCATTCCACAAACAGGGTCCAGAAGGAAGAATGGAGTCCCTGCCTCTCAACCGCATTGTGCTGAGACTTAGCATCAGCAGCAAGTAGCTTGAAACATAATGAGAAATGCTGAAGCCTTGCTTCTCTCAGGAAAAAAGACCCCTGACTGGGAGGGAGCAGGTGTGGGCAACCTGTGTTCTTGAGGGCAGCAGTCAGGAATGGAGTCTGTGCCACCTTTCTGAGCTAGGACGTGGGGAGGGAGGAATGTTTTTGTTCAGATACTATAGAGTCTAGTCTTTCTCACCAAATTTTTATAGATTTTCTTGTGTATTGTTATTGTTCAGTTAAGAAGTTGTTTCTGACTCTCTGCGACCCTATGGACTTCAGCACATCAGTCTTCCCTGTCCTTCACTATCTCCCAGAGTTTGCTTAAACTCATGTGCATTGAGTCAGTGATGCCATCCAACTATCTCATCTTCTGCCACCCATTTCTCCTCCTGTCCATAATCTTTCCCAGTATCAGGGTTTTTTCTAATAAGCCAGCTCTTTGCATCAGGTGGACAAACTATCTGAGCTTTAACTTCAGCATCAGTCCTTCCAATGAATATTCATGGTTGATTTCCTTTAGGATTGATTGGTTTGCTCTCCTTGCTGTTCTTGTGTATATGTTTCTTCATTTGCCATTTATATGTAAGACAATTTCCAGGGGTTTTAAATTGTTGTTTTTAATCATTTTTACTAGTTTCACTGAGGAGCAGTTCAGTGGAGCTCTTTGTGTTATCACACTGGAGGCAAGACAGAGAGCAGCAGCCTCATTCCTACAAACACAGCCCTGTGCCCTTCCTATAGCTGTAGGTACCTAGTAGGTCATTAAAGCTTATTTATTGATGTGTCTTTTCTCAGTTAAGTAAAGCTGTATTTCAAGTGTCATTTATAGTTATAGTTTCCCCTACACACAAGTAGGTGTGATGAATCTCTTCTTTCTACAACCATCAATTAAAAGTTAGCATTCTTTCCCTTGAAATAACTCAGAAGATTTTTCACAGTTTTTGTTTTTAACTGCTATAAATCACTTGGCATCCAACCTTGTAGTTTATTGAGACTTTTAATAAAAAGTTTTTCCAAAGTTTTTACTCAAATAATCAGTTTGATCAGTAGGACCAAGCCACTGCGATAACTTTATAATCTCCTTCTGTTCAGTATCAGGGTGACAGATTTGGATTTTTTGGTAGTAGTATTTGAAACTGGAGATAATTATATTACTTTGAACTGTTCATGGTTAATTCCACTCAAGTCTAATCTGAAGGAGGGGCATGATAAAAGTTACCGACAAAAGCAGGGCAAGCTTATGTATGCGCTTAATTCACATTTAGCCTATGGCCCATGTTCAGGATGGATTGCATCCACTGACATTCTGACCATGGGAGAGGGTCTCCTGTCAGGCTCTCTGCCCCTGCCATTGCTATTACAGTTGTGGGGATTCTCAAATTATAGTAAAGATGATTAAAAGTACGTGTGAAGATTCAGTAAATGCAGGATATGGCCCAGAAGTCTGCCTTGTTAAGAGGCTACTGGGCTGGTTCTGATGAAGGTAGCATCCATCAGCACTCATGTTGAGGAACACTGAGCAGGCGCATCATCAAAGTCTTCTTGCTCTGATTTTCTTGTGGCCAAGCAAATGGACAAGCGCTTGATTTCTCAGTTGTTCATTTACAAGGAGTGAACATGACGATCATGTTGACATTCTGCATACTAGCTTTTTTTCCCATTACAAGTTAGTAACTTAATATTTAGATTTTATTAAATATCTGTCTATAGACCAAGTTTAAATGCACTCAAATCACCAAGGTGGGTATCTTAAGAGGTAGGTATCTTTATACTTACAGATTTCAGCTCATTTGACCACTCCTGGGAAGAATGTAAGCCACCTGTCTGAGAGCGAACTAGTCTTAAGGGCAGCAATATCCTTCAGTGGTCTGTAGAGTACTACAACTTCTTCTTATCTTTAAGAAAGGAGATAGGATGGTAAAGACTTGGAAGTTGGGCAGATCTGGGTTTGAATCCTTTCTGTGTATCCTCTGAGCAGTGTGGACTTAATTCAGTTGCTTATAGTCTCTGAGTCTAAGTTTCTTCATGTGCAAAGTGAAAGTAATAAATCCAATAGGTAAAATCTCTGTTTGAGTCAGAAAACCCATCTTAATTTGGCAAAATATATACATACATACACATACATACAAAAACATACACAGCTTCCTGGTAGCGGAGATGGTAAAGAATCTCCCTGCAGTGCGGGAGACCCAGGTTCGATCCCTGGGTCAGGAAGATCCCTTGAAGAAGGCAACCCACTCCAGTAATCTTGCCTTGAGAATTCCGTGGGTGCAGGGGCCTGGTGGGCTGTTGTCCATGGGGTCACAAAGAGTTGGACATGACTGAGAAACTTTCATTTTTATACATCCATAAGAATATCTTGACCCCAAAACTCTAAGGTAGGGCTAGCCTGAACTGTGTGGCGTTGGAGAAGACTCTTGAGAGTCCCTTGGACTGCAAGGAGATCCAACCAGTCCATTCTGAAGGAGATCAGCCCTGGGATTTCTTTGGAAGGAATGATGCTAAAGCTGAAACTCCAGTACTTTGGCCACCTCATGTGAAGAGTTGACTCATTGGAAAAGACTCTGATGCTGGGAGGGATTGGGGGCAGGAGGAGAAGGGGACAACAGAGGATGAGATGGCTGGATGGCATCACCAACTCGATGGACGTGAGTCTGAGTGAACTCCGGGAGTTGGTGATGGACAGGGAGGCCTGGCATGCTGCGATTCATGGGGTCATAAAGAGTCAGACATGACTGAGTGACTGAACTGAACTGAACTGAGCCTCAGGCAGAGTTGAATCTAGGAATTCAGATGAATTCATCTGAACCCATTTGTTCCCCATCTCTTGGGTCTGTGTTCCGCCCTGTAGACTCCATTCTCAAGCTTCCCACAGCTGTCCCCAGCAGCTCCATTTATATGCATGTCGTCCCAAGGTAATAATGTCCGATGGGAGAGAGCAAACATTCTCACTTCTCTGAGCATGCTTAGCGGCATCTCACTGTAAATCATTTTCTTTGTGTCAAATACCCATCCCTCAGTCATTCACCATGACTAGAGAAAGATGTTCTGATTGGTCAGGTCTGGATCACATGGCCCTTTGGAGCCAAAGATACATCAACTCCACATGTATCACATGGCTGAAAATAGGAAAGAGTGTGACTTCCACAGGAAAATGGGAAAGCTGCTACCAAATGAAGAGCTGCTGCTGCTGCTGCTGCTAAGTCACTTCAGTCATGTCTGACTCTGTGTGACCCCATAGATGGCAGCCCACCAGGCTCCGCCATCCCTGGGATTCTCCAGGCAAGAACACTGGAGTGGGTTGCCATTTCCTTCTCCAATGCATGAAAGTGAAAAGTGAAAGTGAAAGCGACCCATGGACTGCAGCCCACCAGGCTCCTCAGTCCATGGGATTTTCCAGGCAAGAGTACTGGAGTGGGTTGCCATTGTCTTCTCTGAATGAAGAGCTAGAGAGAATAAAGGACCTACATTCATAGCTGTCAAGCCCTACTGCACAGGTCTTAGATGATGTAATCATGGTAAATCACTGAGCACATGACTTGGCACACAGTAAGTATTCAATACATGAAAACCATTCAGAAAATAAACTATTTATTACTGTGAACTAAATCCTCTCTTTATCATAAGTTATAACTTGTTAGGAGCATCATCTCCTAAAGAAGAAAAAGATGATCTGAAATGAATCTTTTCCCCTAAATGGAAACAAAGATCTTAGACATTCAAGTATTCGAAGGTTGAATCCCTGTAGAGGGAGGACAAGGGAAAACAGAGGAAAAGTGGGGAAAAGAAAGAGGCATAGCCTCACTGCTGACACACAGTGAGAGCTGGGTGTGAATCCTTGAGACTCTCTGAGTCTTAGGTTCTTCATCTGTAAATTAGAAATGATGACCATCACCCACCTGCTTCTATAGTGATAACCAACAATATAATGACTGTGAAAAAATTAAACAGTCCAATTAGTATGAAGAGAATAAATAGATATATTGAAATGCTAGGGACATGAATATTGACTGTCTGGGGGCCAGGCACCGTTTGAGTTCTTTAACAAATGTCATCTCATTTAATCCTTACAGTCATTGTAGGAGGTAGATACTATTATTGTATCTTCACTTTACAAGTGAAGCTCAGAGAGATTGCATAGCAAGCTCAAGGTCACATAGATTATAAACTGACATTCAGTTTAGGTCTCTGATGACTTCTTTTTATTCAGCCTTACAGCCTGCTGTTTCATTTTAGCCTGATGCAAAAACAGACCTGGAGCTTACTGTGGCTCAGATCATCAGTTTCTCATAGCAAAATTTAGGCTTAGACTAAGAAAGCGGGGAAAACTGCTAGGTCAGCCAGGTATGACTTAAATCAGATCCCCTATGAATGTGCAATGGAGGTAACAAACAGATTCAAGGGATTCGATCTGGTAGACAGAGTGCCTGAAGAACTATGGAAGGAGGTCCATAATATTGTACAGGAGGCAGGGGACAAAACTGTCCCAAAGAAAAAGAAAAGCAAGAAGGCACAGTGGTTATCTGAGGGGGACTTACAAATAGCTAAAGAAAGAAGAGAAGTGAAAAGCAAGGGAGAAAGGGAAAGGTACATCCCACTAAATGCAGAGTTCTGAAGAAAGGCATGGAGAGACGAGAAGGCCTTCTTCAATGAACAATGCATTAAACTAGAAGAAAACAACAGAAGGAGGAAGACTAGAGACCTCTTCAGGAAAATTGGAGATATCAAGGGAACATTTTGCCCAAAGATGGACACAGTAAAGGACATAAACAGTAGAGACCTAGTAGATGCTGAAGAGATCAAGAAGAGATGCAAAGAATACACAGAAGACCTGTATAAAAAGATCCAAATAAACCAGATTGTTATGATGGTGTGGTCAGCCACCCAGAGCCAGACATTCTGGAGAGTGAAGTCATGTGGGCCTTAGGAAGCACTGCTGTTAATAACTCTAGTGGATGTGACAGAATTCTAGTAGAACTGTTCGGAACACTAAAGGATGATGCCATCAAGGTGTTGCATTCATTATGTCAGCAAATCTGGAAGACCCAGCAGTGGCCACAGGGCTGGAAAATGTCAATCCTCATCCCAATCCCCAAGAGGGGCAGTACTAAAGAATGTTCAAACCACCAGACAATTGCACTCATCTCCCATGCTAGTAAGGTCATGCTTAAAATCTTGCACTCTAAGCTTCAGCATTATGTGAACTAAGAACTTCCAGATGTCCAGGCTGGGTTTAGAAAAGGAAGAGGAACCAGAGCTCCAATTACCAACTTTCACTATATCACAGAGAAAGCTAGGAAATTCCAGAGAGACATCTATCTCTGTTTCATCTACTACATGAAAGCCTTTGACTGTGTGGATCTTAATAAACTGTGGAAAGCTCTTAAAGAGATGGGAACACCAGACCCATCTTACCTGTCTCCTGAGAAACCTATATGCAAGTCAACAAGCAACAGTTAGAACCCTCTGTGAAACAACTGATTGGTTTAAGATTGAGAAAGGAGTATGACAGGGCTGTCTGCTGTCATCCTGTTGGTTTAATCTATATGCCAAGCGCATCATGAGAAATGCCGGGCTGGATGAGCTACAAGCTGGAATCAAGATTTGTGGGAGAAACACCAACAACCTCAGATATGCAGATGATAACACCCTAATGGCATAAAGTGAAGAGGAACTAAAGAGCCTCTTGATGAGGGTGAAGGAGGAGAGTGAAAGAGTCAGCTTAAAACTAAATATTAAGAAACCTAAGATCATGGCAGGAGAAGGCAATGGCACCCCACTCCAGTACTCTTGCCTGGAAAATCCCATGGACGAAGGAGCCTGGTAGGCTGCAGTCCATGGGGTCGCTAAAAGTTGGATGACTGAGCCCCTTCTCTTTCACTTTTCACTTTTATGCATTGGAGGAGGAAACAGCAACCCACTCCAGTGTTCTTGCCTGGAGAATCCCAGGGATGGCGGGGCCTGGTGGCCTGCCGTCTATGGGGTTGCACAGAATCGGACACGACTGAAGTGACTTAGCAGCAGCAGCAGCAAGATCATGGCATCCGGCCCCATTGCTTCATGGCAAATAGAGAGGAAAAGATGGAACTAGTGTCAGATTTTCTCTTCTTGGGCTCTGAAATCACTGCGGATGGTGACTGGAGCCATGAAATCAGAAGACAATTGCTTCTTGGAGGAAAGCTATGACTAACCTAGACAGTGTGTTGAAAAACAGATACATTACTCTGCTGATGAAGTCAAGGCTGTGGTCTTCCCAGTGGTCTTGTACAGTTGTGAGAGCTGGACTGTAAAGAAGGCGGAGCACCAAAGAAGTGATGCCTTTGAACTTTGGTGCTGGAGAAGACTCTTGAGAGTCCTTGGACAGCCAGAAGATCAAACCAATCAATCTTAAGGAAATCAACCCTGAATACTCATTGGAAGGACTGATGCTGAAGCTGAAGCTCCAGTATTTTGGTCATCTGATTTGAACAACTGACTCATTGGAAAAGTCCCTGATGCTGGGAAAGATTGAGGGCAGAAGGAGAAGAGGGCATCAGAGGATGAGATGGCTGGATGGCATCAATGATGCAATGGACATGAACTTGGGCAAACTTCGGGAGATGGTGAGAGACAGAGAGGCCTGGCATGCTGCAGTCCATGGGGTCACAAAGAGTCAGACACGACTGGGCGACTGAACAACTACAACAACCTGTGAGTGAGCTGGGACAGTTGTGAATGGCTACTTACCTCTCTCATGCTGAGTCATCTCCAGTTTGCGTGCACATGCACACTACTCACATTAGCAAATGCTCCTTCCTCTCCCCTCTTTTCACTGGAGTCACGTTCTCCTCTACTTCATGTTCACTAGCCAGTAATTTCTCCTGGAGAATGGGACAGCTCTTGAAATCAGAATCTACAGACTACTTTCCGCAGCAGCCAGGATCTCAGTAGCCTCCCAGGAACAGGGATGTAGGGGAGCACTTCCCTGCTAGTCTGTGGCCCACACCCATGGCTTCAGATCTGCATGCTGCTCTTGAAGAGCTGCTCTGTGTTGACCTACACTAAAGTGTACTGGTTGCCAAGGGACCAACTTGGTAGAAACCCAATGGCCATTAGGAGAGATTTACAATGACACAAGCCATAGAGTTTGAACTTACCATATCTATAGTATAAAGAACTATTGAGAGTTTGAGAGGGACAGGTGGGAACCTTCTATGTGCCAAACCTATATGTATGGATTGTACAGTCGCAAATTGGATGCTTTTCCTGATGAAACCCTGTTTTACAGCCTCACACAATTTGTTTGCCTCTGGACCTCCATGCATTTCAGGCGTTCAGCACAGGCAATCATTCTAGTTCAATCAAATTTTATTCAGGTACAAGACCCCATGTCTCTGACTTCCAAGGTAGTTCCTACAAGAGTGCTTGAACTTCTCATCCATGTGTCCTGATTTTTGTCCTCATACCTTTGGGCCCATTAGGGCTCATGACACTTTTGAGCAGGCCTCTTACCAGCTTCTCCTGAACTTCTTCAACGCTTGACGTGGGACAGATATAGGAATACTCGGGGACTGTGCAGAGAAATACAGCACAGAGAATTTAAGCAAGTTGCCAAATGTCACACAGTTGGTGAGTAGTAAAACCATGTTTTGATGCTAAAAAGTTTGGCCTTGGAGGCCATGCTCTCAGCTACTATTCTGTCACTGCCTCTCATAGAAAGTGTTCAACCAGTGTCACTTCCTCTTTTTTTCTTTTTATATAGTAAACTGTCTCCACTGGCAGTAAGGCCTGGATTTCTGTTTGGAGTCATGAAATCCCTAAATCAGACCACTCCTCTGAATCTCAAAACCCTTTCTCAGAGAGTCTCAAACTTGTTTTTTTGTTATAATCACCTGAGAGCTTCAAAAAGAGGAGTAGTATCTGGGTCTCCTCCTGAAGATTCTGAGGGAACAGATCTGGGTTGTGGCCTGAGCACGAGGGTTATTGAAGGCTCCTTTGGTGATTCTACTGCTCAGCACAGCTGAGAAGCCGATCTCTACCAGCCCTGAGCAGCAGCACGTTTACCTGGCCAAGACCATCTCACTCCATGTGGTCAGATTTTATTTCCAGGTGTTGGTGACATAAGCATACACACACACACAAATGGGTCAGTTTAGACATACAGCCAAAGGGAACATTCAGCTGCATGTTAATTTCCATAATATAGCTTCACACATGCACCTCTGTCTGCTGGATCCCTGTTTTGCACATCCTTCACCCGTGGGCCCTGGAAGGGTAAGTGTGTAGGTGGAATAGCGTGGTGATGTGTCTCAGACTATTTATACTAATCCCTATAGCTGGTGAAGCTGTCACTTTATACACAACCATTGTAATATGAAGGGCTCTTCTAAAAATAGAGTTTTTTATCTTCCAAAGGCTATGCTACCTTGAACTATGGAATACACCCAGCTCCAGTGCAGCTACAGTAAAGATAAAAACCTGCCTACTTATCTCTGGTTTACACCTGCCAGTGCTTTAGGAAAGCCTTCCCACCTTGTGGGGCCAGGAAAATACTCAGCAATTTGAGTTTTTACATTCCCGGGTAGTCATGGCAGAGTAGCCTGCACTGGGACTTGTGAGAAAGCTCGGCCATTCCCAGGAAAATGACCAGCCCCTCCCCCTGGGGAGCTAGCCTTTTTTCTTTAGAAAAAAAGTCTGGAGTGCAGACTGGTTCCAGTGAGCTGTGTTTGATAGGCTGCTGAGGGAAGTGAGGTGTCCATGAAAAGCCACCTGAGCATTTGAATCACCTAAGGAGCCTTCGAAAACCCTCATGCTCAGGATGCAGCCCAGAGCAGTTTCCTCAGTCTTTGGGAGAAGATGCACCTGTGAATGTGCTGGAACAGAGCTCAGGATTCATTCACCCATCCATCCACCAACATGTTCGTGCCACGAGCACCTCACCGGCTCATGAGGAGGATAGACGTTAAGTGATTAGTGAAAGTGAAAGTCGCTCAGTTGTGTCTGACTCTTTGCGACCCCATGGACTATACAGGCCATGGAATTCTCTAGGCCAGAATACTAGAGTGGGTAGCCTTTCCCTTCTCCAGGGGATCTTCCTGACCGAGGAATTGAACCAGGGTCTCCTGCATTGCAGGTGGATTCCAACTAAGCTATGAGGGAAGCCCTGTTAAGTGATTAAGGGCAAATAAATACATAACTAGAAATTGTGCTGGGAAAGAAAAAGAAGCTGTTATGAGAGAAAATAGTGGCGGAAATCCCCTTGAGATTGGATGATGGGGGCGGCCACCCCAGGCAGAAGGGATGAGTTAGATGTGGCTTGGGGAGAGGAGTGTCCCAGGAAAGGGGGCTTTGTGGGAGACACTCACACGTTCCTCCAGGAGTTAGCAGGACTGGAGGCAGTAGCCAGGGCAGGAAGGATGTTAGGAAAGTGGGAAAGGCAAGATCACTCAGAGCCTTGGAAATGAGGAAGGGGACATGGGATTTTATTCTGAGCCCTGTGGGAAGTCTTGGGGTAGTTTAGGTGCAGGCTTGCTGCGGGGAGTAGGCAGAGAGGTTACATGGCCATTGTTGGCCTTCCAGGCAGAGAAAGGGTTGGAGAAGAAGTGCTGGTGGATGTGAGGACATGGGAGGGAAGGTGAGAGCTGATGCTTCATGGCATCCTCACCTTTCTGGTCACCTTGCCTTTCTCTTGCCTGCATCCTTGAAGAGAGGGACCAGCAGGTATGTCCCCTGCAAATCGGCACTTGTGTTTTCTGTATTTGGAGGGACGAGGCTGGCCATGCCACTGCGTCCTCACCCTCATCCACACTGGCTTTGGGACCAGCAGAGTTGCAAGTGTGTTTCCCATCTGACCAGCAGGGTTCTTGCCCCTGGGAAGAGGCTGCGTGTCTCTACCTTCGGTGATAAACAAACACCTGGTGTTTTTATCCACTCTGGCTTTCTCTCATCTGACTCCTTTCTTGCAGTCTCTCTGCCCTGTCCCATTCCAGACCCTGACCTCCTCTCACCTTCCTGGCTATAGTAGATTTCTAACTTCCCTCCCAACTGGGTTTAGAAACACTAGTGTCTTCTGCTAACCAAGCCCATCTTGAAATCTGACTCATCCTTCCTAACCACAATCTTCAGAACACCAACCCTCCCCCCGCTCCCCCCCACCACTCTGGATTTTAATTTGGCTCATCACTGCAGATAAATTAAAACTGAAGTTCTTTCGTTTGCATCCAAGTCTCTTGCTCCCTGGATTATCAACCAGACAGAACTAGTCTTTATTCCAGGGCCGTGGGCCTTTGGTCTCCTCTCTTCTGTCTCTGGCATCTGCTCTGCCTGACAGATTCGAGTGACCCCTTCTGTGAGATACACGAGCGTATTCTCACGCAGTGTACTCCCCAGCCTCCATCCTGACCTCAGCCACTCACCCTGTCCTACATGTTCTGGGAGAATAGATACGTTGGTTTATTCCTCAGTGTTGCTGTCCATCTTAGTCAGGTGGTCTAGAGACCCTAAGCACACTTGGACACGTGCTCCTGTAATTTTCCTCCCTTTTCACCCATTCTCTGGGAATGCTGTCAACTTAGCAATGGCTCAGAGCTGAGAGACACCTCTGTTCTTTTCATCTAGAAGCTGGCTTGCTTGCTCATCTTGCTTTGTCTCTGTCAGCACCAATCATGCCAGCCAGTATTTTCTTTTAACAGAGGGCTCCAGAAAAGTCTTTCCCAGCCAGTGTAACAATATTGGCAACATCCCCTCTACAGTGTCAGCTCCTCAACTGGCTAAGTCCCTTCCTCAGTGATGGGGAGGTAGAAGCGAACCAGTTCCATTCTCACCTGCTGTGCTTGCAAATGGCCACAGATTGACAGTGTGACCCAGCTATCGCGTGATGCAGCCCCATTGAAGGGAGGGAAAGCCGTGTAAGTGTGTTACCTTCTCTGGGTCCCTGGAGGGTTCTCAGGCTCCCATGTCTGCAGAGTGGTATTAAGTGGACATGTCACAAGGCATCAGCTGATGGTTAGCTGATGTAGAGAGTACCCTTAATGAAGTGTCAGGAAGCCTAACTGTGGCCCCTGAATGGCATAGCTTCCAGCACTGCAGCACTGATGGCTGATTGCTCAAGGACTTAACAGGCTTCAGGGACATGGCAGCTTCTGAATGTCAAAGAAACTGGGGACAGTGCCACCCTGGACTTAACCAGGAAAATGTCTAACGACAACTTGACCGGCATGGGACAATATTCTACTAAAGTTCTCTACTGTCCCCAGCGTCCTGCCTTCCTCTGCACACACCTTTTTTCACTTCCCTGGCAGATGGAGTGGATAGAAGATATTAAAACATGCTATGTGTTTGAAACGTTCCTGATAAAAAGCTAGGGAAAAAATGGTGCCCAGCAGTGCATGATATTCCAAGGGAGAAAATGTTGCTTCTAACTTTACTGAGTTTATGGTGTATTTAGGGAAATTCTAGCTAGTATTAAACCACATGCTGGGCACTTAAATGTGGCACACACTGTACCTGCCCTGTCATTTAATCCTGACTTACCCAGAACCTCTCAGTGAGTAGACCAGTAGGAGAACCAATGCCTGAGAATGCAGTGGCCTGAGGGTAGAAAGTCCTCCCCCTGGGCTCGCTCCGTGACTTTTAGGCAGATGACTTCCCTCTCTGGCAAATGACTCCCCTCTGTGGGCCTCGATGCTATGTCTATAAAAAAGAGAACTTGCCTTCTAGCTCTAACAGTCTAAAGATGTGTAATTTTTAGATCAGTGTAAGTTACTACACTTATAAACAGGAAAAAGGAAAGGGACATCTTGTTTCTGGGTCCCTGATCACTGCATCGTCACTCAAGTGGGAAACAGTTTATTTCAGTGCAAACACTGGAATAAATCCCCTGGTTTCCACCTAAAAGGGAACCCCTAAGGAGCAGGAATGTATCCGCCTGACAGATTTAATCATGTGATTTTGAGAATTTGCACATCAGCCAGGGAAAACAGCTTTTTTGTTGCTGTAGTTACACTAATACTTGCCATTGTGAATCAAATAGTGAAATAATTCAACCCAGCTTCCTTCTGGACAATCATTTAGAAGCCGAGTGTGTGACCAAGCAATCTGGATGTGTGGCTGAAATGGTCACACATGGTCAGGACAAATTCACTGCAGATCTGTGGAGGTAGTAGCTATTTCCTTTTATTCTTCTCAGGCTTCAACTCTCTAAAGATTGGTCAAAGATGGTGGCTGATCTGGGGCATAATAACCGAGGACAAAAAGAGACAGATTGTGCTTTGGGCACATCTTTCCAAGGTACGTTAAACTCTGGCTGAAATCTTGGAGGCGAAAGGACAGAGAGTCCCAGTTATCTATAGATACCCACGTACCTGTTGGTGTGGGTACATACCTGTGACAAGAGTCAGTTACCCTTCACCAGGGGGAATGTTTTTCCTAGAGGAGGGATGGGCTTGCTCTAAACCAAGATGTCTCAGCCTCAGCACTAGTGATGCTTCGGAGACCACTTTTCATCCTGGGAGACTGTCTGAGCATTGAAGGATGTTTAGCATCATTACTGGCATCTCCCTGGTTGTGATGACCAAAATGTTTCCAGACCTTGTCCGTTTCCCCAAGCCAGGAAGCACTGTTCCAAACCATCCACGTGCCCTTAACTAGACTTCTGGAGACCAAGCTGGGCATTTATGAAAAAGTAGGGTAGGGTCAGGGAAGGAGCAGATGTCTCATCCCTCAGGTGGCTTTGAAGAAGCTTAGTTTCTAAAGAATGCCCTCAACTTGGCACATAACTTTTGTTTTTAATTGTGATAAAATACACGTAACATACAATGTATTATCTTAATAATTTTTAAGTGTATAATTCAGTATTGTTAAGTCTATTTATATTGTTGTGCAACAAATTTCCAGACCTTTTTCATCTTTCCAAACTGAAACCCTATGCCCTTTGGGCAACTTCCCATTTCTGTTTATACCCAGCACCTGGAAATTACCATTCTACTTTCTCTCTCTTTGAATCTGACCACTCTAGATATATCATGTAATTGGAATCACAAAGTATTTTGTCGTTTTGCGACTGGTTGTCACTTAGCATCATGTAGTCAGGGTTCATCCATATTGCCAGAATTTCCTTCCATTTCAAGGCTGAATAATATCCCGTCATATGTACATATATACACTATTCTTTCATTCATGTATGCCCCTCTCCGTGGTTGCTTTGGGCTATTGGAAGTAATGGACATGGTTGTTCAGAGAGCTCTTCAATACCTTGCTTTCAGTTCTTTGGGGGTACCAACCCAGACTTGGAATTTCTGGATCAGATGGTAATTCCATTTTTAGTTTTCTGAGGAACCACTGTACTGTTTTTCATAGTAGCTGCACCATTTTACTTTCACAGCGGCATACAAGTATTCCAGTTTCTTCATGTCCTAGCCAACACTTCTTTCTTTTTTGTTTTAATATAGTAGCCATCCTAATGAATGTAAGGTGATATCTCATTTGGTTTTCCTAATGATTAGTGATACTGAGCATCTTCATATATGCTGATTGATCTGTATATTTTTGGAAAAAATGTCTATGCATATCTCTTGCCCATTTTTTATTTGAGATATTTGGGTTTTTTGTTGTTGTTGTTACTGAGTTATATGAGTTCTTTATGTGTTCTGGATATTAACCCCTTATTAATTATGTGATTTGCAGATATTTTCTCCCATTTCTCAGTTGCCTTTTAATTCTGTTAATTTTGTCCTCTGATGCACTGAAGTTGGTTCTTTTTTTAATGTTTGTTTATTTTTGGCTCTGCAGGGTCTTGTTGTGCGGGCTTTTTTTAGTTGTGGTGAATGGTGGTTACTCTTCATCGCAGTACACAGGCTTCTCGCTGTGGTGGCTCTCTTGCTGCAGAGCACAGCTCTGGGGCATGTGGGCTCAGTAGTTGCGGCTGCCAGGCTCTGGAGCACAAGCTCAGTAGTTGTGACACACAGGCTTAGTTGCTCCGCGGCATATGGGATCTCCCCAGACCAGGGATTGAACCCATATCTCCTGCATGGGCAGGTGGATTCTTTACCACCGAGCCACCAGGGAAGCCCTGCACAGAAGTTTTACATTTGGATGTAGTCCAATTTATTTATTTTTGTTGTTCATGCCTTTGGTATCATATCCAAGAAATCCTTGCCAAATGCCATATCATGAAGCTTTTCCCCTGTATTTTCTTCTAACAGTTTTATAGTTTCAAGTATTTGATTCATTTTGTGGGGTGACACACACTTATATGTAATACTATCATGTAGGGTAGTTCCCTGAGTCCTGAGGCAGTCAAGCCTCACTTGGCCACTTACCCATGGAATCATGGTTACAGTGATAACCTGCATTTCCTAGGATCTTTCTTCCCTAGCTACAGCCTCCTGTAAAGTCCCTGAGACCCTTCTTGGGAGTACCAGCAGGTCCCACACATGTGCTCACAGGCAAGCTCCATTAGCCACTGCAGTTAAGTTCCCTTTCAACTTGGCATCCCCAAGTCCAGTGAATACTGCTGCCTGTTCAGACCTAAATCATCTCTAAACCATCGGCACTCCTGCCATGCATGCTTCTACTTCCCATAATCCACTGCTTCCAACTTGCATGGAGACTGCCAGCACTGTCCTGGAGCTGGGTGCCAGAGCTGTATTCGAGACTGGATGGATGTACAGGGCACATCTACAGCTCAGTGGTGGTTCATTGTTCTAAAGGAGCCACACGGTGTGGATTTTGTGTTTTGTTTCACTTTAACAATCTAGCACTTTCAGCATTTGCTAGCAGCGTCCTCTCTCCCTAAAACCAGACATGAACGCATGGAAGTAAAGCTAAGCTTGAGACATCCAGGGGCAGGACAGCTACCATGCTGTGCTCAGACCCAGCTCTAGTAACAGAGCCTTGTAACACGATGAAGCTGGTGGAACTGAGCTCCTCTTTCCCTTGGGATTTGTACTTTCCCACAAGGATCCCCAGTCCCTCCTGCAAATGGACTTTTGTCTCCTTGCATTTTAATACCCAGCTTAGCATTGCCCTAAGACCTCACCTGCATTCTATTAGAATAATCATGAGCTCAGGAGAGCAGCCTCCCTGGCTCGCTGAGGCTTCAATGTGAGTTGGTCATGGCATTGAATAAAGCTCCACTATAGTGTGTTCCTTGGAGAAGGCAATGGCACCCCACTCTAGTACTCTTGCCTGGAGAATCCCATGGGCGGAGGAGCCTGGTAGGCTGCAGTCCACGGCGTCACTAAGAGTCGGATACAACTGAGCAACTTCACTTTCACTTTTCACTTTCATGCATTGGAGAAGGACATGGCAACCCACTCCAGTGTTCTTGCCTGGAGAATTCCAGGGATGGGGGAGCCTGGTGGGCTGCCGTCTATGGGGTCGCACAGAGTCGGACACGACTGAAGTGACTTAGCAGCATAGTGTGTTCCTAAGCAGGTACGTAAATCTCGTCTATGGCAAATGTCTGTGCTTTATCTAAAAGGATATATATATCGTATACCATGCAATATTTATGAGTTAATTTGAATCCCACAATGTAACAAAGTACAATAACTACCAGAAAACACCAATAATCCTTCCATTATGCATCACTGTTGACACACTGTTAATTTTATTCTAATTGCACAGTCTTATCACTGAAACACTGGCATCTGTGTGACAGTAATTCAAAGTGTTCCAACTTGAGGGGGATGGGAAAACAAAGCAAAATAAGCTGGCAGAGAAGCTGTGAAATAAAACGGAATTAGGAATTACAGCATGTGGTTGCCAGCACCTGTTAGCATGCAGAGAGTCAAGCACCAAAAGTCATAGAACTTTCCCCTGGTTGAAGAGACAAGTGATTTTGCCGTGAGCCTAAACCTCTTGCTGGAGTCATGAATGGGTTCTCTAAAGTTATATGTTTAATTAGGACTTGTGTTAATAGAGAGGTGTTCAGTGAGGCTTTAATGTGATGATGCAAAGAAAGCAGGCAGCGTGGCCTGGTATTTATCTCAGTGAATACTAATTTTACAGCATTCCTATTTCTTTTTAAATATGCAGTGAGGGCACAGGGTGGTATGGAAGAAAGGAAATGTGCTTCAAAGTCCTACAATTGTGATCAAGTGACTCTGCCTAACAAAATAACCTCTCTCCATTTACCCTGGGCACCTCATCTTCCCCATATATAAAATGGAGACACCATTACCTTCAAAGAATTGTTGTGAAGATTATGCGCGATAACACAGTTCCTAGCAGAGTGCCTACTTCATCATCCTCCTCATGGGGTGGCAAAAACACTTATTGTTTGTTGATTGCCAACTGTATGCCCAACACTTAGCTTCACACGGTTAGAATCCAGTTACCATGACACAAGGGTGTGTTTCCACTTTTCACTATGGAGTCTGTAGAAGCCATTGGATCTACAGCTGCTTGCAGAAGAGACCTCTTGGGTGAATAGTTGGGGACTTTATCTTGCCTTCCAATCATTCGACTTGCTCAGTAGGTGCTTTCATTGTATCTATTTGATGGATGAGGAAACTGAAATTCTTACAAGTTAAGTGACTTCCCAAAGTCCCATAACTAATAAGCATTCATTTGTTAAAAAACTGAAGCCTTTATCAGTTTGATTCTTAAGCTCATGAACTTTATCACTCTGTGTAATTGACTTATCCCTTTGTTGCCAGGACTTTCAGTGATGCTCAGTGGCTTGGGATCTGAGAATCCAGTCAGGAAGGATGACTGAGGGTAGGGATGGATGAGGCAGGATGGGACAGGGAAGAGTTAATGGCCCCAGAGAGTGTTCTGTTGAAATGGCTGTGAAATGACTCAGACAAGAGGGTGTGTGCATGTGTAGGTGGAGGGAGGCGGACATAGAGATAGATGTTAGGAAATTGACATGTAGCCAGAACAGTAATGAACTGAGGAAATTGAGCAAGTCGAATGATTGGAAGGCAAGATAAAGTCCCCAGCTATTCATGTAAGAGGTCTCTTCTGCAAGCAGCTGTGGATCCAATGGCTTCTACAGACTCCATAGTGAAAAGTGTAAACACACCCTTGTGTCATGGTAACTGGATTCTAACTGTGTGATACTTGTAGAAATGAAACTACATCAGGAGGAAGAAAACTATGGTAACCTCAGCATCACTCTCACAATATGGATACCTTTCTCCAAAAAATTTTATAAAGGAAAAAAAAAACTGAATGGTTGAGAATCTTAACACCATAGGAAGAATAGATTTGAGAGACCAACCTCACATAAACCCTTAAAAACTTTTACATTCATCAGTACAAAATAAATCCAACTCAATCCAATTAAAAGAATATCGGCTGTGTTTAATACATTTCAAATTAACAGTAACTGGTCCTACACAATTAATTTATGTGTCATGGAAAATTTAATATTACCCTTCCTTGGGGCATCAAAGAATGCCTGGAAATTCATTTTGCTTCATCATAGACATATTTTTTTTTTTTCCATTTGATATTCAATCTAGACGTTTAATTTGTCTTTGATGAGATGACTCAGACTTCTTGACTCTCATCCCCTTGGTCTTCTTGTAGTCCTAGGAACTGAGCCTTAAGCACAAGCACATCCATCAATATCCTCTTAGAGATTGTACAACTCAGCTCTCTGTCTCCCAAACACACGTCAGAGTGTACCTCTGAGCCCCGGTTGACCTCCTTTGCTTTTTTTTACTCTCCCAAGTCTTCATCATAAAAACCTCTTTCCTGCCTCATTCTTTTCTATTCTCAAGCCCTGATTTCACCTTTTTATGATAACAGCTAATAGAAGTAAAGTGACTCATATGCTGTCACTGAAGTTCTTATGGATGTATAAAAGCTGACGCAAGGGAAGTTCAGTACTCTAATATTTTCAGCTCAGGATATGCATGTGGTTTGGGAAGGATTACAACCGAGAGCTTCAGAATCAGAACCAAAAGTATTTTTGTATTGTCCCCTGGCAAAGAGTTTCTTTCCAAGTTCAGCTTTAGAGATGCCCAGTGAATTCTCCCTCAGGTAAAGCTCTGAAGGTCATTTCTATCTGGTTGCCTTACAATGGAGCCTCAGAAAGACTTAAACAACCTCTTCATTAAAACTGTATATGACACTGATTGACATGGTACTGTTAACACACCTAAAAGATGGAAAGAGCATTTCAGGATGTCATTCAGTGACAACTGAGACAATGAGAATGGGTGCTAGCTTGCAAATTAACTAAAGCTGTTTCAGTGATGACCAGTGTTGGCAAGAGCGTATATTTGGCAAAACTAATACAATTATGTAAGGTTTAAAAATAAAATAAAATTAATTAAAAAAAAATAAAATAAAATGGGCACTGGTACACACCAGTGAGATCGTAAGTTGATACATACCATCCTCCTGGAAAGAGACTTGGAAACATGTTATAAGAGTTTTTAATCTTGATTTCATATCCACAAGCATCTTAACTTAAATTTGGATTCTTATGTTTATCTCTTTTGGGGAGAGACGCCAATGGAAATGTCATAGCATAGGGTGAGTGATTTTTTTTTTTTTAACCGTAAAATTGGCCCTCTGTGTCTACTTCAGGCTCTACGAGAGCTGGAATAGTATGAGTTTGTCCTAAGAGGCAGCTCTCCTTTGGAGAGTTCGGTAAAATCAGGACTGTGGTTAACTGAACAGACTGAGTTCCCTGGGGAGGACTCTGACAGTGATGCAGTTGACATTTCTTTGTAACACCTTGACCAACTACTCCCTGGTCATGCAAACTGTGCCTGAGAACATACATATAATTTACTCTGAGAAGAAACTCAGAGGATGATGTGTTTCAATGCTGAAATAGGAAGAAATGGAACAAGAAATGGAGCTCCAACAGAAGCAGGAGCAAAAGTGAAGGGCAGACATCATATGCATTTTGATGTCATTGACAGTTTTGAGCCTTGGATGAGTAACTTAGGGTACAGGTGTCAACAGAAGTGACTCAATAGTCCTAAGGTAGTCAAGCTGTTGAAACAACGATGACTTTAGAAAAACAAATCATGGAGGGTTTTGGAATCATTTTTCTTGTCCGTTACTGAGGCTGGGGTTGGGTGGAACAAAAGAAGACACAAATAGACGTTAGTGAAAAAGGAAGAAACTTCAAGGACACATGAGGTGAGAGATCCTCTTGACTGTCAGGCGATATAACCCTAGAACAGGATGCTGTTGAAGCAGGGATTCCTATTGCTGGCAATTCTCAGGGAGGAAACTGATACACCAGCTTTCCTGTCTAGTTTAGCCAGACACAGGCCTGGATTTCACAGTTCCTGGGCAATCTGAACCAAGTCTTAAAAATTCAGCTCTGATTATAGGAAAAGCCATTTGCTTCCCTGCTTCCTTCAGATTGGGCTTCCCAGGTGGTTCAGTGATAAATAATCTGCCTGCCATGCAGGAGACACATTAGATACAGGTTCGATCCGTAGGTTGGGAAGATCCTCTGGAGGAGGAATTGGCAACCCACTCCAGCATTCTTGCCTGGAGAATCCCATGGACATAGGAGTCTGGCGAGTTACAATCCGTAGGATCACAGTGTTGGATATGACTGAGTGACTGAGCACATACACATGCTTCTTCAGGTCACCTCTAGTCTTCAACTCCCTATTTCTGTCCAAGATTATCTGGAAGCACAAGACTTGCAGAATCTGGCTGCTTGCATTTCACAGGAACTTGTTAAAAGAAATTGATCATTAGATTCCTGCACATTGCTTAAATCTCTCACAATATGCAGTCTTACACTGAGTGTATTTACAGAAACAATGATGAAGCCTACTTTCTTTCTCTAGATTACCTTTTTATGTTGAAAGTAGAGATGCTATATTTTTTTTAAAAAGCAAAGAATGTTTTTATATTTCAATGAGTATTGAAGTATGTAGTAGTTTGATTTACTAATAAAAATGATGATTGGTATATTAACCTATTCAAAGTCCAAAAGGATGGTGTGTGAAATAAACTATGAACACTATACCAAACATTATCAAGATGTAGAGAAGTGCTTTCAAATCTGCAAGTTATAATGCAATCCTAACATCATAAATGTTGAAGCAATGAAATAATGACTCTAATTTAGCTAAACCTACTGAGTGAATATTGTAAAATTCCTTAATGGTATAGCTTGAAGAAAACAAGCTGACAAGAAGTTTGATATATCAAATTTAAACTACATACTTTATCAGTTAAGATGATTGTAAATGCAGGAAATATTAACTCAACTCCAGTTGGCTTTAAAAATAAGAGAAATGTTACTCTTGCATAGAAACAGGTCAAGGCAGGACTTGGGATTGGTGGACTTCGGGGTTCAACTATATCATGGTGGAACCATGGGTTTTTTGTCTGTCTAGACTGCCATGTGTAGCATGAACTATATTCTAAAGCACATAATTTTTTTTTTGGTCAGGTTTACAGCTTGCTTTCTTATTTGTAATACCACAGTTATAACACTATCTGCATTTTCTTACTCAGACAGGTCTTTCTGATTTGAGATGAACTTCCAGAGAATTCCAGGCCTTGGATCTCTCAGGATGCATGTCCAAATTGTGGCTCCCACAGAAGCCAGTTCAACCTGGTCCTTGGCACTACCCATGCCTGCTAGGCCCAGCACTCTTGGCCTGGGGTGATGGTGAATCCTCGGCTGTCTTGGCTTCCAAGAGCAGACTCTCAGCCTCTCAATCAGGTATTTCTCTTTGGGCTAAAGGTAGGCTCTTGTATAAATAGAACCAATAGGGTGTGTGTGTGTGTGTGTGTGTGTGTGTGTGTGTGTGTATGTGTGTATGGAGGGAGAGAGATTAATTTTAATGGATTTTCTCACGCAACTGTAGAGGCTAACAAGTATAACATCTGTAGGGTAAGCTGGCAGGCTGGAGACTCAGGAAGGAGTTGATATTGGAGCCTGAAGCAGTCTAGAGGCAGACCTGGGGGCATCACTGTCTTTTTTCTCCTAAAGCCTTCAACTATAATTGTATCAGATCCACACACATCATCTTAGGTAAGCTGCCTTACTCAAAGTCAACTGATTTCAATGTTAACCTCATCTAAAAATACCTTCACAGACATTTAGCCTAATGTGTGATCAAAGTCTGGGGCTTCCCTGGTGGCTCAGAGGTTAAAGCATCTGCCTGCAATGCCGGAGACCTGGGTTCGATCCCTGGGTCAGGAAGATCCTCTGGAGAAGGAAATGGCAACCCACTCCAGTATTCTTGCCTGGAGAATCCCATGGATGGCGGAGCCTGGTGGGCTATAGTCCTCAGGGTCACAAAGAGCCAGACACAACTGAGCAACTTCATTTCACTTACTTACTTGATCAAAGTCCAGGTATCATGGCCTAGGCAAGTTGATACAAACAATTAACCATCATAGTTCTGATGCTGAAAAGTGATCCAGAAGAGGCAAAGTGTTCCTAGGGGCCAGGCAGATATAGAGGTATTGCTGATAGTCCACTGACCCTGCCTGAAGCATCACGATCACACCTGTCTATAGAGAGTAAAAGCCTAGATAGTGTTCCATGCCTCCATCTGCTATGTTGTTTCAGTCCCATGAAACCAAGAACACACAGCCTTAGAAGGAGCCCGTGCAAATAAGGATCCCTGGCACAGAAATTTCATTAACTGCCTTTGGCTAAGAGACAGTTATTTATTTTTTTTAAATTTCTAAACCAGACCATTACTCAATAGTGAAGAAGGAACGGGTTAGTAATCATAACATATTCATTTAGAAAGAAGAGAAAGGGCATGAGCAAAAAAGGCCCATTTTAGTAAAGCTCCAATGTCATTTCTCTCCACTCTTAGAATCTACTTTAGCCTAAGCTTATCTATTGTAAGACCTTGCTGAAGACTAAAGGAAGTGGCCAGAAACATAAGGAACAGCATGCCCTGGCAATATTTCAGTAAAGTGTTTCCCAGCTGCATCACCAGCATAAGCAGTCTGCTAAATAAGAATAATAGGTCTTCCAGACAGAGGACCATAGAGGACTAGGCCAAGCTGAAAGTGACTGTGGTCTGGTATAAACTCTGTGCTGTGTACTTATATAGTTAGAATGACTTCTGGCCGCAATTAACAACAGCAAAGAGTAAAGATAGCTTAAATCTGCAAGGATATTTCTTGTCTACAAAAAATACAAGAAGTCTGAGGATAAGTGGTTTCGGGGTTAACTCAGAGGATTGAGCTTCCCTGGTGGCTCAGATGGTAAAGCATCTGCCTGCAATGCAGGAGACCCGGGTTCCAACCCTGGGTTGGGAAGATCTCCTGGAGAAGGCAATGGCAACCCACTCCAGTACTCTTGCCTGCAGAATCCCATGGACGGAGGAGCCTGGTAGGCTGCAGTCCATGGGGTTGCAAAGAATCGAACACGACTGAGCGACTTCACTTTCACTTTCCAGAGGATTAGTAGTGTCAGGGCTCTGTGTCTACACCTTGCAGTCCTCCTGGCCTTGCACTAAGAGTGACAAGATGATGACTGAAGTTTTAAGCAACATATTCCTAAATAATATCCCAGGCGGGCAGTAGGGCAGGGGTAGCCAAGGGGATCTTTCTCATGCAGTATTCTTTCTTTTGTTATGAAAGAGAAGGCCCTCCAGTAGATGTCCCCTTAGTCTTGCTGGTCACATTGGGTCACATACCCACGTCTAACAGAGATGACTGGGGACCTCATCAGCTTACCCCAGGGAGGTGAAAATGCCAGTCTTCCCCGAGCCTGCTGCTGCCTATAGAATAAGGTTCTCTTTGCAAGGAAGGAGAGGCTGAGGAAAGGGTGTCTGCCACAGACCTATAGAAAGAGAAACACCTGAAGACTGAATAAGGTGGTGCCCAGGAAATGTTGAGTATTTGTGGAATCCTTTTGGAGATCTGCATGAAGTTTCTGCTCCTCTCTGGTTGAGAGGCTATAGCATGAGAGAAAGCAGAGAAGAAAAGCAAGCCAGCATGACAGGGGAGGGCTAGAACAAGGAATGGAGAATCAAGAATGAATTGGAAAGGAGAGGGGAAATTGAATTGGAAAGGAGAGGGGAAATTGGAGACCATAGCGGGGCAGAAGGGAGCCTTGTGGGTTTTTCTTTTTTTTTTTTTAAGATTTTCATAGTGAAAAGGCTATGAAGATTTTCAACAGCTTCTTCTGGGGAAGCGGGTGCTTCCAGAAAGACTCATCCTGTGGACAGGAGCCAGTCTAGGTCTTAGGGCATCTGAACCTTACACAATTGAACAGTCTTCTTTATGAAAAGCTTGTAAGTATAAAATTAGATATAAAAGTGAGTATTTATTTAGAATGAGGAAAGAGATCTAATCTAAAAATTTTAAAAATATGACACATAAAGTGACATTATTTTTATTAACTGACTGACATACCTCTTGAATAATTTTTCCTTCAGTTTATGCCTGTCTACTCAATACCTCTTCATATTGATGACAATTTTATAATATTTTTTGTAGCTGTCTTAGGAAGATAATTCAGTCTTCTAGCACAGTTGGTTGAAAAAGATATGTTTTATTATAGTTAGCATACATAAAATATACAACTTCACACAGATGCCTCACTGCTTGTTGAGCTGCTTCAGGCTGTGTCCTATAACCGAGGCACTCAGTAAAATTCTGTTCCACACAATTTCATTCAGAAAAGGGGAGAACGTGCATGGTATAACTGTAATTGCATCCCTGACCATCATGACAAGGTGTCGTTGAAAACCAAACTCTCCACTTAGAATTTTGCATATCTGATGAAGAAGTTTTCCTGAATTGGCTTCTGGCTCTGTATTTGAAACCTTATTCCTCCTCTCCTGTTCGCATACTCCCAGTGCCAGGCCCCTGAAGCCCATGTCTGTGCAGGTAGCCTCACCTTCACTGTCGTGGGTCCAGGTGAGCGGGCAGAGCAGCAGCAGTGTACCTGGATTGCGTTATCCCACCAGATGGCTAGCAGTAACTCTGTAGGGAGACAATGGTGCCTTCCCTAAACGTATCCCACTAGACCTAAACTAAATGTGCTCAGAAGTCACCTTCTCCTGAGCTAGATCCAAAAGAAATTGTCACAGCTACTCCAGTACCACCCAAACAAGAGGCAAGTGACAGAGGGAAATTGGATCGGGAAGATAGTAGTCGCAACCATTTGTGGTTCAAATATCTGATTTTTCAAATTTCACAGAAACATATGACAGTGTGCAGAGATTGCTAGACCCCTTCCAGGACCTAAATCATAAGCTTCCTTTGCTTTGGGTAAAACTACCTCTGTTTGGAGGGAATAGAGGGTATGGATGGACTGAAATAATTTCATCTTCCTTGAGTTTATCCCATGGCCCACCATGCAAGTCATGCTACCAGATTCCTGACTTAAGTGCCCCCTCAGTGACCAAAGCAAGTCCAGGCTGCTGACCTTTGTTGTCACCTCTGGCCAAAACATGTTTATTCTTTACATATACGGTGAACTCGCCCTTCAGAGCTGCAGTTCCAACTGCATGACATGTTCCCTGATCTCTACAGCAAAGCTGAATTCTCTTCCTTTCCTTTGATTTACCACTGTACCTCTTCCAGCCTCTCCTAAAGCACTTTTGAAAATTGTTCACTTTGGGCTCCTTCGCTTTCACAAGGCATTTGAAGGCTTCACTGCACCCTCGTGCTTAGCCTTGTGCCCAGCATGGTATATCAAGCCCTGAAGATATGTTTTGAAAAGAAGTCTGGAGAGAGTATACTGGTGTTAATAGAAGTAATAACATCTTCATCGTTAATAACATTTACAATATGGTAAGCCACTTTAGGGCTTCCCAGATAGCTCAGTAGTAATGAGTACCAATGCAGGAGGGGCATGAGATCTGGGTTCTGTCTCTGGGTCAGCAAGATCCCCTGGAGAAGGAAATGAGAATCCACTTGGGTATTCATGCCTGGGAAATCCCATGGACAGAAGAGCCTGGTGGCTACAGTCCATGGGGCCACATGAGTTGGGCACAACTGAGTGGCTGAGCACGCAGAAGCCCCTTTATATAGTTGTCTCATTTACACAGTGGCCCCAGGGAGTCTGTATAATTATCTTTCCTACTTTATAGAGCTCAGAAGATTGAGTTAGTCACACAGCTTGTAAGAAGGCAGAATTTCAAAAAAAGAAAAAAGAAGGCAGAATTTCAACTTAGATTTGTATGGCTCACCAAGCCCATAAATAACAAATTCACCTTCTGGGTGGAGATCACAGGCTGACCTCGTGAAAATGATATAGTCCAAGACAATGAGATCTGTTCTCTTCTATCTTAGCTGGTAGAGATGATCAGGACGCTTTTGTCACCGGCTTTGGAATGATGGCTGCATCCACCTCCAGGTGCTACTATCACATCACTGAAGGAGGAATGAGAGCTGAAACCTGCTTTTCCCCTGCGTCTCCTCCATCCCCTCAGTTGTGTGAAGAGGCAGGCAGTGCAGAGAGAGGAGGGCGCTTGCTCAAGTTTACAAAAGGAACTTCCTGTCTGTCTGGGTCAGCGATCTCCACTTTCTCTTCAGTGGTCTTTGATCTACACTGTGACCACTCACCTCACATCTGGTAATCAACTCTTTGTCTTAGGATATAAGGCTCCTTATAAGAAATTCCCAGTGAGTTAGTATGATTTGGACAAGCTATCATAGCTGATTGAGAAGTTAGGTCTTTCTATAGAGAGCTACAGGTAGCATTTCTTCCAAGGACCTTTATATCCCACAATTCACCTGAATATGTTATACATGTCCCTAGTAGATATCAACTCAGTGAATTATAATATGGCTTCTTGCTCTTTCCTTTTTCAGGGAAAATAGTCTATTTTATCAGTTTTATGATGAGGCATACTCAACCAGTCACGTTAGATCTACCAGTGACAGAAACCAATATGAGTGTTGAAAACTGAACTTGGAGGACAGAATTGGCTTCCCAGAGTACTCCAACCTAATTTACATCAGAAAAATATCAAATCAGTTTTGGCCAGAATGGAATGAAAAGCACCTAACCTGAACTGATGTGTAATAAACACCCTACTGAAGCCTCAAGTTGTCTGTCACTAGAGATGAAGATGTGCCTGAGCAAACTAGAAAGTCAAGTCATTGTGGCAGGCTAGCTGCACCGGTGCCTTTCAGGCTCATTTCCCTCCTGCCTGTTCCATGAGTGACTCCCTAAGACCTCTTTGGGCACTACTTGCTCACCTCCCCAGTGAACCTGCTGCTTCCCCAAATATTCTAGTCTTCCCTTTCTCAGACTCAGGCATGTCATCTTTTCTCTACCACTGAGTTCATGTATCACAGTTCTCTTACTCTTCTCATCTCAAGGCATTTTCCACTCCTCTATCACATCCTAAGAGGCCAGTTGAGAGGTTATTTACACCTCAGGAAGTGAGGTCAGAGGTAGTCACACAGTCTAAATGAAAGACCACTGGGTAGAGAGTAGACACTTGAGTCCTTGATCTAGACCTACAATGAACTCCTTTGGTAATATTAAGCAAGTCCCCTTGCTAGTCCTTAAAATTATCAAGATAAATATTCTTTCAGAATCTCCTGAGTGCAAATAACATGTTAGCAAACAGAGATTCAGTGAAGTTTTAGAAATCCACATTCTATCTGAAGCCCACCTGTTGCCTCTAGATCTAAGGAGCCCCCCAGCCTTAAATTTACACATCTCATCTTTGAGCTCTAGACTTTTCTCTTGCCACATCCTAATGCCTCCATCCCTTCTTCCCTGAAACCTGAGTCCTCCTGTCTCTTGACAGTGGGTACTAATGTTTTGTCATTGTTATTCAGTCACTAAGTCATGTCTGACTCTTTGCAGCCCCTTGGACTGTAGCATGCCAGGCTCTTCTGTCCATAGCGTTCTCCAGGCAAGAATACTGGAGTGGATTGCCATTTCCTTCTCCAACTAATGTCTTAATTCTCCCTAATAAGAAAGTTGCATTCAGTGAGGACCTTTAGTTCACTTCAATGCAGCCTACATTTGAGTCCTTAAAAATCCACAATATGACCCTGGACAGGGAGAAAGATAGTCTTAAGACTAGTTTGGTAACACAGAAGGTATCAAGTGTTGGGTGAGCTGAACTGAACTATGTGGTGTGTCTTTTGGTACCTTCCAAGTCAGACTTTGGCTATTCCACCAACCTGCTGCAGATGGAAAGATAGGATAGAGAACGTGAACCCAACAACTCCTAGACATCACCTCAGGAGGGCAACACGCCCCTCCCTCTGATTTATGGGATCTGTGGAAAGGGAAAGTGTTCTAACATGCAGTCTGCCCCTCCTACTTTCCAGGAAGTGCCAAATGCATTCCAGATGTAGACTGATTGTGCTCAGCTTTCTGAGCATAAAAATAGCATAGATATCCTGCAGATTCCATTAAAACCACTGACTTGCAAAAGGTGTGGCTTTGACCTCTTATGTAGTAGTGGAGATCGCACAGACTCACCCACTTCTCCCCCTCCTCCAAGTACTGCTTTCCTTTGTTTATCCATCCATCTATTGAAGTGCATCTTGGTTGTTTCCAGCTTTGTGCCTGTGAATGCAAGCACTATAAACATGCCCTGGCAGATTTTTGTGTGGACTTATATTTTGAACACAGTTGAGTAAATACCTAGGAGCACAATTGCTGAGTCTTATGTTTAGTTTTGAAAGAAATTGCTGAACTGTCTTCCCAAGTGATTTTACCATTTGTATTCCCATGAATACTGAATGCATTCCTGTTGAGCCTGACTAGCATTTGGGGGCTGCCAGTTTTTTGGATTTTAACCAATCTAATAGGTGCTGAGAGTCCCTTGAAGAGCAAGGAGCTCAAATCAATCAATCATAGAGGAAATAAACTCAAATATTCATTGGAAGTACTGATGCTGAAGCTGAAGCTCCAATACGCTGGGCACTTGATGCGAAGAGCTGACTCATTGGAAAAGACCCTGATGCTGGGAAAGATTGAGGTCAGGAGGAGAAGGGGGTGACAGAGGATGAGATGGTTGGTTAGCATCGCTGACTCAATGGACATAAATTTGAGCAACTCTGGGAGATAATGAAGGACAGGAATGCCTGGCATGCTGCAGTCCATGGGGTCTCAAAGAATCAGACAAGACTATGAAGCAAACAACACAATAGGTTTGTAATGGTACTTCATTTTTTTCATTTCATTGGAATTCCCTTGTGACAAGTGATGTCTTTTCTTATGACTATTTTTTTTTAATTGGAGTAGAATTGATTTACAGTGTTGCATTAGTTTCAGGTGTAGAGGAAAGTAATTCAGGTTTACATATACATATATGCATTTTTTCAGACTTTTCTCTATTATAGGCTATTGCAAGATTTTGAATATAGTTCCCTGGCTATACAGCAGGTTCTTATTGTTTATCTACTTTATATGCAGTAGTTTGTCTCTATTAAACCCATACTCCTAATTTATCCCTCCCCCCACTTTTATTTGGTAAGTATAAGTTTGTTTTCTAGGTCTGTGAGTCTGTTTCTATTTTGTAAATAAGTTCATTTACATCTTTTTTTAGAGTCCACATGTAAGTGATATCATGTGATATTTTTTCTCTGACTCATTTTACTTGGTATGATAATCTCTAGGTCCATCTACATTGTTGTGTTGTTGTTCAGTAGCTAAGTTGTGTCTGACTCTTTGTGACCCCATGGACTGCAGCACACCAGGCCTCCCTGTCCCTTACCATCTTCTGAAGTTCACCCAAGTTCATGCCCACTGAATTGGGGATGACATCCAAACTTCTCATCCTCTGCCACCCTCTTCTCCTTTTGCTTTCAATCTTTGCCAGCATCAGGGTCTTTTCCAATGAGTCAGCTGTTCGCACCAGGTGACCAAAATATTGGAGCTTCAGCTTCAGCATCTGTCCTCCCAATGAGTATTCAGGGTTGATTTCCCTTAGGGTGGACTGGGTTGATTTCCTTGTTGTCCAAGGGACTCTCAAAAGTCTTCTACAGCACCACAATTTGAAAGCATAGGTTCTTCAGTTTTCAGCCTTCTTTATGGTCCAACTCTCACATCTGTATGTGACTACTGGAAATCCCACAGCTTTGCCTATATGGACCTTTGTCAGCAAAGTGATGTCTTTGCTTTGTTATATGTTGTCTAGGTTTGGCACCGCCTTCCTTCCAAGAAGCAAGCATCTTCAAATTTCATGGCTGTAGTCACCATCTGCAGTGATTTTGGAGCCCAAGAAGAGAAAAATCTGTCACTGCTTCCACTTTTTCCCTTTCTGTTTGCTATGAAGTGATGGGATACTTCATCCACATTGCCAAAGATTAATTGACCACAGGGGTGTGAGTTTATTTCCAGGCTCTCTACCCGGTCCCATTTATGTGTTCTGTTCTGATTTATTTGTCTGTTTTTGTGCCAATATATGCTGTTTTGATTACTGTAGCTTTGTAATATTATTTGAAGTCTGGAAGGTTTTGCTTCCAGCTCTTTTGTGATTTCATATAAATTTTAGGATTATTTATTCTAGTTCTTTTCCTATTTGGAACCAGTCTGTTGTTCCATGTCCAGTTCTAACTGTTGCTTCCTGACCTGCATATAGGTTTCTCAAGAGGCAGGTCAGGTGGTCTGGTATTCCCATCTCTTTCAGAATTTCCCACAGTTTATTGTGATCCACACAGTCAAAGGCTTTGGCATAGTCAATAAAGCAGAAATAGGTGTTTTTCTGGAACTCTCTTGCTTTTATGATGATCCAGTGGATGTTGGCAATTTGATCTCTGGTTCCTCTGCCTTTTCTAAAACCAGCTTGAACATCTGAAGTTCACGGTTCAAGTATTGCTGAAGCCTGGCTTGGAGAATTTTGAGCATTACTTTACTAGCGTGTGAGATGAGTGCAATTGTGCAGTAGTTTGAGCATTCTTTGGCATTGCCTTTCTTTGGGATTGGAATGAAAACTGACCTTTTCCAGTCCTGTGGCCACTGCTGAGTTTTCCAAATTTGCTGGCATATTGAGTGCAGCACTTACACAGCAGCTCTGGGATTTCTTTGGAAGGAATGATGCTAAAGCTGAAACTCCAGTACTTTGGTCACCTCGTGCAAAGAGTTGACTCATTGGAAAAGACTCTGATGCTGGGAGGGATTGGGGGCAGGAGGAGAAGGGGACGACAGAGGATGAGATGGCTGGATGGCATCACTGACTCGATGGACGTGAGTCTGAGTGAACTCTGGGAGTTGGTGATGGACAGGCAGGCCTGGCGTGCTGCAATTCATGGGGTTGCAGAGTCGGATATGACTGAGCGACTGAACTTAACTGAACTGATTCTAGTTCTGTGAAAAATATCATGGGTTTCCTATGCCTATTAGCATCTCCTTGGTAAGATGTCTGTCCAGATATTTTGTTTGTGTTTTTTTTTTTTAATTATTTGTGTTTATAATGTTGGCTTTTGAGTTCTTTGTATATTTTGGATTCAAGTCCATCATCAGAAGTGTTTTGTAAATATTTTCTCTCAGTCTTTAGGTTCTCTATACAATTATTATACGATTCTAACTAAATGACATTCTAAAAAATTCCAAACCACAGAGATGGAAAACAAATCACTGTTTACCAGAGGTTGGAGGAGGGGAGATAGATGAACAGTTTAAGCACAGTGGATTTTTAGGGTGGTAAAACTGTTCTGTAGGATATTTGTGGTGGTTAATTTTATGTATCAACTTGACTAGGCTGTGGAGTACCCAGATATTTTGCCAAATATTATTCCCAGCAAGTCTGTGACTGTGTTTTGGATAGGATAAATAAATGAATTAGGTAGACTGAATAAAGCAGATGCCGTCCCTTATGTGGGTGATTCTTCCAGTCAGTTGAAGGTCTGAGTTGAACAAAAAGATCAATCCAGCCTTGAGCAAGGGGGAATTTTTTTTTCTGCCTGACTACCTTGAACTAAGACATGAGTCTTTTCCTGCCTTTAGATCAAACTGAAACATCACCTCTTGAGTCTTAAACCTGGAGGCCTTTGAACTCAGACTGGAATTATACCATCAACTTTCCAGAGTGTCACACCTGCTGGCTGAAGGTCTTGGGACTTGTCAGCCTCCATAATTGTGTGTCAATTTCTTTTCTTAATATCTATTTATTACTTATTTGGCTGTGTTGGGTCTTAGTTGAAGTGCACAGGCTTCTCTCTAGTTGTGGCACATGGGCTTAATTGCCCTGTGGCATATGAGATCTTAGTTCCCTGACAGGGATCAAACCTGCATCCCCTGCATTGGAAAGCAAATTCTTAACCACTGGACCACCAGGGAAGTCCTGTGTGCCAACTTCTTATTTTAAGTATCTATGTATATGTAAAATAATATTTTAACTGAGTAACATCTAATGTTAATAACATAAATAAAAATATATTTTGTTGGGTCTGTTGAACCTATATCTATATATATATCATATTGGGTTGCTGAATCATACAGTACTACAGTGATGGATACATGATATCATGCATATAGAACTGTACAACACAAAGACTGAATCATGACGTAAAGTAGTTCAGTTCAGATCAGATCAGTCTCTCAGTCATGTCCGACTGTTTGCGACCCCATCAATCACAGCACGCCAGGCCTCCCTGTCCATCACCAACTCCCGGAGTTCACTCAGACTCACGTCCATCGAGTCAGTGATGCCATCCAGCCATCTCATCCTCTGTCGTCCCCTTCTCCTCCTGCCCCAATCCCTCCCAGCATCAGAGTCTTTTCCAATGAGTCAACTCTTTGCATGAGGTGACCAAAGTACTGGAGTTTCAGCTTTAGCATCATTCCTTCCAAAGAAATCCCAGGGCTGATCTCCTTCAGAATGGACTGGTTGGACCTCCTTGCAGTCCAAGGGACTCGCAAGAGTCTTCTTCAATACCACAGTTCAAAAGCATCAATTCTTTGGCACTCAGCTTTCTTCACAGTCCAACTCTCACATCTATAGTTCACAGTATAAATATAAATTATTTCACAATAATGCATCAATATGTGTTAATTACTTGTAACAAATGTACCACGTTTATCTAAGATGTTAACAGGGAAGCTGTGTGTAAGGAAGAGGTAGGATATGGAAACACTGTTCTATCTGCTCAGTTATTTTTTTTTTTAATGTTTCCTTATTTATTTGGCTGTGCCAGGTCTTCATTGCTGCATGTGGGCTATTTAGTGGCGGCATACATATTCTTAAGATGAGGCATGTAGGATCTAGTTCTCCGACCAGGGATCAAACCTGGTCTGCCTGCATTTGAGCACAGAGTCTTAGCCCATGGACCTCTGGAGTAGTTCCTCTGCTCAGTTTTTTTATGAGTCTAAAACTGTTCTAAAATATAAAGTATGTTAATTTAAAAAATGTCAAGTATGCAGATCTTGGTGGTGTTTGAAGAAAGTAAGACTTGACTGGGATGGATTGATGCTTGCGGCTGTGAGTTGCCAGAAGTAAATTGATAATTAATTCGGAGGGTAAGAGTGTTTAAGTAGAGGTGGCCAGGTGCAGTACAGCTGCTTCCCAGGAATTTCCAGATGAGTTGGTTGGTGATGGTGGAGGAGTGGGTCGGAGTTGTGAGTTTACTCTTGCATGTGGTTTTGGTATCTGAACCAATTCAGAGTAAAAGTTAAAGGAGTCGGTGACCTAACTGTCATTGTGTAACCCCTCAGTCTGTCTGCAAGGTCAGATGTGTCAGGCAGGTACCCCATCACCAAAAAGAGAAGTAGATTAAGCACCCTGAATTCAGATGGTGGTGTAAAATATTTCTTGACTTTCCCCCTGATTCACTTGCAGTATAAATAAAGCCTGCCAGCAGGCTGTCTCCAGAAAACTCCTTTCTTCCTGTGTTCTCTAGTCGCCCTCCCGTTGAGTCTTTCTCTCTTTTTATCCTGTCAGGCCAAGCCTGGATCCTCTCCTCGGGACCCTCATCTTCATCGAGGAGAAGAGCTACAAATGCTCCTGGTCACTTTGAGCCTCCTCCTGGCCGTCAGTGGTGGGTCTTTAGATACGGCAGTGGATGCCCCTTGGGATTTGGGATACTTTCAGCAAAGCCTCAGTCTCTCTACACTGTCTTATCACAGACACCTTCTTCACCAGGAAAGAGGAGGGGAGGGAAGGAAGATACGAGGATAAAAGGAAACTCTGTCTTACTGTATTAGCTATTATTATTGTTACAATTATCACTGTTATTGCTGGAGCCTAGAACTGCCTGCTGCTTGACTGCTTTTCTGTCCCTGCTCCAGACCCTAGATATCCCAACAATAATATCCCTTTTTTTCCTTTGAAGGAATATGAGTGAGCCTTTGGCAGAACCCCAACTGTTCTCTAACCTCCCCCCACCCCCAATGTTCTTACAGAGGAGTTGGGGCTGCTTATGCTGCAGGAGGTGAGAAGGAAGCACCATCCAGGTGCAGTTGTGTCCACAGGAGGCAGAAAAGTGTAGAGTTTGACACTCATCATCTCTGATGTCATCTTTTAATGAGAAATACATCGGGAAGAAGGCAGCTTTGACGGGCCCCTGCTGGGGAGAATGTGGCTGAATGGCATATGGTCTAATTGTCAGGAGCATGCACAGAACTGACTCAGCAGCTTTGATTGCTGCTGCATCTCTGAGGCCAACTCCCCCTGCTCCTGCCCTTTCTGTGCTATTCCCAAGCTGAAGGTTAGTCCCCCGAACGAGCTGAGGTCTAGCCAGGAGACTGGGGCCAGCCTGCCCTTCCAGCATCTCTTTCAGATACACCAAAAGGAGGAAGCACATCAAAGGAGGATGAGCAATTTTGCTTTCTGCTCTGAAGGCCAATATAAACAGAAATCATCATGCCAGCCCTTAGGGAGAGAGGGCGGAATCAGGGGCTTTTTATCCAATTCGTCCATATCAACATTTCAAATCCAGAGGATCGGATGCCTTTGTTCACAAAAGGTCACAAGAAGAGCATGTTGACTCCAGTAAGCATTCTTAAGCAGTCTCCTGGGTCAGGCCATTCCGGAAGGGTCTGCCTTCGGAGACACACCACACGAGGATAAGAAATACAGAAGGGGCACAGATTTCTTGCAGCTCAGAATTCTTTGTCTAATTGCTCAGAGCCCACTGAACTCTGCAGGATGGGTTCTGAGTTCTGGTCCTGTTTATGTCTCATACCTGGCAGGTGACTCCTCTCTCTGGGGCATCAGTTTCCTCGTTCTGCAGTATGAGGAGGGACTGCACTGGTACAACCACCTATGACTCTGAGTCCACTTTGAAAGAACCTGGCAAACTCTTTTTTTGAGTATAGTTGATTTACAGTGTTGTATTAGTTTCAGATGTCTGGCAAAGTGAATCTGTTATACATGTGCATATGTCCACTCTCTTTTAGATTATTCTCTCATATAGGCCATTAGAGTGTTGAGTATAGGGCCCTGTGCTATACAGTAGGTTCTTATTATTATCTATTTTATATATAGCAGTGTGTATATGTCAGTCCCAATCTTCAATCTGCCCACTCACCCCCTGATAACCATAAATTTATTTTCTATATCTGTAATTCTAGTTCTACTTTATAGATAAGTTCATTTGTACCCTTTTTTTAGATTCCATATATAAGAGATGTCATATTATGAGATGGCTAGACAGCATCACTGATTCAATGGACATGAATTTGGACCAGGAGACAGTGGAGAACAGAAGAGGCTGGCATGCTACAGTCCATGGGGTTGCAGAGAGTCAGACACAACTTAGTGACTGAATAACAATGATATTTGTCTTTCTCTGTCACTCTCTTACTTCACTCACGATGATAATCTCTGTCTATCCATGTTGCTGCAAATGGCATTATTTCATTCTTTTCTGTGGCTGAGTACTATTCCATTGTATATATGTACCACTACTTCTTTATCCACTCATCTGTCAGGGGACGCTTAGGTTGCTTCCATGTCCTGGCTATCATAAATAGTGTTGCAGTAAACATTGGGGTGACTGTATCCTTTCAAATTGTGGTTTTCTCTGCCTATATGCCCAGGAGTGGGCTTTTTATTTTTGGCTAAATGAACGCAGATTCCTGGGTCCAATGCTAGGTTTTGTATGTCAAGTTTTCTAGGGCTGTGGCCTATATCTTTGCGAATTTAATAAGTTTCCCTGGAGATGCTGAGGCAGCCAGCTGGGTACTCAGATAAAACATGCTTGGCAGCCACTGAACTAAATGATCTTTAAGGGCCCTTTCTCAGATGATTATTTTTAAAATAATTAATTATATTTTAACAACATAAAATGTAGGCAATTTTCAGAAAAATCAGAAAAGTGGAGAAAATGGAATTTTTTAATGATAATCATTCTACCAGTCAGAGGACTCTACACTATCAGTTGTTCTAATACAGAGGTTTCTGGATTTTTCCTTTTGTTGGTTTGCACAGTTATAACTACACTGCAGCTACAAATCTGCATCTTGGTTTTCATCTAACATTCTCTTATAAACATTTTCCCATATTTTGTCTATGTTTTATAATTAACATTTTAAAAAGTAAATGACAATCTGAGAGCATGGTCCCTGGCCTGCCTTTTCCTCCCTTCTCCTGGGCATTTTCAGCTATGTGAATTGAACCACTTTCTTTGTTGCAAGAGTTCTGTAGATGTGAGAGCACAGAATGGGCTGTCTACCCTTCCGTGGCTAGGCAGGACCCTGACAACCCATGTTCTGCCTACAAAATGCTCTACTTTGGCATTTATGCCAGGTGAAGACCAATTCATGAGTCAGATGCGCTAAGTGAAGCCAGCATGGACACCTTTCCACGCTCTCTGACCCCTCTCCTGAGAATCCTGTATCATTGCTGTTGATGGAACAGATTAATGGAGAAACTGATGAGTCTGACCCAGAAAACATCTCCTGATCACTCCCAGTCAGTTTTCATTTGCTATGGTTTGTTTGGCCACTTAGGGGCTGCAGTGAACTTCAGTCTTAATTGGCAAGATCTCAGGTTTGGGAAGCTCATTCATAGACCCAATCACAAGCCCTCTCAGACTCAGTAACAAGCAGAAAACTCAGGGCTAGGCTTTGGGCAGAGAGGATGCTTAGCATCTGGTGGCTCAGGGCATCCCTACCCTCAGTAAGCTTCTCTTCATAGACAGCAGAAGTCAAGAAGCCTGCTACAACACATGCTGTTCAAGCAGGAAGCTGAGACTTTTCCTGGGGAAAGGACTATTTAGGGCCTCATAGTGGGTATGAGGCAGAACTTGTTGGCCAGAACTGGCTGCCTGTCCTTGACATCAGGCTGAAGTGCTGATACAAAGTGTCTGTGACTGCTCCTCCTTCAGGAAGTCTCCAGAGCTCAGGTTGACCTTGTCACTCCTCCATGTTCCCAGCCAACTGCTCTGCCTCAAGCCCATGCTAATCTAATGTCCTTATGGTCATCCCTTCTCTTCTCTTCCTTCCCTCCCTCTCTCCCAACCTCCCAAAGTCTCTCCCTCTTTCCCAACCTCCCTCCCTCCCATTCTCCCTTCCTTCCAGAAGTTTTTTGAATGTTAAGCCTATGTCAAGTACAGTACTGGAGATTCTACAGGTTCAGCAGCTGTTGGGAGTGACAGACCAGTCCACCTGTATGGCGGTTTCACCCCCAGCATGATGAATACTGTGACTGGGCTGTGGAAACATAGGGAAGGGCACTGATCCCAGAATGTAGAGGAGAGGGGCTTCCTGGAGCAGCTAACCTCTGAATCACATCCTGAAGACTGAGTAGGAATGAGCAGGGAGAGTGTGAGGACCATTCAGTCTTGAGCCTATGGGTAAGAAAGCATATGACCCACGTGAGGAACTGCACATCGTTCTGCATTCAGGGCCCACAGGGTTCCGAGTGATGGAACACGACCTTCTATGCAAGTGGTGTGCTGTATGCCACTGGTGGAGCCTTGTAAGCAGTAGCGTTCCACTCTAGCAGCAGGGAGCTGTGGCTCTGTGCACTTGGGGAGACAGAGGGGACTGCCCAAGCCCTGAGAGGGAAGGAAGTCTCCTTTGGTTAAATAACACTGAAAGCTTCTGTAAAGTGCAGAGATGTCCTGGAAGAGGCTATCATATTCAGCTGTGCTCACTGGCTGACCTCATCACTCTTCCTATTGTTCAGTCACTTAAGTTGTGTCCAACTCATTGTCACCTCATGAACTGCAGTATGCCGGGCTTCCCTGTCCTTCACTCTCCCAGAGTTTGCTCAGACTCATGCCACTGAGTGCAGTGATGCCATGCAAACATCTCACGCTCCGTCACCCTTCTCCTCCTGCCTTCATCTTTCCTAGCATCAGGGTCTTTTCTAGTGAGTCGGCTCTTCGCATCAGGTGGCCAAAGTATTGGAGCTTCAGCTTCAGCATCAACCCTTCCAGTGAATATTCAGAGTTTATTTCCCTTAGGATTGACTGGTTTGATCTCCTTGATGTCCAAGGGTCTTCTCCAGCACCATAGTTCATGCTTTTCCTGTGCAGGCACCCAACTAGGCACTGAAGGGATAGAACCCAGGAGTGGTGGGCATCATGGGGAAGAATCAGAACCTTCTGGAGGAGAACTTGTCCCGATGGGACACTACTGTGAAGGTCCCTGGGCAGCTTGGCAGGGAGTCAGCACAAACCAGAGACTGAGAAAGAGAGCTGAGAGCACCAGCGTGGCCTTGTCCTCTTATCAACTCTATCCTGAAAGCCGACAGCATCCTTAGCTCTGGGATCAGAGCATCTAGTTTGTAAACCTAGTGCTATGGGTTTTCTTCCTCATAGCATTTAGTTTATTAAAACTCAAGCATCATGGAAAAGCCTTTTTCATTTATCAAGACAAATGATGAGCTAAGCCTTTTATAGGAATAATCTTCTGCTTGGGGAGTTTGGACTTCAGTCTTTATAAAATCATCTCATTTGAGGCATGGGCTAATTCTGGATGATCTCAGTTCTTTCTGCCCTCCCAAAATTGGATAACTGGCTATTATCAATTAGTTTTTTTTAAAATCTGCATTTGTTACTAAGCATCTTATAGAGTCATTTCATAGACATACAGTCCAGCTGGTGTCTGTTCTCATAATAACTTAGGAACAGTTAAGAGATAGGCAGTCCAGAAAAAAAAAAATAGTAAGAAAGGATGAGACCTGCAGTTATTAAGTGGCTCTTTCATTTAATCTTCCCAATGATCTGGAAGGTAGATCTATTTATCCATTTATCAGCTGAGGAAACTGACATTCAAAAGCAGATAATGTAGCCTGAGGAGATGGGGTGAGCAGAAAGCTAAGATGAACCCATTGAACCTCACCCTTGCATAATTCCTCCCTCTTAAGCGTAGGCTGAACCTATATATATGATTGGTCAGAACTTTCCTAATTAGTCTATGTGATATGGCAGGGACTGTGCATTTGTAATTAAGATTACTTAAGGTGAGAGAGGAAGTCAGAGACTAGAAGAATGAGAGAGGTTAGATGTAAATAGCACTCTCCCTTGCTGGCTGTGAAGTTGGAGAAGCCATGTGAGAAGGAATACAGGTGGCCTTTGGAGTTGATGCATTCCTGCTGACAGCTAGCAGTAGAATTGGGCTTCCCTCCTGCAACTTCAAGGAACTGAATTCTGCCAACAACTCCATGAGCTTGAAAGCCCCGAGCCCCAGAAAGGAACTCAACCCAGCTGAAGCCTTGACTGCAACCCTGTTTAGCTCTGAGCAGGGGATCCAGCTCAGCTGTGCCTGGACCTCTGGCCTGTGGAAACCAGGAAATAACAAACAGGTATTATTTAAAACTGCTTTGCTTGTGCTCATTGGTGACACAGCCATAGAAAACAAACAGAGAAGGTGATGAACCAGAACTTAAAGCCAAAGCTCAGGCCTGAGGCCTGGCTTATCCCACTGCAGCCGCACCGCCTCTGCCCTCTACTCCATGGGGGAAGAAGGCGAGAAAGGCTTATTGGGCAATTAAACTCTACAAGTATTTACAGAGAGCCTTTTCTACATAGCCCTGGATTAGGCTGTGGGTTACAAGATGATGAAGATCAGCAGCCTCCCTCAAGGGGCCCACTGTGTAGCATGAAAGACAAATGAGGCAGATGGTGGAAGTGATGTGGGAGAGTCTATGGCAGACAAGCGGCAACATGCTGTGAGAGTTGGGCTGGGAGAAGGCTCCACAGGAAAGGACACTTTGAGCTTGAACTTCAAGACTGTGTTGGAGGCCACAGTGGACAAAATGGGAAGTGTGTACATGAAACATGTCAAAACCTCTCTGCACAACGAGTGAAACAAAGCAGAAAGATGAGTTTTATCGCAAGGGTCTTGATCCACACACCTGGAAACTCAAAGCTAGGGAGTCAACGAGTTCTGAATTATTCCCTCCCTAAGGGTTTTCCTGGGGTAAATGTCAGTGCTTTTCAGCTGATTGGTAACCTGGTGGACTTCTTCCTTATTTGGAGCAAGTAGCTGAGTCAGGGGAACAAGAAGTCTGGAGATGGTGTGAATGGACTTGGCGTTTGGGGAATGGCTGGCATCCTCGGCTGATCTCTGAGAAGAGCTGTAAATTCCTACAACTTATGTTAGGTAAGGGTAAGTTTCATTTTCTTTAATGTGTTTGCATTGGCCAACTGCCTTTTGTCCCTGACATAGTGACTCCATTTCAGTTTGGCTCTACAAAGGGTGACAACAGGGGAAAAAGCAGAGACAGGATATATAAGGTTCTAATAAGTGGTCCGTGGTATCTGGACCATCAGGTGGGGACAGGGCAGGTGGGAGGTGGAGCTGGAAGTGTGGATTAGACCAGAGAGAGGCCTTTAAGCTGGTGATACAGCACTCAGACTGTTTCCTCTGGGAGGTTAGAATAAGTTCTCTGTTCTGCCAGCCCTGTCTGCCTAGAGATCTCATAAAAATCAAAATGCAATTTACTACATGACATTCTAGGCTGCCTAATATGCATTAAATATCACGATCTATGACCTCAAATGGCTGTCATTTCTTTGGTCAACTCTTTCACTCAACTTAATCTGGGATTCATTCCACAAACATTTCTGAGCAGCAGCTCTTGCTGGACAGGGCATGGGCCCCAGGGGTCCCAAGCGAGCTGCAGGAGGCCCTCCCCTCAGGGAGCTGCCCTGATCCAGCCTGGGGTGGATATGAGAGAGGAGTAACAAGGATTAAGAAAGCATGTCCAGAAGGAGAAGGGAATCTGATTCCTGGGAAGTGAGGGAAGGAAAAGGCCAGAAAGCATCAAAATCTTCCTTTTCCAGAACACTCTGGAATTCTCTATGATCCAAGAATCTGTGGCTTCTGATAAGTAGCTCTTGAGCTTCAGCTGGAAAGTTTATACAGGTTACCAGAACTAGTTCAGAGCTGGCAACTGTACTCAGTCTCATTGAAAGCTCAGGACTGAATTACCATGAATGCTCTGCCTTAATTGCATAATGCCTTCTTTCTTAGTTAAAATTTGGCATGAGGACATCATAGGCAACAAAATATTTTAAGGAGTATTTTGTATTTTTTTGTTTTTCCTACACCAGATTTCTCTTTCCTAGTCTCAAGTTCAAAGTTTTTCAGTCTATTATAAAAGGAATAAAAGAAAATTTGGGGTAGGTGGGTGTAATTGTTCCGCTGACTGTAGTGGTTGTTTCCTGACCATCTTAGCTCAGGCTGCCATAACAGAATACCATAGATTGGGCAGCTTAGATGACAGAGATTTACTTTCTCACACTTCTGGAGGCTGAAAGTCTAGATCAGGGCGCCAGTATGGTCCAGCTGTGGTGTGTGCTCTCTTCCTGGTTTGTAGATAGTCACCTTCCCACTGTGTGTGCACATGCCAGAGGGGTGAGAGGCAGAGACAGAGAGACAAAGACAGAGAGACAGAGACAGACACAGAAACAGAGAGAGACACACACAGAGATAGAGTGCTCTGCTGTCTCTTCCTCTTATTTGAAGGAAAACATTCCTATTCATTTAATCTTAATTATCTCCTTGTAGGCCTCGTCTCCACATGCAGCCACATTGAGGGGCTGGGCTTCAACATGTGAGTTTTGTGTGGACACAGTTCAGTCCGTAGCAATAGTGGTATAAATATGTCAAAACCCATCAATCTCTATGCTTTAACTAAATACAGTCTATTGTAGATGAACTACACTTCCATAAAGTTTTTTTTTAAATATATACATAGAAGAATAAGCTTGAAACAACCAGAACTTGGCCTTTTAGATATAATACAGACTGTGAATGTCAAATCAGTCCTTAACTCTAAGATTGAATGACTCAGTCACTTGTTGTTCAGGAGCAGAATTAGAGGGGAGATCACCCCCTTCCTCACACCTGATCCCCCTGGGCTGACACCTGTCCCTCTGAGACCTGGCTCCAGAGACAGCATGATGCTGCCTTTTGGCCCAATGAGTCCAGGCTGGCTCCTCCTCTTCGTCAGGCAGCATTGGGCTCTGGTAAGTCCTTGCACCTCACTTGGCTTGGGGGCTTTCAGAACCCAGATGAAAGACTGGCCTGTCCCTACCTTTGAGGAGCAGGTCCATTTTCCACCTGCCCTTGAGCATAGAGCATCTCCAGAGGGCCCTGGTTGAGGCCCTGGAAGAGCTGTGCAGTAGATGAAGGGTCTCAACTGGTGCTGTCCCCACCATACCAGGACCCACCAAGGCTTATCCCTTCTAGAAAGTGTCGTGCTCCAGCATTTCTTGTCCCATTCTAGAGCCCCTCATGACAAGGATCTGCAGACTCAGTGTGCAGATAATTTACTGATGGACGGTCATGACTTGTATAACCCGAGGTTGCCTCTGAAGTAACAGAAGCACTCTGGAGACAGTGTCTGAATCCCAAAGAGTCCTGGTGCTTTTTTCCTAACCCCCTCTGAACTCTAACCCATGTCCCCTCCACGTCAGGGGGAGTTTTCTAAAACCCTAAATGGATCACGTCACTTGGCTGATTATAGTCCTTCATTATTCATTCCTGTACCCTTCCAGATACTATATATCAAGTTTCTGCTGTTCTCAGCATTAGGCATACAGGAATGAATAAGACACAGTTTCTACCCTCTAGAAAATCACTGTCTCACAGAGGTAGATAGACTTGTGAAAGGATAAATGTCACAAAGGACTGTAGGTGCTTTGATAGAATTGATAATGGGATTTAGCAGAGCCTGAAGGAGGGACATGTCATTTCTTCCTGGGAAACAAGAGGGTGTCAAGCAAGGAAAGCTTCAAAGAAAAAGTGACCCCAAACAAGGGTTTGAAATGAGAGTCAAGACGTTCCTAAAGAGGAAGCTACATGGAGCAAAGGCATGATAGCAGTGTAGACATACTCACCCCCATTTTACTCATAAGAGTTGAGGATCAGACAGGTTAAAAGTTTGCTTATAACCATAGTGCTCCTGTTGCTAGTAAGAGCTTCTACTATCTATTATTCTAGGGGCTAGCAATACAATGGAAAACAAATTCAAATGCAAATGCAGGGCTCGCTCCAACACTCAACACTGCTACTCATCTTTTCAAGTTAACAGTTCTATCAAGCATCCTGTGCACAAGGCATGTTGGGGAACATGGAAATAAGTTCTCAGGATGTAAGTGTTATTTAGGAAAGGGGATTATATCAGGCACAAATAATTATGTGGTCCTCTCAACTTTGTAGTTTTATCTTAAAAAAAACATCATTGGTTTGTTTTGCTTATTTTATTTTCCTGATGACAAAGGGCAAACATTACAACAAAACAAAAGTTTTATTGACCTGGTACTTAGCACTTGACCAAGGTTTTGATTTATACGTTCTTATGAACAAACTAAAACAAACTCTGACCCACAGGCAACTGGGAGCTGTTCTATTTGTACCCACGCTTGGTCCATGTAACACGAACTGTCATTCTGACAAAGGTCAGTCTTTGTAGTTAAGCTGTTGGTTCTGCCAAGTACTTGTCCTATCTCCTGGAGGGGGACCTCCGAATCCATAAATTAGAATCAATACTCAATCTACTTTAATGCCAAGAAGGTTTTCACATGGATGCCTGAACATCTATTTCTGGCTGTCAAAGGGAAAAACAGTGATTAGATCCATAGATAGCATCACCATTCCCCACATGACACTTGCGGATTAAGTGAAGGTGAATCAACTCAAGTCTTTTCATTCCTCTAGGCCCTCCTGGCCTGGGCCAGTGGTATCTAGGATTAATTATGTCCTGTATCGTAGGACAAGAAACTTGAATGGGATGGGAGAGAGGGCAGGAGCCTGGGAATGATTTTTGCTCACTGAAGCCTACCCAAAGTCTCATCCCCATCCCAATCCCCAAGTAACCAACAAGACTTCTGGAAGCCTTACCTGACTGTACAAGGGAAATTTTTAGGTCCCAAATTCCAAAACTATACACAGGTAAAACATTGGGGATCAAGAGTAGATTCTCTAGGTATTTCCTAGAGTTAGATTCTCCTGGAGTAGAGCTCCAGAACACTGCCTACCCATAGTGTATTACTCTTCATATAAATCCCCAAGAGAAAGAATGGACAGGATGGAAATAAAAAACAGGCTTGGTTCCATGTTAGCTGGGCCTTTGACCCTAAAGCCCAACATAGAGGATGGCAATAAATTAGCCTGGGCCGCGAGTGACACTCTTCTGTCCCACATTAGTTGTGCCCTCTAACCCTAAGCCTATGTTAGACATCACTAGTTAATTATGGTACTCTATGACAGATCCCTGGAGAAGGAAATGGCAACCCACTCCAGTGTTCTTGCCTGGAGAATCCCATGGACAGAGAAGCCTGGTAGGCTGCAGTCCATGGGGTCGCACAGAGTTGGACACGACTGAAGCGACTTAGCAGCAGCAGCAGCATGACAGATCCCACACTTAGCCTCACATTTCTTTTCAATACAAAGTTTCAACAAACTATTCCTGATTCATAAAATGAGTACAAAGGCTAAGACTGTTTGCATTATTTTTTGGGCCAGAAGATGAGTGAAACTTGCTTTGTACTGTCCTTGCCTCAGTACTTCCTGCTAGGTTCTCCTGCTGCTCTAAGCTTGGCTGCCTACCCATAGATTTCACACCATTAAGAAAGATGTCACATACTTGGATTTGGGTCACTAAAGCTGTGCCATGTATCTCCTCTCCTTCCTTCCTTGTTTCTTAACTCCTACCAGCCAATGATGAGAGGGCATTGTTTTCTCTTCATCTTCCTCCATTTTTGCTTTTCCCTTATGCTGAGTTGAGTCATGACCCTCTGCTTGGGTTATAGTTTGTTTGTCCTCTCCCCACCGTCTCATATTCCCAAACGGTTTTCGTGAAAATCACATCTTGGGAAGTTTAAACAAAGAGTCATTTAACTTTTCTCTTTCATTGTTAATAACATGAAGAGTCTTATGTGCCAAATGAGCTGCTACCTCTGACTCCAACATCTCTTAATTTATAACTGAAAGTGTTGTCACCCACTGTCCCAAGGATATTTTATGCCCCACGACCTCATGATGTCTCTGAGGCTTTTGTTAAATAGTAGTACTCTCAGAGAAGACTAAAACCTTCTTGCCTCTAGAAAACTTCCTTTTTCTGCTTGACCTTATCTCCCCTTGGCTTCCCAGGCTGGCCCTAAATCTCCCTTTAGTACCCTTGCACGAGGTCAGTGGAAGATGCTGGTGAAGGGGCATGGGTGGCCTTAGTTACTCATAAGCTCAAAGGCTCCTGGGAACTGAATAATAATTTCTGCTTCCTTCAGAGGTTGGAATCAAATCAGTGCTTCTCTCTAACTCCATTGATTTCACTCTCAGGGAGGTATTAATCTGATTGGTCAGATTCCAATAAGTGACAAGTCTTAACAGCATAAATAAGCCCTAATGGACAGACACATCCTTTTTGACTTCATTGCCTCTGTAGCTGGTGAAAGTGTATGTTGCATGATAATAATAAAATTCAAGACTTGGGTGTGGGAGGAGTGGTATATGGGAAACAGACAGAATATTATCATGGCTTCTTTTATCTAAAAATACTTCAATTCAACTCAGTCCTCACAAATGTTCAGGGACAAGAAGTGTTCTCACTGTCCCTTATTAGGACTTTTAAAATGACTCTTCAGAAGTCTGATTCTCCAACCTTCCCTTCTTCTGATCCATCCTGCACTCTGAAGCCATCATGATTTTATGAAATGTGAATCTGATCATATCTCTGCTCTGGGAAAGAGGAAACACGTGGAGAGCTCTGGAACAAGGAGCAGAATGTGATCTTGCTTAGAGAAGTGTGACCCTTGCATGTCTACAAGTCATGGATTACTAGAGAATTCAGATTTTGGTAAAGGGCCATATATACCTCAGTCTCTCCAGGGGAGGCTATCATGGTGAGCAGAAAAATGAAAAGGACCTGGAAAGCAATTTTTAAAAACTAAACGTTTTTGCACAGTAGGAAAACTCTTGTAGGATGCCACATTTTCTGAATTTTTTTAGTAAGAGTGCATGGGATCTTCTCCCAAACAGAGAAATCTGAGTCTACTTTTCAAAAGGGTTATGGGGCTGGAGGCCCACAGGCTGGTCTGTTCCCATTTCTGTATGAAGCCCAAAGCACAGCTTGGCTGCCCTATTTCTCCTTCCAGAACTCTGGGCCTGATTAAGAAACAACTCAGATGTACCCAGGTGGGAAGGAGCCTCTGTTCCTTAGCAGTTCAATTGGAAGCAGTCACTGCCAGCTGTCAGGACCGAGGCAGGAGAAGCCAAAGAGGGAAGCTGAGGTCAGGTGTGGGGGAGTGGGGCCAGTGTCAGACTCGGGAGTGTGAAATGAGGCTGAGCAGGGCAGGGAGGATGGAGGGACCTAGAGTCTGAGGCTAGGTCAGCTCTACAGGAGATGACTAATCTAAGCAGTGTGTGAAAATTGGAATTTGGGGTCAGATTCAAGGGCAAACAGAGCTTGTTAGAATGGCAGGGCTAGTTTTCAGGACAGATCCTTGGCCAGCTGGAAAAAAAAATCATTTCTGGGTATAGAAAACCAGAGAGGCAATAAGTTTCCACTGCCTCTGATCTTAAAGGCACCATGGGCTTCCCTGGTGGTTCAAATGATAAAGAGTCTGTCTGCAATGCAGAAGACCTGGGTTTGACCCCTGGGTTGGAAGGATCCCCTGGAAAAGGGCATGGCAACCCACTCCAGTATTCGTGCCTGGAGAATCTTCATGGACGGAGAGACTGGAAGGCTACAGTCCATGGAGTCACAAAGAGTCGGACACAACTGAGCGACTAAGCATAGCACCCGAAACTAATGTCTGTTATAGGCTGAGGTTGGCTTCCCAGATGGCACTAGTGGTAAAGAACAAGCCTGCCAGTGCAGGAGATGTAAGAAATGTAGGTTCAATCCCTGGGTCGGAAAAATCCCCAGGAGAAGGGCATGGAAACCCAATCCAGTATTCTTGCCTGGAGAATTCCTGTGGACAGAAGAGCCTGGTGGTTTATGGCCCATAGGGTCACAAAGAGTTGGACATGACTCTTTCTAAGTTAAGAATAAAAACCATAAAAATGGGCTTATTTTTTAAAAATCAAAAGAAGTGGCCTGCGTGTGTGCTCAGTTGTGTCCAACTCTGCGACCCCATGGACTATAGCCCACCAGGCTCCTCTGTCCTTGGGATTCTCCAGGCAAGAATACTGGACTGAGTTGCCATTTCCTCCTCCAGGGGATCTTCCTGACCCAGGGATTGAAGCTGTGTCTTCTGCAAGTCTCCTACACTGCAGGCAGATTCTTCACTGCTAATCTACCAGGGAAGGCCCCTTTTAAGTCAAAACAGTGGTCAAAAAGAAGATAAACCATTTGTGTAAACCAGGAATGAATGTTTATATTTGGATTTTTTTTTTTTTTTTCTTTCTGTGATGTGTCTCTGCCTGGAGGAGAACTTTCATATAGCTCTCCCGTTTCATGGCATGTGATTCAACAGGAAAAAGTGGCGGGCAATCTAGCCTCCCACTGAGTGCCCTGACTCATCCTCATGATTTTAATGGCTTTGATTTGCAATGCCCTGTACTTGCCCTTGAACATCAGCAGAAGGGGTGCTCTGATCAGGCAGTGTTTGCAGCCTAACCTTGGAACCATCACATGATCATACAGGAATCCCCATCTCTGATGCTGAGACTGGCAAAGGTACTGGCTAAAGAAACAACTGTCTTCATTGGTGCAAGCGTTTCTCTTCCATGAAATACCCGTTCCTAGCCCTGTGCCATCATCGCCTACTGGGAGTACTAGGAGGGCGAGGCCGGGTACCACTCAACCCTGCTCACCTCCCGGGTCTTCTCACTGGGTCCTCCGATTCTTGCTGAGTGCAGCCTCATTCAGGCCAGCTTCCACCGTCCCTGAGAGTTCCCAGCAGCCCCTCACCAGTGGTTTCTTGCTGGGAGGCAGCTGGTACCCTGGGAAGAGTATTTTTGGGCAAGAGAATCACTCAGAATAGAATCTTACTGCTGATACTTGCTAGATGTGTGGCTTTAGACCCCAGACCCTCATCACTGAACCTCCTTTGTTATAAAGAAACCTGCTTTGTTATAAAGAAGAAATGACATGCAAAAAGAATGCCCCTAAGGTAAAACTGAATTTGAAAACCATGGATGTGCATAACATTAGCTTTGAGGGTAAAAGAACAGGGCCCTGTCCTGCACAGCCTCCTTCTGTTCTCCACCAGCACTTCCCCAGCGTTTCTCTGTGCCCAAACCTGAGCTAAATACTGAGTGTCTCCATCACCAAGGAAAAAACGTGACCTTTACCCCAGCCCTGTCACCTGGAGGCAAACATCTCACAAATCACTCTGCCCCAGCACACAATAGGCCCTCAGAAATGCCTGGTCTTGTCAGTTTCAGTATTCTATGCCCTGAAGACATACTATGCTCTTCTAGCTTTGTGTAAGCTCACTGCCCCCACCCAAGCATTTCACCTGCCCTGCTTTTATCTTCTGCAGCCACAGAGAGAGCAAGAATCATTGTTCTTTTCTCTGTAATTAGTACAGTGTTCCCAGTAAGAGTTCAATAAAACCTTTGTTATTTAACTAACTAGTAAAACTCAACTTCCAGGCGGTATTTTTCAGAACAGCCTATAGAGGGAAGAGTGGCGTATTGAAAATGACCTCTTACACTTTGAGCTCTGGTTTGAGACTGGAAAGGGAAAATGAAGAAAGGTCTTTGCCTTTCTTTGCCATTCTTCAGTTGGCTGGTGAGTCAGGTGGTCTCAGACTAATCCAAGCAAACACCTGTAAACAGGTCACCACCAGGCTGGAGTGGACAGAGAGGAACACAAATGCATACACATCTTTGTTGGAGCTCACTATCATCTTATGTTTACTTTGCCTGTTTTATTACTTTGAGAAGCAACCAGATGAGGGTGTTTGAGGAAAAAAAAGGAAATGAGCCCACAAAATATATTTGTTACTCAGCATGGCATAATGTAGGTGATTTTAACAGCAGGCAGAAATAAGCTCCTTCAGTAAATTAATTCGAACGTGGTGACAAAGCATCCTGAAGTCAGAGAGGCTGCCCCTGGCAAACCCTTAGTTCCTTGGCAGCAGTGCTGAAGCCCAACTTTATGTGATTAAAACAGGGAAGCTCCTTTCCAGGAGAACAAGCTAGGAAAACCAAATAAAGAGCAACTTTTCAAAATGCATATTCTTTTCCTTACTCTTCAAGAAAACACTGATCAAATAAGCAGAAAAAATTAATTGTGTTTCTAAAATAAAAAGGCTGAGGTCTCTGACAGTGGAAGTTATGCCTCAGGCCCTTTTATGTTGAAAGGCAGCTCAGTTCTTCTGTCTCACTTCACAGGCCCCGCAGCCAAGCCCCTCCTTACCATAAAACCCCCTCCTTACCATGCAGGAAAAATCATGCCAGATTCATTATGGCTCTGACTGTCAGAAATGTGATGCTAGGGAAAATCTGGAAAACCAATTAGGGGGAACCTCAGTTTCTAGCTACATTTGCTTTTGTTATTTATAAGTCTCATCCATGTGGACATGCACATTCCACAATTTATTTCAGTTTTGTCGCAAATGTTAGACGAGGATTGGGCAAATTAAAGGTAAATAAGCTATGTGCCTGGCGTACCCATCTGGCCCAGGGCTGAGTGTAGATTCCGGCAGAGCCCTGCTTGCGATCCTCAGTGGTCTCTCCTCAGGAGAAGCAGGTATCTGATATGTGGCACTTGCCAGCCTCTCCAGCGTCACTGTGCCCGTTTTAAACTGATCTTGTTCAGCTGTTTCTGAGTCGCATGCTTTGTACCAACCCTCATCTCTGCTGCAGGGTCTCTTCCATTCTCCATCTCATGCTCTGTGGTGCAACTGAGAAGTCCCCTCAGACCTGGCTGCAGATTCCTCTTCTAGGAACCCTCCTACGACTGTCCAACCTTCCTGACAGCCAGCCTGGCACAACTGCCTCCTCAGGGTCTTGCCCACACCTGGTGTGGCTCTCTTTACAGGCATGTGTCTTCCTTTCAGATCCCTCCCAGGGACACAGATCCCAGTCTTATCCAGTTACGTGGAAATTTTTCTTGCAGCTTTGGGTGCAGTTGTTATTCCAAATGGAAAGACAGACCCTGAACTGGAGTCAGGAGAACTGGGCTATCACTGATCCAGGTTCCCCATGGCTAGAAAGAAGCATGCCTAAAGTCTCTTATAGCAATAAGGTAATATAATTTTAAGACTAGAGTAATGTAAAATAGCTAGAAATAATAACTGTAGGAAAAAGTTTTTGACATGATTATTCTTATACACAGTCACTGTGTATGTCATCTTGAACAATGGATATGGGAAACATAATTAACATGGTTCTTATTTGATGATTATCATTTAAAAACAAGCACAAAGTGAACTCTATTATTTTTTCTAAGTACTCAGAGACCTATATAGGCCTTTTCCCTAAGTGTGGGTGATAAAGTAGCAGAGGCCCAGGTGTATTAATTTCCCAGGTTCCCTTAGCTAATAGCAAGAACATTCTGTCTAGTACATTTAGTAAACAGTTTGTACTCTGATTTGAATTCTGAAATTTAAAGGTTGTTGAAGGGAGAAAGTACCTTAAAACAGCTTCTCACAATTTATTCAGGTCACCATGATTGAACTTCAGGTTATTGAAAATGGTCATTTCCTTCCCTGTTTTGGAATTATAATTGTCCTTGTGAACGACCATTGTTTGCTTATGTTGAAGCATTGCTTATTAAGACAGGACAGTCAGCTGGTATGCCTTAGGAAGATTTTCACCCCACAGGTTGAAATTATAAGCCACTATGGCTATAATAGAGTTAACTAGAAAATTCAGTTCAGAAAATTCTATATTCACTGATATTCCTGGTGACTCAACATTTTGTTATATTTTGCATTAAAAAGGAAGATCAATCATGCCCTGTGTGATGAAATGCTGCCTGGCATAATAGTGTGGGCGGAAACAAAGCAACTCAGCTTTGTTTTTGCTGTGCTATGAATTAGTCTCGTGGTTTAGGGAAACTGTGTAACCTCTCTGAGGCTCAGAGTGCCAACCTGGAAAATTAAGGATCAAATTAGAGATAGTCTGAAATCCTGTAGTTCTTGGTGCATACCTTGCACCAAATCACCTATCAGGTATCACAGGTGAAGCCAGGGGCATCAGCCAAGAGTTATCTTCAAGAAGTTCAAGTGTGATCATCTTAATCCACTCCCACAAACTGTCAACCATTTCCCAATTTCTACTGAGCAAAGTTTTGAGAATAACATTGAAATATTTTTATCTCTGAGGATAAAGGAAAGAAAGAAAGGGGGCTGTCTCTGCCCCCTGGATCTGTAGGTGAGAAATAAAGTGACTTTTACCATTGTACTTTCTAATGTAGTAATTTCTGCTGAGCCAGGAGTTACACAGAGTGATGGGAAATTTTAAGTGGATATGAGCTCTCCAGAGTCCGTGTCAGTGAGGATTGAATGGACTTTGGGATCTGGGCCTGGCAGCTGTAGCAGAGACTCAGTCACTGATTCCCAAGTTCATCTCCCTCTCCTGGGCACAGAGCTGGATGAAGTATCCCAGCCTCCCTTGCAGGTAGGTGTGATTTTGCCTCTGAATTCTGTCCTATGGAATATGGAGGGAAGGTACCTTTTCCAGCCTGACCCTTGAAAGTTTCTCTACCTGATCCTCTAATCTCTCTCTTCACCTATCTGTCAGCTGAGTACTCATGTCCAGGGCAACTTTGAAAGAGGTCACGCATCAAAAGATGGAAACCTGTGATCTGGGTTCCTGAATGAATGCCTCTACCATAGACTGGATTTTGAAAGAGTAAGAAATAAACTTCTGCATTCACCTGCAGACAATTTGGAGTTCCTTTGTTACAGCAGCTAGCTGCATATAAAATTGCCTGCCTCCATACAAAAATGTTATTTGCATTATTGATTATTTCATGGTATACAGCCAGTAAAATGGCAGCTTTTAGGGTTTTACCTAATTAAGTCAATAAACCATCCACTCACTGTGTTTCTCAGGTCTTAATGAGTGAATATTGAATAAATCATCAGATAAATAAACAATGGATAATTAAATCATCGGGTAAATAAACAGCTCTTTCAAGAGTGGGTAAGATAGCAAAAACGCCTTCTTCCTCTTGCCCTCCTATCTATGTCTGGGACAGCTTGGAGCCACCACCGATTTACTCCTGGAGAAATAAGACATAAATTGTGATGCAGCCACAGGACTCTCTGAGGCAGCTGACAAAAGACCCAGAAGGAGAGTGACTGACCCACAACTACTGCCCATCTCCTGGGTAGGGGGGAAAGACATAGATGGAGATTCAGAAGTGCCATTAAACCAGAAGCCAGGGCTAATGTGCCTCCTGGAACTGGGAAGGAAAGAGAGACTGTTTTCCCATTCTCCATACTGCATGGGAAGTTGGGTGTAATTATTATTTTCAAACCATTGAAAGCAATAAGTCTCTTGTAATATGGAATGAATGTGTCAAAGATTCTGAACTAAAGTAATGAGGCAGCTGGTATTATGGTAAAGCTGGTTCAAAGAGCATTTTGAAGAACAAGGGATATATGGTCTACCAGAATAAATTTGATGAGTTAGACACAAAGCTGGAATATCCTACAGTCAGAAAATAACATCTAGGGTAATCTTTCTTATCTAACAGAAATCTGCATGTTACATTTAACTTTTTGGGGTCTAAATGAAAGTGAAAGTGTTAGTCACTCAGTTGTGTCCAACTCTTTGAGACCCCATGGACTGCAGCCTTCCAGGCTCCTCTGTCCATGGAATTCTCCAGGCAAGAATACTGGAGTGAGTAACCATGCCCTTCTCCAGGGGATCTTCCAAACCCAGGGATCAAAACCTGATTTTCCAATTTGCAGGCAGATTCTTTACCATCTGAGCTACCAAGGAAGCCCCAAGAATACTGGAGCCATGTTCACTTTTTAGTGATTCCATGGACTTCAGCCCACCAAGCTCCTCTGTCCTTCACTATCTCTTGGAGTCTGCTCAGATTCATGTACATTGAATAAGTGATACTATTTAACCATCTCATCTTCTCCACCCCTTCTCCTTTTGCCTTATATCTTTCCCAGCATCAGGGTCTTTTCCAATGAGTCAGCTCTTTGCATCAGATGGCCAAAGTATTGGAGCTTTAGCATCAGTCCTTCCAATGAACATTCAGGGTCAATTTCCTTTAGGATTGACTGGCTTGATCTCCTTGCAGTCCAAGGGACTTTCAAGAGTCTTCTCCAGAGCTGTAATTTGAAATCATCAATTCTTCAATGCTCAGCCTTCTTTATGGTCCACCTCTCACATCTGTGCATGACTACTGGAAAAACCACAGCTTTGACTAGATAGACATTTGTCAGCAAAGTGGTGTCTCTGCTGTCTAGGTTTGTCATAGCTTTTTTCCAAGGAGCAAGTATCTTTTAGTTTCATGGCTGCAGTCACCATCCACAGTGATTTTGGAGCCCAAGAAAAGAAAATCTGTCACTGCTTCTACTTTTTCCCCTTCTATTTGCCATGAAGTGGTGAGACTGGATGCCATGATCTTAGTTTTTTGAATGTTGAGTTTCAAGCCAGCTTTTTCTCTGTTCTCTTTCACCCTCATCAAGAGACTCTTTAGTTCCTCTTCACTTTCTGCCATTAGAGTGGTACCATCTGCATATCTGACATTGTATATTTCTCCCAGGATTCTTGATTCCAGCTTAGGATTCATCAGTCTGGTATGTTGCATAATGTACTCTGCATATAAGTTAAATAAGCAAGGTGACAATATACAGCCTTGTCATACTCCTTTCCTAATTTTGAACCAGTCAGTTTTTCCATGCCTGGTTCTAACTGATACTTCTTGACCCGAATACTGGTTTCCCAAGATATAGGTAAGGTGGTCTGGTTCTCCCATCTCTTTAAGAATTTTCCATAGTTTGTGTGATCTGCACAGTCAAAGGCCTTAGTGTAGTCAGTGAAACAGAAGTAGATGTTTTTCTGAAATTCCCTTGCTTTCTCTATGATCCAACAAATATTGGCAATTTGATCTCTGGTTCCTCTGCCTTTTCTAAACTCAGTTTGTACATCTGGAAGTTCTCAGTTCACATGCTGCTGAAGACTAGCTTGGAGGATTTTGAGCATAATCTGCTTTGTGTTGTTTAGTTGCTAAGTCATGTTTACTCTTTTGCAACCCCAAGAAATATAGCCTGCCAGGCTCCTCTGTCCATGGGATTTCCCAGGTAAGAATACTGGAGTGAGTTGCTATTTCTTTCTTCAGAGGATCTTCCTGACCATGGGATCAAACCCACATCTCCTGCATTGGCAGGCAGATTCATTACCACTGGGCTACCAGAGAAGCCCTCCTTGAGCATATAGTATTGAGCATATAGCAAATATAAGGCCAGAGAATTAACTTCTCTCTGGTAATTTCATTAAGAAATCTCATTAAGGGTGGGCTATTCAAAAGGCTTAATTATTTGACCTTCTGTTTTGATACTAGAAACGAGGCCCAATAAATCTCACCAAACTTCATATGCCATGTCAATCAATACCAAAGTCTTCTCTCTTCTAGATTCTCCAGATTTTATTAAGGTCACTGGCAGGGCAGAAAGTGCCCTTCCACACCTCCTATGAGTCTGGGGTCTTATAAGTCACAAATATATCTTGGGACAGGTGTCCTGAGAGGGTATTGGAAACATGGGCACTACATGTTAACTCTATCTTTTAATTTATTTATTATATATTTTTGGCTGCACTGAGTCTTCATTGCTTTGTGAGGGCTTCCTGTAGTTGCAGCTTGTAGTAGCTACTCTTTGTTGCGATGTGTGGGCTTCTCAACAGAGTGGCTCCTCTTGTTGTGGACAGGCTCTAGGCATGTTGGCTTCAGTAGTTACAGCATGTAGTCTCAGTATTTGTGGTGCTTGGGCTTAGTTGTTCCATGGCATGGGGCATCTTTCCTAACCAGGGATTGTTTTTTTTTTTTTCCTAACCAGGGATTGAACCCATGTCCCATGCATTGGCAGGTGGATTCCCATCCACTGGGCTACCAGGGAAGTCCAAGTGTACCTTTTTAAATGGAGCTTATCACACTTGTTTAAATGAAATCAATTTTCAACATGGAACTCCAAATATGACCTTGGTTGCAAAGCTGATTTGTCAAAGTATATCTTGGTAAAAAAAAAATAAAATAAGCAAATAAAAAGGACTTCCCTGGTAGCTCAGCTGGTACAGAACCTGCCTGCAAATGCAGGAAACACAAGAGTCAAGGGCTCGATTCCTGGGTCAGGAAGATCCCTTGGAAGAGGAAATGGCCACCCACTCTAGTATTCTTGCCTGGAGAATTCCATGGACAGAAGAGCCTGGCAGACTACAGTCCATGGGGTGGCAAAAAGTTAGAAGCAACTGAGCGTCTAACACACACACATATCTTGGTTAAAAAAAAAAAAAAAAAAGAGACTAAGTTCTCACTGAGCATATGCAAATGATATTGTTGTGCAAAATGAAGAAACTCAATATTAGTTTTTGAGTTCTGAGGTATCAGTGAGAATCTGATACCATTAAAAATGTCATATTTCAGTTTGCCAAAGCCTAGTCTACCAAATTAGAAATAGATTAAAAAGAAAGAAAAAATATTTCCTCATATACCTATCAAAAACAGAATATTAGAAAAAGATAACAATATTACAAAGTAAATAAGTATAATTATATTTCTCTCATGAGTTGACTCAGTCCTGTGTAACTAAGTTTATTTCACTGGATCTTGATTCAGCAACTGCTTTCCTGAAGTTGTCTGCTTCTGAACAAAAAGAATTCTGGACATTCCGACCAGCCCCCTAATACAGCCTGACAGTTGTCTAAATAATGGCATGTTTGCATTGTGGAGCTTGTACCGATGAGTCTAGTTCTTGAAACATAAGTAGTTATTGGTAATGTGGTAGAGTCCTTTCCTCAAGATTCTGAGTCTCTTCTTCTTTGTTGAAGATACAGGTTCTAGCCTGTGGCCCTTCAGGAAAAATATCAGAGGAAAGTGGAAGCTACCTATAGACAAGACAATATGTCTGTGGTCTCACCTAATATGAAAATAGAGGAGGATTAAATTCTTTGTCAGAATATAATGTATAACTTTTTCCCAATAAGTCAGTCAATGTTTCTTCTTTAGCAAATCATGTTATAGACAGTGAGAGCACTGGAAAATCTCTGCTGCTGCTGCTAAGTTGCTTCAGTCGTGTCCGACTCTGTGCGACCCCATAGACGGAAGCCCACCAGGCTCCCCTGTCCCTGGGATTCTCCAGGCAAGAACACTGGAGTGGGTTGTCATTTCCTTCTCCAGTGCATGGAAGTGAAAAGTGAAAGTGAAGTTGCTCAGTCGTGTCGGACTCTTCGCGACCCAGTAGACTGAAGCCTACCAGGCTCCTCCATCCATGGGATTTTCCAGGCAAGAGTACTGGAGTGGGTTGCCATTGCCTTCTCTAGGAAAATCTCTAGCACCTGCCAATTCTCTCTGTAAAGTATACATTTTCTGGAACCTTATTATTAATAACATTTTACCAATACATACAGAACTATTCTTTGGTTTGACAGATCAGTTTTCATCATTCAGCTCTTAGAATTTTGCTGAATAATCTAAGAAATATGTGAAAAAAAAACCCTAATTATTTGAAGCATTTCTATTCTTATAAGACTAAAAAATAAATCTTTTTGAGTTTCCAGGAGAACTTTGGTACATTGTGACTATTTTTAGATGTAAAAGAAATGCGAATTTTTTTACATTAATAAGTTATAGTTAGATTTGGGGATGGCAAAATCAAGAATCATTAGAGGAAATGTGGGTGCCTGATCAAGAGAGAAATAATAGCTTGGCTACTCATTAATCAGAGTGGCAATATAATGTTTTAAATAAACAAAAAGGAGGATGACACAGATTCATGGAACATGAGTGCCTTGAGAATCATGAGTATAACAAAATTAGCACAAAGTGCAGAAAATTATTCTGATGAGAACTGGAATCCTTGCTATCCAGACAATAATAGACTATAAAGAATAAGCTTTTACTCCTCCTTTAAGGGGGCTTCCCTGATAGCTCAGTTGGTAAAGAATCTGCCTGCAAGGGAGGAGACCCTGGTTCAATTCCTGGGTTGGGAAGATCCACTGGAGAAGAGATAGGCTACCTACTCCAGTATTCTTGGGCTTCCCCTGTGGCTCAGATGGTAAAGAATCTGACTGCAATGCAGGAGACCTGGCTTTGATCCCTGGGTTGGGAAGATCTCCTGGAGACGGGAAAGGCTACACACTCCAGTATTCTGGCCTGAGAATTCCATGGGGTCACAAAGAGTCTTTCACTCACTCCCTCACTCCCCCTTTAAGAGCAGATTAAAAGTTCTAAGATTAGATTATACTTTTAACAGTTTACAACTGTATGTTAATATCTGATTTGACAGTAAGAATTCTCTAGTTCCTCCCACCCCATTTATTAAACTTGTGAGTAAGCCCATCAACACTGAACACAGTTTTCCAAAATTTTAGCACTCTTCTTTCATTCTTGCAGAATCATTATTTGCAGGTACTATAAACCAAGGTAAATAAGATTTCATTTCAACAAACCGTCTACAACTTCCAGTATCCAAGTTTTGTCTTTCATTATTCTTTTCCATATTCAAAAATGGCCAGATATTACTGTTGTTATTGTTCAGTCACTAAGTTGTGTCCAACTCTGCAACCCCATGTACTGTAGCATGCCTGGCTGCCTTGTCCCTCAACATCTCCCAGAATTCACCCAAGTTCATGTCCATTGAATCAGTGATGCTATCCCACCTTTTCATCCTCTGCTGCCCTTTATACTCCTTTTGCCTTCAATCCTTCACAGCATCAGAGTCTTTTCCAAAGAGTCAACTATTCACATCAGGTGGCCAAAGTACAGGAGCTTCAGCTTCAGCATCAGTTCTTCCAATGAGTATTCAGAGTTCATTTCCCTTAGGATTGATTGGTTTGATCTCCTTGTGGTCCAAGTGACTCTCAAGAGTCTTCTCCAGCACCACAATTTGAAAGCATCAATTCTTTGGCGCTCAGCCTTCTTTATGGTACAACTGTAACTTCAGTTTCTGCTTTATTGACTCTGCCAAAGCCTTTGACCGTGTGGATCACAATAAACTGTGGAAAACTCTGAAAGAGATAGGAATACCAGACCTCCTGACCTGCCTCTTGAGAAACCTGTATGCAGGTCAGGAAGCAACAGTTAGAACTGGACATGGAACAACAGGCTGGTTCCAAATAGGAAAAGGAGTACATCAAGGCTGTATATTGTCACCCTGCTTATTTAACTTCTACGCAGAGTACATCATGAGAAACGCTGGGCTGGAAGAAGCACAAGCTGGAATCAAGATTGCTGGGAGAAATATCAATAACCTCATATATGCAGATGACACCACCCTTATGGCAGAAAGTGAAGAGGAACTCAAAAGCCTTTTGATGAAAGTGAAAGAGGAGAGTGAAAAAGTTGGCTTAAAGCTCAACATTCAGAAAACGAAGATTGTGGCATCTGGTCCCATCACTTCATGGGAGATAGATGGGGAAACAGTGGCTGACTTTATTTTTCTGGGCTCCAAAATCACTGCAGATGGTGACTGCAGCCATGAAATTAAAAGATGCTTACTCCTTGGAAGGAAAGTTATGACCAACCTAGACAGCATATTCAAAAGCAGAGACATCACTTTGCCAACAAAGGTCCATCTAGTCAAGGCTATGGTTTTTCCTGTGGTCATGTATGGATGTGAGAGTTGGACTATAAAGAAAGCTGAGCACCGAAGAATTGATGCTTTTGAACTGTGGTGTTGGAAAAGACTCTTGAGAGTCCCTTGGACTGCAAGGAGATCCAACCAGTTCTTTCTAAAGAAGATCAGTCCTGGGTGTTCATTGGAAGGACTGATGTTGAAACTGAAACTCCAATACTTTGGCCACCTGATACGAAGAGCTGCCTCATTTGAAAAGACCCTGATGCTGGGAGGGATTGGGAGCAGGAGGAGAAGAGGATGACAGAAGATGAGATGGTTGGATGGCATCACTGAGTCGATGAACATGGGTTTGGGTGGACTCCAGGAGTTGGTGATGGACAGGAAGGCCTGGTGCGCTGCAGTTCATGGGGTCGCAAAGAGTCGGACACGACTGAGACTGAACTGAACTGAACTGTAACTTCAATACGTGACTACAGGAAAGACCATAGCTTTGACTATACAGACCTTTGTTGGCAAAGTAATGTCTCTGCTTTTTAATACACTGTCTAGGTTTGTCAAAGCCTTCCTTCCAAGAAGCAAGCGTCTTTTAATTTCATGGCTGCAGTCACCATCCACAGTGATTTTGGAGCCCAAGAGGATAAAATCTGTCACTGCTACCGTTTTTTTCCCTCTGTTCACCATGAAGTGATGGGACCGGATGCCATGGTCTTAGCCAGAACTGTACTCTAGGTCAAATCTAACCTTTTTTTTTCCCACTTGAGAGATATATCACCTTATCTTGCAAGGAGTTAAATTTTCTTGTCATTATTGCTACTGTAGTTTTAACCATTCATATTGATTAAAACTTTTAACTAGGGTAACTAAATTCTATTTTTAAAGAGAGAACTGTGAGGTAGGTTGGTAGTTAGCTGAGAATCACCTATCATATATAAGGACTTAAGACACCAAAAATCTCACAGAACAAACATTGTGACCCCCAACAGCTACCCACATGCCTTTATACCCTCTCCAAGTGGCAGAAGGGAGCACATACATTAATATGACCCAAAAATATAGCCACTCTATGACATGAAAATAAGAAGCAAAAGTACATCTATTTATATAACAAGACTATACTCCATAACCAAGTTTTCTGTATTCTCTTTTACTTAGAAATTATCCAAGTATCTAAAAATTTACTAATTAACTCAATTTAATACTAGCCTATGATTTTAAAGTTAACAAAGAGTGTTGGGAATTATGTTCACACTGACACACTACGATTGTAATTGCTGTTGATACAAAAGGTTTGTCAGAATGATAATTCAAGTTAGTTGTAGTTTTTACATTTCACAATCCTAAACGTTATGTAGGAGAAAATTTAGCTTTTCTGATCAGTAAATTAGTCTAAAACGTTTAAGAAGTTCAAATTAGCTAGTCTCTATGAAAAACATGCCAAAACCTTACTTTTGAAAAAATCTTGCATTATACCTCATACTGATAAAACCAGAGAGAACAAAGATAACTGTTGTTAAGCAAAAAATTTTAAATCAATCTCATTTTATCAAGTATTCACCTTATTTGATTTTTAATTTTTATTTCATACTGGCGTGTAGTTGATTAACAACGTTGTATTAGCCAAGGGTGGAGATGCCCCAGCCGCTGGTGAAAATACATGAACAGGTCCCACCAACTGTACATTTTGAAAAATAAAAATAAATCAAAAAAATAAAAGCAATGTTGTGTTCGTTTCAGGTATATAGCAAAGTGGTTCAGTTATACATATACGTGTATCTATTGTTTTTCACATTCTTTTCCCATTTAGGTTATTACAGAATATTGAGCAGAGTTCCCTGTGCTGCACAGTAGGTGTTGTTTGTTATCTATTTTAAGTATAGTAGTGTGTACCTTTTAATCCCAAATTCCCAGTATATCCTTCCCCCCTTCATGGACGTGTGTCCCCTTTGTTAAGTTTGTTTTCTGTCAGTAAGTCTGTTTCTGTTTTGTAAATAGCTCATTTGTATAATTTTTAAAAGATTCCTCATATAAACAATATCATATGGTATTTGTCTTTGTGTGACTTACTTCACTTGGTATGATATATTTCATGTCCATCCACATTGCTGAAAATGGTACTATTTCATTCTTTTTAATGGCTGGGTAATATTAATTTGTGAATGTATGTGTGTGTGTGTGTATATATATATATATATATATATATATATATATAAACACATCTTTATCCATTCATCTGGTGTTGGACATTTTTTTTTGCTTCCATGTCTTGATTATTGTAAACAGCACTTCTATGAACATTGGGGTGCATGTATTCTTTTGAATCATGATTTCCTCTGGATATATGGCCAGAAGTAGAATTGCTGTGTCATATGGTAGCTCCATTTTTAGTTTTTAAAGGAACTTCCATACTGTTCTCCATAGTGGCTGTATCAATTTACATTCCCATCAATAGTGTAACAGGGTTCTTTTTCTCCACATTCTCCCCAACCTTTATTTTTTGTAGGCTTTTTGAAGATGGCTAATCTGACTGCTGTGAAGTGATATCTCATTGCAGTTTTGATTTGCATTTCTCTAATAATTAGTGATGTTGAACATCTTTTCATGTGTCTGTTGACTATCTGTATGTCTTCTTTGGAGAAATATCTACTTAGGTCTTCTGTGCATTATGATTGGGTTTTTATTTTTATTATTGTTGAGCTGTATGAGCTGTTTGTAGATTTTTGAGATTAATCCCTTGTTGATTGCATTGTTTCCAAGTGTTCTCTCCCATCCTGTGCATTGTCTTTTTGTTTTGCTTATGGTTTCCTTTGCTGTGCAAAAGCTTTTGAGTTTACCTAGGTTCTACTTGTTTGTTTTTATTTCTATTACTCTAGGAGATAAATTGAAAAAAGATATTGCTGCAATTTATGCCAAAGAGTATCCGGTGTTTTCCTCTAAGAGTTTCATAGTATCTAGTTTTACATTTCTGTCTTTAATCCATTTTATTTTTGTGTTTGGCATTTAAGGATATTCTCATTTCATTCTTTTGTATGTAGCTATCCAGTTTTGCCAGCACTGTTTATTGAAGACACTGTCTTTTCTCCATTGTATAGTCTTGTCTCCTTTGTTGTAGATTAATTGACCATAGATTGGTGGGTTTGTTTCTGGGCTTTCTATCCTGTTCCTTTGATCAATATGTCTGTTTTTTTTTGTGCCAGTACCATACTGTTTTAATGACTGTAGCTTTGTAGTACAGTCTAAAGCCAGGGAGCCTGATTCCTCCAGCTCTGTTTTTCTTTCTTAAGATTGCTTTGGCTATTCGGGGTCTTTTGTGTCTCCACAATTTTTTTTTTAATTTGTTCTCATTCTTTGAAAAATGTCATTGTTAATTTGATAAGTATTGCATTGAATCTGTAGATTGCCTTGAGTAATATTGTCATTTTGACAATATTTATTCTTCAATTCCAAAGACATGGTATATATTTCCATCTGTCTGTATCATCTTTAATTTCTTGCATCAATGTCTTATAATTTTCAGATTTTTCCTCCTTAGGTTATTTTATTCCTATACATTTTATTCTTTTTTTATAAGGTAGTAAATTGGACTGTTCCTTTAATTTTTCTTTTTGATCTTTTATTGTTAATGTATCAAAATGCATGAGATTTCTATGTATTAATTTTGTATCTTGCAACATTACCAGATTCAGTGATGAGCTCTAGCAGTTTTCTAATAACATCTTTAGGATTTTCTGCATATAGTATGTCATCTGCAAACAGTGACAATTTTACTTCTTTTCAATTTGGATTCCTTTTATTTCTTTTTCTTCCCTGATTGTCATAGCTAGGACTTCCAAAACTATGTCAAATAAAAATACCAAGAGTGGACATCCTTATCTTGTTCCTGATCTTAGAGGAAATGCTTTTAGCTTTTCTCTGGTGAGTGCAATGTTAGATGTGGGTTTGTCATATATGGCCTGTATTATGTTGAGGTTTGTTTCCTCTATGCCCAATGTCTGGAGAGTTTTCATCATAAATGGGTATTGTATTTTTGCCAAAAGTTTTTTTCTAGGTCTACTGAAATAATTATACGGTTCTTATTCTTCAATTTATTCATGTGATATGTCACACTGATTGATTTGTGGATATTGAAGAATTTTTGCATCCCTGGGATAAATTTCATTTGGTCATAGTATATGAACCTTTTAATGTATTGTTGGATTCATTTTGCTAGTATTTTGTTGAGGATTTTTACATGTATGTTTAGTGAAATTGGTCTGAAATTTTCTCCTTTTTTATGGTATTTTTGTCTGGTTTTGGTATCAAGGTGAAGTGGCCTCTTAGAATGAGTTTGAAGTGTTCCTTTCTCTGTAATTTTTTGTAAGTAGATGCAGAAGGATTGATGTTATCTCTTATCTCTAAATGTTTGGTAGAATTTGTCTGTGAAGCCATCTGGTCCTGGACTTTTGTTTTGGGGAGGTTTTTTGGTTTTTTACACTTTCAATTTCAGTACTTGTGATTGGTCTGTTCATATTTTCTATCTCTTCCTAGTTCATTTTTGGGAGATTGTACCTTTTTAAGAATTTGTGTGTTTCTTCTGGGTTGTCTATTTTACTGGCATATAATTTCTAGTAATCTCATATGAGCCTTTATGTTTCGGTGGTGTCTGTTGTAACTTCTCCTTTTTCATTTCTAAGTTTATTGATTTGAGCACTCACTTTTTTTTCTGATGAGTGTGGCTAACGGTTTATTAATTTTATTTATCTTTTCAAAGAACCAGCTTTTAGTTTCATTGATCTTTTCTATTGTTTTTTAATCTCTATTTCATTTATTTCTTCTCTAATCTTTACAACTGCTTTCCTTCTACTAGCTTTGGGTTTTGTTTGTTCTTCTTTCTCTAATTTCTTTAGGTATATGGTTAGGTTGTTTATTTGAGATTTTTCTCATTTCTTGAGGTAAGATTATATTGCAATAAAATTTCCTCTTAGAACTGCTTTTGCTGCATCCCATAGGTATTGGATCATCATGCTTACCGTTTCATTTTTCATGTATTTTTTATTTCCTTTTTGATCCCTTAAGTGATCCATTGATTATTTCATAGCATATTGTTTAGCCTCTATGTCTTTGTGTTTTTCATTGTGCTTTTCATATAGTTGATTTCTATTCTCATAATGTTGTGGCTGGAAAAGATGTTTGATATGGTTTCAATTTTCTTAAATTTACTGAAGCTCTCTTCATGGCCCAGCTTTATGATCAATTCTGGAGATTGATTTTATTGTGATTGCATCCCTCCTACAGTCTCACCGTGGCTTCTTTGTCTTTGGATGTAGGATATGATTTTTTGGTAGATTTCCAATATATATCTATATATTAGAAATTGGTTATATATTGGAAATATGGTTATTCAGCAGTTAGTTGTGATTTTGGTGTCTTTGTAAGAAGAGGTTTGGTCACATCCTTCTATTCTGCTATCTTCAGATTTTTTATTCTTTATAAAAATGCCTTTTCTGTTACAAAAATGACAGAATAATCTCTGTTCATTTCTAAGACAAACCATTCAATATCACGGTAATCCAAATCTATGCCCCGACCAGCAAAGCTGAAGAAGCTGAAGCTGAACAGTTCTATGAAGACCTACAAGACTTTCTAGAACTAACACCCCAAAAGATGTTCTTTTCATTATAGGGGACTGGAATTCAAGAATAGGAAGTCAAGAAATACCTGGAGTAACAGGCAAATTTGGCCTTGAAGTACAAAATGAAGCACAGCAAAGGCTAATAGAGTTTTGGCAAGAGAACGCACTGGTCATAGCAAATACCCTCTTCTAATGACACAAGCAAAGACTATACATATGGACATCACCAGATGGTCAACACTGAAATCAGATTGATTATATTCTTTGCAGCCAAAAATGGAGAAGCTCTATATAGTCAGCAAAAACAAGACCAGGAGCTGACTGTGGCTCAGATAATGAACTCCTTATTGGCAAATTCAGAACTCCAATTAGCAAATTGAAGAAAATAGGGAAAACCACTAGGTACAACCTAAATCAAATCCCCTACGATTATACAGTGGAAGTGACAAATAGATTCAAGAGATTAGATCTGAAAGAGAGAGTGCCTGATGAACTATGGATGGACGTTCATGACACTGTACAGGAGGCAGGGATCAAGACCATCCCCAAGAAAAAGAAATGCAAAAAAAGTAAAATGGCTGTTTGAGGAGGCCTTACAAATAGCTGAGAAAAGAAGAGAAGCTAAAGGCAAAGGAGAAAAGGAAAGATATACCCATTTGAATGCAGAGTGCCAAAGAATATCAAGGAGAGATAAGAAAGCCTTCTTCAGTTTTAAGTGCAAAGAAATAGAGGAAAACAATACAATGCGAAAGAGTAGAGATCTCTTCAAGAAAATTAGAGATACTAAAGGAACATTTCATGCAAAGATGGGCTGAATAAAGGACAGAAATTGTATGGACCTAGCAGAAGCAGCAGATATTAAGAAGAGGTGGCGAGAATACACAAAAGAACTGTACAAAAAGATCTTCACAACCCAGATAATTATGATGGTATGATCACTTACCTAGAGCCAGACACCCTAGAATGCGAAGTCAAGTGGGCCTTAGGAAGCATCCCTATGAACAAACCTAGTGAAGGTGATGGAATTCCAGTTAAGCTATTTCAAATCATAAAGGATGATGCTGTGAAAGTGCTGTACTCAATATGCCAGCAAATTTGGAAAACTCAGCAGTGGCCACAGGACTGGAAAAGGTCAATTTTCATTCCAATCCCAAAGAAAGGCAATGCCAAAGAATGCTCAAACTACTGCACAATTGCACTCATCTCACATGCTAGTAAAGTAATGCTCAAAATTCTCCAAGCCAGGCTTCAGAAATATGTGAACCATGAACTTCCAGATTTTCAAGCTGGTTTTAGAAAAGGCAGAGGAACCAGAGATCAAATTGCCAACATCTGATGGATTACCGAAAAAGCATGAGAGGTCCAGAAAAACATCTATTTCTGCTTTATTGAGTATGCCAAAGCCTTTGACTGCGTGGACCACCACAAACTATGGAAAATTCTGAAAGAGATGGGAATACCAGACCACCTGACCTGCCTCTTGAGAAATCTGTGTGCAGGTCAGGAAGCAACAGTTAGAACTGGACATGGAACAACAGACTGCTTTCAAATAGATAAAGGAGTACGTCAAGGCTGTTTATTGCCATCCTGCTTATTTAACTTATATACAGTGCAATTGTGCAGTAGTTTGAGCATTCTTTGGCATTGCCTTTCTTATATATAAGTTATATACATCATGCGAAATGCTGGGCTGGATGAAACACAAGCTGAAATCAAGATTGCTGGGAGAAATATCACTAACCTCAGATATGCAGATGACACCACCCTTATGACAGAAAACAAAGAATAGCTAATGAGCCTCTTGATGAAAGTGAAAGAGGAGAATGAAAAAGTTGGCTTAAAACTCAACATTCAGAAAACTAAGATCATGACATCTGGTCCCATCACTTCATGGCAAATAGATGGGGAAACAATGGAAACAGTGACAGACTATTTTGGGGGGCTGAAAGATCACTGCAGGTGGTGACTGCAGCCATGAAATTAAAAGACACTTGCTCCTTGGCAAGAAAGTTATGACCAACCTAGATAGCATATTAAAAATCAGAGACATTACTTTGCTGACAAAGGTTCATCTAGTTAAGGCTATGGTTTTTCCAGTAGTCATGTATGGAATTGAGAATTGCAGTATAAAGAAAGCTGAGCACTGAAGAATTGATGCTTTTGAACTGTAGTGTTGGAGAAGACTATCCTGAATATTCACTGGAGAAGACTGATGCTGAAGCAGAAACTCCAATACTTTGGCCACCTGATGCAAAGAACTGACTCATTGGAAAAGACCCTGATGCTGGAAAAAATTTAAAGTGGGAGGAGAAGGAGATGACAGAGGATGAGATGGTTGGAGGGCATCACAGACTCAATGGGCATGCATTTGAGTAAGCTCCAGGAGTTGGTGATCGACAGGGAGGCCTGGCATGCTGCAGTCCATGGGGTCATAAAGAGTCAGACACGTGAGCGACTGAACTGAACTGAACTGAATAATGCCTTTTAGCTAGCATTTTCTATAAGAAAGGATTTTTGTAAGCCAACTCATTTAAAATACTAAAACTTCAGATTTTTTATTTTGTGGGAACTCTGGCAATATTATTTATATAAGTGTTTAAAATTTCTATGATCCAAGTAATTCATTTAATTAAACTAGACGTTGTATTCTAGTTAATGCCCTTTGGGAGAAGGAGAACATTTCATTTATAAAAAAGTAAAGGCTTTGCTTAATTTCAGACACACAAACCTACAGTGAACATGCAGCTTCAGTTCTACAAACTCAGTCACAGATCAAGAAAACACATAGAAATACTGAAATTCATTGGTCCAGACGTCAAAGGGCTATTCCTGGAAGCACATTTTTTTTCAGTTGTTTTGAATTCATAATTAGCCAAACAGACAAACAGAAAAGACTACAAAGCTGCATTGTCTATTTCTCACTCTACAGAGAATAGATCCCATCATCCCAGTAGCAATGATCAGACCATAAAACAGGAGTCTCAATCACTGGAGTCACCAATGTTAAATACGAATGGGTGATGCATAAATCAGAATGAGGACTAAAGATGGTCAAAGACCAGAAATAAAAACAGTTAGGTTAAAGAGAGAGAGAGTGTGTCAGAGAAGATGAAGTTTTATTACTCTTTGAGATCCATCCCAGTAGCCAAAATAGCATGCAAGGCTGAACACCCAATGAGGTGGACTTGCTATACCACAGTTAAATTGCCCAGTTGGCAATTTCACTGAAGTCTCCCAAATTGATGATTATAATTTTTACAAATTTCAAAAAGTGAAAAACCTGTAACTATAGAAGGAACATGTGTCAAAGATTTACTGTCTCATCAGTAAGAGAAGCAGTAAGATAGTAAAGCTAGTTAAAGTTGCATTTTGAGGAACAGAAGTTATATAATTTACCCCCAAAACATTCTTAAATGATGGTGGTTCTTACAATGTGGTAAGCTGGAAAATGATTCCTCAGAGATGTAAACTCTCTAATCCCCTGAATCTGTGAATCAGATCAGATCAGATCAGTTGCTCAGTCGTGTCCAACTCTTTGCGACCCCATGAATCGCAGCACGCCAGGCCTCCCTGTCCATCACCAACTCCCAGAGTTCACTCAGACTCACGTCCATCGAGTTGGTGATGCCATCCAGCCATCTCATCCTCTGTTGTCCCCTTCTCCTCTTGCCCCCAATCCCTCCCAGCATCAGAGTCTTTTCCAATGAGTCAACTCTTTGCATGAGGTGGCCAAAGTACTGGAGTTTCAGCTTCAGCATCATTCCTTCCAAAGCACAGTCCAACTCTCACATCCATACATGACCACTGGAAAAACCATAGCCTTGACTAGACGGACCTTTGTTGGCAAAGTAATGTCTCTACTTTTGAATATGCTATCTAGGTTGGTCATAACTTTCCTTCCAAGGAGTAAGCGTCTTCTAATTTCACGGCTGCAGTCACCATCTGCAGTGATTTTGGAGCCCAAAAAAATAAAGTCTGACACTGTTTCCACTGTTTCCCCATCTATTTCCCATGAAGTGATGGGACCGGATGCCATGATCTTTGTTTTCTGAATGTTGAGCTTTAAGCCAACTTTTCACTCTCCACTTTCACTTTCATCAAGAGGCTTTTGAGTTCCTCTTCACTTTCTGCCATAAGGGTGGTGTCATCTGCATATCTGAGGTTATTGATATTTCTCCCAGCAATCTTGATTCCAGCTTGTGTTTCTTCCAGACCAGCATTTCTCATGGTGTACTCTGCATAGAAGTTAAATAAGCAGGGTGACAATATACAGCCTTGACGTACTCCTTTTCCTATTTGGAACCAGTCTGTTGTTCCATGTCCAGTTCTAACTATTGCTTCCTGACCTGCATACAAATTTCTCAAGAGGCAGATCAGTTGGTCTGGTATTCCCATCTCTTTCAGAATTTTCCACAGTTTATTGTGATTCATACAGTCAAAGGCTTTGGTATAGTCAATAAAGCAGAAATAGATGTTTTTCTGGAACTCTCTTGCTTTTTCCATGATCCAGCGGATGTTGGCAATTTGATCTCTGGTTCCTCCGCCTTTTCTAAAACCAGCTTGCACATCAGGAAGTTCACGGTTCATGTATTACTGAAGCCTGGCTTGGAGAATTTTGAGTATTACTTTACTAGCGTGTGAGATGAGTGCAATTGTGTAAAAGCACAGGCGGCTGCGACCAGCGCGCTAAAGCGCAGGGGAGAGGAGCCATCCCACGTCCGAGGTCAGGGGCAGAAGCCGGGAGAACCCCATGCCTGAAGGGTTGCGGCCAAGAGGAGTTACCCCACGTCCTAGGTCAGGGGCAGTGGCTGAGAGTACCAGACTGCAACGGCGCAGGAACGGCTGAGAGGAGCTACCCCATGTCCGAAGTCGGGGGGGAGGCCAAGAGGAGATACCCAGTGCCTGAGGTCAGGGGCGGCGACGAGAAGAGTTACCCCGGGTCCAAGGTCAGGGGCGGCGGCCGGGAGGAGATACCCCATGCCCCTAAGCCCGAGGCCAGGGGCGGCGGCCGGGAGGAGCAACCCCACGCCCGAGGCCAGGGGGGGTGGCAGGGAGGACCAACCCCACGTCCAAGGAGCCGTGGCTGCGCGGGCGCAGGAGGGGCTAGAGGAGCTATCGCACGTTGAAGGTCAGAAAGGGCAGCGGTGAGGAGATACCCCTCGTTCAAGGTAAGGAGCAATGGCTGCACTTTGCTGGAGCAGCCGTGAAGAGATACCCCACGCCCAAGGTAAGAGAAACCCAAGTAAGACGGTAGGTGTTGCAAGAGGGCATCAGAGGGCAAACACACTGACACCACACTCACAGAAAACTAGTCAGTCTAATCACACTAGGACCACAGCCTTGTCTAACTCAATGAAACTAAGCCATGACTGTGGGGCAACCCAAGATGGGCGGGTCATGGTGGAGATATCTGACAGAATGTGGTCCACTGGAGATGGGAATGGCAAACCACTTCAGTATTCTTGCCTTGAGAACCCCATGAACAGTATGAAAAGGCAAAATGATAGGATACTGAAAGAGAAACTCCCCAGGTCAGTAGGTGCCTAATATGCTACTGGAGATCAGTGGAGAAATAACTCCAGAAAGAATGAAGGGATGGAGCCAAAGCAAAAAGAATACCCAGCTGTGGATGTGACTGGTGATAGAAGCATGGTCGGATACTGTAAAGAGCAATATTGCATAGGAACCTGGAATGTCAGGTCCATGAATCAAGGGAAATTGGAAGTGGTCAAACAAGAGATGGCAAGAGTGAATGTCGACATTCTAGGAATCAGCGAACTGAAATGGACTGGAATGGGTGAATTTAACTCAGATGACCATTACATCTACTACTGCGGGCAGGAATCCCTCAGAAGAAATGGAGTAGCCATCATGGTCAACAAAAGAGTCTGAAATGCAGTACTGGGATGCAATCTCAAAAACGACAGAATGATCTCTGTTCGTTTCCAAGGCAAACCATTCAATATCACAGTAATCCAAGTCTATATCCCAACCAGTAACGCTGAAGAAGCTCAAGTTGAATGGTTCTATGAACACCTATAAGACCTTTTAAAACTAATACCCAAAAAAGATGTCCTTTTCATTATAGGGGACTGGAATGCAAAAGTAGGAAGTCAAGAAACACCTGGGGTAACAGGCAAATTTGGCCTTGAAATACGGAATGAAGCAGGGCAAAGACTAATAGAGTTTTGCCAAGAAAATGCACTGGTCATAACAAACACCCTCTTCCAACAACACAAGAGAATCTGTGAATATGTTACCTTAATGGCAAAAAGGATTTTGAAGTTGCTATTTAGGTTAAGGATCTTGAGATGAGGAGATCATCCTGTATTATCTGAATGGGCTCAGTTTAATCATGAGCGAGTGAAGTCGTTCAGTCGTGTCCCACTCTTTGCGACCCTATGGACTGTAGCCCACCAGGCTCCTCCCGCATGGGATTCTCCAAGCAAGAGTACTGGAGTGGGCTGCCATTTCCTTCTCCAGGGATCTTCCCGACTCAGGGATCAAACCCGGGTCTCCTGCATTCCAGGCAGATGCTTTAACCTCTGAGCCACCAGGGAAGCCCAGTTTAACCATATGAGTCTTTAAAAGTGGAAGAGGAAAGCAGAGGGTGAGTCAAGATGATGCTATGTGAGATGGATCTGCTGCCAGTGGCTTTGAAGGTGGAGGAAAGGGGCCATGAGCCAAAAATCATGGCAGCCTCTACACATGGGGCATGGCCCTCAACTTCCATCTGGCAATAACACAGGGACCTCTGTCCTACACCTGAGAGCGACTGAGTTCTTCCAACAACTGGAATGAGCAGGAAAAGCATTCTCCTCCAGAGCCTCCAGGAAGGAACACAATCTGCCCACCACTTGATTTAGTCATGCGAGACCTGTGCTGAACTCCTGACCTCCAAATGTGTAAAATAATGTTTGTGTTGTCTTAAGCCACTAAATCTGTAATAATTTGCTATGGCAACAGTATAAAACTAACACAGTAAGAGAGAGATAAAATTTGTTAATATCCTATAGGCCAATGAAACAATAACCTTTGAGGTTGTCTTTCTACCAGATAGATACCTATATAGCACATTTAACTTTGTAAGAGTCTGAATTCATAATCATAAATACCAGTAAACAGCCAAGTCAGACATAGGTACATTGCTCTAGATAATTAAATCATCTTTGAGTAAATATGTTAAACAATACCCCAATCAACATTGAAAGAAACTGCCACTGATCTTTTTGCTATATTTCCAAGTTTAATTAATTTTTCCTTAATGGGTAAGACAGGAAATATAATTTCATTTTGCCGACAATAAGTTCCTTGAGGGCATCACCTTATTTATATCAATTAATGTTGTCTTATCTCCATACTTGACACATAGCAGCTACTAGATAAATGCTTGTCGAATGGAGTAAAAAAAAAAAAAAAAAACCCTGCAACCTCATCTCTAAATATTTCATCCTATGAAATCTATGATTCAGCCACACCAAATTCTTTCATTTCTTTAATATAAACAAGGCATGTTCTGTCTCAACTTGAGACTTGCGTTTGCTTTTCCTTCTGTCTGGAACCCACATCCCCATTCAGCTTGGCTATTGAGGAATCATACATTAGGTCTCAAATATAACCTCCTCTCAGAAGTAGTGTCTACTCACCTCATCTTCTCACATGTGATTCTCTGCTCTTATAGCTTCTGAATTTAATGCCATAGAACTTAATATATTATATTCACCTTATGCAGACCCCCAATGATGGTCTAATGCTGGAAATTGTGATAATTTAAGCATCAACTCTAGAGTCAGACTGCCTGGATTCAAATCCTGGGTCTCCAGCTAACTAGCTCTGTTATTTTAGGTAAGTTAACTGATCTTTTTGTGATTCAGTGTTCTCATCTTTAAAATGGGGATAATAATAATACATCCACTACATACAGCTATGGTAAGAATTAAAAGTTAAGGGCTTAGGAAAGAGGTTGGTATATGGCTATCACGTGGGAAGCTATTATTGTTTCATAGATTCCTTGAAATCAGAACCACCATCTTGTTCACCACTGTCCTCAGTTTCTGTTGCAGAATGCTTGACATTGAGTCAGTGCTTAGTACACTTTGTTGACCTGAGTAGAACTGTGACCCATTGAGAACCTTTTTTTTTTTCAGAGCAAAGCTGGAGATAAAAGAACAACATCTTGGTAGTGAGATAAGCTATCCAGAGAGACTTAACACTAAAGCCAAGAGAGACCTTCTCTCTGAAATGTCCGGAAGTGAAGTACTGGCCCTGGTACACTCTGAAGGAGGCTGTTGACTTGAGCCCTCTGAGACAGAAGCCTCCTTATATCACAGGCACAGTTAGCCTGGTCCCCAAAGGATCATGGGATCTCAGTAATGGCAGACCCTTCCATCCCCACCTCCCAAACACACACACACATACACACGTACACAATACACACACACATATATTTGATCTTATGGTATGATCATTTTCTCCATCCCATCCTCTCTCTTCCTGGGTAAGGAAATTCTTCAGCAGCCTTGAGAATTTTTCCACTGAACCCAGGGATCAGCCTTTGAGTTTCCTAACAAGGTGAATCTCCAAGCTTTTGCTCTGGTCCAGGGTATCCCCTGGAGGAATATAAAAGATCGTGCTCTGGCTGAGAGAATGTGATACCCCTCTTTTCTTTGTTTGTTATTGGTGTTGCTAGCTGAGCCATCACACTCTTTTTGATGTACAAACTGAGAACTGTCCTCCTTTAGCCCTTCTTCCCAGTGGGATCTAGAAGCACCAGCCCAGCCAGGAACAGCACAGAGACTCCCATGCAGTCTATAGCCTGCAATGACTTAATCAAACTCACACTCCTGCAGGCATTGGCGTTCAGCCCCCACGGAGTGAAAAGAGAACATAAATTATGGGAAAGGCACAGTCACTTTGCAGAAATTACCATGAGCCAGCGTGGAATTTGTACATGGACAGAAACTATGAAATTTAGTATGAATTTTTAAAGGCTTGGTCTTATTACATGCTGAAATGGCTATGTGGGCTGCATCCAAATGAGCTATGAAGAGGCTCACCAATGATTGTCTTCATCTGCCTTGTTTCCATCTGTTATTGAATAAGGTTTTATAATCATTACCTTTGCAATTCTCATTTTAATGCTTTTATTTCCCCTAACACTAAGGAGCTTGAACACACTACACAAATATAAGCATTATAACAATGATATAAAACTAAATGTCATCCCCCTGAATAATAATAATTATTATTTTGCATTTGAGAAAAGTAAGTCAGAAGAAGGCTACACAAAATTTGAAAGGTGATATCACATGGTAACTACAGAGACCAGACTCCTGGGTTCCAGATTTCTAGAAACATTACTCCATCTATTTCTCATTCTATGAGTGGGGTGCTATTATTCCACCATTTGCAGCGAAGGAAGCAGTCTCTTGAATGAGATGAGGCTGGATTCAGAGAGTAGATATTTAATGAAAAGACATAGTTAGAATTTTGCTTACTTGGGTGACAGGAAATTTAAACAGTAAATAAAGGCATTCAGAAAGCTTAGCAGTATTGGCAAGGGGAATTCCAAATGTCATGCCCAGGATGACTTTCTTCCTTTCATCTCTGCAATATGGTTTGTTGACATTTGAAGGTTTATTTTCCCAGAAGGCAGCTTGCTTGGACCCATGGCACTGCCAGAAATCATAAGACCACACTGAAAAGACACAAAGAAGTTCCCCCTTCGGCTCTAAGCACCTCCTGGTTTGAGTAAATATTAGCGTTTCAGCAACACTAGACTACAATTTCTGAGACTAGCTTGGCATCAACCCATTAAAAATACCATCTTGGGTCCATCTTAGGGGAGAATGGGAAACAGAATTTTTTCAAACCTAATCCCCTTCTAGCACTTCCATCCTCTGCAGCTCTCTCAGGTATGTGGCTTGAAGGGGAGACTGTGATGCTGGAAAAGGGACAAGGCCATCCCTTGGTAAGCCAGGAGAAGAATTTGATTTTCCAGAAGGCTCCTTTCCTAAGCTCTAACCTGTAGCTGCACATTGTTCCCTCTTTACCCTCAGGGATGCCTTGCTGGGCACAGCCCTGTGTGCTCCTCCTTTGCACCTTTGCTGCCTCCCTCCCAGCCTTCCCCACTTGGCACTAGTGGTAAAGAATCCACCTGCCAATGCAGGAGATGCAAGAGATGCAGGTTTGATCTCTGTGTGGGGAAGATCCCCTGGAGGAAGGCATGGCTACCCACCCCAGTATTCTTGCCTGGAGAATTCCAAGGACAGAGGAACCTGGAAGGCTACAGTCCAGGGGGTCACAAAAGAATTGGACGTGACTGAGCATGCATGCACTGATTGTCTGTGCAGGATCTCTCATCTCACCTCTCCTCCCAGCCTTCACTCCTGGAAAAGACCCACCCCAGCTTCTGTCTCCAGAGACTCTTGGAGCAGCTTCCTGGTGTTTGAGTTACTTTCCCCCTGGCTAGTATTGGTTAATGTGTCCTATAATGTGATATAGTCCTGTTTTAACAAGGGCTCCTTGAGACAGCTGAGACATGTTTTTTTAAAAAAAATTATTTGCCTTTTAAAACTAAGTACATGTCTTACTTTGATTAATAGTGAAGTTATGTAAAAGAAGAAAATCATTGCAGTTTCATACGTTAGTTTTCCCCTCTGTAAATCAAGTAATTACAGTTCTAACCCAATTCCTTTTGAATAAATCATTTTCCAATTTTTATTCCTTGATGTGATTGATTCTTCTCTGTGTATTCCTCAAAAAGTCTCAATCTAACCAAAACACTTCCTAAAGGACCCCAAATGCATGTCATCTGATATATACTTTTCTTAATATTTATCTTTGTCACTATTTCTTGGCATTTATCACTGGTCTCATTTATTTATTTTTAATAATTATAAAATTGCTACTAATCAATTTTTATTTTTTAAAATTATATAATTGCTACTGTTTTTTATTTTTTATTCATTTTTATTGAGATGTAATTAACACACAACATTAGTTTCAGTTGTACAGCATTCAATACTTGTATATGTTGTGAAATGGTCACCATAATATATCTAACATCCATCACTATATATACAGAGTTTTTCTTGTGATGAGAACTTTAAGATTTATTCTCCTAGCAACTTTCAAATATGCACTATAGTATTAGTAACTGTACTTGCCATGATATACCTTACATCCCGATAACTTGTTTGTTTTATAACTGTATATCTGTCCTTCACCCATTTGAGCCACCTCCAGCCCCTACTTCTGACAGCCTCCAGTCTGTTATCTATATCTATGAAGGTGTTTTTTTTTCCTTTTTTAAATTCTGAGATTCTGTGTATAAGTGAGATCATACAGTATTTGTCTTTTTCTCTGACTTATTTCACCTGGCATAATGCCTTTAAGGTCCATTCTTTCTAAATTCCATATATATGTGTTAGTATACTGTATTGGTGTTTTTCTTTCTGGCTTACTTCACTCTGTATAATAGGCTCTGGTTTCATCCACCTCATTAGAACTGATTCAAATGTATTCTTTTTAATGGCTGAGTAATACTCCATTGTGTATATGTACCACAGCTTTCTTATCCATTCATCTGCTGATGGACATCTAGGTTGCTTCCATGTCCTGGCTATTATAAACAGTGCTGTGATGAACATTGGGGCACACGTGTCTCTTTCAATTCTGGTTTCCTCGGTGTGTATGCCCAGCAGTGGGATTGCTGGGTCGTATGGCAGTTCTATTTCCAGTTTTTTAAGGAATCTCCACACTGTTCTCCATAGTGGCTGTACTAGTTTGCATTCCCACCAACAGTGTAAGAGGGTTCCCTTTTCTCCACACCCTCTCCAGCATTTATTGCTTGTAGACTTTTGGATCGCAGCCATTTGGGAAAATGGCATTAAAACATGTATAATATCATATAAGAAATGAATCGCCAGTCCAGGTTCGATGCAGGATACAGGAAGCTTGGGGATGGTGCACTGGGATGACCCAGAGGGATGGTACGGGGAGGGAGGTGGGAGGGAGGTTCAGAATGGGGAACACGTGTACACCCGTGGCGGATGCATGTTGATGTATGGCAAAACCAATACAATATTGTAAAGTAAAAATAAATAAATAAATAAAAATAAAGCTATGATTATAATAGGAAAAAAAAAAAAAAGAAACATCAGGGCCTATTGGCCTAATACCATCCATCAGATGTGGGGATGAGGTGAACCATCCAGTCTGGGTGACTCCACGGCTACATGTAGCCCTGGAACCACCCAGGAGAAAAAAAAAAAAAAAAGGTCCATTCTTGTTGTCACAAATGACAAATTTTCGTTGTTATGATGGCTAAGTAATTTTCCACTGAATGTAAATACAGTCAACCCTCTGTTTCTGCAGGCTTTTCATCCTTGGATTGAGTAAAACGCAGATTGACAATATTTGGCAAAAAAATTCCAGAGAGTTCCTAAAAGCAAAACTCGAGTTTTCTGCATGCTAGTAAATATTTACATAGCATTTACATTGTGTTATGTATTATAAATAATCTAGAGTTTATTTAAAGTATAAGGAAGATGTGCATAGGTTATATGCAAATACTATTCCATTTATGTAAGGAACTTGAACATCTAAGATTTTGGTATTGGGCAGGTGGTCCTAGAGGAGAAGGCAATGGCACCCCACTCCAGTACTCTTGCCTGGCAAATCCCATGGACGGAGGAGCCTGGTAGGCTGCAGTTCATGGGGTCTCTAAGAGTCGGACATGACTGAGCGACTTCACTTTCACTTTTCACTTTCATGCATTGGAGAAGGAAATGGCAACCCACCCCAGTGTTCTTGCCTGGAGAATCCCAGGGATGGGGGAGCCTGGTGGGCTGCCATCTATGGGGTCGCACAGAGTCGGACACGACTGAAGTGACTTAGCAGCAGCAGCAGCAGCAGGTGGTCCTGGAAACAAACCCTCATGGATACTGAGGGCTGACTGTTGAGCATTTTCTGTATCCATTCTCCTCTCCACAGACATGTAGGCTGTTTCCTTATCTTGGCTATTGTAGATAATGCTTCAGTGAACATGGGTGTGCATGCATGTTTTTGAATTAGTGTTTTCATTTTCATCAATGAGTACCAAGAAGTGGAATTACTGGATCATATGGTAATTCTATTTTTTAATTTTTTGAGGAATCTCTATATTGTTTTCCACAATGGTTGCACCAATTTACATGCCCCCCAGCAGAGCACAAGGGTTCTTTTTACTCCACATCCTCATGTTGCCTTTTGATTACAGCTGTCTTTACAGATGTGAGGATGTGAAGTGATATCTCACTGTCAATTAGATATGCATTTTCCTGATAATTAGTGATATTGAGCATCTTTTCCTGTACCTGTTGGCCATCTGTATGTCTTCTTTGGAAAAAAGTCTATACAGTTCCTCTGCTCATTTCATAATTGGATTGTTTGGGTTTTTTTTTTTTGATGCTCAGTTGTATGAGTTCCTTATATATTTTTGATATTAACATATTATTGGTGGGAGACATATTATGGCTGTGGGCATTCATTTCTGCAAAAATCTGCCAGGCAGTAGTGTGTTAACACCATCAAATATATGATCTGCAAATATATTTTCACATTTGGTGGGTTGCCATATCATTTCATGGCTGGTTTCCTTTTTCTTACCGGAAGCTTTCTAGTTTGATGTAGTCTCACTTGGCTATTTTTGCTTTTGTTGCCTTAGCTTTTGGTGTCCAATTTTACAAAATCATCACCAAACCCAATATCAAGGAATTTACGGATTGTATTTTCTTCTAAGAATTTTATGGTTTCAGGTTTTTCATTCAACTTTTTTATTCATTTTGAGTTAATTTTGTATGTAGTATAATATGGTGGTCCAATATCATTCTTCTGCATGTGACTGTTCAGTTTTCCCAAAACCATTTCTTGAAGAAACTGTCCTTTTCCCATTGTTATTTTCTTGGCTCCTTCATTGTCAATTAATTGACCAGATATGCATAGGTTTATTTCTAGACTTTCTATTTTGTTTAATAGTGTTTTTATTACTACAGATTTGTAATACAGCTTTAAATCAGGGAGTGTGATGCTTCAATTTTGTTCTTTTTTCTCAAGATTGCTTTGGCTATTGGGATCTTTTGTAGTTCCACGAAAAATTTAGAATAACTGTTTCTAGTCCTGTGAAAAAATATCATTGGTATTTTCATACAGATTGCATGGAATCTGAAGGTCACTTTGAGTAGTATGGACATTTTAACAAAATCAATACTTCCAATCCATGAGTGCAGAATATCTTTACCTTTATTTGTGTCTTCTTAAATTTCTTTCATCATTTTCTTATAGTTTTCAGTGTAAACGTCTTTCACCTCCTCTATTAAATTTATTCCTAGGTATTTTATTCTTTTCGATGCAGTCATAAATGGGATTGTTTTCTAATTTTTTTCTTTCTGATAGTTCATTGTTCAGTTCAGTTCAGTTCAGTTGCTCAGTTGTGTCCGGTTCTTTGCGACCCCATGGACTGCAGCATGCCAGGCTTCCCTGTCCATCACCAACTCCTGGGGCTTACTCAAACTCATGTCTATCAAGTCAGTGATGCCATCCAACCATCTCATACTCTGTTGTCCCCTTCTCCTCCTACCTTCAATTTTTCCTAGCTTCAGGGTCTTTTCTAAGGAGTCAGTTCTTCGCATGAGGTGGCCAAAGAATTGGAGTTTCAGCTTCAGCATCAGTTCTTCCAATGAACATTCAGGACTGATTTTCTTTAGGATTGACTGGTTTATATCCTTGCAGTCCAAGGAACTCTCAAGAGTCTCCTCCAATACCACAGTTCAAAAGCATCAATTCTTTGGCACTCAGCTTTCTGTATAGTCCAACTTTCACATCTGACATCAAAGGTCCGTCTAGTCAAAGCTATGGTTTTTCCAGTGGTCACATATGGATGTGAGAGTTGGACTATAAAGAAAGCTGAGCTCCAAAGAATTGATGCTTTTGAACTGTGGTGCAGAGAAGACCCTTGAGAGTCCTTGGACTGCAAGGAGATCCTACCAGTCAATCCTAAAGGAAATTAGTCCTGAATATTCACTAGAAGGACTGACTGATGCTGAAGCTAAAACTCCAGTACTTTGGCCACCTGATGTGAAGAACTGACTCATTTGAAAAGACCCCGATGCTGGGAAAGATTAAAGGAGGGAAGAGAAAGGGACAACAGAGGATGAGATGGTGGGATGGCATCACCGACTCAATGGACGTGAGTTTGAGTAAACTCTGGGAGTTGGTGATGGACATGGAGGCCTGGCGTGCTGCAGTTCATGGGGTTGCAAAGTGTTGGACACAACTGAGCGACAGAACTGAACTGAACTGGAAAAACCATAGTTTTCACTAGATGGACCTTTGTTGGCAAAGTAATGTCTCTGCTTTTTAATATCCTGTCTAGGTTGATCATAGCTTTTCTTCCTAGGAGCAAGTGTCTTATAATTTCATGGCTGCAGTCATCATCTGCAGTGATTTTGGAGCCCAACAAAATCAAGTTTCTCACTGTTTCCACTCTTTACCCATCTATTTTTCGTGAAGTGATGGAACCGGATACCATGATCTTAGTTTTCTGAATGTTGAGTTTTAAGCCAACTTTTTCACTCTCCTTTTTCACTTTCATCAAGAGGCTCTTTAGTTCTTCTTCGATTTCTGCCGTAAGAGTGGTGTCATCTCCATATCTGCTGCTGCTAAGTCACTTCAGTCGTGTCCAACTCTGTGTGACCCCATAGATGGCAGCCCACCAGGCTCCACCGTCCCTGGGATTCTCTAGGCAAGAACACTGGATTGGGTTGCCATTTCCTTCTCCAATGCATGAAGTGAAAAGTGAAAGGGAAGTCGCTCAGTCGTGTCCGACTCTTAGTGACCCCATGGACTGCAGCCTACCAGGCTCCTCCGTCCATGGGATTTGCCAGGCAAGAGTACTGGAGTGGGGTGCCATTGCCTTCTCCTCTCCATATCTGAGGTTAGTAATATTTCTCCTGGCAATCTTGATTCCAGTTTATGCTTCATCCAGCCAGCGTTTCTCATGGTGTACTCTGCATGTAAGTTAAATAAGCAGGGTGACAATATACAGCCTTGACATACTCCTTTCCTGATTTGAAACCAGTCTGTTGTTCCATGTCCAGTTGCTTCCTGACCTGCATAAAGATTTCTCAAGAGGCAGGTCAGGTGGTCTGGTGTTCCCATCTCTTTAAGAATTTTCCACAGTTTATTGTGATCCACACAGTCAAAGGCTTTGGTGTAGTCAATAAAGCAGAAATAGATGTTTTTCTGGAACTCTCTTGCTTTTTTGATGATCCAGCGGATGTTGGCAATTTTATCTCTGGTTCCTCTGCCTTTTCTAAATCCAGCTTGAATATCTGGAAGTTCACGGTTCACATACTATTGAAGCCTGGCTTGGAGAAATTTGAGTATTACTTTGCTAGCATGTGCTGCTACTGCTAAGTCACGTCAGTCATGTCCGACTCTGTGCGACCCCATAGACAGCAGCCCACCAGGTTCCCCCGTCCCTGGGATTCTCCAGGCAAGAACACTGGAGTGGGTTGCCATTCTCTTCTCCAATGCATGAAAGTGAAAAGTGAAAGTGAAGTCGCTCAGTCATGTCCGACTCTTGGCGACCCCATGGACTGCAGCCCACCAGGCTCCTCTGTCCACGGGATTTTCTAGGCTAGAGTACTGGAGTGGGGTGCCATTGCCTTCTCCGTTGCTAGCATGTGAGATGAGTGCAATTGTGAGGTAGTTTGAGCATTCTTTGGCATTGCCTTTCTTTGGGATTGGAATGAAAACTGACCTTTTCTAGTCCTGTGGCCACTGCTGAGTTTTCCAAATTTGCTGGCATATTGAGTACAACACTTTCACAGCATCATCTTTTATGATTTGAAATAGCTCAACTGGAATTCCATCACTTCCACTAGTTTTGTTCATGTGATGCTTTCTAAGGCCCACTTGACTTTGCATTCCAGGATGTCTGGCTCTAGGTGAGTGATCACACCGTTTTGGTTATCTGAGTCATGAAGATCTTTTTGTATAGTTCTCTTGTATTGTTGCCATTTCTTCTTAATATCTTCTGCTTCTGTTAGATCCATAACATTTCTGTCCTTTATTGTGCCCATCTTTGCATGAAATATTCCCTTGGTATCTCTAATTTTCTTGAAGAAAACTCTAGTCTTTCCCATTCTATGGTTTTCCTCAATTTCTTTGCACTGATCACTGAGGAAGGCTTTCTTATCTCTCCTTGCTAGTCTTTGGAACTCTGCATTCAAATGGGTATACCTTTGCTTTTCTCCTTTGCCTTTAGCTTCTCTTCTTTCCTCAGCTATTTGTAAGGCCTCCTCAGATAACCATTTTACCTTTTTATTGAGGATGGTCTTGATCTCTGCCTTTTGTACAATGTCACAAACCTCTGCCCATAGTTCTTCAGGCACACTATCAGATCTAATCCCTGGAATCTATTTGTCACTTCCACTGTATAATCATAAGGGATTTGATTTAGGTCATACCTGAATGACCTGGTGGTTTTCCCTACTTTCTTCAATTTAAGTCTAAATTTTGCCTTGAGGAGTTCATGATCTGAGCCACAGTCAGCTCCCGGTCTTGTTTTTGCTGACTCTATAGAGCTTCCACATCTTTGGCTGCAAAGAATATAATCAATCTGATTTTGGTATTGACCATCTGGTGATCTCCATGTATAGAGTCTTCTCTTGTGTGGTTGGAAGAGGGTGTTTGCTATGACCAGTGCATTCTCTTGGCGCAACTCTGTTAGCCTTTGCCCTGCTTCATTTTGTACACATTTGCCTGTTACTCCTGATTTCCTTCAAGGTATCTCTTTAAGGTATTTCTTGACTTCCTACTTTTGCATTCCAGTCCCCTATAATGAAAAGGACATCTTTTTTGGGTGTTAGTTCTAGAAGGTCTTGTAGGTCTTCATAGAACTGTTCAACTTCAGCTTCTTCAGTATTACTTATCAGGGCATAGATTTGGATTCTTGGATATTGAATGGTTTGCCTTGGAAATAAACAAAGACCATTCTGTCATTTTTGAGATTGCATCCAAGTACTACATTTCAGACCCTTGTGCTAACTATGATGGCTCCTCCATTTCTTCTAAGGGATTCTTGCCCACTGTAGTAGATATAATGGTCATCTGAGTTAAATTAACCCATTCCAGTCCATTTTAGTTCACTGATTCCTAAAATGTTGCTGTTCACTCTTGCCGTCTCCTGTTAGACCACTTCTAATTCATCTTGATTCATGGACCTAACATTCCAGATTCCTGTGCAATATTGATATTGCTCTTTATGACATTGGACTTTACTTCCACCACCAGTCATATCCACAACTAACAGATTCTGTATATTGATTTTATATCCTGAAAACGTACTGAATTCATTTACTAGTTCTAAGAGTTTTTTTTGGTGGACTCTTTTCTATTTATAATATCATGTCATCTGAAATAGCGGCAGTTTTACTTCTTATTTTCCACTGTGGATACCTTTTTTTTTGTCTAATTTCTCTGGGTAAGACTTCCAGTCCTATGTTGAATAAACATGGTGAGAGTGGACATCTTTTTCTTGCTCCTGATTTTGAAAAAAAGCTTCCAGCTTTTCACTAATGAGCATGTTAGCTGTGGTCTTGTTCTCTATGGCCTTTATTGTGTTGAGGTGCATTCCCTCTGTACCCACATTATTGAGAGTTTTTATCATAAATGGATGTTCACTTTTGTCACATGCTTTTTATGCACCTGTTGAAATGATCATGTGATTTTTATCCTTCATTTTATTAATATGTTGTATCACATGAATTGTTTTGTGGATGTTGAATGTTTGCATCCCTGGAATACATCCCATTTGATCATGATGTCTGATTCTGTCAGTATATTATTGAATTTGGTTTGTTAATACTTCGTTGAGAAATTTTGCAACTATCTGCATCAGGGCTACTGGGCTGTAGTTTTTCTTTCTTGTGGTATCATTTTCTGGCTTTGCTATCAGAGTAATGCTGACCTCATAAACTGAGTTTCAAAGTGTTTCTTTCTCTTCTCATTTTTAGAAGACCTTGAGAAGCATTGGTATTGATTCTTTTTTGAATATTTGGTAGAATTCACCAGTGAAATTATCTGGCCCTAGCCATTTGTTTATTAGGAGGTTTTTGATTACTGATTAACTCTCTCTACTGGTAATTAGGCTGCTTAGATTTTCTACTTCTTTGTAATTCAGTCTTAGAAGATTGTATATTTCTAGGACTATATCTATTTCTTTTAGGTTGTACATTGAGATGATATTTCAGTCTAAAAGTGTCATGGAAACCAGAGGGAAGATTGCCTGAGGATTCTTACACACTAGCTTCAAATAGGCAACAGCTAACAACAACATTCTCTGGCTTTTTTTTTTTTTTTAAGTATAGTTTATTTACGGCATTGTGTTAATTACTGCTGTACAGTAAAGTGACTAAGTTATATGTATATATACACATTCTTTTTCATGTTCTTTTCCATGATGAGAAGACAATGACAACCCACTCCAGTACTCTTACCTGGAAAATCCATGGACAGAGGAGCCTGGTAGGCTGCAGTCCATGGGGTCACTAAGAGTCAGACACGACTGAGCGACTTCACTTTCACTTTTCTCTTTCATGCATTGGAGGAGGAAATGGCAACCCACTCCAGTGTTCTTGCCTGGAGAATCCCAGGGACAGGGGAGCCTGGTGGGCTGCCATCTATGGGGTCGCACAGAGTCGGACACGACTGAAGCAACTCAGCACTTAGCACGTTGAATATAGTTCCCCATACTATACAGTAGGGCCTTATTGTTTACCCATTTTCTGTGTATAAGTTTGCATCTGCTAAGCCCAAACTTCCAATCCATCCATCTGCCACCCCTCCCCTCTGTCAACCTCCATTCTATTCTCTGTATCCCTGACTCTGTTTCTGTTTCATAGATCAGTTCATTTGTTCTCTGGCATTTGTTACCTGTGATGGCTCCTCCCCTTACCCCAGTACTCCACTGGCTCCTTTGAATGGGGCCAGGAGGAGGCAACAGGTCTCAAATGGCAGTGTCTATCAAAGCCTGATTTACTAGCGATGCCTGCTTCTCCCCAGACAGGTAGGATAGGTTCCTAGGGGCCTCTTAGAAGCTCCAAGTCTCCCAACTTGTTATCCCAGATGATGATTGGCAGGTATAGACAAAGTGCATCCATTACACAGGAGTCTTGACTGCAGAGGAAGGGGCATGACTAAGAATGTTTATAACTCAGGGAAATGAAGAAGAAAAGTCAAACTATGAACCATGAACTCTCAGGACTTTTATGACACAAAGCAGCAGAAAATGAAGACTTGAAAACACAATGGCTGTTTATGGTGAAAACAATCTGGAAACTTCACGAACAATGAAAAATCACACAATCAAGTGAGTGTTGTTCTTCAGAGTAGTCTCTTGGCAGACTTGATACTTATTCTAAAAATGGTTCTTTGCTCAAAATGTTTGGCCAACTCCAGCTTCAAAATTACTCTCAAGCTTGTGACACATTCTTTTGATATCTCATAAAGATGCCAAGTCTCTGTCTTTTGAAGATAAATTGAAATTTTGTAAAACAGATGAAGGTCGTTAAGTCTCATATGTTAGGTAAGTTGAATTATACCATCCCACCACTTCCCCTGAACCTCTGCAAAGTAATTGTGAAGTGATGAAGGTAAATTTCAGTTCTGTCCAACTCTTTGTGATCCACATGGACTATAGCCCACCAGGCTCCTCTGTCCATGGAATTCTCCAGGCAAGAATACTGGAGTGGGTTGTCATTCCCTTCTCCAGGGGATCTTCCTGACCCAGGGATCAAACCTGGGTCTCCCACATTTCAGGCAGATTCTTTACTGTCTGAGTCACCAGGGAAATCCAAATTTCTTATACAGTTTGTAAAATGACCCTAAGAACTATCTTAAAAGGAGAATAGAAAGATTACTGAAAGGTTTTCGAGCAACCAAAGCATCTTTGGAATAAGTGTGCAGCCTTTCGGAGTGGTTACAGATAAATGGGTAATACTACTTGAGTACATAGGTCTGGGGAAGATCCCTTAAAAAATGTGCTTCTATCAGAGCCACAGTCAAATCTAGACACAATCAAAGACACATAATATTTTGCCATATTTCCACTTCTGAAAACTTGAATAAGGAAAACAAACTCCTTTAGCTTCTAGAACCTTCCAGGCCACCCTCCTCTCTTTACCTCCTGCCGTATACACAGGAGACAGCAAGAGACTGAGAATGAGGGTGAGATCACATGAGCATGAGTGCACAAAACACAGTGAATTGTGCCTGCAGCATGCACCACTTTCCTTTTGCTCCACACGAAACTGCTTCTTCACTTGACAATTCACTATAGAAAGGCTGAGAAGTGTGTCTCTTGTCTCCAAGCTCAGTATTCATTTAAACCATAGGTCATTATCAACACAAAATATAACTTGTATAACACAGACACACATACATACAGGGAATTTTATTCAATATCTTGTAATAACCTATAATGGAGAAGAATCTGAAAAAAAGAAACTGCTTTCTTTACCTCTAAGTTCAACTCAGCCCAACACAGACAAAGGAGGTACTCATCAAATGGTTGTCAGATACATGGAAGAATGAATACAAATCTACACACAAAGTTTATAGAATAGATACTGAATACTTTTTATGTGCCAGGCATTTTGTTAGTGCAAAGAATTCAACAGTCACCAGACAGTCAGGGTTCCTATCTTTGAGGAGCTTCCAGTTGGGTTTATAAGTTTATGAGCCCTAGCTTCATTCCTTGCCCCTACCTGGAGAAACCCACCTGCAGCCAGCCTTGCACTGTACAGAGGACACAGCAGGGTCTGGGCCATATCCTCAGCCTTCCCTGGAAAGAGGACTATGGACATGTGGGTGGCAGTGGTGGGAGAGAAGCATATGTTTCTGTCTTTTGCTTCGGGATCCAGCGCCTCCTACTGCCTATGACAGGTTCTGCAGAGCTACGCTGCAGTTACTCATGTTTCAGGGTGCTTCCTTGGTCTTGATCTAGTGCAGCAGATGCCACAACCTTCCAGAACCTTCCACCCTTCCTCAATGAGCACACATCACACGGCATCATGTTAGGCAGACCCCAGCATGCTTACCCTTTGTTCCCTCCCCTTGGCGAAGGGAAGTGATAACTGCCTGCTTTTCAGCACATGCTGTGTCTCAGACAGTTACTTTTCTAAACTCTCAACCCACCTGCGAGATACATGTCACAAATAAAGGAATGGAAGCACTCAGAGGTTGCACATACTTCCTCAGGACCACATAGGATTTGAACTCAGGTCTTGCTAGATCCATGTGCCTAGCATGGATGGCTCAGATGGTAAAACTGCCTGCCTACAATGCGGGAGACCCGGGTTCGATCCCTGGATCAGGAAGATCCCCTGGAGAAGGAAATGGCAACCCACTCCAGTACCCTTGCCTGGAAAATCCCATGGACAGAGTAGCCTGGTGGGCTACAGTCCATGGGGTTACAAAGAATAGGACACAACTGAGCAACTTCACTTCACTTGCTAGATCCATAGCAGGTGCTTATCCCATTACATCAGATGTTACAGAGCAAAATGAAGGGCTCCAGTTGGAAATACTCGGGCACATTTGCTGAAATGAACAATCATAGGTTCTTTGCAGTTTTATTGAAGGCTATGGTGTTGCTCTATGGAACTGCAGTCTTTCCTCTTACAACCTAAAGAAAAAATTAGTATCTGCCCATGGAAGAGAATGTTCAGGAAGGAGCCCAGGAGGGTTTACCAGGGTACTATTAAATCTCCAGTGAGCTATGGCAAATGCTTCACTCATGAACAGCTTTATAATCTAGCTAGGGGCTGCATGCTGTCTGCCAGGCAGATGGGATTCCAGAGATCTGGGTAAATTGGGACTTATTCCCAGAGGACATCATAAGCAGACTGTTGGGGTGCTGTTGAGACCCCACTGTGTGATGGCAAGTTTCCATAATGCCAGCTGACACATGGGGGCACCAGCTCTGGGCCAGCCTGTGGGCTGGGCTAAGTTCTCAGCTACGAAACCAGCCATGCCCAGGGGTTGATGAAGGGGCGGTCAAGCGAGTAAAGGTTGTGCAGTGTGAGAAGTGCTAAAGCAGGGGTAACTCCTTTTGGCACCTCTGCCCGGTGTAAATAACAGCTCCTCACTGCCTTCCGGAGTTCACGGCTACTGTGACCTGCATGAGACAAGGGCACAGATAGCTGATGGCACATGGTGTTCTTCCACTCGCTGAGCACCTGTGGGCCGGTGGAGACAAGGCAAGTTAGACATAGCCCTTGATTGCAAGTTGCCTGTCTTTTCATCATCATTCCACACATTTTACAAAAGTGGGAAAATGCTTCCAGAAGGTTTGTTAATTTGCCTGGGGTCATGGAGCTGGTGTGTGACAGGTGAGGGGTTAGAACACTGGACTATTTGACTACAAAGCCTAGATCTATCTTTCTATGACACAACAGACACATAAGGCTTCTGAAATGGGCCCTCTAAGTGAATTTTGCATTACCTACTTCCATCTTTAAGCATTCTCGGGAGTTTAAAGAGAGGCACTAACAGAAGGCCAGAGGCTTGTTCATTAGCCCAATCAAATCTGAGTTAGCTCAGAGGCCTGGAGAGAGCCAAGCTGTTGCAGAAACTCTTCCTGGGAGCCAGTTTATATCACAGGGGTGGGGTTGGTGGTGGGGTGGGACCATAGACCTCGTCCAAGCAGCCCACCACAATTAGATACCCACTGTGGAAGACACAGATGCACTCCGATCCCTTTAGGGAAGGACTTGCCATCCAGCTGGCGGAACACAGATAGCTAGCAGATGCCCCGTACTGTCAGCCTCCGGGGCAGGGGGCCATTCACACCCGGGCCACACCCTTCGAGGCAGCCTGTCTTGAGTGGTACCAGGCCAGGCTATTTCTGCCCAACATGGAATGAGTGATCCTGGCTCCCAGGCTCCCCACCCAGGTGGTCAAAGCTTTGGGCGGCCTCCATCATAATTCGACTTCTCCCTGTGCCCAAGGCTGCTTCCTCCCTTTGCTTTCATGGATTCATCCCTCACAGATATCTTGTACTCTACCGTCTGTTTGAGCATCTGCTCAGGGAGACTCCAGCCCGCAACTGCACTGAAGCCTTTAGGGTTATGCTTGTGTGAGGGGCGGGTGGGAGACAGTGACACAGGGAAGAACAGTCTTTGCCCATAAGATGCTCACCCGTCAGGCACAAGGGAAGTGTGTGTCGCTCAGCTCAAACCCCATCTGCTGGTGAGCTCAGAGTAGAGTCCTCCTGCCTCTGCCTAAGAAGCAGCACAGCAAGGCCATCCTCAGTGCCCAGTCAGCGTAGGGCTGAGGCCACACAAGGAGTCCTCTGGCCCCAGATACCAGCTTCTTCCTGGCTGATCCACCAATTACATCTTACAGCCTTCGCTTCATATCCACTGATGCCTGTCTGAGCCAGCACCTTTTCTGGACTATTCTGCCAGCTCTGCCTCTAGCCCCTGCTTCTAGCCATTGTCCAGTGGCTTCTCACTGCTCTTATTTATTTGGCTGTCCTGAGCCTTGGCTGTGGCACGTGGAATCTTTAGTTGTGGTGTGTAAACTCTTCTTACAGCATTTGGGATCTAGTTCCCTGACCAGGGATCTAATCTAGGCTCCCTGCATTGGGAGTGTGGAGTCTTAGCCGGGGACCACCAGGGAAGTCCTGGCTTCTTACTGCCTTTAGAATCAAATGTGTACCACTTAGATGGTCTGCGATAGTCTCCGTGGTTGGGCTCTGCTGCTGTTTCTGACCTCAACTCATATATTTTTGAGGGTCAGCCACATGCCAAGCACTGTGCGAGATGCTGAGGATACAGCAGCGAACAAAGCAAAGTTCCATCGTTGTGGGGAGAGACAGGCAACAGACAAGCAAACAATGGATGCAGCAGGCAGTGCCGAGTGTCATGGAAGAGAAAATAGGAAGTGTCTGGGGTAAGAGAGGGTGGCAGCAACCAGGGGGAGGAGACAGAGTATTCATAATGTACTGACATTTTAGTAGGTTTGTAATAGATTTCTCAGGTGGCTCAGTAGTAAAGAAACTCCCTGCCGATGCAGGAGATGCGGGTTCAATCCCTGGGTTAGGACGATCCTCTGGAGGAGGAAATGGCAACCAGCTGCAGTAATCTTGCCTGGAAAATCCAGTGGACAGAGGAGCCTGGTGGACTACAGTCCACAGGGTCACAGAGAGACAGACATGACTGAGCAACCCACACCCCCAGTACACAAAGGGTTTTAAGGGAGGGAGCCATATGCATATCCAGTGTGTGTGTGTGTGGGGGGGTTGGGTGGGGTGTGGTGGGGGGGATGGAGTGGTGGGGCGGGGCATGTGCCAGCAGAGGAAGGAGCAGGTGCAAAGGCCCTGAGGTGGGTGCCTGCTCGGTGTACCTCAGGGAAGCAAGGTTGCCGCTGAAGTGGAGCGAGGAGGAATGGTGGCAGAAGAGTTCAGGAACACGTAGGGTTTCAGGAGTCATCACGAGAGCTTAAAATTAGACTGAATGATGTGGGAGCTTCAAGAGGGCTTGAGCAGAGCAGTCCCTTTTCTGACTTACATTTTAAAAGAGGCCTCTGGCTGAGGGGGGTGGGGAGTGTGAGGGGCAGTGGGACACCACATAGACATGTTCCAGGTCGGGGTGGACTAGGAGAGCGGGAGTGGAGGCGGGCAGGGTCTAAACACACAGTGGAGTTGACTGCGCTTGGCAGTAGCTGGCTGTCAGGTGTGAGAGGAGGTCAAGGAAAGCTTGGGACTCGTACAGTGGAAGGATAGCTTTTTTTTTAATGAGATGGGGAAGACAACAGGAGAGGCAGGTTTTGTGTGAAAATCAGGAGTCCCCCCCTCCCGGCATGACAAACTCAACATTTCGTCGCTTACCACTCCCCATGAACTCATGGCACTCTCACACTGGCTGTCTGTCGGTTTCTAGAAAATCAAGCTTGTTTTACCTCAAGGCCTTTGCACTTGCCACTTCCTTGTCCAGCTGCTTCCTGACTGTGCGGTCTGTGGGGAGCAGCTGTCTGCTAGAAAGGGCTCTGACCTTTAGGCACCTTCTTTCAGATCTCGACACGGCTGCCACTTCTTGCCCATGTGTTGAAAGTAGCTTCCATCCCCTCCCAATCACATAAGTGGGTTTTTTGAGGGGCGGGGTGGGGAGAAAAGAGTTTTTCTCTGTGCATAACCTTTCTGTTCCTTTGTTTATCTGCTGGTCGGTTAATTCCAGGAGGGTCGGAACAATAGCTCTCTTGCTCCCTAGCCGTTAGCTCAGTGCCTGGCCTCGTGGTTGCTCAATAAACATGTGTTAAATCAATTGAACAGCGAACAGGAAACATCACCCTGTCTTCCAGGGGCTCACAGCCCAAGAGAGGAGGAGATATCACTGAACATTAGTCCCAGGTAAGAAAGAATCAGTGCCGACGGGGCTAAAGAACAGAAGTGGCAAAGGAGCAGATAAGGGGTCTGGCTGGAGTGCCTGGGCAAGGCTGCCTTGAGAAGAGAGCTGGAGCAGGTGGAGAGCTGGGAGGTGCAGACAGGAGGCGTGGTGTGGATGTTCAGACCAAGGGCAGGAGGGCCAGGCCCAGGGGGAGGGAGGCAGCGGCCGCCAGGGTAGGCCAGCAGGCCTTTTCTCCTCTGCCCCTAGCAGGGAGGATGAGCAGTGCTCTGCTAGGGCCAGGGCAGGGAGTACCAAGAATGGAACGGCATCACCTGCTACAGAGCTACTCTGAAAGTTCCTTCTCCGGGTGGCAGAGGGACATGCTGGGACCATAAATCAGAATTAATCGCAGCTGTCATGCAGTCGGTAGTTCCCCAGCACGCCCTGGTAGACACCAGAGGAAAGAAACCCCACTGAATTCAGCCATCAGTTGCCCACCCGTTGTATATTCTAGCCCTCTGCATGCCTGCTTGACCCCTGCAACTGCAATCAAACTCTGTTGACACTTTCTGTCCTCAAAAACCCTTGTCTTGAACACAGTTGGAGAATAGCCCTGCTGCCAAGGTCAAGGCCTGAAGGAATCAGAGGAGCTAAAAAATACTGAAACACTCTGTGCTTTAATCCCCACCCACTCCTGAGGCCTTCCTGTCCCCTCCTCTCCAGTCCCCAGCCCAGAAGGGCAGCTGTGTGGGTGGGCTGAGGGGAGCAGCTTTTTCACATCACCAGCAGAGGGAGGCCGGTTGTGTCGGCTCAGAGCAGAGAGCAGGGCCAGTGATGGGACAGGACCGCTGTGCAGCGGACACCAGCAGGGACAGAGCCACTCTGGCAGGTTTCCTGGCAACTTTTGGTGCTGGCTGTGATCAGCAGCAGCATTCAGAGCTAAGCTTGGTTGAGCCCATGGATTCCTCTATTCTGGGCATTTTTCTTGGTTTCTTGGGGCCTTAGTGGGGTTTCTCCTCCCCATGACTGTTTGGGGTCTGTGCCAGGGTTAAGCTGTCTTCCCTGAAGGACAGGCCCCCACTGCATCAACACTGTGTCTGGCACAAAGGGAACATGTCAAATGGAAGAAAAAATGCCCCCCTACCATATTTTTGGACATCCCAGTGACCACCTTAGGCACTTCCAGGGTTATAGGGGGCATGCCTACAAGTGTGAGAAAATTGGAAGGACCTGTCTCTGGGTCATTTCCTCAGCTGGGTTTTTAGCCCTCCTCTGAATCTCGCTGGAAAGCTTCTGCCTGGGTCAGCCTGCTGACTGTGCTGGGAGGGAAACCTGAATACCCACATGGCTGCTTCTCAGTCCAGAAGCCTCAGCACGACGGTCACAGTCTTGTCCTCCACTGCCCCCCAGTGTCTATCTAGGCTCACTGCACCCTGACTGCAGCGCCTTACCGTAACTCCCTTAAACGTTAGACACTGCATTCCTACTACCTGCCTAACCCTTTCCCTAGTGCCGTAAAAGAGGCAGTGCTTGCCCTGAAAAGAATAAAATCTCCCCAGGAGGTGAAGGTATACCCACAAAGGGACATTGAAGCCAAATAAGGCAGCACACCCTCAGAAAAGTGTGAAAGGGTTATTTACAGTGAGAGGTACGCATTTAGTCTTTGTCCTGTTCCTGGCTCTGAGCTCCTAAAATCCTTGGAATTTCTTAACTGATGAGAGTGGTAACCTTTTGTTAGGTGAATGAGGTTGGGGATGGTTTCCTGGAGAACTGATCAGATTCAAGGGTTGAAACTTTTCAGTCTCCTTCCCCCTCCCCACTCTTCACACCTCTGACTTCCAGGATGAGAAGAGGGGCTGGAGGTTGAATGAATCACCAATGGTCAGTGATTTAATCAATCACGGCTAAGTAATGAAACCTCCTTCCAGGTTGGGGGAACACGTGGAGATTCAGGGAGAGAGGTGACTCAGAGAGGGTATGGAAGCTCCTCACCCTTGCCCCATACTTTCCTCTCTGCATGGCTTCCATGAGGCTATTCCTGAGTGTGTCTTTTTATTAACATAATAAACTGCAGATCTAATAAGTGAAATGTTTCTATGAATTCTGTGAACTGCTCTAGCAAATTATTTGAACCCAAGAAGGGGGTCCCTGGAACTTCCCATCTATAGCCTGTCAATCAGAAGCACAGGCTACAACATGGGCTTGTGACTGACATCTGAATCTGGAGGGGCAGCAGTCCTATAGGATTGAGCCCTTAATATATGTGATTTGATGTTCTCCATGGACAGTGTCAGAGTTGAGTTGAATTGTGGGATAGCCGGCTGGTAGAGGAAAACACCTCTGTCCCCTAACACACATGTTGGAATTGGGTTCCTGAACCCTTTTAGTTGGAACTGGGAGTGGGATTTGTTAGATCATCCTCAGCTCACAGAAACGTGTTTTGAGAAGAAAGGATGAGACAAGGGGGAATGAAAAACCTTTGGTTCCTGGCCACATGGTCGCCTGTGGCATGGAACAGCAGCTGTGCTGCAGTCAGTTACCGAAGGGAAAAGTTCCCAGTGGAATTCAGAGGTGGATTCAGATCCTGGGGCGTGGAATCACTGAATGTATAGGGAAATGCAAAATGATAAGCATGCTAAAGATACAGTCATTTGATTATTATTATCTGTAATAGCTAAAATAAAAGTAGAAGAAAGTGTTGGGTTGGGCCTTGATGGTAAACCAAGCTGAGTCTTGGCCACTAGCTTCTATGTTGCCTGAAGTGAAGTGAAGTGAAGTCGCTCAGTTGTGTCCAACTCTTTGCAACTTCATGGACTGTAGCCTACCAGGCTCCTCCATCCATGGGATTCTCCAGGCAAGAATACTGGAGTGGCTTGCCATTTCCTTCTCCGGGGGATCTTCCCAACCCAGGGATCGAACCCAGGTCTCTGCATTACAGGCAGATGCGTTACCACCTGAGCCACCAGGGAAGCCCTATGCTGCCTAGACAGGGAAAAAATTATGCAGGGGCAACACAAAGTACCTCCAAGACCTCTGGTTTCCAAGAAAGTAGTCAGTGTAGGGGAGGGCAAAACCAAGAAACTCCTGAAACCAAGGAATGTACTGTGAAGGAAGAGTCTCATTTGTGGATCTATAACATCTTATTCCTGAGGAACCTTTGCTGAAATAGACTGTGACAGTAGCTAATTTAGGAGCCTTATCTTTGGTTTTGAGTGTTGCAGAGTGAAAGAGGATGTTTGCATTGATACAGAACCCATACACAACAATGATACAGAACTAACTATATAACAACCACAGATATCTATCTGTACAGGAGCTGGACTCACAGGAGGTTGCTCCCAAATGGAACTCTGTAAGGTCCATTTACCCTGAGAAGGAAGGCTACCTATGTGCCCCGATGAATGCAAGTGGAAACCCCAGAAGAAGCAGCTGATAAGCTTTGCGCACAAGCCATGTGGGACTGACCTCAAGATGACTAGGATATTCACCTGCTGAATATGCTACCAGGTCGTGGTAGGTGTAGTGGTTAAGGGGGCCCCTTTCACATGGGTACTCCCTATAACTGTATTGTTGCAAAACCAAAAGATAGGTTGGGGGGGTTTATCTGACATTGGACCTGGCTGAGTCTTCCTAGTACAGGGAACATTTTGAAGGCCAGAGGAAAGGAGTCTTTCCCATTCAAATTTCAGGAATCTCAAAAGAGACACAAGGTGAAACTAACAGCCGAGCAGGGGGCTGGGTAAACTCAACAGGCTCCAAGAGTAATAAGCATAAATAGAGCCCCTCAGGTCCAGCCTGGCCCACCCCTGGTTTAGGAGGAGGCACTACCCATGGAGGAGCAGAGGTATTCACATGCAAGAAGGCCTGACGTGCCTGATCTGTGCGAGGTGTCTTATCATCTGCTGGCCTAGCTAAGCCCCACAATGGTCCTGTGTGGGAGGTGTGGAAAGTTGCCCCCACTCACAGATGGGCAAACCGAGGCTCAGAGAAGTCAAGTAGAAGGTCACATGGCTGATCAGGGGCCAAGCAGGACCTCAAGCCCCTCTGAGATTCCACAGCTGGCTGCTCTTTGATAACAACCACAACTAACACAGCGTGTGAGTTCACAGTCTGTGCGGTGCTCTCATGTATTTAATTTCATTTAATGCTCATGTCAACCTCATGAAGCTGGAGGTGTGGTTTCCACTTTATATGTAAGAAAATAAAATCCCAAAGAAATACCATATCCATCACTCATTGTGTAATGGGTGGCTGAACTGTGATGTGAAATTGAAGCAGAGGTGTATCTGGTAACCCAGACCCCTCTATGACACCACAAAGTTCTGCTGTGTATCCTTCTTGCCATTAAAATCTGGGGGCTGAGAGTTTTCCTGGAAAAACTGTTCTGCTGTGTCCCAGCAGAAGCTGGGGTTCACCTAAGCCTTCCCCATCACTAAACATCTGCCCTGTCACAGGCAGTTAAGAGCACACACCCTCCATGGAGGTCAGGGGCCACGCACAGTCTGCATCCCTGTCAGCAGGTCTGACTGATACTATTGCTGGTTTTGCTCCTGCTCCCCTGAGCATCTCCAGGTCCTGTGACTGGGCACAGTTAGAAACAAAGTCTCTGTGATCAAAGTCCTATGAACAAAGTTCTGTGATCACTGTGAGGACCCGCGGTATGTCCTGTTGAACATTACCCTGCTTTTCCCCTGAGAACCCTTTCTCCCTGGAGCTGAACATTTATGCACATTCTCTCCATTTACAGGGCTTGCGTGTGGGGAAGGGAGTGACAGCAGCAGGTGAGACACACATGCAGAGGTGAGGTGGCAGTGACCTCCACTCCCTGAGTGTGGCTCCCAGGATGACCCAGTGACAGAGGCAGGGCAAAGCCAGTGTTTAAGCAACTCAGGGTCAAAACAAGGGCTTTTGCTTACTGGGATTCTACATGCTAAGTACTGGTGATGCTCCACTCCATGTAAACATCTTCTCAACCCAATGAGGGCAGAACTGTCCTATTCCTGTATTATAGATGAGAAAAGGGAGGCTCAATCAGCTCAAGACTTGATAAACAGGTCAATTTGATTCCTTCCTCTCTGTTCAAGATCACTTTGCTACAGTACCCAAGGGCTTCCCAGGTGGAGCTAGTGGTAAAAGAACCTGCCTGCCAATGCATGAGACATAAGAGATGCAGTTCTGATCCCTGGGTTGAGAAGAATCCCTGGAGAAGGGCATGGCAACCCACTCCAGTATTCTTCCCTGGAGAATCCCACAGACAGAAGAGCCTGGTGGGCTACAGTCCATAGGGTCACAAAGAGTCGGACCTGACTGAAGCAACTTGGCATGCACACACAGTACTCAAAACAATGGCTCTCAAAATCACCCAGAAGGCCCTCTCCATAGAATTTCTTATTTAATAGGCCTGGGGTGGGCCGGAGAGTTTGCAGTTTTAATGAGTTCCCTGCTGACCCGGGAACTTTAAGAAGCTCTGCTCTAGAGGCTGAATGGCTAACGAAGACTCTGCTCAAAACCAACCCAAGTACATGGGAAAGGGGAGTTGTTTCTTGCAATATGTATCATCTGGTGATGCCAGAGGGCTCCTTGAACTGTAGCAGAGGCTGACATTGGACCTGACCCTCACCCTCGAGGCAGCTCTCGTGGAGCAGGCAGGGAGGTGGGCTCTGCACTGTCGAGTCCTAAAGGGGAAGTCCTGTGGGCTAACCCATCAGGCATGGTGGGCTTCAGGGCCTCTGTCTGGCCAGTAAGGGCTGAACTGAGGGAGACCCCACCATCTGTGAGCATGACCAGGGAGAGCCAAACTATACTCCTCGTTTTGTTCAAACCATAGAAGTCTGAGTCCCTGGGAATTTGGTTTCACCGTCTCAGAATCCAGAAGCAAGCATACTTGCTCTGCCAACATCTCTGAGAGCATGCAACCTCCTCCCCACCCCTGCTCCACACGCAGCCTGCCAGGAGACAGTGACAGCTGGCAGGAGGAAGAAGAGGGAGGAGGAAGAGGCAGCTGGGTTGGGGGAGGTGTTGAACCTGGAAGCTCGGAAGACTTCACCCCTTTTTATCGTAGTCACTGTCTGCTGAGGTCTGGCCAAGGTCAAGTGGCAGGTGGTGGCAAGAGATTTAAATTCTCAGTAAAAAAAAAAAAAAAACAAAACAGTAACCCTCCTTTCCTGTGGGACTGTTTGTGCTCTGCTTCAGGTCGGGCTGACCCCATGCTCTTCAGGTGGACAGACAGTCCAAATGCAGATCTACTGCACAGGCAAGGAACCTTCCAGCTACCAGACACATTTCTCATGACATCACCCTTTGGCTCTCCTTTAATGGACCCATGCACAACCAAGGAAGCCAGTAGTTTGTATGGGCTCTGCCTAAAAGCCTGTGTTGAAAATTCATTGCTCTGCAGCAGCTATATGGTATTCTTCTCAGATGCCTGGTATCGCGGGTCAGCACAGGGATGGGGGACATCAGTGAGGCACATGGCAATATCCAACAGGAAGTTCAAAACAGTTTTCCAAAATGGTCTTAGTATGTGAGTTGTGACCGTACAGGGAGCCAGTCATTGTAGCCTGGGAAGAAGAAGTCACAGTTTCGTTTGTTTTGTGCCCATTTAAGACTCGTGAAATTTCAAAATCAAGGTAAGTAGAAAGCAAAACAAACAAACAAAAAATGAAAAGCAAAGTGAAAGAAGAAAACCACCAGCTTCCCAGAACACATGCAGCATGTGATTGCCTAGATGAAGGGAAACACTTGTGAACGAGGATGAAGACACAGTCTTCTATCTTCAGAAAAACACAAGAAGGGTCAGGCCCTATGAGAAGAGATGTCGCCATCGAGTTTTCCCTTTCTAGGGGCCCAGGGAGAAAGGGCTGGAGTCTAGATTTCTTAGGCTAACAAGAGATTGTGAAGGAGCAAAAGATACTACCAGTTCACTGCCCTGATCGGCCTCTGAGAGTAACATAATAGTTTTCAATCTTAACTGAATATCAGAATTATCTGAGAAGCATTTAAAAATCTTAATGTCAGGGCACACCCCAGACCAATTAAGTTAATGTTAAGAACCTCCCAACAAAGGCTTAAAAAAAACCCTGAGTGATTCCATGGGCTGCCAAGGCTGACAGTCCCTGATCTTGAATGTTCTTGTTGACTTCGAATGTCCTAGATTATTGGCAGATTTTGATAATCTGCTTAATGGTTGTCACCCTTCGCTGGTTGCTCAGTCAATAAAGGATCTACCTGCGATGCAGGAGACCACCTGCAGTTAAGGAAGCCTGGATTTGGTCCCTGGGTCAGGAAGATCCCTGGAAGAGGAACTGGCAGCCCACTCCAGTATTCTTGCTTGAGAAATCCCATGGACAGAGGAGCCTGGGGGCTACAGCCCATGGGCTTGCAAAGAGTCGGACACCACTTAGCAACTAAACCACTAAGCCCCTCTCATTTTCTGTCTTTGATACTCTATATCCTTATTTACATGCAGTGATTTTAAAAGAAGAGTGAACTGGAGGCAAGTAATTAACTTATACTTTAAAAAAAAGCATAAATAAAATTGTGAAAGTATTTCCCAGGCCTCCCACATCCTAACTTAAGTCATAAATGCATTTGCAATATAAAACTTTAGTCCTGAAAAACCCAGCAAGCCAAATGTTTCTTCTCCCATTCTCCCATTTTCAATCAGTTCCTTGATCTTATCTCTAGCCTTAAAAAAAAAAAAAAAGAAGAAGAAGAAGAAGAGAAACCTTTTTGCAACAGCTGCCATCTCTTAAAATTTTTTTTTGGTACATGTGATAATGTGGTAATTCTGATTTTTTTTTTTTTAAGAAAAAATTACACCAGATAGGTCTTAGATAATTTTTCCCACTTCATCACCATTCCCTTGTTCTATTTTTTTTAAGTTTTTTTAGAAGTGCCTCTTCCAATCAAAGGAGGGCCATTTATTTCAAGATCTATAAATAGCTGTGGGTCTTTAAGATTCTTCTAGCACACTGTATTCCTCTGCTCTCTGCAATGTTCATTTTCTTCCCAGTTTTTTATACCTCCACAGCCTGAAAAATATTTTCCTGTGGGGAAAGTTACGACAAATACAGTAAAACAAAAGCAAGCATGCCATGTGCCCAGAGGGGACTTAATCATTAATGAGCGCATGGAAGAACAGCAAAGGGCCTGTCTAGTCCAGGTATGGATTTCAGTACCAGGAGCCGCCTCACATTCCTAAACATGTATGTCACAACTCTGGAGAAATACCTGGAAAAACTGTGCTATTAGACACTTTGCCAGTGGCTACTATGATAAACCAATAGACAGACTGACTATCCAATCTCTGCTTTTATCTCTGCTCTGAATTTCTAATGAATCTTGGGGAGAACCTGCTTGGATTCAGAACCAAAGGAAAAGAACTGAGATTATTTGGTGACTTAGGGACTTTGTTTATTGCCACTTGAGACAATTATTTAAAAATGTTTTATCTCAGTGCATTCATCTTATTTCTGCATTCATGGTTTTGTCTTGTTCCTATCTTTCAAACCATGAATCCTTCAGTAGGATACACTTTATCCATGTTTCTAAGTTGTCAATCACCTCATCTTTTGTGTGTGTGTATTGAAAATTTCACAGAACATTTTCATCAATTTGTGAAAGATTGGCAAGTTTTATGATAATCTTCCTTTCTATTCATCCATAAATGTTGTATAACTCTGTTTATTTTGGTACTCTATACTGTCTTTCAACAAAGTCTTTTATCAGAAATTTTTACACAAAAATCATATTTTAGACATTATGTATTTTTAGACTTTAAATAGCAATTTCTAAAATTATAGTTTTGAATTATTTATTGCTGTACAATAAAAATATAATTTATTATTATCTGATATATCTTGCAACTTTTCTAACTCTTCCTATTATTTTAATTTCCTGTAGTAGTTATTCTTATGCATTCGAGACATTCTTAGAAGTTCAATGGCTGTATAAAAGAGTATGCTCTTTTTAAAGTTTAATTTGTATACACAACAGTAATATTTGGGGCAACCACCTAACCTTTAGGAGTAGCTAATGAATGAGCAAAATGTTTTGTTTCAGGATTTAAATTGTGTGTCTAAAAGAAAATGAACTTGCAGGAATCACACTCAAATCTTTAGCTAACCTGTCTCTCCTCATAAGTCCGTGGTTTGATGGTCCATGGAAAAGGCCCTAGATTTTGGAGAGTCTTGTGTTTCAGTCTCTTCTCTGCTTTTTCTAAAGGTGTATTACTTTTTCAAAGAGGAGTGAGAGTGCATTGTTTAGAAATTGAATTCTCATTTTGGATAGCATGGTGAGGTTGGTTATGTATCTGATTGCATTCATTGTTGACCTGCCCCATGATGAGCATTCTTAAGGACACTAATTAGTTTGGAGAGAACATGGATAAGAACAGATGCAAGATTCATCAGCCACCTCTCAGCCAGACGGTTCCAATATGCTGCTCTGTCATGAACCCTGTGTTTCCATACCAGAATTCCTTAATGGCATTTCTCCTCCAGTTTTCTGAGTTCCCAATTCTGAGGAAAATGGATCAAGGAGTCAGGACAAAGGGAAATAAGTATTATAAATCTCCTTTGAGAGTTAAAGCTTAACAAGTGATAGAGACTTTGCTGGTTGGAAGGAATCCACTGACATTGAGTTAAAAGCTGGAGTAGGAGAAGTTGGCACAGGGAGTTAAAAGTTGAGGAGAACATTTCTGGGAGCCTAGTCCTTGACAGTCTACTCTTTTCCCCTTGTAGCTCTTGCCATGCTTGTAAGTGGGTGACCCCGCACCTGTCTGCTACTAGTGGTGAGTCATTTTTGCAAATAAAATAAATATTAATCAACTTATGGTATGCTTTCTACAAATCCTGTGAGTGATGTTCCAGGAAGTAATAAGTTTTGCAAACAAATGAAGTCCTTAAATTGGCAATTTTGACATGTGATTCTGTGTTGTGTCATTAATCTTGTTGGGAGATCTGAATGCGACACTATTGGAATACTACCTTATAATGTTTGCTGGTATTTATATGGAATGTGAATATTGCCATAAGCCACAGTTCTTCAGAATGACATTAAACTTAAAATTTCTTATTTTTCTTGTTTATTTTTATAAATCAAACTTTCATATTACCATAATAATGATTAAGGAGTATAAAGAGGTTTAGAAGTATTATATTTTAAGGAAAACATAATGCAGGAGACCTGGGTTCGATCCCTGGGCTGGGAACATCCCCTAGAGAAGGAAAAGGCTACCCACTCCAGTATTCTGACCTGGAGAATTCCATGGACTGTGTATTCCATGGGGTCACAAAGAATAGGACATGACTGAGCTACTTTCACTTATGATTTCAGAAATTCCAGAGAATTCCCTGAATTCTAATTTCTTGGTGCCTTCAACTTTATCTTATAAATTTCTCTAAGATTCTGGTGCCCTGTCTATGCCCTGACATCCTCTTTGGATTGGACGGATGTACCAGCCTTGTGATGGCTTCTCTTCAGTTCAATCTCTATACTGAAGCCAGAGAGACCTCAGAGAAACACCAATGTGTTCATTCATCCCCTCACATAGGATGTTATAATGGCTGCCCACATTAAAAAGGTACTTATTAGTGATCTGAGAAATGAAAGTTGAAACCGTAATTAGAGATCAGTACATACCTCTCGTCATGGCACAAAATGATAATTCCTGGCTCCATGAGGCAAGGACAGTATTTATCTGTGCTCAACATCTTATTTATGAGTCTAGCTCAGTGCCACTCTGTAGATGGATGAATGGGTAGATGATAGATGAATGAGAATGAGACATACCAGAGCTTCATGCTGTGTATTACACAGTGTCACCCTGACACGTGGCCAAACAGAAGGTCCTTTGAGTATTGCCCAAAGTGGCTTTTTTTCTCCAAGGCTGACAGTCAAGGTCCCTTAATTTATCCACAATGCCTTCTCCTGTCAGAGCAGAGAAATGGATTCTTCTGAGCTCAAGTTTTCCCATCTTGACCACAGGGAGGATATACAATAGGCCTAGTATTTCCTAACTTCTGAAAATTTATCAAACTGTATCACATTATATAAAAATCCATTCAAATATAGCCTAACATTAGCAATGCCCTTCCTCCTGTTTTGCAGAATTACAGTGACAAATGAGATAGTACATGTAAAAGTGCTTCCTAAAGCACAAGGCATTGTGTAGAACTAGTATTCAGCATGATTAAGTCAGTGTGCCTCCACTTTCCAGTCATAGCCATGTCCACCTGTGGGATTCACATACCACAGGGCCTGGGCTCAGCCTTGAGCCAAGTTGGAGAGATCCTCTCTCCGTCTGGAAACTCCTTCTTTTCTGATTCTCTCTAACCTGCGTTGCATACCTAATAGTCTAGAACCTAACGCCCTTAATCAACATCCTCATTTTCTCTGGGCAAAAATGGATTGTAGAATGAAACTCACCATGTTTTAAATTTTGGCTTTGGGGCTTAGAATTTCCTTAACCCTTGATCAGTTTCTTAACATTTCTGAACCTCAGTTTCTGCATCTGTAAAATGGGAATAATAATCTTTCCTAACAAGGGTGTTGTTGAGAATTGAATAAAGCTGTGGGTTCAAAATAACATTCTTACTCTTTGGTTCATAATGAGTGTAAGATGTATATTGTTCCACTCCATTTCCCTCTGAGTGATCCCAACTAATTGAAAAGCTTATCTTCACTAATGGGCTTCCCAGGTAGCTCAGGGGTAAAGAATCTGCCTGTCCTGTAGGAGGCATGGGTTCAATCCCTGGATTGGGAAGATCCCTTGCAGAAGGAAATGGCAACCCACTACAGTATTCTTGCTTGGGAAATCCCATAGACAGAGGAAACTAGTGGGCTACAGTCCATGGGGTCACAAAAGAATTGGGAACAACTTAGAGACTGAACAACAATAACAATCTTCGCTAATAAAAAAGGGCAAAAATGCAGGGTTTGGTAAAACGAAAGGTGGAAATATCAGGTTGGGTAAGATAGTTTTCAATCTCTTAATAAAAAGTAAAGGGTGAGAGATTTGGTCACACAGAAGCCCTCCAGCCTCTCTCAGGGTCGCGGAGCCTTTTGGATAAGAGAAGGGTTGGAATATACAAAAGCTGACCTTGTGACCAAAGACTTTTGTCTGCAAGTATGTTCTAGAAGCAAGATGGTTTTCTAGATCACAAAATCATAGCCAGCTGAAACTTCCCCATCCTGAGTTTGAGTGGACCTCTTTAACACATTCTGGGAGCCATGCCAGCAACAACTGAATTCCAGTTGGCAACACCCAAAGCACGTTTTCCTTAAACCTGGACTTTAAGTCTAAGGAATTATTATTTTGGACCTAGACTTGCAATAAGATGGCCTTATCATTGGCTTGTTGTTGTTATTCAGTCACTCAGTCATGTTTGACTCTTTGTGACCACATAAACTGCATCCCTGTCCTTTACTATCTCCCAGAGTTTGCTCAAGCTCATGTCCATTGAGTCAATGATGCCATCCAACCATCTCATCCTCTGTTGCTCCCTTGTCCTCCTTCCCTCAATCTTTCCCAGTACCTCGGTCTTCTAGTGAGTCAGCTCTTCACACCAGGTAGCTAAAGTAATGCAGCTTCAGCTTCAGCATCAGTCCTTCCAATGAATATTTAGGGTTGACTTTCTTTCAGATTGACTGGTTTGATCTCCTTGCTGTTCAAGGGACTCTCAAGAGTCTTTTCCAGCCCCACAGTTTTAAAGTATAATTTCTTTGGCACTCAGTTGTCTTTATGGGCCAACTCTCACATCCATAGATGCCTACTGGAAAAACCATAGCTTTGACTGTGTGGACCTTTGTTGACGAAGTGATGTCTCCGATTCTTAATACGCTGTCTAGGTTTGTCATAGCGTTTCTTCCAAGGAGCAAGTGTCTTTTAATTCCATGGCTGCAGTCACCATCGAAGTGGTTTTGGAGCCCAGGAAGATAGTCTGTTACTATTTCCATTGTTTCCCCACCTATTTGCCATGAAGTGATGGGATCAGATGCCATGATCTTAATTTTTTGAATGTTAAGTTTTAAGCCAGTTTTTTGCACACAATCATTGGCTTGTAGTGAGAGTTCATTTAAGACCACCCCTTATTGGACCTCCTCTATTTACCTACACACTGAGGCACCAAGTAGGTTGGGTCTGCACAGAGGACCCTCCCCAGTCTTGTACTCTGCTGATCGGTAGTGTAAACCATTGCTCCTGGCAACTTATACCTCAGGATCAGGGAATGTTTCCTTTGGTTTTGAATCAAAATAATTCCTGCTGCATTTCAAATATGTTTTCTGAGGTTTTTGTTTGGTTTTTTAAACAGAGAAGGAGCAGCTTTTCACTGGTGCAGCTCCCAGAACCACCCTTCCTCTGTTTCTGATTTCTTGCCGCCCCTCACACTGAGCTTCCCAGCCTCAGCTCTGTGACCACCAGAGTTCTGGCTATCAGCACAATGGATGTCATGTCATCCCTGAAATAATTTTATTCTGTGTTCTTGCTCTGCTACTTTCACACAAACAAAAGTTTGGTGCACAATATATGAATTTGCCTATTTCCACTCTGACTCAATACCTGAGTTGAACCTGAAGGGACTGTACTCAGACACAGAAGGCTCTTAGATAGAACAACCTCATATCAGGGATTCCCTAGCATAGTACCAACTTCAGATATTAAATTCTACTTCCAAATCAGGAGTTGTAAATTTCTATTGTGAAAACAATCACTTCAGGAGAGATTAAGAGCAGGAAAATGATTGTGAAATTGACCTGTCGGATATATAAGTGATGAGGAGAGTCCATGTGTAGTAGTCACGGCAAAATCATTCAATGTAGGAAGAAAGCATGCATTTTAGCAAGTCTTTTTTCACTGTGGGAAGCCACAGTATGTGCATTTTAAAATGAGTGTGGTTTTACTGCCCTCCAGTGTCTCAGAGTGTTAAGAACCTACTGAACCTACTGAAAAATGCCTTCTCACCCCTGGCGATAGATTTTATAGTCAGAGAAAACAAAAAATATTAGAACTCAGTGGAAAAACCATTAGAGGTAATCCAGTGAACATCAGCAGCCTTTATATAGGTGGAAAACTGGAGGCAGAGAGGAAGGGCAGGCTCAACCTGCCAAAATCAAAGATAGCATATCAAGGACTAATCATCTCATTCATTCATTCACTTGTGTGAATGTGTTCACTTCTCATATAATACTGGAAAAAATACATTACATCTTTGTTCCCTACATTTTATCATTTTCTCTGAGGTCCCTGAGGGTGGAACATTCCTTCTTTCTGACTCCAGAGCCAGAGTACTTAATTTAAACTTTGTCCCTCAACTCCTTTATATCCCTTAGGAGAGAAGAAAGACTGGGTCCATGTCACTCACAATTCTCTTCCAAGAACTTTACAGACTTTGGCGCATGTAAGGTATTAAATTGGTATTCTATGAAGCAATCAGCCAGTTAGTGAATGGAAAGATAATTTGTTGCAACATTAATTATGGTCTTTTTATTGTTGCTCTCATCGCTATAGGTGTGCAGACATTTTGTTGAAAGAGCAAAATTTAGCAGGGATACAATCACAAAACAATTCTCCCCTAATTACTACCTCCCTTGTATACTTGCTTGGTGGACTAGTTTGTTTTTTTTTTTTTTTTCTCATACATTACTTAAATCTAGGGTGGGTCTTATGACTTTTGTGGTGAGTTTCAAATATAAAAACAACTTCTGGTCACTTAAATTTTTTTTTTATTTTGGTAAAAGTCACATAACATAAAACATACTATTTTAACCATATTTAACTGTACAGTTCAGTGGCACCAAGTACATTCACATTGATGTGCAATTCTCACCATCATCCATCTTCCTAATCTTTCATTTTCTGAAGCTGAAACTGTCCCCAAATCCCCGTTCTCCCTCCCTACTCCTCCACCCCCAGTCCTTGGCATCTATCAGTGTACTTTCTGACTGTATGAACTGACTATTCTAGCTACCTCATATAAGTGGAAGCAAACAGTATCTGTCTGTATCTACTATATATTGGAGTGCATTTTTATGGTTAACTTAATATATGTCCTACCCCATAGACAAAGGAGCCAGGTGGGCTACAGTCCATGAGGTTGCAAAGAGTCGGACACGACCGAGTGACTAAGCACACACACAAAAACAGATTGTACCTTTTCCCCTTTGTGCGATACAGTAGGGTCTCATTAGTTACCTGTTTTATGCATAGTAGTGTATATATGTCAATCCCAGTCTCCCAAATTATCCCTCCCCTTTTTTCTCATTGGTGTCCATACATTTGTTCTCTATATCTGTGTCTGTTTCTGTTTTGCAAATAGGTTCATCTGTACTATTTTTTCCTAGATTTCACATGTATGTGTTAATATACAGTATTCGTATTTCTCTTCTGACTTACTTCCTTCTGCATGACAGTGACTAAGTTCATACACATCTCTGCAAATGGCAATTTCATTCTTTTTTATGACTGAGTAGCATTCCATTTTATCTATGTACCATGTCTTCTTTATCTATTCATCTGCTGATGCACATTTGGGTTGCTTCCATGCCCTGGCTATTGTAAATAGTGTTGGGGTGAACACTGGAGTACATGTATCTTTTGGAAATATGGTTTTCTCTGGATATTTGCCCAGGAGTGGGATTGTTGGGTCACATGGTAGATCTACTCTTAGTGTTTTGTATTTTTTTTTTTTAAAGGAACTTTTATACTGTTCTCCATAGTGGCTGTATTAATTTACATTTCTACCAATAATGTTAAAGGGTCCCCTTTTCTCTACAGTCTCTCCAGTGGTTATTGTTTGCAGATTTTTTGATGATGGCCATCCTGACCAGTATGAGTCTGTATCTCATGGTAGTTTTGATATACATTTCTCTAATAATTAGTGATGTTGATCATCTTTTCATGTGCCTCTTAGCCATCTGTATGTCCTCTTTGGAGAGATGTTTATTTAGATCTTTTGCCCATTTTTTGAATCAGGTTTTCTTTTTTTCCCTTCTGAGTGTTATCTTTTCATTTTGTTCATGGTTTACTTTGTTGTGCAAAAGCTTTTAAGTTTATTTAGTACCATTTGTTTATTTATTTATGTTTTATTCTAAGCGATACCTCGAAACACAAAAGATCTTGCTTTCACTTTAAAACACAGTGATTTAATTTTCCAATCACTTGAAGATGGACTTCTGCACTGTTTTAGTCCTCACCTTAGACATGGGGAGAGAATAATGATGAGATGTCACTTACGCTATCCAACTGACAAAGATAAAGCAGATAGTAGTGAATTTCTGCTTCTCAAAATATCAGGCTAACATATTTCAGGCCAAGAAACTCTGGGAGATAGTGAAGGAGAGGGAAGCCTGGCATGCTGCAGTCCATGGGGTCGCAAAGAGTCAGACACGACTGAGTGACTGAACAAAAAGTTTTCCCACATTTAAAAAGCCTAAAAAAAATTATTTGAACAAAAATCTGCTGATGATATTAGAAGAGAGTTACAAAAACAAAACTTGAGAGATTGAAGATTTCTAAGAGATAGGAAGCCCAGAGCAATGAAGCTAACATTTGCAAAGGCTCCTTCCCTGAAACAATTAGAAATTGAAAAGCTGTGACAAAGACTGAAAATGCAGCAGTTGAGAATCTGAGCAGAGATTTTTATCTGTGTCATAGGATTAGGGAAAATTGGAATTCAGGACTTGCAGAAGAGAGTAATATCCCAGAATTTCAGTCTTTCTTCCTTCCCCCTAAGGACCTCATAATGGGTTCGGGTAAACCTCCACAAAGAATAAAGCTCAATCTGTACCTGCATTAAGATGATTTGCCCCCAGGCTAGCTGCATGCCAGAAATAAGGGTAAATCCTCTCTGGAGAAGAGGACATTATCCACAGCCTCAAATGGTCTCTGCTGCTGCTGCTAAGTCACTTCAGTCGTGTCCAACTCTGTGTGATCCCATAGACGGCAGCCCACCAGGATACCCTGTCCCTGGGATTCTCCAGGCAAGAACACTGGAGTGGGTTGCCATTTCCTTCTCCAATGCATGAAAGTGAAAGTGAAAGTGAAGTCACTCAGTCGTGTCCGACTCTTAGCGACCCCATGGACTGCAGCCTACCAGGCTCCTCCGCCCATGGGATTTTCCAGGCAAGAGTACTGGAGTGGGGTGCCATTGCCTTCTCCACAAGTAGTCTCTACAGTTGTTTAAACACAAGCCTCATACTCAGTCAGAATTAACCAGACATAACAGAGTATATCTGGAGAAAGAAATGGCAACCCACTCCAGTGTTCTTGCCTGGAAAGTCCCAAGGACAGGGGAGCCTGGTTGGCTGCTGTCTATGGGGTTGCACAGAGTCAGACATGACTGAAGCGACTTAGCAGCAGCAGCAGCAGCAACAGAGTATATCACCCCATATAAAATCAGTTAGACAATACAAACAGACTCATGGGAGATTCAGATATTAGAGTTAACAGACAGACTTAAATAGGACCATGATTCATGTGTTCAAAGAGTTAAAAAAAAAAAAAAAAACAAATGGAGTCTTAGAGTAGAAAACTATAAAACAGAAAGATTAAAATAAAAATTCAAGAACTAAAAAGTAATAATTGAAATAAAGCTTTGATATAGTTAAGGAGAGTTAATAAATCAGAACATAGATAAGAAGAACATACCAAGACTGAAGCACAGAGAGACAAAATAATACCAAATATAAAAAAGAGCATAGGAAACATACATATACTGCAAGTCCCAGAAATTGGGATGGGAAATAGTGGACCAGAAGCAATATTTGAAGAGTTAATGGCTGAGAATTTTTGAAACTGATGAAAGAAATCAAGCCACACATTCCAGAAACTTTGCAAACCCAAATCAATATAGATTTATAGTGAATGAAATCAGAACAGAGATTAACTTTGGAGGGATAATAGTGATTGAAGAATGAGAGGTAAAACGTGGTTAAATATAAACAAGGTTTTCATTAAACAGTCATCGTAATAGTGTCTTGTGAGATTTAAATATATAAGTATATAGATGCTTTCCTATATGTATATACATATATTAAAATATTTTAATATACAAAACGTTATATAATTATAATACATGCATATTAAATAAAACAACAACAATATTCAATACATGTCCATGCATGCTAAATTGCTCAGTCATGTCTGACTCTCTGACCCCATAAACAGTAGCTCTCCAGGCTCCTCTGTCCATGGAATTCTCCAGGCAAGAACACTGGAGTGGCCATTTCCTACTTCAGTTCAACAGTCAGGACAGAGTTAAAGTATTGCAATTAAACTAGAGGTTAAATATTCTAAGGTCTTTATATTGTCAAAGAAGTATAAAAAAACAAGTCTATATAAGAAAATACTAAGCTATGTTTCAATATTTAGGATGATATATGAAAGAATAGCAAAAGAATGGCTAACAAGAAAATGTAGGAGAAAAATAAAATAGTAAAAAGAATTATCTGAAAGAGAAACTAAGACAAAAGAGAAAAAAAGATTGTATAATTGATGAAATAAATACAAAACACATAGTAAATTTAAATCCATATATGTCAACTGTCACATTAAATGTGAATGAAACTAATTATGTCAATTAAGGACAAAGATTGTCAGGCTAGGTAAAATTTTTTTCAGAAACTCTTTGTCACTTACATAAGACACACTTTAAGGATAAAGAAGAATTAAAAGTAAAAAGATGAAAAAAGACTATATAAAGAGTATTGCTATGGTCTGAGTGTTTAATTGGTAGGTTGAAATCCTAACTCCTTAAGGTGATGGTAAAAGGAGGAAGGAGACCTTGGAAGGTGACTAGTTCAGGAGAGTGGAGCCCTCATGAATGAGATTGTTAGTTGCTCAGTTTCTCAATCGTGTCGGACTCTTTGTGACTCCATGGTCTGTCCATGGAATTCTCCAGGTAAGAATACTGGAGGGTGTTGCCATTCCCATCTCCAGGGTATCTTCCCAACCCAGGGATTGAACCTGGGTCTCCTGCACTGCAGGTGGATTCTTTACCATCTGAGCCACCAGGGAAGCCCATAGGACAAAAAGCACTACTAAGGAAAGATTTATCACAGTGGTAAAAGTTTCAGTGAATGAGATTAATGTCCTCATAAATGAGGCTCCAGAGAAATCCCTCACCCCTTCAACCATGTGAGGACACAGTGAGAAGTCAGTGACCTAGAAGAGGGCTTTTGTTCAATCCCGCTGGCACCCCAATCTCAAACTTCAACCTCCAGAACTGTGAGCAGTGAATTTCTGCTGCTTTTAAGCCACCCATTCTATGATATTTTGTTATAGCATCTTGAAGGGACTGAGGCAAATGCACAAAAGAAACATTTCTATACTAATACCAGTCAAGTTAGATTTTAGGGCAAAAAGTACTACTAAAGATCAAGAGATTTATTATAGTGATAAAAGTTTCAATTAACTAGGAAGATTGTGATGGTTAATGTTATGTATCACCTTGACTAGGTACAGTACCCAAATATTCAAACATTATTATAGATGTTTCTGTGAAAGTATTTTTTAGATGAGAGTAACCATTAAATCAGTAGATTCTGAGTGAAGCAGATTACCCCTCATCATATGAGTGGGTGTTCTTCTGTCAACTGAGGACCTTAATAGAAGAATGACTTCAGAAAATCAGAGGATGCCAGCAGATAGCCTTTGATCTCTTCCTAGGTCTCCAACTGTCAGCCTACCCTGCAGATTTTGGAACTGCCAGCCTCTACAGTCATTATCTATCATATCTATCTATAGATAGATGGATATAATAGATAGATGAGCAAATATAGATATGCATATAAAACTGCTTACTAAGTTTGTACCTTAATTAAGCCACAAGATATCCCTTTACAACCTTGTAAGACTGGCAGTTAGGATATTCCCATTCAGATCAGATCAGATCAGTCGCTCAGTCATGTCCGACTCTTTGCTACCCCATGAATCGCAGCACGCTAGGCGTCCCTGTCCATCCCCAACTCCCAGAGTTCACTGAGACTCACATCCATCAAGTCAGTGATGCCATCCAGCCATCTCATCCTCTGTCGTCCCCTTCTCCTCTTGTCCCCAATCCCTCCCAGCATCACAGTCTTTTCCAATGAGTCAACTCTTTGTATGAGGTGGCCAAAGTACTGGAGTTTCAGCTTTAGCATCATTCCTTCCAAAGAAATCCCAGGGCTGATCTCCTTCAGAATGGACTGGTTGAATCTCCTTGCAGTCCAAGGGACTCTCAAGAGTCTTCTCCAATACCACAGTTCAAAAGCATCAATTCTTCAGCGCTCAGCTTTCTTCACAGTCCAACTCTCACATCCATACATGACCACTGGAAAAACCATAGCCTTGACTAGACAGACCTTTGTTGGCACAGTAATGTCTCTGCTTTTCAATATGCTATCTAGGTTGGTCATAACTTTCCTTCCAAGAAGCAAGTGTCTTTTAATTTCATGGCTGCAGTCACCATCTGCAGTGATTTTGGAGCCCCCAAAAATAAAGTCTGACACTGTTTCCACTGTTTCCCCATCTATTTACCATGAAGTGATGGGACCGGATGCCATGATCTTCGTTTTCTGAATGTTGAGCTTTAAGCCAACTTTTTCACTCTCCTCTTTCACTTTCATCAAGAGGCTTTTGAGTTCCTCTTCACTTTCTGCCATAAGGGTGGTGTCATCTGCCTATCAGAGGTTATCGATATTTCTCCCAGCAATCTTGATTCCAGCTTGTGTTTCTTCCAGTCCAGCATTTCTCATGATGTACTCTGCATATAAGTTAAATAAACAGGGTGACAATATACAGACTTGACATACTCCTTTTCCTATTTGGAACCAGTCTGTTGGTCCATGTCCAGTTCTAACTGTTGCTTCCTGACCTGCATACAAATTTCTCAAGAGGCAGATCAGGTGGTCTGATATTCCCATTCATAGGCCCCCAAACAGGACTAAATGGTTGCATAATTTGCTGAAGGACACACATCTACTGATTATTAGGATCAGATCAGAATCCACGTCTTTCTGACACCAAGCACATTTTCTCTTCCCATTGGTTTGTCCCCTCTTTTCAACAATCTTAGTAATTTAGTCTGGCATGTTCCTTCGTTTTGTAGATGGAGATGATGTACTTAATTTTCCAGCCTGATAGACTCATGGCACAGCATGTGTGGCAGGGCCAGAGCGGGGCTGTCTCTCCACACAGGCTGTCCTGCCAACTCCCTGCCCTTGCTCGCAGATCTCTTTGCCAAGTGCACATCTAATGCTTTCAGGGCACTATTGCTCTTCAAGTGACAGATCTTAATGCTCCTAATCGTCACCCATTATATCATCATTACTTTTTCTGTGGAATTAAAATTCTTTTCATAAAAGGGCAAAAAAGTTCATCTGCCTTACAGCATATCCCAGACTTCTCTGTTGGAATAGTTAGTTCTTTAAAATTTCCAGCTCTGGCTCCAGAGTGACTGTCATTATCTTTCCCTGTGGCAGTTTGTGGGAAGGAGTTACAGTCACACAGTAACCTCTGCTGTCAGTGTCTTCCTTTTAAAATGAAAATTGAGACTTCCCTGGAGATCCATTGGTTGACTTTGTGCTTCCAATGCAGTGGGTGAGGGTTTGATCCCCATTCGGGGAACTAAGATCCCACATACCACTCAGGGGGGTTAAAAAAAATTAGTAAAAATTTTAAAAATAAAATAAAATGAAAACTGCTAAACAGTGAGTCATAGAGGGCAGGGGCAATATCTTATTATCCTCTGTGTGCCCAGTACCCTGCCTGACACATCATAGGTGATCATTACATACTTATCAAATAAGTTAGTGGGCCTTTGCCATTCCTTTTTTTGAAGCACATTTGAATTATCTGCCTTCAGATCTATGGGGTGGCCATTAAGCTTAAGAAACTTATAGCACAATAGATTTTAAAAGACATATGTAGGAATTTTATGTCCCGTCTTACAGGTGAAGAAATTGTGGCATGAGGCACTGAGATGCTGAAGCCAAGAGCTACACAGCAGAACCACAACAAAGGCGATGCCCATCAGAGGTAATCCAATACCTTTCGTTTCTGTCTCCTTCCACCTGGACACCTCCCTGGTTCCATTTCTTTTCATTTTTTCTGATGTTACGATTGCAGAAGTTCTTCCTCTCTTAAACCAGTGTAGAAGTTACTATCAGCACAAGGTCAGTGAGTTATAAGCCCTTCTTCATCAACATCAGAGCAGGGACCCAAGACGAGCCCTGTGAAATTCCTTCCCGTCTAAGCTTCCAAGGCAGCATCTTTGACCCACAGGCCAAAAAGAAGTGACTTGCGTCACATTCTGTGGCTGTTGTTTGCTGGCCTGTGAGTTTCTCCGTTAGGTGGCCAGAGGCTCCTGGAGAGGCAGTAAGCAGTCACCAGGGGGACGGTTCAGACTCTGGAGTCACAGCCCAGGGGGCCTTGGCTATATGCTCAGTTAAGTAAACACAGACTGCCAGGCACCGTGCTGCCACTGGGAGCTGTTACGGTAACAAGACAAGCATGGGCCCTGCTTCATGGAACTTTCAGGGTTACATCTAGAAGAAGACAGGCATTCAATGAATGAATAAAAACCTGGCTAGTATTTGTGAGTGCTTATTACATGCCAGACACTGTACAGTTTCACACATTATTTGACGGTGAGTCAGTAGGTGGTAGAACTAAAGATTCGAGCCACACTCATTTCTGTCTGACTCTAAAGCCCAGATTGATGAAGAGAGAATATATACCAAGTAAAATGTCTAGCACTTAGTCAGCATCGTGGAAGAATGGAAGAAATCTGGACTTGAGTCAGGAGGCTCGAGTCCTGGATCTGACCCCTCTGTGACAATGGGCTTCGAAGGTGAGGCCACCGCAAGGGAGAGGAAGCTCCCAGAGGCGGGGCCAGGCAGGTTCACTACCTTGCCTTTAACATCTGGCACAAAGAAGGTAGTGAAATTCAATTACACTGGCCTGATTGAAAACATCCTGGGATGCTGCCACATGGCTGACCCTTGAAAACATTCTGCTAACTAAAATAAAGCAGGCAATAAGGACAGATATCATATGATTCCATTCAGATGAGGTCCTTAGAACAGTCACATTCATCAAGAAAGTATGGGATTCTGTAAGACGTTATGGAAAGACCACAACCAACTTTTCAGCCAACCCAATAAAATAGTGATTACTGGGGAGTGAGGAGAGGGGAGAATAAGGAGTTATTCTTTAATGGTTGTGGAGTTTCTGTTTAGGTGATTAAAAAATTCTGGACATAGTGGTGATGGTAGCACATTGTGAATGTCATTAATGCCAGTGAGTCATTCCCTTTAAAAATGGTTTAACCTGGTAAGTTTTATGTTCTGTATGTTTGAGCAAGCTCCGGGGGTTGGTGATGGACAGGGAAGCCTGGTGTGATACAGTCCATGGGGTCGCAAAGAGTTGGACACGACTGAGCGACTGAAATGAGTGAAACTGATATTTACCACAATAAAATGCAATATTTTTTAATTAAAAAAGTAGATATCCTTGGAAACCAAGCACTGTCACAAGACCTTAGAAACTGAAGTGGACAGACCTGAAGGATATAAATGGAGAAATCATTTGATGATATGCTTTGGCTGATTACTTATTGATACTGAATATCAGCACTAACATAATACTTTCCCAAGTACTCTGTGTACTTTACTACCTCGAGAATGGAAGCTACTGTTTATCTTTTGCTCAGAAGAGGAGAGCTTAGGTGCTGTCCTGTCAGCTCCACATGGGGAGAGTCTGGCCTTGAACTCAGGTCCCACAGGTAAACATCACAGCAGGCTCCTCCTCTCCAGGAAAGCAGCCTCCATCCAAGTAGACTTGATTGGGGTGGACTAATAGCTATCATTTAAAAGGAAAATATGTTTATATATATTTATTGAAATATAACTGCTTTACCATTTTATGTTAGTTTCTGCTGTATGATGAAGTAGAGTGAGTCAGCTGTGCCTGCTAAGTTGCTTCAGTCGTGTCTGACTCAGTGTGACCCTGTGGTCTGTAGCCCACCAGGCTCCTCTGTCCATGGGATTCTCCAGGCAAGAATGCTGGAGTGGGTTTCCATGCCCCCCTCCAGGGGGTCTCCCTGACCCAGGGATCGATCACCTATGTATATACACACATATATCCCCTCCCCCTGAACCTCCTGCAGCCCCCTCATCCAGCCATCTGGATCATCACAGAGCAGCAGGCTGAGCGTCCAGTTCTTTTAGCAGGTTCCCGCTAGCTCTCTATTTCTGACATGGTAGTGTATATATGTCAGTCCCGATCTCCCATTCGCCCCACCCTCCCCTTACCACCCTGTATCCACATGTTTGTTCTCTACATCTGCATTTCTGCCCTGGAAATATGTCCATCTGTACCATTTTTCTAGATTCCACATGTATATTAATTTATTAACTTATGACTTTTTTTTTCTCTTTTTGACTTACTTTGCTCCGTGTGACAGACTCTGAGTCCATCCACATCTCTACAAATGACCCAACTCCCTTCCTTTTAGTGGTTGAGAAATATTCCACTGGGTATTTAGGTTCTTTCCATGTCTTGACTATTGTAAGTAGTATTGCAGTGGACATTGGGGTACATGTGTCCCTTTGAATTATGGTTTTCTCAGGGTATATGCTTAGTAATGGGATTGCTAGGTCATATGGCAGTTCTATTTTTAGTTTTTCTGGGAACCTCCATGCTGTTCTCCGCAGTGGCTGTACCAATTTACTTTCATTCCCACCAATGGTGCAAGAGAGTTCCCTTTCTCCACACCCTCTCCAGTATTTACTGTTTGTAGATTTTTTGATGATGGTCACTCTGACCAGTGCAAAGTAATACCTCATTATAGTTTTGATTTTCATTTCTCTACTAATTAGTGACGTTGAGCATCTTTTCCATGTGTCCCTTGGCCATCTGTATGTCTTTTTTGGAGAAATGTCTATTTAGATCTTCTGCCCATTTGAAGATGAACTTTGATGAGATTCTAAGTTCTCCTGGACCCAAAGACTGAAAAGGACAGAAAAGCTCTAACCAAATCCATATGATCTCCGGGCTAATCAGATCTTCTACTAACAAAAAACTCTGTACAAATAGTGGTGCACACAAAATGCGATTTCTTTTGTGCTAAGGAGGAAGTCTAGCTTTTCTCTGATGTTCTCCAGTGGTCTAGTCCTAAGCTGTATCTTCTCTATCCCAGGAGAATGGGTGAGCGTGTGAGGCTAGGCCCTGTCTTGGATAGCTGTCAGTCCTTATAATGCCCCTGGAGCTCTGACAAGGCTGAACAAGATCATCTGTTTATTGCCCCAAGACAGCGTTTCTCCAGATACTGCCATGTACCCCCATGGGGCAAATTTTCCCCTGGTTGGGAACCACCACCATAAGGAAGGACCTCTATGGGGAGACATTAATTCATTCAGGTGCTTAGCCCTCCTTGCTGTGCTGGTCTTTTCTCCTACCTCTGCTGGCCCAGTGTGCTGCTGATCCTATAATTCAGAATTGGTTCATGCTGAATTAAAGAAGGGAACAATGCTGATCCCAGACTCCCACCACCTATCCCTTTACCCTGTGGGATCTGCAAGACTTTTGCAGTGTGTTATTCAGTGATATCGGAGAAGGCAATGGCACCCCACTCCAGTACTCTTGTCTGCAGAATCCCATGGACAGAGGAGCCTGGTAGGCTGCAGTCCATGGGGTCGCTAAGAGTCAGACATTACTGAACGACTTCACTTTCACTTTTCACTTTCATGCATTGGAGAAGGAAATGGCAACCCATTCCAGTGTTCTTGCCTGGAGAATCCCAGGGATGGGGGAGCCTGGTGGGTTGCCGTCTATGGGGTTGCACAGAGTCAGACACGACTGAAGCAACTTAGCAGCAGCAGCAGCATTCAGTGATATAAATGAATGAAGAAATTAAATGTTACAAGTGGTTGGTGAGGGCCCTGATCCCAGATCAGCCAATAAAGGGGATCTTGTGGTCCCTGCCCTTAGATAATCTACCAGTGGTGTCCCCCTGAGAAACGTCTCAGGGAAGGGACTTGGCAGCTGTCTCTTGGTGCAGCTGGCCACACGCTGGAATGCCTCAGCTGCTGTAAATGGACTTTGCAAACTCCCACACCGGGGATACTCCAGTCTGTCCTTGGAGTGTGTATGAGAGTCACCTTAACTTGTCAAAAAGCCACCCTGCCTCCCTCCTTGAGGCCAAAACAGTGGAGCTATTAGCAGGGGATCACAACAAAGCCACAAGCGGGAACAAGACCATGCACAGCCCATCGTGAGCTTTCAGTAAATGCTGGTTGGGACTTCTCTTCTGGCTGTTTCAAAGGAGGTAGCATGTTCTCTACCAGGTAAGAGAGGATTTACTCCATGTTAGTCACAGTCTCATAAAATAAAGGTTAGCAATTTCTGAACAAATTCAATTTTAGAGTAACCTTTCCTCTCTACTAGTTTTGTTCATGTAAGAACATTTAGACTCTTACTTTTTAAATGAATGATAAATGTAATATTTATTATAGAAAAAGTAACTGCAAAGAAGTGCAATGGCACAGAAAATAATTCACAGTAGTCCTACTGCCAAAGAGAGTGCAGCAAACAATTTTGACATTTTTATCATACATTCTGTCAAGGTTTTTTTTTCCTTTGCATGATTTTTATTTTTAGAAGTAACGTGTTGTATTACAGCCCCATCAAAGAAGAAGTGATACATTTCCACTGAGAAAATTGAAGAGAGAGTTTAGTAAAGTTACTGTTAATAAGAGAGTTGCTGCTGCTAAGTCGCTTCAGTCGTGTCTGACTCTGTGCGACCCCACGGACTGCAGCCCACCAGGCTTCTCCGTCCCTGGGATTCTCCAGGCAAGAACACTGGAGTGGGGTGCCATTGCCTTCTCCCAATAAAAGAGTAGATGGGATCAAAAAAGGAAAGGAAGGAACAAGGTAAGGAGACCTCAAGAGATGGTACAGCAACTTCCCTGGAGACTAACAACAGGGAAGCACCATTCCCACTCCCAGCCTTTAAAGGGGAGGAGGAGAATCGGTGGTCACTCCGAGACAGAGAGTGAGTTGGAAGGTTGCATGGGGGAGAACCCCTTGAGAAGAAGAGAGATGATGAGGCATCAGAGGAAGGGAGAAAAGACCTTGTCCTCTAACCTCTGAGTCCCTGCCAGTGGCCCCAGACACCAGCCAGTATGGCTGCCCACTGGTGCAGTCAGCCTTCCCGAGTACAGGGCAGGGTGGGCAAGGATACTGGGCAGACAGCCATCCAGGCCAAACAGGAGCATGTTCCTGGAACTAATATTCACTCCACCAAGACATGACCATTGGTTTAAGTGTGGTCAGGATCCTTCAGACATTTTTCTAGGTAGTTACCTATATAACTTGTGTGTTCTCAGTCACGTCAGTCATGTCCGACTCTTTGCAGCCCCATGGTCTGTAGCCTGCCAGGCTCCTCTGTCCATAGGATTCTTCAGGGAAGAATACTGGAGTGGATTGCCGTGCCCTCCCAATGTGGTCCATAAGAAGCCTGTTTCCTAGTATCCAGCTTCTTGTTCTCAACTTCTGGGGCCATGGCAAGACTGTGGGTCCCTTTTCTATTAAGTTCAGGTGTGCCAGTGCAGTTTCCTTCAGGTAAGGTATACAAACTGAAATCCCATGTGTTACTTGCAGGGAAAAGCTTTAAGAACCAATGAAATCTTCCCCATTTCTCTCTTATCTTCTGCCACTGGGACTAGGAATGTTTTAGACAAGTGATGTCCAATAAAAATGTAATACAAGCTGCTCTGAAATTTGTTCTAAAATGTTCTAGAAGTCACATTAAAAAATTAATAGATAAAATTAATTTTGATAATGTTATTTGTCAAATATATTCAAACTATTATCCTATGCAGTTGAGATTAAATATTGTTGAGATACTTTACATTTTTTATACAAAACCTTTGAAACCCAGTGTATATTTTATATTCACAGCATGTAACAGTGCTGATCAGGTACATTCCAAAGGCTCAATAGCCACTCTTAATAGCCTTGCTGCTGCTGCTGCTGCTAAGTCACTTCAGTCATGTCCGACTCTGTGTGACCCCATAGACAGCAGCCCACCAGGCTCCCCCGTCCCTGGGATTCTCCAGGCAAGAACACTGGAGTGGGTTGCCATTTCCTTCTCCAATGCATGAAAGTGAAAATTGAAAGTGAAGTCGGTCAAGTCATGTCCGACCCTCAGCGACCGCATGGAGCCTACCAGGCTTCTCCATCCATGGGATTTTCCAGGCAGGAATACTGGGGTGGGGTGCCACTGCCTTCTCCTTTAATAGCCTTACTAGATAGCAGCTACCATATGGGATGGGCTCTCTTGGTGGTTCGCCAAGAGATGGGTGGTAGAGCACCCGCCTGCCAATGCAGGAGATAAGGGTTCCATCCCTGGGTCAGGAAGATCCCCTGGAGAAGGGAATGGCTACCCACTCCAGTATTCTTGCTTGGAGAATCCCCATGGGCAGAGGAGCCTGGTGGGCCACAGTCCACAGGCTTGCAAAAGAGTCGGACACGGCTGAGCAACCGAAAACAACAACAATCATATGGGACAGCACAGTCCTACCTGAATCTCAGGATGACACATAGCTGAGTCAGTAGCCAAAGTGTGATAAGCATACAGTGTGACTGAGGAGTAAACCTTTTTTGTTTACTTAAGGCATCAGTATTTTTGTGTTGTTTGCCCGTAGAGCATCACCTGGTCTATCCAGACACACACACATATCCTATCAATAACTCAGGTAATCAGTTTCCTATGGATGGGCATACACGTGGTTCCCAGTTTTTCACTCCCATAAAAATGTGTTGATAAACATCCATATGTGTATTTCTGATGCTCATATGCAGGTTTTTCTCTGGAGTAATTACCTAAGAATAAAATCATATGTATACTTTTTGTTTTAACAAGTGTGTCTAAAAAGTTGTCTGAATGGACCATACAAATTTTAACTTTAATCAGTGGTATCTGAAAGTAACTGCTTTTCTGTATTCTTACTGGTATTTAATATCATCAAATTTTTCATTTAAAAGGTTTTTTTGTATTTACATTTTGATATTATACTTGACAAAACAGCCTGTTCTTTTAACATCATAAATATTTTAATCTAATTAAAGTTTGTATTAACCTTGATTTTAAATGACTGCATAAAAACATGATATGGATATGCCAGATTTATCTAACCATCTCCTGAGTCTTTTTGGCATTTGGATTATTTATAACTCAGATTATATATATACCATAATGAATATTTTTACACATTCAACTTTTTCCACAGTTCAATTATTTTTCCTTAGGATAAATTCTAAAAGTGTAAGTATTGGATCAAAGGCCCATAAATTTTGTGTTTTTCACGTCCCCTCTTTTCTTTTCTACTTACTTTACCATATTGTATTAGTTTCTGCTGTACAACACAGTGAATCAGCGATGTGTATTCTTTATCCCCTCCTTCCTGAATCTCCTTCCGACTCCCACATCCCGACCCTTCAGAGCGCCTTTCTGAAGCCCCCGTGCTGTGCAGTGGCTTCCCACCAGCTATGTCACATGCAGTAGCGGATAACTGTCAGTCCCACTCTCCCAGTTCATCTCACTCTCCCTCTCCCCACCCATGCTCACATGTCTGTTCTCTATGTCTGCATCTCTGTTCTTGCAAATGGGCTCATCTGCACCATTTTTCTAGATTTCATACATATGTGTTAGTAGACAACATTTTTCTCTTTCTAATTTCACTCGGTATGACAGGCTCTAGGTCCATCCACATCACTATAAATGACCCAATTTCATTCCTTTCATTGTTTTAGCAGATTTTTTCCCCCAGAAGAATTGTATCAGTTACACTCCTTTGGGAAATGTCAGATTTTCATAAACCATATACTGGGTATATATTTACATATGCAGATGCCTTCGAGTGCAGTATTGGACTTGGTGCTCACGAGGGTGAGCAAAGGCGAAATGACTTGTCCCAGGTCATGTGGTAGGTAAGGGGCAATGCTGACCCTTGAACCCAGCTTTGGACCACAAGTTTATGCTTTTTTTTTAAAATATAATTTTATTTATTTCCTTATTTATTTTGGTTGTGCTGGGTCTTCATTGCTGCGCAGGCTTTTCTCTAGTTGCAGTGAGCAGGGGCTACTCTCTACTTGCAGTACAAGGGCTTCTCATTGTGGTGGCTTCCCTTGTTTGGGCTTCCCTGGTGGCTCAGATGGTAAAGAATCTGCCTGCAAAATCTGCCTGCAACAAGGGAGACCCAGGTTCGAGCCTGGGTTGGGAAGATCCCCTGGAAAAGGGAATGGTTACCCACTCTGGTATTCTTGTCTGGAGAGCTCCATGGACAGAGGAGCCTGACGAGCTACAGTCAGTCCTTGGGATCACAAAGAGTTGGACATGACTGAGCAACTTTCACTTTTACTTTCTCTTGTTGCAAACCATGGGCTCTAGGGTGCACGAGCTTCAGTAGTTGGGGCCCGTGGGCTCGGTAGTTGCGGCTTCCAGGCTCAGTAGTTGTAGCGCATGATGTTAGTTGCTCCACAAGATGTGGGATCGTCCCAGACCAGGGATCAATCCCGTGTCTCTTGCATTGGCAGATGAATTCTTAACCACTGAGTCACCAGGGAAGCCCAAGTTTAGGCTTTTTGTTTGTTTTGTTTAATGCTTCATCTGTCTCCTTTATCCTGGTGTTGAAAATAGCCTTTTCTTTGATCACTACAGCCACAACTCTTGACCCCAATTAATTAATTAAGATCTTCAAGTAGAGCTGTGTAGTATTAACAATGGCTTCTTTCTGTAGGAAAAAATCTCTTCCATGTTTAAAAAAAGGCATGTCAAGCTATAACTTCAAGATGCCAGGAGAGGGCACTGCTGGCCCATAATCTGCTTCAGAAATAAACAGACCAGCTCTCCAGAGGAGACTGTTTTTGAGATGGTTTCCCTAGGAGAGAGAGAGACCTTCTGCTGGAGGAATATTAAGCTGTTGTTTGGCATACAGAGCTGTTTTCCAAGGAGACTCATCAGGGTTCTTTATTCAGGTGATTTAGCCACACAAACAAACCACCTTGTTTCAAAATGAAAGGGGAGTCATGAGAAGGCATTGAACTCTTTTAAAGTGGAAACCATCACAGACATTTCTTAGTATAGTTCTCACCACTGGAGACAACAATGAAATGCACACGGGGACATTCTCAGTCACTCAGTCATGTCTGACTCTTTGCAGTCCCATGGACTGTAGCCCACCAGGTTCCTCTGTCCATGGGATGATACATGAATACTGGAACAGGTTGCCGTTTCTTTCTCCAGGGGATCTTCCCGACCCAGGGATTGAGCCCTCGTCTTGTGTCTCCTACAGTTGGTGGGCAGATTCTTTACCAGCTGAACCATCCAGGAAGTGCATGCACATGGGGAAATAGGGCCAAATGCAAGTGCGTCAGAAAAGATCAGAAACCGTCTCTGGACATTTTCCCATTTTGTTCCTTGGACAACTGTTGGTGTTCTGTAAATGTTAGCTGAGAGCAGAAGGTTCCTGCTCTCTGAGGATACACAGAGATGTCCCTTCCCTGCTATGATCAGAGCTCCTTTCTTGCCTGGGCCATGGCCATAATATTCTTGATTGGTTTTCTTTCCCCCATTGCCACGTCCCCAGTTCCAACTCTGGCCCCACAGTGCAGCCTGAACAGACTTTGTAACGAAGAGTTGGATACCATTACTCCTCTCTTGAAAACCCCCTTGACATTCCCCACCATCTCTCAAATCAGAGTCTTTGCATATCTTACCCTACTTTCAAAATCAAGCCTCTGCCCACTTTCCCAGCCCCGTTTCATGCCAGTCTTCCCACTCCCCTCCTACTACTGTGTTCCACACACACAGAATTTCTTGCCTTCTCCCCAACGTGCTTTGCCTTTTAACTCTCCTTTCATTGAAATTACATGTCTGTTGAGGAGTTCATGCTGGTTTTGGTCCAAATTCTAACCTCCATGCTTTGCACCTTCTATTCCCTCTGACCTGGGAATTCTTCACCATTGTTTTCTCAGCCTATCAAATTCCTGCTCATTCTTCAAAATCCAGTAACAAGTCACCTCTTCCTGATGTCTTCTCCAAATCTCCAGACACAGTCACTATTCTGTTGGTACTCCCATGGGTCACTGTGGGTCTACCGTGTGCTGCTGTTTCTTATTTTGTCTGTTGGTACCTCTGTACAGAGAGCTCTTATAAGAAAGGGACCATATCTCGTTCTTCATTTTATCTAAGCTTAGCTAAGCTTATATAGCCTGGCATGTAATAGACTCTCAATCAACTATTATTATTTTCATTTGCATTTGGATAGATAGGCTTTCCAGAAACTTGGGTAATCTGGCAACATACCGCATGTATCATTCTAAAATTTTTTGGAGGTTCTAAGCTCTCATTATTCATAATTTTGCAGTTCACACTTGAGAATATTTGTTTATGCTTACTTTTATTTTTTTCTTCTGAATGATTTTATTTGGAAAGAGAATATCTGAGGTTAGAATTTGGACCAAGACCAGCATGAATTTCTTAACAGAGATGTAATTTCAATGAAAGGAGAGTTTCTAGTGGGTAAGAAGGGAAACTGGCTCCAAGTATTTGACAGAAGGAAACAGAAGAATTAAAGTGGAGAGGGAAGCAAGGATCCTGAGAGCTGGTTTGTCACACTGTAGGGAGGGAGAGACAGGTGATAACAGGAGTGAGTGAGGGAGGAGAGAGGGGTGAGTGTGAGCATTTATTTCTCCTCCTACAAGTTCTATTTCTGCTCCCAATGGCAGGAATTAACATTGGTGAAAGACAATTGCCAAGTTTCTACCAACTCCCCATATTCTTTCAGATGGTAATGAGTTCTGAATGATCATTACATCTTGAAATGTATAAAGTCACTAAAAGGAACATTATTCACTCAGAAATCTATGGAGCTTGTCACTTCACAATGTAGGTATTTTAATGAGTCTTGAAACTCTTCATACTGGTCCTGTACACACACAGAAAGTTTTAACAGCCTATATAAGCACATGTCTGCACGCGCACGCACACACAGACATGGAGCTTCAAACACCCACTCTCCCACGTGGGGCATGACTCCGTTTTCCTATTGACGGATAGAACTTTAGGTTGAGATGAACCATCTGTCTACCAAATGGCATTTCTAGTGCTTCAATCACATCTCCAATAATCACTTCTCCTAAACACATTAGTGGGAAATTATGTAAAAAATAATTAAGTGTAACTATCCATTCCATTAGAAATTGATGATATCTATGTTTTATAAATTAGAGACATGTAGGAGAAAATGATTATTCTCACAACTCATTGCGACAGGAAGATCTCTTCATTGTTGCATAAAATTTATCCTAGTAGGAGGAATGAATATTTGAATACTTGGTGGTTCAAAGGAGAGAAGACGCTAAATGAAAGAGCTACTTGAAAAAATGGAGTGATAAGGGCAAGTAGGAAAAAAGGGTTTATGCCAGTAAAACTTGCTTCTCACCTTAGGAAAATTAAATACAGTGTAGAATTGATTAGCATAGTTTCTGTGACCCATGAAAATCAGGTAGATTTTTGGTTGTCAAAATGTAGCTTCTGGCTTAGCCAGACACAACATTACTCAAGTTTCCATTAACCCACCTATGAAAAGCCCCTCTCATCCTAAAGTAAGTAGATAGAATCTTTGTTCATCACTGTCCACATGGTTTAAAACACAACAAAGAAAAGCGAGTAATCTCTTTCAGTTGCCTGGATATTTCTTTTTGAGAAGAGAAAATATTGCTCCTTCATTTATTTAGTGCACTATTCATACAAACACACACAGTTTTCAGCAACTTTTATACTATTCATGGACATAAATTCTGAGGAAACAACTAAAGGAAATGTGTGGGATGAGGGGGAGTGTGTATGGTGTGTACAAGCATGTTTTCCTCAAGAGGTTTCTTTTTTTGGCTTTTGTTTTTGTTTTCTTGATCATAAGTAAAATAATTCAGACATACATGAAAGAGATGTTCTGGTAATAAGGCATATTCAGAGAAGTAGCTTGTCACATTCTCTACTCATTCAGAATGTAAGAATGTTCTGAATTAAGTCAAGCCCATGACTCATAGGAAGGCTAGTAGATGCCTTCTTGGGCTAAATAAGGACACTGACTGAGTGCCTCACGGAAACAAGCAATTGGGCTGGTAGCTCTGCATATCATTTTGCTCTTTGGCTATAAAATAAAGAAAAGTTGACTAGTGTTCAAAGGGACCATAGTTGGATAACACATATAGCAACATTTAGCTCTGGAAGGAAAGTTATGACATACCTAGACAGCATATTAAAAAGCAGAGACATCACTTTGCTGACAAAGGTCCATCTAGTCAAAGCTATGGTTTTTTCAGGAGTCATGTACAGATGTGAGAGTTGGATCATAAAGAAGGCTGAGCACTGAAGAATTGTGGTGCTGGAGAAAACTCTTGAGAGTCCCTTGGACTGCCAGAAGATCAAGCCAGTCAGTCCCAAAGGAAATCAACCCCAATTATTCATTGGAAAGATGATGCTGAAGCTCCAATAGTTTGGCCATCTGATGGGAAGAGCTGACTTGCTGGAAAAGACACTGATTCTGGGAAAGATTGAAGGCAAAAGGAGAAGGGGGCAACTGAGGATGAGATGGTTAGATGGCATCACTGACTCAATGGACATGAGTTCGAGCAAACTCCAGGAGACAGTGAAGGACAGGAAAGCCTGACATGCTACAGTCCATGGTGTGGCAAAGAGTTGGACACAACTTAGTGACTGAACAGTAACGAAAGCTCACTATTCAAGCCCATGAAAGAAAAAAAAATACTATGGGGTTTATGAAAATAGTCTCTAGGATTGGTAAGAGGTATATTATTCTGAAGGGCTTCCCTGGTAGCTCAGCTGGTAAAGAATCCACCTGTGATGCAGGAGACCCCAGTTCAATTCTTGGGTCAGGAAGATCCACTGGAGAAGTGATAGGCTACCCATTCCAGTATTCTTGGGCTTCCCTGTTGGTTCAGCTGGTAAAGAATCTGCCTGCAATGTGTGAGACCTGGGTTCAATCTCTTGGTTGGAAAGATCCCCTGGAGAAGGGAAAGGCTACCTACTCCAGTATTCTGGCCTGGAGAAATCCATGGATTATACAGTCCATGGGGTTGCAAAGAGTCAGACACAACTGAGTTTTGGGGCTTCCTTGGTGGCTCAGCTGGTAAAGAATCTGCCGGCAATAAAGGAGACCTAGAGTCAATCCCTGGTCATGAAGATCCTCTGGAGAAGGGAAGGGCTATCCACTCCAGTATTCTGGCCTGGAGAATTCCATGGACTGTATAGTCCAAGGGGTCGCAGAGTCGAACATGACTGAGCAACTTTCATTAGATATTATTCTGAAGATACAGAATAACAGCAAATCTTTGAAGGTAAGTTACTACAGGAATCAGACAAAAATGTTTAGAAAAAACATATTTGACTACCTAATAAGATGCCAGGAGATATGGCCTCTGTGAAACAGAAGCAGAAATCCTCAAGGATGGGAAAAGCTAAAATGAAAATATGGCATAAACAAAATAAGGATTTCAGGGAAGACAGAGAAAATAAAATAGGCAAAGATTTCAAGTACACTAAAGATGCAGAATAAATCTACACTGGAGACAATAATAATCAGAAATTGCAAAAAATTAAATTTAGTGATGGAGAGAACAAACTTTAAAATATATTTGATAGAGGAATGGAAGATGGAAGAGATAATATACAGAGAAAAAAGAAACTAGATACTCTACTTAACAATTACAAGAATTTCTGAGGAAAAACCCAGAATAATTGGTATTGAATTGATCAAGAACATAACTGAAGAAAATCAAGAATCAAGAAAATTAAAAAATCAAGAACATAATTGAAGAAAATTCTGCAGAGATTTTTTTAGGGAGGTATTTTTAACAGCAAGATATTGTTGGGGGTCAGGGGTCATATCTTACTACATTCCCACATAGAATCAATGAAAATGACATATACCTAAATATTATATAAATCTGAAATTAAGCACTCATTGTATTTATAAATAAAATGAAAATAATTCCATAAGCATCCTTTCAGATAATCCACATATGAGCTACAAAGAAACATACATCTGGCTGGCCCCAAACTATTCTTCTGTTTTTCTGATACTAAATAAAAAAGGATAAGAGAACAAAAATTTTGAGAGGAAAACAGTGAGCTCTGGTAATTCATATGTGAAAGCAATAGGAAAATACTCTCAGATACACCGATGCTAAGTGGCAGCAGTGGGTAAAGAATCTGGTTGCTCAGTGGGTAAAGAATCCACCTGTGATGCAGGAGACACAGAACACATGCGTTCAATCCCTGGGTCAGGAAGATCACCTGGAGAAGGAAATGGCAACCCATTCCAGTATCCTTGCCTGAAAAATCCCACGGACAAAGGAGCCTGGCAGGCTACAGTCCAAAGTGTGAGCTATCTCGTTTAAAAAAAAACAAGGTTGGAGACAGAGCTTCAGTTGGTGAAAAAGACTCTCATAAATCAAAAAATTAGGATGATATGTGTAAAAGTACTGGAATTTCTGTTGTCATTTGAAGTTTCTTTTCTAAGGAAATATTTTTATATATACATTTTATTGTCCAAAGATATCAATTGAAGCATTATTTCTTTAAGCAAAAGTGGTAAACAGGCTAAATGTTTAACATCACTGAAATACCCAAATGATGGGTCATTATTCATTCATTAAAAGTGATATTTAGGAAGAATTTTAAGGATGTGAGAAAATATTTATGATATAAAGTTTAATGAAGAAAACGTGGTAGAATTTTGTACAGAACAACCTTTACGATCTAAAAAGCACCAAAGAAAATAGATTAGATAAAAATGTAATGAACAGCAGCTGTGGATTCCCCTCAGGAAGGGAATTAGGATTGAATGTTATACTCATGAGCAGTCTCTAAATTTTCTCGGAAAACCTCGAATGTCAGGATGGGAAAGACAGAATAACAAAATTTTAGAACTTGAAATGCCTTTAGTGATTGTCTACTGTTGTAATTCCCAACCATGAAACCAGTTTAGAACTCCTCAAGCAATTTTTAGTGCTTCAAATAATAACAAAATACATTTACTATACATTAGTTGGTGCCAGTCACAATTTCTTTACATAGACTCTCTCCAGCTTTAAAAAGTGTTATATATTTATTTATTCATCAGAAGGTCAAGAAACTTTATCTCAGGTCTTCTAACAGCTGGTCTAATAGCCTTTCTAATTCCCCAAACTTTGCATGAACTGGAATGTTCTCATAGGGCTCATAAGTGAGACACCTAGTTTTGCTCGAGTAGATCATAACAGTACCAGAGAGGAGACTATGTGGAATATTTTTGCAGGAGAGTTGTCATGCAAAGCACTTGGAGTCTAACAGCATTGGCTTTTACATATGACTCAACAACTTAAAAGCTGGATGGTTTTAGATAAGTCAATTAACCTTTCTGGATCTCTGTATCCTCGTAGACACGTTTTAAGAATTTAATTAGAGGACACATATGGAGCACCAGGCACATTTCCTGGCATATAGACCTCGCTTATATCTATTGATTCTCTCCACCCCTTCACAGAATCTTCTCAACATCCATTCTGATGATCCATTTGACACGCTGACCTCTTCCTCTGAAATGGGAAGCACTCTATGCCCCATTTTCAAACATAATGGAACCATTTTCCTTTCCCTGTAACTTGCTCCCAGTGCCCTCTTTTATTCCACTTTCTAATTGAACCCTGAGTACTGCAAGTTCCTCTCGGCAAGAGCTTAAAGTGGCTTCCTGCCTCCTTGCAAATCTGCCTCTGATTCGACCTGTTTTCTTTGCCTCTCCCAGTGGCAGTGCTAGCCCCCTTGGAGACCTCCAGCAAGGCTGGCTAAACCATGGGGAGCAGGCAGCGCGCAGCTACCTTAACTGCAGGACTGGCATCTTTATTCAGACCCCAGGGCACTGGCAAAGGAGGATGGTTGAGTTTGAGTCATACCTGGCCCCAGACTATTCCTTCACCCCGTCCTCCTCTCATTTTCTCTGTGACTGGCATAGACCACCCTGCCCTCCCTCCTGGAACATTCTTACATCCCTTTGTAGCTCTCCAGATGGTAGCCATCCATTAGCCTTCCATTTCAATCCCACTCCCCCAGGAACTGCATGCTCACTAGTCCAGCCTGCTTCATTCCCTACCTCCTGCCAACAGCTGGGGCTCTAGGTTACTCCTCCTACTCAGTTGTGTTTGAGAATGAAGACTCAAACACAGAATGGACCTGAATGGATTTGACAGAATGGATTTGAATCTTGGCTCTTTGTCTTATTAGCTGTGTGATCTTGAGAAAGTGGCCAATCTTTTCTAAGGAAGAGTTTCCTCATCTGTAACATGCATTCGTGTGTGTTAAGTCACTTCAGTCATGTCCAACTCTTTGCAACTCTTTGGACAATAGCTTAGCGGGCTCCTCTGCCCGTGAGATTCTCCAGGTAAGAATACTGGAGTGGCTTGTCATGCCCTCCTCCAGAGGATCCTCCTGACTCAGGGATGGAATCTGTGTCTCTTATGTTGAGTCTCTTACCTCTCCTGCATTAGTAGGCGGGTTCTTTACCACTAGCGCCACCTGATAAGCCCCATTTGTAACACAGGGATACTAATAATACAAGCCTCATAGAAGTGCTATGTAGACTGCATTAAAAAACACTTAGAAAAGTGCCTTGCACATAAATAAGGATTTAATAAACATTTTTTAAAGTAACATACGTTTTTTGAAGTAAGCTTCTATATGACAAGATTGATCATCTATCCATCCATTCATCCATCTATGCTATACTTGGGACCCAGGGGAAAACCAGGCCCAATCTGTGTCCTCAAGGAGCTGGCAGTCTTACCAGGGAGAAAGAAATGTGAGCACGTTTATTATGATAATGATATATCTGAAAGCTTAGGACTTGGCAACTTGGAGCCTGTTGTCTTCCCCATTGATGTGACAGCTGAGACAGAGCATCCTCATTTGGCTGCAGTGTGCTGTCTGCCCATTGCTACTGGCTGCTCATTGAAGCCTCTTGGTCCCTGAGAAAAAGCTGGAGGGACCAGTTATTCTGATTTCAGTGCCACAGTAACCTCTTCTTTTGCTGTATGGGAAATGGAGGAACTTTCAAACACAGCCTGCTGGAGCTTCTAGGACCTTGGCCAGGATTTTAATCCTTCCAAACCAATTACTCCAAGCTGAGGGTCAGTGGGCCAACTCTGGATTTGATCCTAGAGTCAGACAGCAAAGGTTGCCAGTCACCTGATACCCTCTCAAGACCTTCCACCCATTAGATCAGTCAAAAACATCCCCAACAAGGAATAAGTCCTATCTTTAGAAGATTTTTAGGGGAGTCATTTCACAGATGCCCCTGCCAATATGAGATTATTCAGAAAACCTCTGAATCATCATACAAAGATGTGAGAGGACACAAATATAGAAATAGTGCCCAATTAGCTCAGAGGATTACAAGAGCCTGTGATCCGGGCCTTAGTCAGGGCTGTGATTTCCACATAAGCCAGCTGGCCTTGTGTCTGATGCCTGCAGACCTAACGCCGAGAGGACAACATGTGGTCTTCAGGGAGCAGGGGAGCGTGTGGGCTGCTCTGCAGAGTTCCCATGACCCAGAATCAAAGGTTATATCCAGAATTAACTCTGTGCCTTTGCCCAGAATGTTCTTTCCAGTTGGCACCCCACCTGGCAAGATCCCTGCCTTTCTGGAAAAACATAGCTTATGTGTCCTCTCTTCTGTAAGGTTTTCCCTAATTCACCATCCATCACCTGATGCTTCCAGTTCTTGTTCAACAGACATTTATGACATTCTCTTTTTATTACAGTGTGCATGTGTTGCTGCATTTTATGAGGTGTGTACAAGTCTGTTAGACTTGAACTTCCCCAAAGCAGTATCATGTCCTCCCTATCCCAGCGCTCATCAGGGAGTTGGAATTAGATGTAAACAGACAGGACCAGATGAGTAGATGAGAGATTTGATTTCCAACCACACTAGCTGGGAAGTCAGAGTTACCATCAGCAAAGAGCTCAGAAGAATGGAGCCTCTGATGGTCTCCAGGTGAGAGGAGCTGAAATGGGTGATTTCTGAGCCGAGATGGTAGATATCAATTGAACCCCTTATTGACTGTTTTCCCACAATGCTTAGCAACTCTTACCTCCTGGCCACCTGGTTTTGCTTTTTTACTAATTATTTTACTTCTCTCTACCATTAATCTCTCAAGCTTACATACATCTACTGGATCTGTAGGTGAAAACACTATAGTGGTCCACCATAGAGAGCCAATAGATGTAAATAACCCTCAAAGCAAGGGTAACAGTAAAATGTAGCAAACCAACCAGTTTGGAAAATTCCTAAAAATGTAACAATCAGCACCTGTGAGCTGGCCTGGGCCGGCTCCAGCCCCGTTGTCAGGACCAATAACCCTGATCCCTGACAGGACCACCCCTCCAGGACTCCGCCCACCAAAGGGAAGGCATGGCAGGAGAATCCACTTGCCCAAGCCTAGAGACTGCAATCAAAACAGAGAAAAAGCAAAGAAAGTCTGGCCATCCGGAGAACTGCCACTGCCATCCAAGAGGCTGGAGACCACAGAGGCTACAGACAGGTCCGTCCTTTTCTTCACTTGCTAGACGTTGCATTGCCGGGAGTCGGGATGGTTTTGAAACGGAGATTGGTATTTACTGGGGAGCACTGTGGGGAACAACACCCGGGAGGAAGCTGCGGGACCAGCGAAAAGTTGAACTGTGATCTCGATGCAGTTTGGGCTGGTCCCCTGGGGAGCCCCCGTCCTGGGAGGGCCCTTCCCGCTGTTTTGCTCAGAGGCGCAGAGCCAGGCCTTTGTGTGCGCACCGCTCTGGTCTTGGGATGCAGGCTGTCTCAGAGCTTAAGTGTAGTGCCTGACTGGCAGCTCCCTCCACCAGGGGCAATGCCTGTGGAGGGACTAGGCGCTAAGCGTCCAGCATTCAGCACTCGTGGCAGCTGGGGTGGGAAGGGAATGCCTCGGTCCGGCCGGGGTCTGGTCTGCACTCCGGCCATCCCTTACCCCAGAGTGGGCCCCACAGCAGTATCCACTGGGAACCTGTTAGAAATGCACGGGTTTTGAGGTCCCACCACAGAGTTCCTGAGTCAGAAATTCAGCAGGTGGGGCCTAGCAGTTTGTTTTAACAAGCTCCCCAGGTGATTCTGATGCAACCTGAAATCTGAGAATTTAACTACCTCACACCAGCAGTTCTCAAACTCTGGTCTCAGAACCCCCTCATCCTCTTAAAATTTACCCAGAGAGCTGTTGTTGACATGGGGAATATCACCATACATTTACCACACTAGAAGCTAAAACTGGGAGATATTTTAAATGTCTTTTGGCTTGTTAAAACAAAAATAAAAGCCTAGAATTTTATGAAGAAAAACTGTAGATTTTCAACACTAGAAAAATAATTAATAAGAAAAGCAGCATTGTTTCATATTTTTGTGAAATTTTTTGATGACTGGCTTAGTCGAAGGCAGCTGGGTTCTCATATCTACTTTTATGTTCAATCTTTCTTAACATCACATGTCATGTAGCTTCTAGAAAATTATACCATACACCTGTACACTTGAAAGAGAATGAGAAGTAAAAAAGGCACATAACTCCATATTATAAAAATAGCTTTGACCCTGTAGGCCTTAAAAGGGTTCCAGGGACCCACACTTTGAGAACTACTTCCCCTCACCGTCTCTCCTGCAGCAGGTCAGGCCTCCAGGTCAAATACTGCTAGGTTTTCATGTGTGGAGTAGTTTAGGATTGAGTCTTGGACCTTGTAAATATCACATTGAGGAGACTCTAGGTTACGTTACATCCTAGGAAGAGTGGTCTTTGAATTCACTTGGTTGGGCTCAATAGGCCAGCTCTGTCTCTGGGACAGCAGCATAATGCATTCCTATGGTCTGTTCTCTGTGTGTGTGGATCAGGGCTTAACCAGAGAGTTGGACAGCACTGAAACAGTATTTTGGAGAAGGCAATGGCACCCCACTCCAGTACTCTTGCCTGCAGAATCCCATGGACAGAGGAGCCTGGTAGGCTGCAGTCCATGGGGTCACTAAGAGTCAGACACGACTGAGCGACTTCACTTTCACTTTTCACTTTCATGCATTGGAGAAGGAAATGGCAACCCATTCCAGTGTTCTTGCCTGGAGAATCCCAGGGACAGGGGAGCCTGGTGGGCTGCCGTCTATGGGGTCGCACAGAGTCAGACATGACTGAAGCGACTTGGCAGCAGCAGCAGAAACAGTATTTGAGTCTCTCTCCTTTCTGGGTACCCCCTCACTTGTCAGCAGCTGTGTTTGTCTTGTGCTCAGTTCTCTGCTTTCCACTAAAGTTTTCACCACTGCTGTGCCTCCAACCCCTAACACGGAGTGCAGATTCCTGCTGACCCTCAGGCCAAAAATCCCTTTAAAGATCTCAGCCTCACGATGCTGTTCCTTTATTCTGAGTGTCATCTCTCCTCCAGAATCTGCCTGATTTTGTTCACTCACCAGTGCCTTTGGATCATTGTTGTTTGGTATTTCGTTAGGACAAGTGTTTCCCTTGTGGCTCAGCTGGTAAAGAATCTGCCTGCAGTGTGGGAGACCTGGGTTCAATCCCTGGGCTGGGAATATCCCCTGGAGAAGGGAAAGGCTACCCACTCCAGTATTCTGGCCTGGAGAATTCCATGGACTGTATAGTCCATGGGGTCGCAAAGAGTCAGACTCAACTGAGCGACTTTCATTTTCAGTTGTTATTAGCAGGAAGATAGCGTCATCAGGTGGAGAAGGAAATGGCAACCCACTCCAGTGTTTTGCCTGGAGAATCCCAGGGACGGTGGAGCCTGGTAGGCTGCCGTCTATGGGGTCGCACAGAGTCGGACACGACTGAAGCGACTTAGCAGCAGCAGCAGCAGCGTCATCAGGAGCTGTCCCGTTACAGAGGAAAAGGAGGGCCATGGGACAGTGGAGGGGGCATTCTCAAACCTCCTCTTTCCCGTGTCTTCATTCCCCTCTGGGGTCCTACCAAGAAGGTAGAAATCTAAATTTAGTTTCCAGGACCCTGTGAGTAGAATTGCTGTAAGTTAACACTTGGTACTAGGGCATGATTCTCTTTTTAGCTAGTTTCCTTCCTGTGGCAAAGGTCCAGGTGGACACAGGTCCACTTCCTCCAGCTCAATCAGCCAGTATCTGTTTCTCCCAGGATGCTCTTCTTTCTCCCGCTTGGCAGTGGACCCAGGACATCTGCTTTGGCTGAGGACCAAGCTGGCTCAGTGCTGAGGACTGGGGTCGTTCCTTCTGCTCCCACTTCTCTCTGGTTGCATTCTTCTTGTTAATGGGTTTGTACTCAATCAACCTCTGGTCTGCAGTTCTTTAGACCTAACTGGTTTAGGAAAAAGTATCTATAAGATTACTAGAGTTCCTTGTTTTGGAGTTTGAGGCAAAACCTGCAGCTGATAATATATTGTTTTGTTATATTTGCTGCATTTTGTCAGGCATTTCCCCATATTTATCTCCCTCTTTCTCTGAGATCTCAAAGGGAGGGAGGTTGATTGGCAGAGCAGGATTAAGGAGTCCCCACGTGCTTAGCAAAAGCAGTATCTAACGGTACCCCAGAGTCACCCTTAGTACCACCTGGAGACTATTGAAACTTGGCAGACATGTGCCTTCTCTCATGTCACACCCCAAAACCACATATCTGAAGGCAGAGTCCAGAGTCTATAGACATGGGAGACCTTGATCTGGGACAGAAGCACCCAGGACTTGAAGCTTACCCAATCCACACATCTTTCAGGGCGCAGAGCAGGCGGGGGGCCTGGCTGTTACAGTGTGTGACATACTGGGCTGTAGGTGTCTCCTTTCACACTTGTCTCCTCTGCTAGACTAGGAGGCTCTTGGCTTCCAGGAGCTCATCCCTTTTTCCTTTTACCCCTGGCAGCCTTGTGTTACACATTATTCTATTTCTGTTCCCAGACTTAGCATGCTTAGAAGATTCATTCAGAAGTCAGATTCATTCTGTTTCAGATTTCTTCCACAGAATCTTAAAGGGGCTGGAAGCAACATTCAGCATGACCCTTTCTCTGGTCCAGATGAGCCTTCCTTAACCCCGGCCCCGCAGCCCCTCTCGACACCTTCTCTGCCTGCCACGGACCTCACTGCTGCCCTCAGCGCCCTTTCTAGGTAATGCCTACAGGCCTGCTTCCTCTCCTCTGTCTAAAGCTTGCTGTGTTCTCTGCACCAGTCAGTGTCCCAACAAGGAAAAAAAAATGGCAAATACCAACTGGATTAGTTAGGAAGAATTTGATAAAAGGACGTTTTACAAAGATACAGTCAGGATTTAAATAAAAATCAAGGTCCAGGACGAGGTGAATATTCCTGGCTCCTCGGGAGGAGGTGGGGGGAGAGGTTCTATAGTTGAAGATAAGAATGGGCCTGTGATAAAGGAACACAGGCAGGGAAAGACACCCCAGCCTCGCTCTCCTGTTGTCTTCTGATCCCCTGCCCTCGGCTTCCACTGTGAAAGGTCAGTGCAGTGATCTTCCGCGGCTGTTGACTTCAGCTGGAGGTCAGCAGGCAATCTGTTGAAGCCACACACAATGGTCAAACTCCCGGGCGCAGGGCAGAGTGGTGAAGAGGTTTGGGGGATGGGTCTGAAGGAGGAAAGAGATGATCCCACAAGAGAGGGACTATTTTATCCCATGGAAGGTAGCACAGTATGGGCATTTTTGTTCTAATCTTACCTGCTGTATGATCTTGAGCAAACCACTTAATCTGTATGTGTTTCAGTTTTCACTTCTGCAAAATGATAATACAGGGATTTTATGAGGCTGCTGTGGTAGGTATAAAGCCCATAGGCTGAAGCCTACTACATAGGAAACCTCAACAAGTGGCAAATATCCTTACTAAGACAACCTTCCTGTGTGCCCTTAATCATACCAGTATTCCCTCTCACTTTTGCATCTTCATTCTCTCCAAGGAATTCTTCCCCTTTGCCTGCAAATATGTCTCAGTAGCTGTTTTCCTCATTCAACTTTGGTTTGTGAAGATAAGTGCAGTGATGGGCATTCTCAGAGAGCTGGACACTTCAGCAGGGCCAGAAAGCTGGTCTGGTACACAGCCTTAGATCAGCAGAATGCCCTTCATTTGTGATCAACCCACGGGCTGTAGCCAGCAAATTATCTTAACTTTCTGATTGAGTCAGCTGAAGGCTGATGCTTGTTAGCAAAGGCAGTACCAAGATTGGTCAGCCAATCTGATCAGGAATGGTTGTGTTGAGAGTTGTATCAACATGAAAGACAAATCTGAAAAAGACTGCCTGTTTTGGGGTGTAATTTGTTATGAAATGTGGCTGTTTATGGTTCATTGGCCTTTTCTAGTTGTGTCCTGAGCATAAACAGTCTTCAGATTCTAAAAGCCAGAAGTCCCTTATTGGTGATGTGATAAAGTCACAGCTCTTAAGTGGATATCTAATTACCATTGGGGTTAGCAACAAGTAAATGATACAAACTGTCAATAAACTGTCAATACCCAAATGCTCTCTGCATTAGCTTTCTGGGGCTGCCATCAAGGAGCACTATAGATGAGGTAGCTTAAACAACAGGAATGTATTGTCTCACAGTTGTTCTTGAGCTCAAGGTCCAAAATGAGTGTGTTGGCAGAGTTGGTTCCTTCTGAGCCCTGTGAGGGAAGGGCCTAGTCCAGGCCTCTCCCCTTGGGATGTAGACGACCATCTTCTCCCTGTATGTCTTTACATCATCTTCCCTCTATGTGTGTCTGTGTCCAAATTTCCCCTTTTTTATGAGGACACAGGTTGTGACTAGAGTTCTCCGTAATGACCTTATGTAACTTGATCACTTCTGTAAAGACCCTTTCTCCAAATAAGGCTGCCTTCTCAGGTCCTAGGGTCTTGGCTTTCAACACAGGAATTTTGAGGGGACACAATTTGTTCCATAACACCCTCTGATTGCTCTTGAGTCAATAAAGGCTCATACAAGTAAATATATTTAGAAGACTCTCAAGTTGGTTACGTCTCCATAGTTAATTTTCTTAACAACTGTTTTCCTGCAAAGGGCAAACTCCTTTCTCATCCTCCTTTGTAATTTTTGGGGGCGTAGTGCCAGTGTATGCCAAATGGATTAAAGAATTCACTGAACACGCTTCAGGGATCTGACTACGTTGGCCTCTTCCTTTTGCACAAATCAGGTCAGGTCCCTGGGTATCCTCAGATGAACTAACTGACAGAGAAGTCGGACTTTCAGCCTGAACCTGTCTGCTTACTGAGTCTGCCTCTGCCGCATCCTTGGGTAATACTGTCTGAGAGCCGTTATTTGTCTTGTCAACACAGACCAGGAAAAGAACATTAAAAATGAACTCTATCAACCTTGTCTTTCCCACATCTTGTCCTCTACATGATGTCTAGAATCCCAGGGTGTGCCTGGCACCTAACCCTCAGGGCAAAATGAAGAAAAGGCTTGCTTTCTTTAGGGCTTTAACTGTTCAGGCCCATCCTTCTGGCTCCAGGCTGCTGCAGAAAGCTAATGTTTGTCCAGGGCTCAGAGTCAGTGAAGAGGCAGTGGGCTTTTGGTTCCCACAACCAGTGTCTGCAGAGAATTGTGCTCTGGGAGCTGGGCAAAGCACATAGGATAGGGGAGCTCTGCCCTCAAGGGTCTTAGAAAGACTCCGAGAGACCTAGGTGGGCAGGGAGGAGATTCAAGCTGAGGGGAGTTGGCTGGAAATGTGCTGACCTGGGTTTAGGGTTCTGCCTGGATTGGACTGTTGGTGTCTCACCTGAGGGTTGCATCTCACAGGTCTGTCTTGAGACTGAATGAACCAAACTCTGGGGTATTCTGATGTTGGTCTCTTGTATGGCTTCCAGCTTAGGTCCTTAGGGTCAGACTGGTGATGGAGGGAATTCCAGAGAGGTGGAAAACATGCACTACTCATCCTCCAGGGTAGGGGGCGATAGGGAAGGCAGGCTGCTGACTGACCGGGACAGGTCTTTCCCTGCTCCCAGGGTCCATCTGACCCGACTCTGAGGCATAGAGGGTTCCTGATTTAGGGATGGGTAAAGGAGAGATGAACTTAACATGCCAAAAGGAAGCTGCTCACTTGAGTAAAGGAGGCTACAGGATGAGAAGCCCCAAGGCTGGAGCTTTCTGCCCTGCAGTTGAATGATCTTCCTCTGTATTAGGGGCTTCCCAGGTGGCTCAGAAAGTAAAGAATCTGCCTGCAGTGCAGGAGTGAAAGTGAAAGTGTTAGTCACTCAGTCGTGTCCGACTCTTCTGTGACCCCATGGACTATAGCCCACCAGGCTCCTCTGACCATGGGATTCTCCAGGCAAGAATCCTGGAGTGGGTTGCCATTTCCTTATCCAGAGGATCTTCCTGATCCAGGGATCAAACCCGTGTCTCCTGCAGGAGATCCTGCATTGGTAGGAAGGTTCTTTACCACTGAACCACTTGGGAAGCCCTTCAGTGCAGGAGACCTAGGTTCAATCCCTGGGTCCGGAAGAGCCCATGGAGAAAGGAATGGCAACCCACTCCAGTATTCTTGTCCAGAGAATTCTGTGGACAGAGGAGCTACAGTCCATGGGGTCCTAAACAATAGGATGCAACTGAGCAACTAACACTTTGACTTTCTTTCCTCTGTGTTGAGCCTCTCTCTCATCATTCTGGAAGCTTGGGTAAAATTTCAAAGTTCCACTTGGCCCATGCCCTGTTGTAGGTAGTGAAGGGAAGGGCAGGTCCCCTCTCGGGGTAAAGCAGACAAGACTGGGGCAGAGAGTTCTCTGAGGTGAAGTGGTGACAGAAGCATGGATACGAGGCATAAAAGCTCCATGTGCTCAGAGATGAGTTCCTCTGAGGGGGTTCCTGAGGACATCAGCCAGCTGACAGGTGGAATGGGGCATTTCCTGATAGAAGAGCTGGTGGAATACATGTCCCTGTGATTCAAGTTATACAAGCAATCAATTGAAATTCACCCTGATAAATCCTGGGTGACAGGTCAGCACAGATGTGAGGAGAAACCCAAAGCAGTGTGGACGGTGGCTCAGAGCCTAGGAGTTTAGCTGCATAGTGAGAGGACCTCAGAGGGTGGGTTCTCGAATCAGACATGAATGAATGAATGAAATCAAGCTCATAGACACAGAGAACAGATTGGTAGTTGCCAGAGGCAGGACTGGCAGAAATGGATGAACTTTTTAAAGTTTAAATAAATTGAATAATAAGAAAAAATATAAACCAAGACAATAAACGACCAAATAAAATGTCTTTCTACATTACAAATACATCAGGGAAGGAAAAAAAAAGTCAAAAAATGTCTGTATACCTTCTATTTAAGTGTTAATCATTCATTCGTGTCTGACTCTCTTTCTGACCCCATGGACTGTAGCCTGTCAGGCTCCCCTGCCCATGGGATTCCCTAGGCAAAATACTGGAGTGGGTTGCATTTCCTTCTCTAGGGGATCTCCCCAACCCAGGGATCGAACCCGGTTCTCCTGCATTGCAGCCAAATTCTTTACCTCTGAGCCACCAGGGAAGGTATAATTCCAGGGAAGGTATTACTACCTTAAGTTAGTAAATAATAACACTGAAATATTGCTATGTTATAATGTTAAAAATTCAGTTCAATATTCAGTGATTTTTTAAATTCTTATTCATCAATAAACAATACAAAATATAAGATGAAAGTAAATTGGAAAATTAGGAAGGAAATCGAGGTGGGGGGCACTTGTGATTCTGCTTAAATGTCATTGGCTAGTTCATGAACAGATATAGAGTGATAAAGTGAAATGGTTGTAGTATAAGTTATAGAAAATGGGCACTTCTGTGAAAAATAAAAGCAAAGTCTGTTATCAGGGAAGCTAAGTAGCTATGAATAAAATGGTAAGAGAGAAAGAAGTTTTACATCTTGGGCAAGTAATCAAGATTAAAATCTCCAATTTTCATAGTCCTAGAGAAATAATCCAATTATTCAACAGTCTAAATGTATCACTTGTGATTAAACTACTAAATAGATAAGTATGATTTCCTTACAGTTTTGAATATGTACCAAGGTGGAAAGATGGGGATGTTTTAAGGTGTTTCAGTAGTCTCTTCCAGCTGTGAACCATCATTAGACTCTAAAGATGTCAGTTAGAATCAACTTTTCAGAAGGTGATTGTGCAGTTAATCTACTTCCATGTCCTTTTTCTCAATATTTGTCTTTTCTTTTTCATTGTTAGCAAGAAGAGACAAATGGCCTTGGAAGCAAAATTAGTTGATTTTGTGTAAAATGCTAACCTGAATTTTAGGCATGTTCTACGCTATGCTTAGTCTCTCAGTCAGTGTCTGACTCTTTGTGACCTCATGGACTATAGCCCGCCAGGCTCCTCTGTCCACAGGGATTCTGCAGACAAGAATACTGGAGTGAGTTTCCATGCCCTCCTCCAGGGGATCGTCCCAACCCAGAAATCAAACCGGGGTCTCCCGCATCACAGATGGATTCTTTACCAGCTGAGCTATCAGGGAAGCCCAAATTTTAGGTATAGTTGGGGATTAAGAAAAACTTTTAGTTTAATTTAAGATTGGGTATTCCTTTAAGGTTTTACTTATTCATGTATTTTATTCCTGAACAAAGTACTTTAAATCTGTTTGTGTATTAATACCTTGCAATAAGATGCTGTCAAATAGTACGAGAAATGCACTGAAAAAATAGATTTTCTTTTCAATAAATATGTGAGTATGTAATGATGGAAAAATGTATTTATGACATTTTACACATTAAATTCTTAATTATTTCTACTGTTAAATGGTAAAGTCTTTCCAATTCAAATCAACAAACTGTTACCTAATAATACACTTTGGGTTTGTTTTTTTTCTCTCAGAGATATTTATTTTGTATAATCCACACCATAGCCACCTAATTTTCTTGCTCTTATCTGACTATGGATAGGTTAACACTATTTGAACAGGGATTAAAATGTTCTCCCTGATTTGCTCCCTAATTTTCCAATTCACAGTGTAGGTAAAATTTCACTGGGCTTCCCAGGTGTCTAGTGGTAAAGAGTCCGCCTGCCAATGAAGGAGATACTTATTCAATCCCTGGGTCAGAAAGATCCCCTAAATTAGGAATGGCAACACACTCCAGTATTCTTGCCTGGAAAATTACATGTACAGAAGACCCTGGTGGGACGAAGTCTGGAATCACAAAGAATCAGACACGACTGAGTGACTGAGCATGCATCACAAAATTTCATTATATTTTATAGTATTTTTATGTTGATAAGAATTTGATAGTCCCATCAATAAAAGATACCTTTGAAAATAATGGAAAAATTAAAATAATTATTCCTCAGGTAGCATTTGAGAAAGAAAGAAAAGGGTGAGTGAGAAAATTGGAAAGCAGAAGGGAGGTAAGGTAAAGATATTCCAGTTGCACCATCAGCACAAGCAAACATGGAGGTGACAGAAGGTTCATAGAAATTGGGATTTCAGTGGCCACTGGCCACTTTACCCCTCTATACTCTTCCCTGTGACCAGCTGTGTCAAGGAAGCCCTCTGAGTTGGAAAGCATTTTACCAGCTTTGTAGCTGAGAAACCCATGTTCGAACCCAGGGATTGTTATAACTCACCTGAGTGCACTTTCAAATGGCCCCCCCCTACACAGCTTGGCTGAACTGAATTCCACAATGTAAGAATCTTGCCTCACTTTTCAAATTCCCTAACACCATGGCAACCTTCCAATTATTTTACAGGGTCGAATGAAAAGAGCAATTAGAGAATGAGAAAATTATATACAACTTGAGGCTGAGAGAGCTTAGAAATTAGCAATTCATTATTGGAATGGAAAATGTGACAAAGGAATTTTGAGAGTGATGATAACCTAGCTGAATCAGCCAGTCGGTAGAAGATTCTGGAAACGCTGTAATAAACCATCTCCTAGTTCAACTGAACTAAAGGCTCCCACTGCTTAGAAAATTGTACAGCATTCTTTCCCTCTCCTTGCAGGCCCCCCTGCCATTCTGAGCAAGCAAGTGTGCGTGTGATATGTTTGCAGGGCTCATTCACAGAGAATCTCCATTTGTTTCTGGTTTAATCAGTTCTCCACGTGCCGTAAACCAATTACCACCTGTGATCTGTGTGAGCCCTTCACAGTGTGTGCTATACAGGAACGTTTAACAGGATCCTAACTCTTGTCTGGTTCACAGTGCAGCCTCAACAAAAGAGCGAGGCATAGGATGTGAGCATTGGCATCTTTATGTTCTGGGAGCCCAACCTGAGGCTTGTGACCTGCCCAGAAGTGATAATTATGGAAGAAGAATAGCTGATGTTAGTTATAGAATAATAATCACTAACCTGAGTACTTACTATGAATAAGGTAGTACCATTCTAAGCATTCTACATGTATTATGTTAATCTTCACAAAATCTCTTTTAGTTAGGTATGATTATTTTTAAATTTATTTTATTGAAGTATAGTTGATTTGTAGTATTGTGATAGTTTTTGGTGCACAGCAAAGCGATGCAATTACACACACACACACACACACACACACACACACACATACATATAGCAAATAATAAAATAAAAGCAAATAGCTTGCATTTGCTAATCTCAAATTCCCAACCCATCCCACCCTTCGTGCCGCCAACCTTGGCAACCACAAGTCTGCTCTCTGTGATTCTGTTTCTGTTTTATACATGAGTTCATTTATGTCACATTTTAGATTCCATATGATGTGGCACCATATGGTATTTATTTTTCTCTGACTTCATTTAGTATGATTCTCTCTGTCTATCCATGTTGCTGCAGATGGTGTTACTTCATTCTTTGTGTCTGAGTGATATTCCATTCTGAATGTATCTGTATGTATGTATACGTGTGCATACATATATACACACACACAGAAACATCACATCTTTCTTATCCATTCCTCTGTTAATGGACATTTAGGTTGTTTCCATGTCTTGGCTATTGTAAATAGTGCTGCAGTGTGTATTGGGTTGCATGTATCTTTTTGAATTATGGTTTTGTCTGGATACATGCCCTAGAAGTGGGATTGCTGGATCATATGGTAGCTCTATTTTTAGCTTCTAAGGACCCTCCATACTGTTTTTCACAGTGGCTGCACTGGTTTATATTTCCACCAACAGGGTCAGAAAGAAGGTTCTCTTTTCTCATGTACCTTGTCCAGAATTTGTTATCTGAAGACTTTTTAATGACAGCCACTCTGACCAGTGTGAGGTGGCACTTCGTTGGAGTTTTGGATTGCATTTCTCTAATACTTAGCAACATTGAGTATCTTGCTCATGTGCCTTTTGGTCATCTGTATATCTTCTGCCCATGGGTTTTCTGCCCATTTTTTAAAATTTTTGTTCTTGAGTTATATGAACCGTTTTTATATTTTGAAAATTTAGCCCTTGTCAGTTGCATCATTTACAAATCCATTCTCCCGGTTCCTAGGTTGTCTTTTTGTCTTGTTTATGGTTTCCTTTTCTGTGCAAAAGCTTATGAGTTTGATTAGTTCCCATGGAACTAATAGAAGGACTGATGTTGAAGCTGAAACTCCACTTCTTTGGCTATCTGATGCAAAGAATTGACTCATTGGAAAAGATCCTGATTCTGGGAAAGATTGAAGGCAGGAGGAGAAGGGGGCGACAGAGGATGAGATTGTTGGACGGCATCACCGACTCAATGAACATGAGTTTGAGCAAGCTCCAGGAATTGGTGATGGACAGGGAAGCCTGGCGTGCTGCATTCCATGGGGTTGCAAAGAGTCGGACACAACTGAGCGACTGAACTGAACTGAGTTCCCATTTGTTTACTTTTTGTTTTATTTCTATTGCCTTGGAAGAGTGAAAGATAGGTATAATTATTAACTCCATTTTGCAGATGGGGAAATTGAGACCACAGGAGTTTAATTATTAATAACTTGCCCATAGGCACCCAGCTAGTAAAGGGTAGAGCCAGGTTTTGAACTCAGGCAGTCCACCTCAGGGTCCTTGTTCCTAACTACAGTGAACATCATCTAGTTTCTCTTGTAGATGACAGGTAATGATTGACTGGTCTTATTACTTGTCCTAGCTTATGTGATTTTATTACCCACTTCTTGAAATACATTTGGGATGGTATGGAGAGCACTCAAACTTACTGTTCAACTGTTTAAACTGAATTGACCTTTTATCTGGAATCTTTGCATTGACTTTTACATGAGTCAATCTAATGACCTGGGGAAATCTGAGTGAGAATATTGCTCAATAAATCAGGATCCCTTTCCCTCTGGCTATGGTGATTTTATCTCCTTTATTTTACTTGTAGATAAGTTGTTATGCTTTGTGTTGCTGAAGTTCAGCTAGGCAACACTGCCTTATTATACAAAAATTGTAAATCTCTGTTCTTGGTTGTATTATTCTCCATACTCTTCTGAAATTTAGACAGTTAAAAATTATATATGTATAACACACACATTTGTTTTGTTGCAGCATTAGGTTGCTGTAGACAGAGTTAGGGTATTTTATATATATATATATATATATATATATATATATATATATATTGTTGTTGTTTATATATTTATATTGTTGTTGTTCAGTGGCTAAGTTGGAAGTGGCAATCCATTCCAGTATTCTTGTCTGGAAAATCCCATGGACAGAGGAGCCTGGCTACAGTCCATGAGGTCGCAAAGAGTTGGGCACAACTAAGCGATTAAACAGCAACAACTACTATATCAGTTCAGTTCAGTCGCTCAGTCATGTCTGACTGTTTGCGACCCTGTGAATCACAGCATGCCAGGCCTCCCTGTCCATCACCAACTCCTGGAGTTCACTCAAACTCACGTCCATCAAGTCAGTGATGCCATCCAGCCATCTCATCCTCTGTTGTCCCCTTCTCCTCCTGCCCCCAATCCTGCCCAGCATCAGAGTCTTTTCCAGTGAGTCAACCCTTCACATGAGGTGGCCAAAGTACTAGAGTTTCAGCTTTAGCATCATTCCTTCCAAAGAAATCCCAGGGCTCATCTCCTTCACAATGGACTGGTTGGATCTCCTTGCAGTCCAAGGGACTCTCAAGAGTCTTCTCCAACACCACAGTTCAAAAGCATCAATTCTTCGGCGCTCAGCCTTCTTCACAGTCCAACTCTCACATCCATACATGACCACAGGAAAAACCATAGCCTTGACTAGACGAACCTTTGTTGGCAAAGTAATGTCTCTGCTTTTCAATATGCTATCTAGGTTGGTCATAACTTTCCTTCCAAGGAGTAAGCGTCTTTTAATTTCATGGCTGCAGTCACCATCTGCAGTGATTTTAATTGTTGTTATTTAGTCATGTATGTGTGTATGTACACACACACATACATGACTAAATAACAACAATGTGTGCATGTATGTGTATATATATATATAGCAGAAGGATATATAAGACCTGAGAAGAGAATAGATAATGAAAGAAATGATATGAGCACTTCAGAAAGTACCAGAGAACAGATTATGGGAGAGGGCAGATTCTTATAAATTCCTTCATACGCCTTTCTCATAAACAAACACATAACAAAGAAACTAGGCCAAGAGCAAGCTGGCAGGTGGGGAGGGAAGTGGCAAGAATTTTCCTACAAATTGAGCTAAGCATCAGCATGGTAACACTCTCCCTTGTGAATCTGCGAAGCAGAGGTCACCTTTCAAGTTATTGGGCATGGAGAGACCAAAGGGCAGTGTCTCCAGCAGCCCCTGTTGGCTTGGACAAGCTCCAGAGACCTGCACAGGGGTTGTCATGGCATCTTGGCTTCAGTCTAATGGGGTAGTGCTTTCCTGTCTCTTCCCCAGGGGGATGGGATGCTTTCTATCAGATTGGGAGATGTTTCCTTTCCTTTAAGCCAGAGAGCAGAGGCTGCTGGGCCCCTGGGGACAAGGCAGTCATCCACAATGCAGACCCAGCATGTTCCCCTTAGAGAACCAGAGCTGCCTCCTTCTCAAGGATAGACAAAACTAAGATGCACCGTGTCCCTGGAAACAGAGATCCAGTGTTGTTAGGATGTCAGCACTCCTTAAAAAAATGTCAACATTCCTTGACTTCAGCTAAAAAGCTGATGAATTCCAAATCAAAATCCCAACAGAATATTTCATAGAAACTGCCAAACTGATTATAAAGTTTGTATGAAAGAGAGGCTTTTTAAAAAGAGAACAATTGAAAAAGAATGGTGAAGGATGCACTTGACTTAACATGTATCAAAGTATACAAGAAAGAGTAACTAAGATAGGAGAAATGAATGAGTACATCATTGGAATAAAACAAAATACAGAAATGGTTCTGTGTATGTACAGGGATTTAGAGTGTGAGAAAGATGGAGTTTCACATGGGTAAAAAGACAATGAAGTATTTCCCCTGAAATTGAGAGCTTGTTATCCGAATATCATTGCTTCAGTGAAGTTAGACACGCCCCAAGTCACCACCCCCAGTGCCAGAATATAGCTGAGGTGGACTAAAGAGATCTTTATTAAAAACAATATTTAGGTGAAAATGAAGACGATTTTGATAACCTTAGAGTAAGTTAGATCTTTGGTAGGATGCAAGATGCCAGAAGTTAAAAAAAAAAAACAAAAAACTGTTAACAGACTATGAAATAAATATAAACTCTGTACACAAAAACACCGTAAGGGAAGTTTAAAAAAATTCAGCAACATTGTTTCAATTTGCTAAATATTTGAAAATTTTCATAATAAAATTTTGGGGAAAATATAAGCAGCAGATGAGAAAATGTTTGTGACACAAATTACAAGCAGGATTAATATTCAGAATATAAAAAAGTACCAATAAATACCAAAACTGAAAAACTGACGAAGAATAGAGATGGGCAATTAAGAAATGCCAACAGATTATAAACATAGGAAAAGTAATTCAAATTACTAGTAATCAGGGAAATGAAAATTAAATCAACAGTTAGCTAACATTTCTTATGCATTAGATTGGAAATAATTAAATGTATTGATCATATCCTGTGTTGGTAAGGAAATAAGACACTCTCATCCTCTGTTGTTTGGAGTGTTCATATCAAAGCCTTTGGGAGAGCATCCTGGCAGTATTATTAACATTTTAAATTTGCACACTCCTTAATCCAGAAATTCTGTATCTCAATTTATGCTAAAGAAAGACATGTTTTTTTAAGATTCATGTAAAAACATTGGGAAAAGTGCCCATTATTAGAGGGATAAACTGTTGATGCACATAAACTATAGTTATTAGAAAGAATATGGTAAATATATATACTATATATACAAAATTTTTTCCAATGCAATTTTTTTGTCAGTGACAAAGGCCAGTCAGTAAACAATTCATAGAACATGATTTGCATTATATAAAGGGAAAACAGAAAGACTTGATTTTCACAGAACCATGCCTGGAAGGATGGCCATCACAATGTCCCTTTCTTTCTCTCTCAGTTCAGTCGCTCAGTTGTGTCTGACTCTTTGTGAACCCGTGGCCTGCAGCATGACAGGCCTCCTTGTCCATTATCAGAGTTTACTCAAACTCGTCCATCGAGTCAGTGATGCCATCCAACCATCTCATCCTCTGTCATCCCCTTCTCCTCCTGCCCTCAATCTTTCCCAGCAGCAGGGTCTTTTCAGACGAGTCAGTTCTTCGCATCAGGTGGCAAAAGTACTGGAGTTTCAGCTTCAGCATCAGTCTTTCTAGTGAATATTCAGGACTGATCTCCTTTAGGATGGACTGATTGGATCTCCTTGCAGTCCAAGGGACTCTCAAGAGTCTTCTCCAACACCACAGTTCAAAAGCATCAATTCTTCGGCACTCAGCTTTCTTTATAGGCCAACTCTCACATCCATACATGACCACTGGAAAAACCATAGCCTTGACTAGATGGACTGTCTAGACTTTGTTGCCTGTCTCAAAGCTTGCAATTCCCTCTTCTCTCCCTCAACTCTTCACACAAATGAAAGCGCACCTGTATCCACATACACACACACATACATGCATGTGCACACACCACCTGCAGCATTACATCCTAAGTAGATTCTGAGCTCTTTTCCCTATTCTGCGTTCTCATAGCATCCTGAACTCCCACTTCCCTCATCTAGATCATAACTGTTGATTCAAACTCTCTTTTTTATTCTAACTTCCAGAAGAGAGGGACTGTGTCATATGCTGTTGTATTATATTTGGAACTAATTATATGCTAGCCCCAAGGCCCAGCACTGTGTTTGGCACACAGCAGAAACTAATTTGTTGAGTGATAAATAACTCCTTTGTAATAGTCAGCATTGAAATACATCAGTACATTGCTAGTTAATAAATAAAATGACCTATAAATTTACATCTCCTCTATCAAATGACTGACTTAGAGGAGAATAAGAAATTTGCAAGTGACAGAGTGGGAGACTGTTCGTAAGCACTCCTTCCTCCAAGGATCCCTGTAGCACCATTTTCTCTAGTTTGCAATGAGAAGAGGTCAGCTGCTTGCCCTCACTTTGTATGGACATGAGCCTAGACCTCACCTGACATCCTCTCTATTCATTCGATATGTAAAATCGTCTTTTGGACTCTGCGGGAGAGGGAGAGGGTGGGATGATTTGGGAGAATGGCACTGAAATACATATAATATCATATATGAAATGAGTTGCCAGTCCAGGTTCGATGCACGATACTGGATGCTTGGGGCTGGTGCACTGGGACGACCCAGAGGGATAGTACGGGGAGGGAGGAGGGAGGAGGGTTCAGGATGGGGAACACATGTATACCTGTGGCAGATTCATTTCGATATTTGGCAAAACCAATACAATATTGTAAAGTTTAAAAATAAAATAAAAAAAAATCTCAAAGGAGAAGTGACAGAACAGTGGATAAGAGAAGCTTTTTTTTTTTTTTTTTTTAACAGTTAATCAAAGGTAATACTGGCACTTCAATTTTTATTAAAGGAAAAAAAAGCTAAGATAACATGGAATTTGGGTTCCAAAAGATAGATAAAAGATGGAAGAAATGCAGTTCTCCTGTAAACACAGATAATGTTTTAGGACCAGAGAAACCCCGTATCTCAGGGGTGGAATGGATCTGCGAGGTTATCCAGTCCAGTGAAATTATATTTGTTATAACATATAAGTCTTCAGTAGATAAGTTATCACTATGGTTAAGTTTTCAGACAAGGATAAAGCTAAACGTGGGTGTTGGGAGGAAGTGTGCCATGTGGTAAGAACAGATGGAATTTGTAAAGAAAACTGGGTAAGATAAACCCTCTTGTCTTTGTCTTAATCTTCAAGCCTGCCTCAAGTTTGAATGTATTTCCAGCAGGCAGTGTATCCACGGGCTTTGTGAAAGCCCTGCAAGAGAAATGAGGCAAATGTATAATATCATGATCACTGCTTGAGCTGGAATTCCCTGTGCACCTATCTGTCTCACCAATCCCTGGGAATCTGTTAATTGTCTGGTTCTGCTGTCCAGGCATTGCCAGCAAGTAGTAGGCAATCAAAAGAAGTTTAATTAATAGTATTAGATGCTTTTTTAATCACATGGAAAGAATGAAGTGGTTCTTTGAAAATGATACATGGCTTCGGAAGATGGGAAAAAAGACAAAATACTTTTTATCTCTGAAATATTCTTTGGGATTTGGTATATGATTTTTTCCCCTTACTTGATAAGATTGGAGACCTAGAGACTCAATAGAAAGTAAGTCTTAGGCTCATGATCGGGCTTCCCTGCTGTCTCAGTGGTAAAGGATATGCCTACCAATGCAGGAGACACAAGAGAAGTGAGTTTGATCCCTGGGTCAGAAAGATCCCCTGGAGAAGGAAATGGCAACCCACTCCAGGATTCTTGCCTGGGAAATTCCATGGAGAGAGGAGCCTGGTGGGCTACAGTCCGTGGAATCACAAACAGTCTGACACAACTGAGTGCACACAAGCACACGCAGGCTCATGATTATTTCACTCTTAGAGGATTATTGTCTATCAGTAGGTTCTCTTTGACTGAGGATGGGTAGACCAGACAGCAAGAGAGCAAAAAAAGAGATTCCAAGCTTTTCTGTTGTGCACAATGCATTTCTCTCAATAAACTTTCTTGAATTTTGTGGCTCTACTTGTAGCCCTATTCTCTGGGAAGTCCCTCCATCCATAGATACCCTGTGGAAAGGACAGGCCTGGACAGGGAGCAGAGGCAGCTAGATTGGGCAAGAGTCCATGGTGGATTAGGAAGGAAGGAAAAAAATCCAGGTATTCAAACACAGACTCCAAAGCTATGAATAGCGTCCTGCCGGTGGGCAAGTGGGAGATTGCCTTCTGAGGACGAATGTCCTTAAAGGGGTCCTCATTCAGGTGAATGTCTATCCTTACTATCAGTAATCTCTAAGAAATTTTTCTTTGATGACAGTAAGCTACCTTTTGAATAATACTTGCTGGTGTGGGTGTCCGTGTATATGTGCATGTGTGTGTGTGTGTGTGTGTGTGTGTGTGTACACCCTCTTGCCTCCATCTCCTGCCTGTAAGAGTTCTGCCCATAGTCTAACCAGGCTTCTGTGTATTCTCCACCAGAAAAGAGACACACCCATTACCAGATGGTAACAATTTAAAATGAAAGAATTGGTCTCTAGAAACAGCTCCCTAAGTATATTTAATATATTTAATAGTGTTATTAATATCCAAAGAGCTTCCCAGGTGGTGCTAGTGGTAAAGAACCCACCTGCCAATGCAAGAGACATAAAGAGATGTGGGTTCAATCCCTGGGTTGGAAAGATCCCCTGGAGGAGGGCATGGAAACCCACTCCAGTATTCTTGCCTGGAGAATCCCTTGGACAGAGAAGCCTGGAGGGCTATAGTCCATAGGGTCAGAAAGAACTGGACATGACTGAAGTGACTTAGCTTACATGCATTAATACAGAAAACTTTAGGGATGTTCTATCTAAAACAAAGTCATGTTGAATACAAGTCCCATTCTCACCTGTCTTTGGCCAACAGGATCATTGACTGCCCTGCAGCATGTTTGTACTGTAAGGGATCTAGACTGGTATGTACAGCCCTCCCCTTTACAGATGAAGAAACTGAGGCCCAAAGAGATCAAGTGACCTACTTACCCAGGGCCACAAAGTGATGCAGGACAAGCTAGACTGGACCCCAGGCGTTGAGGAATGTCAAGCCCCATGTCACTTTACTTTCCTCGAGTCATCTCCTTATCTTGCCAGTGCTTACTCCATCCCTGGCTGCAACAGGTCCCTCTTGGCTGGCTGGATCTAAACTTAGGCATTTTCTTTCTTTTCCAGTGACGGTTTCCCATATGGTTCATTATGTAATTGGTCCTCAGCTAGAAAAGAAAATGTATGCTGGTGTCAGGAGGTAAACTCTCTAACAGTTCTACAGTTACCTTTCTGCCCGCTACACTTTTCAGCTGCAGAGCCAAGTAAATCTAGGACAAATGCTCTCATGAATCACTGATGGGGCCTGTAAAAAAGGATGTTTCCAGGCCCTCAGAGACCCAGCTTAAGAAATGCAAGTAGTTTCAGAAAAAGAGAAAGGCTGCCACTTTTCAAACCACTACTTTGTCCACCCTCTGAGTCTCTGACCTGCCAGCACAATATTAGCTCAAGCAGACATGATCCCCTCAGCTTCCCTGGGCTTGTCATCTCAAATCCCCAAATGCATTTGAGGAGCAGCACTGTTTGGAGGCAGAAGACTGCAAAATAATAATAAGAATAATTATGCAGAATAATAAGCCCAGGAGAAGCCAGAGAGTCAAGAGGGAGAGATACTTGGCAATGGCCAGAAGTCCTGGAGCTACTGGGCAAGAAGTTCAAGAGCATCAAGAAATCTCATTTGCCTGCCATGTTCCTGCTCAGGGCACAGCATTTGCTGTTGCCAGTGTGGGTGGATGGAACGGGCCAAGAGGAAGGAACTAAAGGCACTGCATGCAGCTTGTAAATCCTTGGGATGAAGGAAGCAAGGCTTCAGAAAGAGAAACTAATCAGCCATGTGGGGAACACAGGACCAGCCTTTAAGCCTGAGCTTTGAGCCTGTGCTGTTCCTTCTAAGGGAAGCAGTTACTTCTAGGGTGGTGGGGAAAGGCGTCCAAAACCTTCCTGCTCTGCCACACGCTGCTTGGTACAAATAGTAACAAACACTTGGCATTTCCCCTAGTGCTATCCTGGGCACTCTTTCCAAGTATTAGGCATTCATTTAACCTTTTCCCAAAGGCTGTTATTATCCCTATTTTCCAAATGAAGAAGTCAGACTCTGCAAAGTGAAAAACCGTCCCCAGTTTGCACATTTGTAATGGAGAAAAGCCATGATTGAAACCAAAGTCTCTGTGACCCCCAGAATCCACAGTCTAAATCATTAGGCTCATTATCTCTGGCAGTGCAGTTGCTATACAAGAGCTTGCTGACCCTCTTGGTAACCATGCTGAGATGCTGCCCAGGTCATTTGAAGGGCCCAGGGTTTCTGATCAGCTTCAAAGGCATTTATAATGCTCTGGGATGCCCTGCTTCCTCCCTCTTTTTCTCTTTCTCTTCTCATCCTTTTTTCCTTTCCTTCTACATCGATTGAAGCTCTCCTTGCCTCAAACAGAATAATATTGAAGCCAATATTTGGTTCCATGTATCAAAAGGTTTTTTATTTGGGGCCAAAGGTCACACCTTTTCTTTTCCTTTTGTAATTTCCAGCTCTTTGCTTATCAGAACTTACTTTCAAGGATCTAACATATACAGTAAAGTATAAGTGATTGATGAGTCTCATAAAGGAGGTGCCAATACCTCCTTATAAAGGAATATCCAAAGGCCAAGAACCATAGAAGAAATTATATTAAAATGGAGATTGTCACCAAAGGAAGGAATCAGTCACCAGGAAAAACAGAAGGTGTCATCAAGGCCAGGAGGAGGGTGTGGGAAGATGTGGCCAGTAGATTGAGTGTATGAACCTTCTTAGTTGACTTTTGTACCAACTGCTGGCAATGCTCCCCCTTCTCCCAGGGCTACCTCCCTGCAGCCCATCCATTCAGGAAGTGGCCAAGTTGTCTTTTTTCCAACCCACTCTTGCCATCCTTCTTTAGCTAACCCAGAATCCTAATGTAAGTCCTGCCCCCATGCCTCTCAAGGCAGCCCAGTTCTTCCTGTCCTATAGCATGGCTGATTTATCCAGGTCCTAGATAAGAGTTTTCAGGGATACACTCCCTCCCTCCACCTTACTCCCCACAAGAAAGTGCACGCACATGGGGATCACACCTAGAAAAGAACATTCCCAGAGATGTATTCTCAGAATTTGCAACTTCTTACTGCTGGGTGAATGGAGAGGCTAAGGGAACTGCTGTTCCAAGCTAGGGGATTTACAAAAACAGCCTTCATCACTGAGGACCAGCTCTTCCCATTCCTGTGTTTCATTAGCTCAGCATCAACTGACTTAACTAGAACAGACAAACGCTCATTAAAATATCATGTTGGATAAGATGTAATTCTCAGAATAATGTTAACATCAAACAAGCAATTGGGAGGCAGCATCACTCTGGCCCTGCAAGGGAGTGGGTATTCTGCAAGGTAAGCACTCTTCTTGCCAATGGGATTGGGATGCTGGGTGGAGGGAAAATGATTATGGATGAAGAGGCTGTTGCTGTGAGAGTAGAAGTTCCTCACTGACTGAACCAAGCCCTATTCTCTGAATATTTGGCTTCTCAAAACATAATTCATTGTCAAACCTAAACTCAGTAATTACATCTTCTCCAAATCGACTATTCAGCATTTCCTCTTTACAGATAAACCACCCATCCACTTGTAAGAGAAGCTGCCAAATTAACTTTCGAGTTTGCCAGAGTCATCTTCCTGTCAGAGAGGATTAGTGAGGTGTGAGGCATTGTGGGGAGTATCGCCAAGACAAAGGAATCTTAGAGGTAGCTAGTTTGAAGTAGTATGAAGAACACTGCCTGAAGTTAGGTCTCACTTTAAGTACTAGCTGTCACTGTAGTGGATTGAAAGTGTGCCTCTCCCAAACTTATGTCTACCCAGAGCCTCTAAATGTGACCTTACTTGGAACCAGGGTCACACTGGACTAGAGTGGGCCACAGTAATGACTCGTACCCTTATAAGAAGAGGAAAGGCACACAGAGGGAAGAAGGCCATGTGAAGACTGGGACAGAAATTGGAGTGGTGAAGCTATTAATACAAACCAAGGAATGCCACAGACTGCCAGAGCCACCAAAAGGAAGAAACGAGGATTCAGAGTGAATGTGGCCCTGTTAACACCTTGTTTTAGGACTTGCAGTGTCTGGAGCTGTGAGAGAATAAGTTTCTGTTGTTTTAAGCCACCCAGGTTGTGGTAATGTGTTGTGCAGTTTTAGGAAGTGAATACAGCCACTGAAAGGCTGAGCAAACTTGACCTAGTTATTTTCTCTGAGCCTCAGTTTCTTTGTCTAGACCAGAGATTAGATCTATGACTTTGGTTAAGTTTTATAATCAATTTTCTCATCTTAAAATGGGGTACTATAACTTTTTTTGATAAAATTACAGTTAACATGTGTTCAGCATTTACTACATCATGAGCATTAATAGACATCTCACTAATATTTGTTCAGTTCAGTCACTCAGTCGTGTCTGACTCTCTGCGACCCCGTGAATCGCAGCACGCCAGGCCTCCCTGTCCATCACCAACTCCTGGAGTTCACTCAAACTTAAATCCATCGAGTCAGTGATGCCATCCAGCCATCTCATCCTCTGTCGTCCCCTTTTCCTCCTGCCCCCAATCCTTTCCAGCATCAGAGTCTTTTCCAATGAATCAACTCTTTGCATGAGGTGGCTAAAGTACTGGAGTTTCAGCTTTAGCATCATTCCTTCCAAAGAACATCCAGAGCTGATCTCCTTTAGAATGGACTGGTTGGATCTCCTTGTAGTTACTTCTTCCTAAATTCCACTTTGATCTGAAAAGAAGCTGAGATACTAGCTTAAATTCTTGTCATAAACATGAATCACTTCCACAGAATTTAATGTCAAACTTTCCAAAATCCAGTGTAAAAAAAGGAAAAATAACATTTTAAATAACTCATACAATCACAGAACAATTATTTTTTAAGGGTTTTATTTCTTTTTAGATTTTTTAAATTTATTTTAATTGGAGGCTAATTACTTTACAACATTGTAGTGGTTTTTGCCATACATTCACATGAATCAGCCATGGGTGTACATGTGTTCCCCATCCTGACCCTCCCTCCCACCTCCCTCCCCATCCCATCCCTCAGGGTCATCCCAGTGCACCAGCCCTGAGCACCCTGTCTCATGCATCGAACCTGGACTGGCGATCTATTTCACATATGACAGTATACATGTTTTAATGCTATTCTCTCAAATCATCCCTCACATTCTCCCATAGAGTCCAAAAGTCTGTTCTTTACATCTATGTCTCTTTTGCTGTCTCACATATAGGGTCATCATTACCATCTTTCTAAATTCCATATATATGTGTTAATATACTGTATTGGTGTTTTTCTTTCTGGCTTACTTCATTCAGTCTAATAGGCTCCAGTTTCATCCACCTCATTAGAACTGATTCAAATGCATTCTTTTTAACAGCTGAGTCATATCCCATTGTGTATATGTACTGCAGCTTTCTTATGCATTTGTCTGCTGATGGACATCTAGGTTGCTTCCATGTCCTGACTGTTGTAAACAGTGCTGTGATGAACATTGGGGTACACATGTCTCTCTTAATTCTGGTTTCCTCAGTGTGTATGCCCAGCAGTGGGATTGCTCAGTCATATGGCAGTTCTATTTCCAGTTTTTTAAGGAATCGCCACACTGTTCTCCATAGTGGCTGTACTAGTTTGCATTCCCACCAACAGTTCCCTGTTGAACTGTTCAACAGGGTTGAACAGAACTAAGAGGGTCCCCTTTTCTCCACACCCTCTCCAGCATTTATTGTTTGTAGACTTTTTGATAAGAGCCATTCTGACTGGCATGAGATGGTACCTTATTGTGTTTTTGATTTGCATTTCTCTGATAATGAGTGATGATGAGCATCTTTTCATGTGTTTGTTAGCCATCTGTGTGATTTCTTTGGAGAAATGTCTGTTTTTGATTGGGTCTTTTATTTTTCTGGAATTGAGCTGCAGGAGTTGCTTGTATATTTTGAGATTAATTCTTTGTCAGTTGCTTCATTTGCTATTATTTTCTCCCATTCTGAAGGCTGTCTTGTCCCCTTGCTTATAGTTTCCTTCGTTGTGCAAAAGTTTTTAAGTTTAATTAGGTCCCATTTGTTTATTTTTACCTTTAATTCCATTACTCTGGGAGGTGGGGCATAGAGGATCCTGCTATGATTTACATCAGAGAGTGTTTTGCCTATGTTTTCCTCTAGAAGTTTTATAGTCTCTGGTCTTCCATTTAGATCTGTAATCCATTTTGAGTTTATTTTTGTGTATGGTGTTAGAAAGTGTTCTAGTTTCATTCTTTTACAAGTGGTTGACCAGTTTTCCCAGCACCACTTGTTAAAGAGATTGTCCTTTCTTCATTGTATATTCTTGCCTCCTTTGTCAAAGATAAGGTGTCCATAGGTGCATGGATTTATCTCTGGGCTTTCTATTTTGTTCCATTGATCTATATTTCTGTCTTTGTGCCAGTATCATACTGTCTTGATGACTGTAGCTTTGTAGTATAGCCCAAAGTCAGGCAGGTTGATTCCTCCAGTTCCATTCTTTTTTCTCAAGATTGCTTTGGCTACTCTAGATTTTTTGTATTTCCACAGAAATTGTAAAACTATTTGTTATAGTTCTCTGAAAAATACCATTGGTAGCTTGATAGGAATTGCATTGAATCTATAGATTGCCTTGTGTAGTATACTCATTTTCACTATATTGATTCTTCTGAACCATGAACATGGTATATTTGTCCTCTTTGATTTCTTTCACCAGTGTTTTACAGTTTTCTATATATAGGTCTTTTGTTTCTTATTCTTTTCATTGCAATGTTGAATGGAATTGTTTCCTTAATTTCTCTTCTGTTTTCTCATTGTTAGTGTATAGGAATGCAAGGGATTTCTTTGTGTTGATTTTATATTCTGCAACTTTACTATATTCATTGATTAGCTCTAGTAATTTTCTGGTGGAGTCTTTAGGGTTTCTATGTAGAGGATCATGTCATCTGCAAACAGTGAGAGTTTTACTACTTCTTTTCCAATCTGGATTCCTTTTATTTCTTTTCCTTCTCTGACTGCTGAACCACAGGGCGATTAAAAAAATTTTTTTTATATTGGAGTACAGTTGATTTACAATGTTGTGTTAGTTTCAGGTGTACAGCACAGTGGTTCAGTTATCCTTATGCAAATCTCCATTCTTTTTCAGATTCTTTTCCCATGTAGGTTATCAAAGAATATTGAATAGAGTTCCCTGTGCTATTCAGTAGGTCCTTGTTGATCATCTGTTCTCTATATAGTTGTGTGTATATGTTAATCCCAAACTCATTTATCCTTCCCCAACCTTTACCCTTGGAGAAGGAAATGGCAGCCCACTCCAGTGTTCTTTCTGGAGAATCCCAGGGATGGGGGAGCCTGGTGGGCTGCCGTCTATGGGGTCGCACAGAGTCGGACACGACTGAAGTGACTTAGCAGCAACCTTTACCCTTTGGTAACTGTAAGTTTGTTTTTGAAGTCTGTGAGTCTCTTTCTGTTCTGTAAATAAGTTCATTTGTATCATGTTTTTAGATTCCATGTGTAAGTGATAACATATGATATTTCTGTGTCTGACTTAGTATGATAATCTCTAGGTCCATCCATGTTGCTGAAAATAGCATTATTTCATTGTTTTTATAAATGAGTAATATTCTATTGTGTGTGTGTATATATATACATGCCACATCTTCTTTATCCATTCATCTTTCCATAGACTAGGTTGCTTGCATGTCTTGGCTGTTGTAAACAGTGCGGCAATGAAAACTGGGGTATATGTATCCTTTTAGGTTGATTTTCTTTGGATATGTGCCCAGGAGTGGGATTTATGGATCATATGGTAGCTCTATTTTTAGTTTTTTAAGGAACCTCTGTGCTGTTTTCCATGGGCTTCCCTGGTGGCTCAGTCAGTAAAGAATTCACCTGCCATGCAGCAGACATGGCTTTGATCCCTGGGTTGGGAAGATCCCTTGGAGAAAGGAATGGCTAACCCATTCCAGGATTCTTGCTTGGAGAATTCCACGGACAGGAGAGAGTCCATGGAGTTGCAAAGAGCTGGACACAACTGAGCAAATAACACTTTTACTACTATTTTCATACTGTTCTCCATAGTGGCTGTGCCAACTTACACTGTAGGAAGGTCCTCCTTTCTCCACAGGCTCTCTAGCATTTATTGTTTGTAGACTTTTTGATGATGGCCATTCCTTGTGTGGAGTGATATCTTGTTGTAGTTTTGATTTGCATTTCTCTAAAAATTAGTGATGTTGAGCAACTTTCATGTGCTTTTTGGCCATCTGTGTATCAGATGATCACAATTTTATCCTGGCAAGCTTAGGAGAGATACTGGTGGGCCAAACTATATACTCCTGTGGACCCAGAGTTTTCCTGTAAATGTTTCCAGACTTGATTTACTCTCGTGTGTTACTAAATTTCTTCTGTGTGTAGGACTCACAGTAGCAGAAATAAAGAAAGACCCAACTTTTGTCCATAAAGAACTTCTAGGCCAGTAGTAGGATAGTGATTGGAGGGAAGTTAGATAAGCCTACCAGAAACTGATGTGAGGAGCCATAGGATCCTGTCCTTATTCTTTGAGGGTTGACCAGATAGATAAATCAGTAACATTCTGGAACAGCACAGACCATCTTTTAACTTGCAGCCAGGGAACACATTTCTTACTAAGCAGTGGTAATATCATTTTACCTTCTGTTCCCAGCCTAGTGCCCACACAGGGCAGTTTAGAGGATAAAAGACTTCATTTTCCTAAAAAACCTACTCTAAGAATTTCTACTTCCAAGAAAATTAAGTCTAGAAATTGAAGCAAAAGATGTGTGCTGAGTCCTGGGAATATACAAATGAGAAAAACCAACAGACCCTTGCTCTAATGGAGGTTTTATTCCAACAAGGGAGACAGATGTCAACTAATAATTCTCATTAGGGAGGTCAGGGAGGTTGTCCTGAAGTGACGTCTGAGCGGAGACCTGAGTTTATCCAGGTGAATGGGGAGAAAACAGCATCCCAGGCAGAAGGGGCAGGACATGCAAAGGCCCTGAGGTGAGCAGGGCTTGACTAGTAGAAAGGATGGAGTAGAGCCTAATGCTGGTGCTCTTGGGAGGGCAAGGCAAGGTATAGTGGGAAGAGGGCACTGCTGAGTGACACACAGAAAGACCATGCAGGGCCTTGTCAGCCATGATAGCTTTCATCCTTATCCTCAGAGGAGTGTGAAGGTATTTGTGAGTTGAGAAGTGTGCAGCACAGTGTGGTTCATGGATCAGCTGCATGGATGTCACTGGGGAGCCTATTAGAAACACAGAACTCAGGCCCAATTCACACCTGCTACTGAAACAGAATCTCTTCCCCATGTGGTTGGCATGAATATTAAAGTTTGAGAAACACTGGATTAGAACATTTTCAGGTAGTATAGGAACTGCACAGTATGGACCTTTGTCATTTAGTATGCATGCATGCATGCGTGTGTGTATGTGTGAATTAAAAGAGGGACCATAATAAATCCCATCATAGACACCTGTTGAATGGTAGGACATGTCCTGTTATTCTGTGAGCACTCTGTTTGAGAGTATTTCCTCCTGTGTTAGACCTCCTCTGTGACTTGGGACAGGGCTGAGTATGTTTACTATGCTCCTCAATCATTGCATGGCCCAAGGAAGCCTCTATCTGTGGTGGCACATTAATCAGGTACTTTGGTGGCCAGTTCCTGCCCCTGGCAGCCATCTCTAATTGATCAGGCTCCTGAGTTTAGACATGGCTTGAGACTCTCTCCATATAGTTAACCAGGGCATACCAATTGATCTGAATCACAAGGTTAGATCAATTTCCCACCCTCCGTTTCTTTGGGCAAGGCATGAAAACAAATTTCAGCAACAATCAACATTTCTGAAGCATCATCTGTATCTTCCCAGGATCCGTTAGGCTTGCAAGTCTAATTGCTGAAAGTACATTTCCAGGAGGGTAGCAGAATCACAGACCCTTGGAGCTTAGCCACAAGGGACAGGGAGGGTTACACAGCAGGCCTCCCAGCCAGAAGAGCAGGAAGAGACAGTAGCTTAGGGAGCCTGCTTCTAACAAAGGCACTGACAGTTCAGGAAGGAATGGCAGAGACTTCTTCAAGAAAGCGTTTGTCTTTTTGAACTATCAGAGCTGCCTCTGGGTCTGCAAAGGATGACTGGAAGTTGTTCAGAAAGACAACTTAGCAGCTAGGCAGCCTCAGCTCCCACAAGCTTAGACAGAGATGGATAGTCTGTCAAACACCACAAAAATTCATCCTGTGTCTTGGAACCAACTAAGGTTTCCAGCAGCATAAGTATCCAGCTTCATTTCCCCCTCAAATTATTTATAAAAGAAGAAACTAATCTTTCTGTCTCCCCAACACATGCTTAGAGGTGAATGATAAAACTGGATATGCCACCAACTGTCCCAAATCCAATACTTGGTCAGTTGTTTCAAGACAAGCATTTTTCTGCACACTCAGATACATGGCTGTGATCAAATGAGATTAATTATGTGTCTGAATGCATCAACTTTATTATTCTGGAGTTTTGTGGGCTTGATCTAGGTCAGCATTTAGTTGGTATCCACTTGGTAGCTTCAGAAAGACTGCTGGACACTCTATTTGAGTCTCCTTTGAGTCCTAGTGGAAAGAGGAACAAACAAGAGATTCAGGACACAGCTCCAAAGGGCAACAATATTGCTATCTTTAAGTGATATTTTATTTATCCCTATGACGTCAGCAGAGGCAAATGTATGGTTGACTAATAAACAGTTAAAACTACCAGCCAAAGAGAAGGATGTGGGTAGGTAAGGAAGAACCAGAAAAACATAGGTATTAACAACAATGCAGTGGCTCAGATGGTAAAGAATCCACCTGCAATGCAGGAGACCCAGGTTCGATCCCTGGGTTGGAAAGACCCTCAGGAGAAGGGAATGGCAACCCACTCCAGTATTCTTGCCTGGAGAACTCCATGGACAGAGGATCCTGGTGGGCCATAGTCCATGGGGTCGCAAAGAGTCAGATACAACTGAGTGACTAACACTTTCAATTTTCGCATAACACTGCAGTACAGTGGGACATAAGAATAACAGTATCATGGCATTGTTGACCAAGGCTGCAGACTTAGAGGAAGAGGGGGAGATGTAAGCTGAATGCTAGGAGTTAGAAAGGAAAAAAAAGTCGAGCCATTGAGCAGGTCATTCAGTGGCTTCCTTGAGCGTGTGCAGAGGTTCTAAGTTGACCCTGTATACCATACACCTAGAATAGTCTTCCCAAGAAGACAGTAAAGGATGCTTCAGATTGGCAGATCTTGAAGGAATGATCAAACAGGTAAAGACATTTTTTCAAACACCAGTTATTTCTCTGCGGTGTTCAGAAAGGTTTACTCAGAAACACAAAATGCAAGCAACTAATTTCAGCTTTTGTATCTGAGTACTGTAATTTCTATATTCCCCTGGGAGTTATTCCATTATGTTTTCTTTTATTACTGTGTTCAGTTCTATGCATGGCATGAAAAGCTAACTTTGAGCCACCAGATTCCATAATGCTGATTCAATATTATTTTATACTTTAGCTAACTCTTCCAGGGAAAGTAATATCGAGATGTATTTCTGTTTGAGAGAGCTGTGATTGTGCTCATGTGCCCAAAGCTGAGCCAAAGACATGGGTCCAAGTGTGTTCATGGTGCATCCCTGGCACGAGTGTAAGGCTCTCTATACAATGAGAAAAGTGTCCATTTATTCATTATTTATTAAAATAGCTTCCAATCTACTCTTTCCAGCTTTATTGACACATAATTGACATATAACATTGTCTACGTTTAAGGTACTCCAAAACTGTGTTGATTTGCTACACTTATACATTTCAAAATCATTATTACAGTAGGGTTAGTTAAAACCTACATCCCCTCACATAATTGCCACTTCTGTTTTGGATGAAGTGAGAGAGAAACCGGTATCTTTGGCATGTCCTGCATAACTGAGGAGGCTGGGTACTCTCTCACATTCTTTTACTTTGCCTTAAGGAGAAGTCATACTCTGAGAAAATCTCTCTTGGCTCCAAGCTGTAATGCCTTTGGGGAGGGATAATGCATAAAAAGTTTCCAATATGTCCAAATTCCTCTTTTTTTTTTTTTTTTCCTTCTGTTGCTCTATTGGTATGTTAGGACTTCTCTGTTGGAACCTTGACTTCCGCAAATGCTTTCTTGTCTGTGGGTGATTGACTAAGCCAGTGTGTTGCAGGGTCTCCTGGACCAAACCTGAAAGGGGCTAGGACTGATTCATGAACCACTGTAGGGTCCACTGCTGGGGCCAGAGGCCTGTATGCCTAACACCTATTGTATGGGTGGGCGAGACTGCTCTCCGTTTCCTTAGCATATGGTGCCAGATCCCCAAATTCTCACAATGGCACTTTCGTTTGAGGATGGATGACAAATGGTTGGAGATGGACATGACAGGGGATGTCTTATTCAGTCGTGTTGCTGATGTAAGCTGTCAGTTCATTTAGAAAGTTGGCCAAAGCAGTTGTTGATTTCAAACCAGAGAACATCTGGATGAGGTATGTAATTTAAAAGAATTGTTTGAGATTCATCAGTGCAGTGGTATTAATGAGAAGTGGGAGAATGTATAAAGGAGCCTTATTATTATTTAACTCACTGCTTGAAATGGAGATCTAAAACCAGAGTGACATAGTATATATTTTATGTGATAGATAAAAGCAAATACAATCCAAGAAATAATATTGTGCTCAATTCTGAATGGACTACAGTAGAAAAAATGCATTTAGATCTGGGCTTCTCTTCCTAACAAACATGAATGTTCATGGAAAAGTGCCCAGTTCAGTTCAGTCGCTCAGTCATGTCTGACTCTGTGACCCCATGAATCGCAGCACGCCAGGCCTCCCTGTCCATCACCAACACCCAGAGTTCACTCAGACTCACATCCATCGAGTCAGTGATGCCATCCAGCCATCTCATCCTCTGTTGTCCCCTTTTCCTCCTGCCCCCAATCCCTCCCAGCATCACAGTCTTTTCCAATGAGTCAAGTCTTCGCATGAGGTGGCCAAAGTACTGGAGTTTCAGCTTTAGCATCATTCCTTCCAAAGAAATCCCAGGGCTATCTCCTTCAGAATGGACTGGTTGGATCTCCTTGCAGTCCAAGGGACTCTCAAGAGTCTTCTCCAACACCACAGTTCAAAAGAAGCAATTCTTTGGCGCTCAGCTTTCTTCACAGTCCAACTCTCACATCCATACATGACCACTGGAAAAACCATAGCCTTGACTAGATGAACCTTTGTTGGCAAAGTAATGTCTCTGCTTTTGAATATACTATCTAGATTGGTCATAACTTTCCTTCCAAGGAGTAAGCGTCTTTTAATTTCATGGCTGCAATCACCATCTGCAGTGATTTTGGAGCCCAGAAGAATAAAGTCGGACACTGTTTCCACTGTTTCCCCATCTATTTCCCATGAAGTGATGGGACCAGATGCCATGATCTTCATTTTCTGAATGTTGAGCTTTAAGCCAACTTTTCACTCTCCACTTTCATTTTCATCAAGAGGCTTTTTAGTTCCTCTTCACTTTCTGCCATAAGGGTAGTGTCATCTGCATATCTGAGGTTATGGATATTTCTTCCGGCAATCTTGATTCCAGCTTGTGCTTCTTCCAGTACAGCGTTTATCATGATGTACTTGCATAGAAGTTAAATAAGCAGGGTGATAGTATACAGCCTTGACGTACTCCTTTTCCTATTTGGAACCAGTCTGTTGTTCCATGTCCAGTTCTAACTGTTGCTTCCTGACCTGCATATAGGTTTCTGAAGAGGCAGGTCAGGTGGTCTGGTATTCCCATCTCTTACAGAATTTTCCACAGTTTATTGTGATCCACACAGTCAAAGGCTTTGGCAAAGTCAATAAAGCAGAAATAGATGTTTTTCTGGAACTCTCTTGCTTTTTCCATGATCCAGCAGATGTTGGCAATTTGATCTCTGGTTCCTCTGCCTTTTCTAAAGCCAGCTTGAACATTTGGAAGTTCACAGTTCATGTATTGCTGAAGCCTGGCTTGGAGAATTTTGAGCATTACTTTACTAGCGTGTGAGATGAGTGCAATTGTGCAATAGTTTGAGCATTCTTTGGTATTGCCTTTGTTTGGAATTGAAATGAAAACTGACCTTTTCCAGTCCTGTGACCACTGCTGAGTTTTTCAAATTTGCTGGCATATTGAGTGCAGCACTTTCACAGCATCATCTTTCAGGATTTGAAAGAGCTCAACTGGAATTCCATCACCTCCACTAGCTTTGTTTGTAGTGATGCATTCTAAGGCCCACTTGACTTCACATTCCAGGATGTCTGGCTCTTGGTGAGTGATCACATTGTGGCCATCTTGGTCGTGAAGATCTTTTTTGTACAGTTCTTCTGTGTATTGTTGCCACCTCTTAATATCTTCTGCTTCTGTTAGGTCCATACCGTTTCTGTCCTTTATCAAGCCCATCTTTGCATGAAATGTTCCCTTGGTATCTCTGATTTTCTTGAAGAGATCTCTAGTCTTTCCCATTCTGTTGTTTTCTTCTATTTCTTTGCATTGATCGTTGAGGAAGGCTTTCTTATCTCTTCTTGCTATTCTTTTGGTGAGATAAGGTACTGATAAATTCTTTTTCATTGGAGAGTGGGTCTTTGTTATAGAAAATGCTCAGAGTGCATTTCAAAGTGTTTACTTTTACCGTCTTTTTGCCTGAACTATGAGGTGATTTTTTTTGGGGGGGGGGCCCTCCATCATGAAAATCTGATGGGGACCTGAAGTTAAACCCACAAAAGTTTAACCCACCCAAGAATGCAGCCCCCTGGGGTTTCTTACTCTCAAGTTATCCACATTCCACCTTCAGCAATTCATCAAAATTGCCATTTAAACATTTCTACCAGTGTATGACCCCAAGGGCTTCCACACTAGGTAAGCAGAATCCCCTGGATTCCTGAAGAATTCTCTGGCCGTGATTCTCTGTGTTTTGGGGTGGTGACTTGTCCTGCAACCTCAATTATCTGTTAAGTTCTGATCTTATCAGATACATTGATAAGATCAGATAAGATCAGAACTTACCTAATCAGAGAAGATCAGAACTTATCTGAAATGTTGTTGATTTTCAGTTTGTTCAGCTTTTTTTGGTCATTGTTATAAGTATTGGAGTGATGATTCCCAGAGTTTTTACATGATGTAAGTGAAACCAAAAAACTTTGGGAGAATGAGGCAAGAAAATGAATTACAAGAGAGATGCAGATTTATGATTTTCATTTTTAGTCTCAAAAAGGATTTTCAGCTGTGTTCTATTTTTCCTTTCATCAAATAAGGAGTCCGAACATACAGCATAAGATGTTGATGTTCAGCTATAGAGATGGTGAGACAGGCATTCACCTAATTTGAGGTAACTAAAACTCAGAGAAGGCAGATTTTTCAGGTTTTCCTCTTGTGTGGAATGGAGGGAGGGCATGAGTTGATCATGATATATATGTCTGGATGCTCCAGCAGATGACTGGAAAACATACTGTTCTCATTTGTTAGTATTTTCATTTTTTTTTCTTTTATTATGACAGAAATTTATTAACTCATTGCTTAATCATCCACCATATACAGGCTGATCCTTTTTTGTCTGAACTATCTGAGAGTTAATTGCAGACTTCTTGAAGCTTCTATATTTGTTGTTGTTCAGTCACTCAGTCATGTCCAACTCTTTCTGACCCCATGGACTGCAGCACGCCAAACTTCCCTGTCCTTCGCCATCTCCCCGAGTTTGCTCAAATTCATATATATTGAGTCAGTGATGGCATCCAACCATCTCATCCTCTGTCACCCCTTCTCTTCCTGCCTTCTATCTTTCCCAGCATCAGGGTCTTTTCAGATGTCAGTTCTTCACATCAGGTGGCTAAAGTATTGGAACTTCAGCTTCAGCATCAGTCCTTTCAATGAATATTCAGGGTTGATTTCCCTTAGGATTGACTGGTTTGCTCTCCTTGCTGTTCAGGGATTCTCAAGAGTCTTCTCCAGCACCACAGATCAAAGGTATCAGTTCTTCTGCCCTCAGCCTTTTTATTGTCCAGTTCTCACGTCTGTACATGACTACTGAAAAAACCATAGCTTTGACTATATGGACGTTTGTAGGCAAAGTAATGTCTCCTTTTAATACTCCTTTTAGGTTTGTCATTGCTTTTCCTCCAAGAAGCAAGTGTCTTAATTTCATGGCTGCAGTCACCCTCCACAGTGATTTTGGACCCCAAGAACATAAAGTATGTCACTGTTTCCATTGTTTTCCCATCTATTTGCCATGAAGTGATGGGACTGTCATCAAAGATCATGTCATCAAAGATGACATGATCTTTGTTTTTTGAATGTTGAGTTTTAAGCCAGGTTTTTCACACTACTGTTTCACCTTCATCAAGAGGCTTTTTAGTTCCTCTTCACTTTCTGCCATAAAGATGGTGTCATCTGCATATCTGAGGTTATTGATATTTCTCCCGGCAGTGCTGATTCCAGCTTGTGATTCATCCAGTTCAGCATTTTGCATGATGTGTTCTGCATATAAGTTAAATAAGCAGAGTGACAATATACAGATTTGACATACTTTTTTCCCAATTTTAAATGAATCAGTTATTGCATTCCCACCAACAATGCAAGAGTGTTCCCTTTTCTCCATACCGTCTCCAGCATTTATTGTTTGTAGGCTTTTTGATGATGGCCATTCTGACCGGTGTGAGGTGATATCTCATTGCGGTTTTGATTTTCATTTCTCTAATAATGAGCAGTGTTAAGAATCTTTTCATGTGTTTGTTAGCCATCTGTATGTCTTTCTATTTAGGTCTTTTTCCCACTTTTTGATTCGGTTGTTTGTTCTTCTGGCATTGTGTTGTATGAGCTGCTTGTTTATTTTGGAAAATAATCCTTTGTCAGTTGTTTCATTTGCTATTATTTTCTCCCATTCTGAGGGCTGTCTTTTCACCTTGCTTATAGTTTCCTTTGCTGTGCAAAAGCTTTTAAGTTTAATCAGGTCCCATTTGCTTTTGTTTTTATTTCCATTACTCTGGGAGGTGGGTCGTAGAGGATCTTGCTTTGATTTATCCCATTGAGTGTTCTGCCTATGTTTTCCTCTAAGAGTTTTATAGTTTCTGGTCTTACATGTAGGTCTTTAATCCATTTTATCTTTGTGTATAGTGTTAGGAAGTATTCTAATTTCATTCTTTTACATGGGGCTGTCCAGTTTTCCCAGCACCATTTACCGAAGAGGCTGTCTTAGCCCCATTGTATATTCTTGCCTCCTTTCTCAAAATTAATGTACCCATAGGTGCATGGGTTTATTTCTGGGCTTTCTATCTTGTTCCATTGGTCTATATTTCTGTTTTTGTGCAAGTATCATACTGTCTTGATAACTGTAGCTTTGTAGTATAACCTGAAGTCAGGAAGGTTGATTCCTCCAGCTTCATTCTTCTTTCTCAAGACTGCTTTGGCTATTTGGGGTCTTTTGTGTTTCCATATGAATTGTGAAATTTTTTGTTCTAGTTCTGTGAAAAATGTCATTGGTAATTTGATAGGGATCACATTGAATCTGTAGATTGCATTTGGTAGTATAGTCATTTTCACAATATTGATTCTTCCTACCCAGGAACATGGAATATCTCTCCATTTGTTTATGTTGTCTGATTTCTTTCATCAGTGTCTTATAATTTTCTGCGTACAGTTCTTTTGTCTCCTTAGGTAAGTTTATTGCTAGATAGTTAATTATTTTTGTTGAAATGGCAAATAGGATTGATTCCTTAATTTTGCTTTCTGACTTTTCATTGTTATTATATAGAAATGCAAGTGATTTCTGTGTATTGATTTTGTATCCTGCAACTTTGCTAAATCCACTGATTAGCTCTAGTGATTTTCTGATACTCTCTTTAGGGTTTTCTGTGTATAGTATGTCATCTGCAAACAGTGAGAGCTTTACTTCTTTTTTGATCTGGAGTCCTTTTATTTCTTTTTCTTCTCTGATTGCTGTATCTAGGACTTCCAGAACTATGTTGAATAATAGTGGTGAAAGTGGACACCCTTGTGTTGTTCCTGATCTTAGGGGGAATGCTTTCAGTTTTTCACCATTGAGAATAATGTTTGCTGTAGGCTTATCATATATGGCCTTTACTATATTGAGGTAGGTTCCTTCTATTCCCACTTTTTGAAGAGTTTTAATCATAAATGGGTGATGAATTTTGTCAAAGGCTTTTTCTGCATCTATTGAGATAATATGGTTGTGATCTTTAAATTTGTTAATATGGTGTATCACATTGACTTACATATATTGAAGAATCCTTGCATTCCTGGAATCAGTTCAGTTCAGTCTCTCAGTCATGTCTGACTCTCTGTGACCCCATGGACTGCGGCACCCCAGGCCTCCCTGTTTATCACCAACTCCCGGAGTTTTCTCAGACTCATATCCATTGAGTCAGTGATGCCATCCAACCGTCTCAGCCTCTGTCGTCCCCTTCTCCTCCCGCCTTCAATCTTTCCCAGAATAATGGTCTTTTCAAATGAGTCAGTTCTTCGCATCAGGTGGCCAAAGTATTAAGCCCAACTTGATCATGGTGTGTGAGCTTTTTGATGTGTTCCTGAATTCTGTTTGCTAAAATTTTGTTGAGGATTTTTGCATCTATGTTCATCAGTGATATTGGCCTGCAGTTTTCTTTTTTTGTGTTATCTTTGTCTGGTTTTGGTATCAGGGTGATGGTAGCCTTGTAGAATGAGTTTGGAAGTGTTCCTTCCTCTGGAATTTTTTGAAAGAGTTTTAGAAGGATAGGCATTAGCTCTTCTCTAAATGTTTGATAGAATTCTCCTGCGAAGCCATCTGGTTCTGGGCTTTTGTTTTTTGGGAGATTTTTGATCACAGCTTCAGTTTCAGTGCTTGTAATTGGGTTGCTCATAATTTCCATTTCTTCCAGGTTCAGTCTTAAAGATTGATCTTTTCTAAGAATCTGTCCATTTCTTCCAGGTGATCTTTGCTTTCTTAAAGCTGACTTTCAAGCCAGCTTTTTCACTCTCCTCTTTTACCCTCATCCAGAGACTCTAATTCCTCTTCACTTTCTGCCTTTAGAGTGATATCATCTGCATATCTGAGGTTGTTGATATTTCTCCTGGCAATCTTAATTCTGGCTTGTGCCCAGCACAAGCACAAATGATGTATTTACTCATTTGTTCAAATCTACAAAACATAAAAATAAATAGTCTCAGAGGGATGGTACAGGGAGAGAGGAGGGTTCAGGATGGGGAACGCGTGTATACCTGTGGCAGATTCATGTTGATATATGGCAAAACCAATACAATATTGTAAAGTTAAAAATAAAATATTTAAAAAAAATAAAAATTTAAAAAAGTCTCAGTTGTTAAATACCACTACCAACAACAAACCTCCTAAATAAAATCAAGATTTCTTTGCTGTTCTTTTTGTCTGTAGAATAAACCTCAGTGAAGGTGTTGGAGTAATGTGTTCAAATTTTACTTGAACAAATATCATTTATCTTTTGAATAATTTGATATTTATTTGATATAGAGAAAGGATAACTTAACTTTTTATATTAAATTTTATCCTTCTTCCCATCCTGGTTAATATATTTTGATTGTTTGAACATGTAAACATAGAATCTAAGAAAAGCTATATAAAAATATATACTCAAAGATGTCCCAATTCTTCTCTCACTCTGGCACCCTATTCCCACACATTTTCTCTGGGTTAATTAGGGAACTAATTTCATTAGTTTTTGGTTTGTTTATCCTTCTAGTATTTCTTTTTGCAAAAATAGCAGACTCACATTTTCTTATACTAATTTTTTTTTAACTAAGGAATAAAATACTATATATAATCTTATGCACATAGCTTCTTTCCACTTAAAGATATGTATTCTGAAGATCACTCCATATTAGTTCATAAATAGCCTCCTTGTTTATTTTTGCAATGCATAGTACTTCATTATGTGAGTGTATAATAGTTTATTAAACCAAAAGTCCAAAAATGAGCATTTAATTCATTTCCAAGTGTTTTGGTATAATAGATAATGCCTCACTGAATATTCTTGCTCACATGCCGTTTGTTTCTTTTTTTATATTGTTGTTGTTATTCAGTCGCTCAGTCGTGTCTGACTCTTTGCAACCCCATGAACTGTAGCATGCCAGGCTTTGCTGTCCTTCACCATTTCCCAGAGCTTGCTCAAACTCATGTCCATTGAGTTGGTGATGCCATCCAACCATCTCATCCTCTGTTGTCCCCTTCTCCTCCTGCCTTCAATCTTTCCCAGCATCAGGGTCTTTTCCAGTGAGTCAGTCCTTCACATCAGGTACCTAAAGTATGGGAGATTCAGCTTCATCGTCAGTCCTTCCAATGAATTATTCAGGGTTGATTTCCTTTGGGATTGACTGGCTTGATCTCCTTGCTGTTCAAGAGACTCTCAAGAGTCTCTTCCAACATCACAGTTTGAAAGCATTTGTTCTTCAGCACTCAGCCTTCTTTATGGTTCAACTCTCACATCCATACATGGCTACTGGAAAAACCATAACTTTGACTGTATGGACCTTTGTCAGCAAAGTAATGTCTTATATGCCGTCTATGTTTGTCATAGCTTTCCTTCCAAGTGTCTTTTAATTTCATGGCTGCAGTCACCATCTGCAGTGATTTTGGAGCCCCCCAAAATATATTATTGGGTATAAATATTTTTTATATTATTGGGTATACATCTTTAGGGTAAGTTCCTAGAGGCTGGGTTTTTCAGGTTTTATTTTTTTCATTTGGCATGAACAATTAGACTATATTGAAAGCAGATTTTATTATGTTTTTTGTATTGTGGAGGTACGGGGAAGAATATAAGAATATTTTGGTTATGTAAAATTAAGAAAACTGAGGCAATGAGGAACCAACCTCTTAAGTGTAATAATAAAAGTTTAACTTAGCTATTGCAGATCTCCATCAGGAGGCAGGCCTAAAATTGGAAGTAATGAGGAAACTAGATTTATTCTCACTCTGGACCTCAAAATAAACAAAAAGCTGGGGACCAACATGGCTGCGATGCTCTCAACTCTGTGAATGCCATGTTTATGGAATAGAAATTGAATAGAATGCCCCAGGAATTATGGCATGTTACATCCTGGGCACTTGGACTGTCAGTTCAGTTCAGTTGAGTCCCCCAGTCATGTCCAACTCTTGGCGACCTCATGGACTGCTGCATGCCAGGCCTCCCTGTCCATCACCAATTCCCGGAGTTTACTCAAACTCATGTCCGTCGAGTTGGTGATGCCATCCATCACTCTCCTCTTTGACTTTTATCATGAGGCTCTTTAGTTCTTCTTTGCTTTCTGCCATAAGGGTGGTGTCATCTGCATATCTGAGGCTATTGATATTTCTCCCAGCAATTGTGATTCTAGCTTATGTGTCATCCAGCCCAGTGTTTCTCATGACGTACTTTGCATATAAGTCAAATAAGCAGGGCGACAATATACAGCCTTGACGTACTCCTTTCCTTATTTGGAACCAGTCTGTTGTTCCGTGTCTAGTTCTAACTGCTGCTTCCTGACCTGCATAGAGATTTTTCAAGAGGCAGGTCAGGTAGTCTGTATTTCCATCTTTTGAAGAATTTTCCAGTTTGTTGCGATCTACACAGTCAAAGGCTTTGACATAGTCAATCAAACAGAAGTAGATGATTTTCTGGAGCTCTCTTGCTTTTTTGATGATCCAACAGATGTTAGCAATTTGATCTCTGGTTGTTCTGCCTTTTCTAAAACCAGCTTGAACATCTGGAAGTTCACGGTTCACGTACTGTTGGAGCCTGGCTTGGAGAATTTTGAGCATTATTTTACTAGCGTGTGAGATGAGTGCAATTGTGCAGTAGTTTGACCATTCTTTGGCATTGCCTTTCTTTGAGATTGGAATGAAAACTGACTTTTCCAGTCCTGTGGCCATTGCTGAGCTTTCCAAATTTGCTGGCATATTGAGTGCAGCACTTTCACGGCATCATCTTTTAGGATTTGAAATAGCTCAACTGGAATTCCATCACCTCCACTAGCTTTGTTCGTAGTGATGCTTCCTAGGGCCCACTTGACTTCGCTTTCCAGGATGTCTGGCTCTAGGTGAGTGATCACACCATTGTGATTATCTGGGTCGTGAAGATCTTTTTTGTATAGTTCTACTGTGTATTGTTGCCACCTCTTCTTAATATCTTCTGCTTCTGTTAGGTCCATACCACTTCTGTCCTTTATTGTGCCAATCTTTGCATGAAATATTCCCTTGGTATCTCTAATTTTCTTGAGAGATCTCCATTCTATTGTTTTCCTCTATTTCTTTGCACTGAAAACTGAAGAAGGCTTTCTTATCTCTCCTTGCTATTCTTTGGAACTTTTCATTCAGATGCTTATATCTTTCCTTTTCTCCTTTGCCTTTCGCTTCTCTTCTTTGTAAGGCCTCCTCAGTCAACCATTTTGCCTTTTGGCATTTCTTCTTCTTGGGGATGGTCTTGATCCCTGCCTCCTGTACAGTGTCAGGAACCTCTGAACATAGTTTTTCAGACACTCTGTCTATCAGATCTAATCCCTTGAATCTATTTGTCACTTCCACTCTATAATCATGAGGGATTTGATTTAGGTCATACCTGAATGGTCTAGTGGTTTTCCCTACTTTCTTCAATTTAAGTCTGAATTTGGCAATAAGGAGTTCATGGTCTGAGCTACAGTCAACTCCTAGTCTTGTTTTTGCTGACTGTATAGAGCTTCTCCATCTTTGGCTGCAAAAACTATAATCAATCTGATTTCAGTGTTGACCATCTGGTGATGTCCATGTGTAGAGTCTTCTCTTGTGTTGTTGGAAGAGGGTGTTTGCTATGACCGTTGCATTCTCTTGGCAAAGCTCTATTAGCCTTTGCTCTACTTCATTCTATCCAAGGCCAAATTTGCCTGTTACTCCAGGTATCTCTTGACTTCCTACTTTTGCATTCCAGTCCCTATAATGAAAAGAACATCTTTTGGGGGTGTAAGTTCTAGAAGGTCTTATAGGTCTTCATAGAATCTTTCAAGTTCAGCTTCTTCAGCATTACTGGTTGGGTCATAGATTTGGATTACTGTGATATTGAACTTGGACTGAGGGACAGAGGTATTCAGATGATTGAAGAGCCTCACTAAGGACTGGAGAAATAGGAGCATCGGATGGCATCAGCAATAGAAATCTGTTTTAGAGTGATTGTATGGATTCCACTCCATTCAACCCACATTATTTGGCACACACTGTACACAAGGTTCTGAAGGATTCTTGGAAAGCAAGCTCTCAATGTGTTACCAACTATTTGCCCTAGACTGTACTATTCACTGGGCTTCCCCCGTGGCTCAGTGGTAAAGAATTCACCTACAAGGCAGGCATCACAGGAGATGCAGTTTCAATTGCTGGGTTGGGAAGATCCCAGGGAATGGCAACCCACTCTAGTATTCTTGCTCGGAGAATCCCATGGACAGAGGAGACTGGAGGGCTACAGTCTATAGAGTTGCAAAAATCAGACACAACTGAAGTGACTTCACTCGCACACATGTAGTATTCATTATTTAAGTTCATGTTAACAGGTTTGTAGAGAGGTTGTATCAGTATCCCCCTTTCATAGATGGGGAATCTGAAATTCTAAGTGGTTCATGTATGTCAGATCAACCTATTTCTGAATTCTGTACAGCTTCTTACCAGCTTTGTGATCTTCAGTAAATAAGATAATCTGAGACTCAGTCTTCTCATCTATAAAAAGGGAAGAATAACAGGAAAATTGGCAACATAATCTAGAGAAGCCTGGTGCCATCAGCATCTGTATCACCTGACAACTTTTTGGAAATGCCTGTTCTTGGATTCCATCTCAGATCAAGAATCTCAGAGAGTGGGTTTAGCAGTCTGCCAGAAGAGCTTTAAGAAACTGCGAAGCTCTGTGTTGACCTCCAAGGGAGGAAGACATCAGTATTGGGGAAGTGATGGAGGGAAGAAGTTGATGACCTGCTGGGTGAGAATTGAAAGGGACACATCATTTCAGCTGGAAACATTCAAAACATCATTATTTCGAAATTGCTGAGCAAATTCAACGACTGGTATTGCTGTGCTAATGTGTTAATAATAATTCTGCAGTTAGAAACAAGACCAGGCTGTTAGCATTCAAGGCCACTTAAATTTTAAAGAGTCATTTTATGGAAAGTTTTAATTAGCTCTGGATTGTAACTAACATTCTCTTTAAAACTGTGGTGGGCGTTTGATTAGGTCTACTTTCCAGTGGATGGAAATTAGAGCTGGATTTTACTCATTCCTCTGCCTTTGGGCCAAAGCAGTTCATCTTCTCTGCCTCAGCTTGAGCTCCATGTAGCCAGGCATTGTGCCCATCAGAGGATTCAGACCTGCGTGTCCCCTTGTTCTCTGTGCAAAGGAGAAGGGTACCAAAGCCACTCAAGGGTGAAGTTTGTTCCGACCTTCATCTACAGCCCCTGCCTGTTTCCTCTCTCAGTTTATATTCTTTCTCCTAAAGCCTACTTGCCCTGCCTGATTTTTAGGACAGTCTTCTGGGTACAGATGCACATTCCAGCTTCATGCTATGCCTTCACCTGCCTTCAAAAACCCTGCTGAGATGTGTGAGCCCAGCTCTGTTCACTCTCTTTTGCAGCATGGTGAGGTGGGACCAACATGAACAGGGACTGGCTTGTGGACTTATGTTTCTAAACTGACTTTGACACATATATATACTTGAGGTTTTTTCATCTCTCACGCTCAGTTTCCTCATCAGTAAAATGGAGATAAAATATCTTTGCTGTGAGGATTAGAGATGAGGAGCGATTGTTACCATCATCATCCCATCACTGCCAGTCATTCTGCCATTTAGTTGTGTTCTGCCTGTGTCCTTTTCAAATTACTTTTTGGAATCTTCCCTTCAAACCCTGAGGGCAAGGACATGGCTTACTTCTTTGAAGTCCCTTTTACTGCTCCCCTACCCTAATCTCTCCTATGGTAATCACATGTTTGCATTGATTGGGAGCCTCACAGCAAATGAGCACCCTTGTTACAGGTGGAAATGGGGTTATTGCAAGTAGCTGGGTTCATGATCAAGTGTAAACCGGCAAGCCAGTCCCTGTTCATGTTGGTCCCACCTCACCATGCTGCAAAAAGAGGGTAAACAGAGCTGGGCTCGCACATCTCAGCAGGGTTTTCGAAGGCAGGTGAAGGCATAGCATGAAGCTGGAATGTGCATCTGTACCCAGAAGACTGTCCTAAAAGTCAGGCAGGGCAAGTAGGCTTTAGGAGAAAGAATATAAACTGAGAGAGGAAACAGGCAGGGGCTGTAGATGAAGGTCTGAATAAACTCAAACAGAGAGAAAAATAATCAAGTTTAAGATCTGGAACTTTAAGAACCTCGCTGACTAGCAGTACAGGAAGCTCAGCTCTGAGGGCAGATTGGTGCAGTTCTGGAACCTGCCTGATATTTGAGGGTCTGGGAAGCTCACAGAAAGTCCAGAGATTGAGAGGGGTGGGGTGAATCTCACCCACATCTATGACTGGGCAGCAGGGAGCAGAGTCAAACAGGGGGAATCAGCCAGCAGGAAATGGTGTGTCTGCAGACTGTGGTCCCAAAGGGGATCTCAGGGCTTTGCCTGGCAGAATAGAAGGGGGAAAACCAGAAAGGAACTGGAGAGTATGCAATGGCCATCCTTCAGTTTCTTCCAGGTGGTGAACCACTTCCTACCTTACAACTATCTTTCTATCTCTTTCTGGCCACATGCCTGTTTCAAATGTGGCTATGAGTTCCTTGCGACCCAGAGCTCTGATTTCTTATATTCTAAAGTTTGGGTCCCTATCCTGTGCCTCACCACAGTAGAGAAGCTAAGCCAAAATATGCAGAAAATGTGGTCTTTGGAATTAACCAGACCCAATTTGAATTCAGGCTGTAGCATCTACCAACCTCGTTATGTTGACAAAGTCTCCTTATGTCTTGGCCTCAGTTTCTTATCCAAAAAGCGGACAAAATAAGGCTTATCTTCCATCTGTGAGGTTTCTTTATTAAGGCACAGTTAGTGTATTGCCTGCTCAATTAATGGTAGTTACTTGGTTCTCAGTCCCACCAGTGGCTCTGATTAAATCTTGGCCTAGAAGATTCAGTGAATTGTGCAGGAGATGACAAACTAACTCCAAGTGTCTAAGGCTCTTCTTTTTTTTTTTTCCCCAGCTAATTTAGTCCAGCCATCTTCAGCTAATTCAATCATTTCTCATTCACCAGTGGATAAATTGTCCTCATCATAGGCTTAACCATGCAGCTAATATGGTTTGGAGAGAGATTGATTAACAAAGCCATAATTGAAGCTCAATAAGTGAGATAAATCCAAATGTCTGTAAGATCAACCAGAGTCCAGAGCTGACCATTGGCAATATTCAGTTACCCAATTCATTTAACAGTATTTCAGCAAATACTTATTGTGTGTCTATTTCATGCATGTCAAGCTTAGGACTATCTCCTTTGTCAAAGTTGGATATTAAGGGAATGCCAACTCAGCCATGCTAGAAAAGACCTTGATGCTGGGAAAGTCTGAGGGAAGGAGGGAAGGGGACAACAAAGGATGAGATGGTTGGATGGCATCACCAATTCAAAGGACATGAGTTTGAGCAAACTTTGGGAAATAGTGAAGGACAGGGAAACCTGGCATGCTAGTTCATTGAGTCACAAAGAGTCAGATGTGACTTAGTGAACAACAGCTCAGCCATGGTCAGTCTGAGTAGACTATAATTAGGAAAAATGACCACTGTGGAGGTCAGAGGTACAGCAGAAAGTTTAAGGCAAGTCAGAAAATGGAGACTAGCTGAAAAAGGGACCAGAAGGTGGGCTCAAGAGGCCATAAAGAGTCAGCCCAAAGGTCCAGAGGTAGTTCTCTTCCACCAGAGGTGAGGAACAGAGCAGAAATTGGAGACACAGGGATCTGAGAGTGATCAGGCTGAGACCAATGTCTCTGCATGTGGTGGGTAGGTGAAGGCTGGGATTAGAAGGTGAAAGAGACTTCTCGTATATTCTGATGGGAGAAATGTGTGTTGGTGCATGCTGGAATAAGTGCATGTGGCTTACAGGGATGAAACAAACCACAGATTTGTTAGACTCAATGTAAAATGCTACATTCTCAAGTCAAATATGAGCTGTTGGTTTTATAGTTGTAAGCCTATTTGTCCTTCCCACTAAGAGTAGGGAACTGCACAGATAAGCAAGTATGTGTCTGTTTTCTTGGACTTTAATTGTGGTCTCGGCACTAAGTCCATGTCATTTAAATTTACCACACATCATATCTTCTGAGCTGTGCCATCTCACACACTTGCTCAGCTTGCTGAGGTCAGATTCCCAGGCATTGGGAGTATGACTTTTCCAGTAGGCACAATAGCACTGTGTAGGCTAGTAGAAGTCTTTACTCAGTGTCCACTTAATTGTCTGATTCATATTGGGCTTATCGCCCTTTTCTTAATAAAAATGTTTGCCAGTCTTCATCCTTACCCTGGCACCTCTGTACCCTCTGCCGGCTATGGCTGAAAACAGAGATGGAGTGAGAGACTCTGTATCTTCCCTGGATGCTTTTAGACAGATCCTTTATCGCCTCTCTCCATTTCCATGAAAACAGCTCAGATAAGGACTATTTGAATTTCCATTCATTTTCTTCCCTCTTCTGTAATAGGTTGATGTTCTCATGTTTCAGCCTTTGAGTGAATTTGCTCCAAATGTTAGCTAACAGAGCCTATATCACCCACCTAGGATCTTTATTTCTTGGGTTCTTTGTCCTTCCTCAGAAGGATGTGTGTCGTGTAAAGAAAATAGTGGATTGTGTGATACCAAATTTCTCTCTATTTGCAGTTCTGGAAACTAAGGTTCCAGAAAACATAACAGTTTAGGGAAGTGTCAACAAATATTCCATGGGCAAATACCCAATTGAATGCAGAATTCCGGAGAAGAGCAAGGAGAGATAAGAAAGCCTTAATTAAGTGAACAATGCAAAGAAATAGAGGAAAACAATAGAATGGGAAAGACTAGAAGTCTCTTCAAGAAAAAGGGAATATTTCATGCAAAGATGGGCACAATAAAGGACAGAAAAAACAAAAATCTAACAGGAGCAGAAGAGATTAAGAAGAGGTAAGAAGAGTTGGCAAGATACACAGAATAACTATACAAGAAAGGTCTTAATGACCCAGCTAAACATGATGGTGTAGTCAGTTCACCTACAGCCATACATCTTAGAGTGTGAAATCAAGTGGGCCTTTCATTACTATGAACAAAGTTAGTGGAGGTAATGGAATTCCAGCTGAGCTATTTCAAATCCTAAAAGATGATGCTGTTAAAGTGTTGCACTCAGTATGCCAGCAAATTTGGAAAACTCACCAGTGGCCACAGGACTAGAAAGGACCATTTTCATTCCAATTCCAAAGAAGAGCAATGCCAAAGAATGTTCTAACTACTGTACAATTGTGTTCATTTCACATGTTGGTAAGGTGGCAAGGTAATGCTCAAAATTCTTCAAGCTAGGCTTCAACAGTACATGAACCAAGAAGTTGCAGATGTACAAGCTGGATTTAGAAAAGACAGAAGAACTAGAGATCAAATTGCCAACATCCATTGGATCATAGAAAAGCAACGGCAGTCCAAAAATACATTGATTCATTGATTATGTTAAAACATTTGTGTGGATCATAGCAAACTGTGGAAAATTATTAAAGAGATGAGAATATCATACCAACTTACCTGTTTCCTGAGGAACCTGTATGCAGGTCCAGAAGCAACTGTTAGAACTGACATGGGACAATGGACTCATTCAAAACTGGGAAAGGTGTAAGTACATCGAGGCTGCATATTGTCACTCTTCTTGTTTACTTATATGTAGAGCACAGCATGCAAAATGCCAGACTGGATGATTCACAAGCTGGAAACAGGATTGCTGGGAGAAATATCAATAACCTCAGATATGCAGATGATACCATTCTAATGGCATAAGGAGGAACTAAAGAGCCTCTTGATGAAAGTCAAAGAGGAGAGTGGTAAAGCTGGCTTACAACTCAAGATTCAAAAAACCAAGATGATGGCATCTGGTCCCATCACTTCTTGGCAAATAGATGGGGAAAATGTGGAAATAGTGACCGATTTTATTTTCTTAGGCTCCAAAATCACTGTGTATGGTGACTGTAGACATGAAATCTTGCTGTTTGCTCCTTGGAAGAAAAGCTATGACAAATCTAGACAGTGTACTAAAAGGCAGAGACATCACTTTTTTTTTTTTTTTTTGGTCTAGTGTTTTTCCCTAATTTATTCAATATAAGCCTGAATTTTGCAATAAAGAGCTCTTGATCTGAGCCACAGTCAGATTTAGGTCTCGTTTTTGCTGACTGTATAGAGCTTCTCTATCTTCAGCTGAGAAGAACGCAGTCAGCCTGATTTCTGTGTTGGCCATCTGGTGATGTCTATGTATAGAGTCATCTCTTGTGTTGTTGGAAGAGGGTGTTTACTATGACCAGTGTGTTCTCTTGGTAAAACTCTGCTAGCCTTTGTCCTGCTTTGTTTTGTACTCCAAAGCCAATCTTGCCTATTACACCAAGTATCTCTTGACTTCCTACTTTTGCATTCCAATCCTCTGCGATGAAAAGGACATCTTTTTTTTTTTTTTTGGTGTTAGTTCTAGCAGGTCTTGCCAGTCTTCATAGAACCATTCAACTTCATCTCCTTTGGCATTAATAGGTGGGGCATAGACTTGGATTACTGTGGTGTTGAATGGTTTGCCTTGGAAATGAACTGAGATAATTCTGTCATTTTTGAGATTGCCCCCAAGTATTGCATTTTGGACTCTCTTGTTAACTATGAGGGCTACTCCATTTAATCTAAGGGATTCTTGCCTACAATAGTAGGTATAATGGGCATCTGAATTAAATTCTCCCATTCCTATCCATTTTAGTTCACTAATTCCTAAAATGTTGATATTCACTCCTGCCATCTCCCTCTTCACCATGTCCAATTTACCTTGATTCATGGACCTAGCATTCCAGATTCCTATGCAATATTGTTCTTTACAGCATCGGACTTTATTTTCACCACCAGACACATCCACAGCTGAGCATCATTTCTACTTTGGTCCAGCCTCTTCATTCCTTCTGAAGTTATTTCTCCAGCATATTGGACACCTACCGTCCTGGGGGAAATTGCTGTCATCTTTATTTAGCTCTAACTATGAAGGTTACACAGCTTAGAAGAAGCTTCTCTACAGGAACATTGTGTGCTCCCATCAGATGTGTGATACCAGCCATGGTACCAGTGTCACCTATCTAATATTTTGAAGTGAGAATGTACTTTCTCTTCCAAGTCATCTGTCATGGAGAGCTTGAGGGGTAGAAAAACAGCAGTATGCTTTCCTTGTGGTTCTAACCAGTGGGTGGGCATATGAACTCCTTTGGTGTGCACCTTAACCCCTTTGCTTTGAGTTGGAGGACCTTTCCTTGCACAGAGAACATGTTGACTCTCTTATTAGTTAATTATTTAAGTTGGCCCCATGACCCTTCCCTCTCAAGGTCTGAAAGCCACTCCTACATTCTTGTTTCTCGGCTCATGTACTTCTAAAGTTTTTAGAATGTATTTTTAGAACAAGTATGCTTATAAGTAGGTTTTTGACATTTTCAAATATTAGAATTGGAGCATATTTTTTTCTGTATCAAATGCACAATGGCAGAATGTACCCTTAATTTCAAGGAGACTCATTGAAAACTTCCATCTTGATGCATAATTACCACGAGTCAAAGTGGTCATGATTAGTCAGTCAAGCCTCACAATTAAAATCCTCTGTTTGATGAACTTCTGAAATAAAATGCCATTATCATCTAAAACCTCAATAATCTATGATAATGAGGCTCTCGATTAATTCTTTTGTTCTTCACAAAAAGATTAATAATGTTCATATTTTTTTTAAGTATCAACATCTGCAAGAGGCAAACCATATAAACCATATGTAACTAATCTCTTCCAAAGGGAGCAAGAAACAGATTTTGGCATATGTTTTATGGACAGCTAGTATTGCCCTACAATAATTGTTCATGCTAATTATCTTTCTTGAATTGATTACGTTTGCAATAAATTATTATCTTTATGATTATTGTTAGTTTCAGGAAAATGTTCAAGAAATAAATGGTGGTTAGTATAAATGACCTTGCACTAAGCTAGTATTTCAGATAAATGCCACATTAAGTGGATAATTGCTGTGATCTGATTTTTACCCTTCACAGCTACTTCTGGTCTAGCTGCTGCTTTAGAAATCCTGAGCACCCAGGTGGAATTCTACAAGTATTAAGAATACATTTGAACAGCTTAGATAAGTCATTAAGTTTATGTGGAATATTGTCCTGGACATTATCATGACTTTAACTTAGGTGGCCACTAGTGACTATAGTGATGACCTTTATTTGTTCCAAGGTAATGATCCATCATGAAAGCCAAGGACAGATTATATCTTCATTTACCTATAGGGCCCATGGCTAAAAATACAATATGTGTGTTTGTGCTCAGTCGTGTCTTACTCTTTACAACCCCGTGGACTGTAGCCCACCAGGTTCCTCTGTCTTTGGTATTTTCCAGGCAAGAATACTGGAGTGGGTTGCCATGTCCTTTTCCAGGGGATCTTCCTGACCCAGGGATTGAATACACCTCTGTTGTATTACAGGCAGATTCTTTACCACTGAGCCATGAGGGAAGCCAAAAATGTAATAGACTAGGGCCTTCCTGATGGCTCAGATGGTAAAGAATCCACCTGCAATGCGGGAGACCAGGATTTGATCCCTGGATTGGGAAGATCCCCTGGAGGAGGGCATGGCAACCCACTCCAGTATTCTTGCCTGGAGAATCCCTCATGGGCAGAGGAGCCTGGTGGGCTACAGTCCATGGGATCGCAAAGAGTCAGACAGGACTGAGCAACTAAGCACACACAGGGCAATGTTTGGTCATCTCCCTATATAAACTCTCCCAATGTTCATAGTCTTTATGATCAATAAGATCTTCTTTTATAGTAATCGAAATTTATTTTTCATCATGTTTCATCCTTGGTTGCAAAAACAACTAGGAACTAGGTGCTCAAACTCTTATCAATCATTGATAGGCCACTGAAAAAGAGTAACTACTTATAGAGGAACATGATCCACATGAATGCATCTCAGTCATCTCAATCACGTCTGACTCTATGTAGCCCCATGGACTGTAGCCCACCAGGCTTCTCTGTCAATGGGATTATTGTGGTAAGAATACTGGAATTGGCTGCCGTTTCCTCCTCCAGAGGATCTTCCCAAGCCAGGGATTGAACCCTTGGCTCCTGTGACTCCTGCATTGGCAGGCAAATTCTTTACCACTGAGCCTCCTGGGAAGCCCCATGATCCACATAGCTAACAACACATATTGATTCCCTACAGCATGCAGACCCTTGCATGCTTTTGTTACAGAAACAATTCATGAAGTAATCAAGTACAAATTGGGTATAAGCTAAATATCTGGATTTACTTTCAGCAAAATTAGCCAACGATCCTAATATTTCTTAGTATTACTTGGTATTAATTATATATAGCATAATATATAATATATATATCAGACTTTCCAGGTGGCACTATTGATAAAGAACCTGCTTGCCAATGCAGGAGAAAGGAGAGACTCGGGTTCGATCCCTGGGTCAGGAAGATCCCCTGCGGAAGGGTTTGGCAACACACTCCAGTATTGTTTCCTGAAGAATCCGATGGACAGAGTGGAGCCCATCCATGGGGTCATAAAGAGTCAGACATGACTTAAGCAACTTAACACACACACACATAATATATGTTACTTGGTAATATTCTTAGTATTATATCCGTAATATACCACTGCTGCTGCTGCTGCTAAGTCGCTTCAGTCCTGTCGGACTCTGTGTGACCCCATAGATGGCAGCCCAACAGGCTCCCCTGTCCCTGGGATTTTCCAGGCAAAAAAACTGGAGTGAGTTGCCATTTCCTTCTCCAATGCATGAAAGTGAAAAGTGAAAGTGAAATCGCTTAGTCGTGTCCAGCTCTTAGTGACCCTATGGACTGCAGCCTACCAGGCTTCTCTGCCCATGGGATTTTCCAGGCAAGAGTACTAGCACAGCAGTTTCCAACAAATCAGTCAGCCATTCTTTTGCTGGTTCCTGCAGAGCACAGTTGTGAATAAGACATCCATTTCACCTGAGCAGTCTTCTGAGGGATATGAAGCAGATAATAGCAAAAAAAAAAAAGTCAGTACATTACAGGGTTATTGTGTGGTTAGACTATGGGAGGTCCATGGAACTGGAAGATCATAGAGAGATGCACCTAGCCTAGCAGGAGTGACAGAAGATGTGTGGTAGAAATGACATCACGGTCAAGTTCTGAGTGGTGAACAGGATTCAAGAGAACTCAAGTGAGCTGGGTGAGGACTGGGAAGGCACATAGAGAGTGGGTTCTGGGTTCTTGACAATGAGAGCATGTACATAAGTTCCGAAGGCCAGCAAGAGTATGGCATGCTTTGAGAACAATACTGGATGTTAGTTCAGTGGGGCTGGACCATCAGGTGCAGATAGTAGCTGAGCCTGCAGAGCTGGAAGTTTGGCTTTTGCACTGAAGGTAAGGAGAGCCATTACAGTGTTGGGAGGGGAGGGATGTGCTCAGACATGAATGTTAGAAACGTATTGAGATAGCAGCGTGAACTGCCATGGGGGGAGTTGCTGGAAATATAACCTAGGACGAAGAATGGCCCACTCCAGACACTCTTGCCTTTCCATGTTCCCTGCAAGTAAAAGCCCATCCGGGAACCAAGCTAACAGTTGAACAGGATTTTCAATTATTCTGGAGCAATGCTATAATCTACTTCCTATGAGAAGAATGCTGTTTGCCATGGCTGAAAATGCTCAATTGGTAGTTCTCTGGGAGAAAGTACTCAATTTGCAAAAATTTAAATACCCACAGAGTAAAAACAAAAGCAGCTAATAAGAAATATGTCACTGAAATTGAACAGAAGCTAGAAAAGTCCAATTTCTTGTTTTATTTTATCTTTTCAAAAGCTTGGTTCCACAGCCATTTACCCATGTTATCATTCATCCTTTGTATCATTAGCACTTGGGAAAATGCCTGAAACTGTCACCATGAGACAGGCAACATGTAGAAACTAGAAATGCAGTTTAGGGAAATTAGAAAATAAAACTCTTAAGGAGAGAGTTGAACGTTTCATTAAACATAAAGATGATGCTAAAAAAAAAAATCCTTCCTGACTTCAAGACTTGCTGGCTACTGAAATGTCATCGCCAATTAGGTCTCTTTTGCATGCTCTGTGGTGCAAAACCAATTATTCTGACAGTGTCTTCAGAACACAGAGATCACTGATTTGGGCAGGCAAAGCAAGGGCCAGTTTTGAACCAGACATATATTAAAGCAGGTACCCGTTTTATAAAAGAAAGGCATTGCTAATCATTCATTCATGCCAGTACAGATCATACACAATGCAGGGGGCCCAATGGAGGCAGGCAGTTCCAGAACTGGATATGGGCCGTGCATGTAGAAAGCTTAGTTATAGTTGATTAAAAGTGTTACGTCGTGGCCTTAAATGGCAGAAACAAAGTGGAAAGTAGTCATGTCAATAGAGAGTGTGCTTTCATTAAAAGTAGGTGAGAAATATGGCATGGGGCAGGAGTAGTGACTAGAAGTAAGAGGAAAAACATAGTTAATACTTTCCTGAACCAGACCCTGTATTTAGTGTGTATATGTCTTATCTTGGGGCTTTGCTGGTAGCTCAGACAGTAAAGAATCTGCCTGCAATGCAGGAAATCTGGGTTTGATCACTGAGTCGGGAAGATCCCCTGGAGAAGGAAATGGCAACCCACTCCAGTATTCATGCCTGGAAAATCCCATGGACAGAAGAGCCTGGTGGGCTACAGTCCATGGGGTCGCAAAGAGTCAGACAGGACTGAAGTGACTAGCACAACAAAACGACAACAATATCCCACCTTAGAAATGGATATCACATGATAGGGATGCAATTACTTATCTTTTAATATGAGGGAAGTAAGACTTAGAGTCAATGGTTTACTGGCCCTGGGACTTTGGTTTCTGTTAGCACTGGGGATCACCCTGGACTTCATGGTACATCATTTTATTTCTACTTTACTCTGAAACTAGAGGTCTCAGGGTAAAGACGAGATACAATTTTGGTTTCAGAATTTTGTAAATTTCATTAGGTCAAGGAACCATGAGAATTCCTTGTATATTCTTCAAAGAGTAAGACAGAGGGCAAGAAGCATGGAGCTAACTCCAAGAAGCATGGAGTTATAGGGTCTCTTCTGGTATTGTACCAGCATGGGCAGTTCAAATAATGAGACTCTCAATATGCCAAGGAAGGCTTCTTAGAAGAGGTGAAGGCCATAGCTGGACTTTTGAAAGTAGGACCTGGACAAAAGAATACAAGGGAATCCTTGGAAAGGAAGAGAGCTGAGGAAATAAAACCAATCCTGGGCCTGCTGGAAGGGCAACATGGATTCCAGTTCAGATAACTGAGAAACGACTTCACTGTACCAGTGTCTGACTTGAGGTGAGGAAACCAGGAAATAACACCATGAAGGTTGTACACTAGAGATCTGCGCTTTGGGAGTTGGGAAGACACATGATTTTTGGTTAAGTTTTTTTTTTTTTTTTAATGTGGACTACTTTTAAAGTTTTTATTGAATTTGTTACAATAGTTTCTGTGTTATGTTTTGATTTTGTGGCCATGAAGCATGTGGAATCTTAGCTCCCCAACCAGGGATTGAACCCACATCCCATTCATTGGAAGGCAAAGTCTTAACTATTAGACTGCCATAGAAGCCCCAAGAGACAGGATTTTGAGAGGCGGTTGATGGTAGACAAGGAAAGGCTGAGCTGCTCCCTTGGTCTTCACTTGCCCCTCTCCAGTTTTGGATCTGTACAGCAGACATTTTCCTAATTTTGATAAATGTGGTTTTAAACCTTCCTCTTGTCCCACTTGACTTCCAAGTAGACTGTATTTCTGTGCCCCTCTTACAGCCAACACTTGAGAGAAGGATGAGTTAGAAGGAAGAATGTTGGGGATATTAGAGTATACCTCTGATTCTCTGGCTGGCATTGCCTCCTTCTACATTCTAGATTTATTTACCTGGTTTATAGTTTTCCTCCCTCCCTGTTTGAACATACCAATCACTAAATTCAGGTTTGAAGAGTTCCTTTTGTCTGAACATGGCATGCTCCAGTGAGGGTTAGGGCAGTGGAATAGAGGGCCAGTTGTTGAAGAAAGGGCATAGGATTTCGAGACCTTGAATACAGGCTGGACACTGAACTCAATCATAGCTGAGAAAGAGGAACATGTTTGTTTTTATGAGAACTGGGGTATGTCCTGCACAGATCAGAGAAGCATGGGCTGAAAGGGAGAGGGAAGAGTTGCATTTTCCAAATAATTCTCTGCTCCTTCACCTGAAGTTTGGCTCTGTGATACATGACTTGGATGTCATAGGCAGATGACCGAAAACTGTACTGAATTCTGCAGAGCTCAGCTTTGTCTATATTGGTGGTAACTCCATTGAGTTACTCTTTGAGTTCACAGGTGGAGTGACCACTTTGACCACTGACATAATTTAGAGAAATAGAGTAAGTTCAACAGGAGTATATGTATAGCCTCAAATGTGCTTTTTTAAAGACTTTGGGGCAGCAGGCAATTTCTTTAGTACTTCAGTTCTGGGATGGTGACGAGACTAATCTGACTTTGGTAGATTTCTGTTGGGCAGATGGGAATCCATGCTTTTCTCCTCTTACTATCTTTTGATGTCTTAGATGTCTTATTAGTCAATAAAGTTCCTTTTTTTCAGACACTCTTGGTGTTTCTAACAGCTTTCTTCCAGCCTCGCTGTCATTCAGTCAACCATGGCCAGTTTTAGCCTCCCACCCAAGTCATCTGACTCCATTTGTGACAAGAGAAACTATCATCTGGGCCAATCTTCAAGAATTATCTCAGTTGATTGGTACCAACACATAGCAAGCATGCCAAACATCCAGAATACACCTTAGCGGGTAGGGCCAAAATGAAAAAATAAAATTTCATCTTAAACTTTTAGGTGAATTCATTCTTTCCTTATTCAAAAGTTACAAAATATTTACTTATACTGAATACATCTTACAAAATAATTTCAGGGGCACAATTCTGTTCCTAAAGAGCCCATCATCTTTACAAAGTGATGTCTGCATTGTCGTTGCTGTTGTTTAGTTGCTCAGTCATGTCCGAGTCTTTGTGACTCCATGAACTGTAACCCACCAGGCTCCTCTGTCCATTGGATTTCCTATGGACAAGAATACTGGAGTGAGTTGCCATTCCCTTCTCCAGGGGACCTTCCCAACCCAGGGATTGAACCCAAGTCTCTTGTGTCTCCTGTATTGGCAGACAGATTCTTTACCACTGTGCCACCTGGGTATATTTAATGTATTAGGAAAAAATCAACACTATTAGCAAAAGTGGCCATGTAAGCATTGCTATTTTACCTGTTATCCTATTCGTCCAGTAGGACAAAGCTGGAGATATAGAGATGATTAGGGAAAAAGAGAAAAGAATGATAAAATATGTTTAAGGATTTGCTAGAAATTGCCAACTAGGATGTGGGAAAGATTAATTAATATTGTTTTGTCTAATGTAATCACTCCTTACCATTTTGAACTAAGAAAGCAAATATAGTGTAAATGAATAAAGCATAATCAAATCTATTTCTTTGAAATGTACTTTACACCAGGTTAGTACAGATTCTTGAACCATCTCTTTGTTGAAAAGAATCCACGTATTCAGTAATTGCTTTGGTACAATTGGATAGCTATGAAAATGTTTTAAGTTAATTTTCTTCCTCATATTGTACATTAAAATAATTTCCAGATGAGCTAAAAGTACTTAAAACATAACAAATGTATTATAAACTGGGGATAGAGCTGGTCTTTCCAAATGTGGCTCCAAAGAATGGACCTCTAAGGAAAAGGAAGGGCTTCCCTGGTGGTTCACATGGTAAAGAATCCACCTGCAATGCAGGAGACCCAGGTTTGATCCTGAAGAAGGAAATGGCTACCTACTCTTGTATTTTTGCCTAGGAAATCTCATGGACAGAAGAGCCTGGCAGGCTACAGTCCATGGGCACCCAAACTAATGGAACACAGCTGAGCAACTAACACTTTCACTTTCACTTTCAAGAGGTAGGGAGGGAGGAGACAGAACTGACTACATTAAGTTATTAGCAACCCACTCCAGTACTCTTGCCTGGAGAATCCCATGGAGGGAGGAGCCTGGTGGGCTACAGTCCATGAGGTCACAAAGAGTCAGACATGACTGAGCGACTTCACTCACTCACTCCAAAGCGTCTCCATACAAAAGGCAGTATAAATAAAACTACAGGGGAAATTATAAAAACTTGAAAAATACTTGCAACATATGACAAAGTTTGAGGAAAAAAATTCTTAAAAGAAATTTGAATAGCCAATAAGTGTATACAAAGTGGAGCTTCCAAGGTGGCTCAGCAGTAAAGAATCGGCCTGCCAATACAGGAGATGCAGGAGATGTGGGTTCAACCCCTTGGTTGGAAAGATCCCCTGGAAGAGGAAATGGTAACCCACTCCAGTGTTCTTGCCTGGAGAATCCCATGGACAGAGGAGCCTGGCGGACTACAGTCACAGGATCGCAGAGTCAGACATGACTTAGCAACTGAGCATTTAGGCACGTATACAAAATAGTCAGCCCCCGTAGTGCTATGATAATGTCAAGACACAGCAAAACAGACAAGATTTTAAAAGTAACAATGCTAAGGGAAATAGTTTCTCACAGTCATTAATGCCAGGAAACAATCTTCCTAGGTCACAGGTTGGTTAGCACATTTCAAATTTGGGTCCATCTTTTGACCCAGAAATTTTACACTGAAGAATTTATCCTATAGAATAATTTAAAAATTATATTATTATTATGCCTACTGTACATTTACTATGTTCAAGGCCCTCTGCCAAGCAATTTACCTGCTTTATCCCATTTAATTTTCCCTACCATGTTATGAGAAGGGGCTGTTATGTCCTATTCTCTGTTTGAGGTAAGAAAAGGTCACCTGACTAGTAGGTAAGTAGAAATAAAATATTTCTTCCTATTAAGTATTGTTTTAATTATGAAAATGACTAAAACAGCTTAAAATTCTAATACAGGGATTTGTTAAATTATGTCACAGTTATTCAATGAAATTCAACCACCTCGACTTTAAAAAAAAAAATGGGGTAGAATATTTTTTAACATACACAGATGTCTCTGATGTGTTAAGTGTGAGAAATATGTTACCAAAGAATGTACACAAAATGATCTCAGTTTTGTTTAAAAAATAGTATCGGTATTTTCCTATGTATATACAGACATCTTTATAAGTCTTAAAAAATATATGTTAGTCATTTCAGTTCAGTTCAGTTCAGTCGCTCAGTCGTGTCCGACTCTTTACGACCCCATGAATCGCAGCACGCCAGGCCTCCCTGTCCATCACCAACTCCCAGAGTTCACCCAGACTCACGTCCATCGAGTCAGTGATGCCATCCAGCCATCTCATCCTCTGTCGTCCCCTTCTCCTCCTGCCCCCAATCCCTCCCAGCATCAGAGTCTTTTCCAATGAGTCAACTCTTCGCATGAGGTGGCCAAAGTACTGGAGTTTCAGCTTTAGCATCATTCCTTCCAAAGAAATCCCTTCAGAATGGACTGATTGGATCTCCTTGCAATCCAAGGGACTCTCAAGAGTCTTCTCCAACACTACAGTTCAAAAGCATCAATTCTTCGGCCCTCAGCCTTCTTCACAGTCCAATTCTCACATCCATACATGACCACAGGAAAAACCATAGCCTTGACTAGACGGACCTTTGTTGGCAAAGTAATGTCTCTGCTTTTGAATATGCTATCTAGGTTGGTCATAACTTTCCTTCCAAGGAGTAAGCGTCTTTTAATTTCATGGCTGCAGTCACCATCTGCAGTGATTTTGGAGCCCCCCAAAATAAAGTCTGACACTGTTTCCACTGTTTCCCCATCTATTTCCCATGAAGTGATGGGACCAGATGCCATGATCTTCGTTTTCTGAATGTTGAGCTTTAAGCCAACTTTTTCACTCTCCACTTTCACTTTCATCTAGAGGCTTTGTAGTTTCTCTTCACTTTGTGCCATAAGGGTGGTGTCATCTGCATAATCTGAGGTTATTGATTTTTCTCCCGGCAATCTTGATTCCAGCTTGTGTTTCTTCCAGTCCAGCGTTTCTCATGATGTACTCTGTATATAAGTTAAATAAGCAGGGTGACAATATACAGCCTTGACGAACTCCTTTTCCTATTTGGAACCAGTCTATTGTTCCATGTCCAGTTCTAACTGTTGCTTCCTGACCTGCATACAAATTTCTCAAGAGGCAGGTCAGGTGGTCTAGTATTCCCATCTCTTTCAGAATTGTCCACAGTTTATTGTGATCCACACAGTCAAAGGCTTAGGTGTGTCCAGCTCTTTGTGATCTCATGGACTGTAGCCTGCCAGGCTCCTCTGTCTGTGGGATTTTCCAGGCAAGAATACTGGAGTGGGTAGTCATTCCCTTCTCCAGGGGATCTTTCGGACCCAGGGATTGAACTGGGGTGTGTTGCATTGCAGGCAGATTTTGACCATCTGAGCCATGAGGGAAGCCCTATTAAAATGTATATATCAAACTATTAATAGAATTTATGTCTGGATGATGGTATTGGGCCTGGCATTTTCTTATTTTTGCTGCTTGCTTCTTATTTTTTCTACATTAAACACATTTTTGCTTGCTTATTTTAAAAGTTTGCTCTCTACCCTGAAGTCTTTAAGCAACAGAGCAAAGTCAGTTAATAGTTGTTCACTTCTCTCTCAAGTGGAAAATAGGAGATCCAGTGGCAGTGTGCTCAGTGGACGATAAAACAAAGCAGGCTGAAGAGAAATAGGTTTCAGCTGGACTCTCAAAAGATTTTCTTGAAAAGTAGTGAGTAAACATTGAATTACTCAGCAGAGGTAGATGTAGAGCTACATGGCCTTATAAAGAACAAGAAGACTCTCTAAATCTCAGTTACCAAAGTCCCCAACCTAAAACAGAGATTCTGACCTGGGGCTCAACAGGTCCCTGGATAGAATCAGGGATACCTATGAACTTGGACAGAAGGAAGCTGCATCTTTATCTTCTTAAGTGTCCAGCTACACATTAGAATTTCCTTCCATTGAAAATACAGGCAACAAACCACTGTTAGTGGCTCCTGTGACTTTGTCACCAGTAGAAAGCCCATGTATTTTCATGTCATATTACAGATGTTTATATTGTTACATTTATTATTTGAAATTATCATAGATAATGCTTCATAGATTGCTCCTTAGTCTTATTTAATACAATTATAAAGAAGCATACATACTGCCATATTTTTTTTTAGTAGTATTTTGCTAACCTTGTTTCAATATCATGGTTTCCTTTTAGAATCCTGTGTATCTTAGTCTTGTATGTTTGAAGACATGCTCCTGAACAGGGGTCAGTAGACTTCGCTGGAGTGCCAAGAAAGTCCATGGCACATGATAGGTTAAATGCCTCTGATGCAAAATCTATAGACCAGACAGGTGTAGGCAGTTGGAAGGTGCCTCTACTCTTCTGCGATCCTCCATGAGGCATCTTGCCTTGAGGTTCAAAGTTGGGTTACAGAGCTTCCAGTTACAGGAGTGTGAGTGCAGTGGCTGGCACACAGTAGGCATTTTAATATAGGTGTGTAACCTCTCTTTCCACTCCTTGCCTGCCTCTTTGAGCAGCCAACAGCTATCCCTGTCCACAAGCCAGGTAAAAAGTAAAAAGTTAGTATTTACTATTTTTTTAAAATGGTCTTCTGTTTAACTGTATTGAATTGGGCTTTAGCCAGCTAACATCTGTATAACCAGATCATCCATTTAGACACCTGCTGAGCAGACACCTGGTACAAAGGCCTATAAGAGTAGTTCTTGGAGACACAGACTATTGGCCCTTTGTTCTGCAGGAGAGCATCATCTGGCAGGGGAGAAATGAGGTACATGCAAACCATTTTCACAGAATGTGTACAACTGAGGGAGCAGCTGAGATTGATTTTGGAGTGTGGTGGCACACTTATTTCCAGAACTCTGTACTTGCCTACTTTTTTCTTTATGGAAGTTTGGTTTATTTCTGTTGTTCTTATGGGAAAGGGACACCAAAAAAAAAAAAAAAAAGTACTAGCCACCCTTCCTCATCTCCTAATTGAGTTTATTTTTCTGGCCCTTTCACTGTTACATCCCTACACTTGCCCCTGGGTGGTAGGTATCCAATCAGTATTTGCTGATGGATGAAGGTAGCGTGCATCCTGATTTATGAAACACCTTCACATCCATTGACTTAAACCAGTTTCTTAAAGTGTGATCTGAGAAACAGAGAAATTGTTAAAATAGACTCCTGGGCCTGATTCCAATCTTCTAACTCAGACTCTCTGAGCTTAGGCTACAGAAACCTGAATTGTAAACAGGTTTCCCTTTCTGGTCCTCTTCTTTGGTGATTTTTTTCTTCACACAAAAATTTGAGACCCACTGTCTTACATGATCCTCAAACAAAAAAAATTCCTATAAATTAGGTAGGGCAAGCACCATCAGCCCATCCAGAAATTAGGAACGTGAATGAGGAGAGGAGAGGTTAAGTGGTTTTGTTGAAGTTGACACATTATAATATAGCAGCTAGTTAGGGTATTACTCAGAGAGAAGGAGCTCAGCAGGTAGACAAAAGAGAATTTTACAGCCAGAACCTGTAAATCCGGGCCCAGAGAATGGAAAGTGTAAGGTGGAAAGTCTGAGGTTCAGGCGGAAAGATTGCCCAGGGGGTTTCATCCAGGCGAGGGGTAGTAAAGGTTTCAATGAGGACAAAATTGCTGGGTATGAGGAGGAGAGAGTATAATCAGTTCTCATCATTCGCGCATTCCATGTTTGCAGATTCACCTGCTCTCTGAGATGGATCTGTGACCCACAGTCAATACTCAAGGTGTTTTCACTGATATTCGCAGACTTGCACAGAGTAGTTAAAAGTTCTGGGTGCCCAGCGTTCATGTTCCCAGCTGAGGTGGAGCAAGGCAAGTGCTGTCTCAGCTCTCAGACTATAAATACGTGTCCTTTTGGTGGCCTACTTAGTAGTGCCATCTTTTTTGCATTTCATTGGTGATTTCTATATTTAAAATAACCCCCAGTGTAGTAAATGCTGTCTAGGTTCCTAAGCACAAGAAGGCTGTAACATGCTTTAGGGGATGAATAGGTGTCAGATAAACTTCAATCAATAGCAACAATGTGGGTGGGCATGAGTTAAATACTAAAGAATCAACAATGTTTAGTAAGTAAGGTGGTTTAAGACAGAAACAAGCTTAAAACAAGGTTACATATGGATTGGTTGATGAGATTGTTGTGATCAGAGTCTGGTAAGAACTTAACCCTAGATTTCTCTAGGTGCCAAGGCTCAGTGTTCACTAATTCAGCGTTCCCTGTGATTTCACAGAATGCATGTATCAAGAAGAATACACTGTAATTATTTAGCAGTAATACCTGGAAGTGCCTACCCTGCCCCTGTTCTGTGTTTTAGTGTCAGGGCTAGGCACCCTTACAGCAATGCAATTGTTTACCTTGATCTACATGGCAAAGGTGGGGAAACTGAGGCTCAGAATTTTGGAATTAATCTGACATCACTTAGCAAAGAAATGCCAAATGCTAGTTTGCCATAGACATTGCGATCAGAGCAAACAGGGCTTTACTTACTGTTGGAAGGGTAGGTGGGCAAGAAAGAAGGGAGATTGTAATGGTAATCTCAAGATGTCAAGCCCAGGGGCAGGAAGGTGGTGGAAGGAAGAAGAGCAAGCTAAGATGTTAGTGGCAAAGCAAGACTTGCTGTTAGCTCCATGGGGTTGCAAAGAGTCAGATATGACTGAATGGCTTTCACTTCACTTCACTTCACAAGATCTGAAAGTCACCCGCAAAGACTCCTTTAAGGTCATGGGAGAGAATGAGACACTCTCCCCAGTCCCTAAAAGAAAGAGAATTTGAAAAACAGTGTTTATATTTTATGGAGTAGAGGGAGGAAAGGGAAGCTGAAAGAGAACAGAAATCCCATCCAGAAGAAGGGAACGAATAGAAGACTAGAGAGTAATGGAAGCAAAAATGGATTTTCCAGAGAGGTGAAGATGAGATGGCTCACAGTGTGAGACACTCAGAAAGGTTGAGCAGGATGAAGACTGAGAAAAGGTCACTGCACTTGCTGATGGGCTGTCACTGGTGGCCTTTGGGAGAGTGGCTTCTGTGGTGGTGGGGATGGAAGACAGAGAAGGAAGGAGTGAGGACGTCTAGCAGTGGAGGCTGCAGATGTGGATGGCTCGTCTCCAGAGGGCTGAGATGGGCAGCTTTCACCGGAGACAGGAGCAGCCCTGGGATAAGGAAATGAGTCCAGGGAAAATGGAAAGGCCAGAGAAAATGTCGTTTTGAAAACCCAGAAGGGACTAAGAGGGAAGGAACACAGACTGGTCTTTGAGAAGAGAAGGAGGCATTTTATGCTCCTTGAGGCGGAGTGTGGCTTGCATCTGCTCGGACCTGGAGAGACAGAGGAATCCAGAGTTTTAAAGCCAAGATCCAAATTCATCCTAAAAGACTGAGATGAATAAACTGAAGGAAGGATGGGGACACTTATTATGCTCAGATTTTCAGTCTCAGAGAGGTTATGTTGACATTATCAATTTTGATGAAAGAATATCTAATCATTTGGGGAAATAGCATTGTTGGAGAAATAGACTTATTTTAAAGCAGATAGAGTTACTTGGCTACTTTTAAAAAGTTATGACCTAGAAATCTTGCTGAATCTGCCTTTGCTATTAATAACAACTATTTAGGACCTGGCATTTTCAGGCAGGCACCTTGCTTAACTTCTTCACAAACAAAACAAAACAAAATCACTTTAATCTTTCAAGTAGGTTTAACATTTCCCATTCTCACTTGTCTGTTTTCCTTATTCATCAAGAAACTTGGCAAGCTTTTTATCTACAGATGTTGCAGAGGCAAACTTCAGCCAGGGTTATGTGAAATTGTCACAAAACCCCAAATTAATAAGACCTGACTGCCTAACGCCACACGCCGGCTAGACCTGAGTGCCCCTAATTGCCCTGCCCATGGGAATAGGAAAGTGAGCTTGGCAGTTTTACTGCGTCTTGGTTAAGCCTCTTCAATGATAAAATGCTTCCAGATATAGAATGTTCCCAACAGCCTGTTCCCTGAGAAATGCTGTGTAAAAGCTGATGGGTAATAGCAGCTCACTCAGCCAAGCCCAGCCATGAGAATTGAGATATTAAAGTTTGATATGCGAAGGAAGCAATTCTAACCCTGAGTCTGGCTCATGGCTGTTACTATCGCTGCCCCGCCGCTGGGCTCAGAAGGAAATTGCACCATCTCACCCGACACCCTTGTTCTGTAGCCTCCAGCTTGACCTTCCCCAGGGCTTCTGCAATAAACAGACCTGGATTCAAGTCACCTATGTCCCTAATCAGTGGTGTAATTTTAGGAAACTTACTAAGCATTTCTGGATCTGTAAAATAGAAGCATAGGGTTGCTGTCAGATGCAAACAGGTCATAAAACTCAGCATTGGGCAAGGTCTAGAGCAGGCTGTAAGACAGTGCTTACTGTTATGATTCAGTACTGTTTGTTATCTTAGATGCTAAGTGACTTACTATTTCTAGCCTTCTTACCAGTCCTTTTAATCTCAGATTCCAATGATGTGTGCTCCTCATGACAAGTCAAGCAGTAAGAAAACCTTATTTTATTCTCCTTCCCTTCCACCATCTCACACATCCTTCCAGAAGTATCCATGGCTAAGTTCTGTGAGCATCCCTCACACCTTTCTCTACTCACACTAACACATTTATAAACATCAGTGATTTTCCTGCTAATTGCATATGTGTGTTTGTTTTTTATTTTTATTATTTTTGCAAAATGGGATCATACTGTTCTCAGACTTACTCTTTCTGCTGGCACAGATGTCTATGTTAATATTCCAAATAAACATATCCTTGGAAGAGTCACATATTACCCTAAACAGTCTATTAATAGTATAATTTGTGGATAATATATGCTCTTATGATTGTCTCAACCAGCTTCCTATTGATGGAGAGTCAGGCTATTTATAGTTTTGTTTCTCTAGCATAAATATTATCATATTATTTCATCATGGGCATAAAACTGGATCTCCTGTAATATCATAGTTTAGAATGGAAAACTAAATCCATAATTAAGTCTCGTGTTCTGCAGTATTCTTTCTCCCATTCTACCCTATCTGCCCTCAATTCTCCTGTCTCTTGCTTTCGCCTTCTATCTCTCTCTACCTCTCTCCTCCCTTTCTCAAACCCAGTCATCTTTCTTCTTCACATACAATTGCTTCTCACGGCCTGATAAACTCAGAAGCAAGGGGAAGTTGAAGGTTTGTTTTATCTCTGTGTTTTATTGAATCTAGCCTTAAGGGAGCCTGTAGTCATTTTTTATGACACAGCATTACTTGTAAAAGGACTTTGCAGTCTCTAAGCAAAGGTCTTATGTAAATGAATTACCAGGCTGTACCTAGCTGCCCAGTGGGCACCCTGATGGGTTCATTTTGTTCCATTAGTCTCCTCAGGGAAATCAGAATTATGAGATTCTCATCTGATCCGATCTAAGCAGAGGAGAGCTCTTATTTCAGTCTGGAGAAGCCATGTTGGACATTTTGGACTCTTTCTGCTGCGTTTTTAGATCTTTAGGCTTAGATGTACAAACTGCTCCTGAAAGTTTAGTGTGTTCATTTCTCCCCAAATCCACAGCCTCTGGCACGTGTACAGACTGAGCTCATCTTGAAGCCGGAGACCCAAAGTCTTGGCCCATCTTGAGACAGTGGTGGTACCCACAGGTGCCACTGGACACACGAGGCTATGCCAGTGTTGGCAGAGAGGGATGGAAGGGTTCTTGGTAAGGGACAAATTCTGGCCTCTAGGGCAGAGAAAGATCAGCACAGGCAAGCCCTCGTGTCTCTGCCTGGCAAAGAGAAAATTCCATTTAGCCTAATTTCCTATATTCAGTGCAACCTATAGAGTTTTAGTCAGAGAGCTCTCCCTTGAGATTCACACACACACACACACACACACACACACACACACACACACACAATATTGATTCCAAGCTTCTTGGGGTCTCAGATCGTTAGAAAGACCCATAAGGAGGAAGAGGAGAGGTCTGTGTCTGCCTATGGGTTCCTCTCTGGGTCCTCCTTCCCCACCCTCCTGAAACTAGAGGCATGGACATTTCCACCAGTCTTTGTTATGCTCTCTAGCTTGGTCTTGCCATGCTGAGTGACCTTTTTGCTGCCTACTATGCTGGCCCCTGTCCCTATTATTTTCTTGCCCACTCCAGGCCTACAGGAATATGCTGTGCCAGCTGGGGCTTGCAGGAGGTTGAGGACCAAGCCTAGCCACCTCCTTTCTGCCACCCTGCCATCTCTGCTGCTTTGTTCATTTCTCCACAGGGCTGGTGCTCAGGAAATATCAAGTGAGAAGCAAGTGTCAGACCCTATGTTCATAGTCACCCTTGAGATCTCAAGAACATTCTCTTGAGGTCACCCAGAGAGGGGAAACCAGCTGAGAGATGTGGTTTGTCCTCTTCGTCAATTTTTCCCAAAGCTCCTCTCCTCTGTCCCCAGTCTTTTGGCACTGTTTGGTGGCAGCCACCAAATTGCAACTTTCTGTTTTGGTGGTAAAAACCTTCAAACCATTTGTGTTTTCTTTTCTATCTGGTACAGATTGGGAGAATTTTGCCCCAGGAAGTGTATCTCTTTCATTTATGAGATGAAGGATTTAACCTCTCTGGTCATCAGCTATGAGCTTGCTCCTCTATAATTGGAAATCGGTTGGAGGGAGGGACTAGCGAATGACAAGGTAGAGAAGAGAAGGCATCTTTGGGTGACACTTCGTGTCATCTTGTCCCAGAATTCCACAGTCAACTATGTGACTAGTGCTTTGTGTCAGCTTCCCATCTGCCAGGGGAGGCAGCATTTCCGTGGTGGCAGAAATTGTACTGTTCATTATTACATCCCCTAGACTCTCCACAAGACCTGCCAAGTTGCAGGACTCAGCTAACATTTGCTGAATGAATGAAGGAGCCATCACACCAGTGCCCAGGGTCAGAACCTGCCTGCTCACAAAGGTGACCTCTGTCAACCCAGCAGGGCTGCCTGGTGCTCCTTTTAGTCTTCATCCAAGGGCCAGAATTGGTAAAAAAGAGGTCAGGGAAACCTGGATGAGCAATTGGGAGAAGAGGGCTAAGGATGTGGGGAAGGAGGAATGACCTCTGAGAAGTAGGAGACAGAATGCCTACTATCTAGCAGTCTCCTGATCTGAGATGTCAAGGGCTCCTGTCTGAGTGTTAAGGACAAGACGCTTGGTCTGTCAGTGCAAGATTCCAGCTGTCATCAATGGCCATTTTCTATGCTTTAACTTGGGTTGAATTTCATAAAGAAAAGGGAGAAAGAAATCTAAATCCCATCCACTTTGCTCTTTCATTTGAAAGGGCTTTGTCTGTGTCTGGATGCACGTGACTGAAATCCACAAGTGTGGAGCTCTCCCTTCATTCTTATACCAGAATCTGTGATTCCTGATATATGTGGGAGTCTGTGTAATATAGTGTTTCAAAGGATTTGAAATCAAAATTCTGCTACTTGTTAGCTGTGTGACCTGTTAGTAAACTCTCTAAGCCTCTGTTTCTTTATCAGCAAAACAAGGGGACATACTCCTAATAAACGTACAATAAATGTTAGCATAGGTAACAGGTAAAGAAAAAAACACCCCTCTCAGACTTAACCTCTGTTGGCCAGTTAGTCTCACAATTATGCAAATTTAAATTAATTCATTTGTTTATAAACGCATTCATCTGACACATCTGTGTCAGTCACTGCAGTGTAGTTGCTGAGACCACAGACTTTGAAGGTCAACTATCTGGGTTTAAATTCTTGCTCAGATATTTGCTGGCTGGGTCACCTTGAGCAAGTTACTTAACCTCTCTACTCCTCAAACTCTCGTCTGAAAAGAGGGTGCGCTAATGATATTTATTTCATTGGTAACTGTGAGGATTTAAATTAATGCATTGAAAGTGAAAGTGAAGTTGCTCAGTTGTGTCCGACTCTTTGTGACCCCATAGACTGTAGACTACCAGGTTCCTCTGTCCATGGGATTTTCTAGGCAATAGTACTGGAGTGGATTGCCATTTCCCTCTACAGGGGATCTTCCTGACCCGGGGCTCGAACCCGGGTCTCCCACATTGTAGACAGACGCTTTACCATCTGAGCCACCAGGGAGGTCCAATGAATGCATTAAGAAGATGGAAAACCTCCCACAAATACTAACCATTGTCCTGATTCTGAGTCAGGTACTGTGCTAGGGGGTGGAATATGGTGCTGAATAAAAATACATCCCTGACCTAACAAAGCTTACAATCCATCAGGCAGTATGGTTTACAAATAATGATACAAACATTAAGTGCTGAGAAGGCAGTGTCAAGGGAGCGATAAGCCCATGGAGCAGAGGCTTGATCTGGAATGGGTAAAGAAAGGCTTGAGGGAAGATGCCCCAGTGCAGTGACAGTCCAACCAGGTTGTGAGGATTAGGGCGATTTGGCCAGAATCTGAGGTAGAGGTGCAAAGGCCCTGGTGTTCACAGGAGCTGAGCAGGTTAGAAAAATGAGATGAGGCTGGTGTTGTGGGAAAGACAGAGGGTGACCAGGCTGGAGATGTGTGCAGACTTCAGAGGCAAGGTCAGGATTTTCAGCTTGATCCAAAGAGCATAGGAAGATACCAAGGGTTTTAAGTCCAGAGGTGGAGGGAGTGGGTGGTGGTATGGCCACTTTCTCACTGCCTTGTTCTATCTTTGGATTTATAGGGTGTGGTCAGAAATGGCCCTCTGGCCACTGAATCATCCTCATGCTTTCCTTCTGCTTATCTTCATTCTATAATCCATCTCAGATCAGTTCAGTTCAGTCACTCAGTCCTGTCCGACTCTTTGCAACCCCATGAATTGCAGCATGCCAGGCCTCCCTTTCCACACCAACTCCCGGAGTTCACTCAAACTCATGTCCATTGAGTCGGTGATGCCATCCAGCCATCTCATCCTCTGTTGTCCCCTTCTCTTCCTACCCCCAATCCCTCCCAGCATCAGGGTCTTTTCCAATGACTCAACACCTCGCATGAGGTGGCCAAAGTGTTGGAGTTTCAGCCCTAGCATCAGTGCTTCCAATGAACACCCAGGACTGGTCTCCTCTAGTATGGACTGGTTGGATCTCCGTGTAGTCCAAGAGACTCTCAAGAGTCTTCTCCAGCACCACAGTTCAAAGGCATCAATCTTCGGCGCTCAGCTTTCTTCACGGTCCAACTCTCACATCCATACATGACCACTGGAAAAACCATAGCCTTGACTAGACGGATCTTTGTTGGCAAGGTAATGTCTGCTTTTCAATATGCTATCTAGGTTGGTCATAACTTTCTTTCCAAGGAGTAAGCGTCTATTAATTTCATGGCTGCAGTCACCATCTGCAGTGATTTTGGAGCCCAGAAAAATAAAGTCTGACACTGTTCCCACTGTTTCCCCATCTATTTCCCATGAAGTGATGGGACCAGATGCCATGATCTTCGTTTTCTGAATGTTGAGCTTTAAGCCAACTTTTTCACTCTCCACTTTCACTTTCATCAAGAGGCTTTTGAGTTCCTCTTCACTTTCTGCCATAAGGGTGGTGTCATCTGCATATCTGAGGTTATTGATATTTCTCCCGGCAATCTTGACTCCAGCTTGTGCTTCTTCCAGTCCAGCATTTCTCATGATGTACTCTGCATATAAGTTAAATAAGCAGGGTGACAATATACAACCTTGATGTACTCCTTTTCCTATTTGGAACCAGTCTGTTGTTCCATGTCCAGTTCTAACTGTTGCTTCCTGACCTGCATATAGGTTTCTCAAGAGGCAGGTCAGATGGTCTGGTATTCCCATCTCTTTCAGAATTTTCCACAGTTTATTGTGATCCACACAGTCAAAGGCTTTGGCATAGTCAATAAAGCAGAAATAGATGTTTTTCTGGAACTCTCTTGCTTTTTCGATGATCCAGCAGATGTTGGCAATTTGATCTCTGGTTCCTCTGCCTTTTCTAAAACCAGCTTGAATATCTGGAAGTTCATGGTTCATGTATTGCTGAAGCCTGGCTTGGGGAATTTTGAGCATCACTTTACTAGCATGTGAGATGAGTGCCACTGTATAGTAGTTTGAGCATTCTTTGGCATTGCCTTTCTTTGGGATTGGAATGGACACTGGCCTTTTCCAGTCCTGTGGCCTGCTGAGTTTTCCAGATTTGCTGTCATATTGAGTGGAGCACTTTCACAGCATCATCTTTTAGGATTTGAAAGAGCTCAACTGGAATTCCATCACCTCCACTAGCTTTGTTTGTAGTGATGCATTCTAAGGCCCACTTGACTTCACATTCCAGGATGTCTGGCTCTAGGTAAGTAATCACACCATCATAATTATCTGGGTCGTTAAGATATTTTTTGTATAGTTCTTCTGTGTATTCTTGCCACCTCTTCTTAATATCCTCTGCTTCTGTTAGGTCCATACCATTTCTGTCCTTTATCGAGCCCATCTGTGCATGAAATATTCCCTTGTTATCTCTAATTTTCTTGAAGAGATCTCTAGTCTTGCCCATTCTGTTGTTTTCCTCTCTTTCTTTGCATTGATCGCTGAGAAAGGCTTTCTTATCTCTCCTTGCTATTCTTTGGAACTCTGCATTCAAATGGGAATATCTTTCCTTTTCTCCTTTGCTTTTTGCTTCTTTTGTTTTCACAGCAATTTGTAAGGCTTCCTCAGAAGCCATTTTGCTTTTCTGCATTTCTTTTCCGTGGGGATGGTCTTGATCCCTATCTCCTGTACAATGTCACGAACCTCCGTCCATAGTTCATCAGGTAGTCTGTCTATCAGATCTAGTCCCTTAAATCTATATCTCACTTCCACTGTATAATCATAAGGGATCTTATGATCCATCTCAGCAGTCTCAAAGCCAGGAACAAATGTGGGAAATCTCTAGGGGCAAGACATTTAAAGCCTCAACCATTCTGTCTTGAATTCCCCCATATGAGGACACACTCTGAAGGAAAACGATGACACATCCTTGTCCTGTAATCCCACCCCCAGTGCCTCACACCATCTAAAGATGTGATATGAAGTTGTCCATCTGTTAAGGGTAAATGGGGAACAGTGACCACACTGATGTCTTCAGAAGTTCATCATGCCATACCCAGCTCACCTTTCACTCTGGTCTTTGTGGCTTTTGCAGGTGGGACTGGGCAGAGGGCCTGCCCATTGGGTTTTTGCCCTGAAGCCCTGGCATAATCAGGGAGAATCGCTCAACTATGTCCAACTCTTCCCAACCCCAAGGACTATACACTCCATGGAATTCTCCAGGCCAGAATACTGGAGTGGGTAGCCTTTCCCTTCTCCAGGGGATCTTCCCAACCCAGGGATAGAACCCAGGTCTCCCACATTGCAGGTGGATTCTTCACCAGCTGAGCTACAAGGGAAACCCAAGAATACTGGAGTGGGTGGCCTATCCCTTCTCCAGGTGATCTTTCTGACCCAGGAATTGAACTGGGGTCTCCTGCATTGCAGAGGGATTCTTTACCAACTGAGCTATCAGGGAGGCCCTGGCACAGCTTGCACCAAAATTATTTCTGATTTCAGGAAACTATATAGTTCACAGGGATGAGATGCTGTGACACAGCTTAGTTTTATTTCTGTGTTTTGCTTCTAGCAGCCATTTGCTCCCCCTCTTAGACCTCTTTGCAAAGTTTCAGATTCCCTAAGAAGGACTGGAGCCATCTGCATTACAATACATTGTGTTCCTAGCCAAGGTGTCTGTGCTGGAGAAAGCCTCCCTTGATCAAAAGCTACAACTACTGTTGAGCTTTGGAACAGCATGGAACTTTCTTTACTACGCCTGAGGAGTATTATTTCAAGAAGGAAACATTGCACTCTCAGCGTAACAAATCATAACTGTCAGATAGGCTGCCCATCTCTGGACGCATTAGGCACAAGACCAAACTCTCTGCTATCTTTCCTGGACCCCAGCTGATTTCTCGAGCACTGATTAAACAGCAAATGCAAAGTCTGTACCGACAAATATAGGTCATCTTCCCCTTTGATGACTGAATTGCTAGCGTGTGGGCCGGATGTCAGATCTCTGACAAGGTTTTGTTTTACATTCCAAACCAAGCAGGCTAGTAGAGTCTTCTGCCACCTACGTAGGTGCTGTCTCTTAAGCTCCCGCTGCACAAACTCAGCCCTCCCCTCCTTCCACAATCCGAGGATTAGAACCAAATGAAATACCGGTACAATTCAATTCAGATTCCGTTTAGGGAATATTTTGATTTTCTGGTTGAATAATTCTAGAAAAGATACAGGTTTAGTCCCGAGTCCAACTGGCTTATTGGATTTATATGTTTAAAAACAACTTTGATTTGCTTCATAGCTCACTTTAAAATAACCTGGGCTTCTTCCGACTCTGGAAATGGGTGTGACCTCTCCTCACTTTCTGCTCAGTGCTCAGTTCAAGACCCTGATGCCCCATGCATGAAGTGCTGTGAAGCTCAGTTCTGAAAAATAAATCTTTTAGGGTCCTTGTCTGACTGTGTTTGGGATCCAGGGAGAGCTGAAAAGGCCCAAGAAGCCCATTTTAAGCAGAGAGTTGGCCTACAGCCAGGTTTAATAAAAATAGCTTCACTTTGGGGCAGTGAACTTAAAACCAGCCATGTGTAGTGTGAGAGAAGCTTACCAGGTAGCAACCAGATACTTAGCAACTGATCTAAACTCCTGCAGGAAATAGAGAATTGACTGTAGTGGAATTCAAGTCATAAAGGTTAAAGTTTAGGGCTAAAGGTTAGCCTACAGATTAGAACTTCCCTGGTGGTCCAGGAGTTAAGACTTCACCTTCCAATGCACAGGGTTAGAGTTCAGTCCCCAGTTGGGGAGCTGAGATCCCACATTCCTCACGGTGAAAACACCAAAACATAAACCAGAAAGAATATTGCAACAAATTTAACAAAAACTTTAAAAATGGTACATATCCAACACACACAACTTAATAAAAACGGGCTAAAGGCCGCTCTGTGACCTCATATTGTGTGTCTCACCTTTCCTTGACCCCCTATAGTCTATAAATTCATTATTCTTCTTACTGTTTCCAGAACTAAGCACTGGGCCTAAGGCCTACTAGGTATTTGCCATGTGTAAATTGAAACCAAGTCTTATTTCGTAGAAACTAGGATTAGGTTCTCTGATAGCTCAGTTGGTAAAGAATCCGCCTGCAATGCGGGAGACCTGGGTAGGGAAGAGCCCCTGGAGAAGGGAAAGGCTACGCACTCAGTATTCTGGCCTGGAGAATTCCATGGACTATATAGTCCCTGGGGTCGCAAACAGTCGGACAGGACTGAGCGACTTGCAATTTCACTTTCACTTTCAGGATTAGGTTTGGATGCAAGGAACTGAGATCCCCTAAATGGTGACTTAAGATTGGGGTACTTAAAGTAGCTCCGAGGTCAGCAGTCCAGGGCTGACATGGTGTCTCATGGGGAGCCCCATTTTCCTTGTGCCATGTGTACAGTGTAGCCCTCCTTCCCCATCAAGGAAGGAAGAAGCCCACCTGCTCACTACTTTTTAAAAATTTTACTTATTCATTATGAAATATACCACACATGCAGAAAAATGAATAAAATATATACAACTTGATACATTATTGTAAAGCAGGCAGATATATAATCAATATCTAAGTTAAGAAATAGAACTTTACCGGCACCTCCAAAGTTCCCATTTCAGGTTTCTGCCTAATCTCTCTCCTTATCACCCACCCCCCGAAAAAAACAAAAAAGAAAAGAAGCTATGATCGTGACTTTTATAGTTGTCAGTTCATTACTTTTCTTTATAGTTTTATCAGTTTTGTTTATCCTAATTCACTACAGTTTTTTATTGTCTGTTGTAAAGTGTTTTTATAAATGAAATCATCTAGCATGCTTTGTTGTACATCTGATCCCTTTTGCTCAACATTACGTTTGTGAGATTCAGCCATATTGCTGTGTGGAGAATATGTCTGTTTTTATTGCTGTGTACCGTTCTGGTAAGTAAACAGTGGTACCTCCTTGAGTTACTAATTAGCATTTTCTTGATTACTAATGTAGTTAAGTACTTTTTCATGTGGATTTTAGCTGTTGGGATAACTTCTTATATGAACCACCTGCTCAGACTTCTCTTTGTTTAAAAAGATTTGCATTATCTTTTATTTATTTGTAAGAACTCTTTGTGTATTCTGGAGATGCTTTGTTAGTTACTGTGTTACACATATCTTCCCTTACTCCAAAGCTTGCCATTGCAAAAGACAAAGTATTTTGTCTTTCATATTTATATCTACAGTCCTGTTGAGATTGCTTTTTATGTATGTGTAAGGTAAGGTTACACCAGGGGCTTCCCTGATGGCTCAGATGGTAAAGCGTCTGCCTGCAATGCGGGAGACCCGGGTTCAATTCCTGGGTCGGGAAGATCCCCTGGAGAAGGAAATGGCAATCCACTCCAGCACTCTTGCCTAGAAAATCCCATGGATGGAGGAGCTTGATAGGCTACAGTCCATGGGGTCGCAAAGAGTCGGACATGACTAAGTGACTTCACTTTCACTTTCAAGGTAAGGTCTAGGGAGCCACCACTGGTTATCCAGTGGTTCTAGTCACCATATATGAAAAAGTCCAGGCTCATCTCGCAAGGTCTGGGTGATGAGGTTTCTCCCCACTACCTACAGCACCAGGTTGGCATTTTTGGGGAGCTATGGATTTGGTACCTGGAACATGAGGCCTCTGGCCACTATGTTGTGTTCTCTGCTGCACCATTTGACCCTGGCGCAGCAAGCATTCCTGCTGTTGCCACACTTCCAAGGGCAATTTCCATGGAAGGAAGGCTGCTAGCTTCCTTGCCTTCATGTCCCCTGCCCTGGAGCACCAGAGCCCAGGCCTCCAGTCCAGCTCTGGCAGAGCACCAGCCACCTCGCCAGGGCCCCAAGGGCATTTCTTCATCCACCTGGATCGCAGAATGAAGATGATGCAGAGGAGAGCCGCAGCTGACTCTGACAATCATGTTGCAAGAGTGAGAAAACATCATTTGTGAGATCAAGCCCGGAGCCTTTGGAGTGGAAGCACTGACTCCAAGACCCTAGAATACATGAGAACTAACTCTAAGGAGTATCAAATAGTGAAGACTCACACAAAGGAAACCTCTTGAATACAAGACTCGGCATCACCCAACCACCAATAGCACCCTGTGCAAGACCCCTCATCTAAACAACAAACAAAACAGAAATACAAACCCAATCACCAGCAGACAGGATTACCACCTCACTCAACCTTCATCAGAGGAAAAACAAACAAACAAAAACTTAGCACAAATCTCACAAATCTTGCACAAACCACTGGATCAAACTTACAAGGGAAGAAACCAAAGGGAAGAAAGAACTCAAACTTGAAGCCTGGGAAAAGGAACCCTCAAACACAATAAGTTAAAAAAATAATGAAAAGGCAGAGAAATACTACACAAATGAAGGAACAAACTAGAAACACAGAAGTCCAAATAAATGAAAAGGAAATAGGCTGAAAAAGAATTCAGAATAATGATAGTAAGGATGGTCAAAAACCTTGAAAACAAAACGGAGAAAATGCAAGAATCAATTAACAAAGACCTAGAAGAATTAAAGAATAAACATACAGAGACAAACAACACAAATACTGAAATTAAAAATACTCTAGAAGGAATCAATAGCAGAATATCTGAAGCAGAAGAAGGAATCAGTGAGCTGGAAGATAAAATGGTGGAAATAATGAAAAGAATTGAGGATAGTCTCAGAGACCTCTGGGACAACATCAAATGCACCAACATTCAAGTTATAGGGGTCAAAAAAGAAGAAGAGAAAAAGAAAGGGTATGAGAAGATTTTTTAAAAGATTATAGTTGAAAATTTCCCCAACATGGAAAAGGAAATAAGTGAGTCAAGTCCAAGAGGCACAAAGAATCACATACAGGAAAAACCCAAGGAGAAACATGCCAAGACACATACTAATCAAACTAACAAAGACTAAACACAAAGAAAGAATATTAAAAGCCACAAGGGAGAAGCAGCAAGTAACATACAAGGGAAACCCCATGTGCTTAACAGCTGATCTTTCAGCAGAAAACCTGCAGGCTGGAAGGGAATGGCAGGATATATTTAAAGTACTGAAAGGGAAAAAATCTATAACCAAGATTACAAATCCAGCAAGGATCTCATTCAAAATTGATGGGGGAATAAAAAGCTTTTCAGACAAGCAAAAGTTTAGAGAATTCAATACCACCAAATCAGCTTTACAACAAATGTAAAAGGGACTTATATAGTCAAGAAATACAATAGAAGAAAAGAGGTCTACAAAATCAACCCCAAACAATTAAGAAAATGGCAATAGGAACATATATATCAATAATTACTTTAAATGTAAATGGATTAAATGCTACAACCAAAAGAAACAGACTGGCTGAATGGATACAAAAACACGGCCCATATATATGCTTTATACAAAAAACCCACTTCAGACCTAAAGACACAGATAGACTGAAAGTGGGAGGATGGAAAAATATATTCCATGCAAATGGGAAGCAAAAGAAAATTGGAGTAGCAATCCTCATATCAGAAAAAATAGATCTTAAAGAATTTTATAAGAGATAAGGAAGGACACTACATAATGATTAAGGGATTGATCCAAGAGAAAGACATAACAATTATAAATATCTATGCACCCAACATAGGAGCACCTCAATGCATAAGACAAACACTAACAGACATAAAAGGAGAAATTGACAGTAACACAATAATAGTAGGAGACTTTAACTCCCCACTTACATCAATGGACAGATCATCAAAACAGAAAATTAAAAAAGAAACACAGGTCTTAAATGATGCATTAGATGAGATGGATATCATTGATAACTTCAGGACATTCCATCCAAATACAGAAGAATACACCTTCTCAAGTGCACATGGAACATTCTCTAAGACAGACCACATCTTGGGTCACAAATCAAACCTCAGTAAATTTAAGAAAATTGGAATTGTTTCAGGCACCTTCTCTGACCGCAATGCTATGAAACTAGATATCAATTACAAGAAAAAAAACTGTAAGAAACACAAACACGTGGAGATTAAACAATATTACCTTAAGAACTAGAAAGACATTGAATAAGCAACATAACTTTACCCCTAAAACAACTGGAAAAAGAGCAAAAACAACCTAAAATTAGTAGAAGGAAAGAAATTATAAAGATCCAACCAGAAATAAATGAAAAAGAAGTGAAAGAAGCAATAGTAAAGATTAATAAGACTAAAAGCTGTTTTCTTTGAGAAGATGAACAAAATTGACAAACCTTTTGCCAGACTCATCAAGAAAAAAAGAATCAAATCAATAAAATTAGAAATGAAAAAGAAGAGGTTACAACAGACAGTGCAGAAATATAAAGGATTATAAGAGACTATTATGAACAACTATATAGCAATAAAATGGATAATCTGGAAGAAATTGACAGATTCTTAAAAAAGTTCAATCTTCCAAGACTGAACCAGGAAGAAATGGAAATTATGAACAACCCAATTACAAGCATTGAAATTGAAGCTGTGATTAAAAAAAAAAAAAAATCTCCCAAAAACAAAAGCCCAGGACCAGATGGCTTCACAGGAGAATTCTTTGAAACATTTCAGTTCAGTTCAGTTCAGTTTAGTCGCTCAGTCGTGTCCGACTCTTTGTGACCCCATGAATTGCAGCACGCCAGGCCTCCCTGTCCATCACCAACTCCTGGAGTTCACTCAGACTCATGTCCATCAAGTCAGTGATGCCATCCAGCCATCTCATCTTCTGTCATCCCCTTCTCCTCCTGCCCCCAATCCCTCCCAGCATCAGAGTCTTTTCCAATGAGTCAACTCTTCACGTGAGGTGGCCAAAGTACTGGAGTTTCAGCTTTAGCATCATTCCTTCCAAAGAAATCCCAGGGCTGATCTCCTTCAGAATGGACTGGTTGGATCTCCTTGCAGTCCAAGGGACTCTCAAGAGTCTTCTCCAACACCACAGTTCAAAAGCATCAATTCTTCGGCGCTCAGCCTTCTTCACAGTCCTACTCTCACATCCATACATGACCACAGGAAAAACCATAGCCTTGACTAGACGGACCTTTGTTGGCAAAGTAATGTCTCTGCTTTTAGAGAAGAGTTAATGCCTATCCTTCGAAAACTCTTTCAATAAGTTGCAGAGGAAGGAACACTTCCAAACGAATTCTACGAGGCCACCATCACCATGATACCAAAGCCAGACGAAGACAACACAAATTAAAAAAACCACAGGCCAATATCACTGACGAACATAGATGCAAAAATCCTCAACAAAATTTTAGCAAACAGAATTCAGAAACACATCAAAAAGCTCACACACCATGATCAAGTTGGATTTATTCCAGGAATGCAAGGATTCTTCAATATACACAAATCAATCAATGTGATATACTATATTAACAAATTGAAAGATAAAAACCATATGATCATATTAATAGATGCAGAAAAAGCCTTTGACAAAATTCAGCACCCATTTATGATTAAAACTCTTCAAAAATGGGAATAGAAGGAACCTACCTCAACATACTAAAGGCCATATATGATAAGCCTACAGCAAACATTATTCTCAATGGTGAAAACCTGAAAGCATTCCCCCTAAGATCAGGAACAACACAAGGGTGTCCACTTTCACCACTGTTATTTAACATAGTTCTGGAAGTCCTAGCAACAGCAATCAGAAAAGAAAAAGAAATAAAAGGAATCCAGATCAAAAAAGAAATAGTAAAGCTCTCACTGTTTGCAGATGCCATGATACTGTCTGTAGAAAACCCTAAAGATAGTATCAGAAAATTACTAGAGCTAATCAGTGAATTTAGCAAAGTTGCAGGACCCAAAATCAATACACAGAAATCACTTGCATTTCTATCTACTAACAATGAAAAATCGGAAATAATAATAAATTAAAATAAAATTAAAAAAAAAAGTCCATCATCTCCCTTACTGCTCTGCGACGTCACTGTTTACCTTAATCAAGTGTCTGTATACGCATGGATCTCTTTTTCAGCTCTCTGTTCTACTGCATTGAGTTATTTGTCTCTCCTGGATTCAGTGTTGTTGTTGTTTAGTTGCTAAGTCATGTCTAACTCTTTTGTGACCCCATGGACTGTAGTCCACCAGGTTCTTCTGTCCATGGGGTTTCTCACAAAGAATACTGGGATGTGTTGCATTTCCTTCTCCAGGGGATTTCCCTGACACAGGACCAGAACCTGCAGTTCTGCATTGGCATATACATTGTAAAAATTACTGTAGTAATTTTATAGTAGTAACTTTACAGTAGATCTTGATCTCAAGTAGACTCTTTCCTTTTCTTTTCTTTTTTTTTAATTTCTATATAAATTTCAGTCAGTTTGTCAAGTTATACACACACATGTACACCTCATACACTTGTTGGGGTTTTGGTTGGAATTTCATTAAACCTATAGATGAAATTTGGAGAGAAGTGATTTCTGACAATACTGAGTTTTCAAATCCAAGAATGTGGCACATCTCTTTTTTTAGTTAGGTCTTTAATTTCTCTGAATAATGTTACAGTTTTCTATATGAAGCTCTTACACATAGGTTATTCCTAAATATTTGATAGTTTTAACTTTATTGTATATAAATTCTTTTTAAAATTTCACCTTTTAACTGATATATAGAAATTCAGTTAATATTTATATTCTGATCTTATAACCAACAATTTTTCTAAACTCAATTATTATTTTAATTATTTCTTTGTGGATTACTTTGGGTCTTTACATATATAATTATATCTATAAATTATCTTAAGTAGTGTAGGTCTGTTGAAGTTTTCTATTTTTTCTTTGGTCTATTTTATTAACTTCTGTTTGAATCTCATTCTTTCTGCTTTCTTTTTGTTTATTTGCTCTTCTTTTTGTGGTTTAAGATAGAAATTGAGATTATCAATTTGAGTCCTTTCTTTACTAATAGAGCCTTTTAAATTTATTCTTCTAAATATTGCTTGAGCTGTATCCCAATTTTTTTGATGTTTGTATTCTTATTGTTAACCAGTTCAAATATTATCTAATTTCACATGTGATTTCTTTTTAAAAACCAAAAAAGAACCTATTATTTATAATTATGTTGCTTACTCCTTGGAAGAAAAGTTATGACCAACCTAGATAGCATATTGAAAAGCAGAGACATTACTTTGCCAACAAAGGTTCATCTAGTCAAGGCTATGATTTTTCCAGTGGTCATGTATGGATGTGAGAGTTGGACTGTGAAGAAAGCTGAGCGCTGAAGAATTGATGCTTTTGAACTGTGGTGTTGGAGAAGACTCTTGAGAGTCCCTTGGACTGCAAGGAGATTCAACCAGTCCATTCTGAAGGAGATCAGCCCTGGGATTTCTTTGGAAGGAATGATGCTAAAGCTGAAACTCCAGTACTTTGGCCACCTCATGCGAAGACTTGACTCATTGGAAAAGACTCTGATGCTGGGAGGGATTGGGGGCAGGAGACGAAGGGGATGACAGAGGATGAGATGGCTGGATGGCATCACTGACTCGATGGATGTGAGTCTGAGTGAACTCCGGGAGTTGGTGATGGACAGGGAGGCCTGGCGTGCTGCGATTCATGGGGTCGCAAAGAGTCAGATGTGACTGAACTGACTGACTGAGTGATGTTGTTTAGCTTCTAAATACTCAGGATTTTTTAATTACTTTATCTTTATTGTTTACTTCAAATATGTTTTTTGCACCTTGACACCCTCTTCTCCTGTAGGATTTTAAATATATGTGTGTTTACTCTTTAGCATCATCTGATAGATTCATAAGATTCTGTTAATTTCTTTTTCAATCTTCTTCATCTTGTATAATTTCAATTAATCTATCTTAAATTCACTTATTCTTTCCTCTGTCATATCCATTTGGCTATTAAGTCCATCCCATGATTTTTTTTTAATTTCAGAAATTGCATATTTCATTTCTAGAGTTCCATTTCTTTCTTACTTATTATTTCAATTCTCTACTGTGGTGCTCCTTTATTGAAACATGCTTTGTTTTGCTTCATTGAGAATAGTTATTATACTGCTTTAAAATTCTTTTATATTGGTTTCAACATTTAGTTCTTCTTAGATATGAAGTCAATTGACTCTTTTCTCTTAAGAATATGTTTCATTTTCTTGGCTCTTTGAAAGTTGGATAATTTCAGATTATATCCCAAAAGTTATAAATGTTAAGCTGTGAGAATTTTGGAATCTGTTATTTTTACCCCATTTTTGTTGCTTCTTTTGTTTTAGTGAATACTTTTCTTGGATGGGCTTGAATTGCAAATTCTATTTTGAGGGCAGCAGCTTTGGTCTTAATGCAGATTCTTTGTTTTTAGCTTAGCTGCTCTGAATCTGTTCTGTGCCTGAGTCACTCAGGGGTTATACAGAGATAAGAGGAAACAGAGTTTATAGATCCCTGATCTGGCCCTTTCCCTTTGAGGATCCTTCCTCTCTTTAGCACCTATGAGTGCCCAGGCTCACTTTTCTGATTCCCCAGGGTTTCATTTGTTTGTTTCCTGCAACCCCACCTGTCTCTGTGCACGCAGTTCAGCTCCACACTAATAGCCTTGGAGATGGGGATTTGTGTAACTCTCTGGCTCCTCCTCCAAGCTAGCATTCCCTCCTCACCAGTTAGTCTGCTAACGTTCACTTTCTGGCACCTTCAGGCAGTTGGCTTTTCTATTACGTCCAGTATTAGCAGGTTTTTCTCTTCAGGAGAAAGGGGGCTGTCTTTGTCATATCAGAAGCGGAAGTCTTCTTTCAGAATTCCATCAGGACACTGAAGAGTAGAAGGATCCAATGTTAGTGTCTCAGGCTCCAGACTGGCATAGTCCTCTACTTGATATAAACTCACCAGTAAATTTCCTTGTTTCTAACACTACTAAGGGCAATAGGATCAGATCACTTCTTTTTCTACAGAATGTCAAGACTCACTGGCCTTCTGAATAAGCAGCCTCAAAGTAACATACCTACACTTTGTGGAAAGTTTTTGGCTTTCAGATATGTTTAGAAGGGTATGAGTTAAGTCTGGCAATTAAATTTTCTTGTTCCATGAGTAGGATACTTCCCTGGCTCTTGTCACCAGTATTCTCCAGGAAGGATAATATATATGGTCTTATAGAACTCAAACATGGAGAAGGCAATGGCAACCCACTCCAGTACTCTTGCTTGGAAAATCCCATGGACGGAGGAGCCTGGTAGGCTGCAGTCCCTGGGGTCGCATGGAGTTGGACATGACTAAAGCAACTTAGCAGCAGCAGCAGCAGAACTCAAACACAGGAGAATTAATCAAGAAGGACTGGGAGTTGAAGGAAGACAGGAAGGACCCATTATGAAATTCAAATAGGGAAATAGAAATTCTCCAGGTCAGAATACTGGATTGGGTAGCCTTTCCCTTCTCCAGGGTATCTTCCCAACCGAGAGATTGAACCCAGCTCTCCTGCATTGCAGGCAGATTCTTTACCAGCTTAGCCACAAGGGAGTTTTATTAATATTGACTTAGACATTTGGGAAATAAAGTCAGGAGCAAGTTCTGGGCAGACGAATGCCCAGTAGATCCATTTGGGACATGTCTGGGGGAGAGGACAGCTAGGTATTGAGTGCTCACAATGTTCTTGGCCTACCACAGCTGCCTCGTGGCCCCTCTTTGGCAGAATGAAATTGAACCTCAGACAGGTTTTATCACCTGTCCAGTGTTTCATGGCTAGGGAGTGGCAGATTCAGTCTGAATCATTGCTTGGCCTCAGAACAGGCAGGGAATCAGGTCAGGGGAGAGAACTTTGACCCATTCTCTGAATCAGAGATTCTCAATCCTAACTGTAGTATAAGCAAGAGAGATAGTGGATCTTTATCAGCCATTAAAGCCAATTGAAAGGCAATGAGCAAGACCACCATTGTTAAAAAATTAACCATGAATCTCAATTTATTTAAGAAAAGGAAAAAAAAAAGTCATTTGTACATTGCACTGTCTTGATCATTATTTATAACAAGTTACTAGAGCCACCACTTCATGACTTATTCCCTGCATTGCATCAGGGTGAAAGCACTCATGGGCTGGAGAACATTAACCTGGAGAAAGGTAAATAGCTCGTATTTAGATGCAGGGACTCAGCAAGAAAGAAGCTGAATCAGTTTTCTCCAGGCTCTCACAGCAGAGCAGCATGAGGCAACCAACCTGAAGTGTGGTTTCTCCCATCCACTCCCAGCCCCCTCTCCACCTCCTCAGCTCACTCCAGCCTGCAATCAATCTGGTCTCTTAGAGCTATTGACCGGCTGCCTCAAAGTCATTGCCCAAATTCCATCTCCTCTCAAATCCATTTTCCCCGCCTCAGAGAGAGCCAATTGGATTTCTCAATTATCAAATTGTACAGTCATGAGCTTATATACTTCTGAGAGGTAATATGGTGTAAGTTTCTTTGCCGTGGAAATGTCATATTGGCTCCTCTGGGGAGTGAATGGAATATTTAAAATACTCTTTCAGTCTCAATAGCCCATTAAGAGGGATGCAAAGGTGAGATGTGACTTTGCTTAGGCTGGAATAGAAATGTGTATTCTTTGAGAAACTGTGATAGCTCCACTGCCTAATCTTTTATTATCTGTCTCACTTTCTACTTCTCTGCCTGGATTAAAAAGTACACAAATGGGCAAATGAAACACATGCCTTTGATAAACATAAACTAATTTTTGACATATATTTATATATACATTTATGATTAATTAAGTCAGCATTCCTTATTTTTTTAAATAATAAATGCAATTGCCATTTGTTGGGTGTGTACTTTGTGCCAAGCAATACTTGGGCACTGTACAAATGCTATATAATTTTATAAACTAATTTTTGGCTACAAATAATATATAATTACATTCTCCTTATAAAAATTCAAATAATTTAAATAACATCGAATTCTGATTTGATTTCAATCCCAAGATTCTGCTGTACTACCAAAAAGTAACAGCTTTTTCAGTTTTTTGTGTCCATCCAGGATATTCTGTGCACTGACATACATATGTTTCTGTAAAATAGATGTAGTAATGTGGTTTTGAGTGTATATTTGTTTTGTAAATAGAATCATCATCACTGTGTTTCATGCTGCAGTTTGCTTTTCACACTCAACAGTATGTCTTGGGTATTTCCTTGGTTACTGAGAGAGTTCTGGCTCCCTTTCTTTTAAACTCCTATTTCATTGTGCATAACAGGGTAGCACCAGATTTTACTTGGTTATTCTCTATTAAAGCAGAATTAGGTTACTTTCTTTTTCTTTTCTTTTTCCTCTTGCTATTACACACAATGGTATATTTTTATCACTGGGGTCTTTGACATTTATTAGCTTTCTTGTTAGCGATAAGAGGATGCCAGTGCTCAGCCAGGTGTAGTGTGTAGGTCACCCAGATTTCAAAACCTTAGATCTAGTACTAGAATATAGGGAGGATCATCTGCATTTCATTTTGAGCGTGCTAGGGGTTAAGGGGGCTTCCCAGGTGGTACAGTGGTAAAGAATCCACCTGCCAATGCAGGAGACATGAGTTCAATCCCTGGGTTGAGAAGATCCCCTGGAATAGGAAATGGTTACCCTCTCTAGTATCCTTGTCTGGGAAATTGCATGGACAAAGTGGACAAAGGAGCCTGGCAGGCTACAGGTCATGGCATCACAAAGAGTTGGACAGGGTTGAGCAACTCAACACACACACTGGGATGGGAAGGGTAAGAGGAAGGGAGGGGGAAAAAGCTAAAAACCCAAATGATTGCCATTGAGCTATCATATCTATGATCAGTTACATATTTTTCAGACAACGAAAAGGATAGCTGAACCATAGGAAACACATAGTGTTTTCATTTTGGCTTCTTTGTGTTTTAAATTGGAAATCAGATCTCCTGGAGAGAAAAGGAAAACAAACTCCTAATTAAGAAGCAAGTACTAGGTTTGTGGAGACCCTATTTCTTTCTAGACACTCCATGTACATGTATGCCTCATGAGCTTTTGAAGGGAAGCAGAGTCTGTCATCCCAAAATATGCCACTTTGTCATGCAGATTGTTTTCATCTGAAGACATACTCCGAAGACTCAGAAAAAACTTTTACCTCTTCCTTAACTACCTAAAAGAATTGAGACAGGGGGCCTGTACCAGGAAGAGAGCTGTTGCCTGGGAGAACTCTTCTAGTCTGAAAGAACTCTTTGCAAGGCAGAGCAAACTCCTAATTACCAAGCATCTGCTGTTAACATCCTGTGAGGTTACGCTCCTGCCTTGGAAACTCTAGGCCAGTTTCACATTCCTTAGCTCAGGATTGCATAGAAATCTCAATTGCCTGACTTGCTCTTGTGTCTCATATCTTTGGGGAGCCTGTACATAGGAAATTAAATTTGGTTTTCTCCTTTTAATCTGTCTTGTATCAATTTAATTATTAAACCAGTGAAAGAACCTGAAAGGGAAGAAGGGAACATTTTTCCAACCCTGCAGTCTGATTATGCTACGATTCTCACTGCTCCCGACCTCAAGTAGCTGAACTTCTATCCTGCAGACTTTGCAAGGACAAAACACAAACAATTGTGTTCGTTTATCTTTCCAAAATCAGTAGTATTGTTTAGGATGTTTTATTATAAATCTGACTTATTCTCATATGAGATAGTCAAGCATTATGGGAATGTTTAAAGAAGAAATAAAAAAAAAAAACTTCAATGTCTTGATCCTGATATTAATTACCATTTTGGTAAGCATCTTCCAGACAGTGCGTTTCTCTCTTTTCTGAGAAATCAGATTTTCTTTAAATATGGTTCTAACACTCATGCGTTTTTATAGCTAATTTTTTTCCCCCACTCAACAACATATTCTATAAATTTTTAACAATGCTACTAGATGTGATGGCTCCTTGACCAAATCATAATCATATGGTGGTGTGGCACATTTAACCGTTTGTTCATTTCCTTAGTTCCTCATCCATTTATCCCCCATCTTTGTTTCCTGGCTTGTTATAGGTCCCCCATCATGCTAAGCACTGGGCATACAATGGTGGGCAATACAGGTACAGTATGAGGGCCTTAGGAATTTAGGTCTAGTAGGGAAAACAAACAAGCCATCGTTTATCGTATGATAAACCCTGTGGGACTTGGTTTAGAAGGTGTGATTAAGCGAGGCTTCTTAGAGGAAGTAATAACCATGCTGCAAAATCACTGAAAACGAGTAAGAGTTTGCACTACCACACAGGGGCAGGTGTTTAAGCAGGGGGGCAGCATTTGCAAAGAGTTGGAAATGAGAGATATCCTGGCCCTTCTGTAGAAACCAGGATGCTGCTTCTTTATAATGGGTTGCTGACACGGCCTAGCTAGGGCTGGTGGTGGTTGATAGTGGTGGGGGCACCCACCCTGATGTTTTTCATGGCTTTGGTATTCAGCTACAAAGAAAAGGTGTTAGGAAGCCAGAGCCCTCCTCTGCCCGAGGACAGGGCTCCTCTCCCATCAAGCTAGTTTCAGTAGGGAGAGGATGAGAAACCACAGGAAAAGGGTTTTCCCCAGGCTCCCAAAGCTCTGCCCAGGCAGATCTCCAATAGGTTCCCAGCAGCCTGGGTCCTCGCAGGGTCAGAGTGAACCTGCTCAGGGAATGAAGGGTCTGATGAACATGGATCAATGTCAGAATTGCTGGCTTTAAAAGACTAAGGGACAATTAGCAAGATTCTGACCTCAAAGATGAGGATAAAGGGGCTAATACAGACAGTCTTAAATTCAACAATAAGTCATAATTTTGACATTTGAGGATAATGTCATTTCCTCAAATGTGGTTTTGCATTGGCATTTTATACCCCTCTACCAAGGGAAATTCTGATAAATGTAAATAGAGCCATGGTTCTCCTTGCTTTCCAAATTATAATTCTCTGAGCTTTCTGTTTAAAGTACCTATTTTTCCTGTGTTGAGTAAGAGTATTGAGTGCCTTACAGGACACTTGGCTAAGTTAGGCTCTGCCCAAGTATCAAAGGAAAAAATACCTTTGATCACTTGGACCCCAGTAGTCATGTTGGAAGCTCATTGTCCCCAGACAGTGGCAAAGGATTTGCAAATGAATTAAATTCTGATGAGTGATACTGCAGGTAAAGCTGCACATCCCAGGGAAATGTTTATTGACTACATATTACACTGAGAAATAGAAAAGATAAATATTTGCACTTCCATTGAGACACATTTAAAATTCCCAGACAGCCGTTGTATAATCTGCTAAGCAATTTGCCCAATTGTTTTCCATTTTTTTTTTTAACCAAACAGGTGATTATATTTATTCTAGTCTGTGTAGATTTGCTATTGGTGATTATTTGTAGTTGTTATTCATCTGCTGTTGAAGTTTTTTTTTTCTTTTTGAGGGGGTGGTAGCATCTTAATGGAAATTACATATAAGGTACAACAATAAATCTCTTCTGAGTTTTAAAATCAGAATCAATTTGGTGTCTCCATTGACAAAAATGTACAAATCCACAATCTTGAAAATTGCTTGTGAAGCAATATTATTAAATAGGTAGCGTAAACTCTGCTTTAAGAGTTGTAGAACTGGGGTTCCTGGTTCGTCAAATACACTGGATAATAAAGGGTTACCACACCTACAATCCAATTAGAATACAATAAAATGCCTGTCACTAAATTAGGGTCAAATAGGTATTTTTCTCTGATGTTCTATAGATACCCCTGGATCTTAGAATGCCTTTAGGGTCACCATTCATTATTTCTTACTGTATAGAAGGTCTGTGGAAATAAAGTGCAGTAGCGAGCTCTCATTATCCACATCCTGAATAGCAAGGGTTCACCATTCATTTTGCTCATTTCCCGTTTTCATTTTCAGAGATTGATTCTTCAGAAGACTAAATGGGATGAAATATTTTAGGAATACTTGCCTGGCTAGTATATATATGACAGATAGAATGAAGAGGAAACGGGAGAGATAAAGACCAGTAATGAGGTTCCAGGATCAACCCAGGCAAGAAGCAAAGAGGGTCTTGATGAACATGGGGGCGGTAGAAGCAAAAGGAGGGAATAAAAGTTGGCCAGGAAAGAAACGAAAGAGTAGAGTATAGGAATCAAATATGATAAAGTTTTAAGGCAGCAGGAATATGTGGGTTTAGCAGGAAGTAGACATTTGGTTTATTACTTATGGAGACTGCCGTCATCTAAGACACTCCATGCTCCTTTGGTTCATATTGGCATTCTGTATTTGTGAGAGCTTCTTGGGTAGCAGTTAGTTGATGGGAGAACTTTCCCTTTCCACAAACCTTGATCCTTGTCTATCCCCGTTGTATTCCTAAAGCACCTAGCATCATACAGGGCACATAATAGGTACTTAGTAAATGTTTGAGAAAGTAAGTATGTGGTGAAGAAATCAAATGAAGTGAGGGACTAAGTGGGAAAAGAGCAATGGTCATTTGATATTTGTCTTAAAATTTAATTTTCAAATAGAACAAATTCTAGAGCAATATCCTTAGTTTACCAAATAGTAAACAGGGGCCAGGCAAAGAAGGCAAATTGTCCAACCAAGATCAAGGTCAAACAGAGTCAGAGGCAGGGTAAGAAACTAGGTCTGTGTTGCATACTGTTCTGTCCTCACCTGGTGAGTTCTCCTGCCCCTTTCAGACAGAGGGGTGCCTACTTTGTTTTATTTTTTCTTTATTGAAGTATAGTTGCTTTACAACATTGTGTTAATTTTTCCTGTACAGCCCAATGATTTAGTTATACACATAAGTACATTCTTTTTTATATTCTTTTGTATTATGGTTTATCCTAGGAGTTTGGACATAGATTCATGTGCTATACAGTAGAAATTTGTTGTTTATGCATTCTAAATGTAATAGTTTGCATCTACCTGCCCCAAACTCCCAGTCCTTCCATCTCCCACCCCACCTCCCCCTCGGCAAGCACTAGTCTGTCCTCTCTGTCTGTTTCTGTTTTGTAGATTTATTTGTGCCATTATATTTTAGATTCCACATATAAGTGGTCTCCGTGATATTTGTCTTTCACTTTCTGACTTCTTTCACTTAGTATGATTATCTCTAGGTTCATCCATGCTGCTGCAAATGGCATTATTCTGTTCTTTTTGTGGCTGAGTAGTATTCCATTGTGTATATACCCCATCTTCTTTATCTGTTTCTCCGTCAGTAGACATTTAGGTTGTTTCCGGGTCTTGAAAGTGGAGTGAAAGTGTTAGTCACTTTGTCATGTCCGACTCTTCGTGACCCCATGGACTATAGGCTGCCTGCCAGACTCTTCTGCAATTCTCCAGGCAAGAATACTGGAGTAGGTTGCTATGCCTTTTTCCAAGGGATCCTCCTGACTCAGGGATTAAACTCAGATCTCCTTCATTGCAGGCAGATTCTTTACTGTCTGAGCCACCAAGGTCTTGGCTGTGCTAAATAGTGCTGCAATAAATGTTGGGGTGCATAGTATCTTTACAATCCAGGAGCAGGATTGGTGGGTCATAAGGCGATTCTATTTTTAGTTTTTTAAGGAACCTCTATCCTGTTTTCCATAGTGGCTGTACCAATTTATATTGTAGGAGTGTAGGAGAGTTTTTTTTTTTTTTTTTTCCCTCCACATCCTCTCCAACATTTTTGTTTGTAGACTTTTCGATGATGGTGTGAGGTGAAACCTCATTGTGATTTTTCTTTGCATTTCTTTTAATAATTAGTGGTATTGAGCATCTTTTCATGTGTCTAACTGGTCATCTTTGTGTCATCTTTGGAGAAATGTCTATTTAGGTCTTCTGCCCATTTTTTGATTTGGCTATTTGCTTTTTTCATTACAGAAGCTATTTGTATATTTTTGAAATTAAACCCTGGTTGTTTGTGTTGTTTGCAAACATTTTTCTTTCATTCTGTAGGTTGTCTTTTCAGTTTTTCTTGTGTCTGTGTGATTTCCTTTGCTATGCAAAAGCTTATAAGTTTGATCAGGTTCTATTTGTTAATTTTTGTTTTTCTTTCTATTGCCTTGGGAGACTGGTGTAAGAAAACATGAGTGCGATTTATGGGTCAGAGAATATTTTGCCTATGTTCTCTTCTAGGAGTTTTATGGTTTCATGTGTTGTATTTCAGGCTTTAAGAAGTTTTGAGTTTATTTTTGTGTATGGTGTGAGAGTGTGTTCCAGCTTCACTGATTTTTATGCAGCGGTCCAACTTTCCCAACACCACTTGCTGGAGAGACAAGCAGTGCCAGTTTTAGCTCTCTCCAGGTGACCAAGGGCTGGGACACAAAGACGCAACTCCTTGAAAAGATATGTCATTCAATAAACAGAGATGACCCTGATGACTCTGCCAGGGATGGGTTCAAGCCCAGTAAGACTGACTACAAAATACAGATGTATTTTCCAGAAAATGGAATTTTAAAAAGCATTCAGTTCAGTTCAGTTGCTCAGTCGTGTCTGACTCTTTGTGACCCCATGAATCGCAGCACGCCAGGCCTCCCTGTCCATCACCAACTCTTGGAGTCCACCCAAACTCATGTGCATCAAGTCGGTGATGCCATCCAGCCATCTCATCCTCTGTTGTCCCCTTCTTCTCCTGCCCCCATTACCTGATTAATTTTTGAAGGGTAATGCTATCATGTGATGTGAAATTGTAAAAGAATAAAGAGGTATAAATAGTGAGAAGTCTCTTTCCCTTGCCTGTCCCCCACCAGGCCAGTTACCACTCATTATGTAGGTATGTATTTTTTTAAAGTTTCTTATATATCTTCCAGGGTTTCTGTACAGATATATAAGCCAAATGTGACTAAGTATTCTTAGCTCCTTTTTGGTACATACAGTGTAGCATGTTACAGACACTCCTCTGCACCTTGCTTTTTCTTTAAAATTGAGGTTGGAGAACTGTCATACCAAAACAAAAGAACTACCTTTGCTAAGCTACAAAGTAATCTATGGAAAAGATGTAACATAATTTAATTAAATGTCCCCTGTTGATGTATGTTTAGTATATTTCTAATCTTTTGATGTTAGAAAAATCCTTTAATGGCTAACATTATATATACACCAAGGATTTGTGCATTTGTAATTTTGGAATGTTGACAGTTACTCTTCTAATGGTTATACCAAGTTACTTTGGAGTTGGCAGTTTGAGAGTACCTGATTCTTCACAGTTTCTACATCAGAGTGTGTTATCACACTTTAGAATGGTAGCCAACCTGATGGGTGAAAAATGCCATTTCAGGGTAGTTTAACTTGCATTTCTCTTAGGAGTGAGGTTGCACATCTTTTAAATGCTAGAAAATGGAGATAGAAAAATTAAAACACACTTACCAAGATCAATAACCAGCAGACACTTGGCTCTAGAGAAGGAGACCTCTGCCATCTCTGGGAGGCATTGGAAGCCAATCACCCTTCTGTGCCAGAACTTTGTGTGGATTTGCAATTCAGATTGCCAAGCCCTTGAATAGTAGACACTGCATTCCCATTGTACAGAAAGGGAAAGTAGATTAACAGAGGGTAACCCTCCCAAGATTTGGTAAAGAACAGAGCAGAGGCTTGAAGCCCGGTCTAGAAAACTCCAGGACCTTGGACAGCCACTCCCCTGCACTGTGCAGGATGCTCTTTTTATGGGGAGTTTGCATTAGATCATTTTTATGCAGTTCTACTCCCATTGGATTTATGCTCTGTAGCCTAGCCATCTCCCTTCCCTGTGCCTCGTTTGGAAAAATAGATTTCTTCTCTAAGGTAATGATGGTTCATTTCTTTCCCCTATAGGATTTTGAGATGCAGCAAGTTTCCTCTCAGGCAGTCTCTCCCTCTCTGCACTTTACCCTTTTCTGCTAGTATCTTTATAGAAGCCACTGTGTTTGTAGCAAATTATAAATATTGATCTGTTTTCTCTCTCACCTTTTATATAAACATGGGAGTTGGGGCATTGAGCTGTGTAACAATAGTAAAAAAAAGAAAAAGAAAAGGCATTTGGGAAAACTTACTATTTTCTTGGTTATATATGAGGGATTGACTCAGCATAATCATGTGAGAGCAAAATAATGGAAGACTAATTGACTTCTAAGCTAACGACAACTGGACTTTTCCAAAATTACCTGAGAAAGGCTAGTTATCCCCAAGTGGAACTATTACTTTGAAAGTGGTGGAGAATTTACAGTGGCACCCAACCTCTGCAGCTGTCCATCTAGGAAGCTAAGAAATAATCAAGATGTGCTTGCCACTCTTCTCTCCAGGTCTGTTTGCAAACCTTTCCAGGTCCATTTGATCTAATTATTGCCTGTAGGTGTCCAGCCCCTGTCCTCATAGTGACATTAAGAATCCCTCCTATGGGTACAATGAGCAGCACTTCTAGAAACCACTTCTGCCTTCTCAGTGTGGCCCTCTCAGTTTCTCCTCCTGTCCTGAAGCCTCAGAATGCCTTCTGGAGAAGATCAACTTTATGGGGGACCAGTGCCATCCCCATGAAACCTGTACCACCACCAACCAAGTATCACAGTCTTGGGTCATAGATGTCCTGGAAACCAAGGACACAATTAGTTTCCAATCAAAATCATCTATGCAGTTCAAGCCACTTGAAAATGGCTGTGAAAATGCACCTTTCAAGTGCCTGACAGGCACTTCAGTTGAGCAACAGAGAGATCTAGAGAAATGCCAGGCCATGCATTGCCAGGTATCTCATTCAGGACTTTCCTAAGGATGTTGTTTTCTGTTCTGGGGAATCAGGAAGAAGGGCTTGGCAGGAAGAGGAAACAAGACACTGATACTACTGTTTTTCTTCTCTCTGCTTCTGCTGTGAACAACCTCCTTTTACTTTAAATGGTGCTTCTCAACCTTGGATGCACATTGGAATTACCTGGATGGTTTTTAAAAAGACTGATGTCTGGATTCTATCCCCAGAGATCCCTAGACTATTTCCCTAGACTATTTGGATCGTCTAGGTGCAGCCTAGACACTGGGTTGTTTTAAAACTCCTTGGAGGTTACACCCAGGTTTGTAACAGCACTATTCACAATAGCCCAAAGGTAGAAGTGCCCCCGAGTGTTCATTGGTGAATGAATGCATAAACCAAATGTGCTATATCCATGTGATAGAGTATTAGTCAGCCTACATGCTACCACATGGATGAATCTTGAGGGTGTTTTGTTAAGTGAAATAAGTCAGACACAAAAAGACATATACTGTATGATTCCACGTATATGAACTATTAATATGTAGAGCTTCTCTGGTGGCTTAAATGGTAAAGAATCTACTTGCAATGCAAGAGAACCAATTTCCGTACCTGGCTCAGGAAGATCCCCTGGAGAAGGGAATGGCATCCCACTCCAGTATTCTTGCCTGGAGTATTCTATGGACAGAGGAGCAAGCATGGACGTTTGTCTCCCATCATGGATATAGGTGGCACTTCCATGACAATATCCAGATTAGCTCTATGAGAACCTCCAAGGGTTTCCAGTTTCCTTCCTAAGATTATATAGTCAGAAGTTCAATGGTTGGTGCTTGGATATATGCATTTTTATAATCTCCCCAAGTAACTTCTGATGTGCTGCAAGGACTGGAAATGACTAGATATCATAAGATCGAAAGTCCTTGATTTCACTTGAAGGTCTTGGGCAGTCTGGCTCTTGCATGCTTTTCCAACCTTACTTCTTATCTTCCCTGTGTCTCTCAGTACTTTTATCCTCACTGTAACACCCTGCACTTACCTGATAATCTGCTTTGGAGTTTTCTTTCTTCCTGAAGTGATTTCTGCTACTTCTTTGCCTCTTACAATCCTCCTCAACCTTTGAGATTTGGACCGACTCTTACCCCTTCCACAGAACTTTGCTGGATTCCTTTCCCATCTTCATTTTTTCCTCTTCTCTCTCCCCTCACCACTGGTTACCATAGTTTTGAGCTTTAGTGTCCTTTCCATTGTACATGTGCATTTCACTCTTAGCATTTCAACATATAGTCTTATGCTTGAGTCTGATTTGCTGCTTAGACAAGGTCCTAGGATGATGCTTGCCTCAGAGTAAGTGTTCAGTATTTATCACATAAAATTGAATTTCACTTTCCAGACTTGACCATACTCCTAAGCTCCAGATAAATATATGCAATGGTGCACGTGATGTCTCAAGCTTCTCAGCCAAACACTGTGAAAATGAGGTTTTCATTTAGCTCTGTACATTTTTCCTACCCATAGTGTCCCCGTTTTCAACAGTAGCATCTCCAGCAACCTGATGAGTTGCTCCACTCAAAATGTTGAACATCACCTTTTATACCTCTCTATTTCTCATCTCCTACATCCAGTCAGCCATCAGAGACAATTCTATCTCCAAGATAAAACGTAACCCTTCCCTTTTCTCTCCTTCTTTACTGTCACCACCAAAAGCCAGATCTCTCTCTACAGTGAAAAACTAATCGGTCTCAAACACTACCCATCACTCCCTACCTCTTTCAGGTGGTTCTCCTGGCTGCAGTCAGACTGGAGTGAGTAACATTTCTGGCTGTGTCCCTCCATCATTTAAGCCCTTTTATTAGCTGTCCGCTGCTCCTGATGGTCACCGTATTTAATAGAATCTAGAAGGCTCTTTCTGTGCCTCCTGCCTCTCATCCTGTTCTAACAGCATCATTTCCATATCTGTTCCTTATTTTGATCTTATGTCTTTCCTTCATCAGAAAATTTTTTCCAAGGATTATTTCTGCATCAGATGCTATTACTGTATCCCAAACCCTTTAACCATCCACCTACTACCCTTCTTTCAGACTTTACTCTAAATGTCACTGCCCCAGGAAGACCTAGCCTTAGTCAGAATGCAGTAGCTTCTCAGAATACCCTATTTTTTTCATCTTAGTATGTAATAAAGTGTGCTTATAAAAATTTTTGGGTGCTCACTCCATTGGATTTTATCCCTGATTGTATGCCTGGATACAAGCCTCTACAAGTTGTTCAAAATAAATATGTATTGCATAAATCAACTCCATACAATCTGCCTGCCTGTGTAGATTACACTTATTTTCTGTACCCCACTCCCAAAGGAGTGAAAATCATTATTATTATTATTTTATTTTATTTTTACCACAGAATTGCTTCTTTCTTGAGCTGACCAAAGCTAATTGTTGAAATGCAAAATGTTGTGGGGGTGGGAAAGGCTGTATCAGAGGGAAAAAAATGCATGAGTGAGTCCATAATCACCATCATGTCCTCTAGTGGGTCCCTATCACCACTCAAGTCCTCCAGCCCATCTCCTCTGAGCTGTCACAGCTGGGAGCACAGTTCTGTAGCCCTGGATCCCCTACGTGCCAGACTCCTTACCTAGAGTTGGGGGGTAGGAGGGAGGAAGGTCCCGCCCCTTTCTCTCTCCCACTCTGGACACATTATCATGAACAAAGACCAGAGAGGAAGATTATTTTCTTGTGATGAATGGTGCATTTTAAACAACGTTCCTTAGGCATTTCAACAATCACATTTATTCTACATGCAACAATAGTTTCATTATATATAGTGAAAATCCTTCTAAATGTTAATGTAACATTGGCCCAAGAACCTCACATTTGGAATAAATAAAGCAAGATATGGCCTCATACTAGTGAAAACTTATTGAGCCCAATTTTCTCTTGGCTGCAACGCATTTTAGGGAGAAAACTGTTTCTCATAGTTGTAAAGAATACAGCCTTTGAAGCCACAGCAATGTGGGTTCAAATCCTAGTTTACTAACCAGGTGACTTTAAGAACATTTTTTACTGTTACCGGGCCTGTTTTAAAAGGTTTTTCAAAAGATCACATGAGAGAACATGGATCAACCGAGGAGGGCATTTAATACACTTTTAGTATGTGGTGTACTGTATATAGTTAGTGTCTACAGTATGGATAGTGTATATAGCCAGCACTCAGTAAATGGTAATTAATAGTAGTTACTACTATTACAGATTATCTGTCTTCTAGCTCAGCAGTAAAGCTTACCTTGGGTCAAGTTGAAACTTGCCTAATACCAATGATTTATCCAGTAAATATTTCTTAAACCCCTCCTATGCTCAGGCACTGTGCTAGGTACTGAATAATATTTGAGTGAATAAAATGGGAATTTAAAAAAATTGAAGTATAGTTGATTCATAATGTGTTAGTTTCAGGTGTACAGCAAAGTGATACAGTTACGTATACATATCTGATTTTTCAGATTATTTTCCCTTATAGGTTATTACAAAATATTGAGTGTAGTTCCCTGTGTTATACAGTAGGCCCTTGTTATTTTTATGTTTTATATATAGTAGCGTGTATGTGTTAATCTCAAACTCCTAAATTATCCTCCCTCCACCATTTCCCCAGGGTAACCATAAATTTGTTTTCTATGTCTATGGGTCTATTTATTTCATTTGCTCATTTGTATCTGGCTTTTAGATTCCACATATAAGCAATATTTTGGTATTTGTCTTGACTTACTTCACTCAGTATGATAACTTCTATATCCATCTATGTTGCTGCAAATAGCATGGTTTCATTCTTTTTCATGGCCGAGTCATATTCCGTTGTATAAATATATCCCATCTTCAAGATCAGTATGAAGGTTCCTTAAAAAACTAAAAATAGAGCTACCATATGATCCTGCAACCCCATTTCTGGGCATGTATCTAAAGAAAACAATAATTCAACAAGATACTTGCACCCCAGTGTTCACTGCAGCACTGTTTACAATAGCCAAGACACTGAAGCAACCTAAATGTCCATCATCAAAAATGGGCATGGTTTTGCCCTCACAGAGCTTAACGTTCAATGAGAGACAGTAAAACAAGTAAGCAAACCATTAATGTATGGCTGTAAAATGTGCTGAGCTGTACAGAGGGATGAGCTGTATGACCTAAGAGGACACAGAGAAAAGGGCCACCTAGGTGGAGGAGTGAGGGAGGTGCCAGTGGAGCAGCTACAGCTGACTGGCTACGTCTATGGGCTCTTTCCTGTCCTCAGCACAACACAGTATCGAAAGAGACTCGGTCAAACGCCTTGTTTATCCATTGTGATAAGCAATGGATACACAATAGGTCATATTCCTGATGCCTTGTACAAAACTAGCCTAACTGATGCTCTGATCTGATCAAAAATGACGAGTGTGGAACATTTCTAACCTACAGATCAGCAGATGAAAAAACAGAATCCTTAAAGAAAATGCTAGCAGGTTAAATCTAGCAGCATTAGAAAAGGAAGAAACTCCAAAGGTAGACTGACACAGAGAGATCTGCTAATATAATTTATCCTGTCAGTTGGTCAGAGGAGAAAGACTGTGTCCTTTTCTCCTATAAGTAGAAAAATCCTTTCATTGTATTCAACATTCAGATTAAGGGTTTCCACATGGCTGTGGTTGATTTGTCTGAAACTCTAAGGCTAACAAATATGATTAAAATCAGAAAACCTTAAAATCTAGCAAAAGAAAAAAAAGTGTGTATATGTAGAGAGGGTGTATACTGGCCAACTCTACCAGGCTAATTCGGGATGCATCAGTATTTATCAAACCAATGTAAGCCCCATTTCTGCCCAATATGAGCAGTCTGTTCAGTCCAACAGCTTTGAAGAAGCAACAGAAATAAACCCCCAAAGGCTGTGGTTGCTCACTAGCGGCATGGTTTATGCCAGCGTATAACTGAGTGACAGCCTCCATTTCTGAAATTAATTACTTTTCTTCTGGAGTTAAATTTGCTGATGATGCTTCTCACGAAAATGTGAGGTCTTTACATAGCAAATGCTCTAATTAAATAAGAATAAAGGCAGAAAACTTCCAGTCCTAAATGAGATACATTTATTCTGTGCGTGTGGTTGAATCTTTAATGATTTGAAATGCAACAGTCTCTTCCCTCCTGGGATAGTGATGATATCTTGCTCTTTTCTAAATTTGCATCTATCTCTTTTCTAATGTTTATTTATGACTGTGGCGAAGAGGAGAGGTGCATTCACTTCGTTCTTTCCCTGCCACCCTCTGCCCAGTCTCCTAACCCCCAGTGCTGCAGACGGAATTGTGTCCTGAAAAAATTCATGTGTCGAAGTCCTCACCCTTCAGTGTGAATGTATTTGGCAATATGGCTTTTAGGAGATACTTAAGGTTAAATGAGGTCGTAAGGGTGGGTCCTAATCCAATATGATTGGTAACCTTATAGGATGAGGAAGAGCTTTCTCTTTCCCTCTCTCTCATATCCCATATCTTCCTTATGCCATCTATGCATTCTTTCCTGCTTTCAATACTTGGCCCATTCAGGGAAGACTGCTTGTTTCCTGTGTCCTTTGAACTGGCTTCTAGGGGCTCAAGGGCTTGTACATGTTTCCCCCTATTAATGACCACAGACATTATTGTTGTCTGAGGATCAGTGTCTCTTTTCTGCTCCTCTCCTTTGCTCTCTCCACATGACCATGCATGGGATAGACAGTGAGCACACCATGTATCAGTTACTGGGCCAGGCACTGCAGCCCAAGATCAGCCCCTTTAATTCTCATGTCTGCTGCATCAGGAGAAACACAACAGTGGTCCCCCTTCCATACCTCCTATAAATAATAGATTATACATGTGTCTGGCTTTGAAGTCATTGCTCTTGTCACCCATTTTGTGATGCTCTCAAGAACCAGTGAGTAGAGGAGTCACTGCTGGCTGAGAAGGGGTAGAATGCAGAAAAAAGTTGATTTTCAAATGGCCAGGCTACTATCAACATCTGCTTTCCCACCTGTCCGCACACTCCCTTACATTGGACCTGGCTCCAGACCTGGCCCTGGCTCCCTCACATCGGACCTGACTGTAGAAACTGGACAGAAAGCCCTTCATCTCTTATTCTCTGCCCTTTGCTGCTTAACTGCTTTCTCCTCTTCTCTTTCCATATGACCATTGCTTTCTCCAATCTGCAGAGGGCAATATGGGTGCCCCACAGAATCAAGGTTATATATTCTTATTTCAGCTGTCCAGAAACTTCTGGAATCTCTTGTAGTTTCACTTAACCCTAGGAGACAGGTCCTGACTGACCCAGGTTGGGTGAGGGTTCCACCCTTGTTCCATGTTGCTGTGACCCAGATAGGCAAGCTCACAGGGTGAGCAAGGCAATGGGCATAAAGAGGCCTCCCTTCTCCCCTAAGCGTGCTGTGCTGTGCTTAGTCACTCAGTCATGTTTGACTCTTTGTGACCCCATGGACTGTAGCCCACCAGGCTCGCCACAGGAAAAGGAGAGGAAGGAGGACAGATGGGGGCACCAGCTGGCCAGCTTTGTTGAGTTCCTGCAGGATGTCTTAATATGTTCTGGATGCCCTGATGAACACAAGTGAAATAAAGCATGGTCATCTAAGGGCCTAGTTGGGGAGACCAGGCAGACCTAGAAGAGACAATTCCTGAGCAACATGAAACAGTGTTTACTCAAGAGCTATGTGGCCCAGATACAGTCCTTAGGAGTTCAGAAGCTGATTAGCGTCTGTGCTGGTGAGAAGGAAACTCACGTTCACCGTGACAAGTATCTGTTAGATGTGTTTCCATGTTTTGCCTGATGCCAGCCTCTCAACTCTGTAAGTTAAAGGCTATCTAAGAAAATTTCCTGGAGGCTGGAAGGAAAGGGCATTCTATTAGACTTCATGGCATGAGCAAAGTCATGGTAGTAGGAAAGACCGTGGTTTGTGCAGGGGAGATGTAGGTGACCAGTCAAATGGAAGCAGAAGATGCTTTGGAAACGGTGGGATTTGTAGAAAAGAAGCTTAATAAGGGCACAGATTAAATGACACCACCTCCATTCATTTGTTCAGTTTACTTCTTGACCCCTGCGATGGTGTGGCAGGCCTGGGAACTTAGCACTGGGGATAAAGAGATGAACGAGATGCCACTCAAACTGGGAATTCCATAGTCTCGTGGATAGAGGAATGAGTGATGGAAGCAACAGGCACACTCTTCACACATTTCAAAGATGGGAGAAACACCTGGGGATTCTGGTTTCTCAGTATTTTCTGTGTTTTGCCATGGCAAATAGGGAAGGCTGAGGACTCAACCCAGATACCACTATTGCAGGTCCTCTGTGTCTGTCATCTTAAAGGGCACCAAAGAAGATTTTATAAAAGGAGCTACTAATCAAACAGCTGAAACTTTGGGGATTTTTAGGGTGAACCAGTATCCAAAACAACAGGCTAAAGACACTAATCTGCAGTACCAACTAAGCATAATTCTCCAGAAAGGCTGATGCCATACCATTGGGCAGCAACTTTGCAGTGCTGTCCATATAGAATAAATCCCATTTTTAATAAAAATGTATCTTTAAGATATACACAACGATTACCCGAGAAATAGATTGGACTGTCTATTATATTGATATATATATACAATCTCAGAAATTTGTCTCTAGTGCCTGGTTTACTATACACCCACAGAATTTAGAGCTCAATAAAAATACTTTATAGCATTCAGGCAGCAGTGTTCCTATTTCTTATGCGGATACATTGGAAACGTGGTCAGAGCTGTCATTCATCCCCGACGCTTAAATGTTTTCCGCAAACAGTTGCTGCCTTAAGAAAGCATCACCAAATAAAATGTTTTTATTTAGTTCTTCAATGATGTGTCAATAGACATTGAAATAAAAACTTTCTTGTACTGAGGTGCTGTAGCTCCCTTCAGAATGTTTTCAAGGGGAGCTGGAGGGTCTCTAAGGACCCATTAAGGGGATGGGGAGGCAGAGCAGAGAGGTTATTACCTCTCAAAAGGATGGTTCTGCTGTTGCCCACTTCACCTTTATGGGGAAAGAGGGAGCATGATAGAATTTTATTAAGCTGTGCCCTCATCTGTCCAGAGGGGGATTGCCATATCACTGTGCATCTGCGGCATGGGAGCGAGGACCTGCAGAGCACGCCTGCCACTCCTTCCCAGACACCATAGTGTGAAGGTGTCCCTTTCTTCAAGCAAACTCAGTCCACGATGGCATCTTTACCCACTGGAGGTGGTTGAAAAGGAGGAGGATATGCGGACTTTACCAAATGATTCATTTATAATCTGTTTTGATAAGGAAGTTTGGTAGGATGTTGAAAAATAGACTTTTGCATTCAGAAGTTACATTTGCCTGCCCAGTTGTGTTACAACAAGCCCTCTATATCCAAGGGTTCCCCTTCTACAGATTCAACCAAATGCAGATCAAAAAAATATTTGGAAAAAAACAGTCCATAAATTTCCAAAAACAAAACTTCAATTTGCTGTATACAGGCAACTAATTAATACCACTTACGTTATATGTACAATTATTTACATAATATTTACATTGTATTAGGTAACTTAAGTAATCTAGAGATGATTTAAAGTATACAAGAGTATATGTACAGGTTAATATGCACATACTATGCCATTTTATATAAAGAACTTGAGCATCCACAGATTTGGTATCCAAGGTGGTTCTGAAATCAATCCCGAGGATACCACAGGATAACTGTACTTGGAGTGGGCTACGTATCTATAATAATAATAGTATTACTACAAATAACAGTAGCATTCCCATAAAGCCCCCTTCCTTGCCTTAGATTTCTCCATGACACTTATCATATTTATCATTTCTTTTCTATTTTATTATTTACATTTCTTCATTAGAATATATTGATATATCCTATACAGGCAAGTGATGTTTCTTTTTTATTCCACTACCCCATCTTCAGTGTATGGAACTGGCTTAAAGTATGTTCTCATTAAATATTTTTTGAACCAGTGACCTTTATTAATCTTTAAGATCTTCATAATGTTTTGACTATATTTTTATCTCATTTAATTAGTATGATATGATAAATAATATAATTTATTATTCTCATATTTTAATTTTAAAGGAATAAATGAATGTATTTTTCATGAAAAGGGTTAAAGTACCACTAGAGCCCAGATGACGGTCTTAAAATACCATTTCCTGGGAAAAATAGCAAGGTTTCCTAGAGAAATGGCTGATTTCAGAACTGGGGAGGGGAGTGCACAGGACGAGGCTGGAACATCTTGCCAAACAGAAAGCAAGGGAGCTGTCAAACACTACTTGAGTCCTGCCCAAAGATCCAAGAGGGCAACTTGAATGGGCTCACACTGGTCAAAGGTTGGGAAATTTAAGAGTGAAAAGAATAATTGCAAGAGCATGAAAACTTGAATGTAGTAAATAAAAGAATCTGTTCTGCCGCAGAGATTGAGAGAGCTGGCAGCAGCACTGTTCCTCACACTTACAGCAGGAAAAACCTGGGTAAATGCAAATGAGTGTCTTTCCTTGAGCTTCGGGAGAGCTGAGGCCACAGGGCAGATAACTAACCCAAAAGGTGGTGTCAGAGACATAAAGCACGAGACTGTTAAGGAGACTGCTGCAACAGGGCCATACCCAGATTCAAGGATCAGGGCTCTCAGTGGAGGCTTTGCCTTACACCTTTATAGGGAGCAGAAGACAGGTTACAGGTTGAACTGTTTTGCAGTCAGGGACAGTCTCAGCGGAAGTGGAAATGGGTATTTTTGTGTCCAGCCACTTGCAGGAGAACAAACATTTCTAACTTTAGCTATTCAAGCATGAGACAAAGAACAAGAAATTGGCCTTCTTGTGAAAGGGACTGACTGGGGCTGGTTTTTTCAGTGGGTCCAGGCAGAAGGGGAAAAGTCTGAGTTTGAGACCCTCTCAGGTAAACGTCAAAGTCATCTTGAGTGTTAAGCCAGTCATGAGAAAGAGTAAACAGCCAATCTTAACCTGAGTCACGGGCTTCCCTGGTGGCTCAGATGGTAAAGAATCTGCCTACAATGCAGGAGACTCAGTTTCGATCCCTGGATCAGGAAGATCCCCTGGAGAAGCAAAGGGCTACCCGCTCCAGCATTCTTTCCTGGAGAATCCCATGGACAGAGGAGCCTGGCGGGCTGCAGTCTATGGGGTTGCAAAGAATAGGACACGACTGATCAACTAAGCACTGCAGCTGAGTCATATGGGGAAAGCTGGTTCTTCATAGTGAGCCATTTTCTGGAACAAAGACCGGTAAGGGGACTTCTTACTGTCATTGATGGGAGCACAAAGTGAGGTAAAGTTTCATTTTGTCACTGGAGAAACAGGTGGCACCAGATGTCTAACTGTCTGCAGTTACTTCCCAAGGGCAGACTACCAGCTACAGAAGTCCACGGGAGATTCAGGCAGAACTTTTAAAAAATTCCTAAAGACCATTGATGGGCTGTGTTGCTGAGTGTGAGTCTCAAACATAGAGGAGGTTTGCAGACTCTTACAGGTACACTTCTCTCAAGAGCCATTCAGATGTTCAGCTCATTCCTGGCTGGGCAAGGCAGATGGCAGCCCCTCTGAACTCTACTGAGACCTGTCTCCTCTATGAAACAAATGCCTTCATCTTGCTGAGGAAGAAGAGGCTGGAGGCAGTCTTTTGCAGCTGCCAACAAAGGTCCATCTAGTCAAAGATATGGTTTTTCCGGGAGTCGTGTACGGATGTGAGAGCTGTACTACAAAGAAAGCTGAGTGCCAAAGAATTGATGCTTTTGAACTGTGGTGTTGGAGAAGACTCTTGAGAGTCCCTTGGACTGCAAGGAGATCCAACTAGTCCTTCCTAAAGGAAATCAGTCCTGAATATTCATTTGAAGGACTGATGCTGAAGCTGAAACTCCAATACTTTGGCCACCTGACGTGAAGAACTGATTCATTGGAAAAGACCCTGATGCTGGGAAAGATTGAAGGGAGGAGGAGAAGGGGACAACAGAGCATGAGATGGTTTTATGGCATCACCGACGTGATGGACATGAGTTTGAGTAGGCTCCCGGAGTTCGTGATGGACAAGGAAGCTTGGTGTGCTGCAGTCCATGGGGTCACAAAGAGTCGGACACCACTGAGCAACTGAACTGATGGGGAAAGGAAGAGAAAAAGCTCTAGTCCTGAGGGAAGGGCAGGCAACCTGTAAAGCCCAGCACTAGTTCTGGAGGAGGGGCAAGATCATTTGTGAGGCCACGCCCCCAGCCCCAGTTGTACAGTGATTGCCCATGACTGAGCCTCAGTCCAAGGTCGGAGAACATCTCTATCTCTCTGTCTCTCACCACCACACTAATGAGTATCAGGGAGAAATAGCAGTGGAAGGGCTCAGCAGTAAAGAATCCCCCTGCAATGCAGGAGATGCGGGTTCAATCCCCTGGTCAGGAAGATCCACTGGAGAAAGAAATGGCTACCCACTCTAGTACTCTTGCCAGGACAATCACATAGACAGAGGAGCCTGACAGGCTATGGTCTATGGGGTTGCAAAGTCAGACAGGACTGAGCATGTAATGCATGCATACATGTATGCATGTGAGAAGCACAAGAAAGAGATTTTCTCTGGGAAGCAGGGCAAAGGAAAGACCAAATAATAAGCAGGGAGCAGACCCTGAGAAATGCAACCCCACACAAGGTAGGACTGCTTATGACTATAATAGGTTTTTAGTTGGTTTTTCTTTAATTAGTATTAAGTATTTCTATTGCATCACTGTTTTGCCCTCTGTTCTACTCCATCATGTATTAACAACTGACTTTCTTGTTATTAGGTGCATTTTTTTTATTACTTCATTTTCAATCTTCCTGTGTCACTTTGTTTCAGATGTTCTCCTTATAAAACCACATCTCTGCTTTTGTTGATCCTTGTTGGTATCTGTTGCCTTGATATTTTATAGTGGCCTTTTTGATTCCCTCCAGAGATGTATCTTTTGAGGGTTTAGATGGGATCCTAACCTTGGTTAAATAACTTGTTTAGCATGATGATTGTACAGCATCTGCTTTATCTTTTTTCTCTTTTTACATGGGCTAAGTCTTTATCATAGCCACCTCTCTAGAAAGTAGAAAAGTTCCTACACTTACTGTTCAGGTTTGATGGGGATTCCAGCAGAGGTGAGAAGCCCCCTTTGTTTCCAAAGCACCCCAAAGCCATGTACTGTCTGAAGGCATGCCTGCTAGTTGTGCGTATATTTATATACAAATATGGACATGACTGAACGACTTTCACTTTCACTTCACTCTCTGGTCTTTGGCTAGTTAACAAGCTCTAGCGAGCACAGTAAGTTCTGTCATCTGGGTTGTTTTTACCTCAAATAGAGGTCTGTACAGTATTCTAAGAAAGCTTGAATTAGTGGAAGCATGTCTGCTTGATATCCTCCAGTTTCACTTTTGAGGTCTGGTGCAGGGTCTTCCCAGGTGATGCTGTGGTAAAGAATCCACCTGCCAATGCTGTAGACATAAGAGATGCAGGTTCAATCCCTGTGTCAGGAAGATTTCCTGGAAAGGGAAACGGAAACCCACTGCAGTATTCTTACCTGGGAAATCCCATGGACAGAGGTGCCTGGTGGGCTACAACCCATGGGATCACAAAGAGTCGGGACATGGCTGAACACACACACACACACACACACACACACACACCACCACCACCACCCCCACCCCCACCCCCACCCCCCCCACCCCCCCCACCCCCCACCCCCCCACCCCCCCCCACCCCCCACCCCCACCCCCCACCACCACCCCCACCCCCACCACCCCCACCACCACCACCACCACCCCCATCAATGAATAGCATTAGGGTGAGTAGCAGTTTTTACTAAATATAAGCAAGGTGCAGAGAGATTCTTAATTGACAAATGGCAATGAGAAGATGCCCCTTCTTGCAAGAGTCAGGGTGCCGCAGTGGCGAATGGTAAAGTGAGAGGGAGAGAGTCATAGAATTTCCTAGGAGGTTAATCAGTTGGCTGAAAAAGTATTATGGGCTCTCAGTCAGTAGTAATGTCTGTTTCCTGCATGTGTACTCATGAGGTCAGGTGGGGAGCCTAGAACTGGTTCAGTAAAAACATCAACACGTTTTGAAATGGCAGCTATTGCCCTAAGACAACAGGTTAACCTTTGCAGCTTGGTCAAGGATAAAGCTATGCTAAGTGATGGGTTTTTGATGGTTCCCATGGAGCTGAATTAAAACCTCAAGAGCTTGTTCAGATGGCTCACACACAAATGGATGAAACAGCTTTTTGTGGCTAAGGAAACCTGAGGAAAGAGGTTATTGAAGAGTCTCCTCTGGGTTATATATGGCTGGTTCTTGTTTGAGCTCTCAGAGCAAAGAGCCCCTTACTAGGGACTTGGTCAATTCATAAAGAGGTGTTGCAATTTCAGAAAAATCTGGCACCCCTTGTCTGCAATATCCATGGAAACTGTTCAATTGCTGTTTGTGAGGAGTCTAAGATATATCTGAACAGCCTTCAGTCCATTAGGAGACAGTGACTTTCCCTCTTAGATAGGTCATGCCCTAACTATTGATAATAAACTGTTTGGCAAAATTTAAAGTTGTCATTTGAAACTTTATGTCTCTTTTCTGCTAAAACTGAGAACATGTGGCTTCCTTTTCACAGGCTTCTTTGTTCTCTGAATAAAGTAGATCATTTACATGTTGTATCGGAAGTGAATCACAAGGGGAATTTAGATCTGTTAAGTCTTGATTAAGGGCCTGGGAATGTAGCAGCAGGGCTTCAGTGAATCCCTGGGCCATGACTGTTCAGGTGAAGGCAAAGAGAGGAATTAATGGGCCCGGTCTAGAGGCCTCCTGAAAACAGACAGCAAAGATCCACTGTGGTGAAGCCAGTGGCTTCAGGAGGAGTTGATGACAGGATTGTGTTGGGGTTAGGTATTATAGGGAAGCAAGGAATAATCATTTTGCTGATGGCCTGAGATCTTGAACAAATGATATCACCATCCACTTGGTGTCTTTGCAGGACAGAAATGTTAAAGGACTAGAGTAAGGATATGAGAAGACCTTTGGATATAAGGCTTCCAAATAGTTTTGAACCTTCTTCTTTGCTTCTGGCTTCAAGGGATATTGGGGAAGTTTATGTAATGGCATGGTTGGATCTATCTGAACTTGGAGAGATTAGATTCCAATCATTTTGCCTATGTATATGGTTTGTCAACAAAGGTTCATCTAGTCAAGGCTATGGTTTTTCCAGTAGTCGTGTATGGATGTGAGAGTCGGACTATAAAGAAAGCTGAGTGCTGAAGCATTGATGCTTTTGAACTGTAGTGTTGGAAAACACTCTTGAGAGTCCCTTGAACTGCAAGGAGATCCAACCAGTCCCTCCTAAAGGAGTTCAGTCCTGGGTGTTCATTGGAAGGACTGACGCTGAAGCTGAAACTCCAATACTTTGGCCACCTGATGCAAAGAGCTGACTCATCTGAAAAGACCCTGATGCTGGGAAAGATTGAGGGCAAGAAGAGAAGGGGACGACAGAGAATGAGATGGTTGGATGGCATCACCAACTCAATGGACATGAGTTTGGGTAAACTCCAGGAGTTGGTGATGGACAGGGAGGTCTGGTGTGCTGCAATTCATGGGGTCACAAAGAGTCGGACATGACTGAGCAACTGAACTGAACTGATAGTATTTTTAGCCCAGATAGTGTCAAATGCAACATCAAGATCTTTGTTTGTGTTATGCATTAAATATAATGAAGAAAGCAAAGTATGTTCACAGTAGACACAGCTTAATTATGAACAGACAAGTCTTCTAGAACCTAGTGGGCATTTGATTTTACAGCCCCCTTTTTGAAGTAAGTGTCTCCTTATTAAATTTGAAGAGCTGATATCATAGAACAGGAGGTAATTTTTATCAGTTAAGGGCTTGGAGATATGGAAAATCTGTGGCTTATTTGAAATATGTCCCCCCGGTGTGACATATTACTCTGAGGAAGAGGTTGAGCAAAAGTGTCAGGGTTTAGTGCAGAAAGAGTGGCACGCATGTCTCCTTGAACATGAGTGGCACCAGGAATTCATGAGGAAGACTTTGTATTTATAAGCACTTCACCTTGAGCATTTAAGAATATGTGTCCAGTGTACAGCAAATCTGTGTGATGTTGCCACCTTTACATTCATTTTGTGTGGCCAAGTGGCCTGCAGGGGCCTTGAACTGACAGTAGCCCCTCCCTACAGTGCATGCCACCAATGATAGCCAGAGGGTCACAGGTCAGGATCAGTTCCTAATATGACTCCCCCACCTCCCATGGCCTTCACCTTATGAACTCCATGATAAGAAGGGATCAAAGATCACTGAGGGGTCTCAGTGATCCTAAATGAGGGATGTCCCTTTTTCTTACTTCTTTTATAAGCCAGGGCCTCTTTCCTCCATGTTCTTCTGTAAACCATGTCTACAATCATCACTGTCTATAGGTTGTTGATCGGTTTGTGGGCCATCTCAGTGTTTGATCTGCAGGCTAAGTTTACTTTGAGTCTTGTTTCATTTTTTCCTAAAGCCCTATCAAAATATTCTGCTAGGTATTATAGCTTAGCTCAAGTGCCTTTCCCATTCTGATTTCCATTTTTGAATTAGATCTCCAATTTCATGTGTAAGTCCATCATCAAAATGAGGTGGAAGGGCTGCTGTGCATTAGCATCTTCTTTAACCCACAAGTATTGTCAGGAGTTATTTTCTAGTCAGCCCTGAAAATCTCCTAGTTTCATCTTGTTTGTTTGCATACTTGAATTACCATTCAATCAACTTTGGAGTGGGGAATGTTTCAGGTAGGGCTTTTATGATATGAATTTCTTTTCCAGCCCCATTTTTTTCTTTTTTAACCTCTCAGATTTATTGTGGAAAAAAAGGACCTATAGGTCCCTTTCCAGATCAATCCAATCAACTTTTGCCACCCAGGATTTAGCATCTGAAGTTCCAATCAACATGTGCAGAAGTTAATATAGGTTAGGTAATCCCAGGTCATATGTACCCAAAGAATTTTGAGTTCTTTTGTGAATTCAAAAGTGGTAAAGAGTCTGCCTGCAATGCAAGAGACAAGGGTGCAATCCCTGGGTCAGGAAGCTCCTCTAAGATGGAAAATAGCAACCCACTCCAGTATTCTTATCTGGAAAATTCCGTGGACAAAGAAGCCTGGGCACATGTTTGGATTTAGGGAAATTTTAATTATAGCTCTTAATTCAGCTCATATCCAAAGCTTAAAGTCTATAGTTGCCTATAGAGTTCTATAAGCTAATGGGAGGGATGGAGTCTTACAGGCAATTGGTATTTCAAGGTTTTAGGTGAGTGGTTGGGAAAAGGTAGGGTGTCTGGACAAGGGGAGGAGGGAGTAGGTGGACGGAGAGAGAGCTGAAGGACAAGGAGGAAGAGGGAGGGCTGGATAAGAGGAGGAGGCAGAGGACAGAGGGGAGGATTTATTAGCGGGGGATTCTCCTTTGTTCTTGCAAGGTTGTCAACGTTTCCTTAGCTTTGGCCAGAGAATCTTTTAGTGAAGTAATTGCTTATTCAGAATTTCATTTGGAGGCCTCTGCATGCCAATCAAAAGTGCTGCTCATTGGGATTGTGAAATCTTACTCTCTTTCTTTTCTAAGACACCTCTCAAATGAATAATTTTGTTTAAATGTTCCCAAGAGATGCCACTGAAGGTCCAAACCATCCTTTATGAAGTTATGACAGTTAGAAAGTTAGACGTAAGAATTAGGATATTAATCAGAGCACATAAAAAATCAGGACTTTTTGACATAGAGGACCCCAGGAGAATTGGAGCTTGTGGGCAGGAATGTAATGTTTATATTCCTGTGTCTTGGGCACCAACCTGGGTGCTAGCTACCTCCTAATGCAGACCCAATAATCTGTGCTGCTGGCAGATGGAAAACCAAAGAGAATACTCTCTTTAGATCAAAGCCAGCCTTTTAGGACAAAAAATAGAAGGGAAACCTTATCCAGTTCTATTGGTGACCCACAGCAAAGTATATTCACTGGATGCCGATCTGGTGAGAACTGAAAACTCAAAGGTCTGTGATGCCAGATCAAGTCACAGGCTTATAGGCCTTTGCCTGCATTCTGCCCTTTAAGTCTCCTTTTTAGGACAAATAACACTTTTAGACACCACAGCACAAAAGAGTAACATGAAAGAAAGCAAAAAAAGAAAAGGAATGGTCTGATTCTACCAACAAGGTCAACAAATGTAAAGCAATAACAAAGTCTGTGTACCATGCAGAGAATAGCCAGGGAACTCAACACAAAAGCAGAGTTCAGACTGGGTGTTGGGTCATAGACTAGACAGGCAGCAAGGCACAAGGGAGCCGGCCCTGTGGGTACCACATGTGGTTGAAGGCTAGGGTCCATGCAGTTCACAGGGCAGACGGGACTTGTAGGGACGGGGTAGGGGTTGGAGGGTAGGGGGTGGGGGATGGAGTCCACCATAACTATGGAAATACAACCAAATGGAAATATGCAAATGTTATTTATTTAGAGCTTGCTATAGAGGCAGATGGAGGAGTGAGAAAGCTTTTTAGTAGTAAAAAGGGGAAGACTTCTGTGCCCTGATTGGAGGTTGCTGGTGCGAGGAAGTTGTGGACAGGCTAACTGGAAGTGGGACATCTAATGTGGTTGGTTAGGGATACATAATTTGCTTTCTCTGGTTGGTTCTAAATTGGAAACAGGGACAAAATTAGGGAAGCTATAAGTGGCTAATAAAGTCTTGGTCACTTGAGGATGATTTTGACAAGATTTCCCACAAGCCTAACTTACAGAAAGCAGTCTGCCTTCCTGGGGTACATAGTGTACATCATGGATTGGCCTCCTGGGCTGGTTGTTGCAAATCATGAGAGTTCTAGTTATGTACAGTCTGCCCTTTATTGTCTGCATATTCAGTCTCCCATGTCAATCTGTTTATTCTTATATAGGTACTTATTCTCAGTTTCCTAGCAGATTTTAGAGTTTAACATGCATCCTTGATACTATCTTGCTTGACACTCAGTGGTTTCTCTCAACCAAAGGATTAATCAGTGTCCACCTTCAGTCTTTGACTTTTCTTACTTTTCTTACAGCAATCTCTCCATTATCAATTCTCATTTTCTCCAGAATTTCCCTTAGAAACTTTGGTTTCTGGATCTTTCACATTTTTTAACTTACCTGTCCTCATTTTCATCTTATCCTTTTGGCTGCTTTCTAAGAGAATTCTTTATCTCAATCTTCCAGCTCACTAGTTCTTTCCCTGTTTATTTGGCTTTTCAATCCATCTATTACTAATTTTCCAGACTGTATTGACTATATTTGTCACTTGAAAAAGTCAATGTACAGTATGTTTTGTTTTAAAGTTTCTCTCTGAGGATAGTAATTATTATTATTATTTTAAGAAAGTCCTCTTCTGAATGCTGAATTAATTCTGTGTCCTCTTCAGGTATAAATTCTTCCATGGGTCAGACCAAAGAGGTCTTTGTTGTGTCTTTCAATATTGAGTGATTTTCCTGAGCTTCCTCCAGTACTGGATGATTTGGGGTTGCGTTTTTCTCAGTGATTGAAATTTCCTGTTTCTCTGTTTCTCCAAGTTATGTTTTCTCTGTGCTGTGGGGCCTTACCAAGAGGTACGGTTTTGAATGAACTGTGGATGGTGAGAATGTGCAAGTGTGATTGATGGCTGGGTGGAGTATTTATCATTCTGTACTTCAGCACTTGGTTTCTCCTGGCTCTAGAAGTTCTTTCTAGTCTCTTTGGTCCTGGCTCCAACCTATACACAGATACTCATTATTGCTATTGCCTCGTCTCTGAGGAAGACAGGAATAATGCACAAGATTTTGTTTGCCTGGAGTGCCACAATTTAACTAGCACCCAATTAATTGTTTCTAGGTCACCTTCAGGTTTTGACTTCATGCATGGACTTTTTAAATGCTTGAATGCTCTCTCAGTGAACCCCCACTGTGTTCCATCTTTTCTTTTTTAATTGTATTGGGGTATAGTTGATTCGCAGCATTGTTAGTTTCAGCGGGACAGCAAAGTGAATCTGTTATACATATGCACAATCCACTCTTTTTCCGATTCTTTTCCCATATGGGCCATCATAGAGTCTCGAATAGAGTTCCCTGTGCCATACAGTAAGTCCTTACGAGTTATCTATTTTATATATAGTAGGGTATATATGTCTATCCCAATCTGCCAGTTTATTCCTCCCCTCACCTGCTCCATTCTGTCATGCACACATACCTAGTTGTCTAAGCACAGCCATACACTTTTATTTAATATATTTTCTATAATTCAGTTTTGTATAGTAATCAGATGATCGCTACATGTGTTCACTTTGCAGTCTTGAAACTAAAAGCTTTTTAGTCTAGTGCTTGTTAAAGTATAATCCAAAGATACCTGGGTAGTGGTGAGGGGTGGTCCCTGAGACCTTTTCTGGGTTCCACAAAGCCCATCCTTTTTCAACTTTATAGTTGTGTGGCTGGATTCCCTTCACATGCTTCAACCAAAACAATATATTGCAATAGATTGAATACTGTTGCAGCTGTGAGAATTCATCGGTAATCAAAGTCAGGCATTAAAGTGATTTGCATAAATGTGGAACAGTGTTACTCTTCTCATTAATTATGTTTTGTTTTAGAATATATAGTTTTCATAAAATATATTATTGATATTAACATGCACTAGGTTTCTTATTGTTATTTGATTAAGAAACAAAGTATTGATAGATATAACGACCAACATGAACATTCTATCTTTAAGGTCCTTAATTATAAAGGGGTCTTGAGACCAAGCCTTTGAGAACTGCTATATTTGTCCCATTTCACATGTGAGACTTCTTGTCTAAGGATCTTACCTAGTGGATTGTGGCAGTAGGAACCACCTGTGGAGTCTTAACTGCAGAGCCCATGTACAGAACCACTACAGATCCTGTTTTTCTGTGTTGCAGCCATTTCTCTATTATGTGCAAGCATATATTTTTATTTAACTGATTGTATTACAGAGAATTTAAAAATGATCTCTTGTGAAAGTGAAAGTCACTCAGTAGTGTCTGACTCTTTGCGACCCCATGAGCTATACAGTCCATGGAATTCTCCAGGCCAGAATACTGAAGTGGGTAGCCTTTCCCTTCTCCAAGGGATGTTCCCAACCCAGGGATCAAACCCAGGTCTCTCGCATTGCAGGCGGATTCTTTACCAAAGTAGTTCAAGTATATATGGTGTATATGTTCACAAAGTCTGTCCCCATTGTAAAGCAAATAGAAATTGTTTATTACTCTGTTATTTCTTCCTGTAGGGGACTTTGGAGTTGGAACTTAATTGCACTAATATCATGTTTTCATAGATTCCATAGCTTTTCACATGCCTTTTTTCCCCAGAAGCTTTCTATCCCAAAAGCTGTTTATTTTATTTTAATTAGATAGCAAATACATACAAAAGACTGCATTATAAGCATAAATGTTAAACATCAAGAAATATCAGTTTCCTAAGTCTATTTTCTGATCGGTAACTACCCTGTGGTAATTCTACCACCTTCTACCACCCTGAAGTAACTACTTTCCTGAAAATAGCATCTCATTTTCTTATTTCTGTCCATAATTTTACCACATGTGGACTTATCCTTAATCAAAATGTTTTGTAAAGTTTGACCTACATGAACCATACATAGAATCACAGTATACTAATTTTTCTGCAAATTTTTTCCACAATTAGAATATTTTTGGAGGTTGACCCATGTTAACATAGCCATCTAGTCAAGGCTATGGTTTTTCCAGTGGTCATGTATGGATGTGAGAGTTGGACTATAAAGAAGGCTGAGCCACGAAGAATTGATGCTTTTGAACTGTGGTGTTGGAGAAGACTCTTGAGAGTCCCTTGGACTGCAAGGAGATACAACCAGTCCATCCTAAAGGAGATCAGTCCTGTGTGTTCACTGGGGGGACTGATGTTGAAGCTGAAATCCCAATACTTTGGCCACCTCATACGAAGAGTTGACTCATTTGAAAAGACCCTGATGCTGAGAAAGATTGAGGGCAGGAGGAAAATGCGACAACAGAGGATGAGATGGTTGGATGGCATCACCGACTCTATGGACATGGGTTTGGGTGGACTCTGGGAGTTGGTGATGGACAGGGAGGCCTGGCGTGCTGCAGTTCATGGGGTCACAAAGAGTCAGACACAACTGAGTGGCTGAATTGAACTGAACTGAATATGTGAAACTGTAAATTTTTCATTTTCCTGCTGTACAGTTTTCTGGTGCCTAAATATATCATGGTTTATTAATTTTTTATCCTGTCAAAATGACATCTAGATTTTATATAGGATTTTTTTTCACTGTTAAAAATTTTTTTCTAAGACTTCTCTGGTGGTCCGGTGGTTAAGACTCTGTGCTTCCACTGCAAGACACATGGGTTCGATCCCTAGTTAAGGGACTAAGATCCTGCATGCTATGCAGTGTGGCAAAAAAGAAAAAAAAATTTTTTTCTATGAACAGTTTAAAACCTTTCTGAGATTACTTTCACATGCAGTTTGTAACAAATCATATAAAGAGATCTCTATGCCCTTCTTCCAGCTTCTACCAATAGTAACATCTTACATAATGATAGTAAAATATCATAGCCAGAAAACTGACATTAATGCAATCCATTTACCTTATTCAGATTTGTCTAGTTCTCATGAACTCACATGTGTTTATGTGTGCGTGTGTTTAGTTCTGTGAAATTTCATACACAGTCAGGATACAGAAAAGTTGCATTATAATACTCTTCTATGCTACTCTTTGATGACCACAGCCACCTCCCTTCCTTTCTCCCTTCCTCACCCCTGGCGACCAATTTGTTCTCCATCCCCATAATTCTGTCATTTCAAACCTGCTATATAAATGGAAACTCACAGTATGCAGCCTTTTGAGGTGGCTTTTTTTTTTTTCCAGGCATCATATTTCCTTGAGATCCATCCAAGTGCTTGCGTGTACCAACACTTTGTTCTTTTTTAAGTGAGCAGTGTCCCATGGCACAGGGGTACTACAGTTTAACTATTCACCTGTGAAGGACACTGCATTGTTTCTAGGATGAGTCTAGTTCATAAAACTGCTATGGACATTTGTGTGAATGCAGTTTTATTTTTCGGCGATAAATGCCTAAGGGTGTGATTACCTGGGTTATATGGTAAGCACATGCTGTTTTGTAGGAAGCTGCCAAATTGTTTTCCAAGAGTGGCCATATCATTCTGCATTCCTATCTATTAGCATTTTTATATGTCCTTTTTGTGACACACAAATACATCTTAGGTATGCACCCAAGGGTTTACTTGGCATCTATGCATCTCTACCTTTTCCCGGGGCTTCCCTGGTGGCAAGCCAGGGAAGAATATGTGGCAAGACAGTAAAGAATCCACCTGCAGTTTGGGAGACCTAGGTTCAATCCCTGGGTTGGGAAGATCCCCTGGAGAAGGGAACAGCTACCCACTCCAGTATTCTTGCCTGGAGAATTCCATGGACAGAGGAGCCTCGTGGGTTACAGTCCACTCACAAAGAAATCAGACCTGGCTGGGGCAACTTTCACTTCACTCACCTTTTCCCGACCCAGGGATTGAACCCAGGTCCCCCACATTGCAGGCAGATTCTTTGTCATCCAAGCCACCAAGAAAGCCCTACCTTTGCTTTCAAATTGTTTTCAAAAGTGCATGCACTAATGTGTTCTTCAGTATATACAAGTTCTGTTTACTCCTTGTCCTCGATGACACTGGATAATGTCTAACATTTCAATTTCCTCTGTAGGGGGGAAGGATAGAATATCTTGTGGGATTAATTCATAGTTCCCTAAACATTTTTCATATGTTTATTACCATTTAGTTCTCCTTTTCAATGATATCCTGTCCTACTCCCTTATTCTTGTTTCTCCTGGGTTGCTTGTCCTATGCCTAGTGATTGTTATACCCAGGATACTAAAATTTTGTCAGATATAAACACTACAAGCATTTCATGTTTATGGTTTGATTTTTCATGGCCTTTCTGAAACCTTTTCAGGAATGAGATTGTTAATTTTCGTACAGTCAAATGTATCAATATTTTCTTTCATAGCTAATGCCCTCATGCATGTTTTCCTATATTCTAAAAGTTTTATAGGCTTATCTCCTCTATTTAATCTACATGGAATTTAGTTTAAAGCATAGTGTGAGGTGAGAATCCAAATTCAATTTTGTCCAGAAAGATACCCAGCTGTTCCCGTATACTTTCGTGCATGCTGTACTCCACTACCAATCACTTGCAGTAAAGTGTCCGTGTAAGTGTGGCTCTGCTTCAGGGTTCTCTGTTCTGTTATCAACCACTGTGCTGATTTACACAGTGCCTTTGCACGTGCTATTACTGTAGCCATATTCAAAATGTTGATATCTGGGCTAGTAAGTCTAGCCTTCTGCCCCCAGCCTGCTTCTTGATTCCCAGGAGTGTTTGTTCATTTTTCCTTGCTTCGCTCTTCTGTGTAAACATTTTGAAATGCCTTGTCAAATTTCATCAAAGTTTGGAATACTCGAAGTTAAATTGAAGCCATAGAACAGTTTAGGGAGAAATGCATCTTTATGATTATGATTTTTCAACCTATATATGTGGAATCACTCCATGCATTAGATTCTCTGTGAATGTCTTTCTATAGAGTCTTGTAACATACTCCAAACAAGTTTTGCGTGTCTTTTATTTACTTCTAAGTAGGAAGCATATATTTGGTTGCTACTGTAAATGATGTATTTCTTTATTGCATCTTTTGAGAATTTGCTGGTGTATAGAAACGCAGCTAAGTTGCTAAATCATTATCATTTCACATTGCCCCCAGTGCTTATCCTTGTGTGAGTTTAATATTTTTTTGTGCGTGGAGGCTATCTTTGGTTTGGATGCTTGTTGTCTTTTCTTAGTCTGTGCTGGCTGTTACTCCCTTGAAAGGGGGGCCATGGCCCACATGCTCCCAGGAAGGTGGGGGCAGCAGTTGGCTCCTCGTTGCTGGACTGTCAGCCACAGTGGTTGGGTTGTGCTCACGTGTGAGGAGGTGGGTGCAGCTGCTTGAAATTTGCTGAGCTGTCCTTAATGGCCTGGCCTGTGTATGTGTTTTCTCATGTAGGACTTTGTTCTATCTTGTCCGCTAAGCCAGCTGTTAATTACGGCATACACTTCTTTTATAGCCTTACTCTTTTCCCATATGTTTGATTTGTCAGACAGGTGTTTTTTGTTGTTTAAATCTCCTTTTATTATGGTGAATTTGTCAATTTTATCCTCTAGGCATTGATTTATTTATTGCTTTTTTAGGGTTTGAAGTATGTTATCAGGTATATACAAACCTAGAATTGTAAATCCACTTTTCGTGAGTTATTTTTGTTCACTGCTGCATCCCTAGTGTCTAAAATAGTGGTTAGCACATGAAAGTGAAGTCGCTCAGTTGTGTCCAACTCTTTGCGACCCCATGGGCTGTAGCCTACCAGGCTCCTCTGTCCATGGGTTTTTCCAGGCAATAGTACTGGAGTGGCTTGCCATTTCCTTCTCCAGGGGATCTTCCCAACCCAGGGCTTGAACCCGGGTCTCCCGCATTGTAGACAGACTCTTTACCATCTGAGCCACCAGGGAAGTGGCACATAGCACATAGTAGACTCTAAAAAAAAAAAAGTTTATTGTGTGGATGAATTTATATTTTTATCTATCAATTTGCTGCTGCTGCTAAGTTGCTTCAGTCGTATCCGACTCTGTGCGACCCCATAGACGGCAGCCCACCAGGCTCCCCCGTCCCTGGGATTCTCCAGGCAAGAACACTGGAGTGGGTTGCCATTTTCCTCCTCCAATGCATGAAAGTGAAAAGTGAAAGTGAAGTTGCTCAGTCGTGTCCGACTCTTAGCGACCCCATGGACTGCAGCCTACCAGGCTCCTCCATCCATGGGATTTTCCAGGCAGGAGTACTGGAGTGGGGTGCCATTGCCTTCTCCATCTATCTATCTACCTATCTACAATCCTGTGAATCTCAGTGATTTCTTTTTTGTAAAGTGTACTTGGTCTGAAAGTAATGAAGTTATAATAAAATTTTGGGTTGTATTTGCTTGATACAGCTATTTTTGTCATTTTACTTCTAATTTTTCTATATCCTTGTGTTTTATCTGTATCTTATAAGCAGCAGGTGCCTGGATCTTAATTTTATCATTCAGACAGTCTATAATTTAACTGGAGAGTTAAGTACATACATACTGACTGATTATTCATATGTTTGCATTCTTTTCTACTAATATTTTCTTTTGTAAATTCCCTTGGATCATATTTTTTTATTTTTATTTAATTCCATACTTTCTCTCCTACTGATTCTGTTAGTATATGTTCTGTTTCTGTTCTTATAGTGAATACCCTGGACATTTTAAATTTGTATTTAACTTTATAAAAATGTAATCCTCAAATAAAATAAGGATATTAGAATGTTTTAAATCTGATCATTCCAATCTTGCTTTGTTTGCTTTTATGTTCTAGGATGCTAATTTTAAATTTTGTAGCCCTACAGATTAGAGAGTAATGTTTTTGATTTGTACAATTAATATTGATTTAAATTTGCCAACACATTTACCGTTTTCTATACTTTCACACTTCTATATCAGACCGTCCTTCTGAGATAATTTTTCTTCTAAAAGCACATATTTTAGAAGTTATTTCAGCCAAAGTCTACTGATAGTAAACTATCAGCTTTTGTTTGTCTAACAATGTCTTTATTTTGTACTAGCTCTTGAAAGATAATTTTCCAGGACATCAATTCTAGATTTTCAATGATGTTTCTTTGGTGCTTTACAGATACCATTCTGTTTTCTTTTGTCTGACACTTTTGCTCTTTATAATGCAACTATCAGTCTTATTCAGTGGTTTTCAAAAAGTAGCCCCTAGACCAGCAGCATTTGTATCACCTAGGAGCTTATTAGAAATTCATTTTAAAAAACTATTCCAGACCTACTGAATCCACACTTTGTGGCTGGAGTGATGGAATGTGTGTTTAAAAAAATGTTCAATAGGTGATTTTGATGTATACTGATGGTTGAGAGCCATTGATGAAATGTTATTTCTTTGAAGGGAGAAGATACTTTTTTATTTCTGCTTGCTTTTAAGATTTTGTCTTTTTCTTTCATGTTCTGTAGATTATGATGAGTATTAGAATTTCTAAAAATTTATCTTGCTTAAGATTTCCTGGGCTTCCTGAATCTAAGGATTTGTGACTTCCATTAATCCCAGAAAACTGTAACAAAGTACCTTTTTAAATATTTCTTTTACCCATTTTCCTCTACTGTATTTTTAAGGAACTTCTTTAGACGTACATTGCAATCCCTCACTTTATAGTCCTTATTTTTAACTATTTCCCCATACTTTACATATATATTTGTTATCTTTATTATGTCTGAGGTCTTTTCTCCAGTTATCCCCCAAAGGTGATTTGTTTGCTTCTGCTTGGGGCACACTAAATTTGATTTACATCTTGGGATATTGTATTGGATAAGAAATATGAATCTCATTTTCAAACCCATGTGAATTCAGATTGTGTTGGATAGTCTCATGGGAAAGTTTTCTTTCTTTGTCATTCTACTGTAAAGTGAGCTAAGGTTAAGACTTTCATATATAGCTTCCTTCCCTAATTTCTTATTTTTTTAAACAAACTAATCTACTGAGGTCATTGCACTTCAAAGGTTTTGGCTTCCCTGGTATTTCTGAGCTTAACCCTATCCTACTGAGGCTCAGTCTTGGTCTCCTATTTCCTGAATCCAGGAAGTATTAAAACACGGCTAGGGACCACCCAAAGATAAGCAGAAGCTAGCTCTACTATTAGCTTAGCCTGTGGATTTTTGCTTTTTTGTTTTTCCCTAGCCAATTAAAGAGTTAATATATTGATTAAATGATAAAATGATAAATTTAATCAAATTTATTGATTAAATGATAAATGATCAAGGATGGGTTGATGATGACTATCAGGGCGGTAAATGAATTTTATTCGTTATTTTGGGAAAGACTATACCAGGAGTGTTTTCTCTGAGCACCTTGTCAGCCCTATTGCCAAACGTTGAGATCACAAACGTTGAATTGTTTATTCTAACCTCTCCTATCTCTATTCATACTCCTCATTGAGCATCCTGGACCTAGTGACCATCCTGGCCCCAGCACTCAGTGGATAGTTTGGAGAATTTACTTGCTCATAGGCTTGCGAGGTGAGATGGTAGGGGTAGGCAAGTTCACATGCCTTGTGTAGCCTGTAGGAGTTTTGTCCAATAGAACCCAAGCCTCACCCTGGCTTCGACAAAATGTCATGACCTGAGATAACCTGGAAGCCAACTTGAAGGGAGTGGCCTTTTGAGGTCATACCCCACCTTGTCCCTTCCATCTTAGCTCAGCAGGACCGGGCCTGAACGTGTCAGGGAAGCACAAATAAGAAGACTGCAGGTCAGAAGCCATGATGTGTAGACCACAGTGCATTGTGTCTTAGATCTAGTAACTGCAGTTCCACAGATGTGACACCAGAGTGTGGACATTCCCTCTGCTCTGAGTGTCACAGATCCTAGGGTGAAAAAAGAGCCCATCAACTAATACAAGATGAAATAGGAGCACAATAAATGTTTGTCAATGGATGAGTTTGCAGAGATTTCTCTGAGCCTTGGAATCTTACCAGATGTTCTAGTCCATGATGGACCCTGATTTATTATCATTTCTTTGTTCTTTCAAGATGAGTGTATATTGAGCAACATGTTCTGTACCTTGTTCTCTGTAAATTACCTAAAAATAGACTTGATATTTTCTGTTAGGGACTTGCAATGCATTCAGTTCAGAAAATGATACCTGAATTGCAGCAGCCAAAAGGCTCAGGGCTGTTTTTGTGGAGCAATAGAGAAGTGGCCCCTTCTGATGGCTAAGGGGAACCATAACAGGTAGATAGACCATCACCTGAGAGATGTCTGTCTTTCAGGATGAAGCACATGCTTCAATCAAGCACAAAGATGGGAAGAAGTGAGAATATCCCAGAAACAGGGAAAACTACTGTTTTTTGTTATTCAGTCTGGGTAGTTGTGTCTGTAGCACTCCAGGCTTCCCTGTCCTTCACCATCTCCTGGAGTTTGCTCAAAGTCATGTCCATTAAGACAGTGATGCCATCCAACCATCTCATCCTCTGTAGTCCCCTTCTCCTCTTGCACTCAATCTTTCCCAGCATCAGAGTCTTTTCCAGTGAGTCAGCTCTTTGCATTAGGTGGCTAGAGTTTTGGAGCTTCAGCTTCAGCATCAGTCCTTCCAATGAATATTCAGGGTTGATTTCCTTTAGGATTGACTGATTTGTTCTCCTTGCTGCCCAAGGGACTCTCAAGAGTCATCTCCAGCACCACAGTTTGAAAGCATCAATTCTTCAGTGCTCAACCTTCTTTATGGTCCAGCTCTCATATCTGTACATGACTACTAGAAAAACCATGAATAGCTTAGCCACTCAGTTGTGTCCAACTCCTTGCAATCTAGTGGACTATAGCCCACTAGGTTCCTCTGTCCATGGGGATTCTCCAGGCAAGAATACTGGAGTGAGTTGCTATGCTCTCCTTCAGGGGATCTTCCCAACGCAAGGATCAAATCCAGGTCTCCCACATTGCAGGCATATCTTTACCAGCTGAGCCACCAGGGAAGCCCAGAAAAACCATAGTTTTGACTATAGGGACCTTTGTCAGCAAAGTGAGGTCTTTGCTTTTTAATACACTGTCTAGGTTTGTCATAGCCTTTCTTCCAAGGAGCGGATGTAATTTAATTTCCTGGTTGCAGTCACTGTTCACAGTGATCTTGGAACCCAGGAAAATAAAATATTCCAGAAATAGAGAAGCTGAAGCTGATGCTGAAGCTCCAGTAATTTGGCCACCTGATGCAAAGAGCCAGCTTATTGGAAGAGACCCTGATGCTGGGAAAGATTGAGCGCAGGAGGAGAAATGGGTGACAGAAGATGATATGGTTGGATGGCACGACCAACTCAATGGACATACAAGTACAGGATATACTTGCATAGGATACAAGTAAAACAGGTTGAAGAAAAGGATTAAAATGGAAAAAGAAATCAGGGGCCAAGGTGTTAATATACTTGAAGAGACGTGGTGGGATTTGTATATTATTCAGACAGCAAAAGGGTGACCAAAAACGGTCCAGGATATTTTCATCTTAGCAGAGGTATTTGACTGAACCTGTACACAGGCTAGACATTTTACATTGAGGTAGGAGGGTTTCCAGGTGTCTATATAGAGTTGCCCTCCAAATGACCAGTGCAGTTGGTTTCAGGTGGGAGGGACTGTCTGGTGTTAGGAATGGATGACTAGCTGGCTGTCATATTAAGTACTATCATTATACTCAGTGTGATTCTGGAATGTGGCTTCATAGCTATCAGTTAATTTTAGGCAGTTCCTAAATCCTGGCTTGGTGCTCACCCAAAGTGCTAAGATCTTTTGTTGGCAAACTATTTGTTAAAGTATAAAATGACTCAGGAATTATTCTGCACAAAACGTCAAGCTGCAGAATAAATAACCATTCCCCTCATTAATCCCTATGGGCAGCGTCTGTTGGAGAGCCTGGCTTTTCCATAATGAAAATATGTCAGCCCTGAATATATGTTTGCACTGTTGAGACTGAACAGGAATTGGAATGAATTCTCCACTCAGCCGCAAGTGAAATATGGCCGTTTGTGGTGAACGAGGCGCCCAGTGCGGTGAAGTTGAGATCAGATTTGGATTTGGAGAAACCATGGGGAGGCCGAGATCAAGCGAGAGGGGGGAGGGCAGTGTGTGATGGAAGTGAAAAGCAATACCAAGTAAAATTTATCTTAATCTATGCCCATTTATAAGAGAAAGCTCTGCCACATAATATAGCTGGGTGTTTAAGAAATATGTGAGGCTTTGTTGTCCTGGAAGCTGTGGAAATCAGCAGGAGGTCCACAGTCAGTTTGATGTGCAGAAATGCTGTTAACACAGGAAGCAAAGACCGCAGGCTACAGTGAGTGCAGAATCATAGGGGCTCAGAGACCAGAGCACCCAGAGCATTCATTCACATGTGAGAAAGCTGATGCCCAGAAAGGGAAGGGGTTTGCCTAAAGAATCACAGGGAGCCAGTGAAATTCTTGATTCACGATGACCTCTACTCAGCTTAGCCTTTACAGTCGACACTGAGCCCAGGCTGGGCCTATCTGTCCTCTGCTGTAGCACAGACATCTGGAAGTCTTTGAGGACAAGGTCTGATTGCCTCAGCAGACAGTGCAAGGTACATGGTAGGTGAAAAAATGTTGTAAATTGAAGTATTGCCAGACCTTTACCCAAGGGCCAGGGTATCATTTTTGTGTGTGTATGTGTGTGTGGTTATCTTTTATTTCACTTTGTGTTGTTCAGTTGCTGAGTCCTGTCTGACTCCTTGTGATCCCATGGACTGCAACCCACCAGGCTTTCCTGTCCTTCACTATTTCCCGGAGCTTGCGCAGATTCATGTCCATCAAGTTGGTGATGCCATCCAACCATCTCATCCTCTGTTGTCCCCTTCTCCTCCTGCCCTCAGTCTTTCCCAGCATCAGGGTCTTTTCCAAAGAGTCAGCTTTTTGCATCAGGTGGCCAAAGTATTGGAGCTTCAGCTTCAGCAACAGTCCTTCCAATGAATATTCAGGGTTGATTTCTTTTAGGATTGACTGGTTTGATCTCCTTGCAGTCCAAGGGACTCTCAAGAGTCTTCTGCAGCACCACAATTTGAAAGCAACAGTTGTTTGGTGCTTAGCCTTCTTTATGATTTATGATTTCACTTACTTACCTATATTTTATACTTTTTAAGTCAGAGCAGTCAGCCCCACAGTATAATTTAATAGTGAAGAACATGGCCTTTGGAGACATCCCGTCCTCAGTTCAAGCCCTCTCTCTGCCATTTACTAGTTGACTGGCTTCAGACAAGTTGTTTCACCTTTCTGTAAAATAGAAAGAGTAATCATGCCTACTACAAAACTGTTGTGACACAGTTAGGGAATGATATAGGTAAAAGTAAGTAGCCTACAGTCATCCTTGCCATCTACTGATGGTTATATAATTTCTGCCTCATCTTGACTCACTCCTGTACCATTTCTGCCATGACAAATAAGAGGTGCAGAGGTTGACCTGCATCCATTTGAGACACAACATTCTCTGGCTGCCTGTTACAGCATTGCTGCTCTTCCTAGTTTGCAAAGACAGCTCCAGGCAATGTTCTCCTCAGTGGGGGGATGAGTGGAGCCACTGAGCAGACTCGAAATTTTCATTGGTTTTCAAAGATGAGCACGGATGACCAGGAGTTAATAATGCTGCCTGGAGTCCCAGGTCCACAAGACATAAGAACAGCATCATCTGGTCCCTATTTTAAGAACTGGCCATGATTTCCATAAGAGCTAAGTCTTAGATTTTAATGAGTTTCATTGTTTCTTTTGCCAGAATGTGATTTGTACTACCGCTTTTAAAAATTAAACTTAGATTTATATGAATAGAGTTCAAATTTGTGAAAAGTTAGTGGGAAAAAATTCTTCTGTATAATCACATAATCTCGAAGTCCTTAGAAAAAGAAAAGGAAAAGGGTTAATAGTAAAACTAGCAACAGTAGGGCAAATAGTAAAAACATCAGGAATGTCAGGAAAAGAGAATGGCAGACTTTGGAGAACATGTGTTACCAGTTTTGTTAACAACGTGTATTAACAGACCCCCTGTTAAAAAGACTTGCAAATCATTATTTGACACCAAGTTGGTCCTCTGAATTTGTAACCTTCCAGTTTGTGAGTGACAGCACTCATTGGCACGGTGCCTTTGTCATCAATAGCCCTACACAAAGCTCACATGTTATAGGATTTCCGCTATATGAAAAGTTCAGAAAAGGCAAGTCTGTAGAGGCAGAAAGTAGTTTGGTGATTGCCTAGGGTTCAGCATGGTAAAGAGGTAGAACTCTAGCTGGGTATGAAGTTTCTTTTTAATGTCATAAAATTAGATGTGATGTGGTTGACAACTCTATACATTTAATAAATGTCAGTTAAAATGGATAGATTTTATACTAAGTTATACCTCAATCAGTTCAGTTCAGTTCAGTCGCTCAGTTGTGTCTGACTCTTTGTGACCCCATGAATCGCAGCACGCCAGGCCTCCCTGTCCATCACCAACTCCCAGAGTTCACTCAAACTCACATCCATTGAGTCAGTGATGCCATCCAGCCATCTCATCCTCTGTCATCACCTTCTCCTGTCCCCAATCCCTCCCAGCATCAGAGTCTTTTCCAATGAGTCAACTCTTCGCATGAGGTGGCCAAAGTACTGGAGTTTCAGCTTTAGCATCATTCCTTCCAAAGAACACCCAGGACTGATCTCCTTTAGAATGGACTTCACACAGGTTGAATTTTTCCATCAATTCATTTAGATCGCTATACCTCAATAAAGCTGTATTAAAAAATCTAACCTAAATGAATTGATGAAATCTAACCTAAATAAATTCAACCTGTGTGAAGATATTGATCAAATGTCATCCTTCCTATGAGGCCTATTTAAAAAAAATCTTTCCAGGCAGAATGAACTGGTCATTCTCTTTTTCATTCCCATTACTCTTTGTATGCAATACTCATCCAGTAGACAGTAAGTGGTAATGATGTTTTGGTCACCGAGGATTGAGAAAGAGCATAATAGAAGGACATCTCTTGCTTCCCTCCCCTTTTCTTTTTACTGTGGTAAAATATCCATAAGTTATGATTTTAACATGTTAAGGTGTGCAGCTCATTGGGACTAAGTACCTTCACTTTGTGTGCAGTTGTCACTATTGTCTGTCTCAGAACTTTTTCATCATCCCACGCTGAAACTCTGGACCCGTTTAACGCAAACTTCCCTTTACCCATCCCCAGCCCCTGGTAACCTGTAGTCTCCTCTGTCTCTATGAATTGGACTATTTCAGGTACCTCATATAAATGGAATCACACAATATTTGTCCCTTTGTATTTGATTTATTTCATTTAGTATAATACTTTCAAGGTCCGTCTAAGCCGTAGCGTGTATCAGAATTTGCACATTTTCTTTACCTATTCATTCATGCACTGATGGACATTGAGATTGTTATCTCTCAGCTATTGTGAATAATGCTGCGATGAACATTGTTGTACAAGTAGCTGTTCAAATTCTTGTTTTCAGTTCCTTGGGGGTGTCCTAGGAGTGAAATAGCTGGATCACATGTTAATTGTGTGTTCAACTTTCTAAGAAGTTGCCATAGTATCTTCCAAAGTGGTTGCAGCATTTTACATTCCCACCAGCAATGAAGGAGACTTTCCATCTCTCTACATCTTTCCCAACACTTATTATTACTTTTTGATAATAGCCATCCTAAACAGTATAAAATGGTATCTCATTGTGGTTTTGAACTGCATTGCCCTAATTATTACCAGTGTTTGAGCCACTTTTCATGGGCTTAATGGTCATGTGTATATATTCTTTGGAAAATGTCTAATGATCCTTTTGCTCATTTTTAAACTGGGTTCTTTTGTTGTTGACTTGTAAGCATTCTTTATAAATTCTGGGTATTATTCTCTCATCAGATATATGACTGCATGTATTTTCTCTGATTCATTATCTTGATAGTGTTCTTTGATGCATAAATCTTTAAGCTTTGATGAAGTCCAATTTATCTTTTTCTCTCATGGCCTGTGCTTTTTGGTGTTGTATCTAAGAAATCATTGCCAAATTCAGTGTCATTAAGCTATCTTCCTGTATTCTAAGAGTTTTACAGTTTTAGCTCTTACATTTAGACCTTTGATCTACTTTGAGTCAATTTTTGTATATGGTATAAATAAAGGGTATAGCTTAATAGTTTTGTATGTGGATACCCAGTTTTCTCAGAATCATTTGTTGAAAATACAACAAATGATTGTATGTAAAATGTCCTTTACTCATTCAGTGATATTGGCACCCTCATTGGAAAGCATTTCCCCATATTTGCAAGGGTTTATTTCTGGGCACTCTACTCCATTTCCATTAGTCTAAATGTCTGTCTTTATGCCAGGACCTCATAATTTTGATAACCATAGCTTTGTAATGAGATTTGAAATCAAGAAAATAGAAATCTTGCAACTTGTTCTTTTTAAAGATTGTCTTGACTATCTATGGTCTCTTGAGGTTTCATATAAATTTGTGGATCAATTTTTCTGTTCCTTCAATAAACATCATTGGGATACTGACAGGAACTGTGTTGAATCTATAGATCAATGGCTAGTAGTGATAACAATATTTTGATATATGGACAATATTTATATTTTATAACTGTAGTTTTTGCTGCATGCTGCTGCTGCTAAGTCATTTCAGTCGTGTCCTACTCTTTGTGACCCCATGGACTGTAGCCCAGCAGGCTCCTCTGTCCATGGAATTCTCCAGGCAAGAGTACTAGAGTGGGTTGCCATTTCCTTCTCCTTTTGTTGCATCAGTTCAGTTCAGTTCAGTCGCTCAATTGTGTCCAAATCTTTGTGACCCCATGAATCGCAGCACGCCAGGCCTCCCTGTTCATCACCAACTCCCGGAGTTTACTCAAACTCATGTCCATCGAGTTGGTGATGCCATCCAGCCATCTCATCTTCTGTTGTCCCCTTCTCCTCCTGCCCCCAATCCCTCCCAGCATCAGAGTCTTTTCCAATGAGTCAGCTCTTCGCATGAGGTGGCCAAAGTATTGGAGTTTCAGCTTTAGCATCAGTCCTTCCAATGAACACCCAGAACTGATCTCCTTTAGAATGGACTGGTTGGATCTCCTTGCAGTCCAAGGGACTCTCAAGAGTCTTCTCCAACACCACAGTTCAAAAGCATCAACTCTTCAGTGCTCAGCTTTCTTCACAGTCCAACTCTAACATCCATACATGACCACTGGAAAAATCATAGCCTTGACTAGATGGACCTTTGTTGGCAAAGTAATGTCTCTGCTTTTGAATATGCTATCTAGGTTGGTCATAACTTGCCTTCCAAGGAGTAAGTATCTTTTAATTTCATGGCTGAAATCACCATCTGCAGTGATTTTGGAGCCCAAAAAAATAAAGTCTGACACTGTTCCCACTGTTTCCCCATCTATTTGCCATGAAGTGATGGGACCAGATGCCATGATCTTCGTTTTCTGAATGTTGAGCTTTAAGCCAACTTTTTCACCCTCCTCTTTCACTTTCCTCAAGAGGCTTTTTGTTCTTCACTTTCTGCCATAAGGGTTGTGTCATCTGCATATCTGAGGTTATGGATATTTCTCCCAGCAATTTTGATTCCAGCTTGTGCTTCTTCCAGCCCAGCGTTTCTCATGATGTACTCTGCATATAAGTTAAATAAGCAGAGTGACAATATACAGCCTTGACGTACTCCTTTTCCTATTTGGAACCAGTCTGTTGTTCCATGTCCAGTTCTAACTGTTGCTTCCTGACCTGCATATAGGTTTCTCAAGAGGCAGGTCAGGTGGTCTGGTATTCCCATCTCTTTCAGAATTTTCCACAGTTTATTGTGATCCACACAGTCAAAGGCTTTGGCATAGTCAATAAAGCAGAAATAGATATTTTTCTGGAACTCTCTTGCTTTTTCGATGATCCAGCAGATGTTGGCAATTTGATCTCTGATTGCTTTGCCTTTTCTAAAACCAGCTTGAACATCTGGAAGTTCATGGTTCACGCATTGCTGAAGCCTGATTTGGAGGATTTTGAGCATTACTTTACTAGCATGTGAGATGAATGCAATTGTGTGGTAGTTTGAGCATTCTTTGGCATTGTTTTTCTTTGAGATTAGAATGAAAACTGACCTTTTCCAGTACTGTGGCCACTGCTGAGTTTTCCAAATTTGCTGGCATATTGAGTGCAGCACTTTCACAGCATCATCTTTCATGATTTGAAATCACTCAACTGGAATTCCATCACCTCCACTAGCTTTGTTCATAGTGATGTTTTCTAAGGCCCACTTGACTTCACATTCCAGGATGTCTGGCTCTAGGTGAGTGATCACACCATCGTGATTATCTGGGTCATGAAGATCTTTTTTGTACATTTCTTCTGTGTATTCTTGTCACCTCTTCTTAATATCCTCTGCTTCTGTTAGGTCCATACCATTTCTGTCCTTTATCAAGCCCATCTTTGCATGAAATGTTCCCTTGGTATCTCTAATTTTCTTGAAGAGATCTCTAGTCTTTCCCATTCTGTTGTTTTCCTCTATTTCTTTGCATTGATTGCTGAGGAAAGCTTTCTTATCTCTCCTTGCTATTCTTTGGAACTCTGCATTCAGATGCTTATATCTTTCCTTTTCTCCTTTGCTTTTTGCTTCTTTTCAGAGCTATTTGTAAAGCCTCCTCAGACAGCCATTTTGCTTTTTTGCATTTCTTTTCCATGAGGATAATCTTGATCTGTCTCCTGTACAATGTCATGAACCTCCGTCCATAGTTCATCAGGCACTCTATCAGATCTAGGCCCTTAAATCTATTTCTCACTTCCACTGTATAATCATAAGGGATTTGATTTAGGTCATACCTGAATGGTCTAGTGGTTTTCCCTACTTTCTTCAATTTAAGTCTGAATTTGGCAATAAGGAGTTCATGATCTGAGCCACAGTCAGCTCCTGGTCTTGTTTTTGCTGACTGTATAGAGCTTCTCCATCTTTGGTTGCAAAGAATATAATTAATCTTATTTCAGTGTTGACCATCTGGTGATGTCCATGTGTACAGTCTTCTCTTGTGTTGTTGGAAGAGGGTGTTTGTTATGACCAGTGCATTTTCTTGGCAAAACACTATTAGCCTTTTCCCTGCTTCATTCCATACTCCAAAGCCAAATTTGCCTGTTACTCTAGGTGTTTCTTGACTTCCGACTTTTGCATTCCAGTCCCCTATAATGAATAGGACATCTTTTAGGGGCGTTAGTTCCAAAAGGTCTTATAGGTCTTCATAGAACCATACAACTTCAGCTTCTTCAGTGTTACTGGTTGGGGCATAGGCTTGGATTACTGTGATACTGAATGGTTTGCCTTGGAAACGAACAGAGATCGTTCTGTCGTTTTTGAGATTGCATCCAAGTACTGCATTTCGGACTCTTTTGTTGACCATGATGGCTACTCCATTTCTTCTAAGGGATTCCTGTCCACAGTAGTAGATATAATGGTCATCTGAGTTTAATTCACCCATTCCAGTCCATTTCAGTTCGCTGATTCCTAGAATGTCGACATTCACTCTTGCCATCTCTTATTTGACCACTTCCAATTTTCCTGTATTCATGGACCTAACATTCCAGGTTCCTATGCAATATTGCTCTTTACAGCATCAGACCTTGCCTCTATCACCAGTCACATCTACAACTGGGTACTGTTTTTGCTTTGGCTCCATCCCTTCATTCTTTCTGGAGTTATTTCTCCACTGATCTCCAGTAAAATATTGGGCACCTACCGACCTGGGGAGTTCCTCTTTCAGTATCCTATCATTTTGCTTTTTCATACTGTTCATGCGGTTCTCAAAGCAAGAATACTGAAGTGGTTTGCCATTCCCATCTCCAGTGGACCACATTCTGTCAGACCTCTCCACCATGACCCGTCCATCTTGGGTGCCCCCACACGGCATGGCTTAGTTTCATTGAGTTAGACAAGGCTGTGATCTGTGCAATCAGATTGGCTAGTTTTCTGTGATTATGGTTTGTTGCATATGTGTCTTTAATTGTTATATCTTTTTGGTGAATTGACCCTTTTATACGTAATACTATTCTTTGTCTCTTGTAAGAGTTTTTGACTTAAAGTCAATTTTGTCTGATATTTGTATAGCCACTCTTTGTCTCTTTTAAATACTGCTTTCATGAAATACCATTTCCCATCCTTTCAATTTCAAACTATTTTTGCCCTTTATCTAAAGTGAGTCTGTTATAGACAACATACAGATGAATCATGTTTTTTTTTCTTTAATCCATTCTGCTAGTCTATGCCTTTTGACTGATGAATTTAATCCATTTACACTTAAATTATTGATAGAGAAAGACTTACTTTTGACATTTTGCTATTTCTTTTCTGCATGTTTTGTAGCTTTTTTGTCCCTTATTTCTTCCACTGTAGTTTTCTTTGGGTTTAGTTCATTGTTATTTCCTTTTTTGAAACTCTATGAATATTTTATTTGTGATTACTATATGCCTTACATATCACATCCTAAAATTATAAAATTATTTTAAATTGGTAATAACTGAAATTCACTTTACCCTTTTATAGCTTCTTCCCTCCCCCTTTTCTCATTCATATTGCAAATTACATCCTTTTATATTGTGTACCCATTTACATAGATTTATAATGATTTTTATATATTTGTCTTTTAAACTGCTAAAAACCAAAATTACAGCAATACTTTTAAAAACTATTTGACCATGCATTTACCTTTTACCTGAGAGTTTTTGTTTTGAGTTACCATCTAGCTTCCTTTCATTTCCACGTGAAGGACTTAGAATTGATGCTTTTGAACTGTGGTGGTGAAGACTCTTGAGAGTCCCTTGGACTGCAAGGAGATCCAACCAGTCCATTCTGAAGGAGATCAGCCCTGGGATTTCTTTGGAAGGAATGATGCTAAAGCTGAAACTCCAGTACTTTGGCCACCTCATGCGAAGAGTTGACTCATTGGAAAAGACTCTGATGCTGGGAGGGATTGGGGGCAGGAGGAGAAGGGGACAACAGAGGATGAGATGGATGGATGGCATCACCGACTCGATGGACGTGAGTTTGAGTAAAGTCCAGGAGTTGGTGATGGACAGGGAGGCCTGGTGTGCTGCAATTCATGGAGTTGCAAAGAGTCGGACACAACTGAGCGACTGAACTGAACTGATAGGACAGGTTTAGTGGTAATAAATTCCTTCAGCTTTGGTTTCTCTGAGAGTATCTTAATTTTTTTTGAAAGATATTTTTACTCATAGAGTTCTTTGTTGCTATGTTTTTTTTTTTTTTTTTCTTTCATCAGTTAAAATAATTTCATTCCACATCTTCTGGCCTCCAGGGTTTCTTGCTGGGAAATTGGATGGTAGTCTTACAGAGGTTAATATGTATATGATGAGTCACTGTTCTCTTATTGTTTTTAAGATTCTCTTTCCATAGTTTATGATGTGTCTTGGTGTGTCTCTTGGTGTGTGGATTTACCCTAAATTTATCCATTTAGCTGCTTGGATGTGTAAATTCATGCCTTTCCTTAAATTTAGGACATTTTCACCTATTATTTTTTCACATGATCTCTCCAGTCCTTTTTCTCTTATCCTTTGGAGATTTATATAATGTATATACTGGTCTACTTTGTGGGATTTCATAAATCTCTTAGGCTCTGTTCACTTTGTTTTTTTTCCTGCTCCTCAGACTTGATGACATCAAATGTCCTGATTTGATATTTTTCACTAATTTTTTTTCTTATGACTGCTCAAATCTGCTGTCAAACCTTTCGATTGAAATTTTGTATTCAGTGCTATTTTTCAGCACCAGAAATTCTATTTTTTAATGGGATTTTAATATTTTAAAAAATATTTTTAATAGAATTTTTGTCTTCGTTCATATTCTTATGTTGTTCTCTTATCATTTTCCTGGGTTTCATTAGTTTTTTATTCATGTTTTCTTTTAGTATTTTGAATATATTTATAACAGTTGTTTTAAAGTCCATATGCTTCTTCAGGGATAATTTCTGCTACTTTATTTTGTTCCTTTGAATGGGGCATGTTTTCCTGGTAGTTTGTGTACCTTATATAAAATAGGGCATTTAAAAAACATCCACCTTTCTCAGACTTTGCATACCAGTCCTGTACCAGAGAAGTCTTTCAGTAATTAACTGGTCTGATCTGAAGCTTGAGATCAGTCCAGGGTGAAAGTGTAAGCTTTTCTCATGTGTCTTGGCTGAGCATGCGTTTTGCCTGGGCCTGTGGGCAGCCTTTTTTGACTCTTCTATGTACACTGTGTGCTAAGTTGCTTCAGTCTTGTCTGACTCTGTGCGACCCCATGGACTGTAGCCTGCCAGGCTTCTCTGTTGATGGGATTCTCTAAGCAAGAATACTGGAGTTAGTTGGCACGCACTTTTCCAGGGGATCTTTCCCATCCAAGAATCGAACTCATATCTCTCACTCAGTTACTTTAAAAGTCTTAATTTCCCAAAGAGTCTACTTCAGCTTCTCTTCAGAGCCTTAGATGGCCTATTGTACTCCTTTACCCATACTCTTCTGTCCCAGGCATCTGCAGGTCTGTAGTACTCTGCAGCCTTCATGAGCAGTGCTAGCTGCCTCTCCCTACCTGAGCTTTGAGGTAGGCATAACAGAGCCCTGTCCTTTAGAAAGCCCCCAGATATTAACTGGTTAGGATATTGCAAAAAAGGTATTTTTTGTTCCCTCTGGTTCATGGGATAGAATTAGGAACTTTGCTGCCACCTCCTCCAGATTAAGACCATTTGTACTGGGGAAGCAGTGTGTTCAGGGCAAGTAAAACACCATGGAATTTACTACCATTATGAATGTGGGTTTTTATTGATTAGGTGTTCACTTGATTGTTGTAGACTTTAATGACTTAATAGAGTTCTATATAAGGTTATCTTAGACCATTTTGGGTTGGTTTTGATGTCTCTGTGGAGGAATGATGGCTTAGAGCTTCTTAGTCCACAATTTGTTTTATCTCTGGCTTTTGAAGGGAGAATTATACATTGCAGTTACCAAGCACTGGTTTGCAGATACACACAAGGTTCTAGAGAAAAGGGGAGGAGTGCTTGGTAATTCTTAGAGTAGTTGGAAGGGTTGCTAGAGGAGTAATAATTGATCTGAGACTCCTAGGCTGTTCTGGTAAAGAAATTATCAGGAACACAAACAGAAGCTTGAGAATGGTGGAGGTGCTTGGGGAAAAAATTAGAATTCAAACAGTGAGGAATGCAAGGAGACCAAGAAGTACAAAGGGATCAGTTACAAACGAGTGTATTTGCCAAGCCAAGAAATTTAGATTTGGTCCTGACAGTGATGAGAAACCCTGAGAATTAAGTAGAGCAGTGACATGATCAGATTTGCCTTTGAGAATAAATTACTCTGGCAGCAGCAGCATATAGAATGTATTAGAGCTGGTAAAGAATAAAGCATGGTCACTGGTTTAAAAATTTCTAAGACAGCTGAGAAAGACGATGGTGGTAAGAACTATGATGGTGGTGAGATAGAGAGGAAGAGATATTTAGAAAGAATTGACAGAATTTTGTGACTTAGTACAGATTGGGAGCTGGGGGGAGAGGTGTAGATGGTGCCATTCTTGAAGCCCAGGAGTATAAGAGGAGAAATCTGAAGAGGAAGAAGCTAGTGAATTATTTTGAAATCATACAAGACATAGTATATTGTTTTCATGATAAAAAACAAAAATGAAACATAGATGAGGCTGATCAGACCAAATCCCAGTCTTTTCCTCAGAGGTTACCACTGCTACCAGTTTGGTGTGTATCCTTTCAGACTCTGTGTATTTTTATATCTACTTGGAAAAAGTGGATAGTGTCACCTTATAGGTATCTAACTTATGTATTTCATACTCTATTATCACTTGACTTTTTCTTCATACAACAGATGTTTTAGAAGTTCTAAGTCAGTGTGTATGAATTACTTTGTTATTTTTGACTGCTGTATAATATTCCAGAGCATAAAGTTGCCCAGTATGTCCACTGATACTTAGTTTTGTATCAAATTTCCTGTCCTAACAGATGATGTAATAATGGATATACATACATTCAATGTATATCTTTGTGAATTAGTTTGATTTTTTTCCCTCTAGGAGTAATTTCTGAGAAGTGGAATTATTCAGTCTTAGGATATTTACTCTTACTTTTATGGCTATTTCCAAACTGCTCTCCAGTGGCTGATCTGACTGTGCAGTGTCAGAGAGTGTTCCTTATACTACATTCTCAACAACATGTGACATGATCATGATTTTTCTCTGAGTGAAACTGAGAGATCATTGTTTTAATTTGTATTTCTCTGATCATGAGTGAGGTTAGGCATGGTTTCTTTGCCATCTGTGTGTCTTCTATGGCTCACTTGCTTTTATCTTTCCCCATTAGTCTGTTGAATTATATTTTTCTTATGGATTCATAGACGTTAAAACATTTTATGTCCCAATCCTTCATCTGTTTTATGTCCTCAATATCTTCTTTAGTCTTCTGTTTATCTTTTAAATTTGTTCATGATGTGCTATTAATTTTGATGGAGGAAAATTTATCAATCTATTCCTTTATGGCTCATGTTTGCTAGGAATTGTTTGTTTGTTTTTTAAAAACCTTTCTGACTCCTATTGTCAATGGATACTTACTCTATATTTCACTCTATCATTTTGATGTTTTAAGGTTTGAAATTGAGGGGTTAATGGGAAATTTGAGTAGAATGATCTAAATTCCAGGTGTTTTTGTTTTTTCAAAATGGAGCAGAGTCAAAAGCTGCACTTGAAACATAGATTGGGGCTTTTCCAAGTGGAGGAAGTTGGTTGAAAACACTGATGTAGATAAGGCTGCTTAGAGAAAGCATGTAGAGTTGAAGAGAAATGGGCTGAGAACACAGATGAGAGGAACACCTGTATGAGCAGAACTGGCTGAACAAAAGGATATACAGGAGACCTATCCTATGTACAGGATATACAGGAACAGCCAGAGAGGTAGGATTAAATTCAGGGATTGATGGATATGGGAAATCAAGAAAGGCACGTTTTGACAAGCCTGGAGTAGACCTTGGTGTCGACCGTGATATCCATCAACCCATACTGTAGCAGTTATTTGTCTTTTTCAAGGAGGCAACTGTACGGAGAAGGACCCTCGAGGTCTTATTCACTTCTATATTCCTGGCACTGAATGTGGTACCTGCCCATAATGGCATTCACTCATCGAACACATATTAATCTATAGATCTATAAATCTCCTAATTAATCCATATACATCTAGTTGAATGAATAAATTTTGAAATCTTCCCCTTTTCTTAAATCAGTTTATCGAAGTAAATCTCACAACCAACCCAGAATTTTGAGAGGTGCTGGGACCTTTTCACTCACACTATATAATTAGTATTCCTTTGGTCCTGGCCTTTTTAACAGACCGAGGTGGATTCCATGAAGGCACAACTTGAGACGTGGGGCTTGACTATAAATCTGCTGTTACGAGGAATTTCAGGAGTGTCCGCCAATGCCAGCTACTCTTTAGTGTACCCTGTACCTACCCCAGAGGCTTCATATTGACCACTGTTCTCCTGACATTAGTTATTTTGTGGATTTATGAAGCACCTTTCCGTGAACTGTCAATCTCTGAATTGTCTGTAAAATGCGGTCCATTGGGTAAAGGATTAGAATTATTCATAAGATAGTTTCTACCTCAGTTGGTGCTGAAATTACTCACTCAGGGTATAATTAAGTCATAGATACATTGGCCTTCATGTGGCTAAGGAGGAAAGGAAATAATTTCTGTTCTGATTGGGTGTTTTCTGATGTTTGACAAGCATATGGTGTGTTAATCCATGAACTGAGGAAAACTCAGAGTCCCTGTGAAGTTTTTTGGTTTTTGTTTCTTTTCTCCCAAGAGAATTGGAGAAGACCTGACTAGGGAGGGAAGGAATAAGAACTGAAAAAGCTTAAGGTTGTAAACAGGATGACAGCAATGAAATCTGATGGATAAGGACGAAGTAACAAAGTTGCAGCTTGAGAAAGAAGAAAGCAAAAAGGGGGACTGAATACTAAGATTCTAGGCTGAGTGGGCACAGGGCTTGGGTGTGCCAGGGTGTTCTGAGAGGGTCAGGACAGGCTGCACCCCCTCGTGGTTGGCTCCCCCAGCGTACAGAAGCCTTAAGAGAGAGCCTTGCATTTAGTTACCCCCTTGACTTGCCCAACCCTTCTGCAGAGATGATGTATGAACGTGGCCTGGTGAGCACACGTGCAAGCTAACAAAGTACAAATGCGCAGACACTGCAGACAAATTAAAATTTATTGAGACAAACAAATGCACCTACTCAGGACTACAGTTAAGCATTTACTATTAACCAAAAGAGTCGTGTTCACATTCCAGATAAGTCTACATGGGAAAGCATTCAGAATTTAATAGGTTTTTCTACTTCACTATTTCATCCACAATAGGGGCAACAAACTTGACACTCAGGAGTTGGTGGGCTCTCATTACATTGCTACACATGAAACAGAGACAGAAACAGTGACTCTGAGAAAAAGGTATAAAAAGACCAAAACCACCCACTGTAGAAAGGGCTCTTGGATGTTACTGTACAGTGTGGTCAAGGTTAAAAACAAAACTGTAGATGGCATCCTGGGAAGAGGAGAGGGGCAGACCTGGACAGACACGTTGTCATTCAGTGCTGGGTGTGGGAAGATGGGCATAAAGGAGGAAGAACTGGTTCAGTAGGAAGGTATTCCCTTCCTTGCCTACAACATGCCTAGAATGTTGGCAGAAACAAAAAGACACTAATGTGGTAGACAACTAACCACTGTGGAATAAAATTCTGGGGCTTAACTTAGATGCTAAGGAAATGGTATCAAATAAAAGAACCATTTATAGAATAAGAATAAACCCATTCACTAAGGAGGTTCCAAAAATGAGTCATTGAAGTTTCAACTCCATACCTGTCTCCAATAAGGGGATGATTATCACAGTACTATATTTTTAATCAAAATTTTGATGGATGCTTTGTCACTATCTAAAGGACTCCTGCCAAAAAAAGAAAAGAAAAAATTCTTCTAAAGACTAAGTAACTAAAAAAATCACATCTTTAGTACTTACGCAAAGTATCTTTGAAAAAAACTAATGCTGTCTTACCAAAGTGAGGCATGAAAAGTGGCATTAATGTTGTTCCATTGATTTTGGGTTCCAGTCTTAGGAGGGCTTTTTATTTAATATTTTAATGAATCAAAATATCTTCTTGGAATATCTCTGAAAATGAGCATCTCATTACCTTCCTGGGAATTGACTAGTGAGCACTCTTCTCCATCATTAAGTTAATGCTAAGGATCTTTAAGTGTCATCTTAATTTGACACTTGTCATAAGATAATTAGGCAAATTAAAATCAGTGGTTCACTCTGTTCCTAGAAGTTTCTCTAAGTGAAACCAATTTGTCGATTTTAATTTGTTCTCTTGTGTATTTTTCTAAGCTCAGAGGAGACAATAACAATGGTTTTCTCTGATGGCCTAGACTGAGATTTTTTAACATGTCTCGATTCTTTTATATACGTGATTATAATTTAGCTGCAATTAAGCACCTGTTTTTATAAATTATCATCTCAGAGTTTTGTTCAAGTGAGAAAAAAAACTGAAACAGAAGTGATGGAGTTGAGATCCCAATACAGAGCTTGCCCACGGTCACCTGACACCTAGGGTCCTGGCTGTTCTCATGTCTTTCAGGCTGAACAAGTTCAGTGTATCAAGTAAGTTCATGTCCCATCTGAGCCAACTCCAGGGATAAGGCAAGTGGGCCTGGCCAACGCAGGGATTTGAAAATAGTAGTTTGAGGTGGGCTGGTAAAGTAGAAACAAATGGTCAGTTTGGGGTAGGGTTGGTCAGCTGCCACTATAATCCTAGTTTGGCTGAATATATTTTTTGCCTGAGTTTGTGTGGTCTCCTTGTGGACTGGCTGGAGCACAGGAAGGGAAGAAAAACAAATGTGGGCCACAGAGCCTTGCTGGGTGGCTGGTGAGGAAGGTGACAACCAGGTGGGGCAGGAGCTTAAGGCCCATACTGAACTAAATGGGGCCACTTGGAAGACTACTCTTTGGTACTTGTATCAGGAGAAATCCTAAAGATTGCAGAGATGATGACCCTACCAAATTTGGAGATGGATTCTAATCAGGAGTTGACTTAGGGCAAAGAAATGCAATGGTGAAGGGCTTTCTTCATGAGTCCCTTGACACATGTATGGGGGAGGGGATGAGTACAGGATTAGCTCTTAAAAAAATCCCACCCTGGCTTCCCATGTGCTGTCATAAAGTTCTTTCTGGGCCTCCATCTGAGATTCTTTACAAATGTTAAGTGATCAAAGAAAATCTGTAGAGCTTTTGTAGCCTCATCATGATGTGTGGATAGAGAGGGGCAAAACTGAAAGATTGAGTTAAGGATGCAAAATTTTCTTCTGCTAAGGAACAGCAAGGAGACTGTCTTCTTAGAGAACGGGGGATATGTGTACATGCCTTACAAAAAGCCCTTGAGTACGTAGGGGAGAGAGGGGCCTGCCACAGACAGGACTGCCACAGCCCAAAGCGGGGTTGGAGCTGAAATGAGAGCAATGGCTTGTGAAGCTGCCCACGTGGGAGTCTCATGGCTTCTGCAAGGAAAGCGATTTAGGCAGACAGAGGCTTATCCAAATCAAAGAGGCTTCCAGTAGCTCTGCTGCCGCAGATGGAAGCAGCCTCCTCAGCCTGTAGGCTACAAGTGCCAACTGGTAGTGCAAAAAAAAGGACTTTGATACAGATTTGCTATTCCAGAAATGACGATCCAGGTCTAGACAAGCTGACAAATGTGTAATTGTTTTTCAAATACGTTTTTTAATAGATACCCAACTCCCCCCGCCCCTTTTTTTTCCAGAGTGGTGTGTACAGTGTCTTCTGTATATACTTACCTATTTATGCACGTACAGACAGAAGTATCCAGATACCTTTTTTAATAAAATCAATTCCCCAAAGGGACTCTTGACTGAATTAAGGCTGTCATTTGTAGGAAGCCAGATCGAGTGAAGTGAAAAACTGATTTGTAATAATAGACACAGGGATGGCGGGGGGTGGGTTGGGCAGGGGGGAAAAGGTACAGTGTGGTGTGTTTTCCACAACATCTACAGGACACAAGAAAAGCACTTAGACACGGTAAGGCCGGGAACCATGCTGTAATAACCACCCGTGTGGGTGACTGGAAAGGGTCTTTGACATTTAGAGGGTGGGGGCTCCCTGCACTGTCAGAATCCCACATACATCACATGCTTGTTGTAAAAAAACTCACAGAAGGGAAGGAGGCTCTCATTCGGCCAGCCATTCCCCTAAAAAACAAAGCACAACACCCTTCTTCCCACATGCCGTATGCAAAATCAGCATGATCTGGGAACAAGGAGTTGTCTTCCAAAACCCTAGCTTGGGTAGAGAGTGCGACGATGGAGAAGAGGCTGTGTGCTGTGGAGTCTTAGAGACAAATGCAGGAACGGGAAGTGACTTGCAATTCTGTGCAGACCTCGTGTCCTCCTCCGTGTGGGGACTACCATATGTACCCGACCTCATCCTCTTTGTCGTCGTCCTCATCCTCATCATCCTCCGTCACCGCCCGGGCATGCACCCGCGGCTTCCCCAGTCTGTCCTTGGGTCCCAGGTCCTGCTCATCCTCCAGGTCATCCAGCAGAACCACAGAGCCACCGCTGCCAAAATCCCCCGAGGTCTCCTGCTCCTCCTCTGAAAGGAGGGAGAAGAGATGGGAGGTAAGTTTCTGCTATGCCTCACAACCTCCTTAGCTATAAGGCAAAACCATGCAGTTTACCTTCTGAACATGGGAGCATCCCCATCTACTTGCTAGGGACCACAAGCTTTAGTCTGTTAAAAGCTCCAGAATTCTAGGGAGGTTTATCTTGAGAGTCACTCTTGGCTTGCAGCCACTCCCTGACTGTCAAAAACTGCTATCCAGTTCAATGGTCATGGTGAGCTCCTCCCACTCAGAAAACTAGCTATGCATCATCTCATGTGATTCCAGGTTTACTATATCTTGTTTGTCAACTTGCTCACTGTAGACCACAGTGACTTCCTGAGATTCTTCTGCCCAAATCTTCATACAGTGAGTACCTACGAGTCTCTAGAGGTCACTGAGGGGCAGGTGGAGAAGGCCTTACTCACCACAGTTCACAGCGCCCTGTTTCCTGGAGCCGGCTAGCTCATTGCCGTATTTATCCACACACCAGCATTGCCCCGTGCTGCCATGGCACTGTGTGGCTTTGTAATAGCCCTCCTCATTACACCGAGGGATGAATGCTCCTGGGGGAACAAAAGGTACAACTTGAATCAGAAAGTCAAAATTGCTCAGTTGTGTCTGACTCTTTGTGACCCCATGGGCTATACAGTCCATGGACTTCTCTAGGCCAGAATACTGGAGTGGATAGCCTTTCCCTTCTCCAGGGGATCTTCCCAACCCAGGGATCGAACCCAGGTCTCCCTCATTGCAGGTGGATTCTTTACCAGCTGAGCCACAAAGGAAGCCCAAGAATACTGGAATGGGTAGCCTATCCCTTCTCTAGTGGATCTTCCTGACCCAGGAATCATACCTGGGTCTCCTGCATTACAGGCAGATTCTTTACAAACTGAGCTTGAATCAGAGAAGTGAACAGATAGAGTCAATGCCTTCTAAGACAGACAACTTCTGTAGAAAAACATCTACTTCTGCTTTATTGATTATGCCAAAGCCTTTGACTATGTAGATCACAACAAACTGTGGAAAATTCAAGAGATGGGAATACCAGACTACTGTACCTGCCTATTGAGAAATCTGTATGCAGGTCAAGAAGCAACAGTTAGAACTGGACATGGAACAACAGACTGGTTCCAAATCAGGAAAAGGAGTATGTCAAGGCTGTATATTGTCACCCTGCTTATTTAACTTATATGCAGAGTACATCATGAGAAATGCCAGGCTGGATGAAGCACAAGTTGGAATCAAGATTGTTGGGAGAAACATCAAGAACCTCAGAAACAGAGATGACACCACCCTTCTGGCAGAAAGAGGAGAGGAACTAAACAGCCTCTTGATGAAAGAGGACAGTGAAAAAGCTGGCTTAAAACTCAATATTCAAAAAACAAAGATCATGGCATCGGGTCCCATCACTTCATGGCAAATAGATGGGGAAACAATGGAAACAGTGAGAGATTTTATTTTCTTGGGCTCCAAAACCACAGCAGATGGTGACTGCAGCCATGAAATTAAAAGATGCTTGCTCCTTGGAAGAAAAGCTATGAGCAACCTAGACAGCATATTAAAAAGCAGAGACATTACTTTGCCGACAAAGGTCCATCTAGTCAAAGCTATGGTTTTTACAGTAGTCATGTATGGATGTAAGTTGAACTAAAAAGAAAGCCGAACACCAAAGAATTGATGCTTTTGAACTGTGGTGTTGGAGAAGACTCTTGAGGGTCCCTTGGACTGCAAGGAGATCCAACCAGTCCATTCTAAAGGAGATCAGTCCTGAATATTCACTAGAAGGACTGATGCTGAAGCTGAAACTCCAGTATTTTGGCCACTTGATGTGAGAAACTGACTCATTGGAAAAGACCCTGATGCTGGGAAAGATTGAAGGCAGGAGGAGAAGGGGATGACAGAGGATGAGATGTTTGGATGGCATCACTGACTTGATGGACATGAGTTTGAACAAGCTCCAGGAGTTGGTGATGAACAGGGAAGCATGGTGTGTTGTAGTCTATGGGGTCTCAAAGAGTCAGACACGACTGAGTGACAACTGAAGACAGACAAGAGGGCTCACACATCAGTCAGTATTTGCTGTTGAGCCAGCAAGAAAGAATGGCATGCTTCATAATAACCTAGTCAAGGTTTCAGGGGCCTAGGACTTACTCAAGGTTAGACAGGATTCCTTCTTTGATCATGAGTTCTACTTTTCCCTGTGGTTCTACTCTTACTTTTATTTCAGAATTTTCCCAAATTTTACTGAAATATAATCGACATATAATTGGCATGGTCTTCCCAGCTGGTGCTAATAGTAAAGAATCCGCCTGCCAATACAGAAGACACAAGAGACCTGGGTTCGACCCCTAAGTCAGGAAGATCCCTTGGAGGAGGAAATGGCAATCCACTCCAGTATTCTTGCCTGGGAAATTCCATGGACAGAGGAGCCTGGCAGGCTACAGTCCATGGGGCTGCATGGATTTGGACACGACTGAGCAACTGAGCACACACACACATAATTGACATATGGCACTGTAGAAGATTAAGGTGTACAGAATAATGGTTTGACTTATATACTGTGAAATGATAACCATAATAAATTTTGGTTACATCCAACATCTCATATAGAAAAAAAGTTTTTTTCCTTGTGAGCACTCTCAGAATTTACTCTCTCAACACTTTCATATCTACTATACTACAGTGTTAACTATAGATATTGTGTTATGTATCTTCAATATTTATTTATCTCTTAACTGGAAGTTTGTACCTTTTGACCACCTTCATTCAATTCTCCCACTGTCAATACCCTGCCTGTGTTTACCACCAGTTTCATCTATTAATATTTCTTCATGAGTTTGTTTCAAGATTAGACATACAAATGACCATATGCAGAGTTGGACACAACTGAAGCGACTTAGTAGCAGTAGCAGCAGCAGCAGACCATATGGTATTTTCTTTCTGACTTATTTCACTTAGGATAATGCCCTCAACATCTATCCATGTTGTCGAAATTGGCAGGGTTTCCTTTCTTTCTTATGGATGAATGATATACTGTTATACGCATATACTCACACACACACACACATACACACACACACCCATGCATACACTTCTTTATCCATTCATCCATTGAAGAACACTTAGGTTGTCTTCGTATCTTGGCCAATGTGAACACGAGTGTGCAGATTTCTCTTTAGTATATTCATTTCCTTTGGATATATCCCCAGAAGTGAATTTATGGATCATATGCTGCTGCTGCTAAGTCATTTCAGTCGTGTCTGACTCTGTGTGACCCCATAGACGGCAACCCACCAGGCTCCCCCATCCCTGGGAGTCTCCAGGCAAGAACACTGGAGTGGGTTGCCATTTCCTTCTCCAATGCATGATAGTGAAAAGTGAAAGTGAAGTCACTCAGTTGTGTCCAACTCTTAGCAACCCCATGGACTGCAACCCACCAGGCTCCTCCGACCATGGGATTTTCCAGGCAAGAGTACTGGAGTGGGGTACCATTGCCTTCTCTGCTGGATCATATAGTAGTTTTTTTTTTTAATTTGGGGGGGAACCTCCATACTGTTGTATTCCATTGTGGCTGCACCAATTTATAATCCCAGCAACAGTGCACAACAGTTCTCCTTTTCCCACATCCTTGCCAGCATTTGTTATTCCTGTTATTCCTTTTTCATGATAGCCCTTCTCACAGGCAGAAGCTGATATCTTACTGTGGTTTTGGTTTGCATTTCCCTGATGATTAGAGATGCTGAGAACCTTTTCATGTCCCTGTTGACTATTGCAAATTGTATCATCTGCAAACAAAGGAAATTTTACATATTCCTTTCCACCTCGGATGACTTATTTCTTGCCTGATTGCTCTGTCTAGGACTTCCAGTATTACACTGAATAGGAGTGGTGATACCTTTGTCTTTTTTCTTGATCTTAGAGGAAAAGCTTTAAACCTTTCACCATTGAATAGGATGCTAGCTGTGGTTGTCATATGTGGTCTTTATTAAATTGGGGTACATTGCTTTAATACATAATTTATTGAGGTTTTTACCATGAACAGATGTTCAGTTTTGTCAAATGGATAATATTTTTCTTTCATTCTATTAATGTGATGCATCACTTGGCTGATTTGTATGTGTAGAACCATCATTACATCCTAGGGATAAATCCTACTTGATCATGGTGAATAATCCTTTTAATGTGATGCTCAATTTGGTTCACTAGTATTCTATTGAGAAATTTGTTTTTGTGCATCTATGTTCATCTGGGATATTGGCCTGTAGTTTCCCAGTAGAGTTTTTTTCTGGCTTTAGTAACAAGGTAACTCTGGCTTCATAAAATGAGTTTGGGAGTGTTCCTCCCCTCGGCAATTTTTGGGAAGAGTTTGAGAATGATTGGTATTCTTCTTTAAATATCTGGTAAAATTCAACAGTGAAGCTATCTGCTCTTGGTCCATTCTTTCCTGAGAGACTTTTCATTATTGATTCAATCTACTCACTAGTCTGTTCATATTTTCTGTTTCTTCCTGATTAAAGTTTTTTTTAATACTTGAGAGAATCATAGGATTTTTTTTAATCCTTTATATATTTCTAATGAGTGGCACAGTTTAAAAAAATACCTGTTTTCCTAGAATAAATACTACTTGGTCATGATATATTGGATTTAATTTGCTGATCCTTTTATATCCGTGTTACTCAGTGATAGAGGTATATAATTTTGTTCAATTTCTATATCAAAGCAACTCTTTTGTAAACTGATTCAGGTACTTTTCTTTTTCTATACTCCAGATGTTTTGTATAAAATGAGAATGATCTCCATAAAGTATTCAGCTGTAGAAATATGTTGAGCCTAGTGCCTATTTTAGGAGGTGACAGTAGTATTTTGATTTAAATTAATTTTTTTCTTAGTTTAGTTGAGTCTTCTTTTTCTTCATGACCCAAATATGGTAATTCATAGTATCCTTTTCAGTCACGTTTTCATAATTGCTAAGAGTTTATAGCAATGGTTTTCAAAGTGTGGGCCCAGAAGCAGCTGCAGCATCAGTGGGAAATAGCTTAGAAAAATTTTGAGCCTATCCCAAACCTACTGAGTTAAAAACTTTGACAGTAGGGCCCAGAAAGCTGTAATAAACTCTCCAAGTGTTTCTGATGCACAGTGAAGTTTCAGAACCACAAATTTATAGTATGCATCTATATCTGTGGTTACAAGGCTTCCCAGGTGGCTCAGTGGTGAAAGAATCTGTCTGCCAATGCAGGAGTTGCAAGAGATGTGGGTTCAATCCCAGAGTCAGGAAGATCCCCTGGAGGAGGAAATGGCAACCTACTCCAGTATTCCTGCCTGGAGAATACCATGGACAGAGGAGCCCGGCAGGCTACAATCCATAAGATTGCAAAGAGTTGGACACAAATGAGCATGCACGTATGCATATCAGAGGTTACATCCCATTTTTAAATTCATGAGAACATTTGAGACTTTCATGTTGTCAAAGCTTTGTCTATTTAATTTGTTTTTGCTTTAGTCTTAACTTATTGTCCTTACAGCTTTTTTTATTTGAAATTTTAGGTTTCTTTTTCTCCAGAAATGCATTTGAAGCCATGAATGTTCCTCTAAGTTTCATTTTAGTTGCTTTTCTCTCTCTCTGGCACACAGTGCTTTCATTTTCATTCATGTCTAAATGTTTTGTATTTTTACTTTATTCATTTTTGACTACTAAAAAAATCTAGACATGTAAGATTGGATAGTCTCTTTTTTTCCTTCCACTTGTAGAGAATGAATATGATCTATGGTACTTTTTTGAGATATTTAGTTTCAGCTTTCTTTTTTTTTCTGTGACTCTATTTCTGCTTTTTCTTTTCTTTTTAATTGGAGGCTAATTACTTTACAATATTGTGGTGGTTTTTGCCATACATTCACATGAATCAGCCATGGGTGTACATGTGTTCCCCATCCTGACCCTCCCTCCCAGCTCCCTCCCCATCCCATCCCTCAGAGTCATCGCAGTGCACCAGCCCTGAGCACCCTGTCTCATGCATTGAACCTGGACTGGTGATCTGTTTCACATATGATAATATACATGTTTCAATGCCATTCTCTCAAATCATCCCACCCTCGCCTTCTCCCACAGAGTCCAAAAGTCTGTTCTTTATATCTGTGTCTCTTTTGCTGTCTCGTATACAGGGTTATTATTACCATCTTTCTAAATTCCATATATATGGGTTAGCATACTGTATTGGTGTTTTTCTTTCTGGCTTACTTCACTCTGTATAATAGGCTCCAGTTTCATCCATCACATTAGAACTGATTCAAATGCATTCTTAACAGCTGAGTAATATTCCATTGTGTATATGTACCACAACTTTCTTATCCATTCATCTGCCAATGGACATCTAGGTTGCTTCCATGTCCTGGCTATTGTAAAGAGTGCTGTGATGAACATTGGGGTACACAAGTCTCTCTCAATTCTGGTTTCCTCAGTGTGTATGCCCAGCAGTGGGATTGCTGGGTCATAAGGCAGTTCTATTTCCAGTTCTTTAAGGAATCTCCACACTGTTCTCCATAGTGGCTATACTAGTTTGCATTCCCACCAACAGTGTAAGAGGGTTCCTTTTTCTCCACACCCTCTTCAGTATTTATTGTTTGTAGACTTTTTGATAGCAGCCATTCTAACTGGCATGAAATGGTACCTCATTGTGGTTTTGATTTGCATTTTTCTGATAATGAGTCATGTATGGATGTGAGAGTTGGACTGTGAAGAAGGCTGAGCACTGAAGAATTGATGCTTTTGAACTGTGGTGTTGGAGAAGACTCTTGCGAGTCCCTTGGACTGCAAGGAGATCCAACTAGTCCATTGTGAAGGAGATCAGCCCTGGGATTTCTTTGGAAGGAATGATGCTAAAGCTGAAACCCCAGTACTTTGGCCACCTCATGCGAAGAGTTGACTCATTGGAAAAGACTCTGATGCTGGGAGGGATTGGGGGCAGGAGGAGAAGGGGACGACAGAGGATGAGATGGCTGGATGGCATCACTGACTCGGTGGATGTGAGTCTCAGTGAACTCCGGGAGTTGGTGATGGACAGGGAGGCCTGGCGTGCTGCGATTCATGGGGTCGCAAAGAGTCGGACATGACTGAGTGACTTATCTGATCTGATAATGAGTGATGTTGAGCATCTTTTCACATGTTTGTTAGCCATCTGTATGTCTTCTTTGGAGAAATGTCTCTTTAGTTCTTTGGCCCATTTTTTGATTGGGTCGCTAATTTTTCTAGAAGTGAGCTGCAGGAGTTGCTTGTATATTTTTGAGATTAACTCTTTGTCAGTTGCTTCATTTGCTATTATTTTCTCCCATTCGGAATGTTATCTTTTCACCTTGCTTATAGTTTCCTTCGTTGTGCAAAAGCTTTTAAGTTTAATTAGGTCCCATTTGTTTATTTCTGCTTTTATTTCCATTACTCTGGGAGGTGGGTCATAGAGGATCCTGCTATGATTTATGTCAGAGAGTGTTTTGCCTATGTTTTCCTCTAGGAGTTTTATAGTCTCTGGTCTTCCATTTAGACCTTTAATCCATTTTGAGTTTATTTTTGTATATGGTGCTACAAAGTGTTCTAGTTTCATTCTTTTACAAGTGGTTGACCAGTTTTCCCAGCACCATTTGTTAAAGAGATCGTCTTCTCCATTGTATATTCCTGCCTCCTTTGTCAAAGATAAGGTGTCCATAGGTGTGTGGATTTATCTCTGGGCTTTCTATTTTGTTCCATTGGTCTATATTTCTGTCTTTGTGCCAGTACCATACTGTCTTGATGACTGTTGCTTTGTAGTATAGCCTGAAGTTAGGTTGATTCCTCCAGTTCCATTCTTCTTTCTTAAGATTGCTTTGGCTATATGAGGTTTTTGTATTTACATACAAATTGTGAAATTATTTGTTCTAGTTCTCTGAAAAATACCATTGGTAGCTTGATAAGGATTGCATTGAATCTATAGATTGCTTTGGGTAGTATACTCATTTTCACTATATTGATTCTTCTGATCCATGAACATGGTATATTTCCCCAACTATTTGTGTCATCTTTGTTTTCTTTCATCAGTGTTTTATAGTTTTCATATATCCATGACAAATGTGTGTTTGAAAACACTCTCTATCCTATGCTCATGTACAAGAATACATATATTAAGATGCCAATGAATTACACTGTTCATTTCTTCTTTTGTCTCCTTGAACTATAAGTTTTCAAGAAGAGGTATATTCAAGTCTCTGAATAGTTAGGTATGACAGTTCCTCCCTGCAGTTCTGTTATTTTTATGTGCGTTTGTTTCCTTAAAAAAAATTTTATATTGGACTACAGTGGATTAACAATATTGTGTTAGTTTCAGGTGTATAGTAAGGTGATTCAGTTATACGTATACATATGTCTGGATTCCCTGGTGGCTCAGACGATAACGAGTCTGCCTGCAATGCAGGAGAAATGGGTTCGATCCCCAGGTCAAGAAGATTCCCCCAGGGAAGGAAATGGCAACCCACTCCAGTATTCTTGCCTGGAAAATCCCATGGATGGGGAATCTGGCAGGCTACAGTGCAGAGGGTCACAAAGAGTCAGACATGACTTGAGTGACTTCACTTTCACGTATTCTTTTTGAAATTATTTTCCTATTTACTTTATTACAGAATATTGAACAGCGTTCCCTGTGCTAACAGCAGATCTTTGTTCACTATTTTAAATGTAGTAGTGTGTCTATGTCAACCCTACAATTTTCTTTCTTTGTGTGATCTTGTCTGATTTTTGTATTAGGGTGATAGTGGCCTCATGGATAGAGTTTGGGAGTGTTCCTTCCTTTGCAATTTTTTGGAAGAGTTTCAGAAGATAGGTGTCAGCTCTTTTCAAAATATCTGAGAGAATTCGCCTGTGAAGCCATTTGATCCTGGACTTTTGTTTGTTGTGAGTTTTAAAATCACAGTTTCAATTTCAGTGCTTATGATCAGTCTGTTCATATTTTCTATTTCTTCCTAGTTCAGTCTTGGAAGGTTGCATCTTTCTGAGAATTCACCCATTTCTTCTTGGTTGTCCATTTTATTGGCATATAGTTGCTTGTAGCTGTCTATTATGATATTTTGTATTTCTGTGGTGTTCATTGTAACTTCTCCTTTTATAGTTCTAAATTCATTGATTTGAGGCCTCTCCCTTTTTTTTTCATGATGAGGCTGGCTAAAAGTTTATCAATTTTGTTTATCTTTTCAAAGAATCAGCTTTTAGTTTCATTGATCTTTTCTATTGTTTTCTCTATTTCATTTATTTCAGCTCTGGTCTTTATGATTTCTTTTCGTCTACTAACTTTTTGAGTTTTGTTCGTATTTCTTTCTCTAGTTGCTTCAGGCATAAGGTTAGGTTGTTTATTTGGGGTTTTTCTTGTTTTCTGAGGTAAGATTGAATTGCTATAAACTTTCCTCTTAAAACTGTTTTTTTGCTATGTCTCATAGGTTTTGGATGGTCATGTTTTCATTGTGATTTGTCTCTAGGTATTTTATTATTTCTTCTTTGATTTCTTCAGTTATCCATTGGTTGTTTAGTAGCATATTATTTAGCTGCCACATATTTGTGTTTTTACAGTGTTTTTCTTGTAGTTGATTTCTAATCTCACAGCATTGTGGTCAGAAAAGGTGCTTGATATGATTTCAGTTTTCTTAAATTTACCAAGGCTTGCTTTGTGGCCCAACATGTGATTAATCCTGGAGAATGCTCCATGTGCATTTGAAAAGAATGTGTATTCTTCTACTTTTAGATACAATGTTCTATAAATAAAGTCCATCTGGTCTAATGTATCATCCAAGGTCTGTGTTTCCTTATTGATTTTGTGTCTGGATCATCTGTTAAAGTCCCTTACTTTTACTGTGTCACTATCAATTTCTCCTTTTATGGCTATTAATATTTTCCTTATATATTGCAGTGCAATGGCACCCCACTCCAGTGCTCTTGCCTGGAAAATCCCATGGACAGAGGAGCCTGGTAGGCTGCAGTCCATGGGGTCACTAAGAGTCGGACGTGACTGAGCGACTTCACTTTCACTTTCAGCTCCTATGTTGGGTGCATATATAGTTGCAATTGTTATAATGTTACATTTTGTTTTAAAATTATAGGTATACCTGTTGAGACATAGTAATAGTATAGTAAAAGAAACATTTCAGCAAGATAATATTACATCGTTCTCTTAAGAACTGAAAACAAAGTAGGCAGCTTTTAATAGTCTCTGTCTCATAATAAATGAGTTTGGCTCGCTCACATTTATTGTGATTACAGATATATGCTTGTTTTTATATCTACCACTGTACTTCGTGTTTCCTATCTTCCCTCTTTCCTTCTTTTCGTTGAAATGATCAAATTTTCTTTTTTCCATGGTTTTCATACATTTAAAAACTATATATTATTTTCCCAGTATTTTTATTGTTACCTTAAAATACACAGAAGTATATTTTCCCTAATAAGCTCTAAAGTTAATCTGTGTTTTCTTTTATTTCTGAATAAATAAAAAGCTTAACATATTTTTTCACTGACCCCAACAGTCTGAAATGTTGATTCTACCATGCTATCAAAATATTTTTATTGTTCTTATTTATTTAGATTTAGCAGCATGCCTTTTTGAGATAAAATGTGGAAAAGAAATACTTCTTTCTGGAATTATGTCTTCTGTATATTAAAACCTTTAGTGATATTTTAGTAAGTCTTGGGTTAGTAAGCTTACTGAATCTGTGGTTTGAGAATCTCTCTGTTATCACACTTGGATGATCACTGAGATAAATTTAATATTTCCAGTTCAAAGTGATTTTCTCCTCTTAAATTAGTGATACCAATCTGATTCTTACTCAACTGTAGGTAATATTTAGTTATGACAAGTTTGTTTTTTTTTTCATTTTTCTCAGGATGTGTTTGATGATTGTGTGCTCATCTACTAGGGGATAATTCTCCTCAGAGTTATCTAAGTAGTAACATTATATGTCAGTCATCTAGAGTGATAAGCAGAGACCTCCATCCTCAGATTTCTACTGCCTAATTTTGTGTTTTTTTTTAGAATGATTGTTTTTAAATATACCATTTATTTCTCAGACTAGATCTGGGAAGAAGGGTAATAAGGCAGGCAGTAACTTCAGATCCAGCTACTACTCAAACTACTCAATTCTAGCAACTACTCAAACAAACACTGATCACTATTCCAAGATGACTAGGCTCCCAAAGATCAAATGAGATCACAGAAAGGACATTTCCCCCAGTGAAAAGTAATTCTGCTGGTGCCACAAAGAAGTAGTGCTCATATTCTAAATTAGATGTTCAGTCGGTGCACAGCACTCCTGGTCAGCAGGGAACAGGAGGAAGGGGGAAAAAGATGATGCTTTCAATAAACAAAAATCAGGGAAGATTTTGCCAACCAATAGAAAGCTGAGGAAATGCTGATCCTTACCCTTGAGCTGCAGTTGGAAAACAAGAGCACTTAATAGAGCAAAAAAAAAAAAAAAAAAAATGCATACCAGGTTGAGCCCCCAGGATGGTTAGAAGCAGGTGCTGTTCTATATCTATAATGTAATAAAATTATCATTTTTCCTAAGTAGGCAGTAATTATACCTGATTATAATTTGTTATTGCTTGTTTTTGCTCAGACTATGAATGCCCCTGAATACACATTTATTATATTAGATTTCCCCATGCAAAAAAATAATTTGTAGGCAGATAAATGGTATTTTTATGAGTCAGCTAGAATAATATCCCTTATGTAGAGAGGTGTGATAACGTGTGTTTCAAAACTAGGTGGGATTCACAGTAGGAAAGAAGTAGGCCTTTTATTCCTATGAACTGGAGAAAATAAAAGATGAGATATATTATCTCAGACCACATTACTTTACAAATATATCATTATTAATGAAGCAGTAAGAAGATATCCATATATCCAAAATAATTTTTAAAAACAGCACTATTAGTTCTCTTAAGCACATCACTAAAACCCAAAATAACCTCCCATGTGGAAGCATCAGATCATTAAACACAAGTCCTTGCACTGGAGGAAAGCCCCATGGAAGAGAGATCCAGAAAGATGCCTTTATGTCTTTCAACATCAGGGAAGAACCTACACTCATGTCCAGATTACAAAACTCTTGAGTTCTTGGTGAGTAGAAAAGGGTGTTATCAGAAATGGAAAGTCTGAGGCAAGCCAGTGAAGTAAGTAATTTTTAAAAGTAGAAGGAAGAAATAAGATCCACTTTGAGGTGACCCAAAAATCAGATGAAGAGAAATGGCCCAAGTTCTCAGACCATCTCCATTTGACAATCTGCAACAACCTTGCCCATTTCCTTCAAGAAAATAAAGAGATAACTGCCTGAAATGGCAGGCTGTTTAGGGGATGCACCTGCTCCTGAATGCTTAATGAGAATAATCCTGAATTATTGTGTTGTGGCTGTCAGTTCTTTTTTTAAAAAGCAATGAAAGCAATGCAGGCTCTTTTTGGGCAAACAAATGAGGTGTCTGTGATTATCTCAGCAGTACTGGTCTAAGTACCACAACTACACTTGAGTGCTGCAGAAAGGAGGGTATGGGGCAAAAGGGAACCTTCAACAGCAAGCCACAGATGTGCGTGCCAGGGAAATACACACACACACACACACACACACACACACACCCCCCCCCCACACACACACACACACACACACACACCCACTAGCTTCCGCCTCAATGTTTGGATAAAAGGTAAGAGGAGAAATGTAGAGACAGGGTCCAGGGATCATGCAGATGAAACAGAAATGTGTTGAAGTACACTCAAGTCCTTGGACCCTGTCTGGTAAATTTAGAAGGGAATCAGCTCATCTTCCTCCTTGAATGGACAACTTGATCTGAGGAATATAGGAAATTCTGTAATTTATAGATTTTATCATTTTAACTTGGAACACTTGAGAACTGCATTTAATGGCCATACTTGAAAGAAAAAAAAAAAAAAAATCCAAGATCAGGGAGGAGTTAGCAGTAAAGAGAGTGCTCAATTTCAGCTCTGGTGACCTGCCCACTGGTCCTGGGCTTACCTTTGATCTCTCTTCCAACTGATGGAGCATGTAGCATTTCTCAGCCAGCTCTCTGATCCTCAAGAGTATGTCCTGTGGCCTGTGGCATATTACCAGCTCCCTAGAAGAACCTTGTCTTGGGTAAAATGAGGCATTTCTTTCACAAAGCACTGGTCCCTAATTGAATAACCATTGCTGTGCTAGATATTACATGAGACATGGATGGTTTAATTAGTTGTTTAAATTAGTAGCAAGAAATGGTACTTACCCAACAGGCTTTTCCCCTTGCTCAACTTCTGGATCCTGTTCATTTCATTCTGGCAAGGGAGACCTAAAAAATAATTTATGAAAGTCAGTTTCCAGATGGTAAGGGATATAATCTCTAATGATTGGCTTCACTCTTGACGTGAAATGTAGACAATGACACACCTGGGAGTGGAATTACTCCATCTGCTGTTACTATGCAGCAAAACAAATTCAGGCCATTAGTGTTACTAATTTAAAAAAAAAAAACATCGTATACCACTAGGTACTTAAAATAGTATTTGGGGGCTATTTGCATGTATAGGAATCTTTCTTCTCACCACCAGTTTAAGCAGATATCAACTGTCTAGTAGGGTGATTTCATTATTTACTTCCTCATATTTACCACCTCAGGTGGTATGGTGGCAAAGAATCTGTGTGCCAATACAAGACACACAAGAGACCACTCATGTTCGCTCCCTGGGTCAAGAAGATCCTCTGGAGTAGGAAATGGCAACCCGCTCCAGTATTCTTGCCTAGAAAATTCCACGGACAGAGGAGCCTGGCTGGCTACAGTCCATGGGGTTGCAAAGAATTGGACACGACTGAGCGACTGAGCATATAAGAAAAAGTCTCCTGTCAGCCAAGATTATATGAGCTGAGAACCAGGATGAAAGGTTATTAGTGGGTACATGTGCTGAATCCACAGACTGGGACAAAAACTTAATCTACCCCACGTCTTGCTGCAGGATAGAAATAGGATTACAATGGCTACTTCTGACTTCATGACTCACTACCCCAGCAAAGTCAAACATAGGTCTCCGAGGACAACTCTGAAGGTACAGAAGAGATATTGAGAAGCAGTGAGTATAGAAGAATAAGACTTTAACTCTGGATTCTGCCACCTCCTAGCTAAGTATTAATACTTTGGACCAGTCTCTTTATCATGCTCAGCTTCCAAGTCTTCATTTAAAAAACAAATGCCGTTACAAACTCAAGTGCAGGGCTGATAGAGTTGGAGCCACATGGCTAAAGAGGGCATATGGAAGTGCGTGGTACCCTTTAGACTTCCACTCCAAGCAAAAAGAAGGGGGATCTCAGTAATCTCAAATTTTACCATGACCTGCCATTGCAGTTGCTATGGCCCTGGGAGGCTCTGCTATTTGCTCACAGTCTTCCCACAAAAACCATAACATTCTGATTCTCAGGGCACTTACATACCTCTGATTAAGGCAGTCACCTCATTCTCGGGGCCTGGCATTACACCCCCAGGTGATCATTAGACCTGAGACGTTGCTTCTCACTCAGCCCCCACCTGGACTCTGGGGCTAAAACCACATGATTTTCTATGAACTCAAGCCCAAAGCTATCATTATGGTTAATGATGAACCACTACAAGCATTCCTATTGAAGTAAAAATCATGGCTGTTATTAACACCGATGTGGAAGGGCCAGCTGATGTGATTAGAAAAGAGAAATAAATGAGGTATAAAAATTGAAAAGAGAAAAAAATTATCACTCTTTCCAGATAATATGACTGCACACCTGAAAAATTCAAGGAAGCCAACCAGAATAAGTATCATAAATAAAATGAGAAAAATGGATTTTGTTTACACTGGCAACAATAATAAACACAAGGGAAGTATATCTGTGAGAACAAAACTTATAGCTCCACTGGGTAACAGACAAACAGTGTTCTAGGATAAAAGGAGTCAATATTGTATAGCTCTCAACTCTCTCTAATTTTGTCTGATTCTAAAGAAATACCAGTAAGATTTTTAAATGGAATAAACTGATTATAAAATTCAAAGAGTTCAAACCTACAGGACATATAACAATAAACATAAAAACAAGAATATTCAGGAAAATTCTGATAAAATGATTAATGGTAGGAGGCTGTGGTGGTGGTTGTTGCTCAGTCACTAAGTCCAGCTCTTTGCGATCCCATGGATGGCAATTCACCAGGCTTCCCTGTCCTTCACTATCTTCCTGAGTTTGCTCATTTATATCCATTGAGTCATTGATGCTATCTCACTATATCATCTGTTGCCCCCTTCTCCTTTTGCCATCAATCTTTCCCAGCATCAGGATCTTTTCCAATGAGTCGGCTCTTTGCATCAGGTGGCCAAAGTATTAGAGCTTTAGCTTCAACATCAGTCCTTCTAATGAATATTCAGTGTTGATTTCCTTTAGGATTGACTGGTTTGATCTCCTTGCTTTGCAAGGGACTCTCAAGAGCCTTCTGAAGCACCACAATTTGAAAGCATAAATTCTTCGGTGCTCAGATTTCTTTTCTAATGGCAGAAATCAAAGAGGAACTAAAGAGCTTCTTGATGAGGGTGAAAGAGGAGTGTGAAAAAACTGGCTTGAAACTCAACATTCAAAAAACTAAGATCATGGCATCCACTCCCATAACTTCTTGGAAAATAGATGGGGAAAATGTAGAAACAGTGACAAATTTTATTTTCTTGGGCTCCAAAATCCCTGCAGACAGTGACTCCAGGCATGAAATTAAAAGATGTTTGCTCCTAGGGAAAAAAGCTGTGACAAACCTAGACAGCATACTAAAAAGCAGAGATATCACTTTGCCGACCAAGACCTGTAAGTCAAAGTTATGGTTTTTTCAGTAGTCATGTATGGATGTGAGAGTTGAACCATAAAGAAGGCCAAAAAATTGATGCTTTAAAATTGTGGTACTGGGAAAGACTCTTGAGAGTCCCTTGAACAACAAGGAGGTCAAACTAGTCAATCCCTAAGGAAATCAACCCTGAATATTCAGTAGAAGGACTGATGCTGAAGATGAAGCTGCAATACTTGGGCCACCTGATGTGAAGGACTGACTCACTGGAAAAGGTCCTGAAGCTGGGAAAGATTGAGGGCAGGAGGAGAAGGGGGCAACAGAGGATGAGATGGTTGGATGGCCTCATCAACTCAATGGACATGAGTTTGAGCAAACTCTGGGAGATGGTGAAGGACAAGGAGGCCTAGCATGCTGCAGTTCATGGCGTTGCAAAGAGTTGGACACAACTTAGTGACTGGAAAACAACAGCATTCTAAATGATCCAAATCTCACATCTGTATATGACCACTAGAAAAGCTATAGCTTGGACTACATGGACCTTGGTTGGAAAAGTGATGTCTTTGCTTTTTAGTATGCTGTCTAGGTTTGCCATAGCTTTTCTTCCAAGGAGCAAGCATCTTTTAATTTCATGACTGTAGTCATTGTCCACAGTAATTTCGGAGCCCAAGAAAATAAAATCTGTTATTGCTTCTACTTTTCCACTTCTATTTGCCATGAAGTGATGAGAGTGTATGCCATGATCCTAGTTTTTTGAATGTTGAGTTTCAAGCCAGCTTTTTCATTGTCTTCTTTCACCCTCATCAATAGTTCCTCTACATTTTCTGCCATTAGAATGGTATCATCTGCATATCTAAGGTGGTTGATGTTTCTCCTGGCAATCTTGATTCCAGCTTGTGATTCATCCACTCTGGCATTTCTCATGATGTATGCTGCATATAAGTTAAATAAGCAGAGTGACAATACATAGCCTTGTTGTACTCCTTTCCCAATTTTAAACCAGTCCATTGTTCCATGTCAGGTTCTAACTGTTGCTTCCTGACCAAGATACAGGTTTCTCAGGAGACAGGTAAGGTGGTCTGGTACTCCTATCTCTTTAAGAATTTTCCACAGTTTGTTGTGATACACACAGTCTAAGGCTTAGCATAGTCAGTGAAGCAGTGAAGTGAACATCACTCAGTCATGCCTGACTCTTTGCAACCCCATGGACTATATAGTCCATGGAATTGTCTAGGCCAGAACACTGGAGTGGGTATCCTTTCCCTTCTCCAGGGGATCTTCCCAACCCAGGAACTGAACCCAGGTCTCCCACATTGCAGGCAGATTCTTTACCAGCTGAGCCACAAGGGAAGTGTGAGCCAAAGTAGTGAAGCAGAAGTAGATGCTTTTCTGGAACTTCCTTGCTTTCTCCATGATCCAATGGATGTTGGCAGTTTGATCTTTGGTTCCTCTGCCTTTTCAAACCCAGCCTGTACATTTGGAAATTCTCAGTTTACATACTGTTGAAGCCTACCTTAAAGGATTTTGAGCATAACCTTGCTATCATGTGAAATGAGTGCAATTATATGGTAGATTGATCATTCTTTGGCAATGCCTTTCTTTGGGATTGGAATGAAAACTGACCATTTCTAGTCCCGTGGCCACTGCTTAGTTTTTCAAATTTGCTGACCTGCTAGGTGCAGCACTTTAACAGCATCAACTTTGGGATTTTAAATCAGTCAGCTGGAATTCCATCACTGCCACTAGCTTTACTGGCAGCAATGCTTCCTAAGACTGACTTGACTTCACACTCCAGGATATCCAGCATTAGGTGAGTGAGCACATCATCATGGTTATCTGGTTCCTTAAGACCTTTTTGTCAAGTTCTTCTGTGTATTCTTGTCATTGCTTCTTAATCTCTTCTGCTTCTTTTAGGTCCTTACCATTTCTGTCCTTTTTGATTCCCATCCTTGCATGAAATGTTCCCTTGATATCTCCAATTTTCTTAAAGAGATCTCTAGTCTTTCCAATGATATTGTTTTCCTCTATTTCTTTGCATTGTTCATTTAAGAAGGCCTTCTTCTCTCTCCTTGCTGTTCTTTGGAACGTTACATTCAGTTGGGTATATATTTCCCTTTCTCCCGTGCCTTTTGCTTCTCTTCTTTCCTCAACTATCTGCAAAGTCTCCTAGACAACCACCTTGCCATCTTGCATTTCTTTTTCTTGGACATGATTTTGGTCACTGCCTCCTGTACAATGGTACAAACCTGTCCATAGTTCTTCAGGCAATCTGTCTACCAGATAAAATCTGTTGAATCCATTCATCACCTCCATTATATAATCACATAAGGGATTTGATTTAGATCATACCTAAATGGCCTAGTAGTTTTGCCTACCTTCTTCAATTTAAGCCTGAATTTTTCAGTAAGAAGCTGATGATATGAGCCACAGTCAGCTCCAAGTCTTGTTTTTGCTGACTGTATAGAGCTTCTCCATCTTCAGCTGAAAAGAACATAATCAATCTGATTTCGCTACTGACCATCTGGTAATGTCCATGTGTAGAGTTGTCTCCTATGTTGTTGGGAAAAGGTGTTTGCTATGACCAATGCATTCTCTTGACAAAACTCTGTTAGACTCTGCCCTGCTTAATTTTGTATTCCAAGGTCCAACTTGCCTGTTCTTCTGGGTATCTGCTGACTTCCTACTTTGGCATTGCAATCCCCAGTGATGAAAAGGACATCTTCTTTTGTGTTAGTTGTAGAAGATGTTGTAGGTCTTCATAGAACTGGTCAACTTCAGCTTCTTAGGTATCGGTAGGTTGGGGCATCCAGTTCCAGTTCAGTCGCTCAGTCATATACAACTCTTTGCGACCCCATGAACCACAGCACACCAGGCCTCCCTGTCCATCACCAGCTCCCAAAGTTTACTCAAACCCATGTCCATTGAGTTGGTGATGCCATCCTACCATCTCATCCTCTGTTGTCCCCTTCTCCTCCTGCCCTCAATCTTTCCCAGCTTCAGGGTCTTTTCCAATGAGTCAGCTCTTCACATTAGGTGGCCAAAATATTGGAGTTTCAGCTTCAACATCAGTCCTTCAAATGAACACCGAGGACTGATCTCCTTTAGGATGGACTGGTTGGATCTCCTTGCAGTCCAAGGGACTCTCAAGAGTCCTCTCCAACACCACAGTTCAAAAGCATCCATTCTTCATGGCTCAGCTTTCTTTATAGTCCAACTCTCACATCCATACATGACCACTGGAAAAACCATAGCCTTGACTAGATAGACCTTTGTTGACAAAGTAATTTCTCTGCTTTTTAATATACTGTCTAGGTTAGTCATAACTTTCCTTCCAAGGAGTAAGTGTCTTTTAATTTCATGGCTGCAATTGCCATCTGCAGTGATTTTGGAGCCCAGCAAAATAAAATCAGCCACTATTTCCACTGTTTCTCCATCTATTTGCCATGATCTTAGTTTTCTGAATGTTGAGCTTTAAGCCAACTTTTTCACTCTCCTCTTTCACTTTCATCAAGAGGCTTTTTAGTTCTGCTTCACTTTCTGCCATAAGGGTGGTGTCATCTGCATATCTGAGGTTATGGATATTTCTCCTGGCAATCTTGATTCCAGCTTGTGTTTCTTCCAGCCCAGCGTTTCTCATGATGTACTCTGCATATAAATTAAATAAGCAGGGTGACAATATACAGCCTTGACGTACTCCTTTTCCTATTTGGAACCAGTCTGTTGTTCCACGTCCAGTTCTAACTGTTGCTTCCTGACCTGCATATAGGTTTCTCAAGAGGCAGGTCAGGTGGTCTGGTATTCCCATCTCTTTCAGAATTTTCCACAGTTTATTGTGATCCACACAGTCAAAGGCTTTGGCATAGTCAATAAAGCAGAAATAGATGTTTTCCTGGAACTCTCTTGCTTTTTCGATGATCCAGTGGATGTTGGCAATTTGATCTCTGGTTCCTCTGCCTTTTCTAAAACCAGCTTGAACATCTGGAAGTTCACGGTTCATGTATTGCTGAAGCTTGGCTTGGAGAATTTTGAGCATTACTTTACTAGTGTGTGAGATGAGTGCAATTGTGCGCTAGTTTGAGCATTCTTTGGCATTGCCTTTCTTTGGGATTGGAATGACTACTAATGAGTCCTGTGGCCAGTGCTGAGTTTTCCAAATTTGCTGACATATTGAGTGCAACACTTTCACTGCATATTTAAGGATTTGGAATAGCTCAACTGGAATTCCATCACCTCCACTAGCTTTGTTCGTAGTGATGCTTTCTAAGGCCCACTTGACTTCACATTCCAGGATGTCTGGCTCTAGGTGAGTGATCACACCATCGTGATTATCTGGGTCATGAAGATCTTTTTTGTACATTTCTTCTGTGTATTCTTGCCACCTCTTCTTAATATCTTCTGCTTCTGTTAGGTCCATACCATTTCTGTCCTTTATCGAGCCCATCTTTGCATGAAATGTTCCCTTGGTATCTCTAATTTTCTTGAAGAGATCTCTAGTCTTTCTCATTCTGTTGTTTTCCTCTATTTGTTTGCATTGATTGCTGAGGACGCTTTCTTATCTCTTCTTGCTATTCTTTGGAACTCTGCATTCAGATGCTTATATCTTTCCTTTTCTCCTTTGCTTTTCGCTTCTTTCATTTTAGTTTACTGATTCCTAAAATGTCAATGTTCAGTCTCTCCTGCTTGGCTACCTCCAATTTACCTTAATTCATGGACCTAACGTTCCAGTTTCCTATGCAATATTATTTTTTACAGCATCAGACTTTACTTTTACCACCAGACACATCCACACTCAGCATTTGTTTCTGCTTTGGCCCAGCTGCTTCATTCTTTTTGGAGCTGTTAGTAATTGCCCTCTGGTCTTCTGCAGTAGCATCTTGGACACCTTCTGACCTGGGGGGCTCATATCTTTTTGCCTTTTCATACTGTCCATGGGGTTCCCTAGGCAAGAACACTGGAATGGATTTCCATTTCCTCCTGCAATGGACCGTGTTTTGTCAAAACTCTTCACTATGACCCATCTGTCTTGGGTGGCCCTACATGGTATGGCTCATGGCTTCATTGAGTGATCAAGTGCCTTTGCCATGATAAGGCCGTGATCCATGAAGGGGAGAAGAGAATGGACCACTAAATAATAAAACATGTCGATTAATAGGGCAGAGCACCCAGAAATAGACATATATATATAACATATAGGAGTTGTATAAATGATAGAGGAAGCATTTCAAATTAGAATGGGAAAGATGGGCTAGTCAATAAATGACAAGTGGGCAAGTAGTGTGCTATCTCCAAGGATAGGGACCCTGCTTGACTATACACACAAAAAACTAAAATGATAAGAAATTTCAATTAAAAAAAAAAAAACCCCACAAAGGGACTAAAGAAAACAAAAGGAAATTGTTTTACTATCTCACAGTGGGAAATGCCTATGTAAGCTTAACATAAACTGTATAGGTTCTCAGAATCCCTAAAATACAGACAGAGAAATTTGACTATCTTAAAACTTAAAATTTCTTCTTAGGAAAAACACACAAAGTCATAATTGGGGGAAAAATAAACTATTTGCAATACATATGACTAGAACAATTCTAATATCTTTGTATAGAGAGAGTCCCTACTAAAAACAAACACACAAGAACGTAATCTGAAGAAAATGTATAAAAAATAAAGACATTAAGAATCTTTACAGAGTGAAGTAAGCCAGAAGGAAAAACATAAATACAGTATACTAACGCATATATATGGAATTTAGAAAGATGGTAACGATAACCCTGTATACGAGACAGCAAAAGAGACACTGATGTATAGAACAGTCTTATGGACTCTGTGGGAGAGGGAGAGGGTGGGAAGATTTGGGAGAATGGCATTGAAACATGTGAAATGTCATGTATGAAACGAGATGCCAGTCCAGGTTCAGTGCACGATGCTGGATGCTTGGGGCTGGTGCGCGGGGACGGCCCAGGGGGATGGTATGGGGAGGGGGGAGGGAGGAGGGTTCAGGATGGGGAGCACGTGTATACCTGAAATTAAAAAAAATAAATAAATAAAGACATTAAGAATCTTACACTGACCTTGGAAATTATGTAACAGGTTTCTACACCCACTTTACAGATGGAAAAGCTAAGGCACAAAGGTTAAAAGATTTTCCTAAAAGGAGGACTGGAATAACACATTCCTTGATTATGTTCTTGGGTTTTCTCTACCATGCTGAAAGTTAAGAGAAATGAGCCTTTTCGCATGCCATCAGATGGAGGAATGTGTTGTTCCCTAGCTGTGTTTTTCTGCCTGCTGCTCCTGTCTGTCTCTCCAGTGCATGATAGATGGCCCTTCCCTACCCAGCATGGCAGCCCTGGCCACTGGGCCCCACTTCCCTCCTGCCTTACCTCCAGGCTTCTGGAAGCAGTAGCACCACTCATTGTTAGAGAGCTTGCCATCCTTGAAGGAATCACAGGAATTGAAGAGAGGCTTGATACAGGGCTCGTACTTATCCAGGTAGATGGCGTTGATCTCTGAATGGTCAAGCAGGAGGTCATAGTTCATATCCAACTTGTTGAACATCCAGCCCAGGGAGTCCTTGCAGATGGGCAGGATACTGGTGTCAAACCCTGCGATGGAAAGGACATGTCTCAGCCTGCTCTCTCCTGCCCTGCGGGCTTCCCAGCTTTCTGTCCCAAAGGGTGCCCCAGGGCCCACCCCTCCCCAGGTATATTCTCAGCAGCCTTCTACCAGAATATGTGGTGGTGGTTAGTTTTCAAATGAAACAATTTAAAATGCACTAAAATGGAAGTCAGCATTTGAGGAAAATGTGTTCTAATGGGAATAAATCCCCAGTGCTAATTTATCTGTTATATAAATAGGAGTTTTTGTGTATATAGAGAGTATAGATTCTATCTATACAAAGATATTTGAAATTCATAAATAGGAATTAATCAGACTTGCTTAAAACAAGGGATACCTGAAAGGAAGAGTACAAATATGGTGAGTAAGAGGACTAGTGGATAATACTGCAAACGATGCTTTTATATTGAGGAAAAATTATTTGAAAAACCAAAAGAACCTATTGTGAAAAGGATGGCAGTGAAATGAAACGAGGTGGCACAATCCAGAAGCAGTGATTATATCTCAAAGGACTGTTCAATCCAAAAGGCTGAACATTAATGGGAAAACAAGCCAGACACCTGCCTCTGTTCTCCATTTTTTCTTTTCTGCAATCCCCTCAAGAGATACATGATATGGAATCCAAATTGACACAGACAATGATTTCTTTCTTATTTCCCAGGTGTGGGGAGGAGGGGTAGTTTTCTTAAAGAATTGTTTCTACAATGGAAACTATATGTACTCAAATAATGACACTTGGCTTAACACTGGGGATATTAAGCCTACTGCAGACAAGCCCCAGAGCAGATATGCCCCCACATCTAAAACTCATCTTTCTTTCAGAATCAAAACCACCAGGCCATTTCAAATTATTCCATAATCTGGATTTCTAAGACTGGTTTTATTTTCCTGAGAAAATGATGAAAGTAGTTCACTTTTGTGTTACTTAAGGCACTCTTCTAAGCATTTTATAGTTGATTAACTCACTGAGTCCTTCTAACAGCTTATGAAATGATGCTTTATCCTCTCTAAAGATTTTTTTTTTTTAAGCTCAAGGTTTAAGTTACTTATTCAAGGTCATACAGCTGTGGGGTTGAGATTCAAGCCCAGGTGGCCCAACCTTGAGTCTACATTCTTGGTCCCTCCTCTTCTAGGGCTGCCTCTGCCTTGCATGACATGGAATCCTCCTACCCTGAGGACATCCAGTAGGTTTGGGTGCTAAGCTGAGGGATGAGCAATGTAAGGGGTGATACAGTAACTGTCAGGGAGGCTCCTGATGGGGTTGATTGTCCCTCTGGGGTTCTTACCTATAGCCTGTCATTGGATTCTATGTGTCTCACCAGGAACCCCTGCTTAGCCAGCATGATACAGGACAGAACAAAGCACGCCCACCCTTTAAAGCAGTGTCTTTACAAAAGAGTCTTCACTGTCCAGAGGTCAGTAAACTGTTGCACCTCCTCCTCTGAGCTCTCATGGAAGCCTATGCTTCCCTCCCATTTTCCGTACCTGTAAATTAGACTCTTAGCTATTTGACAGCAAAGACTGTCTTGTTTCCTTCATAGACTCAGCCTGTAGAGGCACACAGGAAGTGCCCAATGGAATTTGTTGAGAGAGGTTGTCTAGCTGTTGCAAAGTTTAGCACCTTCCAATATAAAAAATCCTTCCATTTTTAAATTTATTCTTTTTGATATCTTATAACACATCTTAGAAAAATACCCCTTCTCAAGAAGAGATACTGTGGAACATAATCAGGCCTCTTCTTTAACTGAAGGTCATGACTGGACAGTCTCTATGTTGATGATGTCCTCAGGGGCAACTGAATAAAGGAATAATTTACTCTGACACTAAATGGCTCCACACTTTTGTACAGAATAATTTATGTGATATTCATCCATGTTAGAGGATATTACCATTTTAATACATGGGAAAGGGAAACTTAATTTTTTAATGTTCCCAGAACTCTGAGAGCTTCTTTACAAATGTTTATCACCAAATTTTCTTCTTGGAAAACATGAATCATGGGTAAAAAAATGTACATCTATGCTAAGTTCAGTTGTGGGGGTTTTGTTTTTTGTTTTTGAGCTATACATTATATAATTTAGAATCAATCACTCTTTGGTTGTAATAAAATGTAAGCAAGTTGATCTTTAAACTTTTTTGGCACCTTGATATTGAAAGCAGACTAATGTTATCTAGACCTCAAGGAAAAATCAAAAGAAACTAAATCCTGACATCATTAGAGCTGGCCATTTTGCATATATATGTTCGAAGGATGTGTGCCCATGATATATCAGAAACATCATGCTGGTACTTGTTTAAATTTCTTCACAGTCCAGTGTATAGTAGTGCACAGTCCAGTGTACATCCAATGTATGTCCAGTGTACATACAGTATGTACAATCCAGTGTACTGTATACAGTGGTGCACAGTCCAGCGCACATCTAGGGCACAGCTGGTGCATAGCTGAAACACAGCTGGCCACATCTGGCATACAGCCCAAATGCACATCTGGAACACATCTGGACACATCTGGGCACACAGCTGGCACACAGCTGGACCACAGCTGGACACATCTGAAATACAGCTGGACACATCTGGCACACAGCTGGACACATCTGGAACACAGCTGGACTACAGCTGGAACACATCTGGCACACAGCTGGATACAGCTGGAACACAGCTGGACATATCTGGCACATAGCCCAAATGCACATCTGGAACACAGCTGGACACATCTGGTGCACAGTTCAAATGCACATCTGGTGTAGAGTCCAGTGTACACCTGGTGTACAGTCCAAGGGCACATCCCACTGTGCAATGTACAGTCCAGTGTATGTCCAGTGTATGTCCAGTGTACACCAGTGTGTGTCTAGTGTACAGTCCAGTGTCTGTCAGTGTATAGTGTATATTAAGTGTATAGTCCAGTGCACATCCAGTGTACAATCTATACACTGTAGTGTATGTCCAATGTCTTTGTGCTTGTCTTCTCCATATTCACAAAATTCTATGGTTCTTATAGTCATTCTTAAAAGAAATGGCAATGAACAAGTAGTCAGTAGGTTCAAAGAAGCCAGAATAAAAGGAACAAAATTTAAGTGAATTGAAAATTGTATTGCTTGACACTGAATTCAGGTCAGTGATGTGCAAGAGCAAGTTACTGAACTTCTCTGTATATGTTTCTCATTTTCTTCAGCTGTATTGTAAAAATGTTAGCCACCCCTCTTTAGACTTACAGTTTTTAGTAATAATTTCTTGATCTCTCAAGAATGTGAGTCAAGAAGAGCCGAAGGAAACATGACAGTCCAACGTAATGTGCTAGCCTTCATTTCTCTGTTGTCGTCTGATTGGTTGGTGAGATCTGAGTTGTTCTTAATTTGCTTAGTCATTTTTTCCACTGTTCTAACTAGCTATCATGTCAATCTTTCCATTTCAGTTGCTGCTTTAAGGTCTAAAGCTGTGGGAAAGGAAGGACTAGTAAACCCATTTATGAACATGATTCCTGACCGCCATCGGTCCTTCCTCTTCATAGCTTTTTGGGCCAGAGCCCATTTCCCCATTTTAGGGATAAGTCTGGAACAGCAACTGCTGGCACCCCAGGATCGTGTCTCCATCCCAGAATTCTGGGAAATTTTAATATTGCTTACTGACCACCAAAAAGAAGTGCCAAACTGGTTGGGCAATAGGCTAAAGTCAAGCCCACCCACACCTATTTGTAAGGCTCTAGAAGAGAGGTATCTGCATCTGCTCTCCAGGGATGCAGGGGGAACAGACTAGCCCTTCTGGTTGGTTGGCCCCAAACTCATGGGACTTCTAGGGTTGCATGGTTTCCCCTTCAGAACTCCTGTGCTGACAATGTCTCTCCCTCCTGTGCCTCATGGACGAATGCAGTGTCCTTCCTTTATATCTCCAACTGTTTCAGAACATCACACCTAAAAACCTCTTCAGGGACTCAATTTGCTTGTGGCCAAGGGCAGGCATTTTGCAGGCTCACTGGCTGTCAGCAGAAGGAGTCTCCTGGGACTGGAGGCTATGAGGAGCAGCTCTTTCATATCAATCTGCTCTTCACTGAAAGGTTATACAGAAAGCCCAGTGGTTCAGCCACTCCTGGAAGATCCCTGGGAAAAGCTTCCCACTGTCCACAACTCCCAAGGAACCTTTGACATGAATGGGAAGAATCTTACATCCCTCTTCACACTCACACAACCACCAGGACCCTCTCTTTGGATATATAGCATATGCTTCCCAGAATCGACCTTTCCCTTAATTGGTAAAAATTCCAACCTGGTGAGTGAATTGTCCTCTGGATCAACATTCTCTAGGTGGCTGTGAACAGCAAAGAATAACCCTGAAATTATGAAGAATATTCTGATTTGGGCTGAAGACCAGATGCTGGTTAGACTCTGGGTCCCAGCAGTTACCAGTATCACTTCTTACTCACTTAGCTCAATCCAGGAGCATTACATTCAGAAATCCTGTCAACATAAGTGTGACATCAGGGATGGGGTGAAATACTCTCTGCTTTAAATAACATGTGTTTTTATATTTTTACAAATCAATAAAAATCACTACATAGAAAAAGCTATGCCAAAGCTCCATGTATCTTGACAACTGTGTTATTGAGTCAGCCCTTCTGTACCAACTGGCCATAGTGTAGAGAAGTGCCCCACTAGTGGCCTGTGGGTTAGAGGCAGTGAGAGGCTCCACCAAAGTGCAAACACACAGACCTAACCCCCAGTTTGCTCTCCGGCTTATGGAGAGGTTTGGAGTATGATCTTGAGCCACTTTGGTGATGGTGGAGGGAATGCTTGTCAGGTAGTCTATCTCTGGAAAACAAAATGCAGTCTCACTAAAGTCCAAAAGCCCAAGATATCAAAGATGTTTGCTACCATGTTGCTTATAATAGCTGAACATTAGGAGCAACTTCAAAGCTCCCAAATAAAGGTCTAATTACATGAATTATGTTATATCAATATATTGAGATTTTATGTCATGTCTACAAAGCAGAATACTACTCAACTATATAGAAAGATAGTCATAGTGTATTGCTGAACGATAAAAGAAGGCCATAAAACAGTCTGTAAAGTGTGCATGTGTATACATACACACAGAAATATAGTTTTTTCTATGTGACAAGGAAAAAAAATGGAAGAATATGCCATGCCAGGAGAGCTTAAAGCTATGAAAATGGTGTGGTTCTATATATTTCTTAATTGAAATATCAGTCAGTTCAGTCACTCAGTTGTGTCCAACTCTTTGTGACTCCATGGACTGCAGCACGCCAGGCCTCTCTGTCCATCACCAAATCCCGGAGTTTGCTTAAACTCACGTCCATTGTGTCAGTGATGCCATCCAACCATTTCATCCTCTGTCATCCCCTTCTCTTCCTGCCTTCAATCTTTCCCAGCATCAGATTCTTATCCAGAGAGTCAGTTCTCTGCATCAGGTGGCCAAAATATTGGAGTTTCAGCTTCAGCATCAGTCCTTCCAATGAATATTCAGGACTGATTTCCTTTAGGATTGACTGGTTGGATCTCTTTGCAGTCCAAGAGACTCTCAAGAGTCATCTCCAACGCCAAAGTTCAAAAGCATCAGTTCTTCATGGCTCAGCTTTCTTTTTATAGTCCAACTCTCACATCTATACAAGACTACTTGAAAAAACATAGCTTTGACTAGATGGACATTTGTAGGCAATGTAATGTCTCTGCTTTTTAATATGCTGTCTAGGTTCGTCATAGCTTTTCTCCCAAGGAGCAAATATCTTTGAATTTCATGGCTGCAGTCACCATCTGCAGTGATTTTGGATCCCCCCAAAATAAAGTCTCTCACTGTTTCCATTGTTTCCCTATCTATTTGCCAAGAAGTGATGGGGCTGGATGCCAAGATGTTAGTTTTCTGAAGGTTGAGTTTTAACCCAACTTTTTCACTCTCCTCTTTCACTTTCATCAAGAGGCTCTTTAGTTCTTCTTCACTTTCTGCCATAAGGGTGGTGTCATCTGCGTATCTGAGGTTATTGATATTTTTTTCTGGCAGTCTTTATTCCAGCTTGTGCTTCATCCAGCCTGGCATTTTGCTTAATATACTCTGCATATAAGTTAAATAACCAGGGTGACAATATACAGCCTTGAGATACTCCCTTCCCAATTTGGAACCAGTCTGTTGTTCCACGTCCAGTTCTAACTGTTGCTTCTTGACCTGCATACAGATTTCTCAAGAGGCAGGTCAGGTGGTCTGGTATTCCCATCTCTTGAAGAATTTTCCACAGTTTGTTGAGATCCACATAGTCAAAGGATTTGGCATAGTCAACAAAGCAAAAGTAGATGTTTTTCTGAAACTCTCTTGCTTTTTCAGTGATCTGACAGATGTTGGCAATTTGATCTCTGGTTCCTCTGCCTTTTCTAAATTCAGCTTGAACATCTGGAAGTTCATGGTTCACATACTTTTGAAGCCTGGCTTGGAGAATTTTGAACATTACTTTGCTAGCGTGTGAGATGAGTGCAACTGTGTGGTAGTTTGAGCATTCTTTGGCATTGCCTTTGTTTGGGATTGGAATGAAAACTTACCTTTTCCAGTCCTGCAGCCACTGTTGAGTTTCCAAATTTGCTGGCATATTGAGTGCAGCACTTTCACAGCATCATCTTTTAAGATTTGAAATAGCTCCACTGGAATTCCACCACCTCCACTACCTTTGTTCATAGTGATGCTTCCGAAGGCCCACTTAACTTTGCATTCCAGGTTGTCTGGCTCTAGGTGAGTGATCACACCATCATGGTTATCTGGGTCATGAAGATCTTTTTTGTATAGTTCTTTTATGTATTCTTGCCACCTCTTCTTAATATCTTCTGCTTCTGTTAGGTCCATGCCATTTCTGTCCTTTATTGTGCCCATGTTTGCATGAAATATTCCCTAGGTATCTCTAATTTTCTTGAAGAGATCTCTAGTCTTTCTCATTCTATTGTTTTCCTCTATTTCTTTGCACTGGTCACTAGAAAGGCTTTCTTATCTGTCCTTGCTATTCTTTGGAACTCTGCATTCAGATGGGTATATCTTTCCTTTTCTCCTTTGCCTTTTGCTTCTCTTCTTAGCTATGTGTAAGGCCTCCTCAGACAACCATTTTGTCTTTTGCATTTCTTTTTTTGGGGATGGTCTTTTAATTGAAGACTTATACTTCTTTTAATTGAAGTGTAGGTGATTTACAATATTGTGTTAGTTTCATGTGTACAGCATAGTGTTTTTGCAGATTATACTCCATTCTAGATTATTACAAGAAAATGGCTATAAATCCCTGTGTTGTATATTATTGCCTATCTATTTTATACATGATAGTTTATTATTTTTGTATATTAATATGTACTTAAATGTATTTCCTAAAAATCAGTATTAAATACTAGATAACTTTGCAACCCAACTTAAAAAAATTAAACAAGACCCTTATATATGTTGTCCACCTTGAAACAAGGGACACATACAGACTGAAAGTGAAGGCCTGGAAAAAGATATTCCATGCAAATAGAGACCAAAAGAAAGCAGGAGTAGCAATACTCATATCAGATAAAATAGACTTTAAAACAAAGGCTATGAAAGGGACAAAGATGGATACTACATAATGATCAACAGATCAATCCAAGAAGAAGATATAACAATCATAAGTATATATGCACCCAACATAGGAGCACCACAATATGTAAGACAAATGCTAACAAGTATGAAAGGGGAAATTAACAATAACACAATAATAGTGAGAGACTTTAATGCCCCACTCACACCTATGGATAGATCAACTAAACAGAAAATTAACAAGAAAACACAAACTTTAAATGATACAATGGACCAGTTAGACCTAATTGATATCTATAGGATGTTTCACCCCAAAACAATGAATTTCACCTTTTTCTCAAGTGCACATGGAATCTTCTCCAGGATAGATCACATCCTGGGCCATAAATCTAGCCTTGGTAAATTCAAAAAAACTGAAATCATTCCAAGCATCCTTTCTGACCACAATGCAGTCAGATTAGATGTCAATTACAGGAGAAAAACTATTAAAAATCCAAACATATGGAGGCTGAACAACACGCTGCTGAATAACCAACAAATCACAGAAGAAATAAAAAATGAAATCTATATATGTACAGAAATGAATGAAAATGAAAACACAACAGCCGAAAACATACGGGACACTGTAAAAGCAGTACTAAGGGGAAGGTTCATAGTGATACAGGCTTACCTCAAGAAACAAGAGAAAAGTCAAATAAATAACCTAACTCTACACCTAAAGCAACTTGAAAAGGAAGAAATTGTGAGCCCCAGGGTTAGTAGAAGGAAAGAAATCGTAAAAATTAGGGCAGAAATCAAGGCAAAAGAAACAAAAGAGACCATAGCAAAAATCAACAAAACCAAAAAAAGCTGGTTCTTTGAGAAGATAAATAAAACTGACAAACCATTAGCCAGACTCATCAAGAAACAAAGGGAGAAAAATCAAATCAACAAAATTAGAAATGAAAATGGAGAGATCAAAACAGATAACACAGAAATAGGATCATAAGAGACTATTATCAGCAACTATATGCGAATAAAATGGACAACATGGAAGAAATGGACAAATTCTTAGGAAAGTACAACTTTCTAAAACTGAACCAGGAAGAAATAGAAAATCTTAACAGACCCATCACAAGCACGGAAATTGAAACATAATCAGAAATCTTCCAACAAACAAAAGCCCAGGACCAGATGGCTTCACAGCTGAATTCTACCAAAAATTCAGAGAAGAACTAACACCTATCCTACTCAAACTGTTCCAGAAAATTGCAGAGGAAGGTAAATTTCCAAACTCATTCTATGAGGCCACCATCACCCTAATATCAAAACCTGACAAAGATGCCACAACAAAAATAAAACTACAGATCAATATCACTGATAAACATAGATGCAAAAATCCTTAACAAAATTCTAGCAAACAAAATCCAACAATATTTAAAAAGATCATACACCATGACCAAGTGGGCTTTATCCCAGGGATGCAAGGATTCTTCAATATCTGCAAATCAATAAATGTAATACACCACATTAACAAATTGAAAAATAAAAACCGTATGATTTTCTCAATAGGTGCATAGAAAGCCTTTGACAAAATTCAACATCCATTTATGATAAAAACCCTCCAGAAAGCAGGCATAGAAGGAACATACCTCAACATAATAAAAGCTATGTATGACAAACCCACAGCAAACATTATCCTCAAAGGTGAAAAATTGAAAGCATTTCCCCTAAGTCAGGAACAAGACAAGGGTGCCCACTTTCACCACTACTATTCAACATAGTTTTGGAAGTTTTGGCCACAGCAATCAGAGCAGAAAAAGAAATAAAAGGAATCCAGATTGGAAAAGTAGAAGTAAAACTCTTGCTGTTTGCAGAGGACATGACCCTTTACATAGAAAACCCTAAAGACTCCACCAGAAAATTACTAGAGCTAATCAATGAATATAGTAATGTTGCAGGATATAAAATTAACACACAGAAATCCCTTGCATTCCTATGCACTAACAATGAGAAAACAGAAAGAGAAATTAAGGAAACAATTCAATTCACCATTGCAATGAAAAGAATAAAATACTTAGGAATATATCTACCTAAAGAAACAAAAGACCTATATATAGAAAACTATAAAACACTGGTGACAGAAATCAAAGAGGACACTAATAGATGGAGAAATATACTGTGTTCATGGATCGGAAGAATCAATATAGTGAAAATGAGTATATTACCCAAACCAATCTAGGGATAGGATTCAATGCAATCCCTATCAAGCTACCAACAATATTTTTCAGAGGACTAGAACAAATAATTTCACAATTTGTATGGAAATACAAAAAACCTCGAATAGCCAAAGCAATCCTGAGAAAGAAGAATGGAACTGGAGGAATCAACCTGCCTGACTTCAGTCTCTACTACAAAGCCACAGTCATCAAGACAGCATGGTACTGGCACAAAGACAGAAATATAGATCAATGGAACAAAATAGAAAGCCCAGAGATAAATCCAAACACCTATGGACACCTTATCTTTGACAAAGGAGGCAAGAATATACAATGGAGAAAAAAAAAATCAATCTCTTTAACAAGTGGTGCTGGGAAAACTGGTCAACTACTTGTAAAATAATGAAACTAGAACACTTTCTAACACCATACACAAAAATAAACTCAAAATGGATTAAAGATCTAAATGTAAGACCAGAAACTATTAAACTCCTAGAGGAAAACATAGGCAAAACACTCTCTGACATAAATCACAGCAGGATCCTCTATGACCCACCTCCCAGAGTAATGGAAATAAAAGCAAAAATAAACAAATGGGACCTAATTAAAATTAAAAGCTTCTGCACAACAAAGGAAACTATAAGCAAGGTGAAAAGACAGCCTTGAGAATGAGAGAAAATAATAGCAAACAAAGCAATGGACAAAGAATTAATCTCAAAAATATACAAGCAACTCCTTTAGCTCAATTCCAGAAAAATAAAAGACCCAATCAAAAAGTGGGCCAGAGAATCAAACAGACATTTCTCCAAAGAAGACATACAGATGGCTAACAAACACATGAAAAGATGCTCAACATCACTCATTATCAGAGAAATGCATATCAAAACCACAATGAGGTACCATTTCACACCAGTCAGAATGGCTGCTTCCAAAAGTCTACAAGCAATAAATGCTGGAGAGGATATGGAGAAAAGGGAATCCTCTTATACTGTTGGTGGGAATGCAAACTAGTATAGCCACTATGGAGAACAGTGTGGAGATTCCTTAAAGAACTGGAAATAGAACTGCCTTATGACCAAGCAATCCCACTGCTGGGCATACACACTGAGGAAACCAGAATTGAAAGAGACACGTGTACCCCAATGTTCATCGCAGCACTGTTTATAATAGCCAGGACATGGAAGCAACCTAGATGTCCATTGGCAGATGAATGGATAAGAAAGTTGTGGTACATATACACAATGGAATATTACTCAGCCATTAAAAAGAATACATTTGAATCAGTTCTAATGAGGTGGATGAAACTGGAGCCTATTATACAGTGAAGTAAGTCAGAAAAACACCAATACAGTATACTAATGCATATATATGGAATTTAGAAAGATGATAATGATAACCCTATATGCGAGATAGCAAAAGAGACACAGATGTATTGAACAGTCTTTTGGACTCTGTGGGAGAGTGTGAGGGTGGGATGATATGGGAGAATGGCACTGAACCATGTAAAATATCATATGTGAAATGAATCACCAGTCCAGGTTTGATGCATGAAACAGGATGCTCGGGGCTGGTGCACTGGGATGACCCAGAGGGAGGGGATGGAGAGGGTGGTGGGAGGGGGGTTCAGGATGGGGAACACATGTACACTCATGGCAGATTCAAGTCAATGTATGGCAAAACCAATACAATATTGTAAAGTAAAATAAATAATTAATTAAAAAAATAAGTGGTTGTATTTTCTTGATTCTAAGGCATTTCCTTGTCCTCCAGTATTTTAATATTTCTGAAATTGCAGTGTGTTTCAAGTCACTGTGTACATTTAAGTTAGTGTTTCTTTTAACAACAGCATCTCAGGGTGGTCAATCAATATCAGTAACTGAAGAAATGTGGTGTTTAAAATGAAATAAACTAGCAAGAGTAAAGTGTCTTACTGCCTTGGGCTGTTTCAGAGCTGGTGGGCTTGATGACCCTGTTTGCATCCTCATGAAGGGCTCCAAACCAGTCCTTGAGTCGGGAAGCAAGGTTTCTCAACTCCTTGTCCGTGCAAGCTGGAGAAAAAGCAGATGGAACAAACATTAAGTCTGTGGGCTCTCTTCCCTCAACAAGCAATGCTCCAAACAGAACTCTCTCTCCAACCAGGATGTAACTCCTTACCCCACTGTGAAAATGCCCCAAAGATGTTGCCTTCACAGGTAAAGAGCGTGACAAAGTGAGAGCTGAGACTCCCAGGCAAGCAGCGCTATGCAAACCTGAACGTGGACTGCCTCTGCACTCTGAAAGCAAGCTGGGGTGGTCTTAGCATCACGTACCAGCCTCCAAAAGCTGTTATGGGTCCTTTTGCTAACCTGATCAAACTTGCTATTGCAGTTTGCCAGAGAAGATCACATTTTCCACTGAACTCATGCCAAGAGATAAACACTTAGGGATAGCTAATGTTCTTAGGGAAAGGCAGCCTGGGATATCAAAAGACCCCAGGATGAGCAACTCTCAATTTTGCATCAGCTCACATGTGGGTTTCTGAGTGTGGCATATTTTGCCGGCCTTTGGACAAACTGATTTGAATTTCCCTTATGGACAGATGGATGCCTCGTCCCTGAAAGAGTCCTTTTCTGCAGCCCATCTTTAACTAACCAGCTCATCTTTTAGGGTATGACAGAGAAAATTTAATGAACACTCCTTCTGAGAACACGAAACTCCAGATGCTGGATGGGTAGGTGCAGGCTATCTGACAGTCTCAGCAAGAACTAAGACTGGAGGAGAGGAATCCCCAAAGGAGGGACAGTGGCACAGAGAAGGGAGCTGACTTTCCCTTGCTGCCTGATTTTACCCTAATTCTAGGTCCTGAGAATCCTGACAAAGGGTCCAGGCAGTGGGCCTCTAGCAAGAGGCAGAACACCCAGCACTGCATTTAGCAGTTTGCATTGAGAGGGACAGGAATTAGAGACCTAAGGAGATAAAGTCTCAATAAAGAAAAAGTGAAGCCCACCACTGTCACTTTTCCCAAATTCTAAAAGCCAAGCAAGTCACCATTATGACACAGAGCTGCGTTCTGAATGTCTCACGGTGCTGGCAAGATGCAGATGAAGGCTAGAATCTGTCAATGCAGGGGGACCCCAGCGAACACCCAGGCTCTCCACTGGAAGGGACATGGGCAGTGATAAAGGATCTGTGGGTCTCACTCAGATGCCCATCCAGCCTTCACTCGGCTGAGCCCATCAGCCCCCATCTGCCCTGCCAAGGGGTGAATCCTCTCCAGAAGACAACAATACTAGGCAGAGCCTCTCCTCCTGTTTACCTGACTGCATTTAGGAGAGCCCCTCTTTCCTGAGCCTGGGGTTTGGTACTTGATGGAGAACACAGCCCAACTTCCTAAACCTCAGGGAGGAAAAGACTCTCTTGCCCTCCACTTGAGGTGAGGTGGTGAGCAGACCCAGGTGAAGTCTATGCAATCTGAGTGCGCTCATGTCTAGCTGCCGTCTTCCTTCTAGTCAGGAGCCACAGCTGAACTCTGTAAAGCGTGGAATGTGTGACCATTGCTTATACCCAGGTCTCTAATGACCTCAAGACAACACCTGGCTTCCAACAACCAGAACATGATTGTATCTGAAAACACCAGCCAGGAAGTGGCACTGAGGACTGTCTGGAGAGGCAATGGAGTATTTGTGCTCTGGGATGTTGCTGCCTGGTGTGAATCCCAGCTCGACCACTGACTTGCTGGGTGACTCAAACCAGCCACTTAAACCCTCAGTGCCTCCATTTCATCATATCTGTAAACTCAAGGTATCATTATGTGACTATGAAATAGACAAGGTATGTAGCATGCTGAGGAAAACACCTGGTATACAGTAATTACTCAGCATGTGCCAGCTATGATTTTTATTACCTCTACTATTATTTTTATTTTAAAATTGATGATATATAGGTAAGTGTAGAGCAGCTGTCACAGCATTCAGAAAACTAGTAAGAAAATATACTAGCTAAGTTGCTTCAGTCATGTTCAACTCTGCAAAACTATGGACTGTAGACTGCCAGGCTCCTCTGTCTGTGGGTTCCCAGGCAAGAATACTGGAGTGGGTTGCCATGCCCTTCTCCAGGGGATCTTCCCGACCCAGGGATTAAACCTGTGTGTTTATGTCTCCTGCACTGGCAGCCAGGTTCTTTACCGCTAGCACCACCTGGGAAGCCCAAAGACAAAGACAGCTAAACACAATTGGCTTTGGACACACAACTGGCTTCGGCATACCTCTGTGCTAAACTGGTTTTGGCACACACAGATACCTCTGCTATCCAGTAGAATTGCCGTGAGCCACAGGTGACTATTTTCCTTTAAACTGATGAAAATGAAATAAAAGTTAAAATTTAGTTCTTCATTTGCACCCATCCCATTCCAAGTTGCTCAGTAGTCATATGTAGCTAGTGAATGACTCCATCTGTGACAACACAGATACACAGTATTTCCATTGTGGCAGAACATTGTATAACGAGCCCTGGATAAAGCTAGCCACCTTTGGGATTTCCAGCCTTTGCAGGTCCATCGTGATATCCTGACATGTAAGTCTGTGCCTTCAGCCCTTCCCCTCATTCCTTAGCAATGAGCTGAGGAAGGAGATCACGTGCTCACTCAAGCTGGGGACCAGCATCCCATGTTGAACCACGTGCACAGAAAGGAGGAGGAGGAGCTTGTGCTGACAGTGGTGATGCTCATCTCTGCCAGGTACCAGTACCAACCCTTTGGAGAAGCCTCCACTAACAACAGCCCCATTTCAGAGCCTCTGGGGAATAGAAGGCTCTCTTTTCTAAATTTTCGGACTTTGCACATCTCTAAACAGGAGAGGTCGTGGTCTGTTTTTCCAAGGAGAATGGGATATAGGCTCTATAGTCAATCTCAAGTTTGCAAATGGAAAATTAATAGCATCTATTTCTTCCTGATTGCCATGCACACTGTCTATTCTAAATGTTCTTTGAGCAGAGAAAATTGCCAAGTCAACTTGCAAAGGAAATGAATCCCCATCTCATGCTGCAGGATGAATTAGTCATGTATAACTAAACCCTGACAGATGTGCAGGTAATCTATATCTTGAGAAGACTGAATTTCCCACCAGCTTCTCAAAGTATGCAGGCTTTGGGTGGCTGATCAAGTCAGGGACTGGAGTCTTGAAGGAGCAAACCTGTCACTTGGGGAGAAGTCCTCAAGCAGGATGGCACTGGCCTGGGTAGAGAGAGATCAGAAGCTGAATGGAGATAGGAGGCATTCAATTACTGGGCCCTATTCATGCATAGTGTCCTCAACCGAACAGTCCTTATAAGGAGCAAATCAGGCACAGTCTGCCTGGGGCCAGATATGTCCCAGAGGAATAAAATATTCAGAGACGATGGCACACAGAGAGCTATTTGCTCAGATTCGGTATTCTAGCCACAATGCAACCCATCTCCTATGGGAGAAAAGTGCTTGCCTTTTAAGGTGCCTCTTATAGCCCCCGAAAAAGGCAGGAGAGGAGGATTAATGCTCCAGAAATAGGGGCCCTGACGGGTGCCTCCCATACACTTGGTTCCTTCCTTGGGAAAAGACACTTCTGTATGGAGAAAACCATAAAACCACATTTAAATCACACTCTGCCCAGAGGTGGGCCAACCCTTATGATTTCTAGAGGGCTGTCTGGTAGTCTCTCCTGGTGAGAGAAGCAAGGTTCTCAGGCCACCAGCATCCGATCATCAGAGGGGAAGATGCCGCTGTCTTGGGAGAGGATCTGGCCAAGTCGTGAAGACCAGGACCGTGTCCCCATCCACTGCCATATTTCCTGAATGGTGGGCGCAGCCAGCGCTCTGCCCTCCATGCTCCATTCTCTTCCCTTTCACTCCCAACCCTGGCTTTAGCTAACTTTTAATTGCTTTCATTCTCCTACTCATCTCTGCCCAACATCCTCTTCTGCAATCTTTCCATATCTACCTTCTTATTTCTACAGGTTACTCTCTTTCTTCCATGATCTCAATCTGTCCAGCATGGCTAGTGTTGGCAGCATCTCTGAGATCGACTGACCCCCAATCTCTGCCTCCTCCTAGAATCAGAGTGCGGCCCTGCCCAGCACTCATAACCACAGGGCAGACACCCAGGACTGCCTGTCCTGACTCCCACCAAAGTCCCCTGCTTCTTGCTATCTCCGCTGCCAGCCCAGGCACCACTGAGACCTCCCACCAAGTCAAGGCTCCCTGGTCTTGCTCCCCACTTTCCCTTTGCCATCCAGCAGCCAAAGTGATCTTTCCAAAAGGGAAATTTGATTAAGTCACTTTCCCACTTAGCTACTCCACAGGGCCTCAATTGCTCTGCACAAGCCCACCTAGACTCCTTAATGTGATCCCAGTGGCCTCTGCCTCCAACTCTTTTTGCTCCTCCTGGGCCTTGAGGCTCTGAGCTGTCTTTTGCACACACTGTTCTGATGGAACATGTTTCTTCTCTTTGTCTTGCTAATGCTTATCTTCTGTCAGATCTCTGCTTTAAAGCATACCTGTAACTTCCAGCTCAGTGTCCATCTTCCCTTCTAAATCATAGCAACATAAAACACGCCCCGAGGCTGGCTTGCCCCAAGGCTCAGCTCTTGGAGCCCAGCACCTAATGCAGTCAGTTCCTGGCATAAAGAATGCTCCCAATGCATACTTATTAACTGGGCATAACAGTGCTCTTGCTGCCTTCTGTAAACTTCCATCCATCCATCTGCAAGATGGTCTAATAAAGCTTAGCTCGTAGCATCACCACATGGAGTAAGATGAGACAGTATCAGTAAAACCTAGCTCACAGCTACTGGCTTACAATGGGGACTTGATAAATTTATGTTCCCCTTCCCATCTCCCAGTTGTCTGCATAATATGTTAGAATATTATTGTTATGCTTTTCATAAAAGCCCGAGGAGATGCCTGGAATATAAAGAATGACATCTCTCCTTCACTTATTTTGTATGTGGGTCAGTACAAGTCCAGGAGATTCGGGTTGTAATAGTTGCCTGCTTCTTCCAGGTGGCAAAGCTACATGAGGGGAGGGGGGCGTCTGATTCCCACCCCACACACACCTCCATTCTCAGCACTTACCATAAGGATAATCGTTATTCAGAATATATGTACTGAAAGAAACTGTGTGGCACGGGTTACAAACTCCCCAAGTCAAATCGCCATCATGTGGCAGGGACAGGATTTGGATCTCAGCTGTCTCCTTGCTGGGCTGCCCCTGGGTCCTGGACCACCTTTCTGGATTGACTGGGCTTGTGAATAGCCAGTACTAACTGAGGCAATTAATACACCTGGTCCATGCTGTACATGGAAAAAAATCAAAACCTCAGGCCCTCAAAGGTAAAGGAAGCTCTGCCAGCGGGGCAGGGAGGCAGCTAGCCAAGCAGCAGAAGATGGAGGGAGCACCATCAGGCTTTACTGTGAGAACAGTTGTCTTTTGGAAGGGCTGACTCCAGCCTGCTGCCTTCCTATTATGCTCCCAGGAGCATCTATCATCTGTGCAGCCACTGGGGCTTCATTAGAGAAAAGGAGAGGGCTGCTACGTTATTGCAAATGTGCAGGCAGACAGTTCCCTACCCTAGGAAAGCGCAGCACTCAGGCAGAGAAGGCCCAGGTAATTTGGTGTTCTCCCAGCAGACCTGCCCTGAACGAAATGCAATAAGCAAATGTAAATAAGGTGCATGCAGCCTCTGTGGATGGTATACAACCCTGGGAAGAAAATGTGATGGCTTTTTCTACCTGGGCTCTTTCCCCCTCCACAAGGCCTGGAGCTTTTAAGCGGGTATGAAGCCTGTGGGCTTTGAATGCAGACCGTGTAGAAACAAAGCTGGGAGTAAGTACATCATGATGGCTCAGTGGATGGGAGGGAGAAGGGGCACTGTGGCCAACATCATCGGGTAGAAAGTGGTGATGAGGTCATATAGCCCTGGCAGGGTCAGGAGAGAGGAAGGGGTGCCCTGATCTATGAGTATGTGCCTGTGGAGGGGTCAGTCGAGCTGAGCACTGCTTCTTCACTGAATGAGTGTCAGTAGCCTGGTCCTGCCCACCCCCATCACCCATTCACTCCTTCTTCCCTGGCTCCTCTATCTTCCTTCAGACAAAGCCAAAAGCTAGTGAGGAAGTTTCAAGATACATAATGTCCAGGGAAGAGACAGGAGCTGGGAGACTGTGCTCCTTTGAAAAATGCTCCCAAGGTTGATGACCAGTATTCCAAGCTGATCTCAGCTGATTGTTGACTTTGGGGACTGAATGACATGCTACTTATACCAAGCCCTCTTAGAGGATTAGAAAAGAGGAAGGTAAGGCAACAATCTGAGGTATAAACATATATAAAGATGATGTGGAAAATAAAGGTGGGGACAGACTGTGGACATTCTGTATTTAGAGCTACAGTGTTAATACCTAAAAGATACAGTAAGTGTCTATGTCTGTGTGTTACAAATCCTAACCGAAGGCCACGTTGGAACACCCAATTGGGGACGTTTGAAAATGGCAAATCTGACACACAACAATTTTAGGGTATCTGTGAACCTCTGCTAGGGAACCAATTACTGGTATGCTCTCAAAACTCAGAAAATCTTGCAACTAAAGAACCAAATGAGAAAACCAACGCTCCTGCTCAAGGACCCTCCCTCTCCGACCCTAGCCTTACCAATGCTTAGTTCAGCGTGCTGGAAGAAGCTAATATGAAAACAGAATGTAATTTAAACTTTGGTGCTTCGGAGGGTAATTAAAGAGTTGGGCTGGGCTGGAGTTGTCTTTGGAGCAGGCCAGCAGGCCTCTCAGAAATGGAGACCCAGTGCCGGCCCTTTCAAACTAATCTCCTTCAGCCCTCCTAGGTGCTGTTTGTGCATAATTACTTAATCAGAGCAGCAGTGGATCAATGCACTCAGAGTGTTTGCAATTAGCGTCTTCTCTAAAAGGCCTTCTTCAGGGCAGAATTAGATGCTGAGCTGGATCGACACAAGGATGCCTTCCTGAAACGCGTTGCCTAGGGTCCAGCCTCCTCTTTCTACCCTGCCATCCTCATGCTGCTGGGAGCCTTCAGTTACACGTAGTCTTCTCCTCCCCAGTAGGGACTGGGTCCCTCGTGCTGCTGGTTCCCTCCAGCCAGCAGCAAGTGCACCAGTGCTGGCAGGGGGAGTGTGCAAGGAGCACAGAAGAGGGGGTGCTGCACTCCAGGGAGCTCGAAAGACAGGAAGGAAGAGCTACAATTGCTCCTTGGGCTACAGTTTTGGGGTGCTGATCAACTAGGACTGAAATAGGTGAGGGTTGATTCTGCTTAGTATGGTTTTAGGAACAATAACCAGTCATTCTGCTTTAAAAGAATCCTGGGGAGGCAGGAGAGAGTAACTCAGCTCTGGAGGATGACAGCACTGGGCTCAGATGCCATCCTAGCTGAGACTGGACAGGGGCTTTCCCAATGGTCAGTTTCCTCATGTGCAGAATGGAGGTGATGACAGGAAAAGTTTGCAGCTTTATGGGAGGATTAGGCTAGAACAGATTTAAGTGTTCAGCACTTTGAAACCACTGGCTCTGAGATTATTTGTGTCTGTGGATCCACCAAATGTAAAAGGATGGGACTCCAGATCATGAGCATGGTATTTTCACATGAAACGATCCCTGAAGCCAGCTAGTAAGACAAGATTCCTCTCTGCTGTTTCTCAGAGGTTAGGCAACATCTCCAAGGTCTACAAACCCAAGTCCCCTGATTCGACATTCACTTGGCCTACTCACACCCCAGATGCCTGCACCCGGGGGCACTCTGGCCCCATATGCAAGAGAGACACTCTTCCCCAAGTTAAAGACCACACACCTGAAACAAAGGTCAGAACCACACTCCCGACCCTGAATACAAACAGGAGTATAGCGCCTCATTAAGAGTTCAAGATTCTAATACAGATGATCAACAGGCACATGAAAAGATTCTCAGCATCACTAATTATTAGCGAAATGCAAATCGAAACTACAGTGTGGAGGTACCAGTCAGAATGGCCACCATTAAAAAGCCAACAAATAACAGGTGCTGGAGAGAGTGGGCAGAAAAGGAAACCCTCCCACACTACTGGTGGGAATGTAAATTGGTGCAGCCACTCTGGAGAACACTATGGAGGTTCTTTGTTGTTGCTGCTGTTGTTGCGTTACTGTTGTATCTTGACTCTTTTTGTGACCCCATGGACTGTAGCCCACCAGGCTCCTCTATCCATGGGACTTCCCAGGCAAGAATTCTGGAGTGGGTTGCCATTTCCCTGTTCAGAGAATCTTCCCAACCCAGTAATCAAATCTGTGTCTCCTGCATTGACAGGTGGATTTTTCACCACTGAGCCACCATATGGAGGTTCCTTAAAAAACTAAAAACAGAACCATCATATGATGTAGCAATCCCAGTTCTGGGCATATATCCAGACAAAACTATAATTTGAAAGATACATGTACCTCTATGTTCACTGTAGCATTGTTTACAATAGTCAAGACAAGAAAACAACCTAAATGTCTATCAATAGATGAATGCATAAAGATGTGATATACATAGACACATATATATGTTCATCTATATGTGTGTGTGTATACGTATATATATAAAGAGAGAGAGATAGAGAAAGACATGAATTTGAACGAACTCTAGGAGATAGTGTAGGACATGGAATCCTGGTGTGCTGCAGTCCATGGGGTTGCAAAGAATCAAATACGACTTAGCGACTGAACAACATATAAATACATAAAGGAATATTATTCGGCCATCAAAAGAATGTAATGCCATTTGCAGCAACATGGATGGACCTAGAGAGTATCATACTAAGTGAAGTCAGAAAGAGAAAGACAAGGAAATACGTGGGAAAATATGGCACAAATCAACACATCTACAAAACAAAAACAGATGCACAGATATATAGAACAGACTTGCAGTTGCCAAGGAGAGAGAGGGTACAGGTGGGAAGGACTGGGAGTTTAGCAGATGCAAGTAATTATTATATATAGGATGGATAAACAACAAGGTCCTATTGTATAACACAGAGAACTATATTCAATATACTGTTACAATATACTATGACAATATAATGGAAAAGAATATGAAAAACAATATATTAATATAATTAATATATTAAGTATAATATATATAAAAGAATATGAATATATATTGATATGATTGAGTTACTCTGCTATACAGAAGAAATTAACACAACCCCTGTAAATCAAATGTACTTCAATGAATTAAAAAAAAATTTTTTTTTAAGTTCAAACTTCTGGCTCTATCAGCTCTGAGTTTGAACACCAGCTCTCAGTTTACAAGTGGTTGCTTTTCACATATCCCTGCTCTTCTCCAAGCCTCAGGTCTTTCATCTGTAAAATGGTGATATTAACAGTCTCAACCCCATGGGGTTATGGTAGGGAGTTACTGTGAAGATGAAGCTTTCAGAAACCAGCAGGCAACCACAAGTATCCTCTCTTCTGAGGAACGTCAGGGGCTGGTTGCACTTACCCTTGAGATCTAAGAGATATGCTGCCAGCCATAGCGGTTTTAATGACAGAAAATAAAACTGGGCAGATAGCAAAGTGAATCAGTTATACCTCATTGTAAACCAACTATATTCCAATAAAAATTTTTAAAAAGAAAAAAACTGGGGCTTCTTGCAGGGATTTTATTTTTTAAAATTAATTTAATTGGAGGCTAATTACTGTACAGTATTGTAGTGGTTTCTGCCATACACTGACATGAATTAGCCATGGGTGTACATGTGTTCCCTATCCTGAACTCCTCTCCCGGCTCCCTTCCCATCCTATCCCTCAGGGTCATCCCAGTGCACCAGCCCTGAGCACCCTGTCTCATGCATCAAACCTGGACTGGCAATCTATTTCACATATGGTAATATACATGTTTCAATGCTACTCTCTCAAATCATCCCACCCTCACCTTTCCCACAGAGTCCAAAAGTCTGTTCTTTACATCTATGTCTCTTTTGCTGTCTCACATATAAGGCCATTGTTACCATCTTTCTAAATTCCATACATATGTGTTAATATACTGTATTGGTGTTTTTCTTTCTGACTTACTTCATTCTGTATAATAGGCTCCAGTTTCATCCACCTCATTAGAACTAATTCAAATGCATTCTTTTTAATAGCTGAGTAATATTCCATTGTGTATATGTACCACAGCTTTCTTATCCATTCATCTGCCAATGGACATCTAGGTTGCTTCCATGTCCTGGCTATTGTAAACAGTGCTTTGATGAACACTGGGGTACATGTGTCTCTTTCAATTCTGGTTTCCTCGGTGTGTATGCCAAGCAGTGGGATTACTGGGTCATATGGCAGTTCTATTTCCAGTTTTTTAAGGAATCTCCACACTGTTCTCCATAGTAGTTGTACTAGTTTGCATTCCCACCAACAGTGTAAGAGTTTTCCCTTTTCTCCACACCCTCTCCAGCATTTATTGTTTGTAGACTTTTTGATAGCAGCCATTCTGACCGGCATGAGATGATACCTCAATGTGGTTTTGATCTGCACTTCTCTGATAATGAGTGATGTTGAGCATCTTTTCATGTGTTTGTTAGCCATCTGTATGTCTTCTTTGGAGAAATGTCTGTTTAGTTCTTTGGCCCATTTTTTGGTTGGGTCATTTATTTTTCTGGAATTGAGCTGCAGGAGTTGCTTGTATATTTTTGAGATTAATTCTATGTCAGTTGCTTTGTTTGCTATTATTTTCTCACATTCTGAGGAGATTTTAAAAGCATACACAAGGTGAATTCCCATTTCTAATTGGAGATCATCTCAAAGAATTGAGCGAGGTTGTGCCTGCTCAAATTAAATTGCATTATTACATGTAATTCCAGTTTTTACTTTTCAGTGCCTAAAACATCGATATATATGCATGTTTCTCTTATCCTTAGAGGATGCATCATTTTGTGTAAAAACAAGCATGAGCAAAGGAATTAGGGCTCCATTATTCAGGAGCTTGCTAATAAAGTCCTTCTTAAAAAGCAATCTTTGAAAGAACTTAAAATACATTAAACTGGGAGGAAGATGAGTTAAACCAATTAGTGGTACAACCTACAAGAAAAGACAGATAGATTTCCCTATTAAACCCATTACTGTTCTCAGTAACCAGATTTGAGGAGACTTTAATGTTTCTCTTGATTCTAATGATAATCCTTCATCTGGAAAAAGAAATACATTCAGAACTTGTACAACATTTGTAAATGTGCATTAGTGGAGTAGCATTTATAACAATAATCTGGAGTAGAGAGGTTAGCTTGATGAAATAAGCTTTTAAAACTTCTGATAAAAATCCACAGATTTTCCATACTCCAGGGCAAAACAAAATGTTATATATGCAAAGTATTGGTCAAAAATTGCTAACTCTGGCTTTACTTGTCTTTGTCAGGCAGTAGGTAAGCATTTCCCTAAATGGGAAACCTAGAATAGATGAGCAGCAGTGCAGAAAATAGCAGTTTTAAAGACGGATTTCATAGCCAACCACATTTCCCAGGTCCTCAACTAATAAAGACTAAACTGGAAAAAAATCTTGTTCTCACTTAAAATGAGATAAGGCAGAGCCCTGGGAACAGGGCAGGGATGTGGAGGGTCAGTTCCTGCATGGCTCATCCCACTGCAGAGACGCAGACTCAGTGCCTGCAAATCACTTTTGTGTTTTATTAATGTCTGAGCTCAAATGGCTGGTGGCAGTCAGGGAAGGCTTCCAGGAAGAGGCAAGACTAGAGCCAAGGCTCGTGTGCAGGGTTGACTTGGAAAAGGAGAAGACATTCCAGGAAAGTCTTAGAAATAATGAGGAAGCCAACTGGAATGAAGTGACTATTTAATTTTTACAGCTGATTTATATTTAAATTAGCTCTACTCAAGCACACCAACTTGAGCATAATTTGCTCTAATTCTGAATCATAAACATATACAAAAATCAAACATATAAATATGTGTATATATAAAATCTCCTGTAGATCTGTGTAGAGACAGTTCATTATTTTACACATTATATACATGTTTACATGCATTTCAAGGACCCTTTTCTGACCAGGTGAAACACTGACTATTCAAGGACTGATACACAAGCCTATATCTGCAAGGTTTTAGTAACAGAAAACATATTTTTTAGGGTACATATAAGAAGAATCTCCATTCCTAACTGGAGATTTGTGTCCAGTGTAATCTGTTCAAATTCAAGGTCCAAATTTGGGCATTTTTAAACAAGATTCTGTGTTTTTCAATCCCTAAAAACCAATACATGCATGTATGTTTTGACCTTAAATATGACATAAAGTTTGTTGTTTAACAGGATAGGAAGCGACAGAGGATTGGCAGAAGACCATGCCTGCCAAGCTTGGGATGGAGAGGTGGTGCTGATGGCCCAGGATGTATATGGAACCTACCACCCTCTTCTCATGACAAAGGTCCAGAAGAACCTCCAGGGGTGCTGGAGTCTAGAGTGAGAGGGTAGAGGTTGGAGCAGGAACTGAAAACTCCCAGTGGTAACTGAGGTCAGGACAGAATGGTCGTGGATGTGCCTGGAGCAGATGCAGCCTGGCATCTTCACTTTCATGCTTCTGGTGGACAAGCTGATAGAAGATGAGGATAAATAAAGCAAGGTCTGGAGAAGAACTGCCTTCTGGAACCATATAGGGTGTCTTAAGCTATTCCAAGTTCTGCCAGGTTCAGTGAAAAACTCACTGTTCTCTTCACCCTTGAGGTTATACAGCTCACTCTAAATTTGTCTCCACTGTACCCCGGTAGCCTTAGGGCAGAAATGACTATAGCTACTTAACAGGATAAGATGGTATCCAGCCTCAAGGGACTTTCTTTGGACTCACAGAGGGCCTCTGACTGGCAAAAAGATGAAATAGTAGCTATTATTATTTCTGTTTCTATAAATATTTCTGTATTTGGTCACAACAGAGTGTTTAGAGATTTGGTACCTAACAAGGCATAGCTAGCAACTTCCTATTTCCCCTCCTAAATATCATAATAAACAAAGAAAACAGAAAAAAAGTTATAAATTCCATTTTCAGTAAAACTAGAAAAGAGATATCATCCATAGCTTTAAACAATATAGCAGAAACCACCCAGATGGAAGTAAAATGTCCAGGTAGGGCAATAAAAAAAATCAAAAATATGTTTCTGATAATGTGAAGGACTCCTCCTGAGGTGATAGATCCACATTTCCTGCTCAGCAAGAACTAAGGGACCTGAAGAAAGGATGGGGCACAGATCAAACAGATGCTACACAGGTAGAAAAATGAGTAAGAAAGCAGGAAAAGAGTGTAGTGGCCTAGGGGCAGCAGGTCTCAGAAAATGCTCATAGCATTGTTCTTTCTATCAGTAAGAAGCACTCCAAAGTGTAACTTTGGTACAGCAAGAACAGTGGAGATAGGTGATGAGAGAAACCCTCTTAGGGCTCATCTGTTTCAGAGAAACAGAAAAGAAACAGAGCAGCCATCTTAGCAGGAAGCCATCTATCACCGGTAACACTGAAGTGAGTGCTTTTGTACTGTGGGGGCTATAGAAGAAACAGGTTTCACCCCCTCCATCCCTAGGACTCCCTTTCGAACAGGTAAGCCATTAAACTCTTAACTTATTGTAATATGTTTTTAAAGATGCTGACATGTAGATATTGTTCTTGTTCAGTCGCTCATTGGCATCTGACTCTGCTACCCCATGGACTGCAGCACACCAGGATTCCCTGTCTTTCACCATCTCCTGGAGCTTGCTCAAACTCATGTCCATTGAGTTGATGATGCCATCCAACCATCACATCCTCTTCTCCTCCTGCCTTCTATCTTTCCAAGCATCAGGGTCTTTCCCAATGAGTCAGCTACGTACATCATGTGGCTAAAGTACTGGAGCTTCAGCTTCAGCATCAGTCTTTCCAATGAATATTCAGGATTGATTTCCTTTATGATTGACTGGTTTGATCTCCATGGAGTCCACTCCATCTCTTCTCTAACACCATGGTTTGAAAGCATTAAATCTTCAGCCCTCACATTCATATATGACTACTGGGAAAAAATGTAGCTTTGACTATACTGACCTTTGTCGGCAAAGTAATGTCTCTGCTTTTTAATACACTGTCTAGGTTTGTCACAGCTTTTCTTCCAAGGAGCAAGAGTCTTTTAATTACATGGCTGCAGTCCCCATCTGCCGTGACTTTGGAGCCCTATAAAGTAGTCTTTCACTGTTTCCCCATCTATATGCCATGAAGTGATGGGACTGGATGCCATGATCTTCGTTCTTTGAATGCTGAGTTTTAAACCAGCTTTTTCACTCTCCTCTTTCACCTTCATCAAGAGGCTCTTTCATTCACCTGTGCTTTCTGCCGTAACGGTGGTGTCACCTGTGTATCTGAGGTTACTGATATTTCTCCCGGCATCTTGATTTCATCTTGTGCTTCTTCCAGACCAACATTTCTCATGATGTACTCTTCATATAAGCTAAATAAGCAGAGTGACAGTATACAGCCTTGACGTACTCTTTTCCCAGTTTTGAACCAGTCCATTGTTTTCTGTCTGGTTCTAACTGTTGCTTTTTGACCTGCATACAGGTTTCTCAGGAGGGAGGTAAGGTGGTCTGGTATTCCCATCTCTTGAAGAATTTTCCATAGTTTTTTATGATTCACACAGTCAAATGTTTTAGTGTAGTTAATGAAGCAGATGTTTTCTAGAATTCTATTGCTTTTTCTATGATCCAGCGGATGTTGGCAATTTGACCTCTGGTTCCTCTGCCTTTTCTAAATCCAGCTTGTACATCTGGAATTTCTTAATTCATGTACTGTTGAAACCTAGCTTGGAGGATTTTGAGCATGACATTGCTATCATGTGAAATGAGCACAACTGTATGGAAGTTTGAACATTCTTTGGCATTGCCCTTTTTTGGGACTGGAGTGAAAACTGACCTTTTCCAGTTCTATGGCCACTGCTGAGTTTCCCAAATTTGCTGGCATATTGAGTACAGCACTTTCACAGCATCATCCTTTAGGATTTGAAACAGCTCAGCTGGAATTCCATCACCTCCACTAGCTTTGTTTGTAGTAATGTTTCCTAAGGCCCACTTGACTTCACTCTCCAGAATGTCTGGCTCTAGGTGAGTGATCACACCATTATGGTTATCCAGGTCATGAAGATCTTTTTTGTAGAGTTCTTCTATGTATTCCTGCCACCTCCTCTTAATATCTTCTGCTTCTTTTAGGTCCATACTATTTCTGTCCTTTATTGAAATGGACATGAAATTAACATGAAATGTTCCCTTGGTATCTCTAATTTTCTTGAAGCAATCTCTAGTCTTTCCCATTCTATTGTTTTCTTATATTTCTTTGCATTGTTCACTCAAAAAGGCTTTCTTATCTCTTCTTGCTATTCTTTGGAACTCTGCATTCAGATGGGTATATCTTCCTTTTTCTCCTTTGCCTTTCACTTCTTTTCTTTTCTCTGCTTTTTGTAAAGCCTCCTCAGACAACCATTTTGCCTTTTTGCCTTTCTTTTTCTTGGGATGGTTTTGATCACTAGCTCCTGTACAGTGTTATGAACCTCCATCCATAGTTCTTCAGGAACTCTAATAGATTTATTCCCTTGAATCTATTTGTCAACTTCCACTGTATAATTGTAAGGGATTTGATTTAGGTCATAGCTGAATGGCCTAGTGGTTTTCCCTATTTTCTTCAATTTAAGTCTGAATTTTGCAATAAGGAGATCATTATCTGAGTCACAGTCAGCTCCCAGTCTTGTTTTTGCTGACTGTATAGAGCTTCTCCACCTTCAGCTGCAAGGAATATAATCAATCTGACTTTGGCACTGACCATCTGGTGATGTCCATGTGTAGAGTCTTCTCTTGTGTTGTTGGAAGAGGGTATTTGCTATGACTGGTGCATTCTCTTGGCAAAACTGTTAGCCTTTGCCCTGCTTCATTTTGTACTCCAAGGCCAAACTTGCCTATTACTCCAGGTATCTCTTGACTTCCTACTTTTGCATTCCAGTCCCCTATAATGAAAAGGACAGCTCTGGTGGGTGTTAGTTCTAGAAGAACTTGTAGGTCTTAATAGAACCATTCAACTTCAGCTTCTTCAGCATTAGTGGTTGGGATATCGACTTGCATTACTGTTGTTTTTGAGGTTGCCCCAGTACTCTATTTTGGACTCTCTTGTTGACTATGAGGCTATTCTATTTCTTCTAAGGAATTCTTGCCCACAGTAGTAGATATAAAAGTCATCTGAATTAAATTCACCCATTCCAGTCCATTTTAGCTCATGGATTCCTAAAATGTCGATGTTCACTCTTGCCATCTCCTGTTTGACCACTTCCAATTTACCTTCATTTATGGACCTAACATTCCAGGTTCCTATGCAGTATTGTTCTCTACAGCATTGGACTTTACTTTCACCACCAGACACAACCACAACTAGGCATTGTTTCTGCTTTGGCTTAGCCTTTTCATTCCTTCTGGAGCTATTTCTCTGCTCTTCTTCAGTAGTATATCAGACACCTCCCAAACTGGAGAGTTCATCTTTCAGTGTCATATCTTTTTGCCTTTTTATACTATTCATGGAGTTCTTAAGGCAAGAATGCTGAAGTAGTTTGCCATTCCCTTCTCCAGTGGACCACGTTTTGTCAGAACTCTCCACCATGTCCCATCCATCTTAGGTGGCTCTACATGGCATGGCTCATAGTTTCATTGAGTTAGACAAGGCTGTGATCCATGTGATCAGTTTGGTTAATTTTCTGTGATTGTGGTTTTCATTCTGTCTCCCCTCTGATGGATGAGGATAAGAGGTTTGTGGAAGCTTCCTGATGGGAGGGACTGGCTATGAGGAGAACTGGGTCTTGCTCTGGTGGGCAAGGCAATGCTCAGTAAATCTTTAATCCAATTTTCTGCTGATGGGTGGGGCTATGTTCCCTTACTGTAGTTTAGCATGAGGCAGACCATGGTAGGGATAATGGCAACCTCTTCCAAAAGGACTTATGTCAGCATGTTGATATTATATATATGTATAATATGTGCTTTCCATATATATATTATTTCATAAAAATTATGGAAAAGAGCAACAAAACAAAGCTTACCACAGAACACTCAGCATAAAAATGGTAACAGTGAAAATATGTATAACACCATGAATTAAGATAAAACAATTACTTTTATGAAGAAAGACAATAAAACAATATTCAAGGACTCAGAGAAGAGATGAAGAGAGAACAGATGAGACAGCCTGTGAACATTCAGGTCCCAGCAAAGAAGTAGAAAGAACATCCAGAATCATCATAAAAATGAAGCTGGATTGGAAGAAGCACAAGGGAGGATGCTGAGGGAAACTCACTGAGAGAGGAGGATGCTAAAATAGAGAGAGTGAACAGCATGAAATAAGAAATTACAAAGGATTACAGAGCAAATTACAGCTACGGAAAGGAGGCAAGGGAAATCCTACATGTGCATAATTGGAGCCTCTGAAGACACAAAAGAAAACATTGGAAGAGGATATATATTTAAAATGTAACTCATTAACCCATTCCTAAAATAAAAGAAAAATTGAAGCTACATATTGAAAAGGCACAGCATGAGCCAGGGAAAATCAGCCTAGAATAGTCAACTCAGACATTTAAATCTATCCTAACGAAGTTTGTTGTTTAGTCACTAAGTCATGTCTGACTCTTTTGCAACTGCATGGACTAGCCCACCAGGCTCCTCTATCCATGGGATTTTCTGGGCAAGAATACTGGAGTAGGCCATTTCCTTCTCCACGGGGTCTTCCCAACCCAGGGATAGAACCTGTGTCCCCTGCATTGCAAGCAGAATCTCTGCCTCTGAGCCACTGGGGAAGCCCATCCTAATGAAGTTACTAGACTGTGAAAAGCAAATAAATGGTAACTTAGTAGCAGAAAAGATGACTAATAAACTTATGAAAGATAAAAGAAACAAGGCTGCCTGCAGATTTCAGAACAGCAATATTCAAAGTCAGAATCCAGTGAAGCAATATGTATAAGACAGTCAAGAAAAGAAAATTGAACCAGGCGTTATATCCACCTGAGTTACCATCCAGGAATAAATACTACAGAAAACCAGTTTTGAACCTTCAGTGACTTAGGGGATATGGTTTGCATGAGCCCTTCAGAGGAGCTATGAGAGGATGCACTGTGGCCAACCATAGAGATGACTTGGGAAATCCATTTACTTGTGAAGGAAAAAAGATGGAGATGAGCATGAAAGGTAAGAATGCAGATGCTACATGCCCTGATAATGCGGAAATGATACAACTACAAAAAAAAAAAAAAGAAAAAGAAAAAAGAAAAGCAGAGGCGGGAGGAAGGAAAAAGATACAGGTAGATCAAATTTCCTGATTTCCTCTTTGGGTCATAAAAACATCAAAAGATGACAAATCAAGTATTAGAAGAGTGAATATTTTTACAGAACAAAGACAAGCTCTAAGAGAATAATTATATTAACAATCGTCAAGTAATAGAAGGGGAGGAGATGTGAAAAGAAGGGAAGGAACAAAGGGAAAGAATATTATTTTCCTAACTTTTAAAGGGATAACATCCTTGAGTATCAGAAAAATTATACATGCACCTGCCCTCCCACAAACAATAAAATAGAGCATACAGTGGAAGGAAAACAAAAAAATAACAGAGTTGATAGGACCAAACAATTTTTATATCAATAAATCTAAATTGGACTCAGAGGGATGGTATGGGTAGGGAGGAGGGTTCAGGATGGGGAACACGTGTATACCTGTGGCAGATTCATGTTGATATATGGCAAAACCAATACAATATTGTAAAGTTAAAAAATAAAATAAAATAAATTCATCTCATAAAAGAATAATATTTTAATTTCAAACCAGGTTACAGAGAAAAACCTAACTCCATACGGACTGCAAGAGCATAAGAACTGCCAAGCAATTCAGAAAGGTTGCTAGATACTTTGACTCCAGATTTCCTCTTTGGGACTAGAATCTCCAATTATGAACATTCCATGCATTTGGAGTAACGTGTATAAGGCTATCTGCTACAGGATTATTTGAAATAGCAAAAGGCCGAAAATAATTCAGATGTGCATGGTTAAATCCACTATAGCACATCTGCCTGATGGAAAACTATACAGCTATTTGTATGATATGCCAGAATCTCTGACATACATTAAGTAAAAAAGCAAAGTACAGAATACAATATTGTAAAGTAATTAACCTCCAATTAAAATAAATCAAATCAGATCAGATCAGTCGCTCAGTCGTGTCCGACTCTTTGCGACCCCATGAATCGCAGCACGCCAGGCCTCCCTGTCCACCACCAACTCCCGGAGTTCACTGAGACTCACTTCCATTGAGTCAGTGATACCATCCAGCCATCTCATCCTCTGTCGTCCCCTTCTCCTCCTGCCCCCAATCCCTCCCAGTATCAGGGTCTTTTCCAATGAATCAACTCTTCGCATGAGGTGGCCAAAGTACTGGAGTTTCAGCTTTAGCATCATTCCTTCCAAAGAATCCCAGGGCTGATCTCCTTCAGAATGGACTGGATGGATCTCCTTGCAGTCCAAGGGACTCTCAAGAGTCTTCTCTAACACCACAGTTGAAAAGCATCAATTCTTCGGTGCTCAGCCTTCTTCACAGTCCAACTCTCACATCCATACATGACCACAGGAAAAACCATAGCCTTGACTAGACGAACCTTTGTTGGCAAAGTAATGTCTGTGCTTTTCAATATGCTATCTAGGTTGGTCATAACTTTCCTTCCAAGGAGTAAGCCTCTTTTAATTTCATGGCTGCAGTCACCATCTGCAGTGATTTTGGAGCCCCCCAAAATAAAGCCTGACACTGTTCCCACTGTTTCCCCATCTATTTCCTATGAAGTGGTGGGACCGGATGCCATGATCTTCATTTTCTGAATGTTGAGCTTTAAGCCAACTTTTTCACTCTCCACGTTCACTTTCATCAAGAGGCTTTTGAGTTCCTCTTCACTTTCTGCCATAAGGGTAGTGTCATCTGCATATCTGAGGTTATTGGTATTTCTCCCGGCAATCTTGATTGCAGCTTGTGCTTCTTCCAGTCCAGCGTTTCTCATAATGTACTCTGCATATGTTAAATAAACAGGGTGACAATATACAGCCTTGATGAACTCCTTTTCCTATTTGGAACCAGTCTGTTGTTCCATGTCCAGTTCTAACTGTTGCTTCTTGACCTGCATACAAATTTCTCAAGAGGCAGGTCAGGTGGTCTGGTATTCCCATCTCTTTCAGAATTTTCCACAGTTTGTTGTGATCCATGCAGTCAAAGGCTTTGGCATAGTCAATAAAGCAGAAATAGATGTTTTTCTAGAACTCTCTTGCTTTTTCAGTGATCCAGTGGATGTTGGCAATTTGATCTCTGGTTCCTCTGCCTTTTCTAAAACCAGCTTGAACATCAAAAGTTCACAGTTCACATATTGCTGAAGCCTGGCTTGGAGAATTTTGAGCATTACTTTACGTGTGAGATGAGTGCAATTGTGCGGTAGTTTGAGCATTCTTTGGCATTGCCTTTCTTTGGGATTGGAATGAAAACTGACCTTTTCCAGTCCTGTGGCCACTGCTGAGTCTTCCAAATTTGCTGGCATATTGAGTGCAGCACTTTCACAGCATCATCTTTCAGGATTTGGAATAGCTCAACTGGAATTCCATCACCTCCACTAGCTTTGTTCATAGTGATGCTTCTAAGGCCCACTTGACTTCACATTCCAGGATGTCTGGCTCTAGGTCAGTGATCACAGCATCGTGATTATCTTGGTCGTGAAGATCTTTTTTGTACAGTTCTTCTGTGTATTCTTGCCATCTCTTCTTAATATCTTCTGCTTCTGTTAGGTCCATACCATTTCTGTCCTTTATCAAGCTCATCTTTGCATGAAATGTTCCTTTGGTATCTCTGATTTTCTTGAAGAGATCCCTAGTCTTTCCCATTCTGTTGTTTCCCTCTATTTCTTTGCATTGATTGCTGAAGAAGGCTTTCTTATCTCTTCTTGCTATTCTTTGGAACTCTGCATTCAGATGTTTATATCTTTCCTTTCTTCCTTTGCTTTTCGCTTCTCTTCTTTTCACAGCTATTTGTAAGGCCTCCCTAGACAGCCATTTTGCTTTTTTTCATTTCTTTTCTATGGGAATGGTCTTGATCCCTGTCTCCTGTACAACGTCACGAACCTCATTCCATAGTTCATCAGGCACTCTATCTATCAGATCTAGGCCCTTAAATCTATTTCTCACTTCCACTGTATAATCATAAGGGATTTGATTTAGGTCATACCTGAATGGTCTAGTGGTTTTCCCTACTTTCTTCAATTTAAGTCTGAATTTGGCAATAAGGAGTTCATGGTCTGAGCCACAGTCAGCTCCTGGTCTTGTTTTTGCTGACTGTATAGAGCTTCTCCATCTTTGGCTGCAAAGAATATAATCAATCTGATTTCAGTGTTGACCATCTGGTGATGTCCATGTATAGAGTCTTCTCTTGTGTTGTTGGAAGAGGGTGTTTGTTATGACCAGTGCATTTTCTTGGCAAATAAATTTTTAAAAAAATAAAAAGCAATGCCAGAATAGAGTGTATTATGTCTACTACTATGTCTCTGTTAAAGGAGGGGATAAGAATCTGTATTTGTGTTTACTTCTGTATGCATCAAGAACTCCTCAAAGATATGTGGAAAACTAATTATAATGGCCTCCCTTTGCAGGGAAGATGGGGGAATGGGAGGAAGGACCCCTGCCCTCCTTTTCATGCTTTCTGGCTGTGATGAGAATGCACACCTCTTCAAAAAATGAAGCTCTGTTTTCCCAGTCTGTCTGTCTCCCTGTTCCCCACTCACTCAGTTGGGTCCTCAGTGCTGGGCTCATGAACACCACACAGTGCTGGTTGATGTTTGCTGAATAAATGAGCAAATGCAGTGCAGGGCAGTAGCCCCTAGGTGGAATAAAGCTCCAGGGATAGGACCTCGAGAGGCCCATGAGCTATGTAACTCAGGACAGTGTATGCCCCTCCTTCCATTCTAATGCCACCTGCTAATGTTTGTCTTTTTAACCCAAAGGGGAAAAATAATCCCTAAACACATATTTTTTAATCAACTCGATCTGTGTGCTGTTCACCATCCTGCCTTGTGACCTTGGGCAGGTCTAAATTCAATTTCAGCACTCCCTCAGCCAGACACGTGGGGGGATGCGAGATGATTAAGACATGGCCCTTGCCTGGTGTTCAGGCTCCCCTCTCCTTATTTGTAAAAGGACAACGTTTTCCCTTCACTGAGTCAGAGGAATTTTAACGACAAAAACCTTTCTCCCAGAATGTTCTCTGCTCGAGAACCAAGGCTCAGCACAAATGTGTTCCTGTGTAGGATCCTCTCTTCCACCCACCCAGGAAGGTGCAACCATCCTTTCATGGGATGTCCCCAGAGCCCTCTACTTAGAATTCTGCTTTTCTGTGCTTTGTCACACCCTATTGTCCCTTCTGGACTCTGAGCCAACACAGCAAGGATTCTGCAACAGTCACACCTATACTTACTCCCAGTTTCCAGCAGAGTGTCTGGTCAAAGGTGGGCATTTACATATTTGCAGAAGGCACAACGGAAGTAATCTGATTACTCTGAGCTAAGTGATGGTATTTCCATCACCACAGAAGTATCAAGAATAAACATGGTAAAGAAATCAAATAAAAGAGTGCATTTGAGGATAAGGGGGAGAATTATAACCACCACCAAGATGAATAACTTCTAGCCAAAAGATGCCTAGACTTGGAGGGGGGAAGGGATAGGAGAGATATGATACATGGCTGCCTGACTCTATGATGCTGACTAAATATAAAGACATGCTATCTTAGTGACGCCTCAGGAAGCCTGGGAGGGTGATCCTATGCCCGCCTCCGCCGACACTTGGTATTTGAGAATGCCAAGTAGGAAATGTAGAGTAGAAGTAGGAAATGGCAACCTGCTCCAGTATTCTTGCCTGGAAAATTCCATGGACAGAGTAGCCTGGCGGCCTATAGTCCATGAGGTCACAAAGAGTTGAACATGACTTAGTGACTGAGCACACAAACACGCTAAAGACAGGTTGAGGCCTTGCCCATTCTTGCCTGCTTTCCGTGCAACACACATGTAAAGCCCAAAGCTGGCATCTGAACCCATGACCAAATGATTCTCGTTCCTGCTGTTTACTCTACCCATGCTGATTCACTTACGGGAAGGCTGGGCTGATTCTTCCACTGCAGATACCATTTTGACTTCCCCTGCCCAAGGCACGAAATTACCAGAAAACCTGGTAACTCTGAGTTCGGGGTTCCACAGGCTGATGTCTGGCTCACGGGCTTACAGATTGGCATTAACCCATTCTGTAAACACCTCAGCCAGCCTGGCAGAAGCTGGGTGTCCCTGGGATCTCACTGTCCTATTTCTTTGCATATTGTGATGGAAGGATGCAGGAAGGACACCACACATCTGGCTTGTTTCAGCACTGGCTTCTCATTTCTGTCTGGATAGTTACCACTAAGTAATTTAGTTTATCTATGTCTCCGTGAGCTTATTTGGAAACCATGGAACACTGCTTACAGAAAATTAAGCTTCGTTTTCTTTAAGCATTCAGCCAATAGTACAGGCAGGAGAGAGTGATCTGGAGGTAACTGGCTTATGAATATGTAAACACGATACATTTAGCAAATTATGTAGACTTCACACTTCAGAGCATTGATGAAAACAAAGGTACCTTCCAAGGAAGCTTTAGTGCAATAGAGCCATTCTGAAAGGAATAGAGTTATTGGTTTTTAAGAATAGCTCAACTCAGATACAAATGGAAAATAATGATTTACACTGTGGAGCAGGGGGTGGGCATAAGCAGAATTTGAACAGGTCTAATTTGAAGTGGTGTTAAGGTGTCTCCAAGGACTTGGAAAGAATTATGGCCCATAACATGCGTTGAGATTGAATTCATGGTGTGATGAGGTTGTACATTTCAAACTCAATTCCACTGTGACTCCTCACGTTTCACACAATTTCCCAGCATATGTTTTTCTCCTTGAGCCTAAAGAAAGAATTCTAGATGTACCTTTAGCTCAAAAACAATTGCAATAGTTAAAGCATGCCTTAAATCCATTATCTTTTCTATTCTCCACCAAGACCTGTTGCCTAAGGGGCATCAGGGCAGCTCAGCTGCATTACTGTCATAAATATTAACCCCACTAGTAATAATATGTTCTAGGAGCTGCCATATATTAAATATCTACTATTGCCAAGAACCATGCTAGCACTTTGCCTTCAGTTAATCCTGGTAATAACTCATCAAAATCATTACTCTTACTCCTCTTTTACTGATAGAAATAAGTTAGGGAGGGTAAGTGACTTCTTTTCTGGCTGCCACTGAGTGCTTATGATATGACAGGTGCTATATATGCAAATAGTATCTCACTGAATCATCATCCCAACTCAACAAGGTAGGGAGTTTCATTAATATCCATTTGCAAGGCTGTGAACCAGAAGAAATTACATTGCATTGCAGGTCAAGCTAAAAGAGGGCAGAACCAGCAGTCGCATTCAGGTCACAGCCACAGCCATGTGTGTCCCTGCATTCGTGTGTCCCTGCATTCGTACCACTTGAAAAGAGGTCCTCATTGCTGGAAAATGAGGAGGAGTGGAGACAAGAGCACCCTGGGCAAGCAGAAGTCAAGGTGGGTCTCTGGTACCCAGTTCTCCTCCTCCCACCCTGCCTTCCACCACAGCATCCTCCCAAACACACACACACACTCCACCCCTATTCCAAGTGATAGACTTGTAAATGCTCACAAGAATTCTTTGAGGAAGTTACCATTATCATTATAATTTTATAGCTGTGCAGACTGAGGCTTGGAGAAGTTACATCAGCCACTCAAAGTTAGAGACCTATTAAGACGCAGGGGCAGGGACTGCATCAAGGCTGTCTGACTCTGGTCCTGTACTCCCAGCCAGGCTGCAGAAGAGTTAGTCTAATCATTAGAGACACGGTGTTGATGACCCAAGAGTTGGTCCTAATTAGAATTCTGTCTCAGGATAAAGAATGCACACTGAAAATTATGACCCTTTAAAAAATTTTATAAGAGACTTAAGTAAAGCAAGCACAGATGGCTACAAAGATTTAGTTTTATTCTTACAAATAACTATAATGGTCTACACACACACATGCACACACACACACACACATACACACAAAACCTAGAAACAAAAGTCCAATAATAAGGATTAAATTATGGTTCACAAATATGCTAGAAAACCTAGAAGCTATTAAAAAGTATGACAAGAAAGATATTATGACATACAAAATGTTTATATTAAATGAAAGGATTGATCCCACTTTTGTAACACAAAATACATAGTGTGGACATGTAGTGAATGAGAGGGACAGATAGAGACACAGGCAGAGTCAGAGATGGGAAAATATAAAATAAAAGGCTACAATTAAGTCTATTATATGGGAAGATTCCCTATTGTGTTTCCATCTTTTGCCTGTTGATGTTGTCTAATTGTTAACAATTAACAAATACCCATTATTTTGTGATGTTTAAAATGTTTTGTAGGCCTAAGATAAAAACAGTCCACTAAGGCTCAGAAAAGATTGCTGGAAACCAGAACGGCATTTACCAGAGTTTGGAGTGCACAGATATTTCAAGAGTTTCACAGATAAATTCATTTGGTAAACATTCTACTTATCTTTCATGACTTGCAGTGCAGAGTCTCATGTTACGATGCAGAAGAATCAGGGTTCCTGACTGCATACTATACAATAAAGCTACAGTCATCAAAGCAGTATGGTACTGGCACAAAAACAGAACTATAGATCAATGGAACAGGAAAGTCCAGAGATGAGCCCATGCACTTATGGGGAACCAATCTATGACTAAGGCAAGAATATACTATGGAGAAAAGATAGTCTCTTCAATAAGTGGTGCTGGGAAAACTAGACAACTATATGTGAAAGAATGAATAGTATGTAAAAGAATGAAAAGTAGAATACTTCCTAACACCACACATAAAAACAAAAACAAAAACAAAAAACTTAAGATGGATTAAAGACCTAAATATAAGGCTGGAAACTATAAAAAGAAGAAACATAGGTAGACCACTCCTTGACATAAATCCTAGCAAGATCTTTTATAATCCACCTCCTAAAGTAATGGAAATAAAACCAAAAATAAACAAATGGGACTTGCTGCTGCTGCTAAGTCGCTTCAGTCATGTCTGACTCTGTGCGACCCCACAGACGGCAGCCCACCAGGCTCCCCCGTCCCTGGGACTCTCCAGGCAAGAACACTGGAGTGGGCTCCCATTTCCCTCTCCAATGCAGGAAAGTGAAAAGTGAAAGTGAAGTAGCTCAGTCGTGTCCAACTCTTAGCGACCCCATGGACTGCAGCCTACCAAGCTCCTCCGTCCATTGGACTTTCCAGGCAAGAGTACTGGAGCGGGGTGCCATTGCCTTCTTCAAAAGAAGACATAAAGGCTGCTAAAAAGCACATGAAAACATGTTCAGTGTCACTAATTACTGTTATTGTTGTTCAGTCACAAAATCATGTCTGACTCTTTACAACCCCATGGAGGGTAGCCCGCCAGGCTCCCCTGCACATGGGATTTCCTAGGTAAGAATACTGGAGTGAGTTGCCATTTCCTTCTCCAGAGGATCTACCCAACCCAGGGACAGAACTCGTGTCTCCTACATTGGCATTCATATTCTTTACCATCAAGCCATCAGGAAAACCCGATTATTAGAGAAATGCAAATCAAAACAACAATGAAGTGCTACCTCACACCTGTCAAAATGGCCATCATCAAAAAATCTACAAACAATAAATGCTGGAGAGGGTGTGGAGAAAAGGAAACTGTTCTACACTGTTAGTGGGACTGTAAATTGAAATAGCAACTATGGAGAACAGTCTACAGATTTCTTAAAAACATAAAAATAAAGTTACCATATGATTCAGCAATCCCACTCCTGGGCATATATCCTAAAAAAGCCATGGTTCAAAGGGATACATGCACCCCAATGTTCACTGCAGCACTGTTTATAGGATCCAGGACATGGAAGCAACCTAAAAGTCCATTCCACAGGAATCGATAAAGAAGTTGTGGTACATATATACAATAGAATATTCAGTTCAGTTCAGTCGCTCAGTTGTGTCCAACTCTTTGCAACCCCATGAACTGCAGCACGCCAGGCCTCCCTGTCCATCACCAACTCCCGGAGTTCACTCAGACTCACGTCCATTGAGTCGGTGATGCCATCCAGCCATCTCATCCTCTGTCGTCCCCTTTTCCTCCTGTCCCCAGTCCCTCCCAGCATCAGAGTCTTTTCCAATGAGTCAACTCTTCGCATTACTCAGCCATTAATAAAACTGAAAGAATGCCATTTGCAGCAGCATGGATGGACCTAGAGACTGTCACACTGAGTGAAGTGGGACACAGAAAGACAAATATCATATGATATTGCTCACACGCGGAATCTAAAAAAGGGGGTGGGTACAAATGGACTTATCTACAAAACCGACAGAGATAGAAAGCAAGCTTACAGTTCCCAGGGGAAAGAGGGGGGACAGGTAAATTGGGAGATTGGGATTGATGTAAACACTATTACATTTAAAATAGATAACCAACAAGGACCTACTGTATAGCATATGGAGCTCTACTCAGTACTCCCCTATGGCCTATGTGGGAAAAGAATCTAAAAAGGATTGGCTACATCTATATGTACATGTATTACTGATTCACTTTGCTGCACACCTGAAACTAACAGAACACTGTAAATCAACTATATACTCCAATAAAACTTTGTAAAAATTAAGAGAGTTTATTTAAATTTTGCCTGGAAGTTCTTCAATTTTTATGGCCACAGAACACTTATTTTTTTGCATATAGGACATAATTAATATCTACGGGCTCTGAGAAACACAGTCTGGAAAATGTCTGCCTACAATTGCAATTTACCCATCTCTATAATCTACTTATAGTTCAAATACAACCTCCCTCTCCCAGGAATTTCCTTTGTCTAATAACTATGACACCAGTGAACTTTTTCTTCTACATGTCCCCCATACTTTCAGAATCTAAGTGAAAAAGGAAGAAATATTCTTATTTCTTTTAGACGTGGGACACCTGCACCTGTATACATCATCTCAGGTCAAAATATTTTGTCATGTGAGAAATTTTTCTCTTTTTCAGTGTTGCTGCTGTTACCACCAGTGTTATCACCACGTGTATACTTTTTTTGGAGAATTTGTTTTGAGCTACATCGCAAGCCTGCTTACCCCTCAGAGATCAGCAGGCTGAGACAATGGTGGCTGGATCCAGTGCCACAGCATGCAGTGGGGCGGGAATGATGGCTCTGATTATATGGCTTCCTTATTGTACCCAGTTTTCCTTGGCCAGATGGTCCCCACTTGTGGTCTGCCCTAAAGACATTCTTTGCAGTAGTCCATGGGTGTGGGTCTCAGGACATCAGTGTTTGGGGTCTTATTGGAAATGTGGCCTCTGACAGAATTTACCAGCTACGGAAGCCTACAGTATCCAGATTATAAGTGCCTAAGCTAGAGAGAGAGGTGAAAGAGACTCTTAGGTCCCTGAGCTCTACTGGAAAGGGGACTTTCTGTGTCAATACGCTTGAGCTTACTGCCCATAATGAAATATGTACATAGCTAAGACTCATTAATCCAATTTTCTAGCTCAAAGGATATAAAAATCCTGACAGGAAGAAATTCCCAAAGGGCTCAGGATTCATCATATTTTATTTAGTTTGTTTTCCCTTTTAAGTCCTGTTTATATGAAAAACCCCAAGGACTCTGTTGGAAACCATCCATTTCTCTGACAGGAGTTATTCTAGAGGCAGCAAGGGTCTCCCCAAGATAGCTTGGCAGGGGGAACAGGCAAAGGCCAAATCGTTTGGAGGCGTCTTCCCCAAGACGGATGATTCTGATCCTGGGAAATTAGTCTGGGGCTGATGCAAAAAGTCTTTGGGGGTAAAAGTCAATTCTGAAAGACTCATTGTTCCACTTCCACCAAGAGGTTGCTTAAGCAGCTGTGGAGAAGGGTTTGTAATGTGGTTATCACATTCATCTTGGGAAAGAGACATCACTGTGCTTTATGGAGAGCAGGGCAAGGAATTTGATGCTGGTGTCAGTAATGCTCACATTCACATCAGAGCCCCTCTCCCTCCTGAGAGCCTGCTCTCCTAACAGAAGTCTCAAGGAGCCCAAAGGCCTGCAGGAAGGACCAGGCAGAGCCCTGAGAGATCATTATGCTTCTGATACTGTCTCCTCCCTGCTGAGTCTTAATGGGGAAGGCTAACGGGGTCTGCTTAGCTGTGTGCACACATGTGAATGTCACAGGCCACAGAGGGGCAGGGTCCCATCCCACCTTCCCACAGTCGCACACCCACGAATGGCCAGATCAATTCTGGGCCATAAGTGTGGTCCATACCTCTGGACACAGTGGGTGGGGAGAAGGAAACATATGGTGGGTCTGCTCTTTCATGCCACCAGATCAGGACAGCATTTCAGAAGGCCCCAGTCACCGGAGGACAAGATGCTGAACCTGACAACACAAGCTTTGAAGGGAATCCCACTGGGTCAGGGTGGTGTGGACAGAAGGAGTCACAGCATCCACACCCTGGACCCAAGATCTGGAGTCTGAAGGATGCCCTGGGTGAAATGGCTATGGTCCAGGCAGACCTTACTGCTGCTGAAATGGAAGGAAGCTGAGGCGGGGGAGGGTGTGGACTCAGGACACAGATGACTCTGTCACAAGGCCACACTGCTTTGCACAAGCAGATCACTGACCAACACCTGTGCATCTGTCCCTGGTCCTCGACAGTCATGAGCATCGCTAAGGAGCTGTTGTGCTCTTCCATGACCTCTGAGACAGCACCATGTGGACACCAGCAGAGCAGGGTTTCCACCTCACAGTCTGCCGTGAAGAGTACATGAAGGTTCCACAGGCTTCAAGCAGGAGTATCACACATGGTGGGGCTTGGCATCACTAGATGGCTCACTCTTGGGCTTGTTTACTTAGGACTCTTCACAAGGGAGGAGTCAAAGAACTAATAAGGAGTCTTAAGTTCAAATTCAAGTGTATGTCCAAAATAACCAGACTTAGTAATCAGTGGAAAACAGACTCACATCAAAAGGCAGACCTCTGATTATAAAACCTTGGAAAAATCAGGTAGGTCAACTCAATACCCACTAGTGTCTACCTACTGTAACAGGAAGGAGGTGCCTAGTTCTCACATCATTCTGACCAAAGGGTCTGGTATGTTTTTCTAGAATTCTGGAAGGAAACCAAACATAGGGTTAAAAGTTAGGTCAAGGAAAGCTTGTTCAAGAACCCAATGAGGCAGCCTGGGACCCAAGCCATTTGAGGTATTTTAAGAGAACAGAAGACTCAGAAGTACCAGCACAACGTGGCCCCATGTAGACAGTACTGTGAGGCTGTCTCCCAAGAATAAGGGGGCTCGGTTCTGGGTCCAAGGAGTGTAGGACACCTGGGCCTCCTCTTGTTGATCCAGCAAGTACATCAGGCCAGAAATCATACTATGGCAGACACAGTGTCCCTCCCCTGTTCTCCGAGTCAGCATTACCAACTGGAGGAACCAAGGAGTGGGAAAAGACTATCTTTTTCACAGTGAAACCTTGACATAGGAAAAAGCTTGATACTGTGACTCATGGAAGGAGGTTCAGGCTGCCATTCTTGTTTCTTTTCTGAGTCAAATTCCAAGGGATTTTAAAAATCACAAGAGAAAACTAGGATCAAGTTTTTACATTATGTTACTCCCAACACCTACATGTATGTGTGTATAAACAAATACTGTGTAAGGAGCTTCTTCACACTAATAGCTTAAAAAAAATGAGAATCTTTAGACAGAACCAAGAAACAGAATATACAACTTTGTGAAAACAGGATCTATTAACTCCTTCTCTTAAGGAACACCATAATGAAATTGCTCAACCCACGGCATCATCACATTTGTAGAAAAATAAAGAAAAAAATTAAAGCCTCAACTCCTGATACACATCAATGTAAGTTTCATGTGGATTAAAAGCTTAAGGTAAAAACAATTAACAGTACCAAGTATTGCACAATCAATAAAGAAGGACTGTGCATATATCAAAGCAAAAGAAGAAATTACAAAAGTGTTAATAGAATTGACTACTAAAAAAGGTTTATGCTCATTAACAGGCTTGCTATAGGCAATAGCAAGTGCCCTATATGGAGTGGGCAGCCATTCCCTTCTCCAGGGGATCTTCCCGACCCAAGGATCAACCCCGTGTCTCCTGTGACTCCCGCATTGGCGGGTGAATTCTTTATCTCTGGACCACCTGGGAAGCCCTAGGGTACCATATAGGGATCGTGAATAACCCTTAGAAGGCTATAGTGATAGTCTGTTAAATATATAGCCACAATGTATGGATCTCTACATCCACAGAGAGGCAAATGACGAGACAAATCACCACCATCTTCCTATCAGTTAAAAACTCTAAGAGAATACTCTTCCTTCTCTCCCCACTGGTAGCCACTAGTTTTTTCTCCACACTTGCGAGTCTGCTTCTTTTTAGTTACCTTCGCTAGTCTGTTACCGTATTTAGGTTTCGCATGTAAGTGATATCCAACAGCATTTGTCTTGTCTGACTTATTTCACTGAGCACAGAGTCCCCAAGACCATCCATGTTATTGCAGACAGCAAACCCATTCGTTCATGGCTGCATAGTGTTCCATTGCACATCTTTATCCATCCATCCACTGATGCACGGCCCTTAGACTGCTTCTGTATCTTGGCAACTGTATTTAAATGATGCTGCTATGATCATTGGGGTGCATATATCTTTTCAAACTTGTGTTTTTGGTTTTTGGGGATTTATACCAAGGAGTGGGATTGTTAGATCATATGGCAATTCTAATTTTAGTGTTTGGAGAAATCTCAACAACATTTTCCACAGTGGCAGCATCAATTTATATTCCCACTATCCATGTATGAAGTTTCCCTATTATTGGAATCTTTTTTGAATGCATATTTCACCTTATTTATAATTATTCCTAGTTTTTCAAAATGTATATCTGAATCATTTAAAAAATGAAATATTAAAAACAACCAAGTGATATTTAAAAGACAAGTTGGAAAATATTCTGGAAAAAAGGCAGGGTCAATATTCTTAATATATAAAGAGTTCTTTCAAATCAATAAGAAAACCATTAAGAATGTAATTGAAAAATCGACAAAGGATTATGAACAAATGCTCTAGTGAAAGAAGAAATTGAAATGGCCAATAAACACACAGACACAAAAGCATTCTACTTCAATACTAATAAAATAATGTAAATGGAAATAACAATAAAACACTAGAGTATACTTATAAAATTGGCAAACATTAAAAATATAATTGCTACTCATACACTTCTGGGGTGGAATGTGAGTGTAAATGATCCAATCTTCTTGCAAATCATTTTGATTATGGGTAATTTTTAAACTAAATAACTGGTTCCTAATTATAAATGCTATGGAGATGGTCCCCACCTTATAATGGTTTGACTTAATGACTTTCCAACTTTATGAGGGTAATGAAAGCAGTGCATATTCAGTAGAAACCATACTGCAGCTTTTGAGTTTTGACCTTCTCCAGGGCAAGTGATCTGCAGCATGAGACCTTCTTGTGATGCTGGGAGTGGCTGGAAAGCTCCCAGTCATGTGACCACGTGGCAGTGGCTGGAGGGCACAGCTCCCACACAGCCACGTGATCATGGGGGTGAACAACCCACATGCTTACAACCATTCTGCACCCTTACAACCACTGTGTTTTTCACTTTAAGTCAGTATTCAATAAATTACATGAAATGTTCAACACTTTATTATAAAACACGCTTTGTGTTAGATGACTCTGCTCCACTGTAAGCTACTGTAAGTATTCTGAGCATGTTTAGGTAAGCTTGGCTAAGTTGTGATGTTTGATAGGTTAGGTGTATTGAATGCGTTTTCAACACCTGATGGGTTTATGAGGACATAACCCCATTGTAAGTCAAGGAAGATCTGTACTTGCTTTTGCAGGAAGTTTATACACTATTGAAAAGTATAGCAATGATGATCAGAGCCACTAGCACTTCAATACCTGAGAAACAAAGAATTTTAACTGTTTGCCATATTTTCTTCATCTTGTCTGAGGGTATTTATGTGAGCATGTGTACTAATTTATGTGAGCATTTGGTATGTTGTGTTTCTCTTCACTTAATATTGTTTGTGAGTGTGATCTTATGCCATTGCATTATCTCTAAAAACATGACAATTTATGATTGTATAATTTATTATATGGATGAATTTGTACCATAAACCACTCCCCTTCTGTTGGACCTGTAGGTTTTTCACTATGTGAAAGCATCACTCTGACTCCATGTTTTCTGTATCTTCAATAATTGCGATTTGTCTAGGTTATTCTTATAATAACAGGGAAACAAAGACATTGTGAGACAGACAAAAACTAGATTCTTCACCACCCACAGACTCTCATCACAAGAATTTCCAAAGGATATGCTGTACACAGGAGGACACTGACCCCAGATAGAACTTCCAAAGTTCAGAGTGATAATGGGCAAAGAAAAAGGCAAATATCTGGGCAAAACCAAATAAATATTAACTGTATACAACAATGATAACATCTTAGAAGTTCAAAGAATATAGAATTCAAGCACATACCAACAACAGCATGTAAGTTAGAGCAGAAGTACCTTAAGGTTCTTCCCAGTACCTCCCGGGAGTGAGAAAAAGATACTAATCAACTTCAGACTCTGATAAATAAAGTACGATGTCAAAATTTCTGGATTAATCACTAAAAGAATAGAAATGGCATGACTAGCTTCGAAAGTAATGGATCAAATTAAAAAATAGAATCAGAAAAAAAAATAATTCAAAAGAAGACAAAGGGGAAAGAAAAAGAATCCTGGAAAAGGCAAAATAAAAAGCATAAAATATTAATGAAATGGAATTATCATAAATACATGTGTGCATAATGATTTAGTTAAGATAAAGAATGTAACATAACGTGAAAAATAAAACCTAGCTATTGGTTGTTAACAGACAACTAAGACTAAAAGGCAAAGAAAGTATTAAAGAAGGAACCCTAGGCTCATGCTAATTCAGAAAGTTCATGTAGCTATAGCATCAGAATTATTGAAATTTTTGACATCAGAGTCCTTAAATGATCAAAGTTTAAAGCAGAAGGACTATGGAAAATAAAGATTCAGTATATAGTGACATAAGCTTCACATCCCCAGGAAAGCAGTCTTCCTAAATATGCATGCACTTAATAATCAAAAAGGCAATCCAAGTGTATTCAACATGTACATATCAAAGAAAACAGGATAAAGCATACAGAAGAAACTGTAAAAGAATGTATTTCCAACCTTAAGGTAGGGAAGGATTATTAAGGTTAAGACACAAAAATGCCTATATCAGGAAAATATTTTAAAATTTTAAGTATTAAATGAACAGTTTCTCTGTATTAAAAGACACCACCAAGAAAGTTGAAAGAAGCAGCCTACAAACTGGAAAGCGAATATTTGGAGCACATATCTGAAAAAAGATTAGTGTCCAGAAGAGAATAATAATACTCCTCTAAAGAATAAAAAGACACTTCACAATACAAAAAAACAACAAAAGACTTGAACAGAACTTAATGAATAAGAAAACAAGAATGAAAGATAAATGTAAGAAAAGATATTCATATACACCAAAGAAAACCACAATAAGACAACACTTCATACACATCAGGTTGACAAATGCTTAAAAAAGACCACAAATAGAACAAGAACTTTCATATAGTGATGGAACAGATGTAAAGAGAACAATCACTGGACAATTTGACATTTCTAATAATTTGGAAAGTGAGCATTGTTCAGTCAGTTCAGTTCAGTCGCTCAGTTGTGTCCGACTCTTTGCAACCCCTTGGACTGCAGCATGCCAGGCTTCCCTGTCCACCACCAACTCCCAAAGCTTACTCAGACTCGGGTCCATTGAATCAGTGATGCCATCCAACCATCTCATCCTTTGTCATCCCCTTCTCCTCCCGCCTTCATCTTTCCCAGCATCAGGGTCTTTTCCAATGAGTCGGTTCTTCACATTAGTGGCCAAAGTTTTGGAGTTTCAGCTTCAGCGTCAGTCTTTCCAATAAATATTCAGGACTTATTTCCTTTAAAATTGACTGGTTGGATCTCTTTGCAGTCCAAGGGGCTCTCAAGAGTTTTCTCCAACACCACAGTTCGAAAACATCAATTCTTCAGTGCTCAGCTTTCTTTATAGTCCAGTTCTCACATCCATACATGACCACTGGAAAAACCAGTAGTTTTTTGTCAGTAGTTTTTAATCGAAGCTTTTACTAGATGGACCTTTGTTGGCAAAGTAATGTCTCTGCTTTTTAATACACTGTCTAGGTTCATCATAGCTTTTCTTCCAAAGGGCAAATATCTTTGAATTTCATGGCTGTGGTCACCATCTGCAGTGATTTTGGAGTCCCCCAAAATAAAGTCTCTCACCTTTTCAGTTGTTTCTCCACCTGTTTGCCATGAAGTAATGGGACTGGATGCCATGATCTTAGTTTTCTGAAGGTTGAGTTTTAAGCCTACTGTTTAACTCTCCTCTATCACTTTTATCAAGAGGCTTTTTAGTTCCTCTTTGTTTTCTGCCTTAAGGATGGTGTCATCTGCATATCTGAGGTTATCGCTATTTCTCCCAGCAATCTTGATTCTGACTTGTGTTTCATCCAGCCTGGCATTTTGCATGATGTACTCTGAATATAAGTTAAATAAGCAGGGTGACAATATACAGTCTTGACATACTCCCTTCCCAATTTGGAACCAGTCTGTTGTTTCATGTCCAGTTCTAACAGTTACTTCTTGACCTGCATACAGATTTCTCAGGAGGCAGGTCAGGTGGTCAGGTATTTTCCACAGTTTGTTGTGGTGCACACAGTCAAAGGCTTTGGTGTAGTCAAATAGATGTTTTTCTGGAACTCTCTTGCTTTTTTGATAATCCAATGGATGTTGGCAAATTGATCTCTGGTTCCTCTGCCTTTCCTAAATCCAGCTTGTATATCTGAAATTTCTTGGTTCATGTACTATTGAAGCCTGGCTTGGAGAATGTTGAGCATTACTTTGCTAGTGTGTGAGATGACTGCAACTGTGCGGCAATTTAAATATTCTTTGGCATTGCCCTTCTTTGGGATTGGAATGAAAACAGACCTTTTCCAGTCCTGTGGCCACTGCTGAGTTTTCCAAATTTGCTGGCATCTTGAGTGCAGCACTTTCACAGCATCATCTTTCAGGATTTGAAATAGCTCAACTGGAATTCCATCACCTCCACTAGCTTTGTTCATAGTGATGTTTCCTAAGACCCACTTGACTTCGCATTCCAGGATGTCTGGTTCTAGGTGAGTGATCACACCGTCATGGTTATCTTGGTCATGAAGGTCTTTTTTGTATAGTTTTTCTGTGTATTCTTGCCACCTCTTTTTAATATCTTCTGCTTCTGTTAGGTCCATGCCATTTCTGTCCTTTATTGTACCCATCTTTGCATGAAATGTTCCCTTGGTATCTCTAATTTTCTTGAAGAGATCTCTAGTCTTTCTCATTCTATTGTTTTCCTCTATTTCTTTGCACTGATCACTGAGGAGGGCTTTCTTATCTTTCCTTGCTATTCTTTGGAACTCTGCATTCAGATGGGTATATCTTTCCTTTTCTCCTTTGCCTTTCTCTTCTCTTCTTTTCTCAGCTATTTGTAAGGCCTCCTCAGACAACCATTTTGCCTTTCTGCATTTCTTTTTCTCAGGGATGGTCTTGATCACTGCCTCTTGTACAATGTCACAAACTTCTGTCCATAGTTCTTCAGGCACTCTGTCTATCAGATCTAATCCCTTGAAGCTATTTGTCACTTCCACTGTATAATCATAAGGGATTTGATTTAGGTCATACCTGAATGGCTTAGTGGTTTTCCCTACTTTCTTCAGTTTAAGTCTGAATTTTGCAATGAGGAGTTCATGATCTGAGCCACAGTCAGCTCCTGGTCTTATTTTTGCTGACTGTATAGAGCTTCTCCATCTTTGGCTGCAAAGAATATAATCAATCTGATTTCAATATTGACCATGTGGTGATGTCTACGTGTAGTCTTCTCTTGTGTTGTTGGAAGAAGGGGTTTGCTATGACCAGTGCGTTCTCTTGCAAAACACTGTTAGCCTTTGCCCTCTTCATTTTGTACTCCCAAGGCCAAATTTGCCTGTTACTCCAGGTTTCTCTTGACTTCTACTTTTGTATTCCAGTCCCCTATAATGAAAAGGGCATCTTTTGGGGGTGTTAGTTCTAGAAGTTCTTATAGGTCTTCACAGAACCATTCAACTTCAGCTTCTTCAGCATTACTTGTTGGGGCATAGACTTGTATTATTATGATATTGAACGGTTTGCCTTGGAAACAAACAAGAGATCATTCTGTCATTTTTGAGCTTGCATTCAAGTAGTGCGTTTGAGACTCTTTTGTTGAATATGAGGGCTACCCCGTTTCCTTTAAGGGATTGTTGCGCAGAGTAGTAGATTTAAGGGTCATCTGAGCATTTGCTATACACCAACAATTTCATTCCTAGGTAAATGCTCTGGGAAACGTTTGCACATGTATACCTGGAGACGTCTAAGGATGTTAATATCAGCATTGTTTGTGATAGAAAAAATGGAAAATGACATGTCCATTAGACATCTAAATTACTGTTTATAACACTGAATATTACATAACAATGAGTGTGATTAAAATCCAGCTACACACAACAGCATAGATAAATCTTGAGAACATAGTATTTTGTGAAGGAATATTTCTAAACTATGAAAATGTTTGGAAGCAAGCAAAACTAAACTAAATATCTTTAAAGGATACAAATATGTGCCAAACTGTAAAGAAAATTAATGTGGCAGTAAGCACAGAAGTCAGGGGTTACTTTGAAGTGGAGAGGGGAAGGGATGATAGGAGGTGACTTCAAAGTAAATGGCAATGATCTATTTCTTACTGTTGCTGGTAGACACACTAGTGGTTTTGTATTGTTACTGTTTCTTTAATATGTTTCATAGATTAAAAAATAACCTATTTTATAATGAATAAAAATAATTCTAAAAATGAAAAATAGTAAGTATGTTAGTAAAAAAATGTTTATTTATTAAGGTAGGTCTGGCCTAACCTTACAACAATATGGTAACCATGAGGGAACATCCCTCTGCGAATTAGAAAATACAAAGATGGAACACAGTTATACTACAAATTCTTTGGTTATATTCACCATTCCTTGAATTAATCTGAATTAGTTATGCTTTGCTTGGGATGAAAATGTTTTCAGTTGGTTCATATTGCTTGAGATGCATACTTGATTTTTTTATTACCCAAAATGTCTCACTGAGGAAACAGCTGATATCAATGATGAGTTTAAAGAGAAATATCTATGCTGATAGAAATGCTTGCTTAGGGTAGAAGTTTCAGCTCCAGAAGGCAATACATATATACCCCCAAACAACAACAACAAACTTAGAAAAAGCTATGTGGCAGATTCTATTTTCCAAACACGGCCAAAATATGTTCTTCCTTATTATATGATCTTGATACAACTCATACAGGGAGGTCCTCTCCTTGCACTTGGAGCTTTGTGTCAACCTATGGGAGGTGTGATGATCTGCAACTTCTAAGTCAGAGAATGTGATAGAGCTTCTCATTCTCTCTTCCTCCCACTCTCCCTCCCTTCCCCTTTCCCCTCCTCATTCCCTTTCTCTCTTCCTCCCTCCTTTTCTTTCTTCCTTCCTCCCTCTCTCTCTCTCTGCCTACATGGTCTTGGAATCCAGCTGCCAAGTTCTGAGGGAGCCCAAGAAATGCACAAGAGAAGTTCAAGAAAGCATACATGTGGATATTCTAGTTGAAGCTGACAGCCAGCATTGATGCCAAACACACAAGAATGCTTTCAGTAGGACTCCAGTCCCAGTCACCATCTGATGACAACCACACAAGGGACTCCACACAAACCACCCAGCTGAGCCCAGTCAAGCCCTGGAACCTCAGTACTAAAAACAATAAGAGATTTGGCATTATTTTATGCCACCAAAATTGGAGTGGTCTGTTACACAGCAACAGATAAGTGGAACAAACTATATTATTAAGTTCCCTTAAAGCAAGTGAAGGAAAGACAATATAGAGTATTAAGTGGATGTCAGAAACCCAGAACATAAAATTCAGCTTTGCCACTAACTAGATGTATACTTGGTTAACTACTGTGAGTCTCAATTACCCTAAAATGAAAAATTGGGGATTATCATCAACTTTATCTCAAAGTTTTTTAAGGTAGGGATACGATATCCATTATACTGTACACTGTACAGAAGAGACATCAGAGGCTAATGATACTCATACATCATTAGGCCAGCATTGGCTCCCATTCTCGTCCAGACCTCTTTCATCCCTCTATGAGCCATGGATACAATTTTCCACAGCCAACAGTATGAGGATGTGCCTACTGTGTCTGCAACTCTCACGTGAGGGATCAATTGGTTACAGTTGTATCTCTGAATTTTCTTTTTTTTCTCCCATTCTAGAAAATTGGTCATGGTTCCAGAACAGCAAAACCTAGCAAGTAATAAAGGCAGCGTAACAGAGTGCTAAGAGCACAGTCTCTGGAGTCCAGCTGTTTGAGTTCAAGTCCTAACTCTGCCTCTTATTGGTTTTGTGATCTTGGACAGTTCATATGCTCTCTATGCCTCTATTTCTTTATCTAAAGAATGGAATTAATAACATTATCTACTGCATTCTCCAGGCCAGAATTCTGGAGTTGGTAGCCATTCCCTTCTCCAGGGATCAAACCCAGGTCTCCCACATTGCAGGCGGATTCTTTACCAGCTGAGCCACAATGCAGGAGACCTGGGTTTGAGTCCTGGGCCAAGAAGATCCCCCAGAGAAGGGAATGGCTACCCACTCCAGTATTCTAGCCTGGAGAATTCCATAGACAGAGGAGCATGGCAGGCTACAGTCCTTGGGTCGCAAAGAGCTGGACACGACTAAGCGACTAAAACACACACACACACACACACACACACACACACACACTGCATAAGTGGATGATGAGGATTAAGTTAAATAAATTAACACATGGAGTGCTTTGAACCTTGCCTGACACACAGCAAGTTCCTCACGAGCATTCAGAGTGCTTGGTCATTAAACTGGAGGGGGTGACTTATTTTGGTCATGCCAAGAGAAGAACTCAATAAAAACAGAAGAGCTGGCTTCATTCCCAAACAGCCACCATCAGAGAGCAGGAGGGCTCTGGTCAGGGGATACAGGCCCCTGTAGTGCCATCCTAAAGAGAAACCTCAGTAGCCATTGTTCCAAAGGCACTAGGGACAGACCTGGGGGGATGATGTGATCGGGCAACAGCTGCTGTACTTCTGATGTCTGCAACAGACAACATGTGCCCAGAAACAATCGACACAAAAAAATGTGACTCACATACCAGATAGCGCCTAGAAGGATAGTCTAGAAAATGAGAATCAAAGAGTGCTCCCAGTGGGGAGCAAGCACAATGAGAAAGGCATCCTTTCTTCTGCAATACAACGCCCAGACACGTTCAATACCCTAATTATAACAGAGGAGAAAAAAATGCCAATTCTTTGTCATCCTAAGTGATGTTCGTCCCCTGTCCCTCGCTCTGTCTGCCCTCACAGAAATGAAGGAGAACATGACTGATTTGGCTCTTTTAAAAGATGGCTCCTCCCCCACAAATATACTGAGTATCATTAGCAGGAAATACTTCTGTAGCACAATGCAAACACAGGTAGTAAAATTCACATAACCATAGCAGGCTGCATGGCATTATTGGATCTAATTAGCAAATGTCAATATACTGTTCCTTGCTAACTTTAACACTTGCATCCTTGGCTATTTCAGAAAGTCTATGAAAGATTCCATTAGACAACTGACCTAACAGATTGTATTTCCTATCAAGTCTCTATATTAATACAGTGGGCTTCCCTGGTGTCTCAGTCATAAAGAATCTGCCTTCCACTGCAGAAGACTTGGCTTCAATGCCTGAGTCAGGAAGATCCCCTGGAGAAGGAAATGGTCACCCACTTCAATATTCTTGCCTGGGAAATCCCATGGACAAAGGAGCCTGGTATGCTACAATCCTTGGGGTCACAAAAGAGTCAGATATAACAGCAACTAAACAACAACAACAAATATTAATAAGGGAGCTTCTCTCTGAAATTCAAGGGTCAGGAAGCTCCCTAAATGACAGGAAAGCTAACTCTGGCTTTTGAGAAGCAAGATCCAGCAGCATAGCTAGCACCACTCTGATAAGACTAGCACAGAATGAAGGAAGGCGGCCGAGGGTGACAGGTGTAATTAAAATTATGTTCAGTTGCTGATCTGCCAGACAGATAAATTCCATAAGCACTAAATTGCATTAGTTTACTGAAAAAAGTTACAATTGACTGCTGATTTTTGTTGAATTCAACATTGATTCAAAGCTGGGATCCTGGAACTCTTCACTGTGAATAATGAAATCTCACCAGGTCTTTGGAATAAAAACAGCACCAACCTTTGACCCAAAGAAATGTTTAAGGTATTAATGCAGATGATGTGAGAAAAATTTCCTGGTTATTGTTATCCACTCCACTTAGTTAGTTAAGTTGCTCAGTTGTGTCTGACTCTTTGCGACCCCGTGGACTGTAGCCCACCAGGCTCCTCCGTCCATGGGATTCTCCAGGCAAGAATACTGGAGTGGGTTGCCATTTCCTTCTCCAGGGGGTCTTCCCAACCCAGGGATCAAACTCAGGTCTTCTGAATTGCAGGCAGATGCTTTAACCTCTGAGCCACCAGGGAAGTCCACTCCACTATTACTCTGCAATTTGGATAACTTAGTCATGAAAACTAACTTCCGTTTCATATAGAACAATTCCTAGGAAGGGGGCTACCTGCCATGTAAGAAAAATGGGAGAACCAAAGAGTGAGGCAGGGAAAAGAAAATGACTGATTAGCCAATGATGTCATATGTCAATCATCTCTACTGTGCAGGTGATATAAGGCTAGAGGTAGCACAGGTGAGATAGACCTGGGAGCAGGACCTAATGACAGCAGTGGGAAAGAGACTTGCACTTACAGTATTTGCCACATACTAAACCTGTATGCAGGTAAGGAAGCAACAGTTAGAACTGGACATGGAACAACAGACTGGTTCCAAATAGGAAAAGGAGTACATCAAGGCTGTATACTGTCACCCTGCTTATTTAACTTCTATGCAGAGTACATCATGAGAAACGCTGGGCTGTCAGAAGCACAAGCTGGAATCAGGATTGCCGGGAGAAATATAAATAACCTCAGATATGCAGATGACATCATCCTTATGGCAGAAAGTGAAGAGGAACTAAAAAGCCTCTTGATGAAAGTGAAAGAGGACAGTGAAAAAGTTGGCTTAAAGCTCAACATTCAGAAAACGAAGATCATGGCATCTGGTCCCATCACTTCATGGGAAATAGATTGGGAAACAGTGGAAACAGTGTCCGACTTTATTTTTTGGGGCTCCAAAATCACTGCAGATGGTAATTGCAGCCATGAAATTAAAAGACGCTTACTCCTTGGTAGGAAAATTATGACCAACCTAGATAGCATATTCAAAAGCAGAGACATTACTTTGCCAACAAAGGTCCGTCTAGTCAAGGCTATGGTTTTTCCAGTAGTCATGTATGGATGTGAGAGTTGGACTGTGAAGAAAGCTGAGTGCCAAAGAATTGATGCTTTTGAACTGTGGTGTTGGAGAAGACTCTTGAGAGTCCCTTGGACTGCAAAGAGATCCAACCAGTCCATTCTGAAGGAGATCAGCCCTGGGTGTTCTTTGGAAGGAATGGCGCTAAAGCTGAAACTCCAGTACTTTGGCCACCTAATGTGAAGAGTTGACTCATTGGAAAAGACTCTGATGCTGGGAGGGATTGGGGGCAGGAGGAGAAGGGGACGACAGAAGATGAAATGGCTGTATGGCATCACTGACTCGATGGATGTGAGTCTGAGTGAACCCCGGGAGTTGGTGATGGACAGGGAGGCCTGGCGTGCTGCAATTCATGGGGTCGCAAAGAGTTGGACACAACTGAGCGACTAAACTGAACTGAACTGAAGTCTTCTAGACTTCATGCTAGACATCAAAAAGAGTAGGACTGGCCTGAGCACAGAACCACAGAAGAAAGAACATTCATGTACAGTGTGGTAGGGAATAGGATAGGACCAGGATAAGAACTGTATCCCAAGTCCACCAAATGGAAAGAAGACTATTGGAATAGGATGGTCAATTTTATGTGTCAGCTTGGCTAGTCCATGGCACCCAGATACTTGGCCAAATATTATACTAGATGTTTCTCTAAAAGTATTTTTAAGATGGATTAACATTTAAATCCATATACTTTGAATAAAACATATTATATTTCATAATGTGGGTGGGCCTCATCCAATCAGTTGAAAGCCTGACAAGAACAAAAACGGACTTTCTCCGAAAAAGAAGAGGAATTCTGCCAGCAAAGTGTCTTTGGACTTGAACCACAGTATCAAGTCTTTCTGAGTCTCCAGCCTACCCATCTACCTTGCAGATTTTGTGCTTTCCAGCCTCCACAACTGCATGAGTCAATCCCTTAAAATCCATCCATCCATCATTCTCTCTACATATATGCACATGTATACACACACATATACACACATACAAATACACACTACACACACACACACACACATATCCTACTGGTTCTGTTTCTCTGAAGAACCCTGACTAATACAGCCACATTAAAACACGGAACTAGGAAATCAGCTTCAAAGCCCTGAGAATACCACCTATCTAGAACAGGATGACTGTCTCCCAGGTGCTGTTCTGGGTAGCTGGGCCTATTACCCCCACTATATACCCCAAGATATATGGGATGCAAAAAGGAATACCAGACCAAATGGCTCAATGGACATTTTCAGGGTGAATAATTCATTCATTTGATACATATTTATTGAATGCCTACTATGTGCCATGCCCTGTGTTAGGTGCTAGAGAATCCGGGCTCTTCTTGATACAGAGTAGGCATTCAACAAATATCTACTGAATAAGTAAGATCTTCAACTCTAAAAAGTTAAACTTACTCATTTTTATGATTGTTATATTTTGTAAAGAATTCTGAACCCAGGTGACTAAATCTGGAACTCAAGTCAAGATACCAGGAGGGCAAGGATCTCATACAGGCTAGGGTGACAGTGACAAGAATTCGTAATGAGAGAAGGGTTCTGGGACCTTCCTTCACAATCTGGAGATTTTCTCCTCAAACTATTTTTATTTTTTGAACTTAATTCTTACTAGTGGAAACAATGTGTGTCAGAAAGACAAAGCCTTCAGAGACAAACAGGCCCCACTTTACACAAATAATGTAGTCATCAAAAGCTCTAAGGCCAGTTTTATGTAAATCCAATGTTTATAAAAGTGTCCTATTACTAAAAGACCTCCAAGGTGAATTCTTTTGTATAGCCAATGATCACTCCCTAAAGTGGTGTCAATAGAACTTTCTGAGGCAACAGAAATGTTCTATATCATGGTATCCAATATGGTACCCACTAGCCAAGTGGTCCATCTCTCACATTCATATATGGCTACTGGAAAAAAAACATAGCTTTGACTATACAGACTTTTGTTAGTAAACTGATGTCTCTGCTTTTTAATATTCTGTCTAGGTTTGTCATAGTTTTCCTCCCAAGGAGCAAGCATCTTTTAATTTCATGGCTGCAGTCACCATCTGCAGTGATTTTGAAGCCCAGGAAAATAAAATCTGTTACCTATTACCTCATCCATTTGCCATGAAGTGATAGGACTGGATGTCATGATCTCAGTTTTTCGAATGTTGAGTTTCAAGTTGGAACATAAAGAAAGCTGAGATCTAAAGAATTGATGCTTTTGAATTGTGGTGCTAGAGAAGACTCTTCAGAGTCCCTTGGACAGTATATTAAACCTCGATGACATATTAAGCCTAGATAGCATACTAAAAAGCAGAGACATTACTTTACCAACAAATGTCTGTCTAGTCAAAGCTATGGTTTTTCCAGTAGTCATGTATGGATGTGAGAGTTGGACCATAAAGAAGGTTGAGTGCTGAAGAATTGATGCTCTCAAACTGTGGTGCTGGAGAAGACTCTTGAGAGTTCCTTGGACAGCAAGGAGATGAAACCAGTTAATCCTAAAGGAAATCAACCCAGAATATTCAGTAGAAGGACTTACTGAAACTGAAGCTCTAATACTTTGGCTACCTGATGTGAAGAGTCGACTCATTGGAAAAGACCCTGATGCTGGGAAAGACTGAAGGCAAAAGAAGAAGGGAATGGTAGAGGATGAGATGGTAAGATAGAATCACTAACTCAATGGGCATGAATGTGAGCAAACTCGAAGAGATAATGGAGGCAGAGGATACTGGTGTGCTACAGTCCATGGAGTTGCAAAGAGTTGGATACGACTTAGCAACTGAACCACAGCAAGCCAAGTGGATCACTGGAATGTAGCTAATGTGACTAAGCAATCAAACCTCTGGTTTTATTCCTTTTTAATCCATCTTAATAACCATATGGGGCTAGAAGCTAGCATACTGGACAGCACAGCCCCAGAATGGAGGAAGTTGTTAAAGTATATTTTAACAAAGCAGGGCTGTCCAGGCATGGGGTCACTTCTTCCATCAATTACTGATAGACTGGCTCATCAGCAATCTGACTGTGATCTTCCCTCCTCACTCCCAGCACCCACCACCCTTTGGTGGCCTTCATTCTCCTTTGTATGACAGTAGGCAACCTCAAGGAAATCTCAAGCCTGTCCTCCTGTGAAAAGTCTGCTGGGCAAGGAACTACTGGGGGTGACAGAAGGGACGCCAGGATGGGTGATGGAAGAGTGGTGTCTATGATGCCCTATGGTGGCGATAGTGTTCATACTGTTCAAAATCACTGCAGATGGTGACCACAGCCATGAAATTAATTTTATTGCTCCTTGGAAGAAAAGCTATGACAAACCTAGACGGCATATTATAAAGCAGAGACATTACTTTGCCAACAAAGGTCCGTCTAGTCAAAGCTATGGTTTTTCCAGTAGTCACGTACAGATGTGAGAGTTGGACCATAAAGAAGGTTGAATGCCAAAGAACTGATGCTTTCAAACTGGTGCTGGAAAAGACTCTTGAGAGTTCCTTGGACAGCAAGGATATCAAACCAGTCAATCCTAAAGGAAATCAACCCTGAATATTCATTGGAAGGACTGAGGTTGAAGGTAAAGCTCCAATACTTTGGCCATCTGATCTGAAAAGCTGATTCATTGGAAAAGATGCTGATGCTGGGAAAGACTGAGCATAGGAGGCTACAGAGTATGAGCTGGTTGGATGGTATCATTGACTCAATGGATAAGATTCTGAGCAAACTCTGGGAGATAGTGAAGGACAGGGAAGCCTGGTATGCTGTAGTCCATGGAGTCACAAAGAATTGGACACCACTGATGGACTGAACAATAACAATGTGGTGAGGATAAACATCACCATAAATGCCTGTCTCCTTTAGATTGTAAGGAACCAACTTTCCTGTTTTCTCCATTATGTGATGGCGGGGTTTGGGGGATTTTCTGCCTGGATGCACACACACCTCCTTTGCTTCTCTTTTGAAGTTGGGATGACCCTGACACATCAGATGGGCCAGTTGTCAAAAGAGACTTGTCCCCACATTCTGAGCTGTGAGTCTCCTCTGGGAGAGGCAAACTGCCTTCTTGGGAATGGAGCTGAAGGGCTGAGTGAGTGGCAATTACAGGGAGAGGATGCATGGGTTTTGCCCACGGGAAATGGAGTATAAAAACCATTTCAGCCAGACTCTCTCCCTGGGCAAAATGCTACGTCCCAGAGGAAATGTAACTCATACCACTACCACTTGCTGACTCTAAAGGACGAAAAATGGGACCCAGCAGAGAATGTCTGCACAGCCAGTATGGCAGCACAGGGCTTGTGGCTTGTAGTGTGTTCCCAAACATAGTCACCGGCACACTGAGCAGCAGGAGACCACTGAGGTTTCTCCCAGCTTTCTGGGGACAAGAGATAACATATGTGTCGGTGGTGACGTCATTCCTGGAGGTGGCTTTTGTATCCCTACCACTGCTTAAGGCAGCAAGTTTGCTGGGAAAGGTCACGGGATAGGGGCGCTTCCCAGTGGCTTAGCAGTAAAGAATCTGCCTGAAATGCAGGAGACCCTGGTTTGACCCCTCCAGTGTTTCTTGCCTGGAAAATCCCACGGACAGAGGAGCCTGGTGGGCTACAGCCCACAGGGTCACAAAAAATCAGACATGAATGAAGTGACTGAGCATGCATGGGGTAGGGAGGACAGTAAGGTATGTGCCTCTCACCTACCCACCCACTCAAGGGCTCTCTAGAAATGAAACTGACCTCAGAGAAGTGAATGACAGGATTGATGCTCAAAGGGACACATGCAAAATCCCCTACAGAGACTCAACCCTAGAATGAAAGGTTTATTGGTAACTAACAGCTGGTCTAAAGACAATGTGGAGAAGGTAATGGTAACCCACTCCACTATTCCTGCCTGGAGAATTCCACGAACAGAGGAGCCTGGCAGGCTATAGTCCATGGGGTCTCACAGAGTCTGAAATGACTGAGTGACTAACACTTAAAAACAATGACACAGCCAGAAAGGTAATGTGTCAATCAGAAAAAGAAAATGGTCAATGGAGAACCAAGAAGAAAATGAGAGTTTGAGAGGCAATTATGGGCAGTGCCCATCAAAACTCTCCCTAGAGGATTCACAGTACATAGATGGTCAGGGAAGACTAATCCTATAAGGAGAACAGATCATCAATGTATCTTAGCTGGAATGTGGGTGGGGAAGTTGGCTTCTTACCATCAACTAAATCTCCTTGCTGCATTCTCTACTCACCTAAGGAGCACTAATTGTAATCTGGCTCTCACAGAGCTCTCCTAGAGGGAGAGGAAGGGTGACCTGTGCTGTGCATATCCCAGTCCCCACCTATCTGACAACAGGATGGGTTATCTTGTTTGCCATTTAAACAATGGTCTCCTATTGTTGCTCAGTCCCTCAGTCTTGTCCAGTTGCGACCACATGGACTGCAGCATGCCAGGGTTCCTTGTCCTTCCCATCTCCGGGAGCTTGCTCAAACACGTGTCTATTGAGTCGGTGATGCCATCCGATCGTCTTATCCTCTGTGGTTGCCTTCTCCTGCCTACAATCTTTCCCAGAATCAGGGTCTTTTCCAAGGAATCAGCTCTTCACATCAGGTAGCCAAATTGTAATAGGAGGGAAAGAGGCAAGGTACAACTTTTGAAAGAATGACATAGCCAAGGACACAACCATTTCAAATCCTAAAAGATGATGCTGTGAAAGTGCTTCACTCAAAATTCCAGCACATTTGGAAAACGCAGCAGTGGCCACAGGACTGGAAAAGGTCTGTTTTCATTCCAATCGCAAAGAAAGGCAATGCCAAACAATGCTCAAACTACCGCACAATTGCTCTCATCTCACGTGTTAGTAAAGTAATGCTCAAACTACCGCACAGTTGCTCTCATCTCACGTGTTAGTAAAGTAATGCTCAAAATTCTCCACACCAGGCTTCAACATTATGTGAACTGTGAACTTCCAGATATTCAAGCTGGATTTAGAAAGGCAGAGGAACCAGAGATCAAGTTGCCAACATCCATTGGATCATCAAAAAAGCAAGAAAGTTTCAGAAAAACATCTACTTCTGCTTTATTGACTATGCCAAAGCCTTTGACTGTGTGAATCCAACAAACTGTGGAAAAATCTTAAGGACACGGAATACCAGACCACCTGACCTGCCTCCTAAGAAACCTGTATGCAGGTCAAGAAGCAACAAGAAGTTAGAAGTGGACATAGAACAAGAGACTGGTTCCAAATCGGGAAAGGAGTACGTCAAGGGTGTATATTGTCACCCTGCTTATTTAACTTATATGCAGAGTACATTATGAGAAACGCTGGGCTGGAAGAAGCACAAGCTGGAATCAAGATTGCCGGAAGGCTGTCTTTTCACCTTGCTTATAGTTTCCTTTGCTGTGCAGAAGCTTTTAATTTTAATTAGGTCCCATTTGTTTATTTTTGCTTTTATTTCCAATATTCTGAATCAGTTCTAATGAGGTGGATGAAACTGGAGCCTATTATACAGAATGCAATAAGCCAGAAAGAAAAACACCAATACAGTATACTAACGCATATATATGGAATTTAGAAAGATGGTAATGATAACCCTGTATGTGAGACAGCAAAAGAGACACAGATGTATAGAACAGTCTTTTGGACTCTGTGGGAGAGGGAGAGGGTGGGATGATTTGGGAGAATGCCATTGAAACATGTATAATATCATATATGAAACAAATCACCAGTCCAGGTTCGATGCATGATACAGGATGCTTGGGGCTGGTGCACTGGGATGACCCAGAGGGATGGTACGGGGAAGGAGGTGGGAGGAGGGTTCAGGATGGGGAACACGTGTACACCCATGGCAGATTCATGTTGATGTATGGCAAAACCAATACAATATTGTAATTAGCCTACAATTAAAATAAACAAATTTATATTAAAAAAAAGAAGTGAGACAGGAAGGAATACATACAATGTAATTCCATTTTTATAAAGGTTGAAAACAGGCAACACAAAACTATATTGTTTAAGGATCCATAAGGTAATAAAATTGTAAATGTAAGAAATTTAATTTGTTGAAATTTTCTCATATATAAATGGAGATACAAATAAAGCCAGATTCAAAAGATTTCCGAGATAATTGAAGAAGTTAATCCACGTAACAGACTCACCCCCCACTTAAAAAGAAGTAGAGATCATTTAATAGCACAGTTATTCATAATTTTCTCCTTGGCCTTGCTATTAATGTTCGTGGTGTTAGTATTGCCATTGATTTTTTATCTTTTGAAATCTCTGAGAACACAAACATTTATCCAAAATAAAGTTTCTCACAACAACAACAACAACAAAAAAGATTGCCAGAAGAAGTATCAATAACCTCAGATATGCAGATGACACCACCCTTATGGCAGAAAGTGAAGAAGAACTAAAGAGCCTCTTGATGAAAGTGAAAGAGGAGAGTGAAAAAGTTGGCTTAAAACTCAACATTCAGAAAACTAAGATCATGGCATCTGGTCCCATCACTACATGGCAAATAGATGAGGAAACAATGGAAACAGTGACAGACTTTTTTTGCGGGGGGAGGTTCCAAAATCACTGTAAATGGTGACTGTAGCCATGAAATTAAAAGATGCTTGCTCTTTGGAAGAAAAGTTATGACCAACCTAGACAGCTTATTAAAAAGCAGAGACATAACTTTGCCAACAAAGGTCCGTCTAGTCAAAGCTATGGTTTTTCCAGTAGACATGTATGTATGTGAGAACTGGACTATAAAGAAAGCTGAGCACCCAAGAATTGAAGCTTTTGATCTGTGGTGTTGGAGAAGACTCTTGAGAATCCCTTGGACAGCAGAGAGATCCAACCAGTAAATCCTAAAGGAAATTAGTCCTGAATATTCATTTGAAGGACTGATGCTGAAGCTGAAACTCTAATACTTTGGCCACCTGATGCGAATAACTAACTCATTTGAAAAGACCCTGATGCTGGGCAAGATGGAAGGCAGGAGGAAAAGGGGACAACAGAGGATGAGATGGTTGGATGGCATCACTGACTTGATGGACATGAGTTTGAGTAAACTCCAGGAGTTGGTGATGGACAGGGAAGCCTGAATGCTTCAGTCCTTGGGGTCCCAAAGAGTTGGACATGATTGAGGGACTGAACTGAATTGAACTAAGGACACAAGAGAAACTGATTAGAATCAAATGGGACCAAGATGGCAGATAAGACTAGACCTTGATCCTGAATCAGCAAGTGAAATGGCACACCCAGAGGTGCCATGACAGTTCCAAGGCACTGTTAAAAGGCCAAGGAGTGGGCAGTGGCGCAAATCCAGGAAATCTCCGCCCCTTCCCCAAAATAGTTGGAATAGTCCTCCCACTCATTAGCATATGAAATTACCCAGCCTATAAAAACTAACCATGCCACATTTCACAGCCACATTCGTCCTCTGTGATGGCCCACACTCTGTCTGTGGAGTGTGCTTTTCTCTGTATCTGAATAAATCCACTTCTTACCTATCACTTTGTCTCTCACTGAATTCTTTCTGTGATGAGACATCAAGAACCTGAGCTTCATTAGGTCCTGAAACCAGGTACTGTGTGTTTTGGCTGGGTTCAAGTCCCAGCCATGTGGGTTCAAGTCCAAAGCAGGGTTTTTTTTATTTTTATTTTTTTTCAAAGCAGGGTTTTGACTGGGTTTGAGTCCCAGCCATGTGGGTTCGAGTCCCAATCTGTGGTAAATGGTTTCAAAACTATTGGAGGTTCAACCTCAGCATCAGTTCCTCCAATGAATATTCAGGATTGATTTCCTTTAGGATTGACTGGTTTGATTCCTTGCAGTCCAAGGGACTCTCAAGAGTATTCTATAACACTACAGCTCAAAAGCATCAATTCTTCGGGGTTCAGCTTTCTTTATGGTCCAATGCTCACATCCATACATGACCACTGGACAAACCACAGCTTTGATTATACAGACCTTTGTCAGCAAGGTATGTCTCTGCTTTTTAGTACACTGTCCAGGGTTGTCATAGTTTTCCTTCCAAGGAACAAGTGTCTTTTAATTTCATGGCTGCAGCTGCCATTTGCAGTGATTTTGGAGCCAAAGAAAACAAAATCTGTCATGTTCCCATTGTTTCTCTATCAATTTGCCTTTAAACGATGGGACTGGATGTCATGATCTTAGTTTTATGATGTTGAATTTTAAGCCAGATTTTTCACTCTCCTCTTTCACTTTAATAAGTGACTCTTTAGTTCATCTTTGATTTCTGCCATAAGGGTGGTGTCATCTGCATATCTGAGGTAATTGATATTTCTCCCAGAAAGCTTGATGCCAGCTTGTGCTTCATCCAGCCTAGCATTTTGCATGATGTAATCTGCATGTAGTTAAATAAGCAGGGTGACAATATACAGCCTTGATCTATTCTTTTCCCAATTTGGAACCAGTCCGTTGTTCCATGTCTGGATCTAACTGTTGCTTCTTGACCTACATACAGGTTTCACAGGAGGCCAGTAAGGTGGTCTTGGTATTCCCATCTCTAAGAATTTTTCAGTTTGTTGTGATCCACACAGTCAAACGCTTTAGAGTTGTCAATGAATCAGAGTACATTTTTTTTCTGGAATTCTAGTTTTTTCTATGATCCAATGTATGTCAGCAATTTGATCTCTGGTTCCTCTGCCTTTTCTAAATCCAGCTTGTATATCTGAAATTTCTTGGTTCACATAATATTAAACCTAGCTTGAAGGATTTTGAGCATTTACTTTGCTAGCATGTGAAATGAGTGCAATTGTGTGGTAGTTCAAACATTCTTTGGCATTGCCCTTCTTTGGGATTGGAATGAAAACTTACCTTTTCCAATCCTGTGGCCACTGCTGCATTTTCCAAACTAGCTGGAATACTGAGTGTGGCACTTTCACAGCATCATCTTTGAGGATTTGAAATACCTCAACTGGAATTCCATCACCTCCACTAGCTTTGTTTGTAGTGATGTTTCCTAAGGCCCACTTGACTTTACACACCAAGATGTCTGAATCTAGGTGAGTGATCACACCATCATGGTTATCTAGGTCATTAAGATCTTTTCTGCACAGTTCTTCTCTGTATTCTTACCACCTCTTCTTAGTATCTTTTGCTTCTTTTGGGTCCATACCGTTTCTGTCCTTTATTGTGCCCATCTTTGCATGAGATGTTCCCTTGGTATCTCTAATTTTCTTGAAGAGATCTCTAGTTTTTCCCATCCTATTGTTTTCCTCTATTTCTTTGCATTATTCACTTAGGAAGGCTTTCTTATCTCTCTTTGCTCTTCTTCAGAACTCTGCATTCAGATAGGTATATCTTTCCTTTTCTTTTTTGCCTTTTGTTTCTCTTCTTTTCTCAGCTATTTTTAAGGCCTCCTTGGACAACCATTTTGCATTTTTTTTTCTTGGGGATGGTTTTGTTCACTGCCTCCTGTACAATGATTTGAAACCTGCATCCATAGTTCTTTAGGCACTCTATCTATCAGATCTAATCCCTTGAATCTATTTGTCACTTCCACTGTATAAGCATAAGGGACTGGATTTAGGTCATAGCTGAATGGCCTAGTGGTTTTCCCTACATTGTTCAATTTAAGTCTGAATTTTGCAATGAGGAGTTCATGATCTGAGCCACAGTCAACTCTCCATCTTAGGGATTATTGCCCACAGTGGTACATATAAGGGTCATCTGAATTAAATTCACCCATTCCAGTTCATTTTAGTTCACTGATTCCTAAAATGTCAATGTTTACTCTTGCCATCTCCTGTTTGACCACTTCCAATTTACCTTGATCCATGGACATAACATTCCAGGTCCCTATGCCATATTGTTCTTTACAGCATTGGACTTTACTTTCACCACCAGACACACCCACAACTGGGCACTGTTTCTGCTTTGGCTCAGCCTCTTCATTCCTTCTGGAGCTATTTCTCCACTCTTCTCCAGGAGCATATTGCACACCTACTGACCTGGAGAGTTCATCTTTCAGTGTCATATCATTGTCCCTTTTCATATTGTTTATGATATTCTCAAGGCAAGAATGCTGAAGTGGTTTGCCATTCCCTTCTCCAGGGCATCACAATTTGTCAGAACTCTCCACCATGACCCGTCTGTTTTTGGTGGACCCACATGGCATGGCTCAAAGCATCATTCAGTTAGACAAGGCTGTGATCCATGTGATCAGTTTGGTTAGTTTTCTGTGATTGTGGTTTTCATTCTATCTTTCCTCAGTGGATGAGGATAAAAGGTCTGTGGACACTCCTGGGACTTTCGTTAATATGTTCTCATACCTGAGAGACTGAGCCACTCGCAATGAGAAAATAAAATCCAGTTTCAGATCTGTGAAACCAAAGTCCAAACAGAGCCAGAATTTGGCCAGTGAGTTGAAGTAAAAGCCAACTTACAAGATCTTTTTCATAGCCAACAATAGGTTTCCTTAATGGTAAACTTACATGACTTTACCCCTGTAATGATAAGAGCTATTATTTAGTATCTGTTTTGCACCAAACACTTTAAATCATCATCTTGCCTAATCATTCAAACTGCACCGATGAGATAAGCTTTATTTCCTTGTTTTGTATGCTAGGAAATGGCGACCCAGAGAAGATGAATCATGAGCCCAAGAACTAGGAATAGGCTCTGAGTCTACCTGGATCCAAAGCCCTTATACACCTGACTCCAGCAATGATTTTCAAGCTTAGATTGGCCAAGAGGTCAGAGATCAAACGAACGGGCAAGGTGGAGGCCAAGAAGAAACCACACTTTTTAGCTAGTACAAAAACGTGCTGGAGGAAGTTTGGCTTTGTTTTCTACAAGTTGACTTTGACCTGTTTGATGCTGATTTGCCTCTCAGAGAAAGCACTTAAGAAGAGGAGGAGAACATATGCTCCAAAATAAGGTGAGATAAGAAGTTTCTGTCTGTTGATGAAAACATGCGCATTTTCTAGGGTCAAATGCATCCTCTTAAGAAGAACGTGTCTTCTGAAGGGTTTCCTTTAGTGAATTAGCACACTGTATTGTAAACGCCTCTCCTTTAGACTAAAGTTCTTGAGAGTAGGAACTAAAAACCTAAAACACAGCCCAGCGCATTTAAAAATACATAAGGAGCAGAATGATGGGTGAACGAGGAAGAGAGGGAATAATATCCAGCCACTTGCTGGGGGAGCAGCCAGGGGCTCTTGGCCCTGTGGCCATCCACCTAACACATTATGATTCCACAAACAGAGATTGTTGGACAAATGACCGGTTTAAAGATCTGATCCAAGATGTTTCAACACGGCTTAATGGACCATTAGTGACTATGCCTCAGCAATTCAGTGCAAGAACAAAGATGTTTAACACGGCCTCTAAATACAAAGGACACAGACAGCAGTTCACACAAGAAGAGCTATAGATCGCCAAACAAAATAGGGTGCAACCTCTCTCGTGATCAAAGGAACACAAACTAAACTAAGAATCGATTTTAGGGGATCTAGCAAATAGGCCACATTTTAAAAAATGTTTGTGTCTTTTAAAGGAATACTCAGGATTGGAAAGGATGTCAGCAGATGGCCAGTATGACAGATTGAAAGTTGGGCCAGCATTTTGGGGCAGATAAGTTGGTAGTATGGATCAGAGTATCTGTATCTTTGAATCTGTGTTTTTACTATAACCATTTATCTTATCAAAGATGGGTACAAAAACTTATGTATAAAAATGCTTATTTAGAATAACAACAAAAAAAATTGGAGCCAACAGCTTAAACCAAGGAACTGATTAAATACATCATATAACAGAATGCTATGCAGTCATCAAAAACCAGTTTCTCAAAAGGTTGATTTGGGAAATGTTTGCAACATCTCAAAGTGAAAAAAGCAGGTTTCAAAGCAATGCTTAGAAAACCATTTGAGTTTTATTAGCAAAAATCTACATTTTCTATATTTTTCCTCTGTATTTTCTCTTCTCTATGCTCAAGTATATACTTAAAAAATAAAATTTATTGTTTTATTTTGAAAATAGTAGGTCTCACAAATCCAATCAACAATAACCTTTGACACTTAGGAGGGACTTCATCCTATCTCCTCACTCTTTGTTTATTCCTGACAGTAGCCCTGATTGGGAAAGAGATGAAATGACTTGTCCATACTAACTACTAACTAAACACCAGAGCTGGCTTCACACTCATCTCACTCACATCAAGAGTATAATTCTTTTCATTACACTAGAGATAAATTTACCCTTGTGGGTGCTCAGTTCTGTCTGACTCTTGGCAATCATATGGACTGCAGCCTGCTAGGCTCCTCTGTCCATGGGATTATGCTGGCAAGAACACTGGAGTAGTTTGCCATTTCCTCCTCCAGGGGACCTTCCCAACCCAAGGATGGAACCTGCATCTCCTGCACTCCTTCACTGGCAGGCAGATTCTTTTCCACTTGAGCCACCTGGGGAGCCCAATAGGTACACATTTCCAAAATTCATCAGATCTCATGGTGAACTTCTCAGAGTTCACATAACCCAACTGCTTTTGAAAATGGCAAATGTAATTATGCCATGTGCTGAGATGTAAATATTCCCCAATGAGAGACCCCAGTAGCTAGCATATGTTTTAAATTCAAATTCTTCCAAAAGAAATTCTTTAAGTTATAATATGTACAGTAATGAAGAGTTTTGTTTTGTAAGCATTTCCCCAGAATCATGAAAGTACATTCTTCTTTGTAAATTATACATGGCATAATTACAACAAGACGGGCCATACTTTGGGTCTCATTTCAAAGTGATTCCATTTTAAAGCATTCCCTTTAATAAACACAAAACACCAGCCTCCACTATGAAACTATTTGGAATTATCGAACTAAATTTTCAAAGGGTAGATACTAACTGTAGGATTAATAACCAGTTTTCAAAGCCTTACTTTATTCTATAAAAACTCTTTTTATCATAATCATAAGATCAGGAATTAAGAGAGTCGTAGAAATGGCAGTGGCAAGAACAGTTAACAACTAGAGAGTATGCAGTCCTAGCTTGTGAGTGAACCATCAAAGAGGAGTTTAGAATATATCAATATATATAATTTCTCCAGAGAAGAAATGATTTCTCTAGCTTTTTCTACAACTGTCCATCTTCTCACATACATGAAACATTTCGGGATGGCCTGATACATAATAAGAGCTCCATAAATGTTTGCTGGCTAGCTGTGAACGCCAGTGAGAAAGACCCCCTCCCCTCACCCCTACTCTTATCACAGATTAGATATCCCTGTAGGCTAGGGAGGCTTTTTGGATTGAGAAGGGAAGTGGGTATTTTAAGACTTGGGAACAAGATACATGAGAGTGAAACCCAGTTCAGAGGAAAATGAGTAAATGAGTTTGATTATACCAAAAGGGAGGGACAGATGTTCCTCCAAGCAGTGATTTTAAAAGACTGATCTGGAGGTGGGGTACAGCAGGGTGGAAAGGAAAAGAGAAGATGAAGGACCCCCTGTGAGCAGATGCCGCAGTGCAGGAGGTAGATGAGGAGCAAGGTGAGGTCACTGGGAAAAGGTGCAAGAGATATCAAATAAATAGAAAATGTGAACCAGCCAATGTGAAGATAGTACAGGTGAGAAAACCAAGGAAGCAGAGATGGGCACAATTTGTGGAGAACCCTGGCAATCCACTAAGGAGAGGAAGGAGAGTTTTCAGAAGGAAGAAGGTGGTCACCATCCCCAGAGGAGCCATGGAGGAGGAAGACAGGAAGCCAGGATTCAGCATCAGGACTGCTGCTGTGGACCCGAGGACCAAAAGGCAGGGTTCAGAAGGGGTGAGTGGTGAGACAAGGGATGCAGTAAGTATACTCTACAGAATGGACTAAGAAGCTGGAGAGTTTTCAAGACTGGGGAGACCCTGTTGGGGACATAAGATGGAAGAACAAGCAGAGAGGGAGGGGTATCAGGGATGAAGGAAGAATGGATGGGTACCCGAGGGCTGAAAACCAAAGAGCTCAGCTCTCACAACCTCAGGAGGAAGTCCACCTGGTAAAGGGACAGGACAGGCAGAAAGGCAAGCCTGGGCTGCTGGAAAAGGAAAGGAAGTGCCTTTCCCTCAATGCTTCTCCTGCAGATCGAATCTGCCCTTCCTTCATTCTAGGAACTGCAAGAGCCCCTCAGATGCAGGAAGGTGCCTCCCCACTAGCAGCTCAGTTGACACTTCTCCCTGGGCCTTGTGGCTGAGTACTAATCCCTCCAGCCTCAGGCTGAATGCCCTTTCCTTCCTTCCTTCCTGCCTACCTCCCTTCCTTCTTGATGGAGGCCTCCTCCTCTGAGCACACCAGCAGAGCTAGCTCTGCCCTCCTCTTCATCAGGCACCAGGCACCTGTCCCTTGGCGTTTCCCTTACAGGCTCACCATCTCCTAACCAATGATGTGTTCTCTGGTCATATCACAACTGTCGTCCCTCATGTTAGATTGAAACATTAGACTGTAAGCTCCATGAGGGCAGGGACCTGTTCTTTTAATTCACTGTTATACCCTAGACCCCAGCACAGTAGCTTGCCCTGAGTGGACACTCAGGAAGCCCCTTCAGGTAAACAAGTGAGTGAGTTAGACTCTACCTCGTACTCTCGCACACATGGGGTGGACCGTCTCGGGCACCAGTGGTTCCCAGGACCTGGCCCCCAGGAGGTCTTCCCTAAGAGCCTGCCTGCTGATGAGCTGCCTGCCTGGCTGGAGATGGTGGTAACCTCCCCCCATACCCCCACAGGGCCTCAGTTCCCTGTTGGGTATCAGGACAGCTGGAGACCCCAAGCTCTCAGACCCTTTGATGATAAGGGATCTGTGAGAACAGTTCTTCTGCAGGCTCAGTACCTTCTCCTAAGGGCCAGGTCCCATTATGGGCACAGGGAGATGGAGGAGAGTGAGAGAGCTCCTGTCCTTAGGGCCTCTGGAGGGAGACAGACACAGGCTGAAGAATAAAGCGAGGGTATGTACAGCACCGACACCGAGGGGGGACTGCTCCCACTTACGGAGAACTTAGCAGGTGCCAATTTCACTGGAAATGCTTCACAACAACGGCTTCGTGTAACTCTCACAGTGCCCCTAAGTGAGTCCAGAGGTGGGGGTCTCCAAGTGGGCTGTAACCCCCACCAGCAGCTGTTATAACAATGGTGATGGCAGATGGCATGGTTGAGCATTTATTAGGGTCCGGGCCCATATAAAGCCTCTTATAGGCAGCACCTCATGGCTGTCACAGTCTCATGAGCTACGTATGAGAGTACATGAGCTCTCATCACATACATTTCACAGTTGAGACACCTGAAGCTGTCTCAGAGAGGTTACAAGATTTGTCCAGGCTCAAAGCTTGGACGTAACAGAACTGGGATGAAACTAGGTGTGTGGGACTCCAGAGTGAACTACGAGGCTGCAGGCAAGGAAGCACATAGCCACGGGTAGAACCACGAGGTGATGATGGATCATCACTAGTTGAGAAAGGGCACAGCAGAGCTGGCATAGGCGATGGGCATGGGTGATGGGCAGCTTTCTCTTTCAACTTGAGGAAAGTCAGGCAGCACAAAAGGCTAAGTGCAAGTGGCCCAGAGGGGTCCAGGTGTAGGTCCGCCCAGCCTCCTCGGTGAGAGGACGCAGCTGCAGTCAGCTGGCCACCACCAGTGGCCAGGACTTCTTTTTCTATGAGTCAGACCACAGGCAGCTCCGCAGACCCTGGGCCTGGAGTGGAGAGGACTGCACATGTAATCCAAGCCAGATTCACGCTATTCCTGCACGTATCTGTGTCACAGCTTCTTTTTTTTTCTCTCCCTGTGCCCAGGGAAGGAGAGCGAGATGGTGAGGAGACCAACAGCACCGCTGCATGAGGACTGGAGCCAGCTACCTGCAGGCCAGCTCCCCCAGACAGGGTGCTGTGAGCTGGAATCGGAGAAGACCTGGGGAAGATACAAGATCTTCACGCCATCCAGAAAGCCACTTCCGAGTAGAGACTCTTGTATACAAGGCACAGTGGCAAATACTTCTCTGCAAGGTGGTTGCTTTTCTAGAGGAAATGGGCAGATGGAGAGAAGGATGGCCAACCTGGAACAGGGCAAGTGTAGGTGGGAAGGGACGAATGAATAGCCATGACCAGAGAGAATGCTCTCCTGGGCCTCTGCTCTCCCAAGCCTTTGGCCACAGTCCAACATGGCTGGCCTGGCCTGTTCACCACAGCCTAGCGGTGGGGCATCCAGCACCTATGACTGGTTGGGAGGAAAGCCCAGTCCTCAGGTCACTGTGCACCTTTGCTCTCCCTTGTCACATGAATGAATCTCAGCCAAGCCTTGCTGGTGAAAGCAGCTCTTTTGCCCATTTCGTTTGCCCATTTATTTTTAATCCTCTCTAATATTGAAAGAAGCTATTAATAAATATAGGGATGAGATTACCAGGCAATTTAACCTGACTTCTGACTTATGCTCTCCTGAACGCACATCATGCCTGCCTTGCCTAGCCTGTTGATTCTTTTCCTAGATTAAAAGAAGTAAATATGAAGAAATAAAGAATGACTAGCTCTCTACTCCCATCAGCCCCCTTAGCAATTCTGTGGGCAGATCACGTGGGCAAGACCACACTGAAGAGTCAGCCAGTCTGCTCGCGAGTGGAATACGAGGCAGAGTCCAACCTCCTGCTTCAATGAGTCACTGTCGTGCTCAGTTACTCAGTCATGTCTGACTCTTTGCAACTCCACGAACTGTAGACCGCCAGGCTCCTCTGTCCATGGGATTCTCCAGGCAAGAATACTGGAGTGGGTTGCCATGCCTTCCTCCAGGGGATCTTCCAGACCCATGGATTGAACCCATGTGTCTCGTATCTCCTGCATTGGCAGGCGAATTCTTTGCTGCTACCACAACCTGGGAAGGCCAATGACTCACTGACTTTACCTTTTCCCTTTATGAGCTATCATGGCTGGGACACGAGTCTATCAGAAGATTGTCAACTTTTCTGATTAAAGTAACTTTCCATTCTATTGACACTTGCCTTTTGATTACTGACTTTTGAGTGGCAAGCAGCTAAACCTGGGTTTGGTAACACTGAGACCATGCCTAACTGAAGCTGGAACATTAGGGTGGGTCATGGGTCTGAAGCACCTCACCTTCAGTGCCTGGTTGACCACCCAATTCACTTTCTCTCTGGCTAAGCTCTACAAGGGTGGTAAGGAACACTTAGAAAGGAAAGATCAACTGCTAAGGTGGGAGCAGGGCTGCATTTTCTCTCTGTTTTGATGCCCTCTGTGTGTCATGAGAAATAGAATATTTCCTGCCATACCTGTAAACAAAGGAGATCACAGTCCTTAGCAACTGCAGCCACCACAGATGGTGAGCTGGGGAGCCCTGAGGGAACTCAAGAAGGAAAGAATACCTGCCATCTAGCAGCCATCAGACTGCAGATACCCCCTATGATGAGCCCTAAAGCAACTCAGCATGAGAAAATACAAAGTACTGGCCCCAATAGCTGAGTGCACATCAAAGGAATGATTTTAGAGAGCTCAGACTCTAGCATGTTCCCATACATATAAAAGCACTAAATTCCTAAACTTGAGGTATCTGGTTTTCTTTAATTAACAATAATCTTTGATGTTCAGACTATCTGCCCTTTGTTGCAAAACTTATATATTACCTGGCCCCTCTCCTTGCCTTCTTGGAGCAGTTCTCTCAGAGTCACTTGAGATGCTGTCTCCCGGGCTTGAAGTCCTAAAAACTCCCACCAAATAAAACAGAACTCTCAACTTTTCTATTGTGAATATTTTTAAAATCCACAGTTAGATGCTGCTCTGTACTGGGAATTAACTAGGGAACAAGACGGATGTGGGGTTTGCTCCATAAAGCCCTCCACTAAGGAACAGAACCCAGAGCCAGGCAAAAAGGAGGGCACCAAGAGAATGAACCTGATGGTGGTGAGAGAGAAAGCTGGGCCAACATAAGTCCTGTGCCCTGGCAGCAGCAAAAGGCCGAGCAATACTCTGGAGCAGAGGCTGAGGAATAGTCTATCCATTTTTCTGAAGGGAAGGGACCTACCTAGACCTGCTGGGCCCTACATTTTTTGCTGTTGTTGTTCAATCAGTCGTGTCCAACTCTTTGTGACCCCACAGACTGCAACAGAGCAGGCTTCCCTATCCTTCACTATCTCCCAGAGATTGCTCAAACTCATGACCATTGAGTCAGTGTTGCCATCTAACTGTTAGGTAGTTAGAATAGGAAAAAGGAGTCCAAAATAGTGGTGGCTAAAAGACAAAGAGAGGAAAAAGCCCGCAAATATAGAATAAAGGAAGGTCTGAGGACCAGAGTGAGAATCTCAGATAAAAGAAACAGCCCTCCTGGCTAGCCCAATTTACACAGGGCAGGCTCAGGGGGAGGGGAAAAAAACATATAAAAAGAGGAGCCAAAATTGAGCTTATCTCTTCTCCTCTCTTCTTTTGGGTCGGCTTACCCTCACGCCTTGAGGATGTACTTTCCTTTGCTTGCCAAATAAAACTGAGCTAAAACCGAGCTGTAACACTAGTCCACAGTTTAAACTGAGCTTTGATCGAGCTGTAACAATGATCCATCCATTGCTTCAAATTTTTGCTGCAGCGAGACAGAAACGAGGAAATTACACACTCCCCTGACACAACCACCTCAAATCTGTCACTCCCTTCTCCTCCTGCCCTCAATCTTTCCTACCATTAGGGTCTTTCCCAATGAATCAGCTCTTCACATCAGGTGGCCAAAGTATCAGAGCTTCAGCTTCAGTATCAGTCCTTCCAATGAATATTCAGGGTTGATTTCCTTTAGGATTGACTGGCTTGATCTCCTTACAGTCCTAGGGACTCTCAAAGAGTCTTCTCCAGCACCACAGTTTCAAAGCATCAATTCTTTGTCTCAGCCCTCTTTATAGTCCAACTCTCATATCTGTACATGACTACCAGAAAAACCATAGCTTTGACTATATGGACCTTTATTTTCTATCAATTCTTATCTGCCAAGCAGCCTAAGTAGGGGCTGATCACACAATTGCAGGTTTCTGCTTTCCATGTCCTGACCAATGTCTTTTGCCCAACTTAGGAGTTCTGGAGAAATGGAGAGAAGAGTAGTCAACAAAGACTTCCTCCTTTCCCATCCAGGAAGCCCCTTCAGACTCTCCCCTGCCCCTCCTTCCCCCAGGCTCCTTCTCTGTGCTCCTCCAGCCTCTCTTCCACCAGGACACATATGACACAACTATCGTGACTGATCTGTCTGTCTCCCTCCAACAGGGAGCTCTCTGAGGGCTGCGGTAGTGTGTCCAGCTACCAGCACAGAGCTCAGAAGAGGTACTGCAGTGAATGAATGAATACTGCCATTCCTTCTCATCTCCCAAGCAGGTGGATGCACTTTGCAGCTCAAAGAGCCCAGGCCACTCGGAACAAGGAAAGAATAGGGTAGGAATGAAGCCCTTCAGCCTCAGCAGCTTTTCCTGCTCCAGGCATTCCGGCTGCCCTAAGCACTGCCCCAGGCTAAGTCTCCAGGGAATCTGCTTCATAAACACTTACTTAGCAAGACATTTAAAACACTATTGATTTCTCTCCTCCAAAGCAGAGGTGAGACAGTGATAGACACGGTGAGCAGTTAGCAACAATGAGTCCCCTCCACCCCCTAAGCAGAAGTTATTTCCCTTTCAGATTACCAGCCTGGCAGCCCTGGGAGAGATGCAACGCACTAATGGAAGCAGCGGCTAGAACCAGCAGGTGCTCTGGCTCTGATAGCGGCAATTAGAGGCTTAAGCTCCCTTTTCTATGAGACAATGAAAAATAAAGCTGATTTCAGACAGTATACTTGCTTGCAAGGCATCTTTCCCTCCTATTAAGGAAAAAAGACAGGAGGCCACACCTCTCTGGGATCCAGGATCAATGTCAGGCCACCATGGACAACACTTTTAAACCCATCCTAGGTGTTGGACAGGTAACTCCATGGGACCCAGTAGCAGGGACATGAAGGTGCATAAAAACAGAGCCCTTGCCCTGCCGTGGCCAACCTACATTGAACAGAGCACCTGTACATCATATTGGTCAGACGATGCCACACTAGAATAACAGCCCCATGGCACCAAATCTTCCTCTGCTACAGACTGAATGCATGTGTCCCGCCAAATTCATTAAAGCTCTGACCCTAAATATGATGATGACATTAGAAGGTGGGGCTTTCGAAAGGTCATGAAGTTTAGAAAATGTCACAAGTGTGGAGCCTCCCCAATGGAATTAGCTCCCCTATAAGAAGAGGAAGGAGAAGGCAATGGCACCCCACTCCAGTACTCTTGCCTGGAAAATCCCATGGACAGAGGAGCCTGGTAGGCTGCAGTCCATGGGGTCGCTAGGAGTTGGACATGACTTAGCGACTTCACTTTCACTTTTCACTTTCATGCACTGGAGAAGGAAATGGCAACCCACTCCAGTGTTCTTGCCTGGAGAATCCCAGGGATGGGGAGCCTGGTGGCTTGCCATTTATGGGGTCGCACAGAGTTGGACACAACTGAAGTGACTTAGCATAAGAAAAGGCCACAACCCCAACTCTCTCCACCATGATGTGAATAGACACAGAGAAGGTGGCAGTCTGTAAGCCAGGAAGAAGGCCCTCACCAGTAATAGAATCCACTGTTCCCTGGGTCACAGACTCCCAGCCTCCAGAACTATGAGAAATAAATGCTGTTCAAGCCACGCTATTGGCGGTATTTTGTCACAGCAGACCTGAACTAAGACAGGGTCCCAGAACTTTGCACAATGCCTGTCTCAGAGCAGGTGCACCATCAACATGCTTTGAATTAATTTCTACATGAGTTAGGGTAATGGTAGCTACTGCCACAGATAATCTGCAACATCTAAGTGGTTTAATGTAAAAAGTATATAACCATTCACTGTCCCCTCCAATGAAGACAAGGGAGTTGCAAGACCATCAAAAATATAATCTTGGCCTCATTCACAGATATCTCTAAGGTGGGCTCTGCCCCTTAAACTCATAGTCTCCTGATATATAAATATGCATTGGCAATAATAAACAGAGAATGCAGCTTCAGAAACCTCAGTCAACTTACACCCAGTATTTGAGGGCCAAGGCACAGTGGAGAAGGGAGAGGTAAACCAGAGGTGCGGGCCTCAGTCATGGATGGAGTACTGCCAGGGGCTGCATTTACATATTTTAATGAGCACGTGGATGGGGGTTCGTGGAAGAAGCAACATCAGATTTGTCACAGAACAGAAAGATGCCGCTGGGAACGAGGCACTAGGGACCAGCTGAGATGTGTGCTCTCGCCTGAGGGGGGAGCCATCTCTCTGGTGGGCCTGTCATTTGGGGAACGCTATGCAGAAGCCCTCAGGAGTGGTTTGAAGGGGAAAAAAAGCACTGAGTTAATTCCTTTCTGCTTCTGACGTGGAGAGGGCAAGACAGTTGAAGCAGCTATTCTAAATCCATGCATCTGGTCACCAAACTCTGGGACTCGTGAATGACCTCACTGGATCCCAAACTGCTCTGTCTCGGGGAAAATCTGTACCTCCATGTCCCCAGGAACCTCCCAGGATACAGGATGCTCGTATCAGGCAGGGAAGGAGCAGGTGAGTGACAACACCCAGAAGTGGGGCCGGGAAGAGGGAACAATCACAACACACAGGATCTACATCTTTCCTTTTCCTCCCAAAGAAATATTTTCAATGCCAAGGTTTCAACTGCCTGTGTGGTTTGGAAGTGAAGAAAGAGGGGGTGGAATTGGGATGATTCAGGAGGAAGATAAGGGAAGAAAGCAGGAAAGAAGAAAGGGAGTACCTATTTAGTGCCAAAACAGAAGAATGCTGAGAAGCTTTGCAGTGGCTTTGATTTGCTTCTCTGTCCTCTCTGGGTCTCCTGAACTTTTCAGGGCAATGGTAATTTTCCAAGAAAGATTGACAGTGATATAAACCAAGGTAAGACCTTGTGGTCCAGGACTGTCTGTAAACAAATGAGTGCCATTTCTTTGGTATTCTGAGCAATTAATAACCACCCATGCATGTGTGCTAAGTTGCTTCAGCCATGTCTGACTCTTTGCAACTCTGTGGACTGTGGCCTACCAGGCTCCTCTGTCCATGGGATTCTCCAGGCAAGGATACTGGAGTGGGTTGCCATCCCCTCCTCCAGGGGATCTTCCTGACCCAGGGATCAAACCCACATCTCCTACATCTCCTGCACTGGCAGGCAGGTTCTTTACCACTAGCGCCACCGGGGAAGCCCTAATAAGCACATAACGCAATGCTTATTTTTATACTTGTCATTGAACTTTAATACACGTAGGAACTTTCACCACTATAAGGTATGAGTGCTCTGAGAGCAGAAACTGATGCTGTCTACATTTGTCTGTATTCCTGCATACAGCAGGGATCAAGAAGGGCTTTACAATTTTGATTTAACACAATGGCACCCCATTCCAGTACTCTTGCCTAGAAAATCCCATGGACAGAGGAGCCTGGAAGGCTGCAGTCCATGGGGTCGCTGAGGGTCGGACACAACTGAGCGACTTAACTTTCACTTTTCACTTTCACGCATTGGAGAAGGAAATGGCAACCCACTCCAGTGTTCTTGCCTGGAGAATCCCAGGGGCGGGGGAGCCTGGTGGGCTGCCATCTATGGGGTCGCACAGAGTTGGACACGACTGAAGCGACTTAGCAGCTTAGCAGCAGCTGATGACACAGACTAGAAAGGTTGCTCTTCAACGAACCCTCCTATTACCAGTTGTAATGTAGCTGATGATGGTGACGATAACAGTGATACTAATAATGGTGTTTACTGTGTGGTGATCTTACCAGGCCTCTTTCCAAGCACTTTACATTGATGATTCCATTTACAACTCAAAACAACTCCATGAGGCCATAGCATTATCTGTATCAACATTCTTCCAATGAAGACATGAATTCAAATGGGTTAAAGTATTTGCCGAAAAGTCATCCAAAGAGTAGATTTCTAGACTAACACAGATCTGTCTGAATCCAGAAGCAAACTTTCTCCCAACTCTGCTTTTCTGCCTGTCATGCCATGGTTTTTACAACAGGGACATTCCGTTAACATCAGGAGCCCTAGGCATAAAAAAAAGGATACTCAAGGCATGTGCAGACAAAGCAAACTTGAGTTTCAAGATTTAAACGTGAATCTTGATCCTGGGGGGACTTCAGTGTCCAGGTCCATGATGGCCTGATAGATGCTTGAATTTCAGTTAGTACTTTTCTGCAATGTCACCCCAGCCTGCATGCTATCCTGCAGAAGACCTGAGTTGGAAGATGCAGTTCAGATCATAAATTCTCATCCACTGTCCTGATACCCCCACAAATGCAGGGCATCCTTGCACGAGGGCCCTTCAGCCCATGAGCAGGGCCCATAGATTCAGCAAGCATGTCTTTTTTAACTATGGCCCAGAGGAAGGCACAGCCCAGGTATCAGGGCCTGAGCAGGATTTAGGCCATCCACTCGCTGCTGCTAGAAGCTACTACTGATGACACAGGGCAGGTCCTGCAGGAGAAGAACAGAGCACTCAAAGGGAACTCTGGATCCTGTCCCCCCCCCACCTCTCACCCTCAAAGGGAACCCACGCACCCAGGACAAGGCTGCACAGTCACAGGTGTTCAGGTGACTGGCTGGTCACCTGAACAACAGCCTCCTTCCCATGCCAGGCTTCCTCAGATTACGGTTGGACCAAATGCCCCCAACAAGGAACCCATTCACTGCAAAAAGGTTTGAAAAGTAATAACTCAAGCTGCTGGCTTGGGTCAGCCAAGGCTGCCTTCCAGGAGAGCTTCTCTAAAGGTTAATGTGGAGTTGTCATGCACAGCTAGACTTCCACTCAAGGCTTCTGTCGTTCCCTGTGTACTCGTGTTCCTGCTGTAGCTCTGTCCGGCAGCTGTCCAGTGCCTGCTGGCCGTGGTACCAGCAGAGACTGGGCTCAGAGCCTGGAGCAAAAGGCTGATTGGCTTCCTGCTGAAGTGGGCCCACCCCACAATCCAAAGAGGCGGGAAGGAGGGTGTTAACAGCAGGCTAGCACTTCATGAAGGCTTGGACAACTGTTATAATGCATCCTGATGAGCTCCATCTGCTGCCAATCTACACTGGGCATATGTCTCCTCGCCCCAGCACTGCATTTTGGCTGGAAAATTCATCACCAAGTATGTATCTGCCTTACAGAGAGGAGACAAGCACTGGAGACAGTCTTTAAGCATATCTGGGAGCAAAGGAAGGTAGGTGGGACAAAACATTCTGCAAAGATAGATCCACAAAATGCATAAAGGATTCACCTTCCTGAAACATTCACCAACACCCAAGCTTCCAGACAACGCCAGAGCAGAAAAGTGACCCACACGAGTCACTTTTACACTGCCTGCAGCCTTAGCTGAAACTATTTCATGAACTGCTTTTCTCGTTTCTGTTCGGTGTGGTCCCTGCTCTCATTCTCATTCAGTTCTGAATGTTTATCTCAAATCTCTATTTTCTGGTTAAGAATAATCATTTCACAAACCACTTCATGTTAATAATCTTCGCTAGGAATCAGTTTTCTTTGGGGAACTATGAGTGTTTATCACCTTACGAGAGATGCTGAGACATACGAGCCCACTGAGATGGCCATGCTTGACCATCTATTGAACTCAGGCACTGGCCGATGGAGCTGTCCCCACACTGTGCTACCAGGCAATCAGCAACTGGTGAATGAGCACCTACTATGTGCTTGGAGAGCACTGGATTACCCAGACAGAGTACATGTGTCAGGCAAGAAGGCTGAGAACCAAATATACTTCCTTTTCAAAAAATATTTTGTATTACAAAATATAAAAAGAATTTTGTAATACTGAAGAAAGAAAACAAAGCAAGAGTGCTTATACCACCGGATTTCAAGACTTACTACAAAACTGTACCCTTATGTACAGTATGGTAATGGTAAAAAAAAAAAAAAGAAGAAGAAAAAAAATGATCAATGGTACAGAATAGAGGGCTGAGATGTAGACCCACACAAATAGAGTCAACTGATTTTTGAAAAAGGAGCAAAATCAATGAATTCCATTCAATGGAGAAAGAATAGTCTTTTCAATAAACAGTACTTGAGCAATTAGATGTCCAGATGCAAAACAATGAGCCTAGACAGAGACCTTACACTTTACACAAAAATTAACTCAAAATGAATGATAAGCTTAAATGTAAATTGGAAAACTATAAAACTGCTAGAAGAAAACACAGGAGAAAATCTATGTGACCTTGGGCTTGGTGATAGTTTTAGACATGACACCAAAAGCCCAATTCATGAAAAAAAAAACAGATTAAGTTGGATTTTTTAAAATAAAAAACTTCTGCCCTGTGAATGACACTATTAAGAGAAATAATACACATGACAGAGCCCAGGAGAAAAGATTTGTAAATGCGTATGTGACAAAGGACTTGCATCCAAAATGAACTCCTCTTACAACTGACCACCCACCCAATTAAAATATACAAAAGGTCAGAACAGACAACTCATCAAATAAGATGGAAAATAATCGTATGAAAAGATTCTCAACATGAGTTGTCATTAGGGAAATGCATATTAAAACAACAATGGCATACCACCATCACACCTATTAGAATGTCGGGGGAAAAAAATAAATACCAATTGCTGGCAAGGATGTGAATCAATAGAAACTCTCACTATGGCTGTAGGAATAAAATGGTGTAGCTGTTCCACTTTGGAAGACAGTTTGGCAATTTTTTAAAAACTGAACATCTTACCACATAATTTAGCATTAGCATTCCTGGGTATTTACCCAACTGATTTGAAAACTTGTGGCAACACACACACGCAAAAAAAAAAAAAAAAAAACCACTGCAGTCAAACATTTTTATCAGCTTCATTCATAATTGCACCAACTGGAAGCAATCAAGATGTCCTTTAATAGGTAAATGTATGAACAAATTATGAAACATCTATACAATGGAATGCTATTCAATGTTAAAAAATAAATGAAATATCAAGCTACACCAAAACACGGATGAATCTTAAATGAATTGCTAAGTGAAAAAAGTACAAAAAGCTATCTACTGTCCAGTTCCACTTATAGGACATTTGAGAAAAGGCAAAACTGTTGAGCTCATAAATGGATCAGTGGTTCCCAGGGATTCTAGGTGGGACAGTAGCAGTGGTTGAAACAGAGAAGCGAAGCAAGTTTTAAACTATTCTTTATGATACTACAACAAAAGAGTGGCTATATGACTGTGTGAATTTACCAAAAGAACATCATAGCACAAAGACTGAACCTTAATGTATGCAAATTAAAATAATCATTTAGGAGGTTAGGAGCTCCCCGGATGAAAAGTAGAGTGTGACAAAAGAATCTAAGTGTATTACAGAGGTGCTGACCTGAGTAGCTTTGGCAATGAGCAGAGCCTTTAAGACTAAAAGCCAAAGGACTACACATAAACACTGTGCTCTTGCTGATAAAGTCATTATCCAGGAGGTATGGATCAGTAATTTGATACCATTATCTGTATACACATGCCATAATTGCAGAATTAAGTAAATGGATGGTGAATGCTGGGAGTTTCTCACTGCTGGAGTGGGAGATTATAGACAAGCAAGAGAGAAAGCTATAATGATCTGTGTGGTGATGGATTAGAGCTAGAGACATCAGTATGAACTCATACTTAGCTTAATAGAGATGCAGATGAATACACACAGAAGAATTTACAAATGTGTATGTATACACAGACTTCCTTATTCTGTCAGCTGAGAGGGCAGAGAAGTGACATTGCAATAGTAATGCTCAGATATCCAGATCTTGGTTTCGTGTGTGTGTGTGTGAGTCGCTCTGTCATGTCTGACTATTTGCAATCCCATGGATCATAACCACCAGGAAGGAGGAAGAGGACCACAGAGATAAGTCCATGTTCATCTCATCATACCAAGGCTAAACTCACAAACTCACTCCTCTGTCTGTGGAATTCTCCAGGCAAGGATACTGGCGTGGGTAGCCGGCCGTTTCCTTCTCCAGGTGATCTGCCTGACCCAGGGATCAAACCCAGGTCTCGTGCACTGTAGGCAGATTCTACCTAATAGTATTAGATGATAACCTCAGGTATAAAATAAATGTCTGCTGCTGCTGCTAAGTCGCTTCAGTCGTGTCCGACTCTGTGCGACCCCATAGATGGCAGCCCACCAGGCTCCGCCATCCCTGGGATTCTCCAGGCAAGAACACTAGAGTGGGTTGCCATTTCCTTTCCAATACGTGAAATAAATGTCTGTGAACCCATAAACTCACATTTGATTGATCAAATGAATGAATACATTAAATAAATAATTAAATCAGGAAGAAGAAACAAATCTGTTGGTGCAGAAGAATTCTAAATAATTTATGTAGACACTGTCCTCAAGGAAATAGAGCATTAATTCCCCACTTCTTAAGTGTAGATTGTGCATGGGGACCTCCACTCAAAGGGCACATTATGAAAAGAGGGAAAAAGAGTAACATTACTGTGGAGAAACCTAACAAACACCACCACAGCCAGATCAAGGTTCACATTCACAGTGATAAGTCAAGTTGATAGTATGTACCTTTGATAGGATGAGATGAACATGGACTTATCTCTATGGTCCTTCTCCTAAAAACCCATCTCCCCAGGCTAATCATTAGAAAAGCATCTAACAAATCCCAACGGAGGGACATTCTAGAAAATAAGTGACCTGTACATCTCAAAAAAATAAGAAACTGTCACAGCCAAGAGGAGCCTTAGCAGATATAACAACTAAATGCAATATAGTGTCCCGGGTGGACAAAAGGTCAGAACAAACAACTCATCAAATAAGATGGAAAATAATCGTATGAACAGAAACTGGAAATTCAGTTAAAACTAAGGAAATTTGAATAAAATGCAGATTTTAATAGAAAATAATGTATCAATATTGGTTCACTAATTTTGACAAATTCAATGTAAGATGTAAGGGGAAAATGGCCGTGGGGCGTCTGGGAACTCTCTGTACCATTTCTGCAATATTTCTGTAAATCTAAAAGTTTCTTAAAATTGAAAGTTTATGTGGGGACTTCCCTGGCAGTCCAGTGGTTAAGACCGCCTTTCAATGCAGGGGGTGTGGGTTTGATCCCTGATCAAGGAGCTAAGACCCCACATGCCTTGAGGCCAAAAAACCAAAATATAAAACAGAAGCACTATTGTAACAAATTCAATAAAAACTTTAAAAAATGGTCCACATCAAAAAAAATAAAAATTTTAGGTAAAAAACATTAACACTGAATTAATGATTTGCAGAAATGGAATTTTGTTGGATACCAATTGCTGAAAAGAAGTGGTACGTGGTGCTATAAACATGGAAAATGACCAAGGATTGATGAAGCCAAGGAAACAGAGAGGGCCGTCTGCCATAGATGCCTGAGGAGACCAGCCACAGAGCCCAGGCCTTCACAAGCCCTGGTTCACACTGGTGCCTCAGCAGAACTTAAAAATGCCATACCATGGACATCTTAGTAAACAAATATCTTATATACTCCATTCTGGAATGTTTATCCAGGTCATGCTACATGTGTGCTAAGTCACTTCAGTTGTGTCCGACTCTTTGCAACCCTATGGACTATAGCCCACAAAGCTCTTCTGTCCATGGGATTTCCCAGGCAAGAATACTGGAGTGGGTTTCCATGCCCTTCTCCAGGGGATCTTCCTGACCCTGGGATCAAACCCAGGTCTCTTGCATTTCCTGCGTTGGCAGGCAGGTTCTTTACAACTAGCACCACCTGGGAATCCCACTGAGTCCTAAAAGAGAAGTGTAACATACATACAGGCAATAGAGTGAGATACTTAAAAGCTCAGGCCTAGAAGTCAGACTCATCTGGGTTCAAATCCTGGCTCTACCATTTGCTAGATGTGTGACCTTGAGCATTTGAAATTAATAAGGTCTATTTTCTCAGCTTTAAATGGAAATAACAGTACCTCCCATCACTGGGCTTTCGGGATAACTATATGAAAACATACGCATGACACAGTGTTTAGCAATAGTGAGAAATCCCCAAATGGCAGCAATTTCTTAAAATTTACACTGGAGAGGAAGACAAAATGCCCATTATCTGTAGATGACATAGTCTTCTCTAGAAAATCCAAAACGATAAAATAAAAAGCTGTGAGAATCAAGATTTTCTGTTTGAAAGAAAGAATCATTTTAACAGAAATAAAAAAACAAGTCTCATTCACAAAAAGCAATGACAAACATCAGCTCTCTAGTCATAGGTGTAATGAGGGATGCAGGAGCCCATCTGAAAGGAAACTGTAGACACTTCCTGAGAAACTGGGAAGAGCTGTGCCACACTTCCAGATGGAGCAACTTAAGTGTAAAGTTATCACTTGTCTCAAATTACTTTGTAAATCCAATCTAAATCTCATCTTCTGCAAGTTTTCAAAATGATTTTTAATGTCATCTGGGAGAACAGGCAAGAACAACCATGAAAAATGTGAAAAAGAAGATAGGTTCTTGTTAGATGAAAAGATGAATTAAGAGTAAAAATCATTAAGAAAACTGGCTATTTAAAAAAGGGAAAAAAAAATACCCTTATGGTTCCATTTCTCACAGTATACCTCAGAATAAGTATTAGATTGATTAAAATACTATTTTTCCCAACTACTGGTCACAATGCATGTATGGGTGATGAATATAAATTTCTAAAATATGAAGTATAATGGCAGAGAACAGAAAATGCACATTTTATACAGAATACGAGTAGATATTGCTTGATGGAAGCTTTAAGTACTGAATCACAATAAAAACTATTTTCCTTGTTTGAATGCCACTGGCCTAATGCATCAGATATGAAAAATTCAACCCATAAAAGAACAAAATGGAAACACAGGTGAAATTTTTATCTGGCCCGAGTTGGGAGATTTCTAAATGTACATCAAAGGCAGAAACTCCAACAGCAAAAAAGAAAAATGATGGACCTATCTAGATAAAAACATCAAAATCTTAGTCTATGAGAAAACACCATTAAAGGCAAGCAACAAATTTTTTAAAATGTGATTTATACCCTTTATATGTAAAAGAACTGCCTTATAATTTATTGGGAGAAGTACTGTGAAAGGGAAAGAATAGCATATATGAGACAATTCATAAAAAGAATTACAAATATTTTCATATATATATAAATATATATATATACACACACACATATATATATATGAAAAATATATCAATTCAGTCGCTCAGTCATGTCTGACTCTTTGCGATCCCCCTGGACTGCAGTATGCCAGGCTTCCCTGTCCATCACCAACTCCCCGAGCTTGCTCATACTCATGTCCATTGAGTTGGTGATGCCATCCAACTATCTCACCCTCTGTAGTCCCCTTCTCCTCCTGCCTTCAATGCTTCCTGGTATCAGGGTCTTTTCTAATGAGTCAGTACTTCGTGAAGTACACAGAAACTCTGGTACTCTTTTCATATATATATATGAAAAAAATGCTAAACCTGCAGTGTAGTCAAAGAAGTAAAAAAAATCAGACTTGGACAGAGCCAGATAATGGTCTCCCAGGATCCATTTTTCTGCTTTTCTTTAGTAATAAGAACTCTGATCAGTAGTTTTCCATCTTAAAACTCCATATTTCCCAGCATCTAGGTAGACCATGACACTTCATTCAAACTAAATTCAGACCAAGTCAGCCGCTGAGATGTAAGCTGATTTATATCCAAATTCACAGGGATCTGCTTGAAGGAAAGTCCTGTGCCCTCCTTTGCTCCTTCCTTTTTCCTGTTGACTGGACTACAGATGGCAATGGCTGGAGCTCTAGCAAGATCAGAGCTGGACCATAAAGAGCTCTAGCTGGACCATGAAGTTGTCCCAAGGTCATCAGAACAATAAAATGAAAAGGTACTTGATATCTAAGATGTTCCATACCAGCCCTGGACTTCCTACCACTTGACTTACTTTTATGAAAAATAACGCTTTTTTGCTTAAATCACTGTTATTTGAGCACTGGAGTGTTGATTATGCACTGCTAAGCCAAGTCCTAACTAATAAAAGTACCTTTTAAAAAACTCACAAAATAGGAAAATTCTTTAAAAATTACAGTATCCAAAGTTAATAAGTGTCTTCTAAATAGGCATTTTCATACACTGTGTATGGTATACGTTTTCTGGAAGAAATTCTGCTGGTATGTGACCAAAGACTTACAGTATGCATATCATTTTACCCAGAAATTCTACTGCTAGGGCTGTATCTTATGAAAATAATTAATATATGCACAAAATTAATACCTAATGATGTTCATAAAAGCGGTATTTATAATAATGAAAAATCAGAGAAAATCTAAGTGCTCAATAGAGGATTAGCAATTACAGAGAATTTATAAAATTAGATACCAGCCAGCAACTAAAAATCAAGTTTTAAAAGAATGTTATGTTATTAGCATTAAGCTAATAATAATGATTTAAAAGTAGTATGTGATTATACTCAGACTGGGAGACTACAGGTAATTTTAAACTTTCTACCTGGATTTTTAAAAATTCTTCTAATGTTCTGTAACAAACATGTGAAACTTCTATAGTTTTTTTTTTAAATGCTTCTTAAAAATGTGCATGAGTCTACTGCCTTTTACCACACACCTATCTTTTCCAGTTTGACAGTTTCTTCTGCTCACTCTCATGTACACTGCGTTCTAGACCAGTACTCCTCGCTCATTGCTATCATGAAATATCCTTTCTGCTCCCTCCTCAGAAATCTACACAAGAGATTCAGAACACCCATGCACCCATACTCACAGGTCAGATGCTCCCACACCAGACCAATTCAAGCTCCTGTGTCTGGTTCTGGGAACCATATGCTCTCCTGACACACTGAGTGATGCTCCCGAGATCAACTCAGACCTCCCCTTCCCTAGATACCAAGATACCACTGGACCTGACTTCTTGGGAGCACCTGACTTCACAGCAGCATGATCCATCTCTAAGCAAATGATCTTTAAAGGGAAGGTGCTCTGTGTCGACTGGAAAAACGTGTTTAGCTGCAAATAATAGAAAGCTTGATGAACAGTGACATAAACCCTTTGGGGTTTACCTTGTAACATCAGTTAGGAGAGAGGCAGTCATGACTTTTACTCAGGGGGATGAAGTTTCTTTCAACGCCCCTGCCCAGTCATCCTTAGTGGGAACCCTAATAGTTACAAAATGGTTGCTAGAGCTCCACTCCAACCTATGATTTTCATGAAAGCCATAGCTTTCTCAGAAATCTCCAGAAAGCCTGACTTGCATCTCACTGATCAGAACTGACTCACCGGGCCACACCCCCAGCTGGAAGAGAAACTGGGAAAGGAAAGGTGTCATCGTGCACATTCTTCCTCAAAGAAAAGCGGAACTGAACGGGGATGAGGCCAACAGCTAACAGTGCCTGCTAGTGTTGTCAAGACTGACTTTAGGATGCAGAGGTCTTTCAGAAGGCGGTGTATTAGCAAACCACACAAAGAGCAGACCAGGTTACTTGTGTGTGCTACCAAAAGAAAGAAGGGAGATATATATTCATCAAGCATCCTTCAGAACCAGCAGCTCTACCAAAAGAAAGAAGGGAGATATATATTCATCAAGCATCCTTCAGAACCAGCAGCTTTCATAATTATCTTATCAAGTTCATTTCATTCTTATAATAATCTTTCGAGACAGATACGTATTCTCTTTTTGCTTTTTTTCAGATGTGGAACCTGACACTTAGAGAAACAGCTTGCCCAAAGCCACACAACTAAGGAGTTTGGGGGCTGAATTTCAATCACACAATTAGGTATCTGATTCCCCAGCCAATGTGTCTGCTAGACTATAATACTGGCCTCTTGGCAAGCCCTATAATATGTATCTGGAGGGTGAATAAGGGGAGTTTAGATGTATTTGCATCAAAACTGCAAGATACACACAGTTAGAGACCCATAGGAGGTAAGATGGAGAGAACCCTTCAACGCGCAATAGGTATGCTAGTGACCTTGACTGTGGTCTCTCCTATAACTGCTGCTCATGGACAAGGAGGCGACAAACCATGGACACAGGACCCTGAATGAGCCAAGTATTCAGGACGGTCATCAAAGAAAAAGACCAGGGAAAACAATTCAGACGTTTTAGACCCAGTTAGAAATCCGAGAGTAAATTGAGAAGGAGGTGTGTCTCTACTATACATAAAAAGAATAACAACTCATAACAGCAGGAAGGAGGAAGGCACCAAACTGAACCTGGATATTTATGTATTTTACTACTTCTGTAATTATTATAACTATGTAAGAGATATGCTACAAATTTATATTTAACTTAGTCATGTCCACTCATGCAATAGACCCTATGCTAGGGATATAAAGACAAGTAAAACAGATAAAACTTTTGCTTTCAAGGTGATGATGATCTACAGGACAGATGATATTTAAGTTAGGTTAGTTTCCTTGTCTCAACCACATGAGGTAAAGTCTAGCTTTTCTGACCACTGGGACTATAACACAGGTCAAAATTCTAACTAAGCACTCAGAAAAGGATAGAAGAGCCTTTGGAGTCCCAAACACATAAACCCAACTTCATAAAGAAATGGAAAACAGCCCAGCTGGAGACAATTGATACCTTGGGACAGAAGTGAGCCCTCTATATAGACACTCAAATAACAAGTTATTGATATGTTGGGTGTTGATTTCTTGTCATCCTGCTTAGGGGAGTTGCAGCATAGAACCTGGGGACAAAATCAGCATTTAATTAATGCTGGATGGATGGACAGATGGACAGACTCTGGGTGAATGAAGACATACTGCTCACTACCTACAAACTCAAGCACTGCCCTCAGTTTTAGGGGGAAAAAAAGAGCTGTCAGAGTATTGCCTTAAGCTTTAAAATTTTAATTTTCATTAGGGCTTAGAAGACTTCAGAAGCAAGGTTCATGAAGTCTCAGATCAGTGTTATTCTAGTTCACTACATTTTTCCCGAATAGGCTACTTTCCTATTGGGTGCAGAGATGATCAGTACTTAATTCAGCTGTCTCACAATGGAAGTATGCACACATTTTGTACCAGAAGCTCTCAATCCAAATGAGAACAAACGCTACTGTCTCCTTTGCCTAGAAGTGTTCTCTGTGTCCTCATGAGAGCCCATTCCTGAACCTAATGGAATGTTCTATTCCAGAGAATACTGTATTTCTGTCATCAGGGCAAAAATCATTCTCTTCCTGAGACAACTTGAGACATCAGGAAGCTAAATTGAGAAGGCAGGATATAAGCAGAGAGAACTGGGTGAACTCAGGCTGGATGATGCCATCTGAACCAAACCAGAGAAACCAGAAACACACATGGTGTCACATTCCAGCCTGAGCTCATGCCCCAGAATGACTAATGCAAGGAAGGCCAGAGATGGGTGTCTCAGAATCACTGCGCCCATATCTCCAACTTAGGGACCTATTTCACCTACAATCCTCAACATTTTAAAGGGCTGCAACAGCTGCAAGCTCAAGGATATCAACATACTCTGAAAACCTTAGGAGCCTATACCTTTCCTCCATGAACTGGTTCTACAGTGATTGAAGGCAGCCCGATATATGCTGCACACTGGCCCATGCATGTGCTGGGCATGGTGCTCACAGCAGGGAGCTGCAGGGAAGGCTGGGGCAGAAGATCCAGGTGGCGAGGACAGACTGGCAGGTGCAGAATCACATGCAGGAGCCTGGCAAGTGACAAGACTCTACAGCAACCACGCTTATGAGGCATTGGTGGTAGAGTGGCTAGCATAGCTGCCTTCCCCCAGCAGCTACCTCTCAACTCCTGGGGAGAAGTCAGGGAGGGGTTCTGGGAGACATGCAGGTGCCAGGTCCTGGAGCCTGGGCAGGGCCTGAAGGAACTGAGCCCAAGACTGGGGTCCAAGTGCAGATCAGGCCATAGGAATAAGGGGACATGACTCCCCTCTCTCTATGCTACTGTGTGAAGCTCTGAACACCCCCTGGGACTGGCCTGGCTTGGGAGAGTCACCTAAGTGCTAAGATTTAGAGGGATGTAATCAGGGGTCCAGACCTCTTCAGCCTCAGCAACAACCTCTCAGGGTAGTAGTTCCACAGAATTAGAAGTCCCCGTAAAAGGGGCTTTCTTTTTAAACTTGGCTTCATGTAATGTTTTGAAAGTCATTCTCTTTGGAATATTACTTGGCCCTGTGCATTGGTACACGATCACAATTCTAATCAAACTACCTGTCAGCACTAATCTTTTGGTCTTTGACATTCACCTTCTAAATGTGGTTGCACAGCAGGAGTGCCCCTTTGCCTGAGTGATTTTAGAAGCTGGAGCTAAGCTTAGCATCCCTCACTAGGGCAGAACACAGAGGACTCACTGGGGTGTTACCCTCACCCCACCCCCAACACATGACATGCTAGAAAGAGCCATTCAGGAGATTCAAGCTTGGACAAAGCATAGTCAGGCCAGGGATGCCAAAATAAATGGATACTCCGTAGGATGAAGTCGGGGGCTGGGGGAAACAGGCCCATGCAATTGCCTTCTTGAGATTCTCAGGCAGACATGGAATAGAACAGGCCAGCTGGACTGGTTCCTTACGCAGAGACTTCTTCATGGTGAAGTCAAATATCAAGGACATGTACTACATGACCCGCGAGTGCATGCATCACTGGGAACTCTGAAAACAGCAATGTTTATATCCTACGGAACCATAATCAACCTCATCATCACCTCGGCCCCAATGTCCCGGTGCCTCCACCTCCCAGAACTGTCCCTAAGGCATGCTGAAACTATTTCCTTCATTAGCTCACTCTAGGTCTTCAATGATGAGAAGCACAGGCAGAAACTCTACTGTATAAGGAGATCTACCATCTCTCACTGTAAAGTTGCTTCTTTTCAAGTTGGGGAGAGGGACCCTGGGATGAGGAGAGAAACACAAGGTTTCACCCTCATGACATCACTGTGATTGGAACACATCTCACACATCTCTCATCTCTCATGGTCTCCACAGACTGAGAGCTGGCTTGTTGTTCTTGTTGTGGCTATTCTCCTAAGCGATCTGAATATCTATTACCAAATATTCAAACAACTCTTATTCTGAGCTTTATCTGGCATCCTTATATGTTCCTCAAGTTAAATAATCAAAGTGACATCCTGCCTCCTTTATGTCTAAGTGCTATTTGAGCTTTTAAACAGAGAACCAGTATCTAAATGATGATGATAACAGCTGTATTTTTAATTCTATTTATTTATGTATTTATTTTTGGCTGCATTGGGTCTTCATTGCTGCCTGTAAGCTTTCTCTAGTTGCAGTGAGTGGGGGCCACGTTCCAGTTGCAGTGTGCAGGCATCTCACTGTGGGGCTTCTCTTGTTGCAGATCACAGGCTCTAGGGTGCACGGGCTTCGGTAGTTGTGGCACATGGGCTCAGTTGCTCAGTGGAATATGGGATCTTCCCAGACCAGGAATCGAACCTATGTCTGCTGCACTGGCAGTTGGATTCCAAACCACTGGACCACCAGGGAAGTCCAAAGCTATATTTTTTGAATTCCATACCTATGGTTGAAATTGAGCCACTGAATTCTCACGATACCTGTTAGGAAGGTACCGCCCTTCCTTTGCTCACTCCTCTCTGCAAGGCCCAGGGGCCACTACAACCCTCGGCTCTAGCAAGGACAAGGACTACCGAGATTTTGTGAAGCAGCTGGCTTGGTAGCAGGGCAGCCACTTGCTCTCTTTCGATTATAATTTCAATTTACTTTTGTATTGTAATGCTGTCTTTTCTTCTCACAGCAATAGATAGCAGGGCAATGGAAGAACAGTCGACTTGAGGACAGATTACAAACGAATTTTTATCTTTAAGAAGCTAGGTCAGAAACTTGTGGCTATCAGAAAGCGTAGTGCTGTGGTGAGGAATGAGCCCACGCCAGGGTTTTGATAAACTTCAGAGAACGAAGTGTGCTTGCAGAAAGAAAGAAGAGAAAATGAGCGAGGACATTGATTCTCTCACCTTGGAGAAATCTCATCAGAGAGGCCGTGGTATCAGTGACAGACTGCGTTTACTGAGCACTGAAAGCATGGGGAAATTTAGTTTAAAATGCGTGGATGTCCTTTTTTTTTCTTTTTCCATAGGAAGTCTGCCCTTTCAACAGACATTCAATTTATGTTAAGACCACAGTATAACGTGAGGAGAGCACATGTACTAGAAAAGACTTCAAGTCCCTGTTCTTTCATTTATTAGCTGGGTGGCCCTAGGCAAGGTACCAAAAAGCTCCAAATTCCAAATTTTCTCACCAGCAATGGAGGGGGCTTTGTTTGGTAGCTGGAAAAATTAAACATACACACCAAGGGTTTAATATACATATTAAGCACCTTCTACAGATGATTTCTTACCACAGTAAATCTCTCTTTTTATTGCCATTTCATGCATTATAATCTATGGTACATCTATATAATAGACAACACTTTCAGAGGAATGGAATGGCAACATACTCCAGTATTCTTGCCTGGAGAATTCCATGGACAGAGGAGCCTGGCAGGCCACAGTCCATGGAATCACAAAGAGTCAGACATGACTGAGCGACTAGTACTTTCACTTTATCAGAAGAATGAGATGAAGTCAACATTTGACAAATAATTGTTGAGAATCCAGGGAAAAAGCCCTCATGTAAATTCCATTCTAGTTGGGCAAATCAGACAATAAACAGAATAAACATATTATCTAATATATTGGATGGTGATAATTGCTTTGTAGAAAAATAAAGGAGAGGGGAATTCCCTGGTCATTCAGTGGCTAAGACTCCATGCTCCCAATTCAGGGGGCCCAGGTTCAATCCCTGGTCAGGGAACTAGATCCCACATGCCTCAACCAAGAGTTTGAATGCTGCAACTAAAGATCCTGCAGGCCGCAATGAAGATTGAAGATCCTACGTGCCATGACTAAGACCCAGCACAGCCAAATAATAAATAAATGCATCAAAATAAATATTCAAAAAAGAAGAAGAAAAATAAAGGAGGAAAGAGAGATGGAAGTGCTGAGAAGGCAGTGTTTGTGCAGAGACTGAAGGGTGGCTGGTGAAGGGAGGTGTGTAGATGTCTGGGAAGAATGTCCAGGCTGAGGCAGGAATGAAATGGCATATCTGAGGGACCCACTGGGACCTGATCAGGGACTTGATCATGCTGGGCCTTGCAGGTCACTGAAGTATTTTCTCTTTTCCTCTTAACAAGGTGGGAAGTCAGTGGTGTGTCCTGAACAGGAAATTATACAATATGACTTCCATTTTACAGAATGTTTCACTCCTAGTTCAAAAGAGAATGTAGGGGCCAGGAAATCCACTCGGAAGCTACTGAAATAAAACATGAGGATGTTTGGGACCACGAGGGCAGTAACCATGGAGGTGGTAAGAGGTACTTACATTCGAAAATCTATTTGAAAGTGGACTCAAATGATGATTATATGTGGCATGTGGGAGAAAGAAGTTTTGGTTTTTGGTTTTACTTCAGCAGATTGAACTATGGAGATGACAGTAATTAAGGTGGCAAATACAATATAGGAGGAAGGGACAGATATAGGGGAGATCGGGAGTTTCATTTTGGACATGTTAAGTCTGGTATGCTTAGGAGCATCCAAACAGAAATGCAGAGCAGTCGTCACATAGTTAAGTCTGGAGTTCAAGGGAGCAGAGTTGGCAGACTGGCTGGAGAGAGAGGGGTAGTGGGAAGGGCCTTGGGCAGAGGGAGAGAGAGAGAGAGATGTGACCTTCCATGAAAACATATCTACGATACACACAAAAAAAGGCAAGGCACAAAACACTGTAGAATATGATCCTGGTTTTTGGATGAGTACTATTTTAAAGGGGCTTCCCTCGTGGCTCAGTGGTAAAGGACCCGCCTGCCAATGCAGGAGACCTGGGTTTGATCCCTGGGTCGGCAAGATCCCCTGTAGAAGGAACTGGCAACCCACTCCAGTATTCTTGCCTGGGAAATCCCACGGTCAGAGGAGCCTGGTGGGCTACAATCCAAGGGATTGCAAAAGAGTTGGACATGACGCAGTGACTTAATAACAACAACAACAGACAACAAACAGTCTTAAAAGTATATTAGATGTTTACAAAACAAACATCTTTATGTTTCCAAAAAAAATAATTTGAAGCCTATGAATAGAAAGCTAATAGAACTGGGAATATGGGCCACTTTTGCCATAATATTTGGATTTTATATAAGAATGGATATTAATTTATAAATAAAAAATAATGGCAGGAGAGAGCTGTCTGAGTGAACTATCAAAGACATTAATTTCTAGCACAAGCCTCTATCTCCTTCTCTGGACTCTGGCTATGACTTCGGCCACCCTGTCCCAGTCTACCCTCTTGTATCTTTTCGCCTGCAGCCTTCCCCCAGTCAGTTGCGACCAACAAAGCTTCAGAATAGCCAGGAGAACCTGTGGTATACTTTCCCAGAGCCGAACTCACAGAAGAAGAATCTGAGTTCAAAGCCAAAGTCGGATTTACCTCCAGAGTCCTGACAAGGGAGTTTTTCTTCTTGGATACAGTTGCCAATTTCATTCTCAAGCTTCTTTTTGTGTTTTTTTTTTTTTTTTAAAAAAAAAGGTCACGGCATTTATAATAATAAGGCTCTGAAAATTAAATGTACCTTTACATGTTTAATTTCTGACCATAATATAGTACTGAATAATAAGTGAGCAGACTTGAATGGCTATGGAAAAGGTTAACAGAAACTGCTTTTAAACTGCAAGTTTGCAAGCCTGGGGCCTTCACCCTGTTACTCAATAGGCATTAAAGAAAAATGTTCTTCCCTGGATGCAAAGATAAATCTTCATTTTGCTGGGAGCTTCAGCAGCAGGATGCTTTTAGGATTTTTCCATTGAGACATCACAGCGAGGAAGAACTCTTCATCCCGTCTCTTTGGCACCACCTCCTGTTCCCGTTTAAACACATTTCCCCAACTTGACTTGTGATAAGTAATGGAATTAGACAGCCGCCTGTCAACCCAGGACTTCTTTTTTCCCCAGAATCCAGCCCTTGGGTTGAAATCACCATTTGAGAAGAGAAAATCATTGTAGACTATTTTTCTACTGTTTCAAATAGCTCAGCTGGAGGGAAGTTGTTATTTCCTCTTTAGCGTGCCATGTGGGAAGGATCTGTGGAAACAAACATGGCCCCACACCGCCCCCAACCCCCCCAGCAAGGTCAGGCCAGGAATGCTGACAGCCTCACAGCCTTCTCCAGAACTTCTGAGGCCAACTGGCTGGACCCACATGCCCGTTCCAAAAGCTAACCTAGTTTGGTGACACCAAATTCTCTTAACTTTAGCGTGTCTGTAAAGCTTTTGCAATCTAGAAAAATGGTACTGAAGAACCTATTTGCAGGGCAGGAACAGTGATGCATAAACTGAGAATGGACTTGTGGACACAGAGGAGCAAAGAGGGTGGGATGAGCTGAGAGAGTAACACTAACATGTACGCACTGCCATGTGCAAAATAGACAGCTAATGGGAAGCTGCTGTACAGCACAGGGAGCTCAACTCAGTGTCCACGGCGACCTAGAGGGTGGGATGAGATGGGGTGGGGGTGGGAGGGAGGTTCAAGAGGAAGGGGACAAATATATACTTATAGCTGATTCACACTGTTGTATAGCAAAAACTAACACAACATTTTTAAGCAATTATACTCCAATTAGAAAACAACATAGAGAAAAATTAAAAACAGAAATAGCTAACCGGTGACAACAGAAGCAAAGAAGGAGTTGGCTTTAGAGACGGTGCTATTTTCTCAACTTCCTCCTCCAAAGGTTGGGGGTGGGGTGGGAGAGAGTCTACAGAATGCCTTCCAAACCTGGCTGCTTGTGGGAAGGCAGTGACATTCTTTGCCTGATGGTTCACACTTCAAGATTCAGGCAAGTGACATCAGACCCCAGAGAAATAACTAACTCCTGCCAAACACAGCTATAGACCCTCAACCGTCTTCAGGCTGAGGACTTGGCTGGCTGTTACCCAAGGGAGTACACATGGCGGGGGCGGGGGAGGACAAAGGCACCGCCCACGAGGGAAGAGGCCCAGACTCTGACCCCACCCACACCTACCCACCATCTGAGCTGAGGAGAGATGCTTTTTCTCTGGAGAACCCCAGTTTCCTCAAGGAGTGAATGGAAACTGAACGATGGCTTGCCGGTGCCAAAACTCTCTTCCTGCAAATGTGATCTGAGGTGGTAAAGCAGAAAAATGGAGTCATTCTAGGGGAGATCAGAAGTCCCCACCCACTCAGCTTTCCACGGTCCGTGTGTGGAAACCTGAGGCACCTTCGAGGAACACCAGGGTCCACTTAACATGGTGTGAAGGAAGTTAGGGGAGATCTTTCCTGACTGGAAACCTATAACTATGAAATGTTCATCTCAGCCAGGAGGGAGCTCAGAGCCCCTCCTCCAGAGAGAACAAGGCTGTGGAGCCCAGGCCAGGGGAAAAGGGCTGTCTCGGTGACAAGGGAAGGGATGGAGGCAGGGTGGCGACAGGAGCAGATGTGGAAGGGGGCTAGTGAGAGGCAACTTCCTAGCTGGCCTGGCTGTTGGGTGCCAGAAAATACTGATAGCATGTAGGGCCCTGTGGGGCTCCTGGGCACAGGTCTTCCTGTGTCTCCTGTTTCTTTGATTATAGGAAGCAGCCTTCATTCAGCCTCCGTAACCTTCCCTGAGTTCCAATGGGCGGATTCAAGCAGTAAAGTTAATCAGACAGGAAGTGATGCAAGACCAGGGAGAAAGAGTCAAGAGCAACCTTAGGGCAAGGTCCTGTTCCCTCATCAATGGATAGACAAAATCCTTCGAGCTGCCGTGCAGATGCTGAAACCCCCTCCAAGTGGGAGAAGTTGACAATTAATGATGGTATGCTGCCCACAACCATGTAGACCCCAGACCAGTTGGACCTGAAGGTTGATGATACTGACTTTTACTTACCCTACCACCAACCCATCAAAGAATGTCCATGAACTGATCACGCCCTTTTTGAGCAATTAATATAAAACTTCTCACTATCTTCTTCAAGTTGGGACACACCATTTTGAGGGTAGTAGCCAGCTGTGACCCCCTTTGCCTGGCAAAGCAATAAAGCTATTATTTTCTAGTTCACCCAAAACTCTGTCTCCGAGATTCGATTTGGCACCCATGTACAGAGAAGCTGAGCTTTCAGCATTAATACCAGAAAAGATAGGGGAAGGATCTTTCCTGAGAAACTCTTAGAGATGGTACAGAAACCCAGGCTTAATGTGTGGATTTCAATCTCATATCCCTCTTTTTAATTTTTCCCTTCCTATGGACAATCATTACTCCATAGTCCTGAGGTTGGTTTGGCATCATAGAGATGATAAAGCAATTAAGTAACTTGTCCAAGGTCATAAGGCAACTGAGAGATGTGAGAGGAAATATTTAGAGGTAGTAAAGGATGACTCCACCTTCTACCATCCCCTCAGGGGCCACATCAAAGAAAAGATGCCAGAAAAAAACAAAGAGAGAACACAAAACTCAACAATTTGTCTTTGATTTCCTAAAAATATTCTTGAAACCAAATCTGATCAGACAAGACACTTTTGACTTGCAAGAACTGGGTTTGTTGTAATTCAAACAGCCAAAGGCTGGAAGAAGCACAGCAAGATCAGAAAGAGAGTAAGTTAGATCCTGGTCTCGCAAACCTTGGATGTTCACACCCAGTACTGGTCACAAGTACTGGGGCTGCAAGAGGTAATATATAGGGAAAGAGAAGCACAGGCAGACACTGCTGCGTCCCCAGGAAAGTTCTTCCCACCACAGTGCTTTCCTGCCTCCAAAGTCACCTCTGGGTCCTAGGCAGGAAGAGGTGATCCTGAAACCCTCGGCAGCTGGAGCTCCACACAAAGAGCACCTGTGTCTCCCTACTAATGAGGCCCATTCTGAAACCAGTCTTGTAAAGATGTCCTCTGCGTGGAAGAGAAATGGTTGCCAGGCAGATTTGAGGAGAGATGGCTTGAGAGAACAAACCCATCACAGGCTTTCTTGACATCAGAAGGTCATAGAAGAACATCCTCAAGCTTTGTGTGGCCCTGAGAGGGGCCAAGGAGGGGTGGTGAGAGGATGAGTAAGAGGACTCAGTGTGAGCTGAATGAACATGTGTAGCAGAGGTCACAGAGAAGGTCTCAGAACATCTCTCCTTGGCTGCACTGAGGGTGAGCATTGCTGGGCAACTAATTAAAAATAGCAAAACCCCAGAGAGGTAGATGCCAAAGAAAGAGACACACCAGGAACCACCTCACACCAATATGGTCGCTCATAAGCCCCCATCCCAATCCTACTTTCTAGAGTTTAGATACAATCCCAAATAAATAGAATTTACCTGGAAAGGACTACACTAATTTTTATATTACCAGAAGAAACCAAGGTTCAAAACAGAGAGGAGGTTGAAAATAAAATATCATTAACAATAATGTCACATTTTTGATACACCTATATTTGTGAGACAATGAAACATCATTTCTGTAACAGGCACAGACACAAGAGTGCTCCCAACACCGTTCAGAGCCAAAAGTGTCTCATGGACAGAGTGGCCTGTGAATGCCACTCCCACTGCATGCAGCTTCAGAGAGGGGCGGCCACCAGGTTAAGGAAGGTGGATAGATGGGCATGCCCTCCCCCCTCCACCTTGACAGCCAAGTGGCCAAATGAAAGCTGCCCTTCATTTCATCTCTGATCCCTCTTGAGCACCCATTCCCTCTTCTTTATCCCAGTTGCCACAACCTCAGTTCACTGCTCACTGCCTGCCACAAACTACTGTGAGAGCTACGTGGAAAGAATCATCAACTCAAAAGAAAAAGTCAGCCTTCCCTTGGCTGATTCTGCTCCAGGTAGAATATTCTTCATGTAAATGTTTCATTTCACATAATGATCCTGGAGCTCTATCAGTGCCCTCACTGCCCGTAATATGCCCTTGTCCTCCAGGGAAACACAGATCAAATCTGTATTAAATAGTTAAGCACCCTATCCTAATAGAGGATTATACTCTCCTTCATTAAAATATTGTTAGATATGTACTAAATTAACTACAGATATTCTGTCTTATCACCAGTAGGTAGTTCCTACTTTCCTGCATGCTTATATAAAATATTTGCTTTAAGTCACAGCATAAACTGAGTCTCTGACCAAGAAGGGCAATCTCAGAGCCTCATGGTAAGAACTGTGCCCAGTTAGTACAAGTAACAGATGCCTTTCTTGCTACGGGCTTCAAAGGTGATATTTCTTAGACAATAGCTAGATACTAGAGACTGAGAGGACAGTTCCCAGACTCTGACGACTTCATAAAAGCAAACTGTTGACCCAAGGGTCAGTGGAACAAAAATAATTATACAAGACTGCAGGAACTAATGAAGGATATATAATTTTGATCATTGGTTTTAGAATATTGCTGGTATTATTTTTTATGGTTCTCTTTTCTGATAATCATTTAATAAAATTCTTATGCTTTCTTCCTGGCCTATTCTCACTATTTACTTAATGGTTACTTTTACAAACATTTGGAAATGAAATACTTTCAAGTGGTAATCTTGTTCTCGCCAGCTTCTCAGAATTCTACCTTTAATGCCAATGCAGTTACTTGCATAGGTTTGATTAGACTTTGTTCCAGTTTTCACTAGTAAGTGACTGAACAAATAAATGGCATACCCAAGGCCATACCTGGCGAGTCACACTTGAGAACGAGTCTCATTTAATCAGATATGACAAGCCCACCATGAAGTAACAAGGGTTGTACTTTGTTTAAGGAAAATCAAAGCCTTCTCACAGAAAACTACAGGCAAATCACAGAAATGACTTCCTTACATCGGTTTCCTTATCTCAGAACAGAAGAGTAAATAAAAGCAATAAAGAATATATTTGAAATAAGAGGTTATGAAGACTTCCTAAGAAGGGTCTTAAGACATCTCCAAACAGAAGTTAATTTTGTGGATTTTGCTGCTTACCACACAGGGCTTTGGGTTTTCTCACCAAAGTTCAAGGAGGGTTGTATAGATTACTTAACATTTCTTCCTGGAGTTCTATAAATGATCAGGTCAAAACACAATGAGATCAGCTTTTTGGTAACTAAGAGTAATCTACAGAGATAATTTGTGACCCCCGTGTTTCACGGTTTACAATGTTCTTCCACATCCTGGGTTAAACTTCCCCAAAAAACTTGTAACACAATATTCCCTTGGTTACCATGAACAAATTTACACTTGACCATCTTCATCTCTGTGCCTTGGAAAAGACAAGCCAGCTTAGGAAGAGGCAAGTGGATAAACACTCACATCCTATTCATCTTCCTCCATTACAAATAGCTTCAGGCTTTAGAACACACGTGTGTGCAGGCATGCGCTCACTCACACACAGATGTCCAGCGTTGTTCATGGTACAGCCAGCTACAGCTGAGAAAGCCCAGCTCCACGGAAGGCAAGCTTCTATCTAGGTTTCATTACAGAAGGCTTTTAAGGCACTGAGCCCAGTGGGAAAACATTACTTTCTCCATCATGAAAACATCCAGATAGGCCCGACCTTTGACGCCCCTCTCAGCTATGGAAAGGAAACCACAGCCCCTGGGAAGTTATTCTCCTTCCATCCATTCCTTGGTTTTGTGCCACATGCCCGGTAGAATATATTCATAGAGAAATGCTTTTGCCAGTAGTGGGGGGCCTACTGTTCACCGTCATGACATCTCTGCAGTCTATGTTTTGAAATCTGGCTTTCAGAAGTTCAAAGGATTTAGAGATTATAGTTCAAGGAAGACCAAGGCGCACCCAGGGCAGGCCTGGTCTTAACACTGAAACCCGGCCCTTCCTACACCATAGCCAATTTGACCTCTAGAAAGAATCTAACGCATATCTTGGTCTAGCAGAATTATTTTCAAAGACTCCCAGTTCTTTTTCTATCATATGGAGGTTGAAGGCAGTTCAATTTGGAGTTCCTAAATGAAACTGGAGTACTCTTGCCAAGCACACCCATCTCCCCAGCCCAAACTAGATCATCTCTGTTAAAGGCCAGGTTCCTGGCATCTGGGGCAGACCTTGGCCACATCAGGCCACCCAGTGCCCCTTCAGTGTGATGCCCACTCACCGTTCTTTTCTGCCTTGTGTTTTGGAGGCTCGGGCTCTGGGAGACATGGACATGGCCCATCACAGAGGGTGGTGAGACTTCTGCCAGTAGAACAAGCATGGAACTCCAACTTGCACTGCAAAAGACAGACAAAACAAAGCTGTAAGAACACTGCCAATAGACCCCTCCCCAGCCTCCTTGGGAAACAGCCAGTGCCCTTCTAACCATGATTAGGCTCACAGAAGCAGAGACAAAGCAAAGGGAAGTTCATCTCTGTTAAAGGTCTCAATTATAGAATGTTAATTAACAAATGGCTTTTTATGTTTTCCCAAATGCATAAGATAAATGTCTAAAAGCACTGCATGGGGAGGCTTACTTTTAATAAGTGGTAAACTCAACCATAACTGTCTATGCGAGTATCAGAATGAAATTTAACATCTGCGGTCCACAAACACGGAGGGCTGAAGGCTGCTCCACCATGGCCCCTTACCCCTACTACGGAGGCTCTGCCTGTGTAGCAAGCCTAGACCCCCTCAGCTGCTCAGGGAGCAGGGAGGAAGAGTAACGGTCTACTTGGTAAGTCTGGATGCTGTGTGTGAGGCCTAGCCCTTTCCCCTGTGAGCAACTGGGGAGCGACGCTTTTGCTCCAACCATCCAAAACCTACGTTTGACACAGTCTTTCCCCCAGAGGACGCCTGTGGCTGTCTAGCCTAGGAAACATCCACCGTATTCCAGGATTCAAAATTGGAAGCCCCAAACACATACATTTTCTTGGCAATCCCTTCATCTGTAGCAATGGGAGTATTTTGGCCACTCTCTGCCAGCTGTTTATTCTTAAGTCTCAACTGATTCAGAACAGGAGGATAGAAGGATATCATTTACGGATGTAGAAGATCACAACAATTAATAGCATTTTATTATCTATACATTACGGTTTAAGAAAAGGAGACTCAGATACTAAATAATTTGTGAAAGATCATGACATTCACAAGCCTGGATTTCAAGCGCTGTCTGACTGACTCCAGGGCCAAGCACTTTAACAGTCGCCATCACTGTATCTGTCATCTGAAGGGCCCGAGAGAACACAGTCTGCACTGCACTCCGTGTGTGGTTAATTATGCAGCTGCGCTAGGGGCCTGGGTCTCAATTGTCTAAGGGTTTCCTCCCTTTTTCACCTGCAAAATTCTCTAGATGAAGGCAGTATATAATCAGTCTTTGCAAAGGCCCACAGGCCCAGAACCACGTTGGTATCTGCTGCCGGTTCAAAGGAAGGGGAGGTAGGTAGAGGGGACGGAGCACCCACTGTGCGTGTAGCGCTTATCAGGTGCCACGGGCAATCTTTTAAAGGGAGGAAAAGAGGAGATACGGTCCTTGCCCTTGGAAAACACAAATGCATACCTTTGAAAAGGCCACCAGTGTTTGCAAAGCAACACATGAGTGCAGATGAACCCTGGCTCCTTGTGAGCGGATGGGCTGTTCAGTCCCCACACCGATCACATACCGAGGGAAGGAGAGAGGGTTTCAATCTGCACATACTGGAGTCACTCTTGTGTAACCCATACTGACACCCACAGTTACCTGAGACCCTGCAGAGAAAGCACAAGGACAAGCCAGCAGGGGGCTGGCTTCCTCTCAGTGCAAGGCTTCCTTTTGTGCACATTGCTGGGTGTTTGGTACATGCCTGGTGTGGTGGCAGGCACGTTGGGGGCCATGTGAAAGGAAGCCATGACCCAGGCCACAAATGTCAACTGACAGTGAGGAGCCGAAACACGAGCACAGGGAAGGAGCAAAAAATGAGCAACCTCAAAGAGCCAGGTAGACGTGACTATAACGGAAGGAGGGATATATGTGTGTGTGTAGGGATGTGGCACTAAAGAGCCTACAGGTATGGGACATGCCTACAGGTGGTCCAAATGGACAGAAGGGGCACCAGGAGGAACATTGGAAGTTGGCAGGTGGGTACCCTGGAGAAGGCAATGGCACCCTACTCCAGTACTCTTGCCTGGAAAATCCCATGGATGGAGGAGCCTGGTAGGCTGCAGTCCATGGGGTCGCTAAGAGTTGGATACGACTGAGCGACTTCACTTTTACTTTTCACTTACATGCATTGGAGAAGGAAAATGGCAACCCACTCCAGTGTTCTTGCCTGAAGAATCTCAGGGACGGGGGAGCCTGGTGGGCTGCTGTCTATGGGGTTGCACAGAGTTGGACATGACTGAAGTGACTTAGCAGCAGTAGCAGGTGGGTACCCAGGGTGAGAAGCTTCTTTGTAACTAGCACAGCCTGTGTGCATATACTAGAGGTGAAGACCAGGCTTCCCCAGTGGCTCAGTGATAAAGAATCCACCTTCAATGCAGGAGCCATAGGAGACACAGGTTCCATCCCTGGGTCAGGAAGATCCCCCAGAGGAAGGCATGGCAATCCACTCCACTATTCTTACTTGGAGAATCTCATGGATGGAGAAGCCTAGTGGGCTACTATCCATAGGGTTGCAAAGAGTCGGACACGACTGAAGCGACTTAGCACAGCACAGAACAGAGGTGAAGACCACTATAGCCAGCTCTACTTTCTCCTCCTCCCCTGGGCAAGCTCCCTATAACAAGCCTCAGGTTCAGGCTAGGGATTCTCATACTATTTCTCAACAGAATCCTTAAAGCTAATTTAGAGGAACAAATACATTTTTTACATGTAAATTTATAAAGTCAGAAGTAGTACAGTGACTCGCTCTAAAACCTTATCATACTGTGACTGTAATTGGCTGCTTGTGCCTATGATGGATGGTAATCCTCTTCCTGAACATTCTCTGGCATTCCCCAAAGACAAACCTACACTTTGCTCAGTGCCTTGTGTCATGAAAGCTGATGGGGATAGCACTGACTGTCCATAAAAGCTCCATGGTGACAGCAGTCCTAGCCATAGGACTGTCTTTGGCCAGTGGGTTGTGAGTAAGGAATGAGGTTTTCCAGCTGGCACTTGTGATAAAGAACCCCCGCCAACGTAAGAGACACAAGAGACTCAGGTTCAATCCCTTGGTTGGGAAGATCCCCTGGAGAAGCCATGGCAACCCATTCCGGTATTCTTGCCTGGAGAATCCCATGAACAGAGAAACCTGGAGGGTTGCAGTCCACAGAGTTGCAAAGAGTTGGACATGACCAAAGCAATTTAGCACAGATACACAAGCCAGGTTTGAGCAACATTCAAAGAACCACTGCTTGGTTTCACCTCCTGCTATTTCTGTCTATTATGGAAATAGCATGTGCCCCATAAGGGCTGCGCCTTGGGTCTGGGACCCAGACAGCAGAGGACACGGAACAGAGCTGAAGCTAATCCACAGCTCATACATAACATGAACAAGGAACTAATGCTTGCTGTCAGAAGCCACTAGTATTTGGGAATCACTCATGTAATTTATCAACAGGTGACTCTGCACTAGACCCTAAAGTATATAATAACAGGGAAAGTCCTAGTCACAGTCTTATCCCTGACTTGAGATGATGAAACACATATAGCCCTGGCACCTCGTAGGTGTGCAGTAAATAGCTGCTGAACGACAGTTGGAAAGGGGGTTCTGGTTCGCTCTGTAGCTCTAAAGCTCTGTTCCAGCCTCCAGGAGCCACCAATCTGCCCGCACAAGGAGTGCAGGTGCCGGAGCTCAGCATCCAAGGTGCTTGTCGTGAACCATCACCGACCCTCCATGCTTCTGGTCCTCTTTATGAGCTCCACACTTAACACTTTGCCTTTCAGCCTCCCTGCTCATGCAAATCCATCACTGGAGTCGGAATCCATCTGCTTCTCAGATACCCAGAACAACTGCCCCTGGATATAGCCTTGCTGGCCTAGGGACTCCAGCAGGCCGCGATTCTAGCACCACGGCTTCCATGGCAGGCCCCGGCGTCCTCACCTCCACAGCCACGCAGCGTCTCAGCATGTGCAGGCAGCCCGGTCTCTTCCCTGACTCCAGGAAGGGGCCACCAGAGAAAACAATATTTATCTGCAGTGGTGAAAATGCATGCTTCAAGGACACAGATCTGCCTTTTATCTTCCAGAACAATATGTGGCATTTAAATGAAGCTCAAAAGGCTATAATTTCATTTTTTTATAAAGCTCAAAATGTGCTATTTAGAGATATGCAATGTATGTGGTAAAAGCTACTTTACAGAAGCGGGGGTGTTGACAGATACCATCAGGACAGGGGTTCCCTCCAGGGAGGAAGCTGAGAACGGCATCAGACAGGAGGCCACAGCAGCCCTCCTGAACATTGGGAATGGTTTATTTCATAAGCTGGGTGTTGGATTTTGATGCTTTTTTAGTAGGCATGGCAACATATAAATAATACACACATGTCTATATGTCAAGTACATTATGATAAAATATAAAACACAGTTTACAGACTTCTATCAAGGTAATGACCAACTATAACCATGTCTCTGGAGGAAGCTGGTGAGGAGGAGGAGGTGAGTGCACGCGTGTGGGGATGCCCCCCAGGGATTATCTCTAGGCAGGGACATCCTGTGGCCTGTAACACAGGCACCTCACTCATGCCCCCTCCCTGCAGCTCCTTGCCATGTCACACCCCTGCAGTTACCCAAGTCACTTACCTTGTCCCCTCTCCCCTAGGTCCTTATTATGGAAGACAAGATACAGAAGCCCAAAGGTGATCATAGTGCCAGCTTTACCCAGGGGGGATACAGAACCCTCAAAGTACAGGGCTTCCCATTAGACTGTGCTGTGCACCACACCTGGGACCTTCACTCCTCCACTCCCTCTCCCAGCCAAGAGACCTAGGAAAGTTCTGGTCCACAAACCACCAATCATAGGCAGAGACAAAACGTAGACGGGGGTGGGCCTGGCAGAGCATCCTGGGTCCGTGCACACAGAGATCCTGGAGACACAAGGCAGGCATATACTACCCCTGAGTATAGACCTGCCAAGAGAATGGGGGTCAGGAGGAACAAAGGCACGTTACTTGGCGATGCAGGGATTCTGCTCCTGGCTGTAAAGACGAACCTGATCCAAGAGATGCCAGGCTCCGACACCAGGAAATGTGCAGTGTTCCTGGGAAAGGGGCAGTGGGAACAGAAAGCAAGGGAATGGAAGGATCTTCCTGCGGGGGTGTGGGGAGGGAGAAATACATGTCCTCCAACAACACAGGGACCTCAGGACCACATAGCAAGTCTCAGCACTCCCACACCTTCCCCTCACAGTGTTCTCCCAAGCAGGAGTTGAAAACTGGCAAAATTATGGATGATGGATGGTGTTTTCTCAGCAGTATGGACTTTCTCAGGAAGTTTGGGCCCACGTCTTCCATATGTGCCTTGCAGGTCCAGAGGATCCAGGCAGCCCACCATGTCCTGCCCCATCCCACCTCAGATGGGCTGTTGTCCTGCTTCAAAACAGGATCTGCAGAGCTCCAAGTTAAACAGAGTGGGCTGTGAGTCTACTGCTTAGAGTCTGCAGCCTGGAGGTGGCTTCTATTAATAAAAACAAACTGAAAAATGACATTCTTGGAAAGTGACACCCATAATTCCTCATTTTAGGGAAAATAATTTTGGAGTTGGAGGAGAGAAGAGGAACAGACAGGTATAAATAAAGTATATGGAGTGGAGAGCAACTTAGTCAATCCAAGCACACAAAGAGCTGAAGACAGAGGGGCTCCCTGGAGCTTGTCCAACACACGGGGAAAGAACACAGCTTAGTAAATGTAGAGTGACCACCAGAAGGTCACCGGGGCCCAGCAGGGAGAACCTTTCCAGTCCTGGCCAATACTGGGAGCTGGTCTAAGCAGAGAGGACTCACAACTCTCCCTCTGGGGGGTAAAGCTTCATACCTAGTACTGTGGGTTGAATTACATCCCTCATGTTGGACTCCTAACCCCCAGTATCTTAAAGTGGCTTACTTAGAAATATATGACAGAGACAATCATGTTCAAATGCAGTCATTAGAGTGGACTCTAATCCAATATGACTGGCATGCTTAGAAGAAGGGGAAAATTGGACACACACAGAGGAAAGATGATGTGAGGAGTCATGCAGGGGAAGGGGACTATCCACAAGAAATGAACGAGGCTGCCAGAAGCTAGAAGAAGCAAGAGACAGCTTCTCCCTGGCAGCCACAGAAGGAACCAACCTTGCTCACACCTTCATTCCAGACCTACACCTCTGGGACTGTGAGATGATAAACTTCTGTTGTGTGAGCCACCCAACTTGTGGCACTTCATTACAGCAGCTCTCACAAACTAATACACCTTCCATCCAGATTTTTAAAAAGAGTCCCTACAGGATGGATAACCTTGTCTTAGGTTCATAAAGTGCAGAGCTTGTGCCAAGATGGCTCAATTCTCCTAAAAAGAAGGAAAGAAAAACATTGACCAGCAGCCTCAGGATATGGGGCAGTTGGACATAAAGAACTTGGTCAATGTATCAGCTGAGACTTGGGCCTAGAAAAGAGGAAATATGAAAAATTCATGGCTTTATATTGATTTCATGATAAAGCAGCTAAATAAGTAATCAGCCTTAACTATTGAAAGAAGCAGAGTCAAAGAAGTGGGAAATAAGGACTTTAATCAGAGTAGCAGAACCTATATTTCTACAAACACAAATAAAAAAATAAATACAAACCCCAGAAGCTTCGAGACCCCTTGACTTGGTAAAACACAAATGTCTTTCTCAATCATCACAGTAAGAGAGAAGATGGAAGAAGAGCCAGAGATTTTCACAAATGGTCAAAAATATTCAAACTGTTGACCTACTTAAAAATAAATGTGCTAGCAGATTTCCCAACCAATCTTCCTTTCCATTTTACATAACACGCCAACACATCGGAATGAGTGAATGTTTTCCCGCAAATGGCCAGTAAATCTCTCTCCTCTGTGATGTGTAGAGCAAAACTAATAACCTCTCTCTGGTTCACTGCTCACGCAGGCCTCCGCCGGGCACATTCTCCACTGCACCACACTCTTCCTGTTGCCTAGCCCACTTTGGGTATTATTTTTAACGTTTTATTTAAATTGCTTTCTCCACTGTATTTCATCAACCTCTCGTCTATTTTTAAACCAGACTGTTGACAGTTCACAGTTGACAATTTTGTTCACAGTTGATGAATTCTGATTTGTTTTTATTCCCCCAAAATCATGTCAAGGAAGTGGGGGCGGATAATCTTCCAGCTTTTGTAACTGGGCGCCAAGAAAGAGGTGGCTGACGGCACATGTTATCCCAGGGACGAGAAACAGCCATCCTCTCTGCCCAGGATGGGAATGTCTCTGGTCACCTGGATAGAGCAGCAAGAAATGAGGGGGAGGGGCTCTGATCTCATACAGAACTTTACCAATCATGTGTGCACGTGTGTGTTCCTTCTTGCATGCCACAAATTCCCTTCATTGCCTATGGGGAGTCAGGGTCCACTCTAGGCTCTGAGCCAATAGGGCAAAGGGCCTGTTCTCATGATGTTTATGGGGCAGGTATGACGAGGGCTATGGAGGATGCACAACAGAGAGTAAGAGATAGACAGTAATGGGAGGGGACAGTACATAATATGGGTGACCGGGAAATCTGGCCAGATGACACCTGGGCAGGGAACAGAATAAAGTGAGCCATGTGGCTATTGGAGAAAAGGGGTTCCAGGCAAAGGGAAGTGCAAAGGTCCTGAGGAGGAAGAGGCTGACAGCCCTTGAGAAACAGCCAGGAAGACAGTGAAACTGGAGCAGGTTGAACAGGCCAAAATAGCAGGAACCAGCTCCACCGGGCTGATGGTGGGCCTCTGTGAGAGCGCCTCTGTGTGCAGGACTCAGCCTTCAGGTCTCATTCTCTGTCCCTGTCTCTCTCTCACAGACACACCCACCCACACACATATACACTCACTATAACACACTCTCTCATATACACTTTTCTCTTCTGAACTAAGAGTTCCAAAGAAAGCAGAACCCGAAACTTTCAAACCAAGTTGCTAAAAATATGAAAGAAAAGGTCTTCTTTACAGAAGAATGCCAGCTAAATAAATTTAGAAGGAATGCTGGAATTAGCAAATTATCATTTTGCAATCCTCCCCACCCCCCACCCCCCAGTGTAATAATTGAGTCAGGAAGGAATCATTTGATGTTTGCTAAAAACATTGGGTGAAAGTCTCTGGGGACATAACATTCACACAGTCTCCAAGTGTCACCCCACAGAATATCCAATTACAAGTGTACATTTTTCAATAAACATTTGGCAGGCATCTCCTAACAAAGGGACCAAGGGGCCAATTTAGTGCCACTAGGAGTGGGACCACCTGGCATACATCTCCTGAAGCACCTCAAAAGGAAACAGTAACAGTGCCTTTGAAGTCTCAGTGCCAACAGATGCTTAACTTGAATCTATTCATTAGAAACCAAGTCTAAAATTGAGGACATTTTATAAGACAACTGCCTAAATGCTCAAAAAAATTAAACAAACAAAAAACCCCTGAAGTGAGTAGGTCCTTGTTCTAGAAGAAATTAAACAGATGAAACAAAGGCAGTGAGTGAGACGTGATTGGTTCTTGAATAATAATAATTATACAACGCTATAAAAGGCATCCTGGGAAAATGTTGTGATTGTAATGTAGATTATATGTTAGGTGATGCTGAACTATTGCTCTCGTAGGTGTAATAATACCTACCAACGTGCTCATATAGGAGAATGCCTGTTTATTTTCTCATGGGTGAGATGTCACAGTCTCTACATGGTACTTCTAAATGGTCCAGAGGAAAACTGTGCATGTGTGAAAAGGAAGAGAGGAAATGGGGCAAAATGTTAATAACTGTCCAACCTTGGCAATGGGTACACGGTATTTATTGCAGTATTCTTTAAACTCTTCCATACATTTCATAACTACTAAACGAATAGCAGCTGCTGCTGCTGCTGCTGCTGCTGCTGCTAAGTCGCTTCAGTCGTGTCTGACTCTGTGCGACCCCAGAGACGGCAGCCCACGAGGCCCCCCTGTCCCTGGGATTCTCCAGGAAAGAACACTGGAGTGGGTTGCCATTTCCTTCTCCAATGCATGAAAGTGAAAAGTCAAAGTGAAGTCGTTCAGTCGTGTCAGACTCTTCGTGACCCCATGGACTGCAGCCTACCAGGCTCCTCCATCCATGGGATTTTCCAGGCAAGAGTACTGGAGTGGGGTGCCATCGCCTTCTGCGAAACGAACAGCTAGGGGAAAGTAAATATAACTTGCTTTCCCCAGCAGTGTTTGAATTCTTTGAAGAAACCCCTCTTATCTACTCCCCTTAGCTGCTCCCTCAGTACTGCTCTTTTTCTCTTCGCCTGCCCACTAGGGGGCGAGCTCTGGCAGCAGAGAGGAATCTGCACTGCCGCCTACAGGACCTGCCCGGGATTGCAAAGAGTCGACCTTTAACATGGCTAGGTGAGACCCCTGACTGAGATTTTCCTGAAGCACGCACTCTCCCCTTCACTGACCTACGCAGGCACCAGTGCAGTGAGCAGGCTCAACACAGGCACTGTGAGCTGCAGCACTCTAGGCCTTCCTCTTTCTTGTTGCATAGGGGGAACTGAGGCTGGAAGAAGTCGTGCATCTCGTGGGAGGGCATTCTCTTAAATAGTTTTCCTACCTGCTCCTGACCTTGCTGATTTTGTCAACAACTTAGTGTCAACAACTTAGCAAAGCCTTTGAGCAAATAAGGATTCCACGTCTGTTTTCAGGGGCCAAGCTGAATAAAGGTCCTCTAATTTGCATAACAAAGCCAGTGGAAGGTCCTGGGCAGGAAACCCCAAAGGAAAGGGGCCAAGTTTCCTGAGGGGGCCTGAGAAAAACACGGCCCTCTCCCCAGGACCTCCTTCAAGCTGGAATCAAACCAGCAATCTAAAGATAAGCTCATGCTTTGGCCACCTGATGCAAAGAGGCAACTCATTGGAAAACTCTTGACACTGGGAAAGATGGAGGGCAGAAGGGGATGACAGAGGATGAGATACTCAATGGACATGAGTTTGAGCAAACTCCAGGAGATAGTGAAAACAAGGGCAGCCTGGTGTGCTCCAGTCCATGGGGTCACAGAGTTGGACACAACTTAGAGGCTGAATGACAACAACCACAGAGGCAGAAGTTGTGACAAATTACAACTCTGAGCCAACTCCTACAGCCTTTGCTTTGCTTGGGGTGGAGGTGGAGGTGGCGGGGGGGGGCGGGGGGAGGGGTGTCAGTCTCCAGGGGTTGCATCCCCGCTTCCTGACCCAAACCTGGTGAGGAGAGTCAGATGTCACTCACCTCACATGCCCTCAGGCTCTCTCCACTCCCCACCCCTGCCCCCAGTGGTCCAGCTTTATTCTCCCTGATAATCACACCCCTGTGGCTTCCTGGCCTCTCATCAGCAGCTTCTCACCTCTGGGTCTTTCTCCTGCTGTCTGCCCTGCATGGGATCCTCTTAAGGCTATGCTATGCTATGCTAAGTCACTTCAGTCGTGTCCGACTCTGTGTGACCCCATAGACAGCAGCCACCAGGCTCCCCCGTCCCTGGGATTCTCCAGGTAAGAACACTGGAGTGGGTTGCCATTTCTTTCTCCAATGCATGAAAGTGAAAAGTGAAAGCAAAGTTGCTCAGTCGTGTCCGACTCTTAGCGACCCCATGGACTGCAGCCTACCAGGCTCCTCCATCCATGGGATTTTCCAGGCAAGAGTACCGGAGTGGGGTGCCATTGCCTTCTCCGTCTTAAGGCTAAACACTACTTAAAAATGTCAGATTTCTGTGGGATGTTTCCTCTTTCCGGGATTTGGAGGAGACAGCACAGATGAGGAAGGCCTTTCGGAGCCCCAGGCTCTGCTTCCTGTCAGCCTCGTGGGGAGAAGGGAGACCCATGGGAGGAAGGACCAGCAGGTATGCACAGAAGAGGTGGGACCACGCACAGCCTGGCCAATCATAGTCTGGGAGCAGCAGGGACCCCAGACCGACAGGGACCCTGGGCCTCTCCCTTCATCACCTCATCTTCCCTAGGCCTTTGCTCATATGTCACTCTCTCACTGAAGCCTCCTCTCAGTACCCTTTTAAAACCAGAACCTGGCATTCTGGTTCCCTTACATTGTTCCATGTGGCCCTTTTAAAATATGAAATCTGTGTGTGTGGGGGGGGGGGGTGTTAGTCTCTCAGTCATGCCTGACTCTTCGCGACCCCATAGACTGTAGACCCCCAGGCTCCTCTGTCCAAAGGATTCTCCAGGCCATCATCTTGTAATATACTGCTCAAATTACTTTTTTTTTTTTTTTTTTTTTTTGCGGCATTCAGTTTTTCTTGCTAGAATGTGGGTTCTGTGAAGACAGGGATCTTTGCTTTATTCACTGTCATATCCAAACTTCTGAGAACAGTACCTGGCACATAGTAGGAGCTCAAAGAAGATAAACTGAGTACAGGGAAATGAAGGAACAAAAGCAAGGGCCTCTGCGTGGAGGTGACCAGCAGAGCAGCACCTCCTCCCCAGCCCAGGGTCTTGACTCTGAGTAAGAGTTCAGATAGTCGACAGGACCCATGAAGGAGGCAAAACTCATAAAATGACTGAGGTCAGGTTTCCAGCCAGCCCTGTAGGAAATGGGCTCCAAGTAGAAATGAAACCAAATGGTTTAATAAAAATGAAGAGGCATGCTACTTCCCACACCTAAGCATGAGAAGAGAGACTCAGACCTGCCCTCCTGCTTGCTGGCTTAATGCCCCCTCCAGGCAGGCCTCCCTGGGCTCCCGCCTCTGTGCCCTGTGCCCTTTCCTCACTGCCCTGACCACAGGCACCACAGCTACCTCCTGAAGGACACGTGCCCCTGTGTCTCAGCCCCAGCACACAGCACTTACTTACTATCTGCCTGTTTATTTATGCCACGCACCTCACAAAACACTAGGTGAAAACTGGTATTGGTTTTACAGACAAAAAAAACCTGCAAGCTGGAGAAAGCAAATGATGGCCTCAAGGTCACCAGGCTGTCAATGGCAGCTTCACTCAATCCAGGTCGTTCCACCTCCTCCAGCCCCGTGCTGCGTGTGTTCCACCTCCCCCAGCCCCCTGCTGCGTGTGTGTTTCACAGACCCCCAGAGCCAGGAGTCTGGCCAAGGCTTGCTGGGCATCCAGGAGGGCTGGATGAAGAGGGGGAGGACAGCAGGTGGGGGAAGATCCACAGCGGGGGAGATGGAGGAACAGGGCTGCCACGACGCTGAGCTCTGTGACTCGCTGGCCACTTCTCCTTAAATTATGCCAAACGAAACCCTAGCTCATGAACTGCACTACTGATAGGGATGTTATTCAAAGTCACTTTAAATTATTGCAACTAGCTAAGATAACGCACAGAAACAAGCTGGTTAGCCAACAGACCTGGACAAGATGATGTGGGCACCTTTCCTTTCCATTTCAGAAGCTGAATACACCCAGGCTTACCTCCCCTGGAGGAATTAGGGCATGAAGCTATTCCAGGTTAATTCAGTAACCATCAAGGAACATAAAGGGCCTCTTTCCAGCAAAACACTTTCAGAGGCTGGCAGTCCAGACTGGCCCAGCTGAGGCCTCGAACAAGAGATCAGGCCTTGGAACCTGACTCCTGCCTGGCTGAGAAGCTCCTAGAGAGCAAGAACTGGATGCTGCTTATACTCACATCCCCTGGGGCTAGACAGAAGCCCCACACCTGGAAAGTAGGGAGAGAGGGGTGCTGAAATAATGAACTAATCCTCCTCCCAGGAACTCTAGGTCAGGATCAACCACTCCCACCTTACAGATGAGGAGAAACACAGGTCAGGAGGGTGAGAACACAAGGAAGAAAGAAACGGGAGAGGAAGAAGGGACAGCAGTAAAGGAGGCTCGAAAGAAGCAGAGGCTGGAAGCAAGTGAGGAGAAATAGGATGAAGAGGATGCGGCAATGTTGCAAGCCTGGGAAGAAGCAGAAACCTTCAGGGAGGAGCACTGGGGTGGGTGGGAGCAGGGCCTCCTTCAAGCATCTCTCATCCAGCCTGGCCGGCCTGGCTCAGACAGCTCCAGGAGCCAGGATGGGAGGGCCAGCCCTGCTTAAAATAACATGCTCCTACTGCTAGGAATGCTCTTGGTGTGCCTGTCTCCCTAGATGGCCTGGCTTCCTGGGAGGCCCTGCTTGTGCTAAGCCACTGCTCCCACTCAAGGTCCCCCTATACCTCTGGGGCAGGGTCTTCCACATGGGACTCACGGGAGGGGCTGGGCAAGTCAAGTCGGGGTGTCATCTGATTGCTCTGATGACTCTCACCTCTCCTGCTGTGATGACGGAGCAGCTTCTGCTCCCGGCCCTGCTTCCCTCTCCCAGTGTAAACCTAGAAGAGACTCTGTCACTCAGAACTCTGGCTGCTTCCTGGAGATGAGAGCTGGAGCAATGTGCATAACCTGTCCAAGCCTCCCCTCCTTATCACTAAACAGAAAGAATCCCCCTCCCGCAAGTGTCAGGAGAGTAGAAAGGACCCCTCCAGGATCCCGGGCGCTGGCAGCACTCCTGGCAGGACAATAAATCTTCTCTCCTGCCTCCAAGAGCTTCTCCACGCCTGAGTGAGTTCTGTCAAATGCAAATGTATTTGTGATGCTCCACCCAGCTTACACTCCCTTCCTTGTTCCCTGTCATCCTTGGATGAAAATAAAGACTTGAGCACAGCAGAAAAGGCCTCCGGTGATCTACACAGCAACCCCACCACCCCCTGCTCCGCCCCACCCTGCTACCTCCCTCTACGCTCAGCCCTTGGCTTTTCTCTCCAGCCTGCCTACTCTGCTCCAGAGTACAGACCCTAGCGTCTACAACCCACATTCCTCCTTCCCCTCCTTCTGCCTTTGCTCTGTCTGCAGCCCCGCTACAGCCTGTGGCAGGTGTCCCCAGAGGCTGCCGACACCTGTGCCACCCCAGCCCCGGTCCTGCAAACCGTGATGGCCTCTCTCATGAGCTCCACACACTGGTGCTTTCATTCACTGGTTTAGCTCCAGCGCCTAGCAGAGCATCTAAGAAGCAGTAGGTATTAAATAAACAGTGGATGGATGAATAGATGCTTGGACAGATGAATGGATGGATGGTGGTCCCCCTCCCCCTCCCACTGCCTGCTGAGCAGTTCCACAGAGCCCTGGGGTCATCATGTCTCGTTAAGCTGCCACCTCTCACCACACAGCTCCAGGCCTCGATGCTCCCTGGCCCCATGAACAGCATCAGGCTGTCCGGGCCTACCCGATGCAAAGCTTGGTCCTTTCTCCTAGCCAGTGTGCTCTCCCGGCTTACTGGGGAGTCAGACCGAAGAGCCCCAAATGCTCCACATGCTTCCCATTTTCTCCACATGCCGGTATTAAAGTCAAGCCCTTACTTCTGAGGCCCATCACCTCTGGTCCTGCCTTTCTTTTTTGCAGATATATTTATTTATTTATTTTTAATTGGAGGATAATTACTTTACAATGTGCTGGTTTCTGCCATGTAACAACATGAATCAACCGTAGGTACATACGTGTTCCCTCTCTCTTGAACTATCCTCCCGCCTCTCACCTCATTCTATCCCTTTAGGTCATTACAAAGCACCAGGCTGAGCTCTCGGTGCTATACAGCAACTTCTCATTAGCTATCAACTTTGCACATGCATTTATTTCAGGGCTACTCTGCCGATTCATCTCACCCTCTCCTTCCCCCATTGTGCCCATAAGTCTGTTCTCTATGTCTGCATCTCTAGTCCTGCCCTGAAAATAGGTTCATCAGGATCTGGTCCTTATGTTGCTTCTCCAGTGACAATACCCTAATCCTTCAGCCTCTGTCCTCCCCTGCTCCCCAGGTCTTGCATCACTCGGATCTTCCTCTCATCCAAATGTTCTCCTCCTTTACTATCCCAACCTCCCTGCTCAGGCCCAAGCTCCTTGAACATGCCTCAGCCACTCTTGCTCCAGCAGAACCCCTGATCCAGGCACATTTCCAGCCTCCACACCCAACCTCCAGGTCCCAGGCCAGCTCCTCTTATTGCTCTGTCCCCCTAATGTGTTCTTCCCACTAATAATTTAGCTGCTGGACTTCAGGCCTCTTGTTTAATATACCTGAGCATCCTTCAGAGAAGAGCTATGAACACTAAGTTCATTTATATCCTCCACAATGCTGGCAGAAATGGATAATAAAGACTTAATCATATATATAAATCATTTATATAATGTTCACTACAGTTATTCGTGGAACCCCAGGCATTGTGCTAAAAGCTTTACCTAACTTCCTTAATTTTCACCCTGGTGGCTACGAGGTAAGAACTACTGTAATAGCCATCTTACATAGGCTCAGAAACATTGTTTGCCCAGGGAAAGTCAGCTTTAAGTTGTGGAGCCAGAATTCAAACCCAGGGCTTCTGACACTAAAGCCTGTGTTCTCAAGAGTTTAATTATATGGTCTCATGTCTAGATGTTTACCAAGAATTGTGCTGATTATGGTCCACCTGATCAGCCCACCATGGTGCCTGTAGGAACCACTCTTACAAAGACAGCCAAGTCACACAACTGGGAGGCACTGTCTGTGACTTCTGCCAAGGTGGTACGCCCTTAGGGTAACAGTGTTCCGCAACCAGACAGGCAAAGAGGTGGTGTCCCTCCCAAGTATCTCCGTGGGGCTCTAGTCATGATCCCACTAGACCCTGGCCTCCAGCATGGCAGGAATCTTTGACTTTTCCTTCTCTGCTGCTTCTCAGGCATCTAAAGTCATGCCCAATACTAGAAACTATTTGTTCAATGAAAGAATACATGAATAGCAGAGAAAATAAGCAGCTCCTCTGTCTTCCACAAGCCCTGTCAGATTTATCACCAAAGAATGAATGAGTTTCTTGGAGAAATGAGGGGAGAAAACCACAGACCTTAGAAGTGGCTACAGCAGAGAGAGCAACTCACAGCCACCAAAAGGCTGGAGGACCACGTCCCCCGTGGGAAGGAAGGTCAGAGCAAGAAGTGTGTATCAGACCCACAACCTCTGCAAAGCAGCCCAGTGAAGCCTATCCTGTGTGGCTGCAAACTAATTTTCTCCTGTTCTGCACTCCAGAGAATGCAGGCTTCATAGGGAACTTAATCATTTGGGGCTCAGAAAACAGTGAAACCACCGTTTTGTTCTGGTTCCCTCAGCAGGAGAATGTGCCGTCTCTTGTCCCTGGGCATCTCTGAGGGGTGGTCCCTGGGCACCTGTCTCATGTTGACTGCATTTCTTTGTCATCACAAACAGACTGTAAAGACAGGCTCCTGAGGCTTGGTTTCTGAAGGAATGACCTCTTGTAGAGCCTCTTCATAAAAACCCTTCTCTTCATGTAGATTCAGAGAATCCACAGATGAGGGAGAAGAAATACAGACAAAGAGAAGCAGCAGATTTCCAGAGTGATAACACGACCAGGTCACATCCCCAGCAGTCCCTGACATTCCGAAGAATGAGAAAACAGATGCCAGCTAAGCATATCCACCAACTCCCTTCCCAAAGCTAACACTTGCCAAGGTCAAAAAAAAGCCATTAACATCTCATCATGGCCTCACGTAAGATAACCATCACCAGCCATTCAGCCTCACTTTACATCTGCTCTTCAGCCCAATTTCTTCCTCCCTCCTCCTTTGCTTGCTTTAGAAAATAAATCCCAAATGCCTTTCTGAATAAAGCCTGCATATGTTCCTAAGAGCTAACAAAATAAAGCTATAGATAACGATGACCAAAAATGTCAAAGTGGACTTTGACCAAGTGCAACAAGATTAAGGTGATATTTTTAAAATGAAACAGTAACTTAAACTTTGAATTACTGCCTGATTTTACTGCTTAGAGATGAAAGATCCTGTAGGGCTGAACGAAAAAGCCATATAACTCAGAGAGGATTTTCTTTGCTTGGCATCACCTCTGTGAGAAATACATTGAAGTAATAAAATGCCCTTGCAAGAGTTCATTCTCTGAAACTGGTGAGGGCCAGACAAAAGTCTGTCATGTTCCCTTTCTTTTGAGTACACGGGTTTCCCCCAAACAAGTCTCATCTCATTTCTTCAAAACCTGAGGATGGGGAACCAGCTAGACCAGGTGCCCCACGAAGCTGACCTTGGCCCCAGTTCAGCCCTGTGATACAAGCATGAGCTGATGCTTCCCACGGCTCATCCCACGGCCAGAAATGTCTAAGTCCCATCAGTCACGGGGACCCTCCCATCTTTTGTTTATCATGAGGCCAAAATTATATCCCCAGTGATCCTGAGATAGGCATGATGACACAGGCAAACTTACAAGGGTAGGTGAGGTGTAGGTATCTGATACTGAAGAGTAGGTACCTGCCTAACTCCTTGGGATGAACAGAGAGAGATGGATCTGAAACTAGAAAGTCAGCCTCAGGGACAAAGGGAGCAGATACACCCGGCGCCTGCAAAAAGCACAGGCTCATGATGAGACATCACCACCCAACCAGGCGGGTGGGATGGTCATGTAGGTAGATTCAAGGGGTAAGCAACTGACATGGCTCCAGGCAAATGAAAATGTTAGTTGCTCAGTCGTGTCCGATTCTTTTTGACCCCAAGGACTGTAGCCCACCGGGCTCCTCTGTTCACGGAATTCTCCAGGCAAGAATACTGGAGTGGGTAGCCATTCCCTCCTCCGGGGGATCTTTCTGACCCAGGGATCAAATCCAAGTTATCAGCACTGCAGGTGGAAACTTTACCAGCTGAGCCACCAGGGAGGCAGGGGAGGAATAGGGACACAGCTATAAGAAGGCATGCTTGGAGGCAAAAAGCCATTGAAAGTCTTGGTGAAGACTGCAGGGGATGATGGGTTTAGATGAGGATGCATAACAATTATCCAGGAGCTGTAGGAATGGGCCACGAGAGAAGCAGGTGGTACCCCTTGTGAGGGTCCTTCAGCCTTAGATCCCCTGCTGGCCATGTGTCCTTGAGAATGGAATGGGGCCAAGAAGGCCCTAGAGTCTGGGGTGACTTAGTCTACAGAGGTCTGAGCAAAGCAGTACAGCTTCAAAGATCTAGGAGCTCATTACACATTCAGTCCTCAGCTCCAGGCTTCACACAAGCCTTTCCTTCCCCCGATTTCAAAGTTAGAGAGTTTAAACTAGTCTCCTCCCACCCCGGCCAAGTTTCTCCTTGCATATTTTGATGTCAATCCAGAACCTGTGTTAATCAGGCCAAAATTTATTAACGAAGGCCAACTGTGATCTCCAGGAAGCTAGCTGCTCTCCATCTAGTATAATTTGTGTTTCATACAGCTGAGCGTTTTTTTCAACACTGTAACACTGAGCTCCAGGGCAGACCTCCGCGAACCAAATGGGACAGCTCCCATCTCGTGGCAGCCCATTGCAATGGGCTCCCTCCCATTTCAAGGAATTCTATGCTGCCTAGTAATAAGAAGCACTCCCGTGGTGGCACCCTCATCATGTCATTGCCACAGATAATTAAGCTCATCAATTATCTCCCTCCCTCTGCTGCCTTAGGATGGTGCCCCTTGTGAGGCTCACAGGAAGCCCATCCATCAGCCACTCAAACCCTTGGGGACCACACCCAGCTGATGCCCCAGGAAGAGCTGAGTGGTTAAAACAGAAACACTAGAATAAACCACCCTGGGTACCCATTCTCCCTGGCTCCAGACTTCTGAGCCATGGGAAAACCAATTATGCCTCCTGTGCCTTACTCTCCTAATATGTAAAATGGGGGCAATAATTCTTCACTGTCTCGGTGGCTGCTGTAATCCATTTGTTCAACTAAAGCACACACCGACTGTGTGCTTGCGCGTGTGCTAAGTCACTTCAGTCGTGTTCAACTCTTTGCGACCCTATGGACTGTAGCCCACCAGGCTCCTCTGTCCATGGGATTCTCCAGGCAAGAACATTGGAGTGGGTGGCCATGTCCTCCTCCAGGAGATCTTCCTGACGCAGGGATCAAACCTGTGTCTGTTTAGTCTCCTTCATTGGCAGGTGGGTTCTTTGCCTCTAGCGCCACCTGGGAAGCCCCACTGTGTGCTTAGCAGTGTTCATGGAGCCACAGACACAGCAGGGAACTAAACAGGCAGAGCTGCTGTCCTCTCAAAGCTTACATTCTAGAGAAGGAAGCCAGATACTAGGAAAAAATTAACATGAAATGAAATGATGTGTATAAAGTAGAAAGTGCTCAGCATAACACCAAACACAGAGCATGGGCCCGTGAGTGCTAGGCAACACTGGTTACACTCAGGCACACATCTCCCCCACCCATGCCTGCCCACGGAAGCTCACTGGGCTTCCATTCCTCTGGTGTGACAGGAGCGAACAACGACACAAGAGAACCTTACTGGGGACAGGAACGAGGCAGGGCCAGGGAAAGGAAAGGGTTCAGAGGCAGACAAACTTGGACTCAAATCCCAGCTCTCATCTGCTCAGTCTATGACCCTGAGTGTGTCACTTAACCCTCAGTGTCTGCCTCCGGAAAGTGGGGTTGATAGTGGCATCTTGTGTCATGAGCATCAGTCAGGGCTCAGCCCAGTGCCTGGTGCCAGGTCAGAGCTCACCCTCTCTGCCGCCCTCCCCCTGCAACTCATGCTGACACGAACAGCTGTGGCTGTCATGCTGCCTCCATTCCACTTCTGAGACTGTGCCCAGAGTGACAGAGTCACTTCACTTGTCATCCTTAAAAAGGCCGTAAATTCCATCCCCACCAGATGGCTTTGCCCCCTTGCACTTGTAACAACAGTGCTGAGCGCCACAGAGGGACACGGGGACCATAAAGCAGGAGCAGCGCACAGCCTATAACTACCTGTTCAACCCGGAGTCACAGCAGAGGAGCACCCTCCTCTCCCCGTGAGGCTGAGAGCGGCCTGAGCATCCTTCTGGGGGCTCAGATGTTGCAGGGACACAGAAAATACCCGGGGCGGGGCAGAACCAGTCAAAGCACGAGCGTCCAGGGACACTGAGAAGCCACTTCTAGGGAGGGACTTGTCACTCCAGTTGCCTACAATAAATCTTCTAAGAAGCATTAGCGCAAACGAATGTTCTGCTGAAGACACTGTAGAGCCACAGAGGAGAAAGTGCTACCACTGGCCCCTGAACCTAAAGCAACAGAACATCTCTATTAGGTTCTTCAGTCTCCCCCAGAAGTTCCCCTTCAGCTGCCACGGACCCAATCTCTGCTTCAGCCCTCCACGGCAGCCCCCACTTCACTGGCTCCAATGTTTCTCCTCTGACTCCTCATATTCATATCCCACTAAGGAAGCTAAGAACCCTTTTAGAGACCCACCATCTGCAAAAGACAGGGAATTTAGACAAAACATATAATTGTCCACAGCACACAAATATTCTGCATTTATTACAATTATAATCAGAACAAAGCAATAAAGCTACTATTAAGTAAAGTAAAATTTCCTAATATCTAGAAGACAGACAAATGCGTGATTCTAACAGGAGGAACCTTTGGTATCCAGAGCAATGAACCATGAGAGGAGGTCGCCCATCGGAGGGTTCCCTAAGCAGCACCATTAAGACCTACCTCCACCTGACCCTCACCCCCTCTCCTAAACACATGCAGGGCAGGTGACAGAGGACAGTGCTTACAAAGTGGACCTAAGTAGCTGTTAGAAAGGACCCATAAGTTACTAAAAAGGAAAAAAAAAATCAAGATTTAAATTTAGGGCCACAACAATCCACCGCCCTCAGGCATTTGGGAGGCAAGAGCAGGAAAGTGACATTTCCCCAAGCAGAAGTTCAGCTCCAGGGAGATGATCCCACTTGCCATCTGCAGCAGGTGTAAGCCACTCCCCTCCTGACTCTCCCATAGCAGAAGGAGGGAGGTGTGATCAGAGAGAGGTCCATGTTCACCAGGACACTGATAAACACTGAGTTACTTTGTTGGTGAGCATCAAGAGCACCTTTGCTCTCTACACTGCGGAGAAAGAACCTTGCCTTTCACACGGGAACAAAGAAGGATAAAGCCAGGTGCGCACCTGTACAGAGAATGGCCCCACCACCCCTGCTCAGCCATTATGGAAGTGGACACCCAGTGATGATGACAGTAGCAGAGACACGCGGACAACGCCGGCTGAAAGGAGAGCCTTGCGCTCATGGGCTCATTTGAACCTCACAATCAACATCCAAGGCAAGCATGCTTGGTTCTTAGAATACCTGCCAATCTAATGAGCAGAAAATTACATCTGACCATTGTTTCATCAACACAAGCCCATCCCTTTCTGTCGCTACAAGGTAGGGCCATTCAGGGCTGGGAGTGAGGGCCTCACAGTCTGGCAGACCTCACCCTAATCCCAGTTCATCTGCCTTCTGTTAGGTCTGCTTCTCCCATCTGCAGACTGGAGGCAACGAGACACCTACATCAAGGGCTGTTCAGTTAAAGGCAAATGAAGTACAAACGTTCACAGAATGGTGATCACAGGGATTCCTCATCTGGTCTTCCTCCCTTTTCCTCACCAAGAAGGCCCCTGCATCTTACCGTCCCTCTCCCTAAGTTAACCTGTTTCCGGCCAGCTGATGATACCTGAACCCCGTGAAGGACCCAGAGAACTTCTTCCTGAACCCCTTTTCCCTCTGATCCTTTCTGCCATCTCTCCCCACAAGCCATACCCCATCCACCCACAAGGTTTCTCGTAAGTGACAAAAGAAGCCAAAGATTCTAACATGTCAAGGGCTCACTGGCCCCCAATCGGCCCTCATTTAAGTGCAGAAACTGAACGAAGATGTTCCCAGCACCCTTGGCATCATTAGCTTTCCTTGACAGATGAAGAAATCGAGACTCAGAGAAATCACGTCATCTGTCAGAGGGTATCAGAAAAATACAAAGTAAAGCTGAGACTTGACTAATGTTTCCTGAGTCCTAATCAGATACTCCTATTATGTAACAAGCTATCATTTCCCCAGTTGCTGAGGAAATCCTTGAAGATATTTATTGAAATGAATTAAATCAATACAATAAGGATATACCAGGAAAAGCTTCCTAATGAAGAGAGCAGTTCACAGCCTCTTTTTCTTTCCCTTTCAGCTGGTTAACTGCAGCAGGATCCAAGGGCAGTAGGGTCACTGAGTGACCTTCCTTCTTATAGTGACAGCCACATCCTCAGGCTGCATCTTAAAGGGCCTCCACCTCTCAGACCTCTGCTCTGCCCAAGAGGCCCTGAGTAGGTTGGATGTGTCCTGGACACGTGAATTCAAACAAGTCACCTCCACTTAAGCTTTCACATCTTACTCCAGAAAATAGGGTAACTACCACTGACCTTTTGAGGGCTATGTACTAAGGAGAGTGAAAAAGTTGGCTTAAAACTCAATATTCAAAAAACTAAGATCATTGCACTTGGTCCCATCACTTCATGGCATATAGATGGGGAAACAATGGAAACAGTGACAGACTATTTTCTTGGGCTTCAAAATCACTGAAGATGGTGACTGTAGCTTTAAAATTAAATGACACTTGCTCCTTGGAAGAAAAACTATGACAAACTTAGATAGCATATGAAAAAGCAGAGACATCACTTTGTCAAGAAAGGTCTGTATAGTCAAAGCTACGGTTTCTCCAGGAGTCATGTATGGATGTGAGACCTGGAGAGTAAAAAAGGCTGAGTGCTCAAGAATTGATGGTTTCTAACTGTGGTGCTGGAGAAGACTCTTGAGAGTCCCTTGGACAGCAAGGAGATCAAACCAGTCAATCGTAAAGGAAATCAACCCTGAATATTCATTAAAAGGACTGATGTGAAGCTCCAATACTTTGGCCACCTGATGCGAAGAGCTGACTCATTAGAAAAGACCCTGACACTGGGAAAGATTGAGGACAGGAAGAGAAGGGGACGACAGAGGATGAGATGGTTGGATGGTGTCACTGACTCAATGGACATGAGTTTGAACAAACTCTGGGAGATGGTGAAGGACAGGGAAGCCTGGCGTGCTGCAGCCGGTGGGGTCGCAGATAGTCGGATATGACTTAGTGACTGAGGAACAACAACACTAAGTGAGAAAGTAGAGATAACGTTCTTGGCGTGGTGCAGCATTCAGTAAACAGCAGCTATTTTATCTCCTTCATCATCATCATCACTACTGATACTGCTATCCATGTCATCAAGTTCCTCTCAAAGAGCTACCTCCTCAAGACCATTCGCCCTCAAAACCCTGCATCCTCAGGCCCTAGCATGGTGGTGCGGGCTGGATGTTTTGCTTCTCTGTGAAGCAGCCTCTCTCCTACTGAATGTGTCAGGGCAGGAAACCCAGGGAGCACTGCGACTGTGACACGCAGGAGAAGCTGGCAACAGAAGCGCAGCATCAGCCGGATCTGTCGGGGGCCCGCAGAGGGTTCCTCACACCATGCAAGGGGGAGAACACCGAGGAGTCTCCCAGGAAGTCAGGAAACAGTCAGAAAAAGAAGAAATATGAACCGGGGGAAATGCATGTGACGCTCTACTTACTGGAACCTCCCACCCAGGATTTCTGCTGGGGCTGGTGACACGACCAGCTTCTCTAAGCCAACTGGCATCTGGAAGCATTTATCACCCTCCCATGAAAAGCTCTCATGTGGAAGTCAGATGACTCAGGTTCTAGTCTCTACTTGGACAATAACCTGACTTCTTGGGTCTCAGCTCCCGCATCTGTAAACATTCTTGGGGGGCAGGAATAGGGATAAGGAGGGGCTTAACTAGTTGGGTTCTAGGCTTCCATCCAACTCAAGTGCACTGTGCCTTCATGAGCCAACAGAACACCCTACCTCAAGACTGATGTGGATTCCTCTCCAGGGAGGGGCTCCATCTGCGCTCCTAAAGCCTCCCAAGGGCTGTGACTGGAGTCTCTGAGCAGTGTTAGGAATCTGAAGTCGCATCCCTGCCTCCTGCATATTCCTTAGGAAAATTTAACTTCCTAACCCCACTGGTTTTATCAGTGTGAGTGGGTTGTAATTTTCCATTTTCTCAGAATATCTCTCAGGGATTTGCAAGACAAAGAATATCTGTCTCTCCAATGGGATTGTTCCTACTTGTGGATACAAATCACCTGATCAACTTGCTCCAAAGCATTTACAAATAAAGATAAAAATAACTGTACCAGAATGAAAACCTATCAGTGCTTTAGAGAAAGTTTAGTAATCCCCCTGCCTCACCTCTTGCCCATCACCCTGACCCTTCTGGATATCCTCAGCTGGTCAGGCCAATCACTTGTTTTGGTGGAGGTGACATGTTGAGGGATACACACAGAAGTGGCAAGGTCAAAGCCACTGCCCTCAAAGAGTTTCCAAGTAGCTTAACAAACACAGCTACCAGCATGTCATACCAGACTGGCCACCTATACATGGTAGACCATGGCCAGTGACCTTGAGCACTGTGGAGTTTGACAGATGGAAAACCTCAATGGGGAGAAGTCTTCAGGGTGACCTTGCATCTTGGTACAAAACTTTGTGGATTTGGAAAGAATGAGGCACATGGGAGATCAGGAGAAAAGACACATTAGGAAAGGGACTTCAAGTTGGAGTCAGAGGAACTGTTGTGAGAAGCAATAAGCAGCTACTGCACTTGCTCAAGGTAAGGAGATGCATGGCCCATGTGCCAGGAGAAGAGGGCAGGAGGAGCACTCTGGCTGTGGCAAAGAGAGGCACTGGAGAACTGGGGAGGGACAGAAACAGGGAGGGAGCACAACCATGCCAGTGCAGGGAGAGAAAGCGAGGGTCTGTTCCCACCAGAGCCAAGGCACTGCCATCCTCCCTGGCTTCCCACCCATCCCCATCCCATCACAGTTCCTGCCATTCCCTTTGAATCCAACTGGAAGAACACAAAACCAATAACCTCCACAGCCACACTGCCTCAACAGCATCTTCTAATTCTCTGACTAGCTGGGGAAAGCAAGTAGCAATGCCTTTTGGCTTCCAGACTCAAAACTACAGTGATGGCTCCTATCTCATACTGGGTGCAGGAACCCTAGAGGCCAACATGTTAATTCCTCAGATGTGGTCACCCTTCTCATTCTCCTGCACCTGCCACAGTGTGACTACTGAGGGCCTCGGTGCCAGTGACCAGAGGGCAGTGGGATGCCAGCAAGGTCTCCTTCACACCCAAAGCATGGAGGGCTGTGCTGTGTCTCTCAGTGCCTCCCCAGGGACCTTGTCCAGCCAGACCTCCCTGAGTCACCAGGAAGAGCAGGGGCTGAACTCAGGAAGCCATGCAAAATGGACAAGGCTTTCCTAAAGAATTACTGTCCGCGGAGCCTGGATGTCTGCTTAACCTCAATGCTTCATCAGATGCATCACCTTAGGCAAGATGAAAACAGCCAAATCGACACTAACTTTTAATAACAAGATAAGCAGGAGATCATTTTCTCAATAAGAAATTGAGAGGAAGCTTTGAAAACCTTAAGTTTCTAAACATGCTTTCTGAAGCCCTGGGTTAGAGGGCTTTGTAACTACAAAAGAGAGCTCCATGGTGCGAGTACAAAGGAAGAAAAGGACAAATACACCCTGGAGATGAGCCAGGAATGTGACTGAGGCCACCGGCTGGAGCTTTTCCTCCCCAAATAATCAGCTGGGGTAGAAGCACAGGCTCTAACGCATGGATGCTAGTCATTTTTTGCTTGCTGACTTAGTTGGGAATCCATGGAGAAATGGCATCACAGAATCAATGTGGAGACAGTCTATCCTTTAGAAAAACAGAAATGGAAGCAACCCTTTCCTAACAAAACGTGCAACTCCCGTGTAAGATGAGATGCTAGTTTGAAGGTTCTGTTTCAATGAGAAAGGGTTGAGCTTGCCACAAGAACAAAACCACTTTCTGCAAAACAGCAATTTGAAGTTCATCCCTTTGTCAACAAAATTGCTGTGTAATTTCCAAACTTCTCGTAGAGAAGCAATTAGCCGGCAAACACCTCCACAAGTCATAACAGAAGGGAAGAAAGAGAAGAAGCCCTATTCTGTTAATCATGCTGCACTCATCCTGGTCTGGAAGAGAGCATTTCATTCCCTAGCTCTGCCTCTGGCCATATTCAGGCTGCCCTGCTCTATGCCTGGCAGGCATCTGACAGACAGATACATATGGTTTGGGAACCCTCGAACTTCCACCTCAGTGCTGCTCACAGTACAGATGGCCAAAGTATCAATAAGTGGCAGCTAAAATGGACAATTCTTCAAAGGCAGGTGTCATGTCCAACCCATCTTCATCGTCCCTACAGCATCCCAGGCTCGGGGACCAGAACTCAGCAAGCTCTTCTGCCAAGTGAAGTTAATGAAAGAGCAGAGTCAGTCCCATTCAGCTGCCATGCGGTTTCATCTTGAAAGCATGGAGCACCTCTCAAATGCTCCACAGTCCTCACGCTGGGAGAGAAGAAGAGTCATAGCATAAACAGAATAGGGAGATTTTGTGAAAGGAAAACCCCTTTGTTCCCCTGGGCTTTTAAGCAAGGAGCCTCGACAAGATGCATGAATCTCCTGAGACTCAGGCACCTGTCATCATCAGGAAGAGCTTTTCTTTCTTCTGGTCCTCGCTAGCTCAGTTTCAGATTCCAGCCACCTTCCACCCCTCCCTCACCTCCTTAAGTGCTTATACAGCCATGGAACTGAGCCAAGATCCAGAGGAAAAAAGGCAATGTAAGAGCAATGAAAATCAGGTTGCAAGTTCCCTTCTCGCCTCTCTGTGTTCAGGGCCTGAGTATGACGGGGGAGCACACAGGGAGGGCAGGGTGAAGATGGCCAGTGGATTCGAAGACAGATCTCACCAATCTGCTTCTTTATGAGCATGGGGACTGTGCTTCTAAATTTGACAGCCTGAAAGTCATCTCCTCCATCTTCCCACGGACTCTCTCTTCTCTACTCCATCCTTTCTTTCCACCAGCATTTACTGAGCATACTAGCTGCTAGGCACTGGAGGAGATTGCCAGGGATATAAAGTAAGAGCTCTCGCAAAACAGGGCCCAGCCAGGACGAGAAGAGCCTCCCAAGGGTGACACTAAACTGAGAAGATAAAACCCTTGCCACAGCTGAAGCGAAGAAACAACCCCCTTCATAAAAAAGCATCAATACCAGGCAGCTGAATGCCCTGGGCTGTACTTGGAAAAGGCCTGTGCACATTCCACTGAGAGACGTGCCCGTCGGCAGCCTCTATGTCTGGTATCTGGGTAAAGACAAATAAAAATAACAGTTTTGTGGACAGCCACATTTAATTTAACTGCTGGCTCTTGGGCTCTCTGAGCTTCCCTCCGCCTCAGCGGTCCAAGTTTGCTCACTGCTGGAGGATCAGCAGTCAGCCTTGTTCTCCCAGTGGAGAGGCAGGAGCCTTGATTGTTCATGTCCGTCATCCTTGGGGCTGGGCACAATGGTACGTGTACTTGGATGGTGAATTAAAGTTCATTAACTCCTTTCTCTGTAACTGAAAGCTCTTTGCCTAGGGGAAATTTATGTGTCTTTGGTGGTTTAGTCACTAAGTCGTGTCCGACTCTTGCAACCCCATGGACTGTAGCCTGTCAGGCTGCTCCATCCGTGGAATTTTCCAGGCAAGAATACGGGAGTAGTTTGCCATTTCCCTCTCCAAGGGATGGTCCTTAGATACTCTTTATTATACTTGCTCACAAAGCTTTTCCTTCCACTGAGACAAAAAAGACTCCCCATACCATGTCAGCCTGTATAGACATGATAAAATTATATTTCCATTATTCTCCTGAAAAGTGGCATAGCAGGCCACACAGAGACCTTCACGACCTGCCTTGACCACCTCCCTGGCCTCATCTCTCCCCAAGCCCCACCCACCTGCCTTCTGATACTTAAGCGCCTACTGAGTCATGTGTCCATGCCAGGCATCATGCAAGCAGCCAGCCAAAAGCAAATATGGTGACTACTCCAAGCTGTTCATAGTTTACTGGGAGAGGGAGGATAATCAAATATTTTTACAAATTCAAAATAAGATGATACTTTTGGTAAATGCCAAGGATAAAAGGTATGTGGTGCTTCTGAGATATTTAATGGCCCTGGCCAGCTCCAGGGCATCAGGGAGGCATCCCTAAGGGAGTGACCAGGGACTGTGCCTGTGGGAGGTGTGGAGTCTGCTCCAGGCGTGTGAAGGGTGTGGGCACAACCGGGGCTTGCTCCTGCACCCACGCTTTTGCCCACATTGCTCTCCGCGCCAGGCACCCTTCCTGGATGCCGCTCAGCTGCCACCTCCTCAGGAGGCCCTCTCTGATTGGCCAGGTAAGGTCAGATGACGTCCCGTGTGCCCACATGGTGCTCTGTACATGCCTACCTTTATCAGGCCACTTAATGTGACTGGTCGATCCCCCCTTCAGATTCTAAGAGGGCAGGGAGATCACCTAATACATTTTTCCTTCTCCAGGACCTAGAAAGGAACAAGCACCAAGTTCTTTCCTGATGAATGAAGAAGAGATGGATGGATGGATGGAGTGTTGGTCACTCCCATCGTCCTCTCCTGACTCTTTCGGGCAGAGTGTTAGCACACACCAGTTTCTGATCAGTGTCAACAGTATCTTTGTACTCAGTATCAAGCTTCTGTTTTCTCCCTGGTCTCCCAGAAGGATAATCAGAAGAGGCTACTATCTTCCTCATTAGGCAGAAGAACAGGATTCTTCCTCAGCAACTCCACGCACCACCTGCTCCCCACCCCCCCCCCCCCCCCCCACCCCCCGCCCAAAACCTCCAACCTTCTGGACTAAAAGAAGCCCAAAGCTCTAGCCAGTAGCTACTCTGGCACATTTTGAGAATTCTTTACTCCATTTGATTATTCACTCTTCAGTTCACAAATATTCAGTGAGCATCCATCATATGTTAGACACTATTTTAGAAACTCAGCAGGAAACATAGCAGACACAATCCAAGCCTTCAGGGAGCATAGAACCTTGAGCAGCAATAAAAATATATTCTTAAATAAATCCAGGTAATCAGTATGAAGAACACAGAGCAATGGACTAAAAGTAACTGAGGGTGAGGCTCGCTCTGTTGTGTGGTATCAGAGGGAACTTTTCAACTGAGACTAGAAGGATGAAGAACTAGTTATGTGAAGGAGGAAATGGCCATGTGAATTTCTGGGAGAAGAACATTCAGCAGAGGAAAGGACATACACACCAACTCCCTGATATGGGACCAGCTTGGAATGCTGGAGAGAGAAAAGTGCATCGAGGTGTCCAGAAAGAACAGTGGAGAGAGACACACAGTAAGATGCGGCCAGATCATAGAGATCTGGGGGAGATGGCTAAGGATTTCAGACGTCATTCTTCAAGTGATGGGAAGCAAACAGGGTGTTTCAACTGCTCCCTGAGTGACCCTGTGAGCAGTGTGGATGGAAACAGAGGGAGCAGTGAAGAGGCCAGGACAATGGTGGTCCACACCAGTGTTAGGGGAGGCACAGCGGTGGTGAGAGGTCATATCAGGATACAGCTTGGAGGGAAGAAAGACAAGGCTTTTTATTGACTCATCTGCTGATGGGCATTTGGATGGTTTCCGTATCTTGGCCATTGTGAACAGTGCTGCCACAAACGTGAGGGTGCATCTCTCCCACCAAATGCCTGTTATCATTTCCTTTGGGTACATTCCCAGAAGTGGCATTGCCAAGTGGTATGAGGTGCCTACGAGAAGGGAGGATATCCTGCTGTGCGTGCCAACGTGGATGGACCTTGAACGCACAATGGTAAGTGACATGAGCCAGACAGAGAAAGGCAAGTGTGGTATTATATCAGTTATATGTGGAATCTAAAAAGATCAAATGTGAAAAAAAACAGAGTAAAATATTAGTTACTAGGGGATGGAAGGTGAGGGTAAGACTGATGCCATTTAAGGATGCAAATTATAACGAGTAGTAAAATAGCCAAAGAGATTTAATGTACAGACTACTGGACATTTTTTTGCCTTTCTGTAGTGTTCATGGGGTTCTCAAGGCAAGAATGTTGAAGCGATTTGCCATTCCCTTTTCCAGTGGACCACGTTTTGTCAGAACTCTCCATTATGAGCCATCCGTCCTGGGAGGCCCTACGTGGCATGGCTCACAGTTTCAGTGAGCTAGTCATGGCTGTGGTCCACGTGATCAGTTTGGTTAGTTTTCTGTGATTGTGGTTTTCATTCTGTCTCCCCTCTGACGGATGATGATAAGAGGTTTGTAGAAGCTTCCTGATGGGAGAGACTGGCTGTAACATAGACAATAATATTGTACTATATGGATATAATGTGATAAATATCATTAAGACAACAACCATATTATAATATATAAATATACTAAAATAATGCAACAATGTCAAATGTCAAGTTTGTTCGGTTAAAAAAAGAGAGAGACAAGGTTTGCTAATGAACTGGCTGGCGTGGATGATAGAAAATGAGGAGTCACAGATTACGTCATGGTTTGGTTTGGGGCGGAGACACCGGGTAGATGTTAGAGTGATGGCCGAAGGGGAAAGCCCTGGAGGATGAGGACAATCAGGAGTTCAACATCCTAGGTCAGTCAAAGAATAGTTCTAGCCAATCACTCAAAGACATCCTACAAATGCACCATGTTTCTGTAATCCACTACTGTTAACCAGGAAGGTTCAGTATTTCATATACTTCAAGTACTGATCAAAGACCAAAACCATGTTCATGAGTGTGTAAGCTCAGTCGCTTCAGTCGTGTCCAGCTCTGTAACCCCATGGACCATAGCCCACCAGGCTCCTCTGTCCATGGGATTTCCCAGGCAAGAGTACTGGAGGGGGTTGCCATTTCCTCTTCCAAGAGATCTTTCAGATCCAGAGATCGAACCTATGTCTCCTGCTTTGCAGGTGGACTCTCTACCACTGAGCCACCAGGGAAGCCCCCATACTGTGTGGGTTTGGCTAAATCTCCCTTCAGATCCACCTGTCACTTGGGGCTGTGCCATCTTAGGTAAGGAACAATCTTTTTGTGAGCTTCTGTCTTCATCTGTAAAAGTGAGGACAACACCATTTCACCCCAGGGCAGGGAGGGCAGCCTCCACAGTGAGTGGCAAACAGCAGGCAGGGAGTATGGTCACTGCAGGCAGGCTTATCACCAAGTCCTAAGGGCCAAGCCTTGCCCACTGGGGAGAGGCTGGGTGGAGTTGTTTGTGGTTTTCCATCCTTCTCATTATTTATGATTCTTCCTAGGTTGATAGAAACTTTATAAAGGAAAAAAAAAAAACAAAAACAAAAACAACTGAGCAATTTCAAAGCAATATAGTAATATTGTTTTGAGTGACTGAAAAAGCAGGTCAAGAAAAATGACAGCTACAGGGATAAAAATGTGGATCTACAAAACATGCAATCAAGAAAACCTGTGAGCTGTGAAAACCAAGTAACCTCAGGAACCCTCCCAGGCTCCCCACAGGACTAGCTCCCAACAGTACAGAGAAGTCAGGGTTGGGGGGTGGACACCAGTGAGGGGGAGGGGAGTCACCAAGGAGATGAGACTTGGGGAGTTGTCAGTGCTGTCAGCATGTGACAGAAGCACTTTGTGCGACACAATGATGGGGTGGTGTGGACAGGTTCCTCCCGGGGAGCCCTGGGGCCGCCCTGTTCTCAGCCTCCAGCTGTCTGCTGTGGCCCTGAAGTGGCCCAGACACACACACTGTGGCTCATCCTCCACGAGTGGGCTCGCCACTCTTCCCATGTAGCTGTAATAAAATAATGATGGCTGCCCAAGACAAAAACAAACAAGAAAGTGGGTTTCCATGACAACCACTTCTGAGTGAGGGACTTGGGATGACACCACACAGAGGCAGCCAGCACCTGAGGGCAGCTTGTGGCCCATGAAGATTCAGCCTCTACCACTCCCCATTAACACCCAGCGTCTGCGCAGGGCTCTGTGAGATGTCATACTGGGCTGGGCCCAGGATGGGGAAAGAAAGGGTCCCCTGAAGGGGAGGAATTAATACAGAGACAACCACAAAAAGGACATCTCAAATACTCAGGAAAGGAGGCTGCTCATGATACTTGAAAACAAACCACCATCAACCAAGGAATGGTTAAGGTACATATATACAATGGAATATTACTCAGCCATGAAAGGAACAAAATTATGTCATTTGCAGAGACATGGATGGATCAAGAGACTGTCACAGAGTGAAGTAAGTCAGAAAAAGAAAAATAAGTATGGTATATCAATGCATAATATATAGAATCTAGAAGAAATGACACAGATGAATCTATTTGCAAAGCAAAAATAGAGGCATAGACATAGAGAAAAAACATGGACACCAAAGCGGGGAATAGGGGGTGGGATGAACTAGGAGATTGGGATTGACATATATACACTGCTGCTGCTGCTGCTAAGTCACGTCAGTCGTGTCCGACTCTGTGAGACCCCATAGACCGAAGCCCACCAGGCTCCCCCGTCCCTGGGATTCTCCAGGCAAGAACACTGGAGTGGGTCACCACTCCCTTCTCCAATGCGTACAAAGTGAAAGGGTAGTCGCTCAGTCGTGTCCAACTCTTAGCGACCCTGTGGACTGCAGCCTACCAGGCTCCACTACTATGTATAAAATAGATAACTAATGAGAACTTACTGTATATATAGTACAGGGAACTCTACTTAATGCTCTGTGGTGACCTAAATGGGAAGTGTGTGTGGTAGTCATTCAGTCGTATCCTACTCTTTGTGACCCCCATGGACTGTAGCCCACGAGGCTTTTCTGTCTGTGGAATTCTCCAGACCATTCCCTTCTCCAGGTGATCTTCCTGACCCAGGGATTGAACCTGGGTCTTCTGCACTACAGGCAGATTCTTCACTGTCTGAGTCATGGAATCAAAATCAAAAAAGAGGGAATATATGTAAACATATAGCCAATTCATTTTGCTGTACAGCAGAAACTAACACAACATTGTAAAGCAACTATACTCCAATAAAAGTTCATTTTAAAAAAAGAAAGAAAATAAACCATCAGAATAGCACAGCTGTAGCTAAAAAATTGACAAGCCAGCCTAAGCCATTATCTGTGTGTATTTGCCAAGCCAGGATTAATAGCCCTTCAGGCTGCAGCCACAGTACTTCCTGAGAGCTAAAGAAAAAAATTCTTTAAAAATATGTATGATTAAAATCCAATTTTCTTGCCAATTCTAACTGAATTCAGTCCCTCTGAGATGAGTCTGAATTGGGCAGTTCTGTTGTACTGACTTTGGCAGTGTGGGAATTATGTCTGTCTGGACATGGCGAGTTGTCAGAGTGATGTTGCAGGCAAGCCTGACTCCTTCTTTAGTTGCTGAAGGATCACAGAAGAATTAATACCTGAGTCCAACCTACTTCATTACCTCAACAAGAGGTTAAACATAAGGGCCTGTCTCACAGGATGAGTGTGATAATTCAGTAGGATCCCATCATGTCACAGGGGGTGACACAGGGCAGACACCCAATGTGGTATGGACACCAGCGATCATATGATCAGCAGTGCACATGGGGGGCTGGGGTGTGACGTCCAGGCCAGGAAACATGAGCTGATTCCTGGAGGGGGTGCAGGAGCACGCCCTAGCCTCTGGCCTTGTGAATAAAGGGACTATTTTTGCTTAATTCCTTAAAGTAGAGGGCTTTCCAGGCCAGGGCAGGCTTGAGCCCATTTATCTACTCTCCTTGCATGGCTGACAGACTTGGCTGGGGTCACATTTCTGCCCATCCCTTCCAGCACAGAAAGTCAGGCCAGCAACCAAAGCTGCTGGTGACTTAGACTTCCAATAGGGCCCTGTATCAGAGGTACATAAACCCCAACTCAGAAATCCCAGCAAATCCCAGCAAAGCTACTCCAGCCCCAGAAAGCACAGCCAGCTCAGTCCACCCACATCAACAATCTGTACAAAGAAGAGGGGCTCAGCAAGCGCTGGATGGTTGGATGGATAAATTAGTGGGGTAAGGATGGGGTGACATCAGGGAGAGTCAGGTAGAGGAGTGAGCCTGCAAAAAAGCATTCCCACACTTGTTAGTCAAAGATATGGTTTTTCCAGTAGTTATGGGATGCGAGAGCTTGACCATAAAGAAAGCTGAGTGCTGAAGAATTGATGCTTTCAAACTATGGTGCTGGATAAGACTCTTGAGAATCCCTTGGACAGCAAGGAGATCAAACCAGTCAATTCTAAAGGTAATCAACCCTGAATATTCATTGGAAGGACTGATGCTGAAGCTGAAGCTCCAAGACTTTGGCCACCTGATGGGAAAAGCCAACTTAATGGAAAAGACCCTGATGCTGGGAAAGATTGAGGGCAAAAGGAGAAGGGAACGACAGATGGTTGGATGGCATCACTGACTCAATGGACATGAGTGTGAGCAAACTCTGGGAGACAGTGAAGGACAGGGAAGCCCGGTGTGCTACAGTTCATCAGGTTGAAAAGAGTGAGACACGACTTAGCAACTGAACAACAACCTACAACACTGCGCAGGTATTCACCCACTTCTACTGCCTCACCATCCCTTAAGACCACTCTGAACTCAGGGCCACCCTGATTTCACCAGGACACTCAGCCACACCTGAACCTATTCAGCTGCATGCTACAAGTGGCAGAATGAATGGAAACAGACCTTGGCACCATTTCACACCAACACCTGAAGCATCTGCCATGGTGAATGTTTCCATGGGACCAATAGTGAGAGACTCATGCCAGCCAGAGCCTGCTACAGAGCAGGCCTTCAGCAAGGGGTGCCTTCTACCATCATCCCCATCACCGCCTTCACAGTTCAAAATATGAAGCAACCTGCCTACCTGGGAGAAAGAGGCAGAAAAGACCTCAGGAAGAACATGCAAAGTATGATATAAAAGCTGGGTCACTGGGTCAACTCTCTGAGAACTGCCAATGCTATCTTCTGATGTTGCTCATCCTGGAAGAGGCTGCACAGTGGGATCTTTCTGTATGATGAAGGCTACCAGTGTCAAAAAAGAGAAACATGGGAACAAATGTGGGTGCTTGGGAAAACTTACTAATCTTGAGACACACTCCGCAGGGCTGATCATCTTTTTAAAAACCGTTTAAACAGCTGTACTTAGGTATAATTAGCATACCATAAACTATACATAATTAAAGTGCACAACTTGATCAATAAAAATTTATGCACACTCAAGAAACCATGATCAAGGTAATTACCATATCTATTGACATCATTGCCCAGAATTCCTTCATGCCCCTCCTATTTCCCACCACTACCACAGGAAACCAGTGATCTGCTCTCTTCACTATAGATTAGCATGCATTTTCTGAAGTTTTATATCAATGTCATCAAGTAATATGCACTATTATTTATCTGGCCTTCATGCTGCATAATTATTTTAATATTCCATCATGATGTTACATGCATTAGCAGGTCATTCCTTTTTATTTCTGGGGAGTATTCAATTGTATGGATATACCACATTTGTTCATTCATTCACTTGTGAATGGACATGTGAGTTGTCTGCGGTTTTAAGTTATTAAAAATAAAGTAGCTATGAACATTTATGAACCAGTATTCCTGTGAACACATTCCTTCCTTTCTCTTGGGTAAAGATCTGGAGTTAGAATGGCTAGATCATATGACAGTACTTCTTTTTTAAAGAAACTTCCAAACTGCTGTTTTCCAAAGCAGGTGGACCATTTTACATTCACCAGCAGCGTGTGAGAGTTCCAGTTCCTTCACATGACAGCCATCACTTTACATGACCATTAAAAAAAAAAAAAGACATTCTCATGCAGTGATGTCTCATTGTGGTTGTAATTTGCATTTCTTCAATGATAAATGTTGATCTTTTTTATGTGCTTATTTATCACCCCCATAACCTCTTTGATGGAGTGCCTGCCCAAATATTTGCCTACTTTTATTGGGTTGTTTCTCCATTATTTAATTTTGAGAGTTTTATATATATATATACATATATAATATATATATGTATATATATATATGTATGTATGTATGTATGTATTCTGGACACAAGTTCTGTATCGGATACATGGTTTTCAGATATGTTGTCCTTAGGCCGTGGCTTCATTTTTCATTCTCTTCACAGTGACCTTCAAAGGCAGAGTTTTTCTAAAAGTATCAATTTTTTATTTTATGCATCATGCTTTTGGTTTTTTATCTAAGAAATATTTGCCTAATCCAAGGTCACAAAGATGTTTCTCTTTTTTCCTAGAAGTACACAGCATTAGGTTTTATATTTAAATATATGAGATATGTATTTTTATACTTTTACAAGTTTACCACTTTTGCTTTTCCTAAAACCATCCTGCAAATATAGCTTCCTTTCTTCCACCCATGTTCATTTTCAGCATTCAACACTAGAGATAATAAGATTAGCAGGAAATATTTTCTCCCCTCAAAGACTGTACATTTTTTTATTTAGGAAAAACTGAATATATGCCAAAGTGGAGAAATTAGTATACTGAATCTCCACAATGCCAACTAAAATTGTTGCTCCCCTTCTGGCTCTCTAAGGATGAAGTCACTAGTCACTACAGTCGCTGACCTTCAACACACCCTAAAAGGGGTTCAGGGTGGAGATCAGGAATAAGGACCTCTAGGCTCTGGGAAAAACTGTCAGAATAAGACTTCAGATAGTTAGTTCAGAAGATTTCATGAGCCCAAAAAGCACTAAAATCATTAACAGAGATATCTACTCCTTGTGACTAGCAGCAACCTTCTTTCAAAATATGTGCTTGATCACATGTATCCCCCTTCACCAAACTCACCCATATAATACTAACTTTCACTGCTACCTCTCTGGAGCAACTCCTCGGAACTATCTGAGACACTGTCTCCCAGGCTATAGTCCTCATTTGGCCCAAAATAAAGCTTAACTCGCAACTCTTATGTTGTGCTTTTTTTTTTTTTTTTTTCCATTTGGCTGTAACATCAGTTCAACAATTTCCAAAATTTTGCCACATTTGCTTGATCTTACTTAAATTATCTTAAAAGCAAATCCTCTATGTTCTTTACAATGTATCTCTTTAAAAAAAAATGTGTTTTCCTTACTCAACTACAATTCTATCAACACATCTAATTCCCAGTCCATCATCAATTTCCCTCAAAGTTCCCTTGGGCTTATCCTAGTAGGACGGGCTCAAGGATGCTTCACTGAGGAGATGGTGCTTAGGCAGAGCCCTGGAGTTGAAAATCGCAGGAATTTGTTTATGCCACTTTGGGCAGAGGAAGATATGGGTGAGGGAGGCTCAATCCATTCTATCCCATTACATGTGCTAAAATGCACACACACAAAAGGATGAATCCTTTCTACTCCACATCTATTTTGCTCTGTTTGGTGCCAGGGAATTGGGTCCTGTGGTGGTATGCTACAAATAAATGCTTAATAGAACTGAGGACAGTGACTGTTCTTGAGAGCTCCCAGCAAGAAAACAATGGAAGAGATGAGAAATGTAGCAGATCTTTCTCAGGATCACTTTTGGGGAGTCCCACCCAACTTAAGCCTACTGTCATCTTTTGGTCTCTCTATAAGGAGAGGAAAAAGCAAATAAAACCTTATAAGGAACTTCATCTGGTCAACCCAGTCAGGGTCCCTGGGTTCCTGTGGTACCTAGTCACCACTTTAGAGCCCGCCTTTGGGGAGGTTTGCATTTCAAAGCAATCACTAGTGCTTTTGGATAAGAACTTGGGGAAATTGCTTTTTTGGACACAGGATCTTTCCTGGTGCAGAAAATCTTCCATTCTGGGCACCTTGATGGACAGAATCCAACATCACAGGAAGGTACCACCCTTGGTCAAAGGATAGAGCACTTCTATCCTATGCATGGTATATAAAGATGCAAAAACATTCCACTTGTTTTAGAAAGGGAGAAAACCACCAAAGTACTATGGTAAAAGGGAGAGCATCATTTAAATCATATCTCTCAATCAGCAGTTACAGCATCAGTTCACAGTAAATTCTAACTCAGCTAAAGATCCCCTCTGCAGCCATGAAATTAAAAGATGCTTGCTCCTTGGAAGTTAAGTTATGACCAACCTAGACAGCATATTAAAAAGGAAAGACATTACTTTGCCAACAAAGGTCTGTCTAGTCAAAGCTATGGTTTTTCCTGTAGTCATGTATGGATGTGCGAGTTGGACTATAAAGAAAGCTGAGTGCTGAAGAATTGATGCTTTTGAACTGTGGTGTTGGAGAAGACTCTTGAGAGTCCCTTGGACTGCAAAGAGATCCAGTCAGTCCATCCTAAAGGAAATCAGTCCTGAAGATTCATTGGAAGGACTGATGCTGAAGCTGAAACTCAATCCTTTGGCCACCTGATGCGAAGAACTGACTCACTTAAAAAGATCTTGACGTGGGAAAGATTAAAGGCAGGAGGAGAAGGGGACAACAGAGGATGAGATGGGTGGATGGCATCACAACTCAATTGACATGAGTTTGAGTAAACTCCAGGAGTTGGTGATGGATAAGGAGGCGTGGCATGCTACAGTCCATGGGGTCGCAAAGAGTTGGACACAACTGAGCTACTAAACTGAACTGAACTGAACTATCTCCTCATTCCCTGACATAACATACAGGTCCTAGCCCAAGGCATAGAAAGTGCCTTAGGAGCATTATCCATATCTAGCACTGAAATATTCTCTTGGAAAATGTCATGAACAAGTATGACTGTACTCATTTGAGCAATAAGCCAACAGGTAATATTTTGTTTGCTTGTTTTTAAAGACAAATATAAGCAACATGAACCTGAACTTAATTAAAGTTGTTTATAATTATTTAATTAGATTTATAACACTGAACATATTCATTCTGGCCAGGGACGCTTCTCTCTTCTAAAGGATTGGCTGGCAGAGATTTCATGTGCTTTGTGATTTTTCCTAATCCTTAATTTCATCTCCTGTTGAGGTGAGGATGCTCATAATCGTGTTCAGGTAATTGCTTTATCAAATGGTTTAATTGTGCATTCAACAGAACTGACAACAAGAAGGTTATTCTTCCTAATGTGTTTTTAACAAAAGCACTGACTAATTACATGGCATTCTATTCAGGGCATTTGAGAAGAAGAAATGAAAACCTATTCTTCAAATCTTGGTTAAACACATGTTTGCATATACAGCATAGAAATAAGTGGTAAAATAATTAGTTGCATTGCTTCCTTCTGCTATAACTTCATAGCTAATCTGCATGTTGAAGCAGACCATGTAAATTCTGAGGATGCATTTTCACCATGGGTGGTGTCTGAACATCTGTGCTTTCTGAAAATGTCACGATAACCATTTTGCCTGAAAGTTTATCCTTAGGAGCCAAAAAGACTTATTTTGGCATGTTCCAAAAAGAAAGAAAAGCTTAATACAACTGAGGATAGGTGTACCTCATGATTAGAAGGAAATATTACAACACTAGGCCAAATGGTTTAAAAGATTTCTGAATCAAAATGGTGCTGAATCTATTTTATTTTAGATGAAATTCCTCTTCAACTAGATAACTAACATGCCTGGTATGGACCTGTATTATATGTTCCTTTTTTGTCTACCATTTCTAGAAACATGTGTAGGCCAAGTCATTTCAGTCATGTCCGATTCTTTGCGACCACATGGACTGTAGATCACCAGGCTTCTCTGTCCATGGTACTCTCCAAGCAAGAATACTTGCATGGGCTGCCACGCCCTCCTCCAGGAGATCTTTCCAACCCAGGGATTGAATTCTGTCTCCAGCGGCTCCTGCATCGCAGGCAGATTCTTTACCAGTGAGCCACCAGAGAAGCCCCTCCTAGAAACACAGTACACCTTAACACATTCTGATATGCTCAAGCTAGTGTCATTTAGCTAAGGCCTGTAATGACACAAATATTTAATAATATTCAATATTTTAAAAGGTGATTCTACAATACACTACTTTAAAATTTTTATTCAGTCCAGTAAATACTCTTTCCCTCTTTTTTTCTGGTTAAAACACACACACACACACACACACACACTACACTTGATCAAAGTGAAGGGTAGAGTTAAGAGGGTCACGTGACCATAGTATTTAATTAAAGGATGGACACACAGTTCAAAAACAGCTGATTGGAATCCTTTCCTGGGATTGAGACACAGATATTGGCAAATTTCTTTGCATTTTCTAGGCTAGAAGCAAATAAATCCGGGGCTGTCAAAATCTATATTTCTTGCCAAGGGGAGAAAGCCTCTTGGCAGAATGAAGCCAAGCAGAGACGGACAAAGATGAGAAAGAAGGAAAGGCAGTGCTGTCAACACTGAATTTCCGCTTCTTTCTCTGAGGTCTGCCTACCCCCATATACTTTCTAGCCTTGAATGCCAGTAAATCTTCATTTTTTGATGAAGCTAAGTTTGAGTTATGTTTCTGTCACTTGAAATCAAAAGCGTCCTGATGATACAGCTGGTATTTTATATTACTTTTCAGATGGCGTTTAACTCGTAGAAGTAAAGACTGTCATTCAAGAATCATACAGACCATGGTTCAAATATCTACTCTGCTGCCAAGAGCTGTGCTGACCTCGGACAAAGTTTTACTTTTCTCCTCTTTGAGACTGCTAGTGGTCTCAACCACAAAAGTTTATTGTGAGAATTAAATGGAATAATGGAGAAAATAGAATACTACAGCACTTAGTACAATATCAGAGTATCTAATATATGTTCAATAATTAAGTACTGTTGTTTTGCTGTTATCGCCACTGTTGTTACTATTTAAAATAATACTAGGGTAGAGGCTTCTAGATTACTCCAGTATATACTCCATTCTTCTTTTTAATAATACCACTCTCAAATTTTAGCTGGGTATAGAGCTGCCCTGGAGAAGGCAATGGCAACCCACTCCTGTGTTCTTGCCTGGAGAATCCCAGGGACAGCGGAGCCTGGTGGGCTGCTGTCTATGGGGTGGCACAGAGTTGGACATGACTGAAGCGACTTAGCAGCAGCAGCATAGAGCTGCCCAGAAAGAAACCCTCATTTCCCAGCCTCTCCTGCAGCTTGGCATAGTCTTATGATTAAGTTATGGCCAGCAGGATGTGAGCAGAAGGGACCTTAGTGACTTACAGACCTTGCTTCCTCTCTTTTCTCCTAACTGGCTGGACACAGCAGCCACTTTGAATCCAGAAGCTCAATAGTTCCAACTGCTGAGGATGACAAAACAATAAAGTAAAGGATGCTGGTCATTGATTGACAGTCTAGAGGCAGCATGTTGGCCCCAGGCTGCTTATCTTCAGAATGTTTCCAAGAGAGAAAAGTAAAACTGTATCCCTTTTAAGACTCTGTTCCATTTGGACTTTTGCTATAGCAGCCAGAACATATATCCTAATATACAATAAATATCTTATATATTATTTATTCCTGTTCCTTCCCAAAACCTCATGAAAGAGAAGAGGGAATGACAGCCAAACAAGGGCAAGAACTAATAGTTGAGGGTTTTCATACTACAAACACTAACTTCTCATTGTTCATTGAGGTTCAGCACCCTCAGACTGAAGAAAGGATGATGAAAATCAACAAGACCTCAGGGTGTGGTGGGGGTAAAAGCAAGTTGGGGTATCCGGCATGGAGGACTTGTCCCCAAACTTCAAGCTGGTTAATGTATACAACAAACTTGCTTAGAGTTGGTTAGCTGCCACTAAGTATGTCTCCAAAGACGTGACACTTCTCATGTTAGCTTTTTTCTAAGCTACATAAAATTAAAATATTAATAGTGAAACCTGACCCGACTCCCTCATCAGACCTTTGATGTCCACGTGGTCTAGAGGCACATGATCCAACCCTCTCCTCCCATGACCACCTGAGAGCAGGTAGGGATGGGGTTGGGTAGTTCTTAGTTCTTAGTTCCCCTACAGGGCTGGATACATGGCTGCATGCAATGTCCTGCCTAATTGCTGCTATACCGCTTGTTCCTAGGACCAAGACCACCACCATGGTGCTCCAGTTTCCTCCTGCACAAAACGTGCAAAGGCAGGTCTTCCACCTCATTGTCCAATCATCTTCTCTTCTGCATAGTCAGTCAGAGAAAAATATTGTATATTAACGTGCATATGTGGAATCTAGAAAAGTGGCATAGATGATCTTATTTGCAAAGCAGAAATAGAGACACAGATATAGGAAACAAATGTATGGATACCAAGGAGGAGGGAGGTGCGATGAACTGAGAGACTGGGATTGACATATATATACACTATCAACAGTACATATAAAACAGATAACTAATGAGAACCTACTCTATAGTACAAGGAACTTCACTCAGTGCTCTGTGGTGACCTAAATGGGAAGGAAATGCAAAAAAAGGGATATGTGTATACATCTAGCTGATTGGCTTTGCTGTACAGCAGAAACTAGCAAAACACTGTAAAGCAACTATACGCCAATAACAATTAATTTTTAAAAAAAGTGAGGCCCTCACCAAGGAGCCATTTGCAAGTGAAGACAATTCTCACCCAGCAAGTTCTATGGAGACAGGGCTATCTAAAAATATCCCTGAGAACACTGACAGCATCAACGCAGCCAAAAAGCAGCGGAACTGCATATAAAAATCACCCATGCCTGTCGTGGACACAGGGCCACAGAAGTCTGCAGGAGACTAAGAAGACACACCGAGCCTGATGCTATCTTGAGAAGGCTCATAGATTCAGGCCTGGATTCATGCTAACCCTCAGAACAGACTGTTCATGGGAAATGCCGGCCAACAGAGACTCCATTTGCCAAGAAGTTCAAACATGACCTTTACTTGGTAGCAACTGTTGGAAACTATTAAGACGACTCTGAAAATAATATAATCCTCAGCGACAATATGTTGAAAGAAATGCCAAGCCTGTAAGGCAAGTTCTCTTTCCCCCTCCTTCACGTGCCCATTCTCAGAACAGAGGAGAACCGTCCTCCTCCACAGCACTTCCTAACTGGGCATCTCTCTCCTGCATCCAGATAGAAAGGAGCCATTTGCTAATTGTTTCACAGCAGTTAATGAATAAATGTTGTTGGGAGGGGAGGGGCAGAGCAGAGGACTGTTTGCCTGCTAGTTTCCCCAATCCCAACAGCCAGGCTGATGCCAGGGAACAAGGTTCCCAGGGGCAAGCCAAGAACCCTCTCCTTCCTCCATACGGCTTCTGCCTCAATATAAGCAGGCCCAGCCCTGACAGCTGAGCTCTGGTCACGTAGGTATAAAAATAGAGAGGCATCAAGGAAATCCTATTAAAAGAGGTCTGACCAGGGAGAGGACTTCCCTAGCAGTTCAGTGGTTAAGAATGCACGCTTTCATTGCAGGGGGCACAGGTTTGATCCCTGGTCCAGAAACTAAGATCCTGTATCCCACATGATGTGGTCGAAAATAAATCAATAAAAACAAATTGTAAAAAAGGCCCAGCCAGGAGAGAGTCAGCAGGGCCAGAACATGGAGCCATGGGGAACTCCACCCTAGCTGCCTTCTGAGTTCCCAGGACCCCAGCATTGTTCCACATCTGCTCACACTTTTCCCAAAGACCTCTCCCCTCCAGAGGGAGGAAGAGCTGAGACTGCCCACCTGAAGCCTGGGCTAGCTAGACAGTGACGCTTCCCCTCTTACAGGTAAAATTATAAGTTAGCAGCCAGAACCCCAGGAGTTTTCATCTTTCTGTGCATTTAACAGCAGAGAAAGGCAAGGCACTCACAGATGCCAGGCTCCCTCTGGTTTAGGCTGAGGCCACGGAGCCATTGGTAAGAGCAACTGCAAGTCCCACCGGGACCCAGATGGTGAAAATGTCCTTCTGTTGAGCTCAAAGCTAAAATGACTCTCTATATTTGAAACTGAGACAGTCGCCAAGTCCAGCTATGACTTCCTGAATGCCTCTTCTGACTGCATTCTATCCCGCTCTGCAACCACCATACAAGTCCAGTCCTGCCCTGACCACTCCTGGTGTACAGCCAGAGTAAGTGGAGGCAAAATATAGATCCTTAGTAAGACCACCAGGGTTCTTAGGGTGAAGTGCCACCCCTCTCATTTGGCCTTCAATGCCCTGGAAAAGTGGTCCCTGATAGTTTTCGAGCCTCATTTCTGTAGGTAGTTAAGCCACTATCCCCAGTCCATGTGTGACAGCACCACAGCAGTGCTTCAAGGGGGTTCTTGCTGTGTTTCATCTCTTCAACTCCCTCTTTGCTCTGATGAAATGAGCTGTCTATATCTCCCACCCCGATCTGTACCCTGGGCGACTCCTTCCAGGTTTAAGATCTCAGTGAACCATTGCTTCCCTCTAAGAAGACTACTCACACCTCCAAACTGGTTGAGGTGGCTCTGTTCCATGTCCCACAGCACCCCAAACATCCCTTATCTGAACACCTAGTTTAATGAAAGGAGACTGCTCCGTAACCTACCTTCCTTGTGAATTCTGTGAAAAGAGGGCTTTGTCTTTTGCATCATCCCCAGCATTTAGCATAATGTGCGACAGTAAGAAAGAATTCACCAAACACTTACCAAATTTCTGGACTGCTTCAGTTTTCCTCACCAGGACCTCAGGGCAAGTTAAATGATGAGGGTCATCCTTACTGTCTAGAAGCCACATCGAGGGGCAGGGTCTCCACCGTGCTCTACCATGCCAGGCCTCTGCTTGCCTGTTCCCAGTGGTTTCTGTCCCTTATCTGTTGTGGGTTATGCTTTATAGAGTCTGAATACAGAGTCATTTATTGCCATGTAACATCTTATATCCCTTCATCTCCAGACTCTGTGCCTTCTTGTAGATTTTATCTTTGATCCTGGGGGAGTCACAGAGCTCTGAGTAGCATCCCTGGTGCCAGGTCACTGAAAGAGCCCTGCTACAGACTGAGGTTCTAAATGCATCTCCCTCTTTTCTAGGAGCTCCTGATCGTTCAGAGTCCAGAGCAGAAAGAAAGTTCGTTCGATGGAACCTAAAGACAAACACCAAGAGAACAGAGCTGACACTCTCTGTCCTCTCCCGCTCCTGCAGTCTCTGTCCTCCCCCTGCTCCTGACGGCATGCCCCAGACTTCCGATCCATCTGTGAAAGGGTTAGCACTTCCCCTGGAACACTGACGGTTTCTTACAGATTTCCTTGATGGTGGTGGGACTGGGTTGTAATACATTTTTGCCAAATTTTTTGTGAATTTGATTTATGACATAAAATCACTTCTAGTTATACATGCATCCTGGACTCCTCTGTCCTTTGTTTCTTGACCCCAATGACCTCAAAAAGGTCATAACTCCAGGGGATGGGAAGTCATTTGTTCACTAATAGTCAACGCATTCACTCTATTAAGTGCCCGTCTATTGGCGGTCCTGTGACAGCTTTGTCTGGGAGACTAAAATGTGCTCTTGAACCTCAGTAGAGAAGTGGTTGTGGATATAGGGGCAATAACTAAAGCACTCCAATAAGTGAACCTGATCAGTCTGAAATATCTCCCCTGAAAGGAAGTTTAATTGTACACCACAAGGGTTTAGAATTGGTCTTGGCTTCAGAGGTCTTGGGCAGTCAATGCACACCTTCAGCATTTTATTCATTCCTTTTGGAAAAAGAGAATTTCAACTTTCTAGAAGTTAAGATAGAAAACTAGGAAACTAATGTCAAAAACCAACGTTCACACCATTTTCCTGGGCTTCCCAGGTGGTGCTAGTGGTAAAGAACCTGCCTGCCAATGCAGGAGACGTAAGAGACGCGGGTTTGAACCCTGGGTTAGGAAGGTCCCCTGGAGGAGGGCATGGCAACGCACTCCAGTATTCTTGCTTGGAGAATCCAATGGACAGAGGAGTCTGGCAGGCTACAGCCCATAGAGTCAGAGGGAGTCAGACACGACTGAAGCGACTTAGCACGCACACACACCATTTTTTCAGTGCAATGATGGCCCTCCACGAGTCCCTCCCCTCTGTTTTAACTTGATTAGAATTGTGTGATCACATATAACCAGGCAGGAAGCTTGAGAATCAAACTCTGCCACTGCGTTTGACTCTTTGGGCCTCAGGCTACCCTACACGGAGGATGGGGAGAAGGGTACTACAACTTCTGATGAGAAGGCTTTTGCTCCAAGAAAAGACAGCTGACCAGGTCTGGGAAGCAGGACTGAGGCAGGTGCAGGAATTCAGGGGCACTAGAGGAATAACAGGCTGGGGCTGGAGCTGGGGCAGGCTTTGGGGCTCTGCCCAGCAGACTCTGGAAGCCATTTCTCTTTTGAGGAATCATTCTTGATTCAAAGGAGCCTTTCAAATTCTGATCCTGCCTCTCAAACAAGCTATTTATCACTACCTGTAAGCAAGCAACCTTCTCTAACACAAAAAGCCAACTTTCCTGCCCAAACTGCAGGGGGGCCCTGACCAGCAAACATTTGCAGAGACATTCCCTGGGCAACTGACAGCATTTCAAGCCACATCTGACAGGTTACGACTGCTCCTTGTAGCTCAAGGGTCACAGGGAGCTAAAAGCACTTGAAGCTCCTCCTGCGAATAAGAGACAGAGGCGAGCAGGCAGGGTGTTGCTGGAGTCTGATGTGCAATGTGCCACCTGCCCAAATAGCCCCTGATCACTCACTGACACTTCATGGCTCGTCTCCAATCACAGACGCCAGGATCAGACAGTTCACTCCGGAGCTGGAGGGAATAACTGAACAGCACAAACTGGAGCTTCACAAAGACAGACTCGTTGCAAGGAGCCCCTCTCTGCCAGGGCCCCCGGGTGGATGTTTAGCTAAGCAACTTGGCCCAGGGTGGGGATGGCTGATTTCTCTCAGTTACCGAGCTCTCTAGAACCCAATCACTAAAATTCGGGAAGGGCTGCACAAACTGGAATCTCGCCATTCCTTCTCAGTGGGAATCTGCAAGGGCTCCTCTCTCTCGTCCATGATACTGAGCACCCACTGTGTGTCCTGTGCCTGGTGAAGGCAGAGGGGCATTATTTCTGCCTCTAGGACTACACACTCTTAAGAAAGACATGTGCAAGAAGGTACTTACAGTAACAAGTGTCCCATAAGCTTGGCACAGCCCAGCCACCTGCTCACCTTCCTAGCTTTGACTGAAGGTCTCCTCCTGGACCATTCTCACATCCTCTGCTTCCTCCTCCCCTGTGCCTCTCCCCTTATTGTCAGAGCCACCATCAGGGCATACTCTCAGTTCTTCGAATTCATCATCCTGCCTTAGGGCCTTGGCCCATGCTATCTTTTCTATCTAGAACATTTTTCTGGTTCCTCCAGGGTCAGGGAAGCAGGGAATAGGGGAAGGTGGGCATACTTAGCCAGGTTGGGCTGGGCTATCTGGCCAGGAAGTTCTTGGCCATGATCCTGGGCGGAGAAGCTGTAATTCACACAGCATGTCTCAGGTTGGGGGGTGGGGGGGTAAGGATTACAGACTTAGATCAGGAGGAAGAACCAACATGCTTCTTTCCACTCCATCATACATTCCCAAGCACCCGGTACAGAGCCTGGTGCATAGGAAGGGCTCTAGCGAAACCTGCTGAAAGAACAAAGGAATGACTACCAAGCAGTAATGGCAGTACTGAGCTCCTAAAGCAGATTACACAGGTCTGGGTCCAAGCGAGACAAACCTTCGGCTTCCCACTTTGCTACATATATTCCCTTTGGTAAGAAAACTGTGAAAAACAAAGAGAATAAAAGTCTACTTTCAGTGAATAAAAAGACATGACTCACATCAAGAAAAGTCAGTAGAAAAGCCTGGCACAGCCTCACCATAATCCAAATAAGCTTCCAAGGACAGCAGAGGGGACCCCCGGCCTGTGCCATCTCCATGGTGTAAAGATCAGATGGTGAGGGGACCACAGAGAGTGGAAGCCATGCACCACGCAGTGGGGAATGGACAGAGGTGGGACCAGCCTAACAGCCCAAGCCCAGGGACCACACAGCCACGTGGCCATGAACGCCCAAGGAGTCACCATCTGTGACTCTCGTCATCCCCGACTCTATTCTGCAAATGAACTTTCCACAGGAAACAAGGAGATGAAAGTGGGACAGCTGTGGCTAGAGGGGATGGGAGGGTCAGAGCCTCACTCCTTGCCCCCCACCCACGTCTCACAGAAAGTTCCTGAGACTCCTGCACACAACTCTTCACACGTAGCATTAAGGAGGGTATTGAATTATACTTGTTGAATAAGAGAACAAATAGGTAAACCCTTATCAATTTTGTGGTTTCTTTTTCTTCCATTCATTAACCCAGTGAAATTTCTATTCCCAAACACAGATGGACAACCTTTACCCAAGGAGACTATTCAGAATTCCAAGAACAAAATCTCCCTCCTTCACCCTGGTGATGCCTGCCCCTCTGCCTCGAATTCCTTTTATTAGAGCCCAGATGAAAAGCTCCTCTTCTTTTCCTCATTACTCTGATAAGAATAAACAGACCCACTTTATCCCTAGTTCCTTTTTCTATGAAATCATTTTCTCTTCATCGATTTGAGTTAAAATGACCCGTCTCCATACTAGCAAGCCCCCTCCCATTAGACTGCAAGGCCTGAAGTCCCCAGAGAAAGGAACGGCAGACCCTCTAGCCCTGGGTCTGGTGTCACACTGGACACATTCTAGATACACAATAAATGCTGCTTGAACATGTGCTGACATCACTCGCCTTCCTTTCACCTCGCCGTCCCTAAGACGTGGTGCCCCCCTCATGGGTCCCCTCATATCTTGGCTACCCATCAGCTAGGTTGAATGACTCACATCTTTGGAACAGTTTGCTCCCTCATCGACTCCAAGAAGCTGGTCTAGATTCACTTCAGGACCACAGGCCACTCTTGGAATCACCCTTCTTCCCCTTAGCCCTTGATCACTCCAGTTACATGGATCATAATGATTTTATCTCATCTCTTTGGTCAAAGAGTCTATTCCTGTGGCAGCTTATCAAAGGCAAGACCTCAAGTCCACCAAGATTCACAGGGTCCTGTTTCTGCCCAGAGAGCCTTGTCAGAACAAGCAGACACAGAGTACTTCTTGATGACAAGAAAAAAAAAGACAATGAAGAAAACTGACCTTGGATGTATAGGTGTGGCCATCGGAGCCACAGACCATGGCTGACTGTGCCGCGGGGCAGGGCTTGCACTTGACCAGATTCGAAGGTCCGACCCAGTGCTTGTGGACCACTGTCCCCTTCTTTTGCCTGAGGATGAAAAAAAGAGGGCATAAGTAACTGTCGCTCCAGTTTCCAGGGGTCTTTCTCCTCCAGGTTACCTGGATAAAGGCCAAGTAAAAGAGGGCTGGTCAAACAGTCCCGCGCATCCCCAAGTCCCCTGGCTAGCATCCGCATGGAGTCCAGCTCACTGATAGCAGGCAGGGGACAGTTCCAAAAACCTAGGTTCACCCACCAGATGGACAGGAGAAAGCAATGTGGCCACTAAAAATGTAGTAAACACATGACTTACTTTTTTTAATTGGAATATAATTGCTTTACAAGGTTGTGCCAGTTTCTGCCATATAGTACAGTGAATCAACTATAGGTCTACATATATGGCTCCCTCTTGAACCTCCCTCCCACCTTCTCACCCCCCATCCCACCCGCCCAAGCCAACACAGAGCACTGAGCTCCCTGTGCTGAAGAGACATTGACAACACACTAGAAAGACAATGAGAAACTAACTCGGTCAGTTCCTCCAGCCCCCTGAGGAGGGTGGCAGATCACAGGTGTCCCCACTCAGCACCCAGAGCCTCAGATGCCTCCAGGGCTGATGAGCATCCTCCAAGGAGGAGGACGCACAGACGACTCAGAGAGTAGTCTAGATAGAAGCAAACACAACCAAACGGCTTTATCACAGCTGTGGAAAAGCATCTCTGGATATGTTTTAAAGCAATTTCAGTCCAGCTTTCAATTTGCCATGCGACAGCGGCTCTGAGGTGATGTCACTTTCAGCTGCTAAAATCATCAGAATTCTACTCTTTCATTCCAGCTCCGGCATCTCCCTAGCCTAACCTTTGTCATAATGATAAATGGCGCTATTAGGATGGCTTATGTCCACGGAAAGAGCCCTGTCCTCATATCATAAACTACCAAAATCAAGGCCTGCAGTTACGGCCACCCTTCCTCTCTTAGAGGAGCTGCTTTCCCAGCAGACCGTTGGGAGCCACATCCCTGGCCAAGGGGCCAGGGCTGGGTGGCGGACAGGCAAGCCAGGTGGGTACTGTGCCCTTGACACACTTTGCCTGGGCCATCCTCTGAGGGGCTTAGTTGGGCTCCAGAGCCAGAAAATACAAGTCCAAACCTCAGCTCTGCCACTTACCGTGCCATCACAGCAGGATATTTCACCCTGTAAGTTTCAGTTTCCTTATCTTTAAAGTGGTGGGGGGTCGGGGGACAAGGAATAGTATCTCTTTCAAGCAGATAGTATGAGGATTAAAATGGCTCATGTATGTAAATGACTCAGTACAACGCCTGGAAAAAAGGGAGCAATCAAAATGTCATTACCATTATTATTGTTTTGTCACTATATCGTGTCTTACTCTTTGTGACCCTGTGGGCTGTAGCCAGCCAGGCTCCTCTGTCCACGGGATTTCCCAGGCAAGAATACTGGAGTGGGTTCCCATTTCCTTCTCAAGGAGATCGTCTTGATCCAAGGATTGAACCCACATCCCTTGCATTGGCAAAGTGAATTCTTTACCACTGAGTCACCAGGGAAGCCCATTATCATTATTATATGCCCTATCAGATGGAGCTGTAGGGAATGAAAGCACCATTGCCATAGAAATGTGACTTAAGTCTAAGGCCCTAGGTTTGGAGTTGTGCTGAACTCCCCAGAACTCATGGGCCACAAGGAGTAAATCTTTTCTGCCAAGTGTAGAAGGGATCTTCAGCACCTCGGGAATTCAGGTGTGGCATCTGATGTGACCTACCCTCTTCCAAATGAACGACAGTGAGACACAAATGGCATCCACCAACTTGGTTCTTATCCTACCTCAATCCTGTCCCAGCGATTTGTGGGAGGCAGTAAGAGGAAGGAGGTCTGTTTGGGGAATTATTGGGTTGGCCCAAAAGTTCGCTCGCTTATGGGAAACCCAAATGAACTTTCTGGCCAACCCAATACCTTGGCGGTTGACATCAGGAGGGTGACCACACACCCTGTGCACAACACCTTAGAGAAACTGGGGACCCCAGGCCAGACAGGGTCATAGACTGAGCCCATCTGAACAATGAACTCGGAAAGGAAGTCCTATGAGGGCACTTGGGATGGCTGGTCCAGATGACTCATTTTACTCACAGGGACAACTAAAACCAAGCTGGGGAAGGGTTTGCCCACCGGAAAGGATTGGTGGCTAGGTAATGGTGACAATCACACAGCCACAGAATGTCGGGATGGCTTTCCTTCAACCCTCCTCAGACACACTTAGATGACTCACCTGAATGATTCGCTGGGGGCACCTACACGTTCACCACTAGGGCTCCTCTCTCCAATGCCTCCCTGCTTCCTCAGCAGTTACTCACCTTGTCCCTGCCTCTCTGTCTGGAATAAAAACATCTACTGTTCACATTTCTAAATCACATGGATATGGGTCTCCTATTATCTTTAACCAAACACACTTTCTTCTTTCAAGATGTATTCTGCACTACGGAAAAAGGGATGGGAGGGGATGAGACTCCAGGCAGCAGACAAGCAGGCTGCCGGCACGGGCTTTAATCTCGGAGTGGGTGATTCCTTCAGAAGAACACCACACATTTATCATCATTCTCACAGCAGATTGTCTGACGCTGATAATGAATCAGCAAATACAGGCAGCAGTTCTGTGTCTGGCAGCCTCTCTCCTGGGTCAGTCCCCAGCGTGTGCGCCCATAGCCAAAGTAATTCTTGTTTTGAGTTCCCAGAGAGTGGTAATAAAGTCTAGAGAGTGGGCAGCTTTGCTGGAGCAGACTACCATGTGCGATGATGCCCCAGAGGAAGGCAGATGGCAGGAGCTTAGCCAAAGGCAGGCCAGGGAGAAGTGAATGCTGAGTCACTGGCATTAAGGAAAAGATAGAACTACCAATTAATCACCAGCCAGTAAAGATGGGTCATCCCTGTCTCTGGACCTGAACTTCACCATTAAATACATTAAGGGGAGACAAAGAGATGAGGCTTTCTAGGGCTTCCTAGTGGTCTGGGGCATCAAGGATGCTCAATATAGCCTTGTTGGGTGAGTGGGTGGATCCCTGAGTGCTGACCACTGCACTGGTTACTAGCAGTTAATCACAAAATCACAGACTGAGCCTGAAAACCCCTTAAAATGAATCTAGTCTAAGGACTTTAGTTTATAAATGAGGAATTGGACACACAAGTGAATAGCAGAAGTGAAGTGCCCACTGTCACAAAGAAATACAGCCAAGTTACTTCATATACATTTGTCAAGTTGAAGTTACCCTGAAATTGACTGCATTTCTCTGGGAACATTTTAATTCCCTACTTTGGCATCTACATTTTCACTATCAAGGCTCAGTCTTATCAATTAAGCCCTTCTGAAACACTGTCCCTGACTCTACACCTGTGGAGGAGGAAGCTCTCGCTCATACCCCATGCCAGGTGGTCATGGATCATGCCCAGGAGGAACCACCTCTGACCCTGGGATGCCCTGGGGACTAAAGGTACAAAGGCCAAAGCATGCTGAGTTTTCCCAATTCTAATGAGACAAGCATACCTGTTACATTCAGATAAACTCAAGTATTTCTTATTCCACTAGGACTCGTGAGAAAATGGCACCCAAATCAGTACTCTCTGTCCAGAGGCCAAATTACACAAAGTAATGTACAAGTGGATGTGAGCCCAAGGAAGCATAACTTCCCTGGTTATTGGGTATATATTTCAATCCCTGCAATTCAGTGCAAACCATAAAAAATAACCAACCCAGGTGAGGCAAGGGACTAAGCTTTCAGGCTCTCAGATATTTCACTTCTTGAGTCAATGAAGAGTGAAATCCGATGAAGGTGTCTTGATGGCACTGCTATTCCCGGTGTCACAGACATTAATCAACTGGGGCGACACAAGCAATTTAGTCTGGGAGGCAGGTCCTGCCAGCCCTCCCTTTGGCCTCAAAACCCTACCTCCACCCCAGTCTGGCTGGTGCCAGGGGCAGCCACGCCTCCCACCCTATTCTCGGCTCCACACAGAAAATCTAAGCTGAAAAGGGAAGACAATCAGGAGATCACCAGCATTGCTTCCTCTCTTTCGGTCAATTGCTTATCCTTATCTCTTCAAGAAAATTAGAAATACCAAGGGAACATTTCATGCAAAGATGGGCTCGATAAAGGACAGAAATGGTATGGACCTAACAGAAGCAGAACATATTAAGAAGAGGTGGCAAGAATACACAGAAGAACTGTACAGAAAAGATCTTCACAACCAAGATAATCACGATGGTGTGATCACTGACCTAGAGCCAGACATCCTGGAATGTGAAGTCAAGTGGGCCTTAGAAAGCATCACTATGAACAAAGCTAGTGGAGGTGATGGAATTCCAGTGGAGTTATTTCAAATCCTGAAAGATGATGCTGTGAAAGTGCTGCATTCAAAATGCCAGCAAATTTGGAAAACTCAGCAGTGGCCACAGGACTGGAAAAGGTCAGTTTTCATTCCAAACCCAAAGAAAGGCAATGCCAAAGAATGCTCAAACTACCGCACAATTGCACTCATCTCACACGCTAGTAAAGTAGTGCTCAAAATTCTCTAAGCCAGACTTCAGCAACATGTGAACCGTGAACTTCAGATGTTCAAGCTGGTTTTAGAAAAGGCAGAGGAACCAGAGATCAAATTGCCAACATCTGCTGGATCATGGAAAAAACAAGAGAGTTCCAGAAAAACATCTATTTCTGCTTTATTGACTATGCCAAAGCCTTTGACTGTGTGGATCACAATGAACTGTGGAAAATTGTGAAAGAGATGGGAATACCAGACCACCTGATCTGCCTCTTGAGAAACCTGTATGCAGGTCAGGAAGCAACAGTTAGAACTGGACATGGAACAACAGACTGGTACCAAATAGGAAAAGGAGTACATCAAGGCTATATATTGTCACCCTGTTTATTTAACTTTTATGCAGAGTACATTATGAGAAATGCTGGACTGGAAGAAGCACAAGCTGGAATCAAGATTTCCGGGAGAAATATCAATAACCTCAGATATGCAGATGACACCACCCTTATGGCAGAAAGTGAAGAGGAACTCAAAAGCCTCTTGATGAAAGTGAAAGAGGAGAGTGGAAAAAGTTGGCTTAAAGCTCAACATTCAAAAAACAAAGATCATGGCATCTGGTCCCATCACTTCATGGGAAATAGATGGGGAAACAGTGGAAACAGTGTCAGACTTTATTTTTGGGGGCTCCAAAATCACTGCAGATGGTGACTGCAGCCATGAAATTAAAAGACGCTTACTCCTTGGAAGAAAAGTTATGACCAAACTAGATAGCATATTGAAAAGCAGAGACATTACTTTGCCAACAATGGTCTGTCTAGTCAAGGCTATGGTTTTTCCCGTAGTCATGTATGGATGTGAGAGTTGGACTGTGAAGAAGGCTGAGCGCCGAAGAATCGATGCTTCTCCAACTGTGGTGTTGGAGAAGACTCTTGAGAGTCCCTTGGACTACAAGGAGATCCAACCAGTACATTGTGAAGGAGATCAGCCCTGGGTGTTTTTTGGAAGGAATGATGCTAAGGCTGAAACTCCAGTACTTTGGCCACCTCATGCGAAGTGTTAACTCATTGGAAAAGACTCCGATGCTGGGAGGGATTGGGGGCAGGAGAAGAAGGGGACGACAGAGGATGAGATGGCTGGATGGCATCACTGACTCGATGGACGTGAGTCTGAGTGAACTCCGGGAGCTGGTGATGGACAGGGAGGCCTGGCATGCTGCAATTCATGGGGTTGCAAAGAGTCAGACACGACTGAGCTACTGAACTGAACTGAACTGAATCTTTTAAGTTTACCAAATTCCCAGCATGTATGTATGCTTTTGAAGCAGTAAGATGATTCTTAAGGACAAATCTGATGATGCGATTCCATGCTTAAACCCTCCATCTTCTCACCCCCTGGGGCCTGTCTGAACTTCTAGTTTTGGTGTTAAACTGACCGAGCCTATCTTCACCGGGCCACTATCTGTCCACTTTCCTCCCCAACCCTCCACCACACACATCCATGCATAAACACACATACCTATGCATGTACATACACACATACACCATGCAGACACCCCCCATACATGCATACACACACACACACCCCATGCACACACAGTCTTGCATGCAGGCATGGACACACACACACGCATGTATGCATGCACACATGTGTACATATACGCTGACTGCCAACACCAAATATTTTTGCTCCAGCCACTCTTTGCTACTTCCCAGAGCCCACCAAAGAACTCTGCGCCATCGTGTAGATTTTTCCCAGATCTGAAACACGTTCATCCCCACCCACGTTTCTCCCCTTCACTCCTGCCTGCCTCATAAGGCTTTCTTCAAGGCCTAGTTCAAAACTCCCCTCCCCCAGGAAGCCACCCAGGGCCCTTCCCACAGGCAGGCAGGCTGCACTCCCAGTCCAGCATGGTCCTGTGATCACTTGTGGTCCCCAACTTGTCTGTAAGCAAGCATCTTTATTAGGCTGGATCAATGTTAAGATGCCATTATGATTCAGACAGGACCTGGGGTACACCCAAGCTAAAAGCCTTGGTGCCCATCCTGGACATTCCCCTCCCCGTGCTCAACACTTCTCCCCATCACTCAAGTCCTACTGATTCTATCCCCAGCCAGCCACATCAGCCCCTTACATATGTCATGCTAACTTGAATCTGTATGACTTGGTAAATAAATGCTTTCTACCTATATAGCAAATGTCTGCCCCTTGTCCAAGCTTCAAATTGACTGCTTCCCATGCAGTTTCTTTGCCCTCTGGGAGCCCTATCCGAAGAAGAATTAATCATGTGCGTGCATCTGAGCATGCTCAGTAGCTTCAGTTGTGTCTGACTCCTTGCAACCCTATGGACTGTGGTCCGCCAAGCAACTCTATCCACGAGATTCTCCAGGCAAGAACACTCAAGTGGGTAGCCATGCCCTTCTCCAGGGGGTCTTCCCGACCCAGGGATTGAACCCATGTCTCCTGCATTGCAGGCAGATTCTTCACCACTGAGCCACCAGGGAAGCCCAGCGTTAATCACGTTCATACCCAACTGTGACGGTCACCACAGCACAAAGCAGTTCACTGTGTGTTTATCTTCCACAACAAATTGCATGTTCCTCAAGGAGAGTGACTGGGCCTTAATCATATTTGTGATCCTGGGGCTTGGAAACATGGTTGACCCTTGGGACATGGGTGTGCTCAGTGAAATACATGAATTTATTAATTTGGACCTTCAGAATTTTCTCCTTTTATTTCTGGAAATTATTAGCACTAACTGGAAGACAAAAATAGCATGTGGTTTAAGCAGCACGAATTCAATAGACTGAGAAATTCTAATTCAGACTTGAAAAACAATTAGCAAAAATGTCTAAAGACAGCAGGGAAGTGGGTAGAGGGCTCTCCTGTATATATGAGGGCTAAGGGACTCCCCATCTTTTGAAAGTAGGTTGCCTCCAAAGCTAGGAGAGGACCTCCAAGGCACAGGTTCCAAATTCCCAACTGATAATAATTTTCCAATTTGAGAATGAAAAATGAGAATTCTCAAGAAATCTTAACTGTTACTGAAATAATTTTTTCTATATTCTTCTCAATACTATATTTAAGTGTTTTTTTAAATCAAATAGGATACAGTAAGTTTAGTAGTGTTTATAAAGAAATGTAGCTTAAAGTGAAAATCCAAATACTAGAAATTGCCAGCAAACACTGGTGGGTGGTGTTCAAATACTGTGATACTTGGACCTCCTAGCAAGTTAACAGCACAGCACAGAATCGCGTGTTGACATTTGTTCTAAAACTACTTTTTGGAACACCACTCAGAGGATTTCCATAAGGTATACTATGCAAATACATTTATTAATATTCATTTTATTTACAAGAGCAACTCACCACTGTCAGCAGAGTGGATGACGACTACATTCTTATAAGATGACAATAACTACAAGGAAGATAGACCAGATCATGACAGCTCTTCCCTGTCCTAGTTCCTGATAACTGGTTGACCAGTTGACCTGGTTGACCTTAACCTTCAAGTCCACTTTTCAGCATTTCCTGTTTTTGCCTCCCACTGGACCCAGCCACTCCTTACTCTGAGATCCCCACCCTAGCCACTTGAGGCAGATCCCAAACCCTGCCACTTCCCCATGTGATAAGCAAGGGAATCTTTGATGACATGAGTTGTAACTCAGTATTTCATTTGACCATGGGCAGAATAGGGTCATAATCAGGGCCCACAGTAAGGAAAGCAGTATCAGAACAAAGACTTCCACAGTAATTTTTCCAGCAATAAATATATATGCCAGTATAAACTTCCTGATATCAATCCCAGAGGATGAAATTCAACATTGTGTATCAAAAATACTTGCACAATGCAGCAGGGCTGGGGGCCACTAAGACTGTCTGTAGAATTGCTGACTTTTTTCAGTTATTGAAGAAGACAAGACCACTACATTTTATTCAATACACTGTGCATTCTAAACATGTTTGCATAACTTTTGATAGAAATGTTTTACTCTGCATATGAACAGCTGGTAAAAGAGGAAAGCAAATTCTAGATCACAAATAGTAGCAGCAACACTCCAGCTATTTTACATGACTGCTAGACATCCCTCTAAATGCTGAGCACACTTCCCTGACTCCTCACCCACAATGACCCCCTGGTGGTAGATGCTATCATTAACCCATTTTATAGAAGCAAAAAAGCAGAGGTCTGCTTAACCAGTCCCAGTCCCTTCTTCTCTGACCTGTCTTTGTTCTCTCATCAAATCTCTATGGCAGACCTGTCAGCTCAGAGGCCTAGAGAACCCACCCAGGAGCCAACCCTTTCCAGTAATCACAGTGTCTGTTTGCTGGCAGCCAGGATCACTGCATCTTATTATCATGTTAATATCAAACTGCCCATTGAAAACCAAGATTGAATTTGTTTGCAAAATCAGAACTAATTGCTTCTGAAACAAGGATGGAAGATACTCAGACAGTTGATACAGTGACTATGTTGAACCAGAGACAAAATAATGAATGCTAATTAAAAGGGAAAATATGTTAACCATTGAAATAATCTGTCCTGTAAAATGAAGCTATAATTCCTCCATTGTTAGAGTTATTTGAGTCATTATACTAAGTCATAAAATGACACAGGAGGAGTATAATGGCTTGTGTCATTTCAAAAGCTGCTTTGTGAGAGAGATAGACTCCCACGTGAGACAAGCTACACCCTGGTATCTGTGGGCTCAGGAGTCTCTTTCCCAAATGAAGAAGGTCCCAGATATAAGATCCTGTCCAGAGAGAGTTCAGGTTTCCTAATAAACAGATGCCTATTAGAGAACTGTGGAAAAAAATGCCCAGTCTCTGTAGAGTAACTGTTGAGCATCTTGGAGTGTTGTAAGCACCACCAGGCACTCACATGGTGCAAACACAAGCTATTTACAGAAGCTTAAAATTTTAAAGGGCAAATATATAATAATGAGCATAGCAGCTAAACATTTATTGAGGCCTTATTATTCTGCTGGTACTATTATTACTACCAGCAAGAGTAAGTAACATGTTCTGAGCGCTTACAATGTTCCAGGCCCTTTACATGAACTGTCACATTCACACCTGCCAGCAGCTCCAAGGAGGAGAAAAGTGATGGTAGAAATGGGAAGAAGTGTGAGGAGTGAGCCAGGGAGAGTTTGTGAGCAAAGAAGACCTACTGGATGGGAAGGACCAAGACCACAAGGTGGACCCTGGTCATCAGGGAGAAGCACCTACTAATTCACTGATTCAGGCCTGCACATCACTCACAGTAAGCCAGCACCCTGTGTGGCTTCATTCCATCTGGCTTGGCCCAAGTAAGGAGGCTGAGCGTGTGATATCTCCCAGGTCAAGGCTCAAATGCATCAGAAGAGACAAGCAGGTGCCAGAATCAACAGAAAGCCCTCAATGCCCCGGCATACTCCCAAGCCACCACCACATCAGCTTATTACTTCAAACCCATAGGAAAAGTATGTATTTTTAGTTTTTAGAGCAGAATCAGGGCCACCAAAAAGACATGTGGCTGGTATGGATGCAATTCCAAAAGTAGGAACATCTGTGTGTGTGTGTGTGTGTGTGTGTGAATGTCAACCTCTGGCCTGCAATTCATTTCAACTTGAGCCTCCGTGACCTGCCTTTCACCTGAGCTGTGTAATGGCCCAGGCAGCTGGAAAAGCATCTAACCTTCAAAGATGACAAGATTCAATAGCCAGAGGAGAGTTTCCAAAAACATTGTATGTGCATGTAGAAAAGAGCTGGAAATGCATTAAGAGGGCACATACCAGGGAACACACCCTCTGCCAGGTAGGAGTGAGGGTGTGAGAAAGGGAACTTCAGCTTTGTCACTCCATATATCTAGTATCTGACTCTATACCAGGTATTGCTGGTTTAATCTGTTCAAAATCTAAACATGGAAGGTATTTTCAGAAATTTAAAAGAAATGCATGTTGTCAAGCCTACCCTTCACTGCCAGCCGTGCCTCTCTCCAGTAATGTTTGAAAAAGTCAAGGTGATTGAAATAGAAGATCTTTCAGGTGCAGGAAGGAGGGCTGAATAAAGGAAGTTCATCTGCATAAAAGCATTGGGGAATACTCAAAAGATTCTGGTGAAGACCAACAGGTCAGATCTATTGAACTATGTTTCTTCATTACTGTATTTTCAGGGCCTATTTAAGCAAAGCTATCAAAGCTGAAGGTATAATTATTCCAAAGGTGGTTAGGACCCTGGAGACAGTCTATTTACTAAACATTCATAACAAACGTACTGCACTGCGCTGTGCTTAGTCACTCAGTTGTGTCCAAATCTTTGTGACCCCATGGACTATAGCCCGCCCGGCTCCTCTATCCATAGCAAGTATCCAGGCAAGAATACTGGAGTGGGTTGCCACGCCCTCCTCCAGGGGATCTTCCCAACCCAGGGATCAAACCCAGGTCTCCTGCATTGCAGGCGGATTCTTTACTGTCCAACCTACCAGGGAAACCCAATATACCTACTATGTGCCAGTAATTGGGTAAAGAATTCAAAGACAATACTAGCATTGTGTTAAATGTACTTCCTAAAACACATATTACCTGTAACAATTCTTTGTAAACGTAATGATATTTAATTATTCTGAATGACTGAATTTATTTGGGATAGGTGTTACCTTAACTGTTTTTATTCTTACTCACATCTTGAGACAGTAAAGAGTCTCTGCCCATGGACTCCTCCAGGAAAGAATACTGGAGTGGATTGCCATTCCCTTCTCCAGGGACTGAAACCTCATCTTCTGCTTGGCAGGCGGATTCTTTACCACTGAGCCACCAGGGAAGCCCAAAGAGTCTCACAGACTGCTGACTTGCTCAAGAAAATTTCTAACAGCAAGACATTCACTATTTATTTCAGGACCCCCATCACCACCCTCAGGCCATTCTACATTTAAGAGTGTCAGAAGCAGTTTGTGGGCCAATGGCTAAAGGCCAAAAGGAAAGGAAGTTGCCAGATTATAAACCCAGATCTCTGGTGTTCTCCCATTCTGCACATTACTTGAATCAAGGTTTCCTTATACTTGAAACCAAACAGATATGTCTAGGGATCCTCATCAAACCTAAACTCACAATGCCCTCAAGTGTCTCCTGACCAGATCAGGAGGATTAGCGGGCGGATGTGATTATGTAAATTCCACTAAGTGCTCAGAGACTGTCTGCAGTCACCTTCCATTAAGGCAACGACACAACATGGCCAGTGGCACCAGGGGCTGGGAGGCAGGGGTTTTAACTCAGAGTTCAGCTTGTGGAAGAGCTCGGCCGCTGGGGCCTGCATGCAAAACCAGTCTGTGTGGGTGGGTGCACATGTGCACGCACGCATGCACGCACACACACACACACACACACACAGAGACATTTACAGGCCACAACTAAAATTCTGCTTTGTTAATGAAAAGTGCTAAGCCAGCAGTGTAATAGCAGCTATTAGGGAAATATAAGTGAACAGTTAAGCTTCCTTTATTCCCTTAGGATAATGGATAGCAGTGTACTGTTTTAAAAATCCATTTCTCCCTAAAAGGGAGCAGAAGAGAAACTGTCACTATTACCCAAAGACCTTTGGCATCCCCATTTGACTTCTTGTTTGCTGATCGTCTTTGCTGGTCCAAGAAAGCAAGGTCCCTTTCTAGCCCTGAGACCTTAGAGGAAATCTTTTAGCAACGGACACACTAATTGGGAAAAAAAAAAATCAAATGTTAAGCAAGAAGCCTAGGGCTGAGAATTTCCACTGCCTCTCTCCCTGAGCATTCCTGATCCTCCCTCTCTGCAGGAGGGAACAGAAGTACTGCGGGTTTTGCTACAGCTTCCAGCTAAGTGTATGTGAGCTCAGGTGTGCACACGAGGCTGAGTGCAGGTACATGCAATTCTGTCACTGGCTCTGTGATGTCATCTTCGAAAATATATTCTTACATTCCTGGGAGGCGATTCATTATTATGGGACATGTGCATGAGGGAAGAAATAGCCACATTTGTTTTCTAGTCACCAGCAACAAAGCCCATTCTGGGAGGGCTACATATGACCTAATAGGAAGAATAAGTCAGCAAAATTAAACAGAGGAGGGTAGATGGCATTAGGGACATTGCCTCTTTAGGTCAGGCCCAGAGCTGAAGCTGAAGTTCCAATACTTTGGCTACCTGATGCGAAGAGCTGACTCATTGGAAAAGACCCTGATGCTGGGAAAGACTGAGGGCAGGAGGAGAAGGGGATGACAGAGGATGAGATGGTTGGATGGCATCACCAACTCAATGGACATGAGTCTGAGCAAACTCTGGGAGACAGTGAAGGACAGGGAAGCCTAATGTGCTACAGTTCATGGGGTTGCAAAGAGTCAGACATGACTGAGAGCCTGGAATGAGACAGGCTGGAAGCTGATAGAGACATGGATCCAAGGAGATTCGGCTGAACACCAATATCTGCAAACTATCAACACGACACCACTCACCACCAGTACTGCAGAACGCAAGCACAGTCACATCTACATTGTAACTTTCACTTGATCTGAAAGCTTTCTCCAAGCCAAGGTTGGAGCCACTGACAAACTCCTCACCTCTGCAGCAGCCCAGCTGGTAGGGGATTTTCTGGGTGGGGAGGCCAAGGATGAAGCCTAGTTCTCTTGGTCTTGTGCTTTCTCAACACCTTCTCCTTCCAGGTTCCTCTCACCTTTTCCCAAGGACCAGCTCCACTGCCACCCGTCCTGGAAGAAGTCTCAAACAGCCCTTCCCTTCCCCCAAGCACGTCTGTCCCATGGCCATTGTTCCCAGTCCGTTGTTCATGCCCCACAGGCCTTTAGCACTGGCCACTTTGGACTATGCTCACTGAGGTCCCCAGCTCCTCCCACATACAGAAAAGATGCTCAAGGATGTATCAGCACAGAGAGCAGTAACCCTGTGTCCAAATGCTATTCCAGAGTAGAACCTGGACCAATGTATAAAGGTTACTAACAGAAAATATCTGACTCAATACAAGGAAGACATCTCACAGAGTGAGAACTGTCCAAGGACAGAGGTTCCAACTCAGAAGGTTGGGGATGGAGGCTCCCAGTACCACAAGAGTTCAAGCAGACGTCATTTGAAGGAAGGGGATTCTACAAAAGGCATGCTCTGATTTCTGTAAGCATTCTTATATATGATGGATAATAAGGAGGCTGTTTCTTTTTTTTTAATATTGTAGTCAAGTACACTGAACATCCTTGAATATATACATGTATCTGTATTTGCTTCCATGAGATAGGGTGTCCAAAATGGAACCAAGGGGCCAATGAGGTCAAAATACCCACTGGAAATGTTGTAGCAATTTGCACCCTGAAGGAAGCATTGGTCCATTATCCCAACCCTGTGTTCTGAAGACAGCTACCAAGATTTGCAGAGTAAAGTGCTTAGATTCACCACCAAAGGTCCACAGGTAATCAGCAGAGCCATTAAGAGCAGCAAGCCAATTTCACCCCATAACATGAAGTTAAAAAAAAAGGCACATGGAAAAATTGCTGAAGTTAGAAAGCAAGTAGATGAGCAGGAAATCAAGTGTCACCCCAGTATGTGCCAGTCAGTTGGCAAGTACTCTGTGAGCTCACACAGGGGGCAGACAGCAGCAGCTGTGGTCCAGGCCCCCTCCCTGGCACCAGGTGGACCAAGCCTCCTGGCACCAGGCTTCTCCCCAGGACAGAGGATGGACCCTCAAGACTGCTACCTGCTGTTTTCCCAAGTTTCTTATTGGCTGAGCAGGCACCTTGGGCTGGAATATTTCTCCCTAGCTTACTCTCAAGGACAGGAAGGGCCAGTCACAAGGGCCAAGGAGCAGAGGCAGACCTCAGAGACAGGAGATTCTGGAGCCTGCAAGCCTCCTGGATGAAGCAAGACAGTGAATTTAGGCCAGTCACCAAGAACCACAATGGAGTCACAGAAAGCTATTCAGTCTTGGCCTGTGGTGGCTGGCAGAGTGCATCCCCAGTGGTGCCCTTCTCCTGTTTTCTTCCTGAAGGTAGATCCAAAGGCCATTCTGTAGTCCTCAGCAAACACAGACCTCCAGCTCTGAGGGACCCAAGGGGTGGATGAGATGGATGATACCTGACCATCAACAAGGCCAAGTCTCTGGCCCCAAAGGATGGTTGACCTTCAGATATATCTAGTCACAGAGCACAGAGAGAGGGTGGGCTGTAAGGAAGCTGCCAGCCACCAAGTCAGGGCAGGGAAAAGAATCAGGGTATGATGCCCCGCCCCCCACCAAGAATAGGGCCACTTCCATACCACGGTGACATACAAGTTACCTCCAGGTTCCCCATGGGGTTTCACAGGCACTTCTTAGTATTTTCTGGGTGTCTAGGAATGTGGTAGGTGCTATGCAGAAAATAGAGGGAATACAATATGCTGTTGACCTCATGATAAGAGCCCTAACCCTCACCTGCAACATCATTGTTCAAGTTGGCTGACCCATCAGAGCTTCTAAGTAAGTCCATCAGCTTGGCCCTGCACCTCCAGCTCCTTTCATGACTCAACTGATTCATTCATCCATGAAGTATGTTGTGAATACCTGCAGGGTGTGAAGACCTGGAGTCATACTCCAGAGGGAACTAGATATTATGAGTAAGTGGGATGAGCATGATCAGGGTGGAGTGGGGGTAGGGGACATACTCTGCTGGTAGGGTACTCACTAACCATGACAACTGACACAACCCCCACACGACAAACAGAAAGGCCTTGGCAGATGTGAACTCACATGAGCCTGGCAAGAATCGTCACCCCACCTTCTGGTTCCTTGAGCATCTGGAGTCTCATATGAGAAACTAACTTTCATTGAACACCTACTATGTTCCAGCATCATTTTAAAGTCATCCTCTGATGAGAAAATGCAGATTGCATGTAGGGAAGTATCTGGAAGTCTAAGAAGCCCTTATACAGAAGATGAGCTTTGAGCAGCCTTGCCCTGGTCCCCCATCTCTGCCACATAAAGGCTGTATAGGATTGAGCAAGTCACAAAGTGTCTGAGCCAGAGTCTCCACTCACTCTTAAACTCCTAGGAAAATGGTAAATACCACTGGCGTGCTGCCCCTTCCCTGCCTTCTACCCCTGGCCCAGTTCCAACTGCAGCTGTGCATGGCTGCTCCCTTCTTGAAATTTTAACTTTAGTTTATAGGATTCTGACCTGCTAGCCTAGACTATATGCATCTGTGTTCCTACTCCTCTAGGCTACAAGCTCCAATGAGGGAAGCAAACACACACACACACACACACTCACACCTAGTCTTCCAGCTCTTCTCACATAGCACACAATCTGGCTTTAAGAATAAGAATTCAAGAAAATTCAGTCCACATTTTCTTGTCAATTATAAAAAAACTCTACCAGATCTTTAACAATGGTTCTTTTAAATCTTCAATTCATAAACAATTGTTGTTTTATTCTGATGCTTTCTTGAAAGCTTTTGCAATAAACTATAATTAAAAAGTAATTTAAAAACTCAGTCCATCCTAAGCTACAACACTATGTCCCTCTCTGGTGCAAAGCCACATAAAAGTTCTTTTCACACCTGGCCTGAGAGCCGACCCTGTCTGTGGCCTTCAAAGCTCTGTACACTCTGGCCCTGCCTCCCTCCCCAGGTGCTCGTAGCCAGGCCCCTCTCTGTCACTGCCTTTCTGCAGCCCAGGCCTCTCTGCTCCTACTTCCTCTAGGACACGAAGGCCCTTCCCTTTCTCTGAGCCAAGGCCTTTGCAAAGACTGTTCCCCTCTCCAAGACGTCTTATTCCTGCTCTGTACCTTCTCCCCAGCTGGCACCTTACACCTTTCACCCCTTCAACCAACCTAAAGTGACTCTCTTATGGTACCCTGCTGTTATCCTACTTAATACATAGCACAATTTACATGATACTCCTTTATACCTGTCTTTTCCAGTAGACTTTAATCTCCACAAGGGTAGACTGTGTCTATTCATCACAGAATTCCAGAGTCTGGCAAGTGAAAAGCACCATAAATACTTGTTAAAGAAATGATCACAGACTCCAATTAATGACCTCTAACCCACCATCACCGGGTCTTCACAGGCAGTTCAGTGGAAAAGCACCTGCCAGCCAAGCAGGAGATGTGGGTTCAATCCCTGGGTTGGGAAGATCCCCTGGGGAATAAAATGGCAACCCACTCCAGTATTCTTGCTTGGGAAATTCCATGGACAGAGGAGCCTGGCAGGCTACAGTCCTTGGGGCTGCAAGGAGTCGAACACAACTGAAGGACTGAACAGTAGCAGCAACACATCATTACCAGTGTGCAGAAGTCCCTTTCCGAGAGACAGTCCTGCCAACAGGTGGGACTCAAGCCCGAAAGCCCTTCATCCCCATTACCTTCACAGATACCTCCCTGGACACTAGTTCCAGGCCAGAGGGGAGCCCTGTCACTTGGCCCTCCACTTGGGAATCCTCAGAGCCATGAGGTTTGAGCCAGAGCCTCCTGCCTCGTCCTCCAGTCAGCTAAGTGGGAAGCAGGGCACCCCAGCACCCCAGCTGCAGCAAGACCATGGACAAGACAGGCTGGAAGAGGGGCCTTCCACCTCTCAGTAAGACAACCACATTCATTTCAATGTGTACCCGTGAAAAACATCACTTAAGTGTGTGCCTTGGAAAGGTACCAAGGTCCCCAAACCAATTAACTTTCATCTCTCCTGTCCTTCTGTGCGTGGAAGGCCTTGCCGACTGCCCATCCCCTCTGTGAGGAACATTAAAGACAGGACATTAGCTTGAGAACATTCTATTTAAAACAAAAGTACATCCAAAGATAGCCTCAGACACCCATCTAAATCACCTCAAGTCCATTTTCTGGCCCCGGAACTCTCATGGTCAGTGCCCCAGATGGGTCCTAGCCTGGTGCCTGACATCCATAAAGAATGTCTTTCATGGTTCATTGGTTGAATTAATCTGATATAAAATGTCTAAACTAGAAACCTGTGAGTTGAGATCTTGATGAGTTTCGGCAGAGCAGCGAGCAGGCCACAGCAGATTTATTAATAACAAAGGCGAAGGAAAGAAGTTTAAAAAACTTAAAACAGAAGTAAGTGACAGTGGGAAAAACAACGTGATCAATTCTGAAAAAGAAGACGATGTTGTGTCCTGACGCCACACTGACCTTGCTCCCCTGGACACAGGGCACAGCTCTCTCCAGACCCTGGAAAGTGGCCAAGAACGGGCAGGCGACACACACATGCCATGAGTCTCAGGTGGCTTAAGCTTGTCTGCTGCCTCTTGTTTAAGGGTGGACGGGCTAAAATGACAACTCACACCCATGTGCCACTCAGCACACCCTGAGCCCTGATGGAAATCATGCCTCGCCATGACCTCTCCAAATTAGGCACACCCACCTCAACCTCCTGTTTTCTAATCCATCTCAAATGATGCACAAAATGTGTTACTGTATGTGGCTTAGTGACTAAACCACCACCATGCATTCCTTAATATGTAAGAGCACCAAGAAGCACAGCAGCAGAAGCACAGCAACTGCAGCCCAGTGATCTGGGGCAGAACCACAGAGCAGGGAAGTACGCTTAATGCTTTCTAACAAAGCTACGACAAACCTAGACAGCATATTAAAAAGCAGAGACATTATTTCGCTGAAAAGGTCCGTATAGTCAAAGCTATGATTTTTCTAATAGTCATGTATGGATGTGAGAGTTGGATCATAAAGAAGGCTGAGCACTGAACAACTGCTGCTTTTGAACTATGGTGATGGAGAAGAGCCTTGAGAGTCCCCTGGACAGCAAGGAGATCAAACCAGTCAATCTCAAAGGAAATCAACCCTGAATATTCATTGGAAGGACTGATGCTGAAACTGAGGCTCCAATACCTTGGCCACCTAATGAAAAGAGCCAACTCACTAGAAAAAACTCTGATGCTGGGAAAGACTGAGGACAAGAGGAGGAGGGAACGACACAGAATGAGATAATTGGATGGCATCACTGACTCAATGGACATGAGTTTGAGCAAACTCCAGGAGATGGTGAAGGACAGGGAAGCCTAGCCTGCCACGGTCCATGGGGTCACAGAGAGTCGGACACGACTTATTGATTGCAAAACAACAGAGACAGGGAGGGGATGAGAGAGTCATGCTCCATCAGTCCCTGTCGACAGCCACTCCCATCTCCACACACGCTTGGCTCACTAGCTCTCCAGCAACCTTGCATCTGGGCATGTGTGTCTTCAGAGAATTCCACCATAACACATTCTCCATCTCCTCCAGATAGAATCAGGCTCAAAAAAAGAGCCAGAGAGAAGAGACAAGGCTCCTTTGCTTTGGATCCACTAGAAACTGAACTGCCCTCTCTAGCAGGAGGCCCTTCTCTAGCAGTGCAGCCAGGAGGTGGGGATGGCAGGCTGGCAGAGGGCGCTGGAGAGTATTCGCGCAGGGCAGAGGATCCAGTCCCTGAGAGCTACACTCAGAAACTGCCCAGTCAGGCAGGAGACCATGAGACTGACTGAGAGGCCTCACCAAGTAGCCCTGCCCTCATCCACCCTGTCTTCAGACATAACTCTGCTTTGGCACTGGCAGTAAGGTTTGGAAAAAAAAAGGGGGGGGGGCGGGGGGCAAGGAAACCAAGGCAGGGCAAGATATGGGTCTGGGACATTTTCCTGACAGATGTGATTTTTATGTATTTTTAATGTATTTATGAAACTTGCCTAGTGAATCTGCCTTCCAATGTAAAGGTCTGCCTCTCACTCCTCTCCTGGCTCCAAGGGACTACAGATTCCACATGATGATTCTCATCTCCATTATGAATTGTTTTTGACTCTCTGCTGCTTTGGTCCTCAAGCTCATCTAATCAATACCCCTGCTTCAGAGAGGAAAACAAAGGTGGGGAGAAGCTAACTGGCTTTGCATGAGTTGTTCAGTCTTGCTTAGTGAAGGCCTTAGAAGCAGCTCAGGGGTGGAGGCATATGGTACTTCTTTCCTTTGAAAAAATAGCTTTGGTTTAAAGTAATTAAATATCTGTGTATTTAAGTGACATGTAGTTTGAATGATTGCTTTTGGAAAAACCACAGAGAGGAAAAACGAATCCAGAACTACTGCTTTTGGCATAGAAAGAAGGAAATGGGGTTAATAGCCGAGCTCCCCGCCAACCCCTCTATAAGGGGAAAGAGTCAGGAGAGAAGTTCCCAGGAGTGTGTGTGGAGGGGATCTAGGATTAGGAACAGATTGAGTCCTGGGCCACAGCACTGTAGGCAAAAGCGAACTCGACAGTGAAAACTCACACCCATGGCTCTGCAGCAGAGGGGGCTGCATCCCTCCATCCTGGTTCCAAATCTGCCCCTTACAGCCCTGTGCAACCAAGGGAGTTACTGACGGAAACTCAATAATCCCATCTGTAAAATGGGAATCATAATACAGACCGACAGACCCCTTTGGGAAATCCATAAGGGCACTTCTGCTCAGTGAGCTGAACCCAGTAGTGAGACGGGCTGGGACCTGGGACCCTTGCTGCAATGCTTGCACCTGGACACATCTCTCCTCCAGCAATGAAATACAAAGAAACTGTAGGGACTAAAAACAACCCAGGGCATATGCAGTTGGGGCAAATTCTGGACGCAAAAGATACGAAGAGACCAAAAAACCCAACTTCCACTTTTGAAGTGCCTGGAGCAAAAACAGGGTGTTGGCAGTAAAAGCAGGGTACTGCGCATGCGCCCTGCACACAACACTACCCAAGGGGTGGGCACACCACCTCAGCCACCCCTCTGGCCTGGGCCCTGGACACACCCCCACCCTCACCCCATATAAGGAATAAGCAAGGGAAACTGGTTTTATTCTCATTCCCTCCTGCTACAGTAGGGGCCTGAGGAAAGCCTTGCCTGAGTTTCTTGTCTGGCCTCTAGTCAATTTCTATTGACTGGGGGAAGGCCAAGAACCCTGGTTGGTTAACAGTAGGTGGCCAGCAAGTGGCAGCTTGGAACCAACCACTTTCTCTCTGTTTCCTTCAGCACCCTCGGGAAGGTGTTTGCAAAACAACAGACCACAGCAGTGGGTTTTCTGTTTAGAAAGGTGACTGATTCAGAAGTGGGCCCACACTCCAAACTCCACTGCACGTATTCCACAAATGGCCGAGAAACAGCATCAAGCCCTCATTAGCACCCTACCCAGACAACATGGCAAACAAAGATCCCGCAAGGCTAGCATAGAACACAAGGCAGTTCATAGGCCCCTTGGAGAAAGGGTATGCGTGGCATTCATACAAAATTATAGTAAGGAATGCAGGCATGATTCCACTTTGGTAACTGGAAACAATGCCTGGAATTGTGAAGCACCAGAAAGCCATCCAGGTACCCAGGAATCACCCGCCTTCCACGTGGCTGTGTGTCTCCCAAACTGAGACAGACACGTGTGTATATAATCAACCAGTTCAAAGTCCCTGTAGCAGGAGGCAGTGCTTTGCTGTAAAACAAAACTGAGATGAAATAACCGTCATCCTTTCAAATATCCTCTGAGAGTTTGGTATTTGAGGCGCATCCTGTGATGTACTTCTCTCTGACCTCAGACACTTTGATTCTGTTTTTCAAGTTCACATAAAAGACAGAGAGCTCTCAGATTGGTCCACTGCACTGCCAGCCTCGACTGGATCTGAATTCTTCACTGGTGCCGAGAATTCGTTGTTATTCCAGATAATTAGGAAGTAGAGATAAAGGACCATTACGTTAGAGAGGCCTGGCCCACTGGGAAGACCAGCTGTCGGCTCCTTATTTAAAAACAGATTAGTTCCCACTGCTCCCAGAAGGCTTCCAAGGGTACACTCAGACATCGAGAGTCCCACCCTGACATCCTTCCCTGTCATTCACGATGCACGTGCAGAATTTGAGAATGCAGCTTGTCTGGAAGACTTAAAACAAATGCTTCAATTTTCCATTCTCCAAATGAAAATCAATGGCAACAGAGAGGCAAAATCAATGTTCAGCGCTCTGTAGGGAGAAGCCCTCCCCATCTCTCGCCCACCCAGAACAATAAATCAGAATGAGCTATCCCACTGGCAGTGAATTCCTGAGAGCAGATCCCTCTGCAGGTAGTATGACTTTCTGTCCATTTTTTCATCAATCACACCCTAAGAGGGTATTCTCTTTAAGAAGAGCTGAGAGAATATTTTTAAAACTTAAGTTAGAAAGAGTAACACACTGCTGTACTAAAAACTCTTCTTCCCTAAACTGATTTGCCACTAGGATCTTTGGCACCTAAGACCAGAATTTGACTTAACTGTTTCCCCAAGTTATCAAACATTAAAGAATGCTCAGGCACCCCAATGACCCACTTCCCAAAACAAACCATGATCTGCTGTCACCAATGGTTAGCTTATATCCACCACAATGCCATATAAACATAAATCATACAATTCATATTTTTTGTCCTCTGTCACTGAGCAGAATTATTATGAGATTCATCCATGCTGTAGCACGTATCAATAGCTTATTCTTTTTTTCATTTTTGAGTATTACTCCATTGAAATGAATATACCACAGCTTGTTATCTGTTCACCTGTTGATGAATGTTTGGGCTGTTTCCAGCTTTTAGCTGTTACAAGTAAAGCTGCTATGAACATTTGTGAGTCAGCCTTTACATGGACATATGCTTTCATTACATATTCTAGAAACAAATCTTTTGTTGGACATATGTTTTGCAAATATTTTCTCCCAGTGTGGCTTGTCCTTTTATTAGTCTAACAGTGTCTTTTGAAGATCAAAGTTTTTACTTTTGATGAAATCCAATTTGGTGATTTTCTTTTTTTTTTTTTTCTGGCATTTATAGTTCATGGTTTCTTTGTGCTCTGTTTAAGAAATCTTTATCAATCCCAAGGTTACTACTCTTGCTTCTTTCTAAAAGCTCTACCATCTCAGCTCTTATATTTAGGTCTATGATCCACTTCAAGTTATTTTTAATATTGTACATTATATAATCACTAAGATTTATATCGATAAAGTGCTGTGGTATCATAAAATACTTATTTGTAAATATCAATTGAAGAGAACCCAATACCAATTGTTATATACATGATAAACACCACTCAATAAGCAAGTTTTGACAAAAACAAATCAATGGACAAAAGTAGAGGAAAGAATGGAAGGCGATGTACTGGAATATTTTAATTACTATTTTTAGATTCTATGACCATGGCTTGTTTCCTGTTTCTTTTTCTTTGTCTATACTTTTCAGTGTTTTCCATAATGAGCCTCAATTACCATAATATCAAAAATAAATTAGAATGTTAAGAAAAAGTCATCTAAGAGAAGCTTTTGTGACCCCAGGTTTCCTTCACACTGCTCTTAAGTGCATCAATGGCCCTCTTAGAGCACCTAAAAGATGAACATGCAACCAAGAATTAACCCTCTCCCCACCCTACTCAATACAGCTCAACAACAAGAAGAGATAAAACGCAGAATTTCCAAAGAGAATCTGAGTTTAGCTGAAGTCTCTCAATGAAACTAACCACAAGCCCAATACCATTCTAATACTGGGGGAGCGTTTGCACTGAAATTGCTAGTCCAGTCACCCTGACACCAGGTGGTCACAAATGTGTGTGTGTCAAACAGCTTCTCCACTCACGTAGTCTCCAAGGGCAAAGAAAACTAATGAATTTCTCTTGTAGATGTGCTTATAGTCCTCCGTCTAAACTTGCTTGCAAAGACAGCCCAAGTCCGCAGCCTCACAAGCAGCCCCAGGCCAACCAGCCATCTCTCCATGTGTGTGCGGTCCTGACTGTCTGGCAGGCAGGATTTACCCCTTGAGCTGCTGCAGAGGCCAGACGGCCTGATGGGATTGCCTACAGATGTTTCAGAGAAAGAAAGATGACTTCCCTGATTGATGAATAAATAAGAGTTGTCAACACGGCCTCCCTGGTCAGAAGGGATCCCTGAAGTATAATGTGGAAGGACAGATGTTTCATCTGGGAAGACGTCCAAGACCCAAGAAGAGGTGTGTACTGGGCTGATAAGGGCTGAGTAATTCAGCCTCCAAAGGGGAGGGGAGGCAGGCACAACTGCAGAGAACACCACCACAGAGCTCCCCCTGGACACAGGCCACCTCCCCAATCCTGAGGAGGACACGGGCATACCCCTCAGTCAGAGCCTCCTCTTTGGGCTGTTTTTCCAGTCAATGAATGATACCCATCATCAGAAATGCAGTTTTTGTCCAACTCCTCACCTGTCGTGAATCACAAAGCAGGCACCAGGCTTCCGTGGGCAGGAAATCCAAAGGCCAGAACAAGACAGTGGGCAGGGCCCCTGGGGTGAGCTACTTATTCTCAGGAGCATGCAAATGAGGGGTTTTCTGGCTGGACTTCCAGAATGAATCAGACAATAGTAATATCTATTACCATAACTGCTGTAGTCATTGTAAAACTAGTTGTCCTTATGTGACACTAAACTATGTACCTCCGTCTTTCTGACCTCTCACAAAAAAATACACACAAAATGTTCTATGCAAGGATTAGTAAAACTTACCACCCATAAACCCTCTCTGCAAGAATCACTAAAGGATGTATCCCAGCAAATGGGCAAGAGGAAGGGGGTAAACACTTTCTTTAAACCCATGTTAGAGTGGAGGGAACCCAGAATCAGAAAGGTCGAGTAACTTACCAAGGTCACACAGCTAGAAAGTAGCCAACCTGGGAATGGAGCCCAGAATGGTCTCATTCTCAAATCTATGCTCTGAGCCACTGAACTCTGTAGCCACCAGGAGATGCCAGAGATGAGGATAACACTTTCAACACGAGCAAAAAAGTGGTGGTGTTTCCAAACAAAAACACGGCATGCCCAGAAAAGCACCATTTACACCTAGATATGCCACAGGACTGGAAAAGGCAATGGCACCCCGCTCCAGTGCTCCTGCCTGGAGAATCCCATGGATGGAGGAGCCTGGTAGGCTGCAGTCCATGGGGTCGCTGAGGGTTGGACATGACTGAACGACTTCACTTTCACTTTTCACTTTCATGCATTGGAGAAGGGAATGGCAACCCACTCCAGTGTTCTTGCCTGGAGAATCCTAGGGACGGGGGAGCAGAGTTGGACACGACTGAAGCAACTTAGCAGCAGCAGCAGCATGCCACAGGACTGGAAAAGGTCAGTTTTCATTCCAATCCCAAAGAAAGGCAATGCCAAAGAATGCTCAAACTACCACACAATTGCACTCATCTCACATGCTAGTAAAGTAATGCTCAAAATTCTCCAAGCCAGGCTTCAGCAATATGAACCGTGAACTTCCTGATGTTCAAGCTGATTTTAGAAAAGGCAGAGGAACCAGAGATCAAATTGCCAACATCGCTAGATCATCAAAAAAGCAAGAGAGTTCCAGAAAAACATCTATTTATGCTTTATTGACTATGCCAAAGCCTTTGACTGTGTGGATCACAATAAACTGTGGAAAATTCTGAAAGAGATGGGAATACCAGACCACCTGACCTGCCTCTTGAGAAATCTGTATGCAGGTCAGGAAGCAACAGTTAGAACTGGACATGGAACAACAGACTGGTTCCAAATAGGAAAAGGAGTACGTCAAGGTTGTATATTGTCACCCTGCTTATTTAACTTATATGCAGAGTACATCATGAGAAACGCTGGACTGGAAGAAACACAAGCTGCAATCAAGACTGCTGGGAGAAATATCAATAACCTCAGATATGCAGATGACACCACCCTTATGGCAGAAAGTGGAGAAGAACTAAAGAGACTCTTGAAAGTGAAAGTGGAGAGTGAAAAAGTTGGCTTAAAGCTCAACATTCAGAAAACGAAGATCATGGCATCTGGTCCCACGCATTCATGGGACATAGATGGAGAAACAGTGGAAATATTTTTGGGGTCTCCAAAATCACTGCAGATGGTGATTGCAGCCATGAAATTAAAAGACGCTTACTCCTTGGAAGGAAAGTTATGACCAACCTAGATAGCATATTCAAAAGCAGAGACATTACTTTGCCAACAAAGGTCCGTCTAGTCAAGGCTATGATTTTTCCTGTGGTCATGTATGGATGTCCGAGTTGGACTATGAAAAAGGCTGAGCGCCGAAGAATTGATGCTTTTGAACTGTGGTGTTGGAGAAGACTCTTGAGAGTCCCTTGGACTGCAAGGAGATCCAACCAGTACATTGTGAAGGAGATCAGCCTTGGGATTTCTTTGGAGGGAATGATGCTGAGGCTGAAACTCCAGTGCTTTGGCCACCTCATGGGAAGAGTTGACTCATTGGAAAAGACTCTGATGCTGGGAGGGATTGGGGGCAGGAGGAGAAAGGGACGACAGAGGATGAAATGGCTGGATGGCATCACTGACTCGATGGACGTGAGTGAACTCCGGGAGTTGGTGATGGACAGGGAGGCCTGGCGTGCTGTGATTCATGGGGTCATGAAGAGTCAGACATGACTGAGCTACTGAACTGAACTGAACTGAACTGATGCCTGAATACCAGTGAGGTTTCTGCCTGTGTCTCAAACAGATTTGAGCTTATAACTAAAACTCTCTTGTCTGGGACTTACAGACAGGGCTATATTCCAGGAGGAAACAGGCAATGGACTGTCCATGTTACACACACACACACACACACACATAAAACCAGATGGTCGATCAACACAACACTATTCCAAGGAGTATTTGGTATTTGCAGCAAAAGAGACCACACTGTTTGTCCTTCAGAGAATGAAGAAGTCTTGTGTGGCAGGAGAATCTAGGAGAGCTTTCTCACGGTATATATGCCTTAGAAGGACTTTTGAAGAACAACAAAAAATGATTGTTTTTCACATCCCACCCTGCATGTAGTGATCTAGATTTTCCTTGAGAGGAGAAATAGGGTCTCTTGTTTACCTCTGCAGCCTCAAAGCCAAACAAAGGCCTGGCATATAGTAGGTACCTAATACCTTTTTGTTAAATGACAAGGAATGAGAGGATAGACAAAACAGATCAAATGATGTGGCCTATGCATGGTACTCAGAGAAAGCAATGGCACCCCACTCCAGTACTCTTGCCTGGAAAATACCATGGATGGAGGGGCCTGGTGGGCTGCAGTCCATGGGGTCCCTAGAAGTCGGACACGACTGAGCGACTTCACTTTCACTTTTCACTTTCATTCATTGGAGAAGGAAATGGCAACCCACTCCAATGTTCTTGCCTGGAGAATGCCAGGGATGGGGGAGCCTTGGGGGCTGCCGTCTATGGGGTCACACAGAGTCGGATACGACTGAAGCGACTTAGCAGCAGCAGCAGCAGCAGCATGCATGGTACTGACGAAAAACATAAGCTTTGGAGCTCGACAGTCCTCGACACAGCTGCCACTTACAACTATACAAGCAAATGACCAACTCCTTTCTCTGCCTCAGTTTTCTCATTTTTAGAATGAAGACAAAAATCAGCACCAACTTGAAAAAAATCACTGGAGGAATTCAAGGCTACAGGTCCTGAGCATAATGCCTGGCATATGCTAGATAGGGTTCAGGGGTGAGATCTGGCTTTAATTCCAGCGAGAACACTGGGGAAGAGCAAAGCACATTATAACACCTTGAATCCCAGTCTTATGGAGACAAAACTTGACTGTTGTTAGGTGATCACAGAGACCAGGTCCGCGGCTGCAGGTGCTGGGTTTGCAGGGCCCTGTGCTATCAGGCCACTCCCAAGCACCGCTTCACTGCTGGACTGCCTGCCAGAGCATAGGAGCTCCCCACACATGTTCTTAGGAACTGAGGGAACTGAAAGCATGTCCCCAAAAGAGCGGCCACAGGGGCAAGCATTGCTCCGACTTCAAGAACTAAGAGATGGGATAGGACTCATTCTGCACGGTCCCAGGGTCAAATTGGAACTAACCAAAGGGCATATGTTATAACAAGTCAGATTTATCAGAAAGGCTACTCTTCTTTGCCTGAGTTTATGGTGCAGTGTAGGTAAATGGCTGATAAAGTCGCCAAATTCAAGCGTGTGTAACTCCACTGCCTCTTGCTGCACCTCTCCACTTTAGAGTCAATACAGGCACAAGGGTGGGAATGGCACTGAAATCACCTTTCTCCCACCTGCATCCCATCCAACCCCATTCTTGAAGAAAGTTTGTTGGGTGCATGTGTGCATGCGTGTGTGTGTGTGTGTGTTCTTACTTCAAGTATTTCTGCAGGACTGAAGGCAGAAGTAGCCTGAATTCAAAGGCTCATTTGTAAAAATCTAAGCTCCAGTGTTTTGGTCATCTGATGCAAACAGACAATTCATTGGAAAAGTCCTTGATGCTGGGAAAGACTGAGTTCAGAAGGAGAAGAGGGCATCAGAGGATGAGATGGCTGGATGGCATCACCAATGCAATGAATATGAACTCGGGTAAACTCCAGGAGATGGTGAGGGAGAGGGAGGCCTGGTGTGCTGCAATCCAAGGTGTCGCAAAGAGTCAGACAGGACTGTGTGACTAAATACCAACAAAGCCCAGCAGATGCTCAGAATGGGTGGAGGGTACAGGACAAAGGCTTTAATAACCCTGAAGATGAAGGGAGAGACTTCCCCCTGTGCTGAGGAAGCGGGTATCAAGTGCTTTGCCCTGAGGAAACAGGAAGACACGTTCTCGGAGGGAATTCTGGTGTGGCTGTCTTGAGGAGCAGGACCCCAAACCAGGACTCTCAGCCTGGCAAAGATTCCCACATCCCATGGAGTGCTGAAGCAGATAAACTCCCAGCTCTGACTTCAAGGGACCTTCAAGGATTATCATGGGGAGGATGTCTGTGGCAACCAGAAGACTAAAGAGAAACTTCCTGGATCCTGAAGTCATCCAAGGAGGAGGAACGGCCCCACAATGACCAGAAAGGGGTTTTCTGTTCATCTGCTTGGATGAGGGCTCAGAGTCAGATAAAGTTGATTCAAAGGAAATTAAAAGGTTAACTTTCTTTGCATATGTGTTTGAGAACTGAGATGCATACCATAGCAAGACAGCATGTACCATGCACCACATAAGACACAGATCAAACACCTGTCTCCTCCTCCCCCCTATCCCCCAGCCAGAGGTCAGGTACCCCAGATCTGGTGGCTGGAGAATACCTTGGGGCCCTTGGTTACCTGGGGAGCAGGTGCTTGCGGCTGACACACAGGGCGGTCTGGTAGTCCTGGGTCACACACACCTTGTGAGGACTGCATTTCACCTTCAGGCAGGGATCTTTGGCTGGGTCCAGGGCTGTGGCAAGAAAAGCAAGAGGAGAAGAGTTAGGACCTCCAGGTAAATTTAATTTATACTTATACTCAAATAAACAAGTGGGAAACAAACAGACCACGTGTTTGCACTCTGCACTGTTTACTTAGGCTGGAGGGAATTAGACTAAAAACCCAAACCAGGGGGAATTCTGTGTCTATGCCATGTGTTTTTCTTCAGCATCAGGACAGTGATTCTTTTGTGCTTTGGGAGTTTCAGTATCTTCATCTTGGCCAGGAATTTATTTAGAAGCCTGTGTGTTCCAAGGACCAAAAGCTACAGGGCACTCTTTGGTTCTTTGTCTGTCACTCCTTTATATGACTTTGCGCCCAATTTCACTTATTTCCTGTAATATGCGATGTCCCAGAGGAGGAGAGTTTTGCCTTCAGTTCCATCAACACGCACTGTGAGCATCCATCAGCCTATTTTAAGTTTTGTGAAGAACTTCAGGATGTACAAGATAGTTATGAGCCATACAAACTCGTGAGATAATTGGGTGGGGGAAAAAAAGCTGACACATAAATATTTATTGTGCAGGGGAGAATTAAACAAGGGCCATGACAGGCATATAAAATGATAACAGAGCTTGAAAGAATAAGAGAGATCAATTTCTGGGGCAAGGATTAATGAAGCATTAACATGTGAGTTGGATCTTGAGGGATGGGCGGGATGGTAAAAAGCAAAATGAGAAAAGGCAAGCTAGGCAGAGCAGTCAGGCCTACTCCAGGGTGGGGAGGCACGTCTGGGGAGCCCTCAGATATTCCATCTGACTAGAAAGTGTGGGCTTTGGGGGTGGGAATAACACAGGTGGTGTGGATTCATGAGTCACTGGAGAAGGGTGGTCAGAGTCAGCACACCTTAACGGCAGCACTTTCTAGAACAGGCAGAGTAGCCGGCCCCTGGCTAGGCAGCACCCCACAGGTTGAGGTGCACATGCTCCTCAGAGCAGAGAGGCCACAGGGAGCTCTCTGCAAAACAAAAGCAACAGCTCCAGCTCCCAGCTCCCGGGCCAGAAAGCCCATCAGGTGGTCAGTCTGTCAGGGCTGCCCTCCACAGCCAGGCGAGCTCACGCTCCCACATCCTCCCCCAACACACGCTCCGTTAAAAAAATCTGCATCCTGAGCAGGGAAAGAAAAACGACTCTAAGAAATATTAATACCATGCCCCCTCAACCCTGGGGCCCCTCAGCAATCATGAACGCTCTGCTCTTACAGGAAGTAAGGATTCCTGTCAGGCTACCCAGGCCTAGAATCTCAATCGTTTTCTTCCAATGGCCCCAGGGAACTCCACAAGGGACCTGAACACACGACTTCTGAAGGTATTTCTTCCTGGGGCTTGAACTGCTCAGGGAGGCTCCCTCCACTGCAACAGCTTCAGCTTCTGCAAACAGAAACCGGGTGCATTTGTAGGCCAGTCAGCTGAGCAACGAGACCCAGGCCTTGGTCCCAGGGGAGTCACCTGGTGGAGCCTACTCCCCAGTGGGTGTGCCCGGCTGCCTGGTGTTTAGCAGCAGGAAATGGACTGCAAGAGAAAGAGATGCTACAGGGACAGGGAGCTCACTCTGAGCTCTTAAACTAAGGGCGTCCCCTCTGGGAAGTGAGTGGCAGGGGCCTGTGTCTGGCCTCAGAGCCTTCCCAGGCTGGCTTTCCAGAAACTTGCAGCAGGAACTTCCTGGCTCCAGGTGGAATTCTCTGGCTTCCTGGGATGTCCTCATGAGGAGCCAGGAGGCCAGTGCATTTCAGGACAGCGGCCGTCACCAGTGCACTGCCCTCCAACCCCCACCTAGGGCTCCAGTCCAGCCAGCTGTGACTTGTTCTCCAAGACACACACAGCACAGAGCTAACAGTGCATGACAACTGGGTGACCGCTGAGAATGACCATGGCAGTCCTTTACTGCCCTTCTCACACTCCCAGTCACCACAGGTGAAGACAGACACTTAGGGACCTGAAGAAATATGGGGATCAGACCCCTGAAGAAATGTAGGGACCAGGCCCCTGGCAGCCCTGGCCACAGGAACCAAGTGAAGTATTTCCCTGACAGGTGCCAAGCATCGTAGACCCTTTGGGATTGCCACTGGAGTGGATATCATAGATGGAGAACACCAGGCTGGCCAAGGCAATGGATGTCAAAATATGCAGGACTATATGACAAGCCTTATCGCCCAACTTAAGCTTCTTTTAGCTTTTGCAGCCAGTTTCACAGACACGCACCATCCACAGTGGGGTCCAGAGGACCCCAGTGAATAGTGAGATCTCAAGGAAAGTGAGTCCGCTGAGCGGAGCAGGAAGGAGTACAGCCTCTAGACACAGTGATCCAAGTGAATGCTGCCTCCACTGCTTCCTAACCTCCTACACCTCAGGTTCCTCTTCTGTGAAATGGGATAACAGCAGTCCCTCCTATTGCTTTAGGTTGTCATCAAGATGAAATAAGTCCATCTTTAAAAGTGCTGCCAACAAACCTGGGAACATGTAAAGTGCCTCATAGGTGTCTGTTATTTTGTGTGTCTGGATTTCATTCCCAGAGTGAATAATAAGCCTTCATAATAACCAGAACGATAGCTCACACGTATCCAGTGCTTTTGACATGCAGGCAGTGAACTAAGCCCTCTAATTGGATTACTGTACTTATTTCTCACACAAACACCCACGGCGGTGTCTGCTATTCCTGTGCCCATTGTACAAAGCAGACGAGAGGAACGTTCAGTAAATGACACCTAGTCGGCTGACTCCAGAACCCAAACTCCTCAACATGATACGCCAGTGGCATGAAAAGCACCCAGAGTCTCCTAAAAAAGGTTGATGTGGGGCTTCCCTGGTGGCTCAGTGGTAAAGAATCTGCTTGCCAATGCAGGAGACACAGGTTCGATCCCTGATCCAGGAAGATTCCATATCCCAGGGAGCAACTAAGCCCGTGCACCACAACTACTGAGCCTGCACGCCTACAGCCCCTGCTCTGCAACAAGAGAAGCCACCGCAATGAGAACCCCACACAACAACGGAAGAGGAGCCCCTGCTCTCTCCACCTAGAGAAAAGCCTTCACGGCAACGAAGACCCAGCATATAAAGTAATAAATATAAAAATTATATTATAAAAAAAGGCTGATGTGGGGCCCTATCTCACACCAAGTATTGAGCCCAGATGCACCTGCTCTTGAGAGGCCTCCAGGGCAGACTGAGCCTTCAGGAATAAAAGCAAGGGGTATCCAGGGGGGCTGGTGCTGTCAAGGCTGGGTCACATGGCCTCAATATCCCCCCAAGAATAGGAGGCTGCCCACCATAGGCAACTGTGCCCTCTGCCTACCCTCTCTGAAGGCAGCAACCCCTCAAAGGAGTTACATGGTCAGTGGCCGTCAATTTTCTTTCTGCAACCTTGCCATCTGTTGCTGCTGCTGCTGCTGCTAAGTCGCTTCAGTCGTGTCTGACTCTGTGCGACCCCATAGACGGCAGCCCATCAGGCTCCACCATCCCTGGGATTCTCCAGGCAAGAACACTGGAGTGGGTTGCCATTTCCTTCTCCAATGCATGAAAGTGAAAAGTGAAAGTGAAGTCACTCAGTCGTGTCCGACTCTTAGCGACCCCATGGACTGCAGCCTACCAGGCTCCTCCGTCCATGGGATTTTCCAGGCAAGAGTACTAGAGTGGGATGCCATTGCCTTCTCCGTGCCATCTGTTACTCTGCCTAAATTAAGCTAATACTAAGATCGAGGGCAGGAGGAGAGGGGGACGACAGAGGATGAGATGGTTGGATGGCATTACCAACTCAATGGACATGGGTTTGGGTGGACTCTGGGAGTTGGTGATGGACAGGCAGGCCTGGTGTGCTGCGGTTCATGGGGTCACAAAGAGTTGGACATGACTGAGCGACTGAACTGAACTGACAGATCACCCTACTCCACTTATTTTGTTTTCTTTTTTGTAATTTTTTTACGATAGCTCTTTATTTCTTTTGGCCACATAGTGCAGCATAGTGCACACAGTCCCTAGTTCCCAGACCAGGGACTGAAACTGCACCCTGCTTCTTTGGAAGCATGGAGTCTTAACCTGTGGACTATCAGGGAAATCCCCGCTCTTCCAATTCTTGAAGCTAACATTTCTTAAAAAAAAAAAAAAAATTAAAATTAAAAAAACTCCAACCAGAAATACTACTAAATAAAAATCATCAGCTATTTAACTCTATATGCACACTTACTTAACAATTTGCATATAGAAATCAAGACTGCTAAAAATTAATTACCAGGTTCTGAATACTTCAAACATGTATGGGAATTATTTAGAGTAAATGAACTTCACAGAACAACAAAACAGTAACAAATCAAGCTGTCGGTGTTTATTTAATCACCAGGACGCATCTTGTTTTTGAAAAACAGCAGACTCAGGATTGAATGGGGATAAAGATGGTGATGGAGCGTGCCACTTCCATGTAAATGCTGCCTCTCCAATATGCTCTTTCCAGCACCCCTGAGGCTGTGGAGACTGACAGGCACCCACACCTGTACTGGGCAGGGCGGTGCGGCTCCACTTTCTAGAGGAAATAATCGGAGACCAGAATAATAAGTAGTATTCGAGAGGCCCTTTAATACGGTGCAGGGAAGCCACGCAGGGGAGGGGGTAGTGGCAGAGGGCTGAGAGGGAGCGACAACCCTGACCAGGGGCAGAAGCCTCCTTGTCAAGGTGCTAATGGTTTCTACAGACTGTGCTCCAAGTTTCTCTCTCCCCAGCGCATGCCTGGTGATAAGACTCTGCAATCCCCACAAGATGCCAAAGCCCTGCCACCTCCGTTTCTATCAAATACCTGCAGGACTCATGTGGATTCAAGCAAGACAGTATGCCCAACAAGTACCCATGGAAGGTTAATTGCATCTTTCCTGCCCATTCATGAAAACCAATCAAGTGTCAACTGGCATAGGATACGTGTCCAGTTAATTTTCTCAGTAATTTTTACAAAACATTTTTCAAAGGAAAAAAAGAATGAATTAATTGAAACAAATTTGTCAAGCTGGAAAACATCAAATTCAAAAGTCAGTTAATTACAGGCTTCATGTAAGGTTTTTTTTTTTTAATTAATTTTATTTTTTAACCTCATTGCTTGGTATCAATTAAGGTAGTGATATTTTAATTATTGTAATTGTTTCAGAACTTATTTTTCAGTATGAATTAATTTTTAATTAGCTATGTTGATTTTAAAACTGTAAATCAAGTCTTTTTGCTGTTCTTGGGCACATCCTATAAGCTCACTGGCAAATGGTTATAACACCTGGAAGAGCAGAGCAGGGTACCAACTCAAAGATGCTGGGATGAGAGGATGTTCCATTCTGTGGGCTTAACAATGGGTCCTGAGAGTTACCTGGAGATGTGACATATACTAGGATTTATTTACTCTGTTAACATTTGCAGAGCAAATTTTAGGCTGGCAATTCTAGAGTGAACAGGATGTCATTCCTGCCCTCCGGAAGCTCACAGCTCAACAGAGGAGACAGGTAAAACAAGACTTCAGTTTTGTACACTATGGGAGATAAGGAAGGTACTGCATCCAGCCTTTCAGTGGGTTAGGTGAGACTTCCCGGACAGACTGTTATCTATGGAAAAGTGGGTTTAACCCAGGTAGTAGCATGAGGAAGAACACTCCAGGGAAAAAGAAACTCCCTTTTCAGATGTAAGAGAAATGGTGGCAAGTCTGGGGAATGGCAACATTTCATCAGGCTGGAAGCAGGCTAGAGCAGGCATGGGATGAGATGGCAGTGTCATCATGGGGGGCCTTGAAACCACAATGAGGACTCTGGGGGGCCATGGCTACCAAGTTGCATAGTGATGACAAGCATGCACGCCCTCCTGTGCTGAAGCTGGTGGAGAGGGGGTAGGAAGAGAAAACCTTTTATATACATTTTACATGGAGAGTGGACATTGATAAGAACAGACACACTGCACACTCTCACCCTGCAAATGAGAGGCAGTGTCAGAGTGGAGGGCCCAGTGGGCAACTCTTAGTGCCCCGTTTCCTCCTCTGAGGAACCTCCATGACCCCCTTCCCTGGGGCCATGAAGCTGCACAGGATTCTGGAAGGCAACCAGGCTACCTGGTGAAACCAAGAAGTCAAGATTTCATCTGAAACCACCATGTGAAATCATGGTCCTCTCTGGTGACTTGTGGAAACTTCCTCTGACAAAAGGCCACTCAATTCTCAACGAGTTGACAAATTAATGACTGTTTGCTGTCTCCCTGCTCCTTTTAAGCTTGCTCTCTGCCCAAACCATGCTCATGTGAGGTTCATTCTGAAGAACAAAGACACTCCCAGTGATTCATTAGGAGTGACTTAATGGATGATTGACAATGAAATTACTCCAAACTGCTAAAACCTTGTCAAGCTAAGGTCCCGAACATTTATTATGGCTTGTCTGTCCCCATGGTAACCCGTGCGTGCATCTTGCTTCCCCTACCTCTCCAGAGGGGCTTGTTTACTAGCTGATGACATAGCCTCACTGAATACAAAACAGAAGATTCCACCCATAGGATTTTGCTGGAACCAGGGAAGAATGGCAGACTGGAAGGACTCTGTCTCTGTTCTCAGCTTTCATATCAAGGGTCTGGCCATGCTCTGAGATGGAACAAAGGGGCTATTGGCCGTGTGTCTAAACAGGACAGGTGAGTAATCCAAAAGGCGGGATGTGTGTGCCTAAAAACTGGAGGATGGAAGTGGGCAGGGCCATAGGACAGATAAGGACAAAGAGGAAGAGAATAAAAAGGTGCTTCCAACCAGAAATACTCTCCTGGGAAAAGATTTTTTCTTTCCCTTTCAATCCAAGGATTTGAAGACATTGTAACTAAAAGTATCCTCTCTCTTACAGTAGTCTGTGTGTGTGTGCAGGAGATGGTATAAACTATGAAAAGCCTTTTTAGAGGGCAATTTTTCAACCACGTATTTAATTGCTAACAACCATAAAACATAGGTAAGATAGGTGTTTATCATTCCCTCAACTTTTGATACATATGCAAATTTTAATAATAAATGGAAAGAAGGGCAAAAAGAAATATCCAATGACCTAGTAGATGAAAGTGTTAGGCAAAAACATATCTTTATGGTCTACAATAAGGGGAAAATCTAAACAACTTGAATGTTCATCTATATCCATCCACTCAGGTTGCTACAAAATACCAGAGATTGGGTGGCCTTGAATACCAGAAGTTTATTTTCTCACAGTTCTGGAGGCTGACAGGCTGAGATAAGAGCCCCAGTCTGGTCAGTTTCTGGTGAGGGCCCTCTTCCTGGCTTGCAGACTTTTCACTGTGTCCTCACATGGGTTTCTCTAGGTGGACTCACAGAGCAACAAGCTCCCTGATGCCTCCTTTGATAATGACCCCTGTTCTATTGTATCAGGGTGCCACCCTTAGGACCTCATTTCACCTTAATTACTTCCTTAAAGACTCCCTCTCCTAATACAGCCACAACGAGGATTATGACATAAGTATTCAGTCCACAACACCATCTACAGGGAAATGGTTATCCTAATCACAAGACATCCATTTATGAAATATTGTCCAGCTACTATAAAGGAATAAGTAGGTTTATATGTATTAACCTAGGTAGATGTTTATGGTATATTAAGTGAAAGTGAAAGTGAAGTCGCTCAGTTGTGTCCGACTCTTTGTGACCCATGGACTGTAGCTCACCAAGCTCCATCCATGGGATTCTCCAGGCAAGAATACTGGAGTGGGTTGCCATTTCCTTCTCCAGGGGATCTTCCCAACCCAGGGATTGAACCCAGGTCTCCCACATTGCAGGCAGACGCTTCAACCTCTGTGCCACCAGGGAAGTCATATTAAGTGAAAGAGGAAGGTAAAGATGAGAAAATGGATTTGAAATGGATAAGTAGCTTTCTGACAATACATGGCTAATAAATGGCAAAGCCAGTGCTCAAAATCAGGGCTGTCTACATCCAAAGGAGATGTGCTTTCCATTTCCTATCCTGCTTCCTTTGAAAAGAAGCACCAGCCCCAGCCTCTACCACTCACATGCCAGGGCCCTCAGCTTCTCCTGAACGTCATTTGTCTTCCGGGGCTGTCCCTGAGATAAGCTGTGAATCAATGCAGACTGCCTGTGCCTGCAGGCCACCACCACTGCAGCCTGTCATTCAGCAGTCTACAAAAGGCACAGTCTCCTGCTTCCTGGAGAATCTCTACATCAGGGAGACAATGAGTCATGACCATCGCCGGAGGCAAGAGCAAGTTTCCAGCCCTGGGAGATGACAGCACTCTTGCCTCTGAGATGTAAGAGTTAAGGATGTACTGTTCGGGCCTGGAATGGCAGTGGCGGGGAAGAGCTTTAACACCCCCTCCTCCCTCCCCCTCCTCCACCACCGTTCATGCCCAAAATGAGACACTAGGAGCAAACCGGTAAGTCCAACATAGCTAATTTACACATCCTGATCATTTGACATGAATGCACTAAGATGCGTCCACTAGAGCAGCTGTGAAAAGAGTCGTCATAAAATCACAGGCCGCAAAATGTTATCAGTCAGTGTCCCTTTCTCACAACTTGTATTCAGTGCCTTCCCCCATTCCCCGGCTTCTCTGGGATGCTGAAGGCAAGGACCCTCACTCTGCATTTTCACCAAGAAATTGATTTCCCTTCAAAAGAGGGATGGAGGAGAGGAAGAAAATGGAGAAGGGGAGAGAAGAACTGAAGGGGGAAAAGGGAAGAAAAGAGTATTTTATTACATAAAGCATCATCCCAACAGGGGGATGACAACTGAGACAGTGACATCACCCAACCTGCAGAATAATGTACTATTATTCTAATTCACCACTGAGGTAACTGATACAGAGATCAGTTTGATATGAATTAGTTCATGAGGAAATTGATGTTGAGTAACCTGTCCGTGGTCACACAGCTGATAAGTCTGGATTTCAATCTAGGTGAGTCTCACAACAAAGGAGATACTTGGAGCCACCACACCACTCATGAGAAGAGCTTATGATGGGGGATAAAAGTAACGATTACCGTGCCAAGCAGCAGCACACAGAACCCCTCTGTCCACCCCCCCTGAGAATCATGTCACCCATAGGACCCCCATAAGGACCGCCTTCTGTGAAGAAAACATGGTGCCAACAGAAGTCAAAGCCAAATGCTTGGATATGTGTATAAACTTATATGATTTTTATAATGAATACAAAAGTCAAAGTTTCCTTCCAAGTCAATGCTGATGTCCAGTGAACTTAACTTTCTCTCTTTCTCTCTCTGACATAAGAAACAATGCGGAACGCCTGAGCCTTGTGGTTCCTTCTGTGAGTGGGTTTTGTGACGCATGTATACGGTGTCACTGGGGATGTTCAGGATACCTGGTGGTGCCATGGGACAAGGCAAGGCAGCACGAGCAACAGACCTGAGAAGAGTCACAGCTCTCAACAGAGGGACAAGACACCATGCACAGAGAAGTCTTAACCTTCTCGTCCATTAACATGGCCAGAATTTACTAAAATGTTGTAATAGTGAAAGCTCTTGGGTTCTATTTAACTGTAATTGACAGAAATTATTCATCAGACATTTATGAACGAAGAAGACAGAATCACTTGAGACCAGTTCCATAACCTTGGAAAATAAGAGGATATAAAAAGCACAATAAAAATCAAATATTTCTAGGAAAAAGGTATACTTAAAAGAGTTCTAAGAATTCTACATCTCATAAAGTCTAGCTTTTGTACCTGGGCCTCACTTCAATGCAATTAAAGCTCTTATAAAACACATAGCTTTTCTCAGAGAACTAACTCCTTTGGTGCTAATGAGCATGATTCTACATTATTCTGCAGCCATAGTAGCTGACCATAGTAGAATGGGGAAATTTAAAAACTCTACTAATTAAAAAAAAAACACCAAAATTATTGTACCTAGAATACTGCCCAAGGGTTTGGATCAGAGAGGCATGAGTTTGAGAGGACAGGCACAGCTGGCTGCTTCCTACCAATGTATCTTGATGAGTGACTCACCTCGTTAGGATTCAGTGGCACACGGACAGACCTGCCTCACTGGAGTGTTGTGAGGACCTGATGAGATGATGCATGAAGGGTGCTGAGCACAGGGCTTGGCATATGGTCCACGTTATCCTCCTCTTACCAGCTCTTCAGGTAAAGGGAACGCACATCTAGGGCAGGGACCCCGGGCACTTTAGAGACTCAAGATCCTGGAGCTGCGATGCTGTTTAGCCTTTCCAGTCTCAAATGTGAGATTCATCTCCACAGGAAAAGCATGAAAACTTCTTTTTGAACATCAAGCTCAGGGTCTAATTGACTCAGAACCCCTTTGCTGATCAGCCAGATCTGCAGCACTCCCGAGGCCAATGTGTGACCACTAAGGCATCCTGTCTCTCCAGTGGAGCTGTGCTCTGCTTGTCTCATGTCAGAGACTGTAAGGTCTGGAAACGAAGAATAAAAATCTTTCCTTCCCCTAAATTATGTTCACTAAGAGCACAACCTTCATGGTCATACTTTTTTTTTCTTTTTTGAGAGAAAGAATTTGGGCCTTGAACAATTCTACTGGAGAATCAAGGGGTTTGAGTGATAAGGTATCCTAAGAGCCTACATTCAAGCACCACCGGTAAAAAGCTAGGGGTGAAAAAAAAAGAGAATAATGAAGGAGAGAGAATCTGGCAAACAGTGTTGATCCCAGCGGCCAAGGGCTTGGGGATGAATGGACAGCAAGGTTCAGCCCGGTAGGTTTGGTGGACAAAGCTGGTGCATTTGGATCATCAGCTAGTGGGCATCCATCAGGTTGCTTCCCACCCTGACCTACAGAAGCCAGCAGGTGCAGGTGTTAACTGAAACCAGAACAGTAAAGACTGTGGGGAAAACCTACCCCAGACTGGAGACCGAGATGCTCAGATGACCTCTCAGAGCCTTGTGCCATGCTGCATTCTCAGGAGCAGAAGCTCTGCACCAAGCCTGAGTTAAGCAACATGCTGTTCATTCACTGGACACTCCCAGCAAGCCTAAAAATCAGTGAAAAACAGGCAGTCCCACACCATATGTATCTATCAGACTCGTCTCCTCTTCCTGTTCTTCAAAATCTAATCTAGTCCTTGTTTCTCAGACTGTGGTGGGCCAAGGAGGATACAAATTCATAGTGACTATCCCTGCAACCTCTATTTTACTAGATGGTGGGTAATTTTAGATACTTTTAAACTTTTTTTTTTATTAAGACAATCACTGGTCTACCGTGGACTAGAATGCAAAATTCACATAAGCTCATATCAAAGAGGCTTCCAAAATGTATGGGCTCACAGTGAATTGTGCCTCCTGAGGCTGAAAGTAGATATTTGCTCTTACTTGCCCTTAGGGGCATTTTGGTAGAAAAGTTTGAGAAGTGTTTAAAGGATTTACTGAGTTTAAAGAGTCCTAAAAGGAAGCAGAGAGCTCTCCAGGGTACTGATATGTATGGTGGAAAATCAATAGCAAATTGTTCATTCTTGCAAAGACCAGAAAGCAGCTCCAGTTAAAAACTGGTGAATCAAAACAGTATCCTGTGCCCCTCTGGAGGAGACCCCTACCCCATGCCATCTGTCCCAGGACTACCACTGTCCCCCTAGTGAAAGATCCCGAGGTTTTCTAGAGAACTGACCTTGCAGAACCCAAAGTTTTTTTTGAGTCTTCAGCGTGCCAAGCATGGGGTGATGTTTATAAATGAGCTATGAAGCATTTGTGACTCTCCAGGTACAACTATCAAAATTAAAGCTGTTATCACTTTCAGCCCTCCCACTGTGTTCAGAAACTCTTGGCTCTGGATTTCTAAATGGGTAATCGGAGACTATTCATTTCCAAGTCCTTTCTTTCTCCAATTAGGACAGATTCATTTCTGCTTTCTTGGGATGGTTCCCAAGGTTATTAAATTCCACTCCTTAACTGTTAACATTGAGGCAGTCATGACAAAGTTAGTGCTGATTGGAGCTGAGGTTTCTTGGGGCATCTTCTAAGCTATTAGAAATCACCTTAAGCTGAGAGAGGAATGCTTGCATCCCCCACTGTAGGTTTTAGTAAGTGCCGGATCATTTAAATCTTGTGTATTCTTGATGTTCCTCTGGTTTTTGTGTCCCACACTGTTCAATCATTTCGAAATACAATTTTCCACATGCATCCAAATAAGCTGAGCAATTCACAATTCCAACCTTGCTCACAACCAGCCTTCTTTTCTGCCTGTCTCTTCACCAATGCGCTGCTCAAGGGCCAATTCCCTCCCTTCCATTATTCTAAGCTAAGGCTGATAGTGCTAAAGTAAAATATAAATCAGGTGTAAACTGCACATGGAAGACAGATGCAATGAAAAATTATGGGCAAGTACCTATGAGGTTTCCTAAGACAAATGTGGAATAAACACAAGGAGCAAAATCTTTCATTTTCATTCTTTAGCAATAAATACTGGGTACCCAGCAGGTAAGACAGAGTAGGGAGATAATCATCTTTAGATACTATAAGGGCTGCAAAGTTTTGTGTGTGTGTGTGTGTGTTTTGTTTTTCCCCCACTAAAGGAGGAGAATTGATGTTCTTGTTTTTGTTAAAGTTATGGATTCAAAATTTTAAAACAAATTAAAGAAAGACCTTCATGTACCATCTTCCACAATCTGGCCTCAAACTTCTCTTCCAAAATTTAGTTCCTATTCTCTGCCCAATTTCTCCTCTTCCTCCGATATTTACTCTGCTCTCAGTTACAGCACACAACTCATATCCCTCAAAAACTTGTTATGCTTTCATGCCTCTAGAGTCCAGACTGCAATGTCTGATACAAAGACCCATTCCCTTCTTACAGTTACTTTATGAGGCTAATTTTATCTCCAGTTGATAGATGAGAATAAATATCAGAACTTGCCTAAGGTCAGGCAACTAATCAGTGACAGAACTGGGATATGACTCTACGTCTGCTGAACGTAGTAGAAACCTCAGGAGACTACAGACAGTATCTTTCTTCCTCATTCCTGGTTGCCCCTCACCTCTACACAGTCTGGAATATCCCGGGGATAATGACAATTGTTGAATCAGTGAATGAATGGCCCCCTAGCCCATGGACTTAATCACTCCTTTGTCTTGCTCTGTGAGGCTAAGGAACAAGTCTGGCTCATTACTTCTGAACCCCAAATCCCCTGACATGTGTCAACTCCAAGGGATACGCTCAGTTAATGCTGAGTAAACTGTCTGCACCAGGAGTATCTTTGGAGAAATCTTTCATTTCTAGGTCACAAAGGTTCAGAGCTGGAGGAGTCCCTGGAGCATCTGCCTCTAGACAAGCACGTTTGTATTTAACACAGGAAAGACTCTGGCCCATCAATTCTGCAAACATTTATGAAACTCATTTCACATGCCAAGTACCATTAAAGCACTGGGCATTCAGAGACCGGCAAGACAGAAAAAGTCCTTGCTCTTAGGGAAATGACATTCTCACAGAAGAATAACAAGAAAGAGAAGGAAGGAAGGAAAAGAGGGAGGGAGGGAAGGCAGGAGGAAAGAAGGAAGGAGACGTTAGGAGTAAAAGCTGAGCAGCTCATTTTAAAACAGTGAGGCAAACGGGAGCTGCTAAGTAGTCCCAGTGGACTAAGTAGTCAGGGAAAGCCACCTCTGGCCAGCCTGGTCTTGCTGTCTGCAGCACCACCTACCAGTGACTGTCTCCCCAGCCCATCTCCCTGATCCCCACTTCACCCTCATCACTTCGCATATCAGAAACCTGCTCGCTCCACTCAGCATCCATCATCACCCAGGCAGCCAAGGCGGGCTGGTGACTGGAAGGTTCTCCCCTTCCACTCAGCGAGTTCAAGCTGAAAATGCATACCTGGCTCTCCATAAAGATACCGAACAGAATGAAAAGAGAAGACAAAGGATGAAATGAAAGAGATTCCCTCTGTCCTGAACACTGCTTCCTTATGCAAATGTGTCACAGAGTTTTGTTGGCATCATATCCCACTGGCTGGGGCTGCATCAGCCATCGGGCCTTTTGTGATCCTGAAAAAGCTAATGAGAAGATGTGTTTTTCTGTAATCCAAACAGTATCCATTTCATGCCAATCGTTTTTTAAATGGGCAACAAATCTCCCTGGTGTGTTCCTTCCTCTGACAAATAAAAACGTCGACTGCCCTTTCTGTGAGCCCTGTCCAATCAAAGGGTCATGGGGCCCGATGCCAATTCAAAGCCGCTGTCACAAAGGCAGCCCCGCTCGGCCATCTCACTCCCTCCTAACAAGTCACCCTCATTGGAAGCCAACCCAGGATTTTTAACTCAGGCTGATGAAGCAGTCCAGTGATTTTTAACTCATTTCAAAATTGCAAGCTGACAGTATTTCAGACTGAATTCACCGCTGTGTCAGGCAATGACATTAATGAGATGGAGTATGACAAAGCTTCATCAGGTATAGAAGAAGCTCCCAGAATCACAGAATCAGGGATCTCGGGGATACCTTCTTCATGGGGAAGCAGGAGAAGTGCCTTTGCACCCTGAAATGTGGGAAGGGGGCTATAGCAGGACAACCCCCAAATCTTGCTGCAGAAATGAAGCAACACACTGGACACATTCTGTGTGCCCCACTGGCATCTGCCTCCGTGCACTTCCTGGGTCAGGAGTATCATCTCGACCCACCCCTTCCCCCACCAAGAGCTTCCATAGTCACTGCTTAGGAGATTACTCCTTATGGGAACACATTCCTTAGCAACTCCTTCCCTAGGACTTCAATAAAGAAATTAGTAGAACACAGTTTACTTGAAAGGAGTCTGATATCTAATAATTCTTCTACTGATTAAGTGCAGACCTTCACTGAGTCCGCCCATGTGCCGGGTATCATTCTGGGTGCTGAACAAGAGAGAGCCTCGCCCCATGCCTATGGCACTGACAAGCCCCTGAGTGCCACCAGGTACCTGCCATATCTGCTTGCACAGAATCCCCACAGCAACTCCATGATATGGGTGGTACCATCACGCTAGTGTTACAACTAAGGTAACAGAGGACCTTTAAAGAAAGGCCACAGAATACGCTTCAGCATCTAGAGCCACAAGAGACAAGACAAGCATTCAGACAGAAGTGGATCCAGAGCCACCCTGTTCCAGAGGCTCCAGAGAGCAGGTGGGGTTGGAGTATCCCACAGGTGTGCTTTGACCAGCCCAGAGAGTGCTTTTAAAATCTGACTACAATGTTAGCAGTAATGAGTTAGAGGGAAATGTACAGGAATCCAAATGCATTCCTGAGTTATTTTCTGTTGGAAGTGCTGACACTCCTGGGCTTGCATTCCCACGTGGCTGCCTCCTCCACTGCATCGACTCCTTCTGTACCCCCTTTACACTCATTTTCACCTCAGTCCCTTCCTCTCTCCTCTCCTGAAAGAATCACCTGCCTGGTGCCCAAGACACTGCTGTCTACACTACCCATAGCTTCAGAAGAACATGTTATTTCTTTACAAAATAAACAACAGCACCATGCAAATTCCTTCCTTCTCTTAGCAAAGACTCCCAAGATAATTGGGATGAAATGTTCCTGAAGGCTTAGTCTTCTTTAGTCTAAAAGCACTTCAGTATTTAGCAAAACAACATAATTTTTTTTTAACAGACTAATTTTTCTTCCTTTGAATTTTTGCATCTGTGTAATTAATTTAGCAATCCTGTGCCCTAGAGACTTCTCCCCTCCTAACAGACTTTACTCTGACTTTTTTTTTTTTCCTTCTTCAAGTCTTGACTATGCTGAACATCAGTCTTAGGGTGGTCAGATCCCAGAGGTGACTCTATGGAAGGGGAGTGACCAAGGAGCCTCATCCTCCACCCCCCAGTATTTTCCTTGAGGCGGGGCTTTCACCATCAGTCTATCCCAGAGAGGCAAATAAGGACATCTTCTACGTGGTTTCTCTCTCTGCATGGGTTTCTGCTATTTGCATGGCCTGCAATTAACAAACCTCTCCACATCACAGCCTGCAGAAACCCCATTCCCTGGGCACTCACGTCCGCAATGATATGAATAAACAGACATTTCTTTAGGTGAATGGTTGTTAACCAGGGGTCTATGGACAGGCTTCAGGGGGCCTAAAACCTGACCCCCCCAACTTTGTAGACATTTTCATGATGAAAGGGACCCAGAGTGGATGTTCACCTGAGTCTTTCAATCCCCTCTTCCTAGCAGCAGCCTGTTTTCCATACACAGAATCAGCTCTCCCCACTCTGCATGGGCTAGGTGGGACAGTGGTTCAAATTGCCTTCTTATCACTAAAACAGACAGGAGTGACAGGTAACAACTGATCCTTCCTCCCCACCCTGGTTCATTCAATCCCAGTGACCTTCCTATAACTCAGCAAGGTGAAGGGAGGCCCCAGGGCAGAATGGACACTGGGCATCATTAGCCTGTGGTCCCCAGCCCTCTGGCACTGCCTTAGTCCCTTCCTATTTCCAAGCCAGGGTTTTCTACCCCAGCCTCTTGCAGCCTCCATGAGTCCTGAATATCCTTCCTGCAAGTGATCTTTGAGCCAGACTATGTTGCTACTATCCACAGAACTTTTAAGTAGTAGAGATTCATGGTCTCTGGAGGACATCACAGGGTCGGTAGTTAGAAACCACAGTCTCAGGGTGCTGGATGCTCCTTGTGAGTAGAAATGCACACCTGATAAGTTAATGCACTGAACCATCCCTGCTGTGAAGGCGCAGAGTGATGGGGTGAGCAGACCCTTCTCAGCATCACAGGTCTCAGAAGCTACTCTTTGGAGATGAAAATCACCGTGCATATCACGGGAACGTGGGCCGTGAGATTTCCGCAGGACACTCCCATGAAGGTCAGCAGGGGAGGAGGTACTAGCTGGGCCTCCAAAGGGCAGGAGTCCTGGGGACACTGTAACAAGGAGGGCCCTTGGGCAGAGGACAGGCTGGGCCATTGAGAAGACTCCTAGGCAAACCCTTCCCTCCACAGGGTAGCCCTGGGATGATCTGGTCCTCGGGGTATCCATGACCGGTACTTCCAGGATCTTTTTCAGTTCTCAGTTCAAACCACCAGCTTCTCAGGCATCACAGGGGAGAGGCTGCAGTGATGCCCAGATTCCCAGGCACAGTTCCAGTCCCATGCCTCTCAGTCCTAAGTACAAAATCTCAGCCTAGAGTCAGATGGAATCAGGGGCCCACTGTGATCCAGTTGGCTATTGCCTTAGATGGTGAATCAAGTCCCAGAAAGCAAGCTACCAGGAGCCCACCCACACCCCTAAGGGACATTTTCCTTTTTGATGGAGATATAATATTCCTAGAGGGTGGGTGATTTTCCACTGGGAAGATATCTCAAAGGGTATCAACCTCAAGAAGCATGAAGCAAGAAAAGACATGCCTTTTAAAATGGGATCACCTCTGTTTTGAATATTCTAAGCCAACGGAATATATGAGAGTTGACACGATGTCAAGTGTATGTTGTCTCACAGGTCTCCAAATAGGAATAATGAGGATCAAACCCAACCCCCCGACGCTCGAGTCTAAGTCCTTCAGGGTATCCTGTGTTCCTTGGGAATCTCTCAGCTCTATCCCCAGGCAAGGCCAACTTCCCCTATCAACTTGAGCTCGCACAGGTATCTCCTTGGGCTTCAATGGCAATGATTGCTTATGCTATAAAACCATTACTGCTTTCATCTACACATTCAGTTATGGTTTCAGTTTCCACCAACTTTTGTCCTGCATCATCGACAAAACTGTGAGCTCCCACCTTATAGACAGTTTTGACTTCCCTCAGAGCTGCCAGTTGGAGAAGGCAATGGCACCCCACTCTAGTACTCTTGCCTGGGAAATCCCATGGACAGAGAAGCCTGGTGGGCTGCAGTCCATGGGGTCACGAAGAGTCGGACACGACTGAGCGACTTCACTTTCACGCATTGGAGAAGGAAATGGCAACCCACTCCAGTGTTCTTGCCTGGAGAATCCCAGGGACGGGAGCCTGGTGGGCTGCCATCTATGGGGTCGCACAGAGTCGGACACGACTGAAGTGACTTAGCAGCAACAGCAGCAGAGCTGCCAGTATTATACTTCCATTGATGAAAGATGACCACTGAGTTTACAATAAACACCTACACATTGTTTATAATATCCTGGCACCACTGAAAATGTTTTGTCAAATTTTTTCGGTATTCAAGAATCTCTAGGATACTCCTACATCTAAGATATGAGCAAGATGGAATATTTTAAAAACCTATCTTTTTCATCAAGTATTCAGTGCCACCACTATCCAATTTCCATGATGTAAGAATAAGATCCAATAGCTGTCACAGTCTGGGTAACATCTAAGAATTGTCATTCCCTATCCTCATCTCTGGTGATTTATTATACACCGAATTATCTCGGCGTGAATCCAGGGCCCCAGAACAATATTTGAGCTAGCTTTATATTTCTACTTTTAAGTGGATAAGAAAGTTGTTTTCTTTTTCTTTTCTTTTCCCGTCTCTAGGGGGGAAAGAAGCCTCTGATCGATGCAGTCTTCCCATTTGCTCTAGTCTCCTGAGAAAATAGCCTGTCTTCTTAGAATGCCATGTGAAATAAGACTATGAGAGAATTTGTGCTTACATCAGGGATTATTTACAGACCACCCACCCCACCCCCAAAACAGAGACACTGGGCAAGGTCTGTGTCACAACTGGTGGGGGTGGGGTGGGGTGGGAGGAGGCTACTGGCATTTAGTGGGTAGAGGTCAGGGATGGCGTTGAACATCCTACAACCTTCAGGACAGACCCTCACAACAAAGAATTATCTGGTCCTGAATGCCAATAGTTCTGTGATTGAGACAACCTAGCTTAGACATTCCAGGTGTATTGGCAGGAGCTTTGGGTCTGAATTCATGTCTGTGTGGGGGATGAGAAGTAATGGAGCCTGGCAAGAAATGGAGGCATGAAAAAGTGGGAGCAGCAAAGTGAGGGTTACCCTCAAAGAAACTTCAGAGAACATCTCTGTCCCATGGTCTTTCTGAAATTAATAAATCAATTTCCAGATGACACTATTGAAGAACTGAAGTCCAGAGGGAAGAAGCTAACACAGCCAAGGCCCCTAAGCCAGTTGGCTGAAGAGCTGAAATGAGAACCTGGTCTCATACTCCCAGCCCACTCACTGTTCCATCTACTCTGCATGCTGAGCCCCAGGAAGAGAGAAAAGGAAATATATCTCTGAAACTACTGCTGGCCTTTAAATTCATTAAGACAGATGGGAAGTAAGAAGAGACCTTTCTGATACAGGAAGGAACCAGACGAAGATTGAAAGGCAATGGATTTATTCAACATAAAATATGTATTTAGCACCTACTATATGCCAGGCTTTGGTTTAGGTGTTGGAAACATACCAGTGAACGGAAGAGACAGAGTACCTGCTGTCATGTGACAGACTTTCTGGTGATAGATGCAAGAGTGGCAGGCATGGTCACCGGGGAAAGGCAGGAGAGCTAAGGCCAAAGATAAATAAAAGTTTGCGGTAAAGCTGGTATCCTAATATCCCCTCCTGGGTTCAAAACCCTATCAAAAGGCAGACTCCCTAAATACCTTTTAAAAGGATGTTACAGGCTGATGCAACATTTTGTTTCAAGCTCTAAAGCTGCCACAGGTCACTAACTATCCCATTACTTGCTAATGACCTAAGTAACGCACTACTAGGTAATGCAATAGTAGCAGTAGCAGTAATGGCCAACATTTCCTGGACATGGGTGTATGTTCAGAGGACTGTGCTCTGCATTTTACATACACCATCCGTCTCATTAAATCCTCCTAGCAACCCTGAGGAGGAGGTATCGGTACCCCAACAGTTAGGTGCAGAAACTGGGGTCATTGATGTCAAATAACTAGGCCAAGGTCACAGAGATAGAGGAACTCACATCCTGGTCTGTCTGCCTCCAAGAGTAAAGATGAGGCTGGAAGACACAGCCTGTCAGCCTACACTCAACCTGTTGGCCACTCCATGCCAGTGTGGGTCTCTCGATTTTCCTGTTCCTCCTACACAGGACAGGTGTGTAGGATAGGTGTGTAGGTCAGGTTTCCTCCTACAAACCACACACCTGCAGTTTATCCATAAGGTCTTATGCCAAGCAAACAACTATTTTCATTAATATACACTGTATTTTTGTCTATTCAATGTGGTTTCTCAGAAAATGTAAGTTGTCAGCAGACCATCTATGTCCAAGTCGTGTATTTCACACAGATAATAAAAGCACACAGTGGCATGAGGACTACCTTGTTTGAAATGTAAATGTTCGCACACTGTTAAACTCTGAAAAGCAGGGAGGTTAGATGAAGTATTCATTTGCACTTTTGAGCACCATCAGGCAAGACAGATTGCTTGCTGCCCTATAAATTTTCACCACTAGATTAAATTTTGTTAATGGGACCAAGAACATTCAAAATAACCCATTTTTCTATGTGAATATTGGATCTAAATCATTACTCCTCTACCAAATTAAGTTTTGTTGTTGTTGTTTTTTTTTTAATCCTTCTAAGAATCTCATCAAAGGGCTATCTGCCCAGGCTCACCCCTCTGCTGACTAACTCTGCCAGCTCTAGGAATCCCTTGTGGGTAAGTGTGTAAGCATCTCATTCTATCAACATTTAGACAATATCCACAATGTATCAGAAAATACAGGTGCATTCACACAGGTTGTGTCATTTAAGCCTCCCCAGAAGTCTGGGAAATACGAGTTTTCTCATCTCACTGATCAGGGCCGGGGGAAGAAAAAACAAGGCTCAGAGAGGTTCTGTCACTGCCCCGGGGGCACACAGCTAGGACAGGGCCAGGCCAAGGTCAAATCTATTGTTCCAAATCCAAGTGCTTGGTCTCCTTTCACAGGTGTTTCCTTTATACCAATCAGTTAAGAGACGTCGGAATTTAGCTGGTGATGCAGGCTCTGTAAATGTTGGCTGAATGAGGAAAACGCACTCATGGGCTGTAAGTAACTGAGAGCTATCTGTATTTATGGGCTTCCCTAGTGGTTCAGAGGGTAAAGAATCCGCCTGCAATATGGGAGACCTGGGTTTGATCCCTGGGTTGGGAAGATCCCCTGGAGGAGGGCATGGCAACCCACTCCAGTATTCTTGCCTGGAGAATCCCCATGGACAGAGGAACCTGGCGGGCTACAGTCCATGGGGTTGCAAAGAGTCGGATATGCCTGAGCGACTAAGCAGAGCACAACACATCTGTATTTACATCAAGACAACTCTCACTTCTTCCTGGATCATAACAACTGTCATAAAACACTACAAATGACCAAAGAAAGGAAGGGGTCAAGAGAAGAAAGCCTATGCTGGCACACAGTGGGCATCCAACAGCATCTCTTGGCCTGCTGAGCTCATCAGCTAATAATCCCTACAAAGAGAAACTCACACTGGAGTGTGAACTGCCATTCCTGTCTGAGAGGGCAACATGACAGGGACTGTACCCTTCTAATAAACTTATGTTACCCATGCACATCCAATGATAAGGTTACCGAGACTTAAAATTCCAGTCGGATTACCAGAGCAGCTGCTCAGGTGCACCATGCATGTCTCATATGTTACATCAATGGGGACAGCCTGCTTCGCTGGCCAGTGAATGGCCTGAGCATCTGGCCTTTGAACTGTACATTTTCATACTTTACCTCCCTAGAACAGCATTCAGGAGGAGTTCACGACGCCTGCCCTGAAACACTCAGCACCACAGAATGCAGCCCTGGCCTGTGCACCACCAACATTTCTCAGTTTTCCAGAAAGAACTGAAAAATAATTCTCCACCAATCTGTAAAAAATAGGTGGTCAGAATGGGCCCTCAGACTGAACCCACAGGAAGTGGCTGATCCTGCGTGCTGATTTATATGGAAACGTCGATACTTTGCTGTGACCTTCCATTCATTTTGCTGTCTCGGTTATGCCAGGATAATGAGGATTTGGAGTACAAGACTCACCAAGTCCATTTCTCCATTAATAGATAGGGTTTGATCCATTAAGGGGAATCGTAAGAGTATTTCCAAGCTATCTTAGTTGCCACATAGAAAAACCAATTATCCAGAGGCCCCTCTCCCTGGCAGGAGGATGAGCTCTCTGTGCATCAATATTTCATGCCTTGTCATCTGTGCATTATTTAATAAAGCAATTGAGGGGATGAGTTTATTTTATTTTTCAACCTCCCCACCAGAGACCCAGGCCTACAGTACATGATGCTGGAACGCAGCTGGTAATCATAGAGATGTATCTGCAGGTGTTCTGAAGCCAAGGGGCTGTTTCTAGCCTGAACTGCACACTCCCAGTATCTGATATACACTCCTGACACCAGGGACACCCAATCACCATCTGTTCTCGCCGCCTGAGGTGAACTCACTTCAGAATCCGATTAACAGCGATGCAATTGATCACCAAATGACCAGACACTTACTGAGTGCCACATTAAGGGACACAAAGCTCATCACCTGGGGTCCCTGCCCTCCTGGAACCTAGAGGCTCCCTGTGGAGACAGGATGAAAACACATGGGCAGGCAAATGGTGGAGATGGCAAACCAGCTGAGCACATGACTGGCTATCACGCTGGTGGTGCACAGGGCCTAGCACGTGAATAATGTGTCTGGATACCTGCCATCTTCTTTCCATCCAATATTTCACTCCTTTTCTTCCAGCACCCAGGCTCCCCTTTCTACATAGCGCTCATGGGAATGTGGTCTCCATTGATATCTGCCTTTCTTCCCATGGTGAAGGGACCAGATCCCGCTTTTTCCTGAGACCTGGGGTAGCAGATAGCATGTGGTCCGAGCCCAAGCCCCAGACCTCTTTCAGAATCTTCAGAAAATCCGAGGATCACATTCACCACAGCCAAGCACTTGGACTTGATGTATGTGTATGTATGTGCCAGGGTATGACCTCCAGCAGGGCCCTCAGTTCTTGTCCAGTGTTCAAGCCCATCCCCAATCCCAGCTGTACCTTGAACTCCTGTCACCCTTCTCTCAAATAACCTGTTTCTGAAATTTTCTTAAGCCAAGGGAGTTGGCTTCTATTTCTTGCACCCAAGATGCTGCCTGATCAAGAACTGTTTGTTGAGCAAGAGATGGAAGCTGTAATCCAATTGCTTCTCCATCTCATCACCAGCCCGGATTAGTCAGCCAGCAGACAGAGCATGTGCTTAGTGTACCAAAAGTATTTTTATGAGACTGATATTTCAAAGACAACTCAGCACCATCAAGCTGTGGACTAGAATCAGGGTAAACATCAGAATCGTGTCAGCTTTCCTGCATCTATTTTGTAGTTCAGCGTGGATTTCATTTTGATTTGCCTATGGGGTCAGAGCTTAAGGATCTGAAAAATCTTAGTCTGGCTCTGCCCACTGAACAACTATCTCTGCATTTAGCGCATCAACAAAATCAGGGTAAAGACTGGATGTTTCTTGTTGTAAATATTTAGCTACTGTATATTTAGAACTCTTACTGTGTTACGTAGTTACTACATTCTTTGTCTACCTGTTACCATTTAATCCTCACAACAGTACCACAAAGTGTATTATTATTTCCATTTTGTAGTAAAGGGAAGAGATACTCAGAGAAGATAAGTAACTTGTCCAAATTTACACAGCCAGGAGAAGGCAGAGCTAGGAGCTTTGGGTGTAACCTCACCACCAAATGATGTCACTTGAAGATTAGCCCCAGGCACCTATTACAGTGTCTTTCACAGTCAAACCCAATGACCATGTCCTGGAGGCCAAAAGAAGATTGAGCTATACCCAAGTCAGTCCCCAGTTTCTGCCTAAGGTTTTCCTTAAGAAAGAGGGATGTCTTCTCCAACTTTGATGTGAGCAGTTTTGCACCAGCAGCAAACAATCCCACATTTAGCAGAAGCCCTTCCTCTTCAAGTTTAAACATACTTCTCTCCTCTCCACGGGGAAGAGGCAGGCTGACCTGACTCAGTGGTATAATTGGCTTTCGTATGCTTGAAGACAATTACTAGGTCTCCCTGCAGGCTTCTTTTCCTGAGGCTACAATTCCTAATTATTTTTCATACATGCCCTAATTTCCGACTCCACGATCACATTTGTTGGTCTCCTTTGAACCATGTCCTAGCTGTCCTTTGCAGTTAGCAGTCCTGATATGTGGCATCACCCCTTGGTACCCAGCCTTGTCCATCGTCTTACACCTGACTCAGGTATCTGTGTTAGATGGGCAGAGGCAAAAAGATTCATGCCCAAGACAGGTGATAGCCTCCACTCTACAAGGGAGTATCTGCCTTGATCAGTGATCCTGTTCCAAAGCAGGTTCATTGGCAGGCCCAAGCATCTAGCAGTTGGTATTAGGGAAGGAACACCATCCAGGCTTAGCATCAGGGAATTCCTTGCCCTTCACCAGCCCCGGTGTTCTCTGATGAGTAATGGACACAGCCAGCAAGAAGAGTCCAGCACATGTCCATGGAAAGGAATAAAAGGAGAAGCAGTACCGTGCACCCCATGCAGAGGGCATCACCCAGGAATGACACTTTGTCATGGACAGAGCCACCACTGCCTTCTTACACATGCTGTGTCTCACACACCAAAGCTCCCCCATACCTCAACACACACACACACACACACACACACACACACACCCCTATGCAGATCTAATTCCTACTCATTTTTTAAGTGTCTATAATTCAGCTGGTCCCTGCCTTTGAGGAGTTTACAAAATTACACAAAGCTGCCAAGCATCTAAGAGAAAAAAATGACAGACTACCATGGAATGAGAGTCAAGAAGAGAGAGAGATTATGACCTATACCAGGCATGAAGAAGGCTTATAGAAAGGGGGGAAATAAAGGTGGGGGACTTGGAGGTGGGCTCTGAAAAATGGGTAATCTGAGACATGAGGAAGTGGTGGGCAGGTAAAACAAGTGATCGCAGGTGACAATAAAGTGCAGGTAGATTGGTTAGGCAGAGGGAAACTGAGGCCTTTGAGCAAAATCATGATATAACTGTACATGATTTACAATTAAATGCAACATCTTTACAAAGCACAAATGTTGGATCGCTATAGTTCCCACGTGAGTTGCTTAGGGCAGAGTACAGCTGCACCAGGGACAGAGTAAAGTAGGAGACGGATAGCTGCGTGTTATGGTCTGGTCTCTCCACTATCAGGAATTGCTGCATTGTTCTAGTAAGTGTTACTGTCAGCCAATATAACGCAGTGATTAAGAACTTAGGCTCCAGGTTCTAATCCCAGCTTTAGCTTTTCCTTGACCTTGGACAAGTTACTTAACTTTTCTTGACCTCAATTTCTTTATCTTTGAAATGGAAAAATAATTATATCTATCTTATAGAGCTGTCAAGTAATAAGTCAGACAATCCATATAAGGTGCATCACAGAGAACCAGGCATACAGAAAGCTCCTAAACCAGCCCTTTCAGCCCCATCAACCCCAGTCCACCCTCCCAACAACCATCCATTTAGATCAACATGATTTAGCTCTGTGTATGCAGATAGACCCGGAGAAGGCAGTGGCAACCCACTCCAGTACTCTTGCCTGGAAAATCCCATGGATGGAGGAGCCTGGTAGGCTGCAGTCCATGGGGTCGCTACGAGTCAGACATGACTGAGCGACTTCAATTTCACTTTTCACTTTCCTACACTGGAGAAGGAAATAGCATTCCTTCTTCTTGCCTGGAGAATCCTAGGGAAGGGGGAGCCTAGTGGGCTGCCGTCTGTGGGGTCACACAGAGTCGGACATGATTGAAGCAACTTAGTGGCAGCAGCAGGCAGATAGACCTCAACACAAACACATAACTGTTTATTACAAGCAATAAGCAGTGACTCCTTTGGAAAAGACACATATTTGTTCAAAACTCACAACAAAATTAAAATGTATTTGCAATAGTAGTAGGGGCTTTTCTGGTGGCTCAGATGGTGAAGAATCCACTTGCAATGCAGGGGACACAGGGTCAATCCCTGCGTCAGAAAGATCCCCTGGAGAAGGGAATGGCTACCCATACCAGTATTCTTGCCTGGAGAATTCCATGGACAGAGGAGCCTGGTGGGCTACAGTCCATGGAGTTGCACATAGTTGGACACAACTGAGTGACTAACACTTTCATAATAAAATTAAAAACGTATTTGTAATAATAGTGAAGGCAGAAGGCTTGCACATCTATTTTTGACAACACTGATGCTAATTCTAATGCTATAAAAAGAGGTTTCTGGAGCTGGGTCACAACCCCCAGGGACTGCCAACACCGTTAAATTTTTACCTAATCTTCCTAATGATTGAATTAATCTAAGGCAACAACCATTAAAATCAGGAATCCATCTTGCTTTAGAAGCTCCTACAATGAAAAGCGCATAGCAAATCTCACAACGTGCTTTATTTGTCTTCAAGGGAGAAAGAGCCCATCCCTTAATCACACAAATGGTCAGCTTGTCCTCGATTCTTTTAGGCATCTGCCATCAAGGTCATCTTGAACAGGCTCAGGCTGAGGGCTCCCTTCAGGCCTCCCAAAACACTTGGAAGAAGAAGCACTGCTCCATCCTTGGCCACGGATAAAAGAACAAGCAGGTCAATGACACGACTTAGCACACACCCTAGAAGCCGGAAAGATCCGTGCCTGTGTCCAGGGACATTGAGACTTTGGTATAACGAACCTGAAATGTTGTAACTGAAAGGCTCAGAATCTTGACAGGCTTCCCATGGTTACAAAAATCCCCCTCACCACAATCCATTGTGTGTGTTTCTATGTGTATATATACATATACAGACACTTTTTTCCATCAATAATTAAAATTGATGACAAGGACTCATCATCTGTTAAGTCCTCAGAAAGATTTTTTCGTCATCAGAAAACGCAATAATCCAGAATGATATTCTCATCAATACAGATCAGCCAGAGGAGCAGAACGGGCTGAAGACTAGTATGGATAAAAGAAAAAATCATGCTTAATATAATTGCATGCTTTGTGTTTGTTAGTCACTCAGTTGTGTCTGACTCTTTGCGACCCCATGGACTGAAGCTCACCAGGCTCCTCTGACCATGGAATTGTCTTGGCAAAAATACTGGAGTGGGTTGCAATTCCCTTCTCCAGGGATCAAACCCAGGTCTCCCTCATTGCAGGCAGATTCTTTACCATCTGAGCCACCAGGGAAGCCCCAATAAACTGCATATGGCTAACCAAATGCAACAACAGCTGATGCAATACCAACAAAATCCTAAGGATACCATGTCCTCTTCTCACGACCTTCTCCTAAAGTGCCTTCTTGGTGGTGGAGAGAGTGGTGGTCGGGGGTGGGCAGAAAGCTAGTGATCGGGTTTGACAATATAAGAGCATAACCACAAGACCCTCTGATTTCCTTTTTTTCAAGTTCTGATCATGTCCCCTTCTGCCAGAAATTTTTCAGCAGCACCCAATGCCTGGAACTGCAACCTACAGAAAGGAGTCAATCACCAGAGACTAGAGGAATTCATTCATTAACATAAGGCTAGACATGGTGTGGTCAGGGAACAGAGGAGAATGGACAGCCTGTAAAACCCTGTCTGCCCCCTTGATAATGGCATGTGGGGTGTGCATTTCTCTTAGTATTTGCAGCAATTCCTTCCAGAGAAAATCCACCATGCGGACTCAAAGACAACATTTTCTTTCTTTGAAATCAGGCAACCTCAGCCAGTGGGCAAAGCAGGTGTCCCATGGCACAAGTGTGCCAGGGGCATCCCACATTATCAAAGGCATTTTCAAAGAGATCCAGGGTAGAAGGGAGTCCAGATGCCCCTTCTCTGAGAAAAACAGCCCTTGGCAGCAGCTGGGTGAAGGAGCTTGGGGCGCTTGGCTTGGACGAGACAAAAGATAAGAGAGAACCATGGTGCAATGTATGAGTGAGGGAGGCTGGAATCAAGAGGGAGTGACAAAGAGAGAAGAGAGTAATAGATAAGAAAAGAAGATGCACAAATACTTCAGGAAAACAGGTTTAAACAGGCTGGGGAGGGGGAAATGTAGGGGTTTGCGAAGGAGGGGCACAAAATGGAGAGCTTGTAAGATAACAAAGTTTAAAACTCTCTTTCACAGGAATGCACGCTAAAAAATTCTTCCACCAAAATGCTGTCAGACTCAAAGATAAGAGGAAGGGGAGCCCCGAGCATTTACTTTGAAGAGTCTTTTAAAGAAATGTCTTTGGTGTCATCCAGTGAGAGGAAAGTGGAGAAGGAAATTGCAACCCACTCCAGTGTTCTTGCCTGGAGAATCCCAGGGACAGGGGAGCCTGGTGGGCTGCTGCCTATGGGGTCGCACAGAGTTGGACATGACTGAAGTGACTTAGCAGCAGCAGCAGCAGCAGTGATAGGAAGGAGGAGTTGGAGGGACCAAGATCTCTGATGGAGTGTTGGGGGTGTGGCAGGGGGCAGGGAGGGGAGTATCATTTGTCAAGCCTCCCAGAAGGGAGATTAGAGAAAAATCCCATGACCTCCAATCCTAAGCAGAGCCAGTCCAGTAAAAGGTGTGGCCATCAGGCCAGGGAAACGGAAGGACCTTCAGGGAAGGGAGGGGAACATACCTGCTCTGTGGCCACCTTCCAGATATCACCTCCATGCCTGTGGAGGATGAATCCCTGGGGCCATGTCACCCCCCAGCCCTCGGAACAGTCATCCCATCCCACGGCTCAGTTCACAAACACGTCCACCTTCTCCAGAGGCCTCCCAACCATCCAGCGGCTTCACACCAAACCGCCCAGAAATGGGCTCATCTATCTATCTGCCAACATCTGCTGGATCATAGAAAATGCAAGAGAGTTCCAGAAAAACATCTACTTCTGTTTCAATGACTACGCCGAAGACTTTGACTGTGTGGAAAACAACAAAGTGTGGGAAATTCTGAAAGAGATGGGAACACCAGACCACCTTTCCTGCCTCCTGAGAAATCTGTATGCAGGTCAAGAAGCAACAGTTAGAACCAGACATGGAACGATGGACTGGTTCCAAATTGGGAAAGGAATACATCAAGGTTGTATATTGTCACCCTGCTTATTTAACTTATATGCAAAGTACATCATGAGAAATGCCAGGCTGGATGAAGCACAAGCTGGAATCAAGACTGCCAGGAGAAATATCAATAACCTCAGATATACAGATGATACCACTCTTGTGGCAGAAAGTGATGAGGAAGTAAAGAGCCTCTTGATGAAAGTGAAAAAGGAGAGTGAAAAACCTGGCTTAAAACTCAACATTCAAAAAACTAAGATCATGGCATCAGGTCCCATCACTTCATGGCAAATATATGGAGAAACAATGAAAACAGTGAAAGAATTTATATTTTGGGGCTCCAAAATCACTGCTGGTAACTGCAGCCATGAAATTAAAAGAAGCTTGCTCCTTGGAAGAAAAGCTATGACCAAGCTAGACAGCATATTAAAAAGCAGAGACATTACTTTGCTGACAAAGGTCTGTCTAGTCAAAGCTATGCTTTTTCCAGTAGTCATGTATGGATGAGAGAGTGGGACCATAAAGAAAGCTAAGTGCTGAAGAATTGATGCTTTTGAACTGTGAAGTTGGAGAAGACTCTTGAGAGTCCCTTGGACTGCAAGGAGATCAAACCAGTCAATCCTAAAGGAAATCAGTGGAAGGAATTCATTGAAGGACTGAGGCTGAAGCTGAAGCTCCAATACTTTAGCCACCTGATGCAAAGAACTGACTCACTGGAAAAGATCCTGTCGCTGGAAAAGACTGAAGGCAGTAGGAAAAGGGGATAACAGAGGATGAGATGGTTGGATGGCATCACTGACTCAATGGACATGAGTTTGAGCAAGCTCTAGGAGTTGGTGAAGGACAGGGAAGCCTGGCATGCTGCAGTCCATGGGGTCGCAAAGTTGGACATGACTAAGCAACTGAACTGAACTGATCTGTTTGATTATTGACCATTGATTCTCTCGTTAGAACACAAGTTCCACAAGAACAGAAATCTGTTTGTTTAAGCTCTCAAGCCCCTATGCTTAACACATGGTCAACACACGCTTTGTAGAGCCAGGAAAAGAAAGTCTACAAGCAATAAATGCTGGAGAGGGTGTGGAGAAAAGGGAACCCTCTTACACTGTTGGTGGGAATGCAAACTAGTCAGCCACTATGGAGAACAGTGTGGAGATTCCTTAAAAAACTGGAAATAGAACTGCCTTATGACCCAGAAATCCCACTGCTGGGCATACACACTGAGGAAACCAGAAGGGAAAGAGACACGTGTACCCCAATGTTCATCGCAGCACTGTTTACAATAGCCAGGACATGGAAGCAACCTAGATGCCCATCAGCAGATGAATGGATAAGAAAGCTATGGTACATATACACAATGGAGTATTACTCAGCCATTAAAAAGAATACATTTGAATCAGTTCTGATGAGATGGATGAAACTGGAACCTATTATACAAAGTGAAGTAAGCCAGAAAGAAAAACACCAATACAGTATACTAACGCATATATATGGAATTTAGAAATATTGTAACAATAACCCTGTGTACGAGACAGCAAAAGAGACACTGATGTATAGAACAGTCTTATGGACTCTGTGGGAGAGGGAGAGGGTGGGAAGATTTGGGAGAATGGCATTGAAACATGTATAATATCATGCATGAAACGAGTCGCCAGTCCAGGTTCGATGCACGATACTGGATGCTTGGGGCTGGTGCACTGGGACGACCCAGAGGGAGGGTATGGGGAGGGAGGAGGGTTCAGGATTGGGAACACAGGTATACCTGTGGCGGATTCATTTCGATATTTGGCAAAACTAATACAATATTGTAAAGTTTAAAAATAAAATAAAATAAAAAAAAAAAAAGAAATTTCTCAACAGTCACTGTACACCTTACCAGCAGCTACAGAGGGGACCGTCATGCTATCCTGTTCTGATGTCGGTTATGCACCAGGCATCCATCTGCAAGCCATCCTGACAATTTGCCAAAGGAAAACACGATGGGCATATCTCACAATAAAGAGTCTGAAGCTCAAGGAGGCCAAGAAACTTGACCTTGGGAGTAACTGGATGACAAAGCAACAAATTCAGAAACCCAAGGTCCTTTTCTACCAAGTTTGGGGGACGACAGAGTCTACGCCAGGCCAGCTGGCTCACTTTGCCCTGAGAGATCACAGCTGGAGCCCCTCATCCCAGTCCTGCACCTTCAGGGTGGGAAGGGGCAGAAATAAGCAGTGTAATTTGTTCAGACCCAGCCTACCACTGACCCACCTCTGCACTGGCCCAACACTAATAGTATCTCTGCCTCCAGATTCCCAGCCCCGTGCCCCACCCTGGAGGCAGGGATCAAATCTGGAATCACAGCAAGTGTCAGAGGAGAAGCTTGTGGGGACTCGAGAAGCACTTAGTACTTGTTGGCTCGAGAGGGAAAGACGGTGCCCTGGGCTTCTGTGAGGACACTGGGCCTCAGCTCTATGGCTCCAGGCCTGACCTCTCCTAAGGGCCCAACTGCTCTTCCAACACCTACATGGGTCTGAAGAGCCCACACTTCATGTCCTAAAACAACATTCGTGATTCTGCAAAACATGTTCACCTGTTCTTCTCCATCTCACTCAACATGAGCACCACCCACTTGGCTCTGAAGCCAGACACTTAGGAAGTTACCTCGATTCCTCCAGCCACATCATCCATCAGTCTCACTCGTCCTCCTCTTAACTGTACCCTGCATGTGGCCTCTTCTCTCCATCCTCATGGTCTCTCTGGATACCTGCAGCAGGAGTGGACCACCTGTCCTCCCCTCGGGTCCTGCAGTCTCCCTTTCAGGCAGCATCCGGAGTCATCATTCAGAAATATGAATTCCATTAAAGCTTGAATCCTGTTTGAAATCTGCTCCCATGACTCAGAAAGCCTCTCCCATGGCCTGTAAGATCCTATATGATGTGAACCCTGCCCACTTCTCTGCCCTCATCCCTGGCCGCCTCACCCTAGGGTCCAGCCACGAAAGCTCACCTTCTGTCTGACCCTTTGCCAGGAAGTTGGTTCTAGCCTCAGAGTCTTCACTATGCTTGGAATGGTCCTCCCCAGGTCATCGCTTCCTGGCTCCTCCTGGTTACTTATACGCTATGTGTCTCCAAAGAACCCTTCTCGACCTCACTTTGTAAAGAAGTCATATCCCTCCATCATATCCTGACTTTTCTTGTCAGCATTTAGCAGTCTTTGCTACTTCCTTGTTTATCTCTCTCAATAAAATGCAGGCCCACAAGAGCAGTGATCTTTCCTGTTGTGTATCCCAGAGCCTAGAAAAGTGCCTAGAGCATGGCAGGAGCTTGGCATAACCTTAACAAAGGGCTAAAAGTTCCTCTGCATCCCCAGGGACTGCACAGTGCCTGGCACAACACCAGGCCAGAAGAAGAGGTACCCAGAAACATGAAGACATGTTCGACTGAGGATAGTGAGTTTCTTTTCCACACTGATTAATAAGTGACTGGTTATAGAGCATTTCTAAAGCCATTCAGGTTATTCAAACTCTGGCATTATTTTCCTCTGATATGAAAAATAGATTTTGATGACAAAAATGGGACTGTGCAGGAAAGGCCAACTCCATCCCAAATCTGCTAAGAGCCACACTTGTAATGGGTTAAAAAAATTAAAGGGAGCAGTTTTCTACTTATACCTAGTGAAAAAGCAAGATATCTGGCCCCTTTTCCCCATTTGATCTAAAAATAAAGGCCCTGGCTTTGAGTCCCTGGGTGAGAGTCTGATCTAAGTTCCGATGGTGTCTGAGAAAACGTTCAGCCATGTGTTCAACCCTTAGCAGGGCATAATGTCACCAATTAGTTAACTCACACATCTAAGTCCTCACACACGGTGAATTACAGGCTCCCAGCGCTGGAAGAACTGCAGGGGTCCTCCCGTCCCTCCTCCGCTTTGTTGGGGTATCTTGAAGCCCCAAGAACTATTTCTATCTTTAAGGGAGGGATACTTTTCCATGACACCTATTTTTCCAACCACTCTCACAGCCTGAAATTCCTCTAAGTAACAGCCTAAGTCTTGCAGAGCACTAATCAATGGTCTGCCCTGCTCTTTGCCCAGCAGAGATGAACTAAAGTTCATGCCCAGGTTGGGCAGCAAGAGAGGGAGGGAGCAGAGCTGCTCCAAGCCCCAGGGGAGTGCTTGCTAGCAGTGACATGTGTGTCAGGGCCCTGACTTTATTGAGAAGGACGGATTCAGAGCACTGACTCTCTTTCTAATGCTCAGGGCTTTTGTGCGGATTCAGCCCAAGTGAAGTCACTCCCTTCTTGGACCAGGCACTCCTTGAGGCCATGTCTTGCTCTCTCCAGGCCCCTCATTTATGTGGACTCTGCCCTCTCCAGATGCTAGACAACACAGCTTGACAGGAATCATCTCCTTTCCTCTGTAGAATAAGCCCACAAAGGGACCATCAGCATCACAATTTTACAGTGAAGAAACTGAGACTCCAAAAGGTTACATCACCCACCAAAGGTCACACCATCAACAAGTGGCTGAGCTGGGGCCACTGGAATTCTGCAGCAGTGAGAACCCCAACTTTACTCCACCCCTCACCCCCACACAGCTGGCCCAGAAAACCAGGCACGTGGGACACTCCAGCACTTATCGAGCTGAGTTTAACATACTTTGCAAAGCAAGCAAGAAAGATGCATGTGTAAGATGATACTGTTCATTTATATCACTTTTTGTAACAATAATGTTTGTAAGTATCTGTCCAGTCTAAATATTTGACTCTCTGAAGCACCAGGCTCCTTTCCTGAATTATTGCATCTTATTCCTCAGTGACTCTGGGTTACACATTGTGATCCTCATTTTGTAGGAGAGAACATCAAACTCAAAGAAATCTCCAGCTTCCTAAGCCCAAAGCCAGTGGGTTCTATTTCCCAAAGACCCTGCTTGTAAGCTTCTTGGGGATTCCAGTCACTGCTCCAGGGGCTGTTGGATTCCCTGGCACTATGCCTTTGGCCACCCCACGACCACCTCCGCTATGACACCGAGGCCCCTCCTTCCTCCAGCGCTTGGCTGGAAGAAAACCAGGAGAGCCAGTGGCTCCAGAACATCTGGGGCAGAGCCGAGAGGAGACCTCATTTCCCCTCCTTAGCATCCCTCCTTCCCACACTCTGATGACCACAGTCTCAAAATAGATACCCCAGAGATCAGGCAACCAGGATGATGGGAAAAACACAAAAAGCCCATGAACGAGCCATGTACTATCCTCATCCTCAAAACAGAAAACCAAAGTAATGTGTGATCCAGTAGATGGCTTGCTTAGGTTTGACTTGGAACAGAATGCAACCTTGTCAAATGTGAGGTCTTGGTCTGGGCAATGAGAGAGGGCATGGGGATAAAGTTGACCTCAAGCTCATAAGCACAAGCATCTTCAATCTTACAGCATCACCCTCACAACAACCCTGTGTGTGTGATTAGTAGCTTCAGTAGTGCCCAACTCTTTGTGACCCTATAGACTGTAGCCCATCATGCTCCTCTGTCCATGGGGATTCTCCAGGCAAGAATACTGGAGTGGGATGCCATGCCTTCCTCCAGGGGATCATCCTAACCCAGGGGTTGAATCCGTGTCTCTTGTTTCTCCTACATTGGCAGGCAGGGTCTTTACTACTAGCAGCACATGGGAAGCCCCAGAAACAACCCTGCTGCTGCTGCTGCTAAGTCGCTTCAGTCGTGTCCGACTCTGCGTGACCCCATAGACAGCAGCCCACCAGGCTCTGCCGTCCCTGGGATTCTCCAGGCAAGAACACTGGAGTGGGTTGCCATTTCCTTCTCCAATGCATGAAAGTGAAAAGTGAAAGTGAAGTCGTTCAGTCGTGCCCGACTCTTAGCGACCCCATGGACTGCAGCCTACCAGGCTCCTCCGTCCATGGGATTTTCCAGGCAAGAGTACTGGAGTGGGGTGCCATTGCCTTCTCCGACAAACAACCCTAACTTGGAGCAAAAACACACAGGGGAAACACAGGTGCTCCCAGCAAAAAGGGAAAGGCTCAGTAGAGGAATGAGATTTGGCTGGGCACTGAGAAGCAAAGATGTTTCCAGCAGGACTAAAGCATCCTGAGGAGAAGTAGCAGCATGCATGAACATGGAAAGAGAGGAAACTGAAGATACGGAGAGGATTGTTCCAATCTGCATGCATGTGGGGCTGGTCCAGGCCCGAATAAGAACAGAAGAACCGTAAGCCCTGTGCTAGGCAGTTTAGACTTTATTCAATAGTCAGTGTATGCCCCATTGTCAGTTTCTAGGAAGGAGAGTGATACCAAAGGAGGTGCTTTAGGGTCCTTCACATCATCAATCATGGGGGATCAGGATAAACCAGAAGAACCCACTGACAGGGGGCTGTGGGGACCATGGTTCTGCTGACAACATGGGGCTCTCTCAAAAGCCAGTCTTAGAAATGAAACTTCTGAGCTGGATGGAGAGATTGAGAGAAACAGTCACAGGGCAAGATGGAGAGGAGCCCCGAAGCTAGCTTTCCAACTCCCGAAGCTTCTAACTCGCCATCAGCTTTGCATCTCTCTTTTGCTGGATTTGAATAAAGCATTAAACAGAGCTGGAAGTGTGGTCCCCACGGAGGTTAGAAACTTAGGAGCATTAGCTGACAAACAGGCTCGCTGCTGTGTAAACTCCCAGGGCAAATGCAAAGTGTGAGCTAATCTTGCCATCATCACAAGTTCTCTGAGCTGAGGATAATGTATGATAATCTAAATCTGGCCAGGCAGACGCCTGCCTGGGAAATCTGATAAGGATTTGCTTGCTGATTCCCTTCCATCCTCTGGGAGACTGCTGGACATGGCAGATCAGACCTGGTCATGGAGCTGACACGTCCCCAGCGCTCCAGCCCCTCAGGCATTCATCTGCCAAACCTCCATTACTGGCTAAAAGGGGCCTGAGGACAACAATCTGAAAATAATTCTGCAGTGGTGGGTTCACTGGAAAAAACCTACAGCTTGATCAGCACACGGTCGAAGAGTTCAGAGACCGCCTCTCTATACAGACCATATGTAAAGCTCAACTATGCCCCTTCTTTGCTTAATGTCTTCCAGAAGATTCCATCAACTCTGAAACAAAATTTAAAATGTTCAGTCAGGGACCTCCCTGGTGGTCCAGTGGTTAAGGCTCCAAGCTTCCACCACAAGGGGCACAGGTTCAATCCCAAGTCAAGGAACTAAGATTCCACATGCCACATGGTAGCACCTCCCCGGCCAAAAAAAAATGAAAAAATCATATGCTCTGTTGGGCACACCTCTCAGCTCCCCACCCCCTAAAACCCCACACCTCTTGATAAGTAAGCAGCCTACAGCTCCCCTCATGGAACACACAGCCCCCCACACTGTGGTTCTGATGGTTCCCTCCACTTGCACTGCCCCTCTCTGCTCCTGGCTGGATTTCATTTGTTCTTCAAAACACAACTCAGATGCCTCCTTCTTTGGGAAGTTACCTCAACAACATCTCTTCAGCTCTCAGTTACACTGCTGATACTTGTCAGTATTTACTATATGTACAGGCAGTGCTATTACAATCCCTGCTTTACAACAGGAAGACCAGAGAGGTTAACTTGCTGGAAGTCATGGAGACAGATCCTGAATTCACACCACACTCCAGCCTGGATTTTGGAGCCCTCATCTGAATGACCTGTTTACACTTAACGACTGCACCAGCATTTCTCTGTCTTGGTCTCTTTCCCACCAGATGGCCAAGTCCCTGAGGGCAGAGATAGCCCAATTCCTCCCCCTGGCCAGTGCAGGGATAGTGGCCTGCTGCAGGGCTCAGTCAAGAGTCTCAGAGCCGATGGTCCCACAGGAGCATCAGGCTAACACCTCCACTCCAGATGCCCTCCTCCTAGAAACACACTCCCTGGACTCTGGCCAACCACCTTCTAGGCCTGTGTCATCAATTTGCAGAGAAACTTGATGAAGTGTGAACAGTTTAGTAGAGAGACACTCCATTTCAGAGCAACTCTTAGTGTACTCATTAGGGACAAGGTACCAGCACTTTGTACGAAGGACATAAGAAGGCACCGGACTGACCAGGAAAGAATAGGTGACTCTCTGTGTAAATACATAACATTTCATCATGTGTAAATATACCCATTTTCAGTGGAGAAGGAAATGGCAACCCCCTGAAGTATTCTTGCCTGGGAAATCTCAGGGACAGAGGAGCCTGGCAGGATAAAGTCCATGGGGTCGAAGAGTCCAACACTATTGAGCACACAGGCTCACATATCCCTTTCAAACACCCCTTAAGCTCATGAATCTTCACAGAGTGCTCACTATGTGGCAGAGACGTGCACAAAAAGAGGAGTCAGACCTCATACCTGCCCACAGCATACCTGGCAAGACAGTGACTACCTGGAGATGAAAATGAAGGACCGGCCAACGCTGGGACTATGAAAGTTGAGTAAAGGTCAGGAAAAGCGACATGGAAACATCCTGACCTAAAAACCATTATTCACGCTGTTACTATCTGGGTCCATGTTCTAAAGCCAACTGGGCAACCAAAATATGGATTCCTAGATCTCACTTCCTGAAATCAGAACCTGAGTGGGAGGGCCCACAATTCCACACTTTCAAGTTCTCCAGGTGACGCCCATGCAGACTGTCTGGCATGGGTCTAAGGATGGGGTTCTGGAGCCACTGTTCAGGGATATAGGGGCCCTGAGAACACGGAGGGGGCTGCAGGAAGTCTGAAAAGCCTCAGACTCTAACCTAGATGCAAGGCAGGGATAGAGATGCAAAGGTAGAGACATGTAGATGCAACGGGGGAAGGAGAGGGTGGGATGAACTGAGAGAGCAGCATTGACATATATATACTGCTGCTGCTGCTGCTAAGTCGCTTCAGTGGTGTCTGACTCCGTGCGACCCCATAGACGGCAGCCCACGGTTTAAAACACAGAGCTAATGGGAAGCTGCTGTAGAGCACAGGGAGCTCAGCTCAGTATTCTGTGATGACCGGGAGGGCTGGGATGGGAGGGTGGGAAGGAGGACCAAGAGGGAGGAGACATATGTACACATATAGCTAATTCAGTTGTTGTACAGCAGAAACTAACATAACACTGGAAAGCAATTACCCTCCAATTAAAAAAATAAAAAAGACTGGCATTTATACCCAGCCTTCAGTTCTTGCTGGCTGTGTAGACAGGGGTAAGCCACTCTGCCTCTCAGAACCCCTGTCCTCCCCGGCAGGCTGGAAGGCACAAAGGTTCAGAGTCAGAAACCCCAGCTCCACTATTTCACTGCAGGGTGACTTGGGGCAGGTCACTCATGCCTGCTCTGGGCTAGAGCTTTCCTTACTTATAACATGGAGTGATGACTATTATCCCCTCAGAGAAGATGATCCACATAGTGCACTTCGCACAGCAGCTGACACCTGGCCTTCAGGAACTGCTTCCCTGCCATTATCATCATCATCCCCACCATGGCGTGGCCTTGTGGCCTTAGCATTAGCCCCGTGACCACCAATGAAGTAGGGTTCCCAGGGCAGGAACAAACTTTATCAGAATCTTAAAACAGAGCATTGTCTTCTTTGATTACCATGCAAGGGAGACATTCTCTAGCGAGCATTTGCAGACGCGTTTTCTCCCGAGGGTCCACAGGTGTGCTGAAGAAGCCAGCAGAATCAGCTCCTGAGAGCATGCAACACACACCCCGAGTCAAAGGAGGCTGCTGAAGCAGGCACCAGCCTGGCATTAGGGTTTAGACATGGACCCCAGCACCCAGCCAGGCACAGCCCTTCTCTTTCCCAGCCCCACACGAGTTACTCCTGACCCAGACGTCTGTCCCTCTCCTTGCCCCAAGATGTCCATCATCTCCTGGTATCTGCCACCCACACTCCTGTCATCTGGGGAGAAGGTAAAGAACTCCCCAGGCTGGAGCTCCATGATATTTCCAATAAAATCAACACCCGTGTGCACATGCACACACCCGTGAAATCAAACGAGAGGTCACTTGCCCTTCACAGTCCAGGGCAGCGAACATTAAGGCAGCCACTTATCGCCCAGCCTGGAACAGGAGGAGGAAGGCCGACAGCACTACGACAGAGGCTTCTCCAGGAGAATGGGGAGGTATGTGGCTGGCGCCAGCCTCTTCCCAAGCTCCTCGGCTGCCCCTCCGGCCTCCCTCCTGTCTCACCCTCAGCGCTCCTCTCAGTTTCCAGAGGATTCCAAGAGCTACCCTGCTTGGAGACCTTGGGCTAGCTGCTTCTTCTCAGAGCCCTGTCAGGAGCTTCTCATGCCTGCACCCACCCATCCCCCGGGGCCTCATCTTCTATGGTTCCATCTCAGAGAGGCCGCCCCTGACGACACTGTTCCTTTAACTCTCTCCCAACATAATCTGCATGATCCCTCCAGAGAACTCCTGGTGATTCTGTCTTGTGTTTATCTTCCCGACCACAGCTCTAGCACCCAGCAGAGAGGACAGCACAGAGTGGATGAATGAAAGGACCAAGAGGGACTCCCCTGGTGGCCCAGGGGTTAAGATGCTGTGCTTTTCCACCACAGGGGCCACAGGTTCAATCCCTGGCCAGGGAACTAAGATCCTTCATGCCCTGCAATGTGGCCAAAAACGTAATAGAAATATTTTGTTTAAAAAAAGGAAGGATCAACAAAGGGAAGGGGTGGGGCAAAATGAAGGCAGCAGGAGGACAAAACGAAAAGGCTCAACTGGAAAGGGAGGGAAGGGAAGAAATAGGATGAAACAGAAGACAAACTGCTTTTCTCGGGTCCTGCCTGACCAGAGGTATTCCTATTTCTTGTTCTTTGCCTTGGAAGCACTACACAGATTCCACTCCATCTACTTCAAATTGACTTGCTCCGGCACTAAGGCCACCCTCTCTGAAGCCCCCTACCACCAGACACCAACCCTGGCTGCTCCCCACACCCATGGCCCAGCTATTTCTTCCACAAGGAAGAAACCTGTGGGTTGTAACTCTGGGAAGGATCCTGAAATTTCCTGAGCAGCTGGTGCAGGCTTCAGCACTGAAGGAATCCTAGCAATTATTTTAATTTGTTGAGTTTCTCTTTTGAATTCAGGAAACAGAAGCAGACAAATTAGCTACACTTGTATGACTCCAATACCTGACAGTTTTGTAGCAATCGCCTTTTCAACCCAGGGCCCTCTGAGGCTCCTAAGTCTTCATAAAATAAAGGAATAAGTAAAATCTTCAGAGAGGAAAGAGATGGATACAGTGGGGATGTGTGATTAGGTGATGGAGCCTGAGGTGCCAGGATACCTAGAGGAGGCCATCTTACTGTGGAGGCAGAAAAGATGTGTGAGCCGGGCTGGCATCCAAGGAGGCCCCTGCAGGACCACAGAGCCATCCCGCGGGGGCGGTGGCGGGGGGTGAAACTGCAAGCGGTGCCTGCACTAGATAAGGCCTTTCAAGGTACAGCCTGGTAATTGAAAACAAAATGAATGTGGGATTGCTACAAGACAGGCAGTAACAAAATACAGTGTTCCATCCTGATAAGTCATGAGAAATGAAGTCTTCTTCAGGGCCCGAAGTGGGGAAGGCAGCATGCGGAAGCCGATTTCCCTTGAGACCAAATTTATCTGCACTAGAGAACAAAGGTGATTACTCGTCCCCATCAAGTGTCCATCCTCGCAGCCACGAGGCCTCCCTAAGTCAGGGCGTGCATGTGCAGCAGTGAATGGGTGAGTCACCTCTCCCCGCCACCTTTAACAACACAACTCTGGCCCCATACCCCCTTCAGCTGCTTTCCTCTCGCTTACCTTTCACAACCAGCCTTCTCAAAGGAGTCTGTGGAGCAGTAACACTGATGACCATACAGAGACCGGTAAGCCAGGCCAGAGGCTTCCATTGCCCACACCCCCGCCCCACCTCCCCTGGGCCCCTCCTGGTGGAAACAGCTACATAATAGCTATGGCTCTTGCTCCGATTATCTGCTTGGATTACCTCTGTTGTCACCAACAACGTCCTGAAAGGACTCAATTTCACTCCATGAAAACACCTTAAAGCCCTGGACCAAACTGGACAAGCTAGCATCAGTAACTTTCCCCTACCCCGCAGGACAACAGACAGAAGGCATGGGCATTGGGAGGGTGTGACCGTTACTGTAAACTAAACGAAGGCTCGTTAGCTAGGTCAGGCTTAACCAAGGATACAACTGATACACGAGGGGCCACTGAGATCCCATCTGTGAGCCAAGTGTTCCCCACATTCCTCTCATTATCTCAGAATCCTAGTGTCCAGCTCGAGGAGGGATGAGGCAGTGAGTGGGGCCCTCGTCTGCATCTGGCCTAGTCCTTCTGTTTCCAGTGCCCTGGACTCCAGCTGGCCTTCCTTCTGTATCATTCCACTCTTGTTGGACACAACACTGTTCTTCCCCAGGGATCGATGACCTCTAGGCCTCTAACTCCACACATGTGCATACTTACCTGGCTTGGTTCTCAGCTCCCATAGGTCCCCTGACCACACCTTTCCTGAGTATGACTCTCCCTGTGGTTTCCATGACGCTCTGGCTCTGTCCATCCCAGTCAACTTCCCTCCTTTCTGGTATCTCCTCAGTCTCCTGTGAGTGCTCCTCCTGCTTTTTATCCCTTCTATGTCGCCATTCCCTGGGATTCTCTCCTGATTCTCTCTTTCACCAGTCTACTTTCTGTATAACATGACTCAAGTTCATCCCATCCCACACCTGGCCCCAACTTGCTCCTGGTTCCAGCCATACCTGAACACCATTTTCCAACCATACTCTGCTCCCAAGACTTGAGGACCTTTCTTATATTGTAATCTTCTGCCTGAAATGCTGTTTCCACCCTATCTACCATCCTTCAGGTCAGGGGTGACAGCCCAGAAAAGAATAACCAACTGCGTCCCTCCCTCAGGGCCTCTGTGGTCTTCTTCCCCCATCCTCCATGAGATCCAGGTCACGGCAGGGCAGGGCTGCGGTCTGATCCTGCCCTGCCTCTCAGGACTTACTTCAACCTCTGGCAGGGACTACAGCCCTATATGTATTTCTGAGCAAACCAAGCAGGACCCCTTGTGGGGTCCACCTGCTGCACAGCCAGGAGAAGCAAGCTTGCCCAGGACAAGAAGGGAGCTTTGAAAGGGCTTCCTGTCTGTGTTCCCACTTTGCAACTAAAGGATAGGATATTCTAGGATGTTTTTGAAACCTCTTATCTCTTAGTTCCTGTTTTATCTTCCCACTTAGAAGCTGCAGAGGGCCAGGACCTGGCAGATGCAGAAGAAAGACTCCAATCCTCCCTAGATATATCACCTTGAGCAACTTATTTAACCCCTCTGAGCACTTCCACTTCCGTAAATGGGAAACATTCAGCATCCCACAAATGGGTTGGAAAAAGAAGTTACCATGCGCCTTATAAAGGGCATAGTAAGCCCTCAGTTAATGTGGCATGCCTTTACCTCCATCCCTTTGTTCTGTAATCCTCAATAAGCAACGCACAGCACCCCATACCCACCTGTGTCCAAAAAAGGTGTGCTCTGTGATGGAAACTCTGTGACAGTGAACTCCATGACACAGCATGTACTTGGGGGCGAGACTGAGAAGTTCAAGGTACTTGGATTTTGGACATACAAGCCTTTGTTCAAAATAAGCTAGGTTTCATCTCGTGGTTCAAAACCTTTGCATGAATCATAAATTTCCTTTTCAAGGACTGCAGAAGCTGACCTGTAGTATCAGTAGGTCAGTCACACCCTTTCAGTCTCCACACAGTATCAATAGCCTCTAAGCTGGAATGGGCTTGGATCTGCTGTTCCATGATGTAAAATTGGTTTGTGATGAGCCACTCACACCACTGACCATGTCTCACTGCTTTCAGACAAGGTCTTATAGGCAATGAGGGGTGGAGGAACTTGAGGGGATCAGTCCCTAAAATCCATAAGTCTTAAAGCTCAGACACTTGGCTCCTAAAATTCCTAGTATCTGTCATGCAATAAACTCATCATCTGTCTTTATGGAAGGCAAAGAAGAAATGAGTGTCATATTAAAAGAGAGTCATACTAAAAAATAAGCTCAGAGAGACTCCTCCCCAGGAATGCATCCTGAATGGAGGGACTGAGTAGGAAATGATATTGTAGGAGGGCAAGGCATATATGAAAGCTCATAATAGAGTATAAACAGAGCACTCCAGACCTGAACACCAGGGCAGCAGAGTCCAGTGAGATCTGCTATTCGCCCACCAAGAGCAGCCACTGCCAGCTAAGAATAAAGAGAAAAGCCTAGAGTTAGCCTTTGGCCACCTGATGCAAAGAACTGACCCACTGGAAAAGACCCTGGTTCTTGGAAAGATTGAAGGCAGAAGGAGAAGGGGACAACAGAGGATGAGATGGTTGGATGGCATCACCGAGTCAATGGACATGAGTTTGAGCAAGCTCTGGGAGTTGGTGATGGACAGGGAAGCCTGGTGTACTGCACTCCATGGGGTCACAAAGAGTCGGTCACGACTGAGTGGCTGAACTGAGAGTTAGCGGATTTCTCCCACTCCCAAGGCTGCCTCCCCTGGGGGTACCTGTCTGTGTTGGGCTATTCAGTCCCTAGCATGGGTATAGCCAAGTAAGTGGCCTGGGATAGCCACCTCTCAGGGCACTGAAGAGTTTAAGCAAGGAAGAAATACAATCTGATTTATACTTTTAAAATATGCCTCAGTATCCATCAACAGAAGGATGGACAAATAAATTGTGTACATAACATATTACTGCCCAGAAGCTAAAGTGAATGAGCTAGAACAATACGGATCAACATGGATAAACCTAAAAGAAATTGTTAGATGAGAAAGCACAGTATGATACTGTAACATGAGGTTTAGAACATGCAAAAACAATGGTATGCATGCTTACTTGTGGACACATATGTAGTAAAAACATACACATACAGTGCAAAACATCAATGAGAAATTAAGGTTTATAGTTACTTCTTGGGAGGAAAGAGGGAAGTAAAAGCTGGGAAGGGCATCCTGGAGTCTTTAGTAACAAATCAATGATTTTTTTCTTTAAATAAATGATCTGAAGCTGACACAGCTGTGTTAAAGCTGGTAGGCAGACAGAGACATACATTTTTAAAGTTGTAGTTGTATAGAAGAATGTGTCACTCTGACAGCTATGGGGCAAAGGGACTGGAAGGGGTAAGACACAGGAAGCAGACGAACCAACCAGGAGGTAACAGTCATAGTCCAGACAAGAGGTGGTGGGAGTGAAGGGGGTTAGTGGAGAAAAAGTGAACAGTCACAGCATACATCTTAGAGGTGACAGAACAGGCTTTGGGTATTGATGGGATGTTTAGGGTAGATGGAGGTTGATGGATGGAGAGGAGGCATTATGATGTATGATTTCTTGGTAAGAGTAAGTGGGTGGTGGTAGAAAGCAGTGGAGGAAAAACATCTGGTCAACCCAGGGACAGATTCAGAGCCAACCACCCCCAACACCATTCCCTAGCAAATGAAGTGAGACAGACATCTCCCCAGACCCATAATGGGCTGTCACCATAGAATATCATGAGAATCCTTTTATAAACCATGCCTGGTGCCTGCCTTTGATGAAATAACCCAATTAAGAAAGGGATGGGAAGGACAGAACTGAAGCCCTCAGTGGTAAAGCAGCCAGTACTTAAATCTGTCTTCAAACCTTTGGGTACGGCCAGCAGAGAAAAACGGGAGGTCTGGATGGTGTCCATGAATACTTGATAGCTCAATATAGCTTTGGGGGTGCCAAGGACTATGAAATATGGACAGCGCTTGGCTGCCCCTGAGAAGTTACATTAGCGGTAATAACATGGTAGGCTATAGGTAGGATGCTGATAATTTATTTCCCCTTTAAGGATATGTTAGAAAAGGCACATTTAATAGTGTGGAAATGAGAATGGGTGAGAGATGATGTTGTAATCACGTAGATAACCCATCAGGCTCCTCCAGCTCTGAGATAGCCCTGGGTTGGCTCTCCTTTCCCATAGACACTTGTGAGGCTCCCTGCCAAGTTTCTTCCCTCCATTGCCCCCTCCAAATGCACACCCGACTCTGTTAGGCCAAGTGGGAAAGGGTTTAATTGCTCATTTCATTCACAAGCTGCCTGAGGTCTTGGTTTGCATGTATCCAGTATACCAACGTGCCTGTTTCAGACTGAATATTCCTAGAAGCAGGGCTAGAGCTGGAACCAGCCACTCTGCACAGTATCACCCACAGATGGAAAAAGAGCTGGCAATTTCTTTTCCCACATGTTTTAGAATCAATAACCCTTCTCTCATCACCAAAGGGAGAGAAGCGGCATGGAAGACTTAGTCATTCACATTCATTAATAAGGCATTAAGTATTTATTATACCGGGCACTGTGCCTTGCTCTCAGGGGGCTCTCAGTGCAGGGGATGGACAGACAAGTGAGGAGGCAATAAAGAACTGTGTGAGAAGGACAAAAGCACAGGGAGACACAGGGTGTCTAGGGGAGCCCACGTCACAGCTGGGAAGGCTGCCCAAGCGAAGCTGAGACATGCAGGACTAGAGAGCATTACAGACGAAGGGAGTGGAACAGTCTTTCAGGCAGAGGGAACAGCGTGTGCAAGGGGCCAGAAGTAAGAGCACATGTGGCCTGTTGGTAGAAAGGCAGCGATCCCGCCTTGTCAGAGCGGACAGCGGTGGGTGGCAGGTGCAGCAATGGGGGTGGTGGGTTAGCAAGGGCGCTGGTCTTTGCTCTCCCCGCACTCAGCCCCGGCTGCCTCGCCCTAGGCAGAGAGAGACATGTGGCCACCCACCCTCCAGGATTTCACAGAGCAGAGCCAAGTCCCCCTCCCCAACCCCTCCTGGCTTCAGTCTTTCCTCTCACAGCCTCCCCATCCCCTAGACCCCAGCTCCCTATACCGGCCCCCACGGGATTTTCCCCTAGGAAGGCAGTTCTCACCACGCTGTCACAGAATCTCTGCTGACCACTATCCACCCAGACCAGAGGGAAACCAGGCTCAGCAGAAAGCTTCCATCCAACCCCTCCACAAATACCACCTCTTGAGCCAGCAGCTACATTCCCATTCGGGTCAGAGCCTTCTGTGAAGGATGCTGACGCTGTATACAGCAGCACAAGGGGCCCCGGTCCTGTCTGGTCAGGGTCGACAGGTTTAACCATAATGAAAACAAAATGCGAAGAGCAGACTCCCCCTAACATGATCCAGACTCCCTCTACGTCCAACACGTGAATTAGGAAGACAGAAGAGCCTGGGAGCAGTCCGTGATTAAATGCACCATGCAGCAAAGGGGCCATCCATCACTTCTTTTGTTTTCTTCTCACTCTAACAATGTAAAATGACCCTCTTAAAAAACTGAAGTGAGTAAGCTGATCTGGCCTCGCCTTCTAATCCCCCTTCACTGAAAGCACACCCGCTGCCTGTGCACAGATTTCCAATCCCCATCCTCTGAGTTTTGAACATACATCTTTCTGACTATAATAATTGTCTGCCTACTCAATGGTGTGGCTTCTAGGGAAGGTGCTTTCCACAGGTACCACTCTGCCAACCTGCCTTGATGTAGGCAATTAGCAATTCACCTGAATTTCAGAGATATTTTAAAAGGCAACTGTGCAGAGCTCTGGTTTTGTCTAACATCAATTTTTTTAAAAAAGATAACAAAGCATATGGGTGGCTGTGAAATTAGCTAAGATCCAGTCCCAATATCACTATTACCCCCACAAGGCAGGAGGCGGAGAAGATGTGGGAGCTGGGGCAATGAATGAAGGAAGGGCCCAGGCATGGCGGCAGCCCTATTTGGCCACAGGCTACAGCATGTCAGCCTTGACACTAGACAGCTGCCAGTGGGCATGGCATGACATGAGGGTGGCCCACTTTTCCAGATACGTGAATTTTACCTGGGTCACCACCCAAATTGTCCACTCCAAGGAAGGTAGCTCAGCCCAGCCAGGTTCACCACCCCCTATAGTTGTAAGTAAGAAGAGAGTGCCACTTACAAATTGGCACTTGCTATCTATGTCTACAAGGATTAAATCACGAGCTGTTGCAGCTGCTGACCTTCAACACCCCCTGAAAGGAGCTCAGGGTGGAGATTAGAAATAAGGCACTCTGTGTTCTCGAAAAAACTGGCAGAACAGATCTTCAGATAGTTAGATAGATATTTTCAGGAGACGATTTTATGAGCCCAATTCTTGCATCTCTTCATATCTCGGAAAGAACTAAAATCATTCATGGTGATGTCTGCTCCTTATGATTAGCAATAACCTTCACAAGACCAGTAGAAACCTTCTACGAAAAATATGTGCTTGATTGCATGTATGCCCCCTTCCCCAAAATCACATCTAGACTGACCTTCCTCTCTGCCTCTTTGGAGCAGTTCCTTAGACCTGAGATGCTGTCTCCTGGGCTACAGTCCTCATTTTGCCTCAAATAAAACTTAGCTCACAGCTCTCACACTGTGTATTGTTTTTCAGTTGACAAGAGTTATGAGCATATGCTGGTTGGAAGCAGCAGAGGTAACATCCCTCCAGAGAAGGCTGGTATAGGCTCCTCCAAGCTGGGGGTGCAGATGTCAGCACTCTGGGTGGCAGTGAATATGCAAAATCATGTATACCCTCTGTGATATTGTGATTTATAGTAAGAAATGTGGTCTTCAACCCCATTCCTGGCACAGAGCTCCTAAACCCTACAAATTTCCTAAGGTGTCTGTTGTTATACTAATGAGATGACTTTTGGGAAACACCCTAGCCATCCAACCTAGACAGCATATTATGACCAGCCTAGACAGCATATTAAAAAGCAGAGACATTACTTTGCCAACAAAGGTCCATCTAGTCAAGGATATGGTTTTTCCAGTAGTCATGTATGGATATGAGAGTTGGACTATAAAGAAAGCTGAGTGCCAAAGAATTGATGCTTTTGAACTGTGGTGTTGGAGAAGATTCTTGAGAGTCCCTTGGACTGCAAGGAGATCCAACCAGTCCATCCTAAAAGAAATCAGTCCTGAATATTCATTGGGAGGACTGATGCTGAAGCTGAAACTCTAATCCTTTGGCCACCTGATGTGAAGAACTGACTCATTTGAAAAGACCCTGATGCTGGGAAAGATTGAAGGCTGGAGTAGAAGGGGACGACACAGAATGAGATGGTTGGATGGCGTCGTGGACTCAATGGACATGAGTTTGAGTAAACTCTGGGAGTTGATGATGGACAGGGAGGCCTGGTGTTCTGCAGTCCATGGGGTCACCAAGAGTTGGACACAACTGAGTAACTGAACTGGCCATCCAGGGAATTAACTATAAGATTTCAGTCCCTGTCTCCCCTCCCCTCACCCACCTCCCACCTACTGCCCAGGCCTCCCAAGAGAGGAGAGGATGGGGGCTATTGAGTTTAATCACCCACTGTCAACATCAATGATTTAATCATTCACGCCTAGGTAAGAAGCCCCTATAAAAACCCAAAAGGGCAGGGATTTGGAGCATCCTCAGGTTGGTGAATAGGGCTTCCTCGGTGGCACTTTTGGTAAAGAACCTGCCTGCCAATGCAAGAGATGCAAGAGACATGGTTTTGATCCCTGGGTTGGGAAGATCCCCCAGAGGAGGGCATGGTAACCCACACCTGGTGGGCTGCAATCCATGGGGTCACAAAGAGTCAGACATGACTGAAGTGACTTAGCACACAAACAGGTTGGTGAACACAGGGAGACGTGGGGCAAGTGGGGCTCTTGGAGAAAGCACAGAAGCTCCAGCCCCTCCCCCAAAACTTGCCCCATGCATCTGTTCTATCTGGCTATTCCTGAGTTATAGCATTTTATAATAAACTGGTAATTCAGTAAGCACAGTGCTTCTTTGAGTTCTGTGAGTTGCTCTGGCAAAGTAATTGAACCCAAATTGTGGGCCATTGGAACCTCAAATCTATAGCTGGTTGATTAGAAGCACAGATGACAACACAGTCCTGAGACTGGCATCCGAAGTGGGGGTTGGAAGTTAAGATGACTAAGATGCCTGGGAAAGTGGGAAAGTTTCCTGAAGGAAGAGACTCACTCTGTCAGGCTATCCAAGCATCCCTGAGTCAACCGAATTAACAAAGTTGACGTTACTGTGTGTCTAGCAATATACTAAGTACTGTGAAGGAGACCAAGAAATAGGAGTCTCAGAAACTCCTTCTTACCCATTTTCTCAACAATCACCACCTCAGTCCCTCCCACCCCTTCCCCATACTGAGTCTATCTCCCTATAGCCATTCCCTCCCAGCCCAACCTAAGGCTGGACCGCTGAAACAATCTCCTGACTGCAGACCCCAAACTCCAGCCCTCCCTAACCAAGCCATCCTCCACAGGGCAGCCAGTGGGCACTTTTCAAAATGCAAATCTGTCATCCAACCTCCCACTCCCACCTGAAAACCTTAGAGTGGGCTCCCCCTGCTGCCAGTATTAATGGCAAGTCTCCTTAAGGTACCCGCATGGCCCTGTGTTGTCCAGCCCCAGTCAGTTCCTCTTCCTCATCTCCTGCCCATCCCCTTGCTCTCTGCATTCTGGCCTTATTTCAAACTCTTTTGAAACAGGAAGGGAGAGGGCAGGGCACAACCTTTACAAGAATGACATGGCCATAGGACATGACAAAAACTGATTAGAAGCAACTCAGTCCAAGATCGGTAGTTCCCTGGCAGTCCAGTGACTAAGACTTCACCTTCCAATGCTGGGGGCACAGGTTTGATCTTTGGTCAGGGAACTAAGATCCCACATGCCTCTTGGCCAAAAAACCAAAACATAAAACAAGACAATATTGTAACAAATTCAATAAAGACTTTAAAAAATAATAATAACTAGGATCAAGGTAGCAGATTTGACTTCCAGCAGACTTTGAGCCTCACTATGCACTCATTGAAATATGCTAGCATGTTAAATCAGAGAAGGCGATGGCACCCTACTCCAGTACTCTTGCCTGGAAAATCCCATGGATGGAGGAGCCTGGTGGGCTGCAGTCCATGGGGTCGCAAAGAGTCAGACACGACTGAGCGACTTCACTTTGACTTTTCACTTTCATGCATTGGAGAAAGAAATGGCAACCCATTCCAGTGTTTTTGCCTGGAGAATCCCAGGGACGGGGGAGCCTGGTGGGCTGCTGTCTATGAGGTCACACAGAGTCGGACACAACTGAAGCAGCAGCATGTTAAATGATACACCCACCAGTGCTGAGACAGTTCTGAGGCTAACCATAAAAGGCCAAAAAGTGGGCAGTGGCCCAGTTGTTGGAAATAGCCACCCCTTCCCCAAAATAATTGGAATAATTCTCCCATTCATTAGCCTATGAATATCCAGTCCATAAAAACTAACCATGCCTATTTCAAAGCTCTCACTCACCTTCTGAGATGGTCCACACTCTGTCCATGGAGTATGTTTCTCTCAAAATAAATCCACTTCTTACTATCACTTCATCTGTGAATTCTTTATCAACAAAGCAAGAACCTTAAATTCACTGAAAACACTCTTACTTACCCCACTACTGTCATGAGATGACAGTTAAACATTCTGTTCCCTCTGGCTGCAATGTTTTTCCTCTCTGCTTTACTTAATCAGCTCTTTCAAGTCACAGCTCCAATGCAACATCCACAGGGAAACCTTCCCAGATTATTTCTAACTGCGTCAAATCTTCCTTTCATAATCTCCTGGAGTTCCATGTACCTAACTGGCACTTATCACTGTTTAAAGGATACACTGACTAATGTGATCATCTCATTACTGGACTCTAAGCTCCAGGAGAGCAAAAGCCATGCTTGATTTTGTCATCATTGTGTGGCCAATACTCAATAGGGTATCCTACATACACTATGAGTTTGATGTATATTCAGAGTCAAAGAATCTTGTCTTCCAAGGACCTGCAAAAGCTGTCTAGTTCATAAGATGATCTGTAACTAGCTTCATGAAAACTGACATACAGCAATGAAAATAACACAGCCACCAAGAAAAACTGGAGAACCTGGGTAATGAGCATGACTCAAGCTGCCCTGTGACTTAAACAGAATGTTTTGGGCAAGATAGCAATGAGAGGACCATCACCTTCATCCTGACGACACAGTCAGGATCTTGCGCCCTTTGAACCATTGTAGGAAGCTCACCAATTCTGCAAAGCCCCCAGAACCCACTTAGGCATGAATGTCTCCAATCACACAAACAAAACTGACTCTGGCCCCTGTTTATGCTGGAGTTTCAGGATCCATGGGCATCAACAGGAGACACTGTCCTGAGAAAGATGCTGATGGCTGCTTGATGTAGCTCCACCAAAAAAAGTGTCTCAAGAAACACTCAGAGAAAGACCATGACACCCTGTAGGATGAGGTATGAGGATTCCTGCTTAGAAATGAACCCTAGCTGTGCTATGCACAACCAGCCACAGACAAGTCATGGCGCAACTTCAGGTCAGTTTTCTTGTGCACAGAGTCAGGATAAGAAGCAGACTATCTTATTAAATAATATAGTATATGTGTAGCACGCCTGGCACAAAGTAGATACTCAAATTTCAGTTTCCACTATAAGAGAAAAATCCTGATACTACTTCTCAACAGAAATAGACAAGCTTAAAAATAACATTTGGGAACACACTGTATTCCTTAAAAAAAATTTTTTTTAAAGATTCTTCTTTTCTGATTATCATAGCAATGCATTTTCATTGAGAGAAAATACATAGGCGACAAGGACCCATTAAGTGGATTCAAGTCTAGCACTAGCTCCTAACAGCTGTTTGGCCTTGGGCCAGCTCCTTAACTTCCTGGAATTCAGTCTCCACATCCACAAAAATGGGGACAACAGCATCCCCCAGTTTACCCAAGTTGTGCATGAGATAATCCACGTGAAGTTCCTGACACAACGCCTGACACACAGTGAGGACTCAGTAAACACTATCTCAATCATCATCATTACGATTGAGACTTATTTTTAAGTCAGAAAGATATAAAATATGGGCAAGATTATTTGAAATTTACCATCCATAAATAAATATTTTAACATTTCAGTTTTTTTCTAACAATCACATTAGTATTTTAATTTTACAAAATTTGGCTCATGCAATGTAAACTTTGTTGTTACTATATTCTGATGTTTTCACTTTCCTTATGTCCTAATTATTAAAAACATGATGTTAAAGTTTCCATACTATTTCATCATATGGTACCATCAAAGTTAATCTATCATAACATTCAACCAAAGGACAGTCTTATAAATAATGCTGCAATAAATGTCATTTCTATATATTCCTTTGTCCTCATTTCAAATTATTCCTTTAGGACAGACTTTTAAAGGATGAATCAGTGTTTAACAAATTTTTTTTTTTTTATTATCAGTATATGATGAATTGTTTTCCAGAATTTATATGGTGCCTTAAATAGTACTTAACCCACTTTTGACAAAAAGCTGTCAAAAGGAGAGAAAAGAATAAACATTGTCTTTTTAAAAAATAGAGGCTAACAATAGAAGAAAAATTGTATATTTTTATTTTATATTTCTTTGAATGCCAGTCAAATATTTTTTTCCTGTTATTTATTTGTGCATATATTTCTTCTATTAAATCTTATATTTATGCATTTGTCCATCTTGTACAGTTTTAGTATTTTTTAATTAATTTGTAAGTGCTTTTTATATACTAAGGCTATCATCTCTTTGACTTACTTGTGATAATATTTTTCTCAATTTGCATTGCATTTTGTTCTTGACACAAATAATATTTTAATCTTAGGGTGGTCCAAACTGCTGGTTTTACTTTAAGATCTAGGGTTCTTAGGTCAGATGTAAATTCAACCATAGCTTAGTCTTTTATGTGTTCTCATTTTTTATACATAACTCTTTTGAATAAAATTCTTAACAACCTGACTAAATGTGGTTTAATGATTTATAGGCAAGAATCACCTATCTTACAGTGTTTTGCAAAATCTCCCAACACCTCTGGTAAAATAATCCTTTTAGTGCTGCTATTGCAAGCATATGCCAAAGACCTTCCAATGACTATGAGAGTTTATTTTTGACTTGTGAATTCTAGTCCATCGTCCTGTCCACTGATTTTTACATCATTCACACTAAACTCTTAAGCAGGGGAAAAACTCATTTTCCTCAGAGCCGGAGTCAGTGGAGCCTATGACATGATGACCTGGAGGACCTGAGCTGCCACTGCCTTCTTTCAGATGGCAACCCCCTGTCACAGAACCAGCCTGGGCACTAGTATGAAGATCTGGGGCTGCAGAAGCATGTCAGTCTGACACATGTCTCTGACACTGTTAACATCATCTAGGCCTAGCACTTCACCTCATGGATTCTCCTCGAAGCCATGGTTTATTTTGTTCTGTGCATATTATCTAGTCCAGACTGGTCACAAAAGAACCTGCTGGTCTGCCTGAATCAATGGAGACCTGATCTGTTGAGAAAAAAGGTGACCATATCAAAGAAGGCTCTCAGCCGGCTGTGGCCGCTACCATCAATCCTAAGTCCTTTGATCACTTGCTTTGCCAGATATTTTACCCCGTTTCTCTCCCCCTTTCCCTTGAATACTTCTCCATGTGGCTCCTAGGACGTCACACTCTCCTGATTTTCCTCCCTCTCTTGAGGAGTTTCCTCTCAGTCTTTTCCGGTGCTTACTCCTCATTTTCCTAACTTCCTGAACTGAGTCATCAGCCTTAGTCATCAGACCTCTTTGCTTTTCCACCTACACTCAACTCCCACAGTGATTTCATCCAACAACATGATTCTAAATGCCAAATACAGGCTGACAACACCCCAAACCTTTACGAGTCCAACTTAGGTCCCTTCCTGATATTCAGACCAATATATCCATCGATCCACAGCTGGACATCTAACATGTCCCAAAGTGAACTCCTGACCTCTCCAAGGCAAACCACCTCACCCCATTGTCTTCTCTCATCACAGTCAAATCCACCAAAATGCAGTCAGAATCCAACTGCACTTTACTGTCCTTATTAAGACCACCCTGGTCCAAGCCACTATCATGCCAGCCTAAATAAGAACAAGTCTCTTAAGTGCTCTCCCCCTTCTGCTCTGTGACTCTCCTCAGGGTAGTCCGAGTCTTACAATATTGATACGGCCCATCACCTCTCTGTTCTCCCTTCCTGCTGTCCTCCCCTCTGCCCACCCATCCCTGATGCTCCTGTGACTCCTCAGACCAGGCAGGCTCACTCTCTCCTTTGGGCCTTTGTGCCAGCTGCTCCCTCTCCCCAGTGTTCCTTTCACCTGACTCTACTACTTCCTTTGGTCTTTGCTCACAGTCACCTGCTCAGTGAGGCTTCTGCAGCCCCATCTAAGATGTTAACCCCTTCAAAAAAAGTATCAACTCTCCATGTTATATCTCCTTTCCCTGTCTTATTTATTTTCCTTGGTACTTGTACTAACAGATTCTAGATTTTGCCTATTTAGCTTGACTGTCAACTGTCTCCCTCATCAGAATCTAAGCTTAAGAAGGCAGGCATTTTTGTCTGTTTACGGCCATAGGTGTAGTAGGACAGTATCAGAACAGTGCTTGGCACATAAGAGGTACCTAATTACTCAGCGAGTGAATGGATGCATAGCTGGATGGATTTATGAATCCCTTTTTCACAAACCAGGAAGCAGAGGCTTCGAGTAGTTAGAAAGCCTTTCCAGGTTGGAACTTGAGCCCAGAACTGATTCTACAAGCAGGCTTCTGCTCATAACATGGTGAATATGAATTGACGGGTTGAGATGGTGACACTATGAATAGAAACGAGATCTATTTAGCAAGCCTGCTCTGTTTCACAAGTCAGTAGGCAAGTTCTCCACTGACAGCCTAAGAATGTAGTTTTCTTGGGGGAAAAATATTCAAAGAACAATACAGACACAGGGCAACTGTCCTCTTGAGTTGGTCCAAGAATTAAAAAAAAAAAAAAAGGCAACAATAAGACAGTGCCCCACACTGAGTGAGAGAGCAGAAAAGGGTCTGACTGACAGAAAATGAGAGGAATTAATTCATCAGAACAAAAGAGACCAGAAAGCCTGGACCAAAGGAGAAGCACATGTAGGGGCTCCATGAATGGAATGGTGATTACCAAACAAAACAGTCCTAATAAGATTACAGCTTATAATGAATCTGCTACAAAACTCTGGAATGATGTTAGGATTTTAATAAGTATCCCCCAAAGAGCATTCAGTCAATTTCACAAATGCCCATTCTCATCACTTAATTCTAAGGGGGAAGGAAGATCACGCTACCTATGGCTGCTTCTAAATTAATAATGTGCCTCATTCTTATTATGCCTCAGAAGTAAGGCCACTGTAACATTTCAAGCTGTTTGGGGGAGAGTTTTAATATTCTCGCTGCTAATATAAACAGAACCTTAGAGTTCCAAAGATGCCACATTTGGGATGTAATCCAGGCCACAGTGCCAATTCCAATGTTAACTTTTCAAAATGCCTCATGTACACACTTCATTTGAACAATTAAGGCAATATAAGCTGTCTCCCAGAAAAATGAAAAGGAAAAGAAAAGGTAATTCAGTGTACCCCCCATGATAAAGGCTGCTTAATTTCAATTTCGACAAAGACCACAGTGAGTGCTACATTCTGTCTCTTTTTCTGCATCGTTTTCATAACATCAGCTATCCCTCAGCGTAAAGAATCTGTATTATAAATATAGCCAGTTCCATTCCATGGAGGGGAAAATAGAAAGAGGAAACCCACGTGACTTCTATATACGTTGAAACAGAATCAGAGCAGGCCACACAACTCCCAACCCAGTCAAGACCCAAATGTGGTAGCTGCGCCTCAGCCCCAGCCCAGAAGCTTCCCAGGGGAGTGAAGGCGAGCATGCCACCATACAGGGGTGCTCAAGGCCTCAGGGCACAACGTGCTGCCAAGCCTGTGAGCAGCACACAGCCTCACATCATTGGATGCAATCATTTCCAAATAATCCTGGTACCAGTCTCACGACTCAGTCTCTAATGACAGCCCAGCCTCCTGTAGCCGCAGCAAATCCCCAGGACTCCCAATACCAACACAGGAAAAATGACAAGTAATAGGACAGTGAATAGGAGAAAGTGAAATGATAAACAAAAGCAGTGGGAGGAGGTACAGTTGTCTGCTTGTTCACGATCTGAACGTAATATTTGTCATGCAAGTATACTGTTGTCCTCCTTATACTGGACATAAAAGGGGAAACCAGAGGCATCATGCAATAGAACAAACCAGAGGAGCCAGACTAAAACCCAGGACAAGGCAGTGTGCGGCTCCCCTTGACACCTGATTTTACATACCCCGATAGAGATGCACACATGAACAGACACATAACAACTGCACGTGACGTATCAATTTCCTTGTGTTTCCAGCACCTATAAGTGCCTCCAGGAGCAGCAATGAATAAAAATGGTATTGAATAGCACGGAGAGGCTCAATTTGAGCTACAAAATCATTTCCTCCATTTGTTAATGAGTTAGATGCTCACAGGCTGAGATGGCTCCTTCATTCCGAGGAGCTCCGATTCGGAAAAGAAAAATAACTGCAAAGCATTCTTTTCCTGGAATTAAAAATCAGGTCACAGTAAACTCAAAAATAACTTTGCCAAGGCTAAGGATGGGAATAGAAGAGTTATTCTATAAATAATCACTGACATCCATATTCATTGTGAGCCTTTGAAAGTCGCCGGACAAGTAGTTTCAGAAAAGCAGCGGCTGATCTGAACACGCTACTTGAAGAGCATCATCCATATTCACGTCCTAGAGGTGCTCTAATCAACAAATCAAAGTACTCGACTAATTAAATGCTGATTGCTTGTTGCACAAGGGTGAAAGTCAACCATCTTAGCCAAGGTTGGAGTTATTCTAAGAAATGATGATAGTTGGGTTCTTTCAAGCCATTTTGTGCCTAATGAGTACATTACCCCTTAATGAAACTTCATTTAGGCTAATGATTACCTTGGTTTAACAAATAACTAACTGATGACTTCCTGTCTTTCAACGCCCTGAATTTGGTAACTGGCACTGTGAACATGGCTGATAAACGCTGCACACTTTTCTGGGCTCGGCCACACTGACAGTCGAAGGATGATGATCCCGTCCTCCTGCCCCACAGAATGACTGCGCAGCTCACACTGGGGGGAAGGTGGTACCTTTGACAATGAGGCTCAGGGGAGTGTCAGTATCACTGTCCACTGATGAGGCCATTTCCCAAAAATCAAAGCTAAAGGCATGAGATGACTCATGCTGAAGGGCAATACAGGGCTTCTAGCATCTTATTGTTACCTCCCTAGGGAAATCCCAAGAGCTGCTTCTAATTGCTAATGTTCAGTGTATGATTTCCTTATCATTACTGCTATTTACCCTTTTTTCCTTAGGATGGCATTACCATGTTTACCTGAAGGGTAATGTGCACTTTAGCTAAATGAGAAAATCATTCTGTCTCTCTAATCCTTAGGAATTTTGCAGACGATGCTGCTTACATCAATTTAAAGTATCTCACCAAGTCATCAACAAAAATTATTTACTCTACCTGGCTTACAACTTTTTGATTTGTGGCTTGCTTTCTAACGGTGCATGTGTAAACAAGAAACTATTTCGATCAGGAGCGATGCCACTCTTACCTAACTGTCTCTCCTTCATAAATTAATCAGGCAGATGAGAGGTACATCAGAGAAAACCCCTCTTAAGTAATGTGAGTTAATGATGTGCTGCCACTTTCAAAAGGAGGCGCAAAGTAGAATTCTTCCCAAAGCTGGGATACTGTCGACATGAGGAACACCTCTGGTTAGTGGGTAAGAGTTTAGGCTCTGGATCCCAACAGATCTGGATTTCAACCATGCTATATATTTGTTTGGGTTGGTTCATTAAATCAGCTCAAGCCTTGGTGTGCTCCTCTGTAAAATGGAAATCATTACCCCTAACTCTTGCTCTGTTATAAGGCGTTGACTACTATCATACCTACAAAGTTTTAAGCACTGGCTTAATAAACATAGACGCTAATGTCATTTTTAACTTTATTCTTAATATTATCAGTCATGTCCTGCCAGCAGCCTAACAGTTTTCAAAAGAGCAGAGGTTTTTGTAAACTTGATCAAACAAAACCTAGAGAGTTGGTCGCATCCCACCCCCACCACTGTGTGTTCAGGAGAACACACCACCCTGCCAAGGCCGGCTCAGCTCTGATGCGGAAGCAAGCCAGCAGGCTGACAAAAGGGAAACATACTGATTGATTTTTAAGACTCATCAATAAATAGCATCACCACCACCTCATGGTCAAGGTAGAAATATAAGAGTTAGCCTTCATTTCACCCGCCCTCTCCAATTTCTTTTGTTCAACACATCATGTTATTCCATAGGATCTGCCTTTAAATCTCATGCCCAATTCTCCACTCCTCTCCACTCACTTTCAGCCCTAGACCCCAGGCATCATCTATCTGCTCAGCTGCAATACTGCAACTTACCTTGCTTCTGTCCCCACTTCTCATCTTACATCAACGCCAGCCAGACCAAATTCAGTCTCCATCCAACTGTCAGACTCACCAGCTTAAAGCCCCTTCATGACTGCCCATCACCTCTGAGATCAAGTCCAACTCTGAAACAGGCCTCCTCTGACCCTGCCATCACACATCCCATAATAGTCACCCTCCCTATGCACTCCAGGGGCACTGTACTGCTCCTCAAACCCACCCCCACCCCTGGACTATGCACATGTGTCTTCCTCTGCATAACAGGGACTCCCTGGCCCTTAGGTCAGCAGGCTCCCTCCTTGTCATCAGGATGCAACTAAGACATTCTCTCCTAAGAAGTGAGAATCCCAATGACTCCCAAGATGATTTATGACCTGTCATAGTGCCCCATCCATTTCTTTACAACAGTCTTTTCCACCTGAATGCCACTCTGGGTTGTTCACCTGCATCTCTCCACTAGACCGCAGGCTTTGCAAGAGCAACTGGGACCCACCTTTCATTTGCTGTCCTGCTGTCTGCACTTCAGCAGAGTATTTGGCAAACAGTAACTTAGCAGGGCTTCCCAGGTGGCACTAGTGGTAAAGAACCCTCTTGCCAATGTGGAGACCCAGGAGATGCGGGTTCGATCCCTGGGTCAAGAAGATCCCCTGGAGGGGGACATGGCAACCTACTCCAATATCTTTGCCTGGAGAACCCCATGGACAGAGGAGCCTGGGGGGCTACAGTCCATGGGGTTGCAAGAGTCAGACATGACTGAAGCAACTTCATGCACACACAGTAACTTAATAAAAAATGAACATGTCTGGTGTTGTCATGGAGTCAAGCAAGATTTAGACTTTATTTTGCATGGTTTCAGGGTAAAGAGAAAACTCATAAGAGCAAGAGTTAAGAGGCAGCGGGCACATCCAAGTGAAAGGAAGGCATCCTTGTCTCAAAAAATCTGCTTGAACTCTAAGTAGTGAGGTTCGTGTCCCTTCGAGTATTCAAGTAGGGACTAGTTGACATTTCATAGGAAAAGACTGACTGGACCACACAGCCTGGCTGGTGGTTTTCATCTCTAAGACTCTGGAGATGAGAAAGTTCAGGCCTTGGCAGCGCCCTTCCCAGCAGGTGGCAGGAAAGGAGATGCCAGGACCATGCACGGAGGTCCAGCAGCTGTACCAGCTGCGGCTGTGACTACAAGCGTCCCAGTGTCGTAGGCAACTAGCTTTGCTCCTGTCCCCACTTCTTATTTCACATCACCCACAGCCCCACCAAATCCAGTCTCCATCCAACCATCAATCTCAGATCCTGAAACATGACTTCTTGGCCTCAGTTTTACAGAACATGCCCCATCAAGTCCAGCCACTAGTGAAGGCAAAACTATACTTCTCACTGCTCAGGAAACACAAACAGAGGCCCATCTCTGTGCAGGCTGGCCCAGGCTAGTCTCTGCAACAGAGGGACAGTTAAGTAAGAGGAAAAACAAACAGCTAACGAAGCTTGTTACAGAATGCTCACATGTGCCTGACAAGGTTCTAAGCCTCTGCAAGTGAACTCTCATCCTCAGAGTTAACCAGAGTGCTAGGAGAAAAGCATATCACTGCTACCACTGGATGGAGCAATAACATGAAGATGCCAAGAGAGGTCAACACACAAGGCCTAAGGTCAAATATTCTACAAGTGTTAAAGCCGTGATGAGGACCTGGGCAGACCAATCAGAAAACACATGCACAACCTTAACAATATCCTGTAGCAAAGAAACTTGAAAAGCAAGACTCACGGCATAGCATCTTTTTCAGCTGCTCTAGAAGAACCATGGGTGGTGTCCAAAAACCCACTGAACACATTTGTTAATGTTGGCAGACTAGAACAGATTCCAAGAAGCCAACAAGAACCCCTAAGCCAGTGCACACTGAAGGGTGGGTTCAAGGAAGGAGTTCCCAAGAATGTGAACACAAAGCCCTGGAGTGGTTGAGAGCCCAGACAAGGCCCTATAGCTTATGCACCAAGGTGCACGGGCCTCCCAGACGACCCATGCTGAGGGCCGGACCCCACAAGGGCTGCCGAACTTCAGGGCCTGCCAAGCACACAGAGAGGTACGTATGAGTCCCTGCTGGCTGGAAAAGCCAGACAAGGGGAAATGATTTGAGAGAGGCTCACAGAAAAATGGGAGAAGCCTGGGCAGCCACACGGCTGATTCCTGGCCCTTCCCTTTACCGCTCGGGCACAGGAGACAAATGAATTGCTCTACTGGGCCTCTGTCCCCTCACCTGTGTTACCCAACTGCTTCTTAGGACTATTATGAGACGCAATTTAACAGGCATTTTTAGGATATGCTAATATAATCCTACAAACTGAAGTTGCTTTTAATCTGCTACAACCAGCACAATTAATATAAGCAGGAAAAATATCACACAAATATCATCATAGCTGACATTTATTAAGCAGTAACCATGTGCCAGACAACACCTTATGCGATATACTTGGGTTGTTTTATTTAATTCTCAAATGCACCATTAAAATAGGACAATTAACCCCATTTCACAAGTAAGGAAACAGAGTGAGAAATTAAGGAAGTTGCCAAAGGGTGGCTGTTGTTTGGTCACTAAGTTGTGTCTAACTCTTTGTGATCCCATGGACTGTAGCACACCAGGCCCCTCTGTTCTTCACTATTTCCCAGAGTTTGCTCAAAGTCATGTCCATTGAGCCAATGATGCCATCCAACCATCCTCTGTTGTCCCCTTCTCCTCCTGCTTTCAATTTTCCAGCATCAGAGTCTTAACCAATGAGTCAACTCTTCACATCAGGTGGCCAAAATATTGGAGCTTCAGCTTCAGCATCAGTCCTTCCAGTGAATATTCAGGGTTGATTTCCTTTAGGATTGACTGGTTTGATCTCCTTGCTGTCCAAGGGACTCTCAAGTGCCAAAGGGACACTATACCTAATAAGCCCCAGATCCCAGAAATGAATGACCAGGTGATGGCAGAAGGTACATGCCAAACCACAACCACACCAGCCTCTCTGGAATAAGAGTGCACAACACGCTGTCACCAAATACATATAGTTTTAACAAGTATAGTCCTTTGTCCTAAGTGACACAGATTTTCTTGGATCCAGCCTCAGGTCACCAGAATCTCCTTTTGTCCAGGTTCTCTGACATCCAGCTTGAGGTCTCTGACTGGTTGACAAGTCTCATTCACTGCTGTCAGAGTCCAGCATGTCCATCCCTCTGCCCGGGTCACTGACTCAACCCCGAACCCCCGCAAAGGGCATGTGCAAGCCCAGAGCAAGCGTACCAGTAGAGAGGCTTCCCAGTAGGATCTGTTGTAAGTTAGAACCATGACACCAGCACATGCATTCTCCTGATTTATTATCACGGGTAAGGGATGGTGAATAAATGATTTATAGATGCACATATATTTCCTTCATGATCATCTCAATCAAACTTTTTTTAAACTGTCTGGAAAAAGGCACAGGTTTCAGTTTTAGCACTTCATTGAAGACTGGCCCTGGGTTTGCATTGGCTGTACCTCCAGGTTACAACAGACCACCTGGGTTCCCACCCACCTGTCGTGAGATGCTAAATGAGGCACCACCAGGGTTGAATTAAGGACAGGGGGCAGCAGGCGGAGAGGAAGTGGAGGAGGGAGCTACCCTGCGTTGTGACTGAGCAACAGAGGAACTTTATCTGAGCACAGGAGATGTGCTGGGCCCTGTGCGGGATGCTTCCTGGGGCTGTTTGAGGATTAAATGAAATGGAGCATGTGAGGGCTCAGCCCACGCTCCACACACGCTGATGCTGCTTGCCTGTGATTTACTATCAAGATGATTCTTTTTAATGATCATCCCCCACGAATCCCAAATCCTACATGGCTTACAATCAGAGCGCAGCTTATTCATTTAACTTAAAAAATGAATTCCATCCTTTAATGTCTCTAAAAAGCAGGCGAAAAGGATGGAAATACAGAGTCCCCAGGCACAGTGATTCACATCCCGTCTCACCCCCACTAACTCCCCTCCCAACCCCCGAGAAAAGCCAGCCTCACCAAGCACACTCCCCACCATATCCCTCCTCCTCTCCCAGTTGAAATGTCCTTTTTTCTTTGGCCCTAATTATTTTGACTGGCTTAGCCTCTCTCCCAACCACAGAGAGAGACATTTTTTTGCCCTATTTACAAGGAAGGAGGAGAGAGAAAAATGGTGTTGGCAAATCCAGGATTCTCTTCAGTGGCCGCCAAGGCAGGGAGCTCCACGGACGTGCCCGTATTAATGGTTACACAGACAACCATGTGAACTTCGGGATACTGTCTCTATTTTTACAGGTGAGGAGATGGAACCTAAGAGGGGTTAAGAAAATTGCCCAGATGGGAGAGACTGAGCTTTTCACAGCTCCATTCTGCCTCTCTAAAAGAGGCTGTGCCATCCAAACACCTTTTCTATACCTGAAAGAAAACCACACAGACCTACCCGTGGTCTACAAGGAACATGGATGTGAGAGAGCTGCCCAACGGTGAGGCCCTGTCCCACCCCTTCCCAGTGGCGTGACCCTCAGTCAGCAAAGTCTCTGACCCCTTCCATGCATTTCCACATTCACGGCCCGGGGATGATAACTCTTACTTCATAGCGTTGTGGTGAGAATTCAAAGAGCACACTCAATAAGTGTCATTTCCTCTCTTTTACCTGATGAGCCAGCTTAAAAGAAATTTCATTTGGAGTCTCCTGAATGTGGCAGCAGCAATGTTTTCTCCCTTTCAATATCAAATCCCTCACCATGGTAAGAATTACTTGCAAAGAGTGTTTACTATTTCCTATTTCCACAATATATTTTCCATTAGGTAATTCAAAGTTATTAACGCTGCCACAGCCGTAAAGAAGCAGGCCACGTCTGAGCCAGCACTGCATGTGAACCTCATGCTGCCAATGACTGCTTCTGACCCTAAGTAGCTATGGAGGTATGTTGATGTTGCTCTGATATGACTCATATAGATAGAGACACTGTAAATATCCTTCCCAAAGTTGGAAGCAGGCAGCATTACCACTGGCAGCAAATGTTAAACCATTGTCACAATAATTTGTTGAGGCAAGAGCTGCAAGAGTGGCTTGTGTGACAGATGAGAAGGTGTCAGATTGGATTGAATCAGACCAACCACGTAGTGCTCAACTGTGCTCTGCTCTGCTTCCCTTCCGGCCGCCTGAGAGTTCAGGCCCCATGTCAGTCAAACCCTACACAAAGCCAAACCCAACCCTCCAGCCTGGAAACAGCCAGGAAATTATGTTATGTCAGAAGGTGGAAAATTGATTCAAATGGCCAATTAGCACACAGTTACTGGGATCAAGTTTAAAAAAGGATTCACATAATACACTTCATACACAAATATAAAACCACAAGAAAAGCAGGGAAAGAAAACTCTTCCAAAAACTAAATCTAATAAATGCATAATTTGTGTTCTTGGGCTTTAAGACTCAAGGACTCTTCATGCTTTCAGTGTTCTACTGCAGCCTTCTCCAGCCTGTGTATTTGCCAACACAACTAGATTCGATATTGATTTCTTGTTTCAAAGCCAAGAACTGAAAGAGCCTGGGACCAAATATATGATCCAGGATGGCTGATTTTCCTCCTTGCATCTCCAATTCTAAGGAATTTTAGGGTGACATTTTCACCCTGATATACATAAGACAATGAGGCAACATGATGGGAGATGTCAGTTGTATAACATCAGTTTAGTGACTTTCAGTCTCCTTTTCTTTAGCAGATAAATACACATACTCACACATCCTGTAACAGGCAAAAGAAACTGGGCCAAGTTTTGTATGAATTCATCTCAAAGAAACACTGAAAATGGAATGATCAAAAGAATGGAGAGCTCCCTTGCTTTCTTATTACTTCTCAGGCGAGGGCTGTGTAAACTATTTAACTTGGTAGGGGACTCTTAAAGCAATATCAACATCTTCATTTTTTGGAGAATTAAGAATGAGCCATGTGCACTTGTGTCTGAAATGCCTGCAAATAATCAGGTTTGTTTGAGTCATGTCATTCTGTTCCTTATAACCTCTGAGCAATTCTGTTTATTAACCTGGGGTGGTACAGGAGAGAATACAGAACACAATTCTAATACAGTCTGGGCACTGAGTCTGGGATGAGGGGTCATCTGGAGAGGGAAAGAAAGCCTTTACCCAGTAAGCCATCACTGCGAGTCCCAGAGTTTTCATGTTCTAGATGAGCCATCCACTGGGCATGGGTGGGCAGGAGCAGCTGGGGTAGGGGGGAAGGTTTGCCCAGGGTTCTGTGTTACAGTTTTCATCTTCTAATTGTCTGTGTCCCCTCAGTCCTGTTTTATTCCAGTTAAGGATTGAGATCTGCCAATAAGCCTGGCCTGCACAATATGGCTAGAGTTTGAGAGCTTACTTCATCCCCCTTGTAGTCTGTCTGCAAGCCCATGAGCTATGATTCCTGCCAGTGAGCCAAAGCATATGGAAACACAGTCCTCCTCACCTCAGTAGCCAGAACATCATTGCTGGGAGATGAGCTTCGAGTAGCACTCAGCCCAATGGACACCTGAAGCCCACAGACAAAGCACACCCAGCATGACAGCTCTGGAAGGAACCTCCCAAGCCCCACTTCGGTGCTATTTCTTTAAAGACGGGACAGGAAGGCCCAGAGAGGTAGGGGACTACAAGGCTTCACTTGATCTCCCGTTATCCTGGGTCACATTTTAGCACAACAGTTAAAAGCAAGATCTTCAATGTCAAACACATCTCAGTTTCCACCTCAGTTACCCCTTAACTGTGCAACCTTGAGCAAGTAAGTTGTTAAGCATCTGAGGTCCCATTACCATAACTATAAAATGAGGGGACTAATGACACCTACCTCAATAGGGGTGTTGTTAAGAATCCATGATGGATCACATGAAGCGCTTAGCACCCAGTCTCTGGCATGTAACAAACATGTGATATGTTGTCACTAGCCTGATGATGATGGTGTGGTTTCTTAGCATTTCTTCAAATTGTGACAGGACTCTCTCATCCACCTTGGCCTGAATCATTTGCATGCTGCCTAGTGAACAATCTCATCTTGCTCAGGTGAGGAGGACCCCGTATGGTTACCTGTTTAGTCCGTGACTGACCTAGAAGCCCAGGGCTGGGGCAAGGAGTCTTAGCCCTTTCAGGCTGCATTTCCAAACTTTCCTGAATTTGTATTTTGTTCACTGTCAGATTTTCTTCTCCTGCCACTGAGCTTCCTTGTAGCAGACAAGGTCAGAGGCTCAGCATCTTACACATGAAAACAGTTCCAGGCAGTGGCTGGACTAAGGACTCTGGGTTTTCTGCAGGAGGAGGCATCCATGGCCCCAGGCTCTGCCCCTGACCACTCAGGCCCCAGCTGCTGCTGTCTGGGAGGCAAGCAGTGAGCTGGGTCTGGGGAGGTCAAATCAATGGATCCTGGTCTCAGTGCACTGCAGCAGCCTCTGAACCTCACTGAGGACCCTTGCAGGAATGCAGAAGCTAGAGATGACACAAGGGCCAAGTCTGAGGCCCACAGTCATGGGCTTAATTCTGGATTAGGAGGGAAGAGTGGAGAGGGAAAGCAAATTCATCAGCATTGTCACCATCACAGTGGCACTTAACCTTTGCTGAGCACTGGCTATTTGGACTGCATGTGTTAATTGTCACTGTTCCCATTTCACTCATGAGAACGCCGAGGCTTAGCAAGGATCAATGAGGAAGCAAAGTCACACAGCAAAGAACTTGTAGAAACAAGCTTCAAACCCAGGGGGTTTCAGAGATTGCCTGCATGGCTCTACTGACAAGTGCCCCCAATGGCTCATACTCACACTCAGGAGCCAAGCAAGCTCCATGCAGGGCCACCAGTATGTTCTCTCATGTAATCTCCAGCAAACCTCTAGCCCTGGGTGCCACTTCCCATTATACAGAAGAGGAAACTGGAGCTCAAAGTGGGTGCCAAGGCTGGTGTCTGACTCTAAACCCTGAGTGTCTGAAGCACCAAGAAAGGACTAGTTTGGGAATTGGGAAACCTGCTTCTGGTCCCGCCTTAGCCACTCACTGACTGCACATCCCAGGCTAAGTCAGTAATCTGGATGGGCCCTTGGTTCCATATGTGAAATGGGATAGCGGTCCCTGCTTCCCAGAGTTCTAGCAAGGCTCCAGAGGAAGAGGGCAACTCATGCATTTGGGAGAGCGGATATCACTGTGGCAGCAATGACCTTCATCCTGGCCATGATTGCTGCTGGATGCAGCACGGTCCCAGATCAAACCCAAATACTGCCCTGGTGCTACCATTTTCATTCATTCTATTTCAAAGCAAGAAGAATAGCAACAGAATATGCACCCAAAACACCCACATATTTAATGTGCATCCATTCACATCTGCATTCAACTTATATCAGCACTAGGAAATGCAGACCAAAGAAAATTGCTACCAAAAGTCTTTACGGATTAGGAGCTTTGTCACTGCATTCACACAATTCCCAATAATCAGCATAGCATCCAGTCCAGGATCTATCACACAAGTCCACCAGGCTCCTCTGTCCATGGAATACTCCAGGCAAGAATACTGGAGTGGGTTGCCATTTCCTTCTCCAGGGATCAAACCTGGGTCTCCTGCACTGCAGGTGGATTCTTTACCATCTGAGCCACCAGGGAAGCCCTCTATCACACAATAGGAGCTCAAATATTTCTAAATAATACTGACTAGCTAACCAATTACTATTATTTGCTAAGAACCAGGTACTGTCTTATCTCAATATAGTAAGCCCCATACATAGAAACCTTCAAGTTGCGAATTTTCAAAGATGAGAACCTGCATTCCATCAATGTCAGGCGTGAGTGAAACTGCAGCTTGCCATCCCGTCTCCTATCGTGGACGATCCTTCAAGTCTGCCATCTCCCACTCTCTTGGCCTCCTCCAGTCAGTAACTCTTTTTGCCTGTTCACTCGATGCCAGCCCCTATATGCCAGATGCTGTACTGTGCTACTCTACTTTTCAAGGTACAGTACTGTAAGATTAAAAATGCTTTATTTTTTGTTTCCTTTTTTGTCTTCTAATTTATTTTTAATTGGATGATAATTGCTTTACAATGTTGTATTGGTTTCTGCTGTACAACAATGTGAAGCAGCCATAAGTATACGTATATCCCCTCCCATCCTACCCCTTTAGGTTGTCACAGAGCACCGGGTTGAACTCCCTGTGTAATATAGCAACTTCCCACTAGCTATCTGTTTTGCATATGGTAATGTATATGTTTCAGTGCTACTCTCTTAATTCGTCCCACCCTCTCCTTTCCCCGTTGTGTCTACAAGTCTGTTCTCTATGTCTGCATCTTCCGGTCCTGCAAATAGGTTCATCAGTACCATTTTCCTAGATTCTGTATATATGTGTCAATATGCAATATTTGTTTTTCTCTTTCTGACTTACTTCACTCTGTATAACAAGCTCTAGGTTCATCCAACTCAGTTCAACTGACTCAAGTTCGTTCCTTTTTATGACTGAGTAATATTCCACTGTATATATATACCATAACTTCTTTATCCATTCATCTGTCAATGGATGTCTAGGTTGGTTCCATGTCCTGGCTATTGTAAGTAGTGCTGCTGTGAACATTAGAGTACATGTATCTTTATGAATTATGATTTTCTCAAAGTATATGCCCAGTAGTGGGATTGCTGGGTCATATGCTTGTTTTTTATGTATTCTTTGTGTGAAAAGTATTATAAATCAATCACAGTACAGTACTATATAGCTGACTGTGTTAGTTGGGTACCTAGGTTAACTTCACTGAACTTATGAACACACTCTGGGAATTGAACTCATTCATACGTAAGGGACTTACTGCACTCTTCCCAACCTATGAAATAGATGTTATTTTTATTCTTATTTTATCAATGAAAAAACTGAAGTTTAGAGAGGAAAAATAAATCAGCCAAGGCCACAGAGCTGGTAAGTGGTGAAGCCAGAACTCCAGTCCCAGCCCATCTGAGTCAAGCCCAGAGCCCTTCTACTGTACTGCCACCTAGCTACAACCAGAACCGTTCAGACACCAGAAAGGTATCTCACTTCTTGAGGCCAAGTGGGCCCTCACAGGGCACCAGTTTCACTATTCATTCAGAAAACAGGGATCAAGTCTATCTGGTTCACCACTATTTCCCTAAAGCACAATTCTAGCACCTTGCGATCACTCAACAAGAACAAAATTTTGAATGACTGAATAAGGGTTTCTTGATAGCTGTGGTTCATACCCTCAAACCAATTAGGATCAATAATGAGACAGAGGCTTAATAAAACAAACAAAACCAGTGCCTCACACACCAGGTGCCAGTTTCAGGACATATATGATTTGAGCTAACCAGGGGGTGAAAGGAGACATTAGTGGAGCTCAAGGAAGCCTCCTGAGAAGGAATCTGCCCTTGAACTCATTTTGCAGGAAGTTAATAATTTAAATAAGAGATAATGGGAGGCAGAATTCACAGCACATTGAATCATAATCATTTTGCTGTAGAAATATTCCATTCCTATGCAAATATATGTTTTAATTAGTAAGTTCTATCCCAATTTAAAAAAAAGAAAACCTCAATGTTTCCATTCCAAGGGAAAAAATAAATATTTGCTCCTTAATTAGGTGCACACCAAATGGATACTGTGAACTAAATATTCACAAGCACTATGACTCAGGCAAATGAAAGATAAACCCTTGCCCAATGATGAATAAATACAAGCTGGGGTTGATGGGTAGCAATGTATGTAATTTCGATAGGAGAAAATGTTTTGAACATTTACTATGTGCTAAGAACCAAGCTCTGCATAGGCTTTCTCAACTAGGATCTAAGAGGAAGCTGTTTTTGCTCCTACAGAAAACAGGCATATTCCTTCTAAGAAATGTCAAAACTCTGACTTCCATCTAGGCAAAGACGTAAACTTTCTTCCAAGCAGCCTCAGCTCCTTGCAGAACTCACCTTCCACCCGTGTACAGCCTTCACAGCCCTACAGAGCATGGTTCTCCAGCAAGAGGATAACCATGCTCCACAGGGCCCCTGAGATTAGACTCCCCCACCTTTAACTAGAGAAGATGCATCAACTAAGCTCTTGGGACAAGACAGAAAGCCGGAGCACTACCAAACCTAATGTACAAGGAAAACCAGATGAGAGCAACCTTCCTGGAATGTAATGTTAGTGAGTGGCAATTTTACACAATCTCATACCACAATAAACACAGACATGAAGGAGTATAATTCAAAATGTGTATGAATTTTTAAATATGAAACCTAAAACTTCAAAGGAATTTAAGGTTTCTGGAAGACTGCTTCAGGCTACACCCAAACTTCTCAGCAATATGGATCATGTTTCTCTACATGGGGCATTTCTGGTAGAAAGTTCTTTAAGGCTCTGGGTTAGTCAAATTTTGTGGCTTCCAGATCTGCCTGGAAACCACAAGGTATCTCTGGGATGACTGCTTATTTCTTATCTGATCCATGAGGGCTCACTATGAAGGGAATTCCCCAGACACTAGGTTAGCTGCAAGTGCCTGGGAATATGTAACTCCTTATTCCAAAGGTAAAGTAACTGAGATCTGAAGAGGTCGGAACTGGCCCAAGGTCAAAAAGTGGCAGAGCTGCGGGGTCAATCCAGGCTCAAATTCAAAATATGGTCTCTCTGTTATAGGAATAAATGACCCAGATGACACACTGAAATGTTCAATGAAAAGATGACTCCTCACAAAATGCTCCCTATCAGATGAGTGGCACTCACAGAATGATTCAAGGCATGGCAGGGGAATGGGACATCAAAGTGAAGCCCAAATGACCAAAAGGAATCAGACAGAGAAAGGGTGATATATTTGGTAGGTGAAGACCATCTTCTGATGGGCGGGGCCATGCTCAGTAAATCTTTGATCCAATTTTCTGTTGATGGGTGGAGTTGTGTTCCCTCCCTGTGGTTTGACCTGAGGCCAAACTATGGTGGAGGTCATGAAGATAATGGCCACCTCCTTCAAAAGGTCCCATGCAGTCACTGCTGCACTCAGTGCCCCCGATCCTGCAACAGGCCACTGATGACCCACGCCTTCGCCAGAGACTCCTGGACACTCACAGGCAAGTCTGGGTGAGTCTCTTGTGGGGTCATTGCTCCTTTCTCCTGGGTCCTGGTGCACACAAGGTTTTGTTTGTGCCCTCCAAGAGTCTGTTTCTGCAGTCCTGTTTAAGTTCTGGTGGCTCTGTGGTGGGGTTAATGGTGACCTCCTCCAAGAGGGCTTATGCCATAGCCAGGTCTGCTGCACCCAGAGCCCCTGCCTCTGTGGCAGGCCACTGCTGACCCATACCCCAACAGGAGACACTCAAACACTCAAAGGCAGGTCTGACGGCTCAGTCTCTGTAGATTCTCCTGGTGCACACCAGGTTTTATTTAAGCTCTCCAAGCATCTCTGGCGGGTATGGGATTTGATTCTAAATGTGATTTTGTCCTTCCTACTGTCTTGCTGGGGCGTCTCCTTTGCCCTTGCATGTGCGGTATGTTTTGTGGGTGGGATCCAACATTCTCCTGTCAACAGTTGTTCAGCAATGATTTGTAATTTTGGAGTTCTTGTGGGAGAAGATGAGGCCACATCCTTCTACTCCACCATCTACATCCTCAGTAATTCCCTCGCACCTGAGGCTTCCATAAGCCTCCATTCTTTATCCATCAGAGGGCAGACAGAATGAAAACCACAATCACAGAAAATTAATCACAGTGGTCATATGGACCACAGCTTTGTCTAATTCAGTAAAGCCATGAGTCATGCCTTGTAGGGCCACTCAAGATGGATGAATCACCTGGAGAGTTCTGACAAAACAAGGACCACTGGGGAAGGAAATGGAAAACCACTTCAGTATTCTTGCCTTGGGAATCTCATGAACAGTATGAAATGGCAAAAAGAAAGGACACAGAAAGATGAATTCCCCAGGTCAGTAGGTGCCAAATATGCTATCAGAGAACAGTGGAGAAACAACTCCAGAAAGAATGAAGAGATGGAGTAAAAGCAAATACAAACCCAGTTATGGATGTGACGGGTGATGGAAGTAAAGTCTGATGCTGTAAAGAACAATATTTCATAGGAACCTAGAATGTTAGGACCATGAATCAAGGTAAATTGGATGTGGTCAAACAGGAGATGACAAGAGTAAACATTGACATTTTAGGAATCAGTGAACTAAAATGGACTGGAATGGGTGAATTTATCTCAGATGACAATTACATCTACTACTGTGGGCAAGAATCCCTTAGAAGAAATAGAGAAGTCCTCATAGTCAACAAGAGAGTCCAAAATGCACTACTTGGATGAAATCTCAAAAATGACAGAACAATCTCTGTTCATTTCCAAGGCAAACCATTCAATATCACAGTAATCCAAGTCTATTCCCCGACCAGTAATGCTGAAGAAGCTGAAGTTGAACGGTTCTATGAAAACATACAAGACGTTCTAGAACTAACACCCCAAAAAGATGTCCTTTTCATTACAGGGGACTGGAATGCAAAAGTATGAAGGCAAGAGATATCTGGAATAACAGGCAAATTTGGCCTTGGAGTACAGAATAAAGCAAGGCAAAGGCTAACAGAATTTTGCCAAGAGAATGCACTGGTCATAGCAAACACCCTCTTCCAAATACACAAGAGAAGACTCTGCACATGGACATCAGCAGATGGTCAATACTGAAATCAGTTTGATTACATTCTTTGCAGTCAAAGATGAACAAACGCTATACAGTCAACAAAAACAAGACCAGGAACTGCCTGTGGCTCAGATCATGAATTCCTTATTGCCAAATTCAGACTTAAATTGAAGAAAGTAGGGAAAACCACTAGACCATTCAAGTGTGACCTAAATCAAATCCCTTACGATTATACAGTGGAAATAAGAAATAGATTCAAGGGATTAGATCTGATAGACAGAGTGCCTGAAGAACTATGGACGGAGGTTCCTGACAGTGTACAAGAGACAGTGATCAATATCATCTCTGAGAAAAAGAAATGCAAAACAGCAAAATGGTTGTCTGAGATAGTCCTACAAATAGCTAAGCAAAGAACAGAAGCAAAAGGCAAAGGAGAAAAGGAAAGATATACCCATTTGAATGCAGAATTCCAAAGAATAGCATGAAGAAATAAGAAAGCCTTCCTCAGTGATCAATGAAAAAAAAAAAATAGAGGAAAAAATAGAATGGGAAAGACTAGAGATCTCTTCAATAAAATTAGAGATACCAAGGGAACATTTTATGCAAAGAAAGGCAAAATAAAGGACAGAAATGGTATGGACCTAACAGAAGAAGAATATATTAACAAGACGTGGCAAGAATACACAGAAGAACTATACACAAAAGATCTTCATGGCCCAGATAACCACGATGGTGTGATCACTCACCTAGACCCAGAAATCCTGAAATGTGAAGTCAAGTGGACCTTCAGTTCAGTTCAGTTCATTTCAGTCATTCAGTCATGTCCGACTCTTTGCTACCCCATGAATCGCAGCACACCAGGCCTCCCTGTCCATCACCAGCTCCCAGAGTTCACTCAGACTCACGTCCATTGAGTTAGTGATGCCATCCAGCCATCTCATCCTCTGTCATCCCATTCTCCTCCTGCCCTCAATCCCTCCAAGCATCAGAGCCTTTTCCAATGAGTCAACTCTTCGCATGAGATGGCCAAAGTACTGGAGTTTCAGCTTTAGCATCATTCCTTCCAAAGAAATCCCAGGGCTGATCTCCTTCAGAAGGGACTGGTTGGATCTCCATTCAGTCCAAGGGACTCTCAAGAGTCTTCTCCAACACCACAGTCCAAAAGCATCAATTCTTCAGTGCTCAGCTTTCTTCACAGTCCAACTCTCACATCCATACATGACTACTGGAAAAACCATAGCCTTGACTAGACAGACCTTTGCTGGCAAAGTAACATCTCTGCTTTTGAATATGCTATCTAGGTTGGTCATAACTTTCCTTCAAAGGAGTAAGCGTCTTTTAATTTCATGGCTGCAGTCACCATCCGCAGTGATTTTGGAGCCTCCCAAAATAATGTCTGACACTGTTTCCACTGTTTCCCCATCTATTTCCCATGAAGTGATGGAACCAGATGCCATGATCTTCGTTTTCTGAATGTTGAGCTTTAAGCCAACTTTTCACTCTCCTCTTTCACTTTCATCAAGAGGCTTTTTAGTTCCTCTTCACTTTCTGCCATAAGGGTGGTGTCATCTGCATATCTGAGGTTATTGATATTTCTCCCAGAAATCCTGATTCCAGCTTGTGCTTCTTCCAGCCCAGTATTTCTCATGATGTACTCAGCATAGAAGTTAAATAAGCAGGGTGACAATGTACAGCCTTGACGTACTCCTTTTCCTATTTGGAACCAGTCTGTTGTTCCATGTCCAGTTCTAACTGTTGCTTCCTGACCTGCATATAGGTTTCTCAAGAGGCAGGTCAGGTGGTCTGGTATTCCCATCTCTTTCAGAATTTTCCACAGTTTATTGTGATCCACACAGTCAAAGGCTTTGGCATAGTCAATAAAGCATAAATAGATGTTTTTCTGGAACTCTCTTGCCTTTTTGATGATCCAGCAGATGTTGGCAATTTGGTCTCTGGTTCCTCTGCCTTCTCTAAAACCCGCTTGAACATCTGGAAGTTCACCGTTCACGTACTGCTGAAGTGGGCCTTAGGAAGCATCATTACGAACAAAGCTAAAGGAGCTGATGGAATTCCAGTTGAATTATTTCAAATCCTAAAAGATGATGCTGTGAAAGTGCTGCATTCAAGATGCTAGCAAATTTGAAAACTCAGAGTAGCCACAGGACTGGAAAAGGTTGGTTTTCATTCCAATCCCAAAGAAAGGCAATGCCAAAGAATGTTCAAACTACCACACTACTGCGCTCATTTCACATGCTAGCAAAGTAATGCTCAAAATCCTCCAAGCCAAGCTTCAACAGTATGTGAACTGTGAACTTCCAGATGTTCAAGCTGGATTTAGAAAAGGCAGAGGAACCAGTGATCAAATTGCCAACATCTACTGGATCATAAAAAAAGCAAAAGAGTTCCAGAAAGATATCTATTTCTGCTTTATTGACTACGCCAAAGTCTTTGACTGTGTGGATCACAACAAACTGTGGAAAATTCTTAACGAGATGGGAATACCAGACCACATTACCTGCCTCCTGCAAAATCTGTATGCAGGTCAAGAAGCAACAGTTAGAACTGTACATGGAACAACAGGCTGATTCCAAATTGAGAAAGGAGTACGTCAAGTCTGTATACTGTCACCCTGCTTATTTATATTTTATGCAGAGTACATCATGCAAAATGCTGAGCTGGATGAAGCACAAGCTGGAATCAAGATTTCCAGGAGAAATATCAATAACCTCAGATATGTAGATGACACCACCCTTGTGGCAGAAAGCAAAGAAGAACTAAAGAGCTTCTTGATGAAAGTGAAAGAGGAGAGTGAAAAAGTTGGCTTAAAACTCAACATTCAGAAAACTAAGATCTTGGCATCTGGTCCCATCACTTCATGGCAAGTAGATGGGGAAACAATGGAAATGATGAGAGATTTTATTTTGGGGGCCTATAAATTCACTGCAGATGGTGACTGCAGCCATGAAATTAAAAGATGCTCCTTGGAAGAAAAGTTATGACCAAACTAGACAGCATATTAAAAAGCAGAGACATTACTTTGCCAATAAAGGTCTGTCTAGTCAAAGCTATGGTTTATCCAGTGGTCATGTATGGATTGAGAGTTGGACTATAAAGAAAGCTGAGCACCAAAGAATTGATGCTTTTGAATTGTGGTGTTGGAGAAGACTCTTGAGAGTACCTTGGACAGCAAGGAGATCCAACCAGTAAATTCTAAAGGCAATCAGTCCTGAATATTCATTGGAAGGACTGATCCTAAAGCTGAAACTCCAAAACTTTGGCTACCTGAAGGAAAGAATTGACTTATTGGAAGAGACCCTGATGCTGGGAATGATTGAAGGCGGGAGGAGAAGGGGATAACAGAGGACAAAATGGTTGGACAGCATACCGAATCGATGGACATGAGTCTGAGTAAGCTCTGGAAGTTGGTGATGGACAGGGAAGCCTGGCTTGCTACAGTCCACGAGGTCATGAAGAGCTGGACATGACCTGAGGGACTGAACTGAATTGACCATCTTGGCCAAAGACTGAACACCATGTGTGACATTCATTCACTATAATGTAAGGAGCAGTAGATTATCCCACACTCAAATCCTTAACTCCATCACTTACTAGCCTGTGTGTTGCAGACAACTTGTTATCTTCTTTGTCCCTTTCTTTCAGTGCTCAGGTGGAGCTCCTAATTGACACAGCCACATAAGAACCTCCAGAACATCAGGTGAGATATTTGTACGTGGCCAAGATAGGGAACATTTCATGCAAAGATGGGCTCGATACACGATAGAAATGGTATGGACCTAACAGAAGCAGAAGATATTAAGAAGAGGTGGCAAGAATACACAGAAGAACTGTACAAAAAAGATCTTCACGATCAAGATAATCACGATGGTGTGATCACTCACCTAGAGCCAGACATCCTGGAATGTGAAGTCAAGCGGGCCTTAGAAAGCATCACTACAAACAAAGGTAGTGGAGGTGATGGAATTCCAGTGGAGCTATTCCAAATCCTGAAAGATGATGCTGTGAAAGTGCTGCACTCAATATGCCAGCAAATTTGGAAAACTCAGCAGTGGCCACAGGACTGGAAAAGGTCAGTTTTCATTCCAATCTCAAAGAAAGGCAATGCCAAAGAATGCTCAAACTACTGCACAATTGCACTCATCTCACACGCTAGTAAAGTAATGCTCAAAATTCTCCAAGCCAGGCTTCAACAATACGTGAACTGTGAACTTCCAGATGTTCAAGCTGGTTTTAGAAAACACAGAGGAACCAGAGATCAAATTGCCAACTGTGATTCATGAGGTCGCAAAGAGTCAGACACGACTGAGTGACTGAACTGAACTGAACTGAGCAATAGCTATTATGGTTCATTCAGTCAGACATGCAAACATGTATCAAAAATTTGCTCCAGGAAAGCCACTGTAATAGCAATACTGAATAAAGAATTGCATAATATACCATTATTTCCATTAAGGATCATGCAACATATTAGTAAGATAAACAAGTATAAATTGAGAGCAGAGAGTAAAGGTAGGTAAAACCTCACCCAATTTGGCCTGTAAGGGCCCAGGTTGGGGATGGTTTGTGAAACCAGCAGCGGGGAAGGCTTAAAAGAGGTAGCAGTTGCCTGTCTTTCAGGTTAAATAGGAAATCACAAGGAAAGGAGTGGGGAAAAGGCATAAAGGAGAGAGGAAGGCATGGGTCCTGGAGGATGCAACTTGGTGGGGCTGTGCTGGGGACAGGGGTGTCCAAGGCCACAAGGAGCCACGTGTTAAGCAGATGCACAATGTACTCAAATGTGTGTTTTAAAAATAGGCATCAGGCAGGAGTTTGGGGACTTGATGCCATCGAGAGGGAGTCCATAGGATGGGATATGGGTTAGGAGGTGAGATTCTGAAGATGTCTTGCAGAAGGGACAGAAAAGTCAAGACTAGATGCTGTGAACAGAGAAAAGACAAGGGGCCTGCTGAAGCCATGCCAACTCAAGATAAACTGACGGAGATAATAAAACTCAGTTGACAGAAGCATCTCTTTCCCATACTGGAGGCTCTTCTCAAACATAATGAATAAATAAACATGCTTCCAATGGCTACAAAGCAGCACTTTGCTTTCCTTTAAATCACTCTCCAGAGCCAGTCATCGTAGGAGCCCTTAGTGACACCCAGCACACTGAGCAGAGGTGCCTCCAATCTCTGTGGGGGACACCCAAACGGGAAGCTTTGCCAAGCAGATGGCAGAGGTCAATGACAGGCCAGAGTTCAGGAACAGGGTCCACTTTACCTTCATCCCCTTACCATCCCAGCCTCAGGTTTAAGGTCCCACCTATAAAACACGGCCTCTGTGATCCCTGGTAACTCACACACTCCCTGATTATAAAGATGGGAATTTCCCTTCCAGGCTTGGTTGTGACCCCTCTGCCTGCTCTGAAGTCATCACCCACATTCACGATGTTGGTTTAGAAACAAAGACGGCTTGGCAGTCAGCCACTGTTAGCGGAGGAAGTACAGAGCACACTCCTTACATTAGTAACAACAGCTCGATCACATTTGTATTGATCACCTACCATGGAAAGGCCTCAAAAATGCCTGACTCAACCCTTGTGACACTCCCATGAGGTAATGACTACAGCATTCCCCTTTTGCTCAAGAGGGGACTGCAGTTAAGAGAGAATAAGTAATTCATTCAAGATAGCCAAGCTAGAAAGTGGTGGAGTTGGGACAGAACCCAGGCTGTAGGGCTCCAACCACACTCCCATTCCCTCTGCTGCACCATCTTACCTGCACAAGCCCACACCTGGTGTGTCTATACAGGTAGAGAACAGCAGAAGCAGAAGGGGCTTTGGCATTACCTGCCTGGGCAATGCTCCCCCATCCTCTCCTTACCTGTGGTAGACATAGCTAATCAACCACAGAATTTTCCCCAACTGACTTAATGACCCAAGTCCCTTTCTCACTGATCAGAATTCAAGATGAAACCTGATCCTCTGTCTTCATTTTTGCCCAAGAAAACAGAATTGAGTCAGAGGGATGTGATGCATTTAAGGTAACACAGCTGGTCTGTGAAAGCTGGAACCAGCATCCTCATCTCTCATCTCCTAGTTTGGCAGGCTGAGGAAGAGACCTCTCTATGCAAAAGACAGAGCCTCTCCTAATGTACCAGAGGTAAACAGGAGAGGAGATACACCTACGATGGTCACAGCATCAAGGTCTAGAAGAAAAATGTCCCAAGTCTAGCCCCGACATGTGGTTCTCAGACATTGTAAGTCTTCCAACTAATGGTCTGCTACAGAACAGCACTTCTGCTTAATTCTGATGGAAATACATGATTCATACACCTGGGAAGTTAACTTTCTTTTCAAGCTAACAAATATTTGAACTGGGAAACCCAGAAAATTCATGAATTTAACAAAAGAACACTAAAGTGACTTATTTGGTTCTTTCTGGACAGACTAGCTTTTCTTTAAGCTTTGTGGGGAAGTTCGGTGACTCAGCTATATCCAGGGGAGGAGCAGTCTATCCCATCCCCAGGACACAGCAGACTCAAGTTCCCAGAATAAGATCCTCAGGAAGCCGCCAGACCCTTCTCTCCCTGTGGCATCCAGGACAGGTGGTCCCAGACCTGCCAAAAGGAACTCCTCCTCACCAGACACCCCATCAGAAGAGGGGCTAGGGGAGCCCAGGCAGCACCACTGAAGGCCAGGAACAGGTAAGCGGCTGCTGAGTGCTGAGGCAGGCACAGAAAAGGGAAGGAAAATCATTAACACGGAAGAAAGCAGTACCCAGGAGAAGGAAATGGCAACCCACTCTGGTATTCTTGCCTGGAGAGTCCTGTGGACAGAGGAGCCTGGTAGGCTGCTGTCCATGGGGTCGCACAGAGTCGGACATGACTGAAGCGACTTAGCGTGCATGCATGTATTGGAGAAGGAAATGGCAACCCATTCCAGTATTCTTGACTGGAGAATCCCAGGGACGGAGGAGGCTGGTGGGCTGCCATCTATGGAGTCGCAGTGTCGGACACAACTGAAGTGACTTAGCAGCAGCAGCAGCAGCAAAGCAGTACCCAGGCTGGCTCCAAAAGGACAATCAGAAACGGGGCAATCAGAAAAGTCAGGGTTCCCTCCAAGGCACTCCTCTTTGCAATCTCTGGGTAGGCAGAGTCATAAGCAGGCACATCAGAAGAAACCTGTTTGATAGGAAGCTTTCTTCCCAGGAAATTTACCTGGAATCTCTCTAAATAGATGACTGCTGACAAATGTGCATCCAGGAAATGCTATCTTTACCTGATCAATCCATCCAGTAGCCTGTTTACACAAACACCCTGTGTTCTTTGAGTGAATGGGAATAAGGATGCTAAAATTATAAAAATAACTCATCCAGAGTTATTTGCAGAGTGGTAAGAAAGCAGGATTCTGACAGTGAAAGTCTCAATGGTGCTTTCATTAAATATTAACTCTTACCTGTGAGAGGGAGAGCTGGCTGGGGGCAGCAGAGATGGGAAAAAGGAAAGCTGTCCCCAGACCTGACAGGGGCTGCCCCAGGGACAGGCATGTGTCTGCAGAGGTAGAATGGGCCTAATGAGCCAGGAATTGGCATTTCTGCAAATAAGTTTCCTTCTAAAAAGAGAACTCATTATTTCTAAATCGCATTTCTGAATTCACGAAGGTAAAATTACAGCAATTAAGAATCATTCCTTTTCTTTGCCAAATGAATAGAAGCTCAAAATACAGCCAAACGAAAACCCCAGGTCAAATTTCACGAGAAAAACCTACCAGACACACACAACGATGTGGAGAAACACTAGCTGGGCCAGGCCCTCTACTTAGCGTCTTATATCTCATCATCATCAATGGACTCATTCATCCCTCATCCATTCATTCTGTCCACAAAAGCTTGTTAAGGACAGGGTCCTGTGTTAAGTGCTTAGGAAGCTGAGCTCTCAGTCCCAGTCTTGTCTGCTGAAGATAACTTTTTCCAGGCGTGAGGTGATGATTTTATAGGGATTTAGTCCTGGTACTTTTTCTTTAACATTATTACAAAGAATTTTTTTTTCATGTAGACCATTTTTTTAAGTATTTATTCAGTTTGTTACAATACTGCTTCTGTTTTAAGTTTTTGTTTTTTGGTCATAAGGGCTATGGGACATTAGCCCCCTAAGCAGGGATTGAACTGACACCCTTGCATTGGAAAGAGAGGTCTTAACCACTGGACCACCAGGGAAGTTCTTGCAGTCCTGGCTTCTAGAGTTACTTTGCCTCCAAAAAGTGAGGAGGTCCAGAAAAAGCCACTTTTTTAAAAAAGTGAATCTTTACAGAGCCACAGCCTGCAAGATTCTCTTGTTCTAGAGTCTCAACCTGGGGGTAACAGAAGCAGCTCTGTCTGCCTCAGCAGCAGATCCTGAATGAGGCCCTCCTCTACTGGGGTCACCTGCATCTCTTGACCCTGGAGGCTGAGTCCAGGACAGAGCAGTTGGGGGCAGGGTAGGAGGAATAAGAGGGGTGCAAAGAGAGAACAGTGAAGAACAAGATCAAACAACTTCAAATCATGTCCTGCACATCCCATGCTGACCATTCCCCATTTCCCCCAAAGCGCCATATTGGAAAATGCCTTTCTTTTTTTTTTCCCTGTGGGCACACAAGTGACTGTCACTTGAGTTGCCCTGTCTGGTGGCACGTCCCTGGCTGTGCTATGAGTCCCTCTGTGCAGCACCTGTCTGCTCCTCTATTGGATGGATCATCTGCACATCACCAGGTGCCAGGCACTATACTTTGCATAGATTTAGATCATTTAATCCTCAAGGAACCCTGTGAGGTTTGTCCTCTTTTTAACACCACTTTAAAGATGAACAGACCAAGCCACAGAGGATACAAGGCATCTGGCCAAGGTCACTCGGGGCTGACACCTAAATCTAGTCTCCTAAGCGCTGTGAACCACTCCACTTACCTCCTACAGTAACCACTGGACTACATGACAGTCTCTAGTCAGGACACTAAAGACTAGGACTGGGTGAGATTCTTCTCTGCCTCCCCAGCACCTTGCAGAGGGACCAGCACACAGTGGGCACTGAGCAAAGAGTTAGCAAGTAGATGTGTGAGTGAATGAGGGAGTGAGCCAACTGGTGAATGTCGCTGGTCTCCATGCTGGATCCTTAGCTGTCAAAGACAGTTCAAGACCAGAAACATATAACATGCAAATGAAATTCAAGTGAAAAAGTCCCCCAGTTTTGTTCAAGATGTTTGAACTAATAGTTAGATTTTCAAAACTTTTTTGAAAATAATTCTCCTTTAAATATTAAATAAAAATTCTCTGCAATGATTCTCCTTTAAAATGACTCACTTAAATCAACATTCTCACTATGGCACTAGTGGTAAAGAACCCACCTGCCAATGCAGGTAAAAGACACAAGTTCGATCCCTAGGTTGGGAAAATCAGCTGGAGGAGGGCATGGCAACCCATTCCAGTATTCTTGCCTGGAGAATCCTATGGACAAAGGAGCCTGGCAGGCTGCAGCCCATAGGGTCACAGAGTCAGACATGACTGAGAAGCGACGCAGCACACAAGGTGAAACAGTAGCCACAGAAACAGGGCCGGTAGGAAAATATCTGCTTAGACAACTATGTCTCATTTTAAGACGAACTGAGATACAAATCCTAAGTATATATGTAGAAATATACCAGCGAAGTCCAAGAATACTGCAGTGGGTAGCCTATCCCTTTTCCAGCGGATCTTCCCAACCCAGGAATTGAACCAGAGTCTCCTGCATTGCAGGAGGATACTTTACCAGCTGAGCTACCAGGGAACCATACAGAAGGAGAGACATTTAATTATAAAAAGGATTCACTATAAGTTTCCTTCAAATAGCCTATTGCCATGGATTTTTTTTTTTTTTTTTTTTTTTTTTTGCCCATAGCTTGTAGGATCTTAGCTCTCTGAACCAGGAATTGAACCCGGACACTCAGCAGTGACTGCACAGCGTCCTAACAACTCAACTTCCAGAGAATTCTTGAAATTCTGTTTTAAATGTTTGATTTCAATAAGTACATCTTGTAAACTACGTCCATCCTAAAGAAAATGCCCACTCTGTTATACTTACTAAGAAGAGTGCATGGCTTCATCTCATAAATGTCTAAGCCAATATCAGGAACTTACAGGGACATCTGGCTGTGACAAAGCTCCAGAAGACTTAACAATATCCCAAACCCTACCAAAATAAGAATTCTTACAAGGCAGTATTATATGACACACTTAGATGTTATTGAAAGGAACTGGCCCCAACAAAGCAAATGAAAAATTCAAAGTCTTTTCACTTTCAGTCAATGACTCACTTGACAAGAGATTCCAATTTTAGGGATTTAACTTCATTATTACAGCCACAAGGGTCAGACTATCAGAACCATTCATTATGATAATTGCTTAGCCTGTAATTAAATTCATTTTCTTGACATGAATATTCATATTTTCCTATAACTGTTGGTATAAAAGTGAGAATGCTGGCCTTCTTTTCTAAGGAAATTAGCACTTGAAACATTTCTGTGGAGAAAAAAAGGCTACCTAAAATGGTGAATGAACATGTCTCTTTCTGGGGAAGCACACCACCAGTTATCTCACCCAAGGCATCTCAAGGAAAGCAGACTGTAGCTCTGCATGAGGCTTCAGGCACTGAGTCTGTCTGTGTCTGACCCTTGGTCAGACTATAGTCTGAGAGGGTCCTCCTGGTCTTTGACAACTTAAAGGACACATATCAATTGTTTTATTTCTATTACTATTCCCAACACACAAAGACAGCATGAAGTCTCAAGTTTTCTTATTTTGTTTAATGCAATAGAAATTGCTGGTTTTTATCATGCCACATATGTATGCCATCAGGAAGGAGGGCAGAGAAGTTTCAGATCATCAAGTGATCTGGAAACATACAAGGTACCTTGCTAAGTCCACAGCACACTAAGAATTTTGAAGTACCTCTGTTTGGGTCCCACCCCATTCTGGAGAAACCTGTTTCAGTAAGGCCACCATTGTGGGGTGGGGGTGGATATGATACCAAACAGGCCATTTTAAGGACCACAGCTTAAGTGGTAACAAAGAGTAATGCCAGTAGCTAGTGAGAGCAGTTCAGACAAGGCAATGGCACCCCACTCCAGTACTCTTGCCTGGAAAATCCCATGGATGGAGGAGCCTGGTAGGCTGTAGTCCATGGGGTCACTAAGAGTCGGACACAACTGAGCAACTTCCCTTTCACTTTTCGCTTTCATGCATTGGAGAAGGAAATGGCAACCCACTCCAGTGTCCTTGCCTGGAGAATCCCAAAGACGGGGGAGCCTGGTGGGCTTCCGTCTATGGGGTCACACAGAGTCAGACACGACTGAGGTGACTTAGCAGCAGCAGTAGCAGCAGCAGTGAGAGCAGTTAGTAGATTTGTGCACTGGCTTTTTGTTTATGCATCAATTGTCAAGGATAATTGTGGGTTTAAATAAGACCATTGATCAAAGCATTCCGTTCACTGATTGATCACAGACTCACAAGAAGAATGAGGACTTCACACACTGTGCAAAGGATCTCTTCACATACCTAGCAAGTAGTTAGCCAACATTTTTTGGCCTCCACTGGGAAAAAAAAAAAAAAAAAAGATGCAACTTTTTTGCATCATGAAAACTACTATCGAGCACCTGCTACATTCCAGGCACCCTCCTTGAGAGTAGGTCTAGAATGTACATTCTCAAAGCGGGTACCATTGCTCCTCAAGGGGTTTCTAAGGGATAAAAAAATTCTTATACCTTCTATATAGAAAGCACAGATATACATGGGGCTTCCCCAGAGGCTCAGGGGTAAAGAGTCCACCTGCAATGCAGGAAACCTGGGTTCAATCCCTGGGTCGGGAAGTTCCCCTGGAGGAGGAAATGGCAACCCACTCCAGTACTCTTGCCTGGAGAATCCCATAGACAGAGGAGCCTGGGAAGGCTACGGTCCATGGGGTGGCAAAAAGATTGACACAACTGATCGACTGAGTTTGATGACAAGATATACTTCTAGGACATCAACAGATACATGGTATGTGGATGATAATAAAATTGCGTGGGTAGGAGGGCAATTAGCAAAAAAACAAAGTCTGAAAACTCTCCCTGGGAGAGTGATAATGGGGGGGAAAGTTGAAAAACACTTGTCTAAAGTAATGAATATACAGAACTTCTTCCCCTCATGGAGCTAATACTCTTTTGGTAGCAGGGAGATGATCAACAAGTAAAATGCAGTTTATTAAGGATAACTGCTGGGGAGGAAAACAAAGCAGGGAAAGTTAGCAAAGATTGACCAGGAAGGGACAGAAAGGAGGGAAATGGGGTGAAACTACCATCTCTATTGATTAATTCCCCAATTTTCTCTCCTAGCTGCGGCTGCTAATATGACTTTCATGTGAGAAAAATTAAATTCTGATGAAAAATTAAAAGGGTAGTCCCTATACCTCTGAACAGCTAGGAAAAGAAAATGTGATAGTCAAGCAAAAGGTTTATACCTATCAAGGGGAGTCTCAGTACTGAAAACAGCAAGGAATTCCTAATGACACCATTTTTAATACATCTTTGATGACATGTTTTCATCAGTTCATATGAGTCTTTTAATATTCTCTCTCCTCACAACTGAATACCCAGTGGACTATCTTAATTCCAATGTTCGCCCACTTGAGACTAATGTTTTGCTAATTTGGGTCATCTTTAATGATTCCCAATGTTATCTTCCCATTTATGAGACCCAAGCTTCAATACCATTATCATCATTTTATCACACATGTTTATGAAATAATGAAGGAAAATGCACTGGAAGTTCAGAGAATTGCTGGAACACATAAGGCTGTACAAGCAATGCAATGATTTTGCCAATAGCATGAACTTGTGGCTGTCAGGCCCCCAGGGCTCAGAGTTTCTGTCTGCCAGAGCACATCTAAAAAATGCCACAAAACTAGCAAACATAACGAGGTACACGGGCATCAGTTCAAAATGCACTAACACAAGGTTTATGCAAAAGTTGAATCTGGAGAAGTTGGGACCACCCTGTTGGATCACAAGAGAAGTTTCCAAGAGTCACTTCATGAAGTTTACTCCAGAAGTAGCTTTCTCCTAACTAATATGCCACGAAGTTTCCCATTTCCCATAGCACTGGAGCATCTTTACAGATGCTAGGTAAAGTTATTCTCCAAGGGAGCAGCTTATGATTTGAAAGGAAGAACAGCATAGCTCAGCACTGTTTGCAGGCTCAGTACAGCCTCCCTGTAGCTTTGCCACATCTTTTCTATGGGGAAATTAACAAGAAAAGCTCTCGGCTTAATATATCATTGGAACTTGGCTACAAGCTAATTGGGAAAAAGAGATCATGAGGATATGCCGTTACCGCTGGGTGTCTAAAATACAAATCTGGGAAACGGCGGTGAGACACTTAGGGACAGAGGACCGCTTACCATGCAGGCAAGATGTAGGAGTCCAAGTGACTCACTGTACATTTAGCCAGATTCTTCCTTGGAAAAAAAATGACGTGCTTTCAAGGAGCAGATTGCAAAATCATGGTCCATAAGCAGGAAAGAGCCAAAGAGAAATCCTTAAAGAATGGAAGCTGGGAAAGGAGGCTGGTATAAACCAAAAGGCCAGTTTATACCCAAGTCCCAAAGCACCCACCTTCTTATAGATTTCAGAGATAGGGAGAAACTTGAAAAAGCATCACAGATCACCCTGAAAGCAGCAAGCTGAGATTCAGAAACTGTCTCTACAATGCCTAATAAAATAGTAACCTCACACACTTGCCTTCATAATGATTTCTAAATCTCAGCCCAGTCATTTTTTTTCCTTCCCCACCCCTTAAATAAAATAAAAGTGTTACTGTATGTTTAGTTGCTCAGACGTGTCCAACTATTGTAGCCCTTTGGACTATAGTCCACCAGGCTCCTCTATTCATGGGATTTTTCAAGCAAGAATACTAGAGTGGGTTGCCATTTCCTCCTCCAGGGGATCTTCCTGACCCACGGATCAAACCTGCATCTCCTGTGTCTCCTGCATCGCAAGTGGATTCTTTACCCACTGAGCCATCAGGGAAGCCCATAAACTGCTACTGCTGCCTCTTTAATAACAAGAGGAAAGTACATGAAGAGATGTGCAGGCATCTCTCCAAGATAAGGCCCGTGTCCCTCTAGTAGGCCACTCCAACCTCCTGGGAAAACAATTAACCAGCCACCCCCTCAGTTCACCTCCTTGTTTTAAGGGCCTCAATCATGGGCACTGGGAGCTTGGGCCCAGCCTGATTTAATAGGCACTCTATCATAAGCGATGGGTTTCAAGTATAAAACAGTTGGCTTGGTTTTCTGGATTCTTGTTTGTGCTTCTAATGTTACTTGTGGAAAGGAGATTAAGTATAATTCTCCCCCCGCAGCATGAAAGCCCTCAATGCCTTCACTCTGGACTGAAACATGTCCACCACACCAGCCCAAGAGACCCACAAGAAACCCAGGCAGTGCTGAGAGTGGCCATGCCCAGAAGGACCAGTACCTAAGCAGAACCAGAGGAAGGTCAGGCTGCAGTGCCAGGAGTATAGGCTGTGAAACAGTGAACATTTGTGCTGGGGTTCCCTCTCTGCCGCTTTCTAGTCAGGCTATCTTGAGCAAGTTCAGTTCAGTCTCTTAGTCATGTCTGACTCTTTGCGACCCCACGAATCGCAGCACACCAGGCCTCCCTGTCCATCACCAACTCCCGGAGTTCACCCAAACTCACGTCCATCAAGTTGGTGATGCCATCCAGCCATCTCATCCTCTGTTGTCCCCTTCTCCTCCTGCCCCCAATCCCTCCAAGCATCAGAGTCTTTTCCAATGAGTAAACTCTTCGCATGAGGTGGCCAAAGTACTGGAGTTTCAGCTTTAGCATCAGTCTTTCCAAAGAACACCCAGGACTGATCTCCTTTAGAATGGACTGGTTGGATCTCCTTGCAGTTAGTTAGATCTCCCTTGAGCAAGTTAGTTACCTGCTATAAGCCTCACTCTGACTTAAAACTCAACACTCAAAAAACTAAGGTCATGGCATCCAGTCTCATCACTTCATGACAAACAGCTAGGTAAACAATGGAAACAGTGACAGACTCTATTTTCTTGGGCTCCAAAATTACTGTGGATGGTAACTGCAGCCATGAAATCAAAAGACACTTGTTCACTGGAAGAAAAGCTATGACAAACCTAGACAGCATATTAAAAGAGACATCATTTTGGCAACAAAGGTCCATACAGTCAAAGCTATGGTTTTTCCAGTAGTCATGTACAGATGTGAGAGCTGGACCATAAAGAAGGCTGAGCACCAAAGAATTGATGCTTTCAAATTGTGGTGCTGGAGAAGACTCTTGAGAATCCCTTGGACAGAAAGGAGATGAAACCAGTCAATCCTAAAGGAAATCAAGCCTGAATGGGCATTGGAAGGACCAATACTGAAGTTGAAGCTCCAATACTTTGGCCACCTGATGCAAAGGACTGATTCATTGGAAAAGACCCTGATGCTGGGAAAGACTGAGGACAGAAGGAGAAGGGGGCAACTGAGGATGAGATGGTCAGATGGCACCACTGACTCAATGGACATGAGCTTGAGAAAATCTGGGGAGATAGTGAAGGACAGGGAGGCCTGAGGGCATGCTGCAGTTCATTGGGTTGCAAGAAGCCAGACACAATTTAGCGACTGAACAACAACAACAAGCCTCACTCTAACTCATGGTAAATTAAAGACAGTAAACGTAACTACCTGATAGAGGGTATTATGGAAATCAAATGAGAGAACATGCATGATGCTTGGCAGAGTGGCTGGCACACTCAGGCTCCATCCTCATTGGCTATCATCATCAACATCCCTACTAAATATCAAGAGGCATGAAAGAGCACATACACTCCAACACACTTGGGACCTTCTTTACCCATGTGTGCCAAAGCATGAAGCAGGACCCCTTAGCACACACACTTGCTGAGACAGGGGTTTCCACCTGGAAAGCTTGTTAAAACACAGGTTTCTGGACCGCCTCCTCAGAGATGCTGATGCAGTACATCTCAAGTAGAACTCAAGACTTGGCATGTCTGATGCGCTGGTCCAAGGACCATGTTTTGAGAACCATGGAGCTAAAGGAAGGAGACGTAGGAGACGAGATCAAGGACTAAGAAAGGGAAATGTGGAAACAAAAGCCACCTTTGAAAAACTCAAAACCAGCTGGAGCCCAGTCCTTGACAAAACCAGGAGGGAACCCCCAGGTAAACACCCAGAATGGGGGCAGGCAGGCATGCTCCCGCTGGAGGCGTCTCAAGGTACTCCTGCAACTTGCAGTGTAGGGCTGACCCAAGGCCACAGCCCAACAGGGACATCCAGACCACCACTGGGCCCTGAAGAAGAGGGGGGGTTCCGGAAGCAAGACCACCAGTGGGCTGTCCCCCATCCTGCTCCTCGACGGTCTCCTCCTTCATGTGCACACAATGCTGCAGCCTAATGTTTCTTCACAGGGAGATTGATGGGCACATTTCATGCTAATTCTTCCTGGAGTTGGGGAGCTTTTATTTTCCTCATGTCAAGAAGAAAATGATGGCAGACATTTCCCGTAGAAATGCCACTGCATTCTTTATAATGTCATTCGGCGGCTGCCAGAATTAAACTATTGACCAAATTAATCTGTTTACCACATACATTGTGGTTTGATCTTCCTGCCCTGAGGGCTGATGTGTCATCTGCAGAGGCATCTACATTTATTCTCAGTAAGTGATGCTGGGCCATAAAGTGCCACAGACACAGGCGGGGATTTTAATGCTAAGAAAGTGACACCGATCCAGGGTCACCGTGTATCCACCATGCTTCACCACCTCCCTCAGAGTTATGACCAAACTCTAGCATGGCGTGAGTCCAAAAGACTCTCATGTACTTCCACAGTGTACATGTCCTCCGTTCCCACTCCCTGGGCTCACAACACAGTACCAAGGGCCCAGAACTCTCCCATCTCTGGGACTGTGAACAGACTCCCTTTCCTCCCTTCTTAGCATGTTGAACCCCTATTTATCCTTCTAGTATTAGTATAAGTATCACTACTATATGCCTCAATAGTGCCTACAATGCACTGAATTGTGTTCCCCACTCCCCAAAATAATAATCTCCAATACAATGGTATTTGGAGATGAGGCCTTCAGGAGATAACTAGGGTTAGATAAGGTCATGAGAGTAGGGTCCCAGAGCGGGATTTGTGCCCTTATAAGACAAGGAAAAGACACCAGAGCACTGTTTCTGCCATGTAAGGACATGGCAAGAAGCCTGCCACCTGCAAGCCAGACACCAAAGCTGCTGCCCTCCTGACCTTGGACTTGAAGCCTCTAGAACCATGAGAAATAAATGTCTATTGTTTAAGCCACCCAGTCAATGTTATTTTGTTAGAGCAGTCCAAACTGACTTATACACCGCTCCCCGCCGCCCCCCCCATAGTATTCCTGTTTCTGATAATTATTTGTATCTCGATTATAAACTGTGTGAATCCAAGGACACTTACTGGCCAGAGCATCTCCAGAACACAATAAAGCTGTGTAATAGGTGCTCAGTGAATATTTACCAATGAATGAATAAAGCACCAAAAGAATGAATGAATAGGTAACTCTGAGCACCTCCCCATCCCTTTCAGAGACTCCCTTTGTCCATCTGAAAAGTGAGCCATTTTGACTAAGAACTTCTAACACACTTTGTGACCAGGGGGTACAGCAGGGTCTCCAGAGCAGCTGCAGTGCGTTAGGTTCAAAGCATGCAGGGTATCAGAAAACCCTACCCCTTGCCAAATCTGTGTTGTGTGGGCTGCGCAGACTTCAGCTTTTAAGGGAGTGCAAAAGGACTTGCAAAGCCAGCAGCCCTCAAAGGAGGACCTGCAAACCCTGAGCAACCAGGAAAGTGCCCAGGATCAACTCTAGGAGGCTCAAGGCTAGGCTAGCTGTAGAAATTCTGCTTTAGTCAGTAATATGTACTAGGTCCTAGGTGCAATTTCATTTGACAGAAAAAAATAGATTTTTCTGCTCCGTAGAAAAAAAAATTAAATTGAAAGTGGTGTTTGTTTTCTAAAGCTTCAATCCCACCAGTTGGCCCTGTCTTGTGAAGCACTTTCTAAGGATAGCAAGTTGAGTTATTTGCCATATTATGACCTAAGTCAATCATTTCATAGGATCTTGAAATCCTGATGATCCTTTGGCTCTGGAAGATTCAAAATAAAACAATCTGTGAGAGTTTGGCATCTATTGCCCACATCAGTTACAGGTGTTGAGATTTGCAAAGGAGTCTGAGATCTTCCATTTTGGTTTAAAGAACAAGCCAACCTATGCATTAGTGTCTACAGGGCAAGGGAACAAAGGCAATGACCTAAATTTAGGAACACTCTTGGAAGAAAGGCCTTTGGTTTCAGAACAGACCCCTGGGCTTCACAATCAGGCAAACTATCACAGCGCTTATAGAAGCAAAGTAACAACAGCCAATACTACCATCATTACAGACTATAGACAACCTAAGTGGATCTGTAACATACCAGCAAGCCTCTCAGATACTCCCATTTCCAGGATCTTTGCTGTTCTATTTCCTGGGGGCTTCCATGATTAATAGGGGCTGTTGTGAGGCTGATATACCTATAAAAGGAACCACAAAACTCTGTCACCTGGACATTTTCCTCATCAATGTCCAACACAGACTGAAACCAAAAAGCAATGATGAGCAAACCAAGCCTGTTTTCTTTTCACCTTTCCTTCTCACTTATCAGCAGAAAGGTGTAAGCCTTTTGATTCTTGCCAGTTGACCTGAGATGCTCTGAAAGACTCAAACAAGCTTGGGGACTTTCAAAGGGCTCATGACTAGTACAAGAGGAGGGAGGGCTCTGACAAAACAGTAGGAGCGAGAAGACTGCAGTGGCCCACCCTCTGTAGAAGTGGCTCCCAGGCCAATTGAGTGTGGCTCAGATTATGCACACCATGAAGTAAGACCCCACCCAACACCACCCAACGGAAAGAAATACTGATCATCTTCAGAATACTGCTTGTGTGTTACTGCAGTACCAAAGTGCAAAGATTTTAAAAAATCACTCTGTGAATATTTTAAACACGTTTTGCCAAGGGGCAGAAAGCATATACAAATATAATATTTTCAGTTTAATTACTACGTAGAAGCCCTTGCCCAGATAATGGATTTACCTCCTAGCAATGTCGGAATTTTAGGAACAATCTAAATATACCTCTGCAACTACTCGTCAGTCTCCATACATGGATTCATTAGAACTGGGTGATGACAGCAATCTCTTCAGCAACAAGATGAGCTCATACCCTGCAGATAAAGGCACAGGGAGCAGCCTGAGCTGCACTGCTCTGGGCCTGTTAACTCTGACATTCTTGATGAGGCTGGAGTCACTCTCGTAGAAGCCCCTGGTCCTCACTAGACACACAAAGCAAATCATCAACTGCTCTGGTCTGGGACACGGCAGGAAACTTGAATAAAATAAAATGAGGTACTTATTTTGGCCTCTCCTTTTAAAGCTAAGAACAGGAAGACATAGGAAAGAAAATAATCAGTATCGATCTTAGAAAGAGTATTGAGTCAGGACACTTGAACACATGCAAAGAAAATTCAACATGAAGTAGCTAAGCCAAGGAACACACTTCTCTTTTGTAAACAGCCACCTCAAAGGATGGCTACTCTTGGGGGTGACTGGAACCAGGGGCTGCTCCATCACTAGGTCAGGGAAGCATGGACATGCTCAGGCTCCACTGCAGTCAGGGGCACAGCTTCTAGGGGAAGATGATACTCTCATTTGAATCACAAGGTTACAGAGGAGGAAAGACACATCTCCTAGAAAAGTAGACACGATGGTTACTGCTCTGGGCAGGCAAAACAACAGATGTCCAGGACAGGGGCTCAGGGAGGAGAGGTTTTATACTGAGAGCAGCTTTGCCACTGCTGTAGAGTGTATGTGTGTGTGTGTGCTCAGTGGTTTCAGTCGTGTCTGACTCTTTGCAATCCCATGGACTATAGCCCGCCAGGCTCCTCTGTCCATGGGATTCTCCAGGCAAGAATACTGGAGTGGGTTGCCATGCCCTCCTCCAGGGGATCTTCTGGACCCAGGGATCAAACCTGGATCTCCTGCACTGCAGGCAGATTCTTTACCACTGAGCCACCTAGGAAGCCCACTTACTGTAGAGTCAGTTCAGTTCAGCTCAGTCGTGTCCAACTCTGTGTGACCCCATGGACTGCAGCATGCCAGGCTTCCCTGTACATTACCAACTTCCAGAGCTCGCTCAAACTCATGTCCAGTGGTGGGTAACAAAGGCAGACTTTTGCCTCTGAAGGAAAAGCAATCCATGACTCCCCAGCGCTCTACTCCAAAGAAGCAGGAGAGAAGCCCTTATAATGAAAAGGGCTCATCACAGACAGGATTGGATACCCCGGACCCTAAGCTCTCCCCATCTCCCTTTATATGCAAAGATCCACTGGCACCCCTTGAGTTACCACCTACTATTAGCTCAGGCTGCTAAGAGTGTGGAGGAAGTTTATTTCCTTTTATCTTGTGAGCAGCTAGCTTCTAAAATGTTATGCAAGAGCCTGTTTCAAACAAAGAGCATCCCCGAAGACACAGTTCAGTGGATAAAGACCTTCACACTCAAGGACTTGGGGACTCTACTTGGAAAGGAAAGGTCACCCCACTCATCCACAATAAAAGGAACCAATGAGAGCAAAAGACGACAGGACTGCAGCCTCATGGCCATTAAAAACAAACACATATAAGTGATATTTATTCTGTTCTTTGGGCTTACTTGGAAATTTCAAACACAATGAATCTTTAGTACTTTTGTAAGAATAAAAATAAAAGTTGCTTCATTTAAAAACATATTAAGTCATTGGATCAGAATAAAATGGACATATATTAATTTCTGTTAATCTATCAACTTTGAGAAGGGAATTTTAGATGGTATATAGCTCATTCCTTTCCTATATATTTTTTTCTGAAAAATTCATAGGACTATGAAACATTTTCAAAAGATATTAAATGCTTTTGAAATGCTTTCAAAATATATTAAATCTGACTCCATCACGTATCTTTTTTCATCAAAATTTTTACTGAAATCATTGTAGATTCATAAACAACCATAAGCAATAATCCAGAGAGACCCATACACATTTCTCCCATCTCATCTTATGGTAGCTTCTTGCAAGACTATGACACAGAATCACAACTAGGATATTTGCATTGATACCTTCTATCCATCTTACTTGGACGTCTCCAATTTTACTTGCACTGTATATGTTGACTTCTATATATTTTCATCACATGTAGATTTGTGTATATCCATCATCACAGTCAAAATGCACAACAGCTCTATCACCACAAGGATCCCTGGCATCACCATGCTATAACCACACCCTTTTCCCTCTGACCCCTCTTAGTCATCCCTAACCATCGGCAGCAACAGCAGCAAATCGCTCAGTCGTGTCTGACTCTTTGCGACTCCATGGACTGTAGCCTACAAGACTCCTCCATCCATGGAATTTTTCAGGCAAGAAAACTGGAGTGGGTTGCCATTTCCTTCTCCAAGTCTGGCAATGACTACTTTTTCTTTCATTTCTAAAATTTTGGCATTTTCAGAATATTATCTCTAAATGGAACCATACAGCATGTAACCTATCAAGATTGGCTTTTTTCACTTAACAAAACACCTGGAGATTCACCCACACCACTGCTTATGTTAACAGTACCTTCCTACTTCAGTGCTGGGTGCTCTTCCACAGTGTGGATATTCTGTAGTTTAACAATGACTCACTGAAGGACCTCTGGCCTGATTCCAGTTTTTAGCTGTTACATACAGAGCTGCTATAAACATTCACACACAGACCTTAAACTTGCAAAATGTTACATATCAATTCTATCGTAATAAAAATCAGGGGAGAATAACAGGAAAAGAAAGTGTAGGATTCATTGGGCCATTTGGAAACTGATTTTCTTTTCTATATATGAGTTCTATAATTTTCTTTACTGTATATATATATGATATATATGTATATGTGTATATATGCATATATATTATATGTATTTTTACTATGCTTTTAAAGTAAGTGGTTATAAAATTAATTTGACTTAGATACATTCAGTCTTGGCCACTTATATAAAATAATCTTCTGTTAAAAACATTTCATGCAAGTTTCTCTATGAACACAAGTTTCCATTTCTCTGGGATAAATGCCCAAGAGTGCAATTGCTGCACCGTAGGCCACTTGCATTTCAGAGCAACCACACCATTTTACTTTCCCACCAGCAATTGCAAGTAATTTTTTCCTCCACGCCCTCAGCAGAATTTGATCCTGACACTATCTTTTTTCATCTTAGCCATTCTGGGAGGTGTGTAGTGGTAGCTCATAGACATTTTAATCTGTGTTTCCCTGACGGCTGACGATACTGAAAACCACTTCATGTGGTCATTTGCCATCTGTGTACCCCCTCGCTTGGTGAAAAGTCTCTTCTCAACTTTTGCCCAGTTTCTAACTGACTTTCCAGTTTTTTGACTCCTGAGTTTTGAGAGTTCTTTATACATTCCAGATGCTAGTCTTTTGATGGATGTGTGAGCTAAGTATTTCCAGTGTATAGCTTATATTTTCATCTTCCTAACAAGGTCTTTCACAGACTACAATTGTTGATATTTTGATAAAGTTCAATTTATAAAATTTTCCTTTTGTGGATCATGCTTTTGTTCTCAAATCTGAGAATTCTTTCTCTAGTCCTAGATCCTGAAGACTTTCTCCTATATTTTTTCTCAAAGTCTATATGGCTTTACATTTTACATTTTTAAGTTCATGATCGATTCTGAGTGAATTTTTACTAATATATTAGGTTTAGGATTTTTGCTCATGGATGATCGTGGTTCTAGCATCATTTGTTGAAAGGTTTTCTTTCCTCCATTGAAATGCTTCTGCACCTTTGTCAAAAATCAATTAAGCATATTTGTCTGACTATATTTCTGGGTTTTCTTTTCTGTTCCACTAATCTATCCCTCTGGCAATACCACACTGCCCAAGTACTATATAGCTATATAGAGCTATATAGTAAGCTTTGGTGGCTCAGATAGTAAACAATCCATCTGCAATGCAGGAGACCCAAGTTTGATCCTGGGTTGGGAAGATCCCCTAGAGAAAGGAATACCGACTCCAGTATTCTTGCCTGGAGAATCCCATGGACAGAGGGACCTGGAGGGCTACAGTCCATGGGCTTGCAAAGAGTTGGACATGACTGAGCAACTAACATTTTCACTTTCTTTCAAGTTTTAATATAAAGTAGAGGGATCCCTATTTTTCTTTGCCAAGATCATTTTACCTATTTTAGGCCTATGCCTATCCATATAAGTTTTAGAATAAACTTATCTACATCTACAAAAATCCTTTCTGGAATTTTGATAGAAATTTCTTTAAACCCGTGTGTCAATCTGGGGAGAATGGACATCTGTATTATGTTGAGGCTCCCAAACAAGATATGTCTATTTGTTCAGGTCTTGTTTGATTTCTTTCATCAATATTTTGTAATATTCAGAATACAGATCCTATGCATGATTCAAGTATATGTATAAATATTTCATTTCTTTGGAGTCAACATAAATGGTATTGTGTTTTAAATCTCAGTTTTTACATATTCATTGTTGGTATGCAAAAACATAACTGATTTTTGTACACTCATGGGAGCCTGGTGGGCTGCCATCTATGGGGTCACATAGAGTCGGACACGACTGAAGTGACTTAGCAGCAGCAGCAGCAGCAGCAGCTTGTATCCTGTGATGTTTGTGAGCTTACCTATTGGTTCGAGGAGGCTTTAAAAATTATTCCTTGGCATTTTCCACATATAACCCCATGTCATCTACAAATAGGCACAGTTTTATTTCTTCCTTTCCAGTGTGTTTTCTTTTCCCCACCTTATTGCAATGGCTAGCACTTCTAGTCCCTGAAGAAGGAAACAGCAACCCACTGCAGTAGTCTTGTCTGGAGTATCCCATGGACAGAGGAGCCTTATGGGGTACAGTCCCTGGGGTCACAGGAGTCAGACATGACTTAGCGAATAACCCACCACCAGCACTTCCAGTACTAGGGTAAATAACAGTGGTGAGAGCAGACTTCCTTGCCTCACACCTCAAAGCAAGGGGGCTCCCCAGTCCAAGCCACTGGTCTCTCTTGGTTGGAAAGGACAGTCTTGGGTCATGAGGATGAAGAGGTGTCAACTGAGTACTTGTTGTGGGAGGCATCCTCCAGCCATCCAGGTGTCTCTAGGCAGGGGAAGGGAGAACAAAAAAGCTTCCCAAGTCAGGCCACATGTTGTGAAAGGCCCAGTTTTGCTGGCCCCCCCTCCCCAGCTACTCCTGTATCCCTCGGTGAGAGACAGGAGTTTCAGGCACCAGCAAGGACGAAGAACACTTCCCACGGCTATGACTGTTGGTGGAGCCAAGGTGCTGGGTTCACCAAGTATTGGTGAAGTGAATTTCACTGTGTCAAGGGAGGGCTATGCCTACCTGGGCTACCTTCTGGTGCTAAGCTGTAGGTCAGGAAAGGCCATTCAACACTCTGCCACTGTGCTGTTCCTCCAGCCCTGGCTCCCAAACCATCACACCTTCCTCTTACCATCTTTCAGAGTTCTCCTTCCATCTTTCAGAGTTCTCCTTCCATTGCCTCATGCTTTTTCCAAGGTTTATTGTCACTTTTAGCAGAGAGAAGCGGGGATAAACAGGTCTATGCCATTTCATCCAGACTTGAGGCTGCACCAAATATCTTTAGAGCTTTTTAAGAGAGGGAGGGGACTTCCCTGGTGGTCCAGTGGTTAAGAATCTACCTTCCAATGCAGGGGACATGAATTCATCCCCTGGTTGAGGAGCTAAGAGCCCACATGCCATGGGCAACTGAGCCTCCACCACAACTAGAGAAACCCATGCACTGCAATGAAGACCCACCAAAGCAAAAAAAAAAAAAAAAATTCACCTTAAAAAATAAAAAAGAAAAGTGAAAGAGAGTGAAATCTTTCAGCAAAATTCCAAATAAAATATGTATATACTGCTCCTTCCAGATGGAGAAGGCAATGGCACCCCACTCTAGTACTCTTGCCTGGAAAATCCCATGGACAGAGGAGCCTGGTGTGCTGCAGTCCATGGGGTCGCTAAAAGTTGGACACGACTGAGCGGCTTCACTTTCACTTTTCACTTTCATGCACTGGAGAAGGAAATGGCAACCCACTCTGGTGTTCTTGCCTGGAGAATCCCAGGGATGGGGGAGCCTGGTGGGCTGCCATCTATGGGGCTGCACAGAGTCGGACACGACTGAAATGACTTAGCAGCAGCAGCAGCAGCTCATTCCAGAAGTGGGGCTTAACTCCTGCTTCCCCACTTGAAGGTAGACGAGAAGTAATGACTTGCTGCCAAAAAAGAGTGTAAGGAAAGGGGGAAATAGCCTTACCAAGGAGAACACTGGAAAACACTGCTTTTACCAAGTGATGAAAATCTGGAGTTAAGCTAACTGTCATGTACCAATGCCAGTATCTTAGGTTTGACAAATGTACCATGGTTATATGAGATGCTATCCATGGGTGATGGAGAAGAAAACAGCAACCCGCTCCAGTCTTCTTGCCTGGAGAATCTCATGGATAAAGGAGCCTGAGGGCTACAGTCCCATGGGGTCACAAAGAGTCAGACACGACTGAGCGACTAAGCAACAACGACCCATGGGTGAAACTGGGTGATGGGAATACACAGACTCCCTGTGTATCTTTGCAGATACACTTCAGATTTCCCTTTCTGTAAATCTAAAAGCATCCCAACACACAAGTTAATTTTCACCAAGTTAAGTCAAATGAAATAGAATCTGACTGCTGAATACCAAACACATTTCCAACAAAACGGCCCATCACACACTTGGACGTCTTTTACTTTAAGGCCGACAAGACACTGACATGAAAGGACTTTGGCCCAACTACTGCTGACCTGAAAGCGCTTCACTAAGTCCATATTGTTCCATCACAGAGACAGTGCTGCCATGGAAGTGACTAGAAAGAGCAAGCTATTGCATCTGCCTCTGAGGCAGTGACCCAGAGATGAGATTTTCAGAGCTATGTCTTTGCCTAAGCGGGATCTGAGGCCACAGGAAGACCCAGGGTCACTCAGTCTTCCCTGCATGAGTTCCTCTGTGTCAAGGGAGAAAGGATGTGGGGATGCTATAAAAACAATCCTGAAGGCTGCTCTTAAAACATCTAGACAAAGGAACCAGGGCCAAAGGCTCTGTACTGCTGGATGACATGTGACCACCTTAGAGGGACTCCACCACCTACAGAGACACAGCAGATGTCCGGGGGTTTGTGTCCGGATTTCCCAATGGCCATCAGTAAATTCATCAGTAATTTCATTATCTGCTAATGAATCATAAGTAGAATCTCAATAAAATAACCACTCCTACAATCCTGAAGCCTTACTTTAGCTGTGAGTTTCAGCCCGATCCCTGATGACAACTCCTAAGAAGAGAAACATACCAGATGAAGTAATCATCAGATGCAGTCTGTGCACAGGTGCATGTATGTGCAGGCTTCCCCGAGCTTCCTTGAGCTCTGCCAACCCCAGGCTTCAGCCCTCAGACCTCAGACCAGAAGAAATATGGACTGAGGGTGTGGTTGTTTCTGACCCAGATTCTGGGGGTGTGGTTCACTTAGAGTCAGCTCACACAGAGACACACAACTTGCAGATCCTGGGAGTGGTTCATTTAACACATCAATCCTAACCCATCCTACATACATACATAAAAACACACACAGACACACACATACACACCCTGGACATACACACAAACCCCATACATATACATAAACACACACACCATACATACCACACATAGGCACACACACATAAACACACACATACACCATATCTATATACACACACCCCATGTATCCACACACACACAGAGACCCCATATGTACACAAACATATATCATACTTACACCCAGAAACACACACACCCTATACATATACATACAAACATGTCATACATACACACACCCTGTACATTCACACACACACACAGACCCCATACATACACAAACACACACTATACATACACACATATATCCCAAGTATATACAAACACATACATACCATACCTATACATACACACTCCATACATACACACACAAACACCATACACATACATATACTCCCCATACATACACACACACACACACGTATACATACACCCACTGGGAAAACATTTACCGAGCACAGAAACATGTGAGTCTGCAGTCTCCTAGAATTGGACAAGATGCCTGAATATAATTAAAAGCCATTTTCAGCAAACTATACTGAGTCACTGGGAAATCCACAGCACCCTCACAGCCCGAAGCTGATGCCACTCTGATCTAATTACTCTGGGGTGACAAGTAACGCAGGGACAAAAGGCACGTTACCGAAAACCACTTTAGCAGCGCTCCAGCTCACAGCCGCACTGCCCTCTGTAATGACTTTACCCAATTATCTTGCAAGCAGTCTGCCTTTTGTAAATCAGTGACACTGATGAAATAAATTCTGCACCTGGAAGGGAAGGGCAAGCAGCAAGCAATTGCATGGAAATCATTAATTGGCATGAGCCTTTTAGGTTAAATGAATTATCATTATTTCTCAGTTTGGTGGCACTGTGGAGATGAGGTCAAGTGGGCAGCCTGCGATCGTCTCACCTTCCTCCTGGCATTCACTCATTCGGGGAAACTAAGTCTTTGTGAGCCTGCCGGAGGCAGAGTACGGAGGCTGCCAGGATCCTGCCCTCACAGCCCCTTTCCTACACAAACTGTCCCAGCAACGTACACCCTGCATAAGGGCCATGTGTACAAAACACACCGATCTTCACACCGCTCACACTCCCAAAACGAAATCTAATTAGTTTGCTTAAGATCTCTGCCTGGACAGAGGCTGTGACATTTCATGAGAATGTTTAATTTTCACAAGTTTCCTAGGGAGCTCAGCTCAGCAAATATTCCCTTTTGTGTGCAAACCACAAGGTGTTAAACAAACGATTAGCCTTTATTTCTAAAGAGTAAATGGAGAAAATAAAGAATATTTGCCCTATTCATAGAGTCAACATGCTAACAATTCCTGAAATTCAGACTGCAGAAAGGAAAAACAGCCTGCAGGTCCCGAGGCAGCAGATCTCCACCTTCAGTGTATGGAGATGAGCATCACCACAAGGCCTTATTAGTCACAGATTTTTGGGCCTCATCCCAACTCAAATTTATTTAAAAAACAATTCATCATGGAGGTTAGGCATATATATGCCAGGCCAGATACTTCTAGGTTTAAAGTGTGATTCCATCCCTTACTAACTGTGTAATATTGGCCAAGTCATGCTCACCTCTTCAAGTCAGTTTTATCTTCCATAAGTTAAAAGAAATTCCTCTTTTAAGGATTACAGAAGATTAAAATTAGCTAATACATGTAAAGTGAAGCTACTACATGTTAAGCTAATTAATTTAACTAATTATTGATCTTGTACTTATTAGTAATAATAGAAATACTAATATAAATATTAATACTAAAATTGCTAATACATTCTTTGCCATACTTTGCCTCCCCAAAAAGACAAAGCTTACCCTTATTAGTCGGTTAAATTGGCACCCACATACACAAACATATTCATAAGTAGCTTAGGAAACTACTCATTCCCTTAAGTCAAACATGTTTCCTAAAATTTTGTTCACAGTATGAACTTGTTTAGAAAACACTCCTTCACACAAAAAGGAAGTTTTTACATAAAGTAAGTACCTCAAAACTATAATGCATCAAAGAAAACTGAAGATCAATCTCATTCATGAATATCAATGCAAAAAAATTAGCACATGGTATCAAGAAGCACAATAAAAGAATATCACATCATGACCAAGTGTGATTTATACAAGCAGTACTTGCTTAATACTAGTCAGTCCTTCAAACTAGCTCATCATCTTAATAAAGCTCAAGTGTAAAGTCATGTAACCATTGCATAGACAGCAAATAAGTATTAGGCAAAATTCAACAACTATTCTTAACAATGACAATCAATCAATCAAACAGGAATAAATGTATACTTCTTTGACATAAAATATATTTATCTCAGCTCCAAAGCTAGAATCATATTTAATGAGGTGACACTTGAACACAAACCGATAAGAATCAGGACCAAGACAAGGGTGCTCACTATCACCATTATTTCACGTCATATGAGGGGAAATCTAGGAAGGCCTTAAGAAGTATAAAAATTGGGGGACAGTAGATAAAACTAGGACTATTTAAGGACAAGTTGCTTATACTCTTGAAAAGCCAAAAAATAAGACCAACTAAAACCTGTCAGACAATTCAAAAAGCTAGCAAGATACAAAAATCAACTTGAAAATACTCATCCTTGCATACAAACTTCCACCAATTAGGACATCTACTCATCTACTCCAAGAAAAAAATTCCTTTTACTTTTACTATAGCACATATGGAATAAAATATCAAGGAACTGACTAAATAATAAATGTACAAACCCATAAAGCTTTATAGCCCTTCTAAAGGGCACAACCTAGATAGCATATTGAAAAGCAGAGACATTACTTTGCCAACAAAGGTCAGTCTAGTCAAGGCTATGGTTTTTCCTGTGGTCATGTATGGATGTGAGAGTTGGACTGTGAAGAAAGCTGAGCACCGAAGAATTGATGCTTTTGAACTGTGGTGTTGGAGAAGACTCTTGAGAGTCCCTTGGACTGCTAGGAGATCCAACCAGTCCATTCTGAAGGAGATCAGCCCTGGGATTTCTTTGGAGGGAATGATGCTAAAGCTGAAACTCCAGTACTTTGGCCACCTCATGCGAAGAGTTGACTCATTGGAAAAGACTCTGATGCTGGGAGGGATCGGGGGCAGGAGGAGAAGGGGACGACAGAGGATGAGATGGCTGGATGGCATCACTGACTCGATGGATGTGAGTCTGAGTGAACTCCGGGAGTTGGTGATGGACAGGGAGGTCTGGCGTGCTGCGATTCATGGGGTCGCAAAGAGTCGGACACAACTGAGCGGCTGAACTGAACTGAAAGGGCACAAAAGAAGACTTGCACAAATAAGAAGATACCTTTCCTGGACAGAAAGACAAACTCACAGAGATGTTCCTTTTTTCTTAAAGGTAATTTATGAACCTAAAACACTTTCAGTTTGGGAACTACACGAGTTTATCTTTGCTCATGCTCACGCTTCAGGCGTGTCTGACTGTCTGTGACCCCATGGACCGTAGGCCACCAGGCTCCTCTGTCCATGGAATTCTCCAGGCAAGAATACTGGAGAGGGTTGCCATGCCCTCTTCCAGGGGATCTTCCTGATTCAAGGATCGAACCTGTGTCTCTTACATCTCCTGCATTGGCAGGGAGGTTGTTTACCAGTAGTGCCACCTGGGAAGCCCAAGTTTATCTTTAAGCATATTTTTAAAAATAAATATGTAACACTATCAAGAAAAGAAAAAATATACAAGACTGAAAAAGAAGAAAAATGAAGGGCAGCCCTATCAGAGTCTAACATTATAAAGCCATAATGTTAAAGCAGCAAGGTACCAGTCCTGCAATGTGACTATAAAGACAAATGAATCAGAATGCGAAGTCCAAAAGTCGATTCAAATACAAATTCAGCATTCAGTAAAGGTGGGCATCTCATATCAGTGGGGGAAAATATATATATATTGAACTAGTGATGTAAGGACAATTGAATAGCAGCTCGAGGGGAAAAAGCGGCTTTAGTATATACTAAAATAAATGCCAAATGTGTAAAAACATGATTGGAGGGGAAAAAATGAGAAAATTCCTTATTAACCTGGAAGTTGAAAAGGCCTTTTGAGTCTCACCTAAAAATCCAGACACTTACAAGAGTCAAGGTCAATAAACATGAACACATACAAATGAAGTTTTTACCTTGGCACATAACATAAGTCAAAGCAAAAGGTAGACATCACCAGTGGGAATCTTGTATTTGCATTCGAATTAGAGGTAAGGAGCTAATCTCTCTGATATATAAAGAGCTCTCAGAACCTAAGAAGTAGAAGACCAAGGACCTACTAGAAAAATGGGTAAAGGACTCAAAAAGATACACCTATTGTCAAGGCTGTTTGGAAACAGTCTCAAATACTTACCATTATTGGGGGAGAGTAATTTGATAACATAAGTCATCAAAATTATAAGTGCATTTATCTTCTGATCCATAAATTTCTCTCCTGAGGATTCAGCATACTGAAGATCTTGCACTCAGTGTGCAAGATGACAGTGACACAGAGTTATTCACTCCAGCACTGCTTTTGATAGTAAAACACTAGAAACAACTTGAATGTCCCTCAAAAGGGGACTGATTCAATAAACAGTACATTTGTGCACCGGAATACCACACAGTAGAAGGAAAAGGAAAAGAGACGACAATGGTGTCTACGTACATAACTGGAAAGATCTCCAAGATATAGTCGTACTTGTAAAAAAGCCGGTAGAGGATACGGCCTACAACATCCTTTTATTTTTTTTTAAAGAATATATATGCACACACAAACTATTTAATAAATTTTTTAAACATATCTCCAGAAGGATACACAATAACCTGATAACAGTAGTTAACAGGTGAGAAAATTAGGCACAGGGAGGTTTTTTTTTTTTTTTTTTTTACTGTATTCCTTCCTATTCATTTTTATTTCTGAACCATCCGAATGCATCCCCTACTTAAGAATTGTATACAAAGAACAAAGAAAATAAAAATGAATGTGATCATCTTTCATAGGGTGACTTTTTAGAAACTGTTATCCAAATATGCCCCAGGAGGTACCTCATCCAAGTTAACAACTGAGCCTCTGAGGTTTGCCTTGGCTCCCTCTCAAGCCCCTGCTCATGTTTTCAACACAGGTAGCATCTGGGGAAGAGCACACTGAGACTTAGGTACCATATAATCAGGAGTTATTTTATATCTCTCAAAATTACACTAAAAGTCCCCCAAAGATCAAAAGTAGGCTAGGGTTTGGTTAATATATTTTAAATAGAGCACTAGAGCCTTTCTGTTTTCTTGTGCTTAGGTCTCATTTTCCTAGAACCAAAGACATCATCAACAAAGTGGTTTTCCCAAATCAATAGAAAAATGGTTAGTATCTAAATGTGGACTGGCACATCTGTATGTGGGTACCAACCAGAACAAACTGGTATGGAGATTCTGAGATCGTGGAGGACTTATTCATGGAGAAAACTTCCAATCTCTCTGTGTTACCAGAAACCTAAACTAACCTGCATAAGAAATGATCCTGTCCAAATCTGCTATTATACTTTTATACAGGAATTCAACAGGAAAATGCCATAACTTAATGCACTGATGGCACTGCTGATTCAATTTTCTGCTCGCATAAATATCTGCTAAATCCCTTACTATGAATGAACACGGCTGGCCTCAGGTACAAGGCCTCCAGTTCTAATCACTGCAGCCACCAGAACTAATGATTCGGTAATGACTTGAAACTGATCGTGGGCCAGCTTTGCCCACCACCCTGTTCCGAGGGCTTGCATTCACAGCACTGGCAAGGAGAGTCAGAATCTATGGGCAATGAACAGGGATTCAAGGATTATCTAACGAGATAAAAGCAATAAGGATGAAACCATTTCTAATAAGGTGGCAACGGCACTCTGCAAACAGTGGCAGCAATCTCAGTAAATATTCGAGAGAAGGGTGTTGTGGCTTATGTTATTACTGATGAAAGATATAACTCTAATAAAAATTCAGTGCGTATAAAAAATGTCAGAGATGGTTTCATTTCATGTGTTATAAAGTAAGGCACATAAAAATAACATGTTGGCTATAAAGAAACTATACTGCGTTCGATACAGGTGTGCAAACACACAGAGTGAGGGGCTTAAGAGACTGCTAGAGGCACTAGAATTCACAGAAAAGGAACCCTCAAAGTTCAACCTGTACAAAATTCAGACTGAAGCTGGGACTAGGAGACCATGCTGGGAAATACACTGTCCTTCAGGTAACTGAGCCTAGAGCTTCCACAATTGGATTTACAAAATGAAAGACATTAGGAGAAAAGACAAAGAACAGAACTGGGGGGAAAAAAAAACTTTTAAGGTATTTTTAAGGAATCAGCAAAGTTTGGGCTGATTTCTAGGTGTCTTCTCAAGGCCATGGCACTAAAATGGAAAACTTGACTTCTGAGAGAAGAACTAGAAAATGGACTGAGCAGCCTTGAACTTAAAACCAGGAGAGTATCAAGTCTGTGGGTCTCAATTTCAGAGTGTCCTGCCAAAAGATGGAGTCCCACTTAAGCCTGGTCAGCAATGCTTTACTCCACCCTCAAAGGGAGGTGCCAACACTCAGGGGAAAGAAAGTGAGGCTGCCAGACCTGCATTTATGACTGCCAGTGACCCCACTGGGCAAGGCTCTACGTGACTGCTGGCCCCGGCAGGCTTATCACCGGATGCTGGCTCTGTGGTGCAAGCACCTGTCACCTTGGCCTAATGTCCTCCAACCTGGGAACTAAAGGTCAAACCCCTATACAGTGGGGAAGCCAGATTATCAACAAAGACTTTTGATAAATTACTGCTTAAACGCTAATGTGCTAACTTGCCAGTGTCCAGGACAAAGTTAACCTACATCTATCATGAGAAAATAGCTCATAAATTGGGTAAAAAATTTAAAGGTTTAATAGTAAACTCTGCGCAATACAAAATAATCTTGTAAGGATTTAAATTAAAAAGATATTCACTCTCTCCTTCCAACCACCACAAAGTTGAGGAGAATATTAGTGAACAAGACCCCTTGTCCCAGCAGAACTACAAAATCAACATTATTGGTACTATGCTGCCAGGTGAGAGCTAACATAATTAATTGTAAACACATCATGTTTCATTAGGACTCTCCTTGATGCTAGTATTAAAAAAATCAATGATCTTTTCAACTTAATAGCCAATCTGAAAAGCAATTTTAAAAAATAATTGGTTTTACAAATGGAAAAAACAAATGGCTCTAAGTATCTTTCCATTACTTTCTGGAGCTTTAAAAAGCCATTCCCATGACTCATATAACATTTATAAGAAATAATTATACTTCAAATGATTATTATACCAATTGTTGGTTCTAATCAATAGTTAAGGACATAAGCAGGAGAGGGAATTAATTACACATTCAATATTGTTCCTTTAAAAGGAAAGCAAAACTGAGGGCAACATAAACATCAAGAACTGGTGGGATGAAAAAAAAAATTAAAAAAAAAATTGCCCAGGGGCAGAGGATTCATGCTTTGCAAAGCCACCCAGCTGATTATAAAATCAGAATCACACTGACATCAGCAATCTCAAAATTAAAAGATGCTTGCTACTTGGAAGGAAAGCTATGACCAACCTAGACAGCATATTAAAAAGCAGAGACATTACTTTGCCAGCAAAGGTCCATCTAGTCAAAGCTATGGTTTTTCCAGAAGTCACATATGGATGTGAGAGTTGGACCATAAAGAAAGCTGATCGCTGAAGAATTGCCGCTTTTGAACTGTGATGTTGGAGAAGGCTCTTGAGAGTCTCTTGGACTGCAAGGAGATCAAACCAGTCCATCCTAAAGGAAATAAACCCTGAATATTCATTGGAAGGACTGATGCTGAAGCTGAAACTCCAATATTTGGCCACCTGATGCGAAGAACTGACTCATTGGAAAAGACCCCAATGCTGGGAAATACTGAAGGCAGGAGAAAAAGGAGATGGCAGAGGATGAGATGGTTGGATGGCATCACCAACTCGATGGACATGAGATTGAGCAAGCTCCAGCAATTGGTGATGGACAGGGAGGCCTGGCGTGCTGCAGTCCATGGGGTCGCAAAGAGTTAAGACATGACTGAGCAACTGAACTAACTGAACTGAACTGAATCTCAAAGGATCTGTGTTCAGAGAACCCAATCATGAAATCTCTGAAGTGTAAAACTTTCTCATTTTTCTAAAACAAACAAACAAACAAAAACACCTTCTAAGGAACTCAAACTGTGCTGAGATACTCTTCAAGAATGGAATCCATGATCAACTAAGTTTGGGAATCAACTTCTATGACACATGTTTGGAGAATCACAGTGTGCGTAAGTGTATTAAAGGGTCTGAGAAGTCTAGTGATAAAGCATCTATTTTGTTTAAATCAGTGTCATCTCAATATACTTACACACATAACTATTAATAATTAATATCTATTAACAGTACAAGGAACTTCTTGAGGTTTCCTGTGGTCTCCTCGTTTTACATCAATAAGTCAGTGATGAGATCTCAGCCACCCACAAACACCCTACATCATTAGAGACAACTCTAATTACCAGAGGAAACAGCCCAGTGGACACACTTCAGGTTTTAAAGTGAATCTGATCAATATCTGAATTTTCAGTAACCATTTAATCACTGTATATTTTTGGCAACTTTTAAAATTACTTCTGAGTCCTTGTTCCATAATCTATCTAGTTCAGTTCAGTTCAGTCGCTCAGTCATGTCCGACTCTTTGCAAGCCCATGAACTGCACCACGCAAGGCCTCCCTTATCCATCACCAGCTCCTGGAGTTTACCCAAACTCATGTCCATTGAGTCGGTGATGCCATTCAGCCATCTCATCCTCTGTCATCCCCTTCTCCTCCTGCCCCCAATCCCTCCCAGCATCAGAGTCTTTTCAAATGAGTCAACTATTCACATCAGGGGGCCAAAGTATTAGAGTTCAGCTTCAACATCAGTTCTTCCAATGAATACACAGGACTGATCTCCTTTAGGATAGACTGGCTGGATCTCCTTGCAGTCCAAGGGACTCTCAAGAGTCTTCTCCAACACCACAGTTCAAAAGCATCAATTCTTCGGCACTCAGCTTTCTTTATAGTCCAACTCTCACACCCATATATGACTACTGGAAAAACCATAGCCTTGACTAGATGGACCTTTGTTGATAAAGTAATGTCTGCTTTTTAATACACTGTCTAGGTTGGTCATAACTTTGCTTCCAAGGAGTAAGCGTCTTTTAATTTTGTGGCTGCATCACCATCTGCAGTGATTTTGGAGAGCAAAAAAATAAAGTCTGACACTGTTTCCACTGTTTCCCCATCTATTTCCCATGAAGTGATGGGACCAGATGCCATGATCTTAGTCTTCTGAATGTTGAGCTTTAAGCCAACTTTTTCACTCTCCTCTTTCACTTTCATCAAGAGGCTTTTTAGTTCTTCTTCACTTTCTGCCATAAAGGTGGTATCACCTGCATATCTGAGGTTAGTGATATTTCTCCCAGCAATCTTGATTCCAGCTTGCGCTTCTTCCAGCCCAGTGTTTCTCATGATGTACTCTGCATAGAAGTTAAATAAGCAGGGTTACAATATACAGCCTTTTCCTATTTGGAACAAGTCTGTTGTTCATATCCAGTTCTAACTGTTGCTTCCTGACCTGCATATAGGTTTCTCAAGAGGCATGTCAGGTGGTCTGGTATTCCCATCTCTTTCAGAATTTTCCACAGTTTGTGATCCGCACAGTCAAAGGCTTTGGCATAGTCAATAAAGCAGAAACAGATGTTTTTCTGGAACTCTCTTGCCTTTTTGATGATCCAGCAGATGTTGGCAATTTGATCTCTGGTTCCTCTGCCTTTTCTAAAACCAGCTTGAACATCTGGAAGTTCACAGTTCACGTATTGTTGAAGCCTGGCTTGGAGAATTTTGAGCATTACTTTACTAGCGTGTCAGATGAGTGCAATTGTGCAGTAGTTTGAGCATTCTTTGGCATTGCCTTTCTTTGGGATTGGAATGAAAATGGACCTTTTCCAGTCCTGTGGCCACTGCTGAGTTTTCCAAATTTGCTGGTATATTGAGTGCAGCACTTTCACAGCATCATCTTTCAGGATTTGGGATAGCTCCACTGGAATTCTATCACCTCCACTACCTTTGTTCGTAGTGATGCTTCCTAAGGCCCACTTGACTTCATATTCCAGGATGTCTGGCTCTAGGTGAGTGATCACACCATTGTGATTATCTGGGTTGTGAAGATCTTTTTTGTACAGTTCTTCTGTGTATTCTTGCCACCTCTTCTCAATATCTTCTGCTTCTGTTAGGTCCATACCATTTCTGTCCTTTATCAAGCCCATCTTTGCATGAAATGTTCCCTTGGTATCTCTAATTTTCTTGAAGAGATCTCTAGTCTTTCCCATTCTGTTGTTTTCCTCTATTTCTTTGCATTGACCACTGAAGAAGGCTTTCTTATCTCTCCTTGCTATTCTTTGGAACTCTGCAATCAAATGGGTATATCTTTCCTTTTCTCCTTTGCTTTTTGCTTCTCTTTTCATAGCTATTTGTAAGGCCTCCTCAGACAGCCATTTTGCTTTTTTGCATTTCTTTTCCATGGGGATGATGTTGATCCCTGTCTCCTGTGCAATGTCACAAACCTCCATCCATAGTTCATCAGGCCTGTCTATCAGATCTAGTCTCGTAAATCTATTTCTCACTTCCACTGTATAATCATAAGGGATTTGATTTAGGTCATACCTGAATGGTCTAGTGGTTTCCCCTACTTTCTTCAATTTAAGTCTGAATTTGGCAATAAGGAGTTCATGATCTGAGCCACAGTCAGCTCCCAGTCTTGTTTTTGCTGACTGTATAGAGCTTCTCCATCTTTGGCTGCAAAGAATATAATCAATCTGATTTCAGTGTTGGCCATCTGGTGATGTCCATGTGTAGAGTCTTCTCTTGTCTTGTTGGAAGAGGGTGTTTGCCATGATCAGTGCGTTCTCTTGGCAAAACTCTTTTAGCCTTTGCCCTGCTTCATTCTGTACTCCAAGGCCAAATTTGCCTGTTACTCCAGGTGTTTCTTGACTTCCTACTTTTGCATTCCTGACAGAATGTGGTCCACTGGAGAAGAGAATGGCAAACCACTTCAGTATTCTTGCCTTGAGAACCACAAGAACAGTATGAAAAGGCAAAAAGATAGGACACTGAAAGATGAACCCCCCAGGTCAGTAGGTTCCCACTATGCTACTGGAGATCAGTGGAGAAATAACTCCAGAAAGAATGAAAGGATGGAGCCAAAGCAAAAACAATACCCAGTTGTGGATGTGACTGGTGATAGAAGCAAGGTCCAATGCTGTAAAGAGCAGTATTTCATAGGAACCTGGAATGTCAGGTCCATGAATCAAGGCAAATTGGAAGTGGTCAAACAGCAGATGGCAAGAGTTAACATCAACATTCTAGGAATCAACAAGCTAAAATGGACTGGAATGGGTGAATTTAACTCATATGACCATTATATCTACTACTGTGGGCAGGAATCTCTTAGAAGAAATGGAGTAGCCATCATAGTCAACAAAAGAGTCCAAAATGCAGTACTTGGATGCAATCTCAAAAATGACAGAACAATCTCTGTTCGTTTCCAAGGCAAACCATTCAATATCACAGTGATCCAAGCCTATGCCCCGACCAGTAATGCTGAAGAAGTTGAAGTTGAACAGTTCTATGAAGACCTACAAGACCTTTTAGAACTAATACCCAAAAAAGATGTCCTTTTCATTATAGGGGACTGGAATCTATCTAGTAGGGTAGTAGTAACTTTTTACAGTGATGCTATAAATATCAGCAACATTATGGGAAATAAGACCAGTCAATTTCCTAACACCTATTACTATTGTCATTGTGATACAACATTTCCCTTGCTGTTGTTATTGTTTAGTTGCTAAGTCGTATCTGACTCTTTGGGACTCCATGGACTGCAGCCTGCCAGGCTCCTCTACTCATGGGATTTCCCAGGCAAGAATACTGTAGTGGGTTGCCATTTCCTTCTCCAGGGGAAGCTTCCTGATCCAGGGATTGAACTTATGTCTTCTGTTTAGCAGGCAGGTTCTTTACCACTGAGCCACCTGGGAAGCCCAACATTTCCCTTACATTGAGCAAAAGCTGCTCTTCAACTTAACTAGCTCTACCTCTCAGAAATAGAACATATCCTCTCCCACTTGCATTCTCATGTTGGCTTTTTCCTAAATTAAACACTCAGTTCTTGCAGCTCTTCTCCATGGCTTCCACACCCTCACCTGTTACCTCCAAACATGTCACTGCTTCTCTTATCTACAAGTTAGTTACCCACTTTTGTTGGACTCTCTAAATCCGGTGGATGGCCCTGGTGTGATACAGGTGAGGACAGTGTGGTTTGAGGGGATCTTCACACTTGGAATCTGCCATGAAAGGCCACACTCACTAACCACTCTGGATCTTATTCTGTCACACACATCCTTCTTGAAATTGTCTAAGAAAGCTTGCCCAACCTTTGGCTGAGGCAGATGGGGACGTGGAAGCAAGAAATCGGGGAGAAGAAGCTGTAAGACCAGAGCGGGTTTCTGAGCAGCTGCATTCGGTCATATGTATGGAACTCGTGCTACATCAGTTCTTAGGTGGATCCTTGAACCACCTAAATCATACCCTAGATCTACTAACATCTGTACATAGAGTCCAGGATCTGCATTTTAACAAGCATGCTAGTGACTGAAGCTGGAGAACCACTATCCTACAGTGTGGCGGACTGAACCTGACTCAAAGAAAAACCTGCAGAACTATCTGAAGGATGAAGAGGTATTAGCCAGGTCAAAGAAGAGACCACTGAGGGAAGGGGGAACATGGTGGCAAAGGTGGACCACGGCCAAAGTACTCATTCGAGGCCAGGTGGAAGGAGTAGGACAGGGCTCTGCGAGGTGGAGGCGAGTGCCCGCCTAGGACCTGGCATGGTGAGCGCAGCTCTCCTACTGAGGCCTGGAGGAGCCGCTTGAGGTCTCATAGTTTCTGTGCACACAGGTGGCATCTGGGTTATACCCATCCCTGGTTTAGGTGTCACCAGCCACGCAGAAATTTTGTTTCTGCTTTCATTAGGACCCATTCCACCCCATGGTGTGGAATTAATGCCACTGCGTATTTTCTTTGCACTATCCATTCTGTTTATTTGTCCAGAATGATCCAGAGGGCAGAAAGCTTAGCACATACACCTCTCCTGGACCCTAGCTACACAACCAGTCATCACCATAGAAGTTCACAAGACACATACACAGAATGTATCATTTCTAGAAAAAAAAAATAAAAAGTTTTGTATTAATTCATCTATTTTCCTACATATAACTTGGAGGCTAAAATAGAGTGACCAAGCAAAGTTTCAACATGCTAAAATTAAATTTCACTATTTTTTTTGTTTTATTCATAGGTGAGAATATATAGAGAAGTATGAGTTTTACTAGACTTTTTACCTTTAAAAACTTATAACATCTTACTCTCTATTCCTACCACTTAGCCTTTAATCATACAAAGACTTAAAGTGTTCTCTAATTATATGGATTTGCCTAATTCATTCATTCATCCATCAATTCACTGAGCACCTTCTGTGCTAGGGTCACGAGTATAAGTCACATACCATCCTGTCCTTGGAACTCATACTCTAATTAAAAAGCCTGATCCCACCATCAACTGTACAGCTGAAAGCAGAAGTGCAGAAGCAGCACCTGCTTCTATGGGCTCCCCATAATTACCAGCTGATCAATTTCTATCACAGAGCACAAGATATTTACACAATTTTTAAAGAAGTAATGACAGCAAACAGGGTACTTGGTGGTCAAGAATGGGAGCTGTAGAGTCAGTACGAGGTTCAAAACCTGGCTTTACAACTTACTTGCTATGTGACTCTGGGCCTCTCTGAACCCCAGTTTCCTCATTGGAAATGAGAGATGAGAAGAGTTCCAGGCTTCTAGGATCAGTAAGCACACTCAAGGAGGTAACTCATATAAAGGGATTAGTACAGAAGCTACCACAGAGGCAATACTCAAAATTACTAGGGTTAATTGATATATAAGCTATTAACAATCCTCTCTTAGGTCTGAAGAAACAGTAAAGATTAACTGCAGTTTTCACACTCCACTGTTGTTTCATCAGAGAATTCTGGCCAGGGTGGTCAGAACACTTTTCTTAACATTCTTAAAGAAAAAGTGACTGTTCTTTAAACAGAAGTCAAAGATCATGATGAGATCTAGAGCCCAAAACCTCCATGGCACCATGTACTAATTCTCCATTAATGGTTTTGAAGATGAAACAGGACCCATTTTCTCATCAAACAAAAAACAGACATCTGGAAATATTACAGAAGGCAAGAGGGAGTCAATTCCCCACCAGCAACGCTGTTCTTTGTAGACATTCTTGACTCTGGCGAATAACATGTTTGAAATTTTATGTAAGAAAAACATTAACTAACATATCAAAAATGCACATCTCCTTTGATGCAGAGGCTTCACTTCTAGGAACTTATCCTACAGAAATACTTGCAAAAGCATAACTGACTTACAGCAATGTTCAACGAACCATTTTTAGTAATAACTAAAAACTGGAAATGACTCAAATCCAAATATGGGAACATGGTTAAATAAATAGGAGTATTTCACAAGTACATCCACACTAGAATATTACAGATCCACAAAAATTAATGTATTGATGGAGGAGTTGATAAGGGGAGCTCTCCAAGTTGTAATCCATGACAAAGAAAGTACACAGAGAGAAATGAATATGCACATTCACAGAGTTACAGTCACCTAGCCAGCTTCCAGAATGGTACCCAAGAAGCTATTTCACAGTAGTTATCTACAGCCAAAGGAATTACATAACAAAAGAGAATGAAGGGGTGAAAGAGCTTTACTTTGCATTTTACACACTTTGGGCCTGAAGTTTTTACACCACATGCATGTTTTTTCACTTTTTATAACTTTATAATTTTAAGCCATCAGTTCCAAGGTCAAAATGTATCCCCCAGTTATAATGAGCACTGAGCTAAGATGACACAAGTTCGGAGGGAATTAAAACCAGACCTCCCTTGAAAACCTGACAAATTCCATAATTAAAGAAAGCAGTACTGTTAGTACAGGAAATTTTTTTCTTTGTTTTTTGAAAACAAAAAAGTTGACAATTAGCTACCTCTCCTTATGAAATACAGCTGATTGTGGAGACACACCTGGATTTGAACCCACACTCCAGATGACTCTAGACCAGGGGACAAAACCTATTGCCCAGGGGCGACACTCAGGACTAATCTGGTCTGCCATCAGTTTTTATATAGCCTGCGAGTTAAGAATAATTTTTACCTATGGAAACAGTTAAAAGTTAAAACTAATGTTTAATGAACATGAAAATTCTATGAAATACAAATATCAGTGCCCATAAAGTTTTCCTGGGCTGTGCCCACTCATTTGCATGTCATCTGAGACTGCCTTCACACTGTAAGGCAGAATTACATTGTGGTGAAAGAAACCACATAGAGCCTAAAATATTTACTACCCGACCCTTTACAGAAAAAGATCTCCTATTCTACACAACTGACTCAGGTGAGTCTGCTTCTTACCGGTAAAGTAGGTAGAGTAACAGCACTTAAGTCACAGGATAGCTGTGAAGACTGAAAATAATAATGCATGAATGCTCTCAGCACTTACTGTGTTTTTATATAAAAGTGAAAGTGTTAGTGACTCAGTCGTTTTGCAACTCTGCGACCCCATGGTCTGTCCATGGAATTCTCTAAGCAAAAATATTGGAGTGGGTTGCCATTCCCTTCTCCAGGGGATCTTCCTGACCCAGGGAATGAACCAGGGTCTCCTGCACTGCAGGCGGATTTTTTACCATCTGAGCTACCTTTTCATATTTTAACAATGAAATCAGGATTTTTTTTTTAATAAAAACAATCAATGGCATGCCAGTTGGTTCACACTGGATAATTTTTTGTTTTATTTCCAGTGGTGTATAAACTAATGTATCTTTCAATCCATGGTGTCTGAGATTAGACGAAAGCAGGCTGAATCTGTCTTGTGTTGGTTACCTGAAACTTTTGGCTGAAGCCATGATGACCACTACCTTCATGGAGTCTTCACACTGTCATTGTACACAGGCTGTGGTCACCTGTCTCTTGTTCTGACTGCCCTCTTCTCTCAGAGCCAGTCTCCCCAGGTCATTTGCATGGTCCAGGCACAGACCTGAGTCAGTCTCCCAGCACAGCCCTCCTGGCTGCTCCTCAGCCACACATTTCCCCCTTTTGAGTCTACACAGGTTGTGTGTCCTGGTACAAAGACTTGGGAAGCTCAGTCTCCCAAGAGGCCTCAGGGAGACATATGGAGTATGTCAGGTATAGGCTCTATGAGTCCGCAGGAGAAGACGGAGACCAAAAACAACTTTAAAAGCACAGAAGAAAGAATGATGGGATATTTACCAGTCCCAGAAGATATGAGCAAGGGCACGCCCCATTATTTGGGCATGCATGCTCAGTCACTCAGCCAAGTCCAACTCTGTGTCCCATGGACTGTAGCCCACCAGGCTCCTCTGTCCATGGGATTTTCCAGGCAAGAACCCTGGAGTGCGTTGCTATTTCCTGCTCCTAGGCATCTTCCAGGATCTTTGACCCAGGGACCCAACCTGCATCTCCTACATTGGCAGGCGGATTCTTTACCACTGAACCATCCATGAAGTCCAGTTATGTGGGCACTGCTGAGTAATCACACTCACCTACAGTAGCTGGCTGATCCTTCCACACTGAGGTTAAATATCACCATCCATCCCCATTCTACATATAATGAATGAAACTGAGGCCCTGAGAAGTCATGTGACACACCCCAGGTCCCGGCTAATGGAATGGCAACACGACGAAGCAAAGTCCCATTGTCTTTCCCTCTCACCAGTGGTTTTCACATGTGACTGTGCATCAGAATCACCCAGGTGACTGTTTCAGGGTGACACAGATTGGTCTCACTCCCAAGTCTCCTATTCAGCAGGTCAGAGATGAGGTTGGAGCTTTTCATTCTACCAAGTTCTCCAGGGAAGGCATCCTGCTGGACTGAGGGTCACAATCCGAGAAGCGCTGAACACTACTGCGTCTGGGAAAACAAAGCCCTCACTCCCTCATATTCTGCTCCCTGAACCAGGTCCAATCTCACCCACACAAGGAGAAGATTTTCATGTCTATTTGTCTCTTCATCTTTAAGAAAGAGATGATTCTTTTCTTTGCATCCTTGTCTTAGGGCTAATGGCAACACCAGGTGCCAGAGGCCGCCAGTCCAGTCCTGACTGCTCAGTAATTAGCTCGGTGGTTTGAAGCTTCATTTCCCATCTGCGGTCTCAGTTTCCCCTCTGTGATGTGAGAAGATCAAGTGAAATGATGTTCAAGAGCTCCCCCCCACCCCCTAGCAGAACAAAAAGATTGATGCTAGGATTCTGATGGAGCAGCCTCCCTGCCCTCAGTGCTCCCTGTGAACCTGCGGCTCATAGAGGGGTCCTCCGTTAAGGCATGGACAGACTGAGGAGATCTCATGCAAGCAGAGCAGAGCAGTATCCAGATTGGCTTCTGGAGGCCTGCATGGTACCTGATTTCAGGTAGCACATCACTTTGTAAATCACTAAAGGAGATGATGAGGACCATCACCCCTCCTAAAAGAATTTTCAGTTTTCCTTCAGGTCATGCTAAGGCACACAGAGGCTCCCATCCACCCACTGCACTTCCCAAGGACCCCCTCTCTCTCCTAGTGGTCACCTCTCTAAAAGCCCAATCAGCTGTCTATGTCTATCTCTTTGAAAAGCTTTCCTTGGGGATAAGGTCAATACATGGTTTAACTTTTGCTGTTTGCACTGGGCACTGAATTTACCTTCCATGGACCAGGGCTCATTAGGCCAGTGCCAGGCATCCCATGGCCACATGGCTGACGCTCCCATGGGGCTGAGCTGGACACCAGAGTCAGTTCAGGACTGCCTGCCATTCTAGAACAAGATGCTCAGCACTGTTGACCTGTTGGGCTAGACAACTGGAAGGGGTGGGGGCAGGGTGGGGGTGTCCTGTGCATGTAGGATGTTTGCAGCATCCCTGGCCTCAACCCACAGATGCCAGGATGCCCACAGATCCCATCTCATAGGTCTCTTAGTCCACAGTGTAAAAACAAAAAGTGTTTCTATAGACACAGCCAAATGTTCTCTGGAGGACATTTAAACTACAGCTCTAGACATATCAGAGGTATCAGGAAGAGAATCTAGGCTTTAGGGCCAGATGCACTGGGGTTCAATTTCTCCCTCAGCCACCACATCACTTACATGAACTTGGGCAAGACCTCTTCTTTCCATTATTCTTTATTTAAAAAGTAAGGCTCACAATAAAAATTTTAAATGACAATATATGAAACATCACAAAGTAACGCTGCTTATGGCCCCCAGCCCACTCCTCAGAGATAAATAGTTACAAGTTGGTGTTGATCCAGACATTTTGCATGCAAATGGAAGCAAAATGGTCCATCAATTATGTACATACACAAATACTTTTTTGTATTGAGGAGAAGGGGAAGACAGAGGATGAGATGGTTGGATGGCATCACCAACTCAATGGACATGAGTTTGAGTAAACTCCAGGAGTTGGTGATGGACAGGGAGGCCTGGCGTGCTGCAGTCCATGGTGTCGCAAAGAGTTGGACATGACTGAGCAACTAAACTGAACTGAACAAATATTTTGTTTCACTTAAGTAAAATGAATATGCTTTTTTAAGGGAAAAAAAGGCAAATATGTTCTCTTTATAGAGTTGTCACTATTAATGACAATTAGATGCCTGGTCACTCACACTGAGCCAGACATCCTGGAGTGTGAAGTCAAGTGGGCCTTAGGAAGCATCACTATGAACAAAACTAGTGGAGGTGATGGAATTCCAGCTGGGCTATTTCAAATCTAAAAGATGATGCTGTGAAAGTGCTACACTCAATATGCTAGCAAATTTGGAAAATCCAGCAGTGGCCACAGGACTGGAAAAAGGAAGTTTTCATTCCAATCCCAAAGAAGGGCAATGCCAAAACATGCTCAAACTACCACACAATTGAGCTCACTTCACATCCTAGCAAGATAATGTTCAAAATCCTTCAAGCTAGGCTTCAGCAGTATGTGAACCGAGAACTTCCAGATGTAAAGCCGAATTTGGAAAAGGCAGAGGAACCAGAGATCAGATTGCCAACAAACACTAGATCATAGAGAAATCAAGGGAATTCCAGAGAACATCTACTTCTATTTCATTGACTATGTTAAAGCCTTTGACTGTGTGTATCACAACCAACTGTGGAAATTCTTAGAGATGGGAATACCAGACCACCTTATCTGCCTCCTGGGAAACCTGTATGCAAGTCAAGAAGCAACAGTTAGAACCTTACATGGAACAATAGACTGGTTCCAAATTGGGAAAGGAGTATGTCAGGGCTGTATATTGTCAACCTGTTTATTTAACTTATATGCAGAGTACATCATGTGAAATGTTGTGCTGGATAAAGCACAAGCTGGAATTAAGATTGCCGGGAGAAATATCAACAACCTCAGATATGTAGACAATACCACTCTATCGGGAGAAAGCAAAGAGGAACTAAAGAGCCTGTTGATGAAAGTGAAAGAGGAGAGTGAAAAAGTTGGTTTAAAACTCAACATTCAAAAAACTATGAGGCATCTGGTCCCATTACTTCATGGCAAATAGATGGGAAAAATGTGGAAACTTACAGATTTTATTTTCTTGGGCTCCAAAATCACTGTGGACAGTGACTGTAGCCACGAAATTAAAACACGCTTGCTCCCTGGAAGAAAAGATATGACAAACCCAGACAGCATATTAAAAAGCAGAGATATCACTTTGCTGACAAGGAAGTGTATAGTCAAAGCTATGGTTTTCCCTGTAGTCATTTACAGATGTGAGAGCTGGACCATAAAGAAGGCTGAGTGCTGAGCAATTGATGCTTTCAAACTGTGGTGCTAGAGAAATCTCTTGAGAGTCCCTTGGACAGCAAGGAGATCAAACCAGTCAATCCTAAAGGAAATCAACCCTAAATATTCATTGGAAGGACTGATGCTGAAGCTCCAATAATTTGGCTACCTGATACAAAGAGCTGACTCATTGGAAAAGACCCTGATAATGGGAAAGATTGAGGACAGGAATAGAAGGGGTTGACAGAGGAAAAGATGGTTAGACGGCATCTAACTGACTCAATGGACATGAGTTTGAGCAAATTCTGAGATAGTGAAGGACAGGGAAGACTGGCGGGCTGCAGTCCATGAGATCGCAAATAGTTGGACACAACTTAGCAACTCAACAACAAGATCCTTGTACGCACACATCTTTTAAAGAGGAACAGATGGTACTAGTATACAATAGGTGCTCAATAAATGGTAATTTTTTTTTTTTTAACAAGTATCAACTTAGCACTTGCTTTGTGCTCTACCCTATACCAGCTCTAGAGATACAGAAGTACACAACACACATAAGCCTGCTTCTAAGATCACTGTTTATCAGGGACACGAACAGTAAATAATTCTGAAAAATTATTAGACTATAGCCGTCTAACAATGCAAAGCATAAATTATTAAGAAAGTGTGAGCTACTATAGTCTAAGGTCAATGAGAGGAGGTTTCCTTGAGTAAGTAACATATACCATGACCTCAGGGATTAGCCAGACAAGGGGCTAGAAATATGCTAAGCAGAGGGCACAGAGAGTGCAAAGGCCTGGGTTCAAACTATTTGGTAGTTATTAAAATATTATGGTATTAATACTTAAAGGAATAGGCAAACAGTCAAGGGATAAAATAACTATCATTTACTCTATCTTAGTTACAATTCTCCTATCTCCCTTCACACTATAACCACCCAGATAACTTTCCACTTTGTACATTTAAAGACTCAAACTCACATAGGAAAACATGGTTCCAAGAAAAAAGAAAAACATACAAAGAAGAAAATATAAATAACAGTTATTAATAAACGAAGAGCTAAGAATATTCTACAAAATGCTCCACAATTAACTAGACAGCTAGCATTATCATTTCTGACTGACACCTACCGCCCTCCCCCTCTTCCAATCTGATGGTTCAGCCTAAGCGGTACTTGGAAGCAGGGATGGTCCCTCCCCTTCTCCTCCAGAGCAGACTATCTCAGTGTTGACCAGATGCAAACACTAGGCGTGTCCTTTCTAAACACATAATAATCCATCTTTATCCGGGAGTTGCAGCATCTCTTCCTTGGTGTCTGAGATAGCATAAGGTTCTAACTATCTCGAGAGTCACTATTTGATATGCTAACAAAACCACATTTCATCCTGAATGCACTTCAGATTTCTCCCACAATACTACTCAGTCCGATGACAGGATTTGTCAAAGCACGCCTTTGGGGCTGTGGCAGGGGATCCAGGGATGTGATGCTAGCCTTTGAATCTGGAGGAACACTGCAGGGCTATTCTGGAGGGCAGAGACCAGCCTCATCTATTCTTCCAGCCCCTCAGTGGCTTCTCTGTGAAGAAGATAGCTCTCCCTGTTCCATTCTATTCACTCCCCTTACTCGATCATCTGAATGTAAGGCAAAATCATTTCTTTCTCCACAGAGGACACCAGTCTCTCAGCAAGCGTCTCACACTGATAAATCACACTGCATTTGGAAATTTACGCCTGTATCTGCAGCTCTGGCAAAGTAAAACACGGCACCACGGCCATTTATTCCCTAGCCATTCTTGCCAAAGACAATAGAATCTATTCAAATGCATGGAGCAGAAGCCTTAAACTGATTGAATATGTTACTTTCCTTACTAGGAAGACCCAGCAATCCAGCCATTTTACTTTCTCAGTCGTTTATATTTGTAATGGATGAGGCATCTGATCAACCCCATTTGCCAATCAGGAATCCATAAACAGCTGCACAGACATAACTTGGTATACTGAATCCACTTCAGATGTACCAACTAGGCGAGTTGTTTGAGGAAATCCTAAAGGGGACAAATTCTATCATAAAATAACTTATCACTTCTCAACAGACCTGTCTTACCACAGAACTACATAAATTCAAAGTCAGAAACGACATCGCTGGTAAATACCCCTAGCCCCATCCAAAGACTGGTTCCCTCAACAGGGTGGTTGGCCAGTCTCAGGTGTGCACCCCCCGGCTATGACGACTCGCCCCGGCCCCAGGTGGTCCATCCCATCCCCACACAGCCTGGGGTGTCGAAAAGCCAAACCTGAACTCAGGCAAAATTCATCACTCTGCAACTCCACCCACTGCTTCCAGGGCTGTTCTGTGGAGCCAAATAGACTTCTCAATTCCTTCTCTACCCACCAAATATCCAAGCGCAGCTATTACATCAGAAGGAATTCAACACTCCATGCACAGTGCAGGCTTACTAGCGACTGGCCCACATCCCTGTGCTTTATCACCCTGCCCTTACTTCCCAAACTGTACATAAAGCACTTGAAACCCTTTCTGGATGAAGAAGTCTACTCCTTGCTGTGATAACAGAATGATGAATGTCCACCCTAATCTCACAATGTAATTTTATCATCACAAACTGGGACTTTCTCTGCCAGCCTAATCACTGATACGACTGACCTCACTAAAAGTGAAAATCATCATTAGCAGCAGATGTCTGCCAACACTCATATGGCTCATACCAGCAAATTGTATTTTTTCCTAAGGGAAAAATAAATGTGTTTATTTTTCAAATATTTTATCTTAGTAGTATTGCTGAGAAGTGACATGGCTGAAAATTAGGCATTCTATGAGTTTTTACTGGGTTCTTAATGAGTACTTCATAACACTTGCTTGAAAACATTCCAGAATAAAACTCCTGTGTCTATGTGCTGTGGCACTGTCCCCAAACCCTTCTACCATGAGCACCCCTTCTACTGTGAGGACTCTGTCAAAGAACACCTGTAAATGGCACCCCTCTTCATCTTCCACAGGTAGCCATCCTGCTAATAGTCCTGTTGATGGTGGAGAATTTCCTAACAACTAAACCTAATATGAACTTGGGAATACCTTTAAATAAAACATGAATTTTATTGAGCACATCAGCATCTGCACACATTTGAAAAACAGGAGTGTAAATGCATGTGTGTGTGCAAGGGAAGTTTGTCCCATCTGCATGAGGCCCCAAATCACATTATAAAGCTCCCACGTGACACCTCTTTGACCCCCTGAGTTTCTAGCAGTATGTAGGGCAGGACGCTGATGTTCATAATCACCCACTGCCTATGGGTCTGAATTCACCTACAGGCTTGGCATGCAGGAAGGTGACTATGCATTCAGGCATCATGGTTCTGGATCAGATTCTGCATGTCTGACTGAGAATGGGCTGTACCCACCACTTGGCTGATGAAGGAGATCCATTTGCTTCTGCTAATCGGCAGCACAGATCCTCTGAACTCCTTGTTTCTGCCAGGAAAAGCCCAGAACTCTCTGTTCCCAATGCTAATCAGTAATGAGAAACAGAGTATTCCCTGGTGGAGACAGGGATCCACTCTTCCTGATGTCAATTTTATCCGTGTTATCAAGCCAGACCTTCAGAAGACTGTATTAGTCTGGCTTATCATCAAATTACCTTACAGAACTGCATTTTGGCACTAAGCCATTGGCATATACTGAAAGACCTTGGACGAAGCAATTGTAAAAACTTACAGTGGTATTTACTGTCAGACATTGTCAGAAAAGTGGTCCAGGCTCACACAACTCCCTTTTTGAGAACTCACTGGAGGAAGGCATCTCCAGTCTCCGTACCAGAAACACCTAGTATTTCTCATGAAAATCTGCCTTATTTTCATCTCTCCTGCACAGACGAGTGTGTACTCCCGTCCTTTGGATATTAGGATGCCCCAGGGCCCGCTCTAGAATTGCACGGAAACATACTGTGTGTGTGTTTTGAGTACTACCCTTGCTGCAGCTTTATTAATTCATTTACATTTTTTCCTTAACCCACACATTGTCATCCATTCATTAACTGGTACTACACATTCCTGAAAGTCACCTTTTCATGAATGAGACAGAAAAAATTATCTTAAAAAAAAAATGTCAGGTAATCATCATTTGGTTACAAATCTGAGGACAGATGAGTGACATTTCAACTAAGTTCCTGCAGGGAAACTGAGCATTTACAGACCTTACGGGACTGTAGCAGGAGAAGTCAAGTGCATTTATCGCCAGGTTTTGAAGTTAGAGGGAAAGACAGGGGCTGGAGTAGAGGGCAAGGCTCATGGCTGGCATAAACCCTAGGCCACTTCAGGGCCATAATGTCACGGCTCAAAACAACCTTCCACCTAACTGCAGTCTTCTTTGGGCATTCAGAGCATCTGACATTTCCCACCGTTCCCTTTCTACCAATGTTTTTGGGCCAAAGAAGAGCAGGAGCAGCACAGAGCCAGCCATGCCCAAGACTCATCTGCTGAGTGCTCCTCGGGTCAGGCTTCCACCGCCCAAGGCACCGCCCCCACCCACCCCACAGCAAGGACACACTCACTGCCTAACACCATCACCCCCAGATCAAACGGGTTTGGCTCCGGCTCTTTGGGACTCGGTTTATGTTTCTAAATCCCCGTGGCACCATGTTTCATGAGTTGTGTGAGTGCTGGAGTGCGTGAGGGAGGGCAGGGGTGTCTTTCCCTCTTCTGGAGATTAAAACAATCCATCTGCAAGTGGTGCGGGTGGCTGCAGAGAAACAGCAGTAATAATCCAGCACTCAGCCAGGGGCTGGGCTCCCCTGCTCATTCTACATGGCTGCAGGCCTCCTGGTACCCAAGCGCAGCATGGCAACGCGGACTCCATCCAGGATGCATGTCCCACTCTGCCAGGCGCTGCCTCTACCCTCAGGCTACCCTGCTGCTCCAAGTCAGAGGGACCCCAAGAACTCATCAGTCTCCAGAGCCAACACACCACAGGCAAGAGACAAGGTCTGACGACGAAGCCCTCGGCTCTCCTCTAGGAGAACTTACGGACAATCCGAGCACACATTTACCCTCTTCTCAGTCTGTTTTTAAATAATAGACTTACTTGCTAATGCCAATGAACTAGGAGTTTTCACCCACATACAAAGACTTCTTCATTTCAGGATCCTCTGCAGAAGTCAGAAGCCCTGGTGATGCTGGCCCCCAGCCGCTGAGCAACAGCTGGGTCATGGTCCCTCTCTGGAGGTGGAGTAGGTGTTGGCTGGTCCTAAACCCCACCCTCCTCCCTATATCCGGCACCAGACCTACCCCACTGTTCGCAGTCCCCGCTCTAGGGGTATTTGAAAAACAGAAGGATCTTGACAGATACTTGGGGACAGAGGGAAACAGCCTGCTTACATTTCCTTTCTCTCTTTTAATCAATGTATTTTTTTTAAAGCATCCTATCAAACTTTACTTCTGTAGTAACCAAAGTTCCCCTCAGCTCTTCCCATCAGATGCCACCCCTCCAGTTCACCTCCCAGCATCTACTCACCCTTAGAAAGGCTCTGGGCTACTTTCTCCCATGGTCCTTTTCATGACCCCCACTCCAGGAAGGACTGGCTGTTCCACCCCGAGCCACCCACCGTCTGCAGGATTCTGTTGGGGGGCCCCAAGCACGCTCCCGGGGTTATCTTATTTCACATGTCTCTCTCTCAGCTACACCAACAAGTGTCCCCAATGAAAGCTGCTGTCACATTCCTCCTCATGTCCCTGCACAGAACCAACTCAGTACCTACTAGGTGATAAGTGCGTAACTGAACAATTCACTGATCAATTAGCTCCCACACAGAAATGGAGGTGCAAGCACAGCAAAACTCCTAGGAACCTTTGACACTGAGAATCCAGAACAAAACATCAGTCCTCCTCCTTTCACCAAAGCCTCACTCCCTTCATCCTGTTCGTGACAGTGAAACTGGATCAGGCACTACATCTGGAGTTTTACAGACCCCTTGTGTCACAGGTGTGAAAAAAAGTCACAATTTATGTTATAGATAAGGAAATTGAGGTCCAGAGAACGAAATGGTTGCCTAGGTACACACAGATACTCGAGGAAAGAGCTGGAGTTGAACTCAGCCTTTGAGACTGCGAAGCCCAGGGTCTTCCCAGTACATCACACTGCTTTTCATCATACATGGTTATTAGGGCAGCATGAGCATTTGACAAGCCTCCAGCAACGAACTGCTCCACAACACACAAAGAAGACCTTAGCAAAAGAAAACTCTCCATCTTAGGCAGAAGAACTATGGGGACACAGGTGATTCTGGCGATGCTTCTCCAAGCAGCTATCTGCCTGTTGTGAAAATGCACGAATCCACTCTACAGTCTCTGGTGAGGACAATTTCAACAGCATTATGGATCAATTTTGAAATTCAACTGACATTTTTTTCCCCTACTGAGAATTTTCCCAAACCAAGGCTGTTTTATTAAGACTCAACAGATACTATATAATTAATTCAGGGGCTGTTGTTCTAGCAGATGGAATAACAGGAAGGTTTGGGCTTTGGTGTTTTTTTTTTTTATATATATATAAAACTAACACTACGTTTCATGAGTTGGGGGAAAAGTAATAAACATGTCTTTTAAATGGATCTGTTCATGCTGTAAGAACCTCTTAAATACAGTAATAGAAAGTGATGGTGACCCATAATTGCAAGAGAAATTTTACCAGCCTTCATGATTCCCTGTGATTCCATCCAAAGTGTATAACACAACCCAGAATGACTTTGCTCCTTGGTCTGAAAGCACAGGGTGCTGGTGGCTCCTAGAGGAGCCAGAGGAACCTGAAGCTTAAACCCGCACTGTGGCCACCTCCCCAGGCGAAGATAGAGCCACTGGGGGTCCCTGGCAGGGCTGAGCTGAGAAGAAACTGAGCTTTCCTGGGCACATGCCACAGGCCAACTCCCTATGCTGTGCTAAGTCGCTTCAGTCATGTCCAACTCTTTGCGACCCTATGGACTGTACCCTGCCAGGCTCATCTGTCCATGTGATTCTCCAGGAAAGAATACTGGAGTGGGTTGCCATGCCCTTCTCCAGGGGATCTTCCTGACCCAGGGATCAAATCCATGTCTCTCATGTCTTCTGCATTGGCAAGTGGGTTCTGTACCACTAGGGCCACGGCCAGATCCAACTCCCTGGCTCTCAGCAAACATGAGCTCAATCTTTTTTTTTTATGTATTTATTTGGGACTACACTGAGTCTTTGTTGCTACACACAGACTTTCTCAAATGGCAGCAAGTGGGGGTTACTCTCTACTTGCAGCGCCCAGGTTTCTCGTTGAGGGGGCTTCTCCTGCTGTGGAGCTTGGGCTCTAGGGTGCTCGGGCTTCAGGAGTCGTGACATGTGGGCTCAGTAGTTGCGACTCCTGGGCTCTAGAGCACAGGCTCAGTACTTGTGGTACACAGGCTCAGTACTTGTGGTACACAGGCTCAGTCGCTCTATGGCATGTAGGATCTTTCTGAATCAGGTATCAAACTTGTGTCTCCTGCAATGGCAGGAGGATTCTTTACCACTGGAGCTCACTCAGTCTTCACAAATGCCCACCAGACACATATTACCAGCCTAGATAAGTCAGATTTCTGCAGTGGATGTCTCAGTTCACAGGGAAGTCGGGATTTGAACTCAAGACTTTTAAACTCTTTATTTCCTCCAACCCTTGCAATGCCCACAGGACCCCGTGAGAAGACAAAGTACCTTCTACTTTAGCACTTTTTGCTTCTCATTCTGAGCCTCCCCTCCCTATCCCTGATGGTTAGAAGGCCCATTTAAGTCCATTGGTTTTATTGAAGTGATATTCATACCTCATTGATTAAACTGTAACCTTTGAAATAAGAGCACTGGGCTTCAGATTTTTCATTTTTCCATCCTTTTGAGGAAAACATATACAGATTCTATTAACATGCAGCCAGAAACCATGATAGCTTGGCTATCAGAAGGTAAAGACCTCAAAGGCCACCTGGTCTGCCCCTTTTATTTCAGACGTAGGCAAAGAGAAGTCAAGAAACGCCACATGATTTGCCTTAAGTTTCACATTTTAAGAGCAGCAGACCCACCTAGGTCTCCCTCCAGGGAAAACCACTTCTCCAGTCAAAGGGCTGGATGGATGAATAGGTCAATATGAGTTAGAAATGCTAAGACAGGGCTTCTCTGGCGGCTCCATGGTAAAGAATCTGTCTGCCAATGCAGGAAATATGGGTTTGATCCCTGGTCTGGGAAGATCCCACATGCCACAGAGCAACTAAGCCTGTGCACCACAACTATTGAGCTTGAGCTCTAGAGCCCAGGAACCACAGCTACTGAAGCCCATGTGCCTAGAGCCTATGCTCTGCAACAAGAGAAGCCACTGCAGAGAGAAGCCCCCATGGTGCAACCAGAGAGTAGCCCCTGCTCGCCGCATCTAGAGAAAAGCCTGCACAGCAATGAAGATCCAACACAGTCAATTATAAATAATTTTTTTTAAAGAAATGCTAAGAAAAAGCAGCCTGCAACAGCAAAACTAATGAGACAACACAGAAGTCCACCAATAGGGGAATAAGTGGATAAATTAAAGTAAGATAGTAAAGTCAGTTCAGTTTGTTCACTCAGTCATGTTCAACTCTTTGTGACCCCATGGACTGCAGCACAGCAGGCTTGCCTGTCCATCACCAACTCCCAGAGCTTGCTCAAACTCATGTCCATCAAGTCAGTGATGCCATCCAACCATCTCATCCTCTGTTGTCCCCTTCTCCTCCTCCCTTCAATCTTTCCCAGCATCAGAGTCTTTTCCAGTGAGTCAGTTCTTCACAACAGGTAGCCAAAGTACTAGAGTTTAGGCTTCAGTCCTTTCAATGAATATTCAGGACTGATTTCCTTTAGGATTGACTGCTTTGCTTTGATCTCCTTGCAGTCCAAGGGACTCTCAAGAGTCTTCTCCAATACCACAGTTCAAAAGCAACAATTCCAACCTGGGCCAGTTCACCCCTCCTTAGGCAACCTGGTGGTCCCCCCTCCCGGGAGGTCACCATATTGATGCCGAACTTAGTGCGGACACCCGATTGGCATAGCGCACTGCAGCCCAGAACTCCAAGAGACACTGATGTATAGAACAGTCTTATGGACTCTGTGGGAGAGGGAGAGGGTGGGAAGATTTGGGAGAATGGCATTGAAATATGTATAATATCATGTATGAAACGAGTTGCCAGTCCAGGTTCGATGCACGATACTGGATGCTTGGGGCTAGTGCACTGGGACGACCCAGAGGGATGGTATGGGGAGGGAGGAGGGAGGAGGGTTCAGGATGGGAAACACATGTATACCTGTGGCGGATTCATTTTGATATTTGGCAAAACTAATACAATTTGTAAAGTTTAAAAATAAAATAAAATTTAAAAAAAAAAAAGAAAAGAAAATAATGTGGAGTAATAGTGGCAAGAATAAGCAGTCTTATCTAGTTCCTGACAATAATTAATGTGATTTGCATGGTCTGCTATTTAGAATCACATTTGCCAATGAAGCAACAGTTAGAACTGGACATGGAACAACAGGCTGGTTCCAAATTGGGAAAGGAGTACGTCAAGGCTATATATTGTCACCCTGCTTATTTAACTTATATGCAGAGTACACCAATGAGAAACGCTGGGCTGGAAGAAGCACAAGCTGGAATCAAGATTGCGAGGAGAAATATCAATATCAGAAAGTGAAAAAGAACTAGAGCTTCTTGATGAAAGTGAAAGAAAAGAGTGAAAAAGTTGGCTTAAAACTCAACATTCAGAAAATGAAGATCATGGCATCCAGCCCCATCACTTCACGGCAAATAGATGGGGAAACAGTGGAAACAGTGACAGACTTTATTTTTTGGGCTCCAAAATCACTGCAGATGGTGACTGCAGCCATGAAATTAAAAGATGCTTGCTCCTTGGAAGAAAAGTTATGACCAACCTAGACAGCATATTAAAAAGGAGAAACATTACTTTGCCAAAAAAGGTCCATCTAGTCAAAGCTATGGTTTTTCCAGTAGTCATGTATGGATGTGAGAGTTGGACTATAAAGAAAGCTGAGTTCTGAAGAACTGATGCTTTTGAACTGTGGTGTTGGAGAAGACTCTTGAGAGTCCCTTGGACTGCAAGGAGATCCAATCAGTCAATCCTAAAGGAAATCAGTCCTGAATATTCATTGGAAGGACTGATGCTAAAGCTGAAACTCCATACTTTGGCCACCTGATGCGAAGAACTGACTCATTGGAAAAGACGCTGATGCTGGGAAAGATGGAAGGTGGGAAGAGAAGGGGATGACAGAGGATGAGATGGTTGGATGGCATCACTGACTCAACGGACATGAGTTTGAGTAAACTCTGGGAGTTGGTGATGGACAGGGAGGCCTGGCGTGCTGCAGCCCATGGGGTCACAAAGAGTCAGACATGACTGAGCGACTGAACTAAACTTGCCTATGTTTTATAAACTTTATCTTACTTACAAAAGTTCCTCCTGTACATATCTTCCTAAAATTATTATTAAGGATAGCTGCTGAATGTTTATCAAGATGGCTTTTCGACATCTATTGACATGTTCACTTATGTTTCTGCTTTAATCTGTTGAGGTAATGAGTCTCATTGCTTGATTTCCTGGTACTAATGAAACCTTGCATGCTTGCAATAAACTACTTGGCCATAGTTTAAAAACAAACAAACAAACAAACAAACAAAAAAAAGCAACAATTCTTTAGAGTCCAACTCTCACACCCATACATGACTACTGGAAAAACCATAGCTTTAACTAGATGGACCTTTGTCAGCAAAGTAATACCTCTGCTTTTTAATATGTTATCTAGGTTGGTCATAGCTTTTCTTCCAGGGAGCAAGCATCTTTTAATTCCATGGCTTCAGTCACCATCTGCACTGATTTTGGAGCCCCAAAAAATAAAATCTCTCACTCTTTCCATTGTTTTCCCATCTATTTGCCATGATGTGATGGGACCAGATGTCGTGATCTTAGTTTTCTGAATGTTGAGTTTTAAGCCAACTTTTTCACTCTCCTCTTTCACTTTCATCAAGAGGCTCTTTAGTTCTTCGCTTTCTGCCATAAGGGTGGTGTCATCTGCATATCTGAGGTTATTGATATTTCTCCTGGCAATCTTGATTCTAGCTTGTGCTTCATCCAGCACAGAATTTCTCATGAGGAAGTCTGCATGTAAATTAAATAAGCAGGGTAACAATATACAGCCTTGCCATACTCCTTTCCAGATTTGGAACCAGTCTGTTGCTCCATGTCCAGTTCTAAGTGTTGCCTCTTGACCTGCATACAGATTTCTCAGGAGGCAGGTGAGGTGGTCTGGTATTCCCATCTCTTTAAGAATTCTCCCCACTTTGTTGTTTTCCACACAGTCAAAGGCTTTGCTGTAGTCAATAAAGCAGAAGTAGATGTTTTTCTAGAACTCCCTCTTGCTTTTTTGATGATCCAATGGATGTTGGCAATTTGATCTCTGGTTCCTCTGCCTTTTCTAAATCCAGCTTGAACATCTGAAAGTTCACAGTTCATGTACTCTTGCAACCTGGCTTGGAGAATTTTGAGCATTATTTTGGTAGCGTGTGAGATGAGCGCAACTGTGCAGTAGTTTGAACTTTCTTTGGCATTGCCTTTCCTTGGGATTGGAATGAAAACTGACCTTTTCCAGTCCTATGGCCACTGCTGAGTTTTCCAAATTTGCTGGCATATTCAGTGCAGTGCTTTCACTGCATCACCTTTTAGGATTTGAAATAGCTCAACTGGAATTCTATCACTTCCACTAGCTTTGTTCGTAGTGATGCTTCCTAAGGCCCACTTGACTCCGCGTTCCAGGACGTCTAGCTCTAGTTGGGTGATCACACCACTATGGTTATCTGGGTCATAAAGATCTTTTTTGTACAGTTCTTCTGTGTATTCTTGTCACCTCTTTTAATATCTTATGCTTCTGTTAGGTCCATAGTGTTTCTGTCCTTTATTGTGCCCATCTTTGCAAGAAATGTTCCCTTGGTATCTCTAATTTTCTTGAAGAGATCTCTAGTCTTTCCCATTCTATTGCTTTCGTCTATTTCTTTGCAATGTTCACTTAAAAAGGCTTTCTTGTCTTTCCTTGCTATTCTTTGGAACTCTGCATTCAAGCAGGTATATCTTTCCTTTTCTCCTTTGCCTTTCACTTCTTTTCTTTTCTCAGCTATTTGTAAGGCCTCCTCAGACAACCATTTGCCTTTCTGCATTTCTTTTTCTTGGGGATGGTCTTGATCACTGCCTCCTATACAATGTCACGAACCTCCGTCCATAGTTATCCACGCACTCTATTAGATCTAATCCCCTGAATCTATTTGTCATTTCCACTGTATAATCATAAGGGATTTGATTTAGGTCATACCTGAATTGTCTAGTGGTTTTCCCTACTTTCTTCAATTTAAGTCTGAATTTGGCAATAAGGAGTTCATGGTCTGAGCCATAGTCAGTGCCCAGTCGGATTTTTGCTGACTGTAGAGCTTCTCCATCTTTAGCTGCAAAGAATATAATCAATCTGAATTTGGTATTGACCATCTGGTGATGTCCATGTGTAGAGTCTTCTCTTGTGTTGTTGGAAGAGGGTGTTTGCTACGACCAGTGCCTTCTCTTGGCAAAACTATTAGCCTTTGCCCTTCTTCATTCTGTACTCCAAGGCCAAACTTGCCTGTTACTCCAGGTATCTCTTGACTTCCTACTTTTGTATTCTAGTCCCATATAATGAAAAGAACATCTTTTTTGGGTGTTAGCTCTAGAAGGTCTTGTAGGTCTTCATAGAACTATTCAACTTCAGCTTCTTCAGCATTACTGGTTGGGGAATAGACTTGGATTACTGTGATACTGAATGGTTTGCCTTGGAAATGAAGAGAGATCACTCTGTTGTTTTTGAGATTGCACCCAAGAACTGCATTTCAGACTCTTTTGTTGACTATGAGGGTTACTCCATTTCTTCTAAGGAATTCTTGCCCACAGTAGTAGATATAATGGTCATCTGAGTTAAATTCACCCATTCCAGTCCATTTTAGTTCACTGATTCCTAAAATGTCAATGCTCATTCTTGCCATCTCCTGTTCAACCACTTTCAATTTACTATGATTCACAGACCTAACATTCCAGGTTCCTATGCAATATTGTTCTTGACAGCTTCGGATTTTACTTCTATCACCAGTTACCTCAACAACTGGGCATTGTTTTTGCTAGTACATTGTTAGTACAATGGAACATCACAATACAAAGACATTAACTATATCAACAAACAAAAACCCTTAAAAACAATTTTCAGTGAAATAAACATGTCAGAGAAGAAAACATACATCTGTACAATAAAGAGCAGTGTTTATAGATATGCACATATGACATGAAAGCATAAGAATGTGGAGAGAAAAGCATGTAAATGAAATGGTCACCTTCAGAGAAAAGAAAATGGGAAAGAGGGACCAAGAAGGGGCCCCAGGGCGATTTCAATCTTGCATCTGATGTTTTATTTCCTTAAAATAAGCAAACAGGCAACGGCAGCCAGAGATGAAAGATAAAACTTTCAACTTGATCTAACTTCAAAGCGGATAGGCTGAGCTACAGCAGGAGTGAACCAATATTTGAATTAACAGGGCTTGGCTTCTTCTCTGGCAGAACTGACTCAGAAAATTTAAAAATCAATACTCTAAATTTTTAAAAATACTAACTATTGTATCGTCGTAATCAAGAAAGTGAAGAAGATGGCCAGAGGTGAGAGGCTGATGTGGCTGGAGTGCGAGGTGAATGTCTAGGGCAGAAAGTGGTTATTTTGAGCAAGAGTATCTATTTCTATAAAGGAGAAATAATGGTTCTTAAATTACATGCGAAGGCAAAGGTGAGAGGGAGGAATCAAGCAGACCAAACATGAGGGAACCTGGAAAAAACTATGAAGATGTTTCCCACAAACCAGACCAGCTGCCTCTGAGAATCAAGGGATCAGATAGGATGAAAAGATCCTTAAGCCCTGAAAAATTCCTAAGGCCCTGTGAATGCAAGTCAGAAACTCCTCTTGGAGTGAGGTTAAATTCCCCATCAAGAGGAAAGCTATGGAGATTTAAGATTTCTATTGAACCTATCAGGTAAAACTTCAGATTAATCTAGAGGGGAAAAAAAATTCTCCTAAAGTTTAGAAATAGGCAACCTTGCCTCCCCCAGGCACCCTTTCAAACTCTGATAAAACACGTTGCTGTGATAGTTCATGGGCCTCTAGTTCCAGAAACACAACTCAAACATGGGAAGGCCTCTATCCTTTCGAGTTTTAGAATTTTCGCCTGAAAACAGTGCAGGGCTTTGGTGAGGATTTGAGCTTGTCGGGATCTTGGTATAATAGATTGGAAGTCAAAGGGCAAGGTTTTTCTTCTTTTATTCTATTGAAGTGAACAGCGTGAGTGAAAGGGGTCCCTGCCTTTCGAAGCTTTATTTTTATCTGGAGATCAATTTCTACAAGTTCATATTCTGCTCTGAAAATCACCAGAATCATCTGAGATTTAGTCACAGCCAGGATGCTCTGGAGGAACAATAATCAGTATTCACTTCAGAAGGAAAAACATTATCCTTTAAACCAACACCTGCACACTTTACCTAAAACATTTCCCTATTCCACATTAAAAGAACCCACTTGTCTCAAAAAATCTCCCACGATAAAGCCCCTTCAGCCATTTTCCCTAAAATGGTTTGTCTCATCAAGTAGAAATTCCTACCCAAATAAGTCAGTGGGCTCTTTCCTGAGTAGACTATGGTTATAGGATGAAACCTTGATTCATCTGCATTCCAACACTTGAGGACATCTTCAGGTAACCAGAATTTTATAGTTAAGTGATGTATTGGTTATACACATAAATTGCCTCTCAATCCCCCAATACCACCACTACAACCTTTTATTTGGCAAAAGCATTATGAATAAGCTCCAATTTTCTTTTTTTTAAAGGACTGGTCTAGAAGTTCAGCAACTTCTTGTTAGAAATCACTTCTCTTCTTATTCATTTCATCCCCTCCCTCAAAGCAATACCTTTTATTTTTGTATCACAGTATTGTGGTCCAATGTATTATTTCTTTTCTTTCTCCTCCAGGCCCTTTGGATAACCTTCTCCATTAGCCACCTGATTCCATAGGAAAAGAGCATCTTTGTGACAGCACCTTCAGTATCACACTCAAGGGGATGCCAATCAGCTAAGACTGGGGGTGCCCTGATCCATGGTCCACAGACACTGAATGAGGCCAAGAGGTAGTAAAAACTGTCACCCCAACTAATACAGACCTACGTAACTTATGTAAACACTTGAGATTGACATTGTATGGATTTCTCAGTTTTCTAGACCAACTCTTTTCACTTTCACACCCCCACCAGCCCCACTGGTCCCTGCTTCCCACCTTGCCCCATCAACGCCAGTACACACATACTCTGTGCCAGTATAAGAGCTTGGACGGATGACTAATGACTTGTAATTCCAAGTGTCCCAGGAGAGACCTTCCTTAGTGTGGTCCCTAAACATCAGCACTTGTAACTGTTGAATGAATGAATGAACATGAAGAGCCTGAACCTTTTCAGCCCCAATAATGAGGATGTGGGGTGCAATGCTGCAATGACTTGCCTAGTGTAAGACAGGTTGGCTCTAACCTAGCCCAGGAGCTCCAGTTAGCATTACAATTGTGAAGGCTTCCCAAAGGGAATACACGATGAAAGAAAGAGAACCTGTCTCGTATACAGGGTTATTGTTACCATCTTTCTAAATTCCAAAACCAATACAATAAAGTTAAAAAAATAAATAAATAAAATTAAAAAAAAAGAAAGAGAACCTGAGTGGGAAGGGAGAGAAGCAACAGGGAGAGGCAGCCAAACAGGAGGAGGAAGGAATGGAAAAGATCCATTACTGACTAAAACAACACTCATGGAACACTTACTATCTGCCAGACACATTAACTCATTCAATCCTCTCAAGGCTCTCATTGTTGCCATTTCCAGATGGGAAAGTCTTAGGATCAGAGAGGTTAAGCAACTTGCCTAGAACCACACAGCTAACAACTGGCAGAGTCAAGTTCTGAACTTGGAGGATCTGACTGAAAATCCCAGGACCCCAAACTGCACTTACAGAAGTATATGCCGCAGAATAGACTACTTTTGCTGGATACATGATAGATGTGGGGTGAAAAAAATAATAAGAAAAACATGTGGTCAAAGGCAAATTTAGCAAATGGTAAGATAAATGGGCTTCTTTCCTAAAAGACTTCTCAGAGCTTTTAAATTGCTAACAAGCACTGCAGCTCTCCAAGAGACGAACAGAGCATATGTGTGTCCCCACCGGATTGGCGCAGGGACTGTTTTCGTGGGGAAGCCATCTTGCTGGACCAGATGTCACTCTCAGAAGCATAAACCTCACGTCTGCTCCACACCCACTGTGTGCATGCAGGTTTGCTGGGGGCCAGTGGAGGGAACGTGCCAAAAGGCAACAGCGGCAGAGGCCACCCCGAACTCTGGAATCGCCCCAGAGCTCTCCAGGCTCGGCCAGCCTCCTGCAGAGGTCCACCCAAGGGCCTCTACTCCTCCTGCCCACAGAAGGCAGGAGGCTGTTTGCCTCTGCCAGCTGCCCCCTCCCACCTCACAGCAGGGCCTCTATCTTTGTGGACTTCACAAGGGAAATTTCTCACCTGAGTTAATAATCATTGCCTTCAATTCTGAACTCCTCTCTGGCCCTTCTGTGAGGAGATTTGGCATTAGGCGTTAACAATCAAAAAAGGATAGACTACTTTACCCAAATCTCAGAAAGAATTTTCAGAAAAGCCTGAAGGTGATGGCTATTATACTCCCCTGACAGAAGCATTACTGATTCTCCTAAAGATAACATGCTGAAGATGTATTCGGTCTTGCAGAAGTCCTCCAGGCAAGGCGCTTTTCTTCTAACTACCGTGGAGTTGTTATATGGTAAGTGCCTACTCTATGAAGCCCTGTTGTTCAAAGTTCGATAAATATCCATCAGCAGGGAGAGCAATTACAGGGAAGTTAACTATTTCTTGAGTATTATCTGTGTGCTGACTATTCACACCAATACTTGAGATGGGAGCTTCAGGGTCTCTCCGAGGTCAACCTACAGAGCTGAATGGTTAAGCCTGACCACCAGTGACCAAAGCCTAGGGCTCCAAGGCAATGGAGAAGTTACCTAGAGTCCTGTGTGAGGGGCATCATTTAGAGGTGGGTCTTAGGTTCCAAACCACTGCTGTTGAGCCACCCAACTACATACAGTCTCTAAAACAGTGGTCTCCAACCCTTTTGGCACCAAGGACAAGTTTCCTGGAAGACAATTTTTCCACGGACCAGGGAGGGGGATGGTTTGGGGATGATTCAAGCACATCCAGAGCAAACTTAAGGAGATGGTGAAGAACAGGGGAGCCCAGCATGCTACAGGTCATGGGGTCGCAGAGTCGGACAAACTGAGCGACTGAACAGCAGCAACCACAAGCACATTACGTCTACTGTGAACTTTCTCTCTAATCTACTGCTGCCACTTATCTGATAGGAGGTACTGGACCACGCCCCGGAGCCTGGGGACCCCTGCTCTAAAGAGCAGCCCTCATGCTATTACTCCTCTGATCCAAAACTTTCTATGGCTCCCCAGTGTCAAGAAAACAAAGTCTAAAAGCATCAGGGAAAGCAGGGAGAGCATCAGTATGAAATGTCCTTTACAAGCTGCCTTGAGTACACCCATCTGGCTATACCCTACCAGAATCTCCTATGCATGGCCTTCCTTCCTCTTTTCTCTGCCTGTATTTCAAGCCCAATCCACACCCACCTCCATCATGAAGCCTCTTCTACCTCCATCCCACAGCATCCTTGTCATCAGGCCCTCTAAAATGCCTTCCAGCAATTCAATTCCCATGAACCGAAAGTCCTCCCAACCACAAAACTGCCTAAACCACGTTGGATTCTCTTTCAGTGTAGGAGGGAAAAGACTTTTCTCTGCAGCTGATGATCTCCACTGGAGTTTGGCAATCCTCCTATTTTCCAGAAGATGAAGTGTTTGACCCCTTCCGTGCCTATGGTTTATATTTTGCCAGCCCACATCAGCACTGATATAGTAACCTCCCATTTTTATTGAGCGGCGCTCAGTGTAATTGATATCTGCTGGGGCTGATACTTTAAGTGAAGGCTATTCTCAGTCCTGCCACCACCCACTGCCCACCCCACCGTACTCCACCCCAGCTCAGGATATAATAGCCAATAGCAGTTACACCTGAGCTACAAAGTGGGGCTTCTCAGCAAAGGTCCTCAATTATACCCAGAAAGTCATGAGGTTTTCTGTGAGGATTTATCTCAGCAGATCCAGTTTTCAAACCTGCAGAGCTGGAAAAAGAGGGAGCCAGGGCAGGAAGATGTTGCATAGAGCAGCCAAAGTTCTTTAGAGAGAAAAATCCCTGTCTGGGCAATTTGGTTAAACAGATTTAAATAGTATGTTCAAAGGAAGCTATCACTTGTATCATATATGTAGATATATCATTTACATATATCAGCTGACAAATATATGTAAATATGTGTATAACCTATCCCAATGTGTACTAGTAAAAATTTAAATGCCTTTTCCTTCTTTGGTAAAGTTTTAATATCTGTTTGCAGGCCTTGAGGGAGAGTAAATCTGACATTTACTAACATTTGATCCTTACAGAACTAGAACCTAAGTCCTTCTCTGGGCTGGAAAGCGCCAGTGCCCAGTCTCCATCACTTGTGAAGCTCCATAAGCAAACTCCTAGTATGAGTGTTTGCAGAAAGGCTCATTTACCAGGTCACACAGGGAACAGGCTGCTCTATATCTGAGTGTTCTTCCAACATGAAGGTGTCGCCTTTTAAGAAATTTTGACCATTTTTGATGGAAAACATCTAAATTACAAACACCTTCTGATGCTTTATCGTGATGCTTCAGTCACTATAAAAGTTGTCAATTCTCCAGAGACTTCAAGAAGGCCAAGAGGAATGTATAGGCTACAGTACATAGATTCACAAACGGTTAGACGTGACTGAGTGACGAACACACATACACAAGAGGAATCTGAAAAGATGCTCATCACTGATGATTATCAGAGAAATGCAAGTCAGAAGCACAATGAGGTACTGCCTCACACCAGTCAGAATGGCCATCATCAAAAGTCTATGAACAGCAAATGCTGGAGAGGGTGTGGAGAAAAGGGAACCCGCCTACATCATTGGCAGGAATGTAAAAATGTAAACTGGTACAGCCACTATGGAGAGCATTATGGAATTCCCTCAAAAAAATAAAAACAAAGTTGTCATACGATTCAGCAATCTCACTTCTGGGCATAAATCTGGAAAAAAAATGAAACTTATTTAAAAATATACAAGCACCCCAATGTTCACAGCAGCACTATTTACAATAGCCAAGACATGGAAGCAACCTAAGTGTCCACAGATAGGTGAATGAAGAAGATATGGTATGTGTACACAGTGGAATACTACTCGGCCATAAAAAAGAAGGAAATAATACCATCTGCAGCAACATGGATGGACCTAGAGATTATCATACTGAAAAGACAAGATTCTATGATACCACTTATATTTGGAATCTAAAAAATAATACAAATGAACGTATTTACAAAACAGAAACAGACTCACAGACATGGAAAACAGACGTGATTACCAAAGAGGAAAGGATGGAGGACAGATAAATTAGGAATATGACATTAACAGATACAAGTCACTATATGTAAAACAGATAAACAACAAGGATTTACTGTATAGCACAGGAGACTATATTCAAACCTTATAACAACCTATAATGGAAAAGAACCAGAAAAAATATTCATATCTAAGTATAATTTAACCACTTTGCTGTATACCTGAAACTAACACAATATTTTAAGTCAAATATACTTCAATTAAAATTTTATGTTTCATTTTTTAAACTGTTGATGTGTGAGGCCCTTGAAGTCCACTAAGATGGTGGAGTCCACTGAGATGGTGCAGCCCAGACAGGGCCTCCAAAGAAAGCCTTACCTGTCCACAACACACATGTGCACGCCCACTAAATCTCCCACCTATAGACTCGCCCACACACACCTGCATCACAGCCTTTAACATACCCCACTGCAACTGCCGACTGAGCTATTTCCCCACTCCTTACTGTGAGCTCCTCCTGGAGAAGGAGCCAGAAATAAACAGACCATAAATCTTCTGTTTTTGTCCCCAAGACCTGGCTTTGTGCTTGTGCACACAGTGCTAGGTCAGTGAACATTTGAGAATGAATGAATGCATGCATGTATGTATGAATGAATAAAGTGTTGCACTACTTGAGGGCATAATACACTAAATGTCTCTGCGGACATTTTAATGCCAATTTTGCTTACAAGACAACCAGAGTCCAGATGGAGTGACCTATTAAAGCGACAAACGAGAGGGCAGAAAAGGGCACCTTCTATCACGTTACACATCAATGCCTTCCTTGACGTCTTTGTGTCAAGTTGACCACTGTGATCACATCAAATACTCAAGCTACAGAAATGAAGCTGGTTCTCAGAAGTGTGAATCTTTGAGACCTAGTAGGTAACATGTTCCCTCTGAGTTGCAGCGTTAATTGCATATACGTACTTAACACCATTTCAGCAGCAAGGTCTGTGCTAAGGGCAGCCACAAATGGAACAATAGGAACAGGGACGTGATTCACAGCAGGCCTTCGCTGCATCTTAAATAACTCCCAGGAGGACAGAGGTGGTGATTTACAATGGCCCTCAGGAGCCTGGCTTTGTGCTTGGAGGGTGAGTGGAAAGAGCCCTCTGAGGGCTAAAACCCAAGCAGTCAGTGAACCACCTGTGAAACAAGCTTCTACTTAGAAACCATGAAGAAGTTATTTAAACAAATGAAATATCAATGCCCTTGAAAGCTTCCTGGGATTGGCCTATTTCTAGATAAGAAAGTTTCATGTTTGTGGCTCATGTGAATTGGACAGTGTCTCTAGGTACAGTCAGTTCCATGAATGAAATCACTGGATTCAGCCCAACAATCCACCAGGTTAGTCTGATAAGCATTTTACTATTTTGTTTCTTTTTGTGTTTGTTTTCTAACAAAACCAGCCAATGATTATAGTGGTCAATTCAATAAAAATATTATTTAAATCTTAGACAATCTCAGACAAATAACCAACTTGATAAAATAATTTCTATCACCCCAATCTATTTAGTCCCCCAACGTGGGTAAAATAAGTCAGCTAGCTGACCTTTGTGGGAAGAGGAAGTTAGCAAGCAAAGAAGGAAAACTGAGATCGCATTTTTCCATGAAATATACAACAAGAAATAGTGCATCCTTTACCTTGGTCAAAAGGCTTGTTGGGATTCCAGTTTCTGAAATAATCATCCTATATAAGGAAAAAAAAAATAGAAAACAAAAGTCAGATTTCAGGAAGTTTCTCATATAACTGCACAAAAACCTGCCTTTCCCCCCACCACCTCCCAAAACACAAAGGAAAACGCTAAGGGTTCAGAAATTTTTCTAAGGCATTCACGTGCAATCAAAAGTATCAATTGCCTTTTCAAATTCTTGTCTTTCAAACTGTATGGATTATACACTAGGAAGAGTTAATACATTTCAGCCTAGTATGGAAACAGCACTGCTCTTCCCGGTTTGACAGATAAACCCAGACACCTTCTAAGTGCAAGATGTATTTGCTATCAATTATGCCGCAGGTGATGCCTAGCTGTTCTCACTTGGGATTAAGCCTCTGTGTTTGTAACCACTGATAATTCAACTGTCAACATTTCTCCTACATGGAGACATGTAACTTTGGTGCACAGTTCCAGTTTTCTAGCACTTCTCGAAACTAAAAACAGAGGGTCATTCAAATGTGAGAATTAACCACTGGCATATATTCACCTTAATACCATTTGTTCTGGTTGTGTAGATAAAAAACAAAGGCTGGCCAATCTGGTTGATTCATAACCGTGTCTTTCTTGCATGTAGCTTGCCTCAATTTATGCTCCAAGGCTAGACAGTTGATCACGTTGAAATTGTAAGGGTCTAGGTCACTCACGGCTCCATCATCCTGTTAACCTCTTCCTCACTTCTAATAACCCTTCCCCTCCAAACCTTCATTATCCACAGTTTCTCTTCTCTGTCAGCCTTCACCCACTCCACTGCAGATGAGCACACCCCCTCTGCCAGGTCAACTCAACTGTCTGCAGCATGCAGGGGCCCTGCCCATGGACAACTTCCCCACATCAATTTTAGGGCATGTGCCCCCATTCAGTTAATTTCCTCCAGAGTATATTCAAACAATTTGTGGGACGTGTTTTTGGCTGGCACTCTGCATGCTGCAGTTTCATAAAGCTGTCCAAAATGAGGCCTGGATTTCTCTTCTAGAAAACCTCATTTACACCAAAGTACACAATTAGTTTCAACTATGGTCCATGCTCTCTCCTGTGACCATTTATCTCCCATACCATCTCTTTGCATTTTATTGGTCTCAGTGTCATTCAATTACCTGGCTTTATTAGATCCTTGTTGAGTTCACCTAAGCCCTTAAATAGATTTTAGGAAACTGGATTTAGAGTAAAATCAGAACATTGCTTCTTGGGTGGTGATTCCATTTTCCAGGGCATGAATAAACATGAACAGGTTCCTCTGGATCCTGGGGATTCAGCATTAAATCATGTTTAACTCCAAGGAATTGGTCCAATTTGCTCTGGCTTTAATTTTATGCCATAACTGGCCTTCTCAACTCAGCTGGTTAGGAAATCTCTGAGGTCTACACCATGAAATAGCACTGAGAAAGTTTAAAATAATCCCTCTGTCACATCTCTCTCCATTTATTATTTTAAATACAATCCTCATCTCTTGAATTATGTGGTTTGAAACTCGGCAGCCAAAGTTAATGGTTCTCAGCTAAGGGCTGGATGATCAGTGGGAAATTTACCACCTTATTTCTCAGGTTGGATGGCCAATCTACTCTTAGCAAGTGAACATAAGCAAGTGACTCAAACATTCTGCAGAGAAGGCAATGTCACCCCACTCCAGTACTCTTGCCTGGAAAATCCCACGGATGGAGGAGCCTGGTGGGCTGCGGTCCATGGGGTCGATAAGAGTCAGACATGACTGAGCAACTTCACTTTCACTTTTCACTTTCACACATTGGAGAAGGAAATGGCAACCCACTCCAGTGTTCTTGCCTGGAGAATCCCAGGGACAGAGGAGCCTGGTGGGCTGCTGGTCTATGGGGTTGCACAGTCAGCCACAACTGAAGCGACTTAGCAGCAGCAGCAGACATTCTGCTATTGACAAGGGCAAGAAAAGAGATAACCTAAGATGAACTTATCCTCACTATTGGAGAAAAAAATAACAAAATCTCCATCCTTCCAGCTGTGGTCCATAAGTGCCCTCTGATAAGGATGGCATCACCTAATTACAGTCTGAAATCACGTGAACTATTTTCCACTTGAACATGCTCCTTTAATACATGGAAGTCCTTAGAAGCTTAGGCTGTGAGTCCGACAGGGAAGGACTGGAGCCAAAGACAGTCCTGCTTTAACTTCACATGTCACATTCTCTTTGATGTCCAAGTAAGGTTTGAGCCAGTCTCAGGAACTGAATATTTCCTAAGGATTTCAACATATGTTATAACTTGGATGGAATATGAAGCATTCTACTGGACCTTGTCACTTTTCCAAGCTAACTATAATTGCCATTTCTACATGTTTCTTGGGGAAAGTCAGAGATTTCACGATGAAACTTCTACAAGTGGCTATCTGCATGAGAATATTTAAAACTCATCACACATGTAATAATACTGCCTAACTGCTGCCCAAATGTGAAAGTACACCTTGAGTCAGAGCTCATTATGCAGAACGAGTCTCTCTAACAGCCTCTCGCCCAGCAAGGCAAAGTGGAGAAGGAGATGACTCCCTGCCTCTGATTGCTTTCACCCTGCCTTAGGAAAGCAGATGGCCAAAGCAGACCCCAATGAGCCAGCAGTGCAGACAACCTTGGGTGTGACCCCTTTGGCTCCAGCTGAGAGACAGGCACCAGAGCCCACTTGGGGGTTGGTCGATGAGCACAGGGGATGGGAGTCCCTACTGGGCCTGGCCATAGCGAAGTCCAGACATATAAGCCCAGAGCTCATGGATCAGCCTTCCACTCTGTACCAGCTAGGTCTGCAGACATGACCTGTCCAAGCCCCTGGGGCTGTACTAATCAATACACTCTTCTGCTAGGGGAACGTTGGTGAAAGAGCATCTAAATCCACATGGAAAAGTCGAAAAGAATGCCCTTCTAGGGCTTCACCTCATCCTGGGGCCTCACTTAACAGTCAGTATGCCCAAGGGACAAAGGACAGCTGGATGGTCATTTCTTCAGGGCCTAAGACCAGGGGCACCAGCCCAGCTTTTCCTTTATCTTATTTTCTGTCTGAATTTTGTAAATGTAACATACATTTTGCTGCTGCTGCTGCTGCTAAGTCACTTCAGTCGTGTCCGACTCTGTGCGACCCCATAGACGGCAGCCCACCAGGCTCCTCTGTCCCTGGAATTCTCCAGGCAAGAACACTGGAGTGGGTTGCCATTTTCTCCTCCAATGCATGAAAGTGAAAAGTCAAAGTGAAGTCGCTCAGTCGTGTCCGACTCCTAGCGACCCCATGGACTGCAGCCTACCATGCTCCTTCATCCATGGGATTTTCCAGGCAAGAGTACTGGAGTGGGGTGAACATACATTTTAGGTTATCCTTAAACATTTTAGGTTATCCTTAAACAGAACCAGGACTTGCTGTGTTGTTGACAACACCCAGCATCTATTTTCTCACTATGACAAATCCCAACATGGGAAGCAGTGTGACAGCCCCAACATCACCCCAGTACTGCCCTGTAACCAAATGTGTTCCTGCTGCATGGCCCCCAGAATTTGGTCCACAGAGCAGAAAAGTCTAGGGCCTCGGGAGCCCTTGTCTCTGACCTTCCTTCTGACCAATAAAGATGTGGCCTGTTAAAACTCAGACTGTAGTGGAAGGCATGGTGGAGGGACTCAGTCGCACTTGCCAGGAGAGCCATATCCATCTGAGTTGGCCTCTTAACTGGTAATTTGATCATCTAGTGATAAAGCCTTTAAAAATGACTTGGAAGGACCTCAGCATCAGTTAATTTTTAAAACAGACAATCTAAATAGAAAGATACATACCTGGATACAGTCATTTACTAAATTGATTAACTCCTAATAGTGCATTCTACAAGCTGAAGAGTGAAGGGTGGAAGTGTTACCATACATGTGTATTTTATGCTCTACCCTGCACAGGATAATTAAGTCAGACCTCTGCTGGACAGGGAAGAGAAAAGCCTCCTTCTAAATTCTCATCATATGAGGAAGAACTGATTCCATTTCATGATACCACTTCAAAAATGATATATGACAAAACCAATACAATATTGTAAAGTTAAAAAAGAAAAAAAGAAAAAAAAGAAAATCACCCAAATTTTTAGGGACTGTTACAACCCAGAAGATCCTGTAAACTTGAAAAGTCTCAAATTTGAGCCTGCTGACTCATGTCCAAAATCATGAAACATTGCAGGGGAGCATACGGTCATAGTAAAAAGAAAAAAAAAAAAAAAAATCACAAGTTGGCATACAAATCCCAGCAAGAAAGTGACAAATGATAGTATCTAGAAAAATGAAGAAAGGGGTGGTGGACTGTGGAGGAAGAGTCATGGAATGACCATGGCCCCAGTTATTTTTTAAAATCCTCCACAGCTGATCAACAGAGATAAAATCATATTCATTTTATTAACATTCGATATCCCACAAACCTAATACTGGATCCTAAGACACTATTGGCACCCAGTAGCTGGTACAAAGAAATTCAACTCTAGGCTTTCAACTACTTTAGAGATACCCTGTTTTAATAAGCATTTATGGAAAATGAAATCTTTTAAAAATATATATATATATGTAACATATATTTTATATTATCATATATAATAGATATTAATTCCCAGGTGGCACAAGTAGTAAAGAGCTCTGCCTGCTAATGCAGGAGATGTAAAAGATGCTGGTTAGATCCCTAGATTGAAAAGATCCCCTGGAGGAGGAAATGGCAACCCACTCCAGTATTCCTGCCTGGAGAATCCCATGGACAGAGGAGTCTGGCACCATATGGTCCATAGAGTCGCAGAGAGTCAGACACAACTGAAGCGACTTAGCACACTCAAGGATATAATACATATCAGTATATGTTAATAACATACACACACACACACACACACACACACACCAAAGAACATTCTGCTGTATAATGCATCTTCCAAGAAAACGTTTAAGCCTCCCTACCAGGAAATGATGCAAAAAATATCCTCCCATAATTTTAGTGATTAAGTCTCTTTATCATAGACATCATAACTGATTGGAAAGTCTCTCATTTTAACCAACTGTGATCGGGAAACTGAATTTTTCTTCCACTGTCCCACCGCCCCCAAATGGCTGATGCAATTTAGTTCAGATATTCCCCAGGGGTTTGCCTTTCCAGAGGTGCTTATGTCAGCTCCAAAGAATGTTAAAGCAACTCTGAGGAAGAGAGTGGCACAATCAAATGGAAACCACTTCTGCAATCCAACTGCTTTACTCCCACTTACGAAGATGATGATGGCATGTATGATATACTTTACAGCTTTAGCTACCACAGATCAAATATACTCGGCTCTCACGGGACAGATCATTTCTCTTTTATACATATTTTAGCTAAATTGTTTGAATACTGTAGTTTCATCTGAAGATTACCTGAGATAATACAAATTACCAGCCTAGAAAATAAGTGGGTGCCTCATTTGTCTCGACCAGGAGTGAGCCATGGAGACATGTACACATGTACAGAAGAAAGTAAGTCTAAGCGAGAGCAGGCAGCCTCTTTGAGGTCATCTGAAGACCCCCTGTAGATAAAAACAAAAGAGAAAAGCACTGCCCTGCAGGGCAAAGTGGACTACAGTCAGGTTTATAGATCCGAGAGGGAGGTTAATCCCACTTTATCGAACCCCATACTTTTATAAAGATGTCAGTTAAGGGGCTATAGGCAAACTGCTTTCCAAAGAATTCAGTGTGAAAAAGTATCTTTTTATACTACTTGACTGGGGAGAATAAGAAGGAGGGCTGGCTGGCAGGTGGGGAAAGTGTCTCTGAAATGATCATAGAAATCACTGGAAATGTGAGACTTCCAGGTGACACTGTATTGAAAGTGTTGGTCACTCATTCGTGTCCAACTCTTTGCGACCCCCTGGACTGTAGCCCACTAGGCTCCTTTGTGGAATTCTCTAGGCAAGAATACTGGAGTGGGTAGCCATTCCCTTCTCCAGGGGATCTTCCTGACCCAGGGATCTAGCGCAGGTCTCCCGCATTGCAGGCAGATTCTTTACCATCTGAGCCACCTGGGAAGCCCCAAATGACACTATATAAGTGAAACTTGCCTGTAATTTTAATTTGTGTGCAGTAAAAATCCCTACTCGTGATGCTATTGGGAAATACAAAACATTCCACCTATTGAGAAAGAAGTTGGCTTCTCATACACCCCCTCACCTCGATTTCCGGTAACACGTCTGGGTAAGCACTGTGCTGTCAGTCTTCTCTCCATCGGGCCTGCCCTTCCCACCCTGGTGAAGAACCCCAGTAGGAATCCTTCTGCATGAAGCATTCAACCACCCAGCCCAGCTTGGGCAGTGACTCGAGGCCCCCTGCCCCGTCACTCCACAGATCCCACTCATGAGAACCCTGTACACTAGGGACTGGGACCTGGACCGATAACACATCTGCATGGGCACAAATCACACCCACACACCTGGGCCGGGCTAATTCTGAGCAGGTTTGGATTTTACCTGCACATTCCCCCAGGGAAAAACAGTACACAGTAAGTCCTGGCTCTACTGGAGTCAACTGAAGTAAGCTGATTCAGCTTTAACATCTCCATGTTCCTCTGAAATGCGCATAACCGCTCCTGATGTGCACATAAGGACAGGTGGGTGTATGTTTATACACTCTAAATCACTTGCTTCCTGAATAGAGTAATTCTTTGATAAATTGGTCTGACATTTGGTATAAAGTCCTGCAGGCCTCAGACAAAGTGATTTAGAAAATAACAATGTCAGTTGCTCTGCTCTTTCAATAAATAACCCACCAGTAAAACACAGATAATAACTGACAATCATACTCGTACTGTAACTAATGAGAAAAGATAAAGCAGTAAATGGACTGTTTATATGCATTTGATAAATTGCATCCCCTGGATATACCCATGAAAAATAAATGTGTGTGGTGCTGGTTCACTGAACTAAAACAAATATTTACCACTGAGATTTAGGATTGAGAGTGATATTTACATTTTATTTGGCAACTATTTTGATGCTATGTCTAATACACAGTGGAAAAGTCAAAAACCTACCTCAACTTCCTGAGTACGAAAGCATTATGAATGAGGAAAAAAAAAAAAAAAAGAATCACATCAAACAATAGGAAGGAATGTAAACATTTTTGATAATTGCATCAAATTTTCAAATTATAACATTAGAAAGGTCACAGGCAGACATTTTCCTTTAAGTTACCGACCATCACTCCCTTTAAAAGGTCCCCTCCCTCATTCACTAAGTTCATGAAAAGAACGTTAGGTTCTTGGTGGAATAAGTGAAGTGTGGGGAAATCTGAGGGCCCTCTGGTGATCTGTGTCGTTACTATAGAACAGCTAGCAAAATCGTGATTAAATCCAAATATTCAGGCATAATTATTATCTTTGAGAATTTTAAACGACTAATTTGCTGTGACACTGGTCCAAAGGGTGAAATTCAATGAAAGTCCTGAGATGACATCAGAGAACAAGAATAAAAGACCTTCTACATTTCTGCAAAGCAATTATTTCACCTTGCAGCTCCAAAATAACTTCAAGGGGTCTAAAACCTGAGAAGGACATGAGTTTATGGTCCTGGGTTGTGAAATGAATAGCACTGTCGTGGTCCCTCCAGGTGATTAAGGGATTATACCACCACAAAGAAATCCCCCTTCCTCACAGCTGTCTGCCTGTCCTTGTCTGTCCATCCAAGCTGGGTTCTGGAGGAGTGACTGCTGATTGCAGCTTTTCTCAAAGAGTGAGATCTGTTCCAGAAAGGGTGCCCTACACCTAACTTTCTCTTCTGGGAATACAATAGGTCTATGATTTTGCATTTGTACTCTGACCAAGACAAGGGGTGTCTTCCCAGACTCAAAGCTACCCATTCCCTTGACCTCAATAGCAAAATGATCAAAACACCTGAGCGAGCCAGGAGTGGGCTTCTGAATGTCCAAACAGGAGAGAAACAGAAGGATTATGATTCAAAGACAATAGAAACACTATGAACAGGACAGGCTGTGAAGCAGACAAGCTCAGATCCTGCCTCGAACACTCACCCACCAGCTGGCCTGGCACAAGCCCCTCAGCTTCTGAGTTGCAGCCCCCTGATCCACAAAACAAGACTGCTGCACCTACCTTGGAGGATGGGTCACAACAATTTGCAATAACGTGGCAGCGACTGGGATATCATCAGGCACAAAGAATGACTCAATAAATTAAAATGTACACTTTTGTGTCTATCTCCAGAGGTTTATAATATTGAGATGTCTCAAAAACACTGAAATAGGCTTATAGAAATAATGATATGCTTAAAATTTCAGTTATGTGGCTCTTGTGCATTTGAATCATACCATATAGGCCCAAATGAAGGGAGACCAATTGCCCTTGGGAACAATAATTATGAAATATTTTCAATGCATGCAATTTTATTAGTCTTACAGATGAAGAGTGGCTTAGAAAAAAATGCAATGAAATGTGAAAACATGACTTACAGGCACGTCTCTGTTTAAAGGTCAGGCTCCCATTCTCTAAGATTTAGTGACCCTGTCTATTAAAAAAAAAAAAAAAAGATAATACTTACACCACAGAGCTGTCTGTGCAACCAGTGAACCAGTGAGAGATGTTTTGAACCACTGTTATCAATTACACATCATCTAATTCTAAGTAAATTTAAGTTTCAATTATGACTCACTATATTCTCTTAAGTGGACTAGGCCTCTCTGAACAGGTAAAATTTCTGCATAATCATTAATTTACATGTAGAAAACAGTCAGAGAAACCCAGAGAAGGGTCACTTCACTGAAACACCAAGTAAGGCCCTTGCCATCTTGGAGCATATAAACCTCTCCTTTACAGAAAATACAAATCGTACTGGCCCAAGGCCCAGTCCTGTCTGAGCAGCACGAACTCCAAATTAATCAGGTCCCACCATCTTTCTGAGAATGCCACTCCAGCCACCACCGCCCCCTCCCCACCGCCACCTCCCCAACCCCCACCCCCCCACCAAGGCCAGCAGGCCTCAATCAACATCCAGATGCTGCCTTCCAGAGTATAAAACAGTGGGTATGAACTGTCACCCACACAGCCTCTGCCTCAGCTGGGCCCCCAGCTTCTCCTGGGGTCACCCCCACGTGCCTAGCCAGCCTACTCTCCCTATACGCTGCTCAGGCTATCCACTTTGCTGCTCCTATGAGGATCCTCTGAAGGGGCGTCAGCCCTCACCGTGCCCGGGTATCAAATACTCCAGTTTCCCCAACAGCCCCCCGGCCAAGACCAAGCTCACGAGCAGCTCCCAGGACCCTGTGAGGCACAGCCCCTGCTGAGTCCTCTAGTCCCCCTGAGGCCACACCCCTGCCCACACGCTTCACTCCAGCCCCACATGAGCTACTTCTCAGGGCTGCAACAGCCAAGCTCCAAAATTCTACACACGCTGCATCCTCTGTGCCTGAAACCCCCTTCCTCTCCCTTCTCTGACTAATATTCACTGCTCTATCAACTCCCGGTTTGGATTAGACGATGGTCCTCAATGGCCACCTCCCTGTTCCCAGTCCCCCCATGCCAGAGATGTGTCTGCTGTGTGGTCCACAGCCCCTGGGCAGCCCCTAGCAGAGCCCTGATGTCACCACTCTGCAGCGGCTGACCACTCTCTGGCCACTCGACTACACGCCTGCCAGTCCCCAGGGCCAGGGTGGGGTGTCTTCCCCTCCACACCTAGGGCCAGCACGGTGCCCGTTCCAAACCAGGTACTCAGTGACCACCTCCTATGAAGAAAGAATCACTCAACCTCTGTGGCTTCTTTTATGTCAGCTGCAGATCCCCAGTTAATCTCCCTTTGATTCAGAACACAGGCTCTGTGTCCTGGAAGTTTCAGAGGATGGTGAGATGGGCAACTCCTTTAGTGTGACTTCAACTGGGGCGGTAACAGGAACCTGGCACCAGCAAAGATGATGGCAGAAGACCTTGGAGGGAGCAACCAAGGAGGGCTGGTGGACCTCTGCCTGACAGCGTAGCTCCACGGCTGCTAATGCCCCTGAGTCACCCCAGGGAACAAACGAACTTCATGACTTGGCTTGCCACAGCTGGCAGATGTCTGATGCAAGATTCAGAATCTGAGACAAGCTGAAGTTGAAATCCAATCAAAACATCAAAGTAATAGTAACATTTAACATTAATCATCTAAGAATAATAGCAGCTACCAGTTTCTGAGTGCTCAACATGGGCCAGGCACTGTGCCAAGCCGACTGTGTTTTAGCTCACGGAATTCATACAGTAGCTGTGTGAGGGAGGCACAATCAGCACCCTGATGACCTACCTGGGAAAACTGGAGCTCAGAGACATCACATTACTGTAAGTTTACACAGCTAGTAAGAAGCAGGAGGATTTGAGCTCAGTTTTGCCCAGCTCTGAAGATTTCTTTTTCAAACTGGACAAATAAATAATAGTAACAATATTTACATTAGGGGCTTCCCTGGTGGCTCAGACAGTAAATAATCTGCCTGCAACGCAGGAGACCCTGTTTGGATCCCTGGTTAGGAAGATCCTCTGGAGAAGGAAATGGCAATCCACTCTGGTAACAATATTTACATTAGTACGTCACATTGGGAGACTCCAGCATGGCTGGAGAACAGAAGAACAAAGAATGTGCTCCAGTCTTGGGGCTTAGACCTGGGTCCCAGTCAAGGGGGGATACCCCATGAGAGGATAGAGGGATGGGTGAGGTGAGAATGAGCAGAGATGGTTGGGGTCTCCTCGCAGGTCCAGGGAGGTGGAGTGGGCGGGAGACGCTGAACTGTTCCTAGATCAATGAGGTTCCAAACAGACAAACAGATCCTGGTTTTCTCCACCAAGCACTGTGCAGTGGTCAGGGTCACTGAATGAGTTGCTCCTAGGGATGCCGGGGGCCTTCTCTGACAGCCGGCATGGCAGAGCTCCACACACTGTGTGAAATGCACCAAGTGAACAGAGGACCAGTGAGGTATGTGAAGACTGGAGCACCTGGGAGGAAACACAGGGCTCGCTCCCTACTGGAGATGGAACACGATGGTTGCAGGAAATGGCAAGGGATTTGACACACAGCCCAAAGGCCTCCCAAGAGACTCTACCACTGCACTGATCCTTCATGCATCTGAGCCTCAGCTTTCCCATCTATGAAAGGGGAAATGTAAACACCTGCCCCACGGGGTCTTTGTGCAACTAGACAGCAAGTCCATTTGTCCTGTGCCTGGCTCTGGGAAAGTAGCTGGGACACCCAGACGTCCTGACCCCTCCCTACCCCACATGGCTGCCCAGGCTTCAGAACCATGGCCAGCAGCTCTGGTGACAGCAGCCTCAGGAGCAAGCCCCACTGAGGAGCACTTTGTGGGCTCTGGACCAGACACTGCCAGCACACCTGTCTGCCACCACACTCTCTGAGGCTCGCTTCAAAGTGGAGTGTCCAACACTGACATCAAGCCACTACACAGAAGACCTGGTGGCTTTGGCACCGGCCATCTCTCTGGGAAGCCACGGCCGCAGACTTCGCATGAAATTTTCATTAGCTGCACAGCAAGACCTGTCACAGCTCCTCCCAGCCCTGCCATTCAGCCTCTTCTCTTGGAAAGAGCATCTGGGAAAGTTAGCAATAAAAGCTCCCTCACTGTATCCCTGAGCACATCCTAGCAGTCGTCCTGCCTGCCCTCCTCTGCATCCCGAGGCTTTGGCCCTTGGACCACATACATAGCAGATGCTCCCACCAACACCCCAGAAACAAATCTGGTCAAGGTCTTTAGTCCACTTCAAAGCAATGATGTCACCATCAGAATCTGAGAGAGTTTCTTTGAAATCTGCAACTTCTGAAGTGATGTTCCCCCTATGCTAAAGCGCAAACGAGCCTGCCAATTAGACCCACACTCCCCAGCCACAATTTCCCTCTGTGATCACTGGCAAAGCTTCCACAGAGAATGGGAGCAGTGTTCCCTGTCCCAGGTACAGCCACTGCTATAACTAACTGGGGCTCACCGCAAGAGTAGAACAATCTTCCCACACTGACTGAAGACCCCCCATGGGACCCATACTCCCAAAGGCTGTTGGGTCCAATCAATCCTGAACCGTGGACTAATAATCCTGGAGACGGGCTCATTTTCCTCTCACCTAACGAACATTTCTACAACTCTGTGATGGATGGAAGCCAGTCTCTCACCCTCAGCACTGCCAAACAGAGGCCTGGTAGGCTCAGGTGACTTAGAGAAAGAATACCAAAGCACCTTAGCCAGGCTCCATGCTTGAGAACTTGCTCATCTGAACACTTGGACAGGTAGATGATATACTTACGTCATATAAAAAGATAGCATCCAGAGATAAGATAACCATCCTTATACCAAGGTCAATGTGTTTGAGTCTTGTGATAGCTGTTCAGCTCTAACTCTTGGGGATCTGTGTACTCCACAAATATCTAACCATCCTGTTGCCTTCTGGGGGTGGGGGTTTCCATAATCCGCCTGGGGCACCCACAGAGACAAAGCAAGGCTGAAGCTGCAAGGAAGCTGGGGCTGAGGCTCAGGGACCTTGTGCCTGATGAGATGTCCACACCTAATCTCCAGGCACTGAGGAACCACTGAGGGTGAACTTGGAGGTGGCTCCCATCACAGTGGTGCTTTCTGAAGGTGCTGGGCTAAGTGCGGGACAGGTTGGAAAGAGTCAATGAAAAAAAAAAAGAAAAAAAAAAGAAAGAGTCAATGAAACCAAGGACACCAATGAAGAAGTTCATTCCCTGTGTGCACAGTTACCACATATGGAGCACTTGCTGCATGTCTGCCTTTGTGCTAAGAAACAGACACGTGTAATCCTCTGCCCTTACTCTCAGAAGCCCATGGTCTGGCCAGTGTAGAGGGAGCCAGAAATATCAGCAGATGGAGCATAACAATGCCTGGCAGTGTAGTCATTATAAAGATAAAATAGCTACAGAACACAGAGGAGGAAGCCGCCACTCATTCCGGGGAGCTAGGGCTGACTCTACTGAGGCACTGGGACCTGCACTGGGTCCAGATGGACAAGTTTTCTAGGCAAGGAACATGCAGTGGGTGGGATGAGGAGCCAACAAGTGCAATGAGCAGGACTCTTTGCTGCAACAGCCCTCAACCCGGGCAACAAGAGAGTAAGCCTGAGCCCAGGGGCAGCCACAGAGAGTGGACAACAGGAGGTCTGCCTTGCTCAGGGTCTCCGAAGCCCCCATGGCCACACCATCCGGTCTGCCACTTGCTCTGGGACCAGAAAGCCTGGAGCTGCCATGGCTGATTACTGACATCACTATGATCAGTCCACTCCAGCTGGAAGGCTGAGCAATGGTATTATGTCTGGAGGGGCCACACTCACCCCATGGCATGCCACCCCAGGGACGAGAGCCAGCTCACACCCTGGCCCTTCCGACCAGCAGGTGTTTCCATGCTGCCTGTCAAGAACATATGTAAGTCATATGGGCCACAATTGGAACCAACTAGTCTGTATGCCTGACCCTCTTTCTGTCCTACAGAGACACAGGGCCAGCTTGCTCAACCTTCCTTTATTAAATAAGCATCTCTTTCTTTGGAGGTGAGATCTCTGAGAACAAAGGCTCTGGGAACCAAGACCCTAGAGGTCCCCCCTTCTTCTCCCAGTCAATGATAACAATTAAGGGCCTCATTTAATGGTAACAATTAAGGGCCTCTCACATGCTAGCAAAGTAACGCTCAAAATTCTCCAAGCCAGGCTTCAACAGTACGTGAACTGTGAACTTCCAGATGTTCAAGCTGGTTTTAGAAAAGGCAGAGGAACCAGATATCAAATTGCCAACATCTGCTGGATCATTGAAAAAGCAAGAGAGTTCCAGACAAGCATCTACTTTTGCTTTATCGACTACGCCAAATCCTCGGACTGTGTGGATCACAACAAACTGTGGAAAATTCTGAAAGAAATGGAAAAACCAGACCACCTGACCTGCCCCTCCTGAGAAATCTGTATGCAGGTCAAGAAGCAACGGTTAGAACTGGACATGGAACAACAGACTGGTTCCAAATCAAGAGAGGAGTACTACGTCAAGGCTGTATATTATCACCCTGGTTATTTAACTTATATGCAGAGTACATCATGAGAAATGCCTGGCTAGATAAAGCACAAGCTGGAATCAAGATTGCCGGGAGAAATATCAATAACCTCACATACAAAGATGACACCACCCTTAGGGCAGAAAGCAAAAAGGAACTAAAGAGCCTCTTGATGAAGGTGAAAGAGGAGAGTGAAAAAGTTGGCTTAAAACTCAACATTCAGAAAACTAAGATCATGACATCCGGTCCCATCACTTCATGGCAAACAGATGGGGAAACAATAGAAACAGTGAGAAACTTTATTTTGGGGGGCTCCAAAATCAGTGCAGATGGTGACTGCAGCCATGAAATCAAAAGATGTTTGCTCCTTGGAAGAAAAGCTATGACCAACCTAGACAGCATACTAAATAGCAGAGACATTACTTTGCCAACAAAGGTCCATCTAGTCAAAACTATGGTTTTTCCAGTAGTCATGTATGGATGTGAGAGTTGGACTATAAAGAAAGCTGAACACCAAAGAATTGATGCTTTTGAACTGTGGTGTTGGAGAAGATTCTTGAGAGTCCCTTGGACTGAAAAGAGATCAAACCAGTCCATCCTAATGGAAATCAGTCCTGAATATTCATTGGAAGGACTGAGGCTGAAACTCCAATACTTTGGCCACTGATGTGAAGAACTGACTCATCTGAAAAGACCCTGATGCTGGGAAATATGGAAGGCAGGAGGAGAAGGGAATGATAGAGGATGAGATGGTTGGATGGCATTACTGACACAACACACATAAGTTTGAGCAAGCTCCGGGAGTTGGTGATGGACAGGGAGGCCTGGCTTGCGACAGCCCATGGAGTCACAGAGTTGGACATGACTGAGTGACTGAACTGAACTGAACTGAAGGGCTTCCTGTTCTTCCTGAGGGCTTCCTAGCCAATGTACCCATCTTTTAAAATCAAAACCCTCCAGGGCAAAATTACCAGCTAAGGCCATTTCTATGGTAACAAAATACCTATCAATAAGGACATATTTATTTCTTGTGGAAGAGTACTCAGCCAGCAGAAGCCATGTCATATGTTTTTATTTTCAGGCTTTCTTTTCATGTATTATCTGGAAGATAACAGGAATGTTAATAACAATGCAGCCCCCTTCCAGTCTTAAAATTCAATGATTCTAAATATGTCAGATAATAAATCAAATACACTTGAAAGCTCTATGTAAATGAAGTGGGAGCAATTTTCAAACTAGCAAGGACTGCAAGGCACTGGAAGAATCCAAAGAAGACCAAAACATTAAGTTGTTTTTGTCTTTGATTTTTATTTTTGCTTCCAGTTTTTAAGAACCTAATATGAACACAAACAGTCCTTATATTCTAGATCTTTAAAATCCCTTTCCTATTAAATAACTTTTGAGCATTAAAGAAAGAGTTTAGGGAATTCCCTGGTGGTCCAGTGGCTAGGATTCCATGCCTTCACTGCTAAGGGCATGGGTTCAGGACCTGTAGATCCCACAAGCTACATGGTGTGGTAAAAAAAAAATAGAAAAGAAAGAGTCCAGTTGGGTTTTTTTTTTTTTTTCACATGATGCCCAGAACTACCAAGAACCTTTTGGAAAAATTTTCCAAGATCAAATTCTTTAGCCAAATTATCTTCTTCTGAGAGGTGGAGACTCTGAGAAAGTCCCATACAAAACATGGGAAGAAAGAAACAAAGATGCAATAGAGAGGACCAAAGATGCAATGGTGATAATTTCATCTACTCCATAACCACACCTTCCCCATGCCTGGAGCCCACCCCCTTAGAGGCCTGGGACGGAAGAAGGGACAGCCATGCCTACCAACATGCATGAAGCCAGGACAATGAGGCTACACTGGCGTAGTGCTGGGTCCCACTCATTATAAACAATCTTCTCATTTAGCCAGTCACATGCTCACGTTTTCTAGATACCTCAGCTACCCTTAAAGAATGCCCACGACCCATTGTAAGAAGACAAAACTACAGAAAAGCAATAGAGAAAAATCAAAATGGTAACAATGGTTATTAATGGATGGAGGTATACAAGAGTCTTCTTCCTGCTTTACTTTATTATTTTTCAATTAAAAACTAACATGAATTACTTTCTATATTTGCATATTGTCTGTTCATTTATCCATTTACCCATTCATTCATTCATTCAAAGTTCTGTAGGATAGGGAAACAAAGAAAGCATTACCCTAAAATTTTGTTAAGGTTTTTTAAAGAGTTTTGTAAAGGTTTTTTTAAATTTTAACAAAATTTAAATTTTGTTAAATTACCCTAACAATTTGTCCTAACATTGCAGTCAGGACAAATCTAGCCAGAGAGGGAAAATCATTTTTACATGAATTCATACAGCACTAAAATCTGCAGTATATGATCCATCTACTCCAACAGTTCAGACTGAGAACTGAAATCACAGCCCATGGGGAAAAAGAAGGCAGAACCTCTTGGGCCATGACCTAAAACAATGACTAGGCACCTTTTCAGGCAGCTGAATGGAGTCACAAGCCCTTCTAATTTGCCTGTCTCCAGGCTGGCAAATAGGGTAAGCATTCATTTATTCCTTTTGTCCTGGCATCCTATTAAGGAATGCAAGATCTGGAATAAGCAGGGGGTGACCCTCAGCTCACTCAGTACCACACAGCCCAAGGCCCTTGCCAGAAATAGTCAGGAGAAGGACCCAGACCTCACAGTAGAAATCGTATATTTACTCACAAGGTGGTGACAGCTCCTGAAACAAACCCAAATTGTGGCTCGATTTAATAAGGCATCTGAGGCTCAGATACTTCATCTGATTTACCAGGAGGATACACAAATCACAGCTAGAATCAGAGGCACCTTGTCAGGGCTGCCTGCTGGAATTATTTGGGAACAACACCGCACAGGTTATTTTGGTGTTGCCCATCAAAGCCTTATATGTCTGTTTCACACACCTCTCTTTTCACAAAACTCAGCTCTTAACCTCGCTTGGAGCTGAAATCAATGGTTCTGCTTCTGGATGTGAAACATAAAGAAACATAAAAGACCCAGAGGGAGGGGAGTGGAGGGAGGAGGGTGGAGGGTTCAGGATGGGGAACGTGGGTATACCTGTGGCGGATTCATTTCGATATTTGGCAAAACTAATACAATATTGTAAAGTTTAAAAAAAAAAAAAAAAGCCCATGGTAGTTTCTTAACTAGTAACTTCTCTTGACATCTCCACCACCATTGGCCAAATGATTCTGGGTAAATGTTTTGCAACCTTTATGAGCTTCAGTTTCTTCATCTATAAAATGAGGGCAATGGTGTCCACTTCACTGGTAGGCTTACTTGGAACACACATGCAAAATGCCCAGCATGTAGTATGCACCGAATATCCAAACATGTCACTGCTTTTTTTTTAAATTGACCTCAGTATATCCTCTGCTGAAAGCTGATAACAGAATTTGAAAAACAGAATGCTAGTTTCCTCTGGATGAGTCCATTTGTGATGCTGCCGTCCCGACTGCAGACATTTTTAAGAAATCAAATATGGGTAATGGCTGCTTTGGAAAAGCAGCAGCCACTGCTTGGTGCAAAAGTGTAAATAAAACGCCACTTAAGTAATCACATTACTCACAGCTTAATGCACGTGATCCAGAGCTGCAAGCAAGCATGTGTGTGATGGATTTCTCATTATCCGTTGGCTGCCACTGCAGCCCATCCAAGCGTCTGCAGGCATCTGGACTGGGAAAGTCTACATTAGCTCCTGGTGGGACCCACACTCCTGCTATCAGTGGAAACAGACACAGCAGGAAGGAGGTGATGCCTTCATAAAAAGGTGATAATACAGACAGACGTGTCTGCTTGGGGACGAGCTGCCAGGTTCTAGTCAGCAGTTAAATGTCCCTTCCTTGGCTGTCTGGGGTTTCCAAAATAGTCTGGGTGAGAGGAATTCCCTAGCTGAATTCTCTTAGCCCCTGCCAGGTAGAGGTGGAGCCTCCTTGGATGCCCTGATATGACCTGATTTCGACTCGGTGCCAAGACTAAACAGCAAAGGAGACTAAACACCAAAGACCAATGCTGGACTAGATCCATCATCTTTCTGAGGAGGGGCTCTGAAATCTCAGCAGACCAGAGCTGCCCTCAAGCATGGGCATCCCAGGTGGTGCTAGTAGTAAAGAGCCTGCCTGCCAATGCAGGAGACAGAAGAGATACAGGTTCAAACCCTCGGTTGGGAAGATCTCCTGGAGGAGGGCATGGCAATCCACTCCAGTATTCCTGTCTGGAGAATCCTATGGACAGAGGAGCCTGGCAGGCTACAGTCCACAGGATAACAAAGAGTCAGACACAACTGAAGTGACTTAGCACACACACATGCCCTCAAGAGTGCTAAGCACTAACTGGGGATATGTTAGGTCCTTGGACAATTTACACTCTGGATAAATGCAGAACTTCTAGAAAAGTCACTTCAGAATCCAACTACAAGCATACTCTAAAGATGTGGGTGTCTGTAGGGGCACAGGCTGGAATGTCCTCAGGGAAGGATGTGGGAGTCACTTCCTCATATGAAATCCAAGTTCACCAAGGCGCCTGCTGCCTTTCCTCACAGAATTCCCTACACACAGGCAGCTTTGACTGCGACAAGGCAATCAGAGACTCTGCCGCTCCTCCTCTACCTCCCAGCAGGGCATCTGTGCCCTTACGGTCTTCTCCCCTACCCTTTCTCATCAAAACTTGCTCCTGGACCTTTCTTCAGAGCCGGTAAAGAGGACTGAGAGTTCCATTCATATTCAAAAGGGATCCAGTCTGAGGTGACAAAATCCTGCCAGAGTGTCTGCCAGTAGAAAAACGAGCAATGTTTGGGGAGAAAACCTTGGCTAGCCCTTGAATTTAAAGCATATCTATCAGGTCCAGGCAAAGATGGAAGGTGAGGAGGATTAAAAACCAGTGGAAAGGAGACATCGGACAATATTACAAAGCTGTAGTAATCAAAACAGCATGATATTGGCACAAAAACAGACACGTGGATCAATGGAATGGAATCAAGAGCCCAGAAACAAACCCACACATCTACCATCAATTAATCTTCAACAAAGGATGCAAGAATATACAATAGAGAAAAGACAGTCTCCTCAGCAAGTGGTGTTGGCAAAGCTAACACCATGTAAATCAATGAAGTTAGAACACACCTTCATACCATATACAAAAATAAATTCAAAGCGGTTTAAACTTGTAAATATAAGACATTTTTCTACCATAAACTTCCTAGAAGAAAGAGAACATAGGCAAAACCTTCTCTGACATAAATTGTACCAATGTTTTCTTAGATCAGTCTCCCAAGTCAATAGAAATAAAAACAAAAAATAGTTTGATTAAACTATTTATTTAAAAATAAATATTTATTAAAAATAATCAAACTTATAAGCTTTTGCACAGCAAAGGAAACCATAAACAAAATGCAAAGACAACCTGTAGACTGAAAAAAATATTTGCAAATTATGTGACCAACAAAAGCTTAATTTCCAAAATATACAAACAGTTCATACAACTCAGTATCAAAAAAAACAACAAACAACTCAATCAAAAAGTGGGCAGAAGACCTAAAAAAGACATTTCTCCAAAGAAGACACACAGATAGTTAAAAGGCACATGAGAAGGTGTTCAACATCACTAGTTATGAGAGAAATGCAAATCAAAACTATAGTGAAGTACTATCTTACACTAGTCAGAATGGCCATCATTTAGAAGTTTACAAATAACAATTACTAGGGAGGATATGAAAAAAGGGAACCCTCCTACATAGTTGGTGGGAATGTAAGTCGTGCAGCCACTATAGAAACAAGTATGGAGGTTTCTTAAAATACTAAAAATAGAGTTGCTATATGGTCCAGCAATTCCACTCCTGGGCACACATCCAGAGAAAACTGTAATTCAAAAAGATACATGGACCCCAATGCTCACAGCTGCACTATTTATAATAGCCATGACATGTAAGCAACCTAAATATGCAATTTACCAACAGATAAATGGATAAGGATATGGTATGCACATATATACATACATACATATATAAATGTACATATATATGTACATGTGTGTATATACATACATACACACACACAATGGAATAATAGCCATAAAAAAGAAGGAAATAATACATTTGCAGCAACATGGATAGACCAAGAGATTATCATACTAAGTGAAATAAGTCAGAGAGATAAAGACATATGATATCGCTTGTATGGGGAATCTTGAACTTATTTACAAAACAGAAACATACTCACAGATGTAGAAAACAAACTTATGGTTACCAAAGGGAAAAGGGGTGGAGGAGGATAAATTGGGAGTTTGGGATTAGCAAATACAGACTATTATATATAAAACAGGTAAACAATAAGGTCCTATTGTATAGAATAGGAGCTATATTCAATATCCTATAATAAGTCATAATGGAAAAGAATATTAAATATATGTGTATATATATATATATGTATAACATGTCACTTTGCTATACACCAGAAACACAATATTGTAAACCAACTATACTTCAATTAAAGGAAAAAGAATGAGTGGAGAGGGGAAAAGGTAATGAAGAGTCTGCAATTGGCCTTTAAGGGAAAAGATACAGTGACCAGGAAAATGAACATGGCAGTGTGAGAATATTTTCTCTTTTGGCAGGGAGGGTATTTTTTGGCTGTGTCACGTGGACCACCAGGAAATTTCCCAAGAATAGTTTCTACTACAGACCCAAAATGGAGCCGGTGGGCAGTACAGCAAAGACCCAGGTACTAAGGAGGTGCTGAGACTCCACTATTCTCCAAAGCAAGATGAAGAAATGGCGATTCAAGCCTGTATTCAACCTACAATGGGAAATAACATATGTCTATTGAATACCTGCTGCCAGGCAAGCACCGTGCTCTGCACTTTGCATTGATTATCCTCTATAATCATCACAATGCCTTTGCAAGAATGGAGGTAGCCTCTACATTTTACAGTAGAGCGGACTATGGATCAGAGAGGTTAAGTAACTTGAGCAGGGGGTCAGCTCCAGCTCTGTCAAACCACAGAGTCCTGGGCTCTTCCCACACACCATGGCAGCCCAGTATTCCCAGATGGTAGAGTACCCGCCAAGTTCTACACCGTCAGCTCCCAGAGGATGGACTCTACTGGACCCAATTCAGATGTAATCAACCTACAAAGACTCCGAACAGCCACCAGTCAAATCAGAGCTGGTAAATGGAGTTTTTATGATTCTCTTAGAAACTTGTAATTTAATTATGTTGAAAGCAAATCTCACCTTTGACAAAGTAGACGGAAGCTGAGCCTCTGGGCTAAGATGTGGGTGAAGCCAAAGTATGGAAAGTGTGGGGAGAAAAACTGAAATCCTAGGAGACACCCTGGGGTTGGGAGGACAAACTTATTACACCAGATATCTGGTGGTTTCTGAGCCAGAGTCACGGCTAGAGGACAGAGGATGAAACAGGATCTTTGCCCATTAGCTGTACAACACTGAGAAGGTTCCAGGAGTGGGCGGTTCCCATCGTGAGAGCAGCTTGCTAACTGCACCAGCTGGTAGTCTGATCCATGAATCACCCCAGACTAATGTGCTTCTTCCCTGGCTAACAGCCATGAGGGCCATGAACAGATCCTATGCCCTCATTTATGGGAAAGCATACACCTTAGCAGGTGGCACAGCAGTAAAGTGACACAAGAGATGCAGGTTCGATCCTGGCTCAGGAAAATCCCCCAGAGGAAGAAATGGCAACCCCCTCTGGTATTCTTGCCTGGAAAGCCCCATGGATAGAGGAGCCTGGTGGGCTACAGTCCATGGGGTTGCAAAGACTTCAGCCATGAGTGAACACATAGCACAACAACACACCTTAACAAATCTGAGGCCCAACTAACTAAAAATTAGACCCGATTTTGATTTAGGTCACTGCTTGCCTTCCTGCTGGCCCTTACATTCTGCTACATGACCAAGGGGCCCAAATGGCAGAACTGGAGAAAATAGCGAATAAACTATGAACACACACTCAACCACGTTCATGCTTATTAACAATGCCTCTCTACCACGTTATTCTTAAATCTTTCACAACTACAATCTACCTGGGAACGTAAATCCTCCTCACCATTATGTGAACAAGTCTCGTAATAACAGTCGCAGTTCATTACTGAGCCATTTTAGGTTCCATTTCTCCAAGAAAATAAATAACCAGTTTAAAGAGTGTCAGAACAATGTTCCACTGGCACTCAGCTTAAACATGATTATTTATTAGAAATTATCAAAAGCTACTCACACCTGTGGTAATTCTAAGCACACAAGGGCCTCAGTGAGTTTTAGATTTAAAGGTGGGGAAGAAATGAAAATCACAGAAGTGCTATGGATTTTCGCTTTGAATAGATCTTCATTTCTTGGCCTTTGAGGCTGCTCTTGATGATGGGAGCCTCTTGCACCAAATGCTCAGACAGAGAGAACCCTGGGGAAAGATTTATAAGAGGTAGGAGAGAGGAAAACACCACGTGGAGAACTGCTAGTCATGCCAGGCAGGGCTCAAACATCCAAATTAGGAAATGACAGACTTTCTCTATGAAGGGTCAGAGAGCAAACTTTTTGACTGTGGGTCACTAACAGACTTTACCACACATTCCTCTCCCTGTGCCCCTCTAAAAATGTACCAATCACTCTAAACTGATGACCTCAGGAAGACTTGGCTCTGGGGCTGAGTCTGTCCGCCCCTGCTCTAAACAGATTACTTGTCTTAACACTCTTCACCGCCCTCTGTAGGAGATGTTGTCTGTGCTTCCATTTTAAAGACAAAGGGAATGAGGTGCTGAGATATTAGGAAAACTGCCTGAGTTCACACATGTGGCTTAAGGGTCAAAGTACAAAGCCAGGCAGGATCCAAGCCTAGGCCCTTTGGTTCTCAAAAGTCACACTCTTCCCATTACAACACATGGCATCAAAAACACTCTGAATATGGTAATTCTCTTTCTTGCAAAGACAGCATTCATATCATGAATAAGAAGGGATGACAAAGGAACCGATGGGAGTTGGTGATGGACAGGGAGGCCTGGCGTGCTGCGATTCATGGGGTCGCAAAGAGTCGGACACGACTGAGCGACTGAACTGACTGACTGACTGAATGTGTACTGGGCCCTGGCCATGGACTTTACACACGAGAGTGAACAGGGCCAGCATGGACAGTTGTGCAGGTCACTCACTGGACATGATGCCTGGTCAATATGGTCACCAGTGAGGAGAGGAAAGGGGAAGTGGAGCAATCTAGGGGTAGGGAAACAGAGTTATTATGGAATTATATGAACTCATGTGTGTGAAACTTTTGAAAATTATAAAGCACTATAGAATTTAAAGAATCTTTCATTCAATTAAAAGAAGGCTTCGCTGGTGGTCCAGTGGTTAAGAAACCACCTGCCAATGCAGAAGACACAGGTTCAATATCTGGTCTGGGAAGATTCTCCATGCCACGGAACAACTAAGCCCTTGCACCACAACTACTAAAGCTCATGCACCTCGAACCTGTGCTCCCAATGAGAGAAGCCACTGCAATGAGCAGTCTGTGCATGGCAGACAGACAGCAGCCCCTGCTTGCTGCAACTAGAGAAAGCCCTTGCACAGCAACCAAGACCCAGGGCAGCCAAAAATAAACTTAAAAACAAAGGAAGACTGCCAGGTCAGGAAAGGAGTAGGGGCTGAAATGCCATGTGAACTACATGCACCAACCGCACCCTGGAGCAGGACTGGGCCCACCCAGAGGGGACCCCTCCTTCCACTTTGAAGGCGCCACAGCGGCGGTAGCAGTCCTGCCAGTGCACCTCCAGAGGGCAGGATGTGAGAGGAAAAGCCTCACCAAACCCCAGGGGAACCTGCAGCCTGGAACAGCGAAGGGAGACAGAAGACAGCCCAAGTGCTCAGACTCGCAGACCCCAAGGGGGATGTGGGAAGCCAGTGACAGGAACCCAGGGATCGAGCATCAGTCATGAAGGAAAACCAAACTTACCCCCACCCTTGAGTCTTAGGATGCAGCTGTGCGGTCAGGAGGAAGACCACCGTTTCACATACCATGTGAATTAATGGACTCTATTACTCCAATAGGTGTTAACGATGGAAAATAAGTATTTTAAAGGAAAATTTACACAAATTCTATTCAGTTCAACTGACACTTATTGACTCGCTTAGGGATCACAACCTGAGAGTTTATTAAAGGAGCCAGGAGCAGCTGCAGAATATTTCTAAGATCATGAAGTTTACATGGTGTAGCTGTCATCCTTAACAAAACCAGACTCTTAATCACAAAGCAAAATAGGTGAGACCCAGTGTGACTGCTCTTTGGGTGTAGGCTCCTATGCTGTGGTTCTGATCACTGCCTCCTAGGCCACCATCATCCCTCCCCATCACTCACACAATAATGGGACCAAGGACCTAGAAGGGCCCCACAGAGCTATCTTGGCATAAACGGTTTGCCCAGAGTTCCCCAGCAGAAGACTGCCCAGGTGCAGCTCTGAGATGGCCCATATACACCTGCCTTACTCTCTGCCTCCTGGACTTAGTCGTCCTGGTCTTAACTTGCAGGAGACAAGCTGACCCAAAGGTGGCAGGAAGACCCACATACAGAGGTCTGCCCCCGCCTCAGCCCCTGGGGATACCTCCCAGGAGGGACAGTGCCAGGAAAGAGTCCTTAAGGACCTATGGGACTTTCTTTCTCCCACACCCTACCAAAAGTGGGAGAGAACTACACTCATTATTGTCTTCCTGAGACCTCAGCAGGCGAACACCAATTGTTAGGCATTAGTTAACCAGTGAAAGAAACTGCATTTTCTTTCCTTCATCATTTTCAACTCCAAGGACAAGATTTTTCTCAAATGCCCCTAAAAGTTCTTGCAATTGTCTTCAGATAGACAGTAGTGAAGAGAGACAGCAAATTGCTCTCCACAATTACTCAGCGCCGAACTCCCTAAACAGCCCATCTTTATGCCGCCAGTGTAGCTGTGTCTATGGACGGCTCGTTCAGGCGAGGGCAATCGTTCCCTGAGCCCTCCCCTACTGCTCAATGCTCAAAAGGCAATGTGGAAAATTACCCAGAAAACAGCTGTTTATGCTTTAGGCGGTTCCTACATGGAGAGAGGCGTGATGGGCAGGTAGAAGTCACAAGCCATAAAATTGAGAAAATACTATTTTCAAGTTAAATGTGAAGGGAAGTCCCTCTGCAAGAGGTAATCAATAGTCAAGCGGAAGCACCACAGGACAAGACCCTCCAGTGAAGGAGAGAAGAAAAGTGGCAAGATCACCTCTGAGTGACAAGTCACTGAGCTACAACAGCTGCTGATGGTTGAACTTCACCACTGTCCCCATTCCCCAGGCACTGAAGGGGCTTCACCCAGCAAAAGGGAGCCAGCTCCAGCCCCCAACTTCTGGGTGATTTTCTCCTTCCAAGCTCATGACCCTACAATGTAGAGACAGCATCTACATCAACTGTGGTCAATTCTGCTGCTCCAGGCACTGCCCTGTGACATTTTGAAAGAACTGGAAATGGTACCCATGACTCCCTCCCAGCCATAACCCAAGGATCTAAGAGATTTGCGAACGCTTGGACATACCCAACCCTGACTTTGCCCCAGTCTTGATAATAAGCTGCTCACAACAGAGAGAGCCCAGCACAGCATCCTGAATCCTACTCTAGGCTTCCTCTATGAAGTTCCTATCTCCCCAACCAGGGCCAACTCCTTCACTCATGGCTGTGAGAATTTGGTCCAGTGGCTGGAAATGAGAGTCTGTAACCAATGAATAGACAGAGGATCTGGAAGCAGTCAGAGGTTCTCATCACTGACCTCTCCTAGGTTTCTAAGACCAGGAAGTCATTTGCTGCCAAGCTTGGACAGCAGGTTACATTTAAAAGGGAAATATGGACTCATACTTATTTTAAACATACACAATTCCAGACCAGGTGATTGCTAAGCACTGAAGTCTACCATATTTTACTCCAAACTTCCCGGTCTTCCGGACTGCAGCCGGAGAACAAGATGCAATGCCTTTGGAACAAGGAAAAATAAAATCACTTCAAAAAGCATTAAGGAGACAGTCAGCTTCACTGATTTATTTCTGAGATGGGAAACTGGGGGAGGAGAAGGTTCCAATTTTCCATCAGTACTGAGCTATTCTATAGCAGGAGGCTTGGCTGGCGGTTTGATTGGCTTGATTCAAATTGCAAAGAGCAAGGATGCATCCTCCCCAGGAGGGCAGCACAGCAGAGCACTGAGCTCTGGAGCCCAGTAGAGCCCACTCTGAACCTTGGCACCAACACAGTGATTGACTGTGTGACCTTGGAAAGGTACTGACCCTCACTCTTCCAATCAATAAAATGAGGTTATTAATGGGGCCAACTACATAGAATTTACAAAGTCCAAATGAGGTAATCCATGTAAAGGATTGATGAGTGCTCATAAAGAATAGACATTAGTACTGCTGTTTAATATATGATTCTCATTTAATATATGATTGTTGTTTATGTGTAACTCTCAATTACTCTTCTTTTTCAAAGCTGGCCCATTGTATTAGGATTTTAGGAGGAAAAATTTAAAAGGAACACTGGCTTTTCTTTGAAACACAGTATTTTCTGGCTCCATGGTCTGAAAACAGGTCCAAAGAGTCAATGACTTAGTCTTTTAAAAATAAGGGGGGGGAAATAACCTAACGTAAGCCAGAGGCAAAGGTAAGAAGAAGTGGTTCTATTTTAAAGCAATTCAGGATGAAAAATTCACATGTCTTTGTTGGTTGAAACCAGAATAAGCCCACAGAAAGCTCTGCATTCTGCTGAAGAAGAGCAGGCAACATTTTCCTGGATGCTTCTTTAAAATATGCAAGGGAAATGGGATACAAAGACAAAAACTGATAAAGCATCTTTCTCATCAAAAAACACCATAAGGAGAGTGAAAAAAAAAAAAAAAAAACAAGCCATAGCAGGAGAAAAGGTATTTGTATCATCTAAAACCAACAAATGGCTTACATCCAGAATATATAAAAAGTTTGTATAAATCAATTTAAGAAAAGACAGACAATCCAATTAAAAGTAAAAAGCAAGATATGTGAACAGGCATTTTACAAAATATGATACCCCAAGGCCAAAATACACCATAAGGGCTAAAATAGTAAACTCTGACCACATCAAGTATAAAAAAAGATAGAGAACAACTAGAACTGTCCTGCCCCACTGGCAGGAGTGGAGCCTTGCAGGGGTACAGCCACTTCAGAGAACCACTGGACAGCGTGAGCAGAAGAAATTCATATGAACCCTGTGACCCAGCAACCCCACCCCTAGGAATATATCCAATAGAAATGAGTACAGGCATAGGAAAAAGATGGATACAGAATGTTCATAAGTGGCAACACTCAAAATAATCTTCCCTCAAAACAACTCAAATACCCATCAATAGCAAAATGGATAGGTTGAGGTCTGTTCACACAATAGAATACTGGACAGCAATGAAAACCAGTGAATTACTACTACGCAATACAGTCTGGGTGAGACCACGTGCCTAAGGTGGACTGAAAAAGAGCCAGATAAGAGTATAAACTATAGGTCATTTACATGAAACTCATGAAAGGGCAACTGACATACACTGAAAGTAGCATACACGGAAAATTAGACTAATGGTAACCTCTGGGAAGGAGGGAGCAGAAAGAATCCAGGGGGGAAGTACTGAGATTAGGGGAGAATGCGTGAGGCTTCTGGGGTGCTGCTCACGTCCTGTTTCCTAATCTAGGGGATGGTCACATGGGGATGCGCACTTGCTAACAGGTCTATTCTATTTATGCACCTTATATGCATATTACACTCCAATATAAAAGTTTAAGAAATGAGTGAAACAGACCCAGTCTATTCTGTTGTATTTATGTCATCCAGCTGGGTCACTGCTTAGGTGAAAATAAAGAGATGCAGTTGACTCGAACAACACGGGTTTGAGCTCTGCAGGTACACTGATAGGTGGATTTTTTTTTTCAATAAATACGTATACTACAGCACTACATGAAAAAGGCAATGGCACCCCACTCCAGTACTCTTGCCTGGAAAATCCCATGGACAGAGGAGCCTGGTGGGCTGCAGTCCATGGGGTTGCGAAGAGTCGGATACAACTGAACGACTTCACTTTCACTTTTCACTTTCATGCATTGGAGAAGGAAATGGCAACCCACTCCAGCGTTCTTGCCTGGAGAATCCCAGGGACTGGGGAGCCTGGTGGGCTACCGTCTATGGGGTCACACAGAGTCAGACATGACTGAAGCGACTTAGCAGCAGCACAGCACTACACTACACTGTCAAGGGTTGGCTCGATCCATGCATAAGGGACTGTGAATACAGAGAAACCACATCTACAGATGATGAGATGTGGACTATTATACGTGGATTTTTAACTGCACAGAGAGTTGGCGCCCAAGGCCCCACACTGTTCAAGGGTCATGTTTGCTCTGAACCAGAAACAGGCAATCCAGGGAAACTTTCACACGGCAGAATGTATTGTACTAACACAAGGGGGACTGCTGGATGGGGACACCTCACTGTCACTGCGAGGGAGGGGCACCATTCCAGTCTCAACCCTGACAAGTCTGGGAAGCCAGAAAGGCACACAGGAAACCTAAGATTGGCACAAATAATAAAAAATGTATTAATCACTTATTAAGTGCTGGTATTGTTTTAAACACTCATATAATCCTCCTAAGTCCCTATTTCACTTTTCAAATGAGCTAACTAAGCGGAGAGAAGTTAAATGGCCAATCTAAGGTCACACAGCTGGCAAGAGCCAGAGTGTGGATCCAGGCCACGAGTTCCTGCTCCAGAATCCACAGACTTATCCACATGCTGTGCCACCTCCTTAAACTACCTAACAACTTTAGGAAGAAAAGGAGATCCAACCACCTTGCCTCAGCAGACGCATCCATGCCAGTGATGGGGAGAGGGAAGCTGGAGGCCAGGGGGAGAAAAGCCACCACTCTGAGAGTATCTACTATGTGCCAAGCATTAGGCTAAGTACTCTCTTCAAGCCCAATCTGGTTTAATGTTCACAAAAGCCTTAGGAAGTATCTAGTATTATTATCCCTTTGGGGAGATGAAGAAAATGGGCTGGGAAAATTTAACTAACTTCACATCGCCAGTGAAGGGCACAAACAGGATCTGAACCCCCACCTAACGGTCAGTGGTCTCCAAGATCCTACAGAATAGGCCCTGATATCATGGTGTCTCCATGGTAACTCCAGGAGGACACTCCACTGAAGTGAAATATGGAAAGCAAAGCTCATGCCTCTGTGGCTGCTTCATAGACCCAAAGTGAAGTGAAAGTGAAAGTTGCTCAGTAGTGTCTGTCTCTTTATGACTCCATGGACTATACAGTCCATGGAATTCTCCAGGCCAAAATACTGGAATGTGTAGCTGTTCCCTTCTCCAGGGAATCGTCCCAACCCAGGAATCAAACACAGGTCTCCCACATTGCAGGTGGATTCTTTACCAGCTGATCCACCAGGGAAGCCCAAGAATACAGAAGTGAGTAGCCTATCCCTTTTCCAGCAGATCTTCCTGACCCAGGAACTGAACCGGGATCTCCTGCATTGCAGGCAGATTCTTTACCAGCTGAGTCACCAGAGAAGCCCATAGCTCAGAGACCAAGGCCAGAGCCAAATCAGCTAGAAAATATGGAGCTGGGAGATGGGTGAAATGAGGTGCAAGGATCCCTACACAAACCAAAGCTGGAGGGAGGCCTGAAGATGCCTCACCCAGCATGGTGAAGAAAACATCTTCTGTCTGGCCCACAGGGCTCCCCTCTTCTTCTAAGAGAACTTTTGACTTCTGGTTCAGGCCTAGCTGACCACACTCTCTAACCACACAGAGAACCACGTGACTCAAGCATGGCCAATGTGAGTTCTCTTTCCTTGCCACACCACAGGGATCCACTCAGGAAGGGGTACATGATCCCATAGATTAATAAGAGTCCTCCATGGATATGAATATGGATTCAGGAAAGACAGGATTCTCCATTAGGAAGGGTTGTCTTGGAACTGCCAGAGAACATCTTCCCAGTCACTGAGAAAAGTGTGTCTGAGAATAAAGCCAACAAACCAAAGTCACTGCAGCAGAGAGATGAGGAGAGAGTGAGAGCAAGCCCTGGATGCAGCCCTGCCTGAAGTCCACAGCTGGATTTCCAAATTCTGTGGACCATAACTGGGTCTGTACTTAAGCTCATCTAAATCAGGTTTTTTTGGCTTGCAATCCTAAGGGTCCTAACACAGCAGAGGTCTCTGAATAAGGTATGATGTAGAGTATTGACATTTTTCAAAGCAAGAGGTGGCCAGACTGGATGGGGTGAAGCCAAGCCATGTGAACTACCTCCAAGGAGGATTTTAAATGGGAACCAGCCTAGGCTGAACCCCCAAAACCCCTACTTAGCTTCCAAAAAAGGAAGGCAGCATGGCGTCATGAGAAAACTAAGCTGTCCCCATTCACTGGTATAGTTTAAAAAAAAAAAAAAAGTGAATGGGAGCCAGACCAAAATGCTGGGGCAGCTACCCTGGATGCAGATGTGATCTGAAACAGCTGAGTCACTCATCATCTTGCGGCACAAACAGCTATCAGAACTAAGCTCTTCTGCAGCAGAACTGAATGCAAAGCCAGGCTTGTCTCTAACAAATGAATCTCTGTGACATAATGAATTGACCCATCTTTAACAAGATTTTTCTTGAGATTTTAATTCCATACAAGACTCAGCCAGCGAGAACAATCAAAACGGTATTTTACTACCTGTAGATACACACCTTACCTTTTAAATTCATATCTTCAGATAGGAAGGAGGCTAGCAATAAGAGGAAATTAAATCCATAAATCCACTGATTTATCACTGCACAAACACACAACAGGCACCATGACAGTAGACTCTTTGCAGGCGGTTATTTCCCCCAGAGTCATTGCTGCACACACAGTGGAAAATCCTGATTTGGAATGAGAAATAATTCCATTTTAATCTTGTTTATCTTCTTGGTCTAGTAATCCCCTGTGGCCACTGCCCATCTGGCATGTTCCTATATGAAAACTGTGGCCACTATTGTGTAATTCAACTTGATGGTTGCTTCGTGGAATTTTTTTCAATGTACACTATAGGCTGTTGGGTATTGTGGTTTTTTTTTTTTAATAAATCTAATAAACCAACACCAAGTACCATTTATTTCAGGAATATTTTGAAAGTACAAATAAGACGTAGGAAGCTTTTATGAGAATACATGAAATGCTATCTGCAGGGAACTAACAGAGCCCAACAAATTAGTCTAATCTCAAGTGGACCAGGAGGAAAGGGAACTGATTCACCAAAGCAATTTGCAATTAGTAATAATATTCTGCAGCGCTGTGGCTTGCACCATCAGAGCATCTTAGGATATGTAGCATGCCTTAATTAATTCTGACAGTGCCCTTTAGCACCCCAAATTGCACGCTTTACCCTGCACTGGAATCACAGAGGACATGACTAAGAGGCAGATCTCTGGGCATTACTCTCAGAAATTCTGATTCCAGAAATCTTCCACGGGGTTTAGAAATCCCACCCCATGTCCTCTTCCAAGTGGCCATGATTGTGGAGGTTCAGGGACAGCGTTCTGAATGCCACCACAAAGAAAGTATTATCTCACCACACACATGCCTCGGAGCTCAGAGTTAGTCAGGGTTTGGCACTTGTTCTTCAGTAGCACTGTCCAGTGAAATTTCCAGTGATGATGGAAATGTTCTATCGTCTTCATGGCTCATATAGGAGCCACGTGTGGGTAATGAACACTTGAAATATAAGTAGGAGGGTTGAGGAATTGAATGTTTCATTTCATTTCATTTCAATCAATTTTGACTTAAATGGCCACATGTGTCTATTGGCTTATTTACTGAACTATGCAGCTCTCAATAAAACAGCAGCATTTGAGAAAAAAATGGGAGGTTCACTATGTTAGAACATATTCCTTTCTATCTTCAGCAAATTGCCAGCAAATTCTTTAACATAGACAAAATGGCATGACCTGAGTACCTACTAGTCTCAAAAACTCTATCAGCTAAGTTCTATAAGGAAGTTGAATGAAGTCACAGGGCTGGATATAACAGAGAATACAAGATTTGAACCCAATCTGTGCAATTCCAACACCGTGATGCTTCCATTACAACATGCTGCCTCCTCGTATATGAGCTCAACCTAAAACACAGAGGGAAACTAATAGAAGTGTCACCTCCCTCATCTTAAACTCCTGAAAGTTTTCATCGGTTTTCTGCCTTCAATTGGCATTCCCATGCAGGGGGTTCTATGAACAGCATCACACAGAGAAAGGAAAAGATTCCAGGGCCAACCACACACTGCAGGATATGGCCCTCACTGATCCTCTCCAGCTCTCCTCTCTGCTCCAGCCACACTGTTGCGTGAATAGAGCAGGCACTCTCCTGCCTCAGGACCGTTGCACTCACTGTCCACTCACCTGAAATACTCTGTCTTCAGATATGCACATGGCTTACTTGCTCTTTCCTGAGAACACTGCTCAATTGTCCTTTAAAAGTAAGTCCTTCCTCCACCATTATTATTTTTTTAATTCCTCTTTCCACTCCCACAAGTCACTACTCCTGGCACTGACTCTCTCCCTTTATTTTTCTCTGTAGTATTTATCACTTGTTTATCATCTTTCTCTATTCCGATTGGGATAGAAGCTGTGATGGACAGTAATTCTGTCTTGCTTACTAATGTGTCCCACCACCTAGCCTGCAGGAGGCACTCAGTAAGTACTCTGGATAAATACATAAATTTATAACAGGAGTTTTCTTGCATGGTTGCAATTTAGGTATTATTTTTTCATTCTTTACACAATTCTATATTTACCCAATATTCCACAATAAACATCTATGTCCCTAGCAGTCATATATTGATAAGTCATTCAACGAATTATCTTCACATAATCCTACTCAGTTGTCTTAGTGTTGCCCTAATGCCATCACCTGCACGAAGTTTTATACCTGCCTCTACTCCCCACCGTCCTTCTCCAAGCTCCACTAATGATGGCACTGAGCTAAGACCCCCTTGAAACAGAGATGGTTATGTCTATATTTCATCATAACTGCTGAATCCAAGGAGCCTAACCACAGAGGCCAACCAATAAATCATATTAGATATTTTTCACTTAAAAATATAACTGCATCATTTCTGACAAATTTACAATTGCATCAGAGGCTAAGAATTAGAAGGTTGCATACTTGACAAATTTACAATTGCATCAGAGGCTAAGAATTAGAGAGTCGCATACTTGCTGAAATAGCTACATGATTTTCCCCCAATAAAGATCAACTGTAAACAGTTTATAATGCTAGCATTAGGAAGTTGGGGGTGCACTCAGCCTCACTAACCAAGCATGCTTAGAAAATGCCTTATTTACTGGGGGGAAAAAAAGCATTGTTGAATGTGGTCTCCGATCAATCTCAATCAGGTATCAGCAGAGCTGCATCAAATATAAAACAATAAAGGCACGTGATGTCTCCCTTTATTTTACAAAAAGCTTTTTCCTCATGCATCACCTTACTGAGTCTGGTCAACAACTCAGTAAGATGGGTTTTATTTGTGTTCCTGTCAAGCTGAGAAAACTAAAGCAAAGAAAAGCAATATGACTTCTCTCGTGTCCCAAGTCATGCAGGTAGACACTCATGCAGGTGGAGCTGAGTTAAAGAACATAATCTGTAGCTATGAGAGTTATGAGCAGAGCACCCAGGAAGGGTGTCCAGACAATAGAGATGCTATGATGGGCAGCTATGAAGGGGGGAAATGGCTGACTGAATACGAACTAAGGAGCATCCAGGCTGTGAAATTGTGCTCCGGGTTCTGCCTATGGACATTAGTGTTTGACAAGTGCAGTCCGGTGAATCAGTAGATGGAAAGGCTTTCCTACTGGCCTGACACTAATGCAGGTCTCGTAAGTAAATAGCACTCATCTGTGACAAGTACAGATAAATCCCAGTTTAGGGCTCTCCTCTGAAAGGGCTGCTGGAGGTGTCCTGACACTCTGCTAGGACAATTCATCATCCCAGGCAGACAGGTTAAAAGGTGCACTCAGCACCACAAAGAATCTCAACACAAGCTCAGATGGCAGGAATTGGGGACCCGGGATCTGATGAAGCACACAGATGGAAGGGCACAGACCTGCACAGCAGGCTTCCTGGGCCCTCCACCAAAACGGTAAGTGGCACAGCTACCCCAGTAAACTGTAATACATTTGCTTACAGAATTTTAGTTTGAGTGAACCTCAAGAAAAGACAGAAGAAACTATACACATACACACACATATACATAACCTGCATGTATTATTTGAATGATATATATTATATACGTATGTATACCAAGTGTGTGGGTGCATATACACTCACACATATACATGTGCGTACTCACCTACACATACATGTCAAAGGTTACCTCACCTACATCTAGGGAGGTTAGTAGGTACCTTCAATTGAGGTGCAAAAGGATGACCTCTGTGCACACTTAATTTCAACAAAAACAGAATAATTATATGAAATAGAAAAAGTATGGCGATAAGCTGTAAGGGTAGACAATGGACAAATTTACATCAGAAAAGACCACAGTTCTAAAAATCTCATCAGGAAAGGAAATGCAAGTATACAAGTGTGATTGAGAGATCATACTTTAATGTGGTCCAGGGAAGGGCCTCGAGTCGGACAGACCCAGCTGCATCATCAGCTTCCCCATCCACTGACTATGAAACTTTGGGCAAGTCACTTCAGTCTGAGCTCTCCAACAGGGTTAACTGTGTGAGGATTACATGAATTAGTGCATCTGAAGCACTTTTAACACAGTCATGTGTGCAGTAAGGACCTACTGAATGTCAGCATCTTCCCCTCTCACTGTGGTGGGCTGGCCATACCCAACCCTAAGAACAGGGGGTCCTGTTGTAGACACTGAATGGGGGTCTGTGGGGACCGTACACAGCATGATGTAGTTTCTACTCACTTGGGATTTGGTTGATATTTATTTCTAATTCAAGCCCATTGTGGTCAGAGAACTCTAAGATTTCAATTCTTTGGAATCTATTTTATGACACAGGATGGTCTTCCTCAGCAAACATTCCACACACATCTGAAAAGTTTAAGATACCCCTCTGTTGGCTAGATTATTCTATAAAAATCTATATTAGGTGAAGATGGCTGACAGTGTTTGTCAGATCTGTATTCTGATTTGGTGGCCTGGTTGTTCCACCAATTACTGAGAAAGCAATGTTACGATTTCTGGTTACAATAAGGAAGCTTATTTTTTTCATGACATGCTTTTCTCCATGCTCTTACTTTCAACCTATCCATCCTTCCATATTTAAAGTGGGCCTCTTGTAAATAGCATTTAGCTGTCTATCCTTTCTATTCAGTCTGGCAATCTCTACCTTTTAAATTACTGTTTATTTACATTTAATAATAGTGCATATGGTTGGACTCCAGTCTCACATTTTCCCCCTCCTCCATTCTGTTCCTATGAACTACTGTTGATGTTCATACAATATATTTTATACACATCATCTACATACATTATAAACCAAATATGGTGGTATACTTAGGTTTTAATAGCTATATGTCTTAAATAGGTCGAGATTTTAAATAAAACAAAAAAAGAAAAATACATACATAGGGACTTCTCTGGTGGTCCAGTGGTTAAGAATCCAACTGCCAATGCAGGGGACACATGTTCAATCCCTGCTCTGGGAAGATCCCACCTGCTGCAGGGCAACTAAGCCCCCTGGCCTAGAGACCCGTGCTCTGAAACAAGAGCAGCCACTGCAGTGAGAAGCCTGTGCACCGTTACGAGGAGGAGCCTCCACTCGCAGCAACCCAAGAAAGCCCGTGTAGAACAAAGACTCAGCACAGTCAAAATAAAAAATATACACATTTACTTTGATAATAAAAAATTTTAAATTTTAAAAATTATCTAAAAATAAAAAATTTACTTAAAAAAATACATATATACATAACAGTCCTACATATATAAATAAAATTTACTCCTGTAGATCCATATTGTCATCCAGTGTCACTTTCCTTCAGCTTGAATAACTTCCTTTAGTATACCCTGCAGAGCAGTCATGCTGGTGACAAGTTTTCTGCTTTTACTTCTCTGAAAATATTGCACTTTCATTTTTGATGGATATTTTTGTTAGATACAGATTCAAGAAGTGATAGGGATTTTTAGTGTTCTTTTACTATTTTAAATGTTATTTCGTTTTCATCTGGTCTCCATTCTTTCTAATAAAGAGCCAGTTTTTTAGTATCATTTTCACTATATATACTGTCTTTTTTCCTCACTCTGGCTGCTTTCAAGATTTCTCTTTCTTTGGTTTTTAACACTTTAACTATAATGTGCCTAAAGGCAGCTTTCTTTGTATTTTTCCTGCTTTGGGTTTGCTGAGTTTGCTCTTATCTTTAAGTTGATTTTTTCTCCAATTTTAGGAAATGCTAGGCCCTTATTTCTTCAAATATTTTTTCTGCCTCATTCTCTCTTCCTCTCTCTTTCTGAGATTCCAGTTTTATATATATATAACTGGATTCCATATATATAACTGGATTCCAGTTATATATATATTAGGCTTTATATTGTCCCACTGTCCCTTGATGCTCTGTTCATTTTTTTTCCAATCTTTTTTTTTTTTTTCCTGTTTTTCGGACTGGATAACTTTTTATTGACCTAACTGCAGGTTCCGTGGCTCTTTCTTCTGCCATTTCCAATCTTCTCTTAACCCAATCTAATAAACTTTTTATTTCGGACACTACATTTTCTGATGCTAGAGTTTTTATTTTTAAATAGCTTTCATTCCTCTGCTTAGACTCCTCAATCCGTTATTCACTAAGACTTTTTCCTTTAAGTCTTTGAACATATTTATAATGGTTGCTTTAAAGTGCTTATCTCCTAATTCTACTGCCTGGATCATCTCAGAGTGAGGTTTAATTGCTTTGTCTCTTAGCCATAGCTTATACATTTCTGTTTCCTCTAGTAATTTTTATTGCATAGTGGATACTGTAGAGTTCTCCAGCGGCACTAGTGGTAAAGAACCCACCTGCCAATGCAGGAGACATAATGAGATGTGGGTTTGATCCCGGAGTTGAGAAGATCCCCTGGAGAAGGGCATGGCAGCCCACTCCAGTATTCTTGCCTGGGGAAATCCCATGGACAGAGGAGCCTGGTGGGCTCTCTCTCCCCCTCTCACATGGCAGAGAGTCGGACATGACCGAAGCAACATAACACAGCACAGCATAGTGGATATTGTGTAGGGGACACTGCAGAGGGAGTAAATTATTTTATCTTTTTAAAAACATATTTATGTTTTTGTTCTGGCAGGCAGTGAATGTGGCTAGACTCAAACTCCAAATTCAGTTTCCCTGCAGTGGGTAGCAGCTAAACGTCTCAGTTTCCTCAACTTTTAAGCTGCTGCTCTTGTTGGGAACCTTGGTGTCTCCCCCATCCACATGAGCTCAGGCATCAATGATCTGGGCAAAGTTTACAATGATGTTCGTGCTCCTCCTCCTCCTCCTGCAGTTCCCTCCTTTCTTAAATATCTTCCCTCGCTTTCCAGCTGTTCTGGAAGCTCTGAACTCCATCCTCCAACTCCTCAATTCAGTAGCAACACAGCTTTCTGCTTGACCTCTGACTACCCATGCTACAGTGACTATCAGGGAACTGCAAGCAAAAAGCCACAGAAAAGTTTTACCAAGTGCAGTTCTTTTCTTTGAAGGGTTGATCCTCTTCTAGTTACTTCTAGCACACCTAAACCAATGGATTTGCTCCTCAAAGAGAGGAGACTTCTTTAGGACTCTGGTCTAAGACTACAACGAGGTCTCGATAAAGGAAAAGGCTCATCCTTGGCCAAACAGGAAAGAAATAGACATATCCTCAGGAAACTCCCAGTTTCCCTGGGTCTCTTTATCCTAGCCTCCTCTGACTCATTGCCTTGCAAACCCTACCAGGGGTGTCCAGGGTCTACACCAGAATTCACTCCCTCCCTAGCAAAGGACGATGGTTATATTCTATTCACACTATCAGTATCTGCTGTTGGATGCCTGATCAGAGACCAGATCCCTAAAGCTGCCCACGACTATCACTGATCAGTTAGTAACTGCTATTACTCAAAGCAATTTGGGCTTCCCTGGTGGCTCACACAGTAAAGAATCCACCTGCAATGCAGGAGACCTGGTTTGATCCCTGGGTTGGGAAGATCCCCTGGAGCAGAGCATGGCAACCCACTCCAGTATTCTTGCCTAGAAAAGCAATTTACCAATTAAGAAGCATTCCTGACAATCCTACTATGTGTACCTGGGGCCACCACAAGAGGGCATACTAGGCAGGCTTCCAGGCAGTTATTCTCTGCCAACCCCAGAGCTCCTTGACAAACAGGGAAAGCCCCACATGAACCGCCTCCTTCCTCCACCATCAGTTCCCCTGGTCTGTTCTATAACAATAAAATGCATTATCTCCTCATCTCCTTTTGCTGGGTATGAAGTCTGGTTCAGACCATTAGAAGCCCTATCAGCAAATACACTTATTAAATGTTTCATCATTGTTTTAAGTGTGTTCTCATTTTAGGCAAGGACTCAAGGCATAGAAGGACAAAGAATCACATGATCTACTAAATGTACATTGGCAAGACAACTCTACGCTTACACAACCTCCTGTATATAAGTAGAGACAATCTAGACAACGAAAGAAATCAGTATGATTTCAAATGTATATCTTGACAGGTCCAGGTTCACAAATTTTCCCTAAAGAGTACTGTTTCAGAGTCACAGGTGAATAACTTAAGTGCTGGGAGGATGGCAAGCGCTATGAGTACAGTGACTGACATCCACAAGCAAGTCCAGGCGACCTGTAAGGCCGAGGGTCATGACGTTTCTAAAACAATATGCTTCCAACTGTTATAAAATGGAATTGGCTCTTGAACAGGCATCTCATAAATGATCTGAACTTACTACTGAATAATACTGCAGGATCTATAAACAGACCAACAGAAATTCAGGCTAGCCCTCCTTCACAGACTTTTTAGAATCAGAATGTAAAGGCAAAGACAAAAGTCAAGTTAGATTTTAAATCGTTTTGAACAAGTAAATTGTGGGAAGGCATGCATACTGTAGAAGACTCGTTTTTACAAAAGGAGTTAACCTTGGGGTTCCTTTAAATTTGCTTTAGATCCCATTGAAAGTCTATTTAAATGATAAGTTCTCTCTCTAAAAAGCATATATCCACACACATACATTACAGATAATTTCAGGGGTTTGGAACACACTCGAAAGTGCCCATGAATGTTCACAGTCATTAGAAGTTCAAGATTCAGGGTTAAGAAACTCCACAGTACATCTCCTTTCCCACCCTGTCACTCCATCTCGGTGAATAAAAACGGAGGTTCTAAGACTAGGAGAGTTACAGTCACTTTCAGCACCTTATTTTCATCGCTTTGAACAGGTACAGGGCTGGTACAAGGTAGATGCTCACTAAACACATGTGGTTGAAAATACTGAATCAGCAAACAAGCCTCAAATAAGGAGAACAAAAATAAATAAATGGTGAAACATTAAAAAGTCTTTACCAACTGAAAACAGGAAAGACAGCATTGCTGATATTAATAATAAAAGGTTATTGAAATATCTCACCCACAGGAAAATAGATTTTGGTGTTCTATGGCGTGAATGCACACGTAACACCGAAAGCAGGAGAGGAACAATGTTGCATTTGCCTCTGCCCCCACGCGGGCCCTGACACACAGCAGGGTTGCCTATAAACCCTTGTTAACAGTTGTCTACAAGCTCCGTTGCAGCACACTTCCTCCCAGGCTTCCCAACACTCTGGCCTCCCTCGCCTTCCAGGGGCTCTCAAAAGGAAGGCACCTGATTTGCCAAGTTCTGCAGTTTCAAGCGTGTCCAGTGAGGAGATACAAGTGAAGCTGTGCAGGGCTGGGGACAGAAACTGCAGAATACATGGAACAGTCAGGAATAGGATTTTTGCAGTGGCAGAAGTTGAATCCCCTCCTCCCCCGCGAAAGAGGCACTGTGGTGGGGTCTGTGCCACTGGGAGCCAGGAGGCCTGACCAGGGAGCAGCTCCCATCCTGATGGTGGAGTGGGCAGCAAGTCCTGGTCTGCAGAGGAGCAAAATCCACTCCCTTTTCTGGGTCGGCAATCCACTCATTGCAGGAATACCCACAGGACAGCCTCTCCCAGAGCAGAGGGGAGATAGCTGACCAGATGACACTGTGACCAACTGTGTGCCCCCCGACACTGACTTCACCTTTCTGTGCCTCAGATTCCCCAGCTGCCAGTGGGGCCTACGGTTTTGTTTTCCTCATATGGTCGATGGGGACTGCATCGCTTTACAGGGTTGCTGTAACACAGCATCACAAAGTGGGGGGTTTAAAAACAAGAGAAATAATAGAAATCCAAAGTCGAGGTGCTGGCAGGGCTGCACTGCCCCTGAAACCTGCGGGGAGGATCCTTCCTTGCTTCTCCTGGTGGTTGCCAACAGTCCCTGGCACTCCTCAGCTCCCAGGTACAGCGCTTCATCCTCTGCCCCTGTCATCACACAGCTTCTCCCTCGTGTGAGTCTGTCTTCTTATGAGGACACCAGTGGACTGAGTCCACTCTAATCACCTCACCTTAACTTGATTGTGTCTGCAAAGGCCCTTTTCTAAATCAGGGCACTCATAGATACCAGAGTTTGGAACCTCAGCACAGCTCTCTGGAGGCCACAATTGGACTGAGGGACTCTCTGAGATGGGGCTGAGTGGGCTCTAGTATAGAACCTAGACACAGGAAGTACTTAGTGAAGGTTGGCAGCTCCAGAGACACTGATCAGCATCATGCAGACTTCAGGCTGGCAGTTCCCAACATCTATTTCACTCCACCTCACTGTCTGCACTCCTTACTGACTCCCTAATTATGACCTTTGCTATAAAACATGGCTCCTCCCCTGAGGCTGCTCCCAGTCCCATCACCTTCATCCCAGATCACATCAAGTTCCTCCACGGAAACCTCTACAGTCAAGGCAGCCCCAGGGACCCAGAGTTCCCCCCTGGCTAAAGGCAGGCACGCAGTGAAGACAATAAGACTCGGCCCCTCCTAGCACCGACTCCTTCCAAGACCTTGAGAAGGGCCTAGCAAATGTGCTCACATGGATACACATTTTGCACAAGATGTGCCAAAGTATAATGTTTTAACCATCAGTTAAGATCCCTGTCTCCTTCCACATCACTGTCACACCCCACCTGGTTCCAGTTACCACCAGAATCCAGCCAGGAAGAACTGGGTGGAAATACATGCAGGGAAAATTCAGTGGTATGGATTGTGTAGTTTGTGGGCACTTCTATGGGAAGGCAAAATTATCACTAGCCATCACAGTATAAGAATGGTTTATAGGAATGACGCCATTCACCCCCTGTCATGGTGACACACAAGAACAGGGTCGGAAGTCACACCCATATAGGAACAGGTCCTACCAGAAGTATGTGAGTGGAGAAGAAACAAGGTCTGAAACTTACAGAGACAGAACCCAGGATGGCACAGTCCTCCAGTAAGAAATCAGATGCATACGACAGAGCTTGTTAAGGTCTATTCAAAATGGAAGCTCTCTCCCAACAGAAGGGAGCCTGGATAATATGACACACACAATTATGATGCTCAAGTTTAATTCCTCTTTTTCTTGGCGGGAGTCACATGACATCAAATTAATTAGAAGCCCTGTGCTTCAGGGGTACAACATGATGAACAGTGGGCTGAAGAGATCTGCAGGAGAAGTCGTGTGCTTGGCACATCCAATCATCAAAAATAAAAAACAAATTTCACCAGCCATGCCAGAGGAAAGCCTGAATTATCCTTCTAATCTCTCTGTAGAAAATATTACAAAATTAATGTCATAAAAAGAGACAACCAAAGGGCATGCAAAAAAAACATGCAGGGAAAATTTATTATAGAGGCGTGTCAGGCAGTTAACTGACAATATAAATCTGCTATTTTCTGGGCTAGGTCATCTAGGCTTTCTAGAATTTGTAAATTTGTGATGATTTATTTTCTCAGCCTAAACAACAAATCATTTTATTCTTAAATTTGTACATATATATAATTCTGTGCTATTTTTCCTAAAGAGGACCCCCCATATAAATGTCAGACCCCACAAAACCTGGATCTGCCCCAGGCTGCCACTACTGTGGATCTCTGCATTTTGTTTCTCTTTGGAAAATCCAGTGGTCTCAGAACGCACTGTGCACACACAGATCCTCGAGCAGGACCACTCAGGGGTCAAGACAGACCCCCTGCTTGTATCCAACTCTATCGCTCAGTGGATGTTTACCCAACTGCTTTGATAAGCAAGACTCATTTTTTTTTTTTTTTGCTATAAGATGGGGATAGTATATATGGCAATTTATACATTCAGACCCAAGTGTGTGTGTGTGTATTTGCTGCTTTTCCAAAGCAGTGCACTAGCCATGAGACATAAAATCACAAGCAATCACAGACACAAAGGTGTGGTCCTTATCATGAGGCACAGAGAAAGGAGGGACGCAGGCGTTTGTTAATGTCCATCTGCTTAACCCCTGCCCCTGAAATCTTTCCCTAACAACCCCAAGCATACATACACACCAGACACATCGGTACAATTTTAATATGCATCTGTTTTTTTTTTTATTTCTCCAAGAGCTTCTCACGCTCCAGGCAGGAGGAAACATGAACAGCTCACTGGACAGCTAAGCCTCTCAGCCAGCACATGCCCCACCACACGATCCTGAGTTGATTCTACTTTGCAGTGTGTTTCCTCTGCTGGGGCCTCTTTTTCCACCATCACAGAGTTTGTGTTCAATTTTTATTCCTTGTGGGTGACACCCATAATGGTTGGGGAAAGATATGTAGCAAAGGAAGAGTCTGGCATATGGCACTAAAATGCAATGCTGACAGAGGAAAGCGACAAAAAACAAGGAGCGAAGAGGAGCAGACCCTTCAGGACTGGACACTAAGGGAGGCGTCATAACAGCCACTGCAGCCTGGGCGGACCAGCCCACAGCTGCCAGGAATGGGGAGCGGAGTGAGAGCAGATGGGCACCTGGCACGACCCTGGGGAGCCTGACCTGAGGGGTGACGGCAGGCGGCTGAAGCCTAGAACACAGCGCCACAGGCCTTGCGTACGGCGGCCTTGCCTAGTGCTGACTCAGTGATCACGTTCTTCTCCAGGAACACATCCTGCACTAAACAAGGTCTGCATTTACGTAATGATAGAATGAGATCAGTGTTAAGAAGAAATGGAATGCTGTTCTACGAGCCACGAAGATTAAAATGATAATATACGTAAAGTGCTGAGCACAGTGCCTGGTGGTTAGTAAATGCTCAACAAAGCATCAGCTGTTAGCAATTCTTATTACGCCCCCTGCTCAACTTTGCTACTGAGCAGGGTAATGGCCTAGAGTTCTTTGTATTCCCAGCTGGACTTCTGCCAGTGCAGGGCATACAAAAGTGCTAAAAAGACAGCACTCGATTGACTCTACCAAGTTTTTTCAGACTCATAAAAAAAGCCTTTGGACCAAGTCGCCCAATTCCCATCCATGCCAGTCACTGGCCCGTTTGATCTCAGAACAATTCCTTGCTCTTCCTCTGCTCTGTATCCCGGGCAGACATTCCTCCACTCCTCTGACCTCTATTGCAGCAAGGCTATTTGTCCAACGAGAGGTACAGGTGGGATGCTGGAGGGCAGGGAATGGGAGAAGCTGAGGTGTTTCCCCCCATCTTCCCCTGCTCCCAGTGACACCACAACAGCCACTCTGTCTCTGCCACGACCCAACCTGCTGTGGTCCCAGCTCAGGCAGGGCCACCCTCGCCATGGTCCTGGCTGCTGACCTCTGGCCCTGCCACCTCCTCCCACGTGTCTCCTAGCCCAGGAGTGGAACAACTTTCTGCTCTTCTCAACGCTTTCAGCTCCCATGTAATCAACATTCTATATTTGGTTTTCTCCACTGAGAATACCATATGTGATTCCTTTTTTCCTATCTGGACCCTGACTGATACACCATCTTCAGAAGAATCCATTACACATCCATTCAAGGGAACACTCAGCAGAAACAATGATACATATACCTGAATGTATAGACATATAAAGATGACTTAGTGACTCTAAGGTTAAGAGAAAAAGAAGATTATGAAATAGTATTATACTTTGGGAAAAACAGTGAGAGGCAAGTTCACTTAATCACTGGAAAAATGCATTTTAAAAACCTAAATATACATGAAATTTTGATTACGGTTATCTCCAGGTGGTGAGATGATGGTTTTTTAACTTCCTTGTATTTCTCTGGTGAGTCTGATTCTTTTGTAATAAGTAGGAATTACTTTTCTATTGGAATGCCAAAAGGTGGGGGGTGCAATTCTATTGTGGGGAAAAATATCACCTAAAAGGAGACTGATCTTCAGGGAGAAGTGAAGGATCATCTATCCCACTGCCATCTGTCTGTCTTCTGGGCCTCAGTCAGACTCCTCATGGAGACGGCTTTCCAACCATGTTCCTGGCAGGAGGAGGGGAAGCAAGGAACCCACAGGAGGGTGGTGTGAGCCATGAGAAAGGGTGGCAGAGAGTTATCAGAATTCCTCCTCAGATAACAGGGACCATGTACCCACTCTGTGGTCTTCTTCTGGTGGCCCCAGACTTGTCTTGAGGACTCTGACCTCATCAGCCACTTCTCCTCCAGCTCCCTCCAACAAAACAAATCAGATAGCTCCTTCTCCAGAAGCCTTCCCCACCCTTCTCAGCCAATGCTATTACTTTTCCCAAGTATACTTGCTCCCTTTATTCCTGGCACAAGCAAAAGACACACCATACGTGTTTGCTAAATACACTGATCTTCTCCTTGTGTTGACCATGTTATGGCATGATTCCCACGAACCGTAATTATCTGTTCATAAGAAGCTCCAGTGTTAGTCACTCAGTCGTGTCCAATTCTTTGAGACTCCATGGACTGTAGCCTACAGGCTCCTCTGACCATTGGATTCTCCAGGTAAGAATACTGGAGTGGGTTGCCATTCCCTTCTGAGTCCAAATCCTGGTTCTGCCACTTCAAATATGTGTGTCCTCAAGACAGTTATCACAAAGGATTATCACACAGATTGAATAAGAAAACTCAGGTAAAGCACATGGTGTTAAAGCTGTCCCACAGTAGGGAGTCGGACACTGGGCTCCCCTACCATTCGCAGGTCCAGCTGTCACTAATGGGGCCAACACAGTGCAGGCACTCTGCAAACAGCTGTTATTCAATGTCCCCTGTACACAGAGAAGTCGTTCATCTTGTCATCAAGGAACCCTCATATGAAAATGCCTGCCTCTTTGCACAATAACCCCAGAGGCACAAAAACCTAACTGGATACAGGGCCCTTGGTTCAAATTCAGGCTGTGTGCCACTTGTAGCCGTGTGCCTCAAGCAAGTGACTGACCCTCTCTGTGTCACTTCTCTACAGGGAGATAATACTAACTTCCTTAAAACAATTCTTATAAGGATTAAAGGAGAAAATGTTTACCAAGTGCTTCATAGCTCCTAGCACAAGAGGGCTCTACAAATATTAGCCTCCATCCCTTCCATTTAAGTGGCTGACACTAAGTCTTTTTTTTTTTTTTTCAACTCATGAAAAAAGCCAACCTCGCTGCAATTATAAATACCACGGCATAATTTTTTAACGGCACCCAGGTGGAATCACACCAGTGTCATTTTCACTTAAGAATTTTATATTGTCGACTGATTTATTAACTATAAGAAGCAATTCCCCAGGGGAGACTACAGTTGAAATAATTGTTTTGAAGAAAATAGGGTGGATCAACACACGGGAATCATTAATCATCAAAACAGTAACATACATTTGATGAGGTGGCCTTCTCCGTGGAGCTTTCTTCCTGTGATAAAAGAAGAATTTGCACAAAATATCTACTGTAAAGCTCTGTCATGCAACAATTCATCAGCATCTCCCCCAGCCCTACCCTGCTCCACTCCATGGCAGGGGAATCCATGCCTGGGAATGACAGAGCCAGTGGAGGAGGAGCCCCCATCATGAATCACTGCAAAGCAGCAAGAGTTTAATGGGTTTATTAATGAATTAATAATTTAACAAACATTACTGGCTATTTTCTACTGAATAATGTCCATGAAATACTGCAAAAGCAACCAGGAAATGAGAGGCTATGAGGCTGAACATGAGAAAGGGCTGCCTCCCCCAGATGCACGTAAGACATGGTGTTAAAATCAATTTGGCACTTATTAGTACAAGGGACCGCAAGGAGATCCAACCAGTCAGTCCTAAAGGAAATCAACTCTGAATATCCATTAAAAGGACTAATGCTGAAGCTCCAATACTTTGGCCACCTGATGTGAAGAGTTGACTCAATGGAAACGACCCTGATGCTGGGAAAGACAGAGGGCAGGAGGAGAAGGGGACAACAGAGGACGAGATGGTTGGATGGCACCACCAACTCAATGGACACGAGTTTGAGCACACTCCAGGTTATAGTGAAGGACAGAGGAGCCTGGCTCACTGCCATCCATGGGTCTCAAAGAATCAGATGAGACTTAGTAACTGAACAACAGAAGATAACAGAAGGACCACTCTGTTCCCAGAGGCATTCCTTGAGAGGACAGGCCTTGGGGCAAGCCCCCTGCTCATTCAAGAACAAATCTCCTACAGGCTGGTCTAGAAACTTCTGCTGTTTTCCTTTTAAACAGCATATGTTTCAAAGTGGATACTAATCTCTCAGGCCATAATAGAGCTTCTGGTGTTGGTTTAACAAACATAACGAATCCAAAGGCACAAATTCAAGGTCATTTCTTTTTCCCACTTGCTGCAGAACATCATGGTTTTACCGTAATCAGAGGTAAAACCCTGATTTCAGAAAATGATGGCTGACTCTTTTCTATGCACTTACTATGTATTAGACACTGCCTTAGATTATTTGGGCTTCCCTGGTGGCTCCAATGGTAAAGAATCTGCCTGCATTGTGAGAGACCCAGGATCAATCTCAGGGTCGGGAAGATCCCCTAGAGAAGGAAATGGCTACCCATCCCAGAATTCTTGCCTGGAGAAGTCCATGGACAGAGGACCCTGGTGGGCTACAGTCCACAGGGTCCAAAAGAGTCAGACACGACTGCGTGACTAACACTTAGATTATTTGGGGAGGGGCTGGAAAAAGAAGATAGGCCAAATCGATGTCTATTCCTGAGCTCCATGCTAATGACTGGCTTTTGATCCTATCTATTAAAAGCACCTGGAAAATATTAAATAATATGAATGTCTTAGATTCTTCAGAGATATTCTCATTTGATAATTTCAACAAGCCTGTAGAACAGATGAGGTTACTCCCCCTTTGCTGACACTCAGCTTTTTCATCGGTAAATATAAGTCATTTGTCCAACAAACTTTTAAGTTCCAAGTATCAACTCCCTTCTTTTCTCAAGCCTAATCTTTATAGACACACTATTTTTATTGCTTTTTTTCCCCCCTTATTTGAGAACTATCACATGTATACTAAAAAAAAAACCAACATACAGAGATAAAAAACAACCATCACCTGCAAAGTGAACTCTGGGAAAAGCCACCATTCACATCTGAGGCCTGATGTGACAGAAACACAGAAACATCGGTTTCCATCTACACTTTTTTTACATTACAAGAAAATAAGATAATTCTGTACCTACTCTTTTGTAGCCTGCTTTTTATACTTACTAAAGCATGAACTTTTCCCCATGTCATTAAGTATTATACTGCATCATCTGAGCAGTTATGTAGGATCCCAGGGTATGTGTGCGCCCTCATTTATCAGCTCATCTGAATTAATTAGGTGTTACTGTCTGACAAAAGTTAGTCTTCCATTTCTACATCCAAGCTGGAAGAAGCAGGTACTCAGGTATTTGGAAGTGTGGAAACTGTTTCATCACTTGTCATGTAGCTGCATTAATATGTCATTTCTTTAGGGTACTTCCTTTTCAAAGGGATCAGAGACACATCTCTCTGCAAAAACTGCCTGGAAACCCCCTCAGATGTGGCTCCATATTCAAACTCAGCTCCCTTAAATCGCCAAGAGCAAGACAGCACTGAGAGTGTTCCACCTCCAGGCTCAGGACGGCCTTCTGTCAGAGTTGAGAGGTGACGAGAAAAGGAACACTGCAGGTTCCAGACACCAGGTTTGGCCTCAGCTCTGCCCTGACCTGGCTCGTGACCTCAGAGAATCACAGATCCCCGCAGTTTCATCCAAGAAGCACTCAAATGAGAGTAGCATCCTTCAAGCAATGAGTCTTTCCTCCAGGAGGCTTTGAGAATAAAGCAGAAAATTGCTGACTGCCTTGGGAAAACCAAGGCATCAACATTCAGGGCCCTTTGTCACCATACCAGTGGAAGGTGCAAGGTTTATTGTTGTTATTTTTTTTCCTAATCCAAATTCAGAAACTAAGTTGTAATGTAGACCATGCCAAGAAGCGCCAGCACAGGAGCCCACAGCTACCGGGAGCCTAGGGTGGTTTGGGTTGGGAAGTTGAACCCGTCCCAGCGAGTCCCCTGGTCTGGCAGCCAGGAGGCAACACAGAGGTCCACTGGGGCTCCAGTCTTGAGGATCTGAGAACAAACACTTTCTTAGCTCCAAACTCCCACCCCATGCTCTCTTTCACCATCCCCATCTGATAAATATTCCACCAACAGAAGGTCCCGCTGTGGTAGGAGAACCTCACTGAGGAGCAAATACTCTGCAAAGGAAATGCCCACTTATGAGACGATCCATACAACTGGAGCCACGCACACAATGGTGACTCCTGGGCCGGGCCAGGCCTGTGTTTCCACCATCAGCTGGCTTAAGTTCCAATCCTGAGGACCTGGGTGAATGTCCTCCCCTGAAGCATCCTGGATTAGAGAGAGGCTGGACCAGCAGGGGAACATGGTCCAGCTACATGGGGTCACAGAGGGCAGGGCCTAGGTGTTAGTCGCTCAGTCGTGCCCGACTCTTTGTGACCCCAAGGATTGTAGTCCATCAGGCTCCTCAGTCCATGGGATTCTCCAGGCAAGAATACGGGAGTGGGTAGCCATTTCCTTCTCCAGGGAATCTTCCCTACTTAGGGATCGAACCTGGGACTCCCGCACTGCAGGCAGATTCTTTACCATCTGAGCCACTTGGGAAGCCCTACGGGGCCTAGGAATCCTGAACCAAAATGTGTCCCTTCCATCTGTTCCCCAAAGCACCTAAACTCCCCACCATTAGAGTCTCTGCTAAGAACCCAGTGGGAATGTGTGAGTTTTACTAAGTATAAAACATAATGCTTTGTTGAAATTGAAGAGGTAACACATCAACCAGTCCCTAATAAACAAGTCCACTCAGCGCATTGCAAGACACTCCCTCCTCCAGCTGGAAGCAGGGATGAGGTGTGGCCATACCCAAGAGGCAGGCTTTGCCGGAGGATGAGGCAGGAGAGAGAAAGGGCAGAGCCCAGCCTCGCATCTTGCTGCAGACGGTGCTTCGCCTGCTGCAAGCACCGGTTCCAGAATAATTGGAGAGAAGGCTGGGTGTCTGGGCCACCCAACCAATGCGATGGTCACCAATGGCCCCAGCTCCAACCCCTCAAAAGGAACCTGACTCCATTTCTTCCTCTGAACTCCCAGAACAAACTGCCGCCCTGCATACATACTAAGGCTCTGGGAAAGAAGGGTTCGAGTCTATCCAAGCTGTAGTCCACTCCTTGGCCAGCAGCCCACTCTGCCCTACTGGCTGCCCCCACAGGTGCCTCAGTTCCCTGCACTGAGGGGCTATGTTTGGGCAAGACAGGGAAAGGAACGGTTCTCCTTGCTCTCTTGAGTTGTTTACTGCAAGACTCAGCGGGGGGAGATGTGGGGGTGGAGGGAGAAAGACACCCACCACCACTTGGAAATGCTTCCCATGGAAGGGAGCAGCAAGAGAACTGACAGAAGCACCTCACCGGAGATGCAGAGCTGGCTACCTGTCCTTTCAGATGGATCCTGCCCCCCCACCCCCCAACTGCAGACACCCAGCCTCTCTCTCAGCGGGGACTCCTGGTCCCCACATCTTCTCAGTTTGGTCTGGCTTCAGGCTCGGAGCCCTACCCCTCAGGCTTCTCCACCCTGGGGCTTGATTCTTTTGATCCTAAGCCTACCATCAGGAGGCCTGGAAGGGCCTCTCTGCTCCTAACAAGCAGCACCCACCTCATTCCCCTACTGGGCTTACTTCACTTAGCGAGGCACCCACTCCCATCACTGCTCACTGGTAAATAAAGGACAAGGAAGCATCATTCCCTCATATAACATTGGGAAATTCCTAACTTCCCCAGTTCAAAGAGCTCCAAAATCTAGCCTCACCAACACTCCCATCTTTGCACTAGAGTAACTCCAACCAGCTTCTCTGGGCTTGATTGAAAACTGACATGTGATACACCAGGAAGAAGACAGAACCTTCCATGGGACAAAGCTGTGTTCATATCCCAACTTGGCCCCTCACATTCTTTCTGAGCCTCACTGTCCTCACCTGTACATTGAAGATAATCAAAGCTGCTCTGGGGATTTTAAAAAATTCATTAGGAATACCACACAAAAGGTACAGAGAGCACACCCCATTCTCTATGAAAGATAGTTAGCATTCAAATTTGTCACATGTCCATTGTTTCTCCCCAGGTGGAATCCTTGGCTATTGATTTATACCCTGGCTTTACTTAAAAGCCTTTGATTATTTATTTTTTAGGCTTCCCTTGTAGCTCAGTTGGTAAGAATCCACCTGCAATTCAGGAGACCCCCGATTCAATTCCTGGATCAGGAAGATCTGCTGGAGAAGGGATAGGCTACCCACTCCAATAGTCTTGGGCTTCCTTTGTGGCTCAGCTGGATAAGAATCCACCTGCAATGTGGGAGACCTGAGTTTGATCCCTGGACTGGGAAAATCCCCTGGAGAAGGGAAAGGCTACCCATTCCAGTCTTCTGGCCTGGAGAATTCCATGGACTGTATAGTCCCTGAGGTCACAAAGAGTTGGACACGACTAAGCCACTTTCACTTTATTTAAAAATACATACAGATCCTGTCACAGTTAATGTTTTCCCTCTTTACTCCCCTAACCCCATCTCCTCCTGAGCACAGCACCAAGCAGGCACTCCACAAACAAGGCTCCCAGGAGAACCCCAGCCTGTCTCACACTTGAAATAGCCTGAGTGAGGTCAGCATCTCTGAAAGTCATCTGTCCATCCACATGCACTGGCCTGGTCTCAACACCCAGCAAAGATGAGTTGCCTTCAGGAACATTTGGGTATGTTGCTGTCAGGCACCAAACCCAACCACACAAGAAATCCTGAAGCTTCTCTCAAATCAGATCCCTCCTCTGTCTGCTCACCCCTGGCAACTGCATCAGGCCCAACTTCCCCCTGCAAGAGCTCAGCAATGACCGTCCACAGCTCTGAGAGAAGCAAAGACTCTCAGAAGCTGGAGCTGGAGCTAGGCCCATGAATAGTTGAATCGTCTCAACTAAAAATCCATCTGTCTCCACTAGGAGGCCTTCCAGGATGCTCCCAGACAGAATTCTATGTCAGTCCTCAGGGGCCCTGCCCAGTTCAGTTTCCACAGGACAGTAATTCCCTCTTCACTCCAGAGGCCAACCCCCTGAAGCTGTGAGCTGTGATCTGTCTTCAACTCTACACCAAGTGAGGTTTCAGTACATCGTAGCTAGTCAACAAACTCTTACTGAGTGATCTTAGCCTGTGATGCTGACACTGCTTTTCCCCTGCATTTTGTACATACGAAATCAGAAGTTGGGAGGGGCTTAGCCCTTCCTGGGGTCCCTCTGCTCTACACCAGAGGGAAAGAAGTCCTCCACACCAGGACACCTGCCACCAGAGCACACAGGGTGGCCCCCCTGCTGTTGCCTTGAAGGCTTGAGACTCCCAGAACACACCCATGAGAACAGTTTATCTCCTTTTGATTATTTGCCACCTCCTTCTAGACAGTAAACTCCCGAAGACCAGGCACCAGTCTGCCTCCTCTCACTGCATCCAGAACTAGTACCGAGGCGAGGCTGGGTTTCCATAAAAATTTGCTGCCAGAGGGCAATGGCTTGCCCTTCCCTTAGTGCCTGTCAGACTTTACGGGGTCTTTAGATCTCCGGGGGAGCTGCTTAAAATGCAGATTTTAATTCAGTAGGGCTAGAGCCTAGAGTCAGTCTGTATTTCTAATAAGCCCCCCGGGTGATGTGGAGGCGGCTGGAAAGCAGGGCACGCTCTGAGAGGTGAGACTGGAGTCGCTGGGGGCCCAGCAAGCTTGAGCTAATCCTCTTCTTTTCAAAAAAAAACAACCTGTTTTTCATGCCTAAGCACTTGGAGTTGTCCCTTCTCTCAGCTATGTCATGAGAACATCTCCTGATGCTTGGTATTAAGATTCCAAAAAATCAGACAGTGAAGCTTCAGCCCTGCAAAGCCAGGAGCCCCCAGGCTTACTCCCCTCTCTGCGGACTCCCAGTCGCAGCCAGGACCCAGGGTTCACACAGCTCACCCCTAACAACCTGGCCACAGCCACAGAGGCACGAATAGCTGCCGCTGCTTTCAAATTCCTGGAGCTCAGAACTGTACACGCTGAGCCCCATTCTAAAGACTTTTTTCCCTGCAGGCTTCATCTCTAGCTCCTCTGCCCTCTGCATATTTCATTCATGCTCCGGATGGAGTCTTAAATTGCAGGAAACCAGAACTCCGCAGATCAATTAGCCGAACTCACCACATGTCGTTTTTCTCATTTCACTATTAGAATAACACGGTTTCTGGGCTGAGTGTGGGCCTGCTGTGTCCCACTAGAGAGCAAACCCACCTGCCTTTGGAGAAGATCCATGAAAGGGCCAGAGCCCCAGCAGTGCCTTGTCACAGAAGACGGGGGACACTCTGCATCCTTCTGAGGATTATGTTTTTTTCCACACTGATAAGGGCTTTGAATGGTCACTGAGTTGGGCAGAACAAGCAGCCCACCTGTCTTCTGAGGGCTCTGGGCACAACACACCTGCTCCTCCCTGGGCTGTGTGGCTGAGGCAGAGGGGCAGCTCTGCCAGCAGAGTTGAATACTGAGCTCCTACAGACAGTCCCACTCACCAATCTATACCTCTTGTCTCCTCTCCAGCTTCCACGACAGCCAGATAAATTTTTAGGCTTTGTAAAAAAAAAAAAAAAAAAAAAAAAGTTAAAATCAAAGCAGAAAGGGCCTCTATTGCTGGTCCTACAGTGAAATTGCTAGAATCCAGTACCTCCTCCTCCCTCCCATCTCATGGCCACAAAATGAGGGCAGAGAGAACTCATGGTCTCCAACCTTCAGGGACTCCAAGGATTCATCGATGACTTATAGGGCTACTGCTCCTATGCAGTGCAGAATCCTAGGGACAACATGGCTTTCAGCTCATCAGGAATGAGTAAGTTTCAAAAATGAATGGAGGGCGATTTATGAAAGTCAGGTGGGACTGTTTACAAAATTAAAGCGTTTACTGGTGTGACTGAACAAAAAGCAACCAGTTCAAACTGTCTTTATCCAAAGAGCAACTTCAAAACATCCTGTTTCATTCAAGAAGTGAAGGTTTGGTTCAGCACGTACCGTATCTTTATCTAGCAAACCAACCTGATGAGTCAGTGGGCTGGGGAAAAGTGTGACACCCACAAAGATAAAACATTACTACAAAGGGCACCTCCTTCCAGCAGTGTGATGCATTTATGACAAAAGAGGTAATTTACCAACCATGATCCGCAAACGAAACCGAGTTACAATAGGCATATTTTCTCTTTTTTTACTCCATCAAATGAAGCCAGCTTCCAAGATCTGTACAGTATAATTTCCTACCCCATCCCACCCAGCAATTTATATTTTTCTTTCTCTTGGCAGACACTTTATTTTTGAGTTGTACACAGTTCTGTTTTGATAGCTCACCAGAACTGAGGGTAACAAATACTTCTAATTTGATTATTTGAAGAGTCTCATTAATTTTTCAAGCCACACAACACACACAGGCACAAACGTATTCGCCAGACATTCGCAACCAGTGAAGGTTAATAGGCACTTAATGTAACTGCAGACGTTACAAGCAATCTTCCTGTCCCACTGCATTTTCAAAGACCACATAAATATGTAATCTATTCCTCTCTTTTTCTATCATAACATTCCACTGGGGCAATCCTGATGAGCTGTCCCCTTGCTGCCTCCCCAGTAAAGTGATGCATGGTACCTGATGGATAGATATGGGTTTGAGTGAGGAGGATTTCTGCAGCCATCCATAAACCTAGCTCATTTAAATTGTGAGCTGTCAACTACCTGAGAAGAAAGAAAGAGCTGTCTTTAAATTATATTTTTAAAAAATTTATCACTCTATTGTCTAGAATGCAAGCAGAATTCTTATTTCCAGGCAGCAGGAGTAAAGGACCACCTGATCATCATGACACTCATTTCTCTCCCCAAGGAACTGCTCTCAGTGTCTTAAGAAGAGGGAAGAGGGCTCAAGGTGATTCTCCCTATAACTAGGTTTCTTCTGAGTGATGAACCAGATAATTGTTTAGATGGTCAAGTGGACCTGAACTGGGAAAAGAAACAGATTCAGGATGTCACTAAGAAAAGCTCCCCCTGACAAAAAGGGAAATTAAAGAGGAAACAAGCATTGCCCATTGGTGAATCTTCCCTCTGTCATAAGTAGGGCTCACAGGGGGAAAGCTAGGACTCAGAAAACAAGAGCATTCATGGGAAATCACAGAGCAGGCTTGTTTTGGATATTTCGCCTGATTGTGACAGAATTTCTTCCTAACCCCAAGGCATGCCACCCAGGGCAGAGACACCAGTGATGTTGATGTGCTGACTGATTCACCTGCTTCTCTGCAGGAAATAAAACTTCACTTACACACTTGCTCAGTCACAAAGGAGGGCTCATGAACACCATTTTACCTAGGGCACGCAAGTCACATTTCTGCCCCTAACATTTGCCAACAGACACAGTCGTAGGCTAAGAAACATTAATAAGTCACTTTCTCCACCTCAGCAGTTCAAATATGTTGAATCTCTGCCTCAGAGAAAAGACGAGGTGCACACAAATTCCAAGGTTGTATATCATGAAGGTTATGGAGCCTGTTTGAGACATCATGAAACCACCCAGCTGAATTTTAAGCTGCCTCTCCCTGGAGACCTGAGAACTCATGATTTCCCAGATAAACTACATTTGGAGGAAAACCTCTGTGAGCAAAAACCCAGAGAGAGTTCAATGATTCAGCTCTCCTTTGGCCTTTAATTGATTTGCAAGCAATACTCCATGCCTAGTGCTGGATGAAATACCTATTAATTTAAAGCCATTTATTACCACTTTCTTTCATCCAACACATTTTCCGATATGTTTATTGCTCATTATAAGTAATAGATTGACATCCCTTGAAGAGAAAGTCTTTTTAATACTTATAAAATGGTTTCTTGGAAGACATCAATTATAAAACTAGCTATGACACCAGTTGAGTAATGTAGCATTACAATTTCAGCAAATGTCATAAAACAATACTTTGTGTTCAAGTGACATCAGCAAGATGGCAAAACAGAAAGTCCCAGGCTTCATTCCCCAGCAGAAAATCCAACTTAAGAACAATATATGGTCCAAAAAGCCTTTATAATAACTCCATGAATCAATCAGAAAGTTATAGTACCCTTGGCAAGCTCAAGGCCCAAAACAAATGCCTTAAACGAGGTGGTAAAATTAATTTCATTGCAACCATGTCAGTCCCTCCCTCAACTTGGCACTACTCACCAATGGGAGGAAAATCCCTACTTGCAGCTTTTCCCTTGGAAGGGAGAGAGAACAGTGGAACATCCATCAGTGCTCTGACTTTTCAGGGGGCTGCCCACGGAAGTGGTTCTGTCTCACCAGATGCAGAGCACTGATGAGGAACCAGAATACCCTTGGATGCCTGGGGGCAGCAGAGAACAAAAAAGAGTTCAGCAGCTGTGGCAACACCAGAGAACCTGTAATACTGCAGAAAGAAACTGGCACAGCTCTCTGCATCTAGGAGAAGGTGCCCAGCCTGTGGTTCCTCCCTGCATCAAACATTCTAGCTTTGTGGAGGGCTGCCTGAGGAACTGGTTTATGTCTCAGGTGACTCAGAGCACTGACAGATGGCAAACTTTGAGTACTTGGGGGCCACAAAGAACAAACCAGAACTCAGTGACTTTTAGCAGTGCCAAACAATCTGCAGTGCCATGGACAGACACCAGAGGGATCAAGAGACAAGAAAGTCCTGAAAAAGAAACAGGCAAACCTCTCTCACTGGAAAAACACATGTACAAGCCCAGAGATTACACATTTCCAAAAAAGTTTTGAGAGGCTCCCCAAATCTCTAGCCTGGCTGACTGATGAAGTTCTTTCCCTGTATGATGCAAATCTGTAAAGGTTGAAAGAAATGACTTTCTTTTCCAAATGCACACATCCCAACACATAGCTACAAGTCACATGAAGAAACAAGGAAACATGGCCCAATCAAAGGACGAAAATAAATCTCCAGAAACCAAGCCTCAAATAACAGAGATATATGAATTTGAATTACCTAAAAAAGAATTCAATATAACCATCATAAAGAACAGTATATGGTCCAAAAAACCTTTATAATAACTCCATAAATCAATCAGAAACTTGTAGTACCCTTGGCAAGCTCAAAGACCAAAACAAATGCATTAAACGAGGTAATAAAATTCATTTCATTGCAACCATGTCAGCCATTTTTAACAAGCTCAGGAAAATGGTTCATAAACAAAATGAGATTATCAACAAGAGACAGATAATTGTAAGAAAAGCCAAGTCAAAAATCTGGAGGTGAACGACCAAATAAATGAACTGAAAAGTTCAACAATAGATTTGATCAAGCAAAAGAAAACTCCAGGAACTTAAAGAGATGTCATTTGAAATTACCCAGTTAGAGGAACAAGTTAAAAAAGAAATTAGAAAGAGTAAAGAAAGGCTGAAGGAGTGATGGGATACCTAGAAGAAGATTAATAAACACACTGTAGGATTCCCAAAAGAGAAAAAGCAGAAAGCATTATTTGAAGAAATAGCAGCTGCATATTCAAAAGCAGAGACATTACTTTGCCAACAAAGGTCCGTCTAGTCAAGGCTATGGTTTTTCCAGTGGTCATGTATGGATGTGAGAGTTGGACTGTGAAGAAAGGTGAGCGCCAAAGAATTGATGCTTTTGAACTGTGGTGTTGGAGAAGACTCTTGAGAGTCCCTTGGACTGCAAGGAGATCCAACCAGTCCATTCTGAAGGAGATCAGTCCTGGGTGTTCATTGGAAGGACTGATGCTAAAGCTGAAACTCCAATACTTTGGCCACCTAATGCAAAGAGTTGACTCATTGGAAAAGACCCTGATGCTGGGAGGGATTGGGGGCAGGAGGAGAAGGGGATGACAGAGGATAAGATGGCTGGATGGCATAACTGACTCAATGCACATGAGTTTGGGTGAACTCCAGGAATTGATGATGGATAGGGAGCCCTGGCATGCTGCAATTCATGGGGTCACAAAGAGTTGGACACGACTGAGCGACTGAACTGAACTGATGGACTTCAGATTCAAGAAGTCCATAGATCCCAGAAAGATGTATTCAAAGGAATCCACAATGAGATATATTATAATAAAATTGTCAAAAAGTAAAATTAAAAAAAAAAAAAGCTTGAAAGTGTCAAGAAAAAAGTGACTCACGAGGTACAAAGGAACTCCTGAGAGACTATCAGTAGATTTATCAATAGAAATCTTACAGGGAAGAAGGAAGTTGGATGACATATTTCATAAGCTGAAAGAATAAAACTGCCAACCAAAAATATCATATCAAGCAAAACTGTCCTTCAAAAAATGAAGGAGAAATAAAGACTTTCTGAGACAAAAGCTTAGTAGAGTTTATCACCACTAGACCTGTGCAACAACAAATGCTAAAAGGAGTCCTTTGAGTTGAAATGAAAGGATGCTATATAGCAAGAAGAAAGCATATCAAAGTATAAAGCTCATCGGCAAGAGTAAATATATACAGAAATATAGAATATTATAATATGTAATGGTGCTGCATAAATCGTCTTTAATTCTGGTAAAGCAATTAAAAGACAAAAGAACAAAAAGGACTAAAATTAGTGGATGAAAAAAAAAAAAAGATATAATTTGTAAAATCAATAATACAAAATGCATGGGGGGAGAAGTAAAAGGGCAGTTTTTATATGTAATTGAAGATATTAGCTCAAAACATATTGTTACAACTATGTTTTATTTAAGTCTCATGATAATCACAGAGATTATCTGAGAAGGGAATCAAAGACTATCACTACCAATTAAAAAAAAAAAAACACACAAAAAATGGGATACAGTGAGGGAAAAACAGGGAAATAAGGATGAAGAAGCTACAAGAAAGAAATATAACAATTTTTAAGTGACAATATTAAGCCCTACACTCTGAGTAATTACTCACTGATCAAAAGAGTCTCTAAATGGATTTTTTTTTAAATCCAACTGCATGCTGTCTCAGAGAAGATAATGGCACCCCACTCCAGTACTCTTGCCTGGAAAATCCCATGGACAGAAGAGCCTGGTAGGCTGCAATCCATGGGGTCGCGAAGAGTCGGACACAACTGAGCGACTTCACTTTCACTTTTTATTTTCATGCATTGGAGAAGGAAATGGCAACCCACTCCAGTGTTCTTGCCTGGAGAATCCCAGGCACGGGGGAGCCGGGTGGGCTGCCATCTATGGGGTCATACAGAGTTGGACACGACTGAAGTGACTTAGCAGCAGCAGCATGCTCTCTAAAACAGACTCACTCAAGATTTAAGGACATACATAGACCAAAGGCAAAAGGATGGAAAAATATATTCTACACAAATAGCAACCAAAAGAGAGCAGGGACTATCATAATTATATCATACAAAATAGACATTAAGATAAAAATTGTCACAAGAGACAAAGACATTACATGATGATAAAAAGGTCAATTCACCAGGAAGATATAATAATTATAAATATACAGTTGACTGTTGAAGAACAGGTTTGAACCACATGGGTCCACTTATACAGGGATTTTTTTCAATAAACATATAGTGGGCCCTCCTTGCTTGCATCCATGGATTCAACCAACCCAACCATGGATTCAACCAACCCAACCATGGATTCAACCAACCCAACCATGGATTGAAATTTCCACCCACAATTGGTTCCATCTGCAGATGTGAAACCTGTAGATATGAACAGCGGACTGTATTCATTGTACTGTCATTTTATTTAAGGGTCTTGAGCATCCATTGATTTTGGAATATGCAGGAGTGCATGGATACCGAGGGATGACTGTATATGCATCCAACATCAGAGCAATCAAATGTATGAAGCAAACACTGACAGAAGTGAAGGAAAAGGTAACAACATGGTAATAGGAAGATATGTCAATACGTCACTTTCAATAATGGGTAAATCATCCAGAATGAAGATCAATAAGGAAATGGAAGAGCAGAGCAACACTAAAGACCAAATTAACGTAATAGACACATATAGAACATTCTACCCAACAAGAACAGAATACACATTCTTCTCAGGGGTAGATGAAATATTCTCAAGGATAGATCACATGGTAGGTCATAAAACAAGTCAACAAATTTAAGAAGTTTGAAATCATATCAAATATCTTTTTTGATCACAATGGAATTAAATTAGAAGTCAAGAGTAGAAAGAAAATGGAGAAATTTTAAAATATGTGGAAATTACATGACACCAACACTGGGTCAAAGAAATCAAAAGGGAAATCAGAAAATACTTTGAGATCCAAAAAGTGCATACAAAAATGTATGGGGTATAAAAAAAGTAATACTAAGAGCAAAGCTTATAGCAGCAAATGCCAACATTTTAAAAGAATAAAGAGCTCTGTATAATCGGCTCCAGTTTCATCCACCTCATTAGAACTGATTCAAATGTATTCTTTTTAATGACTGAGTAATATTCCATTGTGTATATGTACCACAGTTTTCTTATCCATTCATCTGCCAGAAAAAAAAACACCAATACAGTATACTAACACATATATATGGAATTTAGAAAGATGGTAACGATGGCCCTGTATGCGAGACAGCAAAAGAGACACAGATGTATAGAACAGTCTTTTGGACTCTGTGGGAGAGGCAGGTGGGGGATGATTTGGGAGAATGGCATTGAAACATGTATAATATCATATAAGAAACGAATCGCCAGTCCAGGTTCGATGCAGGATACAGGAAGCTTGGGGCTGGTACACTGGGAAGACCCAGAGGGATGGTGTAGGGAGGGAGGTGGGAGGGGGGTTCAGGATTGGGAACACGTGTACACCCGTGGCAGATTCATGTTGATGTATGGCAAAACCAATACAATATTGTAAAGTAAAAAAATAAAATAAAATAAAATAAAAATAAAAGAATAAAGAGCTCAAATAAACAACTGAACATTATACCACCAGGAACAAGGAAAACACTAAGCTCAAAGTTAGTTGAAGGAAGGAAATCAGTATTAGAGCATAAATAGACAAAATCAGATCAGATCAGATCAGTCGCTCAGTCGTGTCCGACTCTTTGCGACCCCATGAATCGCAGCACGCCAGGCCTCCCTGTCCATCACCAACTCCCGGAGTTCACTGAGACTCACGTCCATCGAGTCAGTGATGCCATCCAGCCATCTCATCCTCTGCCGTCCCCTTCTCCTCCTGCCCCAATCCCTCCCAGCATCGAGGAAAACAATTTGTTAAAAATCAATGAAACTAAGAGCTGGTTTTTTGAAAAGGTAAACAACCCTGATGAGCCATAAGCTAGAACAACAACAACAACAACAAAAACTCAATCACTAAAACCAGAAATAAAGGTAGGAAACATTAGCACTAATTTTATAGAAATAAAATGGATAGGAAGAGAGTACTGTGACTACTTATAAGCCACTTAGATGAAATAGAAAAATGCTTAGAAACAGACAACCTAGCAAGACTGAATCACATAGAAATAGAAAATCTGAAAGACCTATACTGAATAGGAAGATTGAACCAGTAATTAAAAACCTACCCCAAAAGAGAGCCTCAGAACCAGATGGTTTCAAAAGAGAATGCTAAACATTTAAAAAAGAATCAACACCAAGCCTTCTCAGTCTCTTCCAAAATATTGAATAGGAACACTTCCAAACTTATTTTATGAGGCCAGCTTTACCCTATATCAATGTCACACAAAGACAATACAAGAAAATAAAACTATAGGCCAATGTTCCTGATGTATATTGATACAAACATCCTAAACAAAATACTAGCAACCTGAATTTAACAGCACACTCGAAGGATCATATACAGTGAGATTTATCCCTTAGATGCAAGAATGGTTCAACAAATGAAAACCAATCAATGTGACTGACAGAATGAAGGACAAAAGTCAAATGACCATCTCTAGTGAGATGAACCTTAATGACATTATGCATAGTGAGATAAGTCAGTTACAGAAGGACAAATACTCCTTTATTCCACTTAGCAGGTATCTAAAACAGTCAAACCTTAGAAATGTGAATTAGCACAGTTGCCAGGGTTTGGAGGAAGCGATAAATTGGAGTTGCTGTTCAATGTTCATGGAAGATAAAAACATTCTAGAGCTCGGCTGTACAACAACACACATACAGGTAAAACTGCACTGCATACTAAAAAATTTATAAGGTAGATTTCAAGTTATATACTTTCAGCACAATAAAAAAAATAAAAATAATAATTCCTGTCTAAGCCTAAAGTCTCACAAGAATCTGAACCCCAAACAATCTCACAAGCAGTTTTCTCCATCCTAAATTTAGCTTCCAAAGGAACAAGAGCAAAATGCTATCATCACTAAGCCATACAGAAAAGTTGATGGCACAATCCCCAAAGAAAAATGAAGGGTCAATGTCATCTAGGAAGCTAAGCATTTACCAATCCACTTGCAGACCTTCAGTTTCATATACACATATGTAAACCCACAAACGTATACCTAGAAACAGAGATGGCAAGCTAATAATAACACTGATATTCCAAGAGGAAATGGGGGACAGGGAGCAACTGAAGATTAGAGATGGTCCAGATAATTTTAGACTTGTAATATTAGAATCTTCTAAAAGAAAAATGGTGATGACTTGTGTAATTTTAAATAAACAAAATAAATTTTCCTGATTAAAAACACTATCAATTGGTTGTGGCATTCTCTCTCAATATATGTCACTGGTACATAAGAACAGCTAAGCCCTCTCTTGCATGACATACCTTTCCAAGCCAGGGAAATTTCACCTATCAGTGACAATCCACACCCTTTCTGGGCACTGAGTTCACTGCCCTTAGTTCCTTGAGACCAGGACAATGTAGTCCATCCACTCCCTGTCAAGGGAGTCAGACCTCATGTACAGAGACTACTCAGCACCTGTCTTTGCTCAAAGTAACAGTTCGTATGTGGTTCCCAAGGTAATACCCAGCTCTATGGAATGCTTACCCAAACAGAACTTCAAGGCAATAACTTGTGGTTATATTATTCAACAGTTATTCATCAAGTGCCCACGTTGTGCCAGATGCATCATTGCTGTCAGTGCTGGATACACAGCATGGAACAAATCAAAGACCCTGCCTTCTTGGGACTCACCTTTGTGAGTTCCTTTGGAGATGGTGTAACAATGTCACAGACAGTTAAGGGCTCTGGAGGAAACCAGAAGGGGACAATAATCTATAGAGTGATGAGTGGTGCTGGTCTACATGGGACAGTAGGGTACCACCTCTCCGAGAAAGTCATGCCAGAGCCAAGGCCTCAAATAAAGAGTGAGCCAGTCATGCAGGCAATTGTGAGTAAAGTGCCGCAGACAGAGGAAACAGGAAATGCCAAGGCTCTGAGGCCTTTTATTCTGATGGGTATCAACAAGTTGACCTCTAAAAGGGCTGCACCAACTCACACACACCAGCAGCGTCCGGGAGTGCCTCTTTCCCCACATTTTCACAAGTATCTCATTTAACCATATTACTTTTGTATTCTATAGAAAACAATGACAACTGGAGCTTTGGCTAGATGGAATCAGAGGAGTGGATGATGGGAGGGGAGAATGGGAAAGGAAGGCAGTTTCCATCTGGTACTTTCCAGACCACGCACTTTGCACCTCAATTAACAGGTGTTTTGATTCAGATCAACCATTCAAAAGAAAAGCATAAGGTACCCTCTTTTGCATGCAAAAGAGCTGAGGACTTGAGACTTTGGGAAATCAGGCCAAGGGCACTCAAACCTTAGGACATAACTGGAACTGACTTCTAATAATCCTGGCTCCAGAGCCTGGACTCTCTGTGACACTGGGCCTTCCAGCCAGGGGTACAGAAGAGCCCTCTAGGTAGTACCAGGGGGCATATACAAAGGTCATGGGAACCTATTCACTCAGAGCTCCCGCCTGACTGGAGCTGATTATCCTGGGTAATTTCTTGCATATGGATTTAATCTTCCTTTCACTAGATTTTTTTCAACAGTAGAAGCCAGTATTTCCCAATGCACCAGGAATTTATCTACAGCTGAAGTAAGTTACTGTCAGGAAGATGTGGATATGAATAATTAAGTCCCTATTAAGAATGCACACATCTTGTAATAAATCTCAAATTAGAATGTGCCAAGATCTTGTTAAACCTGCCAACACATATTCTTAAATAAGATGGGAATATAATTTGGAGCTTATCAGGAGATCCAACCTTTTGCAAAAGATGCTCTTTGACTGCTCAGAATTTTAATCTAGACATTACCTGAATCCATGTGGTCTATCATTCCACTGTGTTTATGCCCATTGTAAAAATCAACCAAGTACTTTATCTTGAGGGGAGCATTTATTTATCCTCCAATGAGGGGGGCATTTTAACACATATTTCATTAAGCCTCATTGTTTAGGATGAGACATTGTCTAAAAGAGTCTCACTCTAAATATACTTCACCTAAATTCTGAAAAATAATCATTTGTATTCATCACTGACTTAAATAGAACTTTGCTTAGAGCCCAAGCATTTTGCTTTCTGTTGTGGGAGGGATGGATCACAAAATCTTGAGGCAGACTGAGTTCCCAATGGTAAAATGGGAACAGGGTTCAAGATCCCATAAGCTAATAAGCTGCCCGCCCCATAGTAAGTGCTGAGTTAACTGTCAGGTGCAATTATTATTGTGTGGTGTGCCCCAATAATGCAGACTGATAACAGCCAATACATGTAACTAAGTTTTTGATAACTCAGAGGTATTATTCTGACATGAAAATAATATCAGTATATTTTCATAATCTTAATCTATAAGAATAAATTTTAAAATAATTATTAAATATAACATAATGAAGTCTTAAATATCCCTGTGACACTGGCAAAAGCCAATACAACCACATTCATTTTGCCATCAGGACGATAAAGACACCAGTGGTTGAGAACTTGGTTCTTACCAACGAAAAGGAAAGCCATACAGATGCCCAGCCTTCCACAGACCTCCGTACAGGGCCCCAGGGCTTCCTAACCCGATCGCCCAGTACAGTCCTTAAATGTAAAACCCTCAATTTTATATTCAAGCTGCGGAAGCTTGGGCAAAGCAAATAACCAATCTGTGCCTCAGAGTCCTCATGTATCGGGTGGGGAATAATAAAAATACATAATTGCCAGAGTTGCTGTGAAGAAAATGAACTAGTATATCAGTGTACAAGTCCCGCCACCCACGTGTAGTGTTGCCAGCTTGATGAACTGCTCTAAAGGAATATCCACTTGCTTTTTCTAGAGTGAGTCTTTATAACTTGGGAAATCATCCAGATTCTCAAGCAAAAGAAACAGGAGGAAAATGTCCTAGCAAGAAAGAAGACCATGAATGTATCATTCCTGCAGAGACCCCTCAGATCCTTAAGATCACCCCTTGGAATGAGCCGTCCACTGTCCGTGCCCACCTGTGAGACCGTTTCAGGGCAGCAGCGCATCATAGCCTTCTGTGCTAACACCCAGTTGGCAACTGAATCTCTTTCTGGTTAGTGGGGGACCAACCATGGAACATGATTGGACTGACCAGAGAACATGAGCCAGGAACCTTCCTGAAGGACAACCTTGAGATTTTACAGAACCTGTGTATCTTGCCCAGCTGGATGGCCAAACATGCTGGGGTCCCTGGGTCAGGGACCTTGATCCCTCGGCCATGCCCCCTTCAGGGCCCTTGCCTCCAAGCCCTCCCCCACCTCCTCAGCACTCTGGACAGAGGGCCAGCAACATGAAGATGGGCCTGGGGACAGTGACAGTTGGCCAAGGCCATCCAAAGGATGACTGACCTCACCCCCCCCAAAATAAACCTTTTGTTTAAACGATAAAAGGAAAATTCCAGAAAAGAAAAAAATAACCCATGCGGTCTACAGGGAAGAGATCAGATACTAAGACCCAAACCCAGTTTCCAAGCAGACAGGCCACGGGGGAGTCCTGGCAGGGATAGCACTGAGAATGGGACCAGGCACACAGTGCTGACTTCATAATACAGACCCCCTTCATCCTCAGCACAGAAGACAGTGACAAGGATAGCAGCACGCTACGGGCCACAGTGTGATGCTACATGTTTTCATGCTGTGTTTATTTACTCTTCAGAATAACACTAAAGAGCACATGCTATTATCATTCACTTTCCAGCTCAGACAAGTGAAGCTTAGAGCAGCTAGGAGACCCACCAGTCACGCAGTGGTTCAGAGCTACACCACCAACCAACCCAAGCCTTCTGCATCACTACCTCTAAACTATCTCATCTTCATAGCCCATGTGATGTTTGAACAATAGTTCTGCTAGGTCAAAGTCTTTGGGGACTTGAAAATGATCTATCAAGTCATGAACGGCTTTCAACTGGAAGGCTTCACCCTTGCTAGACTCTGGAAGCTGGGATGGTTAATTCTGTGTATCAACTTGACTGGGCCATGGAGTTCGCAGACATTTGACCAAACATAATTCTGAGTGTGTCTGTGAGGGGTGTTTCTGGGTGAAATGAACATTCCAGTAAGTAGACTGAGTAAAGCAGATTGCCCTCCCTAACATGAGTGGGCTTCACTTAATCAACTGAAGATATGAATAGAACAAAAGGCTGAGTAAGACAAAATTTCTTATGCCTAATTGAGCTGGGCCACTGGGCTTTTCTTGCCCTACTACCTAAATGGAAAAACTGATTCTCTTCGGAGCTCAAGACTGCCAGCTTTTGGACTGGAAATTACACCACTGGTTCGCCTGCTTCTCAGGCTCTTCAGACCCATATCTAAACTACACCGTCAGCTCTCCTGGGTCCCAAGCTTGCTGACGGCAGGTGATGGGACTTCTCAGCCTTCAAAATAAGAGAGCCTCTCAGCTCCCTTATTCTTATGTTTATATTTACTCCCCTGGCTCTCAAACTAGGCTCGATGGGAATTAATCAGTCATCAGGCTATTCAAATCAGCTGAGTCAGATCAGCTATTACTGCCTATTGCAGGAATTTACCTATCTCCACTCTACTGGTCCTCTTCCTCTGGAGAATCCTGGATAATACAGAAGCCAAGTATCACCTAAATCCAACTAAAGCCTTTGTTAACAGTGGAGCTTTCTTATGGGCTGTTGAGACATTAAGCATCCAATAGCCCAGGTTTTAAAACTAAACCTTAAGTAAACGTCCAACCTGAACAAATGCTGCTTTGAAAACAAAATGGGAAGCGATATGAAGAAAAGGACTTAGGGGGAGAGAGGAGGGGTGTAGGAGAGTGGCGCCCCCGTGCCCCTGCTCAGCACTCCCCACATTAGTGCTGCTCCACTGGCTCCTCCAGCACAGTGTGTCCTCTTGAGCACACACACCACCCCATACAGCAAGCTCGAGAAGCGCAGCACCCACAGGTGTCCTCAACTCACTGAGTCTACAGAAGGGTCTTGAAGAGTCTGGACAGGTCATGGCTAAGTCAGAACCTCCTTTGAAGTTCTCTCTCTCTCCCATGGACAAGACAGATTTCCCTGGCCCTCCAGCTAGGCTCAGTGGGGACTCATCTTTAATGGAGCTGGAGGCAGATCAGCCATTGTGGCACGTTACATGGAAAACAGATCTGGGACCCACCTCTGCCCTGCCAGGCCTCCCACCAGGCCTTTGCTTCTGAAAATTAGCTCCTTCATCATGACGAGCTATCCAAAAGCATAGAAGTTAAGAGATGACCTGCAGGCCCAATTCACAATATGTATGTCCCTGCCTTCTATCTCTGCTCAGTACCTCTGACTGGTTGAATCAGAGGTCCCTAGACATTGTGGCCATGGAAAATGTAACAGCAATTCCCAATCACCGGCAACTTAGAAGATGAGGGCTACATTCCTACAATGCTCCTAACATCTCCCAGCTCCTTCCACCAGCTTCAATCAAAATGCAAACTGACACCACCTCTGCATTTATATTAGGATAAAGCCAGATGAACTCACTTTTTAAATACATCATCACTTATTCTAAAGCCACCTGTCTCTCAGATCTCAAGACATGAATCTGCTCCAAATCTATCATCAGATGCACTGTAAAAAAATCACATGGAAAGCTAGAAGCAGAAATTTAAAAATGAGTGTAAATGCAGGGCTGGTACTTGATTATGTAGCCTGTTGTAAGCTCTTGACAGGAAAATATTCATCCATGCAACACTTCAACGAATACCTGGTAAGGAAGGACTCTGTACCAGGCACAGTTCATGGAGGCACAGAGATGGGGACTGAGGGACTTTAAGAGTCACCATTCACTCATGGACTCTGCCAAACTCCCTCCATTTGCCAAGAAAGGGTTCTGTGAGTCTGTGCAGAGACCTGCCCAGCCCAATTCATCCTCATAATTGAGCTTTCATCTAAGGGAGTCACATGCCAAACATAACTCAGCCATATGTAATTGTCATCATTTCATTTATTGAGCACCTGAGTCAGACATGTGACAAGTACTATGCACATTATACCCCTTAATCCACCTGACATTTCTGCAAGGTAAGTATTAGCACTGCTAGCTTACAGCTGAGAGCCAGAGAGGTTAAATGATTTGCCCAAAGCCATGAAACCAGTGAACAGTGGTAGAGATAAGATTCAAATTCCTCATCTGTCTGACGGCAAAGCTCATTTCCTTGTAGGCATGCACTATGACTCTCAAGGGGTTCAAAGGAGGCCTGCTCCTCACTCAACCATACAATCACCTTCACACCACTGTCTCTGAGGCTGGGAATTGTTGACTCCTCTGAGAACAGCTATGCGAAGGGTGGGACTGTAGCTGCAGGTCCCAGAATTGCCCCCCACTCCCTTGAGTCAGTCTTGTCTTCTATCAAATGACCGAGTGGGATAAGGGGACCCAAAGATGTCTTCCAGCCTCAGGGTCTCTGAATACCCACAACCGGAGGACTTGCCAAGGTGCAGCCAGGGATTCCAGCTCCCTCCCAGGGCACATGGTCCCACCGCCAGGCCTTGGCAGGCAGCCACACAGGGATGAGCTGACCCCAGAAAAATTGTCCCAGCCACAGCCACATCAGACACACAGCCCTGGCTGCCCACGTGTCCAAGTTCACCTCCCTTGCCCATAGAGTGCACTGTAGTTCATATTAGAGTTTTACAAAATCAAATCACATCACTCCCCTACACTAAAGATCACATCCCCCAACCATGGCTGATGGAAACCCTGGGCATGGTCTGAAAGCCCCTGGGCTCGCGCTGGCCCCTGGTCCCTCCCTGGAACCACAGGCCTGGCTCCTCCTCCCACCTCACCAGGGGCTCTTGCCCTTGCTCATCCATGAATCATTTTCTCCCATTCCCCACATTACAGTTCCCCTGTCCTCTAGGCTTGGGCTGGCAGGTCCCCTCCTGTGAGAGTCCCTCTGGCTGAGTATTCCCTGTCTCAGCAGAGAACACAATCAGTCCTTTTTCTGCTGAGACTCCCCCGCTGAGGACTCTGCTTCACCTGCCATCTGCACCCCATAGAGTGCCCATCACAAAGCCAGCCTCAGTGAAGACTCGCTGAACATCCAAAAGCACGACGCTGCTCATCTCAATCAACCCTATCTGCTGGCTGCTGCAAACGGCCAGACCGTCTCAAGGGTCTCTCTCAGCTCCTTCTGGCTGCCTGGTGGGTTGGCGATGGTGCTGAGACCCCTGCAGTAAAGTAAGTTCCCTGCTCTGTAGGAGTGAAGTTACACACACAGTAGTGTTTCCACACTATAAATTGCCATGCAAATACGTGGCAGCTCTTTTAGATATACATAACTAGTGTGAAACTACATCTCTGACAAATACTTAAATCACAGTACAAGCAGAACATGCTAACTACAAAAAGTAAGCCTCACAAACAAAGGGTGAGAGAGTACCAGGGGGACCAGGGAGGCTTCCCAGGGAAACAGGACCCCCACCAGGCCCCAAAAGAGGTAAAGACTCAGAGATATCAATAGCCAGAGCAGCTCAAGTGTGGCCCCACTGCAGGAGTGATCACAGGAGGAGTCAACCGATGCCAGCACACCCAAGCCTCACCTCTGACTCACAGGCTTAAGCTCTGGGCACCGACACACTTCATCACATCCCCAGGTGATTCTGATGCACATTAAAGAAAAGTAATCATCCAGTCGACATCACTTTCCTGACAAAGGTCTGTTTAGCAAAGCTATGGTTTTTCCAGTAGTCATGTATGGATGTCAGAGTTGAACCCTAAAGAAGGCTTAGCAACAAAGAACTGATGCTTTTGAATTGTGGTGCTGGAAAACACTCTTGAGAGTCCCTTGGACTACAAGGAGATCAAACCAGTCCGTCCGAAAGGAAATCAACCCTGAATTTTTATTGGAAGGACTGGTGCTGAAGCTGAAGCTCCAATACTTTGGCCACCTGATGCAAAGAGCCAACTCACTGGAAAAGATCCTGATGCTGAGAAAGATTAAAGGCAAAAGGAGAAGGGAGTGGCAGAGGATGTGATGGTTAGATAGCATCACAAATCAATGGACATGAATTTAAGCAAATCTAAGTAAATTTCAGGAGATAGTGAAGGACAGGGAAGCCTGGCTTGCTGCAGTCCATGGGGTCACAGAGTCGGACGCGACTTAGCAATGGAACAACAATGAATCACCCAGCTAAACAGAAGATCACCAGGCAAAAGGGTCTGGTGGCACCCAACACTGTTGGTAGGACAGTAACTTAGAAGAACCTTGAATGAAGGGAATTAAAAGTTGGAAATACATCTTAGGGCTAATAGCGAGGGGCTTTGAAAGTCAGGTTCAAGAACTAGGTCTGGATTCTAGGGGAAAGGACTTGGAAATAAAGGAGTGACATGGAAATTTTCCAGAAAGAGAAGGAAACAGCTCAGGAGGATGGGGAAGACAGCTGGTGAGAACAGAGAGGATGGTCAGTGGGTCACAGAAGGCTCCAGCAGACTGTGGGCCAGCACAGCCCTCCCTTGTCCCCAGGACCCCAGGCAGGATTTCACGGGGCAGCTACCACGGGTCCACCACCAAGCACAAACACCAAGGCTCCTTCCAAGGCATCTTCTCTGACCTTTCTAGTAAATCCAGGCTGAGGATGCTCTGACAAGGAAACACACAGGATCTCAAGGCACAAGTGAGAAAATCTTATTTGCAGGCCAAGAGAGTAAGAGATCCTTCAGAATTAAGTGCCCAAGCACTGCTACTTAGCAGAGATGTGTGCTGTGCCAGTACTCTAAGTTCCTGGAAACAAATAAATAGTAACTGTGATCTAGTCAAAGCCTGCTTTTCAGAAGAAAGCTGGCACATGCCTGCTGCATCTATAAATAAGCAAAGATATCTGTGAACACTAAATGTAAGTGCAATATTTTCTAAACACACACATTTGTTGGTGATGAATCTCAACGGTCTCTACTATTTAATAAAAAAAGAGAAATCAGGAGAGAGGAGATGTATGAACATCATATCCAAAGCATTACTATTAAAGTGAAGCACAGTGGTTAGTCTTTAATTCTGACTTGGGCATTTAAAAGAGGACCCATTACAGCCCAGCAGAACCTCTCTCTCCGGAGGGGTGGGGTCTCTGCCAAGGGAGCCCTTTTTTCTTGCCTCCTTCCACCACTCTCACACTGTGAGTTATGAAAATTTGACTATCTTTACAAGAGTACACAGATTCTGTGAGATAGACTTGCCTCAAAACAAAACAGATACATAACTTAGACTCCAAACGAGGAAGTGTGTGAACATCCAAACAATTTCCTTTTATGCTAAAATACATAGAATAGGTAATTTTTTAAAAGATTCCCTCTTTGGAAGGCATGAACAAGGTTCCAGCCAAACAAAAGGACATTGTTTCTACTTGTCTGAAAGCAGACAGGCTGTAAACATTCCAGCAAGATTTGGGGGGAGTCCTTTAACCTCCAGGTAAGAAAGGAAATGGTTTGAGAAAGGTCTCTCCAATTAGCTGAGCACAAAGAGAAAACAAAAATGTTTCAATTCTGGGTGCTGGAAAGATTTTTGTCTTCATTCAGGTCCCTGCACTCCTTGCCCTGTTGACCCACATTCTCTGCAAAGCAGACAATGCTTTTCTGGCCCTTCTGGTTTCAAAGATAACCTTCATGGTGAAAATCAATAGCTGTAACACAGTCTTTGGTTCAGAATGAAGCAATAACCCTGGCCCGACAATGAGGTCCCCTGTTGAGGTCAATGGGATGCTGACATAGACACCTCATTTTTTTCCCTCACAATCATGTCAACATTTGTAATGGCTGCCCTCTTGGCACTTGGGCAAGAATCCAACTCGATCCTGAAGAAAGACACCTGTGCTGTCCTGCCTTTCCCTAAAGAGAGAGATGGGCTCACCGTTCAGTCACCACTGCTCGTTAAACCAAACACTGGTTATATGGGGCTTGCAGGCCAGTGCTGCCTCCGCAGGACTCTGCTCAGCAATGGGGACACCATCATTCTGCTCAAGGAAAGAAGCTACATGTGAAAGACCACGTGTATGGGAGTCCATTCATGCAGTATGTTCCCAATAGGTACGTTTATAGAAACAAAGAGACCGGGGTAAAAGTGGAAACTCAGGGGATTTGGGAGGATGATGGAAATGTCCTCAGACTGGATTGTGGTGATGAGTTGCACGGCACTAAAATTTTACTATAGCTCATTGAACTATCAGAGAAGGCAATGGCACCCCACTCCAGTACTCTTGCCTGGAAAATCCCATGGACGGAGGAGGCTGGTGGGCTGCAGTCCATGGGGTCTCGAAGAGTCCGACACGACTGAGCGACTTCACTCTCACTTTTCACTTTCGTGCATTGGAGAAGGAAATGGCAACCCACTCCAGTGTTCTTGCCTGGAGAATCCCAGGGACGGGGGGAGCCTGGTGGGCTGCCATCTATGGGGTCGCACAGAGTCGGACACAACTGAAGCGACTTAGCAGCAGCAGCAGCAGCAGCATTGAACTATACACTTAAAACAGGCTAATGTTATATTAATACCTCTATAAAACCATTAAAAATTGCATTCATTGAGTAAAAATATAGAAATGTGATAAGTAAAAAACAACAGAACAGAATACTATCAAATAACATGACAAATTACTGAAAACACATATTGGTACACACAAGGGCATAGTAGAAATAAGAGAAAGAAATATGCTAATTCAAAAAGATACATGCACCCCTATGGTTCACAGCACTATTCACAACAGCCAAGACATGGAAGCAACCCAAGCGCCCATCGACAGCTGAAAGTATAAAGAAGATATGATGTGTGTGTGTGTACACACAATGGAATATTACTAAGCCATAAAAAGAGTGAAATTCTGCCATTTGCAACACTGTTGACGGACCTAGAGAGTATTATGCTTAGAGAAATAAGTCAGACAAGCATATATTACTTTGTCAAACATACAAAATGTGTTATCACTTGTATGTAGAATCTAAAAGTATATAACAAAATGAACAGAGTCATAAATATAGCTAGTGGATACCAGTGGTGAGAGGAAGGAGAGAGGGGTAAGACAAGGGTATGAAATTAAGAGATACAAACTACTACATATAAAATAGGTAAGCAAGAAAGATATATTATAAAGCATAGGGAAATATAATCATTATTTTAATAACTTTAAAGGGAGCATAATCTAGAAAAATATTGAACACTATGCTGTATACCTGAAATATTGTAACTCAACTGTATTTCAATTAAAAAGATATATCAAAGCATTTATAGTGATTATAAATCACTATAAATTTTCTAGGTAATTTTTTCTATGTAATGAGATATTATAGACATATTATTAGACTTTTTCTTCTTTATACTTTCTGTATGTTCCAAATTTTGACCATGAACATGCACTACTCTCATAATTCAGACATGAATGCGTTCAACTATGCAGGCATGAGTCATCAGCCCAGCGTACATAACCGGAAGAGCTCACAGCAATATTGAAGAAGATGCCACTTTGGGCCCCCTCAACTGAGTACACTCTAACTCCCTGGCTGTTGCTGAAACTCAGGGGCTTGAAAGAGTTAAGGCTTGTCTCTTCGAGTCAACACATCCCTCTCTCCTCAGGGAGCCCTCAGTGTGTGTTCTCAGAAGGGGGTCAGCACAGGGAAAGCAAACATTAATTAAGTCACATATTGCACACGCATTCACCAGCTCCCTGTTAATACGCTGGAACAAATTTCAATGTGTTCAATTCAATTAAATGTGGACGAGAGTAGCTGGAATGACATTAGCAAGTAGGAGCCCTGAGGTGCCTGTCCCCAGCTCACAGCACAGCCTATTTGTACAAAGGCTTTTTTCTTTCCCCATGAGAAGGGCTCTTTATTTTCTTGGAACACACAGCCTCAGTGTAACAGAGGATTTACTGGCCCCAACTAATGATTTCCTATCCTTCAGAATTAATATCACACACTGGATCCCGAGGTACTTTGCTGATACAGAATTTTCTAAAACAATAAACACTTTAGACCATGCTTCTCCATCAGAGGTATTAAGATTGAGGACAAGAGTCAGCTGAGGCCATTCCTTCCATTTGCTGGTTTGAAGAAGTGTTCTCAACTGAAGCAAATAGCATGTTTCCTTAACCTGCCCAGCAGGAATCCTCAGCTGGTCAGCATTTTTCCAAGAATGGCCCCCCACATGTCACAGGGATGGGCCCTGCAGCCTGGCTTGCACCACAGAGTCCAGCATCCCCTCTCAGACCACAGCTGCTGGGGCTGTGGGCAAAATTCTGGCCCAAGTATCCTCTCTCCTGACATTAGAACCAAGATCTGCAATGCTATTCTCTCCACTGGTCCTTTGAAATATGGATCTATAAATTCCAGAGCTCTGGGGCAGCCGTGTCCCAACAATGCACCAGAGGAAGCAGGTAAAGCCAAGTTCAGGAGACAGCAGAGAACACAGCTATGAGAAGGTGAGTGTGGCTTTCTAAATCTCCAACAGTCAGCTAGGTCCTTGAGACAGTTCCATGAGGTCAGCTCTCAGGTTGTACAAACTACTCTTTTATTCCAGACTTTGGCTTAAATTAGTCTGTTTTTGTGACTCACATCCAAAGGAGCCTTTGATAAAGAAGGTACAAGATACACTCCACTCTGAAAATAGGAACTACTTCCCTGGGCTGTCTGCCTGGAGTCATTAACAAAGGGAGAGCCAGAAAAAAGAATGCTTTCCTCCCCAGGAGTGAAGGCCCAGAGAGCTTCAAATTCAAGTTCTTCGGAAAGGGGCTCCCAGGTCAGATGTCCAGACAGGAAACCCACTAGAGCCTCCAGGATGATCAGTTCACTCAGTGGATCAGAATAGACTCCCCAAGGGCAGGAACCAGGGACAGCACCTGCCTCGCCCACCACTATATCTCGTGCACCCAGGACAGCATCTGCAGCATAAAAGGGGCTCAACGAGTACCCTCGGAACTCACCAGTAGATGACTAAACACTTAGTGAGCATTTATTTTGTGCAAAAATCATTCTAGGCACAGGGTCCAGAAGTTCCATATCCCAAGATGGAGCCATTGTCAGGGAGCAGGAAACAGCCCCACCTGGGGGAAATGCCAAGCATGTCTGCAGATTGTGACTGAAGAGAGAAAGCCTTGAGTATCAAGTTAAACAAATAATCTTCAAGTTGACTCATCTGCCGGTCACATCACACCACAGCTAAAATACCTACAGAATGGAAGTCATTTCCACAGTGGTTTCTTAAATCACACTTCCTACTTTGTTTCATCACCCTACCTCCTAGGTATTCCTACTTATCCAGAAGATTTTGTAGCCTCTTCCCTTTCTGTATCATGTGCTATGAAAATCCTGAGTGTACCAAGACATATATGGTCTCAGACTCACCAGTATCCTCCACGTCTGACCACAGGCACCCAACAGCTAAAGTTACGGAGAAGAGAGACCAGGTCAGCCTCAGCAGCCATCTGGCTCAAGGCAGAGAACAAGTGTAAGCTCACGTGAAAACCAGTGGCTCAGCTCGCTCCATTCTATCAACAGAGAGGACTCAGTTGATAACAGCATGGAATCCTGAACCTCCTGAGTGAAGGGACCTTCCAGTTGCTTTCTGTCTAGCAAGAAGCATTAATAAATACCCAATTATCTTTCCAATATGTGTTCTACAGGAGGGGTGAGTGATTTGGTAGAAAGAGTACCAGCCACTAGACAAGAGTAACTTCTCACTGTGGCCTCTCCACTAATTAATCCAAGTAACTATGTGACTTTCCAAGGCATTTCACTGTCCAGAGTCTTTTTCTCCATCTCTAAAGATGGGCCAATGATACTCCTTTGCAGTGTTATTTTCAATGATGAAGTCAGAGAATGCAGAGAGTCTAGCAGTGCCTGTCACATGGCAGGGACTCAGTAAGTGGTAGCTGTGACCCTAAGTAACTGATTTTATTCAGAGCAAGCTGTCACGTCAGTGTGAGCAGGGGCCAGGGTACAACCATGGACCTGCCTTTGGAATATAGTCACAGGCACGCACAGAGGCCTTCCTCCAGCAGCACATGCAACTACAGGAATGGCCAGTGACTAGGAGCCAAAGACATCTACCAAAACAGCAAGTGCAGTGAATGGTTTTTATATCATGGCCACCAGCATCCACCTCCCCTTCTCTGGGTTCCTTTGGAGAACCAGCTCTCTCCTACATTTAGTTCTTGGCTTTAGGTCACTCCAGTGAAGGACACAGCATGTGATCCAAAGCTCCGCCCCTCCATGCACTGAATTTTTCTGGCCATGTGGATGGGCACATGACACAGTCGGAGTCAATGAAAGGCAAGATATTTGCCATAACACTTCCTATGACCTGTTAGCACGAGAGGTTAGGGGCCTGGAGCCACTGCTGCCAGCTCACTGCCACAAGGACACTGAGTACCTGAGAACAGACGTGACACACAGAACGGAGCTCAGGTGAAGGGGGAAAACCAGGCCCTTTCGACCTGCACTGAGCTTAAAGCTCAAGTCACAGTGACCTCCTGAATCCTTGGTTTTGTCTTAATGGGTTCTATTCCCCAATCAATTTGAAGTCAGAATTGTGTCTCCCAATACTGGCAGAGTCCTGACTGATGCACGGAGAGGATGTGGAGCTGGTTAGAGGTGGGGGCAAGCAGAGAGGCCTGGATTCACTGTGGACTGTAGAGAAACCAGCCTCAAGAAGCAGCTGGACCAGACACACACAAACCCCAAAGCCCCGGGATGCATGTTCCCACCTGGGTGGGATATGTGCTGTTATTGCACAGAATGGCACTGGACTTGATCTCCATATAAGGGCCACACTCTCTTCAGCACAACGTGGAAGCTCCTCATAAATTCTACTTTCCTAACTGCTTCAAAGGAGAAAAAAAAAAAAAAAAAACTTGGATAAAACACACACAGGAGAAGGTGAACCGTTAAGGGACTTAGAAACTTCAGCTGTCATCATGGGAAGACAGCTTGGTTCGAGAGATTCTGATTGATTCTTGATTCTGGAGAGCAGAGACAACTCCCAGAGCCCTGCACTCCCTGCCAGTGGCACCAACGGGTTTACAAAAACTGTGCGTTCACAGTGATGTGGGAACAGCTAACCCCAAGAGAAAACCATTTCATGTAGCAACATTTGGAAAAACTTGCTCCTTCTAATGAGATGTCGAGGGAAGAAAACAAAAAGCTTCTGTGGCCACATTAGTTGAGGGCTGGTTTTAAAACTGGTGCACCAGTTTCTTCCCTGAAGAATGTCTCCTGCCCTTAACCTCAGGAATGTGCTTGGTCACTTGCCAATGGGGCACCAGGGCAGTGGGCACACAGGGCCCAGCCAACCCCACAAGGCAAGCACAGGTTTGCAAAAACGTACGTGATCAGACAAACTCTTGTCCATAGGACGTTTGGATGAACCAGCGTTCCAGGGAAAGCACTTTGTAAAAACACTGCCATCAAGGATGGTGGCTGAAGTAGACCCACTATGGCAAGAAAATTGCACCACCTGATCCCTGCTCACCTGTCTAGGCCATCGCAGTATGCCCGTACGCTCCTGTATTTCTCTCAGAATAAGAATTTCTTCCAATGAAAGAAAATAAAATTGAATACAAGAATTGGAATGGCATATTATTTCTCAGGTTACTAAAGAATATCTTATCTTGGGTACTTCTTTCAGCTCATCCCATAAAATTCATCGCCATGAATGAGTGACAGCATAAATAAATTCACTCAGTGGCCCAGCCAATCACTGTTGCATCCACTAGGGGTTGGAATAATTGTGATCTCAAGGGGCATTTTTGTGACCTTCTTGCCACTTACTCAGGACTGCGTTTCCAATGAAGAGTGTCCAACGGAAGTAATGAACAAACATGCCATAGAGCAGCAGAAACTGGAGGCCCCGCAAGGAAATGAGGACCTTCATGGATTATTTACAATAAAACAATTCTTACTAGAGTTTCAGACCTGAAGAGCAGAGCAGGCTGACATGGAAGATGCTTGGCTATTCACAGTCCACAATTTGTGGCTGAGGAAGGTGTCTGAAAACCTTGCCCCCTGACAACAGTGGAAATTTCTTCTATCAGCTCTGGTCTCCAAGTCATGTGCCCTGTTAGTTCCTCCCAGCTTTTCTTTTCCACTCCTTGTGCTGGCCTGCCCCTCTGGGGAGTGAAATATCTATACCCACCTCTCCCAGCACAATCTCATCTCAGGAAATAAGCTCCACTGCATTCGCACCAAAATGTAATGACTCATACCAGATAAATGATTTGTCCTAGATTCAGTATTAAAGCAAAAGAACCACACTCCCAAAGCAGGTTTTTTAGACATCAGAGAGCTGGTAGGTAACTTTCTTTGAGCAGAAGTGCCTTCGACCAAGTTCAAGTACATCATGAAGTTTATCCACTTCCACAGGTGTCAGAGGAAGATGCTTCAGGAGCACCAATCATCAGGGGAAAGGGAGCGGTGAATAGAGGCTCTTCATACCTGGTCCAGGTCAAGCCTCTGTGTCCACGCCCAGCTGTATCTGCAGAGTCTCAGGGGTCGGGGAGGAGGAGTTGGGGGGTAGAGCAGAGAGCAGACAGAGATCAGAAATCACAAAAGGTTTCCTTCCCCTCCCTGCTCAGGATCCTGTAGTCCAGGCTCACCCAGAGCAATAGAAATGCAAAGGTCACAGTCCATCTCTACACAAGAGCCACACACAGTGGAGTTGCTCAAGTTCAACACTCCAGTCCAGCAGGGGAAGAAGCAAGGACTGAAGGCAAGGGGCTTCCCTTGGTGGTCACTCAGAGGACCAACAGAGAGCTTTACAGAAAGCACTTGGTTGCTTTCTGTAAGGTTGGAAGTGTTGCTTCCAACCACCTCAGCTGCCTCTGCTCAAACCCCCATCATAGCCGCCCAGGAGGCTCCAGGCTCTCAGCCCCACTGTGTGAAACCCCAACTCCAACAGGAAGCACACACACACAGGTCTTCTTTAGGGCCACTGCCAACCCTCTTCTTTCAGACAAGCTGTCAATCCCTTCTGCAATACTAAGGACTCACCCTCTGGTGGGTCCCTGGATACCAGGCTGCCAACAAGACACTGTCCCAGTATAAGAAGACCAGAAGGCTCAGCTCTGGCTGCTATGAAGAGCACAGAGGGGCCTGCCCTGGCTCACTGATTCCCACTAGAGGTGTTCAGTTCAGGTGCTGATCTCTGGATACAACAGGTGTACACTGGAGAATTCAACTCTAGCTCCCAGAACAGACTTCACAGTGTTCATTTAACCAGACTGTGGTCCACATGGATGCCCAGTGCATTCTCTGTCTCACAGAAAGTGTCATCCGTAATGCTCTTGGAATTGGTATTTGCAGTACAGAAGGATATTTCACACAATAAAGAGCCCTCTCTCAAAAGCTAGTAGAATTTAACTACTTCGGAAAGCTTCTAAGAGAAATGAAGTTACACGTCCCTCCCTCCCTCCTCCAAGTGTTCCAGGCACCTGCAGCATCTAGCCAACATGTGAGCCTGGGAAAGTACATGGGTGGTCTCGGCGGGTGTGATCAGATGCCCCTGTCCAAGTGTACAGTCATTAATGCCAGTCCATCCTTCATGAACGACTCTCCTCTATGGCTGTTTCAGAATCAAAACATAGGTCATAAAGCCAGCATGTTTATTCTACTACAAGTCAGAAGTCATCCCACATTTGCATTAATAGCCTCCTGTAAAGACACTTGACATATCTTAGCTTTTAGTGACCTTGTGACACGTGCTGTCTCTGAAATGGGCTGTATGTTCATGGTACACATCAGAGCAGTGGTGCTTAAGAGAGAGTGATTTTGCCCCTGGGGGACGGTGGCCGATGTCTGGACACAGTTTGATTGAAACAGATGGGGGAGTGGGGAGGGGCTACTGACATTTAATGGGGAGAGGCCAGGAATGTAGCTAAACATCCTAACTGCACAGGATAGCCTCTCACAGGAAGTTTCCAGCCCAAATAGTTAACAGTGTCAAGGTTAAGAAACCTAGATGTGGAACAATGGGTTTTCAAACCACTCTGGGCATAAGGTTTATCTGAAGGGTTTACTCTACACGCAGGTTTCCAGATCCCTCTCCAAAAGACTTTGTTTCAGGTAGTCTGCGATGGGAATTTGCAAAAAAAAAAAAAAAAAGAAAAGAAAACACAACACAGAAAACTCACTCCTTTCCTCAAGCGGTTTGTTTTTGCTGCTGCTGCTGCTAAGTCGCTTCAGTCGTGTCCAACTCTGTGCGACCCCATAGACGGCAGCCCACCAGGCTCCCCCGTTCCTGGGATTCTCCAGGCAAGAACACTGGAGTGGGTTGCCATTTCCTTCTCCATTGTTTTTGCTAACGCCTCAAAAGGATGGGCTTGCAATTCCAGAATCTGCCACCAGGGAGCAGTCCTTTCAGCTTGGGCAACAAACCACACAAAAGTTCTTAAGAAGAATCTCACAAACACATATGCTTTGTTTCATAACTACAATTAAGGAGCAACATGGACTAAATATAGAAACTGAATAAAATCACATAATATAGTGCAATACTTAAAAGGAATGCAAACATCAAACACTAGGGGCACCCTGCCGACAAATATTCTCCTCTGCCTGAGTTAACATAAACTGAATCTTTTATTAGAGTCAAGCAACTTAAGAAATGGAGGGACTTAAGACATCCAGTCCTACAGTCTCATTTTAACAGACAAGGACATCCTGGCTTCTAGAGCTTGTGACCTTGCCAGGCTGTGCCCACCCAGAGTCTCATCTGTCAGCACTTCAGGGAAGATATAGAGTTCCTTCCCCAATGGGCTCTTCCCATTTATGGGCTGGACATGTATGCCTTAAAAACACATCCTTAGTTGCTTGAACATCTTGCACAAACCCACAGAGGTGGGCCTTACCTGGATCCCTAGCCCAGTGTTGCCAACTTGCTTTATCCTGAGAATCACCTGGGACCTGGTAAAAAATGTAGGACCTCCTCCTGGAGAATCCCTTGCAGCAGGTCCAGAGCGGGGCTGAGCACCCCTCTGAGCAAGCCCCAAGGCCAGAAGACACTCCAGCTCTGGCTCCATTCCCAACTTTCCCACAATGCCATCCCTCTCAGAATCACCTAGGCACCATTCCAGACTGATGGGACCCTGGGGGAGCTGGGTCCAGGACTGTCTACTTTAACAAACTCCAGGTTGATCCTTTTGAACATGAAGGTTGAGAACCCTTACATTCTCTATGGAAACCACTTATAGGAAAGGATGCCCTCCCTTGTCTGGTAGGAGCATCCTCTAGAGCAACAGACGGGGAGCTGGGTGGACATAAATGCACAGACTGTTGCAGGCACTCCACCAAAACCAGGGCACTTTGTTTGTTAGCACTCATCTTAGCCTCATCTCATCCTAGCACACCTGTGTAAAAGAGATTCTCACGTGAGTAAACACACCTACTCAGCTGCCCAAGACCATGGGGCTAGTGAGTGGCAGAGTCAAACTCATGTCTGTTGCACTCAAAGCCCCTTTCTTCGTTTGACATGTGAGAGACAATTTCAGTAAGGCCTCAATTTCCCCTTTCCATGCACTGAATTCCTTTCAGTTTCCTCTCCTAGGGCACAGCAGAAGAGACCCTTAAGACTTTGAAGCCCAGGAAGGCTGGGAGCTTGCACTGTCTCACAGTCTGCTCTAGTCTTCGGATCTGGTTACCAGTCACATGGGAGCCTGAATCACAGCCTGAGCAGGAACTTGTTCCCCTCCTCACTCTTCTCTGCCCATCCTTCCTCCTGGATGTCTAACTCACATGGAGACAATCTGTCTCAACTCTGCATTGCTTGACCCCAACCTGCTTCCAGCTGCAACTTCCAAGTCTAAAGATAGGAGTCAGAACAGGGAGGAGAGGAGGACCAAGATAACCAGCCTTTGATTAACACTGAGAGGCACCTCCTTCTCCAAAGATGGGGGTGGCGGGGTGGGGGTGTGGGCAGTGAAGGGAGATGGTGATGGTACAAATGAGACGGTGATGATGAAAGTGCTGTCTGTGAGGGAAAGCACCACACAAACAGGAGTTATCATTCACGTTACACAGAAGCAACAGGGAAACACAGCTTTTTCCAGCCAACCCTCTGAGAATCACCTTCTGCAACTGAAGAAAGGCAAGGTCTTGGGAAAAGCTCAAGATGAGGACTCCACACAGCACCAGTGCCAAACTTGGCACTAAGCACCACGAAGAAAACCAAAAGGTGTGAGACCGTGGCCTTGACTTCGAGAAGCTGATGATCTGGGGAAAAGGGGAGGAGATTCCCCAAGCCCCCATGACATAGGTCTACAGGAGGTCAGAGGCAGAAGAGGTTGCCCAGACCCTCCGAGTTCTGGCCCCTAGGCACACCTCACAGGCATCCACTCACCTCCCCCTACTGTCTCATCCGGTCAAGCCCATCGTCTGCTGGCTGGACAGCACTCTACTCTCCCCTACACCAATCCATCCCTCCCCAACACTGCAGAGGAAGTCATCTTTCTATAATCTGCCACAGTTTGAAATCTAACCCCACTTAAATGCCCCAGTGGCTCCTTGTGACTTTCTGGGGAAGATTCAGATTGCAGTGTGAAGTCCTCTAGAAAGTTCACTGCCTCCCCTCACAGCCTCCTGCTGTGCTCCGAGCTCCTCTGGCAGGCTGGACTCACTACCTCAGAGCTGAAGCCCTAGGGCTGCCCCCTGGACTTGTCTCTCACACTCCCACTCAGTCTCTGCCTGGTTCATGCTCCTGTCGCCATATGATTTCAGCAGCTGTAACAGTCTCTGGTCCTTCTGAAGCCTTTCCTGAGCCCCTCCCATTCTAGCACAGGTAATACTGTTCAGCCCTCTCAGATTGCAGAACAGGTGAACATTTTCATACCAGAATGTTTTCATATTATAATTACCCGTGAAATATGCATTTCCTCTTCTAAACAGAATAGGAATCACCCACAGATTATGTTAATGGATTCAGCAGGCCTGGAGTGGGGCCTGCAACCTTGCATGTCTAACCAGCTACCAGGTGATGTTGCTGCTGCTGCTGGGCTGTGGACCATGGATAGTCCACGATGGATCAGGCAGGGCCATGCTCATCTTGTTCACTGTATATCCCTAGCTCCAGGCCCAAACCTAACACATGCTGGTACTCAACAAATTGTGACAGAATGAATAAATACGGAAGATGGAAGGGATGGAGACACACACTCAGGAGTCTGGGGTTCAGATAATAGCTTCACTGGAGACATAGAAGACAGTTATGTGGACAATGTCCACAAAATTAATACTGCCCCTTACAAATCAGACCTTCCTGACAAATATATAAGCATCCACTTATAAAGTTGACTTTCCACCCAAATCCAATCCACAGAGCAAGTATAAGACCAAAACAGAACATCTGAACTTAGTGATTTTGTGCCCTTTACCAAAGCTAAACAAATTGCTACTTGCTGCAATCTCAGACAGGGGGCCACAGCGCCTGTACTTAACTGTGAATTATTAATGTGAAAGATTTGCATGTGCTTTTTATGATTATGGCCGACTTTGATGTCTTTGTGCCCTGCTTAGGGCTTCCACACACAACTATAATTTCTTTGCCAAAAAAAAACACAATTTGCATAGACCCGGTATAGAAAATGTGTTGAAGTCGTTTCAATATAAAATGAAATTGCAACAATTATATTGCTCCTCCGTTGCCAAGGGTGATCTGAAAGGATGACGCATTGGGACTTGTATAAATCACCATCAAGAGAAAAGTAGCACAACATCTCTTTGGAAGCCAGACTCTCAGATTCTACAGACCAATGATTTCAATATCTCTGAATGGGGAAAATGGAGGTAAGCATTTGCAACAACTTCAATAACCGGCAGCAGATCAATACAGCTAGAAGGCTGCCCTCCTCGCCCTAAGCCTTCCAAAGAACTCAGTCCAACTTGCACGTTTCCTTACAAAGATCACAATGTAGAACTCAACACACCAGTTCAGGTTGTACACAATGAAGAAGGAACTGGTGAAAAGGGAATTTTTAGGTAACTCTTCAAAGTCAAAATCGATATTTCTCTGAAGAATAGAAAGGCAAGCATGCGGCTGAGTCCTTATTTACATATGTGTGGCTCTCGATATATGCCTGCCCCATGGCGGAAAGAAGAAATCAATAGTTTCTCACAGGAAACCTGAAGTACAGAGGGACAGGAAGGATACAAAAGGGGTTTGGGGTTTGTATCTCTTTTTAATTCCAACTCTGCACATCCTCAGGGTAATATCTGTAATTGCCAAAAGACCTGCTATAATGGAGGGCATCTATTAAAATAGTCGATATTATTGAGTGCCTAATTTCAAGTTGGCCCAGTTCTTAGTGCTGAGAATTCAGGTTTCTGGCTTAATCAAGTGAAGCGATGGAGGAGCCATTTGCTGAGACAAGTACTACAAGAGGAAGAGCAAGCTGACAACACTGTGGTGCAGGGAATATATAAGCTTCCTAGGGCTGCCATAATAAATCCCCATGAACTAGGTGGCTTAAACAATAGAAACATATTGCCTCACAATTCTGGAGGCCGGAGGTCCAAGACCAAGGGGTTGGCAGGGTCGGTGCCTTCCAAGGGATACGAGGGACAATCTGTTCCAGGTCTCTGAGATTCCTATGGTTTGCTGACCATCTTTGGCATTCCTTGACCTGTAGATTCATCACCCCTGACTTTTACCTTCATCTTCACATGGCATTCTCCCTGTGTCGATTCCCACAATCTCCCCCCTGTGCACATCTATCTTGGTGTTGAAATTTGCTCTTTTTATAAGGACCTATTCATATTGGATTAAGAGCTTAAGAGTTCATTTTACCTTGATTTTAACCTCTATAAGATCCTATTCCCACATAAGGTCCCATTCTGAGGTCCCAAGGGCAAGAATTTCAATGCATCCTTCTTGAGGGACACAATTCACCGTCTACCATGGAAGAAAGGGAAGGTGGTAAGCCCAGGTCTCAGCAGGGTGAGGGTGAGCTTCCTGGGCACGCATGGGTGTTTAGACCAGGAGAAAAATTTGAATGATAGATATAGGTTAAGAGGATATGTTCATGTATCGGTTCAAACAGAAACAGACGTTAGAAGGTCAGGTCAGGTTCTCAGTGAGGGTGGTGTGGCTAAAGCCATGGCATGAATGAGATTGCCCCAAGAGGAGTTATAGTGCTTCAGAGAGTACGGGCACCAAGCAGGAACCCAGAAGTAGTGCTCTTCAGAGATAGATAAGGGAGGAGGTGTTGCCAAGGCGGTGGGAGAAGACCTGAGAGGGAAACATTGCCAAGCTTCAGAGAAAAGAAGGTCTGAAGAAGAGTCACTGCTTCCATTAGGAAATCCCAGTTATCTATGACTACACAACTAACTTCTCCAAACTCAACAGCTTGATGCAACATCACCTGTTATCTCTCAGTTCCATGGGCAGGAGTCTAAGTGGGGCTTGGCTGAGCAATGCTCTTGTACCATGTGGGACCAATGGGTGTCACCGTGTGGTATTCACCTAGGGGGTGAACTGGTCTGGAGGGTCCACCAATATTGCTCCCTGTCATGTCAGCACCTAGGGGTGGGAGATGGACAGGGGAAATGGCTGGACCCGGTGACATGTGTCCTGCAGAGCGCCCACTCACAGCCTCTGCAGCGCATGGTCTCAAGGGCAGGCTCTGTCTGGCTTGTGCCTTTCTATCCTCCTGGTCCCAGTGGAAGCAGTCTTCAGATGCAAAATGAAAATGTGGGAATTCTACAAAAAGCAGGAAAAGGTGTCATTAAAGAAAAATAATATACACTTAAAAACTTGTTAAGAGGATAGATCTCATGTGAAAGGGTCTTACCACAATAAAAAGAAAGGATTAAATGAGATAACCAGGTACAATCTCTTAGTATTGAGTCTGGCACACATTAATCATCCATTATATGGTCTCTATGACTTAATCAGTTCTACAAGGCTTGTTATGCAAAGCAATATACACATCCATTTCTCTCTCCCCAGAGGCACTCTGGTAGCTATTTTTATAAACCAGCATTATCTTTTGGAAGGATGGCCTGGGCATAAAAGGAGTTAGGGAATAAGCCTGTTCTAACTCGAAAATAATAAAGCTTTTAAAATGGTTAAGACCACAGAAGGGGGGAAAAAAATCTTGAAGAAAATCTGCATGTTCCCAGCTAACTAGAGGATAGTATACGTTTCTTGAAAAGAAACAGCTCTCACAAAATCAAATCAACAAAATTAGAAATGAAAATGTAGAGATCACAACAGACAACACAGAAATACAAAGGATCATAAGAGACTACTATCAGCAACTATATGCAAATAAAATGGACAACTTGGAAGAAAAGAACAAATTATTAGTAAAGTACAACTTTCCAAAACTGAACCAGGAAGAAATAGAAAATCTTAACAGACCCATCACAAGCACGGAAATTGAAACTGTAATCAGAAATCTTCCAACAAGCAAAAGCCCAGGACCAAATGGTTTCACAGCTGAATTCTACCAAAAATTTAGAGAAGAACTAACACCTATCCTACTCAAACTCTTCCAGAAAATTGCAGAGCAAGGTAAACTTCCAAACTCATTCTATGAGGCCACCATCACCCTAATATCAAAACCTGACAAAAATGCCACAAAAAAAGAAAACTACAGGCCAATATCACTGATGAACACAGATGCAAAAATCCTTAACAAAATTCTAGCAAACAGAATCCAACAACACATTAAAAAGATCATACATCATGACCAAGTGAGCTTTATCCCAGGGATGCAAGGATTCTTCAATATCCACAAATCAATAAATGTAATACACCACATTAACAAATTGAAAGATAAAAATCATATGATTATCTCAATAGATGCAGAGAAAGCCTTTGACAAAATTCAACATCCATTTATGATAAAAACCCTCCAGAAAGCAGGCATAGAAGGAACATACCTCAACATAATAAAAGCTATATATGACAAACCCTCAGCAAACATTACCCTCAATGGTGAAAAATTGAAAGGATTTCCCCTAAAGTTGGGAACAAGACAAGGATGCACACTCTCACCACTACTATTCAACATAGTTTTGGAAGTTTTGGCCATAGCAATCAGAGCAGGAAAATAAAAGGAATCCAAATTATAAAAGAAGAAGCAAAACTCTTACTGTTTTCAGATGACACGATCCTCTATATAGAAAACCCTAAAAACTCCACCAGAAAATTACTAGAGCTAATCAATGAATCAATGCAACTTTACTATATTAATCAATGAATATAGTAAAGTTGCAAAATATAAAATCAACACACAGAAATCCCTTGCATTCCTATACACTAACAATGAGAAAGCAGAACAAGAAATTAAGGAAACAATTCCATTCACCATTGCAATGAAAAGAACAAAATACTTAGGAATCTATCTACCTAAAGAAACAAAAGACCTATATATATAGAAAACTATAAAACATTGGTGAAAGAAATCAAAGAGGACACTAACAGATGGAGAAATATACCATGTTCATGGATCAGAAGAATCAATATAGTGAAAAATGAGAATACTATCCAAAGCAATCTATAGATTCAATGCAATCCCTATCAAGCTACCAACGGTATTTTTCAAAGAACTAGAACAAATAATTTCACAATTTGTATGGAAATACAAAAGACCACAAATAGCCAAAGCAATCTTGAGAAAGAAGAATGGAACTGGAGGAATCAACCTGCCTGACTTCAGGCTCTACTACAAAGCCACAGTCATCAAGACAATATGGTACTGGCACAAAGACAGAAATATAGATCAATGGAACAAAATAGAAAGCCCAGAGATAAATCCACACACCTACGGACACCTTATCTTTGACAAAGGAGGCAAGAATATACAATGGAAAAAAGACAATATGGTCTGGGAAACAAGTGGTGCTGGGAAAACTGGTCAACCGCTTGTAAAAGAATGAAACTAGATCACTTTCTAACACCATACACAAAAATAAACTCAAAATGGAGTAAAGATCTAAATGTAAGACCAGAAACTATAAAACTCCTAAAGGAAAACATAGGCAAAAACACTCTCCAACATAAACCACAGCAGGATCCTCTATGACCCACCTCCCAGAATATTGGAAATAAAAGAAAAATAAACAAATGGGACATAATTAAAATTAAAAGCTTCTGCACAATGAAGGAAACTATAAGCAAGGTGAAAAGACAGACTTCAGAATGGGAGAAAATAATAGCAAATGAAGCAACTAAGAATTAATCTCAAAAATATACAAGCAACTCCTACAGCTCAATTCCAGAAAAATAAATGACCCAATCAAAAAGTGGGCCAAAGAACTAAACAGACATTTCTCCAAAGAAGATATACAGATGGCTAACAAATATATGAAATGATGCTCAGCATCACACATTATCAGAGAAATGCAAATCAAAACCACAATGAGGTACCATTTCATGCCAGTCAGAATGTCTGCGATCCAAAAGTCCACAAGCAATAAATGCTGGAGAGGGTGTGGAGAAAACAGAGCCCTCTTACACTGTTGGTGGGAATGCAAATTAGCACAGCCACTATGGAGAACAGTGTGGAGATTCCTTAAAAAACTGAAACTAGAACTGCCATATGACCCAGCAATCCCACTGCTGGGCATACACACCGAGGAAACCAGAATTGAAAGAGACACATGTACCCCAATGTTTATCACAGCACTGTTTACAACAGCCAGGACATGAGAGCAACCTACGTGTCCATCGGCAGATGAATGGATAAGAAAGCTGTGGTACATATACACAATGCAATATTACTTAGCCATTAAAAAGAATACATTTGAATTAGTTCTAATGAGGTGGATGAAACTGGATCCTATTATACAGAGTGAAATAAGCCAGAAAGAAAAACACCAATACAGTATACTAATGCATATATATGGAATTTAGAAAGATGGTAATGATAACCCTGTATCAGTTCAGTTCAGCTGCTCAGTCATGTCCGACTCTTTGCGACCCCATGAATCGCAGCACGCCAGGCCTCCCTGTCCATCACCAACTCCTGGAGTTCACTCAGACTCACATCCGTCAGGTTGATGATGCCATCCAGCCATCTCATCCTCTGTCGTCCCCTTTTCCTCCTGCCCCCAATCCCTCCCAGTATCAGGGTCTTTTCCAATGAGTCAACTTTTCCCATGAGGTGGCCAAAGTACTGGAGCTTCAGCTTTAGCATCATTCCCTCCAAAGAACACTCAGGGCTGATCTCCTTCAGAATGGACTGGTCGGATCTCCTTGCCGTCCAAGTGACTCCCAGGAGTCTTCTCCAACACCACAGTTCAAAAGCATCAATTCTTCATCACTCAGTTTTCTTCACAGTCCAACTCTCACATCCATACATGACCACTGGAAAAACCATAGCCTTCACTAGACGGACCTTTGTTGGCAAAGTAATGTCTCTGCTTTTCAATATGTTGTATGCAAGACAGCAAAAGAGACACAGATGTATAAAACAGTCTTTTGGACTCTGTGGGAGAGGGCGAGGGCGGGATGATATGGGAGAATGGTATGGAAACATGTACATTATCACATGTGAAACGAATCGCCAGTACAGTTTTGATGCATGATACAGGGTGCTCGGGGCTGGTGCACTAGGAAGACCCAGAGGGACAGGATAGGGAGGGAGGGCGGAGAGGGGTTCAGGATGGAGAACACATGTACACCCATGGCAGATTCATGTCAATGTATGGCAAAACGAATACAATATTGTAAAGTAAAAAAAATAAAATAAAATAAATTTTTAAAAAACAGAAAAGAAATAGCTCTCTCAATGAGACCATCATTGCTATTGAGTACATTAGAGGTAAGAGTAATTTATTCAGGCATTACTATTATTCATAGCATCTAAGTTAAGAACCTTCCTACCAATGTAAGAGACATGGGTTCAGTCCTTGGATTGGGAAGATCCCCTGGCAAAAGAAAAGGCAACCTGCTCCAGTATTCTTGCCTGAAAAATTCCATGGACCCAGAGAAGCATGGCGGTTTTTCTGGGTCCATGGGTTCTCAAAAAGTCAGTCATGCCCAAGCATGCACACACGCATGCATACAAGTTATGTAAATATATTGGTTTAAAAAGCTTTTTAGACAATGAAGTTACATGTTTAAACACAGTTGAATCATTTTACATTGTCAAACATCAAAATTGTTTTAAAAACCAAAAGTGAAAAAATATAAAAGTTGGTATCAATGCAGCATGAAAGTACCACTACCCTGACAGCATTAAGTTTGATCAGTCTTCACACCAATGATGTGAGTTTCTATCTTATCAATAGGCATGCTTCCCATGAGCACTATATGAAGGACACATTTCATTCTAGGTCAAGACAGCTGACTCCATCAGGACCCAGCTGAATGCAGATGGTCACAGTTACCAACTAGGGCTGAGCAGCAGGTTCAGTGAGTGACCACATCTGTTCCAGAACACAGGCGCAAAAACATTCCCGACCCAACCAAAGGCCACTGCACTTGAGGTGATCTCAGGTGGAGAAGAATCTGGATGAAGACCAAAGCACCAAAGAAGCAGGATGCTGGGAGGGAAACAGGATGGCCAGGAAAGGTAGAACAGCAAGGAGAACATCAGCCGGAGCAGCAGGCTGTAGAAAGAGCTCGGCCAGATGGCTGGTGCTGTAGCTGCAGCAAGGCACTCAGTTCTCAGCCTCCCCACTGATCACATAGAAACACAATGCAGCTTCTCTCTAGGAGGTCATGATAATAGCCTGGTTGGTGGAGAGCATCCTTTACAAAGATACTCTCATTGTCATGGTCCAGTGGTCCTCCTCAATCCACCTGTCCACTTCCTCCCAACAGGAGAGTGCAAGTTGAGCCAGAATCCAGCTTGGAATTATCCATCTTCCACTTCCTGGGAAGAAGAAGCTCCTTCATCATGCCCTCCAGGTCCTCCCAGTTCTGTGTTGCCACCAGCCACCCTCTGTGCAAAAAGGCCTGACATTTAGTATTCTGAGCACAGAGTCATGACAGTTGCATGAGGTGACCACATCAGAGGGCAGCAATCTCACACACATTGCTGTAGTATATGGAAATAAAACAGTTCCCCAACATGCCAAGCACCAGCTCCCTATACAGCAGCACCTTTCAAGACACTTAGAGGACACATATTTTTGTCATTTCGATCAGAAAATCTCCAGAACCCTGATATGAGTAGGGCCTGTCCAAATCAACAGTGTATGATAGCCATAGGGAACCAATAGTCGTAATTCAGCCTCTCATCAGGCTTTGCTCTTGAAGGCAGGGCAGAGATGCTGATGAGAAGCTTCCTTAGTTAGGCTCTGGAAGAGCTGAAGGCCAATAACCAGCAAAGGGCCATGGGACTTTTGCAATCACCAGGGACATGAAGGGCTCAGATTCTGGAATCAGACAGAATAACACTGGAACCCTCTTTGTAATTTATTGGCTGTGTTACCTGAAGTAAGTCTCTCGACTCCTCTGTGCCCTCTCTCTTCCTCATGAGTTGAAACCCAGCCTTGCTGGACTGTTGAGAAGGTTTGATAAAAGGCAAGAGAGATATCTACAATGAGAGCTGATATATTGCAGGCCTCAATGAATGGCAGCTGCTACTTTTATTATTGTACCAGTAAATATTTTAATAGATTAGCTTTCTTCTGTCAAGGCAGAGAAGTAAATTTCATCTAAAAAGACATCTCTGTTAATCACACATTAAATATTTAATGAACCCCTAATATAGTCAAATACTGTAGAGGAGAAAAACTAGATGCAGGATGGTGCCCCACACCTCAAGGTAGATGGAATGTCAAGAGGGCTGAAGATGCTCAGTCTTAGTCACATGACTTGAAAGGAATGCTCTGTATTTTTCATCAAGTTGTGAATCATCTTTTTACGTACGTGATAGTGGCATCCACTAAAGGGACAGCCTTGGAAGGACCACATCTGCCACAGAGCTGGGAGGGTGTCGAGCTCAGCACTCATAGGAGTTCAACAAGGAGAAGTGGGGGAGGGGAGACACTCAAGTCAGAAAGTCCCTGGAGAAAAACAGTGGCACCACATACGGACACTGATAGACTAGCCAAGGAGAACTCAGCATTGCTTGTAAATGCTAGTGACGTAACTTCTCTAGTTCAAAATGAAGACAGAAAAGGTGGAGTGGGTGGTTTTTCGTGTGTAGTTGGAGGGGTGGGCAAGGCAATGTCCTATTTCCACATTCTCTTCTCTCTTCACACATATGCACATTATTATATTTTCTGTATATACAAAAAAAAAAAAAGTGCACAAAGTCCTCCTGAAGGCCATTTATAGGGCACACAGCTTTGTAGTTCTGGATTTATCTAGTAGTACCGCGGTTCAGGTCAAGTCAGAGCAGACAGACTGACAGAAGACAAATATGCAGAACTTCAGCCAACACTCTGCTGAAAGTGATACAGGACAAGAAAGAGACCCACTGGCTTCTTCCCAGTAAACCAGAAGGCAGCCCAATCACAGAGCCCACTGCTGGCCTCACACCCACCACCGAACACCCCAGGGGTGGGGTTATCACTACAAATCAGAAACAGATGTCTCTGACCAGATAGCACCAGATAGCTTCTGATCAGAAGAGAAAGCCCCTGAAACAGACACAGGTTACTCAGTCCACCAGGGCCCTAACGCAGCCAGATCCCACTAGCAGGCAGGACAGCCACCTATGAATGACAGGTCCCCAGAACACAGCACACTCAGTGAGCACAAGTTCATGACCTAAAACCCCCTCCTAGACGACAAGGCAAGCAGAGGCATGCAGGGGAAGCCCCTCCCCAGTTCTCTGCCCCACATCTTTCTCCGCAGTGGCCTGTCTCCTTCCAGGCTTTTATTCCTGCACACCTCTCCCTCCACAGACACCTGCTGGCCTCTCTAGCACCACAAGGCAAAGCTAAGCACCACCTCTTCCCTCCAAGCCACACTGCCAGCGGGACTTCTCAATGTGTGTTCAAGGCACCCTTGGGGTCCTCTCTGAGTCAACCACATTCTGTAAAATATCTCAAGGAGGCTGCCTCCTAAAGCCATTTTCTCTCCACTCCCAGCATCCTCACTCCCATCCAGATCTTCAGGAGTTCTGAAATCAGACCTCCCTGACTCTAGTCACCTCCCAATGACAACCCCAAACTCCTGCCTCCAACCCACCCACCAATGGGGGAAATCTGACAGCTGCTCCCCCCCCACTTAGCCATACTGAGCACAAATCTGGACTGTGGCCCCCGCCTGTCCAGTCTCCTGCACTCCTCCATGTAGACCCTTCACTCCAGCCAGACCTTCCCAGAAAGCAGGCCATGCAGCCCTGTCCCCCAACCCCTGCCCTTCCACACCCGCCAAGGGCTGTCTGAAGCAGACCTCCCTCCAGCCCTCACCGTGGGCTCTGATTCTCCTTATCACCCCCAGCTTGGAGATCCTCAGAGGCAGGACTTAGTCCTCATCACCTCTGCATATGTCTCTCGTGGTGCTCAAGCTTTACACACTACAGGCTTTCGATCAATACTTGCTAAACATACTATCTCATCCATCAATACAGCATAATGTTTAGAACAAGGGCCCTGGCAGCAGCACCGGTATCGGTATTTGCCTGCTGATAGCTTTATTTTTTGTCTACGCCACTACAAGTTATCCTGCCTGAGCAGAGAGCCCTGTCTGCCTGGTCCCTGCAGCCCCTCAGCATCCAGGGGAGCAGCCAGTCCCCAGGAGACAGTTAGTGAATGTTTTACTAATTCTGTGATCTACTCTCAGGTCCCAGCTCTGCCAGGCATCGGCTGTGTCACCGTGGATAAGGGACTCGCTCTACACCTTCATTCCCGTCTAAGTAAACTGGGAGGACCGTGCGCAACACCCTCTCCCAGAGTTGCTGTCATGAGGCGCCAGTGAAGCGATGATGCCGGCCCAGGGCTTGGGGTTGGGTTGGACGCTGGAAACATCCACAGTGACCTCCTGGGGATGGGCTGCCACTGTCACAGGGTTCCTGCCCCTCCTCATTCACTCCCGGTTTGCTTTAAAGACTTGATCTGCTCAATATACCTTGAAGCACTCTGGGCTGTGCTCCCAGCACCCTCCACACTCCTACCCTATCCCCCAGGTGGGGTCCTAGACGCCTTGCTCAGAGAGAGTCTAGAACATGGCAGACCATGCAGATCCAGGCTGGGCTTTGGAGCTCAGCCCGTGAAACACGGCCTGGGGCCAGTGAGCTCCCCCAGGAAGGAAGCAGGCTTGTAGAGCAGCTCCACTCTCCCCTCATCCTCCCGTGGGAAGGAAGCTGTGTACTCACACTCACAGAAGAGCCCCCTCTGAGCCAAAGCAGCCCAAGCTCTGGCCCTCCTCCCTCCTGCTCGATCTCGCTGCTGCAATTGGAAGAGGCCAGATGCCCTGTTTCCATCTCACTCATGGTAACTCAGGCCCGATTTGGCCTTTCAAGCCCCCCACTACCAAGTCCACCTATTAACTAAGGTACACTGCCAAGTGAGGTCAATTCATAATTTAAACCTACCCTGCATAATGCATAAGATATCTTATTATAAATTATTCACTGCAAATTGCCATCTGGACGCTTAGGGAACTTGCGGGACATTTAAAAGGGAAGCGGGCATGTGCCCAGCATCACATCAGTGAGCAGAGTCTTCGCTTCGGTTGTTGCTGCTGCTGTTTTATCTACCAGGAACCTGAGCAGGTGGGTCCCACCCTCCTCACCTAAAGCCACCCAAGAGCTGCCCATCCTGAGAGTGGCTACTTGCCCAGTCCCTCTCCCTCCCCAAATCCCTGCCATGCTCCTCCTCTGTGACAGCCTCAGGTACCTGTGTCACAGGAGCCCATCCTGCCTCCCAAGAACACAAAGGGTACCATCACCTACTGCTGACCTGGTCATCAGCAGAGACTTCTCTCTTCCCCTTGAGTCGATACAAAGAACCAGTTTTCACTCAACCACAGTTCAATATTCAAAGCTCCCCTAAAAAGGGGATAAGAGCTTACAGTGTAACCCAAAGAGGGGACCATTCGTTGAGTGCGCCTTCCTACACCAGTAAGTCCTTCTCTTATACCACTATGACAAATCCATCCATTTGGGTAATCTTAACTGAACATCTATTACTATGATCCAGGTATGATACTATCTGCTAAGGCACAGACATGAATAGAATACATCCCCTGTTGTTAGGACATTCACAGACCAAAAGCAAGATGCTCACACAAATAGAGCACTACAAAACAAATTAGATCGGAGGTCCACTTTATTCTAGGTGCAGTCCGAGGAGATGAGAACTGTATGCAACAAATTCACGTTCAAGGTCAGTGGGGATGCAAAAGATTCTGTGATCAGTTCTGCTCCCACGGGGAAAGGGTCAAAGATGGCTGCACAGAGGAGGAGATGCCTGAGATGGGTCTTGAGGGATGAATAGGAGTTTGCTAGGCAGACAAGGAGAAAGGGCATTCTGGGAAGAAGGGCTGACGTGTGCAAAGGCTGCAGTCAGGTAGCTGCAGCACACAGAGGGAACTGCAGGTGGGTGAACAACATGAATACTTTAAGGGTGAGACGCAGCCTCGAGTTGTGCGGCATGGGCCGGGGGAGGGGGGGGGAAGGCAGGTACGTGTGTTCTTCCTTTAAGAGGTCAGTGTGTTTCCACTTCATCTGTGATGAATGATTCTCACAGAGTCTTTGTGAAGGTGGAAGTAGATGGAATTTTTCTCGTTCTTTCACAGCAGAATAACTGGTTCCCTTGCAGGCCCCTCTTCTCAACCTCTGTTAATAACCCACCCCTCACCAGAGTAAAATATTGACTCTAGGATACCACTGCATTCAAACCTTATGGATCTTCCTAGCAACCAAGAGATCACCGTCAAACTCACTCCATCCTGAGATACAGATGTGAAAGAAAGGACTCTGCCAACAAGGACTTCTGAAGCCCTATTTCTCCCCTGAAGACTATACACTGGTTACTGAAAATCCTGATGGTTTTTCTATGCAGAGAGCAAGTGACCCAATTAGACCTGCTTCGTAGAGAGTTGCAGGTTGGAGGCGCTTGGGAGCTGCATGCTGTGTGTCCATGAGAGACATCACAAGGCAACGACAGACTAAGCCCAGTTGTATTCCCAAAGTAAAATATCTTGTTGCCTTCCTTCATGCCTGGCAAGTGTGCCGAGCACAAGGCGCTATGTCCAGGGCAGCTTTGGCCAAGACCACTGTCCCCTCAACAGAAAGGGACGTAATGGTGACCCAGAGCATGATGCTTTGGCCCTTCATCTTCATACTGCATTTGGCTTGTTCACTTTCATGCAACAAATCCAAAAGACAAATGGACAGACAGACAAAGACCTGCTCTCTCCCTCAATATCATCTCTCCAGACAGCTGTAGCTTTCCACCAACCAGGATAAGAAACTGAATCCATCTGGAAGTTCTTCATCTGTCTCCTCTGAAACTTGAGTGCTCCAGGTGCTTGGGTATTCAAGGGAAAGTCTCTGTTAGTTTTTGATAAACTGTTTATATCACAGTTTGATATTCCTTGGCTAAACCCTCTCTGAGACTATGTGTTCAAATAGATTAAACACTCAAAACTTTGAAGGGTTTTTCTATGCCTCCTGGATAAAATTTCAAGACTTCCACGATCAAATCAAGAATCTAGAAACCCTGAACTCCAATTTAATAGGCACTTTCAGATGGTGCTGAAGGTATGAATGCATCACAAAGCCTGCAGTATGGGAGAACAGAGGACAGCTTCTTAAGGTATCATTTCTGGGATGAAGGCTAAAAATTGTCTATCACAGCCAGTTAGCCTCAAAGGAAGCCTAAATAAATCAAGCCCACTGGGGAGCCTGAGGAATATAAGGCCTATATTAGGAACAATCTTTTGAGCATCGTGTCCATATGAGGTAAGCATTCTCCCTCTAACTGGGGCATGGGTCCCTCTTAGGAATGAAACTTTGGCTGATGTTATAGTATGTGTATAGACAGTAACCTAAGGGTTGAACTGGAAATCTGTATCCAGAAGATACTCTCATTTGATTGAAAGATAGCTTTCTGATTTTTCATCATCAAGACCGTAGCAACCCCCAGAAAGATAGGTGAGCCACATTCATGCCATCCTCATGTTCAGCTCCATCTAGGACTCAAAACCAAAATACAGGTAATCCAGAGCATACACTATCAATGCCAAGAGTTGGCACACAGAAAGCACTTTGAACCCTGAATGAAATGTAGCTATTATACCAATAGGAATAATAGCTTCCATTTCCTGAGTACCTGCGATACACCAGGACAGGTGCTCTCTAATTTAATCTCAAAGCAAACCCCACAGGGTAGTGATAACTCCCACGTTGTACAGACGAAAGTGAGGAAATGCAAATTTTGTTAGTTTCTGTCTTGCTCGCAGGCCTTTGTTAATGAAAAGTCATTTTTATTTTCACTTCTTTAGAAAACACTGCATTCCATACTAAAGAGAAAATGCAGCTGGCATTTTTCTATCATTGCCCAACTTGGATAAAGATAAAAAGCCAAAAAGAAGTACACAGACTGATACACCTCCTGAAGTGGACTTTTTTCCCTTCTGTGATGGGCTTAACATAGCACTGAACTCTCCCCACATCACTTACACACCCGTGTGGCTGCCCTGTCCACTGCTGGGAGGGGGTTATGACCCACAGATCCACATCGTCACTTCAGAGGTCCTTGAGGTGACAAATGCATTACTGACTAAGTACCCACCAGGGCCCCCCTGACCAGTTCCATCCCCTGAATGTCCAAGAAACAAAGAGAGTCAACTTCCATTTCAATCGCTCAGGGAGGATCTAAGAAAAACAGCAACTGGTGCCACTATTCCCTCGGTAAATGCATGGCTCTACGGCCCAGCTCAGCTGTCAAACACACATGTGCACAATTCAATCTGCAACCAGTTTGTCACAACAGCCATCTCTCACTCTGTTCTTCCTCAGGGGAAATAATGTAAAAACACACACAAGAATCAAGACAAAAGGCAGGAGGCAACAGCAAGTGTGTGCTCAGAGCTCTGGAAGAGCACATGGTCTGAGTTTTGACCTTGCAAAAAATGCCGTGTGTCACTTCATCTTTTACAAGGCACACAGGCTTCTCCACACTTAACGCATGGTCATCAGGACCACAGGGGTCTGGAGCACCTCCATCAGCACCAGGAAGCAGACGGGAGCCAGATTTCTCTACAGTGCTGCCAAGTCTTCACAGCACAAGAGCCTCTCCACATACTACCCATTCTAGCCCTAAGTCTATGGAGGGGATTCTCTTTGGAACACTGCCTCCTGTCTCAAGAAGAAGCTAAGAATCTACAAATAAGTTTGCCTGCTTTTATTTCTGCAGTTGTTGTTCAGTCACTCAGTTGTGTCTGCCTCTTTGCAACCCCATGGACTGCAGCACCAGAGAAGGAAATGGAAACCCACTCCAGTATTCTTGCCTAGAGAATCCTGTGGACAGAGGAGCCTGGTGGGCTGCCGTCTATGGGGTCGCACAGAGTTGGACACGACTGAAGCAACTTAGCTTGTATGCATGAACTGCAGCACACCAGGCTTCCCTGTCCATCACCAACTCCCGGAGCTTGCTCAAACTCATGTCCATCGCATCGGTGATGCCATCCAACCATCTCATCCTCTATCATCCCCTCTCCTCCTGCCTTCAATCTTTCCCAGAATCAGGGTCTTTTCCAATGAGTCAGCTCTTTGCATCAGGTGGCCAAACTATTGGAGCTTCAGGTTCAGCACCAGTCCTTCCAATGAATATTCAGGACTGATTTCCTTTAGGATGGACTTTTTCATCTCCTTGCAGTCCAAGAGACTCTCAAGAGTCTTCTTCAGCACCACAGTTCAAAGGCATCAGTTCTTCAGGGCTCAGCCTTCTTTATGGTCCAACTCTCACATCCATACATGACTACTGGAAAAACCATAGCTTTAACTAGATGGACCTTTGTCAGCAGTAGCTCACCTGATTTCTAAAGTTCCCCATGCTGGGAAGACAGTCTTGATAATTCCATAGTACAGACATTTGGGGGGCTTCCACCACCAACAGTAACTACTAATTTCCTTTCCCTCCATCCCATTCAAGTGCACATATCTCAGAAGACTTGCTATAATTCCAAGGAGAGCTTATTTATCAGGATTCCTCAGGCCTCCTTCAAAGAGATAACTGGAATTAGCTTCCTGTGAAAAGTCTTCTGCCCCATCCCAAGTTCAATGATGGGTCTCTTCTATCCATGATCCTTTATTTCCCCACATTAAAGCACAATCACATGATGCTGGCTACGGACTGAATGTCTGTGATCCCCACAATTCACATTCACCTCACACTCCCAAGGATGGTGTCAGGAGGTGGGGCTGGTTTAGAGGAAGTTCTAAGGGTGGGGTAACATGATGAGATTAGTGTCCTTATACGAAGAGGAGGAGACATCAGAGCTTCTTCACTCTTCCGAGTCAGGGGACAATCAGAAGGCAGCCATATGTAAGCCAGGAAGAGAGTCCTACCAGACGCAACCATTCTGGCACTCATGTCTGACTGCTAGCCTTCAGAAGAATGAGAAATGAATGTCTGTTGTTTAACCCCCCCCAGTCTATGGTATTTTGTTACAGCACTCCAAGCTAAGACAATTTATAATGATTAACTCTCTCTCTGCTCCCTATGAGGCTGATCTCTGTAAAGGGAGTGATGAGGTCTGTGTGTGCCCATCACTGCATCCCTGGCCGCTAGTACAGGATTTGGGATGTAAGGGGCACTAAGGAAATATCTGTTGGATGGATGGATGGGTGCGTGCCTGAGTCAGTGGGTGGGCGAGTGGGTTTACGTGTACATGCATAGATGAGAACTGTGGTTTTGAAGAACATTCAATGCTGGAGGAAAAGCTTATGACATATTCAGTAAAAATGCAGGAAATAAAATTATATAAACAATGTGATTTCAATTATGTAAACATTTACACATGATTAGGGATCTGGAAGGAAATACGCTAAAAATGCTAATAGCAGTTATCTCTGGGTGGTACGATCAGGATTGATTGTTGCAGTTTTCTCCATTTCCCATGTTTCCATAAATTGCATGTATTACATTTACGATCCAAAATAAGATTACATTTTTAAAAAGGAAATTACTAACAAAAAATTACCGAATGTCTCCACATTTTAGGAGACTTTCTCCTCTAAAACCAGAAAGACTTGGGGCGGGGGACGCCCAGACTCTGGCAGATATGTGTGCCCAGAGCCTGGGGCTCACACCTTTCCAGGTCTCTCAGGAGCATGAAGGAGCCTCACACGCAGCCTTCGTCTTTTCACAGAGGGATTCCCCATTGTGTTCTTTTGGCTTCAATCATTCAGAAATGAAAGCTATCCAGAGATGGACATGGAATAAAGGCCCCCTCTGAGGACAGACCAAAAACTATGAGGAAGCATCAAACCAGGAGAAAAGAATGGGGAAAGAAGCTGACCCAAATCTTGAGAACCATGAAGATCAAGACTAAGGGAATCGCAAATTTGTTCACCACGTAATTAAAGAGATCCTCCCAAGCTCTAAGGAACAGAGGAAGGTCAATGCTCTGAAGGTAACTTTTTCATGGAGCAGAAGTAGTTGAACTTACAGGTAATGATAGCAATTGTTGTAACAACTACAGCTACCGTCTGTACAGTGCTTAACATGGAGGTCCACAAACTTCTACAGTAAAAAGCCAGGTAGAAAATTTATTTGGGGACTTCCCTGGCGGTCCTGTGCTTAAGACTCTATACTTCCACTTCAGGGGGCATAGGTTTGATCCCTGGTTGGGGAACAAAGATCCCTCATGCCATGTGGTGTAGCCAGGAAAAAAAAAAAGAAAAAAATATATTTGGTTCTGAGGGTCACAGAGTCTCCATGACAACTGCTTACCTCTGCTATTGTCGTGCAAAGCAGCCACAGATGACAGAGAAAAGGATGCGCATTGCTGTGTCCAAACGAGACTCTATACACACAGCAGACCAGATTTGGCCAGGGCTAGTGTTTGCCAACCTCTGACTTCACACGGCAGGCACTGTTAAACCTCTGATTTCTTTCCCACAACCCTAGGATGGGGAAACAGACTCTGAGAAATAGGTCACTTTCCCAAATCAGGGCATCAGAGAGCAGTGGTTCTTGATTCAACTCCACATCAGTGTGACTCCTAAGACCCTGCTCTTTACCTTGAGGCCATGCTGAGCACATCCTTATGCCCACATTATACTCAATGTGGGGACCCAGGGATGAGTGAGAGTCAGACCTTGACTTCCAAAGTTCAAAATTTAAGATGAGCACCTGCCCCACAGGTAATGATCTGGCACCTGCTCCCTAATACAAGGATGTCCCAACAGAATAAAAGAGGCATCAGGGAACACTAACACCCACAGTGAAGACATACACTGATGTACCAATTCCTTTACAAAAGGGTTTCATGCTTTCTACAAAGGATATTGCTAGGACGTGAGCTCACTTGGGGCTTTTACATACTGGTTCATACATCTGTAAGTCATGAGGGTAGAAGCCAAGAGACAAAGAGCTTGAGGAATGCTTACCAGAAATTCACTGAACCGGGTCACAGTTTTTCTTCATGGTGAAGACCACAGGACTTGAGGTCAGAGAGACCTGGATGGGAATTTCAGGTCTACGTGACCTTGAGCATATGATCTAAGCCTCAGACATCTCCCCTGCAAGCCGAGTTAGGAATTCTGACTGTCTCAGGGATGTTAGGACACCAGATGGGGGACAGGGCCTATGTTTATCTTTTCCATCATCATATCCACAACATCAGGATCACAGGAAATAAGATCCATAAAGGGAAGTAAGAGAAATTAAAATGGAGGCTTTCTGAAATAACTAAGTCAAGCAGGAAAATAGGACTAGCATGGGAAGCAAGACACAGCTGTCTTGCAGAGCCAGGGACCAGCCTGGAGATACACAAATGCACCCTCTGAGTGAGCCCAGGAGGTGTCTTTCTGCCAGAGGCGGGTGTGGATGGCAGTTAATGTGAGCGGTGAGGGCACAGCAAGTCCTCTGTTTACCCATCTCAAATGGCCTGTGGTTCCAGGAGCCTGGCTCTGCCATCAGCCCCTGTCTCTGGTTTATTTCCCTAAGCCGCCCACTTCCTGCTCCCTACTCTAGAATAAACTCTGACCTTATTAACCTTCAGCAAGCAGGTGAGTGACAACCCAGCCTGACCCTCCACAAGTCCTCCTGGAAAGCTGCCAAACTGGAAGAACTCAAGGGTTAAACATGAAGATTTGCAAGCATGTTCCCTAATTCTGAACCACCATCTACACATCTATGGCTGCTTCATCAACTTCCCAAAGCCAGAGGCAAGGGAATGGGCAAGAAAGGTGACGTTTTCTGCATCTTCAGTATGCCAGGGCCCAGGGACCAAACACACAAATTCTGTGACTGTTTCTGTATGGCAACCCTGAGTGTGTTTTCATCAACAGTTTTAAGAGGGGGCTGTAGCTCAGAGAGGTTATGTTATCAGCCCAAGGTCACACAGCTTGTAGGGGGCAAATCCACCTCTATCTGAGCCCAAGGGCTCTCAAGTTCACCTTTGCCCAATGCCACCTTGCCCTACATCCCCCTTGTCCTTTGTACTCTAGCCACAGTGCTCTCCTTTCTAAGAAGCTGCTGCTCCTCCTCCCTGGAGTGTTCTTCCCCTTTCTCTTTACCTGGTTAACACCTGCTCACCCTGTAGTACTCAGTTGTCACTTGCTCAGGAAAGTCTTCCTGGCCACCACCCCTGACAGAGGCCCAGATGAACCCTCCACTCTCACCTCTCTCTCCTCCACTGTGGCTCCAGGTCTTTCCTTCATAGCGTTTGTAATCTAAGGGCAAGTGATGGATAATTATTTTCTTGTGGTTTGTTTCCCAACCAGGACAGTGGATTCTGGGAAGGCAGTAACTGTGCCTGACTTCTACGTTACTAAACCCAAGCACTTCCCACAATGCTTAGCAAGAGCAGGTAGTCAATTGAATCTGATGAATGAACAAACCACCATCTACACATACTCCCAGGACAGGAGGCTGAAATAGCATCTTCCTTGAGTTTAGCACAAGCATTGCACATATCCATAAAATCTACCACCCATGGTAAGTTCTTGTAAAGGAAGATTACAAATTGCCCACCCTCTTTTCAGATTATAGCACAGTCCTACTCTGCAATTTCCACACTGAAACTTGTACATTTCGTTTCTAGAAGCTAATGCCACTTCAGTTTATCTGCAGTTGCTACTCAAGTGACGTGAATGAAGAATTCACACAACACCAAAGAAAAGTGGAGTCATTTTTCATAAACCGCAGCAGTATCCTTTTGGATACACCTCCTAGAGTAAAAATGAAAACAAACAAATGGGACCTAATCAAACTAAAAAGCTTTTGTACAACAATGGAAACCATACACAAAACAAAACAACAACCTACAGATTGGGAGAAAATATTTGCAAATGACGTGACTGACAAGAGATTAGTTTCCAAAATATATAAACAAACTATACAGCTCAATGAAAAAAAAAAAAAAAACTCCATTAAAAAAAAAAGGACAAAAGGCCTAAATAAACATTTCTCCAAAGAAGACAGATAGATGGTCAAAAGGTACATGAAAAGATGCTCAACATTACTAATTATTAGAGAATGGTAAATCAAAACAACAATGAGGTACCATTTCACTCTGGTCAAAATGGCCATTACCAAAAAGCCTACAAACAATAAATGCTGCAGAGGGTGTGGAGAAATAGGAAACCTCCACACAGTTGGTGGGAATGTAAGTTGTTCTCACTGTGGAGAACAGTATGGAGGTTCCTTATAAAACTAAAAATAGAACTACCATATGATCCTGCAATCCCACTCCTAGGCATATACCCAGAGAAAATCATAATTCAGAAAGATATATGCACTCCAGTGTTCACTGCAGCACTATTCACAATAGTCAAGACATGGAATGTGAAAGTGTTAGTTGCTCAGTCATGTCCAACTCTTTGTGATCCCATGGACTGTACTCTGCCAGGTTCCTCTGTCTATTGAATTCTCCAGGCAAGAATACTGGAGTTGGTTGCCATTCCCTTCTCCAGGGGATCTTCCCGACCCAGGGATCGAACCCATGTTTCCTGAATCGCAGGCAGATTCTTTACCATCTGAGCCACCAGGGAAACCCCAGTCAAGACATGGAAACAACCTACATGTCCAAAGACAGATGGGTGGATAAGAAGTCGTGGTACATGTATACAATGCGATACTGCTTGACCATAAAAAGAATGAAATATTGCCATTTCACCAACATGGATGGACCCAGAGATTATCACACTAACAGAGAAAGACAAATACATGTTACTGTTTTTATGTGGAATATAAAAGAAAAAAAGACATAAATGAACTTATTTCCAAAACAGAAAGAAACTCAGAGACATAGAAAACAAACTTATGGTTACCAACAGGGAAAGGCGGGTAGGGGAGGGATAAAATAGGAGTTTGAGATTAACAGGTATACACTGCTGCTGCTGCTGCTAAGTCGCTTCAGTCATGTTCAACTCTGTGCGACCCCATAGACGGCAGCCCACCAGGCTCCCCCGTCCCTGGGATTCTCCAGGCAAGAACACTGGAGTGGGTTCAGGTATGTACCACTATATGTATAATAGATCAACAACAAGGACAGCACAGGGAACTACACTCAATATTTTGTAATAACCTATAAGGGAAAAGAATCTGAAAATGTATATCTATAAAATATACAACTGAATCACCACGCTTATACCTGAAACTTTGATGATATTGTAAATCAACCATATTTCAATAAAAAAAATTAAAGAAAAGTGGAGTCATTTTTATAAAGCACTTGGGTGAGGAGTGGATACACAGAAGACTGCAGACATGAAGAACTTTTACACCAAGGTCCCACAGCCCTGATGATATCTGGCAAAGAGATAATGGGGCAAATTCACTCGCTCACTCAACTAACACCTACAGTGATGAGTATAGAAAGGGCAGGATCTTGACCTTCCCTCCACCCCCACTCCTGGGGCCTATATTGTTGGGACCATACCCAACAGTTTTACACTTAGGACCAGGTTGGATTTGGAGTTGGACAAAGCTGGGTTCAGAGCATGACTCCACCACTTAACCACTGTCTGCATGGCCCTAAGTCTCCTCTTCTGTAAAATGAGGCTAACACCAGCACCTTCTTCCAAGAGGCACTGTCAGGGCCAGTGATTTCGATGCATGCAGTCTGCCTGGTAGTGCTCCCTGCATGACAGCTGCCATCCCCTCCCCTGTGGTCCCTGAAAGAATGGAGCGCCTCCCAGGGAGAAATCATGAGAGGTTCCATTCAGTGTCCAAGTGCTCAGCACAGGTCATGCTTTTGATGCAGACACTCATGCAAACTTATAGGCTGCCTCTGCAGAAGACCCAACTCTCAGCTGCTGCCCCCCTACTCAGCTCTCAGCTGCTGCCCTCTACTGCAGCCCCTGGCTGCACTGCTCGGCCCGAGCTCTCTGCTAAGAGAGCTCTTGGGGGCAGTGTTGTGCTAGTGAGAAAAAAGCCTCAGCCTTTTGCTTCATTTATGAGGCATCTCTGGCCAACCTGAATGAATCTTGGATTCTTCTCAACCCTCCACACAAGGCCCTGGACTCAAAAGTTCACACCTCAAGGGGAAGTTCTGACCTCAGCCTTACTAATTAAGTCACATTTGGGAGAAATTCTGGAGTCTGTGACATAAGTGGCTGGCCTTCCTCCCCTGCAAACAGGTTTTCCCTCTTTAAATAAAGGACACTGAGATAGCCCCTTAAAAGTAACACCAATATTGGGGCAAACCTCCTTTTTGAGGGCCTTTGACAGTATAGTAAGCTAAAGTCTTCCTTCAAGAAAGCTAATTGTAGAACAATCTGCCTCCTAATGTATTCATAAATCAGACACTCAACTCCTAGAATAAATTCCCCATAATTCATGTTAATCATTCCACTCTCGTAACATGAATCATCTGTTTAAAGGGAACTTTTACCAAGACAGGCAAGAGCCACTGGATCTTGCTTTAAAAATCTCTCCAGAGCGCCAAAGGTTTTCTATTATTGACAGAAAAGTTACTGCATTTTTAACAGGCACTTTAAATATTACTCATGCAATCAAAGCTGTTTTCCTAACTCAACTTAGACAGTTTTCAAACATGTATTACGGTTGACCTTATTAAGTATTCTGTAGCGCCACTTGCACACGATGGCACACAAAAGTGCAGTCCCAGAACTTCTGGCAGCACTGGGAAAAAGGGAGTCCTCATATATTGTCCTCGAGGCAGCAGTAAAGGCTCTGAGCATGGCACAGACTCCCGAGGGATGCCACGGGAGGCAGAGACAGGGGACAGGTCCCCAGAAGAGCTCTTTGCACAGAAGTTGAGTGGGAAGGCAAACAAAGATCTGGGTTTTTTGTACGCTAATCAAGAATTTCACCAAGTTCTCTCCAAGAGCACTCTCCAAGTGCTCCAAGGACAAGATAGTATTTTTCAGTCTTATTAAGGTCCAGAAAGTCATGGGAGTAACCCAACGGTGTGATGTTTTTAAAACGGAAAATTTGGAATAACCTCTCATCAAGATCTATAAACTAGATAATAATTCCGTAAGTAGCTGCTGTTTACTGAACACTACCAAGTGTTGTGCTAAATAGCGTAGAGAATGATATCTCCCTTAATCTTCATGATAATCCTATGAGATGGGCAATATCATCTTCATTCTTCAGATAAGTAAAGAAAGACAGAGATGTTAACAACTAGCCCATGGCCACGACACCAGAGAGTGGCACAGCCAGGCTAGAAGCAGAGGTCTGTTCAACCACAACTCCCATGTCCTAACTCCTTACCCAAACCTGGAAAGTCAAAGCCAGAGTTCCGCCCCACCCTTATCCACACTGTGTGGGACGACAAGCAAGTGAAGGGTAACTGCCATTTACCACCAGTCAGCTGTTTATCAAAATAGTTCAGCTCCTTTGGATGGGCACGTCGCTGAGTCAGGCTGAGACCTCCATGACTGAGCAGAAGTTTATTTAGGAACAGTTAGGACTGGGAACCCATCTCCAACCTCCAGTGAATTCAGGAGAGACCCAGAGGAGAAGGAGCATGTCTCTAAGTAAAGGTGAGAGGAAGGGAGAGAGATGCTTCAGCTATGTGTGAACCAACCAGCAGCAAAACAAAACAAAGCAATATCAGACCTAGTAAATGAACAGAACAGCAGGAGACCTGAGACTGCTTTCACGGCTGAGCCAGTGACTGGGGTGCGGGGGAGGCACAGAGGACAGAGGGAAGAGAGGACAGGGGAGGAAAGAAAAGGAGAGGGGCAGAGAAAGAGGGGGAGACGGGGAGAGAGAGCACAAGCTGTGACAAATGAGTCAAATGGCGGTGATTCTATGCTTGGAGAGGTCTTGTTCTGTTTGTTCACCTATTCAATATATTTTAAAGTAGATGAAATAAAATGATTTGAATTACTCTGACTTTCTATCAATGCGGATACAAGGGAGGAGGTTTACCTGCCCTTCTTGGTTTGTCTCCCTCTACCGAATCCCGGACCAAGGTTCTTCTTTGTTCCCCAAAGCGGACCACTGACAGTCACTCATCAGCAACAACTGGTGAGAAACCTGTGATGCAGAGGAGCAGCCTGGCCTCTCTTGGACCCCCCTTAAGCCTCCAACATCCCTGAACCATCACACCCTACACTGTGGTCAACAGTCAGCAGGAAGCAGCACTGGAACACTTCGGGAAAGAAAAGAAAGCTGAATTTTAAAGAAATCAACTCTCTGGGCATTTCTAGAGCAGCTCCAAGGGATCATGGCCCCTGATTAAACACACGGAGACACTTTTACATAAGAAGTTTACAGCTTAATGGGAAAATATAAATAACTCTAACTAGAAATATGCCTAAGAACAGTACATTAGATAAGAGGCATAAGGTGAGCAGATGTCAGAAGTGCCAACACATGGGACCTATTATTACCATTGCTATCCCATGTTAAGCTCCTCTTCCTCCCTATTTTTATCTGCCCACAGTCCTTCATGCCATCCTACATAAACCACACATCCAAAGTTTCTCAGCACAAAACGTTTGGCAGTCTCTTTACAGATCTTCTCCTCTCACATTGTTTGAACAAATACCTATAAGCACCAACTACCTGTCAGGAACTCTGCTGAGCTCTTGGGATGCTAAGATAAAGCCTATGACAGAGGCTTTAATTTGATAAAATTAAATATACACTTATGATACTAACTCTCACCAAAGTGGGCATAAATGGAATATATTTCAGCATAATAAAAGCCACTTACAACAATTGCACAGACAACATAATACTCAACAGCGAAAACCTGAAAGTCTTCCCAGTAAACTCAGGAACAAGACAAGGATGCACACTCTCATCACTTCTATTCAACGTAGCATTAGAAGTCCCAGTCACAATAATCAGACAAGGAAAAGAAATAAAAGAAATCCAAAATTGGAAGGGAAGAGGTAAAACTGCCATTATTCGCAGATGACTGATACTCTGCATAAAGAACCCTAAAGATTCCACACAAACCTATTAGAACTAATAAATGAATTAGGAAAATAATAGCATACAAGACGTACACACAGAAATCTGTTGGGTTTCTTTATACTAGCAAAGAAATATTCTTTAAAAAAGAAGGTAAAACAAAACAATTTCATTTAAAATTGCATTAAAAAAACCTTAAAAATAAACTTGATCAAGGAGGTGAAAGATCTACACACTGACAACTACAAAACACTAATAAAGGAAATAAAAGATGATTCAAAGAAATGGAAAGATATCCTATGCTCTGAAATTGGAATTAATATTCTTTAGAAGGCCATACTACCCAAAGCAATCTACAGATTTAATATGATCCCTACCAAAATACCTGTGCCATTTTTTCACAGAACTGGAACAACTCAACCTTGAGAAAAAAGCATAAACAAGCTGGAGGGATAACCCTTCCAGACTTCAGGTAATACTACAAAGTTCCAGTAATCAAATCAGTGCAGTATTGGCACAAAATCAGACATACAGACCAATGAACCAGAAGAGAGAGCTCAGAAATAGACCCACACATCTACAATCAATTGATCTATGACACAGGAGGCAAGAATATATAAAGGAGAAAAGACAACCTCGCCAACAGCAGAGTTGAGAAAGCTGGACAAAATGGCTTGAAAGTACAGGTAAAACATTCTCAGACATAAATCATAGCAACATTTGCTTAGCTCAGTCTTCCAAGGCAAGAGAAATAAAGGCAAACGTAAACAAGTGGGACCTAACTAAACTGAAAGCTTTTGCACAGCAAGGAAAACTGTCAATAAAACAAAAAGACAACTTACAGAATTAGAGAAAATATTTGCAATTGATGCACCCAACAAGGGGTTAATATCCAAAATACATAAACAGCTCATACAACTCGATATCCAAAAACAAAATTCAAATCCAAAAATGGGCAGAAGACCTAAATAAACATTTCTCCAAAGAAGACATACAGATGATCAACAGGCACCTGAAAAGAAGTTCCACATTGCTAATTACTAGAGAAGTGCAAATCAAAACTACAATGAGGTGTCACCTCACACCAGTCAGAATGGCCATCATCAAGAAGTCTGTAAGTAGTAAACACTGTAGAGGGTGAGAAGAAGAGGGAGCCCTCCTACACTGTTGGCGGGAATGTGAATTGGTGAAGTCACTATGGAAAACAGAATAGAGGTTCCTTAAAAAGCTAAAAATAAAGCTACCATATGGTCCAGCAATCCTACTCCTGGGCAAACATCTGAAAAAGATGAAAACTTTAATTCAAAAAGATACATGCACCCCAGTGTTTGTAGCAGCACTATTCACCAGGGCCAAGACATGGAAAAGACCCAAGTGTCCATGAGGAGATGACCAAAGAACGTGGCGCACATGTTTTTGTTGTTTTCACAACTATCTGTAAGGCCTCCACAGGTGTGTATGTAAAAGAGAATAATAGTCATAAAAAGGAAAAGCATTGCCATTTGCAGCAACATGAATGAACCTAGAGAATATCAGAGTGACAAATACTATATGATATCACTTCCACGTGGGATCTAAAAACTTGACACAAATGAACTTATCTATAAAACAGAAACAGACTACAGACATAGAAAACAAATTTATGGTTACCAAAGGGGAAGCAGGGAGGGAAGGATGAACAGATACAGGATTATCCCATACAGGATAATCTGTACGGGATTAACAGATACAAACTACTACACATACAAAACAGATAAGCAACACGGTTTTACTGTATAGAACAGAGAACTATATTCAATATCTTGTAATAATCTGGAATGAAAAATAATCTGAAATAGACATATACATAAAAATAACTTAATCACTTCACTCTACACCAGAAACACAATATTATAAATCAACTATACTTCAGTATCTTCAACACAAAGGAAACAAGAAAACAAAACCACCACAAAAGATACAGAGCCTCTCGCTACCTGGAAAGTCTACAGCAGGAGGCAGAGAAGCTACTGCTTTGGAAGCAGGAAAAAGGGCTACAGCTGAGTTGCAGACAAAGTGGGCAAAGCCCCACCTCCAGTCAGGAAACTGCAGGGGGGTGTCAGCCCATATGCCCGTCCCCATCTGGTTTACCCTACCCGACTCCCTCAAAGGCTGTTCTCTAGCTCATGACCCTGTCCTCATAACACTGCTTAAATCGGGATGACAACTGACCCCAGAAGACATGCTCCATAGCTCAAATCCCCAACCAATCCCTCCCTCGAAGTGCAGTTAGCTAACGATGGACTTTTGAACCAGAAGATGATGCTGGGCTGGGGGAACAGTTTTTAGACACGAACATACTAATGAACCAGAAGAGAATCTCAGTTGACTGAGTGAAGTGGGAGAATAAACTAGACAAGCCAAAGAAACGGGGGCAAGGGGGCACCTGTGCAAAGTGCCCCAAAGGAGGGGAGCCTGGGCCCCTGGGAGTGAAGGATAGGCACCTGACACCTACAGTAGGCATCAGGGAAACTGCCCCCCAAGAAAGGAGTCCCACCTGGGCACTCCACACCTGACCCCAGAGTGTCCACATGCCATGAGACACTCAGGCCAGACCCAGGTTTGGGACCCCTGTCCTGGGCTACCCTTCCTCCCAGCATGTTTCCTGGGCTGGCCTCCTGTGGGGCTGCTGCCCCGGGTGCCCCCTCTACCCACCCCCAAGCCCTCAGTCTCTGATGCTTCTGCCTCACACAAGAGAGCATGCTCCCTGGGAGCGTGTGCTCTGCTCCCTTATTAATCTTGCTGTATCTTATTAAAACGGCCTGGTGCCCGCCTGTTGTTCTTCTGCACAGAGCAGTGGGGTTCATGCGACAAGCGGCAGCTGGGCGAGCTGTATTTCACTTCTTTTGTGTTGGAGGAATGACCTAGATGCTGCTGCTCTGTACCACAGACTCACTGACTCACACTTGCAGGCTTTAACCCCTTCCTTCCCATCCAGCCCCAGGCTCGGGTGGAAGCAGAGGTCTGGGCACCCACGGGACGGTGTCAGCCAAGCTGACAAGGAGGCAGAGCTGGGACAGAACAATATGAGACCACTTGGGACTGTTCCAGATGATCACAGAAATGCCCCCCTCCCACCAATGGGTGGGTGTCTTGGGAAGACCACATGCAGCAGGGGAGGTGTCCCTGGGGACCCTTTTCATGGAAAGTGGTGCCCACGGCTTGAGTGAAGGGAGGTGAGGGACTCGCGGTTCTCTCCATCTGTCTCTCTTCTCAGCTGGCTTCCAGCCCAGGCTGTCATACTCATTTATTCATTCACTCTTTCCCCCTAGTCATTCATTCACTCTGCTGGTTATCTTCTCAGTGGCTGCTCTGCACAGACTCTGCGGTTGACTCAGAGGTAAATGACACCACCATAAGAAGCCCTTTTACGGAGAGTGCAGATAGCAAAACTCCCACGGGCACCATCCTCAGCCACTTCCCAGAGGGAAAGAGGAGCCAGGGAGGCCACACAGCAGATCACCGCCCAGACTGACCTGGGGCACTGACCAGGCAACTCGGGTAAGTGCCTCCACGCTTACCCGAACTAGGTAAGCGGAACTTACCTAGTAAGGTAAAAGGAACTAGGACCACTGCCTTAGAAGCTCAGGCTGCTGCAACAGATCGCCACAGACGAGGTGGCTTGAACAACAGAAATTTCCATCTCACAGTCCTGGAGACTACAAGTCCAAGGTCAAGGTACCTGGGTGACTGAGTTCCCCAGTGAGGACACCCCTGGGCTTGTAGATGGGTGCATCTCACCATGTCCTCATATGGAAGAGAGAGAGAGAAGCAGCAAGCTGTCTGGAGTCTCATGCTCTGTGACAACCTGGAGGGATGGGGTGGGGAGGAAGGTGGGAGGAGGGTTCAGGATGGAGCGGGGGGACACATGTATACCTACGGCCGATTTATGCTGATGTATAGGAAAAGCCATCACAACATTGTAAAGTAATTGTCCTCCAATTAAAATAAATTAATAAATAATAATAAGTAAATCGAAAAATTAGAAAAAAAAAAGAACAGCTATCCTGTCATTAGGGCCCAACCCGATAGAATTATCATGGGAACTAACTGGGATCTCATGAGGCCACCACTTAGACCAAGGAACTGCCCTGAGACGCTGGTTCTAGCAGTGATTGGCGTGGGTCTGGTGCCTCAGGCAACTAGCAGGCAGAATTTTTCTCCCAGGCCCCCCTCCGCACACCCAGAACCAACAGATTCCAGCCCCCTCTGAGCCCCTCCCTCTCCCTGCCAAACCAGAGCATGACTTGGAATTGAACTTTTTCCCTCCAGGGGTATGAAAGGAGATGGAACACACAAGAGATGTGATTAAATGCTGATCTGGTCATCATGCCACGATCCGACAGTCACACGCGGACCCAAGTCCGGCGATTTTCCACCTCTTAATCACGTCCCTGCTGGATTTAAAATGCAATGAACATCAATGAGAACAAATGCTAATAAGGCTCTAACAGGCAACGGATGTCAAGAGGTGAGGAATGAGCCTTGCATATTTTGACTGAGTGAGGGTCAAAGAGGAAATAACCGGGATACTAAATAGAAATCTTTTATTCACGAGGAACGGCTTCCCTGAGAGGCAGCTGCTCCAATCAGTGACACTCACTCATTAAAGAATGTGCCGCTCAGTGTCCTGAGGCAACAGAAACACCCAGCTCCCTGACATGGATGTTTCCTGGCATTTAGCTAACTGCAGTAAAGTCACCAGTAAATTTACATCTGGCCTGAACCAAAGATAAGGTCCTTTTCTGACACAAAGCGGTCATTAGAGTTCTAGCTGTAGTGAAATTTCTCCCAGAAATACTGCGGCCTTGGGTGGGGCTGAGCTTTTCTCTCCCTCTGCGGGGTCTCAGGAGAGCCTCTCTGGTTGACAGACTTCAGGCCTAAGGGAGAATCACAGGACAACTACCTGGCTGGGAGGGAGGGACAGTCCAAGACCAGGGCTATATTGCTTTGACTGCTGGTCATCGTACCTGGTCACAACCCAACACTGGGCACCCTGCCCTTCACTTTGGTTCTAGAACCCAGCTCAGCCATGGCCTGAGGATGCTCAGCTGTTTTCCGGGCTTCCTGTGCCTTCAGACGTATGTATGGTGTCTCCAGCTTCCCAGACATCCTGCAACACCCAGTCTGCGGCGGCTTTGGGTTTCCTGATTGAGAGAGACTTGCTTGGAGTGCTAATGAGGCAGAATAAAGAGTGTAGTGACTTTCCCGTCAGGCAGACCTGGATACCAGACCCAGCCGTCTCCCTTGCCGGCTATGGAACTTTGAGTGCAGCCTTATCCTCAATGCTGCTTTGCTTCCATGCCCACAGGGAGGTCTAGCCTGTATAGAAAGCACTCAGCACAGGGCTGGGCATGTGGTGAGCACTTCATAAAGGGTAGCTCTTATCACTGATTTCAGTAAAAATGCATTTGTCACTCCTTACAACAGTCAAAGTAGCTGAGTAAATAAGGAAGCCTTGGTGGGGAGACGGGGGTCAGGGGTGGGGCGTTCGCCAAAGCACTTTGAGTGAGTTGTCGTTCAGTCACTAAGTCATGTCCGACTCTCTGTGACCCCGTGGACTGCAGCACACCAGGCTTCCCTGTCTGTCACTGTCTCCCTAAGTTTGCTCAAACTCATGTCCATTGAGTCGATGGTGCCATCCAAGCATCTCATCATCTGCCCTTCTCCTCCTGCCCTCTATCTTTCCCAGTATCAGGGTCTTTTTCAATGGGTCAAGAGGCCATTCTTTTAGGTAACAGGTTCACCATGAATTACACAAACAATCTTCCATTAAAAACACAAATGGAGGGACTTTCCCGGTGGTCCAGTGGTTAGATTCCAAGTTTCCAATGAAGGGAGCGCAGGTTTGATTCCTGGTCAGGGAACTAAGATCCCACATGTCGCGCCACACAGCCGGAAACACACACACACACACAGATGGGAAGCCAAGGGGAGCAGAAATCTCTACATCACTAGAGACCCCCTAAATCACATACAACCTCTTTGGAGGAAGGAGCATTCACGCAGAACCATAATTCAGACATCTCCAAATTCTATCTTAGATTCCCACCCTTAATGACAAGATGACGGCCACAGTGACTGTGATAGCCTCGAAGTTTCCCTGAATGCTTGCTACAGGCCAAGCACCAAAATAAGCTCTTTTGTCTATCTGCCCAGTTACTCTTCACAAGAACTCATGAAGAAGGGCTCTACCAGCCTAGGTCAGCTCTGCCCAATAGATATATAATGTGAACACACACATACACCATGGAGTAACATAAATTTTCTAGCAGCCACATTAAAAAGTAAAAAGAAATAGGTGTAATTAAGTTTAGCAAATATTTTATTTAACCTAACATATCCAAAATATTATTTCAACATGTCATCAGTATTTTAAAAAATAAATCATCAGTTTTACTTTTCTTTTCTTTCATTTCAGGCTTTGAAATCTGCTGCATATTCTACACTCACAGTGCATCTCAATTCAATCAGTAGACACACTTGGCTGGTGGTCACTGTGGTGGACCATGCAGGTCTAGAGAATGAGAAAATGACATGAAGAAGCTTGGCCCGGGCCCCACATGGGCTCAAGCAGGGCATCCAGAGCCAAGCTCTTAATTCCGATGCTCTCCTGTCTCCTGCTTGCTAAACCCATTAAATTCCACATTCCGCAGCCCACCACATGTGCCAAGAAATACGGTCTTCGTTCTTCATTCCAAGGACTGGATACAAATTCCTTCCTGCGTGCTAAGGGGAAAAACCCACGGAGACACCCGCAATTTCATTTTTGCACCTTTTTAAAGAAAAGATTCTGACAAGCCACCTTCTTTAAAACCTGCTAAAAATGACCCCGGGGTGAGAAACAGCTAAGAAGGGGAAACACACATCTTTAAGCAGCACCCAACTGACATCAGTTTCACAACCGTCCCAAAAAGAGTCCAAGTCTGTATCAGGAATTCTCAGAAACGGAAGAGAATGTATGTAAGAGACTAATTATGAGTGCGTAAGGATCCCAAAGTAAAATACCAGGAAATGACAATTCTCAGCACAGAAAACTAAGGAGTCCACAGAGTAGTGATACATACTGAACCACAAACAGGTAAGCACATATTTCACTGGAGACAGAACAGGAGCAACGAACAGCCGGTGAAGAGGCCCAAAGGTGAGCAGCCCTTTACCAGCCAGGATCTAGTCTTGAGTCGTCTCCTCACAAACATGGAAATTACTCAGAAACTCTCGGCAGCTGCAGTGTGTGGTATGAGGGCATCATGGTCATCACTTGCTGCCAACTGTGCTGTGAGTTAAACTGTGTTCAAGAACCAAGATGGGGATGTCCTGAGTGGTCCAAGGGCTAAGACTCTGCACTCTCAATACACAGGAGGAATTGGTCAGGGAACTAGATCCTGCTTGCACAACTGAAGAGCTCAAAGGCAGCAAAGAGGATCAAGGACTCCAAGTGCCACAACTAAGATCTGGCACAGCCAAATAAATAAATAAGTATTTAAAGGAAAAAAAGAAGAAGAACTGAGATGACTTGAAAGGCCTCCCTGAGGATGGCATGCTCAGCATAGGTTCCAGTCCAGAGATGGCTTCTGGGAATACCCAGAGCTTAAAGAGAAAGAGGGTGAAAACTCCCAAGTGTGAACTGCTTTGCCTTGAGCTAAGCACAAAACTGGACTTCCCAGGTGGCCTTAATGGTAAAGAACTCACCTGCCAACGCAGGAGACCCGGGTTCGATCCCAGGGTCAGGAAGATCCCCTGGAGAAGGAAATGGCAACCCACTCCAGTATTCCTGCCTGAAGAATCCCCAAGGACAGAGGAGCCTGGCAGGTTACAGTCCATAGCGTGGCAAAGAGTCAGGCATGACTGACTCAACTTAGCATGCACACAAAGTACAAAACTGAACCACTGTCCCTGTCAGACAAGGGTGGGTTTCACTTCCTGCCCTGCCCCCCAGTCCCCGTCAGCCTTCCTCTAGACTGATTCAGGACAGAAATGCCTCCCCAGCATCTGCAGCATGTGAAGGGCCAAGCCTGAGGCCCACCACTGAGCTTCTGCTCTGTCAGGCCACATGGGGGCGCCCAAGACCTCAACCCCTCCACAGGTCCTGAATGACCCCAGCTGGGTAGCAGAGGACACCTCCTCAATGACACACACTGGGTTCATTACCAGAGAGATTTCCCAACCCTGAGCTCAGGTCCCCAAACCTGGACCTCTGTTCTCTGAGTGGGGCCGCCACCCCCTGCACAGGCCACAGTCATCAGCAGAAGCTCAGCATCACACATACTCGGCTCTCACAGTGTGACCTTGGCTGAGTTATCTAACTTCTCTGAGCTCCCATGTCTTCTTCTTTAAAAGAGAGAATTATTCATTCATTTAACAAATATTTACTGGTTCTGGACTATCTAGTTTCAGGGGGATATAATGGTGAAGAACAGGAAAAAAAAAAAATCCCTCCCCGGTAGGACTTAATTCTAGTTGGAGAAGGAGGTACCCAGTGGGCAGATCAACATGTATCAACAAATGTAACAATGGTACTTACCTCACAGGGCCGTTGTGAAGCACGTCTAATGCAGATAGCACACACTAAATAAATGTAAGATACTGTTATTATGAATAGTAATAACAGTTACATCTAATCCTTTCAGCTACATCTGGGCCTGGCTCCAAAAATCCCATTTGGCTGGAAGCCAAAGTGGGATAAAAGCCTGACAGGCGGGACTCCATTCTCCCCATCCTAACATCTTTCTGGATTCAGGCCACAAGGACATCCCGCCACAAGGATAGAGCCCCAGACAGACAGGCTTCATTTAGCAAACACAACAGTCCCACAGAGCCCAGGTCCACAGCAAAGGTGAGCCTGGATGGGGCTTTGGGGGGTACATTTCCACCGCCCGGTGGAGGGCCAGCTTTCTGCCAGGCTCCACAGGGAGTCACGTGCCTGCCTCACCGGCGCTCACACACCAGCAGGGAGGAGAACCTCAGAGCCACTCCACGCGCTGTGGTGTATTGCATCTCCATGGGGCTGGAGGGACGGTAAGGGCTGCAATCCTGCCAGTGGCATGAATTCATAGCTTTGTAATGGTGCCCCAGGGAGCACTAGGACCCTGCGAGATGGAGATGCGGGTGCCTGCGAGGATGGCAGCGGCACGTAGCATGCCGCTCACCAAGCACTGGCTAGGTGTCAGTGCTGCTTTGCCTTTACTGCCTTAATGTTTTCAATAACTGTATGAGGGCACTGCTTTCTTCAACCTCCATTTTGTACATAAAGAAACAGATTAAGTGATTTGTCCAAGGATGCACAACAAGGGAAACCAGGCAGGTGGTCCAACTCCAGAGGCCAGGTCCTGAAACAACCAGCTAAGCCTCCCCTCCAGCGGTCACCCCAGGGGACAGCGAAGGCAAAGAGGTGGAGCTGAAGCCACCAACCAGTTGAAGCAAGTCACATTCAATCTAGCTCCTCAGTACAAATTCCATGTGGAATTGCACTTGGGGAAAAAGAAAGTTCCACTGCTATTAAAAAAAAAAAAAAAAATCATTTGAATAAATGATGACCAGCATCAAAGGACAGCCTATATGCCCAGCTTTTAAAAATGTCGTGGGACACTCCCTGGTGGTCCAGTAGTTAAGATTCCACGTTTCCACTGCAGGGGGTATGGGTTTGATCTCTGGTTGGGGAACTAAGATTCCAAATGTGGTGTGGCATGGCCCCCCAAAAAAGAAAAAAATAAATAAGGATTTTAAAAATCTGAAGAAGCCAAATGCCCATCAACAGTAGAATAACTAGATTGTGATAATAAAGTCAAGTAATGGAATATTACACAGCAGTGAAAAAGAACTACTTCTGGATACAAGGTAATCTCCCAGACATGATGAGTAAAAGATACAGAAGCATACATACTAGATGAACTCATTCTATATCAAGTTCAAAAACAGACCAAATTAACCGATGGCAGTAAAGGTCACTATGATGGTTACCACTGGTAAGGGAGCATGCGAAGAGCATGAACCTTTTCGGGTGTTGCAAATGTTCTTATATCTTAATCTAGACAAGACTGCAGAGGAATATTAGAGAGAAACATTTATTTAGCTGTATACTTAAGATGTGTGCACTTTTCTGCCTTATACCTCAATAAAATATAAAATGAAAATCACAATAAGTTATTTAATCCAGAATCCTGCGTTTTGGTAAGAACGAACCCAGACTTCTTTAAGAAAGAAGGTCATTGCCTACCTTGGTTGTTAAGATAAAAATAAAGATTTTTTTTTTTTTTTAAACCCAAACAAAACATCAGCCACAGCAATCAAACACTCAGCAGCAGAATTAGCCAGGGGGAGCCTCATGCTCCAGGTTTGCACAGGTTATATTTGACCTCCAGCCACCTCCCCGCCTGCCCCGCTGGGGAGATCCAGTTTGATTCTGGAAAGACTCAGCTGCAGAGAACAAAACCTGTGCCCACCACTTCAAAGGGGCTTGGAAGAATATTCCCTTTCACTGCACCCAGGAGCATCAGGCCCTTTCAGAAGGCACAGCAAGAGACTCAAAAGCAATCTTAAAAGTGCTGAATGCAGTAAAACTGTCGCTGGCCATCTCAGCAACCAAGTACATGAGGTGACATGGGCATCTGTGACAAAAGGAAGTCAGCAGCCACCAGGCTCTCACACCTACCAGACCTCTCTGGGCACACTTGCCTCTAATTATTTCCAGGGCTGGGAACAAGCTGGACTTAGCATAAGAGCCGGGGACCCCACCCAGTCATAGCCCCCTGAAAGCAACCCAGGGCCCTGGGGACTTCTGGTCCCAGGAAGAGAGCAGCACAGACACAGCCTCGCCCCTCCCCCCAGGCCAGAGCCAGGCAGCCTCCCCTAGCAGAGTCCCTCTCCCTCGTGTTCTTTCCAGCTCCTGCCCCTTACTCAACTCGAAGCAGGCCTGCCACGAATCACAGGCCAGCGTGCTGGCCTTTGCTACCATCACTGTGAGCGGTTTTGACGTAAGAGGCTAAGGAGTAATGAGAGTCACTGGGTTTGATCACAATCACACTCTGATTTGAATTGCAGTTCAGCAATTACAAGGTCCTCAGTCAGCAGAGGCCTGTGGGACTGGGGGAGGGAGGAACTTATCAAAGGGAAATTTGACCCACCATGCATACAGGTTTCCCTTCCAAACTCTCTGGGGAAAGGGAAGTCTTTTTTTCCCCACATAAAACCCCTTCTGGTGCTGGGGGAAGCAAACAAGCCTCATGGAAAATAAGCCCCAGATTCCTGTTGTTTTCATGCCCTTGTTTTCCTATCTGTTCTTATTTTTTTAGAGGCTGCTGTACACTGTATCTCTATCCCCACCCTTTCTGGTACACCCCTCTGTTGCTAAGTCACTCGAGTCCGACTCTGTGCGACCCCATAGACAGCAGCCCACCAGGCTCCCCCGTCCCTGGGATTCTCCAGGCAAGAACACTGGAGTGGGTTGCCACTTCCTTCTCCAATGCATGAAAGCGAAAGGTGAAAGTGAAGTCGCTCAGTCGTGTCCAACTCTTAGCGTCCCCATGGACTGCAGCCCACCAGGCTCCTCCGTCCAAGTATGTGCCTTGAAAAAATACTGGGTCCACGACAAAATGTTAAGCCCAGGGAACACTGAAATGTGAACAAAATGTGAACCCCAGGGAACAGATTCAAGGATGACTTGAGCCTTCCCGTGTGTGTGTACTTGTTCATAAAAGGGGTGGACTTCCCAGGTGGCACTAGTGGTAAAGACCCCACCTGCCAATGCAGGAGACATTAAGAGACACGGGTTTGATTCCTGGGTCAGAAAGATCCCCTGGAATAGGAAATGACAACCCACTCCAGTATTCTTGCCTGGAGAATTCATGGACAGAGGAGCCTGGTGGGCTACTGTCTGTAGGGTGGCACAGAATCAGCTTGGCACACACGCATGCACCTTCATAAAAGGGTATATTATCCAGAACTGTATCGGTATCTTTTTGTTCATCCCTTTGTTTTTGTTGCAATATTCTCACCAATAAGGCGCCTCACTTCCCTAACCCATGAAGAAGAGTCCAGCTTGAACTTCTAAAGATCTGGGTTCTCTGTGCTCCACAGAAGAGTAGATGTTATTATGTGTGGCTTGCAGAATGAAGCAGGGAGGAACTGAAAGCTCTCCTCCAATTTCTGTTTTCAATTTCTTGGCCCAGTGAGGAACATCATCTGTATGAGGATCTCCGCATGGCAAGTGATGCTGGTCTGGGCTCAAGCACTGAGTCAGGGAACAGTCTCATAAAGGGGGCTGCATTGGACAGAGACGAGCAAGCAGAGGTCTCCCAGGTTGGGGTGGGGAAGCTTGACTCCTCTGGGTCCCAGGGTCCTGGTGGAGGCGGCACCTGTGTGGACCAGGCCCTCAGTCTCCCAAGCCTCTCTCAAGGGAAGGAGCCTTGAGCAATGCCTAATACCAGGTCTCTCATCTATCTCAGCAGGTTGTACTTAAAGTTGATTTAACTTTAGGGAAAATTTTTAATGTGTGATGTCTTGCTCTCCAAGTATCAAGGAACAATTTGTTCCTGTTACTTTTTTTTTAAATTTTCTACAAGGAACATGTATTACTTGTGGAATAATAAATTAAGTTTTTGGAACAAGGCAAGACATCAGCAATTAAATAAGCTGACAGATCAATCGTGGGGGCGGGGCTACTGCTTCTGCTTCCACATGACCACCAGCTGTAGCAGGACTCAGGATCCTCTTCTAATCGGCCCAGAAGAAACCCCTTGACATTCCCAATGCTGGACAGATTCCAAAGTCCACAAATTAACCAGATCAGTCCTGAAAAGAAGTCCTCATCCCAAAGAGAAATTAGCGGGAGTCTGGAAGAAATCAGGCAAGACTAAATAAATGAGAATCAGGAGACAGAGCTGGAAGATGCACAAGACAATCACCTCCTCCCTTCTGTTTTCTTAGCTTCGTTTTGCATGGGAATCACTGCCTGATGGACGCTCAGTCTGGGATAGACCAAGGCAGATGCTTGTGCTGTGGGGCTGGAGGAAGGAGAAAACAGCTAAGGGGGAGGGGAGAACGAAGTGGCATTGGGGATACAGGACAGACACAGCCACCCCAGCTCCATAAGATGTAGACTGGCTGGCTGATGATCCAAGTCAATTTTGAAGGATGAGCGGAACAGCAGCAATTTGTCTCGGGCACGGATGGCTTCAGTTGGAGCTGGAAACAGGAATGAACCCAAAGGCCTTTCATGCAAATGAGGCTGGACTCCCCAGTGAGCCAGAGAGGAGACTAAGATGCTGCAAACAGTTCCAGCAGACAGCCCCTTCCTGAGCAAAGTGGCCAGACAGGCTCCAGGATCAGGTGCACGGGGTCAGCGTGTCTGTGACCACGGAGTCCTCCTCCTGGGCCAGATCAGGGTCCAGTGCCCGAGGCAAAGCCTCTCCTGCACAGACCAGCCAGCCACCATGTGCTGGAGAAGCAACTCAGTTCCTCCTGGGGAGCTGGAGTGTGGGCCCTCTCCAACCAGGTGAGAGAAAACAGAAGTGGCTGAGGGGCATAAAGGCAGCCTCAGACACTGAAATGCCCACAGAGGCTGCGGCTGCATCCTGAGCCGTGGGGTTTGCCTTTCGCACAACTGAGACTATTCCCTGAGCCTCTCCCCTCCCACATGAGCCATGCAGGACAGCCCGCTCTCCTGCCCTGAGCAAGCCTCTGCTCCCAGCAGCCTGAAAGAGCCCAGCACCCCTTCCCTGCACAGTCTAACCTGGAAGGCTGGGGGTGCTACTATGCAAGGCAGTGTCTGGTGGTCAGTCAGCAGGGAGCACCTGTCAGCCCTCCCCCACCCCAAGACTTACCATGTCAGGATACTGTTTTGAAGCCGCTGGCAGGGAAACTCATTCTGCTTTTCCATCACAACAAAGACAGGCTAACCATTTAAAAAGAGCTTCATCATAATGAATCTATTTTAATCTCCCTCAAACACAAGAGAGATCAAACATACACAGATTTATCTTTATGCAAAGGGGGAAAAAAATCTTGGATAATATATGAATGCATTTTTGTGCCATCCTGTGGCTTTAACTAACCAAACAGGAGGGTTTCATGTTCAGAAAGACATTGTTCAAGCAACAAGGTCCCTTAAGACTTTGGTTGCTTCCCAAGGAAGCTGCCAATGCTACTGAGCAGCATGCCTTGCCCACTGGAGGGTACCGGTGCTACTTAAAAATCACATAAGACAAGCCCACAATTTTAAACTCTTTACTCACTGCTTTGGCTTAATAGCTATAAATCATGCATCAAGTTAGCATCTGATTGGAATGTGTAATTTTCCTTCAGTAAGTCAAGACACATCTGGTGGTACCATCGCACAAGTCGGCGGCCGGGACCTGACCGTCAAAGGCTGTGGGATGAGTGGAGTTGAAAACTATCTTATCTTCCCAGAGTCCAAATAAACTCATCTCTCAGGTAATTCAGACCTTGATGCTGGATCAATTCACGAGCCCCAGTGGTGAGAGCACTAAAACCAATTCCCAGCACAGACTGCACCATCAGACTAAATACTGCCACTTGAACACTTAGTGAGTAAGAATTAGAATGTCAAGGAAGAGCGCTCCCAGCATTCATCATTCCCCTCTTTTCCCTCTAAGATATTCATATAACAACTCCCTAAGACCCACACCAAATAAACTCAGCAGACCGACAGCTCGGCAGAACCAGCGTCGTATGCGTGAATCACGCACCATCTGCCGTGTAAGAGAGCAACCACCCACCAGCCGGACTCACTAAGGGCAGAGAGGTGAGGACTGAGAGGGTGGGCTACTGAGGGAGGGGAAAATGCACAGAGAGGCAGTGTGACGCACTCGACCACAGCCAAAGTCAGGAATGGACAAAACTCAACACAAGATTCATTAACACAACTACTCCACTGGTGAAGTCTTCTGGGTGTGTATGCCTAATTGAGTAATGAAATGGTCTGTGTGTGTATCTAATATGTGGGTGTGAGCCTCTGGAAGAGGCTGAGGCTCAGGGAGACAGATGCCAGCGAGAGGGAGTAGGGAGCACTGCCCAAGGGTAGAAAGCAGCTTATTATATTGTGTTAGCCAAAAAGTTCATTCATGGTTTTCCAGACCATCTTATAGGAAAACCCAAAAGGGTTTTTTTTGGCCAACCTGATGCATCCATGCGTGCCTGTGAAGTCGCTTCTGTCGTGTCCGACTCTGTGACCCCAGGGACTGTAGCCCGCCAGGCTCCTCTGTCCATGGGATTCTCCAAGCAAGAGTACTGGAGTAGGTTGCCATGCCCTCCTCCAGGGGATCTTCCCAATCCAGGGATCAAACCCGTGTCTCTTATGTTTCCTGCATTTGAAGGCAGGTTCTTTACCGCTAGCGCCACCTGGGAAGCCCAATAGAGTCACCTTAAAATGGAAACATACAACATGACTATATGTTATGTCTCAGAAGTTTGATTCACTGCTAGGCCAGGACTGGTTAACACTGTGAAACAAGTAAAGATGGTCCCCTTGTCTTTCTGTCCTTCCTCCAGTCTCCACACGGACCACCCTGGGCCTACCCCTCCATGACAGCAACTTGCGCTCCCAAAGCACATTGAGGAGCATGGCCTTGGAGTCAGAAAGATGCTGGGCTCAGTCACAGCACTGCCTCTTACTGTGAGTCCTAAATCAGCCACTTAAGCTGCAAGCCTCCTTCCCCATCTGTTAAATGGGGGTATGACAGCTTCTCAAGGAGCTGCTGTGAAGCTCAAATTATAGAAACATGCAGACATTTTTAAAACTCTCAGCACACTCCCTGGCCCATGGAGGGCTTCACCAAACGGTAGCTCCAGCTGTCTTTCTCCCACCCTCCTAGCCCTCAGCTTCCACAGCTGACCTGATGAATAGATGAATTCTGTCAACATCAGTAGCTGAGTTTTACCTACTCCTCTTCCCCAAGAGGGGATGGGAGGGGAGTCTGGGGGAGCTTCTGGCATCTCCCTCATCCTGCTCCTCACACCCAGGGATGCAAGCCGCCTTCTCAGGGCAACTTGACTTCTTCCCTCCGACCAGGGAGAGAACACAGGCCGGGACCCCAGAGGGCAGCCCAGGGACTTCCCTGGTGGTCCAGTGGTTAGGATTCCACGTTTCTACTGCAGCGGGGAGCAGGTTCAATCCCTGGTCAAGGAACTAAGATCCTATATGCCATGCAGCCAAAAAAAATTTTTTTTTTCTTTTTTAAAGAAGGCAACACACAGGCTCAGGGCAGATGGGAGCAGCCTAAAGCCAGGCCAGTGCTGACCATGATGGAAATGACAAGACTGGATGCACCCGACGCCTCTGAGTCTAGACCTCAGGCATCACCCTGCCCTCTCTCTGCGACAGGAGGCACCTTCGCAGGGCTGGGGAGACGGTCAGCCCCCGGCTCCTTCTCTGGAAATGCCTTCAGTCTTTCAGGCCTTGGGGTCTAGTCTAACTTCCTTCCTCCCAAGGACCACTGAAGCAGCAGCAATTTTAAACAAAGTCCCCACTAAAGTTCAGCCACCAGGTCCCTCCTCCTCACCAGAACAAGGTCACTGCTCTCTCAAGGGCCACAGAAGGCATATGCCATCCTCCCCACCCCCAGCTCAAGCACAGAGGCCTCCTCTCCTGCATCTCTGTGTCCTGCGCCTCAGAGAGCCAATCAGGAAGGAGGCCACATTTTCCCAGGCTGCCCTCTGTCCCCAGCTGGCACAAGCCATGTGGGCCCTGTTCCAGGCACGAGGGCCATGGCCGAGGCTATGAGCACAGCAGGAACATATGGCCTGGAGAGCTCCATGGGGACACGGGGAGCACAGAGGTGCCTTCTCTTCTGGACCGGGAGCATCTCAGAGGTGTCTCAGAAATGACTGCAGATGCTCACTCGGAGAGGATGGCAGAGCTGACCAGTGGGGCTCTGCCTGCAACAGCAGTCTGCTCATCAGACTCAAGCCCCAGCCAGCGGCTAAAGCAGGCTGACCTGGGTTTGAGTCCCGGCTCCAGCAGCACCAGCTGTGTGCTCTGGGCAGCTACTCAATGTTTCCCAGCAGGGTGATAATTGGGCCTGTATTTGTTTCTTGGGGCTGCCACCACAGGCTATCTCAGAGTTGGTGGCTTCAATTTCTCTTTTTCACCTTTTTTTGGAAGCCAGAAATACCAAACTCAAAGTGGTGACAGGGCCATGCTCCCTCCACAAGCCCTTGGAGACAACCCTGCCTTCCCTCCTCCACCTGCTGGTCTGTCTTCATGTGACCTTCCCCTCTGCATCTCTGTGCATCAAATCCCCTCATTCTTTCTTTTATAAGGACATCAGTCACTGGATTTAGAACCCACACTAAATCCAGAATGATCTGAAGATCCTTAAATTAATGACACCTAAAAAGACCCTCGGAGAAGGTGATGGCACCCCACTCCAGTACTCTTGCCTGGAAAACCCCATGGACGGAGGGGCCTGGTAGGCTGCAGTCCATGGGGTCGCGAAGAGTCGGACACGACTAAGCGACTTCACTTTCCCTTTTCACTCTCATGCATTGGAGAAGGAAATGGCAACCCACTCCAGTGTTCTTGCCTGGAGAATCCCAGGGACGGCGGAGCCTGGTGGGCTGCTGTCTATGGGGTCGCACAGAGTTGAACATGACTGAAGCGACTTAGCAGCAGCAGCAGCAGCAAAAAGACCCTATCCCCAAATAAGGTCACATTCACTGGTACTAGAGGTTAGGACTTGGGTGTATCTTCTGGGGGAGAAATAATTCAACCCTATAATATCTGCCTATCATACAGGGCTACTCAGATTAAAAGACAGAATATCTGTAACATGTGTTGCATGAGAGAGAGCACAAGGTAAAAAATAAACATTACAAGTTACTATTGTCACAGTCGTCATCTTTATCTCCTTCTCCAGGAAGCCTTCCTGGTTTTCACTATTGTTCAGTTGCTGAGTCATGTGCAACTTTTTGCGACCCCATGGACTGCAGCACGCCCCCAGGCCCTTCTGTCCTTCCCTATCCCCGGGAGTTTGCTCAAATTCATGTCCATTGAGTAGGTGATGTCATCCAACCATCTCATCCTCTGTCTCCTCCTCCTCCTGCCCTCAATCTTTCCCAGCATCAGGGTCTTTTCCAATGAGTCAGCTCTTCACATCAGGTGGCCAAAATACTAGAGCTTCAGCTTCAGCATCAGTCCTTCCAACAGCAAACTACTCCATTCTTGCTATGAGAACCCCACAAAGAGTATGAAAAGGCAACAAGCCTTCCTGATAACTCAGGAAGATACCAAAAAGAACCTGAGACAATTCAGATATCCTGTCTGGATAACAACCTCCTTTAGAGCAGGGACCATGCTTGTTGAAATCTACTTCCCAAGCAGTCCTAAAAGTGTCGGGGAACGTGGTCTCAGTGGTGAGCTCATAGGCTCTCAGGTGAGACAGAACTGTGTTTGAAACTCAGCCCTGCCAACCTCTCATGATAAGGCCTTGGATATGTGTATCCATGTCTGGGATCAACCACTACCATCTCAAGGAAAGGAATATTACAGCTATGCAGGAATGTGATGAGCACTTCAGATAACACATACATAACCCAGAGTGACCAGCAAACAGTATGTTCTCTGTAACTAGAGTCACAATGCACCACTGGTCCTCAGTAACCGTCCAGTTCAATAAACTGCTGCTGCTGTTCAGTTGCTAAGTCGTGTCCGACTCTTTGTGACCCCCTAACTGCAGCACGCCAGGCTTCCCTGTCCTTTACCATCTCCCAGAGTTTGCACAAACTCATGTCCATTGACTCCGTGATGCCATCCAACCATCTCATCCTCTCCTGTCTCCTCCTGCTCTCAGTCTTCCCCAGTTCAATCAACACTCGATCACAAAATAAATGGATGCCACCAGCCATTCCTCTTCATTGTCCAGTCAAGGCAGCAGATCACACTAAGCCAATCTACATTCTTGTGCAGACCTCACGGGCAGGGCCAACACTGAGCCCACCACCTCACCTTCTGCACAGCCCTAGGAATGAACACACACATCCATCCCCCACAGATGGGTAAACCCCTCCCTTCGTCTGTCCTTCAGGCATTCACTGAACACAGGCTCTGCCAGGAATGTTCCTACCTTGTGCCAAGCACCTCGTGGATGCTCATGAGCAGCGATCAGCAACCTTTCTGGAAAGGGTCAGAGAGTAAAGATGTTAGGCTTTCTGGGCCATATGGATTCTTTCACAACTACTTAACTCTGTGTCAAGGCATGCAAGCTGCCACAGACAATGCGCACATAAATGAGCAAGGCTGGGTTCCAGAACAATTTTATTTACAAAAAACAGGTGTTGGGCCATAGGCTGTGACCTTGCTTTTGAGGATATACAAACAAGTAAGACTCAGCATCCACACAGAGAGAAGGAGACAAGTAGAGAACAGACTCCATGCTATTGAACTGCATCCTACCTGGTCTATTCAGGATTGATTAAAAGTACACTTATAAGCAGACTCACAGGAGCTTCCCTGGTATTCCAGTGGTTAAGAATCTGCCTTGCAATGCAAGGGACACTGGTTTGATCCCTGATCTGGGAAGATCACACATACCACGGGGCAACCGAGCCCACGCGCCACAGCCTCTGAAGCCCATGCACCTAGAGCCCAGGCTCCACGATAAGAGAAGCCACAGCAATGAGAAACCCATGCACCACAGCTAGAGAGTAGGCCCCGCTCCCTGCAACTAGAGAAAGCCCACGTGCAGCACGATGAAGAGCCAGCACACTGAAAAAGAAATAATTTTTTTTTTTTAAATAAAGTAGACTCATAGATAGAACAAACAGTGGTTACCAGTGGGGCAGGGCAATATGGGAGTAGGGGAGTAGAAGTACAAACTACGGGGTCTAAGATAAGCTCAAGAAGGTAGTGTACAACACGGGGAACACAGCTAATAATTTACAGTAATGGGTAAACGGAAAGTAACATTTACAGATTGTATAATAATTTAAATTTTTACTTAAAAATTTTTAATTTTAAAAATAAAAACAAAATTTAAGTACACTTAAAACCAAAGGGAGAAAAATAGGAATAAACCATTTGTCGATGGCTCAGAGGAAATATTTGTCATATAAAATCCAACCCACAAATCAAAAGAGTCTGTTCACACACACATTCTACAGGTATTTAAGTAGTTCCTACTGTGTGCCAGGCCTCAGCTAGACAGTAGAGATGCAACAAAAAGCAAAGCAGACCCAGCCCTTAGGCGGCCCACACCCTAGTAGATGAGAGCCTCATCTCCTGGGTGAAAGCCCTGAGCTATTAATAGATGCTAATGGAAGGCACACAAAGTCTACAAACCCACAGAACACAAAGAAACCCACTCAACATAGACATCCTTTTCAAATATTGGGCTAAGTTCTTGCTGTGTTCTCTGATGTGATCTCTGGGGGCCAGGGGCATGGAGAGAGTTGCCATTCAATTCACAAGATACTGCAGAGAAAAAGCAAGTTCACAAAATTGTATGTTTCCAAAACTCTTTTTTCCTGATACGCAGCCAAGTGCCCAGAGTTTGCAGGCTGACACTAACCAATGCCATCTCCTGCCCTTGACTTCCACACAGTGTGACAGATTTAAGGCTCCAACCTCAAGATCTGCTCAGAGGCATGACAGCATCTCTGACTTTTCAGCTCTACAAGGAAGTGGAGCCAGTCTCCATGCTGGTGGGACACTCACGCACCCACTGAACATGCAGCTTTCAGCTCCTCTGCCAGGGCTGCAGATTCTGCTCTGCAAAGCCCTCTGACTGCTCAACAACCTCTTCCAAACAGTCAAAATTAATTTCAGACAAACATTTAAGAGGAAAAGAAAATCTATCTGGAGGACTTGCCAATGCTCACAGCTGGGACGCTGACAAGGAAAAGGCTGCAGAGCAGAGAATTCGCCTCAGACCATTCACTTGCCATCATATAGCATGCTTTGCACAAACTGGCATAATTTAGGGAGGGAAGAAAATAGGCCAATGACAGCAAAATACCTCAGGGTCATCCCAAAGCCGAGGATGTAAGAGGTACCGATGAAGCACACTGTCACACACTTCCTGGGAGATGGTTTTTTATCACAGGCTTACAAATGATAATCCAAATAAAACTTGCAGTCCCAAGTCTATCAGCCCTCTTTAAAATAGTATAGAAGCACCTCCAATTTCTCACATGCTTTAGAGTCACACAGGATTACAAGAAAGGCCAAGAGCTTTCTAGACTTCCAAGAACACTTTGCCCAGGTCCAGTCTGCCCTCAGAAGCCCTCTCCTCTGTCACCCACTCACTGCCTGCCTTTGTGGACTCCAAACATTTCCGTTTCTGTTTTCTAACACTACTTTGACTTTTTTAAGTTCTCACTGCACAAGGAATCGCTGGACCACAGCTTCATCAGGATTCAGGGGGTCACTGCCAGGGTGAAGGGAAGCAGAAGGGCGCGCTGGAATTGAAGACTTACCATGCATGGTCCCAACACTTGACAAGAAATCCCAAAGCTGGTGTTGGTGGTGAGAGACACCGGTGATGAAGACAGCATCTCCACCTCATAGACTGGGAGTCACAGAGCTGCATGAGGCAAGGCTGAGGCTCAGAGGCAGGTCTCTGAGATGCCAGAATGAAGGCTAAGGGATGTATTTCACCCAAACTCCTCAGGGCTGGAGTGTGGAAGAAAGACTGCATCATCTTGGTTGAGCACAACATCATGGCTTCCACACAGTTAAGCCAGGCTGTCCTAATTGCACATGAGCTCTCATCAGGGTTCAGATAGGGGGTGTAGGTTTCAGGCATGCTTAATGGCTTTTTGTGGGGGAAGCCTCAGGCTATACACGGTACCAACAAATCCTGAGATGTGAGAATGTCACATGCCCACTCAACAGACAGGGACACCACGGCCTCTGCCTTACTCCCCCTCCAGCGTCCTGCCCATCCAGACCCATGCATCTGAGTCCGGGGCACCCCTACCTCCTCCTGGCTTCACTCAGGACTTTGTCTTCTTCCTCGCTCTTGAATAAAACCTCATGTCTTTGTCCCAAATTCCTATTAGTTAGAGGAGACCATTCCTCCTCTTCTCAGTATAAGGGACTCTGCAACATAGGGGTACTTGGGGATTTTCTATTTAATAAAAAGGGCGAAACAGAAGACAAGCTGGCAGACAGAAACCCCCTGTGGCCTGAAACAAGGTCAGGGAGAAGTCACCGTGAGGAAATGATGCCTGCAGGAAGCTGCATGTATCTATAAGCAGATAAAGGACATTTGTTCCCATGGCTGCTAACGCAATGACCCCTGGGACCCAAACAGCCTCCCAGCCTGACTCTTATATATTTTTAATGAAAAATTGCAAATTAGATTAGCTTAATTTGACCACATCTGCCTTTTTAAACAGAGAAAATTACCATTTTAATAGGAATACCAGCTATTTGTCTAAAGGAAAAAGGTCCTTGTGAGGTCTACTCTGCCTGTTCTGTTTCCATTTTAAAAAAGAAAAGAGAAAAAGAGGCTCTCAGGGCAGAGGGCAGTGGGTCAGGCTTGGAAAAATACACAGTAGTTCTCCCTGTGAGCATCAGAAATATCAGACAAACCCCACCTTCCCGAGATGTCTTAGCAACCAGAGGCAGTGAGGGCTTCCTGTCTGGTGTGTTCCTATTGCTCGTCCCGGTTTCCTTCAGCAACACTGTGCTGAGCCCCTCTGTGTGCCAGGCATGGTGCTGAGTGCTTGATCAGCAGAGATCAAGGCCCTTTCCAGAGCAGAAATGCAGGAGGGAAGTCAGAGGTCAGCTGTCAGAACAGAAGCCTGGAGTTAGAAGGGAAGGAGCTGGTTGGTGAGGGGTGGTAGGGCCGAGCACCCAAGGCCAAAGGGACAGGAAGGGTGGGAGTCCTGGGTGAGGGTACAGCTGAATGGGGTTGAGGGACTGCTGAAGGGCGCCTGACATGCAGGCTGCTTCAAGGAGAGAAGGCTTCATTCTGAGGTCACGGGCATCATCAGTGGTTTTCTTTTCAAAATAGCCACTGGTTGCACTGAGGAAAGTGGGCAACCACAGGGAAGTTGAAGCAAAGTGAAGATACAGTGGTGCTGCTGCTGCTCTGTCTGAATGTGGTGACCTTTCCTCCCAGCTCCGCCTAACATCAAACCCAGGCACAGGCCTCCCAAGTCGCTTCTACCCACCCCTCCCTCCTCTCCACGGCTAATCCCCTCTCCTCTGCCTGTCCCTGATCTCTACCCGCCATGTGTCCCTTCCTGGGGTTTGCACCCTTGATTAGCTCTCCCTTCTCAGGCATCTTCCCTGGTGGCTCAGACAGTAAAGCGTCTGTCTACAATGCGGGAGACCTGTGTTTGATTGGAGATTCCCTGGAGAAGGAAATGGCAACCTACTCTAGTACTCTTGCCTAGAAAATCCCATGGACAGAGAAGCCTGGTGCAGGCTACTGTCCATGGGGTCGCAAAGAGTTGGACACGACTGAACGACTTCACTTTTCACTTTCTCAGGCATCACCAGCTATCTCCTCCTGACACTCCTCCCACTCCACTCTGTGATGTACAGGAGCCCTTGGCACCACCCCCCACAGTGGGCCTGGCTTGGCTGCCCAATGCCTTCAGCACAGGCTCTAAAGGGACACAAAAGTCCTGTCCTCAGTCATTCCATCCAGGCAGCCCTCTGCTCAATGCCCGCACTGACCTCTGCATCTCCAAACTCTGCCGCTCATCTCAGTTTTCTGCCTCCTAATTGCCCTTCCCACTCTAGACCCCAGACCACCCTCCATCTCGACACTCTCCTCCGAAAGTTTGGATGGAATAAGTCGATTCTACCCATGTTCTCCATCTACCTTTCAGATCACTCCTTCACTGGCTCTGTTTCCCCTTCCTACTGCCCATTGCAAACTGGCCTCCAGGCTCCACCACCCTTCACATGCCCCTGTTCTCAGCCAGATCTCGCAGGACCACCACTTCCCCACTTCTTCCACTCACCATCCACAGACATCCAACTTCATCTCAACCTCAGCAACTTCAAAAACCCCAACTCCAACATACAAGATGCCTTTCATCGAGCTTTCCTGCTTCTGTCAAGAATACTAGTCCTATGACTAGGGCAGTCAATTATTTCCACAACTTTCCTCCATAAACTGTTACTGAGTTTTAGAAAATCTCCTTCAACAGTACCCTCCGCTATCAAGGTGACTCCTGGAGTCACAGCAAAGGACGCAGGCTCTGAAGACAGCCTGTACAGGGTCACAGCCTGGCATCACTACTAAGGAGCTGTGGAACCTTAGGTAGACCAGCTGCCTCATTGCTATGCCTCAGTTTCCCAGACTGTTAAGGAGGATAATATAAGTACTTATTTCATAGGATTGTTCTAAGAATCTCAGATGACGACACAAAACATGTGTCTAGGATGTGGTGGCCCACGGTAAGAATTCAACTAATGAAGGCTGCAATTATTAACTCAACTATCCTGGTCCATCCCTCCCTTTCCATTTCCTTCCACCTCCAGGCCCAGACTGAGATTATCCCAACACATGCCGACTTGTCTCTCTTTCTCCAGCCTCTAGTCACCTAAACGCATGTCAAATACCATTTTCAGATTTACCTTCTGACATCCTACTTTTATCGCATCATCTCCAGTTACTGACAAGATGAGTTCAGCCTCCTCCTCCTGGCACAATGTTCTCCACCCTCTGGGCCCAGTAGGTGGGCAAGGCCAGTCACACCCCCAGTGCCGCCTCTGCACCCTTGCTGAAAGTGCCCCGTGTGTAAAATCCCACCTGTCTCCAACACAGAATCTGGGCAGCAACTAGGAAGGGTAACGAGGACACAGACTGTAGTACATCAACTGCATTAAAGACCCCAGTTCTCCTCTCCTCCCTGTCTCCACACCCTTGACCACACCATCTTTCAGTGGTTTCCCTCACACTCTGCCCCTGGGCCCAGCCATGTGACTTGTTAGCAGTCATGACACAAGCAGAGGTTTGACACTGTACTCTAGCATTTCAGTTTCTGCTCCTGTGCCTTGGCCATGACCAAGAGAACATGCCTGATCCAGCTTCTGGGAGACGAGACACGTGGAGTGGTGCCAGCCAGGACCATCTTAGATCAGCTGACAGCTAGTGGACCCACAGCGAGCAAGACTGGCCAAGACCAGCCCGGCCCAGCCAACTCCAGATACCAATGCTCATGGATAGCGATGCAGCTCTGTGGTCGTCTGACAGGCACCAGGTAACTGATCCATGTGTTAGCCAGCATGGTGAAAAGATAACAACGCTTTACAGAGGAAAAGTGACTGACAGCAAAGCAGTAACAGGGCACAGTTCCAGCTGAGAGAGTGAGTGTGTGCCTGTGTTCACAGAAAGCCACACAGCTGTAATATTTACTTATTTAACTGTCTCTCAGCCTAGTTAACTATGTCCTGGAGGAACCACATTCACTATGTTTACCATTATAGACTTAAGTGCATAACTCCAGGCTAGTGAAACTAGTATCCTCTGAATAAATACTATTCAATGAACAAATGAGTGAATTTCCATGTATGTGCACGCATTCAAAGAGGTTTTATACCAAATGATCTAAAGTAGTTACCTCCAACTGTTAACACAACAGGTGGCATGTGCTTTAGCTTTGTTTTTTGGTTTTTAGTAAGCAGCATTCTCTATTCTTCCACAATTTACATGATGATTTCTATAATAAAGGACTGTGAGTTCAAATGAAATCCTTCAAGGTGAAGACCCTGGATTCAGGGCAGAGGCCTCCTTGGTCAGCCAAACCCCAGGTTATGCCTTCTCTCTCCTAAGTCTGTGTCTGCTGGCATTCAGCCTTACTTTTTTTTTTTTCATTTTGGAAAAATTTTATTGGAGTATAATTGCTTTACAATGTTGTGTTGGTTTCTGCTATACAACAATGTGAATCAGCTATAAGTATGCATTAATCCCTCCCTCTTGGGGCTTCCCGCCCACTCCAGTGTTCTTGCCTGCAGAATCCCAGGGATGGTGGAGCCTGGTGGGCTGCCGTCTATGGGGTCGCACAGAGTCAGACACGACTGAAGTGACTTAGCAGCAGCTTGGGGCTTCCCCAATGGCTCAGCAAGTAAAGAATCCACTGGCAATGCAGGAGACACAGGAGATGAGGGTTCAGTTCTTGGGTTGGGAAGATCCCCTGGAGGAGGAATTGGCAACGCACTCCAGTATTCTCGTCTGGGAAGTCCCATGGACAGAAGAGCCTGATGGGCTGCAGTCCAAAGGGTCACAAAGAGTCAGACACAACCAAACGACTAAGCACCTTCTCACCCTCCCTCTTGAGCTTCCCTCCAACACCCACTACCCCGCCCCCCGCCCCACCTCACCCATCTAGGTCATCACAGAGCAACAAGCTGAGTTCCCTATATTATACAGCAGTTTCCCACTAGCTATCTATTTTATACATGGTAGTGTATAAACGACAAGGCTATTCTCTCAATTCATCTCACCCTCTCCTTCTAGTCTTACATTTTTAATTTGCCTTTTTATTGGCAAAAGTCTTTTTCCATGGGTAAATAGCAAAACCCTTAATAACAAAAGTTTTACAATTTAACCAGTTTAAACAGTACAGTCCCAGAGCAGTTAACAATTGACTTTATTTAAATTGTTACATGAGCATATTGGAGTCTCATAGTAATGCTAAGACACACAAGGTTCTAGAATTACTGACCTTATTGTACTTAAGAAGAAACCAATGCCCAGTAGACTGTCTACACTCATGAAGGACAGAATCCAAACTCTTCGCAAGGCCAGAATTGGAGCTCAAATCCTGACTCCCTCCCCAGAGTCGATGCAGCACCCTCACGGCCTTCACTCCCCACAAAGCTCGTGACCACAAGAACTACTCCCTTAGGAGACTGGGGATGTATTCCATCCACCCCGGTACTCCCACATCCAGCCCCCTGCCTCACATACAAAATGTGCTCAATAAATATTCCCTGCAATGAACCAGGCAGTTGAGCACAGGGGAAGTGAGTCGGCCTGCTCTGAGGGCCAGGTCTCCCTCTCCTCCACTAGAGGAGAGTGTTCCCAAGTCAGGTAGGCTTCAAGATGGTCTCAAGGGCAGGGGGAGACTGGCGGGCTCGCTGGGTCTGGGAGTCAATCACCTGAGGCCCATAATGGGCTTGGAGAGGTCCACCAAGCCCTGGAATTGTGGGAAATCACTTTTTGAATGTGCATCTGTTTCTCAGGGAGAGGGCACAGTGTTCATCAGATATTCAAGGGGAGTAACCCCCAGCTAAGCTGAGGTCCAGCCAAACACAATGCCTTCTGCCCAGTGGTGAACAGTGGGGAGTGGGCAAAGCTGGGGCCAGAACCCAGGCCTCCTCATTTCCATTACGGGCCATCTCTCTATTACAAACTGCCCACCATGTGGCATATTTATGCTGATGACACCGTCCCTGAATGCTGCATTTCTACAACTCAGAAGGATGGTCAGACAGCTTTATAGCTTTATCGGAATCTGTTTTCCGCAGACCACAATTTTTTGTAATGGTAAAATATTTCTGACGTGATCTGGATCCATGCCTTTAATTCATCAGCCATCCATACAAATGTCAAGCATGCCAAACTAATTTTCTTTGAAATGATTTATCAGCCATATGAACACAAGTCATCCTGTCTGATCTCCAAAATTAAAACCACATTTCTCTTCAGAAAAGAATGAATGTGCAGTCCTGACAAACAGGATGCATTTTCATCAGTCTGGGATGAGCAGCCCTTTGTCAGGAAGCAGCATGGTGAACAGGAGGGCACTCCAGCCAGGCCTGCCACCTCCCTGCATCTCACCAACTCCACATCTGGCACCCAGTGCCTGGGGACTCCTTCCCAATGCTGACCTTTAATAATGACAATAATCACCCATCTTTGGCCAAGCTGCAGGCAGCAGCTACTCTGTGTGTGCAGTGGAGAGGAGGAGAAGGCAGGGCTATGGCGAGGTGAGAGGGGTGATGGAGCAGAAGTAACATGCCTGCAGTGCAGTTTGACAGAGATACAAGTTCAACCCCTGCAAAGCCATGGAGCTAAATTCTTGGGAGGTAAGGAAATAAGCCAAGGGGGCCAGCCTAAAGGCAGGCTGCTAGCATGGTAGGATTCTATCCCAGGGAGTGCACTTGTACCCTGAGAAAAGTCTGGAAAGGAATGTCAACCAGAGGTCATTCACTTAGCTTCCTTCCAAAAGGATCCCACATCCCTCAACATCATTGGAAGGCTATGATTTCATGTTAGGGGTGCCCATTCAGAGCTCTGAAAGTCTCCCCAACACAAGTTACATTTTTTGGCAGCCTATAATATTCCTCAGTATTTTGTAACTTTGTCAAGGACTACCTCAGATAAGACTCTGGGGTTCTACTATCCAGAAAGAGGCTTCCCTGGTGGCTCAGACGGTAAAGAATCTGCCTGCAATGAGGCAGACCTGGGTTTGATCCTTGGGTTGGGAAGATCCCCTGGAGAAGGTCATAGCAACCCATTCCAGAATTCTTGCATGGAGAATCCCCATAGACAGAGGAGCCTGGGGGGCTACAGTCCATGGTGTCACAAAGAGTCAGACACAACTGAGAGACTAAGCACAGCACTGAACATCCAGAAAGAGATGGAGATTTTAAACTTGAGGATGCAAATACCAAAATGGATTTGGAGTTCCCCACTGCAATTCAGCCAGTTCTATTCCTTAAACTCCCTCAATACAAGACTTCCCTCACCAACCTCCAACATGACCTCACTCTTTATTCATGAGAAGTAACAGAGAGAATACTTTGAATAGGCACCAAGCTACCATAAATGAATAAAATCCGCACCATGTTTTTCTATGTGTGGCACCTACACCACTGAGGATTTTAAGGAATTTGTTATGTATATTAAACCTGTGATTTCACCAACACCAAGCTGGAGGGAAAAAAGAATTGACTTAAAGAAAAAAATATTTTTAAATAAATTCAGGTATTTGGAAATGTGGCAGAAATCAGGACCTGGTACCCACAGGTCTGGGAGACACAGGACTGGAGGTGAGTTGGGAGATCCACACCCACTGCTCCTGCAGCCGCTGATGAGCACACACCACAGCTCAGCTGTGATGGGGGAAGGAAACAAAACATTCTTTGAGCAGCCACTCTGCAGACTTCAGGCGCCTTTCATGCATCATCTCGTTTAATTCTCACAATGATCCTGCAAAGCAGAACTAGTCTCCTCACTTGATACTCAGAAAAGGAGCGCACACACCTGGAATCCAAGTCTAGAGACAGAGCAATTCAATTAGAAGCCTGGTGCCCCCCCCCCGCCCCGCCACCAACTCCATCCCCAAAGAACCAGGTGGGTTCCCTACCCACCACCAGGCTCCCTGTTCCACCCACACCAGAGATGGAGGTTTATTCTCAATGGAAATCAAACATAAAAGGTTCAAAATTCTGGTAAGCCAAGCGTAGCAAGGAACTAAATGTGGCAAAAAACTAACTAAATAAAATGGCTTAAATAAAAGACTTCAGAGTGAACTCACTCCTGCACCTGGAATACCAGCAACCAGGTTTACATATCACTATGAATTCAGACAGTGAAAACACTAATTATTCACTTAATCAAAATTATGTCACAGTCATTACTGATTTAACCAAAAATTATGGAATAATTGTAGGGAAGATTGGGAGACAGAAGGTAGCATGGACAAAAGAAGAGGGATGGAGCCTAAACTGCTATCACAGAAGTCTAGAAATAATGTGAAATTGATATATTTGAAAATAGTGGTAAAAACTTAATTTTTGTCAATATGCAGGTAAACATCAAAAGAAACCATTAAGAGAGTAGAAAGTAATTGCCTCTTGGATGAGTATAGGAGATAGAGAAGAAAGGGGAAACTGATCTTTTTCTTTATAAGACTTATTGTACTATTTTAAAATTATGCACATGTGTTACTTTGATGAATACTTTTAACTGAAAAAAAAAAGAGGAAAGAAACACAGTGGGCAATGCAGATGTCCAAAGTAACAGATTTATAATCCCAGGAGTATGAACTGGGTCATCTGACTTGAAAATGTGGCTGAACCAATGTATTGCCATACTAGAGGGCATCTCAGTGGTGAATTATTCCCTCCCACTGCACAGAATAAGAAAGTATTACATTAAGAATGTGCTCTGCAAAGAGCCTTATACTTTTAAACTTGAGCTTTTCACATCCATCAGTATCCACTTAAACTTACAGTATCACTTTCCTTTGACACAAGAAGGAAACAGGTCCAGAGGTGGTGAGCAAGTTGCCCAAGGTGGCCCAGTGAAGTGAGCCACAGAAGCTTTCTCAGCTCTGTCTTTCAAACTAGATCCTAAGTTCCCAAGGATGGGGATCAAGCCATCTTTGCCAGCTCAAGCTGCTCTCCTCTATGACAGCCCTGAAGGCTGTGAGGTTTATTCACTGTCCGCTCACTCATCACAAACGTCTCCTTATTTTCCCTGCCAACATGGAGTCAGATGGTGGATCTTGCCTGTCTGTCCACCGTGAAGTTACGATGATGAGCACGTGGACTCTTGCTTACTGGCTGAGTCATGTCCAACTCTACCACAATCCCATGGGCTGTAGCCCACCAGGCTCCCCTGCCCAAGGGATTTTCCAGGCAAGAATACTGGGGTGGGTTGCCATGTCCTTCTCCAGGGGATCTTCCCGACCCAGGGATTGAACCCATATCTCCTGCATTGCAGGCAGATTCTTTAGCGCTGAACCACCAGGGAAGCCCCTTATCAAAGTCTGACTCATCTTTTAAGACCCATCTCATTTATATTATCTTCTCTGTGAAGCCTTTCAACACTTCCCTATGCTCACTTAAATACTTTCTTCTTGAACATTCTTACAATGTATTTTCATGACTCTCTCCCTCCCTCTTTTCTTTTTCTTTGGCTGCACTGCATGGCCTGCAGGATCCCAGTTCCATGACTTGTCAAACCCATGCCTCCTGCAGTGGAACCTCAGAGTCTTAACCACTAGACTGCCAGGGAAGTCCCTCATGACTCTTAGTTTCAGAGCTTCCCCTCATCTTTACAATCCTAATGTCTAGGGTCACATGTCTAGTGCATTAGTAAAGCTAAAAAAGTGAATCTATGAATGAATGAGTGATTGATTCATTGAAAGAATGAATTAATCTTAGCTCAGAGATGAAAAACTTATTGAGACAAGTAGAATGTCACATATTGTATATCTCTCACTAAATTCAGGACAGTGCTTTATGCCTACTAAGTATTCAATAAATATTTATAGATTGAACACATTAATTCATCAAAACACAAAATAGTTCTTTAATCCTTTGTTTCTTTCCCTTAGTCATTCTTTTTTTTTTTTTCCTTAGTCATCCTGACTAAGTCATCACTACTTCTGGATCCTCTTTTCCTGGCCAAAGACCAGACCTTTTTTTTTTTTTTTTTTTTTTGGCCAGAATCTCAGTTCTACAACCAGGGACCAAACCTATGCCCCCTGCAGTGGAACCACGGGGCCACAAGGGAAGTCCCACGGACCAGACCCTTTAATGTGCTCCTATCACTGCTATGTAAGACTTAGGTGGGCTAGTACAGAAACACAACAGTTTCATCTCTACACACAGATCAAACCACCCATAATGCAGTCCTTCTCAAACTCTTGTCCAAGCCCACATACATATGCTAAACACAGCCTTTTGAAGTCTCATCTCCCCCAGCTTACATAGGACTTTGGAGACAGACTTCCAAGTTCAGGCACCAACTGTTGACCTCCAGCAAGTCACTCACCCTCTCTGTCAGTCAGTTCCTCCTCCAAGTGGAAATAACATTAATGCCTTACTGCTCACAACTGTAAGGGGTCCAACTGAGAGAATCAGCATGAGTCATTTCACCTGCCTCTTAAGTATTCTTCAAGACTCAGCTCAGGCATCGCCTCCTCTAGGAAGCATTTTTGGTTTTTGTTTTTTTCAATAATAGAAGACGTTTATCAGTTTTCACAATCAATAGCCAGATGAAAAAATAAAAGATCCTTATAATTGCAAGCCATAATGGAAACATGATTAACCTAACAATATAAAATAATTACATAAAGTTTGGGGGGTGAGTGATGTGGTAAATGGAAGTACATGCATGCATGTGTTTTCATCTGCCCAGCCAGTCTTTATCTTTTGGTTTGTACATTTAATCCACTTACATTTACGGTAAGGTAATCATTGATAGGTATGATCCTATCACCATTTTCTTAATTATTTGGGGTTTATTTTGTGTAGGTCTTTTCCTTCTCTCATGTTTCCTGCTTAGAGAAGTGCATTTCTTGTAAAACTGGTTTGGTGGTGCTGAATTCTCTTAACTTCTACTTATCTGGAAAGCTTTTAATTTCCCCATCAAGTCTGAATGAGAGTCTTGCTGTATAGAGAATTCTTAGTTGTAGGTTCTTCTATCTCTTTAAATACATCCTGCCATTCCCTTCTCGTTTGTAGAGTTTCCGCTGAGAAATCAGCTGATAACCTTACTGGAGTTCCCTTGTATGTTATTTGTTGTTTTCCCTTGTTGCTTTTAATATTTTATCTTGGTCTGTAAATGTTGTCAGTTTGATTACGATGTGTCCCAGTGTGTTCCTCCTTGGGTTTGTCCTGCCTGGGACTGAGAAGCACTTTTGGGTACATCCACCCTCCAGCCCACAGAGAGTGGGCTGGAGGCCCACCTGGCACACAGCAGTAGCTCCATAAATATTTAGCCAGTCAATATTTAATGAGAATTTCCAAAAGAAAGGAGAATCCTCAAGGCCCAAAAGAAGAAGGATGACCTACTGAAACGACAGTGGGAAGGCCGATCTTCGGTAGCCCGGGGAGCCTGCCCAGGACACCCTTTCCCCACCAGCTCACGGATGTAGAGGGCTGCCTCTTTCACTGACACTGGGACTCGTTCTGCTACCTATGAGGCTTTCAGTGAGACCTGCCTGCAGTTTCTGGGTATGTGCAAACCTCAGTGAGGCAGCCTCATTAGCTGATGGGTTGCAACAAGGTGGTACCATGACAATAACTCGTGCCTTTGAAATAATTGGTGCCTGGAGACCAAGTGTTCAGTTCAAGATAAAGTGGCACAAGGCAGGTCCCCATCACCCCAGGAGACAGGCCAGGGAAACCTGAACTGCCATCAATCCCCAGCTCCCCCAGGAAAAGCAGAATTCAGCATGATTGTGTCTGGCATAAAGCAATGTCTCTGGCCTTGGATCATTAACTTATATGGCTCATGAAAATACAGTAACAAATCTGAAATATTTGCTTAATTCATTTCTGAGCCCCTATCCCCTCTAGTAGCTTCTCATAGGATATGCAGAACACACCCTTCTATCAGGAAGACAGAAACAAATCTTTGGGGAAATTATAAGAGTAAATAAAGCAGGAGTCACCAGGAGACTGAAGCTAAACAAATACTCCACAAATCTAATTGATTCTCTGGTTTGGAAATTTGGCAGATTAACAGGGTTTCACGGTGATTTAATGGATAATATTTCCATAATTTCTTACTGGTTAAGTGATCAATAAAAATCTAATACTACAGCACCTGTTTATTCTTGAAAATGAATGAACAGCATTAAAAACACATAATGATGGCTTCCAAATGTACCAACCTGCAATAACCTGGAGACTGCGGACAGAACAGAGAGACCAACCTGGTGGGTGCACCGTGCAACAAACCATGTGGCTCTCCCTACTGCCTGACACTGCAGACAGCTGGGGAAACCCAAGACGGCCAGAGGTTTTAGCCAAATGAATGGGTGGGGGAGGGCCATCTGTGTACCAGTGAACCCAAAGGGTACACACGGGAGGTATGGAGAAGATGCATGTGTGCCGGGAGATACACACGTATCGTCAATATTTCAGTAAACTGCTGATTTTCCCTAAAAGTTCTATTTTTCTGAGCACAGCAGCCCACATAGAATGCTGAAAGTGATGCCAGAAAGTGTTTGAAATAAACCAGGGGTGAGGATGTCAAGGAAAGATTGCATAATGTAACCATGATAACTAAGAGTTACTGAGAGTTAGGTATTGTGTGTGGAAACCAAGAGCTCTTTTAATTCTAGCAAACCTACCAGGAAGTATCCAGAGCCCAGGTTCTTCACTGCTGGGCTATACTGCCTCTTTAAACATTAAAAAACAAAAAAACAAAAAACTGTGCCTCTGTTGCCAGCGTTGACAAACGATTCTGTGCAGAAGCCCACCACCAATAGAGAGCTCCCAACCGGCTGTGGTCTGGGGTGAAGACCACAGACCATTTGCACTGGAGAGGGAAGATCCTGACAACAACAGAGGAAAGCTTTGTGTAGGGGTTACAAGTCAACTTTTTCAAACTGCATTTTTCAAATCAACATGCTATTATAAAAATATATGAAATGAATCGCCAGTCCAGGTTCGATGCATGATACAGGATGCTTGGGGCTGGTGCACTGGGATGACCCAGAGGGATGGTACGTGGAAGGAGGTGGGAAGGGGCTTCAGGATGGGGAACATGTGTACACCCGTGGTGGATTCATGTTGATGTATGGCAAAACCAATACAATATTGTAAAGTAATTAGCCTCCAATTAAAATAAATAAATTTATATTAAAATATATATTTTTTTTAATAAGGAATAAAGACATCACAATACTTGCTAACTCTGGGAAAGTCCACCTAATTTTTCTTCTGACCCCACTATCTCTGAGGTCAATTTTCCCTGGAAAGCAACAGAATAACTTTCCAATCTGTCAGAATTGTCTGCTGCTGCTGCTGCTGCTAAGTCGCTTCAGTCGTGTCCGACTCTGTGCGATCCCTAGACGGCAGCCCACCAGGCTCCCCCATCCCTGGGATTCTCCAGGCAAGAACACTGGAGTGGGTTGCCATTTCCTTCTCCAATGTATGAAAGTGAAAGTGAAGTCGCTCAGTCATGTCTGACTCTTCACAACCCCATGGACTGCAGCCTACCAGGCTCCTCCGTCCATGGGATTTTCCAGGCAACAGTACTGGAGTGGGGTGCCAACTACAGATAAGCTGGCTCATCTGCAAAGGTCTGGTTTGCACACATAGACTGTAAGGTGGGCATGATCTTCTCGCCTCTTTGTTGGCAACTGTGTGTCACATGGCTGTGGCCATGTACCTGGCAGCCTCTAGCCAGCTCAGACTATCTACCACTCACAGGGTGGAAGAGGACACTATTCCTCATGCAGCCCCAGCGTAGGCCAATCTTCAGTGCCTGTCCCCAGGGGCAGAGACTGCACCCAGGAGCCTATGGTAACCCCAGGCAGCCTGCAGGTTCCCACAATACAGGCAAATGACTAAGGGAAAGAGCCTCATTAGTACTGGAGCTTCCACAGAGCAAACACTCAAGCCAGTTCTGCATGACAAGATTCTCAAATGGACAAAGGGACCATTGAGGTCTGCAAGGAAGCTACATGGAGGGCTGACCCCCACCTGTGCCCAAGAGATGCTTGGTCCTGCCTTGTCCATCCCATCCAGCCAAAACAGCCCATCTGCAAGATGCACTGCATTTCCTAGGAAGGAGGGCCTTTGAGTTACAACCCATTACTCCTACTTGGAGGAGTCAAGAGGAAGAGCTTTTACCATAACTGGGTTTCACAGAGAGTGCAGAGGGTGAGCACTGTGGTGGCCAGGAACCCTCAGCACAGCACTCACAATTTCAGAGGGCCCTTGAGAAGACTTAGGCTCCACTCCCAGCCAGGGAGCTGGATGCTATGTGGGCAAACACACAAGCTCAGATGCTCCCAAGAACAGCTGGCAAAGAGGGAGGAAAGGAATGGATCAAAGAGAAGGAAGTCCAGCTCCAGATAAATCAGGGGTGTTCCCTCTTCCCAGAGGGAGATCCTTGCACAGCTGCTTACAGACTCAACCAAGGGAGCCCGTGCTGGAGACCCCACCCCACCCATCCCCTAGTGTGCTGCCTTTGCTGGGAAGAGTCAGTGGGTGGGTGTGGGGCAAAGAGAAGAGAGGATCTGTCTCCCGTCGAGGCTGCAGAGCATCCTTGCACCACACCCAACACGGAACCAGGGGCCGGGAACCAGAGGCCATCCCCGGTGGTTCTAGAAGGCCCAGTCACCAGGGGAGGTGTGTACCAGTCCCACTCGTGGGAACATTACGGCTGGAGAAAAAGCAGCAGTGCTGGAGGAGTTTATATCTTCTCATTGTTCTAATAGAGAAGAAACAGGCTAACCCAAGGGGCCAGGGGAAAGTTGGCAAAATGAGAGCTAATAAAAGCAACATTTATCCTGTGCTAGCCATGCACTGGCTCCACCTCCATCACCTTATTTAATCCTCAGAATGACCCTGCAGCTGCTGCTATTAACATTCTTGTCTGGGAAACGGAGGTTTAGAGGTTATATGACTTGCCCAAGGCCACACAAGAATGGCTTCTAACCCTCTGAGATCTTAAGGTTTGAGCTTCAGGTTTGTCTGGGAAGAAAGGGGCACTATGAGGAAGCACATTTTTTAGTGTTTTCTCAGAAGCATTTCTATCTCCTACCCCAGGAGCTCTGAGGAGTCCCATCTGTTCATGAAGATTTCACCTTGAGGCCAGCACAGAAAAACTCAGGAAGACAGGTTACAAGTGCCATGCTGTTGTGTCTACGAGAAAATAGACCCATTTATCTCAGTTCCCCTGAGTCGGAGGGGGTTTGCATTTGTTTCAGGTGAAGCTGTTTGGTTTCTCTTGGAAAAGCTTTTAGGAAAATATATTCTAGTTCTTGTGAGATTAATCTGCTTACAGGCATTATAACAAAACAGACCCAAACATCGCCCCCCAAAATGAAATTAAGGAAGAAAGCACTTCGCAGGTTGGAATTTAGTCAGCGTTTTTAAATGCCGCTTTTTATTGACAACCATCTGGAGTGGAGATGAGGTGTGTTTTATGCTACTTGGCCGAGGTGATGGTTGGCCCGTACTATTTCACATATGACTAGTTAATTTTCTATTAGTAAGTAGGGATGGAGGTGCAAAGCCACACAATCCTACTAGACACCACAGTGTGAACGCTAGGCTCCCAACAGAGCCCGAGGGGGTAAGAACTCAGCATGTCCCCAAAAGAGATGACACGAAACCACACTGAGTAAGGCAGAACTTGGGAATCACATTGTATTTCAGCAAGTAGAAGAAGAAAAGTGTCCGATTCCAAGAGAAATTGCTAATGGAAATACGACAAACGAGAAAAATTGCATTTTAAATAATACAGATCCAGGTTCAGGAAACGACTTGGAACAGTACAGTGCAGGGGAGAGGCCCAATGATTTTACCTGGAGATTCTCCTCCAAAGTGGGAAATACATTCAGTGTGGACCAAGACCTTGTCAGAACTACAGCAATAAAGAGCTGAGATATCCTCAGAGAGGGTCTGAAACCACAGGCTCATTTTATGGCTGCTGATACTGAAGCCCAGAAATGTGTAAGCAGTGACAGAGCTGTATAAACTCAGAACTGGAGCCACCTGCATGTGTCCCATCCCCTCTCTTTCCCCACTTCCTCTTTGCTATGTTGAATAAGGACGCTACCCCCTTCATCCTCAGTAACAGAGGAAGAGAGAAAGTGACAAGACCAAGTGAGAAGACCATGTAGGAAACAAGATCAGGGGAAAGTCCTGGAATCCTGGCCCTCCCACCTCAGGCCGCATTGCACCCAGGCTGCCACTTCCTCTGGTGAGCTCCCCTCCGGGTGGAACTCACCAAGATGGGAAAACCACTCCCCATTTCCACCATTCTTAGTTTTAAGCACCTCAGAGCTCAAGGCAAACACGCCATGATTTCAGCAGCATCCAACAACAGACACTGGTTACTATTCGCTGTGTGCCAGGCATTGTTCTAGATGCCTGGGATAAAATAGTGAACACAACAAAGACCCTTGTCATTGCAGCATACACATTTCAGCAGAGAGAGGAGGCAAATAATAAACGTGTTAGAGAAAACATATATTGTGTTTAAATGGAATAAGTACTATAGAAAAATATGGAGCCAGGTAAGTCGTGAGCAAATACAGAAGGTGAGCAAGGGTGAGATGCAATAATAAATGACATGGTAAAGGGAGGTCTTGCTAATAAGGTGAGATCTGAGCCAAGATATACAGGAAGTGATGGAAGTAGCCAAGAGGTATCTTGGAAAAGAGCTTCCACAGAGATTGAGCAAAGGCCCTGAGATCTGGCACATTCAGGGGACAAGGAGGTCAGTACAGCTGGAACAGAATAAGTGAGGGAGAGAGGAGGAGACCAGCTCAGAGAGGCCAGGAGGCCAGATCATGATGGGCCTGTAGGATGGTGAGCTCTGTGGCTTTTCTTCGGAGACAAATGTGGAGAGATTGCAACACTGTGAGTGAAGGAGTAAAATGGTCTGCTGTGTTTTAAAAGGACCAGTCTGACTCCGGAGCTGAGCAGTGCCAAGGGAGCAGCGAGGATGCAAAGGAAAAGGAGGCAGGAAGGACTGTGGGAAGGTGTCTGCAGTAGCCCAGAGACAAGACATCAGCTCAAGCCAGGACAGGAGTAACAAGAACAGACAGGCAGTCAATCACTGGGCATAAATACCTCCACTCACTGTGGCTGTAGGGTCACAAACTCAAATGCCAGGTGGGGCCAAACTGATGAATTAAGCAAAGCACATCAGGTGGAAACAGAAGTGAGTTGACAGAGAAGGTGCGCATGCCCCATTGGAAGGGGTGGCCAGTCACACTAGCCAACTATCTCCTTAATGGACCACAGGCCCCTGAGGCCATGTCCGAGGATTTTCCAAGAGAAACAGGAAATCCAGATACATAGGGTTTTGGATGGCATCTTCTAATTTTTTAATGTTAATATCTGATTTAAAAAAATTTTTTTAATATACTGTCCAAAAGAACACATCTGAGAGGTGGGCGTAACCCATCGGTTTGTCACCTCTGGTGCACTGACAGAAGCAGTTTAAACAGTCACTGAAAAACTGGCCAAATAACAGCTGAAGAGTTACACCACATGAGCACTCTCCACACAGTTACATTTCCAGGTGCTCACAGTTTTATCGTCAAGAATACCTCCATCAGTCACTTTGAACCTGGCTGTACACACAGCAAGCACTGACAAAAGGAACCAGAAGGCTAAGTCCTTTGAGGTAATGCTCTTAATAAATATTTGATAATTAGGAAAACAAAGACATCACAATCTTACCAAAGATGCAAGGAGCCTCTGTCACATGCGATGCTAGAACACATCATCAGAAACCTCATCTAAGACAAGTTTTTTACAAAGCGTTGGATGCAGAGCTCAGAAGTTATCCTGAACTGAAAGAAGCTAATGTCTAAATCCATCGCTGTCAGGTCAAGAATGCAAAATCAACCTGCGATGACTCTACAAGCATCCATGGGAAGGAAGAGGGAAATCCCCTCATCAATTCATATAATTACTGACAATGCACATAATGAGCTTATTTTAGTCCCATAAATCAGCTGAACTACAAGTCATCACGTCTCTGAAAGGGGAGAGAAGCCTGAGGTGTGCTTTGTAGAAGGGCCAAGGGAAGGAGGCAGAAGGCAGACAGACAGATGGCAACTGTTTCTCACATGGCCTGCCCTCCAGGCATAAAGGGGGGTCTTCCCAAGGGCAAAGCAGGGACAAGTGCCACCTCCCTACTGCCCCCCATCCCATCCTTCTCACCAGGAACAAGCCAAGGAGCTGCCCTGATCCCCACTGGTACAAAGGGAGCTCCTCCTGTTGCCCCCCGCCACCTGGGAGGGGGGGCCAGATTTCCCCCCAACAACCCAGGGAAAAGAACCACAAGGAACAAGCCGGTTGACAAGGCCCACACTGCAGAGGCCAAGGAAAGACATAAGTCTGGCTAATTCCTTTCCCAGTTTAGCCAAACACAGTAAAATTCCTAATTTGAGAGGACACATCTTTATTCATAGTTAGAAAAGCAAGGAACACACAGCTGTGCTGTGGATCAACCATGCAGCCTCACCACGCCTCCGGGAGCACAGATCAGGTAAGCCAAGTCACCCACAGGCTTCCTGCAAGAGCCGGGCCCCAGCTCTGTGTTTCCCAATCTGGCCCCACTGAGAGGAGAGAGAAAACAGATGCTCCTGTGGCCAGGCAGGATCCTGACCCCATCACCCCTGAAATTCAGTAACCCCGGTAAGCTGTTGCCCTCCAGGCTCCTGCCCCACTCCTACTGAGAAGACGTCCACAGTTCCAGGAGGCAAAATGAGGAGATGCAGTTTACCCACTGCAGGCGCCCAGCAACTCTCCACGGATAGGAACCCGCAGCCCCAGGCCAGGCGTCCTCATAAACACAGCCTCTTCCCAGGGCAGTCACTCTTAGAGACACAGAAGTGGCATCGGCCCTGGTGCTCCATGCCTGTGCCAGCTGCCATCGGTGCTAAAGACATCTGCAGGAAGGTATTAAACCTGGGATTGAGAAGCATGTCAGATTCCACCAGGAGCAGCCAGGCCAGCAGGAGTGGATGCCTGCCCACCCTCCTGAAGGCAGCTGATACGACTGGGAGCCATGACAGATCACCAATTTCCAGACAGCTCTACTGTGTCAGTGCTTCCTGGCTGAGCATGCAATCCATCTTGAGCATCAGGTGCCAAGGGACTGTCGCCATCAGCAGAAAGCCCATTTGGATTCAAAGCCTCTGCCCTTCTACTTAGAAGGCTTCCAAGAGGACAACTCTTCAGAATCAGAGGCAGACTCAGGAAGGGCGCGGAACACTCAGCAGGCACTGTGATTAGGGCAGAGCTCACATTTTCCACTGATGTCTCCAAGGGAGGTTTAGTTAGGTGCTAAGAACACAGGCTGTGGTTTCATATCCCAGGTCTTTTATTGATACTTTCTGGCTGAGTGACTTTGGGCCAGTGATTGAACTGTGCCTTAGTATTCATCTCTGTAAAATGGAAATAATTACAGTACTTGCCATGTTGGGTTGTTATAAGGATTAAATGAATTATTCAAGTAGGTGCTTCGATAGCCTAAGTATGAATGTTACCTACCATTAGCTTCTGCTGTTATATCAATTTTACATGGAGGAAACAGAAGCTCATGGGGAAAAGTAATTTTCCTGAGGCCAAAAAGCTAGTAAGTGGCAGAGCTGGGTCCTGAACTGAGGTCTCGCCCTTAACCACTGTGAAACGTTAACAGCATCTTGAGATGCTGCTGAAATGGGGTTGAAATACACTCAAGAAGCACTAACAGCTTAATTATATCAGTGAAATATGTACTGGTGCAGGGCATACTTTCACAGTCTGGGAAAAGACATATAAGATCTGGACTTCAACTCCAGGGCTGTCACTTTAAGCCAGCTCTTGTCCAAGGAGAATGGGCCTTTCAGAGCCATTGATCTTTTTTTCTCTAGGGCAAGGTGACAACACTGTGCTTTTGTGCTTTAAGCTACATTTCACAATTGAGGAAAAACTTAGGAAGAGACAGGAGCCAGAGAAAGGGCAGCAGTGACAGGCTTAACCCAGAGGGCAGGATGTTACAGTAAAAATTACACCTGCCTGGGACCCAGGCCCCCCAGGGTTCTCGCAGGCATTTACTAGGTGTTGCAGCTGACAAGGGAAATGGTGATCACATTAGGGAATGACGCACTGGTCCCAGCAGACAGTGACCCAGGGATACCTAAATCCTGTTCAGGCCCACTGAGGATATGTCAACCATGTCCCAAGTCCACTGATGTCCAAGAAGAGAAAGCACGCCCCTTTGCTGGGACCAGCATCACCATATAAGCCCCACCTCTGGAAACTAGTAACTCCTAAGTGTTCTTGACCTTGAAATGCATCAATCCTTGCCCTCCTCCTCAACAATGAAGAATTTATATTTGACTCCAACCTACCTTTGGAAAAAAATAAGAAAAGGAAGAGGGGAAAGGCTTTGAGCTCCCAGCTATGGCCAACATGTAAGGAAGACACTCTCTGGATCCTATTTACTTTATTTTTCAGACTGCGTGACTTTTAAGGTCATTTGCGGCTCATACATTCTCTGATTTTGCATCGTGGTAGAGGATACCAGGTAAACCCACCAAGGACTGATTCCCCTGGAAAGCAGAACAATATGTCAAAGAAAAAAAAAAAACAAAAAAAAACCATGAATCCTGGCATGAAACAGATGGGGGGACATTCCATCCCTACTCCACTAGCTGTGTGGCCTTGGCCATGCTTCCTAGACTTTCTGAGCCTCAGCGTCCTCAACTGTAAAATGGGAGGATAAATCCACCCTCCTCCCCGGGTGGTGAGTAGATGGATGGGTACATAGTGGGTCCACCACTGTGCCTGACACACAGCTTATGTTCAAGCAAGGTCAGTCCCATCTCCTCCTCAAACCCTCTCTCAAAGATGTACCTCATAACACAGTCAACTAGACTCCTGAGCAGGAACTTCCAAGTCTGAGGGGACCCACGCTACCTTCAGACCCCCAAAGTGTCATGATAAGTCTCCCCAACCCCATCCAGGAAACGCCAGACATGGTCCAACCACCTCCCCTTCCTTCAAGAGGAGTTCCCTTTCTTCATTCAAAGTCTGGAAGGAGGCAATACTGTTGAAACACCAAGAGGATGAGGGTGAGTTCAAGTCCTATTCGTCATCCCCTTCATAGGACACCTGAGGAGAAGGGCTGAACAAAAGCATGAGCTCAGGCAAATCTAGATCCACAAACAGTGTACAGGGCAAGAGGCAGGCTGCATTAAATACACTGGCATGAGGCTCCCAAACCTTCATGGGATTGAACTGAAGGCCAGAGGACATCAGGTGAGGTGGTCTGTCCAAGTGACTCGGAGTACAGCTTGCCTCAGATCCCAAATCTGCCACATCCTCACTGTGTGAGGCTCTGTTTTCCTTTCTGTAAAATGGCATAATAGTACCCACCACATAGGGTCATTGTGAGGGCTGGGCTGATGCACACAAAACACTCAGCACACAATCAATAACTACATGGATAAGAGGCATAGAGCAGCAGCCCAAGGAAGACCAGCGGTCGTATTAGCATCATTGGGTTGGTAACATTAGTTCTGTTCTGCTTTTTCATATTCCTCTGTCTCTCTGTCAGTCTAGAAGTTTGTACATGCAAGTACCCTATTCATACCCATACATCCATACATACATGTATGGATATGAGAGTTGGCCTATAAAGAAAGTTGAGCACTGAAGAATTGATGCTTTTGAACTGTGGTGTTGGAGAAGACTGTTGAAGTTGTTGAGAGTCCCTTGGACTGCAAGGAGATCAAACCAGTCAATCCTAAAGAAAATCAGTCCTGAATATTCATTGGAAGGACTGATGCTGAAGCTGAAGCTCCAATACTTTGGCCACCTGATGTGAAGAGCTGACTCACTGGAAAAGACCGTGATGCTGTGAAAGACTGAAGGAAGGAGAAGAAGGGGATGACAGGGGATGAGATGGTTGGATGGCATCACCGACTCATGGACATGAGTTTGAGCAAGCTCCAGGAGTTGATGATGGACGGGGAAGCCTGGAGTGCTGCAGTTTATGGGATTGCAAAGAGCTGGACATGACTGAGCAACTGAACTGAACTGAACCCCATTCACTCAGTGGTTCAACATCTGCTAAGTTCTAGACTCACTAAGCAATGGCACCCCACTCCAGCACTCTTGCCTGGAAAATCCCATGGACGGAGGAGCCTGGTAGGCTATAGTCCAAGGGGTCGCTAAGAGTTGGAGACGACTGAGCGACTTCACTTTCACTTTTCACTTTCATGCAATGGAGAAGGAAATGGCAACCCACTCCAGTGTTCTTGCCTGGAGAATCCCAGGGACGGGGCAGCCTAGTGGGCTGCCATCTATGGGGTCACACAGAGTCGGACACGACTGAAGCGACTTAGCAGCAGCAGTAGCAGCAGCAGCAGACTCACTAAGAGTTGCCTGGCCCCTGGGGAACTAATGGGTGAATGAAAACACAGTTTAGCCCAGTTCAGCATTTCAGGCCAGGGGATTAGGGGAAGGGATGCCAAGCTGAATCAGATCAGGATGGTCTTACAATGGACCCTTGTGAGCTGCTTGCTATCCCTTGGGGCCTTCATTGCCTCCCTTGGCACCACCACACCTCAAATCATCACATCAGTACATAGCTACCTTTTCAAGTCTTCCCATTTTATACCCTGATTATCATGCCCCTGATATTCAGTGTTCACAGGCACTTAATCAAGATGCTGGGCTGGTTTATTACAACATCTTCCAGCTGATATATTTCCTCTTATCTGGGAACTCCACCATCGTGCCTGTTAGTGTTTAAAAAGATCATTTCGAGGTATCATTTCGCTTGTTCCCGATGATAATTAATTTTAAGAACTTATCAAGATGTTAAGGGGTACCAGCCCTTGGGAACTGATGGCCATGAAGGTTTATCATGACAACCAGGCCTTTTTAAGATGTTATAAGCAGGCTGGCTGCAGGAGGCAGGGTGAAGGCTGCTTTTCGATAACCGTCTCAGTGGCTGCATGGATCATTGCCATTGGGCTCTGTTATTAGTTTCATTATTCCAGACAAGTTCTGCTTTGTGCTCATTGGATAACTGCCTACAAAAATGTCTCTCTCTTTTTTTTTTTTAAACGGAGCCAGCAAGTATTAGAGACCAAGCCCCACACAGCCTAGGGCACATTCCAGAGAGCCGGCATGCACAGTGGGTGCTGCCTTTGCTGTCCATGGCCCTCACCATAAGCTCTAGTTAGGAAGGGCATGTGTGGGTCAGCACTCTGAAGGGTACAATCAGAGACATGCCCGGCACAAAGGAGGGCGCTCTTCTCTCCTCAGAGGCCAGAATGGAGAGGTGCGTGACTGGAGGAGGGAGGGAGAAAAGGGTGCACAGGGTGGGAGAGGTAGAAACGCTGCCTGAGAAGGACACCAGACTCCCAGACAATCCCACCAAGTTCAGAAGCCACAGAAGGGTGCTTCCTAGCATCTTCCACAGTCCAGTCACAAATGCCCTTGTTCCTGGTACCAGTGGCAGCATGGATTCCAACAGGAAGGTCCTTACCTGGCCCCTTCTTACAGACCAGGCACAGTGCTGGGGATACTGAGGATTCAGGGGAGAACAGCAAGGTCCCTGCCATCAAAGTCCAGCTGTGACTGAACACAAGTCCACGTGCCAGATGCACAGTGGGGCCAAGCCAACCAAAACGTCAGAGTTTGGAGCAAAGAAAGCTCTATCGCAAGATTCTGCAAGAAGAATGGGTAGCTCACACCTCAGAAACCCTAAACTCCCCAAAGGCTATCAGCAAAACATTTTTTAAGGCCAGGTGAGGGACTAGCATCCAGGGTCTGTGATCAGCTTGTGCACAATTCTCTGACTGATGGTGAGATAACAGGGTGGTTAATTGAACATCATCAATCTTCAGAGGCCAGTAGGCCTGAGGGCTATGTGTTCATGGCCACCAAGTAATTCATTTCTTCCATTTGGTGGGGGTTTTAGTATCTGTAAGACAACTCGGAAAATGTGCATCCGATACTGTTATCTGGGTACTTCAGAGAGGAGCTACAGCAGAGGACATGGAGGGGGGTCTATCCCAGGAAGGCCCCACAGGGTCCTGCTCAGCTACACAGCTGGGGACACACACCAACACACACAACAGGGTGCTGCACAAGCAGCTGAGAGACCTATTTAACCCAGACTGAGATTTAGCCAAGGCTTCAAGTTTAATTTGCTGTTCAAAGGATATTAAGTTTAGTTAGCACTGGCTATTCATAAAGACACCCAGAAGATGGTACTAACTCATGCTTGGATGGGTTAGAAAAAGATATCCCATGCCACAGCATCTCTTTCCTGGGCTTCCCAGGTGTCTCTAGTGATAAAGACTCTGTCTTCCAATGCAGGATACATGGGTTTAATCCTTATGTCGGAAAGATTCCCTGGAGCAGGAAATGGCAACCTACTCCAGTATTCTTGCCTGGGAAATCCCATGGACAGAGGAGACTGGCAGGCTGCAGTCCACAGGGGTGCAAAGAGTTAGACATGACTGAGTGACTGAGCACACACATGGTCCCAGACCAAGAGGACTCTGAGCCAGGGCCTGAAGGATGGATCAAGAGCATCCACAGAAACGGGGCGGAGCAGAGAGATGAGCATGTTCTCGGGGCAGGAGGCAGGACAGAGTTTGTTCATATGGCTGGAGCAAGCCTGTGAGAAGCAGAAAGAGAGGTGGTGTCAAATCACCCAGGGCCTTGCCCGGCTCCTTGAGAGTTTGGACTCTACTCTGAACAACACAGAGTCCTGGAGGATTTCAAGAACAATGAAGACAACTGGTAACTAACATGCGGTTCTGGAACGAACCCTGGACTCAGAGCAAGGAGGCCCGGACTTGCACACACTCTGCCGCTTGCCAGCCGTGTGGTTTCGGATGACTTGCCTCCCCTCCCGAGCCTCACTTCATCATCCATAAAATAGGGTGAACCAAAACCAGACCCTGATGGCCTCACCAGGGTATGTGAAGCTCCAAGCATCAAAGGAAAGCAGTGTGAACCACAGTGGGTCAAACCAACACAATGTGATCATGACCATCCCCAGAACACCCAAGTCTCACTTCATCCCATCATTCTAGCCTCTCCAGGGAAAAAAATCTATTTTAGATCCAAAAACAGAAGTAAGTGTTGAGTGGGAGCCTCCACTGCTCTCTCCAGTCCTCACGTTCATAAGAAAGAGGAGGTTTGCACGACTAATGCAGCCATCAAGGAGAAAGAAGAACTCGGGACAAGAGGCACTCAAGGATTCTGTGACACTAAGATCCCCGCCCAGGCACAGGAAGAGGGCAGACTCTTCCCCAGTTCCCCACATCAGGGGAAGCCTGGGAACATCCGTGGAGTCTTCACCTTGGCCTGGGGCCCAAGGCAGGAAGTGTGTGCTGCCTTTTCAAAGGCCTCAAGCAAGAGGATTGTGAGGGAAACAAGCACAGGAGACCTAAATCTCAAAAGAAACTGGAAAACAAGAGACTCTAAGCACACTTTGATTAGATCTCTGCATTCCAGCATAGAAAGTTGACCAAAATCTGACATTAAATGGAAAACATGGTACTTTTGAACACAATGTGTTTAGTAATATCCTATTCTTATAAATTCTTAAGAGTTCACTGTTTGGGGTGTTATATCAAGATACTTACAGGCATCATCATCTCATTTAAACCTTTATGGGACAGGTATCTACTATTACCTCATTTTGTAACTGAGAACATGAGTTCAGAATTCTCCCAGACAGTTTGCTGAATACAGAACTGTACTGTTTCCCATGGATGAGCACAAGCACTCAGTCTATCCCGAGGTTTTTCTCCCAAGAACACTCTTCATTCTAAACATTAAATCTCAAAAAAATTAAAATATACACACAAACACTAATTCTCTTTTGTTTGTAGAAAAATAACCACTCACACCAGCAAGAAAATATACACATATACATCATAACCCATGATTTTATTAACTTCCTTTATTTCAAAAGTGACTTTGCTACTTCATATTTTTAATAAGTTGATAATCAATGGGTGAGTGGGCAGATGGTTGGAATTCATATTCACACATCTGGGTAGCTCCAGCTGATCTTGGCCTGCCTCCCTGAAGGTTGTTCTTTGCCACACCTACTCACTCGTAGCTCCTAGACTGAGCTTCATCCAACCCAGGCATAAATCATAGCCCTCCAACCAAGACCTGAGCTATATTCTTGGCATCTCTGAAACCACAACCTTTGGAGGGAGCTGTGCCACATCCAGATTTCACAGTCCTATATGGAAATATGCTGCCTCTAGACAAACTTCAGTCCCAAATACTCGAATACTTTACCCCTCACAGTACTTAAATAGCAAAAATACCATACAGAACCTCTACCTGTTTCCATAAACAACCAGCTCATCAATCACCTGGGACCACCAGGTGTACGGATGACAAGAGGCTGTATTTACTCATCTCTGCATCCATTCAGTTTTTACAGAGATCATGCTCTCTCCACCCTCTTGTTATCCACAAATCCTGCCTCCAATTCTTTTGAAAGCTCAATGTAAGCACTCTGCAAATCAAAGAGCTGCTTTCCAACAAAAGGTTCAAGAAAAGATCATCTCTAGACAAACTATGAGAAATGATTCCAAGTAGAAAGAAAACACAGAAAATGCTTTGTCCAACTCATAACAGTATGAACAAATTTAATATAGAAAAGTTCCTTCTAGGGAGTCAAGCAGATTTGACTTCCTTCCTACCCGTGCTCTGTCCTTCACCACAGTACTTGAAATCTCAGGCCCTTCCCTGCCCAGCAAACCCCCTGGTCAGGTAAGAGGAGCAAGTAGGCCAGTGTTCCTGGATGGTAAAAGACAGTGACCAAACATGCCCGTCCTTTGTCACTAACCACCTTTCTCATCCCCCTCTTCCTTCTGCTGAGCCATCTGCAGGAAAATGTCAACATGTGCTGCAGGGAGAAAATGCATTTGCTAATTTATGTGCCAGGTAAATTCACTTATTCAGTAGAATAATAAAAATGTGACTGCTCACCACCCTTCCCTTCAAGGGTAAAGACATCTTTATTAATGATTTTAAAACCTGAAGAAATGGGAATGCTTGCTCTGTTTACATTTCCCTATATTAAATGGAAGACATTCTCTTGCTGGTGGCAAAACATCAAAAATACCCTTCTGGTCATGATTTATTGCTAGAGAAATTTTATTAAATTGGGATGAGACTATGTGTCTAGCTATCAATTACATCACTAGAAAAAGAAAACAACAGAGATTTACATTTTCAGTAATTCCTGCAATAAGCATTCTGTGTTCCTGGGAGATGTTAGAAAATATTTTCCAAGATCTCATGTTTTAACCCCTAAGGTTCAGTGCTTCAAATGCTGTATATTCTGGTGCTAAAAGGAGTCACAGATGATCCCAAGGATTTCCCTATCCCAACCACCTTACTAACTGGAGGATATTACATCTTGTGCCTCATATGCTACAAGTTTGCTGGTCAAAGAGTAGTCAATCAAAGACCTCCTTAATTCTGAATTTGATCTAAATCCACAAATGAGCATTCAAATAGGATCATAGAAGCATTTAGATTTAGGAGCTAGCATAGTTATAAATAAATCAGAAGAGACTATAAAAGCTGATGCTTTTAAGTCTTATTTTGAGGATATGAGGCATTTGGGGGGGGTTAAATTCCAATTAGATAAGGGGGGAAAATGGTATTTCAGGATAAATACATATATTGGTATTTATGAATAATTCCTGAATTAGGGGAAAAGACAAGATAGATAAACAAGGTCCCAAATGTTTTGATATTCCAATCATGAAAGGAAGTCCTTTCCTATTAAGAGTTTACAGATACTTTTCAGTTGAATCAACGTTACTGTAACCCCTTGGGCTGACTTTTGAAATATAACTGTGAGAGAAAAAGAATAAATCCAACCTGTGTTTTTGTGCAGCTGTTGAAGGCTACTAGCTGAGGGGAAAACTGTGGCCATTACAAGCCTAGGGTGGAATGACTTACACCACAGGAAGTAGGAAGGGTCTGCAAGGATGGGATCGAGGTGACAGCTAAGTCTTGCCTTCTCCCTCCACTATAAAGGATAATGTAAATCACCGGGATACCCCTCATGGGGTAAATAGTCAATCAGTTCTGAGTCCAGACAAGCCATTCAATGCATCCTAGAAGTTCTACCCCAAGAGTCAAGCCACAAAGCCACAAATGGGAAATCTTTAACCAGTCAACTACCCAGATGAATCAAAATTTAAATTTCTTTTAATTTCATTAATTAGGAAAATTCATTTTCTTAGCCTAGAGTCTGGCAGCAAGCCCACCTTACTTCTGGTGTAGAAATAGAAACTTACTAAACCATAGCCACTTATTTCCCTGCTAATTCAACTGAATGAAAATTCATTGGCTAGCATACTTGATTGTTACCTTAGCAACCCTGCAAAATCACATATTCCTGAATATTCTGAAATCTCAGGTCATCTTGTTAAACTCACAGAAATCTTAGTAGATAAAAACTATAAACCTACAGATCCAAGAACCTCAATGAACCTTAAGCACAAGAAACATGAAGAAGACTATCTGAAGTCACATCTTAATCAGCTGTTCAAAATAAGTGGTAAACAGAAAATCTTTCACATAGCCAGGAGAAAATATATGTCACACACACAGAGAAACTAGTGAAAAGGAAAAAAAAAAATTTCTTTATTGAAACAATACTAACAGAAGACCAAGGAGCAGTATCTTTAAAAATACTAAAAGAAAAGATTGTCAATTTATAATTCTATACCCAGCAAACATATCTTTCAAAAAATAAAGTTGAATTAAAGACTTTTTCAGACAAACAAAAGCTGGGAGAATTCCTCATCAGCAGACTTAAACTACAATAAATGTTAAATAATACTTTAGGCAGAAGGAAAACTACAGCAGATGTAAATATGGATCTACACAAAGATATAAAGAGCTCTGGAAGTAGAAACTACATGGGTTGTCAGAATCAACATTGTCATATATATTAACTGCTTCCTTTAGAATAATTATCTTGTTGAACATGTGTTTTATTCTTTTAACTCCCACCTATATAGTATGGCTTTCTTTGACATTGCCTTGGGTTAAGTAGAAGAGCAAAAGTAATAACAATATAATCCTGCTCAAAGATAATGATATCAAGACTTGAGAAAATGTATTACTCTCCCTAAAGAGCTATAAAATTGGGGGAAATAAAATAAAACATATAGTGACTGTCGCTTCAGTCGTGTCCAACTCTGTGTGACCCCACAGACAGCAGCCCACCAGGCTCCCCCATCCCTGGGATTCTCCAGGCAAGAACACTGGAGTGGGTTGCCATTTCCTTCTCCAATGCATGAAAGTGAAAAGTGGAAGTTAAGTCGCTCAGTGTCCAACTCTTATCGACCCCATGGACTGCAGCCCACCAGGCTCCTCCATCTATGGGATTTTCCAGGCAAGACTACTGGAGTGGGGTGCCATTGCCTTCTCCATATACAGTGACAGCAGGAACCTATAACACACTGAAAGAATTCAGAAGGCTATCAATAATAACATGGATGAGAAACTGCCAAACACTTTTTGAAAGTGATTGTACCATTTCATACTCTTGTCAGCAATGCATAAGAGTTCCAGGTGTCACACACGCTCACCAGCACTAGGTACTGTCAGTCTTTTCAATGTTACCAAGTATAATGGATGTGAAACAGAATGTTATTATGGCTTTAATTTGCATTTCCCTGATGACTACTGGTAATGGCACCCCACTCCAGTACTCTTGCCTGGAAAATCCCATGGATGGAGGAGCCTGGAAGACTGCAGTCCATGGGGTCGCTGAGGGTCAGACATGATTGAGCGAATTCACTTTCACTTTTCACTTTCATGCATTGGAGAAGGAAATGGCAACCCACTCCAGTGTTCTTGCCTGGAGAATCCCAGGGATGGGGCATCCTAGTGGGCTGCCGTCTATGGGGTCGCACAGAGTCGGACACGACTGAAGTGACTCAGCAGGTGACTACTGGTTACATACAGAGTAACAGGTGAAAAGCAAAACAAACAAACAAGAAAAAAGTTTCTTGATGGAAACAAAGCAAAGGAGCAGCGTCTTTAAAGTACTGAATATCTTTGTCAATGAATACCTTTGCATGCGCTCACTGGCCATCTGTACATGTCCTTTTGTGAAGTTTTTATTCAAACCTCTTGCCCATTTCCTAAGTTTTTAATGGTGATAAGATCCCATTCACTTTTTTCTTCTATGACAAGTGTTTTTTGTATCCTATCTAAAATATCCTCAAGGATATGCCTCCTCAAGGTAATAAACACTTTCTCCTATGTTCCTTCTAGAAGCTTTACAGCTTTACATTTTGCTTTAATGTTTAAGTGTGTAACCCGTTTAAAGGTTATTTTCATGTGGTATGTGATATGCTTATTTTTTTCATATAGATATCTAGCTATTCCAGCACCGTTTGTTGAAAAGTCTGCCCCTTTCCAGGGAGTTAACTTGGCACTTCTGTTTTTTTAAAAACAACTGACCATGCATGTGGAGACCTGTTTCTAGACTTTCTGTTCTGTTCCACTGATCTATGACTCAGCAATGACACTCCTAAGTAACTACCCAACAAAATTAAGTGATATGTCTACAACAGCTTTGCACATGAACGTTCATGGCAACTTTATTCATAATAGTTCTAAGATAGAAATAACGCAAATGTCTACCAACTGGTGAATGGAAAAACAAATTATGCTATATTCATGCAATGGAATAGCAGTTAGCAATAAAAAATAATGTATCACTGGTAACACACAATAACATGAAGAAATCTTTACAATATTATGCTAAGAGAAAGGAGCCAGACACAAAAGACTAAACATCATATTATTTCATTTATATGGCAAGTTTAGCTACAGTGAAAGAAAGTAGATCAGGTCTCCTGGGGCTAGAGGACAGATTACAAAGGAGCCAGAGGAAACTTACAGTAATGGAAATGTTTTAAATCTCGATTGTGGTGGTATTTAACATGGGTGTGTACATTCGTTAAAACTGAACATTCAAAATGGGTGTATTGTATTGCAGGCAAATTTTTCCTCAACAAAATTGATTTCTGAAAAGCAGCCTTCACTGTTATCAGTATGGGTTTTCTATTCTTCAAGTTTACCCAAGAGTCTGTCTATATTCTTAAGTACAAAAGATCACATTTATAGATATAAAGATGCTGGGCTACCCCTCATTTCTATCGACTATTTCTAGAATGCTTTCACAAGGCTAATATTTTAAAGTAACACTCAAGGTTGGACTAGCACACTGAATGGCCTTACCTAGTGGAGACACATTTATTACTAATGTACTTATTGATCTGCCATGGTTGTTTATTTTCCAGAGTTCCATAAAGCCATTGGTATGATGCTAGAGACACAGCAGAAATATTCAACACAAATACACTTCACTGCATAACATCTTCTGCTCACATGTGTATCTTCCTGTCTATGCTACCATGCAAACATCTTTCCTAACATGTCCTGCAAAACAGGATGACCTGGAATTTTGCTACCTAATTCACCTCCAAAAAAAAAAAAAAATGAAGAAGAAATATGTCTGCATTTTCTGAAGCAAACCAAACAGCAACCATAATGATATTGATGAATTACAATACCACTCAGCTCTGCAGAGCACTGTGACTTGCCCAGGCCGTCATACTCACACCCTACTTCCTGAAAGCTGATGAGACATCTTTTAGCCAATGTCTATTGAAGGTATTCAACCTGGGAAGTGGTTACCCCAAGCAGCACCCTGCATTTTACTAGGAAGCACAGCAAACAACAAAATAATATGGTGTATCTTTTCTGACGCATCAATTTTATATGGAACTTTAGAATGGAGAAAATGTTTTTAGGGTAAATGTCATGCCATATTACTGAATAGAAAGCAATATTCACATAATTGGTTAAGATTTTTAAAAAGACACTTTCAAGACATTTCTTACCTGCAATAGCAGTTCCAGATTTAATTCTAAAATCTTCAAATGCTTTTAAGGTATGTGTTCCCTTTTCTATATTGTCCAGAAAAAAAATAAAAGAAAAGGCTGCCAGAAGAACCAAAGTATGACTAAAGCCATTAAACTGACAGAGATCAGAAAACCCAGCTCTTGGCATGTCCCTGATCCCCTACCAAGTCATTCCACCTCAGTGCCTATACAGTCAGGTGCCAGACCCAACAGCCAGGACACCAACCCTGGCTTGGCCACAAATCTACATTAGCACCTTGGAAGAGCTACCAGGAAAAGAGCTATCTCTTTTCCTACATCCATAAAAGAGAGATGCCGATAGTACATAGTTTATAAAGTACTATCCAGCTCAATGCCTGGCCAATAGTGAATGATCAATCAATGTTAGCTGCCTTATCATCATTGTTGCCTTATTATGCTTTTTAATTCCTATATCCCACAGCACAAACTTTTTGTGTATCAGCTCCAATCCATTCAGTAATAGATTACTGACTGCTGCTGCTGCAGCTGCTAAGTCGCTTCAGTCGGGTCCAACTCTGTGTGACCCCACAGGCGGCAGCCCACCAGGCTCCCCAATCCCTGGGATTCTCCAGGCAAGAACATTGGAGTGGGTTGCCATTTCCTTCTCCAATGCATGAAAGTGAAAAGTAAATGTGAAGTCGCTCAGTCGTGTCCAACTCTTAGCAACCCCATGGACTGCAGCCTACCAGGCTCCTCCGTCCGTGGGATTTTCCAGGCAAAAGTACTGGAGTACCCTTCTCCAGAGATTACTGACTATTCACTCTAAGAATTCTGGACACCCAGTCAGGAAGCACAGTCTTTCAAGAACTCTTACTCAAACACAGTATACTTCCTGGATAGCAGCTGACACCCTCAAAAGAAATAAGGACTCTTTCTGGTTGAGCTTCAAAAGGTGACCTGAAGCAAGCTTTGGTGCCCAGCTTTGCAGTGGAGATGAGCTTAAGAATTAACTCACTCCTTCTGAACAAATATAAGTCCAGTTTATAGCTCAGAATGCCCACTTATATATTCATATGCAACAGGAATATCTATGATCAAAAGCCAGCCATTCACACAAAGAGGCCTCTTCATGCTGAATGGGGCTTCCCAGGACACCACAGCACCCAGCAAAAGCCTGCCTTATGAGTAGAGAATGAGAGCCAAGGCAATGACAAGCTTTCAAAGGATATTTCTAACAATGGCAGCCTGATGAGTTATTCTCCTACATTTCAAAAATATTTCTACTTAAAGAACGTGGAGAGTGTCCCCGAGCAAAACACTGGAAAATTCTCATTACATGTAATCCAAGTTTCCTCAAACTTTATCAACATACAGGCTTTTCCCCAGTGTCTTCCCCAACAAGACATAAGACCTCCAGCTTCCAGAAGTCCCATCCAGTTATTCCTAGGAATCTCTGGGAGTAAAATACACAAGCTTACACACAATCCTTCCCCTCGTGGCTCCCCTCTATTGCAATGTTCTACCCCAGCAGCACCTCGAGAATGCTGATATCTCTATGAAGGATACAATCTCCAAGGGCTTCCCAGGCCACCAACCCAGAGGTGTACTACACTACAGCTGTATGTGGAGGAGAGAGCCAGCTTCTCAGAGGAGCTTTCCCAGCCCACCCACCCCCACTACATCAATTCTCTCATTACATATGGTATACATTACATTGTGCTTTGAATATATGTAAATAGACTATATATATAACATAAAGGAAATAATTACATGTATGAAAAACATATAATTCCATTATACTTTTCCTCTGTAACATTATTATAATAATTATTTATTTATAATAATTGTAATTGTTGTTGTTCCGTCACTAAGTCACGTCCAACTCTTTGCAATCCCACGGACTGCAGCATGCCAGGCTTCCCTGTCATTTACCATCTCCCGGAGTTTGCTCAAACTCATGTCCATTGAGTCAGTGATGCCATCCAACCATCTCATTCTCTGTTGTCTCCTCCTGTCCTCAATCTTTCCCAGCATCAGGGTCTTTTTCAATGAGTTGGTGCTTCACATCACATGGCCAAAGTATTGGAGCTTCAGCTTCAGCATCAGTCCTTCCAATGAATATTCAGGGTTGATTTCCTTTACGATTGACTGCTTTGCTCTCCTTGCTATCCAAGGGACTCCCAAGAGTCTTCTCCAGCACCACAGTTCGAAAGCATCAATTCTTCAGTGCTCAGCCTTCTTTATGGTCCAATTCTCACATCTGTACAAGACTACTGGAAAAATCATAGCTTTGACTATATAGACCTTTGTCAGCAAAGTGATGTCTCTCCTTTTTAATATGGTGTCATAACTTTTCTTCCAAGGAGCAAGAAGTCTTTTAACTTCATAAACTTATTTGGACAATTCTTTAATAGCTGTCTCCTTTGCCAGCATCTAAGCTCCATGAAAGCAGGAATATGTTCAACTTGTTTTATGCTATATCCTGGATAGCAGCTGACATCCTCAAAAGAAATAAGGACTCTTTCTGGTTGAGCTTCAAAAGGTGACCTGAAGCAAGCTTTGGCGCTCAGCTTTGCAGTGGAGATGAGCTTAAGAACTAACTCATTCCTTTTGAACAAACATGAGACCAGTTTATAACTCATAATGCCCACTTACACATTCATAGGCAACAAGAATATCTATGATCAAAAGCCATCCATTCACACACAGAGGCCTCTTCATACTGTGTCCAGTACCCCCGCACATAGTAGACACTCAGTACGTTAACACGGCTTAGTCAATTCAACCCGCCTATGTAGTAGATGAAAAAAAAAAGGAAGCCAGAGAACCCTAGACTCTTTAATCCTTAGCCCACACTGACACCTAAGCTGCTCTAACACCTAAGTTGCTCTAACACTTAGTGATCAATCCACCCATGATCCAAAGGAGAGAATAAAATCTAAACTACAGAGACCAAAGACCTGTATTCAAGTCCTAGATTTGCCACTTAAACCTTACAAGGTTGTGACAGGAATTAAATGAAGTGGTGTATATACAGTGATAGGCACAGGATCAGGCACATATAATCTATTAATCTCAGCTATTTTAGCACAACTTACAAAGTCTGTTCTTCAATTTCCACATGTCATCTTGATCAGGCCACAACAGCCAAGTCCTTAGGAAGACAGGAAACCCTTCCTAATGAGCAGTCACTGTCCTCTGCCCCCAAACAGGGATGGAGGAAGATGATAAACACAGGCCCACCAATCTTACCACATAGATATGTGTGTTCAACAGTGGGCACACAGAGCCACGTAGCAAGTGATCTGTCTTAAAATTATGGCATTGCCAGCTAACTGATTTCTGCCAGCCATGTGTTTATGAGGAATTTAAATTCTGATTTAAATGTGCTCATAGCATTATTATCGAATATACCAAAGGCTTGATTTCCACATGGACAAACCAGACCATCCATCACTCCAGTTCATATTCAGCCAATGCCCAGACAGCCTCGGCTGTGTGCAGGAAATCAGTGTCCTGGAAGCTTTTACACCACTAGCATATTAAAATGATGTTTCAGTCAATTCTATAATTACCTATTTTTTCCCATGATGTTTCAGGACCAGTGTTAGGCCCTGGGGAGTCAGCAATGATGAGACACAGCCTCTGCTCCAGGAAGCTCACAGTCCTGCGAACTACATTTACATAGTATTTTACTATCTACTAAGTGATTGCACTTAAACCTTTATGTATCATTCCTGGTATTTTTATTATTGTTGTTATGGTTCCTTTGGTCTGAGAACAATTTGATGTCAAATTTGTTTTCAGTTAAAATCAGGCAGAGGAGCTTAATTACCCTTGTTTTCAGCTAAAGAATTCTAAGTAGGGAGGAACAAATCGACAAGATTCCTCTAGAAACATACAGTGGACAGACTGTTGAGTGGCTGTCCAAAAGCCACAGCAATCCCCCTTTTCCTGGGCTACCTTTCACAACAGAGGCTAAATAGTCAGATGCTTGCCAGCCTCCTTTTCACTGAGGGATCACCTAGTTCCAGACATTGCAATATTTGTAGGAATCTGTTCCAGAGCTTCTAGGAACGCTTTTGGTCTGATTACAAGAACAGAGAGTCCCAGCTAGGTTGGCCCTAATCCTCGTTACTGTCTTCACAACACAGAAATGTAATGCTTGGAGCTGTAACAGACAACTTGCAAACAGGAAGCAATTAGCAAGTCACAAGGGAAAGACTCAGAGAGTCAGAGTCATTCTTGTTGCTAATGTTAAGCTGCTGAGACAATGACAGCAGCTCTATTCAGCAGCTCTATGCCTTTACTCTTCGTACGAAGTAAGAAAGACCAAGTCCTGGTTGTTTAAACCACTGCAGCAGAGATTTTCTGTTACCTGCAGCCACACAGTCCTGGAATACATAGTTCAGGGCATGACTGAGCACATGCCTTTAAACTAGACACACTTGGGTTTATGTACCCACTCATTCACTTACAAGCCACATGAGTCTGGACAAGTTATTTAATTCCTCAGAGTTCAGTTTCCACCTTCTATAAATGAAAATACTATCACTGCTGGCAAGAATGTAAAAGGGTTCAGTCACTACGGAAAACAGTATGGTGGCTCCTCAAAAAATTAAACATAAAATAACCAGGGGATCCTATAGTTCCACTTCTGGGTAGGTATTTTTTAAAAAATGAAAGCAGGAAATCAAAAAGATATTTGTACACCACACTCATAGTAGCATTATACACAATCAGTTCAGTTCAGTCGCTCAGTCGTGTCCGACTCTTTACGACCCCATGAATCGCAGCACACCAGGCCTCCCTGTCCATCACCAACTCCCAGAGTTCACTCAGACTCACGTCCATCGAGTTGGTGATGCCATCCAGCCATCTCATCCTCTGTCGTCCCGTTCTCCTCCTGCCCCCAATCCTTCCCAGCATCAGAGTCTTTTCCAATGAGTCAACTCTTCGCATGAGGTGGCCAAACTACTGGAGTTTCAGCTTTAGCATCATTCCTTCCAAAGAAATCCAAAGAAGGCTGATCTCCTTCAGAATGGACTGGTTGGATCTCCTTGCAGTCCAAGGGACTCTCAAGAGTCTTAGACTTGTGCAATCCAAGAGTTCATCAACAGATAAATGAATCAACCAAATGTGGTACACATACAAGGGAGTATTATTCAGCCTTAAAAAAGGAAGGAAATTCTGACACATTCTACAATGTAAATGAATCATATAAAGAACACAGATGTTCTTCATGCTAAGTGAATAAGCCAGTCACAAAAAGACAAATACTATATGATTTTATTCACTGAGGAGCTTGGTCAAATTCATTAGACACAAAGTGGAATGGTGGTTGTAAGGAGCTACAGAGGTGGGGATTGGTGTCTCCATTTTGCAAGATGAAAAAATTTGGGGATGAATGTTGAAGACTGGTCCTCTTAATGTGATTATACTCAAGGAGACTAAACTACACTTTAAAAGGGCTACAGTGGTAATCTTATACTTATTTTACCACATTTTTAAATTAATAAATTACAAAAAAATAACTTTAGAAAATAAATAAAATGCAAAAAACCATCCTAATGAATTCACAGCTTGTCAGACCACACCACGGCGGACCACCACCCTGGGTGAAGTCCAGCAGTATTTGTCCCTTGTGGATTTGCCCCAAATCTAAGCCTCTAAAAGGTATTTCACTCCTGCAGCAAGTAAACACAACTCTTTACCTCTGCAGGAAGTCAGACAGAAGTTGTTTGGCTTCCTGCCCTGAGGCAGTCAAAAAGGTATCCACAAATAGCCACCGTGCAAAGGAGAATTTAACATCTGCCCTGCAGAGAGGCAGAAACAATGCAGGGTCTTCACAGGTGGGAGCCACTGCTCATAGCTTTGGAGTCTGAGAAAAGTTCTGAAGTAGAGATGGCACGGGGAGCTAGATGTGAAGATAAAGAACATTTATTGCTGAAACAGAAGTGGTTTTAAAGATGTTTCCAGATAGCAATAACGGCAACATGAGCAGAGGTGACAGAGCATTTGTCTGGTTAGAGGGAATCATGCATTAGGATGAACAGGAAAGATAAGAGCCAAACGAAGCCCTGAGCACCAGGAAGGCAGCCATCATCTTTATTTCAGTAGAGGAGGACTGAGATAAATGTTCTTGGATCCACAGCACCTAAGACTATTCTAAGCACAGCGCAAGTCCTCAAAAACTGTCAACTCATTCAGTGGACTGCAGCCTCTGGACAGATGCTCCAAATGACTAGAACTGGTCATCAGAGTGGGAAGACCCCACTCAGCTGACAAAATCCCTCCTACAGCGGTTCTCAGGCTACTTCCAAAAAGAGTGAGGAGCCACCACGATCACCTCCAAAGACCTCAGTTACTGCAGGACACCACAGGCCAGTCTGAGCTTCCCAAAGGCCTTTAGTATGCATGCTCCCAGAGGGGCCAACACCACCAGACAGCGAAGGGCTCCCCTTCTAAAGGGACACTGCCCACTTCCAGCTCAACTCCAAACCCAGGCATCTGGCTCCTGGAGAGCACTGGCCCTTGTCCTTCTCTATTGGAAGGCAAGTAAACTAGCACAAATAATTAAGAGAGAAAAGAAAAAAAAAAAAAAACACGGATAAGGAGAATCAATGCAAAAAAAATTTCAATTGAGTCCAATTTTAAGAAATTATTTCAAAGTTCTAATCGCTGTAAGTGATGAAACAATTCATGACAGAAATTGCAATTACCAAAGAAATGATCTGTTCTGCAACGGCAATTTTAGCGACATTTATAACACACAGGAAATCATGAGGCTTAATTATTTGAATTTACTGGGGCTACAGATGCCGTGTTGAAATCTAATTAAATAGATCCACCGAAACTGGCCAGCTGAAGAAATGGCTAAGTTGCTGAACCGTGCACTGGTTTTTAAAAGCAGTTCGTGAACAGCCTCCAAATAGGCAGTGAGTGATGATCTATCTTTCTTCCTCAACTGTCATTTCAAAAAAATTAAAAAAAGAGAGACATTTCTCTATTGATCTTCAGTCCTTCACAATAGCATTTACTTCAACTCCTATACCATATCCCCCATTCTAATGATCTTCGATAGATCACCAGAATAAATGGAAACAACTCCACTCCTTACCTTTCAAGTCTTACATCCAAACTATCTCAGGCCTCAAGGAAGAAAGTGCAAGTCATTAAGTGGTGGAAAAAAAGATTTCCTTCTTCAATTTCTTAAGAACATTAACAGTCAAATATTAATAGTCTCAAAAAGTTCTATAATTCCTGAGGTCTCAGTGAAATGCTTGTTTAAATACTAAGATTCTGATTAAAAAACTAGTAAACGCTTAAAGGAAAAAACATGCAGAAAACACATAAAGGTACAAAACTGAAAATTAAAGTTTGCCAACCATCCCACCAACCACCATACTTAACCACAATTAACATTTTGGCCTCTCTCCTTCCAGTGTATTTTCTAAGCATACATATTTTTATCACAATGTAAACATGCTATATGTATAGTCATATCCCATTGTATCATCAAACATTATTTCAAGCACATTTAACATAATTTTTAAAACAATCTATTTCTGCATTTATAGTTTGCTCCCAAGTTTCAAGCCTTCATCAGTAAACTGATTCATATCCACTTACATAAACTTGTATCAGCAGCTCTGATTCATTCTTTAGGAGGCATTCTCAGAAACAAACTCCTGGGACAATGTTCATTAACGTTTTAAGACTCCTAATAAGAATAGCCAAATTGCTTTAACTAAAAGTTATACCAATCTACATTTCTACCAGCAGTTTAATGAATACCCAAAATTGAGAACTGTCTTTTTTTTCCTTTCCAATATTATTAAACTTTCAGTGAATGCCTTGCCAATTCTTTCTGCATGCTTCTCTGTTTTATAAATCTTGATATATTACTTTGTCCTGTTTTCAAATAACACTACAAGTAACATTGGAACCCTAAAGGTTCTTTGAAAACATGATTCTCTTAGTGAATACTCTTTGACCATAACATAAAATGTATTTCTATAAGTAAGGGGAGGGATTTTAAAAGGCTGATTTTTTTTTTTTTTTATTAGCTATTTGTATGTCCTATTCTGTTAACAGCCTGGTTTACAGCCTTTGCCAATTTTCCTACTATCATTCTTGTTTATTTATACATTAGCGAAACTAATCATTTGTTGAGTATGTTTTTCAAAAGTTTTTTTTCAAACTGGCATTTTTGTTTTCTTTGGGAAGTTTTGACTTCTAGAAATGTTAATTTTATGTAAAGCAATAATTTTCCTCCTTTGAAATTTTCTCTCCTAATATCAGCATCAAGTACAATTCTTCTTTGTTTCTATTTTTTGTGGTGGTTAATTGTTTTCCATTTAACTCTTTAATCCAACCAAAATTTATTTTGGTATATTGTATGAGGAAAGGCTATGATCATATTTTTTCCAGTAATTAATTTAGAATTCATTAAACAATTCCCCCTTCCCCTTAATGCATTATACCCCCTCTCACATTAAGCTCTGTTTCTAGACTATTCTGTTCCATTCAATAGTATGTCCCTGGGCTAGTAACCACATGGTCTTAATTAGTAAAGTCTGTAAACTGAAGAGGAACTAAAAAGCCTCTTGATGAAAGTGAAAGAGGACAGTGAAAAAGTTGGCTTAAAGCTCAACATTCAGAAAACTAAGATCATGGCATCTGGTCCCATCACTTCATGGGAAATAGATGGGGAAACAGTGGAAACAGTGTCAGACTTTATTTTGGGGGGCTCCAAAATCACTGCAGATGGTGACTGCAGCCATGAAATTAAAAGACGCTTACTCCTTGGAAGAAAAGTTATGACCAACCTAGACAGTATATTGAAAAGCAGAGACATTACTTTGCCAACAAAGGTCCGTCTAGTCAAGGCTATGGTTTTTCCAGTGGTCATGTATGGATGTGAGAGTTGGACTGTGAAGAAAGCTGAGCGCCGAAGAACTGATGCTTTTGAACTGTGGTGTTGGAGAAGACTCTTGAGAGTCCCTTGGACTGCAAGGAGATCCAACCAGTCCATTCTGAAGGAGATCAGCCCTGGGATTTCTTTGGAAGGAATGATGCTAAAGCTGAAACTCCAGTAGTTTGGCCACCTCATGCAAAGAGTTGACTCATTGGAAAAGACTCTGATGCTGGGAGGGATTGGGGGCAGGAGGAAAAGGGGATGACAGAGGTTGAGATGGCTGGATGGCATCACTGACTCGATGGACATGAGTCTGAGTGAACTCCGGGAGTTGGTGACGGACAGGGAGGCCTGGCGTGCTGCGATTCATGGGGTCACAAAGAGTCGGACAGGACTGAGTGACTGAACTGAACTGAGTACATTTTATATCTGGAAATGCAAATCTCCTCTGATTATACATCATTTTCAAAATTTTCTTGGCAATTCCAGACAGCTGATTCTTTAAGCGTGTGAGAATAATTTGACACAATACCCCAAAAAGAAGAAAGAAACTCCAAGCTATGATGTTGATTGGACTGGAGTGAAATGATACATTATTTGGGAAGAACTGACATCTTCATCACACCGGGAGAAACCGGCAGCCCTCACCCCCATCTATTCAAGCCTTCTTTTTGTCAGTCAACATGTTTTTGTGATTTTCTTCACACAGATTCTCCAACATTTCTTGTTACACTATTTCTATGAGTCTTATTTATTTTTACTCATAAGTAGACTACACCAAGCAAGGATGGTGTGAAATAATGTGCTTCAATTTCAGCACCACGTCGTGAAGGATACACTTGTCTCTCCAAACTCTGACAGAGAGGCTCATCATTTCACGAATGAATGAAAGGACAAATAGCAAATGGATGACAAGTGGGTTCAAAAGCCCTGATGTGGAAGAACTGAGTTGGCTAAACTATACAGCAGGCTCGTGACAGGTCTATCATGATCAATACTCACATCATATTTTTTTTTTTTTAAAGAGAGAGATCATCTTAAAATATTTATAGAACTATCTCTGGTAGCTCTTTCTATCATGGTACACTCTCCTGAAGACTTCTGACATTCCACTCTACCCCAAGGCGTGGGCACAAGCAAGTCAACGTCCTTCTAGGAGACTTAAGTTTTGAACAGAAGGATACTGAAACTGAGTCAGGATGGTGTCAGCCCCGATGAATACTTTTTAAAGTACCAGTTTTTAAAAAACTGGTTTGAAACAAAAACAGATCATTTTAATGATACCATCCACATACCATCCAACTCACTCACTTGAAGTGTATGACTTTATGGTTTTAATACACAGAATTGTGCAACCATCACCTCAAAAGGAAGCCCTGTAGCCATTTTTACCTTTTTTAAACTGTAAAATATACACATATTTACCATGTAAACTATTTTTAACTGTCTAGTTCAAAAGTGTTACATATTTTCACATTGTTCTGCAACCAATCTCTGGAACCATTTTCTCCTTGCAAAGCTCTATACCCATTCAACAGTGATTCCCTATTTCTCCCCTATTCCCAGCCCCTGGCAACCACCACTCTACCTTCTGTCTCAGTGAGTAAGGGAGGGAGAAGCAAGGAGAGATACAGGGACAAAAGGCAGAGACCAGCAGTTGGAAGGCTCCTGCACTGGTCATGACAGGAGATGACAGTGGCCTGCCCTACAGCAGTGATGGGGAGACAGAGAATCCAGATGCAGTCAGGTATATTTTGGGTTAATGAAATATACTTAAGGATAGGATGACAGGACTTGCTGATGGATGTGATATGGGACTAAAAGAGAGGAATACTCCAGATAATACCTTGAGTACCTGAGAGATGGAAATCAGCACAGGACAGATTTAAGAGGGAAGGGAAATATGGAGCCAAGCAGCCCCTGGGAGCTACACCTAAACAAGCCCAAGAAGAAGGATAAGCACCTCATCTCAGTGAACTTGAGTCTGCTCTGACACGGAGTGTCACAGGCAATTTTCCTAAAATGTGTTGGTCAGTTTACCACCACTGTTCACTTTATAAGAAGACTTCATTCATCAGGATTTCCTTTAGAAGAACACACTCACATGAACATGCATACAGAGAAGCCACAGAGCTCAACCTGATGATTTATCTGAATTCTCACCAAAAGATTAAAACGAAAGATAAAGAGTCTTCTCTCAGCTAAAAGGAATTAAAGGGCATGCCACTGCCTTGCAGAGGGAACAGTAAGGCATAGACCAGATGATCACACTGAATCATAGGGAAGAGTGTGATTCCTATGGCTTCCCAAGTCAAGGTTGGCTATCAAAGCCATCACAAGAGTGAGTAAGCCATACAGATAGTCTGGTATTTCAGTCAATGCCCAACACATGACTTAAGAAGGTTCAATGTAAGAGTTAAGAGTGTGCACTTGGGAATCTGACACTGGCTCTACCGCCAAATAGCTCTGTGGTCATGGACAAATCCAGGCATTTATCTGAGTTTCAATTTCCTTGTTTATAAAATCAAGATATTCAAGCCTACCTTAAAGGATTGGTGGGTGATTTCACATGAAACAGAGAGGAGGAGGGAAGAGTGTGAGTGAGTGTGTACATGTGCGTGTATGTGCATTACAGGAAGCTATGACAAACCCAGACAGTGTATTAAAAAGCAGAGACATCATTTTGCTAACAAAGGTCCATGTCATCAAAGCTGTTTTTTTTTTCAGTAGTCATTACAGATATGAGAGTTGGACCATAAAAAAGCGTGAGCGCCAAAGAACTGATGCTTTCAAACTGTGGTGCTGGAGAAGACTCTAGAGAGTCTTTTGAACTTCAAGGAGATCAAACCAGAAAATTATAAAGGAAATCAACCTTGAATATTTGTTGGAAGGACTGAAGCTGAAGCTCAAATACTTTGGCCACCTGAGACAAAGAGCCGACTCACTGGAAAAGACCCTAATGCTGGGAATGATTGAGGGCAGGAGGAGAAGGGGGCGACAGAGGATGAGACAGTTAGAAAGCATCAACTCCACGGACATGAGTCTGAGCAAACTCTGGGAGATAGTGAAGGACAGGGAAGTCCATGGAGTCACAAAAAGTTGGACACAATTGAGTAACTAACCAACAACAATGAGTTCACTGGGTGGTTTCAGGGCTAGACAAGGAGTCAAAAGATCTAGTTTTTCCTCTAGTTTGTACTAAATAGTTAAATGACAACAGACAAGTGACTCTCCTCTCTTGCCTTGGGCTTCCTCACTCATTAAAGTCTCAGCTGACCTGATAAACAGCCTTAAAAAACTAGCAACAGAGAAAGCTAAGAACCAACCCATAACCATTTCAATACCAAAAGGCCGAGAAACTCCTCCTTTTGAGGTTCCTCCTGAGATATGGTGTAAGGGCTTAAAGAAGAGTTCATTGAAATTCAGATCAAGAAGCAACAGAGTCCCCAGATGCCCTCTGCCACTCTGCAGAGCTGAGCACTGCACTTTCTCTACCAAGGCAAGACACAGGAGGTTATCAAAGGACAGGGGATATTAGAGGGTCACTTCACTGAGGGACCCCCACATAGGATGAAGGCTAGGGCTGTTGTTGTTTAGTTGCTAAGTCATGTTCAACTCTTTGTGACCCCATGGACTGTAGCCTGCCAGGCTCTTCTGTTCATGGGATTTCCCAGGCAAGAATACTGGAGAGGGTTGCCATTTACTTCTCCAGGGGATCATCCTGACCCAGGGATTGAATCCACATCTCTTGTATCTCCTGAACTGGCAGGCAGATTCTTTACTGCTGAGCCACCCACCTGGGAAGCCTGAGGGCTAAGGTAAATCACATAAAATAGAGGGTTAAGCAAACAAAGGAGGATGCTGAGATCATCTCACACATACACACACCCCAACCCTCTCCTCTCCACTGGCCATCAGTAATTCTGATGGTCTGACCTTCACATTCCAGGGAGGAGATGGTAAGAGTCTTCTGTGGAGAGTCTGAGCAGCCCAAGAGGAAAGAGCAGGAGACAGTAGCACTGACTCTCTGGTTACACTGGTTTATAATATTATATACATTTCGTGTGTACAACATGACATTTCAACTTCTGGACATGTGTGCTCACGTGTCTATGCATCACCACCACCCAGTAGGTACTAAGGGAAACAGTATGGAAAGTCCCCCAAAAATAGGAATAGAACTCCGTGTGACCAAGCTATTCCAATTCTGGGTATTTATCTAAAGAATACAAAGACACTGTTAGTGTCCGTCATTTAGCCGTGTTTGACTCTTCGAGACCCTATGGACCGTAGCCTGGCAGGCTCCTCTGCCCATGGGATTTCTCCAGGAAAGAAAACTGGAGTGGGTAGCCATTCCCTTCTCCAGGGGATCTTCCTGACCCAGGGATTGAACCTGGGTCTCTTGTATTGCAGGCAGATTCTTTACCATCTAAAATACATGCATCCCTATGATCATCACAGCATTATTAAGAGTAATCAAGATACGAACACAACCTAAGTGTCCTGGTCTTGAAGAACGTGACACCCACTGATGGAAGAGGGAATAAAGAAGATGCGGTCTATACAGAGACAACGGAATACTACTCAGCCAACACGGATTCTTTAATCAGACATCCCAGCCAGAACACCCTACAGGGAGACTCAGCGTCAACGAGCCCCACACACACACACAAAAGCCTCCAAACAGCTTCAAAGCCCCTCATCCAGACAAACCAATAACTAAACATTATCTGACACTGGAATAAAGCTATGATCGTGAGAAAGGTCAAAACAGAGGAGAAATTAAAGCAAGAAACTTAAAAGAAAAAAAAAAGACTCTACAGGAAGGGAAAAAAGCAAAAATAATTACAATTAACATCCTCAGAGGGATAAAAAAGATATTGTAACTATAAAATATTAATATCACAGTACAATAAAAGACCATCTGGAAAAAAATTTTTAAAGGTCTTGGGAAGTTAAATTTATGTACACGTGTATTTTCAAACTAATAAGGATGGTAAGCTGGGGAGGCAACAGTAGAAATGGGATGGATGGTGGGTAGGACAGAAATGAAACTCTGCATTTAGACCTTTTTGAACAATGTGAATGTTGCTATCCATTTCTAAATACCGTGTGATACCTCGTAACATGCTATTTAGCCACACCATGGCTACACAGATTTTTCAGGGCCATTTGGTAATGTTATTTCCAGGGCAAAATGCATCCATAGCTGCCTATTGATTCACTTATAAACAAGTGAAATTTACAGACCTAAGCTGGAACTGCCAGCATGAAATAAGAAGGAAGGAAGGGAGGAAGAGGATGGGAGGATGAATATTGGTCAGTTTGGGTTGCCACAACAATATATAAATACAACAGCCTGGGTGGCTTAAAGAACAGAAATTAATTTTCTAACAGCTCTAGAGGCCAAAGATCTGAGATCAGGGTGCCAGCATGGGTGAGCTTGGGTGAGAGTCCCTTTCTTACTTGCAAATGGCTGTCTTCTCCCTGTGTACGCATGTGGCAGAGAGAAAGAAATCTCTCTTCCTCTTCTTTTAAGGTCATCAATGCTATCAATGTTAAGATGTATCATCCTTTAACTGTGATTACCTTCTAAAAACTCTGTCTCCAAATACAGTCACATTGGGAGTCAGGGTTTCAACATCTGAATTTTGGGGAGACACAATTCAGTCCATGCAGACAGAAGAGCATTTACATGACCCAAGAATGTAACTCTGGGACAAAATATGTACACCTAGCTTTGGAAGGATGTTCATCGAAGAGCAAAACCAATATACAATAGAAACAGACTCCCAGATATCGAAATCAAACTTATAGTTACCAAAGGGGAAATGTGTGGGAAAGTAATAACTTAGGAGGCTGGGATTAACACATACATACCACCATATATAAAACAGATAATTAATAAGGATCTACTGTATAGCACAGGAAACTCAATTTAATTTTCTATAATAACCTATATGGGAAAAGAATCTAAAACACACACACACACACACAGAACCAGTTCACTTTGCTATACACCTGAAACTAACAAAACACTGTAAGTCCACTATTCCCCAATAACACTGAGAAAAAAAAAAAGAGCAAGACCAAGATCAACAGGAATGAACAGGCAAGGGGGACGCTCACATGTGGAATCTTCTGACTGTGTCAGGGGCCAACCCCTACCTCTTGCTGTTCATCACCGTCCTTACACGCCCTCTCCAGCCCTCCAAGCACCATTACTAGTGGCCCAATCTACATCCTTCCTCATGAGCAGTCATCTTACAGAACTCAGAATTGAATTTTGAATCTAAACCTCATTATGGTGAAGGGTTGATAGAAATGGAAATGGTATAGTGCTTTGGTTCCCTGGAAGTCACATTTTATGTCTTATAATACCTAAATTGGACTCAAGCTTTATTCTTATAATCTGCCAGTTTTATTTTTTCCCAAAAGCCTATTGCCCCTAAGGCAAATTCCAGAAAAAAAAAAATAATAAGCCTGTCTAACATGAAAAAGAAAGATAAATGTCTTATGAAAATGATGTCCATTGACGCAGATCCTGCTGAGTGAGCAAGCGAATCCTTAGGTGCAAACAAGGCACTTATGACTGCTATTTAAGCCTCAGGAGGCTTCATTTATTACATGCCTGTCAGACGGCACTAATAGTTCTTTAATAACCTGAAGAGCAAGGGAGTGTTCTAACATGACAACTGATCCTCGCTCACCTGGCAGAGTGGTTGAGCATTCACCACCACTATTCCTATGATTGTGGACAGACATAACCAAAACAAAATCAAATGCTCAACATTAGAGCATGAAGAAGAAACCATCCAAGTCCACTGGAAGACTGATGAGGTTTCTCCTCCCATTTTGTCAGCCAACAGGATCAGCCTCAGAAGCATTTTCCCTGGGGATATCCAGAAGCAGCAACCCAGAAAAATTGCGGGCACAGGTCAGGGGACTGCCTCAGCTTTCTTCCCTTTCTTCCCTGAGCTCTGATAAAACCAAGCCAAAAAGAGGACCTCCTTTCTCCAGCCTTTGTTTTCTCACTTACAAGATAAAAGGATTAAAACAAGGTTCCTTCAGTTCCCTAAGTCCATGATTCAAACGTTTATCAAATCACAATACTTAGGAAGATAAATGCAATCAGAAGGCTTAGCCACTTGGCAGGCCTAAACCACTGCTCACCAAAGGCTAGCAAGTGAAGGCGTATTTGCAGGGCTCCCTGTGCACAGGAAGGAAATGTGAAGGTGGCTAATGGTGCAGCTTTGCAATCACCTCAGGGGCTCTGAACTCGGTTCCCAGTTACACAGGGCTGGCAGCTGTGTCTTATGCCTCAGGGATGGCAATGTCCGTCCACTATGCCCGGGCCATTGATTCCTGGACAATTCATTAGCAAGAGAGCACAAGGCCACCCTAGTGACAGAAGGGAAATCCATCAGCAAGAGGTCTCAACAAGAGGAAATCTTTGTAAGTATTAAGACACTGGCTCTCAAGAGTCACTCAGTCCAGGTCTCTGGGGATGAGCAGTTACCTAGTCACAAGCCAGCAGGTGGAGCTGCCAGCATGCTCCTGGCAGGAATGAGGGGCCCCCAGAATTGCTCGTAAAGGCCACAGGGTGTTCAATCACATCGCAATTTCCAGAGTCTCACCAACAGCCTCGTTCCACTTCTAAAGAAGCAGAACAAAGCTTTGTCGGCAATGGGCCTGCAGTGTTCACTAATTGGTGATGGTCTAAAGAACGCAGCCCAGTTCTCCTGGGCTTCCAGCTATTTCCCAGGCATTTGCTACTCCAACCTCCGCACAAGTGACTTTCAGGTCATTCAACCAGTTACCTCTTCAACAACCTTACTAGCCCTGCAGGGTCCTCCAGGACAATCATATTTACAGGCCAAAAAAAAACCACACACACATAGACTCAGGCCAAGGAGACTCTGACTGGACAAGATGCTCAGCCCACAACAAACAAGGGAATATGCAGACAATAACTGGGGGGAGGCCAGAGAGCTGAATTCAAATCCCTAATTCACCACCATTTGTCATGGGATCTTGAGAAAGCTGCTTAACTTCCTTCAGGAGAATTTCTCCACCAGAAAAATGATAATTATATTACCTAACTCCCAGGGTTGCACCAACAGGTAAATAAGATAACACAGGGACAACATTCAGGTATATTCTCTTGTACACAGTAAGTACTCAGTAAATGTCAGATATAGGTGTGTACCCATACTCATGAAACCTGAGGACCACCCTACAAACACTTCACTGCCCAGCAAGACGATTCCAACATCGAGACTTTAGATAAAAGCTGATCCATCAGGTGTACTCAAGAAGGAAAAACTAAAGAGACATTTGCCAACAAGAAGAAAAGAACAGAACTAATTATAGTAGGTCCTCTGTGTCTTGTGCCCAACAGAAAATGAGTTTGTTGCTAGGTTCCTTCTCTGGCCTCAATTCATGATGCAATTACATTACTGGCATTGTTTTCTATGTTTCATTTTAAACAGACTCCTTGTCCAGGTGTCCGTTATATGACCTACACAATGAGAAAGGAGGTCAGTGGCCCCCATCTCAGACTTGTACATGCAGTGGTTAAGTCCCCTGAACTTGACACCTGCCCAAATTGTTGGGGTCCCTGGAGGAGAAGGGTTTTCTGGACTCTGGTGCCTCCATCTGTACTGCAACCACCATTCCCATGGGGTAGAAAAGAACGTGGTCTTTGAAAAAACTTGGGCCTACCTAGTTGGCTGGGCAGCTAATCTCAGGCTCGTTACTTAGACTCTAAGCCTATAAATCATGACTAATGCCCACTTGCAAGGCTGTGGCAGGTTTCAAGAGTGAGGTTCATGAAGTCCCCAGGAGGGTGCCTCAGTCATACTAGACCTTCACTTAATAATAATGATTAATGATAACACATTTCCTCCTATATCTCCTGCTAGTCCTTCTTGGTGTCCTTTGTAGACCTTTTCTTGCCTTCCCCTTAGACACTGGCATCCCCAGAATAGTTTTGACTTCGTCTTCAACACACTCTCTCCCTGGATGGTCACATTCATGGGGATGGCATCAAAGATCACCCACAGTCTAATGACTCCCAAGCTGCTATCTCCAGGCCAGTCTCCTCTTCTGGTTCCCAGACCCTTACTTCCAGCTCCCTGCTTGACTTTTTTATCTGGCCACCCCTAGGCCCCTAAACTACATATCTAAAATACAGCCTCAGTATACCCAGTAAGCCTGTTCTTACTCAGTTACCCTCAGCAGCCTCCTCACAGATTCACATGGTCCTACAGTCTGTTCCTTTTGCTGGTTTTGCCGTTAATACTCTCTCTTCTAATTCCATTACCATGGCTGGCTGCAGTCCATTATCACTAACCCTGCTTCCAACTGTGTTCCCCACCCCACCATTCTCTCCACTGCCTCTTGAATCATCTCCACAACTCGAAACCTCACCCTGCCATTCTGATGCATTACATACTGCAGTGGATCCCGCAACCTACAAGTAAGACGAAGGTTTAATTTATTATCGACCTGGACACTTCTAAGAATGTAAAGGGCACTGTTATGTTCCTCCCACCGGCCTCTGGCTGTGGGTAAGAGCTGCATTTAGTGCAGTAGAGATACCCAAGGTTCAAATGAATATGTAAGATCCAGCCAATGATCTCCCCTCTCAGTTCTGAGACCAGGTCACACAAGAGTGCCAAGCCATGGCAGAGGTGACAGATTATGACCAAGTCACTAAGCCTGGCTGCTAAGGAGATCAAACCCGACCTCCCCAACAAGCTGGTAAGATACAACCAGAACTCTAGTTCTTCTCCCTGAGGCTCCCTCTATTCCTCAGCACTCTTTTAGATGCAAGTAACACATCATTACACATCAGAGCTGAACTAAGTAGAAACCACAGGGATACTGAAGCGGGTGGGCAGGCAGGGCTACAGCCTGGCCCTAGGACAAGGTTGGGTCCCAAAGACTGGAAAACCACCCAATCTCTTCTCAACTCTCTCCTCTTCCTCTGCTAGCCATCCTCCTCCCCTTTCACAGCCTCTGAAGCAGGTACCAGGTGTCCACCTCCCAGCTCCCAAACTCACATGACACAGACCCAGCAACCCAAGTTCCTCTCCCAGTTCCTAATCCAAATTCCCAGGAAAGAGACTGTTTGAAGCATCTTGGGTCAAGGGCCCATCCTTGGGTCCATCAGCTATATGCATCAGGGAGATGCTTTACGACAGTGGCTGCTGAGGGGCCCACTACTATAAGTGTGGGAATGAGAGGACTCATGGTGAGTTAGGTCAACAGTCCACAGAAAATGCGCTGCCTGTCTCCACTCTGGACAGCTTGCTTTTTTTCCTCTCCTCTCTGTATTCCCTTCCTCCTAAGTAGGCTGTTTTTGCTCTGCTAGAGTTGTCTTCATGAATTTTTTGCCCATCCTTCAGAACCAAGACCAAATCTCACCTCACTGGTGAAGCCTCGTAGGACTGATTCTACCCAGTTACCAAACTCTCCTCACATTACTTAAGGAAACTGCATTTTATTTTTAACTATACTTATTCCTCAACCCTGTGTAGTCTACTTAAATTCAGTACAACCATATTTAAAGGGCCCCTCCTATGCACTGGCCATGAGTTAGAAGCCGCAGGAGGACCTCAGGAAGCTTATAAGAGCACAGGGAGTAACTTACGAGGTCTCTAAAGAATCTCATACAATTTGGGGTGAGTAAAGGTAAGAGGGCATCAAAGGTGAATGCAAACATTATTTCCCGTAAAAGGATTAATAGAGGGTGATTTTTTTTTCTTGTTGTAGAATAAGTTTTCCATTTTCAGAATGACTTAATCCAACAATCTTCTAACAGCGCCTTGGAATCTTAAATTCAAAAGTTGATTTTTGCACATGGCATCCAGAGGAACTCTTTTGGGTAAAGGGAGAACAATCCATGGAGGGTTTCAGACATGGTAGAAAGTCACTTCTCGCAGCTTTCGGACTCAGCACACACTTACTTCAAGCTAACAGATGTATTATGCTCTGAAAAGGATGATGTTTGCCTATGTGGAACTAAATTCAGTTTTATAAATTCCAAGAGGGTGAACACAAGGAGGCCACAATACAAACCAGAACCTCGGCCTGGTTCTGGCTGTGCCATGACCACTTCCCTAGTCAAAACCCCAAATTCCTCCTCTATAAAACAAGGAGGTTGAAATAAAAACCCTCAGAGATCCCTTCCAACGCTAAAATTCTACATTCTACATTAAATCATGTACATGCAGACTCCACAATATCCCTTTGGACTTAAATATCACACCAAAAAGCAGTAGCAGGCATTTATTAGCAGTAAAAATTCAAATGATGCAAGAAAAAGGCTACGTTTTCTCTTTGGGGAAAATGGAAGTACCCAAAGACTTTTTTCCTGCTGTACCTTGTATAAATTTGTCAGCAGCAGAGTAATAGCAATTAAACCAAACCCAGTGATACAACTTTTCGATGCAGCTGCAAAAACAACAACACAGCATTTGGATCTCAAGAGACTGGCTGGGCCAGGAAGAAACAGATCATAGGTGATACCCAGTGATGACAAGCAGAAACCATCATGGGAGGGCCCTGGCGGGGAAGGCAGTCTTTGCTTTGATCTCTGTAGGAGGCCACAGGTGAGAGATCCCAAAGTAAGTCCAACCTGGATTCTGAGGAATTCCCACAGGAGGAAGGTATGTGAGATGCACAGTAAGAGAAAACTAAAAATGTGCCAACACCAGGGAAGAGACTAAAGACAGGCACAGATCAGCATGCCTTAGAGAATGAAAAAAAAATTACTTTTATTTTTCTTTCACTAGGGTGAAAAAAAAATGTCACATAAAATTTAGCATTTTTGCTATCTTTATGCCTATAGTACAGTGATGGTATATACATTCATATTTTGGGGCAACAGATCTCCAAAACTTTCTCATCTTGCAAAATTGAAACTCTATGCCCATTAAATATCAGCTCCCCATTTCTCCCTCCCTTCTCAGTTCCTGGCAACCACCATTCAGCTTTCTGCCTGGATGAGTCTGACTACCCTAGATACCTTATATAAGTGGAACCGTCTATAAGGTTTCTTTTGTAAGTGGATTATTTCACATAGCACCACGTCCTAAAGCTTCACCATGTCACACCACATTTCAGTGTTTCCTTCCTTTTAAGGCTGTATACCATTCCGTGGTGTGTATACTACATTTTGTTTATCCATTCATCTATCAGTGGACACCTAGGTAGCTCTCACCTCTTAGTCATTATGAATAAGCCCTGATGACATCCTGGCTGTATGAATGTGGCAACGGTTCTTTTACGTAGATTTTTCTAAATTGAAAAGCTCGTTTTTTGCTCTGGGAAGGTTTTTTAAGGCCACACTGTAGAGCTTGTGCAATCTTAGTCAGTCCCTCGACCAGGGATTGAACCTGGGCCTCGGTGGTGAAAATGTAAGTCCTAACCACTGAACTGCCAGGGAATTCCCTTGAAAAGTCTGTTTTGACACAAAAAGTCAGCCAATTTTTTTTTTTTTTTTTTTTTACTGTTTCCTAACATAAACTATCACACCTCTCAGCCTAAGGTGGAGAAGAAGGGGGAAGGAGCTGATACAGCTCTTCAGCAGCAAAGAGAAGAACGTCACAGTGCTTCCTAAAATGTACCATCACGGCCCAGCGTTAGGGGCAGTAGCTTTTCCCTAAAGCCGTGGTCCCCTATTTGGTGTTTCTGTTTGTTCGTTTGTTTGTATACAATGAGAATGAAAATAACTTCCTGCTGTATCAGTAAACAAAGGTTGTTGCAGCCATCCAGCCATCAAATTACCGCTGCCCTGACAGGAGCTCTGGATGGTGCACCCTGAGGAGACTCAGGATGAGAAAACACAGGATACTGGTCTCAGATAGCTGCAGTGCATATCAAAGGAATGATTTCAGTGAGCCCAGACTCCTGCGTTTCCCCATACATAGTCCTAGTTCAGTCATTCAGTCGTGTCCGACTCTTTGTGACCCCACAGACTGCAGCACGCCAGGCTTTCCTGTCCACCACCAACTCCTGGAGCTTGCTCAAACTCATGTCCAGCTGGTCGAAGTGTTGGAGTTTCAGCTTCAGCATCAGTCCTTCCAACGAATATTCAGGACTGATTTCCTTTATGATTGATTGGTTTGATCTCCTTGCAGTCCAAGGGACTCGCAAGAGTCTTCTCCAACACCACAGCTCCCATACATAGAAAAGCACTAAATTCCTTAACTTGAGATATTTAGTTTTCCTTAATTAACAGCACTCTTTTGATGTTCTGATTATCTGAACATCGTTGTAAAACCTTCTATGTATCCTGATTTCCCATGTTATGGAGCAGTCTCTCAGAATTGTCTGAGATTCTGTGTCTGGGCTTAAGTCCTCAGTTTTGTCTGCCAAATAAGATGTAACTCTCAACTTTTAGGCTATGCACTTTTTCAGTCAACAGAGTTGCTCCTTTAAACAGCAAAAAAGTCTTTAAATAAAGGACACAATGAAAAAATCTATTAGTAATTTAGAGGAGTTTAAAATTAATTGTTGCATTACATCGATGGTGTCCTCTAATATATATAAACAATATAAGCAAAGCATGACGGGCATAAGGGGTCATAGGCTTGAAACCACCCACAGATGATACACGCCACCATACGACAGCCACCACCCCAGCCAGGGACTCGAGGTCCAGGGGTGGAAAACGCCTCCCCACACCACCCTTATCCACCCACTCAGGCAGCTGTCACCCATAATTGTAAGAGAAATGACAAGGGTACCACCTAGGCCTGCAAAAAATTGCTAAATAAACAATCCGCCTCTGTTAAGCCAGCCTGAAACATGAATAACTCAGGTACACAACACAACCTTTCAAAAGCCAGGAGCCTAACGTCTGGTTTTTTCCTTATATTCATCTTCAGTCTCTCACATCAAGTAGGATTTAAGCTCTAGTACAGAACAAACAATACAAGCTCACTGGCACTGCAGTCAGAACCACCCCGACCTCATGTTCACGCTATGGAGAGGCACTCACTCTGAGAGCAAGGAACCACACAAAACCATTTGATTAGAAACCTGGCAGTTTTCTCAGATCTCCTGGGATGAGGAAAACTGGGACGGACGAATTCCACTGTGAAGTGCAGCCTGCAATCCCTAAACCCCCCCACCCCCCCCACCCCCGCAGAGACCACCTGTGGAGCCCGCCAGCAAAAAAATGAGCCCCTCCCACAAACCTGGGCCAGTGGAGCTGGGAGTCTGCGGACCCGCTTTCATCAGATACTGCCACCATAGAGAACCCCCAAAACAGCCAAGCTAATGTGCAAGTGAAAAAAATCAGACATGTTTTTCAATTTTCCTAGTGAGATATCCTTGAACTTGAAGTTTTCAGATATCCTTGAACTTGAAGTTTTCAAACAGCAGTACACTGAAGGACCCCTTTTTCCTATCAGTCAGTGTGAATCACTAATTTAGAATTAATTCAGTGATGGATTTCAGATTCCAAAACAATCGGGTTCTCCGTTGTTCTGACATCCGTAGATTTAGCAGACACTTTGTACAAACACATCCAGTATTTGACAGCTGCTCCGCTTTCTACCCCCTCCTAGTGTTACCCCTTCAGCTCCAGGTAGAGCCTGTCTTCAGGAAGAAGGTCTGACGTGCAGCAGGAATTTGACCTGAGAGTTGCCTTCCCCCAGAGCCGTCAGCTGTGTGCCAAGGGCTGTGAGACTGGCCCTTCTTACCCAGGTGCTGATTTCTCCCCCACAACCTCCCTCCCATCTCCCTCCCTCGGGCTCTGCTTCCAGGCATTGGAGCAGCTGAAAAGCCAGGAAGGAGAAGGCTGGTTTGGGCCCCCAGAGTGTCTGGATGACCAGTTGCCCTGATGTTCCCTCCAGCCTGCTGGCAGGTCAGAATCTACAAACTGGAAGATGATTTCTCTTCAAATGACTCAAGGGCCAGACACTTCTTCCCAGTGAGACAAAAAGAGAACCGTGTCCTCCAACAGACTAGAGGCCTCCAGGGCCACTGTGTCAGAGGCAATGCCACCTGACCCTGATTTTTACCCCAGAACAGTCTCAGCCTCTCCTCTCTCTAGGGCCCTGAATCCAAAACCCAGTTGATTCCTCGGAAAATAGTTTTAACATAAGTTCTGCCACAACTTTTTAAAAAAATCTTGAGCAGCTCAACTATTTGTGTTTTCATGACCAGTAAAGAAAGGCAACATCATGAGAAGAGACAGATCCTGTTGCCTGGAGCTGTGGAGTTTTAGAGACTCTTGCCTCCCTAAACTTTAGTTTTATCTGTAAAATACAGATAAAATAATAATGCCCATATAAAAAAATTAGCATTCATAAATGCTCTCTAGAAGAGTGTGTCTGACACAAATATGACAGACATCTGGGAGGGAAAAAAAGGTTAATATCTTTTTTCCCCAACCCCAAAATGCCCAGGGAGTCTGGGCAATATGCACACGAGAGTGAGCTCTTGGTATGGAGAAAGAGCAAAAAGATGGGGAGCCTTCTAAAAGTTCTTCAGCTTTCATAGTTTTTATTCACATTTCAACTGAGAAAAATGTCAGACTTCTGGGTCCCCACTTGTTCTGAGGAATTAATCACATCTGGTAAGAAGCTTATCACCAATGACCATGGGGATAACCACCCCATGCAGAGATGGCTGTAATTCTTGTTCCTCTCAGCACCATGATATCCCTGCACCAGTGAGCACAGTCCTGCTCTGTTCCTCACTGGACATTCCCAGGCACGTGAACAGGAGCCCAGGAAGAACGTGGGGTGCACCGCTGTTCAATCAGGGCTGACTTTACAGGGAGTACCTGTGCATTCACCAGAGCCCATGCTTTGAGCCCCATCTCAAGCTCTGTTTTCAGAATATTTACCTTTTCTCCTGAACCCACTCTTCTATTCCTAACAACAGCCACTCTCTTCCCCATTACCTAGGCTGGAATCATAGACCCTTCTCTACCCACAAGCCCCACCACCCCACCAGCACCGCACTCCACCACAATGAAAGCTGCCAGGCACGGTCAGTTCTGTTCCAACCTTGTGTCCACAGCTTCCTCACCATCACCATTATGGTTGCTCAACTGCTCTCTCTCACCTGGATTATTAAAATACCCTCCCAACTCCTCTTCCCTCCTCCAAGCTCTTCTCTCACTCAACCACCCTGCTCACCCATGCCAGATGAACCTCACCCAGGCAAGAGGAGTCACAGCAGTTTCCTACCCACTGCCCATCCCAGTGGCTCACTCTCTCCCAGTGCAGTAGCTCTGTGGTTGTATAGCTACTGACCACCCCAGCCCTGGCCCAGACAAGGAACGGACCCAACCTGCCCAGGACTCTTCAGCATTTTAGGAAGCCACAGGCTAAGGGTAAGGTCCCCTCTCCCTCCTGGATGCACCCTCTTTCTGATTTATGTACCATCCTTACTATACTATATACACCCTGAGGTCAGAATCCATGCTTGAGCCACTTCATCTCTGCCTTCTGCGAAGCACTCCAGCACAATGCAGAAATTTTTAGAAGTGACGTCTCACAATACACATTTTCAGCGTTGCCCTAAGCTCATGTTTCAGCCTTAGCAGGGGTGAACTCAATGCTATCACAGTACTTTTTATACCATATTTAATTTTGCAGGACATCTGTCATCTTATTTTCTCCTTCCTTTTGCTTTTGACAATAAACACAGAGGAATTACATTAAGCATAAACAGACTCTTGAAATGTACCTCAAAGTAATATAAAAGATCTTCACTAATCCAGCTAATGTGCTTTCTCTCCAACACCCACTGAAATCTACTTCTCATTTGAATATTTAACAAGCATCATCTTGGAAAACCTCTTTCTTGATCTATGTAGGAACAAAAAACAAACAAAACAAAAAAAAATGGATTTAGCCCATTCAGGCTGTGTTTGGTCCTGTGCACACACTTTATGCCTCTATTCAAAATCTTAATCCCATTGCAGAACATTAATTCTGGTTTGTATGAAATCCTGCCAGCAGAATCCATTGATTTGCCTCATCCATTTATATGAGTTTTTTCCAGTAAGTCCCATAACTTTTTAGCAAAGTAACTATGCATGCATGTTTTCTAATTCTACAGATTAGATAATTTCAGACACTATAATGACTGCATAGTTTAGATCACTAGCTAATAGAGAACCTTGTACATGTGGTTTGTAAAATAAACCAAGACCTAATGATCTATAGTTTCAGTACATAACCTCACCACTATTAGATGTGTGTTTTGTATCACAACAATGGTATTCTGATTAGACAAGCTAATGCCAAGAAGCTTATTTTTGTATCAGTTCTGCAATTTTATTGTTACACACAGTAAAAAAAGAAAAAACAAAGAATTTTAAATAGAATGTTTTTCCAAGTTATTACAAAGCTGTCATTTTGAAAGGGTAGGGCTTATTGACCCCATGTGATTTAGTTCTCCTTTCTTCCATTTGAGTTGGCTACAGCCTACTGCCATGTGAGAACATAATAAAACTCCCCCTTCTTACTTTGGGTATATCTAGGAGACATCATAATAATTGAGATTGTAATGTACATGGGTAACATGCTCCATGTGATACTCATACAATAATTTTTAGTGGGAAAAAATTCCCAGGACATAGTTCTGAAGAATCCTGACAATGCTATGTGTATTGTTATGGCTAGCATTTCATATGCAAACATGAAGTCTCACCCTTTGCTTATGTGGCATCCTTAGTACATGGACAATTACTTATCCTATGTCTGTTTTTTCTACTGCACTGTTGGCTGTATGAGGGGCCAGCTACCAAAAATATACACATAACTGAATATCACTTTTGATCCTGGTGTTGGTATCAAGGCAGCACAGCTATGTAGGTGATACACTTTCTTCTTGAAAGTGTTCCCTGTTTCCTGGGAATCTTCTAGGGCATCAGTAGCCTACAAATCCAGGACACCTTCAAGCCTATGAATCTGAGTTTTAGGAAAAGAAAAGTTGGCGGTATTTAATTTTTTAAATCCCTTTACACCATACAGTGTTCTTCACTTTCATTCAAACATAGACAAATATTAGACAGCTTGTGTTTTCCTCAAATATTGCAACTAGTTGATTTGTTTAGGATAGGAAGACATGCTCCTGAAATAATACTCAAAATCAGAGCCCATTTGGTCTTGCCAGAAAATGATTATGGAACTCACAGTCAATACAAACAGCACTAGTAGCACATCCCAAAGCCCCTGATTCCACTAAAAAGAAGTGCAGGGAATTCAGAATAAGAAGCCGCTTCACATACACCTCTCATTAAAAATAATTGTCAATTCCCTGTGTTCTCTCTGTGATCCTCTGGGGTAACTTCAAGAAAGGAAAAATGAAAACATGAGCTGTATCTACCAGAAACAGTCCAGAAGTGAGAAACTCTCTCAATATCTAGGACCAAGAGAACTTAAAACAAACAAACAAAAAAAAATCAATGTACAAACAGGAAAAAAAAAAGCATTAGTTTAGCGCAAACCAATGAAACAATTATCCTCAATTCCCCACTTCTTTCAGTATGGCAAAATCCAGCCATGGGAATCTACAGCTTTAAGTTCAAGGAGCCAAAGGTTTGATTCCATCCAAGGCTATGTTCTTGCTCAAGAATAGTTTCCTTGTAAGCCTTTCAGGACCATGGACAGTTCAGAGGAGAGCTGCCGAGGCATAAATATTTTCACACAGTTATCTACATCACAACAGTGATGCAATTAGGGAGTGGACTGAAAAGAGATAATATTGTCACTGTCTGCTTTATCTTGCCCTGTTTTGTTGGAAGAGAACACGGCAGAAGGGAGCAAAAAAATAAATGAAAAATCAAGGTCTTAGAATTCTAACATGACATCACCCTGGGTTTCACTTCTCTAAGCTAAATTCAGCTGTTTGTACATGGATTAAAACCAACGTATACCATGTTCCCTATTGGTAAATAACTATGGTTCATAAATATGTCACAAACAATAGCAGACAGATGTATTTGGGGTTGGGGGAAAATGTAGGAGAAACAAAATCTGAGTCCATCCACTGTATTCAGGAATAGAGTAGGATAAAATAGGATCATGTCTGTCCCTTTTAGAGTGGTCCAACAAGAGACAGGTCCAACACCAATACTTGGAGTCACCAGGTGGATTCAACCGCAAGGACCCTCCAAAATACCTAGGAGAGTGGAAATACACTCAGAGGATCATTAAGCTGCTTCTTAGTTGTAGCTCAAAAACAATCACATGAAGGAGCATTTAAAATCTCTTTCACATGACTGGTACACTCTGAAGCAAATGTCACATCCCTGTAAATCCACAGAAAAACCTCAAAAGCCTGTGGCACAGGAGAAGTATACAGAGAGATTTAACTTGTTGGGATAATGAGGTGAGTCCCCTAGAAAAATTCAAAATGATTTCTCCCAGCAATGTTTGAGAAGGGTTCACAGTGATTAGGACTCTCATTCAAGAGTGGATATTGATTCCTCCATGGAAGAATTAATAAACATGAAAGTTACATAATTTTCATGATGAGAATGTTGTTTCCCCTTAATTTTGTTTTGGCAAAGTACAATGAAGGCCCTTGAACAATTAATCACCATGGCTGAATTACAGCAATAAACGACAGCTTTTCTACAGTCCCAGGCCAAGAATGCTGTCAAGTCATATATATGCAAAGAGTCTGGTTTTTTGCCTTTAGATACCAGCTTTTTGAAAAGCTGTCACATATAATTTGGAGCATTTGAAGATAAGGCATAAATTTCTTTTTTTTTAACCCAGAGAAAATAATATACTAGAAAATAATCTCTTCTTTCCAAATTAAATGTATCACCAAAGCAGACCTCCATTGTCTTAAAGAGCTTCTCCAGATTCATATTCAGTTCTTAAACCTTTATATGATGAGTTCATTCAGCTAGAAATTGTGGAGCAATGAAACCAAGGTTTGAGGCATTAACCACAGATTTTGTATCTTACACCAGAGAATGCACCCATTTTTCATAATGACAACACTGCTTCCCTATCATCATCCAGAATATATATTTCCTCAAAAGACTTGAATCGATTGGCAGATACTACCTCATTACAAGGGCAATACAGAAGTTATTTTCTCCATCTGAAGAGGGATATGAGATGAGAATAGGTTAAGGGACCTGTCCAGAGTCCACAGTAACTCATCAAGAAGGAAGGATCCTTCCTTACAGATGGGTTTGTTTCCAAGGCAGCCCAATAGACATCAGGCTGCCTGTATCAAACAAAGGTAACTATTCCCAGAATACTGAGCATGTCTCCTAGGAGACAGGGCCACGTTGGCCTAAACGGGTGTATGAGAGAAAGAGCTGCTTTGTGGGATCCTAAATGAAGACAATGCTACAGTGGTCAAAGTCACAACCCTGAGATGGCCTGGGACAGCAGGAACCACTCTCCTCGAGTGTGTGGGCTGACACGGTCCACAGTAACAGGTTGTTCCTTGGCTTGGGTACTTGCAGCCCCAGAACTCAGAGATACTTAGCAGATTCGCTCTTAATATGAGATCATTCGTTCCTGGCAGCCACCAACTTTCTCATGGCTTAGAAGTCAGAGGCTAATTCATTTCCTCAGTTTAATTGAAACATCACAGTGGTCAAATGAGGGGCCACAGGATGGCCTGAGAACCCTGTGGCTGTCCAGAGTCCTTACCTGCACTGCTCCATGATACTCGGTTGATTCTCCAAATCTTCAGACACTGGTGATTCTGCCCAATCCAGTGTTCATAGTTCTAGCTTTAACTGGAGTGAAAACTATGTTATAGTACCTCAAAACTAACATTACCAATATCTCATGCAATTTATGTAGCTTCTTACACAACTTTTAATATTCACTAATATGATTTCTTCTTTCCTTTCCATACATGGAGAGGAACCGTGCCCCTCAGACTTCCCACTGATTCTCCAACCATATGAACTGCTAAACAATCTCAATAACCCCTCAACTCCAATGGGATCTTCATACCCAATCACTCAAAGGTGTTCTGATCCACCAGCTTAAGACTTTTGATACATTTATTCAATTGATTAACACTTATTGAATAGAAATGTCCTGGCATAATTATCACCCCTGGGAATGCATACAAAAAGACTGCTCATGTCATCAAGGAGAAAATAATGAATACTGGGGAAAGAACCCATTGCCAGTAAAATGATGCTCCAAAGGAACTACAACAGAAGTCTGTTATGGATGTGACGGTGGACTCATGTCATCAAGGAGAAAATAATGAATACTGGGGAAAGAACCCATTGCCAGTAAAATGATGCTCCAAAGGAACTACAACAGAAGTCTATTATGGATGTGATGGTGGATTCAAACAATAATTGGCCACCTAAAGCCAATGGGAAACCTATACAAATTTTATGTCATCAATGAGACTATAATAAGCATACCAAACATTCTACTTCCACATAAGACAGCTTGACATCTATAAAAGAAATTCACTGGTGACACACTACCAACTACTTTGCACTGCTAGTGGGTATGTTAACCTTTGTTTCGAGAGACTACGTAACAAATCTGAAATAAGTCTGCAAGCTGTTGACTTACTAGTGTCTTCTACTACTCATCCACTTAACGGTCTAGGGCTTTTCCGTTTAGCTTGATATCCAAGAAAGAGAAAATTGAAATTTAAGAGCAACTCATCCAATGGGGGAAATCACTAGGTAAGATGCGGCTTCACTGTCAAGGAGGAGTTTCACATATGGCTGGTTCTGAGCAGAAATCCACTCACAAGCAGATACCTGCAGAGGTTCGTATGAATTTTTCAGAGGAAGATCAAAGAGAAAATAGACATGAATGGGTTGGAGCAGAATGATATGAAGTGGAAGCAATGCTGGCATGGATTGGAATTTAGATAAAGTCTATCCATTCAGGGTGAACTTGAGCAGAATACAAGGTTCCAAAGCTGAAGGAGGCAACTGGGACATAGTGTGAAATAGGGCAAGAGCACGGGTGGCTCCAAATAGGCCAACCCAGTGCCACTCACAAAGGCTGTTTTTAAAAAAATACTATGAATCAAGCAGCTAATCAAATCTCATACCCTGGATTGACTATAGCTTGTAGACAAGACCAACACACTCGGCCACACAAGCGGGACAACCCATGTGAAGGATGTCCCAGGGGTTACACAGCATGACAGCCTTATATCAAGGAAATGAACCAATAAGGGTGTGTTGATGTTTAATTCTGTTTTTTAACTGAAATTCATTTTTGAGTAGCTACTATGTGCTAAATAGTCTGAAAGGCACTGGGGATGCAAAGATGGAACGGTACTTGGGGTCCGCACTCACAGAATTATCATATCACTGGTCTTTCAACAAAAATAGGCTGGTTTTTCTAATTACCTCAGAGAAACAAAAAAGAGGAATTTGTGCCTTGAACAAGGCACAAATTTGTGCCTTTGAACCAAATCACCTTTGATTCCAAACAAAGTGAGAACGGTGTGTGGGAGAGAAACCAAAAGACACAAAATGAGAAAATCCACAGAAATGACTCACTTCCATTCAGTGGTCACTGAAAATGAAACAGTGGCGGTCAGTTGATTGCCAGGGAATACGAGCAGGTACTTAAATGCTGGGGTGTCTTCTAAAGAAAGACTGTTTCTTTGAGGACTAAGCACCATCCTTTCAGTGGTTCCTCGTTCTAAATGAGGCTGTCCCCTTGACAGGTCAGAGCAGCACATTTCAAGGGGAAGACAGCATGAGTAAGCTGAAGCTGGCAAAGGATCTACATGAACAGACACACTCTTCTGTAAGGTTCAAGACACAGGCACTGAACCAGCAAAATGATCCTGAAAAAGCTACAAGAGAGTGTCATCATTTCCGAAAATAGCTCCAAGATCAGGTTATCTTGACCACCCTGGGAAAGTCTCAGAAAGAAACCAAGAGTTAACTCTATTTTCTAAATTTCAGACAGCAAATATTTACTATTTCTACAATAAGAAATACTACTTTAAGAAAAAAAAAAAAAAAAGGGTACTAAATATTGCCTGAAGCAACATCTTTGGGCCCTAGATGGTTTAACTTTGCAAAATAAGTCATTCTTCATGAAAAAGTTAGTGAGCCTTGGCCTTCAGTCAAGTTTTTATAGTTAGAACTCCTGTGCTATGAAATTTGGAAAACATTTCTGTTATTCAATTATCTTATTTTCCCCCACCTAAATTTCTCCTGGGGTAAGAGTTTCATTTCTTGTGTGTGTGTGTTTTTAGCTTTTACCAGTAAGACAGGAAATCATTTAATTTTCTTGAGTGTATCTTATTGTCCCTTTGAGAAAACATATGTGATCTGTGGGTAAAAGAGAAACGCTTGGCCATCACACAAAAGCATACCTATTAGCCTCCGGGTAATATAAAATACTTGTTTCCAATACTTAGAAACATTTACGCCAAAAGAATATTAGAGGAAGCTGATTTGGATGGTTTTACTATCTCTCAGCCCATAAGGGTAGACCACAAACTTGGTTGTGCCTATTTGAAATGCTGTTTGTGAACAGAGAAACAGAATGCACACGAGTGCAGAGTACGCGCTCTGAAACTCTGGCCACACCGTGCCACTCCTCACTGAAGCCACTCACACAATGAAGTGTGGGTAAGCAGCTCCAAGAACACGCGGCCCGGGTATCAAGCGAGCACACTGGCATGATAGACAGGAAGGGTGAACAAGATGAGCGGGTGTGGATGTACGTGCCCTGTGGACCCCTAGAAACAAGATTCACTACTGAATTCAAGGGCAAGAGAAGCTCCCTGAGGTCTGAGACAAGAACATTTATCAAATCATTGCCAGAAGCAAGAAGACGGTCCCTGGGACCAGGCTCAACCAACTCTGGAATTGACCTTCCTCCCCAGATGAAAAAGGCACCTTCCACTCCAAGCCTGGAGGGAGTTTTCCCATCAACGAAGAACTGGTTCCAAGAGCAAGATATCCTTGCCCTCTACATGGGATAAAAGCTAATTCAAGGCTACAGCGAGATAAATCATCTTTCCTCGTGGCCATAGTTCAGGAGAGACATTTCAGTAAGGGGTCCTTTCTGAAAAGCTAACCAAGACTGCCTGGAAACTTAAAACACGGCTGTTCCCTCTTTGTGGACTTGTTCATCTGGATTAGACTCCCAGCCTGAGCTTTAGGAGATGCATGTGGTCTCCAGCTTGTTCACAGATGTTTACCCTCCCTCAACCTTCTATCATCATCATCATCATTATCAATAAGGCACCCGCTTCCTTCAGGAGCTGATGGAAGGGCGAGACACACACAAAAAAGTAACCACTTTGTGAGGTATGACAATTGAAAATTATAAGCACTTGAGTTGTTCAGAGGTACACAAAAGATCTACATTAACTAAAGCAACAGGGAGAGGCTTCCTGGAGAGGCAAGCTTGAACTAGAAATCCAAGGTGCTTCTGGGGTGTTAAGATGATAGAAAGGTGTGTTAGGGGACAGGCTTGGCCTGCACAAATACATGAGGCCAGAAAGTACAAGTGGTATCTAGAGACTGCAAGTAATAAACAGGTCTGCCATGAGGGCAAATCTATGTAGAAGAGTGAGAAGGACAGGGCAGTAAACAGGACAAAACTGCCAGGTTAGGAGGGTGGATTTAATTCGTCAATGGCAGGCTGTTTTTGAAAGCACCCAAGCAGGTACATTTAAATGCCATATGGAAGATTAATATGGAGCCCCCCATACTGTGGTCTGGGGTGGGGAAAGCCTGTGTTGAAAAATCAGGAAAGACTCCGGAAGTCCAGGATAGCTGGCTCTTGCATCTGTAGGGCTGAAGAGGTTATGACCATGATTCTTCTGAACCTCCCTGCCCTGAAATGCAGCAGGACCCTTTGGGGCCTTCCCAGGACTGACCCCCCACCAATGCCTGCACCTGCCTTTTGACTGTAGAAAATCTTTAGCCAAAGAATGAATTTAATCAGGGAAGTGAGAAAATACAGAAGCAAAGGAAAACAGTCAATCAAGACCAAATAGTAATAGCTTAGTCATCAAACAAACTCAAGGACCCTTAGTTCCTCCTCAAGGGTTATAGATAATATTGAAAGTCATATCCTTTGAGCTGTTTTATAAATACTGAAACCCCCACCAGGTGGTAAGTTAACTACATGATGACCAGACTGGCCATGACACAAGCTGCCACAATTCCAAAAACTGGCCTCAAAGAAATGGGAACGAATGAACTCTGGAACTGAAGATTAACTGTACTTAAAATAATCAAGACATTGCTGATGAGACCACTGCATGATCGATTTCAAGACGACTGTCAGCACCATCCATGGTATTCTGCATGTAGCCCCCTCCCTCTGCCAATACACCTTGAGATTCCCCTTTAAAAGCTCTTGCCCACTGATCAGCAGTGGAGAGTTGGCCTTTGGAGTCTGCCCTCCCCTCCTGGTTGCTGGCGTCCAGAATAAAGTGAACTTTCCCTTCTACCAGCACCCGCCTCTTAAATATTGGCTTTGAAGAGGCAAGCAGCCAGACCTAAGTTTCATTAACAGTCCCATCTGCTTAACCATCTTTCTGGCAAGGGAGCAAGCCCCTAGGATATGAAGTTCCAGAAAGAATCTTCTAGGTCAAGGAATAAGGCAAGGAGTCAGTGTAGAGCATTCAAAGGACACAGAAGAACCTAGAACTCTCCCCCATGTGCCCCAACCCCACAGAAGATAGCCAGTTTGCCAGTCAGCCAGTAGACTAAGGCCAGCCCCCAGGCAGATCCTGCACACACAGGGAGGACCATGGTGACCGTCCCCAGTAGACAAGCGGGTAACACAGGATCACAAAGTCTCTCCAGGCAACTTCACACTGTGGGATTCTGTTACACTTGAAGAGTAGAGAAGTGATATCTAATTTCAAGCAAACCCCAACTTCTTAACCTGTCTACAAGGCCCTGCATGATATATAGAACCCTGCCTACTTATTCCATCACACTGCTGCTCACTGAACATATTCCAGACATACCACTTCCTGTTCCTAAAACAGGCCATGTTCATTCTCACCTCTGGGCCTCCACATGGGGGCTTCTCAGGTGGCGCTAGTGGTAAAGAACCTGCCTGCCAATGCAGGAGACTTAAGAGATATGGGTTTGATCGCTGGATCAGGAAGATCCCCTGGAGGAGGAAATGGCAACCCACTCCAGTTTTCTTGCCTGAAGAATCCCATGGATAGAGGAACCTGGCAAGCTCAGTCCATAGGATATCATAGTCAGACATGACTGAAGCAATTTAGCATGTACACATCACCCAGAACACCTTTCCCCAGACTTAACCTGCCTCCACCTGACTTTCATTTCTCAGTAAGACCTTGCTGACCACCCTCATTTAAGGGTGGTCCACCCTCCACACCAGCACACCTATCTCATCACCCTGTGACAACTTCTGTTCTTTCAGAGATTCTAATTTATCTAAATGTCTGGGGTGATGTCTGTGTTCCTAGACAAGCAGGGACTTTTTCACTCTTGTCCAATTCTGTCTCCCTAGTGTCTATAAGAGTACCTGACACATATTAGTGCTCAATAAATATCTGTCAAGTAAGTGAAATAATCAATCCATGTCTTGGGAGATCCATGACACTTCCCCCTCTGAGCAGAAAATCTAGCTAAGAGAATGTGATGCTCAGGCATATCCTAAACAGACTAGAGCTCTAGAGTTTCTAGTTTCCTTTAAACCATCTGCATCCAAAACACTGGCAGCTGGGTATTATATGTGTTCACGTCAAATGGGGCAAGCAATGGGGAATGTGCTGAACACAGAGTCAGTGGGAAAAAGAAACTTTCAGAAATGTCTTCATTAACAAAGCAGCTGTAGGGGCAGCCCCTTGAAATGTTGCCACTGTCAGTAATAAAACTCCCTTAACTGTGGAGTTAAGGGTGGGGAAAGGGGGTATGAAGGCTGGCATTTCACCACAACTGAAAGGAGAGAATCCGGAAGCCTTAGGCCCTAAGTCCCGGAAGGGTCCCAGACCCGCATCTTGCTCTGCTCCCATGTCTGGGCTCTAATGAGGCTTTATGAATAGAAGAGCTACCTTTTAAGAAACTTTCATCCTAACCTACAAATACCAAAATGCAGCCAAGTCTCACTTACTGGGACTAATGATGCGGAGAAGCAACAAATGAAACCTTCGGATAATTCAAAAAATACCTTCCAGCAAACCTCTCTATGATCGAACAACAAAAACTGCTGCCATTTCTGTAGCATGGGATCACTAATGAAGCACTTTCACATTTTACCATCTCTTGTGATTTTCACACTCCCCGCAAGGCCATCATCAGCATTCTACATATGAAGAAACTGAGGCTCAACAAGACAGGAGGCTTTCCTGAGTCCCAGACAGGAGGGAGAACGGGGTCAGGACCTTGTGCCTGCAGAGGGAGGAACTCCCAACCCAGTCCACAATTCCTGAAGGTAGGCGTGTGAGCACCTGGGGTCATCCTACAGGGACCTGTGCTCGGTCTCCTGGGCCAGCACGGGGAGGCTCACACCCAGGCTGCCCCAAATCGCTCAGTCGTGTCCGACTGTTTGCCACCCCATGGACTGCAGCACACAACGCTTCCCTGTCCATCATCAACCCCCAGAGCTTGCTCAAACTCAAGTCCATTGAGTCAGCGATGCCATCCAACCATCTCATCCTCTGTTGCCCCCTTCTCCTTCCACCCTCAATATTTCCCAGCATCAGGGTGTTTTCCAATGAGTCAGCTCTTAGCATTAGGTGGCCAAAGTATTGGAGCTTCAGCTTCAGCATCAGTCCTTCCGATGAATATTCAGCATTGATTTCCTTTAACATTCACTGGATTGATCTCCTTGCTGTCCAGGGGACTCTCAAAGGTCTCCTTCAACACCACAGTTTGAAAGTATCAGTGCTTTGGCACTCAGCCTTCTTATTTTCTCTTATTTTCCACTGCTGGAATCTGCTGTTTGCATGGCTTCCTCCAACTATTTCTAGCACGTTCATTTCTCCCCAACAACCAGAACCAGGAAAGGCCATCACTGCTGTGCCTGCAGCTTCCCTGGCGGCAGCCTGTGACTAGACACAGACAAGGCCTCAGCTCACACCCTCAGGTGACAACGATTCTTGTGAGCCACAGTCCTGGGACGGGGAGGATGTGCTGGTCAGCGGGCAGCTTTGTGGCCTGATTGTCTGGCTTGGAACCCCAGCTGGGTCACCTCCCAGCTGCATGACCCAGGGCAAGTGATTTAGCTGGTGCCTCAGTTTCATCTGAAAAATGAGATTTATGACAGTACTGATGTCAGGGGCTTACAGTGAGTATAAAGGGAGAAAACACCTGCAAAGCACTTAGCACAGTGTCTACCACTGTCAAGCAGGGGCTTAAGAAATGTTGGCTATTGCTATTAATTGCTGTCATTTCAGATACAATGTTCTTGAAAGGTTAAAAGAATCTGCAAAGCATGAGCGCTGGGAAGAAACACGGACTCATGTTAGAATGTGGAGTGCTTAGCACCATTGCAGAGAGCTGGACAAAGCTTGGGAGTCAAACACAAAACCAAAAACTCATCAGAAGAGACAGAAAAGGTGTTCCTGAGATCATCAAGCTCACTGCAGTTTCAAGGTCTTTGCACTTGCTTGGCAAGGGCTATGCCCTCTTCCTCCCATGACTGGCTCCATGTCCCCTTCTCAGAGAGGTTTCCCCAACCACCCATCTGAAGGGGACATGTTTATTCACTACTGCTTTGCTAGGGCCTATAACAGGGCCTAACACAGGGCAGATACACCAAAAAACTGGCTGAACCAATAACTGGACACTGAACTGAGCCATGAAGAATGAGTGGGAATTTCCCAGGTTGAGAAAGGATGCCCCAGGCAGGGAATGATGAGAACAAATGTGCATCTGACTTGAAGTGCTACCCACAGCGGAAGTCCCAGAGGACACCATAATGTCAAATTAGATGATCTCCTGTGTCATGGGCCACACAGTGTGATAACTCTCTTTAAGCTCTGAACCTCCACTTAGTCTCTCTAGAGCCTAGCACTCATACAGTTCATCCAAGCAACTCAGACCCCCCCCACCACCATCCATCACAGCAGGGGGCAGGGGCTTTCCAGCACCCAGGGGATATCTGCCATGTGAGATGGAAGAACCTGGGTTTTCATCCACCTGCTTGAAGAAAGGAGCACGAGCATCCCTGTGACAACCTCATGTCAGGAGCCTCCTCCAGCAAACCACCAAGCTCTCCAGGGACCAATGGTCCGCTACGAGATTGTGTCCCAAGCCACACAGCCTACATGGGGGAAATTCACTTGTAACAAAGGGCTGACATCAAAACATTTCAGGTGTTTGAAAATTAAGAATTATATTAGGAGAGAACTATATTTTATCTAATAACACATAACTATAAATTATATTGGGCTTCCCAGGTGGCGCTAGTAGTAAAGAATCCACCTGCCAATGCAGGAAATGCAGGAGACATGAGTTCAAGTCCTGGGTCAGGAAGATCCCCTGGAGGAGGGCATGACAACCCACTCCAGTATTCTTGCCTGAAAAATCCCATGGACAGAGGAGCCTGGCAGGCTATAGTCCATGGGGTCACAAAGAATAAGACACAATTGAGCAAATGAGTATAGTCCAGCACATAAAATTATATTAATAATTAAATATTAATAGCAATACCTAACATTTATTAAGCTCTGCACATTGGAGGAGAATTTTGAATTTACAATATAGGAATATATGAAATCATTAATTCAGTAAACACTTATTAGGTGCCTCATCTATGCCAGGCGCTGAGATTTAGATGAGGTCACAGATCATTTCCTCATGGTGTGCCCAGTCTATGTGTGACATAAAGAAGGAGTGATCCATTCTGCTTGAGTAGGTAAAAAAACATTTTTAGTTAAATAACAGATCAAGTAGTAATAATGTTATAAAAAACTAACATTTATTGAGCAATTACTACCTCCCATACATGGTCCTAACATATTCTTCACTCATTTAATCCTCGCAACATACATAAGACATTGAATAATCATTACTTGCATTTTATATATGAGGAAATTGAGACAGAAGCAAGGTCACTTGCCTAAGGTCACAGAGCTAGTCAAAGGCTGCAGAAGTGAACTGGTCTTGACCTGGCCAAAGCAAAAGAAGTCACCAAGCACCACGGCAGTCTTTCTCAACCTGGCACTCCAGGCACATGGAAAGAGTTAACTCTGTTTTGTGGCTGTCCTATGTGTTGTAGGAAATTCAGCAGCAGCCCTGGCCTCCATGTGCCAGTAGCAACTCCTCTCCGCCAACTCCTGTTCTGACAATCAAAAATGCCATCAGACGTTCCCAAATGTCCCCTGGAGGGAAAAACCAACTCCAGGGCTTGGTTGGTTTGAAAACCACTGGACTAAAGGAAGAGCATGCCCACAGCACCCTGGCAATGGCATGACAGGTCTCGGGAACTACATATGACTAGCATGACGTGCCTGAGAGCTGGGACAATTTAAGGAATGGCAAAGAGTGAGGTTAAAGGGATGAGCAAGAACCAGATCACAGAGAGGTATCAATAACCCACAATAAGAATCTGGACTTTACCTGGAGGACAGTAGAAAGTCACTGAGGTGTTTTAAGCAGGGATGTGACAAGATTACATGTCAGTTGCAGAAATATGGAACTGGAAACCAGCTGGCTTAAAGATGGTGTAATAAGAAGGACGAATGATGTGGGGCTGGGGGAAGGCAATACTAATTTAAGGGACTCATGGGAAGCTGGGAAAGAAAAATTGATTTGAGAGCATCAGAGGTATAATGGTCAGGTTTGGGGATAGGTAATTCAGGGGTAACAGCAGCACATAGACCAGGCTGACCAGATAGAAGGCAATGCCACTCTCTGTGACAAGCAGCAGGAGGAAGATGGGCTCAGTTTTGCACATACTGAGTTTGGACTGCAAATTCACAGGAGTGAGGCCACACGAGCGCCAATGTCATTGAACAACTGGACGAGCAGTATCGTGAACCTCTGACCTGGGCTGGAGATATCTATTTAAAGGGTGGAGCAGTTATGTGTGTGTAAAAACTTCCCTAGTGAATGGAAAGATCCAGGAGAGATTAATAAAGAAGATGCTTGAGGACAGAACTCTGGGTAATCATTTATATTTAAAGGTTGACAGGAAGAACTGGACACAGACAAAAAGAGCCAGAGATGTCAGGGAAGCCACGTCAGAACATGAGAGAACAGTGCTGCAGAAGCCAAGGGAAAAGATGGCAGATATCAGGTGATGCTAGGATCCAGGGTCATGGCTGAATGGGAAGAAGCAACTGTTATGTACCACGGCCATCCATTCTAGTTATAGTTATGATATATATATAATATATATATATATTTCCATTTTAGTTACAGTCATAATATATATATATATTTCCATTCTACTTAGAGTCATTTTATATATATGTATATGTATATCCTTTCATGAGCAAAATATAAGTTACCAGTATAAAGAACACATTTCTCCAAATGTAGATACTTGAACAGAATACCAAATCAAACATTCATTTCATTCACTTGTGATCTCACTCACATTAGAAAACAATTCCAGTGTCAAAAGGCTGCCAAAATCATGACAGCTGAAAACAAATTCAAATCATGACAGCTGAACACTGGAGGCCAAACAGAGCTGTGCACATAAAATCCAAATTCCATCCAAACTCCCTTGCATAACACCATTAAGACCAATGTACAAGCATATACTCCTGACAAATTGTAAACTGATCTTTTCATAAGAGCCCAAACTTGATTATTGTTTATCTAGAAAAGTTCTGTTGAACTGTCAGAGGGTTTTACTATCAGACACATGGGTTTGTTTGCAGAATACGAGGTCTTCTCTCAGGCAACATTTCAAATAGTTACACAGTCAACATCCTTTTTTTTTTTTTTTTTACCCAACACTTATTTGTAATCTGTACATGCCTGGTTATTTGTCCATCATTCAAAGTGAATCTATTTGAGCGAGCAATTATGATGCAATGCCACAGTACTCAAGAAGTGGGCAGAAATCGATCCTGAGGCGGGAGGTACACAAGCACACCACAGGACAGAAAAATGGACAACAACGCAGTCACGGTCTTCCAAAATTTTTTTGAAAGAACATCTATTCCAGAATTCCAGGCTCAGAGTCATTGTGCATACAAAAATCATTCCCAGCACAAAGCCTTGGAACTGCGGAACCTCAATTTATAGAGATCTTACAGCATGTTAGCCTCGCCCTCAACACATCTTCTGTTCTGTTGCACTGCATTTTTAGGTCTATAGATAAATGTGATAAAACGGGACATAAGCTTAAAGGGCTTTATTACCGGTTTAAATATTCACAATGCCACAATCTGCCGCAGACAGATCTGAGTCATGTGGTTAAATGTGCAAACAATTACTCAATTTAATTTCATCCTGCAGAAGTTGAAAAACAAGTTGTAATCACGGTGGATGCTGTTCATTTTCTTCCAAAAGCCACCATCTTTTATTTTCCTGATTGGATTTTATTCTTGGACACAGGAGGAGTGGGCTTCCACACTAAGCATGCCAATTCACAAGGCATTAGGAAGCCAAGCCTCTATCAGAGAACAGCTGGATCGCTTCTAGATGGGCTCATTCCTCTCAAAGAGACAAGGTCGAAGCTGAGCCACCACCCAAACCCTCATCCTGAACCGTGGCACCCCCCAGCCCCATTGCACTGAGTCCTGGAAACTCAGAGTTAGGATCCCTGGTCTTCATGTGAGGAAGGAGCCCCAAAGTGTTTCAGGTTCTAATCTGCCTTCAGCACAGGCTCCAGGATTACACTGCCTGTGCTCTGCCGAGACCCCTGGACAAGCTACTCCACTCTTCTCTGCCTCATGTTTCTCATCTGTAAACTGGAGATAATAATAGAACCTACATCAGACAGCTCACGTGAGGAACAGATAAGAGTGTGCATATTAAGTGTTGAGCACAAGACCTGGCATATATATATATACACACACACATACAGTAAATTCCCATTATCATCATTAATATCATCTAAAACCTCACAGAGAAAAATCTGGGTATTCATGATCTGACTCTCTAACTAAATTACCCCAAAACTTAGTGTCTTAAGACCACAAGCATTTACTATCTCAGTTTCTGTGAGCCAGGAATCTCAGCACAGTTAGCTCAGCGCCTCTGCCTTAAGGATCCTCACAGGCTGCGGTCGACTTAAGGGCCAGGGTCTCATCTGAAGGCTCAGCGGACGGATCACCTGCTTCAACGTTCACACAGGCGGTTGTGGGCGGGATCCCGTTCCTCCCAGGACACTGGGCCGAGGGCCTCCGTCAGCTGGTGACCAGAGGCCTGCCTCAGCTCCTGGCCACGCGGCCTGGGCCTCTCATTGCACAGCTCTCAATACGGCAGGCAGCTTCCATCAGAACAAGCAAACAGCAGAAGGGGGCACACGAGACAGAAGCTTCATTCTCTACGCCACCTCCCTTCACCAGTGACATCCCATACTCTTGCCATGTTCCACGTGTCAGAAATGAGTCACTACACGGTTCATTTGAGGGGAAGAGCTCACACAAGGACATGAACCCCAGGAGGTGGGGATCACTGAGGGCCATCTCAGAGCTCTGCCAACTACAATGTGAAGAGCCAAATTCTTCACAATAAGCTTCCAACTCTTTCTTTCCATCTTTCAACAAATGTTTGAGCACCTACTTTGTACCAAGCTCTGCACAAAGGCCCTGAGAATATATTACAGAACAGAGATATACCTTTTCTCTCAGGAAGCTGATAATCTAGCAGGAGACATTAAAGAAATAAGACAGATTACTACTGAATTAAAATCGTGGCAAGCACCATGAAGAGAAAAATACATCGTGTAAAATTTCAGGAAGAATGGAATCTACTCCAATTCATGTAAGGCTTCTCAGAGGAAGAGAGCCAGGCTGAGACCCAAAAGGATGACGAGTAGTTAACCAGGTAACAGGCCAGGCCGGGAAAGAGGTCCAGACACAGGCAAGGGAATAGGAAGGCTGTAGGTGGGTCAGCAGACCCTGCAGGTGGCAGGCTCCCTAAATGGAGGGGTGGAGGCAGGACAGGGGCCAAACAGCACTCAAGTTTCTAACTGGCCCCTATTCTCAACTAAACTAAATTTGCAAAATACAATTCAGAGAGGCTGGCCCTCTATGATTAGGGTTATATCCACAAAATACTGCAGAAACAATTAATAAAACCCACTTTGTTCTCAAATTTGCAGACTTTTAAACCTCCAATGTCTTGTTTGGGTTTTTGGGGGGTGCGGGGGAGATGGGAGGGGTTTAAGCTGCTCTGCACGGCTGATGGGTTCTTAGTTCTGCCACCAGGGACTGAACCCAGGCCAAGCAGTGAAAGGGCCAAGCACCTAACCACTGGACCACTAGGGAATTCAAACCTCTGATGTTTTGAATGCTTAGGGTTACTTTCATAATTCATCCATGAAGACAGGCTTTCATAAAGAACACACTACCCCCAACCAAAATCATATCTCATTCTGATGAATTATTGCTAACCTAAAGCACTCACTGAGACCCATGAAGACTTCCTCTCATTCCATTTCATTAAATTCAATCAATTTTTCCATAAATAATGCTGCTAAATGACTCCTGGAGTTAAAGAGAACACGGGAATGCTGATCCATGGCTGAGGTAGACTAAAACACTCGAAATAAAGCTGCTTTTCTGTTGATTCCCAAGGTTAGAGAACAGACCCAGAAACAGATGCAGCCCAGTGGGAGTTTAAATAAAGAACTTTCCTTCAGGCGCTCAAATTCTGCTCAGTGCCCTCTCCTGCGCACCAAGCTGCGGGTTCAAGTGTCCAACAGCCACAAAAGGACGTTTCAGTGCACCTGAAATCTGACACATGAACACAGGTAAAGAAATCCGTAGATCCTCATTATATGCACATTACCCTGGGCTGAGATCCTTATGGTAAACGGCCTCCATTGTAATCCTATTTGACAAAGGACCATCTTTTCTAAGGAGGCTGTGATAACTTCTAGTACACTGTCAGTAGTCAGTCCACACATAATGACACAATTAAGGTGACATGTTTATTATGCTCAAAAACAATGTGCACTGGAAGCTAGCTCTGGGAAGAGCATCCCTCCAGCCCCACTCCCCTCGAACCTAACACCAGGATGGAGTCTCTAAGGTACGACTCACAGTCAGAACAAAGCAGACCAAATCAAAGTTGTATGCTTTCCTGGGGCAAGAAGGTGTCGTGGGAGAAAACTGAGGGAGGAGGGCTGCCCATAAAAATAAAAAACCTCCCACAGGTTGTCTAGTCACCCGCATAATGACAGCTTCAGCCATAATAACATGGGGAAAGAGAGTCAAGGATGATAGACCAGGAGAAAACTACTTAATAAGAGAGTTCAGTAAGCTTTTAAAGCAGCTGTGGGAACCAGCAGGAGACTAGAGGGCCCTAAATTTAGAGTTTGTTGGCTGGCAAAACAAGCCTCTGGCTAGAAGTTGAAAGAACTGGATTCCAGCCTCAACTAATTAACTTTTTGGCCTTTAGCAAACATCTTCAATCAAGCAATTAGCAAGTAATTATTGAGTAGCAACTAAATGGTCAGTGCTGATCAGGCTTAGGGGTTGACACAAAGGGAGTTAAGTCTCCTCTGCTGCCCTCAAGGAACTTCACTTTTCAACTCAAGATGAAAAACAAGCAATAAAACCTCAGCTTTCCAGAACCTGCCGGATTGACTTTTGGTTACTTGGTCTTCAGTGAGTTCAGAATTAAAGCTTTAAGTATAAGAGCTTTTAACAGTTAAGTGCTTTTAAGATGAAAATCTTTCAGAAACTTATTATCTCAGCATTTCCGAAGTGTTTAAACACACACAAACACAGGTTCTGCTTTATATTAATTATTGCCTTAAAAAGTTGGGTGGCCCCATGGTCAGTAAGTTTTAGAAATAATGGACTGAAAATTAAATAGGATTCCTTAATACTGGACTTCTGAGAGCCTTTTTAAAATTGATGTGCACTGTGAGCATCTACAAGAAGACATGATATATTTCTCCAGAGAATTATTTTTCTCATGGGATTAAGGTTCTATACCATGAGTTTGGGTAAACTCCGGGAGTTGGTGATGGACAGGGAGGCCTGGAGTGCTGGTCCAGGGGGTCCCAAAGAGTCAGACATGACTGAGCAACTGAACTGAACCATGTACTTTGGAAAGACTGTGCTGTACGCTTCCCTTTCTCCTTAAGTAAATGATGAGTCAGAAATGTCTTATCATAGACCTGAGTCATTGTAATGAGATGCTGATGAGGACAAAGCGCTGCGCAGAAAATGCCTTCCCGCCACTGGCCACCCTTGGACAACGAGCTATGTCACGATGGCAGCTCTGGACCGCCCTAATCATGCTGTATGACTGACTGTGCTGCTGGGGGTGGGAAGGAGGGGTTTTCTGGGTAGCACAACCTTCAGAGTGGAACCCAGAGGCGGACTAGGAAAACCAGTCGGGACCTAAAATACTCCAACCTCCATATGAAACTCCATTGCAAAGTATCACCTGCCCACATTGCCTTTAGGAAGATTCCAGACCACATTGCCCTTTTCCTGCTCCACTCAGAGCACAGATGGCCTGCAAGATGTTCTTGGCACTCACCTGGGCACTGCCTTATGACACTTCCTGTGTTTCCTGTTATGACTACTGTTCTCGTGGACTGTTTCTTTGTGGAAGGATTTGTAGGCACATCCTCAACTAAACAACGCACTCCATGGAGACAGAGACTTTGTATTCCCCTGCAGCACTGAGAACACAGGCTTTCAAATTTAAATTAAAATGCAGGGTGCTGTTACGAAAAGAAGTCAGCCAGTCCAGCACTGACCCCCCTGAGATGAGAGCTGTGCTGTTTGTCTTATCCTTGAGGACTGGGGGAGGCGAGCCCTTCTGTTGGGATGGGGATTATCAGGAAGAAGGCCAAACCGGAACAGAGGTGGAGGAGGTAACAGGGACATCAACAAAAGGCTTCTCAAGTGCTGGCTGCTGGGCATGGTGTTCCCAAGACCCCAGCAAGACCTGATGGGGTCAGCTGTTTCCAAATCCAGTCTGGGGGCTCATGCTGCCCCAGAGCCATGCCTTCTGCACTGCCTGGAGATACCTTGGCACAGGCTCACCGCAGGCAGAAAGGAATTCACTAACAACGAACAGCTATAGATCCTGGCCTCCCTCCTTTCTCTATCCACAGGGAGGGTCCCCCTGGTGGCACTGCCCAGAGGTCTGGGGAGACTTGCCGAGCCCCAGGGGGAGGTGATACCTCATGATAGTTACGAGCATGGGTATCTGGGGACAGGATACCCAGGTCTGAATCATGGCTCTCTTGTGATTTACCACTGTCTTTAGGGCTTCCCTGGTGGCTCAGTGGTAAAGAATCCACCTGCAATGCAAGAGGCCCAGGAGACTCAGGTTCAATCCCTGGGTTGGGAAGATCCCCAGGAGGAGGGCATGGCAACCCATTCCAGTATTCTTGCCTGGAGAGTCCCACGGACAGAGGAGTCTGGGGGGCTACAGTCCATAGGGTTGTGAAGAGTCAGACACAACCAAGCAACTACTATATATATTTTTTATACTGAGAAATTCAGTTAGTGTTTTGAGCTTGTCTCCTCATATGTAAACTGGGGAGAAAACAGTTTCTTTTTCATAAAGTTGTGAGAATATATGACAATCTCACAGAGTGTTCAGCCCACACTGAGTGCATAGTAAATGTTCACTGAACGCTGGCCTTTCTAACTAATCACCACATCCCCTAACTGTGGTCCTCATGGTGCAAGACCTTGCTCTGCTCAACCTTCCACCCCAAGATGAGGGCCCCATAGCCACAGTGGGTGATGCAGGCCTGATCTAGTTAAGTGACATATCCTCAAGAAGCAAAAATTATTTTTTGCATAATTAGATTGGCAAACTTTACTGCCTTCCCCATCAGATGATAATACTTCCCAGAGTCAAATTACTTGTGTACTTTCTTGCTTTGCCATTTAGTAGCTATGAAGGCTTGGGCAGCTGCCTCATCTTATTTATTTATTTATATAAATAAAAATATATTTTTTATTTTATATTTAAAAAATATAAATTATATTTAAAAATATAAATACATAATATATATATATTTATATATATATATATAGATGATGATAGTGTATACCTTATTCTGTTGCTGCAAAGGTTGAAAGTGTTTAAGTGTTAGTTGCTTACTTGTGTATGGCTCTTTGCAAACCTATGGACTGTAGCCTGCCAGGCTCCTCTGTCTATGGGATTCTCCAGGCAAGGATATTGCAGTGGATTGTCATGACCTTCTCCAGGGGATCTTCTCGACCCAGGGATCAAACCCAGGTATCCTGCATTGCAGGCAGATTCTCTACTGTTGCTGCAAAGGTTAAATGGAAATATGTATCAAATGGTCACCACATAGGAAATATGCAATAAACAGTAGTTGCTATTACTATCTGTGTGGCTATACTCTCTAGAATCAAGAGAAAGACTCACCACCATGTCTTCTGCTGCCATAGCATGGCTAACCAAACGGTTGGAAACTGCAAGGCCTTGGTGGCTGTTCTGAGCTCACATGAAAACTCAGAAGCAGATCCATTACCACCCAGCCTAAAGATGGCTCCTAGGACTAGCAGTCAGCAGACCAGAAACCAGGGCAAATGCAGCCAGGCAGGAGGGCAGAGTCGCAGCAGTAGGAAAAGGAGCTCCTCCTTCTCAGAGCAGGAGGGGCCTCAGCCCTCTCTCCACCTCTGAGTGGGGAAATGAGAGGCTGAGAACTAAGTGACCATGGAGCTCTGATGCCTGGCAATCAGTACCAGGTAATCATATGTCCGTGGGCCATGAGGGCATGGGAAATAATGGAGCACAGTGATTCAGCCCCAGTAGGTTGAGCAGGAGAGGGGAAGCAGGCAGCTGACAAGGTGAACAGAGAGAGGGTGATGAAACATTCAAGCTGCAGTCCTGGCAGCAGGCATTTTCTCCACCAAGCAATGCATCTGGAGAGAAGCTGGCCGGGGACTCACTGCTGGGAATTCATGTGAGGGTATACCATCTAGCAGGGCTGGGCCACCAGCAGAACACATGCATGCTCACAGGGGACTTGAGGAACGGGGAGACTTCAGGAATGGTTTGGTTTGCGGCTGCAATTCTCCAGGGGAAGAGTTCCTGGTCAGACAAGAGATGTCCCTGTCACTCGTTCCCTCTAACACCCCCTTCCCCTTGTCCAGGTAGAAGGGTGATCTGCCAGGAAAAAAGGTGAGTAAACCTTGGGACGTAGGTGATACAATGCAGAAAAAGAAATACAAGTATCTGAAGTGTATGAAAAATGCCAACACAAATTAACACTTCACTGAGATTTCAAGTTTCACCTATCAAGACCAAAGCACAAAAGCCATAACCCAGTCTGGGAGGAAACAGGCACTCACAAACATTGCTGGTGAGGGTGTTAACTGGGGCAACCCATGGGAGAGGAGGGTTTTCCCAGTGGCTCAGTAGTAAAGAACCCGCCTGCAATGCAGGAGCCACAAGAGACAGGTTCAATTCCTGGGTCAGGAAGATCCTCTTGAGAAGGGCACAGTAAAACCCACTCCAGTATTCTTGCCTGGGAAACCCCATGGACAGAGAAGACTGGCAGGCTGCCGTCCACAGGGGTGCAAAGAGTCAGACACAACTGAGTGATTTAGCACATACGCATGCATACATGGGAGGGGAGCATAATTTGGCAAAACCTATTAACATTATTAATGCATATACCCTTTGACCAAGCAAATCTGCTTCTGGAATTTAACCTACAGATACAGCTGCACATGAGTGAAATGGGGTTTCCATAAATCATTCACTGCAGTATTATTTTTAGCAGCAACATACAGGAATGAATCCAACTTCCACCAACAGGAAACTAAGTAACTAAAGTACATATATCCAGACAATGGAATACTATGCAACTTAAAAAAAAATAATTAAAACCCAAGAGGAAAATGAGCAAAATTTATAAACAGTCCACAAGACAGATAAAATATATTAAAAGATGCTCTACTTGATTTTGTTGTAAGAGGAATGGAAATTAAAACTATTGTTATACATTTCTTGGCTCTCATATTTGCAAAAATTCAAAAGCTTTATCACATATACTGTCTGCAAGGCTGTTGGGAAACCAGCTCTGTCATCTGTCCATGATAGGAATACAAAATGATTCAACCCCATGGAAGGGGAGTTAGCAACACCCAACAAAACTGCATATACTTCTACTCTGAACTAGTAATCCCACTTTCAGGAATTTACTCCCAAAATGGAACTCCACAAACACAAAACAACAGATGCCCATGGTTATTCACCTGCCTTCATGAATTTGCCAGAAAACACTGGAACAACCTAAATGTACTTTCACAGAAGACTAGCTGAATACTACTATAAATCCACATAGTGGGAAAAACTCTGAAGCAATATTCAAGAATGAGAAAAATCTTGATGAACTGCTATGAACTCTTTCCAAGGTATGCTGTTAAGTGAAAATAACAAGGTGCAAAAGTACATATCTGTATATCCACACACACCAAAAAAAAAAAAGAAGGAAATAAAAACATACACATATGTGCACTTATAGAAAGAAACACAGAAATAAAAACCATAAGCTAATGAAAATGTCTACCTCTAGTAGGTCGGTGTAACAGAAAGGAATGTACAGCTGCAAGGAGTAAAATTTCTAAATAATCCTTTTTATATAGTTTTGATTTTGAAATGTAATATTTAATACAAAATTTTAATGACAAAAAAGCAAAGTCCAATGCTGAGTACAAACAATAAACCTAAATGGTTATTTAAATGGTAACAAAATCACTGAGAAATCTTGAACATACTACTCTGACTACAAACCCTTAGCAGGGCATGGGTTAAGGACAAAAGAACTGTAAACAAAGCTAGAACCTTACTTAGCAGGTTTGTTGTGAGTCGTAGCATTGGTGCTGTAATTCCTAGACTCTTCGTGTACGAAGGAGAATAAAATACATGAATAATTGTGTTATTATTAGGAATCAGGGTTCTCACTTAAGGAAAAAACAGATTAATAGCATGTAGAAATGTAGTGTTCAGTTTACACTGAAAGTATTGGTAAGGCAAGTAATTTACCCAATCCCTACCGACACGCACTTACAGAGGCTAAAAGCAATGCCAAGTTCCAGCATTGATGAGCACCCCCAGCACCTAGATCTTGGTTTCTAAATACCAGTTCTCACTAGAAAGAACCAGGACTCTGAATAAATGTCTGATTCCAGAATTGTGGAGGGAGATACATAAGGTAATCCCAGAACATCTTACTATGCCAGAAAGCAGGAGAGTGCCCAAAAGGACATAAAAGGAAGCTTGAATTGGTTCCCACAGTCAAATCTGGGACAATTTGAGCATCAGGAGGAATAAGGATGACAACACACTGAATGGTTTTAAAAACACATTCTGTTTTTTTAAAAAATCCATGTGTCCCTGGTGTTACTAAAAAGTAACACTTCTTTGCTAAAAAATATAGAAAGAGTATAATTGGAAAACCGTCACTTTGCAATCCCCAATGCAGTAACTGATACAGGCAAGGACCATCAGTGGATGCTAAAACCATTAGGCAAAAGATTTTTAGGAACACAGCATTCACATGGTCTCAAAATTCCACCCCACAGATTGTTTATTAAATACAAAGGATATAAGGTACCTTTACAGGGAGGGAACTGGCAGGTATCATCTAGACCAAATGATCAAATTAAGCATCCCCAACAGTAAGAAAAATTGGTATTGGACATTTTATGTGATACAGTGCTAAGTATCAAACATCATCCATATGGTCTTCTAGCCCAAATGTCTGATCTGAATCTAACTGTGAAGACACAATCAGATAAACAGATTGTAAAACGTTCAACAGAATAATGGGTCCTAACTCCCAATATTTCAATGTCTTCAATGACTCCCAAAAAAGTGGAGGCACTCCTCTTTCCTAGACAGACTGTGACACGACAACCAAATTCAATATTCAATTCTGACTAGTTCCTGGAATGAGAAAGAGCTGTAACAGTGTCTTTAGAAAGTAGGAGAAGGCTTAGTGTAGACCAGCTAACATTATTGTATTAAAGGTAAGTTTTACATTAAACAGGCAAGATATGTAACAGTGTATAAAGAATTCTTCCTTGGCTTAAAAAGTGGAGTAAGCAGGGGAAACATACAGCTTTATTTGCTTGTGAGAGGGTAACAGGCAGGAAGGATAGAGGGTCCCCAGGCGGCCTGAGGAAATAAGCTGCAAGTGGCAGAAATTTTTTTTTTTTCCTTCTCTACACAAAATTTAAAAAGGCTTCTTTTAATTCTGAGTTGACAACACCAGGTTCTGCCTTGAGCTAACCGATGCGTTTTTCTTACGAAAACGTTTTTAAGCTGTATTAATGAAACTATGTATTTGCTTTGGAATTTGCCTTTCTTCAAAATGGTTCCACCTATGGCTAACTTTTATTCTTTTCTCAAATCTTGGGCTGATAAAAGCTCAACAAACCAGGATTCCTGTCAACTGTTTTATGGCCAGGGCACCATCCTATCTCAAAAGTGCATATTGTGGGAGAGGGGCCTGGTGAAACTCCCTCAGCCTTGAGGTGTCTCTCTCATCTGATTAGCAGCTTGCCAATAGACATAAAACACCTGGCTAAAAGCTAGCAAGGGGGCACTCTCTCTGTTCCCTTCTGATGCCTATGCCAGAAGCTTTCCCTATCTCTATTATACTTTAGTAAAACTTTGCTGCACAAAAAAATTCCAAGTAGCCAAGCCTCATCCCTGAGCCAGGACTGAAATCCTCCCCTCCAGAGATCACGAATCCTGATGTAACACGTGCCTCACAGCAGCAACCTTCACTTGTACGTGCACATGTAATTTCTAGAAGGACACACAAGAAACTAAACCCAGTGGTTATCTGCAGCATGTAGCAAAGAGGAGCAAGGAGGAGAACACGAGAGACGAGAGATGGAGGTGGGAGCCAAGTACATGCACCGTGTATACTTTTTAAAATATTGGGAACCATGAGTAGGTATTATCTACTCCAAAAGAACTGAACATGGTTTTTCAGAAGAAAAAAAAAAAAAAAGACCTACAAAATGGAAGGTCAGTGAGAGAACTTAGGGACCTTTGGCTCCAGGTCTCAATATGTCCTTGGTTTTGGAAAACACGGTCATCTCAGATTGAGTGGGGGTAGAGCAGGTGTGCAGTACAACAAAACACGTCCAAAGTGTTAGATGTTGCCTGAAAATTCAGTAATTCTTTCCTAAAAATTTATCCTAAGTAAATAATTATTAAGATGAACAAAGAGTTAATCACCAAAAAATGTTCATCACAACACTGTCATAATACGGAAAAACAAAAAAAGTCCAAATGAAAACAAAAAAAATTCTACCCACAGAAGTACTAGGAAGATGTGGTCAAAGCATATGCTATGACATAAAGACATTCATATAGCATTTTAAAGTGAAAAGAGCACAGCATTTTGTCATTTCTTTTAAAGTTATATACATGTAGGTATAAGAAATGCACAAACCAATATAGCTATATTAGGGTGATGGGATTATAGGTACTTCTTTTTTCTGTTTATTTCCTCAAAAGATGAGATTTTCATAACTCTAATTTTTTAAGAAGTGAATTTATTTTTGTAAGTAGGCCTAGAAAAGTCTTGTGCAGAATGCTTCTGCAGAGGTACAATCCAGACACCTTCCCCACCAATTTCAAGTATAGGAAGAGACACGAAGATCACTGAGAGTTTGGGGACTACCAATTTACATCTCTAGTGCCTGTAACATTTTTCAGTATAACCTGTGGAAGGGGAAAAGGGCGGGGAACCACCTTGCTGGCTAGGAAAGCAAAGCAAACCTGTCAGCCTGCCGACAACCCCTCAGAACAGCCCTGCACAAGAGTAGGGCAACGTCCACTGGACCATGACAGCACTTCCCGCCAACTCCCGGGGGGGATGGATCACACTTGAGGGACAAACGTAGCCTCATTTCCACCGCGGCCCCTTGCTAAGCTCCACGTGTCAGCTCAGACAGCACCTGAAGCTAAGGACCCCTGTAATAAGCTGACAAAAGCAGCTCCTGCACATCAGCATATCCTTGTGACTGGAGAGATGGACGCTTCGCTTCATGTAATAAAGCTGAAAAAGCCCCAGTTTCTGTCGACTTGCTGGCTGCCGAGCCAGTTAATAGAATGAGGTTTATTTCCACCAGCGGCACAGCATGCTTGAGAATGGAGGTTTGGGGTACAACCTGCATTTGAAGTTCCCCCTTCTCTTCTTTAGATCTACTGCTGGGTGTCTTACTCCTTCTGAGACTCAGGCTCCTCAGGGATCTCTAGGAAAATAGCTATGAAGATGAAACGAGCTGTGTGCAGAGTACATGGCAGAGAAGCTTAGTTTACGTGTGAGTATGCATGGGTTTCCCTGGTGGCTCCAATGGTAAAGAATGTGCCTGCCATGCAGGAGACTTGGCTTCAATCCCTGAGTTGGAAAGAGCCCCTGGAGAAGGGAATGGCCACCCTCTCCAGAATTCTTGCCTGGAGAATTCCATGGACACAGGAGTCCATGGGGTCACAAAGAGCTGGACACGACTGAGCAACTAACACTTTCATGCACATTCACAGAAAGACAATGGATAAACAGAAAGCAAAATGTTGACCAGGCTACATTAGAAAAGCACCTGGCTGATACTTAGTCTCAATAAATATTAGTTGTTACTATTGCAAGAGCAAAGATTAGTTAGCTAGAGTCATCTCCCAACAGACCAGGAAGCAAACATGAGAGAGTGAGACACAATCACCTGTGGCTGTTCTCAACGTCTCTAGGACATAAGACTGGCACTGGAATCTCAAAAAGGGAAGAAGTCACTGGATTAGACGAAAAAAATCACACCCAAGTCCCACATATATCAGGGACATAAGATCTAAAATAACCACTGGTTTTACTTTAAATGGAACATAAACTAATAATCCAATAAAATGTTTGTTTTAAGAAATTAAACTCTCTCCCATGTCCCCAGTTAATGTGAAGAAGAAAAACACAATTGCATTCAGCCAAGTTTCCCGTGTTGAACAATACAAGCTAGGGTGCAGTCTAGAGGGTGTTTAAACAGCCTATTAATTTAAACTAGTAAGTGAATACATTAGTAGGACTTCCTGTTTACCCATGAATTACTGTTTTACCAAGAAGAAGGTTAAGTCCCTTAAATCAGGCCCTGATAGTCAGTTGTTATAGGAAAACAGCTCAAAAACTGGGGGCACCTCCAAGTGGAGAGGATTCATTTTCCCAGTGGGAATTCTTCTCAAGCAATGGGCTTGCTCATCTGTCCTGTGACTAACTGAACAGGAAAGAGAGAATTCGAGAGGACTGGCCAAACAGAAAATAGAATTGGGGAAGCATGTGCCCCCATTATTAGTAGAACAAGCAGATGAGAGCTTAGAGAACAAAAGTACGTCAAAGGCAGCTCAGCCGGAGCTCCCGTGTGTGCATCCCTGCATGGGGACCACCCACCAGCTGAGTCGACCTCATCAGCATGAGGCTGTGGGCTCAACAGCTGGGAGAGGACACTCGGGATGTTATTAACATCACTGGCCAAACAGGTGTCTTCCCCTCCTTCCAGGTACCTGGTAGGATTACCCTTAATTTCCTCACCGATGTGGAGTCTCGCCACGTGACTTGCATTATTCAAAAGAAGGCCTCATTTGAGAAGCGGCGCTGAGCATTTGAGTGAATTCTGGGAGATGGTGGAGGACAGAGGAGCCTGACGTGCTACAGTCCATGCGGTCGCAAAGAGTTGGACATGACTTAGCGACTGAACAACAACAACAACACAGTTGAGCTGCTAACACCATGTCCTGCAGCACACACTTCCTCCTTCCATGGTGACGGTGAACCCACGGAGCTGGAGTCTTCATTAGCCTGCCGCCCTATGGACAGCACAGATCAGAGAGAGCCCTACCAACCCATGAAAGATGTGTGGCAGGGGGGAGAGATAAATCCTTGTTTTAAGCCATAAATATGACTTTTGGAGTTATCTGTTACTGGAGCATAAACTATATTGTGCTCAGTCGTTCAGTCGTGTCCGACTCTGCAACCCCATGAACTGTAACCCGCCAAGCTCCTCTGTCAACAGGACTTCCCAGGCAAGAATACCAGAGTGGGTTGCCATTTCCTTCTCTAACCTAGCCCATCCTGACTGACAAAAAGGCAAAAGGGAGGAAGAGGCTCATCTGGAGTCAAGCCACCCCATCAAGGAATTATGTAGTAGGTAGGCCACAGTCTGCCCCCCGCCAACCCCAGAGAACCCACCTTGATGCCAACCCTGGGAGGAAAGGGATGAGACAATTAATTATACATTCACCACTACACCAGCTCCTCAAGCCACAAAGTCTAGACCACACAGGCGAAGCGAAAGAGAAAATTCCAAATCTGTCATGAGATGCAAGTTTTAAACTCAAATGGCCTTAGATTCAAAGCTAAAAATGATGGAGAACCATGGAATGTGCCCAAGATGTTATTAAGGAAAAGAAACGATTGAAAATAAACAAAATTGTCTCCTGTTTATTTCCCAAACTGAAGCTCCTCAATAAGCTGGTTGCCCATACATGTTTGGTAAACAGGGACATGTGTTTATGACTGGTCTCTGAAAGCTGCAGCTGTTCACATTCCCTTTAAACACACACAGTACTGAAATAATCCGAAAAAGACAATCAATATTGCCCCAAGACGATCAGCTCTAATTGGCCCTACCAGCCATGGTGTACTAATCCTATTATGGGGCCTTTCTGCTTCTTTTAGAGATAGAGTTATTTTTCTCTGCACATAAAAAAAGGTACACCCTACAGGGAGAGAGAAACAATTAGGATATCAGGAAGTAACGCGTCTGAGAGAAGTGGCTTAGAGCCCAACCATTGCTACTGAGAAGGGTTTACACTGAACAGTGGACATGGGGTGTTACAGGGAAGAGACCCATTAATATGTAAAGGTTTTCAGATTCTTCACTCCACCTTTTCAGCCAGGAGAGACAAAAGTCAAACTACATGACAAGCTGTCAGGAGAAGAGGAAGAGAAAGAAGAGGAAAGGTTCATGGCTCTGTCATGTACAAGACTCCTGAGTAACACAAAGAACAAAGCTTTTGAGAATATAGTTGCAGGTTATGAATTGGGTCTTCTCTAACACACTTGGTGGCACAGTGATAATCTACCTGCAAAGCAGGAGACACAAGAGATACAGGTTCAATCCCTGGGTTGGGAAGACCCCCTGGAGTAGGAAATGGCAAATGGCTCCAATATTCTTACCTGGACAATCCCATGGACAGAGGAGTCTGGCTGGCTACACAGTCCATGGGATTGCAGAGAGTCAGACACAACTGAGCATGCATGCTCCTGCTAACAAACACACTTTGAAAGAAGACAAACTGAAATTCTTTCTGAAATCCTTTGGCTGCTCAACTATACGTCTGTGAATGGGACTTGAAACAAAGCCTTGACTGTGTGGAGCCCTGGGACACACAGATTTGGGTGACAGATAACTGCTGCAGAAATTCTGGACCCTCCACATCCTTCCCCTTGCCCTCTTTATCTGGTCCTCCCCAAAAGGCATGGCACAATTCAGAACAGGCATCCTTCTCCCCACAAGTCTCCCTGACCTCTTGTGTGGGGTCGGTCGGATGATCCCCACTGGGGTTCCCATAACATCCTGTGTGTCCCTGTGTTTACTTATATTGTCTGTCTTATGACTATTTTTCTGTTTATCCAAGTGGAGCATTGGCTCCTTAGGGCCAAGATTTAGTACTGAATTTCCACATCCGTGAGCCTGGCACCATGCCTAGCACACAGGTATTCAATAATTAAGATGATCTAGTCTCCCTTGAGCTCAAAAATTTACTTGACCAAAATAATGAGAGGAAAGTGATTCTTACCTGCTCCCCTATCCATATAACACAAGCTGAGTTTCTTGCCTGTCTACCAGCATCTCTGGCTCAGCGACTCTGCAGGTCAGTTCTATGTTCTATGAAAACATCTCCCATAAATATTAACTCTGTGGAGCGGGGAGGACAGCGGACAGAGTGTAGGATTTTAAAACTATGACCAAAAAAAAAGGATCCCCAAAATTACTGCAGATTAGTTTATGTGTCAAGGTCCCATGTTAGACAACTACTAACAGAGAGGCCAAGTCTGCTCCAGGTCTGATCAAAGCCACAATGGAAGGGGTGCTCCAGAGCTGTGGAGAAGTGGGCAGAGATGCACGACATGGGTTTTCTTCTCTTTGTTCCATGCCCCCGAAAGTACACCTGAGAACTCAGTGAGCTGAGTTTCTTGAACATTTATTTCTTAATTGGAAGCATTGGAAGCACTGTTTTACAATGCTTCTGCCATGCATGAATAAGTCATAATTACACAGATATCGCCTCCCTCTTGAGCCTCCCTCCCCTCTGCCATCCCACCCCTCTAGGTCATCACAGAGGGTCAGGCTGGGCTCCCTGTGTTATACAGCAGCTTCCCCCTGGCTATTTATACATGATAGTGTATATATGCTAATGCTAGTTTCTCAGTTCATCCTACCCTCTCCTTCCCCTGCTGTGTCCACAAGTTCTCTATCTGTGCCTTCATTCCTTCCCTGCAAACAGGTTCATCAGTGCTATTTTTCTAGATTTCATATATATGCATTAATATATGATACTTGTTTTTCTCTTTCCAACTTAACATCACTCTATAACAGGCTCCAGTTTTATCCACCTCACTACAACTGATTCAAACTAGCTCCTCTTTATGGCTGAGTAATATTCTATTGTGCATATGTACCACATCTTCTTTATCCATTCATCTGTCGATGGACATTTAGGTAAATGAAACTCAAAATAAATTAAAGACTTAAATGTAAGGCCAGAAACTATAAAGCTCTTAAAGGAAAACATAGGCAATATACTCTCTGACACAAATTGCAGCAAATCCTCTTTGATCTGCTTCCTAGAGAAATGGAAATAAAAACAAAAACAAAAAAGCAAATGGGACCTACCTAATTAAACTTAAAAGCTTTTCTTACAGCAAAGGAAACTATACACAAGATGAAATGACCACCTCAGAATGGGAGAAAATAATTGCAAATGAAACAACTGACAAAGGATTCATCTCTAAAATATATAAGCAGCTCATACAGCTTGATATCAGAAAAACAAAGAACCCAATCAAAAAATAGGTGGTAGACCTAAACAGACATTTCTCCAAAGAAGACATACAGATGGCCAACAAACTCATGCAAAGATGTTCAACCTTGCTCATATTCAGTTCAGTTCAGTCGCTCAGTCGTGTCCTACTCTTTGCGACCCCATGAACCACAGCATGCCAGGCCTCCCTGTCCATCACCAACTCCCAGAGTCCACCCAAACCCATGTCCATTAAGTCAGTGATGCCATCCAACTATCTCATCGTCTGTCATCCCCTTCTCCTCCTGCCCTCAATCTTTCCCAGCATCAGCGTCTTTTCCAATGAGTCAGCTCTTCGCATCAGGTGGCCAAAGTACTGGAGTTTCAGCTTTAGCATCATTCCTTCCAAAGAACACCCAGAACTGATCTCCTTTAGGATGGACTGGTTGGATCTCCTTGCAGTCCAAGGGACTCTCAAGAGTCTTCTCCAACACCACAGTTCAAAAGCATCAATTCTTCGGCACTCACCTTTCTTCACAGTCCAACTCTCACATCTGTACATGACCACTGGAAAAACCATAGCCTTGACTAGATGGACCTTTGCTGTCAAAGCAATGTCTCTGCTTAGAGAATTGCAAATAAAAACCACCATGAGGTTTCACCTCATAAAAATCAGAATGGCCATCATCAAAAAAATCTACAAACAATAAATGTTAGAGAAGATGTACAGAAAAGGAACCCCCTCCTGCACAATTGATGGGAATGTAAATTGATACAGCCACTATGGTGAATAATATGGAAATTCCTTAAAAAAAAAAAAAAACTAGGAATAAAACTACCATATTACCCAGCATTCCCACTACTGGGCATATAACCTGAGAAAACCACAATTCAAAAAGACAAATGTACTCCAATGTTCACTGCAGCACTATTTACAACAGCTAGGACATCAGTGAGACTTCTGATGTTAACTCAAGGCCAGAAAGGAGAATAATACATTTTCAGCTTAGCATCACACATGAGTTATGTTGGTGAGAAGTTAACCTTTGAAGTAAGAAAGGGTCCTTGAGACCAGACCAAAGAAAAGATCTTTCTCCACACTCAATGCCTAAGACACCCAACGTTACCCAGGAGTGAGACCAGACAGGGCAGAGACAGCAATGCACGGGGGATGCAAAGGCCAGTAATTGATGGGCCTTGAGAAGGGATGCAGAATAAAGGAGAAAAGAAGGGCACTTTTTAATGGGGAAAGGGGACATGGTGGCAAGGCCCAGTGTGACAGGGCACATGGCACACCATCCTCCTGACCTGAGCTCCACCTCCTGAGAAGCAGCCATGGAAACAGGCAAACAGTCAAAACACAGTACTCAGACATATTACTCCCCTCTTCCCACCACCACTTAGACTCAGAACAGACCGGCAGACTACTCGAAGCAGCAGTAAAGGCTTGATCAGGTAGCCTCTGGGAAGCTGAATGGGCTTGATCACTTTCTTACAGGCTTTGCCCCCTTTCCCATCCTAAAGTGCTGCCATTACAAGGGAAACAGAAAAGGCCTCTCCATACATCCTCAAACACGTAATGAACATGTGGAAGCCTCAGAGAGACCAGACTTCAAGAGCCAAGGTCCTAGAATACAAAAGCTCACAAACCAGGTGCACCTCCGACAGACAAAACAAGAACCCCGTGTGGGGAATACGCACTCTGGTATGGAGCTCTGCCGTGCGGGCTGTCATGGCTACAGAACCCAGAGGAGCAGGTCGTTAAAATCTGCTGTGCAGCATTTAGGGAAGAAGGGAGTTGTGAACAAGAATCATCTTGCTGGAAACAACGGCCACTACCCAAGACGTGTGGTGAAACGAGATTCAGGGGAGAGCCACCAGTCCGTCCATCTGGAGCCTGTCAACTCTTTGGAGGAACAGAAATATTTTCATGGTGCATTTTTCTGCTCCTTGGGGAAACGAAATCAAACAGTCTCTCTGATTCACAGTGCAGGCAATTTACCGTGACTCACAGGTAAATACACAACATCTCACACAAAAACTCCCTGTGGCCATTTATCTTGACAAAAATAATAACAAAAGTCATATGATTTTTATTATACCTGATTGGCTGTGATAATGCATCAGATTTCCTCAACATATAAAATAATAATGTATGTGTCTGATTCATCCTCTCTTCTCTTGGCTCCAGCAAAGTCAAGTACCTGGAAATCTGAGGAGCTCATGCCCTAGAATGTGCGCTCCACTGGGACAGAGAATGTTGTCTATGTCCCAGGGTCTGGGACAGTCCCTGTCACACTGATTTCTTAAATGAGTGACAGAAAGAACAACTCCCCATATGCCCTTCACCCTAGACTCTTCCACCTAGACTATACCTCACGTTAAAAAATCACCATCACAGGGCTTCCCTGGTGGCTCAGTGGTAGAGAGTCTGCCTGCCAATGCAGGAAATGCAAGTTTGATCCCTGGTCTGGGGATCCCTTGTGCTGTGGAGTAGTTGAGCCCATGTGTCACAGCTTTTAAGCCTGTGCTCTGGAGCCCAGGAGCCATGGCTGCTGAGCCTGGTGCCACAGAGACTGTGCTCTGCAACGAGAGAAGCCCCCACAATGAGAAGCCCACACGCCACAACTAGTGAGTGGGTCCCTCTAGCTGCAACTGTGTTGCAGTGAAGACCAAGCACAACCAAAGGTGAATAAATAAACAAAAATTTTAAATAAATAAATAAAATCATCATCATAAAAGGAACAACCATCTTTCCAAGGCCAGCATTTTTAACCTTGGCACTGTTGACATTATACGGGTGGAGAGGACATGCAGGGAGACCTGTGCTTGATAGAATGTTTAGTAACAGTCTTGGCCTCTACTCGCTGGATGCCAGTAACACCATCCCCCGGCACCCCCGCCCCATGTGGGAATCAAAAATGTCTCCAGACACTGCCCAACGTCCCCTGGGGGCAAACCCTTCTCCAGTTGGGAATCACCGCTCTATCACTGCTCCAGGCCTACAGACAGTGCCCAGGGAGCTGACAGACACAGAGAACTCGTGTTTCCCATCCCCAGCATGATGCTGAGACAGCAGCCAGGGGAAACCCTTCTCCCTGCCTCCTCGGAGGCGAGAGCACCAGAAGGCTGGCTGTGAAGGAAATACTAGGTGATGAAAGTCAAGCAGATGTCTTGAACACAAATGCAGCCTGAGACGCAGGCTCTGGCCTTGTCGGTATTCGACAGGAGAAACCATTTTACCACTGTGCTGGGGATGGACTCGGATTTTAATGATCTCCTCTCACCCTCCTCCACCGCGAGGGCATGAAAGCATCTACACGCTCTATCAGGAGCAGGGGATCCGTGAGTAGCAGTTTCACCTGAAATGCAGCTTGCAGCATCTGCTCCTGCTCCTTGTTATGAACGAGGCTGAGATTTGTTCATATCTCCACAACCAGTTCAAAGGCTCTTCAGAGAGTGGGCTCTGCCATGCATTCACAGGGCCACGTACCAAGGAGAGAAGGGGACGCAGCTCCTGTCCCCCCAACCTGGGTCAGCTGCTGACCTCTCACACCGGGGTCCCTGACAAACTCAGGAGGGATCAGAGAAACCCTCCTCCCTCCTGGGACTCTTGCAGGCATCATCTTACCTCTGTTGACTCAGTACCTGCACATATCTTGGCATGCTAAGCTTCTATCATATTCTCTTTCTTTACCAAAAAGTCACTAATAGCCAAAGCTGGCAAGGATGTAATAAAACATACCTTCCATAATACTGGGGATCGAGTCACATGGTAACATACATCAGTGACCTTGAAAATACATGTCATTACACCATGTATTTCTACTTCTGGGAATACATGGTAAGGAAATCTAACTGCTGAAAGGCTCATATACTCAAACATTCATCATATAACTATTTAGATTAAGGAAAACTGGAAACTGCTAAGTGTTCACTGTTAGATATTTTAGTTTGGTATATTGCAGTATAGATAGTCAGTGGACTTATACCATTTAAGTGTCATTTACAAAGAACAGCATCATAGTATACTAAAATGATCATGCTAACAAAATGTTCATGCTGTGTCATTACATGAAAAAAAAAAAGAGAGAAAACCAAGTCATAGTCACAGAGTGATATCAACCACGAACACAAAAATTTTGACAAGACTTTGGGAAGTTAACAGCAACTGCATATGGGAAGGAAGTAAATTATTTCTCTTCTTCTGTTTAGCTTCAGAAGAGATTTCTCTTCTCTTCAGCTAAGTCCTCTTTCCAAATTAGCTCTCAACGAGGAAAAGAACAATTTAAAGACAAAAGAACAAAAACTCACAACTAGAGCATAAATATATCCCTTTCTTATTCCTTTTAGCCTAGTTAGCCCTCAGTGTTACAAGAGAACATTGTGTGAGTTTAAGGTACACGAAGTGATGATTTGATTCAGGCACATATTGTGAAATGATTACCAATTACAATAGATGACCTCACAAAATTACCACTGTGATGCTGTTGTTATGGTAAGAACACTTAAGGTCCACTCTCCTAACAACTTTCAAGTATACATGTAGTGTTTTTAACTAGAGTCACCATGCTACACGAAGATTCCCAGAAGGTATTCGCCTTACACCTGGAAATTTGTACTCTTTGACCAACATCTCCTTATTTCCTCGACTCCCTGGGAAACATCACTTTACTGTTTGTTTGAGTCTGGCTTTTTTAGACTCCACATAAATGATACCATACAGTAATTTTCTTTCTCTGACTTATATCACTTAGCATAATACCTTTGAGGTTCATCTATAGTCTCACAAACTGCAGAATTTCCTTCTTATTCAAGGTTGAATAATATTCCATTGTGTATATATCGCACAGTTTCTTTATTCATTCCTGTGTCTAGGGGCACCAGGGTTGTTTCCATGTCTTGGCTATTGCAAATAATGTTGCAGTGAACAGAGCGGTGCAGACACCTCTCCAAGACAGCAACTTCATTTTTTTCAGATATATACTCAGAAATGGGGTCGCTAGATCATGTGATAGTTCAACTTTTAATTTTTTGAAGAACCTTCATAGTGGCTGCACCAATTTTCAACTCCAACAACACTGAGCAAAGGCCCCCTTTTCTCCACATCCTCGCCAATACTTGTTATCACTCATGGCTGTGTTGGCGGCCACTCTAATGGTAGGAGCTTCCCCAGTGGCTCAGCAGTAAAGAATCTGCCTGCAGTTCAGGAGATGTGAAAGATGCAGGTTGGATCCCTGAGTGGGGAAGATCCCCTGGAGAAAGAAATGGCAATCCATTCCAGTGTTCTTGCCTAGGAAATCCCATGGACAGAGGAGCTATAGTCCATGGGGTCGCAAACAGACATGACTGAGTGCACGCGCGCGCGCGCGCACACACACACACACACACACACACACACACACACACACACACACTCCAACAGGTGTCAGGTGACAGCACATTGTGGTTTTGATTTACCGGGTCAATTCCCAGATAACTAGTGAGATTGAGCATCTTTTCATGTACCTCTTGGCCATTTGTATATCTTCTTTAGAAAAATGGCTGTTCAGGTCCTTTTCTGTTTTTATTTGGATTTATTTTTTGGCTATTGAGTTATATGAGTTCCTTATATATTTTGGATATTAATCCCTTATCAGATCGAAGGTCTACAAGTATTTTCTCCCATTCTGTAGGTTGCCTTTTCATTTTATTGATTGTTTCTTTTGTTATAGAAGCATTTTAGTTTGATATAGTCCCATTTGTTGATTTTTGCTTTTTCTGCTTACACTTTTGGTGTCATATCCCAAAATCACTGCCAAGACCAATGTTAAGGACCTTTTCCCTCTGTGGTTTTTTTCAAGGGTTTTTACAGTTTCAGAACTTATGTGTAAGCCCTCAATCTATTTCTAGTTAATTTTTGTGAGTGGTGTAAGATAGATAGGGGTCCAACTTCATTTTTTTGCATATGAATACTCAGTTTTCCCAACATCATTTCTTGAAGAGACTACTTTTCCAATTGAGTCACCCTAGTTTGCTTTTATCCTTAGCACTTAAAAACCAACTATTGTACCTCAGTCTGCATACTGTTTTTCTTCCTCAACCAGAACAGAGGCTCCATAAGGGTAGGCAAGTACTTGATACATAACTGATGCTCAGCACATTTTGGTTGACTTGGATTATGAGTTAGAGACAAAAATGTTGCTCCCAGTTAACTTCTATATACTATTGGAGGCAGAGTAACTGGCAGAACTATTTTGGAGAACTATGGAGTCACATCTCTAAACACTGAGCATTCACCTACCTTATGAGCAACGGATTCCACAACTAGGTATGCATCTGAAAAAAATGTACACGTAGATGCGCCAGAGGACATGTCCAAGAGATTGCTACTCTGTAAGTCAAAACCCAGAAATTATCCAAGTGCTCCTTCACAAAAGAAGAGGTAAGTTGTGGAATAACCCCACAGCAATGAGAATGGACCAACCACAGTCACAAACAACAATGTATCACAAAGGTAATGCTGAGCAAAAGAAGCCAGACACACACACAAATACCTTCTTATGATGCCATTGATAAAAGTATAAAAGCAGTCAAAACTAACCTTAGAGTTGTAACTCAGGAGAGCTCTTCCCTGGAAGGGGGACAGTGAGTATGGGAGTCACAAGATGGACTTTTCAGAAGCTGGTAACATCCTGTCCCCTGACTGGGCTGCTGGGTGGATGGTGTGTGAAAGTGCATCAGGTATGACTGGAACCCTCACTCTCTCTGCACATCTTCCACTCCAATGAAACACACTCCCCACCCGTGCCAGGCTGTTAAGGACCAGGACTCTTCTGCAATTCTCTCTCCACTTGCTACTGGCCCTGACCTGGAGCCCTGACAATGTTCAACTCTCTGGACTTCAGCCTCCATACACATCCAGGCCAGTATCCTAAATGCTCCACCTCAACTGTACAGACCATACCCTTCTGCTGTCAGTGTCTGGGTCCTAAACTCAGGTAAAATAGCAGGAGCCACCACCTATGTCAGTAAGAGTTGCAATAAGTTCAAGGGTCTTGACCACCAGACAGATTCAGAGATAAAGTCTTATGTGACTTTCTCCCAGGTCCCAAGGCCTCTGGATGTCCACCTTGCCCAGATTTCTCTTGTCCCTTTATAGACCAGGCCTTTCCCTTTGCAGAGGAATCCTTAACAGGCTTCTCTGGCCACCAAGCACCTCTGTTTCTTCGCTTGATCTCAGACAAGAAGACTGTGGATGCCAGAGGAGAGAGAGGATATTTTGCTCCCTGCTACATCTAATTGCCCAGCATAGTGCTTAGTACACAGAAGCCTGGACAGTGAGTATCTGTGGTATGAATACATGAACGAACAAACAAACTACTGAATCTGTGCACCAGGCTCTGGTTACTAGAAAGGTATAAGGATCTAGGTTCAGGATGACCATGGAAAAAAACAAAAGATATTTTTTTTAAGCACATGCAAAGGTCTTTCTGAGGAGAGAGGAATTTTTAAACCAATTTCATCTTATTAAAAAAAAAAAAAATTATCTAACACCAGGAAAGACAGCGTGATTTTATCTTTACCATGGACAGCATTTTCACTTTCACTCCTTTTACCTCATTCAAGATGGCTTGCTGAAGGTTACAGACCAGGTACAGAGTCACAGCAAGGCTAGCAAGCTCAGGTGGGAAGTGATGCCTTTATGGGATGAAAGTATTGGACACCAACCAACCAAGCCCACCAAAGCCACAGAGGAATTCAACATGTCCAGCGAGTACAGAAATACCTGGAAACTACCCAATTATCCCTTAACAATGGGGTGACTGAAACATTCCAAATAGCCACTCAAGTCTGTTCAATACACTGAACTATTTTCTTCCTCTTGGCAATAGTTTTGTCAATTTTCAGTGCCATTAATTAGAGGAAATTCAGCCAACACAGAGTAAAGCAGAGTTTCAGAGTTTGCTCAGTGTGCCCCAAGGAATTACTGCTATGTCTTGTTGATCCTCATAAATTTTCCAAACTTTGACTAGTCTTTGCTCTTATTGTTCTCTGATCTTTCCAAAATGATCTGACCAATCAAGCATGAAGATTTAGTACACCGAGAAGAGAGTCCAGGCCATAGCCCTCAGACCTTCTCTGTGTTCCCAACTGACAATACAGTCTACCCTCTATAGCCATGGACGCAGAACCCTTGGATGTGGTGGGGGGAACTTGTACTAGGACATTTTACATAAAGAACTCGAGCATCCTTGGGGTTAGGTGTCCACAGGGGTTCTGGAACCAACCGTATGCTGATATCGAAGGACAACAATATCTGCATCTCTATGCCTAGAGTAAACACTATTTATTACATCTACCATCTTCAATACCCACTTCTCCATAAACCAATGCCAATGTCAGAGTCAATGTCCTCCTGTTTATCTGTGCACAAAACATCATCAGTGCTGCTAGAGAAGATGCAAAGTCAGACCAGAGTTGGCTGTGATTAGGCCCCTTTGGAGACAGGAAATTTGCTGAGCTCATCAGCTCAGACTTTGTCATGGGAAAGGTCCCACATCAGTTCCACTGAGCTCATGTGCATAAGCAGCCCTGATGCCCTAGGAGTAGTGACAAGTCAAACGTCACCCCACTCTAGGAACACCTCATGACAAGGTTTCTGCTGAGACCCATGCACATACATACACCAGAAAGCAAGCCCTTTCTTTCTACTAATGTCAACGATAGCCTTCTTGGCCTCAAGAGAAAATACAGCACTCATAATAATTTACTCTGCATCTTCAAACGCTCATTTTGTCTAAAATCATATTATTCATTAGTGCTAGTGGTATTGGCTATTGGGGACAAATAATAATTCTCCATGGTTTTCCTGAAAATACAGTCTGAGAACTATCTGCATCAGAATCACCTGGATTGCTTATTTTAAATGCAGGTTCCTGGGTGCCACTCTTGACCTATTCAAGACTGCTCTGGCTGAGATCTGCATTTTAAACAAGCCAGTGATTTTTTTTTTCAAGATTATAAAGACATAAGTCTGAGAACCACTGCTCTAACACCTTTCTCTGGGCATCTTTCTTTTTGCCTTGGCCATGAAGCATCATCAGCAACTTGGCCTGGCCCTTCTTAGAACTCAAAGTGATTCCACTTAAATACTGGAAGAGTAAGGGCAGAGCTACAATAGGAAAGTGTAGCCTTTTGCTCTCTGCCTGTTTTCTCCATGCTTTATCTCTGCAAAGATTGCCTGGAACACCTGAAGTAAGTTCTGCTTCTCTGCTTCAATCATAGGCGCCCATGGACTTTGCATAAATTCCTGCTTACCCACCACATAATTATGCTGGGGAATGTTGACAGTGTCTTCTGTAGTGCGACATGTCACAGATCACCCAAGAAGAGTTTGCAAAGTATTACAACAAAATGTATAACATGTCTTTCCTTCCTTCCTTCGCCACTGCACCAAAGAAAACTTGGCCCTAAATGATCAAGGGAGAGGGTTTCCTGAAGGACATATTTGCACAGAATCCTAAGAATACCAACCCAATCAAGTTAATTTGGACATCAGTGCTATCCTTCCAGGAGTATCCCCAGTAATTCGCATCACTAGTCCTGAACACACCTTACTTCTGGCCCCAAGATAAATCAACATCCTCACATCTGTCATAAGGACACTGGAAGGATCCGGACCCAGGGGCAATGACGCCTCATACTGTTCAGCACTCCAACTGCAGGTATGTCTGAACTCTGACACTTGTGGGTGGAAATCTTGGTTTCCATCTTTAGCTTCCAGGTTTGGTGCCCAGTTGGTTCTCAGAAAAGGGAGGGAGGGATGGGCAGGACGTCAAGGAATAGTCCATATAATACCAGTCTCATTTTTTAAATAGAGACTTCACAAATCTCTCTATCCAAGAAATTCTATCTCACCCTGATTTCTAAAGAGCAGCGAGAACTGGAGGAGTTCTAAAGCCCAGGACTCTTGACCACAGAGGGAAGGAGAAACTCATGGGCCCCAGACCCCAGAGGAGGAGGAAGAATTTTTTTAAAGGGAGAGGCAGGGCAAGGGCAATTTACACAACAGAGATGGCTATGCCAGGACCTACAATCAGAAAAAATTTAACTTTCAAAAAACCATATAGAACTGAAGACAGCCTCCCAGCCAGCAAGGTATGGAGTAAAGACAGGCTTAAGGAAAATGGAACCAATTTCCCCAACATTTCTCTAAGACATGAGACAGAAAGCAACATCTACAGCTGTGTGCCAGCAACTCACTTATGCTCCCAGGACATAAAAGTGACCCTCGGAAATGATATCAGAATCACAGGTAATTATATCAGGCACTGAAAGATCACAAGGATCTACTTTGTGCCAGAAGCTCACTCCATGCTCCCAAAACTCCACAGGAGGTGCGATCATTAGTTTTGCAGATAAGGACAATGATGCTGCAGCCAAGACCCAAGTTCATCCACAACAAGACTGGAAGGTGAGCCCAGGCTCAGAGGGGCCTCTTCACCATGAAGAGCTTTCCACAGGTTCAGGGACCGCACCCAGATTGTGAAGGGGGGCGGTGAGCTTCTCAGTCAAGCTCCCCTGCCTCTCTACAGCATGCCCATCGGTTTGTATCCATCATCATGGTCAATTACTAACAGAATGAGAGACACAAGTCCAAGGCCAGCATGGCGTCCTGGGGCCAGCCCTCTACAAGGAACATCTGCTTCCTTGTCATGGAAGTGTGCAAAATCCTGGTACGGAAGAGTTCATGCCTTCATTCCTTCATTCACTCAAATTCATTCAAACATTTACTAAGCAGATTTCTGCACTGGGCTCAATGGGAAAGGTCTAGGGACAAAGAGCTCTGTCCATCAGGATATCCTAAAAGGGGTTAAAAAGTTGTAAGGTCCTACTTAGAGATGGGGGTTAGACTGAAAGAAAAAAAAAAAAAAAGATGTTTTTCAATGTGTGTGTAATCTAGAATCTTCACCTACCAAAAAATATGCACCAGTAATTCTACAGGCTTTCCTTTCCCAGAGATTCATCAAGAGGTGTGCTTAAGTAATAGTTCAAATCAATAAAATGCTAACAGACCACCTACTGCATGCAAGGCATGATAAAATGCAGGCTCTCGTTTCAGGAAGAATTAACGACAGAAGAAGCTAAAACATAAATACATACAACCATAAATTGAGGAAAAATGCATATGTAAGTATAACAGGAGTTGTTAATACTAATAAAATTAATAGCCTCCACTTAGTATTAAGCCAGACACTTTGCTAACAGCTTCACCAGTATTAGCCAATTTATCCTCCCCATGCCAACCGAGTGGGGCTGATCAACACAGTGGACCCCTGTGATGTTTGCCCACAAGGCATCCATTTCCCCTTAAGAAACTACCCTTCAACCTACTTCAACCATGTAACCTGATGGAGTCCCCACCACCCAGGTCCCAGGTCCCACCCCAGGAATGGGCGTGTACCCAAGACTGGCCAGTTAACACATATGCCACCAATGTGGCCACAGTGATCAACTGGGGTACAACACAGGCAAACCTGACAAGTCTCAATTCTGGGACTTCTGTGGCAATACTGAGACATAAAAACTACAGTACGTTAAGTTCAGTTCAGTCACTCAGTCGTGTCCAACTCTTTGCGACCCCATGAATCACAGCACGCCAGGCCTCCCTGTCCATCACCAACTCCCGGGGTTCACTCAAACTCACATCCATCGAGTCGGTGATGCCATCCAGCCATCTCATCCTCTGTCGTCCCCTTCTCCTCCTGCCCCCAATCCCTCCCAGCATCAGAGTCTTTTCCAATGAGTCAACTCTTCACATGAGGTGGCCAAAGTACTGGAGTTTCAGCTTTAGCATCATTCCTTCCAAAGAAATCCCAGGGCTGATCTCCTTCAGAATGGACTGGTTGGACTTCCTTGCAGTCCAAGGGACTCTCAAGAGTCTTCTCCAACACCACAGTTCAAAAGCATCAATTCTTCGGCACTCAGCTTTCTTCACAGTCCAACTCTCATATCCATACATGACCACTGGAAAAACCATAGCCTTGACTAGACGGATCTTTGTTGACAAAGTAATGTCTCTGCTTTTCAATATGCTATCTAGGTTGGTCATAACTTTTCTTCCAAGGAGTAAGTGTCTTTTAATTTCATGGCTGCAGTCACCATCTGCAGGGATTTTGGAGGCTCAAAAAATAAAGTCTGACACTGTTTCCACTGTTTCCCCATCTATTTCCCATGAAGAGATAGGACCAGATGCCATGATCTTAGTTTTCTGAATGTTGAGCTTTAAGCCAACTTTTTCACTCTCCTCTTTCACTTAATAGAAATGTGTAATTGCCATGAGTCACTACATGGAACTAATCAACCTGAGAATACAACCAACACGTGGGAAATAGAGTCCAAAGATGGGTGGGCAGTTGGGGAAGTGGTAAGAAAATGACAAACAAACACACCCAAGTCTGGTGGTGCAGCCCGAGCCCATGGAGCCAGCCTTTTCTAGATCTAGAACTCATCAGCAGAATTTTCAGTTACACAAGTAAATTTTCTTTTCCATTTAAGTCAGTGTGGACCAGGTTTCAGTCACTTGCAATTTGGAGCCCTCACCAATACACTGTGATCACCCCACATTTACCCAACGAGAAGTCAGGGATTCAGAGAGGACAAACAGCCTGAGACTGAATTTACTGTCTAAGGTTGCGGCGGGGAGACCACCATGGTTGTGTGCACTCAGGCCAGAAATCTGCAAGAGCCAGCCTGCCAATCGCCCAGATCCTATCTTTCGCCTTCATCCACCAATGCCAAGGTAGAGACACATGAGTCACTCTGCTATGGTCCCTTTTCTGCCTTGTGAGTTTATTTCTCGTTTACCTTCACACCGAGGGGATCCTCTGGAGTCCTAGCTTTATCTATGGCTCTATTAAACTCTTCCTTCTCAACACTGCTTTCTTTCTGAGTAGCACAAAAATGGCACATCCTACAATTGACGGCATCTTATACTGGAGAAAATATGAACCAAAAAATACCTGTAACCTTGGGCAAATTATTTAGTCTCTTATAGAAAATTTCTTCCCTTTGTAATTATCTTACCCGAGGAGATGAGACCATCTATGAGCTTGAGTCTGAGGAATTTCCTAAGGAACATAAACAGTCACCTCCCCAGAGGAAAGGTAAAATGAGTCATCTTGAAGGTGCTCAAGTTTAGACACTAAGCATGTTTAATTTGAAATACACTACAGTAAGTAAATGAGTAAGAAATGACATTTTAAAATATTTAATTTCTAACATTACTGTGTCTCCCTGAGCACAGTAAAATAATTGTGCTCATGTTTATGTCCCACTCTGCCAGGGGAAGGGTATGGGTCCGATGATCCATTTGAAACCAGTCCTTGCTTTTGAAAATAATCTCATCAGCATACAGGAGAGTACTCATCCGCCTAGCAATCCAGTTCCACTGGAGCACAGTTGGGGCAGGGCTGGGAGGACCAGGAGACACAAGGGAACTCAGCCTGGGAGGGTCGACTGGGGCACAAGCTGTACCATCCTTGCCAGGCAAAAATGAGGTTCTCTCTACAAGAGTAAACTGAAAGGGCAGAAAATACAAGAATGGCCATAGGCTTATCAATTTCTACACTGTCCCTTTGTAACGATTCCCGTGAAATAATTATTTCTATTGGTGGTCATCTAGTATAGGGGATTTAAGATAGTGGGTTCATTAAGGAAAGTCAGGATCACAAACTCATTTAATTCTCCTTGAACCTGTTTAATCAAAATGATTTTCTGCTACTCTCTATTACAAGTCGAGTTTCTGTGGTGACAGATTAATGACTGATCCACTAAGCCACACCACCTCTCTTGTCACCGACCCCACAGACTGAAGCAGCCACTATTCTATCAATAAGCCTCCCTTGCCCTTGAAACTCATTATGGCTGAGACGTTGAGATCAAATGAGCAGATCAGATGCTCCGTGCCACCCCAGTCCTGCTACAGAGACCACCAAATCCCACAGCGTGTGCAGGAGAAAGAGAAAGCACGCAGGCTGGTCCTTGTGGTCTCATTAGAATTACAAACTCAGGTCACTCTGGAGTAAGATAAATGCCAGCCAAGGCAACACTTCTGAGTCTTCGGGCCTGCTAAAGGCAATTATCCCAGAGTTAAATGTCAGGGCTAGTTTCATGAGTGCAAAAGAAAGAAAATGTCATGTTTGGTGTAAGCAACAATATTATTTTAATCAAATCAGAAGCTCATTATTAGCAGAAGAGAAGCCCTGATGTGACCTCTACCATAAGCTGTGTCCACCTGGCTTCCCACTCCACTCGGTCTCAACCTAAGGCTCCTCACTGATTTCCCTTAGGCAGAAAGCAGCAAAGACGTTCAGTGTAATACCAGTGGCGACTCACAGCCCAAATCCACTCCTCTCTCAATGGGCTGCAAGAGTCTGGAGTCAGACCGCCTGGGTCCAGCCCAGCTCCTTCACAGTCCAGCTCTGTGGGCAAGAGACTTCACCTCCTAGTAAATAAGAATAATAGTGCTTCTCTCCTAGGATGGTTATGAATATTACATGAGATAATATATGTAAACTACCTTAAACAATGGCTAGCACACTAAGTGCAGGATAAATGTTAGATTCCACTATTTCTGCAATGTTTTATTTTAATTGCAATTTGTGTATATTACCTTTACAAGAAAAAAAACTTTTAAAAAAAGAAAACAGGGACTTCCCTGGTGGTCCAGTGGCTAACACTCTAAGCTCCCAATGCAGGGGGCTGGGGTCCGATCCCTGGTCAGGGAACTAGATCCCACACCCCACAATGAAGACCAAAGATCCTGCATGCCACAACTGGTAAGACCTGGTGCAGCCAAATAAATGAATAAAGATTCTGTTCAAAGAGAACAGAACAAGGAAGCAATACCGACTGCGGAAGTTAAAGTTCTAGCCAGCAGACAAGCGGTTACCTGAGAGAAGGGATCACATGTATATATCTTACTCATTCTTCTAGCCACTGCCTAGCACATGCTAGACAGTCAAATATTTGTTGGAATGAATGGACAGATTACAAATGAATGTAGGAATGAACAGAGGAAAATCTCCTTACCGTAACTGTATGGAAAGCCAAATCAGAGTCAGAAAAAGATCAGGAAAACGGCGGTGGCATCCTCACCCCTCAACCTGAAACCACAGAGGAGCTAAAAGCACACCAGTGGGAGCAGCTGGAATTGGGAAATAACCATACAACTTAACAAAAACATCTGCCTTCTTCATCTTCTCCTTCTTCATACTGTATTTGTGCAGAAGTCCAGGTCTCCATCTGGCCAAAACACCCCAATTGCTAGTATTTATCAAGGAAGAATGACCACCACACTAACAGGCTCCTACTACATTTTGGAGCAAAGAGTAGCTGTGAAAGTTTTACTTCTGGAAAGAAGGAGATAGCATTATTTGTGTATCTAGAATAACAGGACCACTTCAAAGTATTAAGTAGAGGCTGACCAGTCCTCTCTGGCAACATCACAGCACATTCAACAGGCAGAGGACAAGGAGCACACAGCCCGCCACCCACTTCCACTTCAAATTTAGCCAATAACGTCCACCAAGGGGTATTATCAACTCTCTAAAAGGGGCTCTTAGTTTTCAGTTTCAAAAGTTCAAAAGCCACTTCTTAATATATCTTCCCTTGAGTGCAAAAAAGAAAAGAGACAAAGGAAAAAAAAGAAAACAAGTCAAGGGAAAGGGCAAAAAGTTTTCTTTCACAAAGTAAAAGAAAAAAAGTGACTTTATCACAAACTGACAAGCATCATAACAATATCATAACAACAGTCTCAGGGCCTGGTCTTTCAAAGTTATCAGGGGTTTCCACAAAACTGAAACATCAGGAGAGAAGCTGAGCGTTGTCAATCTCCAGCGAGACCAGTGAAACAGTGATGGCTCGGTGAAAATCACCAGGCTGGCTGATCCCTGGCACCCTTAGCTGAGGCTTTGTCAGCTGTCCACTGAATTGCTTCTACAGGAAGCAATCTTTTAGTCCCTGGTCCCAGGGGATGGAGGTTTTGTGCTTATTTCAAGTAAAACAATCAACTAAAGACACTCAGACTCAGCCTAAAAGAGAATCTAGTTTGAGTTTCGCAACACATTAAAGAGGTTAATGGCATTAAATTATGTCTGACCCACGGCTAGCATCAGAAGACTCCATGGAGCATATATTAATGCCATGGTTGATGATTGAAGATATTTGGAATTCTGAAACATTTTGGATGTTTTTAATGGTACGTTGGATTAAATTATCATTTTTAAAGAATATATACTGCTAAAAAATATTAGTTGAACACCTAAAATTGCTTCAGAAACAAAAAAAGCAATACATTTGAATACAGGTTTTCTCTTTTTGTTAAGATTAGGATATTTTCAACAGGAAGTATTCCTAGTCATCCTAGGGATTACCTAGAATGTTCTTTTAAAATATGGATTTCCAGCACTCATCCCAGAACTATAGAATTAGAATCTCTGAGGAGGAAGGGGTGAGTCTGGGTGCTACAATTTAACAAGCCCCCCAGGTGAGAGCTTCATGATCAGTTAGGCTTGTAAAAACACTGATCCAAGAATTTAAAATGTCACCATTTGCAAGAAAGATGAGAAATGAAGAAAAGCCCAATCTTTCAAAATTTAAATCTGAATGGGAAACAAGAATAATGCCATATGCATGATACACCAAGACTAGAAAGCCTTAAAAAGATACAGAAGCAGAGTAAACCTGTCCACACGGAAGACCAATAAGCACAGTCGCTTTCCATCCAACCCAGCTGCCACGTGAACCAGAGGGGGTGTGCAGAAGGAGAAGGGGCTGAGTCCTCCAGCTCTAGCTGAGTCAAGCATCCACCCCTTTCCTCAACTCTAAAATGTAATGAAGAAGGTAAGAAAAAAGCAAGATAATTTCTACCCTGTGTGAGTCTGGGAATGGAAGCTTCCGTGGGGCATCTTTCAGGCAGCTTGGCCATCTTTTTCAGCCACAGGCAAAGGTAGTCTGTACAGGGCTCTTTGGGGAGGAACGGAAAGGGGATGGAAGATGGTTAACAGAATAGATCAGGAACAGATGTCATGGTGCCAGGTGGTGGGGGCGGGGGGAGCGGGGAGGAGCGCAGTAAGGCCTCATATCGCTTGTTCACCGCAAGTGTTTGAAAGTCTCTTTCAAGGAAAAGACCACCATCAACTAAAGGGAAAGGGAAGAGGAACAGAGAGGAGAGAGATAAGTAAGTCCCCACTCAAGGCCTTAGCGCCTCTGGAATGGGCCCTGGAGAGATGCTCTTTAGAAAGTACTAGAAGACATCTGGATTAACTGGATTTCTCAGGCCCTCCCTTTGCAATGGCTGGGCATGTCCGGCATGGGGTAAGAGGAATCCAGGGTAGGGGGTGACTCCCACATGTCTCCCACTCAAGGAGTCCTGTGCCAAGACCAGGGGCTCCGTGGTATGGGTCCCTCCCCAGGGCAGGAATTCCTAGTGTTAAATATCATCCAAGTGTTCCCTAGTCCCCTAGAAGCACACGGTCCCAGCCACCTGGGGCAGCCTCTGAGAGAGCTGGCAGCACCTCCCACAGCACAGAGGGGATGCCATCTGCTGGAAAGACTGCATCAGGAGCCTCTGGGCCGGCATCCTCGGGGCGTACCTGGGGAGCAGCCGCCAGCCTGGGGCAGAAACAGGCAGCAGATTGCCTCTGGGTGCCCAGGAATAACTTTCTCGCCTCCCACGGCTCCCTCAGAGGAGCGATCCTCTGCCATTCAGGCTCCCCTTCAGGGTGGCGGACCAACTCACCAGTGCCTGCTCCCTTTCCCTTCTTCTAAGGATTCCCAGGGGCCAAACCCCCATGCTCCCTCCCAAGAGGAGCATGTATTAAAGCCATGGTTCTCTGAACCTCCTGGACACCTGGCTCCCTACTCAACGAGCTGGGCTCACTCCAAACCTAAACCTCGGCAGCAGGCATTCTTCTGGACACCCCCCACCCCACCGCGCCCCCTGCCAGAGATGGTCTAAGTCACTGCTGCCCAGGGAGGTTCTCCAGGGGGCTTGATAAAGTCAACCAGCAGCATTAGGAGAACTCGAAAGCTTAAGGAGCCTCTGTCTCCGCAGCTGCTCGCTGTTAACATGTTCAGTGCAGTCACTTTCCCCCAGTCGTACCAATTACACACACCTGGACCACAGGTAACAGGGGCGAAGAGCATCAAGCCTTCCAAGTTGTCTTTAAAGTTCCTCTCAGGCAAGATGAAGCCCATGAACCCCGACCCCACAAGCTGCCTGCGAAGTCTGCACCAGCGCCTTTCCCACACGTTAAGGAGGGGCACCGTACCGCACCGCCCCCCCAACCACCACCCACCTCTGGCTCTGAGGCTCTCCCGCCACCCGCAGGGCCCCCGAGTACTCACGTCTCGAAAGCGGTTCCAGTACTTGTCCCGCTCGTACTCAGAGACTGTGCTCAGCCACTGGTCATTGTCCAGGAAATTGCCGTTGTTGGGGCCCGCGCCTCCGGCGAGCGCGTCCAGGTGCCGGCTCTCGACCTGGAGGAGGCACCACGCCGCGGCAGCCGCCGCGAGCACCGCGATCGCTGGCATCTGCGGGGCAGGGGCACGCGGGGGCGGTAAGGGGAGGCCCGGGGCGGCGAGCCCAGGGCCGCGCTTCCCCGCCGTCGGGGCAAGCAGGGACCGCCCCGCGGGGCCAGGGTCAACCCTGGGCACACCTGCGGCGGATCTACAGACCCAGGGGTCTTTCTCACGAATGGAGGGGGGTTGGGTCGGTTTCAAATGAAGAGGCTGCGTCACAAATTAGGGGCCGCTATCAAACTATAGAGGACCCCTATCGTCCGGGCGCCCCACGCACCGCCGCTCTCGGATAGGGGCTTCAGTACCCCTCCCCGAAAACGGAGAGCCCTGGCTCCGCAAGCCTGACTCCCAGACACTGCGCCCAGAGCTCGGGGTAGGGAGGGGGTAAACAGGGCTCCGAGCAGCAGTCCAGGCTCCCACTGAATGAGGGATATACCTGCGTACGGGGTGGGGGGGTGTCTCCCCTCGGCCCCCGCCGCCGCCTCGGGGAAAGAGGGGCGCGCGGAGACAGCCCCAAGGCAGGCCCTGACCCCGCCAGCCCCCACCCCCGGTGGCCGCGGGGAGGTGTCCCAACTACGCCAAGTTGGGGCGCGGGGTTCTGCAGGAAACGTACCTTGGGGCCCGGCCCGGGTCCCCGCGTCCGAGTTGCTCGAGCTCTTGTGGCGCGGTCGCCGGGAAGGCTAATCGGCTGGCTAGCTCCCCAGCGCTCCTGCCACCCGCCGCCGCGCGTCCTGCCGCTTTGTGAGCCCGCAGCGCTCTGGCTCCGCTCGCTCGCTCGCTCGCAGGCTCGCTCGGGCGCGGCGTCCGCGGGCGGAGGAGCCCGAGCGCTCGAGCCGAGGCCTCTGGCGACCCCTGGCGGCCGCGCGCCGCTGTGCGGCCCGCCCGACCGCCCCGCCGCCCCTGGTCCTGCAGCTGGAGATCCTGGTTATCCACATCTCTAGGCAGGGCTGAAATAAGCTTTCAGGCCCAGGCTGGCGAGCGACAGCTAGGGAACTGAGGATCAAGGCCAAGAGGAGGGCTAACGTTGAGGCATTCTCAAAACCAAGGTCGTTGGACCACTTAAATCAGGATCATCTTAGTGGGGGGGCGGGGGAGGACTTTTTAAAAATCAGGACTCCTGGTTCACGCCCCAGACTCGCTGAATCAGCGTGCCTTAGGAGAGCATCCTGAGGTGAGTGAATCTCTGCACTGCCCACCCCAGGTCATGCACCCCCCCACGTCTCTGCACATCCATGGCCTGTACCATGACAACTACCGTCAGTCCCTTAAGACAGTCCTTCTGGCCCCCATTTCTATCATTTGTCACCTATTTCTGCCTGGTGTCACCACATTGACCCTGTGGGCATCCCTTGGTGTTCTTACACAGCAAGGTCCATATCTGTTTCTGTCCCCACCCCTTGGGAACTGGCCGCAGCACCAGCCTCTTGGGTTTTCCTAGAGGGGAGGGAGCAGGAGAGGGAGAACTAGGCCAGGCTCAGGGACAGGACACAGAGGCAGGAGATGCAGCCCCCATTGGCATTCCAGATCCTCAGGCAAGTCTGATCAAAAGGACAGGGCATACTGACCTGCTGCCTTGTACAACCACGGCCCATTCTGCAGATGGCTGAATGCTTTTAGAACAGGTCTGAGATAGTCACCCATCTTCCCTCAATACACACTTACATCTCTTCGTGTTTGCTTTCCTGATAAAGACCAAACTCATGGCTGGGGCTCCAAACCCTGCACATTTGGCCTCTCTGGCTGCCTGTCACACCACCTCATCTCTTCCCTGACTTCCTAGCTTTGGTATGGGTCTCAGTGGATGCGAGCTCCCTCTAGCACTGGGTGGTAACTTCTACTTGGGCTGCTATCCTAGGGACTAGCGGTGGGTGGTGACTTCTACTTGGACTGCTGACCACACCTGCTCCCAACACCAGCCTCATTGATTTCAGCCCTCAGCTTACTCACCCTGACTGCTTCAGACAGGCTTGCTAAACTGAAGGCCAGGATGCTGCATGAGGCCAGGATGCTGGTGACTTTCCCCTGAGAACAGTGCTTCTCAGCTACAAGATCACTTGAAATCACTCATTCCAAGTATGTGTCTCCGCGTGCCTGGAGTGAGCTCCGTGAGGGCAGAGGCCCAGTTTGGCTTGTTCACCAGTGCCCACGGTGCCCAGAGCCAAGCTCCCGACACTGAGCCCCAACATATGTGAGGTGGTCATCTACTGATTGTGCTGCAAGTGATTTGGTTGCATGTAGAAGTTGGATTATGATTTTTTCCTAAAAAAAGTAGCAGATGCTTATCCCAGCATTACTGTGACTGATTTACATTCCTAGAAGTGTTCCTGAAAGGGAGGAAAAGAGTGGAGTCACAACTATTATACCGGGGACTGCGGTTGTCACAGGAATATTTTAGGTATTTTCATTTTATGTCCTGGTGGTGTCAGAGCAGGAGAGAAATTTACATATGATGGAGAGTACATTTCTTACATTCTCATGGAAACCCAAGTAAGTTCAGCTCCAATTCCTTTTTCCATCCACTCTAACCTGCCTTTCATCTTCCCTGACTGACATGACTTATCACATCAGCAGTCTCCTCCAAGTGGGCAGCCCTGAATCCTCCCATACTTGACTCTGAGCGTCCCTTTAGGGCCCCATGGGACTCTCCCTCCTGGCTGGATGTACCCACGTGTATACGCCATTGCTTCTCTGGGCTCAGGCCAAAGCTGTCTGCCCTCTCTGGGTGTTCCCATCCTGTCCTGTGCTGAGATGCTCCTGTTGCATTTCCAGCCCAGAACTGTCTGATAACTTCCAGCTGTATATCCAGTTTTATAATCGACAAGTCCTCCAGATGCCCCAGGGGTATGTCAAATCAGAAGTCTAGATTTTCCTCCACAAACCTGTGCTGAGTCCTCCCCATAATAGTAAATGTCTCCCCACCCACATGGCTGCTAAAGCCAGAAACCCACGAGGCACCTTCAATCCCTCCATCTCCCTGGTCCCTCACTGCCCATCTCTCAGCAAGCCAATCCCCTCCACTTTCAGACTCCCCTCCCACTCATCCTCATCCTTCCACCTCCATGGGACCACCAGGTCCTCTTGACTGTCACGCCCTCCTGAAAGACTACAGTGGCATCTTGGCTAGTTTCCTTGATTCTTTCCTTTCCCTTCCAACCCACTATTCACTAAGGGGTCAGTGCCATCTTTTTAAACAGATTATTACTTCATCTTATAAAACTGCTCAATGGCTCACCATGACACGCAATGAAAATCTAAACTCCTTGCTGTGATCCATAAAGCCCGGCACCATCTGGCCCCTTCTCCTATGCTGTGATTCCCTGAATTCTAGCCACACTCCTGCTCACGATTTTGCATGCACATGAAGCATGTTCTCACCTCTGGTCCTCTGCACTGGCCATACCCTCTGCCTGAATGGTCCTCTCCCTCCTCTTCAAAGGTCAGCTCCTTCTTGGGAGCCTGCTCAGATGTACCACCTCATCAAAGTCTTCCCTGACAACCCATCTAAAATAGGCCCTCCCCATCCAGCCACATCAATACTCTCCATCCTTGCATTTGGTTGTTCCCTTTTTGTCCCTTGATTCTCTGTCTTGCAATTCAAATAGTAATTCTAGGAAAACAAAAACAATGTATTTTTCATGCCTGTATCTCCAGGCTTAACTCATAGCCTGATGGGCATTCAATAAATATTTACCCAATAATTGGATGAATGAGTGAAGCAAATTCCATAACCCTTAATTCACCCTAAAGTTTGAAACCTAACTGTCTGGAGACATTTCCTCTGGTCACCCTTAAACCCCTTGCTCTGCAGATTCAATCTCTGCTTTTCTGGCCAGCCCTGTCCCTGGTTTAATCAGAGGGCATCTGCTCTTGGCCAGGCTCCAGTTCCACAACTGGAATTGTCCCTGTAACCACCCACCAGGGTGGGAAGGGCACTCAGAGCAGCCGAGGCAGGCGTGGGGTTGCTGAAGCTGGCCTGAGATGAGAAAGGACGTAACCTTGGAGCCAGGGCAAGGAGCTAGAAGCTGGAGACCTGCCATCAGCCCAGCCGGCTTGGCGAGGAGGGATGTCAGATTTATTCGGCCGCGGGAAGCACCCGGGACCAAAATCAATACTGAGCCTTGGGGCTGTATTTCTGCTTGTCATTGGCTTACACACAACTATAATAACTCCTTGTTTTAACATAGTTCTTATTTCCAAAGAGCACCACATGTTTTATTTTCAGTTTAATGGATCCTCAAACATGTGCTATTGGTAGCCTGAAGCAGACGTAACTATCACCATTTTATGCTGGGAACAGGGACACACAGAAAGGTTAGATGAATTGCTGAAGGTCGCAGAGAGAGAGAGAAAGATGGATCTAATAGTGGAAAGTTCTAGGTGTGGTGCCCCCCCCAACTTCATGATACCTCCGTCTTATCAGAGGGACCTGTAACACTTACACTGTCATCAACCCAGATTTATTTTTAGCTGCACACTCATATACCTACCTGTTACACGGCATCTCCATTTGGCAACTGTCTCACTGGCCACATGAACTCACTGTGTCCAAAACTGAATGCTTGAGCTGTATCCCCCAGCAAACCTGCTCCCCTTCCCACCTCCCCGATGGGAAAGCAACCGCCACTATGCTAGTGGTGGTCGCCAAATGCTAGTGTCATTCTGACGTCCTTCACAGCCACCACTTTTAATGAATCAGTCAAAAAATAAAAACGAGGAGAAATGGCTCAAAAAAAAAAAAAATGAATCAGTCAACTGTCAGGTCTACCGTTGCAGTTATTTCCAATTCCACCCACCCTCCTCCACTGCTATACTTTCCCGCCACCTCTCACCCCCAACTCCACAGGGCCCCTTACAAAGGTCTCGCCTCTCAGTCAGCCATGTGTAGTTCATTCTCCATGTAGATGCCAGAGTGATCCCATCTCAGCATAAATGTGGTCACTTCTCTCTCCTCACTGACCTTCCTGAGCTCTCAGGGTGACGATCAGGCACCCCACTATGACGACCTATGCACCCGCTAAGCCTGGGGGCTGCCACCCTCCTTGGTCCCACATATCCCTCCCCCTCCCCTTCTGATCACCTGCATCCTACACCCTCCACCTCAGGGCCCTTCTGTGGGGGGCTCACTACAGCCTGGATGCTCTCCTTCTTCCCTGCCTTCTCCTCACCCTCCCCATGCACACTTCAGTTCACAGCTTCCCTCCAAGTGCTCAGGAAAGCCGCCCCTGACCCCAACAACCCATGGCACTCATCCCACCTGTGTAATGCCCAGCTCCCACCAGGCACTCAAGGCACAGGACAGGGTCCAGCTGTGCATGTCTTGTCTTATTTGCTGATGAACCCGTAGTGCTTAAAAAAGCCTCTGGTACATGCTAGGTACACAATAAATATTGAACAAATCAATGGATGCTCACAGCTCAATGCATTTAGTTCCTTAGAGGCAAAGGAGCTCCCAGGTTTACGTTGACATCTTAACCCCAACACTCCATGGATGGAAGGTGGTAACAGTGGAGGAAGACTTGACCTCTCCACTCACAGGTCTGAGGATGAAGCTGGAACCCATCCTGGCCCCATGAAGAGAACAATGAAATAGATGCGCTTCCTGGCATCCCTGAAAACAGCTCACCCAGCAGGGCCTGTAGCTTTCACAAACACGTCGATTTCACCTATTGATTATATGTGTTCAGCAGAACCAGGCTCACTCCACCTTCCCACATCCTCCATTGCCATCCTTACCCCCAACATGTACCTTCATGCTTTCTTCTCCTCCCCCCGTGCAGAGCCATGGTGTATGGGCAGCCTAGCTTGGGAGGAATTGATTTTAAGCAAATGAATACCTCACAAATAAATGAAAATAACTGGCAGAAAAGCCTAAAGGCCAAGTAATTACCCAGGGACAGAGTAGAGAGGGTCAAAGAATCACCAGTGTGACAATACCAGTGACATTTGCTGATGTGTACAGGGCACTTACAATGTATCAGATCAGATACCATAGTCCTGTGTGTCATATAATGTCATCCTTACTGCAACCCCCTAGGAAGTTGGCACTGAGATAAGCCCCATTTCACAGCTGGAGACACTGAGTCCCAGCGCTGTGCTGTCACTCATTCTGGATCCCTCGGTGAGTAAATGGAAGAGCCAGGACTCAAACTGGCCACTCTGATGGCAAAGGCCTCCCACAGCCCTCAACCCCACAGCTGACGTCTCCTTCACTGCCCCATTTCCCTCACCTCCCGCGATAAATTTCACACTAGTGGAAGGGCACCTTCTGATGCAAATGGGCTGTTACCAATTTGTTTATACACAATGTATGTTGTCGTCATGAAGTTTAGTGTCTGTTACCATGGAATGTATGGTCTAGTCAGCAAGATTTAAATGGAAAATAATACTAAATTAATTATGGTTGTGATCGTATATCCTGCAAAAGGCACTGGCACCTGTGACTCATTGAATATAGTAGCAAAAAACTTAATATGACACAGGGTCACATTAAGTGTAAAAGAGTATTTGGCTGCCAAGGGCCACATGTTTGGTCCTCCCCCAGGAACACTGGGATGCTCACTACCTCTAATAGTGATGGCTGCTTACACGACACCTGGTAAATGAGACGAGGTGGTGTCTTGACCCACCTCTGCGGTCCCCCAGGTAGAGCCTAATGAGGTGGCCAGGGATCATGGGAGAGAGACTCCTGGGGACCAGGGTATTTGTGAAAGACACTGGGGAGGGAAGCCACCTGGGTTGCTCTGGGGAAGGCAGAGTCTTCATTTACCCATTCAGCAATCAGCTATGGAGCAGGCCCTTTGTGCCAGGCTAGATGACGCTGGGAAGACGACAGGGAGGTGGGACTGATAGAGCCCAGCCCTCATGGAGCTCTCTCTAGCAGAGAGGGCCTCAGCACTTCTGGGCAGCACTGCAGGCAAGTGTGCTTGGCCAGCTGGAAAGCACTTGTCTTTGTTTGATTCCTCTGTGCTCCTGCAGGCTCCCCAAAGCTAAGACATCCTTCGGCCTGGAATGTTCTCCCAATTCTTAGTTTGTGGGACTATCAGCTGTCAGCCGCATCCCATTTCAGAGAAGTTAACACAGCACTCATCTCAGACCCAAGAAGACAATGTCATGCTTATCTCATAGGGGATTAAATGTGTTTATATTTGTGATGTGCTTAGAAAGTTCCTTCCACATGATAAATGCCATGTAAGTGCTTGCTTGTTAAAGGTTCCTCACCCCACCCTGTGAACCAAATGCCTCAGTTCTCCCACTTTGTGTTTAAGGACTCTGAGGTCAGGAGAGGTTAAATGACTTGCTCAAGGTGATGAGGGATCTGAACCCAGGCATCCTGGCTCCCGAGTCCACGTCCACACCTCAGTGTGGGGCTGCCTCACTCTTTCCATGTACATGATGCTCTGTGATGGAAAGTATGAAGACACCTGCCCTCTGTTGACTGAATAACAAGCCCGCAGAGACTAGAAGATAATTGTCTTCTCCTCTCCCAGAAAAGCCATCCAAGCTCCTTTTCTTTCTCCTGTTCTCATTTTTATGTTCCTTTCAAGAGGAGCATTGCATCCCCGTGTCAGCATGAGCCTCCACACTCTACTGCAAAGATTCAGAACTGGCTGGCTGGGGCCTCCTTCCTCTCAGGGTCAGCGCCACATCTCTGCCTTTGGAAGGGCTTCCATTTAGGCTGATGTGGGTTCACACGTTTGGGAGGTGGAGGCCAGAGAATGCCTGGTCCACAGAGAGCTTAGCTGTGCCTCCAGACAACAAGGTTCCCAAAAGAGGACCTGACAAGGATCCCAAGACTGGCAGCAAAACAGGGTTCCTTGTGGAAGAAGCTCTCCAACTCAGATGGAAACCAGAGAGCAAAACTGGAGCTGGAGCAGGCACACAGAGCCAGGTGAAGCTTGGAAACACCACAGAGTGAACCCGACTGGTTCACCCAGTCCCAAGAGAAGCCCGAGCATTAACAGTCTTGTTGAATGCAGCATGATCTAACACAAAAGGATTTCCAAAACCACCCAGCAAACTAACTTGAACCATAACCAAGTCTCCTGTAAATACTTCCTATCACAGCTTCTGAAATGGAATACAGATGGCTCACCAGGTCCTAAACACTAAATTGAACCAGCTTATGCCCCCAAGAATGAACAAATCTAAGAAGGCATCATTTAAAGGCAAGACATCTCAGAGGCCTGGACAGCTAGATAAGAAGATTCAAACTATGGCTGTGCTAATGCCAAGAGTACAGAAGCTCTGGGGACCTTGGCTCAAACATCAGCTCAGCCTCTTACCAGCTACAGACTCTCACACTAGTCAATTAACCCCTTTAGACCCATTTGCTTGCCTGTAAAACGGGGATAATAATGTCGTGCCTTCTTTACAAGGCTGTGGGGAGGATTAAGAGGTATGTAAAACTCCCGTGTCTGCTCATGAGAAGCACTATAAATACGGTGCAGCGGTGTCATTGCCATTCCTATAGGATGTTTTACAACTCACCCAGCAATGTCTTATTAAAGTTTCACATATGAGGCTCACATAAGCAGGTCAGTCACCCCTTTAAAAACTGAGAAACTTAGAGAAGAAATTTTAATCACTTACACACTTCTCTCCACTAGATATTTGTTAAAGTCAAAGTGTTAGCAAGAATTTGCCTGGCTACATACATATTCGTATATAATTCACAGATGCCTACAACTATGAAAGACATCCTGAGGCAATTTGCAAGTTAAATTTGTATCATTTCATTCAAGGCATGAAGTGAAAAGGGAGCTATCAAGTCAGAGAGAACTGCAGAGAAGACAGCGGGGGTCCCCAGAAGTTCTCCCAAGATCTGCAGTGGGAGAACACTAAATTCAAGAATTTAGCATCTGCCCAACAAAGGAATATTATGCACATCATTAAAATGATGGCTATAAAATCCATGAAGCAATAGGGAGAAACACAGAGTGGAAAAAATCAAGTTACAGAATTGGATGTACAGAATGATTTCAGCAGGAAGGAGGGAAGAGGGAAAGAAATACACCGGGAACTGGCAGTGACTGTGTTAGGGGCAACCTGTGCATAATGTTCTTTTTCTTCTTCCACAGATATCTCATTATGGAAGTATAACAGAAACACTATAACCTTTGTGAAGAACATGTACTCTGGAGTGAGAGAGACTGGGATTTGGAGTTCAACTTTAATGGCTGTTCCCATAACTTTTGCACTCTTTTGGAGCTTCAGTTTCCTTATGTGTAGGATGGAGGTAATGATAGCATATATGCACCATGATTTTGAGAAGATAATACCACATCCAACATATTCTAAGTTCTCAATTACCATTAAATGAGTAAGTATAAGTTTTTCCAGTAGTCATGTATGGATGTGAGAGTTGGACTGTGAAGAAAACTGAGCACTGAAGAATTGATGCTTTTGAACTGTGGTGTTGGAGAAGACTCTTGAGAGTCCCTTGGACTGAAAGGAGATCCAACCAGTCCATCCTAAAGGAGGTCAGTCCTGGGTGTTCACTGGAAAGAATGATGCTAAAGCTGAAACACCAATACTTTGGCCACCTCATGCGAAGAGTTGACTCATTGGAAAAGACTCTGATGCTGGGAGGGATTGAGGGCAGGAGGAGAAGGGGACGACAGAGGATGAGATGGCTGGATGGCATCACTGACTCGATGGACATGAGTTTGAGTGAACTCCGGGAGTTGGTGATGGACAGGGAGGCCTAGAATGCTGCGATTCATGGGGTCGCAAAGAGTCAGACACGACTGAGCGACTGAACTGAGCTGAAGAAGTAGAGGCTCTCTTCTCCTTATCAGCGGGCACTGGCCAACAGTGGCTGCTGTTCTGTCAGTTCCTCTCCATCCTCACTTCTGATGAAGATAGTAGAGGGAATTGGGTTGGAAGCCCAATTCATGTGCTATTTTCCTGCCTGGCCCTAGGACTCTGTTCCTCCTCTAAAGTGAGGGAAGGAAACTCAGCACCTCTGCTCCAGCACTCTACTCTGAGGAGGAGTGAGGTGCCCTTGACATTAACAATTGAAACTTCCATATACTTTGAATCAGTTAAAAGAGTCAGATCTATGAGAGAAAGAATATCCATCAATGGGAAAACAGGCAAAGGCCTTGAGCAGGCAATTCACCAAAATACAAATGCCAAACTATATACCAGTCAACTGCCTCATAACCAAAAAAAGTACATTAGAATAATGTCACCTATCAAATTTGCACACTTTTAAAGTTCATTATTCTCTAGTTGGCAGATATGAGGAAAAATCACCCTCCTATACTGTGGGCTCATTAACTGGCACAGTCCTCCTGGAGGCCAAGTTCATGATGTTCATATTAAGAGCCATAAAATGTTTGTGACCTTTGACTTCACAACTTGACCCATAACAATTTAACCTAATAAGATAGTTAAGAATGTTTACAATGATTTATCAACATGCTACCCTTCTCAGCATTATTTATAATAGTGAAACTTGGAAACAATCTTAACATCTAGAAATAGGACTAGTTAAATAACTACAATAAAGAATCTGCCTGCAATGCAGGAGACACGGGTTAGCACGTTCAGTGCCTGGGTCGGGAAGATCCCCTGGAGGAAAAAATGCAACCCACTGCAGTATTCTTGCCTGGAGAATTCCATGGACAGAGGAACCTGGCAGGCTACAGTCCATGGGGTTGCCTAAGAGTTGGACGTGACTAAGTGACTGAGCATGCACGGATGCCCAAACTGGGTAAAGGACATAAGGGCAACAATCCATTCTGCCTCAAATTAATTCAAAATGAAAAAAAATTAAAAAAATAAACATCAAAAAATAAAATATACTTCACATTTTATAAACCAAGGAAAAGGAAAAGAAAGTGTAGGCCCAGGCAATGAAAATTCTTTTTAGTGTTACCTAAGCCCAAGCAAAACAAATAACTCAGGTAGAAAAATTAAAAATTATGTTTGCTCCCTGAACCAAACAGAAACTGTACTTAGAATCTCTGCATGCTGTGTTCTTCCATTAGCATGGATAATTGGAAATTGACTGTCTTTAGAAATGATGCCCAGTTTCTCTCTCTGGGTACAGCACAAGATAAATTCCCAGGGCAGTGGCCTATGTTATTGAATCCAGCAGTAATTAAGTTAATGTATCCTATCTTGTGTGTCGAGGTATAATTCAGATGGTACAAATCCTTTATTGAACTCAAATTCAATAGTCATGTACAATTCCCCCATTTGTGCTATGTTCAAAGGTTGTAGGAAAATTACAAAAGGTGAAACATTATCATTATATTCCTAGGAAGGTTGGGTGCTGTCATTGACACAAGTCATTCATGGGGCACCCTTTCAGTTGCACAGAGGAAAATGTTCTGTGGAGTAAACATCAGCACATCATCAGTGGAGCAAAGGCCCGCAGTTCTTGCCTGCCCAGTATGTTTTACTCTTCATTCTGCTAAATATACTCTGATTCTACTTTAAGAAACCACCTCCTTCCTTCTCATAGCCCATATGATTCAGGAGGGCAGGTGTCACACCCTAGTTCCAGACATGGGTACAGAACCCCAGCTGGTCAGTGAGGCTCCTTTCTAAGACTTTTGTTGGAACTATTAGGAAGGATAGGGGCTCCTCCTTTATAGGATGATACTAAGGTGATAGGAGGTAAACCCAGAATCAGGGGTGCCCATCTTACTGGCATCTTGGAAGAGATGCTGAATGAGGTCCATGCAGGGGATGGAGAGCTAAGAGAAATGGTGACCAACCATTTGTCAACATGTTTCTTGTCTCTCTTTCTTCCTGTCTTTCTTTAACCCAGTTTTAGTTGGGTTTCTAACACTTATTAACAGAGTAAATAATTTTAAAGAGGTTTTCTGGCCAAAAAAATATATATATATCACTTATTTGAAATCTCAGCACCCAGATCTATCTCTGATAGACCACTCTGTTACCCCACTGTAAATAATTCTGTCTTCCTGATTCTTTTAATTATCCTCTTTCACTTCTTTGGTCTTCCCTTTCACCTCACACCTCACACCTCACACCTCACAACACTCACGAAGCTCACCTTTCCCCAGAGCAATCAAGCGTCCTGCCTGCTCCCTTCCCCAAGTGTCACACAAGTGAAGCCTCTGTAACTCAGGCTCTGAGTTTTCTCTAAGCTCTAAAAGAAACAGTAAAAAAGAAAAAAAAAAAAGAGGAGGGACAGAGAGAGAGATGGTGAAAAGATAAGACTGCATAATCATTCTGAGGTGAAACTTGGAAGTTTATTCTAACAGAAGCAGCAACCAGAAGTTGCCATGGCCAGTGTTTTCATGGTAGCCACTTAACAGTTCAGGAGTCTTGGACAAGACACCTGAAGGCACAGGCTCCAGACACCTAAAGTTTAGGACATGAAAGGAAGGGTTACATTAGATGGAAAGCCACCAACATGGTTTTCATTGAGTCAGCGCATCCTCCACAAAGAAAAGTGGCAGAGGGAACCAATCCTCAAGCGTACCAAGAAGCTAGACAAACTATCACTTCCTAATGTTCTTATGCAACTTTCACATTCTACCCACCTCCCCATAATAACCAAATTCCTACAGAGCAGAGACTGTCTGCCTGCAAGCAAAGAACAGCTACACACTGGTAGCAAACACTTTCTGCATACTTACTACATGCCAGGCACTATACTAGACACCCCTCTAACTGTATCTCCAACCCTCGCAGCATCCCTTTAAGGTAGATTGCTTTAGTCTCCTTTGTTAAACAAGAAAATTAAAGTTCAAAGAGGTTAAGTAATTTGACCGAGATCCCACAGTGAGGAAGGGTCTGCACTGTCTACCCTCCGACCCTTCCTTTTCCTCTGTGTCTTGCTCTATATCCACGTTCCATCTAACATATGAAAAGACACGAGCAGGGGCACATGTGTCAAGCTGGTGTCTTTGAAAGAAACTAGGAGAGCTGGGTCCACCAAACAGAGAAAGGACCAGAGAACCACCTCCGCACTTATCCCTCAGCAGTTAACACTAACAATGATGAGTAAAAAGTACCTATTTCCAATGTGTATCAAGGGAAAATCACAACACTGTAATGAAGGGGAAAAAAAAATCTGGAACTGTCCACCGGGGAAGTGGCTAAGCCAACTGGTACAGATCACTAGGACAGAGATCTTGTAGCCTTAAAAAATGATGTTACCTGTTGTGTACATGAAACGAGATCAAGCCAAAGGAAAAGAAAAACAGGAACCAAAAGAATAACATCAATTACATAAAATAATTTTTTGATCATATACTATGTGCAGGCATAGTGACTAGTACATTACTTGGATTATCTCACTGAATCCTCAACTATAATTCTATGAAGTGGGTATTATTCTTTCCCATATTTCAGATGGGGAAACTGAGGCTTGTGTTAAGTAAAATACCCGAAATAATTCAACTGGAACTCATTTTAGAAACTAGGGAAGTTTCACTCCAGAGCCTTCTCTTTTAAGTGTTTATCACTACGATATGAAAACACAAATATGAACATGTATTCAAGAACAATGAATAGGAATGCCCATATATGCTCAGCACTTTTTAGTGTTCTGGGACACAGAATTAACAAAGCAGAGAAGGTTGCATATTTCATGGAGCTGACATGCTGGGAGAGGTAGAAGACAGACAAATGTGAGAATGGAAACATGGACCATGGAGAAAGTACAGAGCAAGGTAGGAGGAGGGGAAGTGGTGCGGAGGGGGCTGGTGTAGATACTTGAATAGGGTCATCGAGAAAGGCCATTTTGAGAAGGTGACACTGGACTAGAGAAATGAAAGGAGAGACCAAGCCATGCAGCTGGAGTCAGGGTAGGTGGGGGAAGAGGGGAGGTCCTCCAAGGGAAAGAAACATTAGTGTGAAGGTGATGAGGAAGGATTAACCTGTGAGTCCAAAGAACAGCAAGAATGCCAGTGTGGCTAGACGAGGAAGAGGATGATAGAAGGTGAGTTCAGAAGGAGGGACAAAGTCACAGCAATATGGATGGACCTAGGGATTATCATACTAAGTGAAATCAGACAGAGAAAGACAAATACCGTGTGACACTACATGTGGAGCATCTAAAATATGACACAAAGGAGCTTATCTGCAAAACAGAAACAGACTCAGACATACAGACATGTAGACACCAGAGGGGAGGGGACACGGGAGGCTTGCACTGGCAGTTTTGCATCAGCAGATGCGAACTATCATATAAAGAACGGATAAACAACGAGGTCCTAAGAGATAGCATAGGGAACTACATTCAGTATTCTGTGATAAACCATATGGAAAGGAATATGAAAAAGAATATATAATATATGCTGCTGCTGCTAAGGCGCTTCAGTCGTGTCCGACTCCGTGCGACCCCATAGACGGCAGCCCACCAGGCTGCGCCCTCCCTGGGATTCTCCAGGCAAGAACACTGGAGTGGGTTGCCATTTCCTTCTCCAATGCAGGAAAGTGAAAAGTGAAAGTGAAGTCACTTATTTATATATAAATAAATAGGATATACAAATAACATATATTATATATATACATATATATTTATACAACCCACTCCAGTATTCTTGCCTGGAGAATCCAATGGACAGAGGAACCGGGTAGGCTACACTCCACAGGGGTGCAAAGAGTTGACACAACGGAAACGACTTGGCATGTACACACACACAATCCACGTATAGCTGAATCCCTTTACTGTACTGCAGAAATTAATACAACATTGTAAATCAACTGTACTTCAGTCAAATAATTTTTTGAAAAAGGAGGAACAAGATTCGGAAGGACTCTGTGACCACTGTAAGGCCTGTGAATTTTATGAAACCAACTTTAGAGGACTGTGAGCAAGGAGTGATACGATTTGATCAGGTGGACCTAAAAGGGGGGCTCAGTGGTAAAGAATCCATCTGCAATGCAGGAGTCATAGGAGGTACAGATTTGATCCCTGGGCCAGGAAGAGTCCTTGGAGGAGGGCCTGGTAACCACTCCAGTATTCTTGCCTGGAGAATCCCATAGAATGAGGATCCTAGCAGGCTACAGTCCATAGGGTCCCAAAGAGTCAGACACGACTGAAGTGACTTAGCGCAGCACACTACAGGGGCACAGTGTAAGACTGAACTTCAAACTCAAAATACCTCAAGTCTGTGAGGTCTCTTAAGGACACCTCGTCCACCTGCAGATGGGCAAACTGGTCCCAAAGGTGCCTGACCTAAGGTCAAAGAGCAACACGTGTGAAAGGGCCGGCTCCTTCAATGATCTGTGCGACTCTGGGCAAAGGAAAGGAATGAGCCAAGGAAAAGGAATTGCAATGTTTGAAATCAAAAGAATTTAGGAACTTAAGACCCCTCAGGGACAAGGTCACTGGGGGTGCTCGAATCTGTGTTCTTATGTGTAAAATGAAAATAATGGTTATCTGACAGTTTCTTTTAGGATGAGACACGCACACTTCTCTAGGTGTGGTAATAGACTACTGACTACCCTGCAATGTGGTAACCCAATTTCAAGCTTAGCTGGTTCCCAGCTGTCTATAGGATAGAAGCTAAATGACAGTCATCCAGGTCTCATCTTAAATATCACCGGTTACGTAACCCAACCCTCACTTGCCTATTCCCTCGAAAGCTGTGCCAACCCCTAGGCCTCTCTACCACACGTCCCTGCTTCATTTTCTTGATATCACAAATCCTGGAGTTTCTTATTGAAAACCTGCACATGGCTATACCACAAGTACTTGAAACCATTGCTGTTAGATAGTGTTGTCCTCTCTCGGAGGACATCATAGTTGATGACTGAACTGGCTTGAAATTGAAGACCTTGGAGGATGAAATGATTGTCAAAGGACATTGTGAAACCCTCTTTTCTACCTGGAATGGCCTGGAAACAGTCCTGCCAGTGGACAGAGAGCTGGAGCCGGAAACCTCTTCAGGCCCGTTCTACTTCTGGGAGTTGTTTTTTTTTTTTAATCTCCCCCTGTCTCTTTGCCACTGGAAAATCTGTCATTTGTAAGAAGAGACAATGAACCAGCAGCATCTCCCACTTCCCTGTGAAGCCTTAAACCCATACAAAATTGTACAATCTGGTCACGCAGTTGAAACTCAACTCTTGGAAAAGAAGGAGACAGAGAGCTTTTTATACTCAAGAGCTAAGACTAAAATACGTAAAGAAAAATAACAACGCTGGCAGTGAGTATTGGCAGCTTCCCTGACAGCAAAATTCAATTTTAAAATAAATCAGGCAATTCTTCAAACTAGAGCTAGACTTCAGGAAATTAGGGTTTGTGTTCAAGTGGGCACATTACAATTCCATAAAAATTGTCTTAGCTCTTTCTCAGCTGTGGACTTGGGAAGATAATGATGTACTTAATGTTTCTGATTATGTTGCTGGGCGAATCGAGGGCCATGGAATAATTGGAGAAGCAGAGACAGAGAGGTTATTTGGAAAGAAATAAACCAGAAGCCATCCTCCAAGACTTGTGCTTTCAGCTCACAGGCTGGGCCAGACCTTCATATCACGCCCCCACCTCACTCCTACTTCTACTTTGACTCCTTTAAGTCAAATTCAACCAAAAGGGACGGAAGATCCTAAGTCCATTCTTAACAGGGATTGTTCTGTTTTCAAATAGATAGTGTCAAAGGAGGGGGAAACCCTGCTGCTGCTGTTGCTGCTGCTGCTAAGTTGCTTCAGTCGTGTCCGACTCTTAGAGACTCCATGGACTGCAGCCCACTAGGCAGGCTTCTCCGTCCATGGGATATTCCAGGAAAGAGTACTGGAATGGGGTTCCATTGCCTTCTCTGGGGAAAAAACCTGCTCTGTGACAAACATCCCAATGGTTCAAAGCAGCAGGAAAGCTCTTTCTCTGAGAGCAAAGGGTCACTGTGCCTTCCAAACCAAGATTATTCCAAGTCAAAAAAGGAAAAAGATATTTAACAAGAGAACTTACGATTTATCTCCTAGCAAGGAGAGTCCATTAGTTTAGGTCCAGAAATGACTTGCCTTAAAAATACCTAACATCAAGAAAATCAAATCCTATAGACTGGATATAAGGCCAAAGTCAACCCTCTCTCTTTTCACACAAAAGGAAACAGAGGCTTCAAGACACTGAATGTCATGCCCAAGGGGACTCTGCAGAGCCAAGAAAAGATCTCAGGTCTCTTCACTCCAGAGTAGGGTAACCAACCACCCTGGTTTGCCCAGAACTGTACTCATTTTAACATTGCACAGCCTTCCTCTGACTTCCAGTTTCTGGTCTGGCATGTAAAGAGTATGGAATCTTCACTTCTGTCCTAACAACTAAAAGGCTGAACAAGCTGAAAAATCGACAACTCTTTTTAGATCCATCAGAGAAGTAAAGTCATAGGTCAAACAACTGCCTCCCAAATTGGGGGAAATAGTTTACTGGAATAGAAACACTCAAGCAAAAACCTCTGCAGGAGTCAGTACTGGGATAGGATAACCTGAACTATAAGTAATGAATTACTGAAGGTTCATCAAGGACAAGTCTGAGAGTTAAAAACTCTGGCAGGGCCCAGGCAAAGGAAGATCCTCATACTTGTGAGTTTTGCCTCCAGGTAAGCTCACAGTGAGGACAGAAGAGAAATGCCTTCATGCTTCAAGCAGACATAGAGGGAAATAGCCATTTTGAAATACACCAGAGCATTCTGTTCTTTCTCACAAGGCCTACCCATAAGAGAAACTATTTTACCAGAGCCTAACATACTGGGGTGTATCAGAGCTCAGATAATCTGGGCGAAGGAAACATTCAACTCTAACCTGCTCCAGCCTTCCCCATGGAAGAAGGAAAATACACAACTGAGCCCCCTCTAACCATCCTGTCCCACATGAAGGGGGAACAATTCTAAGAAACACTGTGATGTTCACAGTTCAACGACACAGATTCACTGAGACCGGAACCTAATCATAGGACCATAGAACACTTCTCTTCCCCTACACTTCACCACCATATCACTAAAGGCCTATTTATCACAGTTCCTTTTACCCAATACATCATGTCTGGCTATTAGAAAAAAAATTGCAAGGGATACTAAAATGCAAATAACACACAGTTCGAAGAGACTGAACAAGCATTAGAACCAAAGTCAGATATGGCTTTGGAATATTGAAATTATCGGGCCAAGAATTTTTCTTTCTTTTGGCCCATGCAGCATGTGGGATCTCGTTCCTCAACCAGGGATCAAACCCATGCTCCCTGCAATAGAAGCATGGAGTCTTAACCATTGTACCACCAGCGAAGTTCCAAGAATTTTTTTAGACTATGATGTATATGCTAAGGCCTCTACTGGAAAAAGTGAACAACATGCAGAAACAGATGGAAAATATAAAGAGAAAAGTGGAAATTCTAAGATAGAATCAAAAAGAAATATTAGAGTTCAAAAACACTGTAACAAAAATAAAGAATTCCTCTCATGGGCTACTAGTAGATAAAGTTTAGGGAAGACTCTTTGAGTTTGAGAATATGTCAATAGCAGTGTCCCAAACTGAAAAAGCTAGAAGAAAGACCGAAAAAAATTTTAAAAGGAAGAGAATATCCAAGAACTGTAGGACAACTACAAAAGGACAAATGCACATAATGGGTAATAGCAAAAGGAAAAGAAACAGAGAAAGGAACAGAAGCCATACGAGAAGTAATATTGATTGGTTGTTGATGTTCAGTCACTAAGTCATTTCCGACTCTTTGTGACCTCATGGACTGTATCACGCCAGGCTCCTCTGTCCTCCACTGTCTCCTGGAGTTTGTTCAAATTCATGCCCATGGAGTCAGTGATGCTATCTAACCATTTCATCCTCTGCTGCCCCTTTCCCCTTTCACCTTCAATCTCTCCCAGCATCAAGGTCTTTTCTAATGAGTCAGTTCTTTGCATCAGGTTGCCAAAGTACTGGAGCTTCAGCTTCAGCATCAGTTCTTCCAACGAATGTTCAGGGTTGATTTCTTTCAGGATTGACTGGTTTGATATCCTTGCTGTCCACAGGACTCTCAAGAGTCTTCAACACCCCAGTTGGAAAGCATCAATTCTTCAACTCTCAGGCTTCTTTATGATCCAACTTTCACATTGCCTCAAATTAATGTCAGATGCCAAATCCCAAATCCAGGAAACTCAGAGACAACCAAGCAGAATAAATGCAAAAAAAAAACAAAAACAAAAAAACTACACCTAAGTATATCATATTCTAACTAAAAAAAAAAAAAAAAAAAGTCAAAGATAAAAGAAAAAATCTTGAAAGAATCCAGAGGAAAAATCATCTTACCTGTAGTGGAACAGGAGTTTCCCTTGTAGCTCAGGTTGGTAAAGAATCTGCCTGCAGTGCAGGAGACCTGGGTTTGATCCCTGGGTTGGGAAGATCCCCTGGAGAAGGAAATGGCAACCCACTCCAGTATCCTTGCCTGGAAAATCTCATGGACAGAGGAGCCTGGAGGGCTGCAGTCCACGGGGTTGCAAAGAGTCGGCACAACTGAGCAACTAACACTTACTTACTATAGTGGAACAAAGATGAAAATTAAATCTGATTTCTCAAAAACCATTCATTCAAGAAGAGAATGGAGTGAAATATTTAATCTTGAGAGTAAAAAAACCACCAACCTAGAATTCTGCATCCTACAAAATTATCATTCAAAAGTAAAGGAAAAAAACTTTCTCAGATAAACAAAAATTAAGAGAATTTATTCTGCTAGACCTGCCTTGCAGAAAATGTTAAAAAGAAATTCTTGAAAGAGAAGAAAAATGGAAGGCCAAAACCTTTTATCTACATAAATCAATGACAAGTACCAGAGAAAGAATATATAAAAATAAAACTTTAATTTTTCTTATTTTTTATTGATTTACCAGAGAGAAGCTAGGATGCATTCTGCTTGTGCCTTACTCGGAAACAGAGGCAAAATGTCTCTGTAATGACTACAAAGGTTAATGGGGAAATACAACTTAATTTATAAAAGTTGTAGTTGAGGAGAAATCTTCTGAAATGGGTCTCCTATATAAACCAAGACATACCTATTAACAATTCCAAAAAATCAAATATTTGAAATTGGATTTCTTAAATCACAGGTTAAAATGAATTACTTCGGTACTTCTGTCCTTAGGCTATAAGCCAGCCTCTGAGAAGACAGCATGTAAAACAAGTCCTTTCGCCACCAGCACAAGGATTTATGGATTATTCTGGCACACACATCTCTGAACTATGAGAGGAAAAGGTAAACTTGCCTTCTAAAATACAAACTTTAACACTTAGAGAAATCACATTTTATCTGTTAAGAAACTTACTCCACTCATCTGAGGTGTCCACAGATCCTTAAGAGCTATGAAAATTGTATTAGTATTTGTATAAGAAGGTGGAGAAAGGGGCCTAGAAGAAGAGAAGAACCCGCACAAGGACTCCTTGCTGTGAAAAGACTGGTACTAAGGACTTAGGGTCACTTCTCTCCCAAGCGTGTTCCACACACTGCTTTCCCTTGAAGCTGATGCATCTTACTGGACCATAGATTCCCCTGGAATCCTAGGGAAATGCATCTTGCCAACACCTTGATTTCTGACCTCTGGCCTGCAGAACTGTGAGAGAATATGTTCCTGTTGTTGTATGGCACCAAGTGTGTGATAATTTGTTGTAGCAGCCACAGGAACCTAATATATCCCCTATAGTCTAATCTCAACCAGCAGCCAGAAGATCCATTTAAATCGTAAATCAGAGCTGATCACTCTTGGGTTCATAAGGGAAGTTCCTAAGGTACCTCCCCATGTCCTTCATGATCAGCTGGATCCTCGGAGGCTCTGCGCCCCACTTCTCACACCTCATGACTTCTCTGATTCCCTCCCCTCTGCTCTCCCTCCTGCCCCTCCACTCCAGCCACATGGTACTCCTCAACCTTGAATCCACCAGGGACACTTCCACAACAGGGCCCTCCGCAGAGATCTCCATGGCACTTCCTTCACCTCCTAGACTTTCATTCAATTTCGCTTTCTCACTAAGGCCTACTCTGACCATTGTTTTTAAGATTGCAAGCCCCTTGCTCTGCTATTTCTTTTTCTATAATACTTGTAACCTTCTAACATATAATTTCTGTATTTATCATGTTTACTATTTATTATCTGTCTTCTCCAAAAAACTATAAGCTCCCCGGTGGCAGCAATTTTTATGCTTTTGTTCACTGATATAATTGCCTGAAATAGTGCTTGGCCACAGTAGCTTCTGAAGAAAGATTAAAAAAGAAAGAAAAGGAAAGGAATAAAAAGAGGAAGAAAGGGAGGGAGGGAGGAAGAGAAAAAAAGAAAAGAAAGGAAAAGGAAGGAAGAAAGAAAAACAATATCATAATACAGCTGATATTCAAACCCAAGGCTGTCTGGTTCTAAGGTCTTTACTATTTTTAATCCATGCCCCTCCATAGATTGTTGTTACAATAATACTCCTGAAATACCTGCCTTTGTATATCCTTGTATGTTAAACTCTCCTATGAGGAATCCCTCTTGCAAGTTCCATTATAAACACACATAGAGTGAGTCCAAGGCAGACTTAGTAGGCCAAGTGAGCTTAGTGAGCTCCAGCAGGAGCTACAGAGCAGAGTGAGATGTGGGCTGTGTGCACACGGAGAGAGGGGTGTACAGGCAAGGGCAGAGGTGAGACATATCTGAAATAAGTCAGAAAATAAACCCAGAAGTAATTTAAGAAATGCCACAAGGCAATAAATCAGGTACTTCCAAAATGGAAAAGGGAGTCCAAACACCTACCACTTCTTAAATCACCTTTATATCAATCATACCAAGAAGGTAACTCAACTCTTACATTCAATTAATATCTTAAATTTAGCTTTTCTTCCTTTCATTGTATAAAATGGGCCTTCTTAAAGTGTTCACGGTCAAATCCTCCAAACTAGATCATCTTCCCATACAGTAGACCAGAGGTCAGCACACGTTTTTTTGGAAAGGTCCAAATAGTAAATAGGCTTTGTGGACCATACATTCTCTTTGGTAACAATTCAACTCCACTATTGGAGTACAAAAGCAACCATAGACAAGGTATAAAGGAATAGGTGTGGCTGTTTCTGATAAAGCTCTATTTACAAAGGCAGCCAGCAGACCTTGGTTTGCCAACCCCTGCATTAGACCACCCGAAACAAGTCACGTCTGTCTTTCACAGGTCAGTCCTGCAGATACTGTAAGATAAATTCAACAACTTCTCTATTCTCTGAATCAAAAAAGTCCAACTTCTTCCTTTCTCGCTGGTATGGTCTCCAGTTCCTCTGTTGGAATCCTCTTCTAACACCACCCCCCTCCCCCCATCATCTGTCCGTGAAGTTCTCATCGAGGGTCCTACCCTGAGCAGGATGCCCCAGCATGACCGGGCCATACTAGAGAGGGCTCCTCAGCGCCTTCACTCCAGCCATCATGACTCTAGTAACACTGCCACAGGGCACTTGCCATCCTGCATCCCCTGTCCTACTGTTGACTCAGAACGCCCTCACCATAAACTAAAACCCCAAATTACATCCACACAGGCCAAGTCCCTACCCGTGTCATGTTTGTGCCCTTGGTAATTTAGGCCTCATCTTTGCCCCCATTAGATTTGCCTCATGAGATTTCAGGCTCTGGCTCCATCCAGCCAAGATCTGACTCCTACATCTGTCACTCGGTGTATTAGTCACCCTCCCATCTCTGTCATCTACAAATTGATGAGTGGACCTTCTCTGTCCTCACCCAAGTCCTTGATAAGAAGTCTCTGGGAGGATGTGGCCACTCGCCCCCATAGTCTCCAGCACCACTACTCACATGAAGCCCCTTCTGTGGTTCAGAATGACATCCAGAGTCATGATTCCCCTGGCTGCCTTCTCTCTCCTTCAGATCCTTCATCACAGGAACTATAAGCCCAAGACAGAATAGGATAGAATTGTGTGGAACTTGTCCCCACATCAGTGGCCCGTGGTGGTAGGGAGAGAGGAAAGAGGAGGAAGAGTCCCTGCTAGGAGACAGCAGTCAAACTCCAGCACATTTAAAATCCAAAGATGTGCCTGTGCCTACTTTTTAGGGAAACGACACAACTGCAGTAATTTTACATGATTATCTCTGATGCGATATTGGATGGAGAAAGTCAGCTATCAGTGTTTTTTCTCTCACTACCATGAAGTGATTGAAAATGGAAACGTTTTACCCGTTTCTTAGGCTGGCTGAGTTTTTGAGAGATGAGGTAAATGGGTTTTTTTTCTTCATTGTGAAGTATTTTTAGGTGAAAAGCTCATTGTTTTACATTAGGTGCTATTTTTACTCATAGCACTTCTGACACCAACTGTGGGGGTTCTTCCTTCACACCCACCAATTCTCCAGACACCAACTGGGTGCCCTCCAATTCACCTCAATCCCAACACTAACCACCTGGGGTTGGCATCATATCCCATACCCCCACTTCAAGTGCCAGGCGCAAGTTCCAGACCATCGTGCTTCTGACCAGAAAGCTATAAACTGAGGGTTCCCACGGCCCTCTCCTCATGCTCAGTAACTCACCAGAACAACTCACAGAACTCAGGGAAGCGGTTTACTTACTGTTAGTGGGTTTATTATAAAGGATTCAATCCAGGAACAGCCAAATGGAAGAGGTACATAGGGCAAGGATGGGGCAAGGGGCACAGAGCTTCCATGCCCTCTCCAGGCGTACCACCTCCTGGTACCTCAGTGCATTCACCAACCCAGAAGCCCTCTGAACATCACGTTTGGCAGTTTTTATGAAAGTTTATTAAGGAGACATGTGTGCATGCTTTGTTGCTCAGTTGTGTTCGACTCTTTGTGACTCTATGGACTACAGCCCGCCAGGCAGCTCTGTCCATGGAATTCTCCAGGCAAGAATACTGGAGGAGGTGGCCATTCTCTTCTCCAGGGGGTCTTCCTGACTGAGGGATCAGACCCGCATCTCCTGCATTTCCTGTATTGGCAGGCAGATCTTTATCACTGAGCCACCTGGGAAGCCCCTTATTAAGGAGGCATAATTGAGCAAATTATTAGCCATTAGTTATTGAACTCAACCTCCAGCCGCTCTTCCTGGTCAGGTGCTGACCTGAAAGTTCTAATCCTCTAATGGCTAGTTCCTCTGGCTAACAGGCCCATCCTGAAGCCCATCAACAATCACTTTACTAGTGTAAATTCAGGTGTGGTTGAAAGGGGCTCACTTCCTATTATTCAGGAAATGCCAAGAGTTTCAAGAGCCCTGTGCTGGAACCAGGCACAAATACGATTTGTTGTTCAGTCGCTAAGTCTTGTTCAACTCTCTGTGACCCCAAGGACTGCAGCATGCCAAGCTTCCCTACCCTTCCTATCTCCTGGAGTTTGCTCAAACTCATGTCCATTGAGTCGGTGATGCCATCCAACCATCTCATCCTCTGTTGCCCCCTTCTCCTCCTGCCCTCAATCTTTCCCAGCACATGCTCAAAGTTCAGTTATATATTTTATTATATGACAGGTACAAATCACTGACTTCTATTTTTAAAAGTTTAAACATCACATCTACTTGGGTCCCAAGAGAAAAGCAACTCAGAAGAAATGTTGGTCTCTCCCTTGTCAGGATCAATCTAGAATCATCTAGGGTTTCATGCTGCAACAAGGAATCAAACTTTAAAAACCAGAGAGAGTAGAAAGAGCCAGAAATACAAAGTTTTTTATTGTGACCCTAAGGAGTAAGGCTGGAAGTTCATCAGACCTGAGTCAAGACTGATGGTGGCTTTTTCTTCCACTTGAATAGAGTCAGACTTGGAGCATGTACGTGTGAGTGTGTGTGCTTCCAGCCAGTTACCCAAATAGAATTTGGTATTCATGAGTTTTATATTCGTCTGTTTAAGGATGCTCAGACATAAATGGATCTTTAATTACGTGGGTCTAAATATAACCCCATCTCCTTGCACACGAACCTCACCTTTCACCACATACATTCATTCGCTCCTACTAACTTTAGCTCTTTCGGAGCTTTCAGAGAAAAGCCTAGGGTGAGTTAGGGAAGGAGTTCCTTGTGTGCAAAGGGAAGACCTCTCCCCAACAAGAAAGCCCTCCCTCTTTTCTGTGAGTCTTTCCCTTTCTAGGGAAAGCGGGTGTGAGGAGCCTGCAGCTGCGTAATTGCAGCCTGACCTGCCCATCTGCTGTTTATGAACATCAGTGCTTTTCAGGCTGAGCAGTTTTGCCTTAATGGGAGGTTGTTACTAAGTGCCAAAAGGCTCCACTCCACTGCCCTGTACAGAAAGAGTTGAGGCCCGGGCTGAAAGTCAACGTTTCTGAGCAAAGTAGGACCATCCTGGTCCCTGTCCCCAGGACAATCTCTCAGCCTCTGGCTTCCCAAAACCTGCATGGTGCTCTGAAGCTCGTTTATTTCCTCCAGCACTGACATCTGCAAGTTACTCTGGTTCCCTGTCCAAAAGTAGAGTTGATTCTGGGCTGGTGGGAAGGAAGCAGAGGCAGAGGAATAGTGGGATAGGAGTTGTGTTTTAGGTGGAAGAACCAGGCTGTGTGGATCCCATTAGACCTGCCTCACTGAGCCTGTTCCTGGAGACACACCACGTTTTCCCTCCTCCCTCCTTCATGCCTGAGAGCACAGCCACACCCAGCTCCCAAGCACACACTTCTACCTGCTGTGAACCCTTACTTGGCAACCGGAGTTCCTTTTCTTCCTTTTCTTCTCCAGATGAGCTCAGATGACCCAAGGGAGTGAGACGAGGCCAGATTCCAATTTATTTCCTTGAGCTCCAAACCTGAGACATGTTCACTGCCTACAACCATGAGCTCTAATAGCTTGCCTGCCATTACAACCACCCCACATTGCAGCTGAGGCAATTTGCTTTTCAAAAGTAATAGAGAGTAAATTGCAGAGGAAATATTTTATGCAAATTAACCAAGCTTAACATTTTGATAAAGGCCTCTTATTTTCAAATGAACCAAGGAATCCAATACTCCATTGCAAGTTTAACACAAAAGAAAATTTTTAAAGCCTGAGTTTTTAAAGTAGGTGACAGCAAGAGACATTAACCACCTGTAAGATGGAATACAGAAGCAAAGTGCATAAATCTATTAGTTCAAAACAATATTTATGTGAGCTTATGGATTAAGGTGTTTCAATAATTTAAACAATTCTCTCCCTTCTTCTGAGTGGACTCATCGCTAAGCCAAAACATATTTGTAGTGGGATCAATGCTACATTTGCAAATGAGCTTGAAATGTGCTGTCAGAGCAGGAAGAGAGCTAAGATTCCTCCAGTGTGAACTGTGGGCCAGGCCCTGTGCTAGGTGCTTGGCGTGTCTTATCGCTTTGCATCAGGAGTGCTCTGAATTCTCCCAGAGAAAATGACAAAGGGACCAGGAAAAACCACAAGCCCATTATCCTTGGTGAAGACACTTTGTTTGGAAAGAAAATTGCTGAGAAGAGTATCGTTAACGTCTTTCTCACCTGCTCCCAGGACATCTATATAAGATAGCCCTTCAAAGTTGAAAAAGGTGGGTTGAAAACAAAATGTTTTAGAAGCCTACTAATACTGCCACCCTGGAGAAGGAAATGGCAATCCACTCCAGTACTATTGCCTGGAAAATCCCATGGACAGAGGAGCTTGGTAGGCTATAGTCCATGGGGTCACAAAAAGTCAGGCACAACTGAGCAACTTCATTCATTCATTCAGTACTGCCACTCATCCTAAATCCAGGCTTCCCAGGAGCCTCAAGCCCATGTCCTCACAATTGCCAGCTAAACACAGTTTAGAGGAAGAGGCAGGCTTCAGCATAGGCAAATCACTTAACAAAATGTGATTCCCCACAGAACTTCCCAAATCTGAGGCCTTAGAATTACTACAGAGGCAGCCAGCATCTACATGCACACCAGATTTTGTCTGTAGACAGAATTCATGCTTCTCGGGTGTGCTGTTTCTCAGATGTGTGTCAGGGCTGGGGTGATTAACACAATGCAGATTCATATTTAAAAGTAACTGAATAGTATAGGTTTTGGCCATTCTCCATCCACAGACCTAAAAGTAAAATCACTCTCATGTGGGGGTCCACAATGTTTTTACCTTAAAAAGAGTCCATAAACACAATCAACTTGGAAAGCAGTGACCTCAACAGGGCTGGAACAGCTGCCACCAAACTCACATGCATTACTATGTAGGAAAAAAAAAAATTAAAAGTCACAGGCCCACACTATAGCCTCAGTGACTCTTACTTAGTAAGAAATCTCAGGAAGTTTGATTACCCATTGTTTTCCAGAGACAAAAGTTACAAATCAGTAATGTGGAAAAATATAAAGAACATTCATAACACTCAATTGATTCAACTATAGAACTTTTAAAGTCCCTGTGAGTCAAAAATTCTCTATAAAAATTAAAATCACAAACTGGGAAAATAAACATAAGCAAAAGGTTTAATAACCTTAATACATAAAGGCTTGGGTGTGTGTATACATCACATACACACATAGACATACGTCTTAATGTATAAGACAGCAGAGAGCCCCCAAGTTATAAAGGACATGAATAAAATGCCTAGAAGTACAAATGACCAATAAACACTTTATAAAATACAAACTCAGCACAAGTCAAACATGTATAAAATTAAACAATTATATATCATTTCTCACCTATCCAACTGGTCAGAGATGCTTAAAAATTGTAATACCTAATAATGTCAAGAACCTACCAAGAAAGACATTTACATACTTTTAGTTTGAATATAAACTGGTACTATATTCTAGAAAGAAATTTGGCCATATGTAACAAGACCTTCTTTGAAAAATAGCTTCATCAAAGTATAATCAACATACAACAAATGATAAATATTTGAAGTGTATTATTGATAAAAATCTGTCATACCTATGAAATCATCATCACAATCAGGATGCAGACATATGCATCATGCACCAGAAAGTTCCTTGTGTCCCTTTGTAAACCCTCCTTAGCCGTTCATCCCACCTGCTGATTCCCAGTCAACCATTAAAACGCTTTCTGTCTGTGCTAGATTAGTTTTTACCTTTTAGAATTTTATGTAAATAGAATCATAGAGAATGTGCTCTTATTTGGTTGGCTTCTTTGACTCAGCATAGTAATCTTAAAAATTCATCCATGAGAAAAGGGAACCTTCCTACACTGTTGCTGAGAAAGTAAACTGGTGCAGCCACTGTGGAGAACAGCATGGAAGTCCCCTAATAAACTAAAAACAGACTTACTATCCAATCCTGCAATCCCATTCTTGGGCACACACATATCCAGAAAAGATGAAAACTCTAATTCAAAAAGATACATGAACCCCAGGGTTCATGGCAGCACTGTTTACAATAGCTAAGATGTGGAAGCAATCTAAGTGCCCACCAACAGATGCATAGATAAGGAACATGTGGTATTTGTATACAATGGAATATTACTCAGCCACAAAAAGAATGAAATAATGCCATTGGCAGCAATATGAATGGACCTAGACATTATCAAACTAAGTGAAGTAAGTCAGAGAAAGATAAATATCATATGATATCACTTATATGTGGCATCTAAAAAAAATGATATACATGAAAGAGACTCATAGACATAGAGAATGAACTTATGGTTACCAAAAGGGATAGCAGGAGAGAGATAAATTGGGAATTTGGGATTAATGGATACGTATGGAAACAGTGGCTGACTTTATTTTGGGGGGCTCCAAAATCACTGCAGATGGTGATTACAGCCATGAAATTAAAAGACGCTTACTCCATGGAAGGAAAGTTATGACCAACCTAGAAAACATATTGAAAAGCACAGACATTATTTTGCCAACAAAGGTCTGCTAGTCAAGGCTATGGTTTTTCCAGTGGTCATGTATGGATGTGAGAGTTGGACTGTGAAGAAGGCTGAGCACCAAAGAATTGATGCTTTTGAATGGTGGTGTTGGAGAAGACCCTTGAGAGTCCCTTGGACTGCAAGGAGATCCAACCAGTCCATTCTGAAGGAGATCAGCCCTGGGATTTCTTTGGAAGGAATGCTAAAGCGGAAATTCCAATACTTTGGCCACCTCATGTGAAGAGTTGACTCATTGGAAAAGACCCTGATGCTGGGATGGATTGGGGGCAGGAGGAGAAGGGGACGACAGAGGATGAGATGGCTGGATGGCATCACTGACTCGATGGACGTGAGTCTGAGTGAACTCCAGGAGTTGGTGATGGACAGGGAGGCCTGGGGTGCTGCGATTCATGGGTTCGCAAAAAGTCGGACACAACTGAGTAACTGAACTGAACTGATTACTATATATAAAATAGATAAACAACAAAGACCTACTGTATAGTATAGGAAACTGTATTCAATATCTTGTAATAACCTGTAATGGAAAGAAGCTGAAAAAGAATACATATATACATATATAAATGTATACATTTATATACAAATATAAATGTGTATGTGTATATACATATATATACACATACACACACACACACATATATATAAGTAGCTGTGAAAAGAAGAGAAGAGAAAAGCAAAGGAGAAAAGGAAAGATATAAGCATCTGAAGGCAGAGTTCCAAGGATTAGCAAGGAGAGATAAGAAAGCCTTCCTCAGCGATCAATGCAAAGAAATAGAGGAAAACAACAGAATGGGGAAGACTAGAGATCTCTTCAAGAAAATTAGAGATACCAAGGGAACATTTCATGCAAAGATGGGCTCGATAATGTCAGAAATGGTATAGACCTAACAGAAGCAGAAGATATTAAGAAGAGGTGGCAAGAAAACACAGAAGAACTATACAAAACAGATCTTCATGACCAAGATAATCACAATGGTGTGATCACTCACCTAGAGCCAGACATCCTGGAATGTGAAGTCAAATGGGCCTTGGAAAGCATCACTACGAAAAAAGCTAGCAGAGGTGATGGAATTCCAGTTGAGCTATTTCAAATCCTGGAAGATGATGCTGTGAAAGTGTTGCACTCAAGAAGCCAGCAAATTTGGAAAACTCAGCAGTGGCCACAGGACTGGAAAAGGTCAGTTTTCATTCCAATCCCAAAGAAAGGCAATGCCAAAGAATGCTCAAACTACCGCACAACTGCACTCATCTCACACGCTAGTAAAGTAATGCTCAAAATTCTCCAAGGCAGGCTTCAGCAATACATGAACCATGAACTTTCAGATGTTCAAGCTGGTTTTAGAGAAGGCAGAGGAACCAGAGATCAAATTGCCAACATCCACTGGATCATGGAAAAAGCAAGAGAGTTCCAGAAAAACATCTATTTCTGCTTTATTGATTATGCCAAAGCCTTTGACTGTGTAGATCACAATAAACTGGAAAATTCTTCAAGAGATGGGCATACCAGACCACCTGACCTGCCTCTTGAGAAACCTATATGCAGGTCAAGAAGCAACAGTTAGAACTGGATATGGAACAACAGACTGGTTCCAAATAGGAAAAGGCGTACGTCAAGGCTGTATATTGTCACCCTGCTTATTTAACTTCTATGCAGAGTACATCATGAAAAATGCTGGGCTGGGAGAAGCACAAGCTGGAATCAAGATTGCCAGAAGAAATATCAATAACCTCAGATATGCAGATGACACCACCCTAATGGCAGAAAGTGAAGAGGAACTAAAAAGCCTGTTGATGAAAGTGAAAGAGGAGAGTAGAAAAGTTGGCTTAAAGCTCAACATTCAGAAAACAAAGATCATGGCATCTGGTCCCATCACTTCATGGGAAATAGATAGGGAAACAGTGTCAAACTTTATTTTGGGGGCCTCCAAAATCACTGCAAATGGTGACTGCAGCCATGAAATTAAAAGACACTTACTCCTTGGAAGGAAAGTTATGACCAACCTAGATAGCATATTCAAAAGCAGAGACATTACTTTGCCAACAAAGGTTCGTCTAGTCAAGGCTATGGTTTTTCCAATGGTCATGTATGGATGTGAGAGTTGGACTATGAAGAAAGCTGAGCACCAAAGAATTGATGCTTTTGAACTGTGGTGTTGGAGAAGACTCTTGAGAGTCCCTTGGACTGCAAGGAGATCCAACCAGTCCATCCTAAAGGAGATCAGTCCTGGGATTTCTTCGGAAGGACTGATGCTAAAGCTGAAACTCCAATACTTTGGCCACCTCATGCGAAAAGTTGACTCATTGGAAAAGACTCTGATGCTGGGAGGGATTGGGGGCAGGAGGAGAAGGGGACGACAGAGGATGAGATGGCTGGATGGCATCACCGACTCGATGGACATGAGTTTGGGTGAATTCTGGGAGTTGGTGATGGACAGGGAGACCTGGCATGCTGCAATTCATGGGGTCACAAACAGTCAGACACGACTGAGTGACTGAACTGACTGAACTGAATACATACACATATATAACTAAATCACTTTGCTGTACACCTAAAACTTTGTAAATCAACTATACTTAAATTTTTTAAAAATAGATTTATCCATGTTGTTTCAGATAGAAATAGCTTATTTCTTTTTATTGCTAAATAGTATTCCATTGTATGGATATTTCACTATTTATCTATTTTTCAGTTGAAGGGATTGGAGATATTTCCCAATTTGGGCTATTATAAATAAAGCTGCTATTGATGTTCTTGTACAGGCCTTTGTATGGACATATATTTCTTTTTATCTTGAGTAAAAACGTAGGAGTGGAATGACTGAGTCATATGGTGGGTGCCTATTTAACTTTTCAAGGAACTGACAATTTCACATTCTCATAAGCAATGCAGGAGAGTTCCCATTCCTCTGTCACCAACAATTGGTATTGTTAGTGAAAGCAGGTATCAAGAGCTTTAAAACAGTAATAATTCTACAGTATGATCTAGTAACCTCACAAGACCCCCCCAGGTATATGTCCAGCCCTGATTTGTTGGGAGTTGCCCACAGTGTAAACAGAATCAGTGGATTTCAGAGCTGACTGGACGCCTCCAACAAGTAAGCCTTGTCGGAGCTCAAATTTCATATGATTGGGAAATGAATGGACCCTTCTCAATAGAGGACTTCCAGACATGTCTATCCACAGGATCACATTCCAGGGGAACATATACACACACTTGAGGAAGACTGTGAGGGGATGAAGCCACGAGAGATCGATCTGCACTGGCGAGCCAGATTAACTGGGAGGCTCCCTAGCAATGAGCTTTTCCTTCCAGAACACAGCTGTGAAGTGCAGATTCCCACTTATAGAGAAAGCTTTTCCCAAAGGACTCACTGATACTAAGAAAAAGGAAGAAAGTTATCAGTTGAGTCCCCAGACACTTGAATTGAGTTTCCTTGAATTCAACATTCAGAGAGCTACTTTCACTATCCAAAATTCACCTAGCCTCTACAGCTCACGGATAGAGTTGAAGGCACATAGATCTTAAAAGCTCACCCTACTCTTGCCCCACCAACTTACAAAAGTCCTCAGCCCTTGGAGATCCTCCACCTCTAACAAGTCCCTGAGGAGTGTCCCTTACAGGCTCATGGTGATAGGCCCATCTATCACCTAGCAGCCACTGCGCAGGACCTCCACAGCCCCCCTCGGCTTTATCAACGTCCTCACCATGAGCTACAACAAAGAGAGCCTCAGCCCTCTTGCTTCTGACAGCACCCTTCAGAATGCACTGATTCGTGACAATATTCATGTCATAAGTGCTCTCTCCAGACACCTCCCAGCGCCTACAGAGCCACCAGCTTTCCACAACCACAAGGGAGAACGCCCCTCCCTGAGCCTGCATTACTCTGTCCTGTGGGCACCAGAGCATCCTCCAGCACTGTCATGACTCATGGGGTCCTTTGTGCAAATAGTAACTTCTGCTTCCATCCCTAAGCCCTCTCATCATCAAATTTAAGAACTGGGTTAAGACCAGGCTGCAGAGCATCCTTTCCACCACCCTTGTCCTCTCCTTACTTTGCTCCAGGTGCTCTGGCCACCAGAAGTCAGCTCCTTCCTTTTAGGCAAAATCCAAAAAGTCACATAAAGTGTAACTCCTGCAAATAAAGAACTAAGCAGGTCCAAGACCTGTGTTTCCTGCTAGATAATTGCCACTCATATGGCCCAACTCTCCTCAGGTTTAATATGGGTGAACTGAACCCTTCCTGCAAACATAGCCTCCTCCCTACCACTATCCCCTGTCTGTGTCTGCTAGCAAAATTCTCATTCTCCCCAGAGGTAACCAGACCCTCAGAGATCTCTTGCCTCCTTTCTCTCAACTCCACTCCTGGTCACCAAGTCCTAACCAGTCTTTCCTGCTTGCTGCTCTCTTCCTCTGGCCCCAGTTCTACAAACCTCATACCTGGACAATGAGACAGCCCCTCACTGGCTTCCAGCCTTCCTCTCTCTCTGTCTCTCTCCCTCTGGTCCATAGCTGGCCCAGAGCTCAGTGAGAGCAAAGCCACCAAATCACCTCTCTGATCACAGCCCATTCCACATGCCCACTGCGATGCTGGGGTAGACAGTCACCCATAAGCAAAGTCATGTCCTATTACCCCGTGATCACCAGTAACAGTGGCCATCTACTATGCACCTGAGCCAGACCCTTTGAATACTTTATTTTACCAATCTTCACACAACTCTGTGAGGTAGGAGCTATTGCTCCATCTTACAGATAGGAAAAATGAGATCATATATTTAAATTATTTTTCCTCCAAACCTATTATTTTTCCTTAAATTATTTTTCCACTAAACCTATTTGAGGTCTCAAAATTCTGTGAGAATCTAACAAAAGCTACGGACCTCTCATCCAGAAAAATATATGTGCTTAAAAATTATAAGAAATATAACATATGTGTATTATATGTAATATATTTCTTATGGTGCATATTATGCTTGCAATACAAAGTCCTGCATCCTATTTCATGGGATGAGCAGATAGAGTGAAGGAACCCATATGCCCCCTATTGGTGTACTGCCAGGTGAAGAATCCCAGCTTAACAACGTCTTTCACTCTCCCTAGAAGCAGGCATCCAGAATTTTAAGTTAATGGTCTTGAATGGTTGGGATTATTTTTATTTTTCATCTTTATCTTTTAGCACATTCTATCCCCTTAGAATGGGACTAAGGCATCCAGCTCATGACTCTAAAGAAAGACAAGAAGGTGGGTAAGTCATTACACCCCAATTCGCCTAGAAAAGCATATTCCCATTTCCCTAAATGTGTGTGAGGCGTTTCTCCTGGGCAGCCAGTGTGGCTTTGGAAGAGATGAACAGAGCAGAGGCTGTCACTGCAGGGAAAGTAACCCACAAGGTTAAGAAACCAACCACTTTGCTTCAAGATCAGAATTTAATCTGACTGGTGTCAGAAATACTTCCTGGTGGCACCAAGATTTAAACTCATGACACCAAAAGAACAGTGAATGTCCAGCTTTATAATCGCTAAAATGCCCTTGCCAGCCCCGGGTTAATAGGCTGCCATTCAGAACACAGGTTTAGCCGGAAACAAACCACAGCCACGACAAAACAAAACCTCTTCCTCTCCATCTCACTCTCTCCTCCATCCATTCAAAATTTATTAGACATCTACTGGATGCTTGTGGATTCAGAAATGTCCCTGCTTTCAATGAGCTCACCGCCTCCAGGGAGAGACAGATGATTAAATGGATAATTATAGTGTTGTCCGAGTGTGGATAAATGGACATTATAAGGGACAGGTTAAATTAATCAGGAAACGATCATACAATAGAGTCCTATATACCCATTACAAAGAATGATGCAGCCCCATATTTATTGACAGGCAAAAATCTCTTCAGTGTATTAAATGGAGGGGGGAAAGCAGATTGCAAAACAGTAGTTATGGTATTTTGCTCTCTGTAAAATTATATTTCATATACACACCAATGTTGAAAGGATGTTCACCAAATTATCTACCAGTTAGCTCTGAGTGGTATGTTTTCAGGTGATTTTTACTTTATCCTTCATGCTTTTCCATTTTGTTTATACAATTTAATATTTTCAAAAGGAAACCTCTTTCTATAATAAAAATGAGAGGCAATCACAGCAGAAAATTCAATGTGCTAAGTTCAGTAACAGAGATACTGTCACACACAGACACACATGCAGCGAATATACCCCACTCACTTGGAGTGAAAGGCTATGTGAAAGGTCAGTGACTGTGTCTGGAGTTTTCTTCAATTGGGGGTTAGCTAGCTATATGGACCAGAATTCCCAAAGCCAAAGATCTTGGAAAATAAGAAAGGATACCAAATGGCCTGTAGTGTTCCCTACCAACAATGATAACAACTTCCCCATTCGAGCTTCCCTTGACTAATGGAAGCAGTTTGCTCTTGATTCTGCCAGAATACCAACCCCCACCCCCACCATTCTGGCCAGCCCCTATGTACTCCAGCCCTGTGGACCAGTAAACCCACTGAGCCCTAATCCTCTCCTTCACACCTGCCTTCCCCACTCTTACACCCAAACAAGGCTGATCACTGATTCACTTAACAAATACTTACTGAGCTCCCCTGTGTGCTTGGCTTCCGTCGGGAACTAAGGTGTAGAGATGAACGAAACAGGTACTGTCCCCATCTTCATGGACCTGGTGGGGGAGGGGACTGAAACAAAAGTCCTCTGGAGTTAAACTCCCTGCATGTATGTCCCGGCATCCCGCTGACCAACTGGGTTACGTGGGGATATGGCTTAACCTTTCCAGCCTTCAGTTCCCTGTTCTTCCTTTCCTTTCCTTTCCTTGCATGAGTGCTGAGTCATGTCTGACTCTTTGTGACCCCCATGGACTGCAGCCCGCCAGGTTCCTCTGTCCATTGGATTTTTCCAAGCAAGAATGCTGGACTGGATTGCCATTTCCTCCCTGGGGGGATCTTCCCAACCCAGAGTTCGAACCCGCATCTTCTGCATTGGCAGGCAGATTCTTTACCACTGGCCTCACCTGGGAAGCCCCACTGGTAAAGGAGCTGTTAAAGGGGCATAATAACCCTCACTGAGTCACTATGGGGATTAAATGAGATGATGCATGTGACATGCTTGGCACAGAGCCTGACACGGAGCAGCCCCAGATGAAGGTTAATTACTATTGTCACAAGCACTTACATGTGTAGTGAGTTGTGTAAACGAAGAGAGCTTAGAGAGCAGAGCCTGGGAGCTCCCGGCAGGGTCATTGCCTACCTTTCCAGTAACAGTGGCCCCATAGGGTAAAGGGAAATATCATCAGACTTGCCACCATCACTCTCTTTCAGTAAAATCGTGGTCATCAAGGATCCACAGCACTGCTGCAATCTCCTGACCACATGGGCAGTACTGAAAGGAAGGACAAGGCAGAACGTCAATATCTCTCCCAGAAAAATATATGGTAGGAGCCCCACCATGTTGACCTTTTCCACACAGAGTATTTTGATTAACTGGTCATCCTATTCCTCCCCCGCAGGTCTAGAAGGCTATTAAACAGAGAGGGGTGACTGGTCCACCAGTCACATTTTGACTTCATGGAAAAGGTTAAGAGACTGCACAGTAAAGCACAGTGTCTGGAGGAGGAGAGGAACCACAGCGGCAGTCTGGAGGAGAGAGGGGAATGGGAGACAGCGGCGCTGCCCCACCTTGAACCCCTGGTCCTGAGCCAGGCGCGGCCCTTCTGCTGGCCTGTTCATTCCAAGCACCAACATCTGCCCTGAATGCTTCAAGGTAATTAGCACCACATGTTATCAACAGGAAGCTGGTACCCACGGGCACTTGAGATAATTGTTTCAGCACCAGCACGTCTCTGCCTACCGTGAAAGGTCACTGCAGCCGATATATTCCCACCACCCCCATCCCTCTCATCAAATGAAAAAAGCTGTCCCTGTGACTGCAGTTCTATCAGTTCTTTGGTGCCGGGCTCAGGGCATCCACACAAAGGCTTCTCAGATGGACATGTGCTCCAGGAGTTTGTAGTGATTACTTCCTGTGACATCGCAGTGTGGCCATCCCCTCATACTGGCAGTAGTTGAGGAACACAGCCAGGTTTCGTGTGTCTGGGACCTGATGTGCTCAGAAGAAGAAAATACAATTGCATTAGATGACTGTGACCAAAACTGCTCAGGACCCCTGCCAAAGTCCGAGGAAGCATCTTCCAGAGAGCCAGAAGAAGTGGAAATCTCAGTGCCCTGGCCAGTCCTGCTCCAGGAAGGTGACTGAGCCGCAGTCTCCTTCCTCTAGATCTGTGTCCCCTCTCCTGTTCTCTTTTTCCTGACCTCACCCTCTTAATACATCCTCCTCTGGGTCTCACCTTAGCCAGCACTCACCCCCGAACCTCTCATAGCCCTCAGTCTCTCCAGCCTTGTCTGTCCCACCCCAATCCGTCCTCTCTCCCACCAAAGGAGAACTGAGAAGGAGCAGGGGTCCCGGCTATCTTGTTCACCCCCTCTACCTCCAGTGTCCCAAACGTCACTCAGTAAATATTTACGGAGTACATTTTGATCACACAGAAGGCATTGCTATTTGCTAACTGATGCTGTCCTGCTTCCCACTCCACGTAACATGAAATTCAGGAGACTATTAGTCCCCAGGGAGACATAATCAACAAGTTCTTTATTCCAGAGCAAACAGGAGCAAGAAGAATCTAAATTGTGAAGTAAGTCAGCAGCTGGAGGCCCCAGCACGAGTTTCTCAGCAGGCAGCCATGTCCTTCTGTCTGCATGGAGAGCTGATGGCCCCCACAGGTCAAGGCTTCAGACACGGCAGCAAGAAATGCAGGACTGCCCCCAGGCAGCCAGCATGTGCTTGTTACTCTGTGCGCCCAGTCCACGGAGACCTCCTGCACCCGGGTCAGGAACGGGAGCTCGCCTTCTGCAGACACTGACCTCCTACATGGCACCCCCCAGTCCCACCCAGGTGATAGCTGCACCAAGTCACGGGGAAGGGAAATTTCAGTGGCTCCCCTGTCTTCTCCATCAGACCCCCACAAGACCTCCCCCGCAGAGCGCTGGCCACACTGGTTTCTCCCCACCTCTAGAAAATGCCCGCCCCCCCCCCCGGCTCAGGGCCTCTGGCTTGGTTAATGCCCTGCATCCTTCATTTCTCCTTCAGTCACACAGAGGGGCAAATCCCCAGGTGGAACCACAGTCCTCTCCTGCACGCACTTTCTCCTGTTGTCATTTTACTTCCAGCATGTGCTTACTTGGTTAATGCTGGTTTCCCCCACTAGACTGTCATCATCATGAGCACAGGGTCGAGCCTAGGTCTGCTTTTACTAACCACTTTGTCCCCTGTACCTGGCACTCGGGTGGCCGCCCTAGGTATGCATTACCCAAACTGAGTCTTAAGAAGATCCCATTTGCTCAGTTAACAATCAGTGTGCTCAGAGCACACTGATGCTCAAACAGATGCCCAGTGTGAGCATTAGTGTACTCTCGTCTCATGGCATGTAGTAACAATCTCAGACAACAACATCAGCATGTAATACGACCACGTGTAAAACAGTTAGCTAGCAGGAAGCTGCTGTGCAGCACAGGGAGCTCAGCTCCGTGCTCCGTGATGACCTAGACAGGTTGGATGGGGCTGTGGGTGGGAAGGAGGCTCAAGAAGGAGGGGATGTATGTATGCTGCTGCTGCTGCTAAGTCACTTCAGTCGTGTCCGACCCTGTGCGACCCCAGAGACAGCAGCCAACCAGGCTCCCCCGTCCCTGGGATTCTCCAGGCAAGAATACTGGAGTGGGTTGCCATTTCCTTCTCCAATGCATGAAAGTGAAAAGTGAAAGTGAAGTCGCTCAGTCATGTCCGACTCTTAGCAACCCCATGGACTGCAGCCCACCAGCCACCTCCGTCCATGGGATTTTCCAGGCAAGAGTATTGGAGTGGGGTGCCATTGCCTTCTCTGGGATGTATGTATACATATAGCTGATTCATGCTGCCGTACAGCAGAAACTAACACAACATTGTCAAGCAATTATATCCCAATCTTAAAAAATAAAAATAAAAAAACTCCAAGCAGTGTTGTAAGAAAGAAAAGTATTCATTCAACTTTAATGCAGTGTTCCAATTTACCTGAATATGGAATCCTTTTTCTCATTCCTTTCAATATCCTAAGAAGAATAGTGTATCTTAGAACACTAGTTTGGGAAACATTATTCTGGGTAAGGTTTCTGTTTTTAAATATCCTATTTAAACAGATTAGTGAACCCACAATTTTTCAAGAATGCTCTGAACCAAAACAGTGGGGTGAGAAGGATCTGCTGTTCCCAGGCTCTGACTCCTGTCCGCCCCACCCCTGCCCTTCCTTCCCATGGTCTGGGCCATGCCAACTTTGTGCCAAAACCACGCTGATAGATATGGACAGAAAGTTCCAGGCTCATGTCCCTTGGGTTTAAGTCAGGATGAAGAACAGGCTGGAACCTGCACAGGCCTGAAAAGGACCATACTTTTCACATTCACAATCCCTTCATATCACAGGTTGTCCACACAAAGAACAGCAATTGGGCATTCATACTCTTCAGATCGTGTTACTGATGTTTTCCTTTTTGTCTCACAAAAAACCTCAGGAACCAGTAGGTAATTCTGATGTAATTTTTCTTATTTGAAAGAACAGAGGCATGGAGGCCAGTGGGGTGTGACTTGCTCAAAGTCACTCAGCCCCAGAAATGGCAGAGCATGAACAGAGGACAGCTCCTGTGCCTCTCTTCCCTCCACAGGATGAGGTCACTGCTTCTAACTAAAACTCTCCCCAGAACACACAGTTTCTGGCCCAACAAGTCTGCGAGCAGAGGGAACACAGGCAGGCAACCCCAGTTCATCATGAGCCCAACACATCAATGGCAGAGGCTGCAAACAGGTAGTCTCTGAGCTGAATCTAGTGGTTTTTATTCAGTTTAAAGAGTGGTATTACTTCTTAGCTGCCTGCATTCTAAAACCCACTGGAGACCTGGCCCCCTGGGGACTGCATTCCTGTGGCCACCATCAGTGGCACAGGGCTCTCTGTCCTTCCAGACAGGCATGACCCCTCCAGCTTACTCCAGGCCCCAGCCTATGTCACTCATTTATTTGCCTGCTGGGCCCTATGGGCACTGGAGTTTGACCCCTTGCTTTGTATGTGATGGTCTTGTTCACAAGACCACCAAACTCGGAGGTGGGGGCAGAATGGAGGGGCACAGGGATAGCTAAAGAAAGAGGGGGAAAGCACCAAGAAGGACATTTTCTGAAGCCTGGAAGAACTAAAAAGCAAGTTTCTGCAACAAAGAGAAAATACGGACCTAAATTCCCTTTAACCAGCAGTCAAACATTTTAATATTTATGCCTAGACTTTCCCAGGCAATTTTAATTCACATGTGTGCTTTTCCTATAGAAAATAAAAAGGAAGACAGAGGGTACAGAATGTGAAAAATACTCAAAATGCCATCATTTAAATGTAATTGAATCCTTTTCAAAACACGGTGTCCAGTGAAGCCGTTGCCTTGAGAGGTGTTTTGTCAGCTCCCTGCACCACTCAAAACCCAATGAAAGCTATAAAAAGCACCTGCCACCTCAGTGAACTCCAGATTCATTCGCTCTGGGCTTGGATTCTAACGTGGCCCCTTTGCAGCTGGAGCAGAGCTGGGAGCGACAGCTGAGGAACTTCTCAGGCCTGTGACAGGCGACCTTGTCACATTACATTTCAAAGCCACACACTGTGTGAAAAAGAGGCAAAGCCTTCCAGGGTGGCCGCATCCCATCCCCGGCTCTATCAGGCCGGGCTGGCCCTGGGAGGAGAATACTGATGCGGAAATTGCCAACCACACTTTTTCTGAGTCCTTCAGAGTTCAGTAGTTCAAGTTGGCTCTTTCTTAGAGTAAAGTCACCTCGTATGGGCTATGGAATTGGCTGACTGGGCACTGCACGTGTACGGGAATTAATTTCTCCTCAAAGTGAACTCTCGAGTCAGCCCACCTTTCAGTCTCAGGTTCACCTCTGTCTCCACCAGGGAGCCCTCCACCAAGTCTCCAACCTTCCCCGTTCTCACTTTCCTCCCAGCTGCTGGGGTCCTTGGTCTTTTTAATACTTGGTCCGCTTCCTTGAATTATTATTTTCCTTTTCTACCTGGAGATCTTTGTGAGCAGCAGTTAAACAGGCTGGTCCCTCAGGACAGAATAGGGCCTCCTACTTCTCTTTACAAAAACCCATGGTAGGTGTAGGAATGGCCACCTCATGCAGAAGACACTCTGGACGTGAGACTCAGGGGCTCCAAGGATGGCAAAGAAAGAGCAGAAGCACAGGCCTGGCGGACTATGTGGCTGGGAAGATAGGCATCTCAGTGGCCAGTGGCTGGGGATTTCCCAAACCCTTGGCACTGCCTAAAACCTGGGACCTTGGCACTTCCCAGGGGAGAGACAGGACCCAGGAGTGACCAAGGCTGAGCCTCTACCAGCCTGGTAGAATGGGAACTCAGATTTACAGAAATGAAACATATCTCACATCTGAGCCTGTGCACTGGGATTCCCCTTGGCCTCAAATCCAACTGAACGAATGACAGAGAAATAAAGTGTAGATTGTCATCCTCAATGTGGTGGAGGGAGGGATTGAGAACGTGTGGGAGGAAGCTGCAGCATAGGCTCTAGGAGCAGAGAATAAGGTATGAGTGTGTCTCAAGCCTGGGGTCTGTGGATTAGGTTTGCTTATGAAACCACAGCACCCATTTGGATATAATTTCTCTACCGGTCTCAACAGGTGCCCAGAACCTATTGTCAGTCCCCAGAACAAACCACTAGAGGCCACTTAAAGTCCCCAAGGAAGCAAGGCACCTTCTGAGCAGAGAGTTCTTATCCCAGAGAAGGCACCAGGGTGCAAAACCATGGCATGTCATGCTGTAAGTAGCTGTAGCCCACAAAACATGCAGGATAGGAACAAGGTCCCCCTTCACCAACAAGAAGCATGCTGAGCACATGGCTGAATCAAGAATGAATTAATATCCACAGATAATAAATGCTGGAGAGGGTGTAGCGGGTGTGTACTTTTGGTAGGAATGTAAACTAATACAACCACTCTGCAAAACCATATGGAGGTTTCTTTAAAAAAGTAAAAATAGATCTCCCATATGATCCAGCAATTTCACTCCTGAGAATATATACAGAAAACCAAAAATACTAGTTGGAAAATGTGCATGTACCCCAATGTTCACAGCAGCACTATTTACAGTTGCCAAGGTATGAAAGCAACCTGTGTCCATCAAGAGATGAATGTGTTCATCGACAGATGAAGAAGACATGGGCTATAAATACAATGGAATACTACTCAGCCATAACAAGAGATACATTTTGCCATGTGCAGCATGTCCACTTCACTTATGCTAAGTGAAATAGGTCAAAGAATGACAAATACCGTACAATATCCCTTCTCTGTGAAATCTAAAAATAAAGCAAATAAATAAATATAACAAAACAGACTCGCAGATATAAAGAACAAAGTGGTGGTTACCACTGGGGAGAGGAAAGGGGGCAGGGGCAGGGGGAGCAGAGGATTAGGAAGTACAGACTACTGGGTATAAAATAAACTACAAGTATATATTGTAAAGCACAGAGGCTTCCCTGGTGGCTCAGATGGTAAAGTGTATATTGTATAACAAAGGAATATAGCCAATATTTTGTAATAACTATAAATGGACTATAACCTTTAAAAATTATGAATCATTCTATTGTATATATGAAACATATAATATTGTAAATGAACTGCTGCTGCTGCTGCTAAGTTGTTTCAGTCGTGTCCGACTCTGTGCGACCCCAGAGACGGCAGCCCACCAGGCTCCCCCGTCCCTGGGATTCTCCAGGCAAGAGCACTGGAGTGGGTTGCCATTTCCTTCTCCGTGTAAATGAACTATACCTCAAGAAATATACATAATTTCCCTATTACATGTAAATAAATAGGAAAATTCACAAAGGAAGAACAACAACTTTTAAAAATGAATAAATGAGTCAATCCACCAGTGAGGCCCCACCTGAAGCTTTCATCCACTCAAGAAGTATTCATTATACACCCGTTGCCACGTGCCACACACCCTGCAAATGCCCTGGCACAAGAGCTACAGCAGGAGCCAGGTAGACGTGGACAGACACAGTCCCTGTCTTCATGAGGCTTGCCCTCTAAATCGGGGAGAAGACCACCCAAAACTGACAAATAAACTGTTTCAGCTAGGGATCAATACAGATAAAGAGAAGTAAAGCAAGAGAAAATGTTTAAATGTTAGAAGAGAAAATATCTAGACAGTCACCTGCAGGATGGGTGACATTTGGGCAGAGACTTTGTGAAGATCTGAGATGAGCATTCCAAGCAGGGGAAGAGCAGGCACAAAAGGCCTAAGGCCGGAGCGAGTCTGCCAGAGAGAGGGAGGGCCAGTGTGGCTGACGTGGAGGGAGGGCCACAGGCGGAAGGACTACACCACGCCACCACTTGTCATCCACTCGTGCTCTGGGAGCACAACCACCTGTGCCCATGCCAGCCCCAGAGGGCAATGTGAGCGGCAGGCCCAGTGCGGCAGCTCCTACCCCAGACCTTAGCCTCCAGCACTAGTAAGACCCCACAAACCCTGCTCAGAGAGAAGACCCATGGAATGGCGAAACCTCAACAAGATAAAATGGGTACTTTCCAACCCAGAACTTTCTGAACATCACCTTTGGGTCCAACATTTATGTTCGACACTAGCACAAAGGAAATTTTGTCTCAAAGGGTGAGTTACCTCTGTTCTATTTCTGCATCTGGGGAAGTAGGAAGTCCAAACTGTGCCTCAGTTTGAAGAAGATTCCAGAGCTCCTCTCTTCCCTGTTTGAATCACTGAAGGGATGCTGAGTTTCTAGATGGAAACATCAAGAGTGGACAGTTCAATTCAGTCGCTCAGTCGTGTCCGACTCTTTGCAACCCCATGAATCACATCACACCAGGCCTCCCTGTCCATCACCATCTCCCGGAGTTCACTCAGACTCACGTCCATCGAGTCAGTGATGCCATCCAGCCATCTCATCCTGTCATCCCCTTCTCCTCCTGCCCCCAATCCCTCCCAGCATCAGAGTCTTTTCCAATGAGTCAACTTTTCGCATGAGGTGGCCAAAGTACTGGAGTTTCAGCTTTAGCATCATTCCCTCCAAAAAAATCCCAGGGCTGATCTCCTTCAGAATGGACTGGTTGGATCTCCTTGCAGTCCACGGGACTCTCAAGAGTCTTTTCCAACACCACAGTTCAAAAGCATCAATTCTTCGGCGCTCAGCTTTCTTCACAGTCCAACTCTCACATCCATACATAACCACTGGAAAAACCATAGCCTTGACTAGACGGACCTTTGCTGGCAAAGTAATGTCTCTGCTTTTCCTTATGCTATCTAGGTTGGTCATAACTTTTTTTCCAAGGAGTAAGTGTCTTTTAATTTCATGGCTGCAGTCACCATCAAGTGGTCCTAAATTAGCCCTTGTGACTGGGCCTGCAGGGACAGTCTGCACCTATGCTAGAGACCAGAGACCTGCCCTAGAAGGAGCAAGTCTGAGGGAAGTCCAGGGCTGAGGCCAAGTCTCCTCAGTGCACCCCTGGGGTTCTCCTCCATCTCCCAAGCTCTCTGCTCCTTCCGCAGGCTTCTGACCACCTGTCATGTGGAACATTACTGCAGTCTCACCTCCCACTTCACACTGCCCAGACTGCAGGCCCAGTCGTGACCTCACTGCTCTCTGTGTACAACCTTAAAAGGCTCCCACCAGTCCAGGAACAGAGCCCAAGTCCCTCTCACAGTCCCGTCTCTCCCACCATCCACTCCAACACTCAGTCCAGCTGCACCAGAGTTTCCCACAAACCTGGGACTGTGCTCACAGCAAGAGACAGGTTTTTCAGGAGACCCAGTGTACACATCCACACAAGCTTCTGAGACACAGGTTTCAAGAAATGCTGATCCTTAACATATATAACCCTTAATGTTTTTGACTCCAGATTATTCTATTTGCTTTTAAAGCTGGTCATGACATACTAAATGGATTTCGTGACCCACTAACAAGTCATGAACCACAGTTTGTAAAACAACATACAAGAGGGATACTGAAGTCTGAGTCATCTTTTCCTCTTGTCCCTCTGATATTTTAATACAAGCAGTTCTTTCTGGTAGAATTTCCTTTCTCTTCCCCATTCCCCCTTCTTCTTGCTAATGCTGTTGTTTTCAGTCTTGGCTGCACGTTAGAGTCATATGCCTTAAAAATGCCCAGCCCCCAGTGCCCCTGATCTGATGTAATTGGTCACTATGGGGTCCTGACTTCCCAGTGATTCTCAGGCACAGCCAGGGGTTAAAAAGTCCTGGACTCACTCCTAGGTCAGTCTTCAAGTTCATCTGAAACATCCCCTCTAGGAATCAGGAAACAGCCTCTCTCCCCACTCCCACTCTTTCTCTTTCTCAGTAAACACACACACACACACATACACATACATACACACACACATACACATACATACACACACACACCCCACACACACACACACACACTCCCTAGCCCAGTCTCTGTAGCACCCACCACATGTTACTGTGCTTGGGGTTCTTTATGTGAGTGGCTTGAGGGCACAGTCTGTGTCACATCTTATCCCTGTAAACCCATGGTGCTCAGCACACAAAAGCTGGTCAGGAAATATCTGTTACCTGAACCTGTGAGGAAGGTCCAGTCATGATCTCAGTTTACAGGTAAGGAAACTCATCCAGAAGCTTACATAAATGAGCCAGTGTTGTACAGCTAGAAGTGGTAAAGGTGGGATGAGAACTCGGATTACCCAGTTCCAAGGTCAGAGCCTGCTGACCAGCACAGTAGCTTCCCATCATAGCCTGAGAGACAAGAGTTACAGTAAGTCCACAGACCCAACTCACACAGTTACTGCCAGTCCATATGGATGAAGATCCAAAGAAGGCCATCAGGTCACCATTAGGTCACGTAGTAGGGCTATTCCACCCCCACCCGCCGCCCCCGGGTCTTTTCTGGCCCTGGGTTCACACAGCATCCTCCAGGGACTTGGCCTCCAGTCCTCTTTTACTTCTACCCTGCCCTCTCACCAAGGATGCCCCAACCCAGACCCCATACTGCTAATGCTAGTTGAACACTTGCAAATGGACATTCTCAGATCATGACTCATCCCAAACTCATGTTCTCCCTGCTATCACCAGTCTCACCTCTTCCTCTCTGTCTTAATGTTTCCAATTAACTAAGTTCAAAATATCCCAGCCCCAACATGGCTGACTGGCTGCCTCCTCCCAGGCCCCACACCATATCATCCTGGTAGTCACCTGGCTCTCTTATCACTTCCCACACCCTACTTCTCAGCCTCACCACTCTATTGGCCCACAGCCAGCCTGCCCCCAGTTCATCCCCACTTTCCCCTGGACTGCAGGAGTGGTCTCCATACATCTTTCTGTTTCCAGGTTCTCCCCACCTATCGACCCCTCACAAATAGGATACCTGACAAATCCTCCCAAGCCCAGTTCTGGCCAGATCTCTTCCCTATTCAAAATCCCCAGGGAGCCCACACCGGCCTACACTGGTAGATGAAACTCCAGTGGCAAATCCACTGCTGTGACCTGATAGAACTGGGCCTCACCAGCCACATCCGAGCGTAGCTCTGCCATGGGTGCCTGTGCGGCAACTGACGGGTCTGCCAGGTGTGTCACTTCTCAGAGGTGCCTCCTACCCGCACTCATCCAGGCACCAATACCACCCAATTGCAGGAAGGGCTCAAGGAGAAATAATATCGCAGGAGGACCAGCCCAGTAAACCAGATGATTTAGACACTGACTCCCTACTCTCCAAGTTAGGACCATGAAATTGGGTCACAGCTCAGGTTCACTCATAAGCTAAAAGCAGGGCCATGGGATCATGAAACCTTGGCCACGGCAACTGTAAAAAAAAAGCAGGTGGTGATATTAATAGTAACGGTTTCTGGCAGAGCCATGAGAAGGTGACTATGGATAGGGTAGCACGAAATTACGAGGGTAGGAGGGCTAAAGCATGGAGATCCACCAGGCCATGGGACCTCTGAGGGCAATAGGGGAGGGGAATATTGATCCCTGGTATGCCCTCAAGTCAGTTACACTTTCATTAGGGGAGGAGGTTCTGCCAGGATGTCTGTCTGTTCTCAACTAGGTAAGACTCAGAGGTTTTGAGGGAAACATTATTCAGAAACATCCTCCACTCAGCAGAGCTTTCTTTCCTCCCAGAGCTTGGGGAGTTTGGGACCATGCCTCCTCCAACCCACAGCACACAGGGAATCAATCCCTAGGGTCCCATCCCAGGGGGCCCCCAAATCAACCCCTTTCTCTCCCATGCCCTGTCCCTGATTCGGGCCTGATGCTACCTTGCCTGGGTTCAACTGATTGGGGCCCCTACTTTGGCATTCCAAATGCCTAATTGGGAATAATTATAACTCTTAATTATACTTCAATCATTACATACCAACACCGCAGCTGCTTTTAGGTTTTATTTTTCATTAAAGCAATGTTTTCAAGAACCTGTTTAAAACGAAGAGAAAAAACTACTGAATAATCATTTATAATTTAAAAGTAAATAAGAACAAATTATGTTCATGTTTGTGAAACAAAATGCTCTATCTAATCCAGTAAGTTATTAACCTAAAAGTCTCCTTGAGTCACCTGGAGCTTCAGACTCAGGCACTAGACTCAGAGACTCTGAATCTGATTCCAGCATTAATTTCCAGTAACCATAGACCCAAAGATATCTTGCATCCATAGATCCAAAAGCTATGTTTTTTCCAAGAAAGAATGGCAAGGAAAAGGATGGTCAGCTCAGAAGGATGACACTGACAGACAAAAAAGCAGGTGACACAAAAATAATGCCAGGCACCGATAGAGCACTTCCCATCTTGAAGCACATACTCAGATGTACGGGTGCATAACTCCAAGCCTCATTTTCTCAGTGGTTCTTAACCTTTTGAAGATAAAGCTGTGAAAACTTGTCTCCAGAAAAAGGCACTATAAAGAAAGCTGAGCACCAAAGAATTGATGTTTTTGAACTGTGGTGTTGGAGAAGACTCTTGAGAGTCCCTTGGACTGCAAGGAGATCCAACCAGTCCATCTTAAAGGAAATCAGTCCTGAATATTCATTGGAAATACTGATGCTGAAGCTGAAACTCCAATACTTTGGCCATTTGATGCAGAGAACTGACTCATTTGAAAAGACCCTGATGCTGGGAAAAAGTGAAGGCGGGAGGAAAAGGGAACGACAGAGGATGAGATGGTTGGATGGCATCATCGACTCAATGGACATGAGTTTGAGGAAGCTCCAGAAGCTGGTGATGGACAGGGAAGCCTGGCATGCTGCAGTCCATGGGGTCGCAAAGAGTCAGACACAACTGAGCTGAACTGAACCGAGCCAAAAATACACAAGATTTTGCATATAATCTTAAGAGGCTCACAAGATTAATAAGGCTATCTGTAAATTCCTTAAGATATATGATTTGCAACCTTCCCAATGTTCATTTGTTTGTTTCTATAATTTGCATGCCCTAGCATGGAGGCCCTTGCTAATTTTATGCACTACAAAAGTTTTAGGCAAAATTATTTACAAGTCATTCCATAAACATTGACTAAGTGCCTACTATGTTTCAGGCACTGGGCTCCTTGTCAGTGAGGTTGTAATGATAAATCAAATAGGGTCCCTTAAGGAACTCACATTTCAGTGGGTGAGGCAAGGAGAGGATATTTTATATAGTGAGAAGGAATTGGGAGGAAGCTCTGGAAGAATGCTGGTCCCTATGATGCTGCCAAGCTTGGCCGTGCTCCATAGGAAAGCATGGTGGGGTGGGAGGGCGGGGAAGTGCCTCAACACAGATGTGCCATGATGACATTAATGCCAAGACCTGAATCCCATGCTAGGAATGCTGACCCCCTTCAGACAAGCCCTTGAGCCTAACCCAGTGGCCAGAGAGTATGACCAGCTCATCCATGTACTGAGTATTTTCTAAGGACCCAGAAGATCAGAAGAGCCCCTACAGGTCACAGAAGAGCCTCCATGGGTCACAGAAGAGCATTTGGAAACTACCACAAGAGGGTTGGGGAAAAAAAAAAGAAAACATGGTCAAAATATACTGTTGACCCTTGAGTAATGTGGGGTTAGGAGTTCAAACCCTCCACACAATGCAAAACCCAAGTAAAGTTTTTAGTCCTCCCTCTGTATTCATAGTGCCCCTGTATATGGGGTATCTCTGCATCTGGGGTTCTGCATCTGCAGACTCAATTCACCGTGGATCCCATAGTACTTTAGTATTTACTATCAAAAAAAATCCACATGGCAAGAGGACCTGTGCAGTTCAGACTCTTATTATTCAAGGGCCAACTGTTTGAGAAGCAATTAGCCCTGACTAGGACAGAAGGAGGGCTTCTAGGTCACTCAAGTGGTAAAGAATCCACCTGCCAATGCACAGGCCACAGGAGATGTGGGTTTGATCCCTGGGTTGGGAAGGTCCCCTGGAGGAATAAATGGCAACCCATTTCAGTATTCTTGCCTGCAAAATCCCATGGACAGAGAAGCCTGGCGGGCTCCATGGGGTCGCAAAGAATCGGACCTGACTGAGCATGCGCACACACGCACAGAGGCCAGAAGAAGGGAGGTTTCTCAGTGGAGGAGCTATCTAGACTGAGTGCCGAAGGTTGTAAAGAGCCCCCATCAGTGTGGTTGCTAGAACCCTCCAGACACACTGGAACGGAAGGAAGTTGGTGAGAAGCACAGTGCCAACCTCATTTTTTTAACCTCTTCTACCTGTTAATACCAACGGGGGGTTTCCCAGGTGGCTCAGTGGTAAAGAATCCACCTGCCAGGCAGGAGACATAGGGTCAGGAAGATCCCCTGTAGAAGAAAATGGCAACCCACTCCAGTATTCTTGTCTGAGAAATCCCATGGACAGAGGAGCCTGGTGGGCTACAGCCCATGGGGTCACAAAGAGTTGGACACAACTTACAACTAAACAACAACAACAAATCTACCAAGAGCCCTTTTTGTCCACGTCTGTGTCTTTGCATGTTATACACTGTTATCTCTAGACTGCCCTCACAGCCCAAAGCTGGGCTTTCCTAACTTTTGGACAAATACTTCAATCTCTTACTGGTTGACCTTGCTCCCTAAACAATAATGCAGCTTTACAAGGTTTACTTCATTTGTGTGTAGTTCCTTATTTTTACAAATACTTCAATATTAGCTTATGAGAGAAAAAAAAAACCAAAAGCCTATAACAAGAGGGGGAAAAAATCATATAAACTTTGTACAGTTTGGAAAAAGAGGAAAACTATTTTGTGAGCCCAAAGCAGTACATCTTTAGTCTCCACAGTACTCCCTGGACTTAAGCCAGTCAACTACATATTCAATTTGGAAAAGAACAAAAACATAAACATAAAACTTCCAGTTAAATACAACCCACTGATCACAAGCATTTATCTCTTCTTCCTCTGAAAACCCCACTAAAATAATAGCAGAGTAAATTTTAAGTATAACTACCAAGGGAAAAGAGAATGAGAATGGAGGTACCAGAGAATAAACATTTTCTAAGATTTGGGGAAGACAGCAAGTAGACGCAGGGTTGATAATCTACATAGCTAGGTGAAAAAAACAACCAGCAACGCATCCACAAAATAGAGACACTCATGATATACAAGCTAATCCCTTCTTCCCTCACCCCAGCACAGACCTTGGAAAGCCTCCGAATTTAAGGTTCTAGGTGCCATCAAAGGCAGTAGGTGGGTAGCGTGAGACACAAAGTTGAAAATAAGAGGACTCATGAAAAGTCAGAATACAGAATTATTGTGCCTTCACAACCCCAAAGAGCCAGGTGACTAAGTCCACCCACCCAGTTGCCAAAGGTTTACTCTCTGGAGAAATCCATCCAGACAGGCTTTGGACTCAAGAACAGCTGGCGTATTAGAGATAAACGTAGCTTAAGTCTGCAGTTCCCATTCCTCCACTCTGTTCTCAGAAGGCTGAAAACAAAGCATTCCACTCACAGGCTGGAGACTAGAGGATTCATTTCCAGAGAAAAGATGTCCAGATTTCTACATTTGCCTGGTATCACTTGAGTGAAGTGTACTAATAGACATACATCACATGCATGCACACACACACACACACACACACAGTAACCAGCTTTTTCAGGACCCTATTGTGCAATAATACCCAACCAAAGATCATTTAACATTTGAGGAATTTTTCTGATATGAAAAGTAGATCAAAACAAACAGAGAAAAGTAAAGAACAGGTAAACTAAGCTAATCAAGAGAAACAAATGTCAAAATTTTAATAAAAAATAGATACTACATCCAAGAAAAAAAATAAGATTCTCTTTGTTAAGAGAACAGAGTTGGGAAAAAAAAAGAAATCTAAAAGTAAAAATAAGATAGCTCAAATAAAAATCAATAAAAACCTTGGAAAACAAAGGATTTACCCCAAAACTAGAGTTTTCACCTAGCTTCCTCCCTCTTTTCTAGAAATAAAGACCAAAGAAAGGGAGATAATTGAACATGGGATGCAAAAGATAATGGATTAATGGTTTCAAATAAGTTTTTAACCTGAGATTTCTTAACCAGCTAAGCTATCATTCATGTGAGAATAAACAAGTTCATTTTCAGAGTTGAAAGAACTCAAAACTTAAACAAGGGATCTGAAGCAGGAAAGCTGTTACTATTTCTGGGTGACACTGTGCCACAGGCCTAGAGAATAATCAGTTTAGAAGAAGCAAGATAATCGATGCTTCTAGAAAGGAAGACTCCAGAAGAAAACCAACATCACAGAATTGATAGGCTATCTATGTGTGTATTTAGAAAAAAAGTGTGATAGAAGTGTAGAGGTTGCTAATGAAAAAGAAATGAAGGTTATGCAAAAAGAAAATTCTGCAAGTAAAAAGTAGGAGGGGGGAGACATTAACTCTAGGAAAACAAAACAAAACAAAAATTCCTCCAAAAAGAAAACAACTGTAGTACTGTACTTAGCTTGTCCATAAACTAATCATAGTCATGTAACCATTGATTTCAAATTCAAATAAAATGTACTACATAATCATACTGGAAGGATGGGGAGGTAGCAGTGTGGTGAGAAGTGGACGGTAGGTAGAGGACTGTGTGTGAGAATTCCAAACCCACCCAGACGCTGAAAAGAATGCAATGATGTCTAAAGTGGGGACATTAAGAAATGGTAAAATATATAAGCTACAAGGACATATTGTACAACACAGGGAATATAGACAATTTTATAATAACCATAAATGGAGTACAACCTTTAAAAATTGTGAATCACTGTTTGTACACCTGTAACATAATATGGCACCTTAACTCTCTATCTCAATAAATAAATAAACAGAAAGAAATGGCAGTGTTAATATATTATCTGTAAAAACAGAGTTAAGTTCCCCCCAAAATATTAAAGATGTGGAAAGCAGCTGACTCGGGGACATAACTAAAAAGGGATGAGGGAGGGACATTTGACTGCTACTTTTCATTTTAAGTATTTAATGACTGCATATATTACCTTGGGGCTTCCCAAATGGCCCAGTGGTAAATAATCTGCCTTCAATGCAGGAGACGTGAGTTTGATCCCTTGGTGGGTAAGATCCCATGTGGGAGGACATGGCAACCCACTCCAGTATTTTTGCCTGAAAAATCCCATGGACAGAGCAGCCTGTTGGGCTACAGTCCATGGGGTTAGAGAGTCAGACATGAATGAAGTGACTGAGCATGGCATAGTACATATTATCTTGATAAAAGTACATTTTATTTTTTAAAATAACATATGAAACATGACCATGTCATTTAATAATATGTTTAAATGTTAAGAAGCTTCAAGGATTTTGTTATAGTTTCAGTTCTCTGAGAACAAACACACTCTTATAACACATGTCTATTGTTCAATGGCCACCTAGTCACTTTTGACTTTAGTTCAGACACATGTTACACACAAAAACAGGGGTATGACTGCTAACATTTTCCTACTGCTGCTGCTGCTGCTGTTAAGTCGCTTCAGTTGTGTCCAACTCTGTGCGACCCCTTAGACGGCAGCCCACTAGGCTCCTCTGTCCCTGGGATTCTCCAGGCAAGAATACTGGAGTGGGTTGATTTTCCTACTATTCAGTAGCTAATGGTTCCCCAGGCCTCTGCAGTCCAGGCTTGGACTAATAGTTTCATGATTGGCCCAACCTGTCTGGCCCACATGCTAATGACCTCATTCATTGTTCTGTATGATAACAACAGTTGAGCCATGATTTTCAACAGCTGGAGCCCTGAGCAGCCTGCCAGGCCCAGCCAACACTCCTGCTGTTAAAGAAACCACCTGCCCCTCAGCAGAAGCCAGGAAGCTGCTCAGACCAACTTGCTACCCTGGCTCAACACTGAGTATCGTGTCCTCTCCCAATACATCCTCAGTAGGAACATGATAAAAATGTCTTTTTGCAAGGTAATAATCTCATAATTGTGACAATTAATAATCTCCCTGTTGTGAATGTCATATCTTCCCAAGAAGTCAGCAGCAGTTAGGTTCATACAATCTGTGATGCCTCCTGGGGCTGGGGTCCTGAATAGTCACTGCATCTGGACCCTCCTTCCCAGAGGTGCCAGGGGCTCTCCTTCTGCCCTGATGTGGAAGCCAGCCTGTGTGATATAAGCCTGCTATTGAGTAGACTACCAAATGGGCCAGGCTTGACTTGGACAGCCTCAGTTCAAATCCAATCACATCCTAATCAGGCTTAATTGAGATTAATAACCTCTCACAATGGCTCTTAGCTAGTTCATCAACAGATATCCTGCTAAGGAAACAGCTCCGCCAGCCTCCAGTCTGGCCACAATTTCTACCCTTCTCCATCCCCACCCTGGCTCCCAGCCCATCAAACCACCCAACCCAGCAGGAATGGAAGAAAACACCAAGGGCACTGTCAGGACTTTGAGAAGATGGGACACACCAAAGCAGAACTACTACTGAGTCAGAAACATCGCAGCCCAGGCATGAACCTCTTTGCCCCACTCTGATGGCCCCTACAGGGTAGACGCAGTGAAGTCCTAGAAGCAGTGTGTCCATCATTGTTTCTGGACAGACCAGACCTAGACCTTCTGCACTGTGGCTTATGCTTTCCAGCTCTGCCCACCTTGGCTGCCACACTGGACCAAAAGTTTACATCCGTCATTCATTTCCTCAAAAGATGCTTGTTAAGTACCTACTATGTTCCAGGCACTGCATGATAAACTATAATTTACTGGAGAATAAGACCGACAAGGTACTTGCCCTTGGGAGTTTAGAGTCTAGGCAGACAAAGTCAGTAATTTCAACATGCAGACATGGCCCAGCAAATTTTAATAAGGGCTGTGAATTGGGAGTGATGGATGGATAGTAGAGTGAAGAGAGGGTACCTGATTTAGATTAAGGGTCAGACAAGACCTCCGTAGGGCCAAATGAAGGATGAGCAAGAATTACCTGGATGTGGAGAAAAAGAGCATCCCCATCACAGGCACAGTCTGTGCCATGTCCCTAAGGTGGGACCAAGACAAGTGATTAGTACAGCTGTCACAGAGACAACAAAGCAAAAAGAGGCCACAGCAGTCCAGAGAGGCTGAATTATGGCCAGTCGTGTAGGCCCAATGGGAAGTTACTTAGGCAGGACAGCCCTCTGTGGTTTATGGTCAAGAATCTGCCTGCCACATGGGAGACCTGGGTTCGATCCCTGGGTTGGGAACATCCCCTGAAGAAGGGAATAGAAACCCACTCCAATGTTTTTGCCTGGAGGATTTCATAGACAGAGGAGCCTGGCAGGCTTCAGTCCATGGGTTGCAAAGAGTTGGACACAACTAAGCTACTAACACTTCCACTTTCATTCTTCACTGGGAAACTTTATTGCAGTTTCCCATTCAGAAAACACTTTCCCAGAATAAGTATATACTAAGATGATAAGACTGACTCTCCCACACCATGGGTGAAATCAGTGTCACATGGTCAGTGGAAGGGACAGCCCTAAAGAAATTCTAGGTGCTTCACTGCCTGGGCACATGGAGGCCACAGGGGAGGAACGCAGGCTCCTGACCTCAAGAGGCTGGAAAGAAAAGCCAGGTCAGCCTATGGCTCCCCAAACAAGAAAGGCCCCTTCAGACCCCTGCTCTCAGTTCAGTGCAGTCTCTCAGTCGTGTCCGACTCTTTGTGACCCCATGAATCGCAGCACACCAGGCCTCCCTGTCTATCACCAACTCCCGGAGTTCACTCAAACTCATGCCCATCGAGTCTGTGATGCCATCCAGCCATCTCATCCTCTGTCGTCCCCTTCTCCTCCTGCCCCCAATCCCTCCCAGCATCAGAGTCTTTTCCAATGAGTCAACTCTTCGCATGAGGTGGCCAAAGTACTGGAGTTTCAGCTTCAGCATCATTCCTTCCAAAGAAATCCCAGGGCTGATCTCCTTCAGGATGGACTGGTTGGATCTCCTTGCAGTCCAAGGGACTCTCAAGAGTCTTCTCCAACACCACAGTTCAAAAGCATCAATTCTTCGGTACTCAGCCTTCTTCACAGTCCAACTCTCACATCCATACATGACCACAGGAAAAACCATAGCCTTGACTAGACTAACCTTTGTTGGCCAAGTAATGTCTCTGCTTTTGAATATGCTATCTAGGTTGGTCATAACTTTCCTTCCAAGGAGTAAGCCTCTTTTAATTTCATGGCTGCAGTCACCACCTGCAGTGATTTTGGAGCCCAAAAAAATAAAGTCTGACACTGCTTTCACTGTTTCCCCATCTATTTCCCATGCTGCTCTAATGGGGTTCTTTTAACTTAGGACTTCAAAAAGAAATAAAACAAGCTGAAAGGAACCGAACTTCACTTAAGAATGAGAATTCTGAAAATGTACCAAGTAATACTTTTTACATGGACACATACATTCCAAGCTCAGTCTAAGGCATTCTCTGCTAAGGGGCGGTCCTGAGAGTCAGTATTGTAAGAATTAGGAGGGGAGGGATGGGTCTCTGTTTCTTCAGATGGAAAAGCAAGAAAATCCCCTGCTAGTTTACCTCAGCCCCATTAACTCACACTCTGCACATGGGCTATTCAAAGAAGCACTTCATAGAGAATCATAATTGAACACTTCAAAAAACTTCAACGCTGAATATATTTTTTGATGGGGCCTAGAAGGTAACAGCTTTAGTCCCAAGAGTTTGCATTGGCACCAACAGCCTGTACCAAGCCTTTAAGTCGACCCAACCCTTGGGAATAGCTTTTTTTTTTTAAATTGGAAATGGGCCCTTACCTCATCCATTGTGGCTCGAATACCGTGTCTATTACCCAAACTGCTGGCTACAAAAGGAGAGAACCTGAGATGACTGTCACAGTGAAAACTGCAATTACTCATGGCTCCAGCTCACCTTTGTGCTTCCTCATCTCTGCACCTTTTCAATCAAGTGTTTTTTCCAAAACTACTGAAACTTGAGCACTCGGCTGTGTTCCTGTGTGTTGTTGCCAGAATTCTCTTTCCTAAACATCCTAGGAAAGTCAGAGCCTCAAATTCTTGTCCTGTCTCACTCCTCTTGTCTGCAGACATTGAGTAGGGTATCCCAAGCCTTGCCAAAGTCTCCTTTGGAAAACTGAGTCTTGGGAAGCTCTCTGCAGAGCAAAGGGTTAGAGCAGGTAAAGAAGTACAAACAAGGCGCCTTTGGCTGAAAGGGAAGCAAGCACTTTCCCGGGGCAGATTACAGAGTTCCCCAAAACCTAAAACTACAAATCAGATCAGATCAGTCGCTCAGTCGTGTCTAACTCTTTGCGACCCCATGAATTGCAGCACACCAGGCCTCCCTGTACATCATCAACTCCCGGAGTTGACTCAGACTCAAGTCCATCAAGTCAGTGATGCCATCCAGCCATCTCATCCTCTGTCATCCCCTTCTCCTCTTGCCCTCAATCCCTCCCAGCATCAGAGTCTTTTCCAATGAGTCAACTCTTCGCATGAGGTGGCCAAAGTACTGGAGTTTCAGCTTTAGCATCATTCCTTCCAAAGAAATCCCAGGGCTGATCTCCTTCAGAATGGACTGGTTGGATCTCCTTGCAGTCCAAGGGACTCTCAAGAGTCTTCTCCAACACCACAGTTCAAAAGCATCGATTCTTCGGCGCTCAGCCTTCTTCACAGTGCAACTCTCACATCCATACATGACCACAGGAAAAACCATAGCCTTGACTAGACGGACCTTTGTTGGCCAAGTAATGTCTCTGCTTTTGAATATGCTATCTAGGTTGGTCATAACTTTCCTTCCAAGGAGTAAGCCTCTTTTAATTTCATGGCTGCAGTCACCATCTGTAGTGATCTTGGAGCCCAGAAAAATAAAGTCTGACACTGTTTCCACTGTTTCCCCATCTATTTCCCATGAAGTGATGGGACCGGATGCCATGATCTTTGTTTTCTGAATGTTGAGCTTTAAGCCAACTTTTTCACTCTCCACTTTCACTTTCATCAAGACGCTTTTTAGTTTCTCTTCACTTTCTGCCATAATAGCAGCATACAAAGCAATCCATGATACAAACTCCAACTGTTCCCTCCTCTCACTTCCCACTGGCTTTGCCTGAACTTAGGGACTCGCCACTCCTCTTCCAGACTGTTGTAGCAGCTTCCCTGCCTCCAGCCTGGCCTCTCTAATCTAGCTCCCCCATTAGGACCACACTTCTATCAGAGTGATTTTCCCAAATTCAGTTGTGACTCTGTCACTCCCACACTGAACACTCTTCAACAACCACCCACTGCCTATTAGAAAAAGTCCAACCAAGCTCCCTGGAGTAATGCAGATGGTCTTTCATGATCCATGATCTCCTGTGACCTGCACTGTCTCATACAGTAAGACCCTACATACAAACCTTTAAGTTGCAGACTCTCAAAGATGTGAACATATGTTCCATCAACATCAGGCATGAGTGAAATTGCAGCTTGCCCTCTGTCTCTCATTGATGATGGTCCTTCAGCTCCACCATCCTCCACCTCCTCTCCCTCCTCCAGTCAGTAACTCTTCTTACCTGTTCACTAGATGCCAGACGCTGTATGCCAGCTGTTATACTACTGTACTTTTTAAGGCATGGTACTGTAAATTTTTTAATGTTTTATTTATTGTTTGTCTCCTTTTTATGTACTATTTGAATGAATAGTATTATAAACCTATCACAGTACAGTACTATATAGCTTATTGTGGCAGCCAATTGGGTACCTAGGCCAACTCTGATGGACTTATGAACATGCTCTGGGAACAGAGCTCCCTTGTATGTAGGGGACTTGCCATATTCCCCTCACTCTTCTCTTTCCCCAAGATGCACATCCTTCCACTCAACAGAAATGCATCACCAGTGACTATTCCTGGGTTGTGCCTGCATGAGGTTTGCATGCCCGGGCCTTTACACATGACCTTCTCCCTGCCTGGGATGCTTTCTCCCTCTGCCTTATCTGTTCATAAACACTCACCTAAATGTTCCCTCCCTCTAAAGCTGTCTGTTCTTGTCTGATAACAGGTCTGCTCCTGCATTGTCTAGTATGACCTATAACACCACGTGGCAAGTGATGATTTACAGGTTTGTCTACCCCACCAGATTAAGTTCCCCAGAACATAGATTTTAAAAGTTTATCCTTCTCCAGTCCCTTATCCAGCACCTAGAGTGAAAGGATCTTTACCTTGTCCTTATCCATAACTAGAATCATTTTCATTTTACATTTGAAAAAACTGAGGCCCAAAGAGGTGAGTCACAATGCTCATGGGCAGTAGACTTGGATCTAAAAATCAGTTTATCCAAATCTTAATCCAGAGGATTTTCCACCAGGGCTCCCTTCCCACATGGGGCTGGGCCTGTCCATCTCTGCAGAAGGTGACATCTTCAATCTTAAGTCCCATTCGTCAGAGTCACTTGATACAGAGGCCTCTGGGGTCTGATGTCAAGGGCTGCCATGTTACTGTGTTGCCTTTTTCTCCCATTTCCAGGGAGCTCACTAGACTCCCCAGCAGCAGGTTAACATCAGATACCATAGCTCACTCAAGCCCCTGAAAGTCCATAGAAGGCCTCATGCAAAGCATTTTTGTCAAGGAGTAGAAAAATGGCCTGGTTGAAAGGCCTTGGACAGAGGGTCAAGGCCGAGACATAGCAGAGGGGCTGAGGGCACCTACATCCTCCACATTGTCTTAACCTCCCAGAGTCGTAAGTACAGAGAAGGCCATCAGGAGGGAGCCTTTAATTACCTGCAGGTGTCCCAATTAAGCAGTATTGCCTCCCCAATTAGCAGTCCCTTCCATTGGAAATCATTAGGCTTAATTCCATTTCCCAGGAAACATCTTAATCAAGCAAGCTCTGTCCGCAGCTCCTGAGGCAGCCAGACTCCTGCTGACGTCAGCCTGGCCCTGTCTGGCCTAGATGATGATGCTAAATTGGGTTCTGGGTCAATTTCCCAATTAAATACATTCCCTGGGATTACACAGTTTTCTAACGTTTAGCCAGACCAAGAGACTATGTTTCTTGAATTACTTATTAAAGGTAAGAGCATGTTCAAAGAAGGCCCTTCCCTAAAGAAGGTGATAAACTTGTAAACATACTCCCAAAAAGCATCCATTAGAAAAAATAAATCCTGGTCAAGCCCAAGATGGCAAAAGAGTAGGAAGCAGAGTTTGCCTCCCTCCATAGACACACTGAAACTATATCTATAGGTGGGACGATTCACACAGAACAGCTACTGAATGTAGACAGAAGACCTCAGAGGACTGAAAAGACAAGAAAACCTCCACATAACTGGGTAGGAAAAAAAAGACAAAGAAAAAAGAAGGAATCAGACCGAGGCCTGCACCCCAAGAAGGGAGCTGTGAAGGAGGAAAGGCTCCTCACCAGCAGAGAGATTAGACTAGATGGAGGGAGAATTTTGGAAACTTCCGAGGGGAGAGCAGCAACCAGTCTGTGGAGGGCAAAATGGAGAGGAACCTGTACAGAGGGTTGGCACTGCCACCAGGTGCCCACAACCTGAGATACTCCTGTCAGTGAGGGTGGGGGTCAGCGGCTGAAGTTCAGACTCTGAGGTTCAGTCCCAGGGACAGAACCAAGGTTAGGTGTGGAAACAGCCTGAAAAGGTCAGGCCATCGAAACTCAGGATGGACTAGGAAGAAGCCTTGGCCTGCCAGAAAGACAAGGCACCGTTGTTGGGAGGTGCATAAGGAGAGGGGCAGGACCACCACAGGAATTTCTTTCCCTGTGAGAGCTCCCAGACTATAAGACTCTCCCCACAGGAGCTCCAGCTGCAGTGTGAGTCACTGCTGCCATCTTGGGCTCCAGAGGCCACCACTGGCTGCCTCTTCCAACTCACAGGCAGATGCCAGGCCCTACCACTGTTGACCTAGAAGGGCACAGATGGCTCCAGCCACTAGCCATTCCACCAGTGTGCCCCGGGACCCACCCCCACTGACTCAGAAGGGTGCAGACAGCTCCCCGCACTAGGAACTCCACCAAGACCTGCCTACACTGTCCAGGGAGGGTGCGGATAGCTCCCACAACTAGGAAACTGCCGATGGGTACCAGGACCCACCCAGCTATCCTAGGAGGGCATGGATCACTCCCCCACTAGGCACTCCATCAGCAGATACCAGGACCTGCACCACTGTCCTGGGAGGGTACAGAAAACTCTGCTACTAGGAAATCCTCCAGTGGGTGCCAGGACCCACCGCAGTGATCCAGGACAATGCAGACAGATCCCGTGCTAGGAAATCACCCAGAGTAGGAGCTGAAGCTGTTAGGGGAAGCACACGGACTGAAACCGCTCACCCTGGCCAGGCACCATAGTTACCATTTGCATGAGCTGTTTTACAACAGGAGATTCTGACATAAACCACAGCAAGATCTTTTTAATCCACCTCCTAGAATAAAGAAAATAAAAACAAAAATAAATAAATGGTATCTAATTAAACTTAAAAGCTTTTGCACAACAGAGGAAACCATAAACAAAACAAAAAGACAACTTTCAGAATGGGAGAAAATATTTGCAATCAAACCAACCAACAAAAGATTAATCTCCTAAATATACAAATAGCTCATGCAGCTCAATATCAGAAAAAATGAATAAACCAATCAAAAAATGGGCAGATCTCAACAGACATTTCTCCAAAGAAGACACACAATGGCCAAAAGGCACATGAAAAGATGCTCAACATCACTAATTATTAGAGAAATGTAAATCAAAACCACAATAAGGTTCTCACAGGAATCAGAATGGCCATCATCAAAAAATCTATAAACAATGAATGCTGGAGAGGGTATGGAGAAAAGGAAACTCTCCTACACTATTGGTGAGACTGTAAATGTACAGCCACTATTGGAGAACATTATAGAGGTTCCTTAAAAAATTAAAAATAGAGTTATGATGTGGTCCAGCAGTCCTGTTCCTGGGCACACACCCAGATAAAGTCATAATTTTCAAAGATACATGCACCCCAGTGTTCACTGTTTACAAATCCAAGGACATGGAAGCAACCTAAATGTCCATCAACAGAGGAGTGGATAAAGAAGACGTGGTACCTATATACAATGGAATACTACTCAGCCACAAAAAATGAACAAAATAATGCCATTTGCAGCAACATCGATGGACCTAGAGATTGTCATACTGAGTGAACTCAGACACAGAAAGACAAATAGCATATGATATCACTTGTATGTGGAATCTAAAGTTTAAAAGGTACAAATGAACTTATTTATAAAATAAATTTATATACAAAATGAACTTATTTACAAAAAGTAGAGTCACAGATAAGGCAATGGCACCCCACTCCAGTACCCTTGCCTGGAAAATCCTGTGGGCGGAGGAGCCTGGTGGGCTGCAGTCCATGGGGTCGCAAAGAGTCGGACACGACTGAGCGACTTCACTTTCACTTTTCACTTTCATGCATTGGAGAAGGAAATGGCAACCCACTCCAGTGTTCTCGCCTGGAAAATACCAGGGACGGGGGAGCCTGGTGGGCTGCCGTCTATGGGGTTGCAAAGAATCAGACACAACTGAAGCAGCAGCAGCAGCAGTGTCACAGATGGAGAAAATAAACTCGTGGGTTCCAGGGGATAAGGGGTGAAGATAAATTGGCAAATTGCAGTTGACATATACACACTCAGTTCAGTTCAGTCGCTCAGTCGTGTCCAACTCTTTGCAACCCCATGAATCGCAGCACGCCAGGCCTCCCTGTACATCACCAACTCCCGGAGTTCACTCAAACTCATGCCCATCAAGTCTGTGATGCCATCCAGCCATCTCATCCTCTGTTGTCCCCTTCTCCTCCTGCCCCCAATCCCTCCCAGCATCAGAGTCTTTTCCAATGAGTCAACTCTTCGCATGAGGTGGCCAAAGTACTGGAGTTTCAGCTTCAGCATCATTCCTTCCAAAGAAATCCCAGGGCTGATCTCCTTCAGAATGGACTGGTTGGATCTCCTTGCAGTCCAAGGGACTCTCAAGAGCCTTTTCCAACACCACAGTTCAAAAGCATCAATTCTTCCGCACTCAGCCTTCTTCACAGTCCAACTCTCACATCCATATATGACCACAGGAAAAACCATAGCCTTGACTAGACGAATCTTTGTTGGCCAAGTAATGTCTCTGCTTTTGAATATGCTATCTAGGTTGGTCATAACTTTCCTTCCAAGGAGTAAGCCTCTTTTAATTTCATGGCTGCAGTCACCATCTGCAGTGATTTTGGAGCCCAAACAAATAAAGTCTGACACTGTTTCCACTGTTTCCCCATCTATTTCCCATGAAGTGATGGGACCGGATGCCATGATCTTCGTTTTCTGAATGTTGAGCTTTAAGCCAACTTTTTCACTCTCCACTTTCACTTTCATCAAGAAGCTTTTTAGTTCCTCTTCACTTCCTGCCATAAGGGTGGTGTCATCTGCACATCTGAGGTTATTGATATTTCTCCCTGCAATCTTGATTCCAGCTTGTGTTTCTTCCAGTCCAGCGTTTCTCATGATGTACTCCGCATATAAGTTAAATAAGCAGGGTGACAATATACAGCCTTGACATACTCCTTTTCCTATTTGGAACCAGTCTGTTGTTCCATGTCCAGTTCTAACTGTTGCTTCCTGACCTGCATACAGATTTCTCAAGAGGCAGGTCAGGTGGTCTGGTATTCCCATCTCTTTCAGAATTTTCCACAGTTTATTGTGATCCACACAGTCAAAGGCTTTGGCATAGTCAATATAGCAGAAATAGATGTTTTTCTGGAACTCTTTTGCTTTTTCCATGATCCAGCAGACGTTGGCAATTTGATCTCTGGTTCCTTTGCCTTTTCCAAAACCAGCTAGAACATCAGGAAGTTCACGGTTCATGTATTGCTGAAGCCTGGCTTGGAGAATTTTGAGCATTACTTTACTAGCATGTGAGATGAGTGCAATTGTGCAGTAGTTTGAGCATTCTTTGGCATTGCCTTTCTTTGGGATTGGAATGAAAACTGACACTACCATATATTAAATAGATAACTAATAAGAATTTGCTGTATAGCACAGGGAACTCTATTCAGTACTCTTTAATAGCCTATATGGGAAAAGAATATTTTAAAAAAATGTGGATGCATGTATATGTATAACTGATTCACTTAGCTGTATAACTGGAACTAACACAACTTTGTAAATCAACTATACTCCAATTTTTTTTAATTTAAATAAAAAATAAATAAATCTCAAACACCATAGGTTGAGAGCTACAAAGCACAGCATGTGTAAATGATTTAAGGCAGGAAAATTAAAGGTGCCTTCATTATCAAAGCCAGAGGAGCCCCATTTCTCTCCCCTTTCTTTTCCTTCACTATTCGCCCAAATTATTAAATTCAGGGAGATCTTTCCAGGTGCAGATGCCCACAGAACTTTTAAAGTTCTCAGTGTCTAAATTCAAAACATTTTAGTCAAAAGGTGAGGGAGAGGGACTAAAGAAAGAAGAGAATTTGGAGTTGTCCCCTGCTTGGATGACTGTCAACAGAATTGCAGCCTAATCCATGTCAGCACTGAACACAACCGCCAACCACCAGATTTACAGATTACAGATGCTCCTTCTTGGTTGTGTCCAACTTGCTTCTTTCAAATTCAGAGAGCCCTACTCTCATGCTGACAAAGGGTTCATCACCAACCAAGGGGCTCTCTTCCCCTGGATACACCAGCGTGAAATCCTTTAGACTGGTGTTGCTAAAGTACCTCCCCTCCCTACCCCCAGCATGGCATCCTCCTGGCACTTCACTGCTTTATTTCTTCCTTCCTCTTGCTTCATTCCCAGCAGACTTAAACCTCATGGAAAGAAGAAAGGGAGGGAGAAAAAGTACAAGATGAACTTGGTTCAATCACAGTTTAGAGTCCCTGGAAACTTATCCACGAAAACTCTGCAAATGCATCTTAATTTTCACTTTGAAATAGACTAGAAGTTCAAATCAAATTCTGTTTCCTTTAACTTTTTTTATATCCATGTTAATCACATTCCTATGAAATTGAAGAGAGAGAAGTGCCCCTCTCCTTGATGCTAAATTTAATATGGAGATGATTAGAAGTGCATTTGCCATTGTTGCCTGGAGAGCTCCATGCATTAGCCCTTCAAAAATTAGATCAACACCTAACCATTCCTGCCTCTCCCCAAGTCCTCATCACAGTGCCAGCCTCTCTCTAAACGTGTGTGTGTAAAATTTGTCTGAAGTCAATTGTTTTGTATTGACTTTTACCATTTATCCCCTCTCTTCCCCAAAGACAACACTGTTTAGATCTGATAAAGCATCTGGCCTGTTAGATGAGCCAGTCTTTCTCCCTTACAGAAATACTGATTGAAAATGTCTCTGCTGTGATAGTGGATAGAGACAGTTCCCAGGTGTGAACCACAACCTGTCACTGGGTTCAGTTGTAAAGCCTTCTGGTTGGAGAAAATGGGACTCTTCAAATTTTCCTTAACAAGTCTCAAGTCAGCCCTGTGAATTCAGATAACATGTGCCCTGTGCCTTGTGACCCAGTCCGTCTAGCCTTTGTGCCTACTCAAGGGAGTAAGCCAGGTTAAAGCCGTGTAATGATAGTACCGGTGGTCACGATATTAATAATAAATTGTTACTAATAATAGATAATTGTTGACTCCTAACTATGTTCTCAGTTCAGTTCAGTCACTCAGTCATGTCCGACTCTTTGCGACCCCATGAATCGCAGCACGCCAGGCCTCCCTGTACATCACCATCTCCTGGAGTTCACTCAGACTCAGGTCCATTGAGTCTGTGATGCCATCCAGCCATCTCATCCTCTGTCGTCCCCTTTTCCTCCTGCCCCCATCCCTCCCAGTATCAGAGTCTTTTCCATTGAGTCAACTCTTCACATGAAGTGGCCAAAGTACTGGAGTTTCAGCTTTAGCATCATTCCTTCCAAAGAAATCCCAGGGCTGATCTCCTTCAGAATGGACTGGTTGGATCTCCTTGCAGTCCAAGGGACTCTCAAGAGTCTTCTCCAACACCACAGTTCAAAAGCATCAATTCTTTGGAGCTCAGCCTTCTTCACAGTCCAACTCTCACATCTATACATGACCACAGGAAAAACCATAGCCTTGACTAGACGAACCTTTGTTGGCAAAGTAATGTCTCTGCTTTTGAATATGCTATCTAGGTTGGTCATAACTTTCCTTCCAAGGAGTAAGTGTCTTTTAATTTCATGGCTGCAGTCACCATCTGCAGTGATTTTGGAGCCCAAACAAATAAAGTCTGACACTGTTTCCACTGTTTCCCCATCTATTTCCCATGAAGTGATGGGACCGGATGCCATGATCTTCGTTTTCTGAATGTTGAGCTTTAAGCCAACTTTTTCACTCTCCACTTTCACTTTCATCAAGAGGCTTTTTAGTTCCTCTTCACTTTCTGCCATAAGGGTGGTGTCATCCGCATATCTGAGGTTATTGATATTTCTCCCGGCAATCTTGATTCCAGCTTGTGTTTCTTCCAGTCCAGCGTTTCTCATGATGTACTCTGCATATAAGTTAAATAAGCAGGGTGACAATATACAGCCTTGACATACTCCTTTTCCTATTTGGAACCAGTCTGTTGTTCCATGTCCAGTTCTAACTGTTGCTTCCTGACCTGCATACAGATTTCTTAAGAGGCAGGTCAGGTGGTCTGGTAGTCCCATCTCTTTCAGAATTTTCCACAGTTAATTGTGATCCACACAGTCAAAGGCTTTGGCATAGTCAACATAGCAGAAATAGGTGTTTTCCTGGAACTCTTTTGCTTTTTCCATGATCCAGCAGACGTTGGCAATTTGATCTCTGGTTCCTCTGCCTTTTCTAAAACCAGCTTGAACATCAGGAAGTTCATGGTTCACATATTGCTGAAGCCTGGCTTGGAGAATTTTTAACATTACTTTACTAGTATGTGAGATGAGTGCAACTGTGCAGTAGTTTGAGCATTCTTTGGCATTGCCTTTCTTTGGGATTGGAATGAAAACTGACCTTTTCCAGTCCTATGGCCACTGCTGAGCTTTCCAAATTTGCTGGCATATTGAGTGCAGCACTTTCACAGCATCATCTTTCAGGATTTGAAAGAGCTCAACTGGAATTCCATCACCTCCACTAGCTTTGTTTGTAGTGATGCTTTCTAAGGCCCACTTGACTTCACATTCCAGGATGTCTGGCTCTAGGTCAGTGATCACACCATCGTGATTATCTGGGTCGTGAAGATCTTTTTTGTATAGTTCTTCTGTGTATTCTTGCCACCTCTGACTCTTTTGTTGACCATGACAGCTACTCCATTTCTTCTGAGGGATTCCTGCCCTCAGTAGTAAATATAATGGTCATCTGAGTTAAATTCACCCGTTCCAGTCCATTTTAGTTCGCTGATTCCTAGAATGTTGACATTCACTCTTGCCATCTCTTGTTTGACCACTTCCAATTTGCCTTGATTCATGGACCTGACATTCCAGGTTCCTATGCAATATTGCTCTTTACAGCATCGGACCTTGCTTCTATCACCAGTCACATTCACAGCTGGGTATTGTTTTTGCTTTGGCTCCATCCCTTCATTCTTTCTGGAGTTATTTCTCCACTGATCTGCAGTAGCATATTGGGCCCCTACTGACCTGGGGAGTTCCTCTTTTAGTATCCTATCATTTTGCCTTTTCATACTGTTCATTGGGTTCTCAAGGCAAGAATACTGAAGTGGTTTGCCATTCGCTTCTCCAGTGGACCACATTCTGTCAGATCTCTCCACCATGACCCGCCCGTCTTGGGTTGCCCCATAGGCATGGCTTAGTTTCTTTGAGTTAGACAAGACTGTGGTCCTAGTGTGATTAGACTGACTAGTTTTCTGTGAGTACGGTTTCAGTGTGTCTGCCCTCTGATGCCCTCTTGCAACACCTACCATCTTACTTGGGTTTCTCTTACCTTGGGCGTGGGGTCTCTTCAGGGCTGCTCCAGCAAAGCATAACTGCTGCTCCTTACCTTGGACGAGGGGTATCTCCTCATCACCGCCCTTGCTGACCTTCAATGTGGGATAGCTTCTCTAGGCCCTCCTGCGCCCACGCAGCCACTGCTCCTTGGACGTGGGATTGGTCCTCCCAGCCACCGCCCCTGGCCTCGGACGTGGGGTAACTCCTCTCAGCCGCAGCCCCTGATCACGGATGCAGGGTAGCTCCTCTCGGCTGCCTCCCCTGACCTCGAACTTGGGTAACTCTTCTCGGCCGTTCCTGCACCATTGCAGCCTGGCACTCTCGGCCACTGCCCCTGACCTCGGACGTGGAGTAACTCCTCTTGGCTGCCGCCCTTTGGGCATGGGGTCCTCCCAGCTTCTGCCCCTGACCTCAGACATGGGAACTATGTTCTAGAAACAATTAAAAAGGGCTCTCCCTATAATATCTCATTTATGTGGTAGGTATTACTATTACCTATAATACAGAAGAGAAAGCTTAAGTTTAAAAAGGTCAAGTAATTTTTTCAAGAACAGGCAGCTATGAAATGACTGTGCTCAAAAACCAAACCTGGCTTGTTCTACTGGCAAATTGTTTGAAACCCCAGAATGAACAAGAGAGGAAATTAACACTGAGCTGGGGTTAACAGCCACTATCTTAGACACTAAACCCTGATTCCTGCACAGTTTATGTGACTACAAATTAGCTCAATATATTAGATCTCACCCTGGAATCAGGTTCTGACTTCAGGTGAATCACTTTCTATCTGAGTCTTAGTTTTTTCACGTATGCATTGAGAATACTAGACTGAGTGATCTCATGGGAAACTTCCAGCTCTTAGTCTGGGATTCTAGGTAGATGTGAGATAGATAGTGCTATTGACAGACGTTTAAAGCTGGAAGCAATCTAATCTAGGTATGCCAAATGCACAGCATACAAACTACCTCTTCCCCAAGCTGTGCCCATGGCAGACATCACTAATGGATCACAATCCCCCATTTTGCTAAGACCAGATGTAGTTTCAGGATCCTTTTCAATTCTATGCTGATAAAGCAACTGATCAAGACAATAACATATTGGATAAATCTATTTGGTTTCCAAATTTACAAATGAGGAATCCGAGACTTAGAGAAAGTATGAGGTTCAATAAACATTTTGGCCAGTTAGTACATGCCAGGTCTTGTGTTAGATGTCTTCAGTTCAGTGAGAGATGTAGGCTGTTAAATGAACAATTGTGATACTTTGTAATGAGTCTTATTTGGCCTTATGGGAAGCCACCTAACTTAGATTAAAAGATTCATGGAAGGCTTCCTATAAGAAGTAGAACTTAAGCTAAGACTTGAAGGGAAACAGGAATTTGTCAGATGAAGAAGGGGTAAGAAGGCCACTCTAAAAAAAGGTAGGAATCCAACAGTGAAAGAGAGTTCAGATTACTCAAGAAGTTATAAATTTCTAAGGATGGCTGAAGCTTTGGGGCACAAGATCCAATGAGTTTAGAGAATGGTAAGCAGAGAGGAGGCTAGCAAGAGCCAGCCCATGAAGGGTCACACACACCATGGTACTAAGGCCATCCTCTGAAGACATGACTGTACTCCTCACACTGAGAGGTAGGGTCTTTGTCCATTCTCCTTGAAACCTGTCAGGCTTGTAACTACTTCAGCCAATATAGCACTATGGAAAATGATGCCATATCATTTGTGAGACTAAGCCATGAAACACCATACAGCTTCTACCATCTTCACTGGAACCCTGATTCTTGGAGCCATGAATCACCATGTAAGACCGACTACCCTAAGACCACCATACTGGAGGGGCCGCACATGGGTGCTCCAGCTGACAGTCCCAGCTGAGCCCAACTTTGGTCTTCTCCACCAAAGTGCCATATATGTGGAGCCATATAAGTGGAGCCATCTTGGGCTTTAGGCTAGCCCATTACCAGCTGGATATGACCAAATGACCTCTGTTGATGCCCCGTGGAACAGAATTGCCCAGCTGAGCCATGTCTGAATTCCTGACTCAAAGTTTATGAAATATAAATAATGGCTATTTTCTTTAGCTACTAAGATTTGGAATAATATTTTTATGCAGCAATAAATATCCAGAACAGAAGAGGAGCACTGAAGGTTTTTAGGAAGGAGAGTGACATGATTACTGTGTTATGGAAGGGGCTATGTTGGGGGGCAGGGAGTGGGGAGTGGGGAGAATGGAACAGAACAATTCTCTGGACTACTGCTGTTGTGTAGGTAAGTGATGACCAAGAGAGGGGCAATGAGGTGAAGAGAAATGCTGAGCTAATTTGAGCTACGTGTAGAAGGCAAAGTTAACAGAATGCAGTGAGTGATGGGAAAGAGGAGAATCAAGAAAGGTTCCTAGTGTTCTCACTCTGGTGGATGGTGGCACTACTGCTGTGATGGAGAAGTTTGGAGGAGAAGCAGGCATGGGCATCATGGGGAGAGGAATGAGTCCATTGTCATCGTGTGAGGTGAGACAATGCAGGATGGGGTGGGTAGCAGCTGGAGAACTCAGGAGATCCACCTGGACTGGAAACCCAGGTTTGAGAGTCACGCAGTAAGGGATGGCGATGAAAGCCCTAAGATGGATGGAAAGACCAGGAATCTCACTGCAAGGAATGAGAAGAGAAAAACCAGGCACAGAATCACAGAGAGTAGGAGAGCTGAGACTGAGTAGAAACAGGGAACAGTCTAGCCAGCTAAAGCTGCCCCTCCTGGCTGAGCCCCAAATTTACTTACCACCTCCATTCTCCCATTTCCTGCCCCCGAGGAACTCTGTGGCTTTGAACATGACAAACACTAAGGCAGAGAAAATGTGGGACTAGGCTCTCTTCCCTGGTGCTCATCAGAAATGCATATGCCACCCCATACCAACTTCTTTAATTTTTTAAATGCTCTGCTGTATCCTCCTCTCTTCATTCCCTCCAGCCTGATTGTTTTCTTTTAAATGCTCCTCATTTCTTTCCCATTTCATTTTCTTTCATCTGCAACCTGCTATTAAGGTTGTTTTCCCCACAGCTATTTTGACACCAAAGCAGCTTAATCTATTCTCCTAATTAGCTTGTGATACATACACAGAACCCAACATCCCCTGCACAACAGCATCTCCCACACAATGCAGCTTTCCTCCTGCCTGTTCCATGGTTCCTCCGACCAGATCTTCCTCTCCATGGTCAGGGAATCATGAGCCTGGACCACTGGTCTGCCCCATGACTACTGCAGCAGTCATCTTTAGAGTTCTTCCATGGAGTGAGACATTGTCTCCAAAAAGCCATTAGAATGTACCATGAAAATTAAGGAGTGCTAATGGTATGTCAGATAGCTTTCTTTGAGAGTTAACTTCTGATGGAATAAGGGAACTCAATCAAAGGGGAACTCAATCAAGACACTGGATAGAAGAACCCAGCTCAAGTCCAGATATAGGAAAATGTAAAAATGAACCTGGAGAGTGGACAGCTGGCTCTGGGGTGAACGGGGGCAGGGGGCATGTTAAGGTGAACAGCTCAGAAGAAAGACATAGTGCGCCCTGAAGTGGGGTGCCAACGCCATGCGGAGGTAGTGCAATAGCCTCACAGAATCTCATGTGCTTTTACTCCTCCCACCTGCTCTGGTGGTGGCTCACAGTGTGCTGAAAACCAAGGGATCTTGCAGCACTGCCCATCACATAGTGCAGAGGTGTCACAACATTGCCCATGATATAACCAGAAACTTCTAAACACACACACACATACACAGACACAGTATGTTTCCCCCACAAAACAGGCTGCTGATAAAGCTAATGAGCCTAAGCTGGCCAGACTCACCTTGGAATTTACATGACTGACTGGGTACAGCCCCAGCACAAGTGAAAAGAGGAAGAATCTGAAACAGGGACTGAAATAGCATGCCTTTCTTCACAATTCCCCACTCTGCTGAACTTGTTGGCAATTGACTTAACAGCCTACAAAAACTCATTTTTAGCCTCATGACAATCCTGAGAATTTTCCTCATCTTACCTCCAGGACAATATTAAACACTACAACATTGGAATCATAGGGGTCCCAGAAGAAGAAGACAAAAAGAAAGACCATGAGAAAATACTTGAGGAGATAATAGTTGAAAAGTTCCCTAAAATGGGGAAGGAAATAATCACCCAAGTCCAAGAAACCCAGAGAGTCCCAAACAGGATAAACCCAAGGCGAAACACCCCAAGACACATATTAATCAAATTAACAAAGATCAAACACAAAGAACAAATATTAAAAGCAGCAAGGGAAAAACAAAAAATAACACACAAGGGAATTCCCATAAGGATAACAGCTGATCTTTCAATAGAAACTCTTCAAGCCAGGAGGGAATGGCAAGACATACTTAAAATGATGAAAGAAAATAACCTACAGCCCAGATTATTGTACCCAGCAAGGATCTCATTCAAGTATGAAGGAGAAATCAAAAGCTTTTCAGACAAGCAAAAGCTGAGAGAATTCTGCACCACCAAACCAGCTCTCCAACAAATACTAAAGGATATTCTCTAGACAGGAAACACAAAAATGGTGTATAAATTCAAACCCAAAACAATAAAGTAAATGGCAACGGGATCATACTTATCAGTAATTACCTTAAACGTAAATGGGTTGAATGCCCCAACCAAAAGATAAAGACTGGCTGAATGGATAAAAAAACAAGACCCCTACGTATGTTGTCTACAAGAGACCCACCTCAAAACAGGGGACACATACAGACTGAAAGTGAAGGGCTGGAAAAAGATTTTCCATGCAAATAGGGACCAAAAGAAAGCAGGAGTAGCAATACTCATATCAGATAAAATAGACTTTAAAACAAAGGCTGTGAAAAGAGACAAAGATGGTCACTACATAATGATCAAAGGATCAATCCAAGAAGAAGATATAACAATTATAAATATATATGCACCCAACACGGGAGCACCACAGTATGTAAGACAAATGCTAACAAGTATGAAAGGAGAAATTAACAATAACACAATAATAGTGGGAGACTTTAATACCCCACTCACACCTATGGATAGATCAACTAAACAGAAAATGAACAAGGAAAAACAAACTTTAAATGATACAATAGACCAGTTAGACCTAATTGATATCTATAGGACATTTCATCCCAAAACAATGAATTTCACCTTTTTCTCAGGCGCACATGGAACCTTCTCCAGGATAGATCACATCCTGGGCCATAAATCTAGCCTTGGTAAATTCAAAAAAATAGAAATCATTCCAAGCATCTTTTCTGACCACAATGCCGTAAGATTAGATCTCAATTACAGGAGAAAAACTATTAAAAATTCCAACATATGGAGCCTGAACAACACGCTGCTGAATAACCAACAAATCACAGAAGAAATCAAAAAAGAAATCAAAATTTGCATAGAAATGAATGAAAATGAAAACACAACAACCCAAAACCTGTGGGACACTGTAAAAGCAGTCCTAAGGGGAGAGTTCATAGCAATACAGGCATACCTCAAGAAACAAGAAAAAAGTCAAATAAATAACCTAACTCTACATGTAAAGCAACTAGAAAAGGAAGAAATGAAGAACCCCAGGGTTAGTAGAAGGAAAGAAATCTTAAAAATTAGGGCAGAAATAAATGCAAAAGAAACAAAAGAGACCATAGCAAAAATCAACAAAACCAAAAGCTGGTTCTTTGAAAGGATAAATAAAATTGACAAACCATTAGCCAGACTCATCAAGAAACAAAGGAAGAAAAATCAAATCAATAAAATTAGAAATGAAACTGGAGAGATCACAACAGACAACACAGAAATACAAAGGATCATAAGAGACTACTATCAACAATTATATGCCAATAAAATGGACAACGTGGAAGAAATGGACAAATTCTTAGAAAAGTACAACTTTCCAAAACTGGACCAGGAAGAAATAGAAAATCTTAACGGACCCATCACAAGCACGGAAATTGAAACTGTAATCAAAAATCTTCTAGCAAACAAAAGCCCAGGTCCAGATGGCTTCACAGCTGAATTCTACCAAAAATTTAGAGAAGAGCTAACACCTATCCTGCTCAAACTCTTCCAGAAAATTGCAGAGGAAGGTAAACTTCCAAACTCATTCTATGAGGCCACCATCACCCTAATACCAAAACCTGACAAAGATCCCACAAAAAAAGAAAACTACAGGCCAATATCACTGATGAACACAGATGCAAAAATCCTTAACAAAATTCTAGCAATCAGAATCCAACAACACATTAAAAAGATCATACACCATGACCAAGTGGGCTTTATCCCAGAGATGCAAGGATTCTTCAATATCCACAAATCAATCAATGTAATACACCACATTAACAAATTGAAAAATAAAAGCCATATGATTATCTCAATAGATGCAGAGAAAGCCTTTGACAAAATTCAACATCCATTTATGATAAAAACTCTCCAGAGAGCAGGAATAGAAGGAACATACCTCAACATAATAAAAGCTATATTTGACAAACCCACAGCAAACATTATCCTCAATGGTGAAAAATTGAAAGCATTCCCTCTAAAGTCAGGAACAAGACAAGGGTGCCCACTTTCACCATTACTATTCAACATAGTTTTGGAAGTTTTGGCCACAGCAATCAGAGCAGAAAAAGAAATAAAAGGAATCCAAATTGGAAAAGAAGAAGTAAAACTCTCACTATTTGCAGATGATATGATCCTCTACATAGAAAACCCTAAAGACTCCACCAGAAAATTACTAGAACTAATCAATGATTATAGTAAAGTTGCAGGATATAAATCAACACACAGAAATCCCTTGCATTCCTATACACTAATAAAGAGAAAACAGAAAGAGAAATTAAGGAAACAATTCCATTCACCATTGCAACGGAAAGAATAAAATACTTAGGAATATATCTACCTAGAGAAACTAAAGACCTATACATAGAAAACTATAAAACACTGGTGAAAGAAATCAAAGAGGACACTAATAGATGGAGAAATATACCATGTTCATGGATTGGAAGAATCAATATAGTGAAAATGAGTATACTACCCAAAGCAATTTATAGATTCAATGCAATCCCTATCAAGCTACCAACTGTATTCTTCACAGAGCTAGAACAAATAATTTCACAATTTGTATGGAAATACAAAAAACCTCAAATAGCCAAAGCTATCTTGAGAAAGAAGAATGGAACTGGAGGAATCAACCTACCTGACTTCAGGCTCTACTACAAAGCCACAGTTATCAAGACAGCATGGTACTGGCACAAAGACAGAAATATAGATCAATGGAACAAAATAGAAAGCCCAGAGATAAATCCACACACATATGGACACCTTATCTTTGACAAAGGAGGCAAGACTATACAATGGATTAAAGACAATCTCTTTAACAAGTGGTGCTGGGAAATCTGGTCAACCACTTGTAAAAGAATGAAACTAGAACACTTTCTAACACCATACACAAAAATAAACTCAAAATGGATTAAAGATCTAAACGTAAGACCAGAAACTATGAAACTCCTAGAGGAGAACATAGGCAAAACACTCTCTGACATACATCACAGCAGGATCCTCTATGACCCACCTCCCAGAATATTGGAAATAAAAGCAAAAATAAACAAATGGGACCTAATTAACCTTAAAAGCTTCTGCACATCAAAGGAAACTATTAGCAAGGTGAAAAGGCAGCCTTCGGAATGGGAGAAAATAATAGCAAATGAAGCAACTGACAAACAACTAATCTCAAAAATATATAAGCAACTCCTATAGCTCAACTCCAGAAAAATAAATGACCCAATCAAAAAATGGGCCAAAGAACTAAATAGACATTTCTCCAAAGAAGACATACAGATGGCTAACAAACACATGAAAAGATGCTCAACATCACTCATTATCAGAGAAATGCAAATCAAAACCACTATGAGGTACCATTTCACACCAGTCAGAATGGCTGCGATCCAAAAGTCTACAAGCAATAAATGCTGGAGAGGGTGTGGAGAAAAGGGAACCCTCTTACCCTGTTGGTGGGAATGCAAACTAGTACAGCCACTATGCAGAACAGTGTGGAGATTCCTTAAAAAACTGGAAATAGAACTGCCTTATGATCCAGCAATCCCACTGCTGGGCATACACACTGAGGAAACCAGAAGGGAAATAGACACATGTACCCCAATGATCATCACAGCACTGTTTATAATAGCCAGGACATGGAAGCAACCTAGATGCCCATCAGCAGATGAATGGGTAAGAAAGCTGTGGTACATATACACAATGGAGTATTACTCAGCTATTAAAAAGAATACATCTGAATCAGTTCTAATGAGGTGGATGAAACTGGAGCCGATTATACAGAGTGAAGTAAGCCAGAAAGAAAAACACCAATACAGTATACTAATGAATATATATGGAATTTAGAAAGATGGTAACAATGACCTTATATGTGAAACAGCAAAAGAGACACAGATGTATAGAACAGTCTTATGGATTCTGTTGCAGAGGGAGAGGGTGGGAAGATTTGGGAGAATGGCATTGAAACATGTATAATATCATGTATGAAACAAGTTGCCAGTCCAGGTTCAATGCACGATACTGGATGCTTGGGGCTAGTGCACTGGGACGACCCAGAGGGATGGTACTGGGAGGGAGGAGGGAGGAGGGTTCAGGATGGGGAACACATGTATACCTGTGGCGGGTTCATTTTGATATTTGGCAAAACTAATACAATTTGTAAAGTTTAAAAATAAAATAAAATTTTAAAAAAAAGAAGAAGCTTAGAGGCAACTCCTTGAAAGCTGGACAAAGTCATAGCTTTCTCAATAATTCCAGGGTTCCCCCTCCAGCCTCAGCCAAGACTCTAAGGATCATCCCATGGGTAGAGGTTATCATAGGATAGTATACATAGAGAGACTTACACTGGGTCTAAGATTTGTTAGGTCCCCCATGTGGGGTTCTCTAACTCCAAATGTCACAGCTCTTTCCACAGTGCTTCATGGTGTGCTGAAAACCAAGGGGTCTTGCAGCACTGCCCACCACATGATGCAGAGGTGTCACAACATTGCCCATGATACAACTAGAAACTTCTAAAAATCCGGGTTCCTTAATTCCGAGAACAGTCTCTGTGGTCTGAGCCCCCTCCCTAACCACCCATAAAAAGAACCACAAGCCCTCAAAAGGAAGAATCATGCTATTATCTGAGCTGCAAACAGTGTTTATAAACCCTCTGAAAAACCCACAGTCCCTTGAGGTTTGCATTTCTTTTTCTGAGGTTCACACCCTCCCCTCTAGCCCCCTAATTCTCTGCAGGAGAATTACAGAAACTCACCATTACACTTCAGTACACATCTCCTGCTCTTTCCCTAAGGGGACTTGGGCTATTCCAAACTCTGTCTCCAGTATATATCAGGCTCTTTCCAATAAAGCTTATGGGGCCTGGACTCCCAAAATAATTACAGAAAACACATTTCCTAGACAAGAATATATTTATCCTAAGAAGCATTACCTTCTTAATCTGCCTTGCCCTTTGCACTCCTGATGACTTCCCTAATTGAGTTTTGACAGTATTATATATTAAATCATAACTGATAGAGCAGCATCTGGGCCTACACTGTCCTTCTGCCCTCATCCTATCAAAGCTCCTGGGTAAATACACACCTGCAGCTTCTGGAACATCCCAAACCTCATTTCCAAAAGCAGAAAAGTACAGAAACTGGAGAGATGTGTTCTTGCCCTCAAAGGTAACATATTTGTTGCAGGTGGCTGATCTGGAGAACACACAATGTGACCGAGAACATAGGTTTTAGACTCCATCAGACTGGAGTTAAAATTTACTAGCTTAGCCACTTACCAGCCCCATGGCCCTAAGCAAGTTATGAATTTTTTCAGCACCTCTTATTTTAATCTGTAAAATGGAGATGACAATAGTACCTGTCTCAGAGGGTTATGAGAGAGAACATTATAAAGCTCCCAGCACTGAGCAAGGCACTGGGGAAGCACTCCATAAATGACATTTATTATACATTATGCTAGGGATGCCTTTTATAAACTTTGAGCTTCGTAGTTTGGTGCAAGGGCTATCTTGGAGATGAGAGAACCAGGTGTCTTCCTAAACAGTACTGGGTAGCATCTATAATTTAGCTGTGATCTCAGGAGCCATCTTCACTGCCTGGTAATAGGTTTTGGTGTTACCAACATTTAGGCACCCCTACATCTTCAGATTTAGTGGTAAAGGACCCGCCTGCCAATGCAGGAGACATAAGAGACACAGGTTCAATCCCTGGGTCAGGAAGTTCCCCTGGAGGAAGGCATGGCAACCCCACCAGTATTCTTGCTTGGAGGATCCCATGGACAGAGGAGCCTGGGGGGCCACAGCCCAGGGCATTGCAAAGAGTTAGATGTGACTGAAGCAACATAGCGTAGCACACACCTTCAGATTGCCTAAAGCTATCAGTGGCCTTCACACAACTCTTGGTCTACTCTGGGCTGCAAAACTGCCATTTTGTTGTGTTATTTCAGAGATGATTGGATGAAAACGGGCATCAGCAACCATCTAGCTCAAAATCCAAACCCCACACATGGAGATATTAAATCAATGAATTCAATAAACACCCTACCTACCTCCCAGCCGAGCTCATTTCTTCTTTCTAAGTCACTCTCACTCAACCTTTGGAATGGCAGTATATTAGCTGGGTCAGCAAATATTTAATGAGTACCTACTGCATTCTAGGAAGCATGCTAAGCAATGGGAGTAAAAACAAAATGGGCAAAAATATCCCTGACATCATGGAACTTATATTCTAGTTGGGGAATACAGACAATAAACATAAATGAGTGAGTGGTACAGAGGAAAATAGGCATGTTCACATAGAAAGGGAGCAGGAAAAGAGTCTACTGGTTTCTGTAGACTATTTAGATGATTTTCTCCCCACGGCTTTTCTCCCAAGGCCTCCCAGAGGCGTGCAGAAAGCAAGGGAATGATATCTGCAAAGAGCATTCCAGAAGCAGAACTCACAAATACAAAGGCCACAAGTGGGAGCAGAATGAGTCTAAGATGTTGGAAGACCAGCAGGAGATTAGAGTTTGTGCAGTGGAGTTATCAAGAGTGAAAGTAGGAGAAGAAATCAGAGAAATAGTGGAGAGTCAGATCAGGTAGAACTTGTAAACCAAGGCAGCAACTTGGTTTTTAACTCTGTAAAGATTGGCAGGCAGTCTGGGCTGCAAGTAAAAGAGAGACAGAAGCACTCTGAGTGGTGTACTGAGGACGGACTGCATGGGTAGCAAGGTAGGCACAGAGATGTCATTTAGGAGGTTCCTGCATTATTTCAGGAGAGAGCTGATGGTGACTTGGGTCAGAAGATGCCAGTTAAGGTGGTGAGAGGAAAGCTCAGAACCCACTTGCTACAGGAAGCCTCATTCTCCCTTCTTTTGTGGTGCTTGCACCATCATACCATTTTCACCGTATTTCAGTTGTCTCTTTCCCCCAACTGACTCTGAGCTCCTTCAGTTAAGAACTCTATTTTATGCATTTCTATAATCTCAACAACTAACCTAGTGCCTAGCACAGATCCACAGTCCTAATAAAATGAACAAACTTTTTCTGCCCTCCCACTACACGCCAGATACAGTAGAGATGTACATCAAAGGTCTAGGGAGCATAGCAACGAATGTGTATGCTATCAAGAGTGATTCTGAAGGTTCCCGGTTTGTTGTTTTGCGAAGCACAAATTCGAATTACTTGCCTGAAGATTGCTATGCAAGAAAAAGACATTTCTCTAGCGATTGGGTCCCATAACTACACAGAATACAAGATCTACCAAATTTGTTTTTCTCTCCCTTTTCTCAGTGGCATTTTGCAGAGGGATTCAGATATCTCAGGATCCACAAAGATCTCTCTCCTGAAAGTCAAGAATCTATTGTAGATGCAGTATCTCCCTCCATCAGGCTCATATTCTACTGGGGAGACATAGACTATAATAAAATTTAAGTGCTATAATAAGATGGAAATATGGAACAGAAATAAGAAGGATATTTAACATCTGAAAATTGATTAATATAACATACCATATTAATTGGGCTTCCCAGGTGGCACTAGTGGTAAAGAACCTGCCTACCAATGAAGGAGACACAAGAGACACAGGTTTGATCCCTCAGTTAAGAAGGTCCCCTGGAGGAGGGCATGGCAACTCACTCCAGCATTCTTGCCTGGAGAATCCCATGGACCGAGGAGCCTGCCAGTTTACGGTCCACAGAGTCGCAAAGAGTCAGACAGGACTGAAGCTACTTAGCATGCACACAGACCATATCAATAGAATTTTTTAAAATCTACTATCTCAATGGACGAAGAAAAAGCATTTAGCAAAATCCAACAAGCTTTCATGATAAAAATCTCAACAAACTAGGAACAGAAGGGCATTTCTTCAGCATGATAAAGCATATCTACAAAAAACCCTACAGTTAACATATCAATGATACCAAAACTGAATGCTTTCCCCCTAAGATAAGGTACAACAGAAGTATGTATACTCTGCGACTTTTATTTATCATTTTACCAAATGTTCTGGCCAGGGCAATTAGACAAGAAAATGAAATAAATAAAAGTCATACATATTGGAAAGGAAGAAGTAAAACTATCTCTATAAGTAAAACTATCATACAGATGATACAATATTGTATGTACAAAATCCTAAGAAGTCCACTAAAAAATTATTGGAACTAACAAATGAGTGCAGCAAGTTTTCAGAATGTAAGACTAAAAATTATTGTATTTCTATAGACTGGGGCTTCCTAGGTAGCTCAGCTGGTAAAGAATCCACCTGCAATGCAGGAAACCCCGGTTCAATTCTTGGGTCAAGAAGATCCCATGGAGAAGGTATAGACTACCCACTTCAGTTTTCTTGGGCTTCCCTGGTGGCTCAGATGCTAAAGAATCAGCCTGCAATGCGGGAGACCTAGGTTCAATTCCTGGGTTGGAAAGATCCCCTGGAGGAGGGCATGGCAACCTACTCCAGTATTCTTGCCTGGTGAATCCCATGGACAGAGGAGCCTGGTGGGCTACAGTCCATGGGGTCGCAAAGAGTCAGACATGACTGAGCAACTAAGCACAGCACAGCAATAAACCAACTGAAAATGAAATTAAGAACACAACTCAATTTACAACAGCATCATAAAGAGTAAAACAGTTAGAATAAGTTTAACAAAACACTACGTATCTACAGTAATCAAGACCCTGTAGTACTGGCATAAAGATAGACATATGCACCAACGGACTAGACTGAGAGTTCAAAAATAAATCCACACTTCATGATCAATTGGTTTTTAGCAATGGTCTAAGATCATTCAAAAAAGCAAGAGAGTTCCAGAAAAACATATATTTCTGCTTTATTGACTATGCCAAAGCCTTTGACTGTGTGGATCACAATAAACTGTGGAAAATTCTGAAAGAGATGGGAATACCAGATCACCTGACCTGCCTCTTGAGAAATCTGTATGCAGGTCAGGAAGCAACAGTTAGAACTGGACATGGAACAACAGACTGGTTCTTCCAAATAGGAAAAGAAGTATGTCAAGGCTGTATATTGTCACCCTGCTTATCTAACTTATATGCAGAGTACATCATGAGGAATGCTGGGCTGGAAGAAGCACAAGCTAGAATCAAGATTGCTGGGACAAATATCAATAACCTCAGATGTGCAGATGACACCACCCTTATGGCAGAAAGTGAAGAGAAACTAAAGAGCCTCTTGATGAAAGTGAAAGTGGAGAGTGAAACAGTTGGCTTAAAGCTCAACATTCAGAAAACGAAGATCATGGAATCTGGTCCCATCATTTCATGGTAAATAGATGGGGAAACAGTGGACACAGTGACTGACTTTATTTTTCTGGGCTCCAAAATCACTGCAGATGGTGATTGCAGCCATGAAATTAAAAGACGCTTGCTCCTTGGAAGGAAAGTTATGACCAACCTAGACAGCATATTCAAAAGCAGAGACATTCCTTTGCCAACAAAGGTCCATCTAGTCAAGGCTATGGGTTTTCCAGTGGTCATGTATGGATGTGAGAGTTGGACTATAAAGAAGGCTGAGCGCAGAATTGATGCTTTTGAACTGTGGTGTTGGAGAAGACTCTTGAGAGTCCCTTGGACTTCAAGGAGATCCAACCAGTCCATCCTAAAGAGATCAGTTCTGGGTGTTCATTGGAGGGACTAATGTTGAAGCTGAAACTCCAGTACTTTGGCCACCTGATGCGAAGAGCTGACTCATTTGAAAAGATCCTGATGCTGGGAAAGATTGAGGTCAGGAGGAGAAGGGGACGACAGAGGATGAGATGGTTGAATGGCATCACTGACTCAATGGACATGGGTTTGTGTGGACTCCGGGAGTTGGTGATGAGGCCTGGCGTGCTGCAGTTCATGGGGTTGGAAAGCACTGGACATGACTGAGTGACTGAACAGAACTGAAGATCATTCAATGGGGCAAAGAACAATATTGTCAACAAATTGTGCTGGAACAACTTGGTAAGCCAATGTGTAAGAATGAAGTTGTAGTCTTAACTCACATCATGTAAAAAATTAACTTAAAAGGGATCAAAGACCTAAATGTAAGAGTCAACACTATAAAACTCTTAGAGGAAAACATAGCAGCAAATCTCCATGACCTTGGATTAGGCAATGGATTCTTAGACATGGCAACAAAAACACAAGGAATAAAAGTAGAAATAGATAAAGTGGACTTCATCAAAAGTAAAAACTTTTTTGCTTCAAAGGACACTACCAAGGAAGTGAAAGACCATAGAATAGTACAAAATATTTCCAAACCATATCTGACAATAGACTCATATCTAAAATATAAAAAACATACACAATAATTTAAAAATGATGCAAATGGTAAATGATGCAAATGGTTTCAAATGGTAAAAGTATCTGAATAGACATTTCTCCAAGAAAGACATACAAATGGCCATAAGCACATTTAAAAGATGGTCAAAATCTTTAGTATCAGACAAATAGAAATTGAAACCACAATGGGATGTTACTTCAAAGCCAGAAGAAAGAATATAATAAAAAAAACTTCAGAAAAAGAATACAAGTGTTGGTGAGGATGTGGAGAAATTGGAATTTGTACACATTGCTAAGAGAGTCCTCTTTACATAGCTAAGGAATGTAAAATGGCAGAGCCACTTTGGCAAACAATCTAGAAATTCCTCAAAAAGTTATACATGGAGTTATTTAGCAATTCTAATCCTAGGTATACACCTAAGAGAGATGAAAATGTATGTCCATACAAAAACTTGTACATGAATGTTTATAGCAGCATTATTTATACTAGCCAAAAGGTGGAAACAACTCAAAATGCCATTCATTGATAAAGAGATAAGCAAAATGTGGTGTATCTATACAACAGAATATTATTCAACCATAAAAGAGAATGAAATATGGATACAAGCTACAACATGGATTAGCTTAGAAGATATTATGCTAAGTGAAAGAAGTTACAAAAGACTGTGTATTGTATTGCTTTATATGAAATGTCAGAAGAGGCAAATATATAGAGATAGAAAGTAGATAAGTGGGTGCTTAATGTTCGACAGTTTCTTAGATGAGGCTGCTATTACAAAGTACCATAGACTAGGTAGCTTACAAACAGACATTTATTTCTCACAGTTCTAGAGGATGGAAGTCTGAGATCAGAGTGACAGCACTGTTGAGGCCTAAAGACCCAGTACTGTTGACGTCTAAAGGTTACAGATTGCTGATTTCTTGTTTTCTCCTCGTATGGCTAAAAAAGAGTGAGTTAGCTCTCGGTCTCTTATCAAAATGGCACTAACCCTATTCATGAGGCTCTCCATCCTCATGACCTACTCACCTCCCAAAGACCCCACCTCTAGATATCATCACACTGAGAATTAGATTTCAATATAGGAGTTTTAGGGGAAAACAAACTTTCAGACTATAACTGTTGGGGTGATAGGCTAAGAGATGACAGCTAAAGGACATGGACTTTCCTTCTGAGATGATTAAAAGACCTAAAATTGATTCAGTGATGGCTTCACAGTTTTGTAGATATACTAATAAACCATTGAATTCTATACTTTAGTGATTTAAATGGTATGTGAACTATATCTCAATAAAGATGTTAAAAAACAAAGATACAAAGTGGGTAGAATAAAAATATATAACATGTATAATCAGAGTTCCAAAAGTAGGAGAGAAGAAAAAATGGGTCAGATGCAGAATTTAGAGAGGATTCTCCAGAACATATAGGAAACACCAACCCACAGATTCAAGAGGTCAAACAGACCCTAAGAAGGATAATTTTTTTCTAATCACCTGATGTGGTATAGTGAAACCACTGCTGCTGCTGCTGCTGCTGCTGCTGCTCAGTCGCTTCAGTCGTGTCCGACTCTGTGCGACCCCATAAACGGCAGCCCACCAGGCTCCACCGTCCCTGGGATTCTCCAGGCAAGAACACTGGAGTGGGTTGCCATCTCCTTCTCCAATGCATGAAAGTGAAAAGTGAAAGTGAAGTCGTTCAGTCGTGTCCAACTCTTCGCGACCCCAGGGACTACAGCGCACCAGGCTCCTCCGCCCATGGGAATTTCCAGGCAAGAGTACTGGAGTGGGGTGCCATCACCTTCTCCGAAGACCACAAATGAAGGAGAGGAAAAAAAAAACAACAAAAAAGTACTCAGAGGAAAATGATAAAGAGGAATGAGTTATCTCAACAGCTGACTTATCAACAGCAGCAATAAAAGCCTAAAGACAGAGAAATTGCACGTACAATGTACTGAAAGAAAATTACTACCAATCTAGATAAAGACAAATGATCACTGAGAGATTTCAACTTTAATAGAATAAGGTGACAGGGAGGTTTCTCAGGAATATCTGGTATAATTTTTGTGTGTGATGGAAGAAGAGCTTTAGCACTGAGCCACAAGACCTGAATTTAAATGCTATCCTGTTATTATTAGGGAAAATAAAAATTGGACAGTTTGCAGAGCCTCTAGGCAAGTCAGTTTCCTCATCTGTATCACCGGAATGTCTGCTTACTTCACAGAGTTGATACAAAGCTTAAACAGAATAGAATAGCTTGAATAGAATCACATATCCAAAAAATCTTTGAAATCTTTAAAGAATGAAGCAACATGATGTATACTGATATGAAACTACCTCCAAGACATTTTGTTAACTGAAAAGAAGTAAGACATTTTATCGTGTGTATAGCAGGCTATTACTGGTGTATGAAGAAGGAGAGACTATAGTAGGTAAATGCATTTACATGCATAGACTATTTCTAGACAGAAACACAAAGAACTGATAACCATACTTGCCTCTGGATAGGAAAAGTACATATCTGGGAGACAGAAAGAGGAGATCTACCTGATAATTTTTATGACACCTTTAAAAATAAAACCATAAAAATGACTGGTAAAGTATACTGTAATATATATTTGTATAATTTTTGTTGTATAATTTGTGTAATTTTAAAGTCAACGTTTTTAAAAACATGACACCAAACCCAGATATAATAAAAGAATAGACTGAGAAATTCAAATACCCAAAAGTTAAAGGATCCTGCATGGTGATAATAAAAATATCACGTATTTTGCATGTCTTACCTATTCAAAAATTAATATTAAAATAATTAATATTTAAATGTATTTGAATCTCTCATGTTACATGGTTCCCGTAACAGCCCTGTCCCTCTCTGTACTTTACCATTCATCCTAGGAGCCCTTTCTCTGGATAGCAAAGCATCCCAGCTTTTGCATCCCAACAGAGGGCCTCCCCAACTCATGGCTCCATGGGAATAGGTTCTGCATCCCGTCAGATTCTCCTTTACTCCTGGGTGATGTTATTGATGTTTAGATTTTTACACTCCTAGCTCTGTGACATTCTACAAATCACATGGGCTAATGGAAGCAAAATAGTGGCAGCCAATTTGCATGTCATTTGATGCTCTATTCCTCTAAGAACAAAATGTGTACCAGCTTCCCACCCATGACTCCCATAAATAAATGCCTACATCTCTTCTTCTCAGGCAGACTGACAAAAACCCCTAGCCTACCACTCACTACCCTCCTATAGGGAATGGTGCTGTGCTAAGTCACTTCAGTCGTGTCAGACTCTTTGAGACCCCATGGATTGTAGCCCCCTAGGCTCCTCTGTCTATGGAATTTTCCAGGCAAGAATACTGGAGTGGATTGCCATGCCCTCCTCCAGGGGATCTTCCCGATCAGAAATTGAACCCACATCTCTTACATCTCCTGCATTGGCAGGTGGGTTCTTTACTACTAGTGCCACCTAAGAAGCCCTATAGAGAATACACATCCCAAATTCCAGCCCCACAACCTCTGATCAAATCATCTCTGAATTTTTTTTCAATTTTCAATCTCATCTCCCTCCCTGCTCAAAGCTAGAAACAATTTTCTGCCACAAATTTTGGTTGTCAGGCTCCTAGGCATAAAATATTCTCTTTCCTAGAACGAGAAGACATAGTAGTCCTTTTTGAACCATGTAGCTTCTGTCGTTGTTCAGTCACTAAGTCGTGTCCAACTCTATGCGACCCCATGGACTGCAGCATGTCAGGCTTCCTTGTCTTTCACTATCTCCCAGAGTTTGCTCAAACTCATGTCCATTGTGTCGATGATAGCATCCAACCATCTCATCTGCTGTTTCCCCCTTCTCCTGCTGCCCTCAATCTTTCCCAGCATCAGAGTCTTTTCCAATAAGTCAGCTCTTTGTATCAGGTGACCAAAGTATTGGAGCTTCAGCTTCAGCATCAATACTTCCAATGAATATTCAGGGTTGATTTCCTTTAGGACTGACTTGATCTCCTTGCTGTCCAAGGGACTCTCAAGAGTCTTCTCCAATACTACAATCTGAAAGCATCAATTCTTCAGCACTCAGCCTTCTTCACGGGCCAACTCACATCCATATATACATGACTACTGGAAAAACCATAGCTTTAACTATACGGATTTTTGTTGGCAAAATGATGTCTCTGCTTTTTAATACACTGGCTAGGTTTGTCATCACTTTTCTTCCAAGGAGCAAGTGTCTTTTAATTTCATGGCTGCAGTCACCGTCCACAGTGATTTTGGAGCCCAAGAAAATAAAATTTGCCATTGTTTCTACTATTTCCCCATCTATTTGCCATGAAGTGATGGGACTGGATGCCATAATCTTAGTTTTTTTGAATGCTGAGTTTTAAGCCAGCTTTTTCACTCTCCTCTTTCAGTTTCATCAAGAGAATCTTTAGTTCCCCTTTGCTTCCTGCCATTAAAGCCATGTTATCTGCATATCTGAGGTTATTGATATTTCTTCCGGCAATCTTGATTCCAGCTTGAGCTTCATCCAGCCTGTCATTTTAAATGATGTATTATGCATATAAGTTAAATAAGCAGGGTGACAATATACCGCCTTAATGTACTCCTTTCCCAATTTTGAACCAGTCCACTGTTCCAGGTCCGGTTCTAACTGTTGCTTCTTGACCCACATACAGGTTTCTCAGGAGGCAGCTAAGGTGGTCTGGTACTCTCATTGCTTTAAGAATTTTCCACAGTTTGTTGTGATTCACACAGTCAAAGGCTTTAACACAATCAGTAAAGCAGAGGTAGATGTTTTTTCAGAATTCTCTTTTTCTATGATCCAATACATGTTGGCAATTTGATCTCTGATTCCTCTGCCTTTTCTAAATCCAGCTTGTACATCTGAAAGTTCTCTGTTTGAAGCCTAGCTTGAAGAATTTTGAGCATTACTTTGCTAGCATGTGAAATGAGTACAATTGTGCCACAGTTGAACATTCTTTGGCATTGCCCTTCTTTGGGTTTGGAATGAAAACTGACCTTTTCCAGTCCTGTGGCCACTACTGAGCTTTCCAAATTTACTGGCATATTGAGTGGGGCACTTTCACAGTATCATCTTTTAGGATTTGAAATAGCTCAGCTGGAATTTCATCACCTCCACTAGCTTTGTTCCTAGTAATGCTTCCTAAGGCCCACTTGAGCTTCTAAATGAATATATAAACTTTTTCTATAAGTTCAATCATGGCCTAAGATGATACTATTAAATGCATTCTAAGCATCATATTGTATTAACATTTTCAAAATTTAGATATAGTTGATTTATAATGTGTTGTTAGTTTGGGGAGTATAGAAAAGAGATTCATTATATATATATATAAATACATGTATATACATTTATATGTACATTTCAGATTCTTTTCCATTATAGGTTATTACAAGATATTATATATATTAATAGCTCCCCTTGCTATACAGAGGGTGCTTGTTTTTTAATCTATTAATATTTTATATGTAGTAGTGTGAATCCATTAATTCCAAACTCCTAATTTATCCCTCCCCAAAAGGCATTTTTATTAAAAAGAATGACGAATCTTTCACATTGCACATGAAGTGATGTCATATAGTGTTTGTCTTTGTCTGACTTATAGGCATAATATTCTCTAGGTTCATCTACATTATTGAAAGTGGAAAAATGTCAACATTTGTTATTTGTAGAAATCTAAAAAATAAAACCAATGTATATAGCAAAAAAGATGCCTGACTTAAAACTATGTTACAAAACACAGTAATCTAAACAGCATGGTACTGGCAGTAAAACACACACAGGGGCCAGTGAGACAGGCAGGAAGCCCACAAACAAACTCAAGCCTTACAATCAACCAACCTGGAACAAGAGGCAAAAATATACAGTGAAGAAAAGGCAGTACCTTCAATAAGTGGGGCTGGGAAAACTGGAGAGCCACACGTAAAAAAATGAAATTAGAACATTCCGTAACACCATATACAAAAATAAACTGAAAATAAATTAAAGTCCTAAATGTAAGAGTGAGTATTCTAAAACTCTTCGAGGAAAACATAAACAGAACACCCTTTGACATAAATCACAGCAGTAGTTTTTTTGGATTTGTCTCCTAGGGTAATGGAAACAAAAGCAAAGAGAAACAAATGGGACCTAATTAAACTTAAAAGCTTTTGCATGGAAAAGGAAACTATAAACAAAACAAAAAGGCAACCTACAGAATGAGAGAAAATATTTGCAAACAATGCAGCCAACAAGGGATTCATTTCCAAAATATAGAAACAGCTCATATAGCTCAGTATCAAAGGAAAAAAAAACCTAATCAAAAATTGGACAGAAGATCTAAATAAACATTTCTCCAAAGAAGACATACAGATGGATGGCAACCAGGCACATGGAAAATGCTCAATATCACTAATAATTATAGAAATGCAAATCAAAACCACAGTGAGGTACCATCTCACATTGGTCAGAATGGTCATCACTAAAAGGTCTACAAATAATAAATATTGGAGAGGGTGTGGAGAAAAGGGAACCCCTTCCACAGGGTTGGTGGAAATGCCAATCGATTGTGGCCACTTTATGGAGAACAGTATGGAGGTTCCTTAAGCAACTAAAAATAGAGGTACTATATGATCCAGCAGTCCCACTCCTGGGAATATATCCATAAAAGACAAAAACTCTAATGGGAAAACATACATGAACCCCAGTGTTCATAGCAGCATGATTTACAATAGCCAAGACATGGAAGCAGCCTTGGTGTCCTTTAATGAATGGCTAAAGAAGGTGTGATACATATATACAAAGGACTATTACTTAGTTTCAGGTATTTTTACAGATTATACTTCATTAAAAGTTATTACAAGATAATGGCTGTAATTTCCTCTGCTGTACCACATATCCTTCCTGTTTATATATTTTACACATGAATGGCACCCCACTCCAATACTCTTGTCTGGAAAATTCCATGGACAAAGGAACCTGGTGGGCTGCAGTCCATGGGGTCACTAAGAGTCGGACAAGACTGAGCAACTCCACTCTCACTTTTCACTTTCATGCATTGGAGAAGGAAATGGCAACCCACTCCAGTGTTCTTGCCTGGAGAATCCCAGGGACGGCGGAGCCTGGTGGGCTGCCGTCTGTGGGGTCGCACAGAGTCGGACACGACTGAAGTGACTTAGCAGCAGTAGCAGCAGCAGTTTGTACCTCTTAATCCCATACCCTTGTCTTGCCTCCTCCCTACTTCCCTCTCCTTACTGGTAACTACTAGGTTGTTTTCCATATCTTTGAATCTATTTCTTTTTTTTTTTTTTTTTTTAACTTTACATAATTGTATTAGTTTTGCCAAATATTTTTTTTGAAATATAGTTGATATACAGTGTTTTAGGTGTACAGCAGAGTGATTCAGTTGTATACACATACACACTCACGTATATATATATTCTTTTTCAGAAAAATTTCCATCATAGGTTATTACAAAATGTAGTTCCCTGTGCTATATAGTAGGTCCTCATTGTTTATTATATATATATTAATGTGCATCCATGAATCCCAGATTACCGTTTTATCTCTCCCTCACCTTTCCTTTTATAATAATGTTTGTTTTCTATGCTTGTGAGTCTACTTCTGTTCTATAAATAAATTAATTTGTATCTTTTAAAAATATCCCATATCTATGTAATACCCTATGGTACTTGTCTTTCCTTGCCTGACTTATTGCACTTAGTATGATAATTTCTAGGTTCATCCATGTTACTGCAAATGGCATTATTTCATTCTCTTTTCAGTTAGTCAGTTCAGTCGCTCAGTCATGTCCAACTCTTTGCGACCCCATGAACCGCAGCACACCAGGCCTCCCTGTCCATCACCAACTCCAAGAGTCCACCCAAACCCATGTCCATTGAGTAGGTGATGCCATCCAACCATCTCATCCTCTGTCATCCCCTTCTCCTCCTGCCCTCAATCTTTCCCAGCATCAGGGTCTTTTCAAATGAGTCAGCTCTTTGCATCAGGTGGCCAAAGTATTAGAGTTTCAGCTTCAACATCAGTCCCTCCAATGAACACCCAGGACTGATCTCCTTTAGGATGGACTGGTTGGATCTCCTTGCAGTCCAAGGGACTCTCAAGAGTCTTCTCTTTTGAACCACAGTTCAAAAGCATCAATTATTCTGTGTTCAGCTTTCTTTATAGTCCAACTCTCACATCTACACATGATCACTGGAAAAACCATAGCCTTGACTAGACGGACTTTTGTTGACAAAGAAATGTCTCTGCTTTTTAATATGCTGTGTAGGCTGGTCATAACTTTCCTTCCAAGGAGTAAGCGTCTTTTAATTTCACGGCTGTAATCACCACCTGCAGTGATTTTGGAGCCTAGAAGAACCTCTTTGAGAGGTTAAGGGGCATCCCCTCCTTCTCCCTCTTCTCCCATACCCACACCCTCTGAGACTTGCACTGAGAGCATACAGCACAAATAACACACTCAGCCACTGGAAGGTGATGAACAGCCAGTACTTTCAGCAGATAACAACACTTCATAGCCTGTTTTCAAAACATTTGAACTCGATAATGCATGCTCACTCTGCTACAAGGAATTACTGAAAATTGATCCGCTTCTCAATACTGAGCAGTATTATTGTTCTTGGTCTGGTTGTTTACATGTCGTCTGGGCTTCAGGGCACATGAGGAGAGATTGCACAATTGAGGGGGGTATTAAGGGACCTGGAGAGTGAGATGTCTAAGAACTGCTCAGAGCCTGGCAAGGACTTCTCTGCAGAGTAATCACAGACACCCACACCAAGGAGTCACTGCTAGAAATCAAGGTCAGCTGGAGTGTTCCAAGTTGGGGATCATTTGATTCAGCCCACTCCAGTGGCTCTTTTTATTCTCAGTATAATTTCTCAGTATTCCAGAGTGTCAGAGATAGAAGGGGCTTAAATATACCCCATGTTTTTCAATGTTCTCATTTACAAGCAAACATCAATAAAACCCTGAAACCCTGAGAGGGTGGGTAACTTTTAAGGTCACAGAATTAGTGAGATAATCAGGGCTGGACTCCAAAGCTCTGACCCCAGTCCAGTTACTCTTACAGTTACATTATGGTCACTCGGCCTCCACTGCTCACTGTCTATGCGTCCATTAGGAAGTAAGTTACCTTCTCTGGGCCCCAGTTTTTTCATCTGTTAAATGGAGACATAATTAGCCCCTCTCTCTTTGGGTTCATGTGAGAATAAAATGAGATCATTCATGTGAAATGCATAGTATAATAAATGTTTGAGGGTCATAGTAAATACTCAACAAGTGAGAATTCTCATGATCACTAATATTATTAGTAATATTGCCACCTTACCTATGAAGAAACTAAGTACTGGAGCTTCAAGAAGACTTGACAAAAGAAAAAGATTTTAAAATAATTATTTTTGAACTCTAAACCCTAAATTGTTATGGGTCCTTAAGATGATTACACTCAGGAATATATTTCTTGAGACAAACATGCTGTTAAGCCAGCAAGATTGTATCTCTCATACCCTCATGCCCCCAAAGGCTGAGCTGAGAACTCCAACACCCAGGAAGAGCACTAAACTCAAATTGCCCTTCACTTTCAATTTCCTCATCCTCAACATCCAGGTTGGCAATGAAGCCATCAGCAGACTGAAATTCTGTATTTGACCTGCCTCTGCCTATAACTTTCATTGCTCAAAATCCCAATTTTTGTCAATCCTCTAATCTGCTTAATGAAGCACAATAAATGTTTGAGGATTAATGAACATGTTAATAAGGAAAAAAAAGAGATGAATTTACCAAGGATGCCTGGAAGATAAAAGAATGAAAGCCAACAGAGAAAAATATTAAAGGGTGTGATTAACTGTACATGAGAAAAATACAATTACAATGGCTGTTTTCCCAAAAAAACTCATCACATGCATCAGATTAAATCGCTCCTTTTTCCTGAAAATAAACTAGAGACTTGACTCCTCTGTAATGGAATTCAACCCTTGGTTCTTATGAATCAGGACCAGATTGCAACGTTCTTGCCCAAAAAGTAGTGGAATTATTTCCAGCCAATTCAGAAGCTGTTCACTTTTGGTTATTTAGATCACTAACAGAATTAAAATAGAGAGAAGAGCCAGCTTTCATACAAATCAAGGGAGAGTAAAGAGAAAAGAGGGCGGAAAAACCTGCAGGCAGGAATCAGTTAGACCAGCTCACAGCTTTTGCAGACTCTAAGACTCACTCCAAGAACCAGACCCAATTCCAACTCATACTGCACTTGTCACTTATTCCCTAAGACTTCATATTCCTCTCTCAGAAAAAGTCATTTTAAGACAAGCAAGAGACAACAGAGACTAAGAGAGAAGGATGGTGCCTGTCCCTTGCCAGGGATTTTGTACATGATTAGTGTACACTATTCTATTCAAGCTTTGTACCAGCTCTGTGCAGTAAGTGAGCAGACATCCCTGGAGTACAGATGAGGAAGATAAATCCCCAAGAAGTTCTGTGACTTGCCTAAGTTTAGGGGTTTTTTTCCCCAATAGGGTGAGGATTCGAATTCAAGTTTGTAGTTCTGTACTAAAGCTCTTCACACTCATATACACAAATTATATTGGAAATCTCCCCTAGAAAATTCCCTGTCACCTGAATTCAGTAAGAGAAATCTATCAGAACAAGGGAATGGCAGGCACAGAGGCAGGAAACTAAGTTTTGTGAGCACTAACTACAAGCCAAGCCCTCTGCTAGGCCTGCTCCAGGCACCTGCTCCAAGCACTCTCAAAACAGAGGCTCTGCAAGGAAGATGCTATTGTGTGCAGAGATGGTCCCATTTTACAGATGAGGACACTGGGTCACAGCAAAGCAAAATGACTGGCATGGGCTTCAGTTTCCTCATCTACGAAACTGTAGGATTGAACTTGACCGTCTCTGAGGTCTTTTCCATTTCTAAGGTCTGTGATTCTGGGACAAGTAAAGAGGCCACCTTCCCCACATAGTGGAAGGAACACCTAGATCTCTTCTTCGATGATCACTGGCTCCCTCCTTGGTGTGCAGGAGCCAACTCCCATCGTCGGAAGCCCTCCTAGGCCGGAAGGCATAGGGGTCTTCTGAGAAATGGGAAGCCCCCATGGAAGTTTCTTTTGTCACTCTACAGGTGAAAGATTCCCATGATTCTCAGCATTCAGCCCAGACCCACTAGCCCACAGATTCCCATGGAAATGAGGCTTCCAGCCAGGCAGACCCATATGCTGAGTAGGAGGCCCACAGACACACAACCAGAACAAACTTCCTGAGATCCCCACAGAGAAGCCCACTTTCTGCAAGCCTCCCCACCGCCCACCTGCCTTGGCTCTCCACTCCTCACAGCAAGAGCCACAGCCCCAGAGACCAAGCCAACACAGGGAGGGGATTTATGGATGCGTCTGGCTCAACCAAGGCTAACTTCAATTTCCTGACGTTGATAAGAGCAGCAGCCGCCAAACATCCGTAATCCCATACCTCATGCCACCCACAGCCCCCAGCACTCTGCACAGCCCACCCCAGTCAGTCCTTTCCATGACTTTGTGTTGTGGGCACTGCTGTTTCACAGGTGAGAAAACCAAGGATCAGAGTTTAACTGGCTAAAGTCACACCACTAGGAAGTGAGGGACTTGGGAGTACAATCTAGGTCTTTCTGACCTGACAGCCTACTCTCAGCAGGCTCTCTTAGCAGCTTCCCCCAGGGCTGGCACCAGACCCGGAGCTCACCAAGCACCTGTTGGAAAGCAGGCGTGTCCATATGACAGAAGGACAGGAGACCTGCAAGGAAGAGTTCCTTGCTCTGGGAAGAAACACAGGCCTGTGAACAGGCTGCAGGTGAAGCAGTGCTCAAAACACAAGGGAGACCCTGCACAAAACCCTGGGGAAACGAGCCACACCCTCGCTAAAGGCTAGAGGTGAACAGGGACAGAGGGTGGGGAGGACCTGGCGTTTAGGCTGAAGGGAGCTTCTTTTTTCATTCACTGTACAGTCAAAATTCACATGTTTCAAGAATACGTGTACACCTGTGGCAGATTCATGCTGAGGTATGGCAAAACCAATACAATATTGTAAAGTAATTAGCTTCCAATTAAAATAAATATTTATATTTTTAAAAAATACAAGAGAATCATCTCTAGAGAAGGTGTTTAGAGGGAAAAGGGATGGGACAAACCCAACGTAAAGAAAGGGGAGAAATCGTCCCTCATTCACGCAACAATTTTGAGTACCTACAATGTATGCCCCAGCCTCAATGCAAGACTCTCCTCGCAGAGTGCAAGGGGAGAAACCCTGAACAGAGTAACTTCAAAAGATATGGAATTAACAATTGTGGTGGGCACCAAGCAGGCAAAGTGAATTATGTGAGTATTTAATAGAGCAATTTGATTTGGTTTGACAGGGTTGTGGCGGGCCTAACTGAAGACATTTAAGTAGAAGCATGAAAGATGAATAGGAGTCCATCAAACCAAGGGAGGGTGGAGGTAGGACAAGCATTGAAGGAAAAGGGAACAGCACATGCAAAGCCCTGAAGTCTGGGGCACTGAAGGAAGGCCAGTGTTGAAGACTGTGATGAGGCGAGTCAGCAGGGATGGGCCTGGAGAGTTCCACAGGGCCCGGTCACACTGAGTTCTGAAGGCTACGCTCAGTGTTTCTTCACTTTGCAAGCACCAATGGGAAGTTACTAAGCTGGCAAGAGATGAGTGGAGTTTCCTATGTTGGAAAAGCTATGCTGGCTATTGTACAATGGATGGATGTGGGTTTGGGGGAGCTAGAAGCAGGGAAATTAGTTATGAGGTTAATGCTTCCACCTAGGTGACAGAGAAAGGGCAGCAGATTGCGGTGGTGACACCTGCAGTGGGTCAGGTGACATTTTTGGCAGGGACTGGGATGGTGGCAACAAATAAGACTGGAAAGAGCTGGAGCCCCATACCCTCCCACCTGGACCTCACAGAAGCTCCAGGCACAATGAAATGGGGGTCTCAGCCTCTCCATCACCACTCCCTCTCATTTGGGGAAGCCAAGCATAGTCTGGGAACCAGCTCCCCCAGCTTTTGCTCTCATGTCAACCCTCCCCACTGACAGCTAAGTGGAAGTCCCCCTGGGGCAGGAGAGGGACTGGCACTCTTGAGAGGAAAATAGATTAAAAAAAACAGATGAGGGGATGAGAAGTCACCAACGTACCTCACAAAAGGGAGAAACTTCAGATCTCAAGAAGCAGGGAAACCCAGTCCAACTCCTAATAAGTACTTTCTAACTGGAGAAAAATCCTAGTATTCTTACAAAAGTATGTCCAGTCATTTCTAAATGCCATTCTTTATCTCATCTCAGATTTCTGAAGGAGGATCAATAGACTTGTTTGCTTCTCCAGAAAGAGAAGCAGAGATAATGATGCCATCTAGGGAGGCACCAAGCCAGCAGAGCCAACAGCAAGGGGCCAGAGCACCCCACTTTTGGACCAGCTAGAGCCCTACACAAGCCATTCCCCACTAGCAGTTCACGGGGCAGCTCCCTTGTCAATCTCCCCCAACACCCACCCCAGGGCTGGTGGTTCCATCATCACCCTACTAATGAGAATAATAGTTACAATCTATGGCGCATCTACTGAGAGCCAGACCCACATTTCAGACCGTGTCATCACAATTATACAGACGATGGATCTGAGAGTCAGGAAGGTTCAGTGACTTGTAATTGACTTAACTAGGACTCAAACTCCAGGGCTGAGTTCTGAGTTGCCTTTAGCCACTTTGCTAAACCTCCCACTGGGCTCTCCTTGGACCACCACTCAAGATACTTTAGGCCAGTCACTTGGGGCCAGGGCAATGGAGGAAGGGCTAGCAGGGTCGTCTTCTGTAATGATGGCCCTCACTCTGTCCTCTGCCAGACAGCATAGCCCCTGTTGCCTGCTGGGCTGAAACAAGGAGAGACAACCTCAGAGCTGAAAGCCAAGGGCCTGGGCGCCAGGTAGTCGGAGGCCATTGGACTGCAGGTCCCAGAAAGTACTGCCCTGGAACCCCAAATCCAGGGCTGAGGCTGATGGCTCTCCTTGCCCCCACTCCACTTGTCTCCAGGACAGACGGTATTATCCCCAGGGCTTTAGGTTGGGAGGTCTAACCTGACAGAGAGGCAGCAGAGTGCAGGGCCCTGGAGTCAGTCCAGTGGGATTCTAATCTTGGGAACGTTGAGAACATTACTTCCCCTGTCTGTGGTCATAGTTTCCGCATCTGCAAAATGGGAATGACAGTAATAATCCTCCCTGGGTGGGCGTTACTGCAAGTGCTGGATGGGACAATGCGGGTAAAACCTGGCACACAGCAGGCTGTTAGCTGTCATCCAACCTTCTAAGTCCAGAAAAGTCTCATCCATCCCACAAGAATGGCCCATAGGTTAGTGCTGCCAAGAAGCTTTTCTGGGAGTGGATGTGCACACATCCCCATGCAGGACAGCAGGGCAGAGCACCAGCCCTCCACCTAGCCAGCACAACCAGAAGTTCATTGGAGCCTCGCTGGAGCCCTCTGCAATCACCCTATGCAACTGATGTGGAAATGGAGACACAGAAAGGCAAAGTGATTTATCCAAAGCAGTAATCACGTATGGGTGTGAGAATTGGACCATAAAGAAGGCTGCGTGCTGCAGAATTGACACTTTTGAACTGTGGTGTTGGAGAAGACTCTTCAGAGTCCCTTGGACTGCAAGGAGATCAAACCAGTCAATCTCAAAGGAAATCAACCCTGAATATTCATTGCAAAGACTGATGCCAAAGCTGACACTCCAATACTTTGACCACCTGATGTGAAGAGCTGACTCATTAGAAAAGGTCCTGATGATAGGAAAGATTGAAGGTAAAAGGAGAAGGGGATGACAGATAACGAGATGGTTGGATGGCATCACTGACTCGATGGACATGAATTTGAGCAAACTCCAGGAGATGGTGAAGAACAGGGAAACCTGGCACGCTGCACTCTATGGGGTCTCAAAGAGTTGAACACAATTGAGCGACTGAACAGCAATGACAACACAGCCAGGAATCAGTGCTCCAGGAAGCAGTGAACCCTGATCCAGTGCATGCTCCATCATTTCACACCCTCCTTTGTTCTTCCTGTGTGAAGCATGCCAATGAGTATCTTGCCATTCATTTATGGAGACCACAGTTTCATCCAGACACTGTGCTGTGCTCTACCGTCGAAGATGAACATGCTGATATGAACAGATGATTGCAATTTCCGGCACTGGTGTCTGTAACAAGGTCCTTTAGAGACACATAGGAGGTGGCAATCATCCCGGCTGGGGAGATGAAGATAGAAAGCAAAAGCTGCTGTGTGGAGGGACACCACAGCCAGGAAGACAAGCGAGGCTGGGGAGACGATCCAGATCCAGGCTTAGAGAGCTACTGGGAGGGCCTGAGCCCAGAGCAGCCCCCTGTGTCCCTGTTTCCCTGTGTCTGTGTGCTGCCCTGGCCCACTCTCCTGGAATTTCCCTGGAATTTCCTGGTTAATCCCCAGCAGCTGTTCCTGACATCATCTAACACTCTCCTAACCAGTAGGTGCAATATCCCCCAGAGTAACCTCCTGGAGGCACGCTCACTGTGTTCCAGCCGTGCTCAGCTCCTGATACCTGCCAAAGAAAACCAACAACGTCCAGGCAGCCTCGGTCTCAGGTTCTCTCGAAACCCTCGCCCTGCACCTTCCTCTAGGGCTGCCTCTGGGCCAGGAGCTGGGGACCATGGTGTGGCCTGTGCTGGTGTGACCAGGCTGTCACCACACTCACCCCTGAGGGGCCTTCTTCAGTTCCTAGCTCCAGGGCCCTCCCCAGGCCTCACTGAACCAGCTCATCCAGCTGCTTTATTATTAGCAATAGCAACTACTACTCATTTTTAATGCTTACTACATTCCAGGCCAAGAAAAAAATTTTTTAATTAAAATGAATATTCTGCCCAGGATCTGCAATTCATGGTAACACATGCTACCCAAGAAAGACAGCTGAGTCTGTCTCCTTCAGAACCTTCCTTGACAACAAACTTCAACTCCTTATATACTGATCATATTTTCCTCTGGAGTAATAAGAGAACCTGAACGGTTCTACTCTAGAAAGTATAGATATTTCAGGATTATTTCAGGGACCAAATGTCTCTGTGATAACAAGATCCATTCTTCCCCTCCAAATGCGGGCCTGTGAGAATGATTAAAATGATAGACAGGCCTGCTATTTTCCAGAAATCTATAAAGACTGCAGCAATATACCCCAAAGTCTCCCCAGAGATAAAAGAGTAAGATTAAATAATTTGAAGATAATTTCTTCCATGAAAAGAATAATGTTGCCATCAAAATGAAAACCCTTGTAATAAAACCAAATTATGCTGAGACCTCGGGAGTACTCTGCCGCTCTCCTGCCATTTCCAGACAGCACTTCTGCAAACGCGGTGCTGGAACTGTGAGCACGGCTTACAGGGGAGGCAGAGGCTGGAGGATTGCAGGTGCCCACACAGCCCATTCCTGCAGGATAACACAGGGATATATAACACAGGATAACTGGTCGTATATTAAGTGCCCAAGTGAGTGAGCATACAACAGAAGAGAGAAGGGTGGCCAACACCAAGGAGTCAGAACCAAGCTGGGTCAGGCCTCAAGGAAATCAGAGCAACCAGCCACTTCTTTGTCCAGTTCTGACTCCTTGGTATTGCTTAAAGACGAGTTCAGCAGGTTCAAGTTTCCCACTTGGTTGGGGGCCTGGGCATCGAGTGGGCCCAGGGGCAAATCTGTGTTTGATTGGAACCCGGTGGGCTGACAGCAGAGAAAGGCAGCAGATGGGACTTGTAAGGGTGCCTGTAGAATTGAATTCTGCTGGAACCAGGGATCTGAGCAAACCATGTGCAAGGCTCCTCCAAAGGCTAGAGTGGGAGAAACTGGGCAGAGAATGTCTTTAAGCACGCACATAAGGATTCCGTTTCTGTCTCAGCACAGCACACCAAAAAGGCTGAAGATATCTTTCCTTCTAATTAAGGGTGTGTGCGAGACAGTCTGAATTAAACCACAGAGACACATACTAGTCACTTTAAATGCAATGAGAGGGGACCCCTCCTCCTCCAAAGAATCTATTGACAGCCACAGTCCTGGCCTTCCGGGAAATCTTTACATTCATATTAAGGCAATACAGGCAGAGAAAACAACAGGCATGTTCAGTGTGGGTCTTCAACTGAAAGTCTCAAACACAGACTGCCTGGCCCCCAAAATTTGGTTTGTGATGGGGCACTTCCTTACTGGGCAGTGAGTAGCACCAGGGATTTACTTATTTCATGGTGTTTAATGATTCACTGGAGCCTCAAAGGGGAGGCCAGTTGGTCTTCACAACTAGCCAAACAGGGGGCAGAGAGGAAAGATGAAGAGCATAGCCTGAAGCTTCAGTAAGGCTGGGTGTCAGCAGGAGCCAGCCCCCAGGAAAGGCTATCTCCTCCTGGGGCCCCCACCTACTCTTCCTTTCCTAAACGCACCTCTCTAGGGTGGCCGGAGTCCACAAGTACCTATCCTTCTCCCTCTTCTCAACACGACTGCTGAGTCACCCTGGTGTGCCCAGCATACAGTGGGTTCTCGGGACTGGATAAACAGTGGTGAAGTCTCCAGGTCTAAGGCCTGCAGTCTGTGCAGCTAACTCAAAGAGGCACTTCTACCCCCTCAGTTTTCAGTCCTCCCTGTGCCACAGTGTTTCCTCCTGCCTCTCTCAAATTCTGCTCCCCGAGGAGGACCTGAGGCCATCATATACTTAGCTCTTGGGCCATTTCCTCTGCCCTGGGACTCCCATTTCAAGTTGTTTCCTTGGGATGAAAGATGTTGTCCTTATTTGAAGAACATCAAGCTTAACAGAGAAGGGAAGGAGGGAGGCTGGAGGCAGAGGAGGAAGGAAGAGAGGCGGAGAGAAAGAGACCGAAAAGTATTTGACTTGGTTCAAGCAAAAGAAACTGAAAAAAAAGAGGAAAGGCAGAGGAGTCTATAAGTCCTGAAACCCAGAGGACCACGCCCCACCAAAAGAATCCAGGGAAAGTACTAGTTAAGGCCTTGATGCCAGACAGACCTGGATTCAAATCCTAACTCTGCCATTTCCTAGCTATGCAATTTAGGACAAAGTACTTGACAATCCCAAGTCATTTCATCATCAGTAGAAGGGGGATGCTAACACCAGGTTCTCAGGACTGTTGTGAGGAATAAATGAGCTGATGTAGATAAACCATTCAGGGGAGTGCCTGGCATGCAAAAGAAATTCAAGAGCCAGTAGCTGTTAAACTGTATTTGTATTTCTAAACCAAAGAGGGGCCTCTGCTGTGCAAGGAAGGTACTTCCTTAAGTTATAGGATGGAACTGACTTTTAAAATCTTTGAGATTCTCTTTATATACAAATGGAGAAGCTTCCAGGATCTCTTAAAGATAAGAGAATAAGGCTGGAAAACAGTTTTTAGGGGGAAAAATGCTTTGGGGATGACACAGACAACTCAACATTAAGTCTCCATGTAACAATGTTTATGGTAGCTTTCAATAATTCTCCCACTGTGAGAAATATTGTAAGTTTCACACTGTTCAGAAGGAGAGAGTCATGTCTTGTTTCACTTTTTTATACAGCCAATTTCATGCACTTTTGACAACTGTAGCATATCTCTAAGACATGATTCTCTGCCCCTGCCCCCATACACGGAATATCAAAACAACATATTAGGGTTGCCCCAGGCAAAAGAAGAAAAGGACAAGTGCGCGAGACTGAGATGACAAACCTGGTTCATCTCTGGTGCCACTCTCACTGATCAGCAAGAGGCTGCCTGGTGCCTTGTCTTGCAGGAGTCAGTAAGATAGTGTCATGATTAGTGATGTGTGCCGTGGACCCAAAATAGGGTACCTAGGACCCTAGTGATGTGTTTTTCATATCACAAATTTTGTGATAATTCTCCAGCTACTTAGGAGATGAATTATGACCACACTCTGCTCAATAGTTGCTAAAGCAAGGAGGGGTCCCCCAAGGAGAGGCCCCCAGGAAGAGGATGGTCCAATGCTTAGTGTTTGATGAAAACACACCACCTTCCAGGACAAAGTGGAAGAACCAAACTTAGACAGTTGGGACGTGATGAGAGACATCTGTGAGGGTTAATTTTATGTTACCTTGCCCAGACTAAGGGATGCCCAGATGGCTGGTAAAACATTATTTCTGCATGACTTTGTGAGTGTGTCTCTGGAAGTGAATAGCATTTGAATTAGCAGACATGGTAAAGATCAACCTCACCAAAGTGGTAGGGTGTCACCTGATCCTGGGTGTCACTGAGGGCTTGGATAGAACAAAAAGATCAGGGAAGAGGGAACTCTCTTCTGAGCTGAGGCATCCACCTTCTCTTGCCCTTGGACTTTTGTGCTCCTGGTTCCTGGACTTTGGGACTGAGATGGGGACCTACACCACTGCCCACTGAGTTCTCATGCCTGCAGACTGGGGCTGATTTATACCAGCAGCTCTTCTTCTTCTCCAGCTTGTGGACGGCAAATTGTGGGACTTCTCAGCCTCCATATCAGCAGGAGCCAATTTCTATGGTAAATTTCTATATGTGTTTGTGTGTGTGTGTGTGTGGTTCAGTCAGTTCAGTCACTCAGTCGTGTCTGACTCTATGCAACCTCATAAACTGCAGAACGCCAGGTTTCCCTGTCCATCGGCAACTCCTGGAGCTTACTCAAACTCATGTCCATCAAGTCGGTGATGCCATCCAACCATCTCATCCTCTGTTGTCCCCTTCTCCTCCTGCCTTCAATCTTTTCCAGCATCAGGGTCTTTTCCAACGAGTCAGCTCTTTGCATCAGTATGAAGTACAGGAGTTTCAACTTCAGCATAAGTCCTTCCAATGAATATTCAGGACTGATTTTTCTTTAGGATTGACTGGTTTGATCTCCTTGCAATCTAAGGGACTCTAAAAGAGGCTTCTCCAGCACCACAGTTCAAAAACATCAATTCTTCAGTGCTCAGCTTTCTTTATGGTCTAACTTTCATCCATACATGACTACTGGAAAAACCATAGCTTTCACTAGATGGACCTTTGTTGGCAAAGTAATGTCTCTGCTTTTTAATATGCTGTCTATGTTTGTCATAGCTTTTCTCTCAGGGAGCAAGCATCTTTTAATTTGTGTCTCTTATTTAATATATATATTAAATAAATTAAATGTCTTTTAATTTAATATATATATATATATGGTGGTGCTAGTGGTAAAGAACCCACCTGCCAATGCAGGAAACATGAGATGTGGTTCCGATCCTTGGGTCCAGAAGATTCCCTGGAGGAGGACATGGCAACCCATTCCAGTGTTCTGGAGAATCCCATGGACAGAGGAGCCTGGTAGGGTACAGTCCATGGGGTCACAAAGAGTTGGACATGACTGAAGTGACTTAGCACGCATGCATGCATATAGGTTTTATTTGGATCTGTTTCTCTAGAGAATTCTGACTAATAGAACATTTTAACAAATAGCCATTTGATCATATTCATCCACAGAAAGTTTGGGGAGGAAAAAATACAAATGTAGCAATGGGTTGTGCCCAAGAGCATGAAGAACTGTTAGCTGATGAATTTGCCAAATCTTTGCCAGACCTGTAGAAAAATTAAAACCTGATGGTCCAGTGGTTAAAATTCTGTGCTTGTGCCTCAGAGTTTCATCCCCAGTTAGGGAACTAAGATCCTGCATGCAGTAAGGTGTGGCATAAAATAAAATAAAAAGAAATAAAATAAAGTAAATGAAATGAAATAGAATAGAATAAATGAAATAAAATAAAGAAATAAAAAATAAATGAAATAGAGAAATAAAATAGAATAAAATAAATGAAATAAAATAAGAAAATAGAACAAAATAAATGAAATAAAATAAATAAAAATAAAATACATGAAATAAAATCAATGAAATAAACAAATTAAATCAAAAAAAAAGAAAAATGGGACTAAGAAAAGCGAAGATAGACTCCTGTCAGCCTCCTCCAAAACTGATGAGGACTTTGGTCCAGTTTCCACATATCTGGGTCTTTTTCTTAGATATCCTATTGTTATGAATTTCCAACTTAATTCCATGGGGGTCAGAGAATGTACTGTGTATCACTTCAGTACTTATAAATTTACTGAGACTTTTACGGCCTGGATGTGGCTGGCCTTGGTGTACAGATGTTCTACGGTAAATGGCAAAAATGGTTCAGTGAAAGGTGGAGTCTATTTTTCCATTCTCTGAGTCAGAATTGGCCATGGGCCATTAGCAAATGTGAGAGAAGCCTTTGCGACTTGGGGCCTGACCTCTTGCTGTGCCTGAACCTCTAAGACTACCATGCGAACAAGCCTGAGGTAGCCCAACCCCGATAACCCGCCAACCACCAGATATTTGAGTTCAGCCATCCTAGATCCTCAAGCACTAGCTGACCTGCAGCTGACCACAGGCAAATGAAAAATCCCAGCAGAGACCAGCTAGACTACATCAAACCAAAACTGCCCAACCAATCTACAGAATAGTGAGAAATTGTACATAGCCATTATTCTAAGCCACTTAGTTTTGAAGTGCCTGTTATGCAGCAAAAACTGGCATGTATGTGTATATATGCATATTATATAATATGCACTACATACATACATATATATGTATACATACAGACAAGCACACATGCCCCAGTTATCCTTTCACTCTCCTTTTTTCTACTTTATAAAGGCTCTGGTATAGACTGTGGCCGTTAGATGTGTGTTTAGGCTTCAGATTATATGCTATCAATGCAGAATTGTCACTGAACTAGAAGAGGAATTATATCACTTAGGGATGCAGTGACTGATGAAAATTCTGCAGAGGGTAGTTACATTAGATTAGAAAGGAGCAAGTTGCATTTGCTCTGGTAATTTAGATAGGTGGGAAGAAGGGTATGTACAAATATTGAGTAGCAGATAGAACAAATGTGGCAGATTGTGAGGCCTGAGAGCTCACTAAGCCTTCCCATCCCCTCCTACAGGGCAGGGGCTGGAAAGCAAAAAATACTACATCTCCCACGCAGGAAAATACATTCACTATCCTGTGAATAGTGATAAACCATAATGGGAAAAGAACATAACAAAGAATGTGTATATGGGTATAACTGAATCACTTTGCTGCACAGCAGAAATTAACACAACATAGTAAATCAACTATACTTCAATAAAAAATTTCAAAAAATATAGTTTCCCAGACTTATTTTATACCTAGGGTTTCTGGATGTGATTAAGGTTCTGCTGATAAGATGCTCTGAAGCCAAACAGAGATTGGGATCTTAGGATATGAGGAAAGAGGCGGGTGCCCACATTCATGGTGTAGATGTGGCTAAGGTGGTGGGCAGGTGGGCAGGACCTGTGACAGCCATCTCTGATTCTCCAGGGCCCCACCTGTGACGGAGACAGCCCTGCTCTGGCAGTCAAGCTGTGCGGCACAGTTTTGAGAGCCAAGCAGCCTCCAGTCTGTTCCCTTACCTCTCCCCAAAATTTTACAAGCCATTAAACATCCCACTGTATGTCCCTTCTCTACAACTGAACACTGGTCAGAGAAGGACCGATTCTCCACTGCCATGAGAATCCAGCGCACACTCTTAGATACCATTCTGGGTAAGAGAAAAGGGGACTAGGCAAATGTGAGAGGCTGAGAACTACCTAAAGATGTTGTTAAAATTTTTTGAGTAAGACTAAATTTACCAGAATGGACTAAAAATTGAAGTTTTGGGGGTTTTTTCTTTGTTTTTCCCTCGCAGTAGCAAGCAAGTGAGCGACTTGTAAGGAAAATCAGAACACTATTAGAGAAACTGAGACTGCATTTTCTCTTTTCATATGACTGTCTTTCCATTTATACTCATTGTATATGTATTATCTCATTTAGTCCTTCCAATAACCCTCAAGCTGAAGACTATTACTACTCCCAGATCAAAGATGAAGTAACAAACTCAGAGAGATAGTGCCCAAGGTCACACAGACTGTAAGCTGCAGGGCCAGGAATGTAACCTAGACAGTGTACCCTGGAGCCTCACTCTTCACTGCTCTGCTCTTCTGGCCCCAGTTTCCCCTCCCTGCCGGTTTTGAGAGGGTAACAGGCAGGAAGGCCAGGGGTCTCCAAATAGAGGAAATAGCCTGCAAGTGTCAGACATTTTTATCTCTCTTAAGCGGCAGGAGAAAACAAACTAGCAATATTTTTTCCTTCTCTATACAAATTTAAAGGGAGGTTTCTCTTAAAATATTGTGTTGCCATAATGACACCCGGCTTCGCCTGAAGTTAGCTATTCTCGAGTCTAGAGATAACCAATGCCTTTTTCTTATGGAAATGTTTGTCTTAAGCTATGCTAATGTACCATGCCTTTACCCCAAACTCTGTCTCCAAGTCGGTTCCGCCTCTTGGCCCAGAACCTACTTGACAAACCAGTATGGATATTGTTCCCCTAATCTATGTAAATGAAACTATTTGTATGGTGGTCTGCCCTTCTTCAAGATTCAAGTTAATCATTTTATGGCCCATCTGAATTTTAAGACATTCCTTTCTTTCATTAACAGACTGCTAGTGACTATATAACATCCAGCTAAAGACTAGCAGGGGGGGTACTCTTTCTGCCCCCTTCTGATGCCTATGTCAGAAGCTTTCTCTATCTCCTTTATACTTTAATAAAACTTTACTACACAAAAGCTCTGAGCGATCAAGCCTCGTCTCTGGCCCCGGATTGAATTCTTCTCCTCCGGGGGCCAAGAATCCCGGTGTATTCGCGTGATTCAACAACAACCTTTCAGTTTGAGCCCAGTCCTTTCCAGCTCCCAGTCCCCTTTGCTTCCCTCCCCTTTCAAAATGTGCTTAGGCCTTCAGGCTTGGACAGGAACAACTGTTGAGCTGCTAACTTTGACAGGCAGAGGCATTATCACTTTAACAGCATCGAGATCCTCTGAGTTTGAAGGATAATACTTCAGAGTAAAGCAAGCAGAGTGAGATGCATGGGACCTTCCTGGGTTCTGGAAAACCACCCCAGTCACCCAGTCTCTCTCCAGGTTCTTATACTGTCTCCCAGTTAACCTCCCCCCATCCCCCCATGCTCCAGGTACCTTCTCCCAATCTCCTCCATAGGGAGAAAAAAAATCTACCAAAGGCAGCCCAGCTGCAGCTATTGACACCCACCCACCCCCAGCCAGGGTGGATCTGAGAATCAGCAACTCAGGGCCTCAGCAGTGGGCCTGAGAGCCAGCATGGGGGGGCACACATGTCGAGGATAATGTCCCCGATCCTCCATCAGCCTCCAGGAAGCAGCTTCACGGGGAAGCCTAGGGGAAACAGCAGTCAAACTGCATCTCCATCAGCCCTGACTTCAATTTGTTGAAATCCGTAACTCTCCCTGCATTTTCAAGGGAATGTGTTTAGGTGTGGGAGCATCCAACAGGAAACTGAAATATTGATGAAGATGAGCCTATAATCTTTTGATAAATAACATGCCTTCTAATGCCAGATTTTGATATAATACAAACAAGTTGTCAACGTGTGAGCAAAAATTTGCATCCAAGAGAAAGGATTAACAATGAAGAAATCCTGTTCGTGCCGTTCATTTTTTCCTGTAACCTGAAGAAAACTGCCTTCCCTGAATAGTAGCATGGTCTGGCATCTTTAAGTCGTTGGGAAGGGAATGCCTTACTTCAGCTTAACAAACATTTCTGAGCACCTTCTTGATGCCCTGTACTGGCTGCTGCAGACACACACAGATCTGGTCCCTGCTTTCAAACCAATTAATTTTTTAGGAGAAACAAATCTGTGAATAAGTGAGCACAAAATAGCAGAAAATCATAGCAAAGAACATGGTCTTCAGCTTCAGATAGATGTGAAATCACAATCCTGCACGGATTTTCATTAGTTATGGAGACCCTGTGCCAGTGGTTTAACCTCTTTCACCTTAAACTGAAAAGGGTGGATAACGATGCCTGTCCCTCGGGGTTGTCAAGAAGGTCACATGCGAAAAAAAGCTCTGTGCCACTTCCACTCCTGTGTTCCACTTGGACACACTGGTGCATAACCCCACTCCCTGGAGGTGTGCGTACCCCCAGCCTCCTAGAGTGTCCTGTGCTCAGAGCCAAACTCCTCCCCAGAAATTGCTGTCGGCCCAGGGGAGCTGCCAAGGTTATACCACTTGTAGGGGTGGGAGGTGAGAGTATGCATATAAAATGACCTTTTTCAATGTGTTATAATTCACATTCCATAAAAATTTGCCCTTTTAAAGTACAACTCAGTGGGGTTTCATATATTCACAAAATTGTATAGCCATCATCACTAATTCCAGAACTTTCCATTTCCTCAAAAATACCCCAGATATCTCATGCCCATTAGCAGCCATTCCCTTTCTCCTATCCCCCAACTCTCACAACCATTGATCTAGTTTGTGTCACTACAGAATTGCCTATCCTGAACATTTCATATAAATGAAACTATATAACATATGGTCTTTTATGTCTGGCTTCTTTCACTTAGCAAATGTTTTCAGGGTTCACACATGTCATAACATGTCTCAGTACCTCATTTCTTTTGATGTTGATCCATTCATCAGCTAATGGAGATTTAGGTTTCCACTTTTTGGCTATTAGGAGTAAAGCTGCTATGAACATTCTTGTACAAGTTTTTGTGTAGACACATGTTTTCAATTCTCTATATACCAGGGAGTAGAATTGCTAGATCATGTGGTAACTTGATGTTTAACATTTTGAGGAACTACCAGACTATTTTGCAATGAGGCTACACCATTTTACATTCCCACCAGTGATGTATGAGGATTGCAATTTCTCTGCTAGTGAGTGCGAAGTGGTATTTCACTGTTTTTGATCTGCATTTCTCTGATGGCTAATGATGCCAAGCATCCTTTCATGCGCTTATTGGTCATTCATTTATGTTTTTGAAGAACTGTCTATTCAAATCTTTTGCTCATCTTTAAATTTGGTTCTTTTTCTTTTCATTGTTTAGTTGTTCAGTTCAGTCAATCAATCATGTCCGACTCTTTGCAACCCCATGCACTGTAGAATGCCAGGCTTCCCTGTCCATCACCAACTCCCAGAGCTTGCTCAAAATCATGTCCATTGAATTAGTGATGTCATCCAACTATCTCGTTTTCTGTCATCCCTTTCTCCTTTTGCCTTCAACCTTTCCCAGCATCAGGGTCTTTTCCAATGAGTCAGTTCTTCACATCAGGTGGCCAAAGTATTGTAGCTTCAACTTCAGCATCAGTCATTCCAATTAATATTCAAGATTGATTTCCTTTAGGCTTGACTGGTTTGATCTCCTTACTGTCCAAGGGACTCTCAAGAGTCTTCTCCAACACCACAGTTCAAAAGCATCGGTTCTTTGGCACTCAGCTGTCTTTATGGTCCAACTCTCACATCCATACATGACTCCTGGAAAAACCATAGCTTTGACTATACAGTCCTTTGTCGGCAAAGTAACATCTCTGCTTTAATATGTTGTCTAGGTTGGTTATAACTTTTCTTCCAAGGAGCAAGTGTCTTTTAATTTTATGGCTGCAGTCACCATCTGCTGTTATATTGGAGCCCCCAAAAATAAAGTCTGTCACTGTTTCCATTGTTTCCCCATCTATTTGCCATAAAGTGATGGGACCGGATGCCATGATCTTAGTTTTCTGAATGTTGAGTTTTAAGCCAGCTCTTTCACTCTCCTCTTTAACTTTCATCAAGAGGCTCTTTAGTTCCTCTTTGCTTTCTGCCATAATGGTGGTGTTATCTGCATATCTGAGGTTATTGATATTTCTCCCGGCAATCTTGATTCCAGCTTGTGCTTCATCCAGCCTAGCATTTCGCATGATGTACTCTGCATTAAGTTAAAGAAGCAAGTGAAAATATACAGCTTTGACGTACTCCTTTCCCAATTTGGAACCAGGATATTGTTCCATGTCCAGTTCTAACTGTTGCTTCTTGACCTGCATACAGATTTCTCAGGAGGCAGGTCAGATGGTCTGGTATTCCCATCTCTTGAAGAATTTTCACAGTCTGTGTGTTGTGATCCATACAAAGGCTTTAGTGTAGTCAATGAAGCAAATGTTTTTCTGGAATTCTCTTGCTTTTCCTATGATCCAACAGATGACGACGATTTGATCTCTGGGTCCTCTGCCTTTTCTAAATCCAGCTTGAACATCTGGAAGTTCTCAGTTCACATACTGTTGAAGCCTAGCTTGAAGAATTTTGAGTATTACTTTGTTATATGAGATGAGTGCAATTTTGTGGTAGTTTGAACATTCCTTGGTATTGCCTTTCTTTGGGATTGGAATGAAAATTGACCCTTTCCAGTCCTGTGGCCACTGCTGAGTTTTCCAAATTTACTGGCATATTGAGTGCAGCACTTTCACAGCATCATCTTTTAGGATTTGAAATAGCTCAATTGGAATTCCATCACCCCCACTAGCTTTGTTCGTAGTGATGCTTCCTAAGGCCCACTTGACTTCGTATTCCAGGATGCCTGGCTCTAGATGAGTGATCACACCATCATGGTTATCTGGGTCATGAAGATCTTTTTTGTATAGTTCTTCTGTGTATTGTCAGAGGAGCCTGGTGGACTACAGTCCATGGGGTTGCAAAGAGTCAGAAACGACTGAGCAACTTCACTTTCACTTTTCTGTGTATTGTGGCCACCTCTTAATATCTTCTGCTTCTGTTAAGTCCATATCACTTCTATTCTTTATTGAGCCCATCTTTGCATGAAACGTTCCCTTGGTATCTCTAATTTTCTTGAAGCCATCTCTAGTCTTTCTCATTCTATTGTTTTCCTCTATTTCTTTGCACTGATCCCTGAGGAAGGCTTTCTTATCTCTCCTTGCTATTCTTTGGAACTCTGCATTCAGATGGATATATCTTTCCTTTTCTCCTTTCCCTTTCGCTTCTCTTCTTTCTCAGCTATTTTTAAGGCTTCCTCAGACAACCATTTTGCCTTTTTGCATTTCTTTTTCTTGGGGATGGTCTTGATCACAACCTCCTGTACAATGTTACAAACCTCTGTCCATACTTCTTCAGGGACTCCATCTATCAGATCTAATCCCTTGAATCTATTTCTCACTTCCACTGTATAATCGTAAGTAAGTGTTAGTCATTCAGTCATGTCCAACTCTCTGTGATCCCATGGGTTATAGCAGACCAGGCTTCTCTGTCCATGCAATTCTCCAGGCATGAATACTGGAGTGGGTTGCCATTTCCTTCTCCAGGGGACCTTCCCGACCCAGGTATTGAACCCAAGTCTCCCAGATTGTGGGCAGATTCTTTACTGTCTGAGCTACAGCGAGGAACCGTATAATCGTAAGGGATTTGATTTAGGTCATACCTGAATGCTCTAGTGGTTTTTCCCTACTTTCTTCCATTTAAATCTGATTTTTTTTTTTTGCAACAAAGAGTTCATGATCTGAGCCACAGATCATGGTCTTGTTTTTGCTGACTGTATAGAGCTTCTCCATCTTTGGCTGCAAAGAATATAATCCATCTGATTCTGGTATTGATCATCTGGTGATGTCCATGTGTAGAGTCATCTCTTACATTGTTGGAAGAGGGTATTTGCTATGACCACTGAGCTCTCTTGGAAAAACTGTTAGCCTTTTCCCTGCTTCATTCTGTACTCCAAGGCCAAACTTGCCTATTACTCCATGTATCTCTTGACTTCCTACTTTTGCAATCCAGTCCCCTATAATGAAAAGGACATCCTTTTTTGGTGTTAGTTCTAGAAGGTCTTGTAGGTCTTCATAGAACCATTCAAGTTCAACTTCTTCAGCATTAACAGTTGGGGCATAGACTTGGATTACTGCGGTATTGAATGGTTTGCCTTGGAAACAAACAGATCATTCTGTCATTTTTGAGATTTCACCCAAGTACTGCATTTCAGACTCTTGTTTTTGAGTTGTAAGGATTCTTTTGTTGAGTTATAAGAATTATTTATATATTCTGGATGTTAGATCCTTAGCAGATATTTGATTTGCAAATATTTTCTCCCATTCTTTGGGTTTTCTCTTCACTTTCTTGATAGTATCATTTGAAGGACAAAAGTTTTAAATTTTGATGGAGCCAAGTTGGCCCTTTTCTTTTTGATCAGTGACTGATTTTTGCAAAGATTCAAAAAGTAGTCCCCTTGTATCAACACCAGGCGGTACTGAAAGATCCTCCCAGCTCCAGAGATCCCCAGCTGAATGGCTGAGGCCTCTGTTGCAATCACATTATGGTTCAACTTCTCCCTCTCCTCCTCCTGCTTCCCTCTCTCCTTCAAAGGGGTTTCAGCTAATAGGACTAGCGACACTCTAAATGAATGTCTCAGCACACAGGAGTATATTTTGGGGAGAACCCAAGTTTAGGAACTTCAACTGTTTTCCCACTGACCTCAAGAAAGAGAATTACCTCCTCCCCATGGTTTCAAGTCCTCCTGTGACACGGCTCCTACCCACCTCTCCAGACTCATCCTTCCCGTACATTCTCCTCACATGCTATGATCCAGCCATATTGAACTACTTGTGTTGAAGTTGTGAAATATTGAAACACATATTGAAAACTTATGTTTTCTCAAAAAGGCCATCTCTGTAGCCTCTTGGCCCTTATACTTGCTATAACTTCTTCCTCTCTCCCCCACACTAACCTTGCTATCATCTATCATCCATTCAAAGCAGAACTTTAGCTGGCCACCACTTCCTCCAGGACACTGCCCCTGACCCTTCTGTGTGCATCCATAGGCCCCTTTATTCACCCCATCCTTATGCGCACCACACAGATTCTAATCCCTTCTTTATTGCTTTGTCTGCATGACCAGACATGAACCCCCCTTGGGCAGAGACCCTCTTATTTACCTCCATGTCTGTAGAGCTGGTGTAAATCCTGACATCCAAGAAGAGCTCGATTAATGTGCACTGAATAAATAAACACATATTGAATACATACAACGTGCAAAAGCAGCCCAGAAGATGCAGTGACTGACTAGGGACAGTCTCAGGAAGGGAAGCTCCTGTACAGGGTACAGAGTGCACAGGCGCCCCATGCCCCTCCACCCAGGCCAGCAGGGGGAGGGCTCCACTGAAGCCCCTCCACAGCCAGCAGTGCCCCTGGGCATCCCTGTACTATGCACTCAGACCACAGCAGAGCCCAATTCCCTTGCTCACCCTACTGTCTCTACCTAGGCCTCCTGAGTCCCCCCAGTGCCCCCTCCAGTCCCCGCCCAGTCTGCATTCACAGGATCCTGGTGCCTAACATTTTCCCAGGTCCACGCAAAAAAAAAAAAAAATTCTGCTAGAAGCTGCTAGAAATCAAACCACTCTGAGACATGTATAAAACCTCGTCTAGCTGCCTGAAGAGGGTTTTATGGGTTGCCTTATCAGGGCACTGCAGAAGTCATAGGCAATAGGACAGACCATTCCTTAGTTAATCATTCAAATACGAGGCTGGGGTACATTAAAATGATGGATCTATGCCTGAAAAATAATTTGGAATGCCCTCTGTAGGCTCAGCCATTCCCCCCACCCGGATACCATCCTCCCAGATCCAGGGTGCAGCTTGAAGGAGAGATAAAGCCCAGGACCAAAGGAAGACCCTCAAGGGGACTATTAGCTCCCAAGAGTATAGGCTCCCTCAGGACTGGGGGGCAATGCCTGTGCCATCCTGTCTGTCCATGTCCTCATCCTCAGAAGGACTGGGCCTGAGCCTGGTTTTATTACCAGGGTCCCCCTGCTAGTGTTTGGTGGGCATGGGTTTAAACCCACACTCTCCAACTTAGAGCCTTAGCTCTTACACACTGTACCACCCTGTCAAGCTCTACTTTGCAACTAGATCATCCAGTTTTTCTATGGCCCTCTCCACGCTGCCATACAACCCCCTCACTAGGTTCAGGGAGAGGCCAAGCCCCTCTCAAGCTCAGATAGAATCCCCTCCACGCTACTGCCAGGGTGGAGCAGGAGCCTCACTTGGCAAGAACAGACGTAGGACAGCCCCTTGGCACATCATTTCCTTGACCTCCTTCAGTTTAGCATGGCTCAGACGCCACTTGCTGGGCTACGATTAAATGTGAAGATAGCTTGCGGTGGGTGGGGTGTGGGCAGGATGACAAGGGAGTTGTGTAAGTGCCTCCAAAAAGCCAACACCAAATCTCACCCATCTCCACCTCCCAGTTTGTGGCCCAGCAAGATTTATGACCCTGCATACAGGGGTCATTCTTGAGATAAAGGTCTTAGATCTTGCAGCTGACAGGCCTCCTCAATCAGAGCTTCAGGAAAGCATCCTTGACTGATAAATGAGCTGTCCCTAAAGCCTCGGTGACAGGCTCTTAAAGGTCTCCATTGTTCAGAATGTCTCCTTCATCCTGCAAGAGGCATATTCACCCTCGATGCCAACACAGCAAGGCAGACAGGTGAGTGAAGTGGGAGAGGGGGCCTTCCCCACTCAGCCCTGCCCCAGAGCCCCTGCTCTGCACCCCCTCAGCGGATGCTGAACACACATGGAGCATCACTGTGCTTCACTGACAAGGGTCCTGCACATGCTGAGTGTCCAGCCAAGATAATTGCAGGACAATGGACCTAAAGGACATAGGCTTTGGATCCAAGGAGACTGACCATTGGAGCAGGAGCCATATGGCACTTGGTTAATAGGAGCTTTGACTGTGGCCAACACTGCCAATTATCTACCCAATGTCCATTCTACCCTTCTTTATCCCAGGCAGAACTCTGAGTTTGATTGGAATGGCAATGTGCCCAGTTAAAAGTATTCACCTCCCCTGACTCTCCTGCAGCTGCGGGCGCTATGAAGAACACTATCAGGAGTTTCTGGAAAGACTTTCCTTTCCTTTTATGAGTACTGTACCTTCTACCTCCCCTTCATTTTTTTCCATGCCTTTTGCAGATATGAAAAGAACTATGGAGCCCCTATCTTACAACACGCTAAGGATGGAAGAGCAGAAAGGCAGAAGGACCTGGGATCCCAATGACACCATGGAACTGCTTATGCCAGCCCTGGAACTCCTATCTCTGGACTTGTGGTTATCAGGGCAGGGGGAGGGGGAACCCACTCTCTGGTTAAAGCCACTATTGTAATTTTGTTGTTACAGTGAGCCAAACACAGTCTTGGATGATAAAGTCCAAGCTTTAACTGATTCAGAATTTGAAAGAGTTGCTTCACCTGTTTCTAGCCTCATTTCCCCTATCTGTATAAAGAGAACAATGACAGTAATAATTGCTGCTGCTGCTAAGTCACTTCAGTTGTGTCTGACTCTGTGCGACCCCATAGATGGCAGCCCACCAGGCTCTGCCATCCCTGGGATTCTTCAGGCAAGAACACTGGAGTGGGTTAAATCACCCACTATGTGCAGGCACCAAGCAGTGTTTCAAATTCCCCACCCACTGCACTGAGAAAGTGACCACTGTATATAATGGGCAGAGACACATTGCCCAAAATAATACCTGCTGTGGCCACTTCATTGGACCTTTTTTGAGAATCAAATGAGACCACATTTGAAATTCCTTGGGAATAAAGGGTTACACAGGTTCCTACTAAATCCCATGTTCTGTGCAGTCAGTGGGATCAAATCAAGGGAGATGCTCTGCTCCTGGAGCAGGAAGTAAACTCATGAGACAAGCCCCCATCACCACCCAGAGGAAAGGAGAAAACAAAAGGAGTTGAAACAACAGTTGCGCCAAACAGAAGCCACGTGACTGCCGGGTGAAAGCAGGCCCCGTCTGCATTGTTTCCCTTGGGGGCCTCCTTCAGAAGCTAAGCCCTGGGTGCATCCCCAGCCCAGACAAGACTCAGGGTAGAGAGCTTCATCCTCTCTTCTGTCTATCTCCCCTCCATCGTACCTGGTCCGGTGACCACATGCAGTCAGGATGCTCTCTGTGCTGTCACTGCAGAAACTGGGTTTCTCATTCCAGAGGCTGCTCTGCCAGGCCCAGTCTCCCTGGAACCTTGAGTGACTGCCTTCTGTTTCAGGGCCTTTTCATGTAACCTTCTGCAAAAGCTCACAAAACTGGTACTACCATCTGTATCTTACAGTTGAGGGCACTGCAGCTAAGAGGCAAAGAGACTGGCTTTAAACCACAAGACCACCTGACCAAGATCACATTTGAACTCATGTTTCCAGACTCAGAAGCTTCTGATATGAAGCTCTAAACTGACGTGTCTCCTGTCACTTTAAGAAATGATGTTGGCTCTGTCTGGCTTGCCTATGTATTTCTATAAAAATGGCATCTCCTCCGGCAATGTGCATGCATCTCATTCATTGTGTTTCTGTTTCCCTCTGTTTCTATCTCTGTGTGTCACAGTGTCTCTCTTGGTCTCTATCTCTCTTCCTTTGTGTGAATCTCACACCCTTTCCCTAGGTCTCTATGAGCTTGTCTTTCTCTGGGTGAGCATGTTTCTCTGCCCACCCCCGACTAGCACACTATACTGTACCCGTTTACCAACTGTGTCCCTTACACAACTCCAGCCTCCAGTCCTCAGGGACCTCCTGCTTTGTTGGCAGTTGTATCTCAAGTAGCCAACACAATGTGCTGAATGCATTTCTGTTGAATGAATAAATGTTTGCAGAACATATTGTGAAAGGAGGATGAAAGATCCCCCATACTAGGAAAGATGGGGTAGGGGTGGTCTCTCTCAGAGGCAGCTGGGAACTGAGAAGGGGAAGGGAAGGAAAACAGAGAAGGAAAGAGATCTAAAGCCAACTTTCCAGTCCTTATAAAAACTCACAGTTAGAAGACTCACCAAACAGTCCTGATCATGCATGTGTTTGGCAGGGCCCAGTGGCCTAAGAGCTTAAATACACGTGCAGCAGGGTCATCCAAAACTACTTCCATGGAAGATATGGGTTCAGATCCTAGCTCCCCACTGTAGCTTGGCCTCTCCGAGTTTCATCTCCTCCCCAATCAGGTGGGAGCAAGAACAAGACCCTGCAAGTAGAGTAAATGCTCCTAAGGACACAAGAGCCCTCTGTTTACAGATAAGGAACTGAGTCCCAGAGAGGGGGAAGGGATTCCATGCAGGCCACACAGCCACCTGCAGGGACTCCCCCCACCCCTTGCAGGGGTTCCTCCCATCTGCAGCTAGTGAAGGACAAAGACAGCTGAGGGAGCATCTGGAACAAGCCTTGAAGCTGGAGTGACCACAGGGCAGTAATCTCAGAAAGACCAGGCCTGCCATGACAGGACCACCTACCTCTCCTCTCTCCTAACCCAGAGAGGGTGGTGGCCCTCAAGCCTGCAGTCACTGTCTTTTCTCAGCCCCAGAGCCTCCTCAGGTACAGGTGGGAAGGCACGGCCCTGTAGCCTCTCTGGACCCCACGGGTACCTGGCTCTGCCACAGGAGCTCAGGCCAGTCTACAGCTCCAAGCCCCAGGCTCCTCTTCTGCAAACACAGAGGCTGGATTAGAAGACGTCCAGAGTCCCAGCCAGATGTCCCCCCTCCATAGGCCTTGATATAGAACTTTATAGGGAAGTTGCCTGGGCAGAAAGGAGTGGTCAGTAGGAGACGCAGGCCACTCCGTGAAAATCTCAGGAGGCAGACAGAAACAACAGATTTTGTATTAAAATAAACTAACTAGGTAGGGTCAAAAGACCCTATTTGTAAATTGTAAAAGAATAAGTTGGTAGAAAAGCTACCAAATATGATTTCACTCTGGAATTTCTGGGTAAGAAGAAACCAGGTCAAAGGGTCAACGGGAGGGAAAGGTGTGTGTGCTCCAACTAGCAGCCATTTGCTCATCCGTCCCTCCCCAGGATCCTCTCAGCGGGGGTGACAAGGCCGAGGAGTGGTTCCATGGCAGGCTGGCATACGGCTCTGCCTCTCTGATGGCCCTGGAGGACCAGATATTGGCAACTTCCTTACTCTAGGAGGCTCACATAAGGTCCAGCCCACTGGGATCAAGGGTGCCACAGCTCCACAAGCAGCCTAGCAGGAGGACAGGGTCTGCATCACTTCTCAAGGTTCTGTCTGACTGCAGGCCACTTAACTAGCCCCTGCGATCCTGTGACTTGAGCATCACTCCTCTCTATGAGGTGCTGTGGGCATTAAAGCCCAGGACCTGCTGCTAAGCAAATGTACAATAAACGCTTGCCACTATGATGATGGAAACAAGCACATCCTAAGCCCTCTTCTCAGCCTGATTCTCAAACTCAGTTGTGGACCAAAATAGCTTCTATCTGGGTCTGAGCCCCGGCTCGCTTATAACACACCCTCAGACAACTAGATTCACCTCTCTAGGCTTCTGTCCAAGGATAGATATAATCAATAGCGGTTAGTGCCATTGGCACTACAGTAACAAATGTGATTATTCGCCATTAATGTAACACTGGGACATTGTTGGTCCAAATGACTGAAAACTTGGGCTGCAGTATTTTTCTTGAGCCAGGTTTGTACTTCCCCAGGGACCCCTGGGGCCTCCCTCTCCTTGGTGCTTCTCAGCACACCCTCCTCCCCTCCTCACAGCTGGAGCGAGAAGACTAAGGACCCAGGCTCGGGAGAGTGACCAGTATCCTGCAGCACTGCTACCTCAGGCGGTGGTCTAGCCCCTCTGCATCTCACATCTTTATCTGTAAAATGAAGATAATAGTAGTAACTCAGAAGACCATGATAAGGATTAAATGTGTGGATAAAAGCAAAGTACTTAGAAAAGTGCTGGCACATAGCAAATACTCAGTACATGTTAGCTATGACTATTATTTCATGGGTTTTGATATTTTATAAGTCAACATATTTAATAAACAGCTGTGTATCTCTGATAAAATATATTTGCATTTTTAATGATTTAAACATAACAAAATATCTATACAATCTCTAGTTCTTATAATAAACTTAAAAAAAAAAAATCAGTTTATTTATAGCCAAATCTCTGCTTCCTCCTCTGGTGCCTGACACCATTTCACTCACCTCTCAGTGATCACCCGGCAGTTGTCCACATACCCACTGAGGGGACTGGCCTCTCTGGGCCTCACTGAAGAGCTTCATGGATCTGGCACTGTGCCAGACAATAGACACCAAAGGAACCCAGACTCTGTCCAGTACATCTTGAAGAAAAAATATTTTTTAACTAAAAGCACGCAGGAGTGGGTCTGTCCTTTTCATGTCTGAGACAGGATAGACAGCCTGGGTGACAGAAATAAAATACTGAGAAAGGTTCTCACAGTTCAGCTTTTATTAAAATTAAAGGAACATAAATTACAGGAAACTAGAACACGAGTCCTGTTAAAAGAATACATGTGAGGAACTGTTTTCCTCAGCTAGCACTGTAACCGATGGAGCAGGTGACAAGTGTTCTTTCATAAGCTCTGTGGTTCCTACCATCCAAGCAGAGAACACCCGATCAAGGGCCTGACTCATGCAGTGTGGTGTACAGGGCGTCAGGGATCAAGTCTGCCTGCCAATGGACAGCCACATGGACACAGCACCCACACAGACATAACAGATTCAGTGCCTTGAATTTGCTTTCAAAGAAAGTGTTTTACACATTATGTACGAATTAAACAAGAAGTCCAACAAAGGTTCTTATTGCCACTGAAAAGGGGATAAAATAACTTGAAATCTCATAACCAAAGGTGAGAACGTAGCACCGGGGCACTTTGTTGCTCCAAATGCTCCAGTCCCATGAATTACTGCTTGGCCAATGCTGAATCTGTAAGTCATGAGCCCCATGACAAGGGGTGCACAGGGGCTCTGAGGTTGTGATTATCCACTATGGAAGAGACCTCTGACACTCCCAAATGTCAGAGGTGCCGCGAGCTCTCCTGCTTGGGCAATAGATACACAGCATGGCTGAATATGAGGGGCTTAGGACTCTAAATAGTGCAAAAACTTAAAACAAAAAAAAATACATTCTAACCTCCTCGCCTCTCTCGGCAAACAGAAAAACTCCAGCTAACTGGATTATGAGTTTGCTCAGCTTCCCAACTTGATCCACCAAGGTACGAATGGGGAGCACAGAGGCAAGTCAAATGGCACCTGTCCCAAAAATAATAAAGATTCTTTACATGAGACTAATTGCCAGATAAATACACAAAATAGAGCCTGGAGTGTAGACACAGCTCAAGAGACGAGTAAGTTGTAAGTATAGTATGAACATCTGCAAAGCACACGCTGATCACATTCTTAGCAGGGTCCATGACCACTCTTTGCAAGTTCCTTGACAAGATGCTTTCTCAAGAGACATACATCATCCAGCAGCAAAGGGCTTAGGCCTGAAGCTCTGAAGAACAAAGATATAGGAAAGAATGAAGACTAGTCAGCTGGACCTAGAACCTCCTTGGAATATATGCTGAAGGGCAGGCCTTTCCCTGGGCTTCTCCATGCCAGACTCCAGGCCAGACTGTGAGAGATGCCAGGAGATGGGCCAACCAGACTCACCCTGCCTCACTCCTGCCGAAAGCCTGTCTCCAGAAAAAGCAGACAGGCATCATAGATGGGTAAGTGCTGCATTAGGCTTACTGTTAAACCCTGAACAACTAAAAAAACACCAGTGATTTATGTGTTTTTTAGCAATCTCCCTTGCATGTGTTGTAAGAAAGAAGCCTCCAAGTCAGCCTGAAGCTACTGAAAAATCAGTTTGGGTAAGGTGAGAAACAAAGGGAAAATACCTACAGGCATGGATGATGTTCGAGTGAATGGCACAATAGAACGTAACATTTCATTATCATGGATAATAAGAAGCAATTCAAATATTGTGAAAAATTATTTTATAAAAATATCTACATTAAAATTTTAGCCTGAAAGCTATAGCTTCAGTTTTATAAAAAGGCAATCTTTGAAAGCATCTGGCTCAGGAAGATACAAACATTACACAACAGATATCAAAGTAAGACAGCTCAGAAAGCATCTTAGGGGATATTGCAACTGGTTTGTCACAAAAAGAATTAAGTATTCTTATTGCATAGCAGAAAATGAGGTCACTTTCATTTGCATAATACTGCAACTTTTTAGATGGAGAGATGCCATTGGGTACTTAAGAGAAATAACTTTGGAATTCAGTCTGACTTCTCTGTTGTCCAAATCAGTATCCAAGTAGAGTCTAAGCTGCTTCTAACCTTGGGCTGCAATTCCATTTCATCACTGTGATCAGACTTCAGATACACCACTGGCAAAGCTGCATTCACAAGCAGTTGTGGCTGTCAGAATAGGGGTATGGGGGGCTCACCTGCCACATGACCAGCACAGACTTGAAAATAAGTCTGTTGTGCCCACTGTAGGGAGAAAATCATATGGTGGTAAAGGGAGAGCTAGTTTTGGACGGCATCTGCGGGCAGATACAGCACATTGGCTTTTTGGTGATGACGTACCAGTGTTCTAGTCCCCATGAGAAAGGACGCATGGAGGTGAGATGAACACAGCCTCAGAACACTGCCAACAGGGGCAGCACTTCCTGGGCAGGGAGATGTAAGAAGGGGCCAACAGCAAAAATCCAAAAGCAGAAAACACGCTGGCTAGCTCTCATGGAGGGGACCCTCTCTGGGAAGATGACCATGAACAGGAGCCTCCCCTACACAAGCATGATAAGCATGGAAGTTCAGCTTCTAAGTGTTGGGGGGTACTTCACGTTTCATCTGAAATCAGGAGCTGTGTGACGGCACGCATCAGACCCCAACCCCCAACCTTATCACCAATACACGTGCACACACACACACACTCACACACGCACCCTGAAACAAAGTCCCAAACCTTCCTCAGAGAGGGAGGAGAACAACATTTGGAACAGAAAGCACATTCCTTCAGCTTCTGATCCAGAGTCAGGCAGGGCTCTGAAACCACAGCCACCTCCATGCCAGTTAAGGGCGGAAAGCCCAGCTAACAGCATGTCTTGATCTCTTTGGATCTTCGGAACTGTTCTTCCAGGTCCATCAAAGCTGGATATTTCAGCCCCTTCCCAAGGCTGCTAAAGACCCTGGGTGCCTTGGTGTTCTCCAAACATCTCACTGATATAATATCTGCTCAACATCGGAAGATGTTTCCCCCTCAAGAGAGTTGAGTGGTTCGTGCACAATAAATATACAGTAAATACACAGAGTGGCCAACTCGCTGGGGAGAGTCCTGGGTTTCTAACTTGGGGTGAAGTGGGAAGAATGCCAGCCTCCTGCAAAATCTGTTTGGAAGGGGCCCAGTTGTATCAGAAGTCCAATGTCAGGGTTCATAAAGCTCCTTGGCTCCCTAAGGGTGGACCCTGACAACAGGGAGGGTAAATCCCAGTCCCCAAGTTGTGAGGCTGCTCCAGACATAAGATCTCCCCTCCTTATGCTGGAAATTCCAATATAAACAACTTGCTAGTTCAGGAACAGTACAGCTTTAATTTTCTTCTTCTTTTTTTTAAATGCAAGTGAGTCTGTGCACCCTCAAATACCCCTCTCCAGATGCCTGAAGTTCTGTCATTAATCATTTTACCTGTGAATTAGCAAACCTTTCATCAAGCTCCTCTCTCAAAATGCAAGTATTCCTGAGAGACATCACACATCCAGGGCCTAGCACCATGTCTCCCCTCACGGAAGCAAGGAGTGGGATTTCTGAGGGCTGGAGAGACGGTATAGGCCTGGAATGGGGGAGAGGACAAGGGTGTCAGACAGACTAGGACCTTCATCACAGACTGCTGATGGCCAGGGCCAGCCGGTACACCCCTTTAAAGTCATCCGTGTCCATTTGAATCACACGAGTCCATCCAGTGCAAGGAAAAACCTATCTTTAGGTTTGGAGGTAGGGTGACCTTTTACTTCACCACCAAACCAGAACACTTATGAGAGTAAAATGGGATGCTCTGAATAATTAAACCTGGATAATAAGTATAAACAGAGGCGTCCTATCCCAGGAAAACCCAGAAGCAGGGTCTTCTCTGAGACTGCTATGGGCAAGGACCAAAGCCCTACCACTTGGTTTTGTTGCTTTTATTTCCCATGTATTTTTTTCTCCAGTGTGTTTTTCAGTGCTTCACTGAAGAGCTAGTTTTCTCAGCTGAAGAGACACAAAATCTCCCAAACTTGGAATCCATTACATCAAAGACCAGGGGCCTGGAGACCAGGCAGTTCTGATGAGAACTTCTGGGAGAAGAGGTGAAGGAAGAGCACCCAGCCAAGGGGCTGGAGAACCCACGGTCCTAGTTCTAGCGCACAGAGGACACGGGGCAGCTTCAGGACAGCCCCACTCTTCTGCAGACAGTGCCAGTGGTCTAGGCCAGCACGTGGGCCTAGTCATTTCTGGACATTCCTGGTGTGTCCAACTGCACTTCCAGTAGAGAGCAGCTTTCGTAGTCCCAAGGTCCCCACGGGCCAATCCAGAAGAGAGGCTTCTGTGACTTGTTTTTTAGCATAGCAGAAGGATCAGTAGTACAGAAATGGAGTAGACCGTCATCATCCCCCAACTTAGTGAAGCAAAACGTTCTGCACACGCACATACACACACACACCCCTACACACACACACACACACACACACACACACACGTTCCAGCTTCTCTAATACCCCTATAGAAACACACACACACACACACACACAATGCTCAAAGGTGCAGCCAGAACTATCAGGAACCCACTGCTCAAGGCAGGAGACAAAACACCTCATGGAAGCCAGGAGTCAACCACTGTCTTCCCACCCAGACAATACTGCCAAGTTGGAGGAGGGCAGTTCCCACCCCACTGCAGACTCCGGCAGCGAGTGGCATCCAACCAGCGTGGTCCTGCTGTGCTGAGTCACAGGCAGCACCCCTCCCTTCCTCCACCTCCTGGCAGTGGGAGTTGGGGTCACAAGGGCTTGTGAATCACAGCAACACCTAAGATGAAAGGGGGAGAAAGTTACCATATTATTAATAGTTTCTGCAAACTTATTCAGAGTCTCAAGGAGTTCATGAACAACATCCCAAGCCACAGTCAAGGGAAATGGGCATGACCAAACACTGAAGGGCCTGTCAGCAGCTGCTGCTTCCTGCTGTAACAGCTAAGTCCCCACAAGATGCTTAAACATAAAGCACAGTCCCTCAACGCCACAGATGAGAGGTCTCACCTCGCATCATCACACCAACTCATCTCATACTGTAATGACTCCTCTTTCCAGCACTCAGCACCCTCACTGGAAACCTCACAGCTCTAAGTTTGTATCACTTTAAGAGAAGTGATGAGTGATTCATGCCCCCTTTTAGCAGACATGGAAATGAACTGGAAAGAACAATGGACTGACTTCATGGCAGCAAGAACAAGTAAATTCCCATCCTAGCTCTGCCACCGCTCAAGCTGCATTGTGGCTTCAGATAAGTCCATGTACCTCTTTAGGCTCCGTTCCCATATATTTAAGGTCATCTAACTGAATGTGAAAGTCGCTCAGTTGTGTCTGACTCTTTGCAACCCCATGGAATTCTCCAGGCCAGAATACTGGAGTGGGTAGCCTTTCCCTTCTCCAGGGGATTTTCCCAAGCCAGGGGTTGAACCCAGGTCTCCCACATTGCAGACGGATTCTTTACCAGCTGAGCCACAAGGGAAGCCCAAGAATATTGGAGTGGGTAGCCTAATCCTTCTCCAGTGGATCTTCCCAACCCAGGAATTGAACTGGGGTCTCCTGCGTTACAGGCAGATTCTTTACCAACTGAGCTATCAACGGAAGCCCATCTAACTGAAAGATCCCTCCAATGCTAAATTCTACGCGTGGATAAACATTCCAAACATGTCTGTATGTGTTACTGTTTTAGCCAAGTTGAACCACACTCAACAGCTAACTTATGAGCCTAAAATCTTACGTGTAATGGGCTGCAGCTGTGCAGCAGACATTTGCAGGCTGACTCACCCAACACCCCTTCTACTTGCTGTCCTCTGCTACTGAGAGTAGCAAGTTTCGAGCTCAGGTTCCCAGACTTCCTTGCAGCTGGAGGTGCTGCAATCCTGGCCTATGCAATTGTAAATACAAGTCTGCCAGTACTGCAGCTTTGGCTTTCTCCCTTGACCTGCCGGAAGAAGCTCACGTAAGGTGCAAGGGGCAGCAGGAGCTATTCATAAAGCTGGCAGAACAGAAAAGACAGGAGGAACCTGATTCTTCAATAACAGTCTGAACCTCCAGGCTAGCCAGGGACTCTTTTCTGCCTGGGACAAATACATACATACAAATAAGATATTTCCTTATTTAAGCAAGTACCTGACAGGTTTTCTGGTACCTGCAGCTGAACCAAATTCTAACTTACAGGTAAGGTATAACTAGGGGCCCTACTTTAACATATTCCCATGACTAGACTATCAAATCTGGTTGAAAATAAGATTGAGGGAACATCGCTAAAAGAAAGCCCAGGACACCCAAATGGTGAGATTCTGTTGAGACACGCATTTCATGTCAATATCTGGATAAAGGTTCAGACAGAAAAGATCAGAGGTGGCAGAATCCACATCCTCAGACCCAGATGTGCTGTCTGCCTTTCAGAACATCCTGCCTGCACCTGAGGCTCCTCCTTCTCAAGGTAGCATTTCTTTAAAAAGCAGGCTCCTGTACTGCTTTTTATATAAGCTTTCTGATTATAAAATAAAATATTCCCATTATGGAAATTTTAGATAACACAGAAGAACACCAAGAAAAAAAAAATTAATCCCTACATACAAAGAGAATCACCATTCTCTTTTTTGGAATATATCCTGACTTCTAATGATAGTCATAATCAGCCACTGAGTGGTTTCTACCTGCCAGACAGGCACTGTGCTAGGCGCTTTCCACATATTCTCACATTTCATTCTCACAACAGCCCCAAGAGGCTTGATATGATTTTATTTTCATTTCACAAGTGAGAAAACAGGGGTTCAATCAGACTGACTGACTTGCCCAGAGGCCCAGGGCTAGTGGCAAAGCTGGGACTTGAGTTCAGACGTGACTCCAATATCCATTTCTGTAAGCAGGAGCTAGTCCAAGCCCTGTGACTCAGGACTGCTCGACCAAGCTCACATGGTACATATACTTTGCATCGGACTTGAATTCAGATGTGACTCCAATATCCATTTCTGTAAGCAGGAGCTAGTCCAAGTCCCGTGACTCAGGACTGCTCGACCAAGCTCACATGGTACATATACTTTGCATCATCCTTTTTTTTAACCTAATAGCCTGTCACAAACATATTCTCATATTAAAAACACGTCTGCTGTATAAATATTCCACAGCTTATTTAGCTATGTCCCTCACGTCTGACAATAAGTATTTCTCAGTTTTTTGCTATGATAAATAATGCTCCAATAAATAACTTTGTCCATAAATCTTTGCACGTCAGGCCATTTCCGTCGATTCTAAGATAACAGATTCACTCAGTCAATGGGTTTGAACATAAACTGCACATCTGCTCGTCTCCCTGCCACCTACTTCTGGAGTAAGCAAACAGTAAAGAAATGGACATGAAATACTCAGCAGATACCCAAAACTCTAACCACTCACACCTGCACTTTCCCCTCTCATTAAGACTCACATGGAGCCAAGGGGGCATCGTTCACTGGCCTCCCTGCCTCATATAGGAAAATGTCCTGCACTTTTCACTTCAGCTTTGGAGAGAAAATGAGAGTGCTGGTTTTAATAAGTAACAGTGAGAACAGAATCACTCTAGGACCAAAATGCCCTGAAATCTTTTCTATTTAGTTGATAAAAATCCTCAATGAGGGGAAAAAAAAAAAAGGTAAAATAAATTCATTAATTGAAGCTTTGGGCAGACAGAACGCAATACAAAGCCCTTTGAGCCTGCATGGCATAGTCTTCCTTTGCACTAAGAGCCAAACAAAATGAAATAATGACCTTTCTAATGTAAAATGGAATAAAAATACCACTGGAGTCATAGTGAATGATAATGGTCATCAAATACTTAGGACAATTACTGGCATATTGTATGTGCTCAATAAATAAATGTTAGCTCTAACTCTTCCAGTTTCTGGAGAACCAGATACAAGGAGCTGAGCTACATAGATATATTTGCTTGTCTCCCTGGAGACCCTTGACCTCAGCCCCACCAACTCTGATCCTGTGCCCTACACCTCACCAAAACTGTCACACACACCCACTACCATAGGCATTTTTCTGGCAGCCCAGTGGTTAAGACTCTGTGCTTCCTGTGCAAGGGGCATGGGTTCAATCCTTGGTCAGGGAACTGATTTCACACGCCAAAAAAAAAAAGCTTCTACAGCAGCTTCTTTCCTCCCCCCTCCCTCCAGCCTCTTGCTTCATCCCCCAACCCTGAGTTATGGTAGCACAAAAGGCATGGGCTTAGGACTGGGTTTGAATTCTGACTCTGACACTTTTTTTAGTCACTTGATCCTGGACAGATTATTTAAACATTCCAAACTTCAGTTTCATCATCTATAAAATGGAAGGATACAGTCTCATTCAACCAGAGGGTTGTTGAAAAGAATATCTTGTAGGTAAAGATTTATAAACAAAGTTATTTACTAGAGCATTACTTATCATAGCAAAAGAAGACTCTGAGAACTACTTAATGTCTGACATGAGGGGAAGTAGCTAAGCTGTGAAATAGTTATCATATCTAACACACCGCTTTGTGGTGCAGGGAGTGGGTACCCAGCAAAAAACAGCTATCTGTGTAGCTGTGACCCAGCCTTTAAGTTTAGGTAGGCTTTGTCTCCTCCAGGAAGTATTCCCTAACTCTGCCACTTCTCGCATGTCATGTCCTAAAGCCTGTGTAGCACATTTCTTTTAGCACTTACATGTACATTATCTTGTATTTCCTGGTTTTGGAGGCTGGTCAGGAAGGGCAATGAAATTCTAAAACCTCTTATGACAACTCAGGTCAGTTGGAAGGGATTCCCTGGAACACTGTTAAGAGTTCGGAGGCTACCTTCAACTTCACTGGGGAAATGAGTGTTAATTACAGGTATCTGCCGTGGGCACAGCATGAAGGAGTGGTGACATGTGACAATCATCTGCCATCCCTGGAGGAGGCACTTGGTCCCAAGTTAAGCAAACTGACCTGACCTGGGCCCCACCTGCCCCACCCCATCCCGGGCCCTAGTGTGGGGGTGCGGGTAGGGTGGAGCACACTGACCTGCATAGCTCCGCCCTGTGCTCATGTTGGTTGGCAGCAGTGTCCACTTGTCAGTGACAGGATTGTAGTACTCCACCGAAGCCAAGTTACAGGATCCATCATCCCCGCCAACCACATACAGGAGCCCATTCACTGCACAGACCCCTGGGAATCAAATAGAGGCCAGAGGAGGCATGAGAGCAGGAGCACAGAGAATGGGCGAGAGACAAGTCTAGATTGCCCTGGGGGCGCTCTTCCTTCCCTTTGTGGTAGCAAAATAGATATTTGGCTCCTCAGGTTTAACTCTGCTCAACGAATGAATACCCAACAGTCACTGGGCTCTGAGGAGCCCCCTTCCTAACAAGGTCATGTCTCTGACCAGGCAGCTTTCACAATGATGCAGGCCCACAGATGTTCCCTGCTCTGGCACAGAGCACCATAGGTACAGGCCCCGTTCTACTGCACAGGCACACAGGCCTCCCACACTCAGTCTGAGCTAAGAAAGAAGACAGCTCAGGGGATCTCACCCACACTACTTCTACTCTGCTTGGTTCCCTGATAAGCCGTGTTTCATCAACACTGCGGGGCACTAACGGTTGTGCTTGTAATCGCTTCATACAACTGGTGTCTAAATCCACATACAGTTTTCAGGGAAAAGGCTTTCCACCCACCCTGATCTCAGAGGCAGCTGGTTTGGGGGCAAGGTCTCATATAACAGGGACTCAAGAATAGGAAATGTAAGTACTGCTCATTAAGATTTTAAAAGGCCACAGTCAAATATTCTGTGTTTTTTTTCAAAATAAGATTCAGGGATTATGTGCTCAGATGCTCAATCGGGTCCAACTCTTTACGACCCCATGGGCTTTAGCCCAGCAGGCTCCTCTGTCCATGGGGATTCTCCAGGCAAGAATACTGGAGTGGGTTGCCATGACCGCCTTCAGGGAATCTTCCCAACCCAGGGATTGAACCCATGTCTCCTGCACTGCCAGCTGGATTCTTGACCACTTTTGCCACCCGGGAAGCCCTAATTCAGGGATTGTGCTGTGTGCTTAGTTGCTCAGTCATGTCTGACTCTTTGCGATCCCATGGACTATAGCCCACAAGGCTCCTCTGACCATGGGGATTCTCCAGGCAAGAATCCTGGAGTGGGTTACCATGCGCTCCTCCAGGGTATCCTCCCAACCCAGGGACTGAACCCAGGTTTCCTGCATTGCAGGTGGATTCTTTACCATCTGAGCCACCAGGGAAGCTCAAGAATACCGGGGTGGGTAGCCTATCCCTTCTACAGGGGATCTTCCGGATCCAGGAATTGAACTGGGGTCTCCTGCATTGTAGATGGATTCTTTACCACCTGATCTACCAGGGAAGCCCAATTCAGGGGTGAGTGATACTCACAAAGTAGTTATAACCAGTATTGGTGAACATACTCTCAAATACTGGTGAGCATAAAAGGCACCACTTTCCTAGGTGATGTCAAAAACACACATACTCCCTCTGAATCCAAGATTTCACTTCTGACCTTTTATTCTAAGAAATAATTTTAAATGTGTGCATTAATTAGCTATAAAGGCTATTTATAATAGCCAAAGCATTACTTACAGAAAAGATGGAAATGACCTAAATGTCCAATAGCAGCCTGGCTCTTTAAATTATGTTACAGCCATTTACAATAATATTATGTAAATAGGCTTAGTGTTATAATAAGATATTCATAAAAGATTGTAAAGTGGATCTAAAAAGGCAGGTTTTAATAAAGCAGTATTACAGCAAGATTCTATTTTTGTTATAAAAAATAGAAATATCTATATGCGAATGTGTGCTTACACATGCATTTACATCTAAACCTAATCCTTGCATTAGCTGCCTTGAAGGTTCTGTAATTCCTCATTCATGTGGCTCAAGGCCAAATGCCAGGTTATATCACAGCAGGCTTAGACAATGAGCAAATGAATAAACTCCCCTCTATTTACACTTTCAACAAGTCAGCTGCAAATGGGTTTAGCGAACAGGTAATTTGAGTATAAAGGAAATAAGTATGCCTGAAAGTCACCTGCTTGTATTTCCAGCCAGGGAAGTTGGGCTAAGCTAACACTTGGATAGAGTGAGAAGGCATAAAGCAAGATATACCAACATAAGACATGACCCATAGGGCAAAGGTCTAAAAGGAAATGGTTTAATAGAGGTATCAATCTCCAGGAACAAAACTCTCAACACTCTAAGGAAAATCATTCCTACAGGAAGGAAAAGGGGAGGGAAGGGAAGGGAAGGAGAGACAGGAAATACAAACAAGAGAATAAGGAAAGTGGTCCTTTTGGAGAATGGATCACAAATCCTTTCATGGATGCCACTGAAAGGAAGGAAATCGGTTTCTGGGGGGCAGTGAGAGGTTCTCAGACATCGGCAAAGAAAAGATAGAACCAAGTGTCATTGTGTGGCCCTGTCCACACAGCTCTAGGCTTGGCTGCCCAACAAAGCCACTGGGCCTGGGCACACTGCTCCTCTGGGTCTGAGTCCATCCATGTGCAGTGAAAGTCCTCATGCTTCACTGGGAGGGAAGGAACCTTCTGCCTCTAAGAGGGGGCCCTCTGGCTAGCTTTGGGGGTTCCATGCTCTCCCTGCCCAGCAAATGGATACTCCCTGCTCAGGATACAAGCTCAGCCCCAGGCCACAGGAGCTCTCCGTTCTGCCTCTTTTACGGCCAGTGTTTGCAAGGAGAAAACACCCACAACCTCCCCATAAGGAGAACAGGAAGGAGCCATCATATTACCTGCATTGCGTCGGCACATGTTCATGTCTGCCACCTGCTTCCAGGTATTTGTTCCAGGATCGTAAACCTCGACACTCTTCCTCACCAAGGGCCCATCGTGCCCACCTGTGGCGTACAGCTGCCCACTGAGGACCCCAACCCCTGAAAGGCAGAGCACAGAGTCCCAGCCTCAGGTTGGCTGCCACGACCAGAAACCAGGAGGCCTGGCACCCGTCCTGGACAGTCATCACCAGCAGGGTGACAGGGGGAGTGCTATTTTGTCTCTCTAGAACTCAGGGTCCTCGTCTGTAAAACAAGTATAATGACACCCTGCCTGCCTCATAAAATCGCCAACCAGAAAACCTCCAAATAGAAGGCAAATATGACCTCATTTCTATTTAGAGACACGTAAAAATATACATAATACACGTGTGTGTGTGTGTGTGTGTGTGTGTGTGTGTAGTAAAGAGACTTCAAATGGAAACGACACAGCAGGTGTGCTGAGATCATGACTGCTGAGACTTCCCTGCTTATCTGGAATCAGAAGCCATCCTTTCTGCCCCTGGGCTCTTCTCCTAAGTGGCAGAGGGGCCCTGAACCACTCTCGGTAGTGATAAGCCTCAGCTGAGGGCCAGGACTGCATCGTTTATAGGTTTCAGCATAACCTTTTGACATTCTCTAATACAAGCCAAGAGGATGTCATCCTTTAATACAAGAGGATGAGATGGTTGGATGGCATCACCCATGCAATGGACATGAACTTGGGCAAACTCCAGGAGAGGATGAGGAAGAGAGGCCTGGCGTGCTGCAGTCCATGGGGTCACAAAGAGTCGGACAAGACTGAACAACAACAACAATACAATCAAGGAAATAAAATCCAGAAAGCAGGTGGGTGGCACAGTGCCCTAGAAAAGGCAGCTGACATGGTGGCCAGGATACCTGGGTTCTGGACCTGTGTCTCTAACCTGCCCACCAGGTGGTGCTGCCCTTTCAAGGCCTTGGTTCTCGCATGTGTACAGTGAGGGAGCCGGACTAGATGGGTAGTTTCAGTGGACCACCGACTACTCCACTCCATGGACAGGCTGCAGCTCAATTAGCTGGGGAATTTTTGAAAACATAGATTTCCACAGCCTCACTCCCAGAGACAGTGGCCAGGAATCAGAAAAAGTGCCTCGGGTGATTGCAACGTGCAGACAGGTTTCAGACCCAAGGTCTCAATTTCCAGAATATAAACTTCACGTGGACAAGAACCACGCTTGCCTTATCATGTCGGTTGCCCTGTGCCTGATGGCACATAGTAGGTTCTCAACAAATACTGCTTGAATGACAAGACGCATAAAATCCCACCAGTAATTATGCGAGTGTGCAAATGGTTCCTCGCAGTTGCCCTAAACTAACAGCAGATGGTGGTGTTGCATCAACAGTGGCTATCTGATGAACTCCTGTTAATAAACACAATTCACTGTGTTCCCAAGCTGCCTCACCTTCCCCTTCTCCATGCTCAGAGGAACAAGCACATGCTGGAACCTAGAGATGGCCTCTTTTCTGCACAGACATCTGCTGGCACTGCCCACCCCTGCTGAGGAGGCACTCAGGGACACCAAGCCCTTCTGCGGCCTCCTCTGCTAAAGTTCACGCAGAGGTAAACAGTGTGAGCCACCGGGGCCCACGTGCCAGGGTCTCTGGGTCTTTAGAGAACACCTACTAGGACAAGTACGTGGGTGCCCAGCTCCAGAGGGGAGGCGTCCCCGGATCTTAGGGAGGTGAAGCTCTAAAGAAACGCTGCCCCGGGATCCTGAGGCCAGGGCACTGAGGAAAGAATCCATCTCGGGGAAGGAGACGCCCCCTGAATTGAGGTCACTGTGCCTCCCTCGTCACCATCCAGGGCCTCTGGCCCAGGTGAGAGGCACGAATAACCTGAGGGACATCCACTCAGCAGTGACCCCTGGGCAGCCCAACACAGAGCAGTAAGGCCTCCAGAGGCAGCTCTATCCACAGAAGGAGGCTGAACTTTCTGAGGTGGCTCTGTGCTTGGCTTTGCTCAGGGCCGCCCCTCCACACCTTCTGCTCCAGGTGTTCCTGGGAACAGCCACACACCTCAGGGTGCTGCTCTGCTCCTGAGGAGCTGCCCCTGCTCCCTGGGCTGTGACCACTAGCTCTCACACCTCAGTCACACATAGGATTTCCAGTAAGAAAAAGAAGACTCTAGCAATACTATCAACTGAAATTGCTAAAAGAGCCCTGTGAAGGAAGGAGAACCAGGAGACGTGAATTGAACAGGACCCTCAGGAATACCTACTGCAACCCACTCATTTCACACCTGAAAAAGTGGAGGCCAAGACCACATAGCACACTCGAGTGGACCCAGAACCAAGGTCCAGACCTCCTGCCCTCCAGGCATGTGCTGCGTGTTCAGGAAGGACCAACCTGTCAGGATCGGCAGAGACGAGCTCCCTAAAAATAGCCTTCCAAACACAAATGCTTCTTAAATGGAATCATACAGCTTTTTTTTTTCTAACTAGTGAGTGAGTATACAGTGATTCTTGAAAAACATTAAAACAGCGTAAAAAAAATAAATAAAATAAAATAAAACAGCCTAATTTTCAAGGAATGCTGAGGATGTGGTCATGTGTTTGGTGGTATAAATGAGATCACAACTCAATCTTCAAAAATACAAAAAAGATAAAGTAATAACATTGTGGGGAAAAGCTTTCAGTTGTGGCTTCCCTTCCCAGAAGTCACATGGCCTACCCGCCAGCCAGGGTGGTCATCCGTTACCACTGCCACAGGAACCGGGGACAGAGAGCCGGTGCCCAGCCCCCAGAGCCTCCGTCTGCCCTCCCAGACCCTCTCCCCTGGGCCCCCACGTGAATGGAGCAGACAAAGCAGGGAAGGAGGGGCTGCTGCTCCACTTCCTGGAAAATCCCAAAGCTCCTGGTCTTCCCCCAGGAGGCCAAAGTGGGCCACACATGGGGATTTATTCTCCTCCCACGTCAGGAAGGGGGCTGATCTGAAGAAAAGTTGGGGAAGAGACACCAGTTTATCTCCAAATACAAACCTGACTTTTGACCCCCTAAGACAAAGACAGGCAAGCTTTAGCTTTTCCAGGGAAGACTGGGACTTCATAAGAACGAGACTCAGATAACCTGAGGTCAGAAAAAGCTAACTTTGAAGGGAGACAGACCTGAGTAGGAATCCTGACTCTGCCAGTGACTAATGAAAATGACGAATGACAAGACCGTGGGCTAACTAACCCCTGGTTGACTCACTTTCTAAACCTGCTGAGTGGAGTTACGTTGTGTGAGCTATATTGTGAACCCCTGCAGGGTTGTGATGAGGATTAAACATAAATGAGGCATGCTGCTAAGTTGCTTCAGTCGTGTCCGACTCTGTGCAACCCCATAGACAGCAGCCCACCAGGCTCCCCTGTCCCTGGGATTCTCCAGGCAAGAACAATGGAGTGGGTTGCCATTTCCTTCTCCAATGCATGAAAGTGAAAAGTGAAAGTGAAGTTGCTCAGTTGTGTCTGACTCTTAGCGACCCCATGGACTGCAGCCCAACAGGCTCCTCCATCCATGGGATTTTCCAGGCAAGAGTACTGGAGTGGGGTGCCATTGCCTTCTCCGTAAATGAGGCATAGAAAGTGCTTATTAGGACAGCACCTGGCACACAGCAAGTTTCACTTTCAAGAGATGTGGACACCTCCAAACAAATGGAAGAGATGACAACGAAGGGAATGTGATCCCATTGGTTCTCTACAAAGGGATCCCCCTGAGAAAGGTTAACTCACTGCAAAGGTGCGAGTGGGATTATATACACTGAAAGCAGACAGGAGGGAGGGAAAATAAGGTAGAATGTTAAGCTTTTGGCCTCCAGACCCACCAGTGAGAACAAACACGGTCTGCCCCCTGAACCCCAACTCCCAACCCCCATCCCATACCTGCGCCACTGCGGCGAGTGCTCATGTCTGCCACATATGTCCACTCATTGGTCGCTGGGTTGTACTGCTCCACGGTGCTTAGGCACTGGCGAGAGGCCCCATCATAGCCCCCAACAGCATACAGCTTCCCTGCAACAGACAAAGTGGCCAGGGGTCGGGGGTGCTTCAGACCCTGGCATGGAACTGGAGCATAGCTGAAATTCTGCCTGTAACCCACTGGCACACCCTCACCTCCATCAGGGTTCAGAGCTCCTTCCCCAGGAAGACCAACCAACTTACTTCCCAACCAGAGCAAGCATCCTTCATGATTCTGCCTCCTACATCCTCTTAAGCCCTGGGCTCCTCCTCAAAGCAGTACAGAAGCTTTATCTCAAAAAGCACCTCAACACCCAATGCAAAGCTATGGCCTGGCATCACCAGGGCTCAACATTTTCTCACTGGTGAACTATATTAGATCTTCTCCAGAACAAGGCACCGGGGAGATGGAAAGTTTAAGGGCCCCTCGTGCAGCCAGGCTGGCAGACTTTCTGGCTAAAGACTCACAACAGCAGACAGAACAAATATGGAAAGATATTCTCCAACAGGAACCCAAACGTTGTCTTCCCATGCTTTGTACTCTGTCCACAACCCAGGCAGGCAAAATGTGTGAATGGAGTGCTCTGTGTGCACTCTGGGCTGGAGTGGCTGGAATTGATCTGCAGATCCCCTTACAATTTCTGAGCCATGCACAAGAACCTGGAAGTACCATCATCTATTTTTTTTTTCTTTATCTTGGAATAGGCAAAGGTTTATTTAACCAAAAACAAAAAATGTAATCCTAAAGAAAAATATTGATCTATTGGATTACATTCAAGTTAAACTTAAAAAAAAATTGAAGGATAATTGCTTTACAATGTTGTGTTACTTTCCACTGACCATCACCTATTTTTAAAATAAAGTACCATAAGCTATTATCGAAGAGCATCATTTTGGCCTAAGGATGGTGGTGAGGTTGGGCAAGGGGGCAGGAAACTGGTATTTGAGCTCTCCCAGAGAGATTTGAACATTTGGGTTTAACATGTAGTCTTAGAATGCAGTGGGATTCCGTGTGTGTGTGTGTGTGTGTGTGTGTGTGTGTGTGTGTGTTGGGTGTGGGGGGGTCCTACTTCATCTGAGCTCTCAGTTCAATGGGGGACCCTGGAGTTATAATAAGGATCTACACTGTAATAAGTGTATAATAAGGATGTATACTAGCTGCAGGCTACATAAATACCACCAGATGCAAATCTACTTAAAAGGTTACCTAATCAAAAGATTCTTTTTGGTCAATATGTACTTTCTTAATGGAAAGACACCAAGAGTACAACCAGTATGTGAAAAATCTGCAATTATTTAAAATCAGAAAGAGATTCTCAGGCTAAGAACCATGTTTTACCATCAAGACTTTACTGCATCAAATGTAAAATTATTTCTTCTATCATTGAGCCTGGTTTTGTCTTCTGCCTCAGAGCCCTCTCAACCGGCCCTTTTGCTCTCCAGCCAGAGAGCAAAACCCTGACTCAGATAGGCTCCCCCAGGACCCAGGCTACTCTTGGGGTGTGCTGGCTCAGAGGTAACCACCTGCCTGGCCAGCTATCCCTTACAAGGGAGGAGACAGGCCAGGGGTGTGGAGGAGACAAGACGCTCCTGAAGGCAACCCCAGTCTCTGAAATACATCATCTCTGCTCTGTTGGGAGCTTCTGCCTCATCTCTCAGCCTCACTGTCCCTTTTCCTACAGAGATTCTTCAGGACAGCCGGTAGCTCAAGATCCTGGTTTTCCTGTTTTTGTCCCTAGTTGTCGGTCAGGCTGTGACGCCGTGGTAAGGAGATGAGGAGAGGGAGGCAGCAGCCGAAACAGCTTCAAATTCAGGATGGACAAGATAAATAAACCCCCAGTCTGTCCTCCGTGTTAACGGGGTGTGCTACCACACAGCACTTCTGCCATGTAGAACATGCTTACAGAAGCCTCTGTCAAGGGGGTCAGGGGGAGTATTTCTGATGAGCATCATGCAGGCATCTCCTCTAACTCCCATCAACCATCTCAACCCTGTGTCAGCTGAATAAATACCCACTCAAGGTTTCTCCTTTCAGGGATACACTATTTTTAACCCCTACTCTATTGTTTGATATTCCTGACTAAGGAGCAAGGGGGGAAATGGGAAGGTGGCTAGACAAAGCACTTATGCTTGGCAGACAAATCAATTTCTGTTTCACCAGGAGAATGAGATTGCAAGAAACAATTTATCTTGGTAGGAGGACAAAATACTTGCACTCACTAAGGTGACTTGTTCTGTGTGTTAGAACAATATACTTTAAAATTAAAATTTAAACTATGTAATACTGGTACAGACCAAGAAATGCAGCAAGAGAAAATTACATTTCTATTAAGGTCTAACTCCCTGCCTGATACTCTCCCTGAAGCACGTGTGTGAGTTGTGTGTACACGTGAGAAAGAGAAAATGCCTGTGTACCTGTGAATGCACAGATTATCAGCTAAATTCCCACTTCAAGACAGGCTAATAAGTCAGTGTTGTCCTGTAAGTATAACAGTTGAGTCCAAATAATATTCTATGCTTTAATATGTTGAAATCATACATATTTCTAAAACTCCTCTCAGTTATTAATAACATTTGCCAATGGTCTGAGTTAGAATTTGGAGACCTAGTTTCAAGGAGCGGCTGTGCTGTTTACCAGTGTGGGACAGGCACACTGATTACTCCTCTGGGACTCAGTTTCCCCTTCTGGAGAATGGAGAAAATCCAAGTCCTGTCCTTCTCCTTTGAGAGAGTTTTAGGAACAAAATGAGAAACTGGATATGAAGGTACTTGGAGTTCCAGTGCACTGTCTAACCAGGCCCCAGACCTCACCCCTCTTCCTACCTCACCACACACATCCTTCCTGACAGCAGGACCCAGCACCAACCTTCCCTTCAGTGACTAATCAGAACTGGGGAAAGGCACCCGCCTCACTCAGGGCTCTGCTGACAATGCTCAACATAAAATATGAGGACAAAATTGATTAAACAACTGGTTCTCACCCTCCCAAACACATTATACTCCTGGGTTATATCTTGACTCTGGACTCCCCAGCTTGTAATATAGATAAGTAGCCAAAACGAGAGCCCAGCATTTTTCCTCTAGGCTCCTCCTAGTACCCGCAGTCCAGCTCACCTACTTTCTAGCCTTGGGCCAGTAGCTACACCTCTCTGAGTCTCAACTCCTCTCATCCGCTAATCAGGGTACTAGTACCCAACTCAGCAGTAAGGGGAGGAACAGAGCCAGGACACGGGAAGAAGGCCGGGGGGCCAGGGCAGGAACAGAAGCCATCCGCTGTCGCTCCTCACCTTCTACGACGCCCACGCCCACACTGCTCCGGCGCGTGTTCATCGGGGCTACGAAGAACCACTCGTTGGTCTTGTAGCTGTAGGCTTCTACCGACGCCAGGCCTGGGAGACAAGTGACTCGTGAGGTTTCTATGGTGCCAGGCCTCACCCTGCTGGGCTGGGAGTGAGGATGGGGGAAGAGTGCAGACCTGGGGCTGAAAACCCGGGGGAGTATGACTCAGCACTACCTCTGCCTCCCAATGCATCCCATGGCACCTCCATAAACACACCTGCAGTGTGTCTGCCTAAGGGGACCACTAAGACCTGACCTAGAGAGTGGGCTGTGAGAAGACTGAGGGTCTGAAGTAAATCATAAAACCACAGAATGGACTAAATACCTGAGACTGCCTCACTGAACACCTATTTCAACCCTCTTTCCTCTTGTCTTCCTCAATTTTTAGTGGCTAAAAAGATGAAAACTTGTCTTCCCAGACTTCCTTAGAGCCGGGGGTGACCAAGTCAATCCAATCTAAGCAGGATTTCTAAAGTAGCCTTTGCTTTTCTAATAAGAGGCCCCCTGCTCAGCCCTGCCCTCTTCCCCCCACCCCACTACTTCTTGCTACCTGGAATACACATGTATTGGCAAGAGCTGTAACAGCCACCTTGTGACCATGAGGACAAGTCTAAGAGACTCTGCAAGATCGTGGCCCAAGATCCTTGAACAACTAAACCAAGTCAGCAACTGCCAACCTCTGACTTTGTTTCACAAGTAAAACAAAAGCTCTCATTTGTTTAAGCTGTGGTTTAGTCACGTTTTCCACTAGCAGTCAAAAGTAATGCCTAAAAGAAACAATGCCCCACTATCCTTTGTTCTCTTTATTCCTAGTCCCCCCTCACTAGAAGCAGCCTCTGGAGGGGCTATATAACTTGGAATTACATGAAAGAGGCAAAGAGAAGGTTGAAAAAGGTTACCAACTAGTGAAGACAGAAATGAAATTTCAGAGGGATATAGCGTATTGTTTTTCATGTCACTGGGGACCAAAAGAGTTAAGTGTTTACAGAGACATCCACCTGGAGATATAAGAAGAGAGAAGATAATTTCTCCAAGTCCATGTCCACTAGCATTAATAGTTTCTGATTCTGACTTTGGAACGAGATGGACACCAGGAGCAAGGAGACGCTTCTGCAGTGTCACAGTCTTGCACAGCTTTGGTGGGGTGGCAGAAAGGGCAAGGGACAAAGGCTGTGTGACTCAAGCCAAGCCTCTTCCCACAACTGAACCTCAGCTCTTCCGTCTGTTCAGCAGAGGGTTCAGATCACAGTCCCGAGACACCCTCCAGTTGAGCTTGCTCTATGTTTTATCTGTGGATTAAATGAGTTCCCAGACACTAGAAAGGACAAAAGGGCCTCTTCTGAGGGTGGGGTACTTCCTGGAACCTAGAAATGAGAGCACATGGATGGTACTGTGTATGTAGGAAGGTGGACTCTGACACACAAGCTGGGAGCGGAGGAAGGATGGGTATGTTCTTGGGATAGTAGCTACAGAGAGACCAAAGGCTGGCCCAAGAGCTGGCTAAGCAAACCAGGCTTGTGGGTTCAGTTATTCAGTTGTGTCTGACTCTTTGTGACCGCTTGGACTGTAGCCTGCCAGGCTTCTCTGTCCATGGAATTCTGCAGGCAAGAATACCAGAGTAGGTTGCCATTTCCTACACCTGGGGATTTTCCCCAACTCAGGGACCGAACCTGTGTCTCTTATGTCTCCTGCATTGGCAGGAGGATTCTTTACTGCTGTGCCACCTGGGAAGCTTCAAACCAGAGTAACATGGAGTGCATGTCTCAGGCTGGATGGTGAGTGAGTCTGGGACCTACCAGTACTGCCATCAAAGCCCCCCACGGCATAGAGCAGGTCATTGAGCACAGCTGCACCCAGCGTGCTCCGGCGCTCCTGCATGCTGGCGATGGACGTCCACTGGTCCTTCACCCCATCATACACGTCCACTGTCCGCACACGCAGTGAGCCATTGAACCCGCCCACAGCATACACATGGCCAGCCATGAACACCACACCTGAGGCACAGGAAACCAAGGCATCAGGGTCATCTCAAATGGCTGATGACTCACATTTCGATAAGTGACAAAGTGGGAATGAGGCAGGCATGTAAATACTGATAGTTTAACAAGAAGGTGATCTCCAACTTGTGATATTTGGAAGTCGCTATGGGACTCATTGGATTTCTTCTCGGATTTGCATTGCTAATTTTGTTTGTGTCAAGCAAATATCTGCATTAGCCTAAAGTCCCTAAGCACATAAGAACTGATCCCAGAAGGTACAGCTAGAAAGTGCGCAGGTTGGGAAGGGAAAGGAAGGGAGTGTGGAATGCACAATGTTTTCAGAAACAGGGAACAGAGATCTGCAGTGTGGGAGTGGGGGCTAGGGGGCAGCCGGCACACTGGGAGACCATGTGGCTCACCTGCTCTGCATCTCCTGGAGGGAAGCTCAGCGATCTGGTCCCAGCGATCCTCCTCGAAGTCATAGCACTCCACACTGCGGATGGCCTTGGGTGCCTGGCCACCAACCACGATCATGACCTCCAGAGAGACAAGTGGACATTAGCTGGCTGCCCCAACATCCAGACTCATGGGTCACCAACCCCTGCTACATACATGCTCACTGCTCAGGGTCCGTGGACGATCTGAAATGCCAGTTTACATGGCTACATACATGAAGATGCTGCCCGTGATCACCAACAGGTATGAATATTCCAGAAAAATCTAGTGAACATCTTCCCACAGAAACACAACCATTAAGTCTATGCTTCCCAAGTGTCCCTACTCACAGTTGTATTGAGGGCATGTGCAGCCACTCGGGGCATCTTCTACAATCTGCATGTCCTTAAGGACCAGGGGCAAGGAGACTAAACTTTATATTGAAACAACATATTCATATATATCTCTCAACATCTGAATATATCTTGGAATAGAGTATAGAATTTGGATGCATGTTTAAGATAAAATTAATTCATAAGTACTTTTGAATGCATAGACTGTAGGGGGTACTTACTGGAGTATGGGAAAAAATTTGTAAAACACTGTTTTGTGGTGGTTACCACAAAAATGTATGTAACTGATGATGTTCTGAAAATAATGTTACTAGTACTATTTCTACAAGTAAGGTAGTAGCTGCCACTGCCAGTCATCATGTGAAGTATGTTGTCATTCCTGTCACCACAACTCAGTGAGGTAGATATTACCATCCACATTGATAGGTCAGGAAAGTAAAGCTCAGAGAATATAGGGAAACTGCCCAAGGTCACACAGCTAAGAGCAGCAGAAGAGAGACTGAAAGCCAAGTGCATCTGACAGAGGTGAAGGCAGCCCCTCCCCGCTACTCACTGCCCCGCTCTAAAGACAGGGTCTATGCCAGGACAGCTCACTACACAATGGTTTTCAAACTCCAGGTCACATTTCTTTGGTGTGTCATGAAATCAATTTTGAAAAGTTTCAATCAGCACACTTTTAATAGAACAGCACAGAAAATACCATAAGGATGTTATCTCATAAAATACTTATTCTGGTTATACATACATGTATGTGTCTCCTGGAAAGCAATTTAGGCATATTTCTTAGTGTAGGATGTAGTATTTAAAAACAAACAAAAAAATGAAAGTCACTGTTTTGGCTGTAGCAACAGAACGTCATCACTCCATTGTGGTATCCCCATTGCTATGACAATTGTCATGAGCTATTAATAAATAAAAATTAAAGCACCAGAGTTAACAAAATTTTACATATTTCAATAAGCTTATACAAAATTCATGGCTGTCCCACAATGACATTACTCTCACTCACTCATTCCAATATGCTTTCTTAAGTGCAGAGAAAGAGATGAAGTCACAGGCAGACAATCAATATAAGTCACAGGATCTTCTCATTACCTGAGGCTTGTCTTATTTACCCCAGTGGATCTCAAACTTCAGTGTGCATCAGAATCCCCTTGAGGGCTTGTTAAGACACAAACTGCTGGGCCTCACCCGCAGAGTTTCTGGTTTAGTAGGTCTGAAGTGGGCCTGAGAATACACATTTCTAACAAGTTGATGTTGATGCTGCAATTCCAAGAGTCATACTTTGATAGCCACTGTTTTACTCCCGCAAATATAGGGATTTCCTGATGATGTGCCATTAACCATTTTTGCCATTATACTTATCATAGTGTTATATACTCCTCCTCAAAGTGATTTTGGGGAGAAGAGTGATCATTGAAATCTGTGTCAGCACACAGAAGCACATCCCTCAGCTGAACATTATCCACCATAGAGGGAGACAGATATAGGGCTGACCACCATTGCTCAAGATCAATTATTTATGCCCCAGGATTCTAGAATCAGGCTCACCCACCGCCCATGTGGGTGGTCAATGGTCATCAGAGTTAGTCTGCAGCTCCTCTGTGACCAAATGTGAGTGACCAGTGTTCAAAAACTCAGAATTCAGTTCTGACTTCTGGATGATCCCAGAGGAACCCAGGACACACAGTCCAGGCTCGGGGATGCCGTTGCCTCCAGAAAGAAATGTTCTGCATTTGCCTTTCCTGTGCTCAGGAGGTCCGCTGCTCTGTGTCAGGAGCAGTCCTTTTCAGAGAGATGCAGAATTCTACACTATTTCCTATCGGTAATTCTTGGCTGAGATCCACGAATAGTTCAAGAGGGGACGTTAATGAACACAGCCTCCTGGCAAACTTCAGACAATTCCCAACTTCTTCCTCCAGGGTTGAATGACCTGAGTTTATAAACATACCTAGAATTTGTACTGCCTTGATAAAGTTCAAACGAAGTCAAACCATTTCAAGGATTTTCTTTGATATCTGATTTGGGGGCTAAGTAGGAATGGGGTCGCACAGAGTCGGACACAACTGAAGTGACTTAGCAGCAGGAATAAAACCAGTTTTTAGCTTTCTTTCTGCAATGACCTCAAGTACCCAAAATTCTCACACAAGTTGTTTCCTCTCCTTAAAATACTCTTCCCCAACCTGATCCCCCTCCTCTAACACCTGCTTATCTTTCAGGTCTCAATTTACACATCACCTCCTCCACGAGAACCTCTTGACCTCCAAAGCTGAATCACAGGTCCTTCCCCAAGATCACTTACACCCAGGGTTCTCCCACTAAAAGTGCCCAATTTTATGCTCTGTCTGGTAACTTTGTCTCCCCTTCTAAACAGTTAGCCCTGCCAGCACAACAAAAAAATATCTGCCCCAATTACTAAAGATAATCCTTGGGCCTTAGGGTACCAGGTAAAAGTAATGACTCAGATATTTATTTAGAATAAATGAATAGTAAAGACCACATGCAAAGAGTTAAGTGAAAAAACACACAGTTTAAAAAAAAATTAGCCAGAATATCTCTTTCTTGGATTAAGACATGTTGGACACCAGATTACAATTCTAGCGACAGAATTTGAGGCAAACAAACAAAAAGAGAAAGGGGGAGCTTTTCCCATCTTTTGATTCAACCACCAGAAGACAGAAGCTATCAATTCTTTGTAGAAGCTATCAAGGCTTCTGACATAAACAAAAAAAGGCAAAGCTTCGGGTGACTTAACCATGTCCCAGAAACTATCTTCCACCAAAGTAGGGAGATATCAGTACATTCACATTGGAGAAAATCCAGCACTCGTCTCTGAGAATTTCCATAGTAACATAGAAACAATACTAAAGAAAATGCAAAAATTTTATGTACACAGACAAAAATGATACAGAAGAAGGTTTTCAAAATAAACTTGCCTTTGAGCTCATAAAACCACTGATGAGAGGCTGTACAATGATCTGGGAAGAGCAATTATGAGGTTTTTGCAAATCACTGGTTTCTGAAAATGTGGAGGCAGCTCAAGGCACAGGGAGGAATAGGTGTGCTTTCTGCTTCTCTCGTAAGCATAAGAAACCCGATTTCTATGGCAGGTCTTGCAAAAAGCCATCATACATGGAGCACTATGCTCATTGCCATGTAATTGTGCAGTGTAAAAAAGAACAAATTTCCTATCTTGACTACTAATGGATAGTTGTTTCCATAGATACCTGAACCTAGCAACCAATTAGATAAAAACGAGTATTCCCCAGAGTCTACGTGTATTAAATCTCTGAAACTGTAAACTTCCAGCTACCTAAAGAAACCACAGTTTGTCAGGGCAAGAAGAGACTTGATCCATTCTTTCTTTTAAGCCCACGTTGGACATTTCCAGAAAAACTCAGGCCCAAAGAGTCCAATAGGCATATTTCTTTCTTTCCCCAACATCCTAAGTCTCACTTTACTAAAGATGTGTAATGTCTTTAACACAAATTAGTGAATCAAATCAGCTTGTTTAATGATCACTATTTTCAACATTTGTCCTTCAAGGCAACTAACTCTGAGTTAAGAACTATCAGTGGTCATATGGGAATCACAAAATAACTAAAGAACTGGTTCCAGGCTAACAATCATGCTAGACCAAACTTAATCACATTCAAGATCAGCAGTGTACTTGGGAGTCCAACAGGACACCCCGGGTCCTGACTCCAAGTCTCAGTCATCACTGTGTAGAAGGCTGCAGATCTCCTGGTGAGGAGGGAGTTCTGGGTGACACAACATTGGTGAGCCAGACTCGACAGGGCACAGCTACTGGATAGACTCCCAAGGAAAACACCCTCATTTTAAATAAATAAATAATTAATGAATTAAATTAAAAAAAAAAAAATAAAAGCCAAGTGGTCGTTTGCTTCAGGGATGTTAGAGAGACCATGGACAGACTATCTGATTTCTTAGGAAGGAAACTTCATTCCCAGTATAACAAGATGGCTTTTAAAAACAAAAACACGTCATACTATTTCTTTCACTTGGATGAGTCTGACTCTACCAGTGTGACCTGGGAGCCAAGCCTGTTGCCCCTCCTTAGGATCTAACAACTGCTCTATACAAAGAGCCATTTAGGGAGCAGAGACTGGCCAGGAAAAGGGCAGTAAGTGAACAGCACAGAACTCCCCAGCAGGACCCAGACCCTAACTCATAGACTCTGCACTCAGGTGAGTGGAATGAACTAGGCTCTGAACACTGTGTTCATCAGGCAAAGGTAGAGTGTGTGTCCAAACTCTCTTCCACGACCGGTGACCTGGGCAGAAGGCAGGCCCAGCCAGTCGGTCCCTCGGGCCAGGGCAGGAAGCGAGTCTCTCTTACCCTGGTGCGTGGGGCCGCAGGGCTAACACCAAAAATTCATCCGAAGGAGCAGGTCGAGGTTGAGGCAGGAGACTTGTCCCAGCAGGTTCCTGAGCAACAGGTGCTCCAGGCAAGGACTGACAGCCAGGATGCAAAAATGAGGGGTGGAGAAGCAGCAACGCAAGAGCAATATCCGGGGGAGGAGAACACGAGTGGGAAATGGACTTTGGGGTCAGACACATCTGTGCTCAAACACCAGCCCCATCACTAACTCACTGTGCGAACATGGGCAGCCACTTACCCCTGCCAAGCTCACTTCCACTACCTAAAATACCAGGATGACAGGATACTTCCTCCTGGGTGTCAGGAGGCTTAAATGATATAAGTCATTTAGCGCAGCGCTTGGTAAAGAGCACACACTAAATGTTAGCTTCTATTATTAGATCAACACCAGCATCATTACTACCATTTAAAACAGTTGCTAAAAAAACAGATTCTCAACAAACAGTAGAAAAGGATACTTATGATCTGTGAATGGGAGAGTGAATAACTCCAGGAATACTGATGGGGCTTTTTCAGGACCACAGAGCGTTTTCCAAGGTACAGCCTGGGTCTATTGGAAGGATCAAGATGAGGGAAGAGCAGTGCCACTCACCAGCCTGGCCCAGGACAGCAGTCATCTGACCCACCCTGCCAACAAGCCTTGGTTCCAACACTATCTTCTGACAGCCCAACCTAGGAGGAAGCCACCCACTATCAGCCCAAATGAGCTTTTGGTGTCATCTAAAAGTTTAATAGAGATGTCAGCTGAACTGAGATGACAGTGAAAAGGGCCAGATTCAGTACATCTCTAAAGGGTTTATTTCCATCTTCCTGAAATCTCATTTCTCTGCCACCATCTGCAGCACACGGTAACGTAGGAGTGTTGTGAGTGTCTGGGAGACAGCCCCTAGTTGTCCATGGCAACCCAGCCGCGGGGAAAGTGCTGGGCGGTGAATGTGTGGGAGCTCAGATGAGGCTATTAGCTGTTCCGGCTTGAATGTGTCAGTATGATCAGTGTGTATGAGGCACAAGAAAAAAATCCCTTATTACCCTCTGCAGCTATCTCAAGGCAGAGTCTTGCTTCTTCCAGGGAGGAGATTTGGCTGGCAAACAGTTCACTGCTGAGAACTGCTGAGAACAGTACAAATCTCTCTCCACCACTTAGTTTCTCAAAGTCAGCTTTGTCAGAAAGCCAACTTGGACTGAACTCATGAAAGCCCAAACCTGCTGGCCCCTGGAATTCCTGTGGCCACTCTTCCAGGGAGCCCCATTGTCTCCTAACTTCTCTTCTTCCTCATTTGGCCACTTCTATATTTCTACCTCACTTTCTCAAAAGGACTTTTTAAAAGTTCTCAGAGGGTAAGAATTGGGTTTCTTTCTACCCAGTATTCAGCTAAAATGCTTTTGTAAAGTGTGGAGGCATGGTCTGGAATCACTCTGTTAAATCTCACCTCAGCTATTTACTAGCTATGCTTATAGACACATCACAAATTCTTTGGTACTCCTCCACTCAAGACATGGAACCTAATCACCACCCCTCCCTTGAGTGTGGGCTAGACTTGCTGACTTGCTCCCAGCAAATAAAATATAGCAGAGGTAATGGAATATCACTTTGAGAGAAAGTTATTAAAAGACTACAGCTCCTGTCACGGGTGAGCTTTCCCATTCTTTTACTGTAGAAATTACTCACTCTGAGGGAAGTCAGCTGCCATGTGTGAGGACACCCAAGTAGCCTATGGAGAAGGCCATGGGGTGGGGAACTGATGCCTACTAGCAAGCACAAGAGTGAGCTTAGAATCAGATCCTCCCTAAACGAGCCTGGAGGGGACTGCAGTGGGAACCAGCAACTTGACTACATCCTAACAAGAGGTCCTGCACCAGGACGATACAGCTAAGCCCCTCCAGGATCCCTGCCCACAGAAACTGAGATAACAAATGCTTGCTGTGTTAAGCCACCGAAGTTAGCGTAATCTATAATGCAGAAAGTGATAATAATACATGGCGAGAAGGTGACATAACCCGAGACTCAGTTTCCTCATGCATAAAAGGAGGATGATGACAGGTTTGACAATCCTATGAGATAATAAATGTAAATCACTCAGCCCAGTGCTTGGCACATGCTCAGCAATTAGACCTGCTACCAACATCCGTGTGGGGTTAGTACCATGTCATGGTCAAAAGCAAAGACTTTGAGTTGACCAGACCCATAAAGAACTCTTAGAAGTCAATAATTAGAAAATAATTTTTTAAATGTGAAAAGATTTGAACACAGATTTCACCAAAGAAAACATACAAATGACAAATAAGCACATGAAAAGATGTTTGACATCAATAACTAGAGAAATGTACATTAAAGCCACAGTGAGATGCGACCACATACCTACTAGAATGGCCAATTTGTATTTTTAAAAAAATAGATAATACAAGTATGGTGAGACAATGGAGTAACAAAGACTCACATACATTGCTGCTGGGAAAGCACAATGACACCATCATCTAAACAAATAGTTTAACAATTTCTTAAAAAGTTAAACATATAGTTGCCACTCAGACCAATAATCCTACTCCCAAGAGAATGTATTTACCCAAGAGAAATTAAAATATATGTCCACACAAAGATCTATAAGTGACTGTTCAAAGCAGTTCTATCTGTAAAAGCCAAAAGACCGGACACCAAACGTCCATCAACTGATAAATGGATAAACAAAGTATAATACATTCATACAATGGACCATTCCTTAGAAATAAAAAGGAATGAACTCCTGATACATGAAACAACATGGATGAATACCAAAAGCATGATGCTAAGAGATATAAGGCAAGATCAAAAAGCTCCATATGGCATAATTACATTTATATGACATTCTAGAAAAGAGAAGACTATAAGGACAGAAATCAGATCAGTAGCCATCAAGAGGTGGGGGTGGGAGAAGGGGCTTGACTACAAAGCACCACAGAGAATTTTTTAGAGTGATTAAAATATTTCATATTTTGATGAAGATGATGGTTATATGACTGTGTATAGTTGTCAAAATTCATCACACTGCATCCCCCCAAAAAAGCAAATTTTACTGTGAATAAATTATTATGCCTCAATAAACCTAAAAGAAAATGATCTGGGATATTGATAATGAGGGAAGCTACACACTGTAGGGGCAGAAGGTACACGGGGAATCTCTACCTTCCCCTCAATTTGGCTATGAATCTAAAAGCGTGCTAAAAATATAAAGTCTTGACTTAAAGAAATAAATGTATTAGAAATGCATCTCTTAATAAGATGAATGAGATATTATAGTGCTGTAATGAAAGAATATCTTGCTGAGAAAGAAAAAGAAAAAAAGAAAGGAAAAATGAAGGGAAGGTGAGAAGAAAGAGTAAACAGAAGCAGGGAAAGAAGGAAAAAGAAAAAAAATAAAAGGAGGAGAAAGAAAAGAATCTTTTTTCACCTGTCACCAAAACCTGACAACCTGTTCCTAGAAGCAGTTTGGCACAAGAATTTGTAATGGAACAGACCTTGTTAAAACCCCAGCTCTATACTTTCTAGCTGTGTAACTGGGCAAGTTACTTAACCTGTCTGAGTAAACTCTGTAAAGTAGGGATATGACTACACTGACCTACTACTGTCACAATTTAATGAGCACAGTCTGTAATCTTCACAGTGACAGCTCCCCTCAGCACACCCCATTCCTCAACCCTGCAGCAGGGATCTTGTTAACATAAGTGCCCACACAGTGGTGACAGGAGTAAGAGTTTGAGAAGCAGGGTGGACAAAACAATCTTACATCATTCAAGGATTAAAGTTGGGGGAACAATGAGGCAAAGAGTAGCCATGCCCTTTTTTTTTTTAAATCCCTTCAACAGATTCAAAGGAAATCATGGTTCCAGTCGCCTGTAGAAGGCTATGTGCCCAGAAATCTAAACATTTCATTGGAAAATAAATGGTTCTCAAGGAGTAGAGGCAACATGGGGACATCTTTGGCTTCCTGAAACAAGGGGTGGACTCTGCTCAACTATACACCAAGTATCTGGGAAGGGGCACAAGGTATGTTGCTGAGGCCGGGGGTCAGGCTGTTTAGTTCAGACCCAGACACAAACTTGGCTTTGATTTTCAAAACTGTTTTTTTGTGGGTGTATGTCGTAACACCCAGATGGGGAGCCTAGAAAAAGGAGAGGTCACTGGCTATGGTTACCACACAAAGAAAATGGGCCAGTGATGCACCACTTATTAGCTCCAGAATACACTCACCGGGAAAACACATCATTACCCTGATACCAGAAAGGATGAGAAACTCAGCTTCCAAAGAGAAAAGTCACAGACAAGCAACAAGGCCAGCTGAAAACCCAGGGTGTAAGAAACAGCCTGCACACAAAACAATACAACAGTGTACCTTAGAATCAGTATTCTTCAGAAACAAAGCTGGTGGAAATTCAGACCATAATCGAAGGTGACATTCAAGTCCATCGGAAAGAGGAAGACTTTTGAATAAAATAACTTTGAGGCAACTGGCTCATGACTTACCATACAAACAAAGCTGAATTCCTACTCTCACTCCTTGCACAAAAACCAATTCTAAGTGCATCAAGCAGAAGATAGATCAATTTGACTACCTATTATTTTTTCAGGATTTCAAAATGTTATAAACAAATTTAGAGACAAACTGAAAACTAAGAAAAAAATATTAAAATACATACAAAGACCTAAACTCTTTTAAAAGCACATCTAAAAACCATTAATAAAAAAAAAAAATACAGTCCAACAAAAAAAAAAAAAATGGGAAAAGGACATGAACAGAGAAGTTCCATGCCCCACCCAAAATAAATGCCAAAAATCCCATGAAACCAAGATTAACCTTACTCACAACTAAAGAAAAGCAAACCAAAACAAGATGCCCTCTTTAAAAGGACATCTGACACGTAAATGTTTAGATATCTAAAACTGGAAATTATTGAAAGGCCCATCAATATAGTTACATATATAACAGTACATAAATATAATTAAATGCTGTACTCCATTACAATTTAAATGCTGGTTTTACCCATACTGATAACACTGAAAGTAGTCTGTGACACTTGGTTGAGTAGACAAAAAGATTTCAATCCGTTAGCAAGAGTCCATTTATCTAAAAGTGTGTGTTTTGATTTATTTGTGAATAAGTGTGCAGAGATATGTCCAGAAGAAAATTCACCAAAGTCATTGTCCCTGGGTGGAGGGGTTTCAGGTGGTTTTTACTTTATTTCCAAATTGCAGTATCCTTTTAATAACCTACAATGAACACATATTTCTATAATAAAGTTATTTTCACTTTGAAAAACATGAAAACATTTCAATGCAATATTCCAACAAAACAAAACACATCAACATGCAGTAAGGCAAATGGTCTATCAGACAGCAGTCCATGCCCTGTAGTTGCCCTTCTAGCCAGCACTGGCAACAGGTGGCAAACAGGTAGGTAAAACTCTCAGGTTTACAAAGGTGGAGCAGGTGCAGGATGGTATGGGTTCAAGAATAGGTTTGGAGGGGGAGAAAAACACAAATCAAAATCAGGTTCTACAACATTAGCTGTGTGGACTTTAGGCAAATTCCTTAATATCTCTGGCCTTCAGCTTCCTCCTTGCTGAACTAGGACAATTACTTCTACCTTCTATGTGATGCCTTCAGTTCACTGCTTGGTGCACAGTAAGTACTCAATAATGCCAGATGTTTCTATTATTATCTGGGACATTCACATTGCAGCCACTATGTTCTCCATGATCTGGTGTCACACAGCAGAATGGAGAGAAGGAGCAGCAAACCTTGGAAAATCCAAACACTGAGTCTCAGACAACATGCTTCTTGAGCCCTGTGAAACCCTTCCTGGAAGCAGCAGGTGAGGAGTAAGGCAAACCGCAAAGGGGAAGGAGAGGGCAAGGCGAGGGTCGACATAACCCCCGAGTTCACCTGCTTGTAATGGATGAGCCAACATGACTCACCCCTCTCCTCCACCCTTCTTCCTGGGTTGGCTGGGACCTCCCCCATAGACTTCGTATGTTAGGATCCTGGAAAGATGATGCAGATGCCAAGCCAGAAAGAACTTTACAGACTATATATTGCAGCATCCTTTTCATTCTGGAGGTGAGGGACCTGAGGACCAGGGAGAGAAGGGGACTCACAGGGAACCAGAGCAGCCAGCACCCAGCATAGACTCTCCATCATGGTCCTCTGCTATGCTCACCCTTCCCTCCCCCTGGCTCCCTCACATGCTTTCATTTCCCCCATTCCTTTCCCCTGCCTTATTACCTGTCAGGCTCCTCAAGGGCCCTTCTCTCCTCTGGCAGCCCTAACTGTCCCTATTGGCTCTGTGATGAGGGGAGAAACCAGACTAGGGCTATTCTGACTCAAAGAATGGCCTAGAGAAAAGATTGCTGTAGCCACCACTAAGTCAAGTTTTGCACAGCCATTCCTCTGCTTCCAAATGAAATAGAGCCCAAACCCTGGTGTGAAACAAGAAAGAGAGAAGAAGACAAGAGCCTGAGTTCTTCTCAAACCTCCCTGGTGACACTGAAAGTTACCTTGACACTCTTAGGAAAGGAAGACCCTGGAAATGAGAGGTGCCGGCAGAATCGAGAAGAACCAGCAGACTCCATCTCCTAGGTGGTAAATACAACTGAGATGCGGGGCAGCCACGGGTGAGGAGAGACTTGGAGACAGGTGTGCAAGGCCATTTTCCCAGGTCACAGTCTCAACTCTTGGTAGTGGGCTGGGACTTACCTTGGGCAGGCTGACTGGAGTCCTGGGCTTGGTCCTTGGGTTTTTAATCAAGAGCCTCTGATCCAGAGGGAGCAGATGGTATTTCATGGCCTCGATGAGGAAGTCTTTACAGGTGTTGTTATTCTTTATCAAAGCTTCTTCTTCAACTGTCTAAAGGTAATAACCCACAGGTGATCCCGGGGCAGAGTTCAGCCCCATTTCCCAAGCCATCTCCCTGGGCTGAGACATTCCTGTGCTCCCACACTCATCCATTCCCACATCGCATTGTTTCAAACCCCAAGACCAAGGTCCAGAGTTCTGGCCTGGTGCCCACCTCCTGCATCTCAAGAGTGCAATGGAGTAAGTGATGAAGCTCTGGCATCAAATCCCAGCTCTACTACTTACCTCCTCTGATCCTCAGTTTCCTCATCTGTAAGATGCAAGGCAGGCATATTAAAGTACCCCACAACCTCACACATTGTATTTTCTTGTAAATGTAAATAATATAAAGACAATTTATTGTCCCTAAGGCTTCTTTCCACATGCCCCCTGATTGGAATGTATTAGGTTGGTGCAAAAGTAATTGCAGTTTTGCACTGCTGAACTTTGCTGTTTGATATTGGAATACATTCTTAGATAAATGTGGTTATGTTATACATCATTTTAATGTGCATTTCTCGCTTTATATTTTCTTTGCTAATGACTAATTACTTGCTATTTATATTTATTTTAGACTATAGAAATGATGTTAGACAAAAACCAAATTTGAGTGATCTGAGATCAAAATGGGTTGTAAAACAGTGGAGACAACTCACAACATCAACAATGCATTTGGCCTAAGAACTGCTAATGAACGTACAGTGCAGTGATTGTTCAAGAAGTTTTACAAAGGAGACAGGAGTCTTGAAGATGAGGAGCACAGTGGCCAGCCATCGGAAGTTGACAACGACCAACTGGGAACCATCATCAAAGCTGATCCTCTTACATCTACATAAGAAGTTGCCGAAGATCTCAATGCCGACCATTCTATGGTTGTTCGGCAAATTGGAAAGGCGACAAAGCTCGATAAGTGAGTGCTTCATGAGCCGACCAAAAATGAAAAAAAAAAAAAAAATCATTGCTTTGAAGTGTCGTCGTCTCTTATACTATACAATAACAACGAACATCCAATGAATTTCTCAATTGGATTGTGATGTGTGATGAAAAGTGGCTTTTATATAACAACTGGCAACAACCAGCTCAGTGGTTAGACCACAAAGAAACTCCAAAGCACTTCCCAAAGCCAAACTTGCACCAAAAACAGGTCATGGTCACTGTTTGGTAGTCTGCTGCCAGTCTGATCCACTACAGCTTTATGAATCCTGGTGAAACCAGTACATCTGAGAAGTATGCTCAGCAAATCAATGAGATGCACCCAAAAATGCAATGCCTGCAGCCAGCATTGGTCAACAGAAAGGGCCCAATTCTTCTCCACAACAATACTCAATCACAACCACTCACCACACAACCAACACTTTCAAAGTTGAACAAATTGGGCTATGAAGTTTTGCCTCATCCTCCATATTCACCAACTGACTACCACTTCTTCAAGCATCTTGACAACTTTTTGCAGGGAAAACACTTCCACCACCAGCAGGAGGCAGAAAACGCTTTCCAAGAGTTCTTTGAATCCTGAAGCATGGATTTTTATGCTACAGGAATAAACAAACATTTCTCACTGGCAAAAATGTGTTGATGGTAATGGTTTCTATTTTGATTAATAAAGATGTTTTGTCCAGTCACAGGACTTTTTGCCCTCTGCTCCTGGGAACCTCAGGCAGCCACCCCTATGGGCACATGCCTAGGTGCTGTTCCTGCTCCACGCTCCCTCCCTCTGCCTTTTATTTCTCAGCTGCCAAGATCTTGGAAGGTTGACTATTTCCCAGCTAGTTCAGTTGTTCCTTATGTGAAGTTCAGAAGCCCCACCATTCTGGTTACCATCCTGTAGGTACTTTCTGATTTGATCAGTCTTCCCCTTCATATGACTTCTAGAATGAACTCTTGGTAAGATATGTAAGTAATGATCCAGTACAATTTTTGCAAGAATGAATCATGGTTTTCATGACCAAGTATTAGAGAAAAGAGCCTTTTTCTTCTCAGTTTCTACCTGTTATGGCCTGAAGTTGGCTTCTACTTTTTCAAGAATATCACCAGGCATTAACAAACACAAAACTACTTCTCAGAGCAGCTTCATAGAAATTGATTTTTCAAAATTAAATAAGCATCTGGTGGACTGAAAATGTTTTCTACCTGGTATCTTAAAGACATTTTGACTACTGCAAAAGAAATCAATCCCTTCGTGCTGTTTCCTTGTGGATGTCATCATATGCACTGGGTTGTGTAGAGCACAGGCTCGGTGGGGAGGCAGACGTGGATTTTCACCTCGCCTCTTCCACTTACTGCTTGTGACCTTGGACTTTGCCTATTAGGAAAACCAGCTTTGAAGCTCAGCAAAGAAGGGAAATCCATGGAGAACAGTCTATAAAGAGATCAAGCCCTAAGCCTTTGGAGTGCAAGCACTGACTCCAAGATCTTAGACTACCAGAGAACTAACCCTAGGGAGTATCAAATAGTCATGCAAAGGAAACCAATTGAACACAAGCCCCAGCATCACCCAACCACCAGTAGCACCCTGTGCAGGATGCCTCATCTAAACAACAAACAAAACAAAAATATAAGCCCAATCATCAGCAGACAGGATTACCACCTCATTCAGCCTTGCCCATCAGAGGAAAAATAAACAAACAAACAAAAACTCAGGACAAATCTCACCCTATATGAAGCTTACACAAACTACTGGACCAACCTTAGGAGGACAGAAACCAAAAAGAACAAAGAATTCAACCTTGAAGCCTGGGAAAAGGAGACCTCAAACACAATAAGTTTAAAAAAAATGAAAAGGCAGAGAAATACTACACAAAAGAAGGAACAAACTAGAAACACAGAAGTCCAAATAAATGAAGAGGAAATACGCAAACTACCTGAAAAAGAATTCAGAATAATGATAGTAAAGATGATCAAAAACCTTGAAAACAAAATGGAAAAAAAATGCAAGATTCAATTAACAAAGACCTAGAAGAATTAAAGAATAAACATACCAAGACAGACAACACAATTACTGAAGTTAAAAATACTCTAGAAGGAATCAATCGCAGAATATCTGAAGCAGAAGAACAAGTCAGTGAGCTGTAGATAAAATGGCAGAAATAACTTCTGAAGAGCAGAATAAAGTAAAAAGAATGAAAAGAACTGAGAATAGTCTCAGAGACCTCTGGGACAGTATCAAACACACCAACATTCGAGTTATAGGGGTCCCAGAAGAAAAAAAAGAAGAAAAGGTATGAGAAAATTTTGAAAATTTTCCCAACATGGAAAAGGAAATAGTCAATCAAGTCCAAGAGGCACAAAGAGTCCCATACAGGATAAGCCCAAGGAGAAACATGCCAAGACACATACTAATCAAACTAACAAAAACTAAACACAAAGAAAGAATATTAAAAGCAGCAAAGGAAAAGCAACAAGCAACATAAAGGGAAACCCCATACACTTAACAGAAACCCTATACACTTTCAGTAGAAACTCTGCAGGCCCGAAGGGAATGGCAGGATATATTTAAAGTGCTGAAAGAGAAAAATCTACAACCAAGATTGCTGTACCTGGCAAGGATCTCATTCAAAATTGATAGAGAAATAAAAAGCTTTTCAGACAAGCAAACATCAAGAGAATTCAGTACCACCAAACCAGCTTTACAACAAATGTTAAAGGACTTTACATAGTCAAGAAATACAAGAGAAGAAAAAAGATCTACAAAATCAACCCCAAACAATTAAGAAAATGGCAATAGGAACATGTATATCAATAATTACTTTAAATGTAAATGGATTAAATGTTCCAACCAAAAGACACAGACTGGCTGAATGGATACAAAAACAAGACCGATATATATGCTGTCTACAAGAAACCCACTTCAGACCTAAAGACACATATAGACTGAAAGTGAGAGGATGGAAAAATACATTCCATGCAAATGGGAAGCAAAAGAAAGCTGGAGTAGTAATCCTCATATCAGACAAAACAGACCTTAAAATAATGAAGATTACAAGAGATAAGGAAGGACACTACATAACGATCAAGGGATAAATCCAAGAGGAAGACACTGGCAGTAACACAATAATAGTAGGAGACTCTGAACACCCCACTCACACCAATGGACAGATCATCAAAACAGAAAATTAATAAGGAAACTGCTGCTGCTAAGTCACTTCAGTCGTGTCCAACTCTGTGCAACCCCATAGACAGCAGCCCACCAGGCTCCCCCATCCCTGGGATTCTCCAGGCAAGAACACTGGAGTGGGTTGCCATTTCCTTCTCCAATGCATGAAAGCGAAAAGTGAAAATGAAGTCGCTCAGTCACATCCGACTCTTAGCGACCCCATGGACTGCAGCCTACCAGGCTCCCCGTCCATGGAATTTTCCAGGCAAGAGTACCAGAGTGGGGTGCCATTGCCTTCTCTGTAATAAGGAAAGACAAGTCTTAAATGATACATTGGAGGAGATGGATCTCACTGATATCTTCAGGACATTCCATCCAAACGCAGAAGAATACTTCTTCTCAAGTGCACATGGAACATTCTCCAGGATAGACCACATCTTGGGTCACAAATCAAACCTCAGTAAATTTAAGAAAATTGAAATTGTACCAGGCATCTTCTCTGACCACAATGCCATGAGACTAGAAATCAATTACCTGAAAAAAAAACTGTAAGAAACACAAACACATGGAGATTAAACAACACATTTCTAAATAACCAACAGGTTACTGAAGAAATAAAAAGGGAAATCAAAAAACTTCTAGAAACAAATGACAATGAAAACACAATTCAAAACCTATGGGATGCAGCAAAAGCAGTTACATGGCAAAAAAAAAATGAATAATCTGGAAGAAATCAACAGATTCGTAGAAAAGTTCAATCTTTCAAGACTGAACACGGAAGAAATAGAAATTATGAACAACCCAATTACAAGCACTGAAATTGAATCTGCGATGAAAAATCCTCCCAAAAACAAAACCCCAAGACCAAATGGCTTCACAGGAGAATTCTACCAAACATTTAGAGAAAGCTAATGCCTATCCTTCTAAAACTCCTTCAAAAAACTGCAGAGGAAGGAACACTTCCAAACTCATTCTATGAGGCCACCATCACCCTGATACCAAAACCGGACAAAGACAACACACAAAAAAGAAAACAACAGGCCAATATCACTGATGAACATAGATGCAAACATCCTCAACAAAATTTTAGCAAACAGAATTCAGCAACACATCAAAAAGCTCATACACCATGATCAAGTTGGGTTTATTCCAGGAATGCAAGAATTCTTCAATATATGCAAATCAATCAATGTGATACACCATATTAACAAACTGAATGATAAAAAACATTTGATAATCTCAATAGATGCAGAAAAAGCCTTTGACAAAATTCAGCACCCATTTATGATTAAAACTCTTCAAAAAATGGGAATAGAAGGAACCTACCTCAACATAGTAAAGGCCATATATGATAAGCCTATAGCAAACATTATTCTCAATGGTGAAAAACTGAAAGCATTCCCCCTAAGATCAGGAACAACACAAGGGTGTCCACTTTCACCACTATTATTCAACATAGTTCTGGAAGTCCTAGCTACAGCAATCAGAGAAGAAAAAGAAATAAAAGGAATCCAAATTGGAAAAAAAGAAGTAAAATTCTCACTGTTTGCAGATGACATGATACTGTACACAGAAAACCCTAAAGATACTATCATAAAATTACTAGAGCTAATCAGTGAATTTAGCAAAGTTGTGGGATACAAAATCGATACACAGAAATCACTTGCATTTCTATATACTAACAATGAAAAATCAGAAAGAGAAATTAAGGAATCAATCCATTCACCATTGCAACGAAAAGAATTAAATATCTGGGAATAAACTTACTGAAGGAGACAAAAGAACTTTACTTAGAAAATGATGACACTAATGAAAGAAATCAAAGATGACATAAACAGATGGAGAGATAGTCCATGTTCTTGGGTAGGAAGAATCAATATTGTGAAAATGACTATACTACCAAATGCAATCTACAGATTCAATGTGATCCCTATCAACTTACCAATGGCATTTTTCACAGAACTAGAAGAAAAAATTTCACAATCCATATGGAAACACAAAAGACCCCAAATAGCCAAAGCAGTCTTGGAAAAGAATGGAGCTGGAGGAATCAATCTTCCTGACTTCAAATTATACTACAAAGCTACAGTCATCAAGACAGTATGGTACTGGCACAAAAACAGAACTATAGACCAATGGAACAAGATAGAAAGCCCAGAAATAAACCCATGCACCTATGGGTACCTTGTTTTTGACCAAGGAGGCAAGAATGTACAATGGGGCAAAGACAGCCTCTTCAGTAAATGGTGTTGGGAAAACTGAACATCTACTTGTAAAAGAATGAAATTAGAACACTTCCTAACACCATACACAAAGATAAACTCAAAATGGATTAAGACCAAAATGTAAGACCAGAAACTATAAAACTCTTAAAGGAAAACAAAGGCGGAACACTTGATGACATAAATCAAAACAAGATCCTCTATGACCCACCTCCTAGAGTAATGGAAATAAAAACAAAAGTAAACAAGTGGGACCTGATGAAACGGAAAAGCTTTTGCACAGCAAAGGAAACTCAGCAAGGTGAAAAGACAACCTTCAGAATGGGAGAAAATAATAGCAAATGAAACAACTGACAAAAGATTAATTTCCAAACTATACAAGCAATTCACACAACTCAATGCCAGAAAAACAACCAACCCAATCAAAAAGTGGGAAAAAGACATAAATAGATATTTCTCCAAAGAAGACAAACAGACGGCTAACAAACACATGAAAAGAGGCTCAACATCGCTCATTATTAGAGAAATGCAAACCAAAACTACAATGAGATATCACCTCACACTGGTCAGAATGGCCATCATCAAAAAGTCTACAAACAATAAATGCTGGAGAGTGTGTGGAGAAAAGGGAACACTCCTGCACTGTTAGTGGGAATGAAAGGACTTAAGCCTAAATATTTCATGCACAAAGCTAAGCATGAACCATGTTGGTATCCCAACTCTCAAATCTCTGCCCTTGGGTATAGGTCAGATTGCTACATGACATGTTTGTAAGGGGTAGTGTGATCCTTGAAGGCTACTTCATGTTTTCTTTGCTGGAGTGTTTGGGAGTTATCGGCAAAGGTCAGTTCCTTTCAGCAGCTGACAGTGATTGAACGTCTCCTGGTTCAGCAGCTCAGTGCTGAACCTCAGGGGAGAAAATGATGATCAAAACAAGGGTTCTGACCATGAGCCCTCAGGTCTGGTCAGAGAATGAGAAGGGCCTTTCCATCTCAACTCTCTCAGCCCTGGAGTGGTCATGCACAGGCCTGACTGAGCCTCTCCTGGGTCCTTACCTGTAACTAGGAATGGGAATGTGGCCAGGGCCATCATCTGCAGAGCAGTGTCAGAAATGCCAGGAAAAGGAGGGTCAGTGAAAACACCTCTGTTACCTCTGGATGCCTCCTTCCCCACAGACAATCCCCAGGAACACTCCCTTTTCTGGGAAGGTTTTTTTTTTGTCCCACTGAGGGCCTAAGGCGAATTGGGACAAATCATAAACATTTAGGGTCAGTTAAAAAAATTTTTAAGGGTGGGAGAGGAAAGCTTGGGAAGAAGGAAAAATGCATGAGTAGCTACTTCTCCCAAAGCACTCATTCAGAGAGTACTTATGTGTACAGAGTTTCAATCTGGGATGATGAAAAAGTTTTAGAAATGGGTATGGTGATGGTTGTAGAGTACAATAAATGCAATTAATGCCACTATACTATACCCTTCAAATGGTTAAAAGGATGAAGTTTATATCATACATATTTTATGACAAGAACAAATTTTTAAATAAGATATACCATGTTATACACTTGGCACAATATTTTTAAATACTTAATGAAAACCTAATAAATGTTAGCTATTTTAAAAAAACCAACCAAAAACAACCAAAAAAAAACACCTCCCCTAGGAATCAATATTGGTACAAGTCTGCCCAGAGCTTTCCTTTCTCTCTTCCTCCATCAGTCATCCTCAGTGGTTAGAACTGTTTGACATTTCAAGGTCAAATGAGTGTTAATGAAATATCTCCTTCCGAAGGTGTTCTGAAAAAAAAACCCTTAAAAAAATAGTCCCACATCACAGATCTCACGCTCATTGTCTCTGTCTTCCTTCTTCTCCAGACCTAAACCTGACCTTGCCCTAATAACCCAGGAACTATTTCCTAAAGTCTTCATTAAGTTTCCCTTGCAGGCACCAGATGGAGGTGGTGAGTATGGGTTCTCTAAGGCCCTTTAGCTTTCTCCAGAACCCAATGCCACGGGCTGCCCTTGGTCCCTGTGCAGGTGAGACTGTGCTGGAGGCCAAGCATCCACCTCTACAGGTGGCTGGGCCCACTCCGTGGGAGGCTTGGTTCCGACACTGGGAGCTGGGGTGGGTTTGGTTCCTCTGCTGAGGGGGCCTCTCCTACAGGAAGAATGTGTGACCACCAGGTGGCAGTGGTACCATCCACAGTGTAAAACGCAGGGCACGTCTGAAGGTTATTGAGTATGCACTCTGGCCCCTGGGCTTCCCTGGTGGCCAAGAAAGTAAAGAATCTGCCTGCAATACAAGAGACCCGGGTTCAATCCCTGTGTTGGGAAGACCCCTGAAGAAGGAAATGGCAACCCACTCCAGTATTCACACCTAGAGTATTCCACAGACAGAGGAAGCTGGCGAGCTACAGTCCACGGGACTGCAAAGAGTCGGACATGACTGAGTGATTGGCTCAACACCCTGAGAAGAGGGCTGAGGTTCAGACATACAGAGAACATTCCACTGACCTCTGAGGCCTGTGGTCAACACTGTCACAAACTGAGGACTTTACAAGGGCTGGTAAGGATACTGTCTCCCACTAGTGCCAACAGCAGCAGTGGTGTGACGAGAGTAGTAGTATCACTGAACGCTGGATATTCGGCTTTACGTGATTTATCTCATTTGATCCTCAAATGATCCTATAAGGGCAGGGGCTCTTTTCACCAGATGAGAAGGCAGAGGCTTAAAAAGGTTGAGGATTTACCCGGCGTCTTATGGCCAAGTGACAGAGCTCTGCCGCTGGATACTGAGCCTCCTCTTATCCTTGCTTTACGCCTGCCATTCCTCCCAGAGACTTCCTGAGAACGGCTGAGCTGGCCTTCTGCCTTGACACTTGTTGTTTATCTATTAAGTTTTATCTTCTGCCTATTTGGAAAACATCTAATGCCACTTATGCTACAAAGTCAGTTGTGTAATGCACAAACAGAACAGAGAGTATTAAAGGTGGCGCCTGCTTAGGGAATGTGGGGTGCTCTGGAGCCAGACAGACATGGATTTGAATCCTGACCCTGCCACCTACCTATTAGCTGGAGACTCTGCATAAATCCCAACCTCCATAAGCCTCAAAGCCCACATTTGTAAAAAGAGGGTTATAACCTCTGCTCACAGGGTTGTTATAGGATTAAATGAAAAAACATATGGCGCCATGTTTTAGACGAAGCAGTGTGTGCTCACTCAGTCATGTCCGACTCTCTGCGACCCCACGGAATGGGCCCACCAGGCTCCTCTGTCCATGAGGATTCTCCAGGCCAGAATACTGGAGTGGGTAGCCATGCCCTCCCCCAGGGGATCTACCTGACCCAGGGATCGAACCCACATCTCCTGTGTCTCCTACAGTGGCAGGCGGATTCTTTACCACTGAGCCACCTGGCAAGCCCATATATGCAGTATGTAATCCAGGCAGCTGTGAAGAGCTGGCTTTTATGTTCTGAATTAGGCCCCAAGTTGCCTAACATGAAGCAAAAAGGGAACATAGAAACATGAACATAGAAATGCCCCTCCTAGCTGAAGTCCTGTACAACAGCAGCAGCTAACTTCTGTTGAACACATGTTGTCCCTGGGCTCCATGCTAAACACCTGAACTACATACTTACAACTCCTTGGTCCACATAACAACCCCACTGGGCTGTAGTACAATTTCCCTGCTAGAGAAAAAGAAACTGAGACTCCAAGCTAAGAAGTGGGAGAGGAGGAACTAAACCTAAGTGTCTCATTCTCAAACCTATGCTCTTAAACCTTACACTAACACATCCTCACACTGAGGATCAGTGCCTCAGTGCCCTCACTCCACACCAAAGACCCATGAAACTCCTCACCATTCCATACAACCAGTGTTGCCCACTGCTACTCCTAGAGGCCGGGCTGACCAGGGAAGCACTTGATTCTTCACCCAGCACTCACCTGGACGAGGTAATCCCTCGGCAAGAGAGGGAGACGGACATGTTCCATCAGTTTTGCCATGTGCTCTAAACGGGTCTCTTTCTCATAATTGATCCATGAAATCACAGCTTCAAATACCTGTAAGGAAAACCGAAATAGGGAACTTTAGCAAAGAGATAATAACTTTAAAATAGCTTTCAAACAATTTCTTCAACCTTAAAAAAGAAAGAAAAGTTACAAGTCATCCACAAAGGCATTTAACCTAAGGTCTAATATTGAAAATATTAATAAAAACAGAATATATTTACTACCTGATGTCATGTCAGAGAGTGCTCTCTGCCTCCCTCATACACACACACATACACACACACACAAATGTACACTAAGAAAAACCTGCTACCCCAAACATAGAATCATCGAGGTTCACTGCAAAATAAAAATCAATTCCAACAGTTACCCCAGGGTAGAAATGCAGAGCAATAACTCTGAATCAAATTTTACAAAGACTTTCCAAGAGGACCAGAAGCCTTGGGGGCAATGTCTTCATCACAAAAATCCCTCTCTTCATCTATTTCCCATGTTCATTTAATGCAGAACAAAAACTATAAAGATGTCCCCCACAAAAGTTGGTAATAATGGTGAATTTGAAACTGAATGACAGAGAATGGCAAAAATTTCTCCTTGGATTGAACCTTTCCTTTGAGGAGAGATTTCATTTCTATACAAATCAAAACAGGTCTTGGAACCAAAAAGGGGAATCTATGGTTTGAATGTTCGCCTTACTCAAGGTTAAGTTCAGATTCAAAGCCTGCACCACCATACACACAGACAGGCATAAACGTCAGCATTGGTAACATAGCGGGGAAACCACCACTGTTTATGGAAGCTTAATTAACATGGCTTTTTAAGAGGGGAAGGCAGAATTTGGCAATAGCAATCAAAAATTCAAATGTGCGTATCTTTGACCTAGAAATAGAACTTCCAGAGCTCTAGTCAACAAAAATATTTACGCAAGTGGTACAAGAATATGTGTTCCAAGATGTTTGCTGCAGGATTTTTCTAAGAGGATACAGAAACTATCTGAAGTCCACCAGTGGAGAAATTATTAAACTAGTTTTGACACGGGATATTTTCAGCTGTTAAAAACAATAATAACAACAACTAATAATAAGACAAAACGCTTTCTTGTGCCAGAAAGCAAGAAAGTGCTCAAAGATCAAGGGGACACAACAGACAGACCAGAGCGAGCTAGATAGGGCTTTTTCATTGCCAACATTTGGGACAATTCAAACATCTAACAGGATAATGAAGAAATAATTCAGTGCTGACTGGGAAGGGGCCAAAGAAGCTTTTGGTGATAATGGATAGGTTCTATATCTTAATAGAGAGGGAGCTATATAGGCAAGTGCATTTGTCAAAACTAATCAAATCTTACACTTAATATCTATACATCTCACCGTGTGTAAATCATGCTGCTGCTGCTGCTAAGTCACTTCAGTCGTGTCCGACTCTGTGCGACCCCATAGACGGCAGCCCGCTAGGCTGCCCCGTCCCTGGGATTCTCCAGGCAAGAACACTGGAGTGGGTTGCCATTTCCTTCTCCAATGCATGAAAGTGAAAAGTGAAAGTGAAGTCACTCAGTCGTGTCTGACTCTTCTCGACCCCATGGTCTGCAGCCCACCAGGCTCCTCCGTCCATGGGATTTTTGAGGCAAGAGTACTGGAGTGGGGTGCCATTGCCTTCTCCAGTGTAAATCATACCTCATTTAAAATATATTTAGTTAAAAGAAAAAGATAGCAATGAATCAAAACCCAAAGAATAAAAAGAATCCATACTTTATGAAAATGTTCTGAAATTAGTGTTGAAGGTTGCACAACTCTGTGAATGTACTAAATATTACTGACTTGTATACTTTAAAAGGATGACTCATGATATATGAACTATATCTCAATAAAGCTGTTGTCATTGCTTCTAAAAAAAAAAAAAAAAAAAAGTATGGGAAGGCTGCTCTTCACAGAAAAGTGCCAGCTAACAAGGTAAAAGCACAGAATTAAAAAAACATCACTTTGCAACCACCAGTATAATAACTGATTCAGTCAGTGTCGACCACAGATGCTGAAAACACTGGGTGAAAAACTGTTGGGAACAAGATATTTACAGTTCTCCAAGTGTCATCTGACAGAATACTTATTAATTACATAGGGAGAGTGGGGGAGATTCAGATTGGTTGATCTGACAGATACCACCTTTAACTAGTGGTCAAAGTTAACACCACTAGTAAACAGGCCAAATTTATATTACACTCCTGAATGTGACTTAATGAGAGGGAAACAGCATTCCCTATGCAGTAGTCTTTCTAAAATGTTAAACCTGAACCTTATAGCAAAGAAACAGACAACTCCATGTGTGGGACACTCTTCAACATAAAGTGTCCTGGATTCTTCAAAACTGTTAGCATTGGGGACTTCCCTGGCCATCCAGGGGACACAGGTTCAATCCCTCGCATAGGAAGACTTCACATGCTGAGGGGCAACGAAGCCAGTGGTCTGTCGCACAACTACAGAGCCCACGTGCCCAGAGCCTGTGGTCCACAAGAGAAGCCACCACAATGGGCAGCCCAAGAACCACAACCAGAGAGCAGCCCCCACTTGCCACAGCTAGAGAAAGCCCAAGTGCAGCAACAAAGACCTAGCACAGTCAAAGATAAACAAACAAACAAAATTTTAATTGCCGTTTAAAAAAGCTGTTAGCATTATGAAAGACACTAAAAATGGAATGGAAGCAGAAGAACCCCTGGAGAAGGAAATGGCAACTCACTCCAGCATTCTTGCCGGGGAAATCCCATGGACAGAGGAGCCTAACGGACTACAGTCCGTGGGGTCTCAAAGAGTCGGTCATGACACCATGCACGCTTAATCTTTTTCTTCAGAGACATAGAACTAAATGCAAAGCATGATCCTTATTTGGTCATGGATTAAAAAGAAACAACCATCAAAGACTTTTTTTGAGACTGTTAGGAAATTTGAATGCTGACTGTATATTAGAAAATATTACTGTGTCAGTGTTACATTTGTTTGGTATGATAATGGTTTTACGGCTCAGAAAGAGAATTTCCTTGTTCTTGGGAAGGGCAAGCTAAAATACTTAAGGGTAAAGTGTCGTGATGTCTACAATTTACTGTCAAAAATAAAAGTTAAATATTCAACAAAATAAAAGATTATAGAGAGAAAGAGAGAAAGCAAATGAAGCACAATGTTAACAAATGGTGAATCTAGGTAAGGAATATATGAATGTTCATTCTTTTCCAACTTTACCATAGGTTTGAAATTTTTCAAAATAAAAAGTGGAAGGCAGAAGAAAAGAATTCCTAAGGGAAAAGGTAAATACTACAGAAAAATTTACAATTTCAAAATTCACAAGTTGAAATGAAAGCTATATCTCCCAGTGTGGGTTAAAAACCTCCAATTTTTCTTATTCTAACTGTGTATTTGTGCGTATTGATATGTTACTAATGCTTTGGCCCTATTTCCTAAACATGTACTTAAGTCAGGCTGAGAATACTCGGATTGGATGAGATATCAGAAAGGAATCCATCAGAAAGAGAAGAGAAGGAAGAGAGGAGAGTGGAATGGAACAGAAGGGAAGGAGCAGTATACATGTGTAGTTTGCTCCCATTTCTATATAAAATAACCTACATGTGTACAAACATAGACACACACGTCATGGAAATCCTCCTTGTCTAGTTCATTTCTAAAAAGTATTAACTCACGGAGCTATGTGTCTCAACCTTATTGCATTATTTTGTAAATACTTGTGTGTTTCTTCAATTAGCCCTTAAGATTCATGAGAACAGGGATCTTGTCTTACTTGTTGGCACATAATATACATTCAAATGTATTTAAAGAATGAATGGACAAAAGAGTTCAGAATGAGCTTGTAAGCAGGCTGGAGCAGGCAGCAGGATTAGGGAAGCAGAGCCAGGCCCTAGAACCAAAGGATGCCAGAGACGCCTGACTTTGCTGGGTTAGGTGACGGACAGCCACACCTGCTCTGCACCTAGGTTGCTCACACTGCCTTCCTCTTCCCTTTACTGGACTGTGATTCCTGCAGGGTGAGAAGGGTATCAGCTCTATCTCTGCACTTCCTGCCACCAAGCACAGTGCCAGGCCCAGAGCACATGGCTGGATGAGAACGCTTTCCTAAAGAATGAACAACAGGGCCTTGAGTAGGTGGGATTCGCTGGTCACACCCTTCCCTGCCAATCAGCATAGTCTTTGCTATAGAAGCTGCAATGCAGGCTGAGTCTAATGAAGTCGATATTTAACCTTATCTTTATTTTTGGCTTGACTTGTCTAACTGGTTCCGCTCAGTTGCACTGTTTACCTACTCAGCTGTGAAAGCCATAGCACTTGGCAGCAACGGTGACCTTCTCCACAGCTAGAGGAGGTCGCATATTTTTTTCATTTAGATGTCATGCTTGGAAAATAAGCAAATGAACTTCCAACTAGCCTATGGGCCTATGATCGTTCCCAACAGCCCCTGCTGTCAAAAGAGTGGCCAAGGCAAAGGGGCAACAAGTAGAAACAGCAGCAGCTCGTGCCCAGCACCACACTCTCCAGGGATACCATAACCACAGACTCTCCTGACAGCCAGTGAGTATACACTCCAGCCCCGTACTGAGTGACTCACCCAAGTCCAGAGCCAGAAAGCAGCAGAGCTAGGTCCACATACTCCCATCTCTAATGCTCAGACTCTTTCCCGTTATTCTCAGTAGCTACCCAGTTGGCAAACCTCAGCCCACAGGCCACATGCACCTGTTTTTGTAAATAAAATTTTCTTGGAACACAGCCACGCTCACTCATTACAAATCATCTACGGCTGCTTTCACACTTTAATAGCAGAGCTGAATTGAGACGCTGTGGCCCACGAAGCCTAAAATATTTACTCTCTGGCCCTTTAAAGGAAAACTGCATAAACCCTTGGTCTGTTAGATCTAAGCAGCAACCCTGTGGTTTCAATCATGGGACAGGGTAATGTCTACTCAGATGAAAAAAATTTTTTTTTTTTGTGGACCCCATGATGAAATAACCAGTTGCCCCCAAGGCACACTTAGTGTTTCACTTTTAGACAAAGAAAGTGAAAGTCACTCAGTCGTGTCCGACTCTTTGCAACCCCAGGGACTATACGGTCCATGGAACTCTCCAGGCCAGAATACTGGAGTGGGTAGCCTTTCCCTTTTCTAGGGGATCTTCCCTATCCAGGGATCGAACCCAGGTCTCCCGCATTGCAGGCGGATTCTTTACCAGCTGAACCACAAGGGAAGTCCATAGTATCATTTCCTCACTGCTTCATGTTTCAGAACCAATTTTTGAGTGCTACAAGGTTGCTACATGGAAAGGAGATGGAGAAAATCGGATTTTATAGTCCTCAGCTCACACCTCCGATGTAAGCACAAGCCTTGGTCAGAAAACACTAGATGACCCAATCCTTCCACTCTGCCCCCTAAGTTATAGAGGGAGCCAAGACAGACATACCTGCATACTGAGCAAAGAGGGTAGCCCTGGGGCACTCTGCCCCGCTTGATTCATGCTGACGTACAGCAGAGACCAACACAATGTTGTAAAGCAATTATCCTCCAATTAAAAATAAATAAAAGAAAAATAACGTGTTCTGAGAATGAAGAGGGGGACTCAGATTAAAATAGGGCAGGGCAGTGACTTGGCAAGGGGAAAGGTCCAGTTAAGGGTGATTCTCAGCCAAACACGGGATGGGGAAATAAGCTACCTTTGAGAACATCAGGGGAAAACCTAGATTCTTTGGACCTGATTTGCTACTCAAGATTGAGAAGGACTAATTTCAGCAATAACAGCAGGCACAGTGCTGAGCATTTTACATGTATGACCTCATTTAGTCCACCCTAGACTCTGTGACGGAGAAGGCAATGGCACCCTACTCCAGTACTCTTGCCTGGAAAATCCCATGGATGGAGGGGCCTGGTAGCCTGCAGTCATGGGGTCGCTAGGAGTCGGACACGACTGAGTGACTTCACTTTCACTTTTCTCTTTCCTGCATTGGAGAAGGAAATGGCAACCCACTCCAGTGTTATTGCCTGGAGAATCCCAGGGACAGGGGAGCCTGGTGGGTTGCCGTCTCTGGGGTCGCACAGAGTTGGACACAACTGAAGCGACTTAGCAGCAGCAGCAGCAGCAGACTCTGCGAAGGAGGTACCACTGCTCACATTTTATAGATGAGAAAACAGCCTCAGAGAGGCTGGCAACCTGTGCAAGACCCTTCTGCCAGGAAGCAGTGGATCTGAGACATGGACTCACCTCTAATGCCAAAAATTCAGGTTTAACATTATCCAATATAGCATCTCAGAGGCACAATGATTTGAAAAACCTGGGCACACTGTTGAGCTGGAAAACTATGTTTCTAAATCCAAAATCCTAACTGCACCCTCCCTGTCATCCTAGAACATCCCCTGGTACATTTTTCTTTCCTAGGGACTGAGCCAATAGCATTTGCCAAATGCACTGCCATGATTTTAAATCAAGAAGACAGCACTTCCAATGTGAAACACACACACACACACAGAGAATATGATTCAGCCATAAAAAAGAGTGAAATTTGAGACAACATGGATGGATCTAGAGGATATTATGCTTAGTGAAATGTCAGAGAATGACAAATACCATATCATCTCACTTATATATGGAATCTAAAAAACAACAAAGCAAATGAACAAACAAGACAAAACGAAAACAGATTCACAGACAGAGAATAAGCAGATGGTTGTCAGACAGAAGGAGGGTGGAAGGATGGGTAAAACAGGTGAAGGGTATTAAGAGGTGCAAACTTCCAGCTATAAAATAAGTCACGGGGATGCAATATACAGCATAAACAATACAGTCAATAATATTGTAATAAGTGTGTGGGGACAGACAGGTACTAGATTTAACATCATCATTTCATAATGTATTTCAGTGTCAAATTGCTATGATGTACACTTAAAACTAACAAAATATTGTATGTTAACTATATTTTAATAAAAACGTTTTAAACTTAAATAAGATTACTTTTTTAAAAAAGACAAGACAGCATATCCAGACACAAGAGTGATCCTGTCACACTTCTGTGCTCTTTCTCAAATCAAAACTTAACAAGAGGTGTGTTAACTATATTCCCATTCTTGGCCACACACAGCATGGGACACAGCTGGGAGCAGTGATGGATTGGAGCTGGTCCCAATTCAGTGTCTAGTGACATTACCTTGGTGGAAATATTTACACCATGGAAATTAGCAAAGGGATCAGCAAACAAATCAAAGCTCTTGGAATTTTTTATTGGAGAGCCAACTGCTAAACATTTACCAGCATATCACTGGTCTGAAGGCTCCCCAGACTCTAGGAAAACCTCATCTAGTTGCCCTCGTCTCTCAGATAATATCATCATCTTAAGGTTTGACACTGAATAAGCTCTTTCTTATAGTTGCTTCATTTCAGACCCACAAGAGTCCTGTGAAACAGCTAGAGACACTCACAAAAAGAGAACTTGAGGTAAGACAGTGAGAAAGTGGTCTACCCAGTCATGATGTCAGGGCAGCAATCACAACTACTGCTTTCAGTCTGCACTTTCACAGCACCCTGTGCTCACGGTCTGTAGCCGCATATTTATTTGCATGTGTGTCTGACAATATCCGGAGAAGGCAATGGCACCCCACTCTAGTACTCTTGCCTGGAAAATCCCATGGACAGAGGAGCCTCGTAGGCTGCAGTCCATGGGGTCGCTAAGAGTCGGACACCATTGAGCGACTTCACTTTCACTTTTCTCTTTCATGCGTTGGAGAAGGAAATGGCAACCCACTCCAGTGTTCTTGCCTGGAGAATCCCAGGGACGGGGGAGCCTGGTGGGCTGCTGTCTATGGGGTCGCACAGAGTTGGACACGACTGAAGTGACTTAGCTTAGCTTAGCTTAGCTTGACAATATCTGTCTCCCTACATGTAATTGTAAGTTCCATGAGGTTAGGAATCTTGTGTTTATCTGTTCATCAATGTCTCTCCTATGGCTAACGTAGTATCTGTCACACAGAAAGCACTCAAGAAGTATTTCTTGAGAGAATGAATAGGTTAATCAAAGCAGGAATGACTAGGCACGTGGTTCTTTCTCTTCCTCCAACAGCACACCGCCAGAAATCTGAATTCATATAAACAAAAACAATGACAAAACTATAACAATAACAGCACCTTGCCTGGAAATTGTCCTTCAGATTTCTACTACTGTCTACAGCCAGCAAAAACACTTCCACTATGATTCACTATACAAAGGATAAGGGAAAGGACTGAAGCACAATGGTTTGACACAAAGGCCTCCAAGCTGACAGACTACTTCAGTTGTACTAATCCTACAAAGGACGGGAACATGACCCAAGGAGGGACAACAACTTCTAGCCAACATGGCATACTGAGCTGACTCAGAAGGAATCTTCCCCTATATAAACACATGAAAAAATGGTAAAAAACCAAAAAATAGATTTGAGCCATACTCAGAAGCAAGAGGTAAATGCTGAGTGCTTTAAATAACAAAGGATTTAAGTCTGGGAGCTGAATGAAAGCTGAGACCAAAATGGCTCACAGGCTTGCAGAATTCCGATATGGGCTTTAATGGTTCAGGACAAGTATCCCATCAGGTTGAATGTGTAGGCCACAGGCTCCTTGAGGACAGTGTAGCCTCAGCTGTAAAACCAGGAATAGATGAACTCCAACCATCTGCTATGGGAAGGTAGAAGGAAGTTCACCATCTCCTATGGCCTGGGGAGTGAAAACTTCATCTTCAAGAAACCAGAACCCAAGGCTCATGTCACATACAGATGCGGGGGTTGAATTAATACTACCCAGGTGGTACAGGGGGTACTCAAGACAAAAATACAAAATCTATTTCCAAACCAGTAAACTTGTTCTAGAAAGGGCACCTTCACAGCCCAGGATAACCCAGACTCCCATGGATATAACATCCTCTGAAGATGGTCTCACCATCAAAAAATACAGATCACTAATAAAATGAAAAGGAAAATCGACAGATGCAATCATCAAAAATTATTTGGGGCAACCAAAGAAAGGTGGCTTCCTTAACGTGTTCCTCAAAATACTAGAAGCCAGAGACATTCTATAGTAAAGAGGTTCTAGGACCCAAAAGAGCCTGGGGAGCACATCATATACAACTACAAATCCCTTTTAGAGATTCATGATCCTCATAATATATAAACGCTCAGACAAGTCCCACAGTTTCTTAACCTGGTTCCTTTGTTTTAGCCACTGTCTCCCAAGTGCATCTCATCTGAACACTTTTTTTTTTACCTAAAACTGTCTCATACCATTATGGTTTTATAGCATGCAGTTGGGTAAATACTAAAGAAGAAAGCCCGAAGAAAGCCCTCACTTCCTAACCTTCTCCACAACTCCTACTCCCCTCCCAGCCTTATCTTCCAGCTCCCCCACCAAAAATCCTTGATTGGCATTACACAAATTATTCTCCCCTCAGTAAGTTATTTCAAACTTCTATGCCTATATTCCTACAGTTCCTTCAACCTGAATGGATTTCCAAAAACCCAACTTTTCATTCTCCAAGTTTTAGTTCAGATATTCCCTTTCCTATAAGGCCTTTCCTACCCCCAAAATCTGCAATAAAATACTCTAGGGTGCTTTCCTTGAACTTAGATTACAGCCAGCTACTTTTCTCAGCCACATTACCAGTCTGTCTGCCCCCCAGATTGTAAGCTCTTTCCCCTTTTTTTGGCCATGCCTCGCAGCTTACAGGAACCCACCAGGGACTGAACCTGGGCCACAGCAGTGAAAGCTCAGAATGCTAACCACGGGCAACCAGGGAACTCCCCCAAAGTTCTTGAATGGTAATAACTAAGGGTCTCCCCATCAGGGTGGAGGTTCCTTAATAAAAAGCAGGGCAGCAGACATAGTCAGCTTCAAATCATAGAACCATCTACTGTAAATAAGCCTCAGTTTCCTCCTCTGCAAAATGGCCTTGTGAGTTGTAAGAATTAGAATGATGTGCAAAACAGTACTCTGGGCAAAAGAAGTCAGGCACAAAAGCATGCAAGATTCCATTTATACCAAGCTTAAAAGCTGATAAAACTGATCTATAAGAAGTCAAATAGTAGTTTGGCTTCTTGAAGTGGAGGTAGCGACTGGAAGGAAGACCTGGAGTTCTGTTTCTTGATCCGGATGCTGGCTTTGTAAAAGTTGAGCCGTGCACTTTTCATTTGCTCATGTCTCTGAGCTTACTGCAACATAAACACCTTTTTTAAAACAGTGTGTGAAATAATCACAGTGAGTAGTTAAGGTGGGTTTTTGGTCGTAGTGTGGTAGAATTCCAGTCACAGGTGCTTAGTGAACTGCGCTCTCAGAGGCGAAAAGTAAAAAAGAGTATCACTGACTCAGGGGTCCAGGCCAGATCATTGTTTGCAGGCTGAGAATTTGGCAGGTCTAATGCTGACCTCAGAGTGTGGTAGGGCTGCCAAGAGCCCAGCCTAAGCACAGGATATACTTGCTTGGTCCCTGGATGGTGCCTTGGCAGCAAGCACTCAAGCTCAGCCTACTGGCCAGGGAGCTCCTGCCTGTACCCCAGACCCATCCCTGGAGAGGCCAGGAATTCAGACAGGAGGGCCCACAACACTAAAGATCCCAGGAGACACGGTCCAATTCTTTCCAGGAAATACAATATCAGAATTTGGCCCCTGATGATAGTTTTAGGAGATAATAGTACATAAAATGTGATCATGCAGAAAGAAACAAATCTGTACTTCTCTTTCTAACACATACTTGACACTAATCTAATTTTTTGAAGAGATCCAACCAATTTCTTGCTGACCTATACCTGAAATGTGGGTCAGTTCTCTGTTAGTTCTCACTCTGAAAAGCCTCAACAGAGTTTCATAAGGAGTGGAAATCTTGAGAAGTAGAAACATATTTACCAGCAGAAAAAGCAAAGATTCAGAAAAGTCTAGTATCCAGAAATTCAGTGGTCAAACTGCAGTAGAACTTAGTCATATCCCTTCTCCTCACAGTATGTGTGTCCCAGAAGCTTGCTTACCCTGCCCCTGGGTCAACAAGGCTGCATGTGGTGAGAGCTGAACTTTGTGTCTCAAAGGGGATGCAAGAAACAGGCTATCTGCTCACAGGATTAGCTCTAGCCCCTGAGACACCTCCCATAGGAGAGACTCAGGTGACTAGGAGGGGCTTGCTTCTCTGCGTCATTCCTCTGCCTGAGCAAGGATGGGGGCGGGGACGTGATCACAAAGAACTACTGATTCTGTGATCCCTACCACATCCATTTGTCCTCTCTCAAATAACAGGAATTTTAAAACAAAAACTACAAGGAGGAAAAACAGGAGAGAAAATGGCAAAGATCCATGCCCCTGTCTGACCTCTAGTTCCCACATTTGTCCTTATTCTCTGGAAAAATATTAAAATTGTCCCCCTAATCTCAGCTGGCTCAGGGCAGAGTCCAACCACAGTCTGCCTTGTCACTTGTTCAGGAAATGTCTGCTGAGCACCTCCTAGCGTCTCCCAGGGCTCTGCGTCAGGACTGTGTGTGACACACGGATGGCTAAGGTACCCTCATAGCCCTCAAGGAGCTTGAGCATAGCAGAAGAGATGAGCCATGGGCAAAAGCAAGTGCTTATGAGGAAAAACAGCATCTGAGTTCTGGGAGAGGCCCAGATGGTGCTGGGGATGATGGACCAAAAGACAGCTACCAGCCTAGCTCCTGCCAGGCACAGGTCATGCCAACCACCCAGACCAACACAGGACCTGGGAACAGCTTCCCCTTGAGAAAGGCCCCAATCAATGGGTACATGTATCATCTTATTTCATCCCTAGAACAACACCATAAGATAGATACTATACTATCATCCAGAGAAAGCAATGGCACCCCACTCCAGCACTCCTGCCTGGAAAATCCCATGGACAGAGAAGCCTGGTGGGCCGCAGTCCATGGGGTTGCTAAGAGTCGGACACCATTGAGTGACTTCACTTTCACTTTTCACTTTCATGCATTGGAGAAGGAAATGGCAACCCACTCCAGTGTTCTTGCCTGGAGAATCCCAGGGACGGGGGAGCCTGGTGGGCTGCTGTCTATGGGGTCGCGCAGAGTCAGACACAACTGAAGCGACTTAGCAGCAGCAGCAGCAGCAGACTATCATCAACCCCCCTTTCACAGATGAGAAAACTGAGATTTAGAAGGGCTCTTCTATTCATTCATTCAACAAACATTTTTTGTATCTACCAAGGACCTGATGGGGAGAAGGCAATGGCACCCCACTCCAGTACTCTTGCCTGGAAAATCCCATGGATGGAGGAGCCTGGTACCTGGTAGGCTGCAGTCCATGGGGTCGCTAAGAGTCAGACACAACTGAGCGACTTCACTTTCACTTTTCACTTTCATGCATTGGAGAAGGAAATGGCAACCCACTCCAGTATTCTTGCTGGGAGAATCCCCATGACAGAGGAGCCGGCAGTTTGTGGGGTTGGAAAGAGTCAGACACGAATGATCTACTAAGCCCACAGCACACAAGGACCTGATGCCACTCTAGCAGTAACCATAGGACAGACAAAATTCCTGATTATTATGGTGTGTGCATTCTGGTAGGAGATAAGTAACTTGTTCAAGGTTGCTCAGCTTGTTAAAGTACTGGAGCCAGGATCGAATTCAGTTATTCTGGCTGCAGAACCTATACTTTCAAACTTCCAGCAAACAAGCTGTCTGGGCCCAGCCACAGACACTGAAAATCATCATTAATAGTAAAATACCACATTTCCTCTATTTCAAGATGCATAGTTGTAAGACACATCTGAAACCTGGCTGCATTTTATAATATATGTTGAAAGAAACTTGCAGGCTGCAAGTAGAGAAGTAAGCCATAATATAACTGATACTGCTGTTCAGGTTTGAATTTTGCTGAATACAGGTTATTTGACTGCCGATGCAACTGAATTTTCTGCAAATGCTAACATTAAATGAAGCTGGATTTTAACTTAACTGACGATCCCTAATACTGCTTTGAATACACTCAAAAAAATTTCGCTATAACACAATATTGCAAGAAAAAGCCATTGTGCGTGCAAGCAATTATGCCTATCACACAATGTGATTAAAAGGAGTAGAAATCACCAAATCTCCTGGAACAGATTACAGAATCTTCAAAGCTTAAAAGGCTGGCATTCAAATGACAAACACCTAATTGTCAAAGCTTCCAGCTATTAAATTTCCAGAAATAAGCAATCAATTAAGGAGGAAAAAACTTATGGGTTTTGCCAAAGAGAAAATATAGGCAAAATCCACTATTAATTAATAAGCCTCAAAATTACATGGCCAACCTTAAACATACCATGAGTAACATATTTTCTGAAAAGCATAACTCTGAAGTTACACATAATTTCTGAGACCCAAAAATGATACACAAAATCAATAATGTGAAAAACACATACACTCCAAACTGATTCTACAGAAAGGGCAACTCATATGTAAGCATATGAATAAATGAAAGCTACTACAGGCAAGTTTTAAGTGTATATATCATTGCCATGTTTCTGTTTCTGAAAAGATGCAGTTAACACCATGGTTTATTTTACCATTCAGTTCAGTTCAGTCGGTCAGTCGTGTCCGACTCTTTGCGACCCCATGAATTGCAGTACACCATGCCTCCCTGTCCATCACCAACTCCTGGACTTCACTCAAACTCACGTCCATCGAGTGGGTGATGCCATCCAGCCATCTCATCCTCTGTCATCCCCTTCTCCTCCTGTCCCCAATCCCTCTCAGCATCAGAGTCTTTTCCAATGAGTCAACTCTTCGCATGAGGTGGCCACAGTATTGGAGTTTCAGCCTTAGCATCAGTCCTTCCAAAGAACACCCAGGAGTGATCTCCTTTAGAATGGACTGGTTGGATCTCCTTGCAGTCCAAGAGACTCTCAAGAGTCTTCTCCAACACCACAGTGCAAAAGCATCAATTCTTCGGCACTCAACTTTCTTCACAGTCCAACTCTCACATCCATACATGACCACTGGAAAAACCATAGCCTTGACTAGACAGACCTTTGTTGGCAACGTAATGTCTCTGCTTTTGAATATGCTATCTAGGTTGGTCATAACTTTGCTTCCAAGGAGTAAATGTCTTTTAATTTCATGGCTGCAGTCACCATCTGCAGTGATTTTGGAGCCCCAAAAAATAAAGTCTGACACTGTTTCCACTGTTTCCCCATCTATTTCCCATGAAGTGATGGGACCGGATGCCATGATCTTCGTTTTCTGAATGTTGAGCTTTAAGCCAACTTTTTCACTCTCCTCTTTCACTTTCATCAAGAGGCTTTTTAGTTCCTCTTCACTTCCTGCCATAAGGGTGGTGTCATCTGCATATCTGAGGTTATTGATATTTCTCCCGGCAATCTTGATTCCAGCTTCTGCTTCTTCCAGCCCAGCATTTCTCATGATGTACTCTGCATATAAGTTAAATAAGCAGGGTGACAATCTACAGCCTGGACGTACTCCCTTTCCTATTTGGAACCAGTCTGTTGTTCCATGTCCAGTTCTAACTGTTGCTTCATGACCTACATATAGGTTTCTCAAGAGGCAGCTCAGGTGGTCTGGTATTCCCATCTCTTTCAGAATTTTCCACAGTTTATTGTGATCCACACAGTCAAAGGCTTTGGCATAGTCAATAAAGCAGAAATAGATGGTTTTCTCGAACTCTCTTGCTTTTTCAATGATCCAGCAGATGTTGGCAATTTGATCTCTGGTTCCTCTGCCTTTTCTAAAGCCAGCTTGAACATCTGGAAGTTCACGGTTCACATACTGCTGAAGCAAGGCTTGGAGAATTTTGAGCGTTACTTTACTAGCGTGTGAGATGAGTACAATTGTGCGGTAGTTTGAGCATTCTATGGCATTGCTTTTCTTTGGGATTGGAATGAAAACTGACCTTTTCCAGTCCTGTGGCCACTGCTGAGTTTTCCAAATTTGCTGGCATATTGAGTCAAAATCGATAGCACTGCCATTTATCAATGGTACCTCCAAATAGAGAACTATGATAATTACAGTGATAGCTGCCATTTATTGAGCACCTACCAAAACTGTATTTTCATTTTTTAATCCGTTATCTCTAATCCTCAGGACAATTCTATAAGGGAGGCACTCGTAGTATTTCAGTTTTACAGGTAAGTAAATTATGGTTCAGAGAAACTAGTGACTTCTCAAGGTCATACAACCAGTAAGCATCAAGCTGAGTGTGGAACCAGTTCTGCCCACGTCCAAAACCCAAGTAGTTTCCAGGGGACTATAATGCCACCCCCCTACCAACAACCATCTCCACGTCTGTCCTGGCACAACAAGCATAGATAAGCCCTCACTTGAAGAAAATTTACTATGACCTCAGAACAGGATGGACCACCATGAATTTAAGATAGGAGGGTCTCCCTCTCAATTCAACACCCCTAAATTGATTCAAATCCTGCTGCTTATATGTCTGCTTTCATTTTCTCAAGCTACACTTGACATATGCTTGAGCAGGCCCTAAACTGGCCAACAGACCAACATTCATACACCGGTTAATTGGTTCATTCCTTCAAATTGTGCCAAGTTGGTAGCACAGTCCAGAGAAGACAGTACGGAGGCTTGGCAAAAAGTGAGGAAGGCCTCTCCATTTCTGAGGCTGGGGCAGGAAGAAGCCTGCAGAGGTGCTGTTCACATCAGCCAGCAGAAGCACAGATGTCCCTAAACCTAAAGGAGAGTTCAGCTTGTGGCAAGCACCTTCTGAGGATCCCTCTGAAGTCCAGGACTGCCCATAGTTCCAACCAACAACTGCTTTTCTTCTTGATCAAACTTTTGCAGGATGACAGGCAGGGCCTTGTGAATTTCACCGCATTCTCTGGACAGGTACCTTTTAATATCCAACATAAAATCCTCCTCAAGGGCTTTTCTTTGAATACTCCCTCAAGAAAGGGCCTAAAGCTTGAACACTAAGGGTGGACCAGGACAATACAATATTGCAAAGTAAAAAAATAATAATAAAAATTAAAAAAAAAATAAGATAAAATAAAACTTAAAAAAAAAAAAAAAAGAAAGAAAGAAACATTTACTGAGCATCTCTGAGGACTGAGATGAGTAAGCGCGGGGTGTGTGTGTGTGTGTGTGTGTGTGTGTGTGTGTGTGTTCAGTCACTTCAGTAGTGTCTAACTCTTCGTGATGCTATGGACTGTAGCCAACCAGGCTCCTCTGTCCATGGGATTTTCCTGGCAAGAATACTGGAGTGGGTGGTCATTTCCTCCTCCAGGGGATCTTCCAGAACCAGGGATCAGACCCATGTCTCCTGCACTGTAGGCAGATTCTTTACCACTGAGCCACTGAAATCCCAAATAAGGTGTGGTCTGTACCATCTGGGAACTCACAGTGAGTGAAGGAGGTAAGACTGGCTAAGAACTAATTACAGTAAAAAGGAGAACAAGGTAAGTGTTTTCCTGGAACACAGAGGAGAAAATAATTAATTTCGGATGCCCAGTCAACAGTCAATTCAGTTAACATTGACTAGGCACCCACAAGATAACAGGTACTATAATAGGCATTTTACATACCTTACTTCTTTCAATCCCCACAACCACCCTGTGGAACATGCTCTATTACTTCCTACATTTCACAAATGAGGAAAGAGGTGGAGAAGCAAAGTCTCTTGCCCAACATCAAATCACTGATTTGTAAATACAAGAGATAAGATTTGGATTCCAGTGGCCAACACTCAAGTTTGTGTTATTTCCAGTGTAGTAGACTATACCTCCTGGAGTAAAGAATTCTTCCTGGTAGAAAAAGAATCTGAACTGTTTGGGAATTCAACTAGATGAAGAGCAAAGTAGAGAATATTCCTAGCATAATGGTTTACCAGGTGGCAGAGTGGTAAAGGATCCACCTGCCAATGTAGAAGAAACACGAGATGCAGGTTCTATAGCTGGGTTGGGAAGATCGCCTGGCAGAGGAAATGGCAACCCACTCCAGTATTCTTGCCTGAAAAACTCCATAGACAGAGGAGCCAGGCGGGCTATAGTCCATGGGGTCGAGAAGAGTGGGCACGACTAAGGGGCAATCCCTGTTGAATGGACAGGGTCAGAGATAAGGAAGGCTGGGAGGCAGGACAGATCAGCAGTCACAGGTCAGCTAAGCAGGGGCAGAAGTCACGCTTCCAGCACAAATGAAGAGGTGTGTGGTCAGTGAGTTAGAGGACTGGGTGTCAGGAGACCTTGGTTCTACTCTTGGCTTGGCTACCGCAAAACTGTGTGATTTCAGCAGTTCCTAACCCCTCTGTGGGGCTCGGTTTCCTCAGTAAAAATTCCAATATCCAACCAGTCCATTCTGAAGGAGATTAGCCCTGGGATTTCTTTGGAAGGAATGATACTAAAGCTGAAACTCCAGTACTTTGGCCACCTCATGCGAAAAGTTGACTCATTGGAAAAGACTCTGATGCTGGGAGGGATTGGGGGCAGGAGGAGAAGGGGACGACAGAGGATGAGATGGATGGATGGCATCACTGACTCGATGGACGTGAGTCTCAGTGAACTCCAGGGGTTGGTGATGGACAGGGAGGCCTGGCGTGCTTCGATTCATGGGGTCGCAAAGAGTCGGACACGACTGAGTGACTGATCTGATCTGATGTGATTGGAATTAGATGTTCCCCAAAGGTTGGCTGGGGCTTAAACACTGGATATTCACAAGAGGCCGTGTGGGACAGTGGTTAAGATCAAGTGACATGCAGACCAACTGAGTGAACAGACAGTTAATGCCTCTGAGTCTGTTTCCTTATCTGTAATGTGAGGACAACAGTGATGCCTGCCTCACAGGGCTGAGGTGAAGGCTGAACGAGCTGAAGAACATCAGACACTTAGCATAGGGCTTGGCAAACTGTAAAGGTTTAAGAAATGGAAGCCATTTTGAAGCCATCATCATCATCACCATTACATCTTCTTTAAAGGGTCCATAAAGCATATATAGTGATCATGGGCCAGAAAGTCTTTTTTAAGGGACAAAAAATATATAAACCTTTTTTTTTTTTTAAGTTGGAAAAGAGATCTCACTGAATCACAAGTCCTTCCCACAACCGCCCCATGAGAGAGGCTTCTGTTTCAAAGAGCGCCATGCCATACCTTCTCTTCTGAAGAAACGGTCAGCTTGTCACTGGATATCAAGCTGCACACCTGGTCCAGACTTAGGCTAAGAAATTCTTCCCCTAGCATCACCTCTGGAAAGTGCTGCTCTGTTCCAAAAAAAAAAAAAAAAGCATAAGTTCAGAAAACAAAGTTATAACACGCTCCTGCCTATCCAGGAACCAAGGCCATGACAATCTGTGGGATTCAGAGCAGAGTCCTGGGAGCTCTGGGGGAGGCGGGAGGGAGAGAGAAAGGTAGACATCCTGGCTGGAGGGAAACCAGCCTTTTAATTCAGCAGTGAAGGCATCCCCCTGTGTAACCCTCTGTCCTGAACATCATCACAGAGGAAAATTGGTCACTGAGTTGTGAGGTTGTATTTTTTCCATGCTCCATGAGATTAATAATGGTGCTGCAGAGAAACCTCGCAGGGGCCTGCCTATTTAATTGGGCTCATTTCCCCTCAAGGCACAGGCTGGCAGAGCTGCAGACGGTGCCCCCTGCCGCTCAGGCAAACAAAAGTGGGTCAGAACTGCTGCATGGCCAAAGTCTCTGGGGGTTCTGGTAGGAAGTCAGCACTAGAAGCTTGGCAGAAGGCTTCATCCCTTCCTGCCCAAGTCAAGCCTGTTATCTCTGGTTCACAAGAAGGCTCAACTAAGCTTCTGTCTGGGTGTGGCGGCAACACAGCTGCCAAGACCACTGCTGGGAATGGTCCACAGTGGCCAGGCCTTCCAAGGCTGTAATATAGAGAGGAGTTTGGGACAATGAGAATGAGATAAATCTCAAAGCCCCAAGGGCCACATGAGGGAAATGCCAAGGACAATTCTGACCCTGACATTCTCCCAGGCCACCATCCTGCTATTACAGAGGCAGTGAGAGATACCAGGGAAAGAGCAGGCACTTCCGAAAGAAGGAATCTAGATTCAAGTCCTGGCTGTGTCACTTAAGAGCTGTGTCCTGTGGCACCACTATCCTCATGTGTACAATGGAGATAAAAACCATGTCTCCCTCCCTCCCATGCTCTGATGAGAAAGGAATTGAGAACATGCTTTGCAAGCTGCTTCAAGGTGAACCAGCCCAAGGGCTGACAACTCCGGGTGCAAGAGTCTCTGGAGGTTACAGGGTCCTCTGTCATTTGCCCCAGACTTTGCTCCTTCCTCAGGTCTCACAACCCTGCACCATCACCCCAGGAGCACCTGAGCTCTTTGCCCTCCAGACCTTTCCCCTTCTTCTCTGGTGGTCCTGCTCTAGCCTGAGAGCTTCTTGGATAATTCCAGAAGCCCCACCCACACCCCCACCAACTTGGTCTGGCTTGCCCCTGGAGTGAGATTCCGAGTGCCTCCATGCCTGGGAGGCCATGCTGAAACATCAACTCTGCCACAGCTGCACAAGGAAAATGAAAATCAAAGCATGCTAATCACACTCATCAACTTCTTAAAAACCAAACAAAGAACTTAAGGTTTAAGCCATTTCTTGTAAAAATCATTTTGAACTTTATATGTTGAAAGAATTTCAGATCCAAACAATTCCCATATACCCTTCATCCAGAGTCCCTAAATGTCAATATTTTACTCTCAAAGTCTGAGTTATAAATAATCTTTTCCATGTCTCATTGGGCAAAAAAGGCTCCCCACTTGCTCTCCACTAGCTTAATAATATAACTGAAGCCACAGTTAAAGCTTGCCCATCCTGAGGCTCAGGGATGTTTGTACATAACAACACAAAGTTAAAAGTCAGATCCGTTACAGATGGAAGCAACTGTCACAACATAAGAAGTTGGTCTTTCTTCTCTACACATCAATAGAAAAAAAATCTTTTGTTAAAGTGTAGATTTTAAGTATGAGATTCAACTATCTAACTTTCAGAATATTTAAGACTGTAGTTATTTTTTTAAGTATCCATTCTTAAAGATTTTTACATAAAAGTGAACATCCCATTTCTTTGGATGATGGGAATTCATTCTTGGCCTGGAGGCTTGGAAAGTAATAGGATTCTCCTTATACACTCTTCTGGCCCAAGAAGTCTTTGGACCAGTCGCCAGATGCATTGACAACATACAAAAAATAGCAGAGAGAAAAACTGACCAAGTGTAGGGCAGGGAGTTCCTGCGGACCAGCCATGGCTGAGCTCAGCAGGGGAAGCAGGCCAGCCAACGCCAACATCTCTGTGTCCCAGAGCCATACCATAGAAAAAAAAAAAAAACTAACATTCAGAAGAGGGAAAAGAATAAGAGGAGGTGTAAGAGGAGGTGAGGAAGTAAAATTCTGAGGTTTAAGAAATTCTTCATCAGAGCTCAGAAAGCCAAGAGATAAACTTGGGTTTTGAAAAGGAAGAAAATGGAAGTGCGATGATGCATATCCTAGACGACTTGGTGGACAAACAAGAAGTACTCAAAGATAAAGCAAGGCAAAAAGTAGTCAGCCCTCCGCACTTCCGTATCTCTCACACCCTGGGGCATCGCAGCATGGGAGTCTGGGTCCCATCTCTCTGAAGTTGGCTGTTTCTTTGCCCATCTGGAACCTCCCACTGAAATCCCTTCAGAAATCCTCCCAGGAAGCAGCGTCTGGTGGGTAGGAGACAACAAGGGAGGTGTTGGACAGGAGCTTCTCTCACTCGGGGCTGGCACACCCAGAGACCAAGGAGACTTGCCAGGCATGATCAGGACACAAAGAAGGGCCCAGAAACTCCTTCCCTTCTCCCTTCAGCCTGGGACACAGCGCTGAGCCCCAGAGGAGACCCCTTTCTGTTAGCAACACTCAAGACACAACAGGGTAGAAAAAACAGGAACAGGCTCCTCTGGCTAACTCAGTTTCCTGGGAAACAGGAGTTGCCCAGAAGACTCTGTACTCAGGTCAGCGCTCTTCTCAGGCACTTCCTAGAAAGAACCCACTCTGTTCCCGCAAGATACACCTTGAGAATCAGCTTCTGCCTTTAACACTTGTTTGGAAATTTTTTAAATTTCTTTTGCTTTCCTGTTAGTGTATTAACGGAGAATGTAGTGACTAATTGGCTAACAGTCAGAAGACCTGGGTTTACCTAGCTCCACCTCTTACAGTCCCTTTTCAGGCTCTGACTTCATTAATCATAAAAGGGGACCATAAAGCCTGACCTCGATCTCCAGGTTGCTCTGAAGTTCAAAAATGGTAACATATATTAGCCTACTTTGAGATCTATAAGAAACTCTTTAGAAATGAAGGAGAAACAGCACGTGCACGTGTACCCGCATGACGAAGCCCAGTTCTGCAGGCAGCACTGCTCTCAACGGAGAAGCCATTTCCACAGCATCAGTCATCCTTTGAGACTGCAGGACCTGCCAGTGAGGCTGTGGCCTCAAAGGTCTCAGAATCCCACTTTAATTCCACTGAGTTCCACAAACTTTCTAGTGATATAAGTATTGAATTTCCTAAGGGTGGAGTTTTCTCATCCATTAAATGGAGCTAATAATAGCACTTAACTCATAAAGGTGTGATGGGCATTAGATAAAATATATGCACAATAATTCCCATTTCCTGAGACCACTGCAAGTGCTCAATAACTGTTCATATGTTATGGGCCAAAAGCAGTGTTTCTTCAAAAGGGAAGAAAATAGAGCTGATGTCTACAAGGAGACAACTGGCTTACAAAAGGGTAACACAAGACACCAGTGACTTCAACCCGAAGTCCACAGGGCCATGCCAGGAAACACACTCCACATTCAATAAAAGAAGGCCAATTCAGAGCATATCTAGAAAACAGCAACAGCTCAGTCTAGCTAGGGCCTAGGCTGTATCTTCATTCATCTAACAAATACGTACAGAGCCTCCACCAAGTATGGGGAACTGTGCCAGGCTCCCGGGGAGGTAGAGAGGCAGGCAAGGCTCAATCTTGGGGGACAGGTGGAATGTGCAAGGGCATAGCATCTTTGAACCACAGGCAAGCCCCGTGAAAGGGATTCTCCAAAATAAACTTTCATCTTATCTAAACTTATCTAAACTTTTCTTATCTTCTTGCTTTTTTCCCCTTTAGGGAGGAGTGTAAACAAACAAACAAACAAACAAAAAAAGTTAATTAGTATCTGGTTAGGAGTTCCAATTAACCAGGCTTTACTACAAGTAGCAAACACTGTCTAAGATGTAAGTTTTAGAGACACTGCATTGGGAAAGATCCTCAGTGTTCTCCCTACTTGCTGCAAGTAATAATAATTTTTTTTCTCCAGCAAAAAAAAAAGTCCAAATTTTGATTAATGAAACATAACGGAACTGTTCCTGCCTATTTGGATGAGAAATTATAGAGAAGATGAGGGGCACCAGACAATTGTAAATCCTTTCCCCACCAAGCAACATAAATATATCTTCCCAGTGTGGAAAGGATAAGGAAACTGGGTGGCACATTCCCAGGAAAGGGGGACTAGCTGGGTCTTTTTAAAAAAGCATGCCTGGACAAAGTTAAGGGCTTTTCCTAAAAACAGCTAACATACTAGGTATTTTACATATATTATGTCACTTATATCTTCCAAAAGCCCAGCTGAAGCGAATATCAATATCTCCACTTTACAGATGAAGAAATGGAAGCCCAGAAAGCCTAAGTCATGATCTCAGTATCACATGGCAGTAAGTGGTAGAGCCTGGTATTGAACTAATGCTATCTATATAGCCCTCCAGCTTTCTTTTGACTAGTGTTGGCATGATGTTGTTTTCTCCATCTTTACTTGTCACTGACTATGAATCTTCATAATTAAAGTGGGTTTCTTGTACACACACAAAAAAATAAACTAATGCTATCTATACATAATAACAAATATTCTGATAAGAATCTTAGTTTCCAAAATAATAAAAGCCTGTCCTAAGCAGGCTATTTTGGTAAAATCAATATAGACATCAGAACATCCTAAGAATCCCTTAGGGATACTGCAGAGAGAGAAAGAAAATATGAATCTAACTATATTTCTTTTAAAAAAAACAATCTTAGAGTAGTAGTGTTTCAAACATTTTGGCATCAGAGCCGGGTTCAAATTTCAGACCCTTGGATAGAAATCTTTCCCTAACCCACCTATCAGGCTAGATGACGTGATATTCTTCTGTGTTCCCAAAGTCACCAAGATAAGAAATTAAAATCACAGTGCTCATCAACCCACCTGAGGTCCTTCTCTCATACTGGGACGATGACCCCCATGAGGGGAGGCTCTGTCTCATTTGAGTCTGTCTTGCTTGAATGTGAATCCTCAGTGTCTGCAGATATCAAGCTCTGAAAATACCATGCTTCCCTTCCCATGCTTCTTCAAGACTTCCTAGGCCTCAGGCAACCTCTCAAGCAAGTCCCAAGTCCATTCCTCCCTCTTGATGGTGTGAAATAAACCTAAAGCTTTGATCAGGTTTATCTAAACTACAAGCCCAGAACAAATGGAAGTGATAACTCATCTATGACTTCTTTGACCTGCAGAGATGAGATGAACCCAGTTATTCCGGGGCCAGCGGCCCAGCAAACAGGTATGAGTGAGTGCCTCTGAATGGAACCACTTATCAGGCCCCAGGATTTGCTAATGAAAGGTGGACACATAAACAGAATCAAAACATTTTAGTAGGGTTTTAAAAAAACAGAGCTACTTTAAATCTCTCTCCCCTCCCCTCTATTACTCTATTTTTGGAGAGCAGAGGTAAGCTTTCTTGATCAGTTCTTGGCTTTCAGGGCCCATAGTTTCCTTGCTCCAGGGAGAAAGCTCAGCTGCCACAGAGAATAACACAGATTTACCTGACTACTTCCCACAAGGGCTACAACCACCAGCCCTCAGACTCTAATTTTCACTGCCTCCATTCTCCCTGTGATGGTGGGATAAGAGCTCTCTTGCCATGCTGACTTAATTCCAGAAGTGTATGTACTGTACCTCCCCTTGCTATCATACACACAGAGCAAAGGGCTGTATCAAAACTGCCCAGTTATCAGTGTTGTTGATTCAACAACAGAGTTCCCTGTTCTCCAGAGAATGGAAGGAACAGGGAAGTCTCCTAAAATTCCCAGGAGAACAACTAACAATAAAAACTACCACACTAATGCTTCATTTGCCACCTTCAAGGCAGAAGCAGAAAATCAAGGGGAGGCAGAAGTGAGGCAGCGGCCATGGGCAGAGAGGCTGAACTGGCCTGTGGAGTTGTGAAAACAAACTGTGGGATCAGAGCACAGGCCCTGGAGTCAGGCAGCCTCTTCGTGAATCCTGGCATTGCCACTCACAAACTGTGATCTGGAGCAAGTTACTAAATTTCTCCAAGGTTTCGTTTCTTCATCTGTAAGTTAAGAAAGTAATAACTACCTCTTACAGTTTTGAAGTGTGTAGCACCTTGCCTGGTACCTTGCAAGTGTTCAGAAATGGCAGAAACTTCCACCGTGACCATCACCATCATCATTATCTTATGATGCCAAGCTGGAGGCAGCAATTTCACCAGATAACCCTCACTAAGTCAGAGGGTTGTGTTTTTTCAAGTGCTTTGTCGAAGTTTTTTGCTGTCTTTAGTTTAATCACTTCATTCCATGGTCTTAAATGCCTCAATCAATCGAAAAAAGGCCATTTCTCTCCACAAACATGTGAAATTCAATGGTTTTTCCATTCCATGGCTGGGTGGTTTCAGCTCAGCTTTGGCATGCTGATGTAAACACATTGTTCAAAGAATTTTAATTGCCATTTCATTAATAGGGTCCCATTAATATCCCTCTCAACTAGCTCTGCTCATGGCCCAGGCATGGTCATCCAATTACCAAACAACAAAATCCCCATAAACCTTGGCCCATGCCTCTGAAGTTAAAGATTAAGCAGTCCCTGCAAACAATAACAGTGAGATATAAGAAACAGGCTATGCAAAATATGAGGGTCCTTTTCCCAATTATCTCGTACTCAGAAGAACTATGACATCAGCAGCTGGGGGCAAGGGTCTTCCCCGGCCCAGTCAGCTTTTAACTACGGGACTCACCCTTCCCCAGCCCAGCATAACTTACATCACAGCAAAAATATGGGGGCATAACCCTAAGGGGGAAACTGGACCCAGAGGAAGCAGAAAGGACTACCACAGGAAGAAGAGACAGGCCCATTACAAACAGGAAATCAACCACACAGTTAGGTGGAAAGAGCTGGTACTCCAGCCCCCAGAGTCACGCTGTGCCCTCCTTCGCCCCGGGGGGCTGAAGACTAATCAGAAGGCAGTTGTCAACCTTAAAAATAGTTACTCTTTCTAGACAGCAATTTGGCAGTATCTTTTAATGTGTACTCTCTACGAGCTACTTTGTGCTATATACTAAGACGGCACTCTACAAGCACAATTTCACGGTTACTTACATACCAGCGAGTATACTCCAAAACATTACGTACAAGAATTACTGTTAAAGCATTTGATGTAAAAGAAAAAAAAAAAAAAAACTAGTAACATTAATGTTCATTAAGAGAGGACTGGTTAACTAAATTATAGTTCATTATAGTTCATCCCTATGATGCAGCAGACAAAAAGAGTAAGAACAGCCATACACAAAAGTCTGGAAAGAACTTCAAGATATTGCACTAGGTTAAAAAAAAAAAGCATAATGAGTACAAAAGTCTTCTATTTGTGTAAGTTAAAAAGTGTAATATATACATATCTTGTAGGGATATCCAAGACAGTTCCCTGCTCCCTTGAGAGGACCTGAGAGATCAACTGTGTATTTCATACCTTTGATCTTGTTTGAAATTTTTATCATGGATACAAGTTGCTTTTATTGAATACATTCTCTAAAGTTTTAAAAACAGTGGTATAGAAATATGCCTGCTAACATGGAAAGATGTTCAGAATATACTGCTAAGATTTTTTGGGCTGGAAAATATATATGTGGAATGAGAGACAGGGGAAGCTGTACACTAGGGTGCTGCCCATGACACCCTCTGGATAGGATTGTGGGGCCTTTCCTGCAATAATCACAGATGGTTGTATATTAAGATAGCAACAATAATAAGCACAGAAAGTTCATCTTAGAAAAGGAGCACGAACAGAATTCAGAGGCAGTTTGGGGTTGTGGACAGGCGAAGGCAGAGGCCAGCTGGCCAGAGATAGGGAAGAAGTGGAAGGCAGACATACCCAGCTGTGCATATGTATACAGAGGAGCCACCATCAGAAGCTCCAGAAATGGTCCTTCTCCCGCAAAGCGCATGCAGTCTTCAGCAGGGATCGTGGTGTTGACCCGAGGAGTCCCGTCTCTCCACCAGGTCCCGTGGGGCTCTGAGGCTCTCTTGCCACAGACGGCATGAACAGCTGGGAGGATCCAGGGCATGGCCCTATGGTGGCACCTACTTCTGCAGGAGGCTCTCCTACCTGTCCCTCCCACACCGACCCCAATCCCCTAAACCATGCTGAAAACAAAGCAGGAGGAGCAACCTCCCATCAGGGAGAAAAGCAAACAGGCCTAGGGTCACTCAGCTCCAAAGTGTTGGCTGGTGTGATCCCTGATCTGGAGGGTCTCCTTGTAGTCTGTGGGCTCAGATACCTCCTGACTCAAGGCATGGGGCCATGGAAGCCTGTAACCACACGGGGCAACACTGCCCCTTGTGTGTGTGATTCTGGTCAGTACCCACATGCCCACACTTAAATGGGCGAGACAGCAGCTCTGTCTCAGGAGGCAGCAATGGCAGAGCCGCCAGGCTCCATCTAAGTTCAGGGGGTGCAAGACCAAAGTCACAAAGCAGGCCCACAGCGGTGGCTGAGTGCAATGGAGTAAGCACAGATTAGCCTTGTTTTTCTTCTCTATATACCACACAAGGTGAAGTCTTAACTTCACACTGCTTCTTCTAATGTCTCTTCATCATAGTCTTATGACCTCTGTATTATCACACCACCTTAAAAATATGATTTTTATCTTCCCAGTTTCACCCAGATGAGGGCTACAAAGAAAGCTATCCTGGAGCAGGTCCCAGGTTCCCCGGAAGGCCTGCACAACAGGGAGGAGGCTCTCAGCCTGCAGTCACACTGACCGAGCCAGAGAAGGAGGAGGACTCACGCATGCCGTGAGGGGCAGCTTCCCAACACGGAAGAGAAGACATCCACGCCTCACTTTCCCACCCCAAGATGACTAAACACCCCGCATCTAGCAGAGACAGCTGGCCATCTGTCTACAATGTCTGGTTGTTGGAATCTGGTAACTGCATGGCACAGACTTTGAGGTTCACACTTCTGATGGAAAATGCCAGCACTAGCCACCAACACTCCACAGTTTCTGATTCACAGGGCCACCCTATGTCCAAGCTGGGCCTGGAAGCCACAGAACAGAGTAGTTATAAACATAGCTCTGGAGTAAACACTGTCTGGGTTTGAATCCTGTCTCTGTCTCTTCTAACTAACACCAACAAATGACTTCACCCCTCTGCGCTTTACTTTCCTCAGCTACTGTATGCTTTAAATGAACATAAAATGCTTAGTCTAGGATGTGACCCAAAGTGAAAGCTCAGTAAACACTAGCTGAGAGTCATCCACCATGACACTGCACACACACATGTAGAGCACACACCCACGATGCTGCGGAACCACATCACCATGCCCTCAGGATCAGGGAGCACCAAAACCACAACGTGCTCCAAACCGCCTCCTTCCCACTCTCCCACAGGTGAGTCTCACCATCAGACAGGGAGAAGGGCAAGGGAGAAAACAAAGATTCTGAAAGTGGAGGGAAGTCAGGACACAAGACCTAGGAGCCTTTGTTAAATGTGGGGAGTTCAATACACAGCCCAAACCTCTGATGCCCTCATGAGCCAACTACAAAAGGGTGTGATACGTGCTGTGTATGGATGCAAGCATGCACACTCTAGAGAGAGGACTGGGGAGGTGAGACAGAGACCTCCTGGCATCTAAGCATTCTCCCTTCACCTCTGCACCAGCAGATGTCCACACACTGACCTCAGCCTCAGTTAAGCCTTCAGCTTTTGCTGAAGCAAAGTCTGTGCACATCCCTCAAGAGTGGCTAGACTAGAGAAGGCTGGACTAGTGACCACTCCCTGAGAACAGAAAGGAGGTAGGGTATCAAGCCAGGTAATACAGGCACAGGAGGGACAGCAGAGAAACAGGAGAGTCAAGGATTACGGTCAGAAAGAGTCAGAAGAACTCAGCATTAGGCAGACTGGGGAATGTCCTTCACAAAAATCATCATTATTGACATCCTAACGTCTGGTCCTATTTGTGTCCTCAGAAACAGACCTCAAGAAGTGAGAGTCTGTATAGGCTCCTGGGGTCTTGATCAGAGCAAAAAGAGGATGCTGAAAAACAGAAGAAATGCTTGTTGACTTGTGGACCAAGGGGCTAACACAATGCAGGGAGCTGGCATGTGAGCAGCTAGCAGGCCCTCAGTTAACTCCCAGACATTGGCTTCCTGAACAGGAGACAGAACAGACAGCAGCCATGCCAGCACTTGGGCAGGGGAAGAATGAGAGGTTTTACTGCAAGGGAAGGAGGTGGCCATGACTAGATCTATCAATTCATATGACCAGACCTGTTTCCTAGGTCACTCATGACCTTCATCCTCAAATCACTACTCCCTATAAAAAATCACAGGATGATAGGCTCTAGTGAGGAGAATGTCTCCAAAAAAAATAAAATGGACTCAACAGATTATCTGATGTACTGAGAAGACTGTTCAGTGTACCTGTCTTATAAGAGTTAGTGATCATAATACTGTGTAAAAGAAAAAGCATCTATTCACTGCCTTACTAATTAAAACAAAAGTTTTCTGATAAAAAACCAATTATAACTTAGCTCAACTGTAGAAATGATACAGAAGAATAAAGAGAGGGGAACAGTGAATGTATATGAGGGGACATCTATGAAAGTGCAGTTATTCTTCTGTGAGAAGTCAACAGACAACATCTAAAACTAATAAACCCCAAACCAGTCGTATAACATTTTATTTACAGCAAGAGAGGTAAATATCAGATGAAGCAACTTTTGGCTGAATCAGCACCTGTATTTTAATTCTTTCAGAAAGGCAAGTGAGTGGCTCTAGAGAGCAAGACTTGGGGTGGAAAAACAGCAGGAGACTCTTATCATTATGAGACTTGCAACATTATTTGACTTTTCAAATGGTGTTCACAGAACACTTTGATCAAAATAGAAATTTTCCTAAACAAAGATTATTTCAAGACCTAGTTGAAATTATTCTTCCCCCACGAAGTCTTCTCAGATCTCCTTCTTCTTCTCTCATGAAAATTACTGTCTGAACTTTTCATCTGGCAATTAGTCATATTCCACTTGGCACTGAGCTGAACTCCCCTATTGTTAATTATCTTTCCACCTGTGTCTTATCTCCTTGACTAAATCGTAACTGCTTCTCAGTAGAACACACTAGCCTCATAATCTTTGAGGAGTCCACCACAGACCAGGTTATTAAATTCACAGGCTTGGAAAGGTGCAGCTACATTGTTCCCCATTACCTGCGTAAGCATTGGCCTGCTGCAGCAGGTCAGTGCAGGTATGCACGTCTGCAAAAGCGCGGATGCCCAGGCAATTGGTGGGATGCAACTGAGACTGCAGGAAGTCACAGCAGTTCTGACGAACATCCATGAGCTGTAGCAAGCTGGCGGCTGGGAGCAGCACCTGGAAGAGAAGGTGACATTCTGAGTAGCAGGATCCCACCACCAAGGTCTCATCTCCCCAAAGCGGTGCTCTAATCAGACCACGGCCAGGCTCAAGGCCTTTGCATGGCTCTCCACTGCCTGCCCAAGTAAGTCCAAACTTCCCAGCCTGGCCTTTGAGGCAACCCCAGCCTGAGTTTCCGCTACTCTCCACTGCATGGACCCTTTTTTGTTGTTCGGTTGCCAAGTTGTGTCCAACTCTTCATGACCCCATGGACTTCAGCACATCAGGCTTCCCTGTCCCTCACCATCTCCCAGAGTTTGCCCAAGCACGTATCCATTGAACTGGTGATGCCATCCAACCATCTCATCCTTTGTCGCCCCCTTCTCCTCCTGCCTTCAATCTTTCCCAGCATCAGGGTCTTTTCCAATGAGTCAATTCTTCGCATCAGGTGGCCAAAGTACTGGAGTTTCAGCTTCAGCATCAGTCCTTCCAATGAACACCCAGGACTGATCTCCTTTAGGATGGACTGGTTGGATCTCCTTGAAATCCAAGGGACTCTCAAGAGTCTTCTCCAACACCACAGTTCAAAGGCATCAATTCTTGGGTGCCCGGCTTTCTTTATAGTCCAAATCTCACATCCATACGTGACTACTGGAAAAACCACAGCTTTGACTAGATGGACCTTTGTTGGCAAAGTAATATCTCTGATTTTTAACATGCTGTCTAGGTTGGTCATAACTTTTCTTCCAAGGAGTAAATGTCTTTTAATTTCATGGCTGCAGTCACCATCTGCAGTGATTTTGCAGCCCCCAAAAATAAAGTCTCTCACTGTTTCCCCATCTATTTGCCATGCAGTGATGGGACAGATGCCATGATCTTAGTTTTCTGAATGTTGAGTGTTAAGCCAACTTTTTCACTCTCCTCTTTCACTTTCATCAAGAGGCTCTTTAGTTCTTCTTCACTTTCTGTCATAAGGGTGGTGTCATCTGCATATCAGAGGTTACTGATATTTCTCCCGGCAATCTTGAGTCTAGCTTGTGCTTCATCCAGCCCAGCATTTCTCATGATGTACTCTGCATATAAGTTAAACAAGCAGGGTGACAGTATACAACCTTGATGTACTTCATTCCCAATTTGGAAACACTCTGCTGTTCCATGTCCAGTTCTAACTATTGCTTCCTGACCTGCATACAGATTTCTCAACAGGCATGTCAGGTGGTCTGGTATTCCCATCTCTTGAAGAATTTTCTACAGTTTGTTGTGATCCACACAGTCAAAGGCTTTGGCATACTCAATAAAGCAGAAGTAGATGTTTTTCTGGAACTCTCTTGTTTTTTGATGATCCAACGGATGTTGGCAATTTGATACTGGTTCCTCTGCCTTTTCTAAATCCAGCTTGGACATCTCGAAGTTCACAGTGAGGCTAAGGCCCTTATAAGAAGAAAAATACATAGCAGAGTTCTCTCTCTCTACCATACAAGGACACAAGGAGAAGGTGGCCTTCTGCAAACTGGTAAGCTAGCCCTCACAAGAAACTCAATCAGCTGGAACCCAGATCTAGCACCTACAACATTGTGAGAAAATTAGTTTCTGTTGTGTAAGCCACCCACTCTGTGGTATTTTGTTATGACAGCCCAAGCTAAGACAGACTGATTTCCTACATGGCTATATATTAGAATCCCCTGGAGAAGTTTTAAAATACTGATGCCTGGGTCTCACCACCAAAGATCCAACTCAATAGGAATGGGGTGTAGCCTGGACAGTGAGATACTGCTGAAGTTCCCTAGGTGCTTGTAAATGTATAGTCAAGTTGAGAACACTGCCCTGTAGCCTTTAGTTAATATCTTTACTCAGAAAGATATTTACTGAATAGCTAACACCCTCATTCACCATTTAATTACTGAGCACCTATGTGCCAGCCTATAAGATTCAGCAGGAATCTGATCTTATTCTAGCATCTACTGGAATGAGGGCATCATCCCCAAATCCACTGGGACTCAAACAAACACACTCTACTCTCCCATCCAACAGATAAATAGTAAAGAACATCTTGGGGAAGGTTCTCAGCAAAAGGAGAGCTAAGGTTCCTTTTGAAAGGTCATGAGACACATGAGTATTTACACTGTACCCTGGGAGACAGAAACAAGTTCCTGCTCGAGTGTGTGTGCATGTGTTTTTCCTAAAAGCCAGGGAAGACCAGCTTGAACAGGCCAGATGGGTGCTCAGACAATCAACCCTGGTCGAGTTCCTTTGTACTTTGCCACAGCTCCTGAAGCCTGCCCTCAGATCAAAAAACCAGGGTAGTCAGTAAAGTCCTCCTCAACCCAGCTTTGCTACCCCTCCTCTCCCCTACCCTGTGGGAGGCACAGACAATCTGAGAGCGACTTAAGGGGAAAAAAAAAAAAAAAAATATCAGATAGCTGTGAATAGTTTGGCTTCAGACTGCATTGCTTGGGGCCCCCAGCATTCATTTCACCCCAAAACAACCCCCATGTTCTGAGTCCTTGATCTCAGCTGCTCCCCTGGCTCTCAGGGAGAGTGTCTGGGCCAGCCAGACCCCAGCTGCTCGCGTTCACCCAGGCTTGCCCAGGAAGATATACATGGGCTGCAGATGCATTTGATTTCTTGACTCAGAGCACTATAAACATCTTTTTCTTTTCTTTTTTTTTTTTTTTTTTTGAGTGATTTAAATTTTAGAGACTGATTGTCCCCGAAAACAGCTCTGAACCTCATCTCTAGTTCTCCTCACCTCCATGGGCTAAGGCTAAAAACTCGGCCCCACTGCCACATTCTTGGGCCTTGTCTCATCACTAGAGTAACCAGCCATCCAGGTTTGCCCAGGATTGAAAGACTTCCCAGGACACAGGACTTTCAGTGCAAAAGTTGGGGTTGTTGGCTCCCTTCCTCATTCCTGCTCACACAGAGATGCCACCAAGAGCCTCTAGTATCAGTGGTCCCGCTCCAGACCTATGTGCCTACTCTCAAAGGGAAGTTCATCCTGCCTGCAAGATTAGACCTCTCCCTCATGACAGCTGAGTTCTAGAAAACATCTCTCTCCTTCCTCTCCCCTCTCTCTTCTACCAGCAAGACAACTGTATATTACCATCAAATTCTTGGTATTTTCTGAACCACTGATTCATTCCAGAGAAGGAAAAAGATAAGATCACCCATTGGAGAGTTTGAGACGGTAAGTGAACACAGTCAGGCTCCAAATCTGACCACCTAAGCTCCATTCCCACAAAGCAGCTATAAACTGGGGAACTCAATTAACCTGTGCGCTTGCTCAGCCTAGCCAAACAGATTCCAGGACCAGATTAGTCTCGGCCTGCTAGTAAAGTGGAGAACCATTAACCATTCTTGCTGAATACATACCAGGAAAGGAAAGCTGTGTTCCAAACTCCCCACATGACCTCCATAACACGTGCCCTAAACCAACACCAGCTACAAACCCTAAAGCCAGGCCATGAGTTGACCGACCATCCCAGTTTGCTGAGACCTTGCCAGTTCTAGGACTCAAAATCCTGTGTCCCAGGAGAGCCCTCAATTCTGGACAAACTGGGACAGTTGTTCACCCCAGGAACAAGGAACTTGTATTCAGTTACACTGAGAAGCCCTGGTGGGGAAGAGTAATCCAATGCTGTCCAGCACACACCCTATTCGGGTGCAGGAGCCCCCAAGGGTCAGATGTGATTAGAGGATGCAATGGACAGCAGCCCTTTAGCACCACAGAGAAGGAATTTCTGAGAGTCCAATCCCCACCCCCGAGATTGCATCCCAGCCAAGCCAAAATGCTGTCGTGCCAGGGACACACACCCCCTCTCCCTTGCCCTCTTCTTTACCACAAAGTCAGTTGCACAGTTTGGTGCTAAAATTTTCAACCTCATGACAACTACCCCAAAAATGAAATAATAAATACTTACTGAACACACTCCTTAGATTACACTTTCAGTTTTTAAAACCTCCCTGGATACAGCTACCCACACAGCTTTCAACTTCCTCACTGTTCACAAAACCCATGTGGCAGACAAAAACTTTCAGAGCTTCCCCCATCCTGCTTGGGTCCACTCCTGCTCTAAAGTGTTCCCAAGCTGACATCCCAAAATGAGCGGGGCTGGTGGTTTCTCTAATTGCCCCTTCCCTCTCTTTGATCTTATGCTGTGATCTTCCCACTGCTTGCTTCACACAGGAAGGCATGAAGAAGAGCCAAGGGAGTCAGAATGCTGTATCACTGCTCAATTGCTGAGTCTCAGGGATAAATAGGGGCCTGGTCCAGTGGGGCTCTGGGGGCTGCACACAAGGAGAGGCAACACAGATTCTCAGAGGCTACAAAGAGTGAAAAACATCCAGGAGGTGGTCTTCACTTCCCTCTCCTACAGCCAAGGCTGGAAAATGATTTACTCTTCCCTTCTCTTGCCTGCAGCTCGACTCCCTCAAGCGGTAGCAGTAACAAGATTAGGAACAAGAGGCCAAGCGCAAGTCCTCAGCTTGGAAGCAAGCTGTCCTGGTGGAACTGCTAGGGCTGTGTGGCTTGGCCCCTGGAAGGAGGCTAAGACCTGAGAAGGAGAAGTTGGCTGGAACCACTGCAGGAAGGGAAGATGACCCTGGGTTAAAAGCTTTCAGCTTGCCTCTCGCCGTCTCAGCATTTTGGTTCTGGGAAAACAGGCCCTAGAATGACCCTCAGCAAAGAGTTTACAGGTTCCCCTCCAGCTTGCAAATGGCTTCCCCTCCATTTTTCATGCAAAGGCTCTGTTGTTTTTTTTTCTCTCCCTCAGATAACATGAAAACCCAGCAGAGGATATCCCGTCACAGAGTTTGTTTCCTTTAACAAAAACAAAAGGAAATGCCCTGCCTCAGAAAGCACCTACTCCTGGAATTTCAGGGAAGCAGGGCCATGCACGGAGGGAGGGTACCAGTCAGAAGACCAGGTGACAAGGGTGTCCAGGGCCTCTGCCCCCACACACACAGCAAGTTCTGCCTCTGCCAGCACCAGGCATGAGTCCTGGCACAGAAACAGTGCTAAACAAAAAATTACTGAGAGAAAGAAGAAGGGTGTGGGCGGTATACAGGAGAGTTAGCAGAACTACACTGTGATTAAATGTGTCACTTAGAATATTTAGAAAAAAAATTTTATGGAAGTATAGTGTCACTGAGAATTTTGACTTCTCCACTCACCAGCCATGTGACTAAAGGCAAATTACTTAACCTCTCTCTGCCTCTGACTCCTCAACAGTAAAATGAAGATAGTAATCAGTTCAGTTCATTTCAGTCACTCAGTCATGTCCGACTCTTTGCGACCCCATGAATTGCAACACGCCAGGTCTCCCTGTCCATCACTAACTCCCGGAGTTCACCCAAACTCTTGTCCATCGAGTTGGTGATGCCATCCAGCCATCTCATCCTCTGTCGTCCCCTTCTCCTCCTGCCCCCAATCCCTCCCAGCATCAGAGTCTTTTCCAATGAGTCAACTCTTCCCATGAGGTGGCCAAAGTACTGGAGTTTCAGCTTTAGCATCAGTCCTTCCAAAGAACACCCAGGACTCATCTCCTTTAGAATGGATTGGTTGGATCTCCTTGCAGTCCAAGGGACTCTCAAGAGTCTTCTCCAACACCACAGTTCAAAAGCATCGATTCTTTGGCGCTCAGCTTTCTTCACAGTCCAACTTTCACATCCATACATGACTACTGGAAACACCATAGCCTTGACTAGACAGACCTTTGTTGGCAACGTAATGTCTCTGCTTTTGAATATGCTATCTAGGTTGGTCATAACTTTCCTTCCAAGGAGTAAGCGTCTTTTAATTTCATGGCTGCAATCACCATCTGCAGTGATTTTGAAGCCCCAAAATATAAAGTCTGACACTGTTTCCACTGTTTCCCCATCTATTTCCCATGAAGTGATGGGACCCGATGCCATAATCTTCATTTTCTGAATGTTGAGCTTTAAGCCAACTTTTTCACTGTCCTCTTTTACTTTCATCAAGAGGCTTTTTAGTTCCTCTTCACTTTCTGCCATAAAGGTGTAATAATAGTACTGCCTTAAAGGCTTGTCATTGGACTCAAATGAAATAATACATTTAAAGCAAGTAACACAGTGTTTGGTGCATAGGGAATCCTTAGTTACACTGGTTTTTATTATTCATTAATACAAGCTGAAGTCAAGATTCTGATCATCCACTTCATAAGAAATTCGAATTGATCACATCAACAGGGCACAGCAAGTTAGAGAGAGCTGGATTCAAATCCCAACTCCACCACTAACTACCTGTGTGACCATGGGTAATGTACACTTCACTCGTTGCAACATCAGTTCCTTCAACTGTAAGAGAAGAATCATAGTAGAACCTTCCAGTAGTGGTTACAATAACGAAATAATGCATGTGAAGTGATCAACACGTGCTTTGCTTACAGTGAGTATTAATAAGAATCAGTTACGAATTGTTGCCTCCACTGTAGAAGGGCAGTTCAGTCTTTCCAAGGTATGTGTGACTGGAAAGAGAAGCAGGGCATAATCTCCCAGCCATTTAACCAAGCCCCAAGTCTCTAACCCTTGTTTTCCCAGGAACCTCTGCGTACACATCCTCAGTGCAATGAATCCTCACACATACTGTCTTCATAGACAGCTTGTGAGCAACTCTCAGCAGATACATACATCACAGCAGGAAGAAGCAGCCACATGTTGATCTAAAACTTTCTCTTAACCAGTTTTGGTTTTCCCCCAAGGTCATCCCTGACCAAACCATAAAGTTAAGGAAAAAAAAGGAAAATAGTTCACATATATGATTGATTCCAAACTGCAGAGTTTTATTCCACGTTGTGCTTTGCAGAGTTTTATTCCACATTGTGCTTCCCAGGGGAGTCCCTGCACATGCAGCCTCTCCTCACTCCCAGATAATACTGAACGCAGCAGGTCCCTCCAGGGGCTCACAGGCCAGCGGGGTCACAGACAGGCAGAAGAGGAGGCAGGCCTGACCTCCAAGACTTTCCTTCAACACCCAGTCCACACCATGCATCCTCAGTGAGGTCTGCCCTTAACCACCCTCATCAAGGTGATGATGAACATTCTCTGCTTCCTGGGTACCTCCACTCTGGCCCCTACCACAATGGAGGGCACCCATTTGCCTGGCCACCTGTCTCCACCTTCAGACATGTGCCCCTTGGTGAAAACGCTTCTGTGTTCACAGTGCTCTCTGTGCCTACCCTGTCTGTGGCACACTCCTCTAAGTTCTTTACCTATAGTAATTCATTTAATGCTCACGCCAACCCTAAGAGGTTAAGCGCTATTATTATGCCCATGAGACAGACAAGAACACTGAGGCACAGTGTTCTTGTACCTTGCCTGGGATCACACAGCTAGAAAATGGTGGAGCCGGGATTTAAAGGCAGGCAGTCTAACTCATGACCACCCAACAGAATGGGCACTATTATGATTCCTGTTTTACAAATGAGAAAACTGATCCTTGAGGCAGAATGTTAGTGGGGGTGTCAGAGAAGCTCTAGTTTTCCTCACTATAAGTACAGCTAAGATTTATTACCTTGAAAGGATACAAAGCAAAATCAGCAAAGGGAAAAGGTACATGGGGCAAATTTTGGAGAACAATAGCCACAAGCTTCCAGGAGTCCTCTGCGAATGGAGTCACAGAGAACGCACTTAATCCCTCCAGCAATGAACAGTGACAACATGTGCAAAACATTACCAACCAGGAAAGCTAGCCTGACTCTGAGAGGCCAAGACGTGTGTCAGGTGTCAGTTACACAGGCACCTTCTGCCTAGCGTGGACTGAAATTCCAAACTCTCAGAAGGAAAGCAGGTGATCGGCATAAACCATATTGCTTGCACAAACAGTTTAAGCAGTGCAAGCTACTACCATTATCACTAGAGGAGTGGGAACTCTCTCAAAATCCAAGTTGCCAGACTCCGGATGAAGACTGACCTTGTAAGCAAGCCTTTCTGAAGAAAGCAAGCAGGCTTGCTATGTTTATCTCTTTTCTGCACATTCTTCTATCACTTTCATGTTTATAGTATCTCTAATACAAGATTTAAAAAATATATATTTACCCCCTACACTTTTTTTAGGTTGACATCTAGCATTTTTCATTAAAGTTGCAAAGGATATAATTTCCTGCATTTTGTAAATCTCAATATTTATATTAGTCTCAAAAGCATCTAAATGAATTTAAAAGACATGGTGATTTCATATAACTATCACCCATTTAAAAAAATGTTTTTCCACACATACCCTATACATATTTTATACTAAATTACTTTGCACTTGTTGTTACTGCCCAAAAGTTATTCAGCTGCTTAAATTCTGCTGCTTGACCTAGTATGTAACCATGGCATTGCCCACTCCACTCTGGATGGGAAAGACCAGAAATAATGCAATGGCTATGCATTTTACTGTGCATAAAAGAAATTTCAGTTTTAAAAGGGCGAGGAAGGATTAGACTAGATCACTGTAGAAACTATACCACCCAAAAGTCTGTCTAGGAACCAGAGACAAAAACAGGCTATACCCTGGGCAGGCTCTACAGGTCCAAATGCAGGGTGCCTCAGACCCTCAGTTTGCGGGTACCCTAACACCCCTACCAGAGGACCATTTACCACACGAAACCAACTTCTATCCATCCTTCAGTCCTCAGCTCAAATCTTATCTCATGAAAGAGCCCTTCCTAGATTCCCCACTTCATGCAAATTGTTCCTCTCCTTCAAAGGACTTACCACAATTTATACATAAACATTACTTGTGTGCCTATTTGATGAGTGTCTGTCTTCACCCTAGAACACAAATTCCATGAAAGGAGACAATGGAATCACCTCTGCTCACTGGTACATACACAGTGCCCAACAAAGTGTCTGGCATATGAGAGGCCCTCAAACATTCTGGCCAGATGGAATGAATACACAATTACCAATTTGGCCTCCCAAACACCTCAACCCTAAAAAGGGCATGGTGTTCTGAATAAGAGAAATATATCGTGGTACTTTGCATATCTCTCATCATCTCATATAGTTTAATTTATCTCTCTCACAATAAATAAGGTAGAATTTTGCTTTAAAAAAACAAAAAAAGGAAGAAAAACCTTTCATATCCCATATAATTTCCATTATTTTAATATCAAGATCCTTAATGATAAGAAATAGCACATCTTGTGTCTGCATTTGACCTGGTTGTTCACAAGCTTCCAGAGTGGGCCACACCCTCCACCATCCCACCTTCAGTGCCACGACACTGATGTCTTACACCCCACAGAAAGGACACACACCTTTGGGTGAAGCAGTGTCTTTGCTGATTCCTCTTTTCTAGACTCCAGATGGCTGAGAAAGAGACCAGGTCGGCAAAAGGAGGCAGAGGCACAGACAATCCACCTCACAGCCACACACCCCTGCTGACACTCAAGGCTGGTGCTTGGCACCTCCATGGGCTCAGAGGCATTTCATTGACTAACATTGACATGAGAAAAACTTTAAACAGCCTCACAAGCTGATACTCAAAATCCCCGAGATGAGATGATGACTGGGGAGAAGAAGGGTCACCCAGACTCCAAGAGTTTGAACCAGCATGAGTTAAAGACTTTCTGCTCTGGGGCTCAAGCTCATTCTGAGGGATTATGGCCTGGTGGTTAAAAACATGGGTCCCATGGTCAGGCAGGCAGGATATGAGGGTCGTTCGCCCTGGCCATGTATCTCAGGACAAGTCACCCACTCTCTTTGAAGCTTCGGTTTCCTCTACAGTTACCAACTGAATTGTTGTGAGGGTTAAAGGAAATGATGATGTAAATGGGGGGCGGGGGGGGGGGGAGGGGCTGAGTATATGATACACTGAGCTATCAGCTGGAGCTGAGTTTACCTGGACGTTCTCTTCAGTCACCTCAATCTCAGCCGTATAGATATAGTCAATCAGCTTACTCAGGGTCTGCCCATCCACATCCTTGATTTCTATCTTCTTGGCTTTACTCTCAGACATGTCACCTACAGTTCAAAACAAAAACAAAATGGACATGAACATGAACCTAGGAAGTGCTTAACCTTCACATGGTCTCCTACCCTGTCTTGGCAAAATAAAAGCACTACCTGTGCTGCCAGCAAAAGGAACACTCGGCCACAGCGTAGGACACACTAGTGGACATCGAGGTCACATCAACTTCAGGTCTGTGATCATTCTCAAGCATTCCCTAACTCTATCCATTGCCCCTTTTCATTTTGAAGGCAAATTTATCATGAGAAAGCATTCAACCAAGTTCCTGCAAACTTGTACACAGGGGGCCAGAGAAAGTGAACAAGATATGAACCTGTCCTCAAGGAGCACTTGATCTAGTAGGGCAGATATACTAAACTATATGAGATGATGAGAGATATGCAAAGTACCAGTAGAACAACTTTTTTTTTTAACCAATTATTGAGTGCTAACTATGGCTAAGCACTGGGCTTAGCACTTTAAACTATTGCCTCTTTTAATCAATGACTTAAAAGCATTATTCTTAACATCCCCGTATTACAGATAAAGAAACTGAGGCACAGGAGCAAAGGTAATTCATTTTGCCTACAGTCACACATGTGGGAAGGGGCCAGGCAAGACTTGAAAGCCAGCAGTCTGACTCTAGAGTCCACACTAGCAATCACTGTGGTATGCTAAATCCAAAGAATGCAGAAGATAGAGCAACACACCCTATTTGTGGAATCCTGGAAGGCCTCCTGATAGGAAGTCACATTTGAGTTGGCTATTCCTCGTGCAGCAAAGGTGAGGAAAGATGAGCTGGATGCAGGAACCATGAGTGCAATGACAGAAAAGTACCAAAAGGATAAATGTGGGGAACAGTAAGAGGGTAGCATAGCTGGTATGTGGAGTGACAGTGAGAGGAAGGAGGCTGGAGAGACAGCTAGGAGCCAGGACTCGCAGAGCCCAGTAAACCATGCAAATGAGTTGGGACTTTATCCTAAGAGTAGCACCACTGAATAGTTTTAAACGAGGGAATGACATCAACAGATGGGTGTCTTTGAATGAAATTTTGGACACATTGGGGGAGGCTGGACCAGTGGCAGGGAGAACAGATGGGAGGCCCTGATAACCATCCAAGAAAGAGAGAACACAGGCCTGTGAACTAGGGCAGCAGAGGCACCACGAGAGCACAGTCCTGAGGCCCCTGACCGCAGCCTGCTCTCTCTATACAGCGCACACAGCTCTGTTTAGAGCCAGGCTCATTCAACAAAGGTTGCTGGTTTCAGGAGGAAAAGACAGGCAAGATATGTCCTTGTAGACTGAAATGCAGGGCGACGTGACTGCAAGAAATGGGGCTTCAGAAGTCCTTACATGAGTGTGAAAACAGAGCCTGGGCGGTTGTTTTCTGTCTGTGGAATCTGTGCACTGGAGCCAAGAAAATACAGTACAGTACAGCCCGTGGGCTGCAGACGCCCACCTCCAAGCTGCATGGACTATGCATGATTCCCCCACCAATCCACAGTTCCCATCCTGACACAGCTCTAGATACGAGTGATGCCAGAGAGGGAAGAAAGATGGGGGCGGGGAGACCTATTCCAAACCCTGCTGGCTCCCACGGATCAGGCAGCCCAGTGACCCCCATTCGATTCTCTTCTCTCTGACTGCTGGTAGAAAGCAGCAAAATGGCCTCAGCACAAAGAGCCCTGAGACAGGACAAAGAGGCAAAGAGGAAACAGGAAAAGATGGTGAGTTTCTCCTCTACCCATAAAACAAGCTTTCACAATCTCTCTCTTGAATATACTCCACGACAAACATGAACACATACATAAGGAAATCAAAAGTTAAATTCCTCTCTCCAAACAGCTATGAAGATGTTCACTAGCAAAGGTCCAGTGGGTAATTATACTGCAAAAAGATCATCAAAGATGGCCAATTCTCAGTTTAAGAACTTGGACCTTAGAAAAAAGGCTGGGGGGAAAAAAAAAGCAACCTGACTACAAGAACCAAGAGACTCAGAAGTCTTTAGTGAGTGTGAAGTCAGAGAGAGCCTGGCCTGATTGCTTGCTCTTTATAGAAGTAGAGCTTGGGAGTCAGGTTAGGGTTTTGTATCTTGGGGGTAAACAAGTGGAATCTCCTGAAATTGTGTGAAAATATTTGTACATATGGGCAAAAGTTTGATTTTCTGATGAGATGAACAATCATTTTCATGATGTTGAATACCCGGAAAATGTTAAGACACAGTTTTCTAGACGATGGGATTTTTTTTTTTTCCTTGCTTCTTTATATGAATCAAAAATTTCTGCACTAAGTACTTAAAATTCTAACAAGCAAGAAAAAATTGAAGGAAAAAAAAATCTAGGGCCTCAAAGACCATGTCTTTTCTGATAAATTTCCTTTATAGGAAATTGGAGACTTAGATTAATATAAATCATAAGGACTTGTAAAATCCAATTTAATATCTCTGTGAACCAGTAGAAATTACTGCATCAAACAAAGATGTCAGCTTAAACAAACCCTGAACGTGGTAGTAATAATAGTTGCTACTACATGCCAGACCCTCAGGGTTTACATACATTATTTCATTTAGTCCTTGTAACAACCCCAGGAGGTACGAGATATTGCTTGCAATTTATAAATTATAGAATTGGCATATCAAGAGGCATTTGCACACAGCTAGTAAGAGGGCAGGGCTGGGATTTCAACCTTTGGCCTAACTTTAGACCTCATGTCATTTTTAATAAATCCCTCTATAATTTAAACCTGACCCTAACTAATGACCTTGACAAAAGTATTCATAAAGTGAAGAGTGAAAGTGTTAGTAGCTCAGTCCTGTGCAAATCTTTGCGACCCCATAGACTGTAGCCTGCCAGGCTCCTCTGTCCATGGGATTCTCCAGGCAAGAATACTGGCGTGGGTAGCTATTCTCTTCTCCAGGGGATCTTCCTAACCCAGTGATCCAACCAAGGTCTCCTGAATTGCAGGCAGATTCTTCACTGTTTGAGCCATGAGGGAAGCCCATTTGACATATAACAAGCACTTAAATACTTGTTGGAGCAGAGAAAGAAAGAAAAAAGAGAGGCTTTCTCTTGACATCTCATAAGTCCACAGACTATAGTTAATTCTGAAGAAGGAGAAATCATCAAAGGCTTCTTCATTCTTGCTCTTTCACTCACCTCTGCTACTTTGACAAAATATTTCTAGAGGACAGAACATAAGCCCTGTAAGTCCCTCTGTCTTCAAGATTAACCCAAGAGCCCTCTTCTGCTGATTTTTCCCAAGAGGCCCAGCCCAGCCACCGCAGACTCTGAACTTTCAAAAAAGAAGAAATGCAGATGGCCAACAGGTACATGAAAAGATGTTCAACACGACTAATCATCTGTGACATGCAAATCAAAACCACAATGAGATATTACCTCACACTTGTCAGAACAGTTATCATCAAAAAGAACACAAATAACAAAAGCTGGTGAGGATGTGGAGAAAAGGGAACCCTCCCACCACTATTTGTGGGAATGTAAATTGGTACAGCCACTGTGGAAAACAGTATGGAAGTTTCTCAAAAAACTAAAAATAGAACTACCAAATGACCTAGGAATTCCACTCCTGGCTGTATATCCCATCCTCCCCCCAAAAAAACAAAAACAATAATTCAAAAAGATACATGCACACCAGTATTCACAGAAACATTATTTATAATTGCCAAGATATGGAAGCAACTAAAGTGTCAATCAACAGATAAGTAAATAAAGAAAATGTGGTCTGTATATTTGATGGAATACTACTTAGCCATTAAAAAGAATGAAATTTTGCTATTTGCAGCAACATGGATGGACTTGGAGAGTATTATGCTAAAGTGGAAAAAGCCAGACAGAGAAAGACAAATTCTGTACCATATCACATATGTGAAATATAAAAAATACAACAAATTAGTGAATATAACAAAAAAGAATCAGACTCACAGATATAAAGAACAAATTAGTGGTTACTAGTGGAGAAGGAAGAGGGGAGGGGATGAAGAGGTACAAACTATTAGGGATAAAATAAGCTCCAGGGCTTCCCTGGTAGTCCAGTGGTTGAGAGTCTGCCTTGCAGTGCAGGTAATACCAGTTCGATTTCTGGTCCAGGAGAATCCCACATTCCGCAGAGCAAGACTACCGTGTGCCGCAACTACTGAGCCTGTGCGCTAGAGCCCACGAGCCACAACTACTGAGCCCACGTGCCACAGATACCGAAGCCTATGCGCCCAGAGTCTGTGCTCTGCAACAAGAGAAGCCACACAATGAGAAGCCAACATACAACTAGAGAGCAGGCCCCACTCTCTGCAACTAGAGAAAGCCCCCGTGCAGCAATGAAGACCCAGCACAGCCAAAATCATAAATAAATATTTTTAACGTAAATTAATATTGTACAACACAGGGAATATAGTCAATATTGTATAATAACCATAAATGGAGTATAAGCTTTAAAAATTGTGAATTTTATTGTACAGCTGTAACTTACATAATGTTGTAACAGTAACTGTACTTGAATTTAAAAGAGAAAAAGAAAGAAAACGTCAGTTGAACATTTTTGTCCTCTGTTAACATCATATCCTGTTCTTCCAGATAGATCTTGATCTACCTAGCAAGGGCAGATGTTTGTTTGTTCATTCAGTCAATAAGCAAGTATCAAACAGTCCCTATGGGCAAGGCCCAAGGACACAGTGGTGAACAAGTCATGTTCCCAGCCCTCATGGAGCTCAAACTAGTAGAAAGATGAGTAAACCAGCAATTTCAAAATGTGTTAAATGCTAGAAAAGGAGACTTAATTTAAAAGGTTCTTAGGCAGGGATTCCTCTACCCTGAACTGTATGCAAAATAATGAGCATACAGGAGCACATATTTACTTTTTTGTGGAAAGAATCCATTGTTTTCATCAGACTGATGAACCTGACCTATTCTGGGGCCATAAAAATTTGAGTCTGGCAGAAGCACAGCATATAAAAGGAGGAAGGGGGAGAGATGGCTGAAGATACAAGCAGGCTCTGGACAACTTGAGGGCCTTGTGCACCATGCAGAGAAGTTTAGACTTCATTCTAAGGGCAATGGGGAACCCTTGACAGACTTTAAGCAAGTAAGGAATACATTAGATTTTTATTTAGTAAATATGACTATAGCTACAGTGTAGAAAATGGGTTGGGACTGACGGAACAAAATGGGGGCAGGTTGACAAATTAGAAGGCTGCTGCAGTAAACTGGGTGAAAGACGATGGCAGCTAGACTAAGGGACTACGTCTTAAACTTCTTTAAATCTTCAGACTCTACCTTCAGACCAGCACCTAGAAGTCTCCAAGAAGCATAGAGAGCCCAGGAGAGCAAGGCATAGTCTCAACCTAGCTAGCACATCACAGGCACCAAAGTGTGAAAGTGTCAGTTGTTCTGACTCTTTGTGACCCCATGGACTGCAGCCCGCCAAGCTCCTCTGTCCATGGGATTTTCCAGGCAAGAATACTGGAGTGGGTGGCCATTTCCTTCTCCAGCGGATCTTTCCAAACCAGGAATCAAACTTGAGTCTCCTGCACTGCAGGCAGATTCTTTACTGTCAAAGCCACCAGAGAAGCTCACATGCACAACAGAGTTCTTTTTAGGTGGAAGACTGCCCAAAGCGGGGAAGAGGTGCATCTTGAGGAGCCATGGGGGAAAATCTTTCACCACCACATAAGACAGGGGGGCTAGAAAATCACTGGCTCATATCCTAGATTGCTGATAGAAACCCAACCCCATTATTCAGCCAAAGGAACAAGAAAGGAATGGTAGAATGGCTGTGAGGTCTTTCCAAAGAGCCAGACACAGACCACCAGCCACCCCTCAAAGCTGTACAGCAAAGGGAAGAAAAAGTGCATTCAGGAGTCCTTGTGTTACAGAACTCTTCTTCACTCCTCAATTGAGTCCTTACTGTTGAAATTTAGTTTCATGATCTGGGTAAAAAGAAAACAGAAGATCCTTACCTTCTGCACAATGATCCTGGGTGTTAGGATGGCTATTATACTCTCTCACCCCTAACCTTCATCTGTCTAAGTCCTGATATCTAGGCTGCCAACTCATTTGGCCAGAGTTGAGACCTGTGCCACATGTTAGCATCACATGAGGAAAAGAAATAACCTGCCACCTTGCTGAATCCCAGCCAAGCCTCCTGCAGGTAAGGTTTGTAGGTGAGCCATCTATGCCAGATAACTGCAAAAGGTTGACCTCTGTCTCCTGTGAAATAAGGACGTTCCTGGCCCTGCCTTTATGCCAAAGCTGTGCGACATTCAAAGGAGATAATGAGAGTGTGAGAACTGCAGCAGCAGGATTCAGCAGAGCTGCAGTGCTGGAGATCACCCCAGCACCCAGCCTCCCTGGAATCTCAGCCTTCCTCCACCTGGAGAGGTCTTTCTCCTCAGGTGGAGTACCAAATCGGGAAGGAAATGCCTATGTAGCCAGAGATGTTTCATGTCAACTCTCACCACCACCAGGGCAGCAGGTATCAGAGCCTCCCCACACATCCACATGAGCTGTATAAACTATGACAGGCTCTACACATAATAAGAGTTAGCTTTATTAAGTACCTATTCTGTGTCGGGTGCTCTTCCCTGGTGGCTCAGATAGCAAAGAGTCTTCTTGCAAGGCGGAGACCCAGGTTCGATCCTTGGGTTGGGAAGATCACCTGGAGAAGGCAATAGCAACCCACTCCAGTATTCTTGCCTGGAGAATCCCATGAATGGAGGAACCTGGCAGGCTACAGTCCATGGAGTCACAAAGAGTCAGACATGACTGAGTAACTAACACTTTCACAATTTCATTCTGTATTGGGTGTCTTATTTCCCTTACCTGTATCTGTTCCCTGCTTGTTGTTATTATTGTTTTACTGTTATTATTCCAGTCTCAAAAACAAGAAAACAGGATCACAGAGGTTAAGTAACTGCTTACAAACCTATCAGTTGCTGGAGTCAGGTCATGATGGCTTTCTAAGATACCACACCATCCCCTAATGAAGGTGCCATTACCACCCTGTGTTTAATCCTTACCAAAGAGGCCTTTGCATCAACAACTCCAAACCTCCTCTATGAACACTCATAAAAAAATTTCCGTCCAGTGGTTCTCTTCAGTGAAGATCTGAAATTTCAAGACTGAGCTATGCCAAGTGCAGACAAGTCTACCCCAGACCATCTTGGTCAAATCAGTTGCACGTAATTGGATGCTGGTAGGTGTCTGAACAGTAGTCTCTTTTCCAGGGCACTACACAAGCCTGTGTTGAACTACATCAACACAGGCTTGCTGCTGCAGCTGCTGCATTGCTTTAGTCATGTCCGACTCTGTGCGACCCCATAGACAGCAGCCCACCAGGCTTCCCATCCCTGGGATTCTCCAGGCAAGAACACTGGAGTGGGTTGCCATTTCCTTCTCCAATGCATGAAAGTGAAAAGTGAAAGTGAAGTCGCTCAGTTGTGTCCGACTCTAGCGACCCCATGGACTGCAGCCTACCAGACTCCCCCATCCGTGGGATTTTCCAGGCAAGAGTACTGGAGTGGGGTGCCACTGCCTTCTCTGCAACACAGGCTTGAACGACATCCAAATCAATTCTTGAAAAAAAGTCACCATTTCTATATCAAGAGCAACATATTTTTAGACATGACTACCGCACCCATCACCCTCAAATCTAGGACACTTAAGCCACAAAAGGACATCTGACTTTGATGTGGTATGTTAGGGACAGGAAGAAGAAATCCTATGACACTGTAAGCTTCTGCCCTGAGGTAACCAACTCTAAAAGAAACATGGAAGACCAGACCATTTCTCCTCAATCCCATACAGACTCTGACCTTCCTTTTTCTCCACCCCCCTGAACTGTTCTACCCAACTTCTAACTCCTTAGGGGCAAAATCCTCAGAGGCCAGACCCTACCTACTCTGACTACTCCCTCAAGGCCCTCTTAATACAAAGAAAAGCTTCTACTCCCTAGTGTTCCCTCCCTCACTGCTCCATTGCTTTGGATTAAGTCATGCTAAACTGCACGATATGCAAAGATCTTCAAAGACATCAATACATCATTCAGACACTCAGAACACAGACATGGTCCAAGGCCTGGTGGAGTCAGGCATGAAGAAAGCCCGAAACAGTGGTTCTATGTGATGAGTGCATGCCTAAAGGTGAGTAAGAGAGCCTGGCCCTGACTGTTCTGCTTGTGGCTGGTTGGTGTCCACTCCTTCCAAGTCCCTTGCCTCTTACCTCCAGGACATTCCTGACTCTCCTCATTTCTAGTCACCATATATTCAAAGACACCAGTTGAATATCAACCTGCATCTAAAAGCAACTTTTCTTAAAAAAAAAGAAGCCAATCTAATCAGCCTCAGTGTGTAATATCAATACACTAGACAGCTTATTCCCAGGGCTTCTTGTGGGATGGAGCTCACATGTCTTTTCCTGAGCCCACATATTCTTTAGGACTCGGTTCTTTTAATAGCATAAAATGGGACTGCTTTTAAAATCCTGGATGATATGTAGGGATCTGTATGGAGTACCAATACTATAGGTACACAGAACCCATAGTAAAGGGCACGCTAAAAACAGGGGGAATAAAGTGACTGGGCTGTTTTGGGGAAATTATCTTCCCCTAGAATGGAGGTGCTAGATGGGGAGAAAGGGGTTGAGGGGAATCTTAAGTATTCCATACTCAGGGAAAAGGACAGGGTCAGCCCTGCTGGCCTCTCCAATCACACTATTCTAAAGGAGTAGACTGCAATTCAGGTGACTGCCCATCCCAGATCCTCTCACAGGCTGGTTGCCTTTGGACACTCTCCTGTGGACACTCACACCTCAGTTTCCTATTTATTCCAAGTTATGGGAAGGACACTGTCAAGGAGTGGGGCTGATAATTGGAACCATCGACGGACATTTGGGCAATATGAACTCAGCAGATAAACAAATAAAAACATGTTAAGCCTGAATAAAAGATCTTGATCACACCACTCAAGTCAGAAGAAAGCCATATATATTTTCTCTTCTTTGGGGCCTTAAACATGCCGATAGAAACAGACTTAACATGAATCAGCTGGACCTTTTCATTATTAATTTTATGGATTTTAAAGCTGAACCTGATAATGAGAACAGAATTTTGCAGTTACTTTTTTCTTGTACCTGTTTACCAATATTTAAGCAAAATCAAAGGGCCTGAAAAAATATACAAATCTGATACAGTGCTGATGGAAGCATATGCTGGTACAACTGTTTCAAGTGTTGTGGAGTTGAGACACATGTCTCACAAGGATTCAAAATGTGTACACACTTTAATCAAGTATTACTTATTCTATTTTTTTTTTTTCTGTAATGAACATATATGAATAGTGTTTGGATGAACATATGGATAGGTGGATGGGTGGGTGGATGGATGGACAGACAGACAATGGATGGAAGGAAAGAAGGATAGGAGGACAGATATTAACCAGATTCTATGGAAGCCATGGGCTGGGCCACACATTAGACTGCTTTCTTCTCTTGAATCTCTTCTCCTTTCAATTACTAGATCTGATCCAGAAGCATATTTTCTCTCCCTTTTTAAAATCACTTTGTTTTTGCTTAGGCACTTCCATGAACCCAGAGGCAAGTTCATTAGCCAAAAAAAAAAAAAAAAAAATGGAGCCAAAAGTATAATTCATTGCAATTGCAAGTGGACTCCTCTTTCAATACTGCACTTTTTTAAATCAAATACATGGAGAAAAATGACTGGCAGAGCTATTTACTGAAGTTGCAACTAAATTTGTAGATAAGATAAATTATTTTAAAAGAAAGAAAGATGGATGAAAGACAAGGAAATAAAGAAATAAAAGCCTTCCTACTAGAGTTTGAGACTACTTCAAAGAGAAGTGGCTCAAAATTTCCAGGTAATGAAAGTAGCTGTTTTTCCAGGCTGCATTATGGAATTCCTAGTACAAGGCTCAAAGTGAGGTAGCGTGGCTTCGTGCACTTAGCAAAAGCAATGCTCCAGGTTGAGATCAGTCCTTCACATGATGAGCCAAGAGAGGACACATATGGGGAACTCTCAAATAACAAGCTCTAAGCCCCCACCGCCACCCATCCATCAAGAACCACTCCTGCCCAGCAGAGGCTGTGTATTATATTAGGAAAAGGACAAGAGCCTATTCAGGAAAAATGTGCCTGTACTCACCCATCCTTAGCAATCCCACATTCATTCGTTTAACCTTCAGTTGTTCACTGTCTCCTAAACACCAGGCCCTGGAGTGGGCACTAAGGATTCGACAGTAACAAGACATGGTCCCTGAGCGCCCAAAAACTCACAATCAAGGGTGGGAGACATTTTGTTCATTTAAAAAATATTTTAGTGCTAGTGTGTACCAGGTACTCAGGATACGGAAACAAACAAAACTAACAAGATCCCAATCTTTATGGAACTGATATTCCAATAAGGAGACATAGGTAAAAAAAATACTTAAACAACTAATCAATATGATTTTCAGATAGTGATGAGTTGTGAAAAAGAGATGAGTTATGGAGTAGAAGGAGACCTAGTATGGAACTATGGCTCAGGTGGTCAGAGAGGAGGTGGCACCTGAAGTATAAACTGCAGGGTGATAAGCGGTGAGTACATGAGACTCCAGAGCGTAGGCACCGCAGACACCAGGAAACAGGAGTGCAGAACGATTAGTGACCACACTCAGAGGAAGCACAGGGTACGGGTGAACATGTGGAAGGGACAGCAGACCTCATCCAGGGGCCACACTCGGGCCAGCTGGCCTTCAGTCAGCCATGATAGATACAGCACCGCCTGCGCCTGGCTCAGGGGAGGTGCTGCGAGGCACTGCAGTCAGGAAGCTCAGCCCATGGGTTTAAGGGAATTTGGGCTCAGAAGTAACACACATGCAACAGATGGACAAGGCTGTTTGACATGTCCAGAAAACAGGGACTCCCTGGAAACCTGGCAAAGGTGCTGAGACAGAATGCAGATGGTGAATATACTTCTGTTTTACTCTTTCCACCCCAAGCCCCGCCATCACGTCTCCCAACTCTCTCCCAGGTTTAGTAGCTAAGTCATGTCTGACTCTTGCGACCCCACGGACTGTAGCGGGCCAGGCTCCTCTGTCCATGGGATTCCCCACACAAGAATATTGGAGTAGGTTGCCATTTCTTTCTTCAGGGGATCTTCCCAACGCAGGGATTGAACCCAGGTCTCCCACACTGCAGGCAGCTTCTTTACTATCTGAGCCACTCTCTCTCCCAACACTCCTGTAAAAAGGCTAGAGGAGGCTCAGGGCCCCTGCCTGGAAGAAATGGCAAAGGACTGACAAGATGTGAAACAGCTAGGCCAGCCAGCCCTGGGCCAGGAGTCCAGAAGCCAAGTTCCCCTCATTCACCGGGTGACCTCAGGCAAGTCCCTTCCTTCTCTCAGTCTCAGTGTCCCCAAACTGCAAAATGAGAGGGAAGAAGCCTGAGGGTGAGCCCAAGAGTCTACATTTCTAACAAGCTCCCCGACATGATTACAATACACAGCAAAGTCTGAGAATTCATGGACTGTGATTCTACCTTTGTTCCTCAGAGAGAACTGCAATAGGGGCTGCATGCTCAACAGGCCTGACTGAGGCTATGAGTCCATCACAATTCTTGGTACCTCCATGGTGCAGAGCAAAGAATCCGGCACATAAAAGCTCCTCAGGGTGGAGCCTTCTCTTTCCTCCCCCACTCACACCACCACCCTCAACGTTCTCCCAGTTGGGACTACAGTCCCACACGTGTGGGTTTATTGTCTGCCCCTCATACCTGTGAACATCGCACAGAAGTAGGGGCTGCAGGCTGCCAGGACCACACGGTGGGCTTCTATCTCGACATCTTCTGCCACAATCATCACGTCACACAGTAGCTGTTTGCTGTAAGACACCAGTGAGGGGAAAGGATGGGTCACAGCACAAACACCCAGCCCCAGCCATACAAGGGTACTTTTTTTTCCCACCCACATTCCATACTATCACTGTCTATGGCTGCAAACGGATCTGCCATATCTTGAGTCAGGCAGTGGGATGGACTCATCACCTTTTCCAAGTCCCTGATAAGCCTGACATTCATGCTTTCCTGAGGCACTCAACTCTGCAGAGATCCAACTACAATGTAGCTGCAAATTCAGGGCTCCTCCATCTGTCTTCACATTTCTGCTCCCCAACTCTATCAGCTGCAACTGAGACAGGGGGACAGCTCAATGAGCAGTGGGAACAGTTTTGGGCTGTTAGTTGAGTGACTGAATGCACCAAGGAGCATGAGCATGCCCCTGAGATGTGCCACCATTGAGAACAGGTATTAACTATTCCCCAAGCGGTCCACTCACTGCCTATGAAACACTGGTAAGGGGCCAGCCATGTCTGGAGGACTTGAGTATATTTCTCTTCCCACCCAGGTTTAACACTATCATCAAAGAAACTCCACGTATATACACAGTGCTCCCTAAAGACCCTGTGCAAACTCCAATCGCTGCAATTAAGAAAACTGTAACCACATTTTTACTTGTTTTTCATCCCAAACAAGGTGACAAACCTTTGAAAAGGACTTATTTATTGTCATATCCTAGACACCTGGCTGAATGCATAGCACACAGAAGGCTCCAATTTTTACTAATAAATGAAGGAAGGAAGGAATGACATTTTAAACAGGATCATTCTACACTCAGAGAGGGAATGAAAATTTGACTACTTTGAAGACTGCAAGGATACTACAAGCCCTACCAATTCAAGAGTTTTTCCTCTACCAACCTTTCAAATTCTTATCATGGCTATTATCATTACAATAGCTAACATTTTTTTAATTACATGTGCCAGGCATTGTTCCAAGCACTTTTTAAAATACATATTATTTCATTTAATCCTCTCTACAACCCTAAGATGTTTAGCTATTATTATGTCCCATGTTTCAAAATAAGGAAACTGAGACCCCGAGACATTAAGTAACTTTCCAAAGGTTACACAGAAAGGGAGCAGTAGAGACAGGATTTGAATATAAGGAGCTGAACCCAAGAACCCACGTTCTTAACCTCTATAGTATCCTGGTCACCACTAGTCCCTCCCTCAGCTTGAAGTGCTAGAAGTGGGAGGGAAGACAGGGAGATTAAACACAGTTCAACCGTGATCCACTGGCAGTAGTTACATGCACACTATACTGAATTGTGGATCACAACAAACTTAAATTCTGAAAGAGATGGGAATACCAGAGCACCTGACCTGCCTCATGCCTCATGAGAAATCTGTATGCAGGTCAGGAAGCAACAGTTAGAAGTGGACATGGAACAACAGACTGGTTCCAAATAGGGAAAGGAATACATCAAGGCTGTATATTGTCACTCTCCTTATTTAACTTATATGCAGAGTACATCATGGGAAACGCTAGGCTAGATGAAGCACAAGCTGGAATCAAGACTGCCAGGAGAAACATCAATAACCTCAGATATGCAGTTGACACCACCCTTATGGCAGAAAGAGAAGAACTAAAGCACCTCTTGATGAAAGTGAAAGAGAGTGAAAAAGTTGGCTTAAAGCTCAACACTCAAAAAACTAAGATCATGGCATCTGGTCCCATCACTTCATGGCAAATAGATGGGGAAACAGTGAGAGACTTTATTTGTTTGGGCTCCAAAAGCACTGCAGATGATGACTGCAGCCATGAAATTAAAAGATGCTTGCTCCTTGGAAGAAAAGGTTGGTATGACCAACCTAGACAGCATATTAAAAAGCAGAGACATTACTTTGCCACAAAGGTCTGTCTAGTCAAAGCTATGGTTTTTCCAGTAGTCATGTATGGATGTGAGGGTTGGACCATAAAGAAAGCTGAGTGCTGAAGAATTGATGCTTTTGAACTGTGGTATTGGAGAAGACTCTTGAGAGTCCCTTAGACTGCAAGGAGATCCAACCAGTCCATTCTAAAGAAAATCAGCCCTGAATATTCATTGGAAGGACTGATGCTGAAGCTGAAACTCCAGTACTTTGGCCACCTGATATGAAGAACTGACTCAATGGAAAAGACTCTGATGCTGGGAGGGATTGGGGGCAGGAGGAGAAGGGGACGATAGAGGATGAGATGGTTGGATGGCATCACCAACTCAATGGACATGAGTTTGAGTAAACTCTGGGAGTTGGTAATGGATAGGGAGGCCTGGGGTGCTGCAGTCCATGTGGTCGCAAAGAGTGAGACACAACTGAGTGACTCAACTGAACTGAACTGATACTGAATTGAGAAGTCTGAGGTCATGACTGGGTTCCACATGACAGTGATGAGATAATGGTAAGCAGATGGAAGAGAAGCTACATATTTGCCCTCCCTGGTAGAGCATATTAAGCCAACTACTCAGATATTAGTCCAGGTTCACTTTTCAGAGAAATAGAGTCATAAAGCCTGAGAAGGCTAGAATTGCAAATGCCCTTAGAGATCACCCTATGATGCTCAGAGAGGTGACCCAAAACCACAAAAGCCTTAGTCTTCAATCCAGTTCTGACTCCAGGTGCAGTACCATTTCTGCCTCATGATTGGTTGATACTTAGAATGGGAAAAGACAGAAGCTAGGTTAGCTCCAAAAGGGAAAGGGGATCAGGAAAGATCCAGCACATGGAATAAGGAACCAGTGAGGGGACTTCTGGGAAGGGTCAGACCTCTGGGCACCAAGAGGCAAAACCTGGGGGTGGGACCTCATCCTGCAGTGAACAGCACACCCTAAACGCAAACCTTATCAGAATAAACCAGCTCAACTGGTAACAGAACTGGCTCTGACTCAACAGGCTATAAGAACATGAACAAATTGACCCCACCAATTTTCTCAGCTTTCTTAGCTGCCTTGGGACATACACCGTGGGGGCCAAATGAGATTGTAGGTACTACTTATTTAAATTTGGATAAAATATATTTTAAAAATGTATTCCCAACATGAATAGATTCATCTTGGACATTTTCACTTCTGTTAAAGATTTGGGAGAGAAAATAGAGTTATCAGGGCTATTTAAAAAGGCAAGTAATTTTTTTGGTAACTAGTATTAATATTTTGATAAGGAAAGTACTGACATAGATGAGTCACAGATGCTGAACAAATTTTCAATGTCAGGAACTGGGAAAGCAAATAAAGTGGGATATCTTACACAAACCCAGAAAGGCTGATAATTCTTGAACAAATGAAGACGAGACAAGAAGGAAAAAGGAATAAAGATGGAGAATCCAGTCAGCAAATAAATCAGAGCAGTTCTGAGAAGCAGGAGGTACATCTCAAGGCCAGAGAAACTCTAACCTGGGAAGGAAGAGGGGAAGTCGCTCAGTCGTGTCCGACTCTTTGCGACCCCATGGACTGTAGCCCACCAGGCTCCTCCATCCATGGGATTTTCCAGGCAAGAGTACTGGAGTGGGTTGCCATTTCCTTCTTCAGGGGATCTTCCCCACCCAGGAATCGAACCCGGGTCTCCTGCATCGTAGGCAGATGCTTTACCATCTGAGCCACCAGGGAAAGTAACCAATAAAAACTTGCCAAACACTCAAAGTAGGCTTTCCCACCACCTGCCTTCACACTGGAGACGTCTTTGTCTCCACTACACAGAGGAAAGGGAAGGTGCAGCTCCAGAGGCACTGCATGGCTTATAAGCACTTCTGAGGCCAGTCACCAGAGATCCTGTGAGATTTCTTTTTCTGAGTGATCATATACTACTCCAAAGGACAATCTGGAGGAGAGAAAGTTGAGTTATACACAATGTGTCTAAAGGAAATACAGTAGAGATGTTAGGAAGGAGCTCAGACCCTGGAATCAAACTGACCAGGATTCATGACCCCTGAGAATCATAGAATTGACATGTGCTGTAAACAAGATAATGAATAGTGTTAATAATAAATATTCAGTAAATATTAATTGATTTCTTGTCTCCCTTTTTTCCACAAAATACTTCATTTATGATTAGAGTAAGTTTTGGACATGGTAAATTTGAGCTGCCTTTTGGATATCTAAGTGGGGTTGTCAGGTAGGCAAGTGGATACTAGGGTCTGGAATTTACAGGCAAGAAATGGTTAAGAAGTTGGGGGAAGAAGAAGAACCAACAAAAGAGATGAGAAAGGGTGTGGTGCCCAAAAAGCCCAGTGAAAAGAAGGTTGCAAAAAAGAAGGAACGATCAATTGTATCAAATACCGCTAATAAGAAAGATAATATTAATGTGGCAAGTCAGGGCAATTAGGCAAGGAAATGAAATGAAAGGCATACAAATTGGAAAGAAAGAAATAAAACTATCTCTATTCACAAATGATATGATCTTGTACATACAAAATCCCAAGGAATCCACTAAAAAATTAGAAGAATAAATAAAGGAGTATAAGAAGGTTGCAGAACATAAGGTCAGTATACAAAAGCAATTGTATTTCTGTATACTTGCAGTGAACAATCCAAAAGATATATTTTAAAAATTCCATTTACAATAGCATCAAAAAGAATTAAATATTTTAGGAATAAATTTAACAAAATGAGTGCAAAGCCTATACCTTAAAACTATAAAACACAATTGAAGGAAATTAAAGAAGACCTAAATAAATGGAAAGACCTCCAGTGTTCATGAATTAGAAGATTAATACTGTTGAGGTGACAATTCTCCTCCAAAATTCAACACAATTTCTATCAAACTCTCAGCTGCTTCTTTGCAGAAAGGGACAAGCTGAACCTAAAATTCATAAATGCAAGGAATCTAGAATGGCCAAAACAATCCTGAAAAAGAAAGGAGTTGAAAAACTCAGGTATCCCAGTTTCAAAACTTATGTGCATACATGCTCAGTCACTCAGTTGTATCCAACTCTTTGCAACCCCCTGGACTGTAGCCTGCCAGGTTCTTCTGTCCATGAGATTATCCTGGCAATAATACTGGAGTGGGTTGCCATTTCCTCCTCTAGTGGATCTTCCCAATCCAGGGATCAAACCTGCATCTCCTGCAGTTCCTGCATTGGCAGGTGGATTCTTTTACCACTGAACCACCTGGGACACTTACTACAAAGCTAAAAACAGCATAGTAATAGCACAAAGATAGACATACAGATCAACAGAATAGAACTGAGAGTCTAAAAGTAAACACTCACATTCATAGTCAGCTAATTTCTGAAAGGATGCTAAGACCATTCAACTGGGAAAGAATAGTCTTTTCAACAAATGGTGCTAGGATTAAATGGATGTGCTTTGTTTGCTAAGTCGATTCAGTTGTGTCCGACTCTTGGTGACCCCTATGGACTGAGCCCACCAGACTCCTCTGTCCATGGGATTCTCCAGGCAAGAATACTGGAATGGGCTGTCATTTCCTTTTCCAGGAGATCTTCCTGACCCAGGGATCAAACCCACATCTCCTGTATTGGCAGGTGAGTTCTTTACCACTAAATCGACTCGGGAAGCCCAATTAGCTGGATATCCACATGCAAAAGAATGAAATTGGATCTCTACCTAACGTCATATACAAAAATTAACTCACAATGGATCAAAGACCTAAATGTAAGAGCTGGATCTAGAAAACTCTTAGAAGAAACATTAGGGTAAATCTTAACAACTTTGGATTAGGCAATGATTTGTTACATAGGACACCAAAAGCACAAACAAACAAACAAAAAATACATTAGACATCAAAGTTCACAACTTTTGTGCTTCAGGACATCAGGAAAGTGAAAAGAAAACATACAAAATGAAAGAAAAACTTTGTAAATCATATGTCTGATAAACATCTTGTATCTAGAATATATTAAGAACTTGAAATCTTACAACTCAATAATAAGTAGACATATAACCCAATATAAAATAGGCAAAGTATCTTAATAGAACTCTCCAAATAAGATATAGAAATTGCCAATGATGACATAAAAAGATGCTGAACATCATTAGTTATCAGAGAAATGCAAATCAAAACCACAATGAGATAAGTCCTTACACACACTAGGATGGTCATAATCAAAACACAGGATATAATAAGTGTTGATGAGGATATGGAGAAACTGGAACCTTCATACACTGCTGATAGAAATGTAAAGTGCTGCAGAAAACAGTCTGATAGTTCCTCAGAAGGTTAAACATAGGTTTTATTTGACCCAGGAATCCCATCCTCAAGAGAAATAAAACACACATGGACACAAAAACTTGTTTCTGAATGTTCCCAGCAGCAATATTCACAATAGCAAAATGGTCTCAAATTTGTACATCCATACAATGAAATATTATTCAGCAATACAAATGAATGAAATACTGAGACATGCTATAGCCTGAATGAACCTTGAAAACATTATAATAAGTGAAAAAAGTGGGTCACTAAAGACATATTATATGATTCCAAAATAGGCAAATCTATAAAGACAGAAAGTAGATTAGTAGATTAGTGATTGTCTAGTACTGGGGGTGGGGGTGGGGGGGCGGGGTGAGTGGATAGGAATAATGGGGGAATTACTGCTAAAGTATACGGGATCGGGGAGAAGTGATAGAAATATTCAAAAATTGACTGTTGGTTGCCCAAGTCTGCTAATATAATAAATACCATTAAAGTGTATACTTTAAATGGGTGAACTGTATGTTATATGAATTATATCTTGATGAAGCTGTTATCAAAATTTAAAAAACAGCATATATATCTGCAAAAAATGAAAAGTCTAAATCAATAAGATATATGTACTCCAATGTTCACAATAGCATTATTTATAATAGCCAAGACATGGAAGCAACCCAAATGCCCAGATGATTGACTTAAGAAGATCACACACACACACACACACACTGGAATATTACCCAGTGATAAAAAAGAATGAAAAATCGCCATCTGCAGCAACATGGATGGACCTAGAAAATATTATGCTTAGTGAAATAAGTCCGGAGAAGGCAATGGCACCCTACTCCAGTACTCTTGCTTGGAAAATCCCATGGACGGAGGAGCCTGTTAGGCTGCAATCCATGGGGTTGCTAAGAGTCGGACACGACTGAGGGACTTCACTTTCACTTTTCCCTTTCATGCATTGGAGAAGGACACGGCAACCCACTCCAGTGTTCTTGCCTGGAGAATCCCAGGGACGGGGGAGCCTGGTGGGCTGCCGTCCATGGGGTCGCACAGAGTCGGACATGACTGAAGTGACTTAGCATAGTGAAATCAGTCAGACAGAGAGAGACAAATACTATACAATATTACATGTGAAATCTAAAAAATAACACAAATGAATGTATGTACAAAACAGAAACAGACGCACAGACACAGAAAACAAATTTATGGTTACCAAAGATGAGGGGAAAGGGGCAAATTAGGAATACAGGATTAAAATATATAAATTACTATACATAAAAGAGATAAGCAACAAAGATTTACTGTACAGCACAGGAAATTATACTCAATATCCTGTAACCTATAAATGAAATATAATCTGCAAAAAAAATCAGTATACTATATACTTGAAACTATTAATAATACAATATTGTAAATCAAGTAAACTTCAATTTTAAAAAGCTATACTAAAAGCAAGAAGTACAAAATTAATGTAAAGGCTAAAAACAAAGATACACTTCAAAAGAAAAACAGAAAGCAGTATACTAAAGTATCTCATTACTGTCTTTATTACTATAGTTTAAAAAAAAACCCATACTGGACATAATCTAAAAAGAAAAAAAGATGAAGCAGAGAATTGTTTGCAGTGGATAGACAAGAAATTAAAACTGTAAAGATGAGATAGAAGATTGTCTCTCATTTTCAGGCCTGATCAGGAGGTGCTTTTCCAACAAGGACCACGTGCCCACTTGCTGGCTGGCCAGTAAGTCAGAAAACAAACAGCCATCAGGGTTCTGCTGCCCAGAAGCAGCTGTTGGTCTGACCAGAGCAGAGTGATGAAGTACAAAAAGAGGAGGAAGGCTGCTTGGTTACCATGCCAGCAGCTCATTTTCTATCATGGAAGTATAAAGAATAGGAAATAGGTGAATTGTGTGATTCATAAATTGCAAAGAACATGTGTGCCTGAACAAAAAAAGCTTAAAATTGGAGGAGGGGAATGTGAAAATAATGCAGGAAATAATCCCAGGTCCCTGGAATATCAGGTAACATTTCATTAGCCTGACCCCTGGATGTCCAGGTGCTTCACCCTGGCCTTTCTCCTAACAAAATATGCCTCTCCCCAGTTCCGACTGAAATTGCCCAAATCAATAAAATGTCTATTGAGGTCCCCTTTCTCTCCCTGCATCACCCATTCCACCCTAGTTTTTTCAGTCGGTCATCTAAACACCTTAAAACTTGATATAATCTTGAACATCACTAGAATGCAAGTGAGATTGAGGGGCAAGGCTTTGATTGTCCCACCTACTGCCACACTCCTGAAGCACATCATCAACAAATAAGCTAACACAGAATGTTCAGTTTGTTGCAGGAACTCATAAAATATCTAAGGAATAGCTATTATTATGTTACTTTCTGTTTCAGTTAGCAACTCTACTTCTAGGAATTAATTCTATAGAAATAATGTATATGTGCACAAGTACTTAACAACAGTGACAGCACTGATGTGTTATCACTGTTCTAAGCACTTAACTTATTCTCTTAACAAGCCAGCAAGACTGGAACTATTATTAGCCTCATTTTATGGCTGACAAAAGTGAGGTTGGGGATATTAACTAACTTGTTCAGGGTCACATAGCTAATCAGCACTGGAGCCAAAGTTTAAAACCAGGCTGTCTGGCTCCAGAGTCTATGCTTGTGACCAGAGCACTATCCTGCCCTACGCAAAACCACTGTGAGTATCATTTATGCAAGGAACTGGAAAACCTAGACATCCAACAACAGGGAACTGCTTTTAAAAAAACAAAAATAGAGTATCATTCAACCACTTTAAATGAAGTTGTAGAACAGTTAGTAACATTAAAAAAATTGTTCAACAAAATGTTAAGAATAAAAATCTGGTTGAACACACACACTACATAACAGATAATCAACAAGGACCTACTGTATAGCACAGGGACCTCTACCCAATATTCTGTGATAACCTATAAGAGAAAAAATCCTAAAAAGAATGAATATATGTATAACTAAATCACTTTGCTGTACATCGGAAACTAACACAATTGTAAATCAACTATACCCCAATAAAATTAAAATATTTTTAAAATTAAAAATCACCCATAGAAAAAAAAATCCAGCTGAGACATATATTTTAAAGAAAAAAAGATCTTCTCCTAAATGTTAATAATGGTTTCCACTGTGACTTTTCCCTCACCTGTATTTTCTAAATATTCTACAATATATTCTTTTTACAAAAAAAAAATTAAAAGAAAATTTTTTAATTTAAAGGAAAACTAAAGGGAAATCATGCCCAAACCTGAACTAAAATTTCCCAACAAAAACATAAATAGATTGTGGTCCATTTGAAAAAAAACAAAATGAGGAAAACAAGATTGTGATGGTTAATGTTTTGTGCCAATTCAACCAGGATAAGGGATGTCCAGATAGTTGATGAAATATTATTGGTGGATGTGTCTGCAAAGGACTTTCCAGAAGAGATTAGCCTTTGAACTGGTAGACTGAGAAAAGATCCCTTTCACCAATGTAGGTAGGCAACATCCAATCTACGGAGGGCTTGCATAGAACAAAAAGGTGGAGGAAGGGTGAATCTTCTCTCTCCTTGAGATGGACTATATATCATCTTCTGCCCTCAGACATCAGAGGTCTTGGTTCTTCAGGCTTTGGACCACAAGACATACTCCACTGGCTCTTGTGTCTCAGGATTTCAGATTTGGACTGAATTATACCACTGGCTTTCTTGGTTCTCCAGCATGTAGACAGTAGACTGTGGGAATTCTCAGCCTCCATAATCAAGTGAGCCAATTCCAATAATAAATCTCCTCTTACAGAGAAGCAGAACCAATAACATATATATAAATAAATAATAAAAATAGATGTTATTGGTTTTGTTTCTCTGAAAAACCCTGACTAATACAAAGATTATTCACTTAAGTCTCAGCAAATGACCAGTGTTTTCCGAAATAAGTTTCACAAAACACTTGGTCTGTACATAACAACCAAAGAGGGTTCAAAACCATGAGGGAAACCCTCAGTTAGACAAGTTTATTGTATGACTTCTCAGAGGTTTTAATCTACCTATATATATTTTGAATCTTGGAGAGGAGTATAGCAGTTTTATATAGCATTTTTAAAACTCATTTTGGCTCAGATCTATTTTCCCACAGAGCACCTTGAGAAAATGTTTCTCAGAAGAGACTGGCAAATGGTAATTTACACAAAAGAGAAGCACCAGGACTGTTGGAAGAGGTTAAATCCAAGTCGATGCTTTTAAGGAAAAATGCAAAAGTGTGGTAACTTGCACAAAAAAAAAAAAAAGATGGGGGGACATAGCAGGATTTTCAGTTATTTAAGCAAAAGGAAGAAATACTAATAATATAAAGTGAGAGTTGGGGGGAATTCTGTGGGCATATCTATTTCCTGAGCTCTGCCTTTAAGTAGTTACTGGAGTGAGCTAAACAAGGCAAAATAAGGTATGGTGAGAGACCAAAAGTCTTCTTTCCCCAATTCTATTGACATATAACATTGTGTAAGTTCCAAGTGTATAATGTAATGATTTGATATATACTGTGTGAATCCCAGGGATGGGGGAGCCTGGTGGGCTGCCGTCTATGGGGTCGCACAGAGTCAGACACGACTGAAGCGACTTAGCAGCAGCAGCAGCAGTGAAATAATTACCACAATAAGGTAATACATCCATCACCACACATAATTACAACTTTCACTCTTCTGGTGAGAACTTTTAAGATCTACTCTTTTAGCAACTTTCAAGTATACAATACAGTATTGATAACTATAGTTACCACATTATACATAAGATCTCCAGAACTTGCTCTTCTTATAATTGGAAGTTTGTACCCTTTGGCCAACACTTCCCCATTTCCCACAACCTACACTCCCTGACAACCACTAATCTACTCTCTGAGAGTTCAGCTTTTTAAGACTTCACACATAAATGAAATCATAGAATCTTTGGTTTTCTCTGAGTTACTTCACTAAATACAATGCCCTCAAGGTTTATCCACATTGGTGCAAATGACAGGACTTCTTTCTTTTTTACAGTTGAATAATATTCCATTGTGTAAATATACCACATTTTATGTAGCCATTCATTTACTGACCAAAACTTGACGTTGTGTTCATGTCTTTGCTACTGCGAATACTGCTGCAATGAACCTGGAGGTGCAGATATCTCTTTGAGAAAGTGATTTCATTTTCTTCAGATACATGCCCAGAGTGTGATTGCTAGATTGTACAGCAGATCAATTTTTAATTTTTTGAGGAACTTCCATATTGTTTTCAATAGCAGCTGTACTAATTTGCATTCCTACCAATAGCACACAAAGGTTCCCTTTTCTCCACAGCCTCAGCAGCACTTGTTATCTCTCAGGGTTTTTTGTTTATTTGTTTGATAGTAGCCATTCTAACAGGTGTGAGGTGATACCTCATTGTGGTTCTGATTTGAGTCTCCCTGATGATGAGTAATGTTAAGCCCCTTCCCACGTACCTGTTGGCCATTTGGGTATCTTCTTTGGAAAAAATGTTCATTCAGGTCCTTTGCCCATTTTTAACCATTTTTTTCTGAGTTCTATGTTTTATATATTTTGGATATTAACCCTTCCTCAAATTTATGGTGTGCCAGTATTTTCTTCCTTTCATAGGTTGCCTTTTCATTTTGTTGATCATTTCCTTTGCTGTGCAGAAGCTTTTAGTTTAATGGAGTCCTATTTATTTTTTCCCCTGTTTTCTTCCAGGAGCTTTATGGTTTCAGGTCTTAACATTTAAGTTTTAAATCCATTTTGAGTTATATAAGATAGGCATCCAAGTTCATTCTTTTGCAGGTGAACATCTAGTTATCCTAATACCATGTGATGAAGGACTATCCGTTCCCCATTAAATACTCTTGGCTCCCCTGCCAAATATGAGTTGACCATATCCATGTGGATTTATTTCTGGGCTCTCAATTCTGTTCCACTGGCCTATGTCTATACCATACTGTTCTGATTACCACAGCTTTGTCACATACACTTGACCCTTGAACAATGTGGGGATTAGGAGTGCCAACTTCCCCCCACATGCAGTGGAAAACCCACATCTAACTTTATATCAGCTCTCCATATCCACAATTTCATATCCGAGATATGGAATCACAGATAGTGCAGTACTATAGCAGTTAGTGAAAAAAAAAAAAAAATTCACATAAGTGGACCCTCGAAGTTCAAACCCATGTTGTTCAGGGGCCAACTGTAGTTTGAAATCAGAGAGTGTAATGTTTCCAACTATGTTCTCCTTTTACAAGATTGCTTTGGCTATTCAGGGTCTTTTGTTGATTCCATTCAAATTTTAAGAATGTTTTCTCTATTTTTGTGAAAAAAGGCCATGGGAATTTTGATAGGGATTGCAGTGAATCTACAGATAACTTGGGGAATATGAACATTTTAACGCTATTCTTTTGATGCAAGAACACAGGACATCTTTCATTTGTGTCTTCTTCAATCTCTCTCATCAAGTTTTCAGTGTACAGATCTTTCACCTTCTTGGTTAAATTTATTATTAAATGTTTCATTGTTTTGACACTATTTAAAATGAGATTGTTATCTTTATTTCTTTTTCAGACAACTCACTATCAGTGTATAGAAATGCAACTGATTTTTGTATGTTGATTTTGTATCCTGCAAATTTACCAAATTTGTTTTTAAGTTCTAACAGTTTTTTTGGTGGAGTCTTGTAGGGTTTTTTATATACAGAACCATGTTATCTGCAAAGAGACAATTTTATTTCTTCCTTTCTAATTTGGATGCCTTTATTTCTTTCTGTTGCCTAATTACTCTGGCTAGAACTTCCAGTACTATGATCAAAAAGAGTAGTGAAAGTGGGCACCCTTGTCTTGTTCCTGACCTCAAAGGAAAAGCTTTCAAACTTTCACCATTCAATATGACGTTAGCTATGGGTTTGTCACATAGGGCTTTTAACATGTTATGGTATAATCCTTCTATACCCAATTTGTTGGGATGCTGAATTTTGTTAAACACTTTTCCTGCTCTATTAAAAAGATGTTATGGCTTTTATCCTTCATTCTATGAACACGGTGTATCATCTTTATTGATTTACCTTGAATCACCCTTGCACCCCAGGGATAAATCTCAGTTGATCATAGTATTTGATCCTTTCATCAGATCATATTTTACCAGATCATACATATACTGTTTGCTAGTATTTTGTTTAGGAGAAGGCGATGGCAACCCACTCCAGTACTCTTGCCTGGCAAATCCCATGGACGGAGGAGCCTGGTAGGCTGCAGTCCATGGGGTCACGAAGAGTCAGACATGACTGAGAGACTTCACTTTCACTTTCACGCATTGGAGAAGGAAATGGCAACCCACTCCAGTGTTCTTGCCTGGAGAACCCCAGGGATGGGGTAGCCTGGTGGGCTGCCGTCTATGGGGTCGCACAGAGTCGGACACGACTGAAGCGACTTAGCAGCAGCAGCAGTATTTTGTTTAAAAATTTTACGTTAATACTTGTCAGGGATATTGGTCTATAGTTTTCTTTTCTTGTAGTGTCCTTATCTCGCTTTGATATCAGGGTAATGCTGGCCTTGTTAAAATAAGTTTGGGAGTGTTTCATCCTCCTCGAGTTTTGGGAAGAGTTTGAGAAGGATTGGTGTTAATTCTTCTTTGAAATTTGGTAGAATTCACCAGTGAAATGATCCAGTCATAGACTTTTCTTTGTTGAGAGATTTTTGCTTACTGATTCAATCTCCTTAATTATTATTGGTTTGTTCAGATTCTCTACTTCTTGATTCAGTCTTGGTAGTTCATATGTTTCAAGGAATTTATCCATTTACTCTAGATTATCCAATTTGTTGGCATATAATTGTTCATAGTGGCCTCTTACAATCATTTGTATTTCTGTGATAACAGTTGTAATGTCTCCTTTTTCATTTATAATTTTGTGTTCTCTCTCTTTTGTCTTAGTTTAGCTAAAGATTTGTCAATTTTGTTTATTCTTTCAAAAAAACTCTTAGCTTCATTTTTTTCCTATTGTCATTCTAATCTCTATTTCATTTGATCTCTGCTCTAATCTTTATTAATTCTTTCCTTCTGCTAATTTTGAGCCTTGATTAAACTTCTTTTCTAATTCCTCCATGTGTAATGTTAGGTTGTTTATTTGGAGACCTGAAGCCTTAAATCAGATAAAGGACACAAGCCATACTCAAGGGAACAAAATGAGGAACTTCAATAGTGTCTAGGGAACACAATACAAATTCTTTAGTGACAAAGAAACATTAGGCATGAATGTTAGCACTATCCACCGCCTAAAACAACTATGGATGGAGCTTCTAGGAAATCTGGCAGGAAGCCTAATATTAATAAAAATTGAGCAATAGAGCATAAGACAAATCTAATTTAACTTGGTTTTTAATGCCAAAGCCTAGACCCTGCAGAAAAGAAAAACAAGTAAAGGGATATAGAATTGTTTTTACAAGTAGTTCAAACCCCTACGCAACAATTACATCTTCAGCTATACGTGCTTTGCTCATGCCATTTTCTCTGCCTGGAAGACATCTCCCTAACCTTACCACTTTCCATTTCTCTAACTCTTACTTGTCCTTTAGAATTTAGCTCAGGCATCTTTCCCCTTAGGATGTGTTCTCCAAAGTTGCAGTTTTACATGCTTTCTTTCATGACACCCTTTAAGAAACTAATAATTACTGCACACCTGCCACCTGGCAGGCACCTGATACATTTTTCCTTCATAACACTTTTTTGCACTGTAGGAAGACCATTTTCATTGACCTATTATCATTTTTTACCTTGCACCCTCTCCCACACATCTCAGAGCCTAGCCAGTGTGTCTGGGGATCTTTAGTGAATAACTCAAAGCTCCTATGAAGTACTAGGTGCTAGAGATTAAAATGATTCAGAAATTGTTCCTGCCCTCAGGAAGCTCATGAACTACAGAGAAAAGAGGAGATAAACAGTTATAACATACAATAAGATGAAATATGTGATAAATAATGGCATTGGTACAACAAACACATGAAAAGATGCTCAACATCACTAATTATTAGAGAAACGCAAATCAAAACTACAATGAGGCATCACCTAACCCTGATCAGAATGGCCATCATCAAAAAATCTACAAATAATAAATACTGAAGAGGGTGTAGAGAAAAGGGAATCCTCCTACACTGTCAGAAGGAATGTAAATTGGTACAGCCACTATGGAGAACAGCATAAAAATTCCTTAAAAAATGAAAATAGACTTACCATATGATCCAGCAATCCCATTCCTGGGCATATATCCAGGAAAGACAAAAACTCTAATTCAAAAAGATACATGTACTTTATCAATGTATCAAATGTATCAAAAAGATACATTTACAATAGCCAAGATATAAAAGTAACCTAAATGTCCATTGATAGATGAATGGATAAAGAAGATATGGTATATACATTTTTTTTCATCCTGTGAATATATATATTCATTAATATGTACAGAAATTTGTTAATTTTCCTTTTCCTTCCCTTTTTAACTGTATTTTGTTTCTCCATACGTTAACATCCATAAAATGTACGTATGTACATTTTTGCAGAGTTAACATCATAGAAAACTAGATGGCATCTAGCAGCTAATGGCATATTATGGCTTAATGGCAGTGTTTCTCTTTTTAAGTGGAAAATCACTGATAATGATGCATTTTACAAATGATAAATGTCTTTAAGACTTTTTCAAGGTAATAAATAGGTGCTGGTTGTAGTAAAAAAAAAAAAAAAGAAGAAGAAGATATGGTGTGTATGCGTGTGGGTGTGGGTGTGTATGTGTATATATACATATAGATATAGATATATAAGCTTCCCTGGTGGCTCAGCTGGTAAAGAATCTGCCTGCAATGCAGGAGACCTGGGTTCAGGCCCTGGGTTGGAAAGATCCCCTGGAGAAGGAAACGGTTACCCACTCCAGTATTCTGGCCTGGAGAATTCCATGGACTGTAGTCTATGAGATCGCAAAGAGTCAAATACAACTGAACAACTTTCACTTTCACATAGATCTCCATTATATGTGTGTGTGTGTATGAGTGTATACATATAAAACATTATATATATAACAGAATACTACTCAGCCATAAAAAAAAAATGCCATTTGCAGCAACATAGATGGACCTAGAGATTGTCATACTAAAAGTGAAGAAAGTCAGAGAGAGCAAGATAAATATCACATGATATAACTTAGATGTGGAATCTAACATTACAATTCAAATGAACTTATTAACAAAAGAGACATAGACTCACAGACACAGAAAACAAACTTATGGTCACCAAAGGCGAAAGGGTAGCGGGGAGAGACAAATTAGGAGTTTGGAATTAACAGATATACACTTCTATATCTAAAATAGATAAACAGCAAGGATTTACTTTATAGCACCGGGAACCATGGGGCTTCCCTTGTGGCTCAGCTGGTAAAGAATCCGCCCACAATGTAGGAGACTTGGGTTCGATCCCTGGGTTGGAAAGATCCCCTGGAGAAGGGAAAGGCTACCCACTCCAGTATTCTGGCCTGCAGAATTCCCTGATAGCTCAGTTGGTAAAAAATCCGCCTGCATTGCAGGAGATCTCGGTTCAATTCCTGGATCAGGAAGATTTGCTGGAGGAGGAATAGGCTATACACCCCAGTATTCTTGGGCTTCCCTTGTGGATAAGCCAGTAAAGAATCTGTCTGCAATGAGGGAGACCTGGGTTTGATCCCTGGGTTAGGAAGATCCCCTGGAGAAGGGAAAGGCTGCCCACTCCAGTATTCTGGCCTGGAGAATTTCATGGACTGTATAGTCCCTGGGGTCCCAAAGAGTCAGATACAACTGAGTGACTTTCACTTTCACAGGGAACTCTATATTCAATATCTTACAATAACCTATAATGGAAAAGAATCTGAAAAAGTATATATAACTGAATCACTTTGCTATACATCTGAAAATATCACAACATTGTAAATCAACGGTATTTCAATAAAAAAGAAAAATAATGGCATGGGCAAAGGAAGCTCTGATAAAGAAGAGGTTGTATGCACAGCCTTCATACAAAAAAACTCATTCAATGTCCTGAACCTGTCTTGCAACAAAGCTCAGCAAACATGCACCTTGGCCTTACAAATAGTCTGCATACCCGTCACTGTTTAGCTCAGTGAGAATGAGTGCTTTTGCACTTCATTTCTTTCTTTTTAAGTTAAATTGCATTTTAGAAGCTAGGTATTCTCCCTGTCCTGTGGCTGCCTTGACAAAGACAAAGTTGAGACCAAAGAAAGAGAGAGAGGCCAAAAGAAAATGCATGGCATCTGCAATCTTTACTCTGCAATTGTGTGTAGGTGTTGCAATCACTCTATTATTGGCCTTCAAGCAGCTGGTTCAGTTGGAAATCAAGTTTATGAACAGAACTGGTGCAACCATAAAGGATTTTTCCCCAGTGATTAAGCACTAAAATGATAGGTGTTAAATAAATACAAAGAAAAGAGAGAGCTTTGGGGGAGTCATTCTGTCTCTATCAGAATTCGAAAGGGAAAGCCAACTGACTGAGAGTGGGTGGGGAAGAGTCAGACTTCACTAGGTGGTGGTGTTCTGACTTCTGTTCTCAAACCATGATGACGCTCACCCAGCAAGTTCCTTCCAAAAGGGCACGGGCAAAATAGGAAAAGTACCTCCGCAGTTCATTCATAACCTTGAACGCCTTCCCCATGTGGGCAGGGTTGACAGTGATGGTCCTCTGGTTCTTTTCATCATCCCCAGTCTGTATCAGAGGCTGGGAGCTCGGTTTGATGCTGTGAACAGGAAGGGAGTGGGAGAGGAGAGAGAGGATCACATGTTGGCAAACTCATTGATCCAACTGTCACAAACCCATCCATTTGCCCACCCACCAGGGGCATCTCTGTCAGTCTTTTCCTTCACCACAGGCCCAGAAGGGAAGGAAATCACTGGGTCAGGAATTTCTTCAGGATCTTCCAGTGCAAAATGTACCCCTCAGACCCTAGTTCAGCTTCTTCCATCAAGCACTGGTGTGACTTTTTGGGAGGTCATGATGCTTATTCTCCATCTCTCCATCCCTAAAAGGGTATGGGGTGAGGGGAGACTAAGCACTGTACCCCACTCACTTCACAGGGATGTAGGTTCATTCAACAAACATTTAGTGGAGCTTACTACATGCCAAGCACTGTGTTTAAATTCAAGAGAAACATAATAGGTAAGTCACAGATCATGCTTTCATAACGCTTAGAGTTCAGAGATGGAGAAAGCCAAGTCAACATTTAAACATATCAGAGTATTATGATCTGATTGGAATTACAGAAGCACAAAGGGATTCCCAAGTGGTGCTAGTGGTAAAGAACCTGCCAATGCAGGAGACATAAGAGATGCGGGTTCGATTCCTGGGTAGGAAGATCCCCCGGAGGAGGAAATGGCAACCCACTCCAGTATTCTTGTCTGGAGAATCCCATGGACAGAGGAGCCTGGTACGCTACGGTCCATAGGGTCGCAAAGAGTCAGACACAACTGAGGCAACTTAGCGTGCATGCCCACACAGAAGCACAAAGGATAGGCAACTATCTCAGTGATGGCAGGCTGAGGAAAAAATTGCTAGAAGCTGAGGAAGAATACAAATCTTAAGGAATAGCAGAAATTAACCAGGTAAGAAGGAAGATGGGGAAACAGAGGAAACAATATGAACAAAGACCTAGAGAAAAGGAGTCCAGTGGAATCAGAGCACTACAAGTTCAGTAAAACTAAAAGTGGTCTTACAAGTGCCACATAAAAACAAAGCTAAGGAGTTTGGATTTCATTCTGAAACAATGAGAAACCCTCAGAGTTTTAAGAAGTGGAGCAGGAAGCAAGTGAATACATGTGTGCTTTAGGAAGATCACATTGGCCACAGCGTGGAGAAAAGTGGCATAAGAGTGAAAGCTTTGGAGAAACCATAATCCCATAGAAAGACAAGGGATTGTAACTGTTATAAAATGACTATATGTGGGTTAGGTGAGCAAGTGGTGACTAGCAAGAGGCACCTATAATCTCAAAGGCTTCTACACCAAAGACAAAACACTCATTCCTGTGGGATGCCAGCAAGGTGCTCAATCACTTCCAAGCAACAAGTCTCAACTTGATGGTGGGGTGGGAAAGAAGAATCAAAAAAATGAGCAAGAAAAGGACTTTCTCCCCAAACTGATAAAACTATTCAGCTCCAAGCCAAGTCTGGGACCTTGGAGTTATGTCTGTTTGGACCAGACTAAGCTTTGCCTTCTCACAGAAAACCAGAACCTTCTCCACTGGTGTAGATTTGGGGACCCACAGTTCACACCAACTCTAAGACACTGACAGTAACTTCCTTTGCCTTTCTCTAGTGGGCCTCTGTTGATGTAACCACGTAGCCTTGCAAACTGGCTCAACAAAGGGGTTGCTATGGTTAAGATAACGTTTCGGAGACCTGAGAGTCTCTCTAGATCTCACACTGGGACTGGTAACATTGGAACATTCCAATATAACCAGCATGCCAGAGCCACAGCTTGTCTAACCAGGACACTCGCCTCTACTGGCTTCCTTCCCACTTTTAGTTCAGCAGAAAAATGTAAGCCACAGACATCTGAACTGTGGGACTGTTTGCATTCTAGGTACAAAGAAGTTAGCTAAGCACAGGATGATAAATATCAAGGCAGAATCATGTGTTTAAAAACATTAAGAAAATCTCAAAACAGAGAAAGTTATCGAGGGAGGACTTAGTAAAAATTAAAAACTTCCTATTAAAAATCCCACAAGTATAATTTCTTTCATAACTTAAGTGTCCTTCCCTACTCCAGGCCAGATAGATATGTTTCTATTTTATACTAAAAGTTTAATGATTTTTCTTTTGATATTTAAGCCCTTATTTTATCTAATGTTGATTTTTATGTCACCATATGAAATATGGATCTAATTTTTTCCTGTAAGTTCCACTTATTGAATACTTTTTCTTTTTCCCTACTCACTTTGTTATGCCACCTTTAGACACATATCATAGAATGATAAACATAAAATGTCCTAATGAATATTCTTGTTATCTTTCTCATTCTAAATTTAAAACAGATGTTTGTGATGTTTCCTCATTGTATGTTAATTTTAGGATTTTTGTAGATGGCCTTTATCAAATTAAACTCACATTTTAATTTTAATCATAAATTATATTAATTTTATCAAATCTTTTTGTGAATCTAATGAGATGATCATATGGATGTTTCCCTTTAATCTGTTAATGTGGTATATGACATATTTTCTAATACTAAACTATATTTGCATTCCTGGAGTAAATTTAGAAACTGTAAAACACTGCACAAATATTCATTATAAATACTGTCTTCAAATTGCAGAGACTTAAAAGCCAGGAAGAGAAAATATCTGGTATTGATCAGAGAATAACTAAAGGTTTCTGACAGAAACTTTATGAGATTAGAGCTCATAAAGGGCCAGTGGACAGACATTACTAGTTCTATTTTACATATACGGGACAGATGTAGATCAAAGAGAGACATTCTGGAAGCACTGACAGCTCTCCTGTGACTAGTAACTGGGAAGCTTGCTCTTCCTTGTTGTGTTAGTCTTTGAATTTTCCAGTCTTCCAGGATGGCCTGGGTTAAGTTTTGCCTCCTCTGTGAAGTCCTTTGACTACTTCATTCCTAAGTGATCCCTGCCTCCCCTAAACTGTTGTGGTATTTCTGGCCTGTAACCCAACTGCACATAGGATACGAATGCGTTTGATGACCTTTTCATAGCACATATTTGAACACCCAGCCCCCCATGCTAGTCTCCATGTTCCTGGTAAGCAAGGACAATGTGTCCAAGGACTCTCAACAGTTTAGCCTGCCCAGCAGAAGGCCATGCCCACAGCAGGTCTTCATGACATATTTATTTATTTATTTATTTTGCATTGATTGATTTTATTTTTAAATTTTACATAATTGTATTAGTTTTGCCAAATATCAAAATGAATCCGCCACAGGTATACATGTGTTCCTCATCCTGAACCCTCCTCCCTCCTCCCTCCCCATACCATCCCTCTGGGTCGTCCCAGTGCACTAGCCCCAAGCATCCAGTATCGTGCATCAAACCTGGACTGGCAACTCGTTTCTTACATGATATTTTACATGTTTCAATGTCATTCTCCCAAATCTTCCCACCCTCTCCCTCTCCCACAGAGTCCATTAGCCTGTTCTATACATCAGTGTCTCTTTTGCTGTCTCGTACACTGGGTTATTGTTACCATCTTTCTAAATTCCATATATATGCATTAGTATACTGTATTGATGTTTTTCCTTCTGGCTTACTTCACTCTGTATAATAGGCTCCAGTTTCATCCACCTCATTAGAACTGATTCAAATGTATTCTTTTTAATGGCTGAGTAATACTCCATTGTGTATATGTACCACTGCATTCTTATCCATTCATCTGCTGATGGACATCTAGGTTGCTTCCATGTCCTGGCTATTATAAACAGTGCTGTGATGATCATTGGGGTACACGTGTCTCTTTCCCTTCTGGTTTCCTCAGTGTGTATGCCCAGCAGTGGGATTGCTGGATCATAAGGCAGTTCTATTTCCAGTTTTTTAAGGAATCTCCACACTGTTCTGCATAGTGGCTGTACTAGTTTGCATTCCCACCAACAGTGTAAGAGGGTTCCCTTTTCTCCACACCCTCTCCAGCATTTATTGCTTGTAGACTTTTGGATCGCAGCCATTCTGACTGGTGTGAAATGGTACCTCATAGTGGTTTTGATTTGCATTTCTCTGATAATGAGTGATGTTGAGCATCTTTTCATGTGTTTGTTAGCCATCTGTACGTCTTCTTTGGAGAAATGTCTATTTAGTTCTTTGGCCCATTTTTTGATTGGGTCATTTATTTTTCTGGAGTTGAGCTGTAGGAGTTGCTTGTATATTTTTGAGATTAGTTGTTTGTCAGTTGCTTCATTTGCTATTATTTTCTCCCATTCTGAAGGCTGTCTTTTCACCTTGCTAATAGTTTCCTTTGATGTGCAGAAGCTTTTAAGGTTAATTAGGTCCCATTTGTTTATTTTTGCTTTTATTTCCGATATTCTGGGAGGTGGGTCATAGAGGATCCTGCTGTGATGTATGTCAGAGAGTGTTTTGCCTATGTTCTCCTCTAGGAGTTTTATAGTTTCTGGTCTTACGTTGAGATCTTTAATCCATTTTGAGTTTATTTTTGTGTATGGTATTAGAAAGTGGTCTAGTTTCATTCTTTTACAAGTGGTTGACCAGACTTCCCAGCACCACTTGTTAAAGAGATTGTCTTTAATCCATTGTATAGTCTTGCCTCCTTTGTCAAAGATAAGGTGTCCATATGTGCGTGGATTTATCTCTGGGCTTTCTATTTTGTTCCATTGATCTATATTTCTGTCTTTGTGCCAGTACCATACTGTCTTGATAACTGTGGCTATTTACCATCAATGAAATCTGATCTGAAAACCCTCCACTTTGTCCCTGTGGGTGGTGGACAGTAGAGCAGAGTGGGGATGGTCTGCCCCAAACACTGCCCCCAACCCTAACAATCTTAAAAATGAAAGTTGGTCTTCAAAATTAAACTATAAATTAATACACATAAAATCTTATAATAGTTATGAGTTATAAACAAAAATACATAAACTGTAAACATTAGGCCCTCTTTCATGGCATGCCACCTCCCACAGCCTTTTCTCCTACCCTCCCCTCTCCTCTAAAGTCCAGATCTATATATCTAGTATCTGAACTGATTCCCCAACTTAGATTTTTCATAGTAACTTATACTAAACTGATGCTCCCCACCTTCTCTGAAGCTTGCTCATCTTTCTGTACTCTCTGTCTCAGAGTCATACCCAACTACCCACTCACCTACGCAAGGCAGAAGTTGGGATATCATTGGATGTCTTCTTCCCTCCCTCTCTCACTTCACATACTACCACAAGTCCCATCAGTCCTAGGTCCTTTAATGTCTCTCTACCCCATTCCCTAGTCACTGCCACGACTTCAGTCCAGGCCATCAGGATCTTACCTGGGTTGGTTACTACAGTAACTTCCTCCTCAAAGACTTCGGAATGATCTTTACAGAATGTCAGTGTGCATGGCACGTCCTATGTGAAACCTCTCACTGGTTCCTCACTGCATACAGAAGAAATCTCAGAGACCCAGCCTGGTGCTTCCTCATTTCATTGCTGTCCTGAAGACTTTTTGTTACTCAAGTACTAAAATATTCACAATTGCCTAAATATACCAAGCTCTTTTGCCCTATCCCCACCCATTGTCCCCTATGTCTAGCTCATTTTCATCAACCCTCAGACCTCTTGCTGACGGTCTCCCACTTTGCAGGCAGATTCTTTACTATCTGAGCCACCAAGGAAGCCCATTAGTAAAATAATTAGGAAGAGATGAGTCTTTACTATGTCTTTAATATAATTTATTAGTAAATCACATAATTTTTAAAATAAGGGCTGTATTTAAATGACTGACTCACAAAATCCTTAAAAATTTAGCAAGCAGCTCTAGCAAGTGGGTGAATGCTGGTTCTTGCATACCACTGCCCACCCTAGATTTTGAGCTCCATAAGAACCAGGATGGTATCTTATTTCCCTCTATATTATCAGCCTATGGCACATGGCAGGTACTCAGTAAATTATTATTGAGTAACTGAATGGACGGACAAGTAAATGAGGTATAACTACCAACTGTCCCATCTTTTCTCATATCCTCTAAAATAATTATAGCTTTATCCCTCTCAACTTCCCTCTCTGTCCTTCCCCAAAGGAGGTGGTAGGGGGAGGGGAGGAGCTTTCTTAGCCAAACTAGTTTCCTGCATTGGTGATACAGAATCAGGAAGCTCTTGACAGGAAGCGGGGTGGGCAGGGGTAGAAGAGAAAGTCACACTCCTCTAGAGAAGAAGGAAGAAAGCAAGAAGAGCTACTGCCTGTTGCATTAGTTCTTAGGCTCTTTCCATCACTAAGAAAAATCCAGGCAATGAATAGAAAGGACAATAGCATGCATGTCAGCAAAGCAGGAGAAATAGAAACCTCTGAGCATCTAACTGTCCAGAGGTGTTTGGGGAATCTGCCAAATGAGGAACTCTGGAGCATCCAGGGTGTGAGAGAATGGAGAGGAGAGGAAAGGGGAGTCTAAGAAACACTGTTGAGAGTTAAGAACTGCATCCCTGCTGAAAGTCTTCAAGAGATGCAAATAAAGTTCAGGCAGCATGGGCCACACTGATAGAGTCCAAACGCATGATGGTCAAGCTATAAATGAGACAGAATAAAGAGAGGCAAAGTCACCTACAGGGGTCAACACAACTCTGTGAGTTGGAGGAAGGCTATGCCGAATGCATTAAAATCCCTCAATAAAGAAAATGTCCTTTAAAAAAAAAAAGGTAAGAAAATTTCCTTTAGAAAGGGAAATTGAAAAACAAGAATCAGGCTGAGAAAGCTCTTGGTCCAGCTCACCCCACACTATGGAAGAAATTATCTAACCATCAGATAATCATTAGGTTCAGCCTCATGTCAGATCCCTGCTGTGGAACTTGAAGCCTATAAACACTCAAATGACCTTACTCATTCCCAACTCCCAAATGCGGCCTCTTGATCAAGTTGGCTTCCCTTGTGGCTTTCCTTTAGGAAGCAAGAAAGTGTGGTAGCAGGCCCTCAGGAACACTGTGCCAGTAATACTTTTCATCACAAATTAATAAAATGACACTCTGACTGTTGTACCTCAGTTTCTCATGATGAGTTCATCAGCATGACTCCACTTCTTCAGGTCTGGGCGGCAAAGGACAAGAGAAAATTTTGGAACCTACCGGGCTCTGGGTAAACTAGCTCTGGGAGAACTAGCATATTTCTCAATCCTAAAGTTCAAGGCCAAAATGACCCAATTGAGATTTCTGCATCTGGATGAATGAACGACCTGGCACTTGAAGATACCCAAGTAACAGGACTCAGGGTGTGATAGTGCCGCCCTGTCCTCAAGGAACACCCCCACACACAGACTGCTACAGAGCTCCATATTCTCCTACTTTTTCACTTGGGCCACCTCAGTTTAAGCATCAGTTGATTCCCCGCAACAGGCCACATGGACCCAGGGAAGATAATGCATCAGTAAGCTATGGTTCCTGGGTAGTAACAGTTAACAGTTTACTGAAAGCTTACTTTACCTCTACTATCTCATTTTATCTTCAGAACAACCCTATAAAGTATAACCTCCTCAGGCACTGAGATAAAACTTGTCCAGAAATCCCACATAACTACTAAGTGGAGAACTGACACTCCAGACCCATGTCTAATTCACTCCAGGGCCTATGCTCTTCATAGCAATGTCCACTGTCTTGGGATAATGTACACAGCCCAACAGGCCAAGGGAGACTCAATCCTTATGATCCACTCCCTGAGGTTCTTCATGGTGTGGCCAAACTAAGCCAATGAAAAAGACTGAATCCCCTAGGACCTGTGCCATGGCACTATTTCACTTCACTGATTGTGGGGAACTACAGTATGTACTGGAGTTAATATTATTAATTGGACAGAACTCAGACAAGCCTGCCATGATGCATCAAAGCTAGTCAGCAGCTGCTGCCATTCTTGTAATGTGCTCTTTCATAAACCAGTTCAAGAACAGGTATGTTACTAATCACATTCCTAACAGTCCAATTCACAAATAGCTTCCTTCCAAACCAAGAAGGCAATCACTTCAGCAGGCTGGGTAAAAATGCAAAGTATAAGAAAAACATGAGTTCAGACAGACAGAATGAAACAAGGGGAGAGAAAGACTGAAAGAAAACACAGCCCTCATTATGTGGCCTTTTGGAAGCCAAACTTCTATTAGGTTTGAATAGGACAGCTGAACTCTTCCATGTGTGTGGTTTTGATAGAGTTTACAATAGACTTTCACAAGTTAAAAAGAAAAGTCCATGAAAGCAGGGCTGAGAGTCTGAAAACCCTTTTAAATTATAAAAAGTTAGAGATTTGTAACTTGACCACCACTGAACTTGATAGAGAAAAAAATTTAAGAACAAAACATGTTCAAGTTATTTTTTACACAGTGCATCAATGCTCTTTTCAGTCTAACCTAGTTTCAAGGTTTATCCAGAAATTGAAAAAAAAAAAAAAATTAGGTCAATTCTATGATGGCAAATTTCATCAAATAAAATACTTGCTTTAGAAAACTTACCCCAAAATGTTCTTGTATAGATGTGTCTTAACAATATAAAACCTAGCAAGCAGCAAAAACCTAAAAGCTCAAACCTGGGTATGGGGAAATCAAGAGGTTTCTTCCAACTGACTTTGTTTTCTTGCAGTTGAAAACCTTGCTTCACCAAAAATTATTTCCAAAATGGAAAGTTTGGTTTCAATTATCATGGTTGAAATGCACATATGCTTCAGGCGGCAGTGATGCCCAAAAATTTCTACAGAAGTTTCCACCCATGCCTTCTATGGGTGGGAGAGGGCTGAGAGGAAGAGAAAGCCTGGGGCGCTGAACACTTGCTCTTCCCTGGGTCTTTCCAGGGATACACTGGGTGTTGTAAACTCAGCGTTTGGAGAGACTTAGCTGCCTACATCATGTTTTTGTTTTTGTTTTAATAAGATCTGTTCCTGATCAAGGATGGAAAAATAAGCTCTCAGGGTTCTAGGAGCAGGCTGTCCTCCATAAGGATGAGCCATTCTCTCTCTTAGGACTGCTCTCATAAATTCAAGGCACAGTGTTGGGCACACAATGCCCCTTGCAATAAGAGGCATCCTGATGCTTCTGATAAATAAAACCACCACAATTTTAATAAAAATGGACAGCCAACATCCCCCTTTTGTGATGCTTCTTCTAAAAGTTGTGGTTCTCTGCAATTCTTGTGAATATCCCAGAGACTATGCCTGGAAATTTTTTTAACTGTGGTAAAATACATGTAACTTGAAATTTACCCTTTTAAGAATATAGTTCAGAGGCTTTAAGTATGTATATGTTCTTGTGCAACCATCTATTTCCAGAACTTTTTCATTTCCCTAAATTAAAACTCCATGCCCATTAAGCATTTCTCCCTCTCCCCAGACCCTGGCAACCACCAGTCTACTTTTTGTCTCTATGAATTTGACCATTCTAGATACCTCGTATAAGTTGGGAATTTACTGTAATCCATCCACAAGGCTAATTTCTAGAACTTAAATGAAATCCCAGTAGCCAAGCTACTGTCATTTTCAATGTGTTCTACACACACACACACACACAATTTGTCACTGTAGTGATGTCATGGCTCCAAACCACCAAGGCATCTGAAGCCTCAGGGTGTCTATAAAAAAGAGGACTAAGGTAAGGCTTCCTAGGTGGCACAGTGGTAATGAACCTGCCTGCCAATGCAGGAGATGCAAGAGACTCGAGTTCAATTCCTGGGTCAGGAAGATGCCCTGGAATAGGGAATGGCAATCCACTGCAGTAGTCTTGCTTGGAAAATTCCAGGTGTCTTGTGGGTTACAAATCCATAGGAATCAGAGTCTGACAGGACTGAGCACACACGTGTGCGCACACACACACACACACACACACACACACACACACAAGTGCTGATGAACCCTACAAGAGGAAGTGCTAAGCCCTATGTGGTATCTCACTGTGAGGAGACAGTTCAGATGGATGCAAGATGATGACCTGATAGCCTCTTAATTTTCTCATGGGAATGGTCCCACAAAATCTGCTTTGGATTATAAATATATGAAGGCCTTGAAATAAGCCTTGGTTAGTATCCAAGAACAAATCATGGAGTACAGCAGGGTAATAGATGAACACTAACAATAATAGCAACTACCATTTACTGAAAACTTACTCTGTGCCAGAAAAACTTACTAAGTGTTTTATCTATATTGCCTCCTTTGATCTTCACAACAACTCTATGAGATATGGATACTGTCTCTCTACATCAAAAAGAAATATTAATTCTGAAAAAATGTGACACACTCAAGGTCAAGTTTATGAAATAGATTCACCGCAAACTCTATGTTACCCCTAAGCCCATGTTTTAATTAATAGCCTTTTAAGGTAGAAGTTATTTTCAAAACCTCATGGCAAAGAAAGAAAATTGTTCATTAGAAATCTCTTGGCTGAAAATTCTTAATGCTTAAAAACAGCCCCAATTAAGCTTTATCAGGTTAAATGTAGAACAAGACTTAGGATCCCTCCAGTCTCTGGAGGTCTGACATGTGATCCTAGGCCAGTCACCCAGTTTCTCTGGCCCCAAGTTTCCCAGGGAACTTGTGAAAGAAGCCTACTTCCTCCTTTTCTCCCCTACCTCAAAGCATTCCATGGGGTCAATTACCCATGCTGAGATAATAAGGCTGATAGCCAAGGATGAACCTACTGGCCAGAGGTTTCAATTGCCTCTTGGAGAGGCAATTTTTAGTTACTGGAGCTTCTCACAAAAGTCAGCTAATCCGCAAATAATTATCTAATACCTACTATGTGTCCAGCCACACTGTAGATAATGTGGAGTATTCAGAGGTACAAGCAACATTCTTGTCCTTGAGGACCTATCCCCCACTATGGGAACTTACAAGATATATGAAACAAAAGCACAAAAACATCTTGTGGGTGGGCCTGTTATTCAGTACCCAACTATGAGATTCAAACTAGAAGTAATGAAATTAGGAAGAACATCTGCCAGAACCAGAAGAGCTTAAGTTTCCAAGACAAAGTGGAATTTTAAAACAGCCTTGATAGATGAATAACTTTTGGAAAAGTGAAAGCAAAAGGCATTCCAGGCGAAAGAAACTCTGGAAGCTAAGGATCTGAGTCTGGATGTAGTAGTGCACAGGATGAGCAATCACAAGAGAGACCCATAGATCTCTCAGTAGGGGTATATGAGTGAGCAGTAGGAATGGAGACTGGAGCCAGATTTCAGAAGACTTGAATGCCTGGCAGGGTAAGCTGGTCTTAGAGTGGGAACAAAAGGTAGTGAGCTCGGTGACCTGGTGAACACTGGAAGCTGCAAGGTTTGGATTTCTCTGCTTTTGATAGAAGGAAAGCAAAAGAACACGTGTAAAAACTAGAGGTTGCAATGCCAAAAACCTCAGCCATCCCAGTTGAAAGGCACCAGAGTGCTGAAGAACAAGAGAGCTCCTAGGAGGCCAGGGCTCATTACATTTTGGAACATAAAACTGAGAACATAGTAAGTACCCCAAAATGCTTGGGAAGCAGTGTTCTGATCTACTGTTGCTAGTCTCAAATGGACCTTTCAGTCCTAATATATAAGCAAACAGGCTTGATCTAGAATCTCTAAACCTCCATTCATATCACCCCTGCCCTCTGTTAGCTACTAGACCAATAAGAGAAGGTGAGGACACTGTACACTTCTGCCCTAAGGAAGCAGGCTTTCAAATGCTCTGTCACCCAGGGGGCTACACAGAATCCAACACTAAGCTCCTGTTGCAAAGGACACTCAAGGAGAGACACTCAACCAGCAGTACATTCAGTCTAAAAAGTCCCAGTTCTCTTCCCAGGAGTTACGTCAAGAGAGACAGCCCCTGGGGGCCTCTTCAGACAAGAGGACACTATGCAATCCTGCCAGTCCTAATGGGGTTTAGAGAGGTTTAATGACATCATTTGCCCCCATGAGATGTAAGACTGGGGACAATCCATGCCAAAGAAATTGTTTATTGAGGTACACTCTAGGCATTGCTGATTTAGTTGACCTGTTACCCTTTAACCAGCTGGTCACCACCTGAATCAAACTGGCGACTCAGAGCACCAGCCCTCCTCCCTCAGGGGTCCACTGGCTCTTAGTCTTCTCACCTCAAGGAAAAGGCAAGCCTCATTCTCCACCAGCCGCAGACTCACAGAATGAAGAAGAGACGTTTTGGCACACAGAGAAGTGACCCGCCCCTGCACCACACTCAGCACCTTCACAATTAACGAATCAGAGCCTCAGATAACAGCCTTAAAATGTATTAAAATGCATGGGACTGCCAGGAAAAAAATCTCTCGCTAGTTAGATCCAGCTCAACAGAAGTACTGAAATTCCCTTCTGGTAATTTCTATTTCATAAACCCCTGATGAAAGGAGCAACAGTTTCTCTAAAGAATATAACTTCCACTATCATTAGGAAACTTTTCAATGCAAATGGAAAGTTCCGAGCAAGTGTCACCTGAATGGATTTCTCTCCTTCTTACTTGAACTTGTGTGTGCATACAGGTATACAAACACACACATACACACACTTCTAGGAAAGACATCAGCTTGGCATGCTTGTTGACAACTTGAGCAAGTACTCTATGCCAGGTCAGCCCTGCTATAACATGAAAAAACACCCACCAAAGAAAAAACACCCCGGGGAAAGTAGCCAGGAAAGGGAAACGCCTCCTTGAAACAGCCTGATACAGCCCATGCTGAAACTCTTCCCAAACACCAGTCAGGAAGTCACTTCTTTCAGGGTGCTCCACTGCCCTGCAAACCCAGACCTGTCTCTGCAGAAGCCAGATCTCTGGGGAAAGGGGTTTCCCTGGTCTGACTCTGCCGCCGGCTGGGATCCATCAGTGACCAGGTCTTCCAACCCTGTCTAACCAACGTCAATACAAAAGCTGGTGGCTGCAGCGTGAGTGCGTGTATACATACAAAAACACACATACACACACACTTATACACACATACATACCTTTCCCCGTCCATTGTGTGAGGCCCAGCCGGGGTGGCAGCTGCTGAGCTGTGCCTGTACCGGAGGATCCTAGCTCTGTTCTGCTCGGTTCTCCCAGCCAACCAGCAGGAGATCTGATCAGCAGCAGTGATTCAGCATGGCTGCAAATGAAGCCACCTCCCTCTCGATCCTCCTTCCTCTGACTTACTCTCGGCAGCTTCTACCGCAGAATCAGCAGCAGCAGAAAACGTCTTACCCAGAGCTCCCTGCAGCCCTTTCAGCTGCTAAAAGCAGCAACCCACTTGCTCCCCCTCCCCCGCAGGCTTGCTGCTCCTCCGTCTCCTAGGAACAGCGCAGCAACAGCAACCCAAGTGCAAGGCCACCTTTCCAGCCGCTTCCACATCTGCCCAGGCATCCCCAGGCGACCAGCCGACCCCAGTACCTCCTGCCTCCTCTGCCTAGACTGAAAAGACTTGGGCAGTTCCTCACTAGCCCGAGAAATATTGGTCCCCTCCTCCTCCCCTGCCCGCATAGGCTGTGAGTCTGTCAGCCTGGCCAGATTGCTGGAATGAGGAGGCCCCTCTGTGGCTTCCAGTGGACTTTATCCACCTGGGGAAATTGACTTGTAGGTCACAGCTCATTTTCCAATTCCTCCTCCCAAACTCTACAGCAGCTCTCAGAGTCTGATAGATGAAGAGAAGTTAGGGTAAAAGAGCCTGATGGAACCGAGAAGAATACAGAAGTAAGAAAAAGGGGAACTGAAACAAATACTATTTGACAGCAAGAGGCTAAACTGCAGTAAAGCCATCACAATAGGACCACATGCATTTATTTCCCCAGGCCATAAAGAAACACCACAAGTCCATAGCACAACCCTAAAACACCTTCCTAAAGTCTCTCATGTTAAAATCTGACTTACGCTGTAGCTCCAAGCAGTCAGTCTCCAACTAAATCCCCCATCTCCAGTCAAAGACCTCTCACACCCTGGCATCTCCAATTGCCTTTCAAGCCTCAATTCTGACCCACCTATGCGAAAACCTAATGTAGGGGGCATGCTGGAGGCTGGTCTGTACCTCATAGCCACAGTCAAGGGGCATAATTGGGGCAATCAGCCACTGGTGTTTGCGTGTTCAGTCCCTGTCAGTTGTATCCGACTCTGCAACCCTATGGGCTGTAGCCCACCAGGCTCCTCTGTCCATGCAATTATCCAAGCAAGAATACTGCAGTGGATTGACATTTCCTCCTCCAGGGGATCTTCCCAACTTAGGGATCAAACCCACATCTCATGAAGCTCCTGCACTGGCAGGAGGATTCTTTACCACTGAGCCAACCTGGGAAGCTTAGCCACAAAAATGGGTTAAGAAACTTCCTTGATGCCTCAGAAAGACCACATGTGAGCATCTCTATTCTTGGAATCCTCTGTGTCACGTCTCTGCTTTTCAAGACCCATATTACCACTAGCTGAGTGACTTTCAGTAAGTATTTTCCCTACTCTCGACCTCAGCCCCTCATCCATAACGTAGGGTCAAACTCTAGAGTCCCTTTCAGCTCTAAAATCACATGACTCTAAAAATGTCTTAAATGTTCCATTTTCCTTCTCGTTAGCCTGTAAGATTGTTTAAGAAGAAATTTTTACTTGACTGTAAAGTTTTGAGGGGGATTTAAGGAAGATAATATGAAGTATGTGAAAGTATGAGGGATACTTGCTCCTGCTATTGCTGCTGCTAAGTCGCTTCAGTCATGTCCGACTCTGTGCGACCCCAGAGATAGCAGCCCACCAGGCTTCCCATCCCTGGGATTCTCCAGGCAAGAACACTGGAGTGGGTTGCCATTTCCTTCTCCAATGCATGAAAGTGAAAAGTGAAAGTGAAGTCGCTCAGTCGTTCCCGACTCTTAGCGACCCCATGGACTGCAGCCTACCAGGCTCCTCCATCCATGGATTTTCCAGGCAAGAGTACTGGAGTGGGGTGCCATTGCCTTCTCCATGAGGGATACTTAGTAAACCTATTATAGTTGTAATTTTGACCTGTTAAATTTCTTCACTGCCAGAAAGACTTGAGACCATAATGAGGGAAGCCAGACACTGAGGTAACAGAAACTAGGAATAACTTAAACTTTACACAGCCTCCTGAACTCAAACTGGCTAGCATGTTACTCTCAAAGATTACTCCCCACCTCTGACATCACAAAGTCCTCTTAAATAAGGCCATTAGACCACTACCCAACTCATTCTTTCTCAAGTGAGAAGGGGCTCAGGAGATTTTATTTACACCCTACAGCCCTGTATCACTACTTCTTCCTTTCACAACAATACCCCTCCTATCTTTCTCCCTCTGCCCCTTCCTCTTCTAATCAGCCTTGTGGCTCTGCTCCAGATATTTCCTCTTGAGGTGAATCATAGGGACCAGAAATTTAACATCACAAATAAGGAATATGAATCCCAGAATCCATGCCAGAGTGCAGACATCAACCAGGAAGACGAGTGGATGATTCATAAAAGGGATACGGGACTAAGATAAGTCTCTCACAACTTCATACCCCTAGTTACAACCTCACCATATAGGAAAGGGGGGGGGGGGGGTGGCGAGTGTCACATGAAACAAACCAGAGAGAAATTTTTTGAAGATCAGAAAAGTAAATACTAAAGGACCAAGCATATTTCAGGTCTCAATATATTACAACTCTTGAGAGCCAGTATAAAATCTTTACACAATTTCCTTGCAACCTACTTTTGCAGTGCTAACCAACGTCACCACAATGCATATGTTGAAGCCATACTGCTCTCACCTGCACATTATCCTCCACTCTATCCATGAGAGAGAAGCTGAACAGACTTCTCGGAGAAGGGCATCAAGAAAAGAAAGGCAAAGCCAGGGTCAGAGCTGAACCAAGAATCAAAGTCTCCAGACTCCTGGCACAAAGTTGCCATCAGAAGCTCCTCTACTATCAGTGATATACTTTACACTTTACACTTTATTATCCAAGCCTTCTCTGGGCCACAGGCTTGCTCAAGGCCAACTGTCCTAACTGGATTTCAGATTAAGGAGAGTCACTATTAGATTCTTGCAATAGAGGAAAGCCAAAGGAACCAAAGTAGTGCCTTCCTGGAGGAAGAGGTCCCATGTTTGGAACTTCCAGCAGTAGGGTCTCACCTCCTTGCTGGGCCTCCTCCCCATACCCAAAGCTTCTCCCATAGCCTACCAACAGTCCCCACCTCTCCATTCCAGAACCATTTACCCAACCATGTACATCAACTTTGTTCAGAACCTTCCAGCTCTGTGTGGCTGAGGAAAAAAATCATGTGAGGAGAAGAAACTTTATAAGTAGGTTTGGTCTAGAGAGTTCTTTTTTCCACACTCTATCTATCCACTGGGAGCCTGTATAGCACAGCTTACCTGGAGGCAGTAAGCACGGCCCATCAGTCTTCCTTCTAAGTGTTTTTTCCTTCTTTTCTTGCTTTTATCCTCCTTCTTCAAAGCCTCACTCTTGCCCAGAAAATCCCATGGGCAGAGGAGCCTGGTAGGCTACAGTCCATGGGGTGGGCAAAGAGTCAGGCATGACTGAGTGACTTCACTTTCACTTTCAAAGCCTCAGTTCCTCACAACTGCAGGCACCAGAATACATACATGTGCATCAAAGCCATCTGGTTGAAAGTATAGGCATCAGGGGATCAAAAGACATAAGGAAACTTTCTAGGCTTATGGTAGTGCTCCATATCTTGACTGTGACGATACAATTGCATACAACTACTACATTTTATCAAACTAAACACTGAAGGAGGTGAATTTTGGCAATTATACCTCAATATACCCGGGAAAAAGAAAAATACCACAGTACCAGGCTCCACCACACATCTATAGAACTGGGACCAAAGGAGCAAGAATTTCAGCAAACTTCATCAGTTCAGTTCAGTCGCTCAGTCGTGTCCGACTCTTTGCAACCCCATGAATTGCAGCACGCCAGGCCTCCCTGTCCATCATCAACTCCCGGAGTTTACCCAAACTCATGTCCATCGAGTCGGTGATGCCATCCAGCCATCTCATCCTCTGTCGTCCCCTTCTCCTCCTGCCCCCAAACCCTCCCAGAATCAGGGTCTTTTCCAATGAGTCAACTCTTTGCATGAGGTGGCCAGCGAACTTCATAGGTGACACTAATGCACAGCTAAATGGAAAGCCCACAAAGAAAAGAACTCAGGCCATTAGAATCAGTCAGACCAGGCTCTGAATATACTTACCAGAAATATAACCCTTAGCAAGGTACAAGTCTAAATTTCCTCATCTGCAGAAAGAAGATAATAATGGATAATAATAGTACCTACCCCCCAGGGTTGTTAGGTTTCAAGGCTATCAAGCACTTAGCAGAGAGCCTGGACTGTAATAAGCACTGAGTAACCATTAGCAGCTATAATTTGCATTGCCTATGCCAATGCTACCAAACTATAGCTCTGTGAGTCCTTAGTTTTGAGGTCGAGAAGTCAGACAGGGTACCTTGTGCCAGGAAGCATAGCCCAGGGCCTCTCCTGGAGTTATTCAGTGGTCCCTATTACCAACAGGTCACCAAGGACCAGGCAACACTAAAGTTAAATTAAGGCCCACCCACACCTGTATCACCAAAACTTCCCCTCAGATTCCTGACTACTTTATGAGTAGACTCTTCCTGTAGCTGCTTAGCAAGCCCCCAGCACAGCAAGCCAGGCAAAAAATGAAAAGGAACTCAAGGTCCAAAAAAGTCAAAAGGTAAAGAGAACAGCGTCTTATCCAGAGATGCCTGGCTTCCCTCAGGACTCCTCCTGTGAGGGAGAAGAACCCGTGCCCTGAACATATTCAAGAGAGTAATCACCTGTGGCATGTTATGTTGCACTTTAAAGCTTACAAAGTTCTTCATGTCCCTCAACTCCTTGGACTTAAGATAAAACATCCACTGAACAGTAATAACAGCTCCCATCCCTTGACCTTTTACTCTGGGCCAGACTCTGTATTCTTGCCTGGAGAATCCCAGGGACAGAGGAGCCTGGTGGGCTTCTGTCTATGGGGCCGCACAGGGTCGGACACGACTGAAGCGACTTAGCAGCAGCAGCAGACTCTGTATTCAAGACTTTACATGTAGCCCTCTCATTTAATCCTCCCAATAACCCTGTGTAAAGCAACTATTATCCCTGTTTTAAATTTGAGGTACACATAAATGCAACAAATTTTTGTATGTTGACTTTGGATCCTGCCAACTTTACTTAATTTTATTAGCTCTGATAGTTTTTTGATTGAACCTTTAGAGTTTTCCATTAACATATATAGTATCACCTGCAAATAATGGTAGTTTTACTTCTTCCTTTCTAATTCGGATGCTTTTTACTTCTTTTTCTTGCCTAACTGCTTTGGCTAGGACTTCCAATACTATGTCAAATAAAGGTTGCAAGAGTGGGCATCTTTGTCTTGTCTGTGATCTCACCTTTGAGTACGTTAGCTGTGGACTTGACACATATGGCTTTTATTGTGCCGAGTTACAATCTCTCTACACTCACTCTGTTCAGAGTTATCAACATAAACGGATGATGAATTTTGTCAAATGCTTTTCCCGCTTCTATTGAGATGATCATATGATTTTTACCCTTCATTTTGTTGATTTGCTCTTCCACAATGATTGATTTGCTGATATTGAAACCTGGAATAAATCTCACTTGATTATGCCAATGATCCTTTAAATGTATTTCTGCATTCAGCAATAATATTGCCGTTAATATTTTGTTGACAACTCTTGCATCTATGTTGATTGGGGATACTGGTCTACAATTTTTTTTCTGGTGGCATCCTTGTTTTGGTAACAGGTTAATGCTGGCTCCATAAAATGAGTTTAGTAGAGTTCTCTCCTGTTAAAACTAATAAATTCAGTGAAGTTAAGAGGATATAAAAATCAATACAAAAAAGTCTACTGTGTTTCTATATGCTAAAAATTAAGTATAAGAAAGAGAAATAAAGAAAAATACCACATTTATAACTGCATCCAAAAAAAAAATCCCCATTACCTAGGAATAAATATAATCAAGGAGATTAAAGACCTATATATTGAAAACTACATTAATGAAAGAAACTGGAGAAGATACAAATGAATGGAAACATATTCCATCCTCATGGACTGGAAGAATCAATATTGTTAAAATGTTCATACTACTCAAAACAATCCACAGATTTTATAAACTCTATCAAAATTTCAATGGCATTTTCACAGAAATAGAATAATCCTAAAATGTGTATGGAACTAAAAAAAAAAAATATCCAAAGCCATCTTGAGAGATAAGAACAAAGCTGCATCATCATACGCCTTGATTTCAAACTTTATTACAAAGCGATATCAATTAAAACAGTATGATTAGCTATCCCTGGTGGCTCAGAGGGTAAAAAATCCACCTGCAACGCAGGAGACCTGGGTGCAGTCCCTGGGTTGGGAAGATCCCCTGGAAGAGGGCATGGCAACCCACTCCAGTATTCCTGCCTGGAGAATTCCATGGACAGAGGAGCCTGGCAGGCTACAGTCAATGGGGTCGCAAAGAGTGGGATGCAACTGAAGCAACTAAGCACAGCACAGCACATGATCAGATGTTATCAACTGAAACAGTATGATTCTGGCAGATAATGGAATAGAACACAGAGCCCAGAAATAAACTCACACATAAATGGTCAATTAATTTACAACAAAGGAACCAAAAATACATGCTGGGGAAAACGCAAAGGTAACAAAAGCAAAAATAAACAAGTGAGATGGCATCAAACTAAAAAGCTTCTGCAAAGCAAAGGAAACAACCTAAAATGAAATGGCAACTTATGAAATGGGAGAAAAGATTCAAAATCATATATCTGATAAGAGGTTAATATGAAAAATACATGAAGAATTCACATAACTCAATAGCAAAAAAATCTGATTTAAAAATGGGCAGTACATATGAATATAGACATTTTTCCAAATAAAAACATACGGGTACCAACAGGCATATGAAAAGACGTTCAATATCATGGAAACCATGGATCATTATGGAAATGCAAATCAAAACCACAGTGAGATACGTCAGAAAGGCTATATCAAAAAGACAAGAAACAACAAATGTTGGCAAGAAGGTGGAAAAAGGGGAACCCTTGTACACTGCTGGTGGGAATTTAAACTGGGGTAGCCACTGTGGAAAACAGTACTGAGGTTTCTCAAAAACTTGAAAATTCAACTACCATATGATACAGTAATTCCACTTCCGGGCATGTATCTGAGGAAAATGAAAACACTAACTCAAAAAGATGTATGTACCCCATTGTTCACTGTAGCATTATTTACAACAGCCAAGGTATGGAAACAACTTGTGTCCATTGATGGATGAATAGATAAAGAAGATACACACACACACACAGATAACAGTATTATATAACCACGAAGAACATTAAAATGCTTCCATTTGCAACAACAGGGAGGGATATCATAGGCATTATGCTAAGTGTTATAAGTTAGAGAAAAACAAACACTGTACAATCTGTCTTATATCTGGACTCTTTAAAAAATTATTTTAAAAAAATCTCATACAGAAAACATATTAGTGGTTGCCAGAGGCAGGGGGTTATGGGAAGAAGAAATGGGTTAACGGGGACAAAAGGTAAAAAGAAAAAACTATGTCTCTTCAGAAGTAGTGCAGCAGGACTTCCCTGGTGGCACAGTGGTTAAGAATCCGCCTGCCAATGTAGGGGACACAGGTTCAATTCTGGGTGCAGGAAGATTTCCACATGCCAGGGGCAACTAAGCCCATGTGCCATTAACTGCTTAGGCTGAGCGCCACAAGTACTGAAGCCCACACACTATAGAGCCCGTGCTCTGCCACAAGAGAAGCCACTGCAAGGAGAAATCTGTGCACTATACCTAGAGAGCAGCCCTTCTAACCACAACTAGAAAAAGCCTGCATGCAGCAGTGAAGACCCAGAACAGCCAAAAATAAATTTTTAAAAAAAGTACTGCAGTAAACACAAGCTTGACTGAAACATGGAACATCAATAAACAAATAAATATGAGGAAACTGAGGTTCTGAGACTTAAATGACTTGATCACAACCCCAGATATCTGAGACCCAATCTGCCTGACTTCAGAGACCACTATTAACTACTGTGCTTGGGGACACTATCCCTATCTTACTACCTCCATTTTATAGATAAGCCAACTGAGACTGACAGAAAGCAACTGGCTCAAGATCACTCAGTGAGCTGGTGGCCAAGCAAGGTATGGATGATCAGATGCCTGGCCTCATGCTCTCTCCACCTCACCTGAAGAAATGGAGCAACAGCATCTGAACCCCAAAAGATACTAACATCCAAGGCTCCCAATACCTACTCTTATTAAGTCCTTACCCATTCCTCTGGTCCCTTAGCTAACCACACCAAGCCAAAGAATGCTCTTGGGGAAAGCTGGAAACACACCACTGGACCCCAGTGAGTCAAAGAAAAGCCAGACCAACTACAGCAGCAAGCAGAGTGTTTCACACAGGCTTGCACATTGCAAACACTTGTCTTTCCAGGTTCCCCCTAAGAATCCCATCTTTTAAGCATCAACCTGCAACTTACGCCCTCTGCTGGTAAATCTGTGCATCTCTTTGTAAGAAAAGTGAAATCTAATGACTATACCAATGGTTTAGAAAAGGGCCAAAAATCTGCTTCCTTCACAGAACATTCTACACAAGAAAGAGAATTAATTCCCACTGACGATTTTTTCACAGATTCCACATGCTGCTGGGCAACTAAACCCGTGTACCACAACTACTGAGACAGCACCCTCCAGCCCTCAAGCCACAACTAATGAAGTCCGGGCAACAAGAGCACACACATGTGCTCCGCAAGAGAAGCCACCACAATGAGAAGCCCTTGCACCACAACTAGAGAATAGTTCCCGCCTGTCACAACTAGAGAAAGCCAACACGCAGCAACCAAGACCTGGCCAAAAATAAATGAGTTTTTAAAATTTGTATTAAAAAAAGACTATTTATAATTGTAAATAGTTGCAACTAGATAATTTCAATTTCTCATGATTTCACTTAAAATTTTTTAAAATTTAAAAGGTTCAATTGTTTAAACTCAACTACTTTAATATAGTTACATACTCATATTACACTAAATACATATCATTATTGCATATTCAATTGTAACTTTTATTGTGACAATATACATAAAATTTACCACATCAACCACTTTTAATGGCACAATTCAGTGGCATTAAGTACATTCACAGTGTTATGCGACAGTCACTACTACCCATCTGCAGAACTTCATTATCTCCAGAGAAACTCTGTACCCAGCGAACAATATTTTCCATTCCCTCCTTCCTCAAACCCCAGGTAACCTCTATCTTACATTCTGCCTCTATGAATTTGCCTATTCTAGATCCCTCATATACATGCAAAAAAATAATACATACCCTTCTGTGTCTGGCTTATTTCACTGAGCGTAATGTTTGTGAGGTCCATCCATGTATTAGCATGGATCAGAATTTCATTCATTTTTATGACTGAATAAATATTTCATTGTGTGTATATACCACATTACATTTATCCATTCACTTTTTGATGGATGATGTATTTTTAATATTTCACATTTTCATAGAGCACAATTTAGTAAACATTTCCCTAACATTTCACATTTATAGCCTCCAGTCTCTTGCTATAAATGTTCTCATCACCATCTTTGTGCAATAACTTGTTTCATTGAATTGTTCTCTTATGTTAAATTCCTAGTATTGTAGTCCTAGAGCCAAGGGATGGATACATTAATGGTTCCTACTAAATAAATCCATATTTATCCTCCTCACTCATCATTTTTTCCAACCTAACGGGGAGTTACTGTCTGCAATTTCAGTTATAAAAGTACAAAACTGTGATTAAACTCAACTGGAGGGAAGCAAATAGTTCCACCAAATGAAAATAAAAGCTTTCACGATCATGGATACATGAATCCAGAGACTCAAAGGAACTGGTTGTGACTCTGAAGTCAGCAACAGATAATCAGAAGAGGTATGTCAAATGAGTAATTTTGCCACAATCTCCCTTCTGTGACTGAAGTTTCATATCCTGTGAACCAAAGTCTTACTATACGATCAGAACAGAACAACTTCCTTCCAAGGGGAGTAATACAGAGTAGTTCAATCAGACCAGCTTGCTACACATCTCGTTGCAGTGTATACAAGCAAAGCACGATCCTTCTAACATACTGACGTACCTACACCTGTTGTCAAATGCTGTTGCTTCTAGTAGCTATACTTCCTTTCTCCCTAAGGTATTATTCATGGCATCTCTGTCAACAGGCACCTATGTCAACAACTGCCTTCACTTAGATTATTTTAAAGATCTTTATGAGGCTGTCCTTTTTCTAAACTTGCTTACAACAGATTTACATGATGGCAGTGAGTCTCCACATGTTCAAAATTGCTGTGCTGTGCTTAGTCACTCAGTTGTGTCTGACTCTCTGCAACCCCATGGACTATAGCCACCAGGCTCCTCTGTCCATGGGGATTCTCCAGGCAAGAATAATGGAGTGGGTTGCCATGCCTTTTCCTCTAGGGGATCTTCCCAACCCAGGGATTGAACCCAGGTCTCCCGCACTGCAGGCGGATTCTTTACCATCTGAGTCACCAGAGAAGCCCAAGAATATTGCTAGAGTGAGTAGCCTATCCCTTCTCCAGGGGATGGATCTTCCCAACCCAGGAATCGAATCAGGATCTCCTGCATTGCAGGTGGATTCTTTACCAGCTGAGCTACTAGAAGCTGCAATAATGAAAAGACCTAGAGCTTTTGGAAGAAGTGAAATTAACAAAGCAGAAACTGCTCAGAAGAGCTCTTCACTAGACACAGAGCTGACTGATCTATGTGACAGGTTTTCCAAAACTGCACCTTCTGTCCACAACGTGATGTTTTCCACTTAGTTATACTAAATATATATATATTAAATTTAGAAAAAAAAATTTTTAATGTTAGCTGTTTCCAGTGGTTCCCAAGACCAATGCTAGGTTCAGAGATGAGCTAAAAGAACTCACAAAACTCAGCACTGCTAAGTCTTGTACTCACAAATAAAGTTTACTACAGACACATAATGAAGATACACAGTGGAATCATTTGGAGAAAAGACACAAGAGTCTGGAGGAGCCCAAGTGCAGGCCTGTTTATGCTCTCTCCCTACCATGAAGGGTCACAAAGACTATACTTGTGAGTGATGTTTCTGCCCAAGGACTAAGTACTCCAGGTTTTATAGGTACCCACTGCTTAGCACATATCCAAATTCCAGAGTCCCAGAAGAAAGGTTATTTAGCCTAAATCCTATTGCTTGCACAGTCTAGACCACCTTTACCAGTTAGGGAATGGTAGGAACACTACCTAAATCCAAGTGCCCAGACAAGGGCCAACCTTGCAAGTACCTTGCAAGTAGTCCCTTCTAAAGACAGCACATCATAATCAAAGATTCATTTTGGCCAGAGAATAATCTCTCCCTCAAAAATGCAGATGCCTGTAACAGAATTAGGAGACTGCAGGTCTTTTAATACCTTAATCCAAGTTGTTCTGATTGCTTTTCTCATAAAGCCTCACCAAAACCAACCACATCAACTAAAAGAATTATGTCCTGAGAAAATCAGAGAATCTTTTTTAAAAATTCAAGTAGAGCATATTCCTCTGCTCAAAACCCTGAAATAGTTGACCAATCATGCTGTAAAAGCCAAAATCCTTACAATACTTTACAAAGCCCTACTATGAGCTAGTCCCTTTCTGACATCATCAGCTACTCCTTTGTTCTTTACTCAACTTCAGCCACTTTGACCAACTTGCTCTTCCTCAAAGTCCAGGTACAATCCTGCCTCAGGGCTTTTGCTCTTCCTAAGCCTCTACCTGGAATGCTTTTCCCCTAAACATCTGCACTGCTTAGTCCCACATTTCCTTCAAGCTTCTGTTTAAATACTTCTCAAAGACCTACTCATACTACCCCATTAACCGCATTTTATTTATGGCTGTGCTAGTTCTTCATTGCTGCATGGGCTTTTCTCTAGTTGCAGTGCACGGGCTTCTCATTACAGTGGCTTCTCTTGTTACAGAGCACAGGCTCTAGGGCATGGGGGCTTCAGTAGTTGTGGCTCCCAGCCTCTGAAGCACAGGCTCAATAGTTGTGACACACGGGTTTAGTTGCTCCGTGGCATCTAGGATCTTCCTGGATCAGCAATCGAACCCGTGTCTCCTGCATTGGCAGGTGGATTCTCTAACACTGAGCCACTAGGGAAGGCCATCACCCCATTTTAAATTGCACTATCTTCACAAATATCCTGCCCTGCAGCACTGCTGGCTCCTGACCCTGTTCTATCCACACATTATTTTCTAAATACCATACAACTTATTATGCTTCATTATCTGTCTCCCCCTACTAAAACATAAGCTCTACTGAGGGCAAGGATTTTTGTTTCTTCTTTGCTGCATTTCCAGCTGAATCACGAAATAGAAGAGTCAAACATTTAACCTGACACAGGAGGAAACAGGAAGATACTGAATATCAATGTGGAAAAACTCATTGACAGGTGAGGAGGGTAAACAGCTAGATCTTCTCCAAGTTTGTTGGTTTCTGGGAGACCAAGTCATTAGAAAATGTGGGATTTTTTTTTCACTGAAGAGATGACAGCAGATGGCACATTCAAACAGGGTTACTGGAGTTTTAATAAAAGGAACTATTTACGAGGATGTGGGCACAGTTAAGGGAAAACCAACAAGGTCTGGTAAACCATCTTGGGGCTAGAAAAAGGAAGCCTGAAGTAGCAGTAGGAGGGAGTGGTTACCAGAGAAGACCTATAGCTGGCCACTGGAGCAAAGCTTGATAAGAGGCCTTGATAAACTATTTGCTCAATATGTATACTTTGGAGACAGGGGAACAAATATCTTAACCTCACTTTTCTCTCACTCTTCTAGACTTCCTGCTGGTTTCTCCCACTGTCAAACCCAACATGAAGCCATAGAAGAGAGTATAGTTCTTTAACAATCAAATTTCTGACAACACAGAGCAAGGAACAGAAAGGTATAGAGTGGATCAGAAAGGGCAAAAAGAGAATATCCCATAACCATTTTGTAAAGCTATCTACAAAAGACATAACATTTCAATGCACTTACCAGCATCTTCAACTCAGTCTGTTCAAACCTTCCTTCTAAATCTTCTCGTTCCATTTCTGGTGACATCACCACCCTCCTACTTACCACAGTAATTCTGACTGAACTACTCACTCTTCTTTATTTCTCCCTGCCATATCCAATCATTTGCTAATTAAACTTTTACAACTTCCCTTATATTCCATTTGCATCTATTGCCAGTGCTCCTTCTTTGCTCATGCTCTCATGGTTAACATAAGCTGTCAATAGCAGCCTTACCACTCAAATGCCATCTATTTCACTCAGTGCTACTAATTAGTCTTTCTAAATTACAGTCTGGCTACCACTATTGTTTCTCAAAAACTTTTATTAGTAATTTTCACTGGCTGCCAGATAAACACTAATATGGTCCCAACTTCTCCCAATTTCCCACAACTCTCCTTTACCCTTAATATAAATTCAGTTCAGTTCAGTTCAGTTGTTCAGTCGTGTCCGATTCTTTGCGACCCCATGAATCGCAGCACGCCAGGCCTCCCTGTCCATCACCAACTCCTGGAGTTCACTCAGACCCACGTCCATCGAGTCAGTGATGCCATCCAGTCATCTCATCCTCTGTCGTCCCCTTCTCCTCCTGCCCCCAATCCCTCCCAGCATCAGAGTCTTTTCCAATGAGTCAACTCTTCTCATGAGATGGCCAAAGTACTGGAGTTTCAGCTTTAGCATCATTCCTTCCAAAGAACACCCAGGACTGATCTCCTTCAGAATGCACTGGTTGGATCTCCCTGCAGTCCAAGGGACTCTCAAGACTCTTCAACACCACAGTTCAAAAGCATCAATTCTTCGGTGCTCAGCTTCCTTCACAGTCCAACTCTTGCATCCATACATGACCACTGGAAAAACCATAGCCTTGACTAGACAGACCTTTGTTGGCAAAGTAATGTCTCTGCTTTTCAATATGCTATCTAGGTTGGTCGTAACTTTTCTTCCAAGGAGTAAGCATCTTTTAATTTCATGGCTGCAGTCACCATCTGCAGTGATTTTGGAGACCCCCCAAAAAAAGTCTGACACTGTTTCCACTGTTGCCTCATCTATCTCCCATGAAGTGATGGGACCAGATGCCATGATATTCGTCTTCTGAATGTTGAGTTTTAAGCCAACATTTTCATTCTCCTCTTTCACTTTCATCAAGAGGCTTTTTAGTTCCTCTTCACTTTCTGCCATAAGAGTGGTATCATCTGCATATCTGAGGTTATTGATATTTCTCCCGGCAATCTCGATTCCAGCTCGTGCTTCTTCCAGCCCAGCATTTCTCATGATGTACTCTGCATAGAAGTTAAATAAGCAGGGTGACAATATACAGCCTTGACGTACTCCTTTTCCTATTTGGAACCAGTCTGCTGTTCCATGTCCAGTTCTAACTGTTGCTTCCTGACCTGCATACAAATTTCTCAAGAGGCAGGTCAGGTGGTCTGGTATTCCCATCTCTTTCAGGATTTTCCACAGTTTATTGTGATTCACACAGTTATCCACTTGTATCTGGAAGTTTCATGCAGAATATGGCCATTAAAATCAGTAAGGCTTGGATTCAACTCCCAGTTCAATCATTTCACCCACTGGGTGGCCTTGGCAAAGTTTAACCTTTCTGAGACGAGCTTCAGCTACCTTACTGTGAAGCAGAGGGTTACTGAAATGGATCCAGTGAGAACATTTGCAAATGTACTTTATACAATATTTAGCACACAGTAGGCATATGAGAAATGCTGGGCTGGAAGAAGCACAAGCTGGAATCAAGATTGCCAGGAGAAATATCAATAACCTCAGATATGCAGATGACACCACCCTTATGGCAGAAAGTGAACTAAAAAGCCTCTTGATGAAGGTGAAAGAGTGGAAACAGTGTCAGACTATTTTTTGGGGCTCCAAAGATCACTGCAGATGGTGACTGCAGCCATGAAATTCAAAGACGCTTACTCCTTGGAAGAAGTTATGACCAACCTAGACAGCATATTGAAAAGCAGAGACATTACTTTGCCAACAAAGGTCTGTCTAGTCAAGGCTATGGTTTTTCCAGTGGTCATGTATGGATGTGAGAGTTGGGACTGTGAAGAAAGCTGAGCACCAAAGAATTGATGCTTTTGAACTGTGGTGTTGGAGAAGACTCTTGAGAGTCCCTTGGACTGCAGGGAGATCCAACCAGTGCATTCTGAAGGAGATCAGTCCTGGGTGTTCTTTGGAAGGAATGCTAAAGCTGAAACTCCAGTACTTTGGCCACCTCATGGGAAGAGTTGACTCACTGGAAAAGACTCTGATGCTGGGAGGGATTGGGGGCAGGAGGAGAAGGGGACGACAGAGGATGAGATGGCTGGATGGCATCACTGACTCGATGGACGTGGGTCTGAGTGAACTCCAGGAGTTGGTGATGGACAGGGAGGCCTGGCGTGCTGTGATTCATGGGGTCGCAAAGAGTCGGACACGACTGAGCGACTGAACTGAGGCATACTTCACAAGCGTGGACGGCTTCGACGGCGCACAAGCGCGGCCGAGAGATCCACTTCCAAGGTCAGGGGCAGCAGCCAAGTGCGCCAGGCTGCGACAGTGCAGGAACAACCGAGAGGAGCTACCCTACGTCCAAGGGCAGGGGCGGTGGCTGAGAGGAGCTCCCTCCACCCAAGGCCAGGGGTGGCGGCCGGGAGGAGCTACCCCACGTCCAAGGAGCAGTGGCTGCGCGGGCACAGGAGGGCCTAGAGGAGCTACACGACGTTCAAGGTCAGGAGGGGCGGCGGTGAGGAGATAACCCTCGTCCAAGGTAAGGAGCAGCAGCTGCACTTTGCTGGAGCAGCCATGAAGAGATACCCCACATCCAAGGTAAGAGAAACCCAAGTAAGACGAAGGGCAAGAGGGCATCAGAGGGCAGACACACTGAAACCATAATCACAGAGGGCAGACACACTGAAACCATAATCACAGAAAACTAGTCAATCTAATCACACTACAACCACAGCCTTGTCTAACTCAATGAAACTAAGATATGCCCTGTGGGGCCACCCAAGACGGGCAGGTCATGGTGAAGAGGTCTGACAGGATGTGGTCCACTGGAGAAGGGAATGGCAAACCACTTCAGTATTCTTGCCTTGAGAACCCCATGAACAGTATGAAAAGACAAAATGATAGGATAGTGAAAAAGGAACTCCCCAGGTCAGTAGGTGCCCAGTATGCTACTGGAGATCAGTGGAGAAATAACTCCAGAAAGAATGAAGGGATGGAGCCAAAGCAAAAAACAATACCCAGTTGTGGATGTGACTGGTGACAGAAGCAAGGTCTGATGCTGTAAAGAGCAATATTGCATAGGAACCTGGAATGTCAGGTCCATGAATCAAGGCAAATTGGAAGTGGTCAAACAGGAGACGGCAATAGTGAATGTCGACATTCTAGGAATCAGCGAACTAAAATGGACTGGAATGGGTCAATTTAACTCAGATGACCATTATATCTACTACTGCAGGCAGGAATCCCTTAGAAGAAATGGAGTAGTCATCATGGTCAACAAAAGAGTCCGAAATGCAGTACTTAGGTGCAATCTCAAATGACAGAATGATCTCTGTTCGTTTCCAAGGCAAACCATTCAATATCACAATAATCCAAGTCTATACCCCAACCAGTAACGCTGAAGAAGCTGAAGTTGAACGGTTCTATGAACACCTACAAGACCTTCTAGAACTAACACCCAAACACAATGTCCTTTCATTATAGGGGACTGGAATGCAAAAGTAGGAAGTCAAGAAACACCTGGAGTACCAGGCAAATTTGGCCTTGGAATACGGAATGAAGCAGGGCAGAAGCTAACAGAATTTTGCCAAGAGAACGCACAGGTCATAGCAAACACCCTCTTCCAACACCACAAGAGAAGACTTTACACATGGACATCACCAGATGGTCAACACTGAAATCATATTGACTATATTCTTTGCAGCCAAAGATGGAGAAGCTCTATACAGTCAGCAAAAACAAGACCAGGAGCTGACTGTGGCTCGGATCATCAGCTCTTTATTGCCAAATTCAGACTTACATTGAAGAAAGTAGGGAAAACCACTAGACCATTCAGGTATGACCTAAATCAAATCCCTTATGATTATACAGTGGAAGTGAGAAATAAAATTAAGGGACTAGATCTGATAGACAGAATGCCTGATGAACTATGGATGGAGGTTCATGACACTGTACAGGAGACAGGGATCAAGACCATCCCCATGGAAAAGAAATGCAAAAAAGCAAAATGGCTGTCTGGGGAGGCCTCACAAATAGCTGTGAAAAGAGAAGTGAAAAGCAAAGGAGAAAAGGAAAGATATAAACATCTGAATGCAGAGTTCCAAAGAATAGCAAGAAGAGAAAAGAAAGCCTTCCTCATTGATCAATGCAAAGAAATAGCAGAAAACAACAGAATGGGCAAGAGTAGAGAGCTCTTCAAGAAAATTAGATACCAAGCGAACATTTCATGCAAAGATGGGCTCGATAAAGGACAGAAATGGTATGGACCTAACAGAAGCAGAAGATATTAAGAAGAGGTGGCAATAATACACAGAACTGTACAAAAAAGATCTTCACGACCAAGATAATCATGATGGTATGATCACTCACCTAGAGCCAGACATCCTGGAATGTGAAGTCAAGTGGGCCTTAGAAAGCATCACTACAAACAAAGCTAGTGGAGGTGATGGAATACCAGTGGAACTATTTCAAATCCTGAAAGATGATGCTGTGAAAGTGCTGCACTCAATATGCCAGCAAATTTGGAAAACTCAGCAGTGGCCACAGGATTGGAAAAGGTCAGTTTTCATTCCAATCCCAAAGAAAGGCAAAGCCAAACAATGCTCAAACTACCGCACAATTGCACTCATCTCACACACTAGTAAAGTAATGCTCAAAATTCTCCAAGCCAGGCTTCAGTAATACATGAACTGTGAACTTCCAGACATTCAATCTGGTTTTAGAAAAGGCAGAGGAACCACAGATCAAACTGCCAACACCCGCTGGATCATCGAAAAGTCAGGAGAGTTCCAGAAAAACATCTATTTCTGCTTTGACTATTCCAAAGCCTTTGTGTGAATCACAATAAACTGTGGAAAATTCTTCAAGAGATGGGAATACCAGACCACCTGACTTGCCTCGAGAAACCTATATGCAGGTCAGGAAGCAACAGTTAGAACTGGACATGGAACAACAGACTGGTTCCAAATAGGAAAAGGAGTACGTCAAGGCTGTATATTGTCACCCTGCTTATTTAACTTCTATGCAGAGTACATCATGAGAAACGCTGGGCTAGAAGAAGCACAAGCTGGAATAGAGATTGCCGGGAGAAATATCAATAACCTCAGATATGCAGATGACACCACTCTTATGGCAGAAAGTGAAGAGGAACTAAAAAGCCTCTTGATGAAAGTGAAAGAGGAGAGTGAAAATGTTGGCTTAAAACTCAACATTCAGAAGACGAATATCATGGCATCTGGTCCCATCACTTCATGGGAAATAGATGGGGAAACAGGGGAAACAGTGTCAGACTTTATTTTGGGGGGCTCCAACATCACTGCAGATGGTGATTGCAGCCATGAAATTAAGACACTTACTCCTTGGAAGAAAAGTTATGACCAACCTACATAGCATATTGAAAAGCAGACATTACTTTGCCAACAAAGGTCCGTCTAGTCAAGGCTATGGTTTTTCCAATGGTCATGTATGGATGCGAGAGTTGGACTGTGAAGAAAGCTGAGAGCTGAAGAATTGATGCTTTTGAACTGTGGTGTTGGAGAAGACTCTTCAAAGTCCCTTGGACTGCAAGGAGATCCAACCAGTCCATTCTTAAGATCAGCCCTGGGATTTCTTTGGAAGGAATGATGCTAAAGCTGAAACTCCAATACTTTGGCCACCTCATGCAAAGAGTTGACTCATTGGAAAAGACTCTGATGCTGGGAGGGATTGGGGGCAGGAGGAAAAGGGGACGACAGAGGATGAGATGGCTGGATGGCATCAGCAAGTCAATGGACGTGAGTTTGAGTGAACTCCAGGAGATGGTGGACAGGGATGCCTGGCGTGCTGCGATTCATGGGGTCACAAAGAGTCGGACACGACTGAGTGACTGAAATGAACTGAACTGAGGCATACTTCTCTGTATGTGCCCCATGTTTCTGCCTATTTGTCCCTCTACTGAAATTTACTTTTTCCCCTCACTTTCTCTATACAGTCAACTTTTTAAGTCAAATACATCTGTCATAATGCTTTTCTTGATCCTTCTTCCTACCTGGAAGGCACTCTTAACACGTTACTTGTAACTTTCTTATAAGAAATACTTAAACACAGCTAACATGGTTCATACCTCTTACTAGAGTTGAAGCAGTAGAGGAATAAACGGCTCCCATATCCAAGCTCACCCAGCAAATCAAGAGCAAAGCCTAGGTTAAAAACCAAATCTCAATTACTAAGAGTGCTCTATGACTTATGTCAGTACTTTTTAAAAGATGGCTATTCATTCACCTCATTAATTGCACAAATACCTTGTGGTTGAGGGGGGATGAAATAAAGGTACACTCATATGTCTTAAACGAAGTTGTAATATTAACATCTCTAGGTACCAACAATGATAGTATACCCTTTACATGTATAGTTACACTTCATTTGTTCAAAGTATAATTTGTTCAGTTTAAAGTATAATTTGTTCACAATCCTGTGAGACAGATATTAACAGTAGTCTCTCCTTTTTAAGGACTTCCCTGGTGGCTCAGATGGTCAAGCGTCTGTCTACAATGTGGGAGACCTGGGTTCAATCCCTGGGTTGGGGAGATTCCCTGGAGAAGGAAATGGCAACCCACTCCAGTATTCTTGCCTAGAAAAACTCATGGACAGAGGACCCTGGTGCAGGGTACTGTCCATCAGGTCACAAAGAGTCAGACACGACTGTAAAAACAAGGAAACAGGTTCAGGACCATGTACTCATGGAACAAGAAAGTGACTGGGTCAAAAAAAGAACCTGATCTATTTGATACCAAAATTTATGTCATTAAGAACTGCTATTGCTGCTGCGGCTGCTAAGTCGCATCAGTCGTGTCCAACTGTGTGACCCCATAGACGACAGCCCACCATGCTCCCCTGTCCCTGGGATTCTCCAGGCAAGAATACTGGAGTGGGTTGCCATTTCCTTCTTCAATGCATGAAAGTGAAAAGTGAAAGTGAAGTCGCTCAGTCGTCTCCGACTCTTCGCCGTGGACTGTAGACTACCAGCCCCTCCGCCCATGGGATTTTCCAGGCAAGAGTACTGGAGTGGGTTGCCATTGCCTTCTCCACCATTAAGGACTATGAAATACTAAGTCAGATGCCTACTCTGAGGCTAATTACATTAGCAACAAAAGCATCAAAAAAAAATGTACCTTTCATATGGTATCCAAATAACAAAACCAGTGTAAGAGTGAAGCCTTCACTTTAATCAGAGAGTATATACTAAATGATGATGGGACAAACTCCAATTTGTCTGTAGAGTGTGAACAATCTGAGACGATCCCACAATGCTGAAAAGGATGCATAATTTCAAAAGAAACAGAATCTCCAACAGAATGCAAGTTACTTGAAGACAGGAACCGTGTTTGTCCCACTGCAGTTATCTCCAGATCCCAGATGTTTTGCACAAAGAGGTAATCAATCTCTGATGAAACTGACAGAAAATGCTGGGATATAAGCATATTGTCAAAACAGTACAAGTTCACATCAGATAATTTTAGAACAAAACCCATTTCAGATATGTTTTCGGGTTTTTTTTTTTAAAAAAAACAAACCATATGCAGTGATAAAACAATTAAAGGAGCCAAAGAAAATCTGCCTGAGAAGAGAGCACGCAGCTAAAAAAGGAAATCTTTAATCATTTTCCTCTCTGAAGATGCAAATCATTCAGCTCCAACTGCAAGCTTATTAATAAATTATCAATAAAAGTGTTATTAATAAATAAGTATGTGGGATAAGTCAGTACAAAAGTGATTCATCTGCCCTTTTAGCCTCTCTAATATATCTTTTTTAAAAAGCAGCTTTCTAGTATCTCCTTTTTTGTTTATCCCATGGCATTTAATTTCTCATTTAGGAAGAATATGAAGTTCACCCACAAGCAGGTTCCAATGTCAAAGACCAATTTTCCCAAACCAGTTGCATGCCTGTCTTAAAAATGAGCAACAAATCCTATTTCCCAACAATATACTTCCATACATTATACTTAGTAAGCGACTAAATTTAAGCATCAAGAACATTCACAATGTGCTAAACTCAAATTTAATTTGAAGCTAGTAATTCATGCCCACTTATTCTTCAAACTAACCCTGCCTCCCCCTGCCAAATTATACAACTGTTAGCTTTATTTTTAAAACAAAATTTACAAAACATATTAAGTTTCTAATTATAGCAAATACGTCAGAAACTGATTTACTTAGTGCAAACGTTTTCTAACAAAATTATATTTTAAAACTAGCTAGTAAGTGAAAATATAGGGAAGATATATTAAAGGAAAAAAATAGAAGAGTGAGAATATTGCTAACTATCGCTTAATAAAGGGGGTCTCCAAACTATGAATTATACTTTTCACAGAAACCTTTTAACATACAGTGATTATCATTTCCCATTCAAGATATCACCTGACTTGTACTTCTGTTGTTGAATGTGTCCCATATCCCTTAAGCTGATTTTGCTATTAAAACTTAGCAGAAACTGTTAAAAAAAAAACAAAAAACTTACCAAAAACTGTTAAGCCATAAAACAATGCAAAGCAATAAAAATGGATGATGTACCTCTGAAGTCTCTGTGGCCTAGCAACATAAGAAAAAACATAAGAAGCCCATCCATCATGCTCTGTGTATTGGCATGTTAGTAGCATGCCCTCTGCCAACTCATCTAGTCTAAATGTCAAGACCAGCCCAAATGTTTTCTTGACCCACCAAGTTGACACAATTGCTTATACTCATCTCTAATGAAAATGCCCACAATCTATTACAATTATTGAAATTCCCACCACTCAAACAAAAATTGCGAGTACCTTGTGAGCAGGGGCAGATCCTTTTTGGTATGTTGCAAATGGCAACACAAAGCCTGCAATAGTTTGGAAACATACTAAACAATAAATCATGGTGCATCTATACTATAGCATACCAGTTTTATGATACAGAACGATTATGTACACATATGGGTGTCTGAAGTTAAAATACTTACATATGTATGTATGTATGTATATATAAAACAACCCAGTATTTGTTCCTAAAATAAAGATAAATATATCTCCCTGCAAATAAAAAGACCTAGAAATAGGCAAACTGTTAACATACGTCATCTCCAAGTGCTGGGAGAAAACAGGGAAGGAGCAACATGAGGGTCTTTATAGGCCATTAACTGTTTTATCATGTATTATCTAGCTTTGAAATTTTTCAGTAAAATGTTTTAGTTGAATATACCCTAAGGCTTTAACAAGGCTGCCAATGAGCATGTACCTTTCCCTGAATATATACTGAGAACAAAAAAAATACCCATGATACCAAAGAACTGCTGTGTTCTAGTTATCCAGCACATTTAATATGAGTAAGCCATCTCATCAACTAAGTGTATATGTGGTAAGCAAGAACATGACCTGCCATTCCAACAATCACTGCATTACTCATAATAGCAAGAAATGTCCATCAACCATTATGGAACGGCCATGCTATAGAACATTATACAGGCATTAAAGAGGATGAGGAAGGTCTATTTGTTCTGATATGAGAACGCCAATCATATAAACTGCTGAACTATTTCATCCTACTTTTAAAATGTAGGTACATACAAAAGAGTTTGCTGAACATACACCTATTAACAAGGATTGTCCTTGAGAAGAGGATTTCCTCTTTAGGGTTTTTACCATTCTTTGTTTAGTTTCTAAGCATTTATTTAAACGTTTAATTCTCATTTTTAAAAATACACCAGTCTCAACATTCAGTACAGTTCTTTCCTATTTCCTAGTAACATTGCCAAATGATACTTGGCAACATTTGACCAAACATGCAATGTTATAATTTTTAAAATAACAGGTAGAAAGGGAATTTTTATTGGAAAGAAGTTTTTACAACATTCACTTTTAATAGAAAACATTAGACAAAGGTACAGCAAAGCAACCTGCAATAAGACACTAAGGAAAACGCATTCATTATCTTACCCTGGTTTAGAGGCAATCTTTGTTGCTCCACTTAATTAAAAAAAAAAGCCTTCTAAAACAGGGAAGAGAAATTATATTCCCGGTAACCAAAATCTTAACACTGATGCAGTAAGTTGGTTAAAATAGAAGAAAGAGACTTACCCTCTTCTAAGTGCAAATACTGTCTTTTGGGGAATAATCCTTACATTACCTAGATGCAGTTTTGCTTAAATTGACTCAACATCCAAATGCCCACTTTTAATCAGCAAAAACATAGGTAATTCAGTTTAAAATGCAAATTCTCAAATTTGAGAGTATTAAGCACACTTAAGATAAACAAAGCTACAAATCAAACAACTGACACTACCATTTCTATTCCTGAGGTAACAGAAATAGCAAATTCTTAAGTATCCTCAATGCTTTAACCTAACTTGAAAACAAAAATTCATTATGAAGATTTAAATATTAAATCTGTTCTAAATCACTAAGCTACAGACCGAAGCAATCAGTATATCATTCTGATTTGTTACCACTATGAATGTCAACCGTTTGGAAGCTTTTTAAGACTTGAAATTACTATCAATCTTTCAAACCTCTTCCAACTAATGATTACCACTGAATTTTACTACAACACTGTAAATGCAGAAGTTCTTCACAACAGGAAGACAAAAAAAATTTATTTTGCTAATCTTTCAAAATTAGATTCAAGCATTGCACAAAAATTATATTCAATGCTGACCAGGTTCTGTACTACTTCCTCCCATGAAGTCTTGATTATATTTGAAGTAATAATGTTCAGGTAAATCTTACAGGTGAAAAAAGTGAAACCATAACAAACAAGTCCTACATGCCAAATCTGGAAAGACTAAAGACCTCTATTTCTGCCTTCACTGAATACCAATCCAGATAAGATATTTGTAAAGGTAGACACATGACAACAAAGCGATGATATACCATTAACACTAAGCCATTTTTCTAATTAGGAAATCCTTTTACATAACTTTTCACACATCACTACATGGGAAATACAAAATGACAATAACCTTATTAAATTCTGAAAACCCTCCAGAAGGTGACTATTCCAGTTGAACCAGAAGAAACAGATCTTCCTCCTAAAACTGAGTAAAACAGAAACACAATAATTATAATAAAAAACTTAAGATATCATTTTCTGTATCTTAGAGCCCTACTCTCTGCAAAAGCTAGACCAAATTACCACGTGAAGAAACGCAGTATGATGTATTTCAATAAGAGTGAAAACAGAAATTTAAACAAATTGTAAAACAATTTGTAATGCAAAACTTGACTATCTTTTTAATTTATTCCATATGCAAACATATCTATCCCATTTGTTGTAGAGGTACTAAAAGTACCAAGTATCAGCTACCCTTTGTCAAAGTGACTAAGGAAATGGCAACCCACTCCAGTACTCTTGCCTGGAAAATCCCATGGACGGAGGAGCCTGGTAGGCTACAGTCCATGGAGTCGCAAAGAGTCGGACACGACTGAGCGACTTCACTTTCACTAAGCAAAATTCCAAATATTTTACCGTATCAGTAAATCAAATGCAGGTACTAGATTAAAAGGTATTCTGAACCCACCCACCAGGTTATACATACTCTCACTCAATCATGTAAAGAATTGAATTCTTTATTTGTGATATCCATAAACGTTGCTATTCTATACGTCTATCCAGGAAGGCAATTTTCTCCTATACCATTGTTTTGTTTTACTTTTTATAAACAACAACTTGAATTCTATTGCATGAAAGGGCTACAAATATACATTTGTTAACCAAGCAGAATACACAGATATTTTGCTTTACAACTTGCACCTAAGATACCAGTACACGAAGCTGGTTCATTAGTTATCATAGCAATTTGGGGCCACTGCCCAAGCTATGCATAGCAGTTTTACAGTTTCAAACCTCATGTAGAAAGGGCAGTCGTGATATGGACCATTAACTACATTCCTGTAAAGCCCATCTTAGTTACAAGTAAATGTATAACCAAAGTCTGCACAGATTTTTGATGGCAAAACTTCTAAAATCTGATGCAACTGTCCTGAACAAGTTTTTAAACCAACTGTTTTGCAGATATACTGACATTCTGCCAGTAGATGGTGCCACAAAAGTAAGGGGAAGGATTTCCAGGAGGACAGCAGTTCAGCTATAGGGGAAAAAAAAAAACATTTAAACCTGCTCTGAAAATACAAAAATGCACTTAAAGTTTGAGGGTAAAATATAACCCTTATTTGTAACCATTCATTACAGACAAACCAGTAAGAGGGATGAAATTAGGCCATCTGAATTTTTTAAAACAGTTTATATGAATGAAAACACATGCTTAACACAAACTATTTCTTTAGAACTACACAGTACATATTTTGAAGCAAATTCTCATAGAAGTGACCACCCATGTCAAGATGATAAGCAAATCACTTAGTACAAGAGATGGATGTAGGAAAAACTTTAAAGATTTTAAAAAGCCACATCCACCACTTCAAATGTTTTACCTGTAAGGGATAAAATTCAACACATCACTACCTGGGTAACAGCAAGAAGAAAAAAAAAACCTCACAGGACCTTTTAAAAGTTTCTCTAAATACACATTAAGAATTAACAAGAAAAATTACCCTTAAAACGGTACGGAATGGACCCTAGGAAAAAATGTTAGACATGTACGGTCAAACACAATGATTTATTAAAAATAAAACGTAAAAATGATTTTTGTACATATGCTTCCAAATTTCGGGCATGGGATCCAAGGAGATTTTATAGAAAATGCTGTAGCCAGATATCAAGTCCTTACAACAAAGTAAACTAAACCCCCCAACCCCCGCCCAGGTTTTGCTACAGAATCAGCAAGTTCACTCCCTCCCCCTCCCCCAAAAAAACACAAATTAAAACAAGACATTTTGCTAGTATAAAAACGACCAAAGTCCAAGTAATAATAAAAAAATAGAGTCCATCAATGACTGTAACACAAAAATGTGTATGTGGAGCCAAGTCCATCTTCAGAGGGAGAGACGAGAGAGGTGGCAGGCATATAGGGCAACACCCCCAAGGGTAAGCAGCCTTAGAAGTGGCTCCCCCAAGGGCAAAATGGGGAAAGCGGTGGGAGTGAAAAGGACTTAGGAGTTGACCCTAGGTGGGTGGTTGCGAAGAGCTACCCCTATAGCCACTCCCAAGCATTAAAAAGACATTTTTAGAAGGAGCTGCCTCCATACCCACCCCCACCGCCATAGCCACCTCTGTAAGGTCCACTGTTGCTGCGACCTCCCCAGCTGCTGCCTCCTCCGCCGCCGCCGCCGCCGCTCTTCATGGGCCCATAGGACGACTGGTGCTGGCTGTAGCTGCCGAAACCGCCGAAACCGTTACCGTAGTCGCTTCCACCGTAGGACGAACCGCCGCCGCCGCCGCCTCCGTAGGCGTTGTAGCCGCCGCCGCCACCGCCGTAACCACCGTAGCTGTTATAACCGCCGCCGCCGCCCTTAGACAGGCCGTTCTGGTCACGACCACCGCCCCGACCCCGGCCGCCGCGGCCGCCGCGGGAGGACCGAGAGCCGCCTCCGCCCCCACCGGAGTGGATATCCTCCTTGGGGACAGCCTTCTTCACCTCCACGCGATGGCCCTGGATCGGATGGAACTTGACCACCGCGGCCTTGTCTGCCGCGTCGTGATTCTGAAAATACACGAAGCCGAAGCCACGCTTCTTGCCGGACTGCTTGTCGGCAATAATCTCGGCCTTTTCCACGGTGCCAAACTGCGAGAAGTGCTCGATCAGGTCGCCCTCGGCCACGTCTCCCTTAAGGCCCCCGACAAAGAGCTTCTTCACCTTGGCGTGAGCACCGGGCCGCGCCGAATCCTCCCGGGACACCGCCCGCTTCAGCTCCACCGTGTTGCCGTCCACCGCATGAGGCGAGGCGGCCATGGCGGCATCGGCCTCCTCCACATTGGAGTAGGTCACGAAGCCAAAGCAACGGGAGCGCTTGGTCTGGGGGTTCACCACCACTACGCAGTCTGTCAGGGTCCCAAAGGCCTCAAAGTGGCCGCGCAGGCCGGACTCACTCGTCTGCACGTTGAGGCCGCCGATGAACAGCTTACACAGTTGGGAATTCTCCATCTCCACCGCCCGGGCCTTGCCCCCGCCCTGGGAGCTCCGAGGTTTCGCCGTCGCCGTGATGGTTGGCTAAGGTTTCTTCACAACTTGGGCCCAGCCGTCGCTGGAGCCGCCCCCGCCGGTCAGCGGCGGAAAAGGGAAGAAGGGAAAGGGAAGGGAAAAAGGAAGAGAGGAAGGGGGAGGGAAGGGGAGAGGTGCCGGCTAGAGGACGAGCCGAGGAAACTGGAAGGCAACCAAAGCCGCCGCTACCGCCACCTCCGCTCCCGTATCTGTGCACCACACAAAGAGGCCGCTGAACGCGCGCGCACCCTCCCCGAGGCGTGCGTCACCGCCGCGTACGGCAGCGCAGGGCAGTCCACCAATCCTCGCCTCGACCTCATTAGTCCCGCCTACCGCGCTGCAGCGCCGCTCTCGGTCACGGACTCCCCGCCCTCCGCGGTCTATTCAAGCCTTCGGCCTGCGCTGCTCCTGTTGCAGCCTTTACCGCTCTGCTTTCACTCCCAGGATCTCCAGTGCGCCCTCACTAGGGACTCTCTCTGCCCTTCGCGAACCTCTGCGATTCATTTGCCCCCAGCCCCCGCGGCTGTTCCCAGTGATTTTTCCCCCTCCCCTAGCCGTATCCCCTCGCCCAGCTCCGCAGTGGCGTTCGCGCCAGCCCCTTGAGAGACATGTCAGTTCAGCCAATCACAGCCATCCGCCTGCATCCACTTCCGTTTTCGGCAGCTGCTGGACGGGCGCGCTCCCCAGTGCGCGCTGGCCTCGGCGCCCCCCGTGTGCAGAGTTTTCTGGCTACCCAAACGCCGCCTCCCGCCCTGGGCTTGCCGCGGGGGCGGGGCGGAGCGGGGCGCCGAGGGTGGTAGTGAGCGGGGACGCGCTGGGGGCCGTTCCCAACGGATGCGGCCTGGGGCGTCACGCGCGGGTTTTTTGAAAACTTGACTGTTGGGGTTAGGGTCTTGGATTTACCCGCCGCCTTTCGGCTGGGCCACCACACCTGGCGTCCTCGCCCCTCCCGTCCGCACAAAGATGGAGGGTAGGGGCCTGGTCGGGCAAGGCGGTTATTAACCGTTTGTAGTGGGCCAGAGGCGCGATTAGACAAACATTGGCACGTGGCCCTGCGCAAAAGCGAGCCCGAGGCCATGTGGAAGGACAGCAGCGCGCCGAAAGCGCTTCAGACTTTCCGACCTAGGCTTGGCGCGAGACCCCCGCTACCCCAGTGCTGTCAGTGGAACCCTCTTACGAGGCTCCTCTCAGCGGATGTTTTCATACTCCCCCGCTGTACACATCTTTTCATAGGCCCTGTTATCTGTACGAGCTTCCTTCCCAACTAAAATGTTAGGTTTTTTAAGGCGTTTTCAATCGGACTGGGAGCCAAGTTAAACACATGAACACTGTACTGTATGTAAGTATCGCACACCCTTGATAACTGCCATATTGACCCAGGTGGGAATACAAGAAACTTATAATGGCTTCCATCTACTGAAACTTTTGCCACATGTGTATGGCATGTGATGGAGAGCCCCAAAATCATGTAGCAAATTAGAAATTCCTCACTGTATCCTGGAATGGAATGTATTCAGAAATGATTAAAGAGGTAGAACTTGCACCGAATCACAGAGTCAAAGGCTAGATAAGATTTCTATAGAGAGTTTACCTGAACAAAATCTGGAGAAAATTTATAAGCTCCCAGGAGCAGAAAGTGGACCCGTTTGATTGGATCAGGAGGTTTTTGATAGAGAAAAACTAAGTTAGGCCGAGGTCTTGGTATTATGGAATGTCTTGAAATTTAGATTAAGGAGTATAAATACTAATTCAAAGGCATATAGATAGGCTTCAAGGTTTGGGGAGAAACTATGTCTCTATTACCTACAAACCGTGTAACCATCGAGTTGTGTGACTTTGGACAGGTCACCTAACCTTTTTAAAATTATAGATTTTATTATCTAAAATTAGAACATAAAACACCTACCCAATGTGGCAAAAATTAAATGAGATTCTGCATGTAAATGCAGAGCACAGTGCCTGGCACATAGTAAGTGCTCACTTTCTCAATTTATCCAATAACTACTATACCAAGGGTTGGGAACAGGGCAGTAAGCAACAGACAAAAATGTCTGCCCTCATGGAACGGACATTCTTGTGGGGAGAAGCAAACAATAAGAATGGTATATAGCATGTTAGATAGCAATAAATGCCATTGAAAAAATTCAAAGAGAAGGATAATAGCAAAGTATTACCTTATTACAAAACACAATTCAGATATGTCAGGACTTGCTAACCGACTGATGATAAATAATGAGGAAAATAAAAGCATTCCAGTGTTTGATATCTGGAAGCCTAAAACTGCCACATGATAGAACTACAAAAATCTAGGAAAAGAAACTATTTTAGAGGAAGTATGGGTGATGGTGAATATAGCTGTTAATGTTTAAGGTGAAACTGGGGTCTCGGGGCACTGTGTTCTGGGATGCCCAAGATTATAGCTCTCATGAAAGATCAGACCTGAAGAAGTTTATTTTAGAGTCACTCAAATAAATGTTAAACAGTAAAAGATGAATTTCTGAAACAGAATAAGACGGTAACTTATTTTGTCATCTAAACTGTAAATTCTAAAGTAACATTTTTTTCCTGTATTGTTTTAAAATAATCATCCACACAGTCTTATTGAGGATCTGTTACTGATGTAATTACTATTGACTAGAAAAGCTTCATAGAAGCATATGTCTAGTATAAGCCTTACCTATAGAAGGAGGGCAGACTTCCCTGTTGGCTGAGTAGTAAAGAATCCACCTGCCAATGCAGGAGGGGCAGGTTCAATCCCTGGGTCGGGAAGATACCCTGGAGAAGGAAATGGCAACCTATTCCAATATTCTTGCCTGGGAACTCCCATGATCAGAGGAGCCTGGCAGGCTACAGTCCATAGGGTCACAAAGAGTGGGACACAACTTAGCGACTAAACAACAACAGAAAGAGGGTAGGGATGATGGGAAACAACAAAGCATGTTTGAGAGACATTTAGAAAGTCAGGATAAGTCCAAGATAACTGGGATAGAAGACTCTTTTCAAGATTAGATTGGTAAAAGTAAGGACAGTGAATAAAGAGTATTATATAAACACTTAAATGATGCTGTCATTTTGCTACCTCTGAGATCATTCAGGTGGAAAAACAATTTTTTTCCTACTTTACCTTTTAGATCATTTCCTGAGTATGTTTCTTGGCTTTTCCTTGCTTACAAGTATCTCAGCCTTCCAAAACAAATGTTTAAAAATGCAACTGAAATTTAGACAACCTTTGCTTTCCATCCCTCCGGCAAGTGTGATAACAAGATCTAATTGAATATGATGTTTAAACAACTCAAAAGAACTGAACAGTAAAAAGGGTATATTTTACTGCACCTAATTATGGCAGAAAGTGAAGAGGAACTAAAAAGCCTCTCAGTGAAAGTGAAAGAGGAGAGTGAAAAAGTTGGCTTAAAGCTCAACATTCAGAAAACTAAGATCATGGCATCTGGTCCCATCACTTCATGGGAAATAGATGGGGAAACAGTGGAAACAGTGTCAGACTTTCTTTTGGGGGGCTCCAAAATCACTACAGAG